>NC_133132.1:2034253-4619253 GCF_048418815.1 Hemitrygon akajei | reverse complement strand
CCGTCTCCCCTCCCTCGGTACCCGGTGGGACCGGGAGTCCAGCTCCCGTCTCCCCTCCCTCGGTACCCGGTGGGACCGGGAGTCCAGCTCCCGTCTCCCCTCCCTCCGTACCCGGTGGGACCGGGAGTCCAGCTCCCGTCTCCCCTCCCTCGGTACCCGGTGGGACCGGGAGTCCAGCTCCCGTCTCCCCTCCCTCGGTACCCGGTGGGACCGGGAGTCCAGCTCCCGTCTCCCCTCCCTCCGTACCCGGTGGGACCGGGAGTCCTGCTCCCGTCTCCCCTCCCTCGGTACCCGGTGGGACCGGGAGTCCAGCTCCCGTCTCCCCTCCCTCCGTACCCGGTGGGACCGGGAGTCCAGCTCCCGTCTCCCCTCCCTCGGTACCCGGTGGGACCGGGAGTCCTGCTCCCGTCTCCCCTCCCTCCGTACCCGGTGGGACCGGGAGTCCAGCTCCCGTCTCCCCTCCCTCGGTACCCGGTGGGACCGGGAGTCCTGCTCCCGTCTCCCCTCCCTCGGTACCCGGTGGGACCGGGAGTCCTGCTCCCGTCTCCCCTCCCTCCGTACCCGGTGGGACCGGGAGTCCAGCTCCTGTCTCCCCTCCCTCGGTACCCAGAGGGACCGGGAGTCCTGCTCCCGTCTCCCCTCCCTCGGTACCCAGTGGGACCGGGAGTCCAGCTCCCGTCTCCCCTCCCTCGGTACCCGGTGGGACCGGGAGCCCAGCTCCCGTCTCCCCTCCCTCGGTACCCGGTGGGACCGGGAGTCCTGCTCCCGTCTCCCCTCCCTCCGTACCCGGTGGGACCGGGAGCCCAGCTCCCGTCTCCCCTCCCTCGGTACCCAGAGGGACCGGGAGTCCTGCTCCCGTCTCCCCTCCCTCGGTACCCAGTGGGACCGGGAGTCCAGCTCCGGTCTCCCCTCCCTCGGTACCCAGTGGGACCGGGAGTCCAGCTCCGGTCTCCCCTCCCTCGGTACCCACTGGGACCGGGAGTCCAGCTCCGGTCTCCCCTCCCTCGGTACCCAGTGGGACCGGGAGTCCAGCTCCGGTCTCCCCTCCCTCGGTACCCAGTGGGACCGGGAGTCCAGCACAGTGCCCGAATCGCCCACAGCCCTCTTGGACCACTCCTCAGCAGGTGATCCTGGAGGTGGCCAGAAGGAAGAGTGGTAGTTGGTTCCGTCCATCCCTACCTGTGAGTTTGCGATGGGAGGGGGTGTGAGAACAACTTCACTCTGCACCTAATCTGCAGTTGGTGCTGTGGGCTTAATCCCTTTTGCAGAAAGGCTGTGCAGGTCGAGGGAGCAGCTTCCTCTGTATCGGTGAGCTTGTGAGGAAATTCTGACCCGGAACGGGAGGCTCAGCTGTGAAATTCAGAGCTTGGAGGGGTTGGGTTTGCAGAAACCTGTTGCTAATTGACACCAAGGACATGCCTTCTCGTGCTGCAGTCGGGGAAGGCACAGCGACTGGAAGACTCACACTCAATGTTTTTGGAATAAGTTCTGCTCCTCCGCCATCAAATTTATCAATAGACAATGAATCGATAACACTAATTTTAGTCTCCGTTTGCACTGCTTATATAGCATTTATATATTACTTGTTGAGATTCCTGCTGTGTTTCATGTATGGAGCTGTACTGATGCGGCAGGACAAGAGATTTCATGACATATGTCAGGAATGATAAAACTTATTCTGATCTGGATTCTGAACAGCAATTCAATTCACTCTTTAGAATGAACTGCTAAATGGTAAAATAATGGTGTCCAATTGTAATTTTTATGATTTCCAACAGGATATAATTTTACCACGAAGTCCCTGGAGGGAGAGGGGAGGATGCTGACTTACCATCGTATCATAGAGGCCTTAAAATTTGGAGTCGGACAGATGGATGCGCTTCACCCTCAAAAGGTTAGTCAGCTCTGATTACTTCCCAGCGGTTACTCCTCTGTTTACCCCCAAGGGTGATCCTGGGCTGCGATGATCACTTTTGGGTGCATGTCAGGCAATGTTCACCATTCCACCACAGAGTCCATTGTGAGTGAGTTGCCTGGGCGGGGCCGAATTAAATGCCACGGGAAATTGCAGCGGAGGTCAGGGAGTGAGGGGTGAGGGCTGGAGGGGTGTGGAGGTCGTTGTGATTCAGACACACCCTGTACCCCTCACCGTGACACTGACACACCCCACACCCCTCACTGTGACACCGACACACCCCACACCCCTCACTGTGACACCGACACACCCCTCACCTCTCACCGTGACACTGACACACCCCTCACCCCTCACTGTGACTCCGACACACCCCTCACCCCTCACCGTGACACTGACACACCCCTCACCCCTCACTGTGACTCCGACACACCCCTCACCCCTCACTGTGACACTGACACACCCCACACCCCTCACTGTGACACTGACACACCCCTCACCCCTCACTGTGACACTGACACTCCCCTCACCCCTCACCGTAACACCGACACTCCCCACTCCCCACACCCCTCACTGTGACACCGACACACCCCACACCCCTCACTGTGACACTGACACTCCCCACACCCCATCACCGTGACACCGACACACCCCACACCCCATCACCGTGACACTGACACTCCCCACACCCCATCACTGTAACACCGACACACCCCACACCCCTCACCGTGACACTGACACACCCCTCACCCGTCACTGTGACACTGACACACCCCTCACCCATCACCGTGACACTGACACACCCCACACCCCTCACCGTGACACTGACACACCCCACACCCCTCACTGTGACACCGACACACCCCTCACCCCTCACTGTGACACTGACACACCCCACAACCCATCACCGTGACACTGACACACCCCACACCCCTCACCGTGACACTGACACACCCCACACCCATCACCGTGACACCGACACACCCCACAACCCATCACCGTGACACTGACACACCCCTCACCCCTCACTGTGACACCGACACACCCCACACCCCTCACTGTGACACCGACACACCCCACACCCCACACCGTGACACTGACACACCCCTCACCCCTCACCGTGACACTGACACACCCCTCACCCCTCACTGTGACACCGACACACCCCACACCCCTCACTGTGACACCGACACACCCCTCACCCCTCACTGTGACACCGACACACCCCACACCCCTCACCGTGACACCGACTCACCCCACACCCCTCACTGTGACACTGACACACCCCACACCCCTCACTGTGACACCGACACACCCCACACCCCTCACCGTGACACCGACACACCCCATCACTGTGACACCGACACACCCCATCACCGTGACACCGACACACCCCACACCCCTCACCGTGACACCGACACATCCCACACCCCTCACTGTGACACCGACACTCCCCTCACCCCTCAGTGTGACACCGACACTCCCCTCACCCCTCACTGTGACACTGACACTCCCCTCACCCCTCACTGTGACACTGACACTCCCCACACCCCTCACTGTGACACTGACACACCCCTCACCCATCACCGTGACACTGACACACCCCACACCCCTCACCGTGACACTGACACACCCCACACCCCTCACTGTGACACCGACACACCCCTCACCCCTCACTGTGACACTGACACACCCCACAACCCATCACCGTGACACTGACACACCCCACACCCCTCACCGTGACACTGACACACCCCACACCCATCACCGTGACACCGACACACCCCACAACCCATCACCGTGACACTGACACACCCCTCACCCCTCACTGTGACACCGACACACCCCACACCCCATCACCGTGACACTGACACACCCCTCACCCCTCACTGTGACACCGACACACCCCACACCCCTCACTGTGACACCGACACACCCCACACCCCACACCGTGACACTGACACACCCCTCACCCCTCACTGTGACACCGACACACCCCACACCCCTCACTGTGACACCGACACACCCCACACCCCACACCGTGACACTGACACACCCCTCACCCCTCACCGTGACACTGACACACCCCTCACCCCTCACTGTGACACCGACACACCCCACACCCCTCACTGTGACACCGACACACCCCTCACCCCTCACTGTGACACCGACACACCCCACACCCCTCACCGTGACACTGACACACCCCACACCCCTCACTGTGACACCGACACACCCCTCACCCCTCACTGTGACACCGACACTCCCCACACCCCATCACTGTGACACCGACACACCCCACACCCCTCACTGTGACACCGACACACCCCTCACCCCTCACAGTGACACTGACACACCCCTCACCCCATCACTGTGACACCGACACACCCCACACCCCTCACTGTGACACCGACACACCCCACACCCCTCACTGTGACACTGACACACCCCACACCCCATCACTGTGACACCGACACACCCCACACCCCTCACCGTGACACCGACTCACCCCACACCCCTCACTGTGACACCGACACACCCCTCACCCCTCACCCCTCACTGTGACACTGACACTCCCCACACCCCTCACTGTGACACCGACACACCCCACACCCCTCACTGTGACACTGACACACCCCACACCCCTCACCCCTCACTGTGACACTGACACACCCCTCACCCCTCACTGTGACACTGACACACCCCACACCCCTCACCGTGACACCGACACACCCCACACCCCATCACCGTGACACCGACACTCCCCACACCCCATCACCGTGACACCGACACTCCCCACACCCCATCACCGTGACACCGACACTCCCCACACCCCTCACTGTGACACTGACACACCCCTCACCCCTCACTGTGACACTGACACACCCCACACCCCTCACCGTGACACCGACACACCCCACACCCCATCACCGTGACACCGACACTCCCCACACCCCATCACCGTGACACCGACACTCCCCACACCCCATCACCGTGACACCGACACTCCCCACACCCCTCACTGTGACACCGACACACCCCTCACCGTGACACCGACACACCCCACACCCCTCACCGTGACACCGACACACCCCATCACTGTGACACCGACACACCCCATCACCGTGACACCGACACACCCCACACCCCTCACCGTGACACCGACACACCCCACACCCCTCACCGTGACACCGACACACCCCATCACTGTGACACCGACACACCCCATCACCGTGACACCGACACACCCCACACCCCTCACCGTGACACCGACACATCCCACACCCCTCACTGTGACACCGACACTCCCCTCACCCCTCAGTGTGACACCGACACTCCCCTCACCCCTCACTGTGACACTGACACTCCCCTCACCCCTCACTGTGACACTGACACTCCCCACACCCCTCACTGTGACACTGACACACCCCTCACCCATCACCGTGACACTGACACACCCCACACCCCTCACCGTGACACTGACACACCCCACACCCCTCACTGTGACACCGACACACCCCTCACCCCTCACTGTGACACTGACACACCCCACAACCCATCACCGTGACACTGACACACCCCACACCCCTCACCGTGACACTGACACACCCCACACCCATCACCGTGACACCGACACACCCCACAACCCATCACCGTGACACTGACACACCCCTCACCCCTCACTGTGACACCGACACACCCCACACCCCTCACTGTGACACCGACACACCCCACACCCCACACCGTGACACTGACACACCCCTCACCCCTCACCGTGACACTGACACACCCCTCACCCCTCACTGTGACACCGACACACCCCACACCCCTCACCGTGACACCGACTCACCCCACACCCCTCACTGTGACACTGACACACCCCATCACCGTGACACCGACACACCCCACACCCCTCACCGTGACACCGACACATCCCACACCCCTCACTGTGACACCGACACTCCCCTCACCCCTCAGTGTGACACCGACACTCCCCTCACCCCTCACTGTGACACTGACACTCCCCACACCCCTCACTGTGACACCGACACACCCCACACCCCTCACTGTGACACCGACACACTCCACACCCCTCACTGTGACACCGACACACCCCTCACCATCACCGTGACAATGACACTCTCCTCACCCCTCACTGTGACACCGACACACCCCACACCCCTCACCGTGACACCGACTCACCCCACACCCCTCACTGTGACACTGACACACCCCACACCCCTCACTGTGACACCGACACACCCCACACCCCTCACTGTGACACCGACACACCCCACACCCCACACCGTGACACTGACACACCCCACACCCCACACCGTGACACCGACACACCCCACACCCCTCACTGTGACACCGACACACCCCACACCCCACACCGTGACACCGACACACCCCACACCCCATCACCGTGACACCGACACTCCCCTCACCCCTCACTGTGACACTGACACTCCCCACACCCATCACCGTGACACCGACACACCCCACACCCCATCACCGTGACACCGACACACCCCACAACCCATCACCGTGACACCGACACACCCCACACCCCATCACCGTGACACCGACACACCCCACACCCCATCACCGTGACACCGACACACCCCACACCCCTCACTGTGACACCGACACACCCCTCACCCCTCACCCCTCACTGTGACACTGACACACCCCACACCCCATCACCGTGACACCGACACACCCCACACCCCTCACTGTGACACTGACACACCCCACAACCCATCACCGTGACACTGACACACCCCACACCCCATCACCGTGACACCGACACACCCCACACCCCTCACCGTGACACCGACACACCCCACAACCCATCACTGTGACACTGACACACCCCCACACCCCTCACTGTGACACCGACACACCCCACACCCCTCACTGTGACACTGACACACCCCTCACCCCTCACTGTGACACTGACACACCCCACACCCCTCACCGTGACACCGACTCACCCCACACCCCTCACCCCTCACTGTGACACCGACACACCCCACACCCCTCACTGTGACACTGACACACCCCTCACCCCTCACCATGACACTGACACACCCCACACCCCTCACTGTGACACTGACACACCCCTCACCCCTCACTGTGACACTGACACACCCCACACCCCTCACCGTGACACCGACTCACCCCACACCCCTCACCCCTCACTGTGACACTGACACACCCCACACCCCTCACCCCTCACTGTGACACTGACACACCCCACACCCCTCACTGTGACACCGACACACCCCTCACCCCTCACTGTGACACCGACACACCCCACACCCCTCACTGTGACACCGACACACCCCTCACCCCTCACTGTGACACCGACACACCCCACACCCATCACTGTGACACCGACACACCCCACAACCCATCACCGTGACACCGACACACCCCACTCCCCTCACTGTGACACCGACACACCCCTCACCCCTCACTGTGACACTGACACACCCCACACCCCTCACCGTGACACTGACACACCCCACACCCCATCACTGTGACACCGACACACCCCACACCCCATCACCGTGACACCGACACACCCCACACCCCTCACTGTGACACCGACACACCCCACACCCATCACCGTGACACTGACACACCCCACACCCCATCACTGTGACACCGACACACCCCACACCCCATCACCGTGACACTGACACACCCCACACCCCTCACTGTGACACCGACACACCCCTCACCCCTCACTGTGACACCGACACACCCCACACCCCTCACCGTGACACTGACACACCCCACACCCCATCACTGTGACACCGACACACCCCACACCCCATCACCGTGACACCGACACACCCCACACCCCTCACTGTGACACCGACACACCCCACACCCATCACCGTGACACTGACACACCCCTCACCCCATCACCGTGACACCGACACACCCCACACCCCTCACTGTGACACTGACACACCCCTCACCCCTCACTGTAACACCGACACACCCCACAACCCTCACTGTGACACTGACACACCCCTCACCCCTCACTGTAACACCGACACTCCCCACACCCCTCACCGTGACACTGACACTCCCCACACCCCATCACCGTGACACCGACACACCCCACACCCCTCACCGTGACACCGACACACCCCACACCCCTCACTGTGACACTGACACTCCCCACACCCCATCACCGTGACACCGACACACCCCTCACCCCTCACTGTAACACTGACACTCCCCACAACCCATCACCGTGACACCGACACACCCCACACCCCTCACTGTGACTGACACACCCCACACCCCATCACCGTGACACCGACACACCCCACACCCCTCACTGTGACTGACACACCCCACACCCCATCACCGTGACACCGACACACCCCACACCCCTCACTGTGACTGACACACCCCACACCCCATCACCGTGACACCGACACACCCCACACCCCTCACTGTGACTGACACACCCCACACCCCATCACCGTGACACCGACACACCCCACACCCCTCACTGTGACACTGACACACCCCTCACCCCTCACTGTAACACCGACACACCCCACAACCCTCACTGTGACACTGACACACCCCACACCCCTCACCCCTCACTGTAACACCGACACTCCCCACACCCCTCACCGTGACACTGACACTCCCCACACCCCATCACCGTGACACCGACACACCCCACACCCCTCACTGTGACTGACACACCCCACACCCCTCACCGTGACACCGACACACCCCACACCCCTCACTGTGACACTGACACTCCCCACACCCCATCACCGTGACACCGACACACCCCTCACCCCACACCCCTCACTGTGACACCGACACACCCCACACCCCTCACCGTGACACCGACACACCCCACACCCCTCACTGTGACTGACACACCCCACACCCCATCACCGTGACACCGACACACCCCACACCCCATCACCCCTCACTGTGACACCGACACACCCCACACCCCTCACTGTGACTGACACACCCCACACCCCATCACCGTGACACCGTCACACCCCACACCCCATCACCCCTCACTGTGACACCGACACACCCCACACCCCTCACTGTGACTGACACACCCCACACCCCATCACCGTGACACCGACACACCCCACACCCCTCACTGTGACTGACACACCCCACACCCCATCACCGTGACACCGACACACCCCACACCCCTCACTGTGACACTGACACACCCCTCACCCCTCACTGTGACACTGACACACCCCACACCCCTCACCGTGACACCGACTCACCCCACACCCCTCACCCCTCACTGTGACACTGACACACCCCACACCCCTCACTGTGACACCGACACACCCCACACCCCATCACCGTGACACCGACACACCCCACACCCCACACCCCTCACTGTGACACCGACACTCCCCACAACCCTCACTGTGACACTGACACACCCCTCACCCCTCACCGTGACACTGACACACCCCACACCCATCACCGTGACACTGACACACCCCACACCCCATCACCGTGACACTGACACACCCCACACCCCTCACTGTAACACCGACACTCCCCACACCCCATCACCGTGACACCGACACACCCCACACCCCTCACTGTGACACCGACACACCCCACACCCCTCACTGTGACAGTGACACACCCCACACCCCACACTGTGACACCGACACTCCCCACACCCCATCACCGTGACACCGACACACCCCACACCCCTCACTGTCACTGACACACCCCACACCCCTCACTGTGACACCGACACACCCCACACCCCATCACCGTGACACTGACACACCCCACACCCCTCACCCCTCACTGTGACACTGACACACCCCACACCCCTCACTGTGACACCGACACACCCCACAACCCTCACTGTGACACTGACACACCCCACACCCCTCACTGTAACACCGACACACCCCACACCCCATCACCGTGACACCGACACACCCCTCACCCCTCACTGTAACACCGACACACCCCACAACCCATCACCGTGACACCGACACTTCCCACACCCCATCACCGTGACACCGACACACCCCACACCCCTCACTGTGACACTGACACACCCCTCACCCCTCACTGTGACACTGACACACCCCACACCCCTCACTGTGACACCGACTCACCCCACACCCCTCACCATGACACTGACACACCCCACACCCCTCACCCCTCACCATGACACTGACACACCCCACACCCCTCACTGTGGCAATGACATCTCTGTTGATCAGTGTAAGATATTGTTCTGGACCTGTCACTTAGATTTGTCAAAAACTACAGCAGAGAAATAGGCCCTTCAGCCCATCTAGTTGATGCCGAGCCATTTAAGCTGCCTCCCCTTATTGACCTACTCCAGGACCATAGCCCTCCATACCCTTACCATCCATGTACCTGTCTAAACTGCTCTGAAATGTTAAAATCCAGCTCGAATGCACCACTTGTGCTCATTACGCACTCTCACAACCCTCTGAGTGAAGAGGTTTCCCTCATGTTCCCTTAAACTTTTCACCTTTAGCCCTTAACTCATGACCTCTGGTCGTAGTCCCTCCCAATCTCAGTGGAAAAGGCTTGCTTGCATTTACCCTATCTATATCTCTCATAGTTGTGTACACCTCTATCTAATCTCCCCTTAATCTTCTACATTCCAGGGAGTGAAGTTCTAACCTATTCAGTCTTTCCTTATAACTCAGGTCCAATAGTCCTGGTAAATTTTCTCATTTCTCTTTCAGCCTCATTTACAGCTTTCCTGTAGGCAGGTGACCAAAACTGCACACAACGCTCCAAATTAGGTCTCACCGATGTTTTATACAACTTCAACATAACGTCCCATTTCCTGTGCCAATGTGCCAGAAGCTTTCTTTACAATCCTGTCTACCTCTGACGCCGTTTTCAATGCATTATGGGCCCGTGTTCCCAGATTCCTTTGCTCTGCCGCCCTCCTCAGTGTCCGACTGTTCGCTGTGTGAGACCTACCCTGACTGGTCCGACCGAAGTGCGACATCTCACACTTGTCTACCTTAAATTCCATCTGACACTTCTCAGCCCATTCTTCCAGCTGACGCAGATCCCTCGACGAGCCACGATGGCCTCCCTCCCTCTCCACTACTCCTCCAATCTTGGTGTTATCTGCTAATTTGCTGATCCGGCTTACCACATTCTCATCCAGATCGTTGATATACTGTAGATGACAATCACTAACCGACCCAGCCACAATCCTTGTGGCACTCCAGTAGTCACAGGCCTCCAGTCAGAGAGGCAACCGTCCACTACCACTCTCTGGCCTCTCCCACAAAGCCAACGTCCAACCCCATTTGCTACCTCATTCTGAACCCCGAGCGACTGAACATTCTGGACAGCGTCCCATACGGGACCCTGTCAAAGGCCTTACTAAAGTCCATGTAGACGACATCCACTGTCTTGCCCTCATCAACTTTCCTGGTAACTTGCTTGAAAAACTCTGTATAAGATTGGTTAGACGTGACCTACCAGGCACTAAGCCATGCTGACTATCCTTAATCAGTCCATGCTTGTCCACGTACTCATTTATCCCGTCCCTGATGTCAGGCTCACTGCCCTATAATTTCTGGTTCATTCTTAGAGCCTTTCTTAAACAGCAGAACAACACTGGCTGTCTTCCAATCCTCTGGTACCTTTCCTGTCGCTAAGGATGATTCAAATATCTCTGCTCGGGCCCCAGCAATATCTGCAATTGCCTACCTCAGGGTCTGCATGATCTCCCCGGGGACTTCGCCCCGACGCACTCTCCAAGGTGCGCTCACTCCTCAGAGGGAGACGGTACTCTGCTCAACACTCTCAACACCGTGCCAAGTTGCCTCACCTGTTCTGCCCCCTGCCGCAGTCACCCGAGGGTGGGCAGGGAGGTCACCCTGCGGTCTCCCCACCCATACCCAGTTCAGATGCTTTTCCTCCCCACAGATGCAGCTGTTGCTGAACGAAAAGGTCATCGCAGGTATCCGTCACCGCATCCACAACCTAACCAATGATCCAGCATATTACGAAAATGACTTTTTCGTGCGGGAGTCGTACGGCACCAGTCACTTGTCGGTCATGGACAAGGAAGGGAACGCTGTCTCTGTCACCAGTAGCATCAATCATATGTAAGTTCACCCCTCCCTCCTACACATCGTCATTCCCAGTCACGGCTGGGGCGGTGTGACCACGGAAAGGTCTCCGTGTCTCGTGATGCCCCATGGGAGGCAGGTTGTGTAACCAGGCGTGCCAGAGGTATTGTCACGTGTACTAAAACACAGTGAAAAGCTTGACAGTCCATACAGAGGGGCAGCGGAGGGGGGAGAGGGAGAGGGAGAGGGACAGGCAGATCACCTCTTCACTTTAGTGACACCTGTTGCAGAATTTCAAAGGAAAGGAAAGTAATAAATGCGATGCCACACCGGGGCGTTAAGTGAAACTCTCAGACTGGAAGTAAAATCGAAGCACAAAATGAATACTGCTCACTTCCAGCGTCCGTCGAAACGCAGTCCTCTTTCCCAACAGTGAGCCGGGATTGTAATGCAGCTGTGCTTCCGTTCAAGTCTCGACAAGACTACAAGGAAAAGAAGGGAGTTAATCACACCGTAACGAGTCAGTACTGTGCACATTCACGAGTGCAATGGCTGAACCTGCCTGCGGGCGCTCGTTGACCTCACTGCAGAGGGTGCGGTGCGGTCAAGGCAGGGCCCCCCTCCCTACACTCAGCTCCGTAACGTGCCACAGATCTGTGCCCACTGGAAGTCCCGGATGAAAGACTTGTTCAGGATGTTGTCTACTGGGATTCAGGAATGTTCCTCAGGACCATACCCCTCCCAGTCCATGAGGTACTGGCCCTTACCCGTACGTCCATCGAGCAGGGGGGGTGGGGGTTACTGGAGTCAGGGAGAAGTCGAGCTGGGAAACGTGGAACACTGGGTGGATCTTCATTGATGATGCTAGGCGCAACCTATATGGGACCTGCTCCAGTATGAATGGGGCCAACTTGTGGTTCTTGACTTGACTTTCAGGGTCAGATCTCGACGCCGGCCAAATCTTCCCTCCTGGCTTGAAAGCCCTCACCTGTTGACGGAGTTAGTCAGTCTGCCGGGCGTGCTGTTTCTGGGCGCTCAGCAGAGAAGCCCTGACTCGTCTCCGGGTGCGCTTGAGGGGAGCCTCGAGGCTGAACACATGTTGAACCACGAGTGTGGGAGCTTGGGGAGGGCAATGAAGTGGGCTGCCCTGGAAAATCTTTAGTGTCCAAAGCTTCAAAGTCCATTTAGGATTCAGATGGCAGAGGGGAAGAAGTTGTTCCTAAATCGCTGACTGTGTGCCTTCAGGCTTCTGTACCTCCTACTTGTTGGTAACAGTGAGAAAAGGGCATGCCCTGGGTGCTGGAGGTCTTTAATAATGGACACTGCCTTTCTGAGACGCCGCTCCCTGAAGATGTCCTGCGTACTTTGTAGGCTAGTACCCAAGATGGAGCTGACTAGATTTACAACTTTCTGCAGCTTCTTTTGGTCCTGTGCAGTAGCCCCTCCATACCAGACAGTGATGCAGACTGTCAGAATGCTCTCCACGGTACAACTGTAGAAGTTTTTGAGTGTATTTGTTGACATGCCAAATCTCTTCAAACTCCTAATGAAGTATAGCCGCTGTCTTGCCTTCTTTATAACTACATCGATATGTTGGGACCAGGATAGATCCTCAGAGATCTTGACACCCTGGAACTTGAAACTGCTCACTCTCTCCACTTCTGATCCCTCTGTGAGGATTGGTATGTGTTCCTTCGTCTTACCCTTCCTGACGTCCACAAACAGCTCTTTCATCTTACTGACATCGAGTGCCAGGTTGTTGCTGTGGCACCACTCCACTAGTTGGCATATCTCACTCCTGTACGCCCTCTCGTCACCACCTGAGATTCTACCAACAATGGTTGTATCATCAGCAAATTTTTAGATAGTATTTGAGCTATGCCTAGCCACACAGTCACGTGTATACAGAGAGTAGAGCAGTGGGCTAAGCACACACCCCTGAGGTGCTCCAGTGTTGATCATCAGCGAGGAAGATGTGTTATCATCAATCCGCACAGATTGTGGTCTTCCAGTTAGGAAGTCGAGGATCCAGTTACAGAGGGAGGTACAAAGGATCAGGCTCTTCAACATCTCAATCAGGATTGTGGGAATGATGGTATTAAATGCTGAGCTATAGCATCCTGACGTAGGTGTTTGTGCTGTCCAGATGGTCTAAAGCCATGTGAAGAGCCATTGAGACTGCATCTGCCATTGACCTATTGTGGTGACGGGCAAATTTCAGGGGGTCCAGGTCCTTGCTGAGGCAGGAGTTCAGTCTAGTCATGACCAACCTCTCAAAGCATTTCATCACCGTCGATGTGAATGCTACCGGGCGATAGTCATTAAAGCAGACCACATTATTCTTCTTAGGCACTGGAATAATCGTTGCCTTTTTGAAACAAGTGGGAACTTCTGCCTGTAGCAGTGAGAGGTTGAAAATGTCTTTGAATACTCCCGCTAGTTGGTCAGCACAGGTTTTCAGAGCCTTACCAGGTACCCCATCGGGACCTTCTGCCTTGCCAGGGTTCACTCTCTTTAAAGACAGCCTAACATCGGCCTCTGAGACAGAGATCACAGGGTCATCAGGTGCAGCAGGGATCTTCACAGCTGTAGTTGTGTTCTCCCTTTCAAAGCGGGCATAGAAGGAGTTAAGTTCACCTGGTAGTGAAGAATCACTGTCATTCATGCTATTGGGTTTCGCTTTGTAGGAAGTAATGTCTTGCAGACTCTGCCAGAGTTGCCGTGCATCCAATGTCGCCTCCAACCTCATTTCAAATTGTCTCCTCACCCTCGAAATATCCCTCCACAAATCATACCCGGATTTCTGGTACAGGCCTGGGTCGCCAGACTTGAATGCCACAGGTCTAGCCTTCAGCAGACGACACACCTCCTGGTTCATTCACGGCTTCTGGTTTGGGAATGTCTTTGTGGGCACACACTCATCCACACACCTCCTGGTTCATTCACGGCTTCTGGTTTGGGAATGTCTTTGTGGGCACACACTCATCCACACACCTCCTGGTTCATTCACGGCTTCTGGTTTGGGAATGTCTTTGTGGGCACACACTCATCCACACAGGTTTTAATGAAGTCGGTAAAACTGTAGCACGCTCATCCAGATTCGAAGAAACCGATCAATGACCAAAATGGTGGTGCTTCCATTAGACCTGTGATGAAATCTACTGAGGGATGGGACAGACAGTAGACTCACAGGGCACTGGTGCAATGTCTCGTTCTGAGCCCAGGTGGAACAGGTGGGGGCAAAGTCATAGACATCCTGGCACATAAATGGCCACGAGAAACTTTTCTTCATAAACTCTTGGGGCCATTGGATTTCCGGATGTCCAGCCAGACGGGAGGAGTGACCCCATTCCAGCACTTTGGAACGCACCACAAAGAGACAAACAGCCAGTTGGGGGGTCCCCCATCCGGGCCTGCGTCCGACTGTTGGGCGGCCCTCGCCTCTCCCAGGTGCAGCGATACACGAGGTCTGGATTGGCATTGTCCTCAGATCCATCGAACTGTCAGTGTCGCCATTCCTCCGGGCCCTCGGTGACAGCCGCAGTTCCTCCGGGCCCTCGGTGACAGCCGCATTCCTCCGGGCCCTCGGTGACAGCCGCAGTTCCTCCGGGCCCTCAGTGACAGCCGCAGTTCCTCCGGGCCCTCGGTGACAGCCGCAGTTCCTCCGGGCCCTCGGTGACAGCCGCATTCCTCCGGGCCCTCGGTGACAGCCGCAGTTCCTCCGGGCCCTCGGTGACAGCCGCATTCCTCCGGGCCCTCGGTGACAGCCGCAGTTCCTCCGGGCCCTCGGTGACAGCCGCATTCCTCCGGGCCCTCGGTGACAGCCGCAGTTCCCCGGGCCCTCGGTGACAGCCGCAGTTCCTCGGGCCCTCGGTGACAGCCGCATTCCTCGGGCCCTCGGTGACAGCCGCATTCCTCCGGGCCCTCGGTGACAGCCGCAGTTCCCCGGGCCCTCGGTGACAGCCGCAGTTCCTCGGGCCCTCGGTGACAGCCGCATTCCTCGGGCCCTCGGTGACAGCCGCATTCCTCCGGGCCCTCGGTGACAGCCGCAGTTCCCCGGGCCCTCGGTGACAGCCGCATTCCTCCGGGCCCTCAGTGTCGCCATTCCTCCGGGCCCTCGGTGACAGCCGCATTCCTCCGGGCCCTCAGTGTCGCCATTCCTCCGGGCCCTCGGTGACAGCCGCAGTTCCTGGTTCTCAACATGGTAATTCCTCTCGGCCGGAGTCCAGCAACGGGAAGGAAAGGCACAAGGGCGAAGCCGGCTGGAGGACAGCTCCACTCTCGACGTCGGATGCGTGAGTGGTCAGGACAGGTCTGGCTGCCGCAGCAGCGGGGCTGTGGTGTGACGCCGCGTTAGCTCTGAAAATGCTCAGCCGACACCGACCGTCCGTCCGTCCTGCTGAGCCGCGATGGACAGATGACGCGGCGATAAAAGTTCACAAACCCCATGAAGCGCCGTACCTGTTTGATTGTAGACAGTTTAGGCCATTCCATAGCATCCTGATCTTTACTCGAATCACAAACAAAAGAAAATCTGCAGATGCTGGAAATCCAGATAACGACACACACAAAATGCTGGTGGAACGCAGCAGGCCAGGCAACATCTATAGGGAGAAGCGCTGTCGACGTTTCGGGCTGAGACCCTTCGTCAGGACTAACTGAAAGAAGAGATAGTAAGAGATTTGAAAGTAGGAGGGGGAGGGGGAGATCCAAAATGATAGGAGAAGACCGGAGGGGGTGGGATGAAGCTAAGAGCTGGAAAGGTGATTGGCTAAAGGGATACAGAGCTGGAGAAGGGAGAGGATCATGGGACGGGAGGCCGAGGGAGAAAGAAAGGGGGTGGGGAGCACTAGAGGGAGATGGAGAGCAGGCCGGCTGCCTGGCCTGCTGCGTTCCACCAGCATTGTGTGTGTGTTGCTTGAATTTCCAGCATCTGCAGATTTCCTCGTGAACGCACCCAAAATGCTGGCCTGCTGAGTTCCTGTGGCATTTTGTGTCTGAACTCTGCTCGGGTCCATTTGAACACTGGATGGGGGAAGTACAGAGCCCAAAAATGAGTCTTTATGGAACTCCCACTTCCCTAGCTTGGCTCTGATGGAGAGGGATTGTGACCGAGGGAAGTTCGGAAGAATCTGGCTGTTGTAATACATGAATCACAGTTAACAGGAAAGTGCTGTGACAGGCAGTTAACAGGCAGGCACAGTTAAGAAAGCAAACAGCATTTTGGCTTTTATTGCAAAAGAGGTTGGAGTTTAAGAATAGCAACACACACAAAATGCTGGGGGAACTCAGCAGGCCAGGCAGCATCTGTGGAAAAAAGTTTCAAGCTGTGACCCTTCATCAGTCGTGCTCGGATTTCCAGCATCTGCAGATTTTCTATTATTTGTGACTGGAGTTTAAGAATAGTTTTGTTACAGTTGTACATGGTGTCGTAGAAACGACACTTTGTATACTGTGCACCCTTATCTAAAACTGGATACAGTAGCATTGGGAGAAGTTGAAAGGATATTCATCGGGGTGGTCATAAACTCAGAGGATTCTGCAGATGCTGGAAGTCTAGAGCGAAATGCTGGTGTAGCTCAGCATATCAGACAGTAACTATGGAAGGGAATAACTGGTACTGTTGGTCGATCTTTGTCAGCATAACCTTCAATTTGATGGCAAGAAAATCAGTTTCTCCAGTTTAGAGTAATTTCTGACCCTCCATTTTTCTCTTTTTCCATTTCCCATTCTTGCTCCACTCTTACACTTCTCCTCGCGTGTCCTCTGGTACCCCTCCTCCTTCCCTTTATCCCGTGGTCCACTCTCCTGTCATATTCCTCCTCGCGTGTCCTCTGGTACCCCTCCTCCTTCCCTTTATCCCATGGTCCACTCTTCTCTCCTGTCATATTCCTCCTCCCGTGTCCTCTGGTACCCCTCCTCCTTCCCTTTATCCCGTGGTCCACTCTCCTGTCATATTCCTCCTCGCGTGTCCTCTGGTACCCCTCCTCCTTCCCTTTATCCCGTGGTCCACTCTCCTGTCATATTCCTCCTCGCGTGTCCTCTGGTACCCCTCCTCCTTCCCTTTATCCCGTGGTCCACTCTCCTGTCATATTCCTCCTCGCGTGTCCTCTGGTACCCCTCCTCCTTCCCTTTATCCCGTGGTCCACTCTCCTGTCATATTCCTCCTCGTGTGTCCTCTGGTACCCCTCCTCCTTCCCTTTATCCCGTGGTCCACTCTCCTGTCATATTCCTCCTCGCGTGTCCTCTGGTACCCCTCCTCCTTCCCTTTATCCCGTGGTCCACTCTCCTGTCATATTCCTCCTCGCGTGTCCTCTGGTACCCCTCCTCCTTCCCTTTATCCCGTGGTCCACTCTCCTGTCATATTCCTCCTCCTTCAGCCATTCACCTTTTCCACCTATTGCCTTTCATCTACCCCAGCCACCCACATACCCCCTCACCTGATCTCACCTGTCAGCTTGTACTCTTTCCTTGTCCCCAGAGTCTTATTCTGGCCTCTGCCCTCTTCTGTTCCAGTCTTGGTGAAGGATCTCAGCTCGAAAAGTCAACTGTTTATTCCAATAGATGCGAGGGAGTTAAATACAATGACAAAGGACCACCAATTAGCCTCCTTCCTGAAAACAGAACTGGATAGGCTATGGGTAAACTGTGTTTTCTATCAACAGATTTGGCTCCATGGTCTATTCTAAGAGTACTGGCATCATCCTAAACAATCAACTGGCTGACTTCTGTGACAGTGTTAAAGTAAACGGTCCTCGTAAGTACAAGTGAAAGAGTAACGGGTTCGGGAACATGACCTGAGGCGAACAGGAAGCACAGCCATCTGTTAAAACAGCAACTGGTGGAGACATTCAGTACATCAGGCAACATCTGTTGGAGGAGAAATGTTTCAGAATAAAGACCCTCCTCAAGAATTGTTCTGCTCCCTTAACTGTGTTTCTCTCCCTGCAAGTGATGTCTGATATGCTGAGTGCTTCCATCAGCTTCTGTGATTGAGCGGTGAAGAGTCCATGTTATCATACTCGAGAGCTATTCCATGGTCCTTCGACAGAACGGTGGTACGAGCTGTCATAGTTTTGTGTGCTCTAGGGGTGTAATTGGAGAGGAGATGTCCTGGATGTGTGGAGTCTTATTCCTCACCTACACTACAGCCGGTTGCCTGCAATAGCTCCTCAGTGTCAGTGGAGCCACGACTGACTGCTTTCCCAAGGCAATGGGAAGTCATAGGAGGGTGGTAGATTTCCGTGCCCACAACTCTCTGCAGTTTCTGGCAGTCATACCAAGCTGCAAGGCACCCAGACAAAATGCATCAATAAAAATCGGCGAGCGTTGGTGGAAATGTGCCAAGTTTCTTTTGCCTTCTGACAAAGAAGAGGCATTGGTGAGCTCTCTTGACCGTGACATCAGCAAGGCTGGCCCAGGCAGGCCTGCCAGCTCAAAGTTCACACTGTCTCAATGTCAGCAGCGTGGGCACCAACCCTTTCCTCAGGTCAATGAACCACTGTCATGAAGGGAAAGGTTGTCATTGGGTTTCTCAACCTCGCCCCACAGACAAGAGAGTTAACACGTACAAACAAGCTGGATGAACTCAACAGGCCAGGCTGCACCCGTTGAAAGGAGCAGTCAATGTATCGGCCGAGACCCTTCGTCAGGAGTTAGAGAGTTGCTGGCTAATCTCCTCCCATTTCTGTGATTAAAGACACACCCAGCAGCCTCCCCTCCATCTTCACTTCTCGTTACCTCAATAAGGTAGTTGGCCGAATCCGTGGCCCCACCTATCCCTTCCGATTCTCTCGTCTCCGCCCTCCCATCAGGCAGAATTTACAAAACCTCGAAAGCATGTCCCACTGGCTGTAGGACAGCTGTCATATGACCATTGAATAGTTCACGACAACACGTCCCACCGGCTGTAGGACAGCTGTCATGTGACCATTGAATAGTTCACGACAACACGTCCCACCGGCTGTAGGACAGCTGTCATGTGACCATTGAATAGTTCACGACAACACGTCCCACCGGGCTGTAGGACAGCTGTCATGTGACCATTGAATAGTTCACGACAACACGTCCCACCGGCTGTAGGACAGCTGTCATGTGACCATTGAATAGTTCACGACAACACGTCCCACCGGCTGTAGGACAGCTGTCATGTGACCATTGAATAGTTCACGACAACACGTCCCACCGGCTGTAGGACAGCTGTCATGTGACCATTGAATAGTTCACGACAACACGTCCCACCGGCTGTAGGACAGCTGTCATGTGACCATTGAATAGTTCACGACAACACGTCCCACCGGGCTGTAGGACAGCTGTCATGTGACCATTGAATAGTTCACGACAACACGTCCCACCGGGCTGTAGGACAGCTGTCATGTGACCATTGAATAGTTCACGACAACACGTCCCACCGGGCTGTAGGACAGCTGTCATGTGACCATTGAATAGTTCACGACAACACGTCCCACCGGGCTGTAGGACAGCTGTCATGTGACCATTGAATAGTTCACGACAACACGTCCCACCGGGCTGTAGGACAGCTGTCATGTGACCATTGAATAGTTCACGACAACACGTCCCACCGGGCTGTAGGACAGCTGTCATGTGACCATTGAATAGTTCACGACAACACGTCCCACCGGGCTGTAGGACAGCTGTCATGTGACCATTGAATAGTTCACGACAACACGTCCCACCGGGCTGTAGGACAGCTGTCATGTGACCATTGAATAGTTCACGACAACACGTCCCACCGGGCTGTAGGACAGCTGTCATGTGACCATTGAATAGTTCACGACAACACGTCCCACCGGGCTGTAGGACAGCTGTCATGTGACCATTGAATAGTTCACGACAACACGTCCCACCGGGCTGTAGGACAGCTGTCATGTGACCATTGAATAGTTCACGACAACACGTCCCACCGGGCTGTAGGACAGCTGTCATGTGACCATTGAATAGTTCACGACAACACGTCCCACCGGCTGTAGGACAGCTGTCATGTGACCATTGAATAGTTCACGACAACACGTCCCACCGGCTGTAGGACAGCTGTCATGTGACCATTGAATAGTTCACGACAACACGTCCCACCGGCTGTAGGACAGCTGTCATGTGACCATTGAATAGTTCACGACAACACGTCCCAGCGGCTGTAGGACAGCTGTCATGTGACCATTGAATAGTTCACGACAACACGTCCCAGCGGCTGTAGGACAGCTGTCATGTGACCATTGAATAGTTCACGACAACACGTCCCAGCGGCTGTAGGACAGCTGTCATGTGACCATTGAATAGTTCACGACAACACGTCCCAGCGGCTGTAGGACAGCTGTCATGTGACCATTGAATAGTTCACGACAACACGTCCCAGCGGCTGTAGGACAGCTGTCATGTGACCATTGAATAGTTCACGACAACACGTCCCAGCGGCTGTAGGACAGCTGTCATGTGACCATTGAATAGTTCAGGACAACACGTCCCAGCGGCTGTAGGACAGCTGTCATGTGACCATTGAATAGTTCAGGACAACACGTCCCAGCGGCTGTAGGACAGCTGTCATGTGACCATTGAATAGTTCAGGACAACACGTCCCAGCGGCTGTAGGACAGCTGTCATGTGACCATTGAATAGTTCAGGACAACACGTCCCAGCGGCTGTAGGACAGCTGTCATGTGACCATTGAATAGTTCACGACAACACGTCCCAGCGGCTGTAGGACAGCTGTCATGTGACCATTGAATAGTTCACGACAACACGTCCCAGCGGCTGTAGGACAGCTGTCATGTGACCATTGAATAGTTCACGACAACACGTCCCACCGGCTGTAGGACAGCTGTCATGTGACCATTGAATAGTTCACGACAACACGTCCCACCGGCTGTAGGACAGCTGTCATGTGACCATTGAATAGTTCACGACAACACGTCCCACCGGGCTGTAGGACAGCTGTCATGTGACCATTGAATAGTTCACGACAACACGTCCCACCGGCTGTAGGACAGCTGTCATGTGACCATTGAATAGTTCACGACAACACGTCCCAGCGGCTGTAGGACAGCTGTCATGTGACCATTGAATAGTTCACGACAACACGTCCCAGCGGCTGTAGGACAGCTGTCATGTGACCATTGAATAGTTCACGACAACACGTCCCAGCGGCTGTAGGACAGCTGTCATGTGACCATTGAATAGTTCACGACAACACGTCCCAGCGGCTGTAGGACAGCTGTCATGTGACCATTGAATAGTTCACGACAACACGTCCCAGCGGCTGTAGGACAGCTGTCATGTGACCATTGAATAGTTCACGACAACACGTCCCAGCGGCTGTAGGACAGCTGTCATGTGACCATTGAATAGTTCACGACAACACGTCCCACCGGGCTGTAGGACAGCTGTCATGTGACCATTGAATAGTTCACGACAACACGTCCCACCGGGCTGTAGGACAGCTGTCATGTGACCATTGAATAGTTCACGACAACACGTCCCACCGGCTGTAGGACAGCTGTCATGTGACCATTGAATAGTTCACGACAACACGTCCCACCGGCTGTAGGACAGCTGTCATGTGACCATTGAATAGTTCACGACAACACGTCCCACCGGCTGTAGGACAGCTGTCATGTGACCATTGAATAGTTCACGACAACACGTCCCACCGGCTGTAGGACAGCTGTCATGTGACCATTGAATAGTTCACGACAACACGTCCCACCGGCTGTAGGACAGCTGTCATGTGACCATTGAATAGTTCACGACAACACGTCCCACCGGCTGTAGGACAGCTGTCATGTGACCATTGAATAGTTCACGACAACACGTCCCACCGGCTGTAGGACAGCTGTCATGTGACCATTGAATAGTTCACGACAACACGTCCCACCGGCTGTAGGACAGCTGTCATGTGACCATTGAATAGTTCACGACAACACGTCCCACCGGCTGTAGGACAGCTGTCATGTGGCCATTGAATAGTTCACGACAACACGTCCCACCGGCTGTAGGACAGCTGTCATATGGCCATTGAGTTGTTCACGACAACACGTCCCACCGGCTGTAGGACAGCTGTCCTATGGCCATTGAATAGTTCACGACAACACGTCCCACCGGCTGTAGGACAGCTGTCATATGACCATTGATTCGCCATCTTGTATGATAAGCTGGTCTGTGAGCTGACCATCTGCCTCTGTCTGACACTGCAGGTTATTTCCTGCCTGTGCTGCCCTTGTTCTGTAGCTGTTACACTTTATTCTACCAAGTGTTATTGTTTTCCCCTGTTGGACTGATGTGGTGAAATAATCAGTATGGATGGCATCCAAGCAAAGATTTTCACTGTGGAACAACAATTTAGCAATTCCACTACAGGCTGTGTTTGAGGGAGAGTCGCTGGCTCATCATCCCCTTTAATTAAATAACTGTCTTCCTCTCAGTGTCCATTTGGCCTTTGATGATGTCACAGGGGCAAGGGGAGGTGAGGTGGCAGATCAGGAGTGACTGATGCACTCAGAGATTGGTTCCGCTTTCTCTTTCAGTTCTATCCCAGCGGCAGCCCCCGTCCTCCATGACTCCCACGATTCTGCTGTCGAAGGACAAAAGCTCCATGATGCTGGTCGGGGCAGCTGGAGGCAAGAAGATCATCAGCGCCACTGCTCAGGTAAAAGGTGATCTTCAGCTTTATGGACTCAGGTGGGCCTGAGGCTGGACATCAGGCCTGCGTTGCGGAAAGTGCCCGTATCCCAGATCGAGCTGTGCACATCCGGCCTCTGGCCTCTTGGACCTAACCGGTGGCCACAGAGTGTCTGTATGTTCATGGTCTTCTGCTGCTGTTGACTCTTCACTTCAAGGCTCAGAGTTGTTTTTCTGCACACCGCTGTTGTAGCAAGTGGTTATTTGAGTTACTGTCGCCTTGCTGGTAGTCAAACATTCTCTCTCATTTTTACTCACTGAACTGCCACTAACTGGGTGTGTTCAGTTTCTTACACAATTCTCTGTAAACTCGAGTGTGTTGTGTGTGACAATCTGAAGAGATCAGCAGTTTCAAACCACCCCGACAGGCGCCAACAATCACTCCACCGTCAAAGTCACTTAGATCACATTTCTTCCCCGTTATGATGTTTGGCCTGAAATAAACAGAAATAAATTGTGTGAAAGAGAGACAGTGTTCAGATACCTGATGACAGACAGGAAGAAACTGTTTCTGAATTGTGGAGTGTGTGTCTTCAGGCTCTTGTCCCTCCCTCCTGATGGTAGTAGTGAGAAAGGTGCACGTCCCAGAGGGTGAGGCCGGGTCCACAGCTCCCTGTGTGTGCACTGGAGCTGGTCAGGGTGCTGTCCACAGTACACGCACACCAGTGGAAACCAGCATCGGTTTTTGGTGTCCTCCCAAATCCTGTTGGCTGAATGATCCCTGTGGGCACTCTGGGCCACCCCATGCAGAACCAGCCCCTGGGCCAATGTTTGTGTACAGGATCGAGGGATGCTCGTTCGGAATGGGAGACATACCCCACTGCAGGCAATGGGGAGGTTAAATCCCACTAATTGACCAGCCTGCTTGTTTGCTACCTGTAACTCTGCTGGTGTTCAGGACAGCAATGAAGATCCCCCAACTCTGCTGGTGTTCAGGACAGCAATGAAGATCCCCCAACTCTGCTGGTGTTCAAGACAGCAATGAAGATCCCCCAACTCTGCTGGTGTTCAAGACAGCAATGAAGATCCCCCAACTCTGCTGGTGTTCAGGGTCAGCAATGAAGATCCCCCAACTCTGCTGGTGTTCAAGACAGCAATGAAGATCCCCCAACTCTGCTGGTGTTCAAGACAGCAATGAAGATCCCCCAACTCTGCTGGTGTTCAAGACAGCAATGAAGATCCCCCAACTCTGCTGGTGTTCAGGGTCAGCAATGAAGATCCCCCAACTCTGCTGGTGTTCAGGGTCAGCAATGAAGATCCCCCAACTCTGCTGGTGTTCAGGGTCAGCAATGAAGATCCCCCAACTCTGCTGGTGTTCAGGGTCAGCAATGAAGATCCCCCAACTCTGCTGGTGTTCAGGGTCCCGTCAGTAGCTCAGTTTTCACTCCTGTCGGTCGTGCAAGTCCCGGGTGCAGGCCGAGGAACAGTGTAAATAAACAACACTGTAAACTCAGCTGTAAATTCTTCATTGCTGTCTTCAAAACAGTTTTGTTTGACCAGTTACTATTGTCAGCCCTGATCTGAACCCCCAAACCTGGAGGACCGGTGGACCATTCCTGGTCTGGCCTCTACCCTGTGACCTGTTTGGCATGGGTGACCCTACCAAGGGCCAAAGCATAAAGCCCGAGCTCCATCCAGCACAGTCCTCTGGATCACTGAGCCTCCAAACCACCACGACAAGGCTGTGATCCTCTGGATCACTGAGCCTCCAAACCACCACGACAAGGCTGTGATCCTCTGGATCACTGAGCCTCCAAACCACCACGACAAGGCTGTGATCCTCTGGATCATTGAGCCTCCAAACCACCACGACAAGGCTGTGATCCTCTGGATCATTGAGCCTCCAAACCACCACGACAAGGCTGTGATCCTCTGGATCACTGAGCCTCCAAACCACCACAACAAGGCTGTGATCCTCTGGATCACTGAGCCTCCAAACCACGACAAGGCTGTGATCCTCTGGATCACTGAGCCTCCAAACCACGACGACAAGGCTGTGATCCTCTGGATCACTGAGCCTCCAAACCACCATGACAAGGCTGTGATCCTCTGGATCACTGAGCCTCCAAACCACCACGACAAGGCTGTGATCCTCTGGATCACTGAGCCTCCAAACCACGACAAGGCTGTGATCCTCTGGATCACTGAGCCTCCTAACCACCACGACAAGGCTGTGATCCTCTGGATCATTGAGCCTCCAAACCACCACGACAAGGCTGTGATCCTCTGGATCATTGAGCCTCCAAACCACCACGACAAGGCTGTGATCCTCTGGATCATTGAGCCTCCAAACCACGACGACAAGGCTGTGATCCTCTGGCCGGACCTGAAGTGAAACGGGAACATTGGTGGTAACTGCCCGGAGGGGTCAGGATTACTCCTGACCTTCTGATACGCCCCCAGCCGCTAGGCCTGTTCATAGCGCTGCAAGTTCCTTACTTGGAGGCTGCTATATCTGGAAGGGCTTGGCCCAGTAGGGAAACATTCGTAGGACGACTGGTCCATGCTGACTAATTTGCCCTCTAAACCTCTCTTTATGCATGTACTTGTCCAGCCACCTCAATAACCTCCTGTACCGGCTCATTGCAGACACCCACAGGTTCCTCCTAATCGTTCCCTTCTCACTCTAAATCAGCGCTCTTGGGACAATTGTTCCCTTTCCCTAAGAAACTTTGTGCTTTTTCCCTATTTCTGCCCCTCATGATTTTATGATATTTTGTGTCCATGATGTAGGTTTGGCTGTCATGGTCTGAAGTATGGTCCTGTGAGGGCTCACGACTCCCTACCCGACACCTCCACATACCTCACATACTCACCTGGAGATCAAATTGAGGCCTTTCTCCGGTCTTCACTGCCAAAGGGCTCCGTTGGCAGAGTCGGGTAACACACACACAGTCTGACTGAGGAACTCCTCAGCAGATCTGTGAGGAGGGGGGAGGAGTGGAGGGATTATCAGTGTTTCTGGTGCTGGCTTGTATGAAGGGGAGAGGTGAGACAAGGGCCTGTAGGTGATTGGTGGATGAAGGAGTGTTAGATAGGTGATTGGTGGATCAAGGAGGAGTAGAAGTTAGGGGATTGGTGGATGAAGGAGTGTTAGATAGGTGATTGGTGGATCAAGGAGGAGTAGAAGTTAGGAGATTGGTGGATGAAGGAGTGTTAGATAGGTGATTGGTGGATCAAGGAGGAGTAGAGGTTAGGAGATTGGTGGATGAAGGAGTGTTAGATAGGTAATTGGTGGATCAAGGAGGAGTAGAGGTTAGGAGATTGGTGGATGAAGGAGTGTTAGATAGGTAATTGGTGGATCAAGGAGGAGTAGAGGTTAGGAGATTGGTGGATGAAGGAGTGTTAGATAGGTGATTGGTGGATCAAAGGAGAAGCAGGTAGGTGATTAGTTTTTCAGGGAGGGGTAAAAGATGATGGGAAGATAGAGGGAGGGATGGAATGGAGAGACAAGAGGCTGGTAGTTGATCAGTAGAGGCAGATGGAGTGAAGTGGGGTGAGGTGACGGTGATGAGGTGATAGGTAGAGGCAGGTGGAGTGAGGTGATGTGAGGGTGAAGGTGAGATGAGGGAGATGAACAGGAAGAAAGGGTTTCCAATGCTGGACTCGGATAGGTAAAGAAAATAATAGTGGGAGCCATCAGGGGAGAGGAAAATGTCAGATGGGGGAGTGGGTGATCCTGTGTGGATGGAACCAGGAGGGGGAGTGTGAGGCAAGTGGATGACGGGACGAGAGGATGTCTTGAGAAAGAGATAAAAACGGAGTCACCCACCTCTCCACTCTCAGTCTGATGCAGGATCCCCCACAGACGCTACCCAACCCTTCACAAGACAGTTATATTCCAAATAAGAAATTTTCAAAGGGAAGAAGGACACTATCATGGCTGACAAGTGAAGTCAGAGCTAAAGTAAAAGCAAAAGAGAGGGCATACAAGGAAGCCAGAGCTAGTGAGAAGATCGAGGATTGGGAAGCTTTTAAAAACTTGCAGAAAGAAACTAAGATGGTCATTAGGAAGGAAAAGATGAATTATGAAAGGAAGCTGGTGACTAATATCAAAGAAGATACTAAAAGCTTTTTCAAGTATATAAAGGGTAAAAGAGAGTCGAGGGTAGATATAGGATCAATACAAAATGATGCTGGAGATATTGTAATGAGAGGTGCAGAGATGGCAGAGGAACTGAATGCGTATTTTCCATCAGTCTTCACAGTGGAAGACATCTGCAGTATACTGGACATTCAAGAGCGTCAGGGAAGTGAAGTATGTGCAGTGAAAATTATAACTGAGAAGGTGCTCAGGAAGCTTAATGGTCTGAGGGTGGATAAATCTCCTGGACCTGATGGAATGCACCCTCGGGTTCTGAAGGAAGTAGCTGGAGAGATTGTGGAGGCATTAACGATGATCTTTCAAGAATCGATAGATTCTGGCATTGTACCTGATGACTGGAAAATTGCAAATGTTATTTACTCCGCTATTTAAAAAGGGTGGGAGGCAGCAGAAAGGAAACTATAGACCTGTTAAGCTGACATTGGTGGTTGGGAGGTTGTAGGAATTGATTGTTAGGGATGAGATAACGGGGTACCTGGAGGCACATGACAAGATAGGCCAAAGCCAGCATGGTTTCCCGCCTGACAAACCTACTGCAATTCTTTGAGGGAATTACAAGCAGGGTAGACAAAGAAGATGCAGTAGATGTGGTGTACTTAGATTTTCAGAAGGCCTTTGACAAGGTGCCATTCAGGAGGCTGCTTATCAGGATAAGATCCCATGGAATTACAGAGGAGTTACTAGCATGGGTGGAGCACTGGCTGATCGGCAGAAAACAGAGAGTGGGAATAAAGGGATCCTATTCTGGCTGCCGGTTACCAGTGGAGTTCCACAGGGGTCGGTGTTGGGAGTGCTGCTTTTTACGATGTATGTCAATGATTTGGACTATGGGATTAATGGATTTCTGGCTAAATTTGCCGATGATACAAAGATAGGTGGAGGAGTGGGTAGTGTTGAGGAAACAGAGAGCCTGCAGAGAGACTTAGATAGTCTAGGGGAATGGGCAAAGAAGTGGCAAATGAAATACAATGTTGGAAAGTGTACGGTCATGCACTTTGGTGGAAGAAATGAACGGGCAGACTACTATTTAGATGGGGAGAGAATTCAAAATGCAGAGATGCAAAGGGACTTGGGAGTCCTTGTGCAAGATACCCTAAAGGTTAACTGCCAGGTTGAGTGGGTTGAAGGCGAATGCAGTGCTGGTATTCATTTCTAGAGGTACAGAGTATAAGAGCAGGGATGTGAAGTTGGGGCTCTATAAGGGATTTGTGAGACTACACTTGGAGAATTGTGTGCAGTTTTGGGCTCCTTATTTTAGAAAGGATATACTGACATTGGAGAGGGTTCAGAGAAGATTCACGAGAATGATTCCAGGAATGAAAGGGTTACCGTATGAGGAACGTCAGGCAGCTCTTGGTCTGTATTCCCTGGAGTTCAGGAGAATGAGGGGGAATCTCATAGAAACATCCCGAATGTTAAAAGGCCTGAACAGATTAGATATGGCAGTTATTTCCCATGGTGGGGGAGTCGAGGACAAGAGGGCACAGCCTCAGGATGGAAGGGCGCCCTTTCAAAACAGAGATATGGAGAAATTTCTTTAGCCAAAGTGTGATGTATCTGTGGAATTTGTTGCCACGTGCAGCTGTGGAGGCCGGGTCGTTGGGTGTATTTAAGGCAGAGATTGATAGGTTCTTGATTGGACATTGGCATCAAAGGTTACGGGAAGGAGGTTGGGAACTGGGGTAGAGGAGGAGAAATAAAGATCAGCCATGATTGAATGGCGGAGCAGACTCAATGGGCCAGATGGCCTAATTCTCCTCCTCTGTCTTATGGTCTTGTGGTCTAACCCAGTGTGCTCCACATTCCATTATCTGCAGTCCCTTGTGACCCCAGGAAGCAGACCTCAGCGTTGTAACTGACCCAAAACCAAGTGATAATTTCATCGCATCCTTGGCCACATTGGTTTCCGACGTGTGCCTGAGTGCAGTGTGTCAGTACCGAGGCCTGCCCCTAGTCCTCTGGAAGGATGGTTCATTGTTCAGATGCTCCTGGAGAGGAGACCAAGGGGTTGGTGAAATGCCCTTGAGGCAGTTGGAAACCGTGGTGCAGGGACCTAATGTACTGGGTGAATGGTGAACTCTGGCTCCTGGCAGGCCTGAGAGAGTTGGCTACAAAGGGACGCAGTGTGTCAGCTGCTGAAAACCCAGAACAGAAAAGCCACCCAGAAATGCCCAGCGAGCATCATCTGTGAAACAATCACCAGAAGTTCTTCACTTTGAAAACCTCTCAGCCCAACTCGACTTGTCAGTTGTTTATGCTTGTGTTTTCTGCTCTGTCACTGTGTGACCCACCTGCCCTCTGATCCCTGACCTGTGTGACTGTCTTGACCTCTGATCCCTGACCTGTGTGACCCACCTGCCCTCTGATCCCTGACCTGTGTGACCCACCTGCCCTCTGATCCTTGATCTAGCTGCTATCTGATCTTTTGTTTGTGTGACTGTCTTGACCTCTGATCCCTGACCTGTGTGACCCACCTGCCCTCCGATCCCTGACCAGTGTGACCCACCTGCCCTCTGATCCCTGACCTGTGTGACCCACCTGCCCTCTGATCCCTGACCTGTGTGACCCACCTGCCCTCTGATCCCTGACCTGGGTGACCCACCTGCCCTCTGATCCCTTACCTGTGTGACCCACCTGCCCTCTGATCCCTGACCTGTGTGACCCACCTGCCCTCTGATCCCTGACCTGTGTGACCCACCTGCCCTCTGATCCTTGATCTAGCTGCTATCTGATCTTTTGTTTGTGTGACTGTCTTGACCTCTGATCCCTGACCTGTGTGACCCACCTGCCCTCTGATCCTTGACCTGTGTGACCCACCTGCCCTCTGATCCCTGACCTGTGTGACCCACCTGCCCTCTGATCCTTGATCTAGCTGCTATCTGATCTTTTGTTTGTGTGACTGTCTTGCCCTCTGATGTCTGACCTGTGCCCTTTCACCTGCAGGTTATTATGAATAAATTATGGTTTGGGCTGAGCCTTGAAGACGCAATCAATAAGCCGAGGATTCATGTGAAGTCTGACAATTCTCTGCTGTTTGAAAACAATTCTGATCCGGTACATTTCTGGATTTCATTGTCAATCAGGGTCATCTTGGGGAAGTGGAGGCTGGTGTTGTGGTGGGGGAGTGGGGGCATGGGGCCAGAGGATGGAGGAGGGTTAGGGTGCAGATGTAGGGAGGGGTCAGAAATATCTCAAGGGTTCACTTTCCTAACTCAGTGGGGACCTGGGAAACCTCCCTATAAGCATGTGACTAAAGGCACCTTTTTGTCCACTTCTTCCTGGACAGGATGTGGTGGAGGCGATGAAGCAGAGGGAACACCAGATGATACAGCAGGACACGGTGCAGGATAAATTGCCATCTGTTGTCCAGGGAATATTTCGTGATCACAGCTGCATGGAGGCTGCGTCAGACCCCAGGAAGCTTGGAAAAGCAGCCGGAGACTAGTCCGGAGATCTGGCCGGGATGGGACAGAGCGTGGGCTTCTGCCCTGATCAGCCCGACCCCTCCCACTGGCCCGAAATCCAGACCCTAACAGGGCAAGTGGTTTGCCACACAATTGAACTGTGACTGGCCTGAGAGGCAGCAGTGCTGTGGATACTGCTGTGCAGTATCCGTCCTCAACAGACAGCAACATGCAACCAGAGCAGGACTTTGGGGAATGGGAAAGGGCCGTCAGATCAGGGGTTCCCCAATATGGTGCACATGTGTCGTAGCAGGGCTGAGGACGAGGTGGAGGGGACTTTGTGCCTAGCTGCCGGATGGGGAAACATCCATCTGCTCAGGTCTGACCCCTCACCACCACTGCCCTCCGATTATCCTTCCCCTCCCCGCACCGACCTTTCACGTAGTCCAGTGCCCGAGCTCCTGCACACGGAGCAGGTTTGATCACAGGGCCCTGATGCGTTACACCCACCTTGCAGAATTCCCAGTTCCAGCTCCTCCACTTGGGATGAGATAAGCATGCGGCTGTAGGGTGAAGTTCTGGGACAGACGCTGGACCTGTGACTGAGACCCGTAGCTCATTTGGCAGACCAAAGCCCCCGGACCCCCCACCGCCCTCCAGTACGGCCCAGGGGAATGTCTACATATCCAGTGATATCTCTCAACCTTTACAAATCATACGCCATGCTGTGCCCACTATTTATCAGCCATAGATAACTACAGCACCAAATCAGGCACTTTGGCCCATCCAGTCCACGCTGAGCTATTGAAGCTGCCTAGTCCTATCATTCTGCACCCGGACCATACCCCTACCATCCATGTACCTATCCAAACTTCTCTTAAACGTTGAAATCCAGCTCATATGCTCCACTCGTTCTGGCAGCTCATTCCACACTTCTTGACTCTCTGAGTGAAGAAGTTTCCCTTCATGTTCTCCTTAAACTTTTCACCTTTAGCCCTTAACCCATGACCTCTAGTTGTAATCCCACTGAATCTCAGTGGAAACGGCTTGCTTGCATTTACCCTATCTATATCTCTCATAATTTTGTAAACCTCTATCTAATCTCCCCTTAATCTTCTACATTCCAGGGAGTGAAGTTCTAACCTATTCAGTCTTTCCTTATAACTCAGGTCCAATAGTCCTGGTAAATTTTCTCATTTCTCTTTCAGCCTCATTTACAGCTTTCCTGTAGGCAGGTGACCAAAACTGCACACAACGCTCCAAATTAGGTCTCACCGATGTTTTATACAACTTCAACATAACGTCCCATTTCCTGTGCCAATGTGCCAGAAGCTTTCTTTACAATCCTGTCTACCTCTGACGCCGTTTTCAATGCATTATGGGCCCGTGTTCCCAGATTCCTTTGCTCTGCCGCCCTCCTCAGTGTCCGACTGTTCGCTGTGTGAGACCTACCCTGACTGGTCCGACCGAAGTGCGACATCTCACACTTGTCTACCTTAAATTCCATCTGACACTTCTCAGCCCATTCTTCCAGCTGACGCAGATCCCTCGACGAGCCACGATGGCCTCCCTCCCTCTCCACTACTCCTCCAATCTTGGTGTTATCTGCTAATTTGCTGATCCGGCTTACCACATTCTCATCCAGATCGTTGATATACTGTAGATGACAATCACTAACCGACCCAGCCACAATCCCTGTGGCACTCCAGTAGTCACAGGCCTCCAGTCAGAGAGGCAACCGTCCACTACCACTCTCTGGCCTCTCCCACAAAGCCAACGTCCAACCCCATTTGCTACCTCATTCTGAACCCCGAGCGACTGAACATTCTGGACAGCGTCCCATACGGGACCCTGTCAAAGGCCTTACTAAAGTCCATGTAGACGACATCCACTGCCTTGCCCTCATCAACTTTCCTGGTAACTTGCTTGAAAAACTCTGTATAAGATTGGTTAGACGTGATCTACCACGCACTAATGAGTCCCCTATCATCCCCTATCTTCTCCCCGTTTCCCTTCAGTGTCACAGAGGCAGACTCTGTGCCAGGGGCCCGACTGTGATTTTCCTCTATTAGGTCACCATCCCTGTCCCCCCCCTCCCCCACCCCGAACAGGATCCAAAGTGATATGCCTGTTGTTGAGGGGGATGGCCACAGGGGCACTCCGCACCCCTTCCTCCTTCCCGACTGCCCTTCCTTGTCCTGCACCTTGGGTGTAACAGCCCCTCTATCTATCCTGTCTGAAGGTCCGCGATCACATTGGGTGAGTGTGTGCGGTGGGTAATCTGTGCCCGTGTCCCACTTCAACTCGCCGTAGTGGAGGAGTGCTACCAGCAGTTCTCGGCTTTTACAAAGGGTCCTGCTCACCCCTCAGTGGTCCTATCGGCTCGCAGGCCCCCGGCCAGGCCTGCTGTTTCAGTGCCAGTGCCCGGGATGGTGTTCGGGAGTGGGGTGCTCGCTGGCAAGCAGACGCATCGCTGAGCTGCCGGGCCCTGGTTCACCCTGGGCACCTGCTGGAGATGACTGCTCAGGCAGCACCTCACCCGTGAGAAGAGCCTGTGACCCTGCAGAGCTCCCTCTGCGGGGGGCTCCGCCGGAACACAGAGGCAGGCAATGGCTGATGGTGGTGCTGCCCGCCCGGAAGGGCGACTCAGTGCGGACTGCACAATACCGTCATCCCATCAGTTCTCCCAGTGTTCAGTGGGTGGCTCCCCACCTCCATGCCGAGGAGGGAGCAAGGATCTATCCGATCAGTCACGGGAAGGAGAGGGGTTCCAGCAGTGTCAGGACAAAGCGTGATTGAACGACGCTGAGAACGTTAAGCAACTGGAACTGACACTGGATTAATGTGTGGAAATGATCTGCCTGAAGCTTGGACTGGGGAAGAGAAGCTGAAGTGCGCTGTGACCTCCGTGTTAGAGCGGGTGAGAAGTACCGCAGACGACGCCCAGAGGCGGGTGTGTGAGACAGCCTCCCTGAGACCTCACCTTTGCACAGGTTGGAGCTGCGTTGATGTGTCAGCTGTTCGCAACACTGAATTTAGATAATCACATGCCCTGAGAGTTTTACTGTACATACTATGCATAAAAGGTATTTTTGGGAAATTAGAATGCCCCTTCAAAATGTGATCCCAGCACGCAGCCAGTAGCAATCACTGTCTCTGTAAAGGAAAATGCATGGTCACAGTCAACTTTTGATGATAGAACTGGGTGTGACTTCTACATCAGTTACATCATGTGAAATCAAATATACTGAGTGTGAAACATTTGTCTGAATGTTTTGTTCAAAGTGTCTGCCACTGCTGGACACTGAGTGCTGCTGGACCATGTGTTCTCCTACACAGACTCAGTCTGTGAATTTGTTCCTTCCTATGATAACTTTCTGTTATTAATGATGTGAGGAATTCTCTCGTTCTGGGAGCTATGAGGAGCCAAAGCGTCAAAGCATGGAATCTAATTCTCTGTCCAGTGTTTATAACTTGTTTAAACATTTTTACATTAGCAACTGAGATTACTCTCAAATGTTGATATTAAACTCATTTTGTTACAAATACCACCCGTGTGTTTGCCAGTGCTCTTTGACCTTCACCAAACGGTCAGCCATTTCTGTTCACCCTCCACTTCAGCCACGGTCACAGTTAACAGTTACCCCACCCAGTCAATGGCCTCATCTGCCCAGGATCAAAGAGATACTTCCATCAGTTCTCAGGCTGTTGCCAAGAACAGTGTTTCCTCTGGTGTGGTGGGAGCGACGGAGAAAATGAGAGAAGTGAGAATGGAGATGTGAAGAGCAGAGGGGAGGAAGCAGTTTAAAGGAGATGTGTGAGAGGAGGTTCTTGCAGAGAGACTGGTGCCTGGTACGGTAAGTCTGCCGAATTGCTGGAGCCAGGCACGTCAGGTGTGAACACGGCTGGGATTTGGACTGCACGCCGACAGATGGGATTGGTTAGATTGGTGACTGGCCGAGAGGTTTGTTCCTGTGGCGGTGCGCGGGAGTGGGGGAGATGCTTCGGGACAAGGTACCCTCTTTCACCCAGCACTCGGTGGGGAGCAGGCTGACGTTTGAAAACGAAAGCCGCGGGCCAGCAGTGCTGACAACATCACGTCGCTCCTGGAGAAAGACAACTCCGACTGGTAAAACAAAACTGTTACAGAAACAGCAATGAAGAATCCTTCCACGTCCTCGCGTCTCCGCCCGGGACTTGCATGACTGACTGGAGTGAAAAGCAAGCTGCGGCCAGAGACGGACGACCTTCATTGCTGCCCTAAGCACCAGTGACTTAACGGTCGGTAGATAGATAGGCTGTTGTGTCCAGTGTGGTGTGTGGTGTGTAGTGTGTAGTGTGGTGTGGTGTGGTGTGTGGTGTGTGGTGTGTAGTGTGTAGTGTGGTGTGGTGTGGTGTGTGGTGTGTGGTGTGGTGTGTGTAGTGTGGTGTGGTGCGTAGTGTGTAGTGCTTGTCGCTCTCGCTTTCAGCTTCCACCACTGGCTAGCAGTCTTGCAAAAAGGAGAGCTGAATGTGCAAGTCTCTCCCTGCCAGTGCACAGACTCTCCACCAGCGAGCCTCGTGTGTCATACGACGCGACAAATGATGCCCAATGGACAAGGGAAGAAGAAAAAATATTCTGGGTGGGCACACTCCCTTCGTACGGTAAAATGGACTATTCAATCACTATCACTCTTATTGTCACCTTTTATCGGGTGAATGGCAGCGATGCTTCACTACCAGATGAACTCAGCCTCTTGTATGCCCGCTTTGAAAGGGAGAATATAACTACGGCTGTGAAGATCCCTACTGCACCCAGTGACCCTGTCATCTGGGTATCAGACGCCGACGTCAGGCTGTTTTTCAGGAGAGCGAACTCTCGCAAGGCGGAAGGCCCCGACTGAGTAGCTGGAAAGGCTCCGGAAACCTGTGCTGACCAACTGGGAGGAGTATTCAAGGACATTTTCAACCTCCCACTGCTTTGGGCGGAAATTCCCACCTGCTTCAAAAAGGCAACAATTATACCAGTGCCCAAGAAGAATAATGTGGTCTGCTTTAATGACCATCGCCCGGTAGCACTCACATCGACAGTGATGAAATGCTTTGAGAGGCTGGTCATGACTAGACTGAACTCCTGCCTCAGCAAGGACCTGGACCCCCTGAAATTTGCCCGTCACCACAATAGGTCAATGGCAGATGCAATCTCAATGGCTCTTCACAAGGCTTTAGACCACCTGGACAACACAAATGCCTCTGTCAGGATGCTGTTCATCTGCATTTAACACCATCAATCCCACAATCCTGATTGAAAAATTACAGAACCTGGGCCTCTGTAACTGGATCCTCGACTTCCTAACTGGAAGACCATAACCTGTGCGGATTGGTGATAACACATCTTCCTCGCTGATGATCAACACTGGTACACCTCAGGGGTGTGTACTTAGCCCACTGCTCTACTCTCTGTATACCCCTGACTGTGTGACTAGGCATAGCTCAAATACTATCTAAAAATTTGCTGATGGTACAACCATTGTTGATAGAATCTCAGGTGGTGACGAGAGGGCGTACAGGAGTGAGATATGCCAACTAGTGGAGTGGTGCCACAGCAAGAACCTGGCACTCAACGTCAGTAAGATGAAAGGGCTGATTGTGGGCTTCGGGAAGGGTAAGACGAAGGAACACATACCAATCCTCATAGAGGGATCAGAAGTGGAGAGAGTGAGCAGCTTCAAGTGCCTGGGTGTCAAGATCTCTGAGGATCTAAAATGGTCCCAACATATTGATACAGTTATAAGGAAGGCAAGACAGTGGCTATACTTCATTAGGAGTTTCAGGAGATTTGGTTTGAAAACTAAAACACTCAAAAACATCTATAGACGTCTTGTGCAGCATTCATACAGGCAGCAGCATGGTCTGGTATGTGGCTGGGGGGAGAGGGGCTACTGTACAGAACTGAGGGAAGCTACAGAAAGTTATAAAATTAGTCAGCTCCATCTCACGTACAAGCCCCTGTAGTAACCAGGACATCTTCCAGGAGCGGTGCCTCACAAAGGCAATGTCATTTATTAAGGACTCGCATCAACCAGGGCATGTCCCCTTCTCATTGTTACCATCAGGTAGGTACAGAAAAATGAAAACACACTGAATGATTCAGGAGCACCTTCTTCCTCACTGCAATATGATTCCTAAATGGAAAATGAACACTTAATAAATATAATGATATATAAATGATTGGTTCAAATATTTCCAGGTATTGCATTCAACTGCTTCTACTAAGGTAACAAATTTCCCGACACATGACGGTGTTGATAAACGTGATTCTGATTCTCCTTGCCCGCACTACACATTCGTGTGTCCACTAAACGTTATTCTGCTTTGCTACTGTTTCACGTTGGAGCAACCTCTGTACACTGTGTAACAGTTTGATATCTTTTAACAACACGATGCACCCTCAGCACGCTGTGTGAGAATTCAATTCTTGTGATGACAGTATGCAAGCTCTGCACACTGTGTAATAATTCAATCTGTATAATGACAGTATACAACCTCTGCACAATGAGTAACGATTCAATCTGTTTTATGACAGTATACAACGTCTACACACTGTGTAATGCTTCGATCTGTACAATGACAGTATACAACGTCTACACACTGTGTAATGCTTCAATCTTTACAATGACAGTATGCAACATCTACACACTGTGTAATGCTTCGATCTGTACAATGACTGTATACAACGTCTACACACTGTGTAATGCTTCAATCTTTACAATGACAGTATACAACGTCTACACACTGTAATGCTTTGATCTGTACAATGACAGTATACAACGTCTACACACTGTGTAATGCTTCGATCTGTACAATGACAGTATACAACGTCTACACACTGTGTAATGCTTCGATCTGTACAATGACAGTATACAACGTCTACACACTGTGTAATGCTTCGATCTGTACAATGACAGTATACAACGTCTACACACTGTGTAATGCTTCGATCTGTACAATGACAGTATACAACGTCTACACACTGTGTAATGCTTCGATCTGTACAATGACAGTATACAACGACTACACACTGTGTAATGCTTCGATCTGTACAATGACAGTATACAACGTCTACACACTGTAATGCTTCGATCTGTACAATGACAGTATACAACGTCTACACACTGTGTAATGCTTCGATCTGTACAATGACAGTATACAACGTCTACACACTGTGTAATGCTTCGATCTGTACAATGACAGTATACAACGACTACACACTGTGTAATGCTTCGATCTGTACAATGACTGTATGCAACGTCTACACACTGTAATGCTTCGATCTGTACAATGACAGTATACAACGTCTACACACTGTGTAATGCTTCGATCTGTACAATGACAGTATACAACGTCTACACACTGTAATGCTTCGATCTGTACAATGACAGTATACAACGTCTACACACTGTGTAATGCTTCGATCTGTACAATGACAGTATACAACGTCTACACACTGTGTAATGCTTCGATCTGTACAATGACAGTATACAACGTCTACACACTGTGTAATGCTTCGATCTGTACAATGACAGTATACAACGTCTACACACTGTGTAATGCTTCGATCTGTACAATGACAGTATACAACGACTACACACTGTGTAATGCTTCGATCTGTACAATGACAGTATACAACGTCTACACACTGTAATGCTTCGATCTGTACAATGACAGTATACAACGTCTACACACTGTGTAATGCTTCGATCTGTACAATGACAGTATACAACGTCTACACACTGTGTAATGCTTCGATCTGTACAATGACAGTATACAACGACTACACACTGTGTAATGCTTCGATCTGTACAATGACTGTATGCAACGTCTACACACTGTGTAATGCTTCGATCTGTATAATGACAGTATACAACCTCTGCACAATGAGTAACGATTCAATCTGTTTTATGACAGTATACAACGTCTACACACTGTGTAATGCTTCGATCTGTACAATGACAGTATACAACGTCTACACACTGTGTAATGCTTCGATCTGTACAATGACTGTATGCAACGTCTACACACTGTAATGCTTCGATCTGTACAATGACTGTATACAACGTCTACACACTGTGTAATGCTTCGATCTGTACAATGACAGTATGCAACGTCTACACACTGTGTAATGCTTCGATCTGTACAATGACAGTATACAACGACTACACACTGTGTAATGCTTCGATCTGTACAATGACTGTATGCAACGTCTACACACTGTAATGCTTCGATCTGTACAATGACTGTATACAACGTCTACACACTGTGTAATGCTTCGATCTGTACAATGACAGTATACAACGTCTACACACTGTGTAATGCTTCGATCTGTACAATGACTGTATGCAACGTCTACACACTGTAATGCTTCGATCTGTACAATGACTGTATACAACGTCTACACACTGTGTAATGCTTCGATCTGTACAATGACAGTATACAACGTCTACACACTGTAATGCTTCGATCTGTACAATGACAGTATGCAACGTCTACACACTGTGTAATGCTTCGATCTGTACAATGACAGTATGCAACGTCTACACACTGTGTAATGCTTCGATCTGTACAATGACAGTATACAACGTCTACACACTGTGTAATGCTTCGATCTGTACAATGACAGTATACAACGTCTACACACTGTAATGCTTCAATCTGTACAATGACTGTATACAACGTCTACACACTGTGTAATGCTTCGATCTGTACAATGACAGTATACAACGACTACACACTGTGTAATGCTTCGATCTGTACAATGACAGTATGCAACGTCTACACACTGTAATGCTTCGATCTGTACAATGACAGTATACAACGTCTACACACTGTGTAATGCTTCAATCTGTACAATGACAGTATACAACATCTACACACTGTGTAATGCTTCAATCTGTACAATGACAGTATACAACATCTGCACACTGTGTAATGATTCGATCTGTACAATGACAGTATACAACGTCTACACACTGTGTAATGCTTCGATCTGTACAATGACAGTATACAACGTCTACACACTGTAATGCTTTGATCTGTACAATGACAGTATACAACGTCTACACACTGTGTAGCAAATTGATCTTTCTTTTTCAATTTTTTATATTGTTTTAAGCAGATATACATCGATTTCATAAAAGTACAAAGGGAATGGGATTACCTTATTGGTAATTAACGTATGTAAATATTAGCTGTAAGTGACGTCAATATAGCTGACCTCCCAAACTCTTAATATAAGCATGAAATAAAGAGATGACCAAAATTGAAAAATCAAAAACAAGGTAAATTAAACTAAACAAAGCTGGGCTGATTTTATTACATGTTATTACATTAATAATTAATGTCGTCAACTCCGCTTCTCTACCTGTATTTAAGGTTTATACAAAGGAATCAGAAAAGGTCAAATTACATTGTATGAAAATACTGAATAACTGGCCTCCAAGTTCCTTCAAATTTAACCAAGGGATCAAAAGTACCACTTCTAATTTTTTTTAAAGTTTAAACAAGATATGGTTTGGGAAAACCATTGAGATGTAGTTGGAGGATTAATCTCTTTCCAATTCAATAAAATGGATCTTCTAGTCATTAATGTAGCAAATAGACAATAGACAATAGGTGCAGAAGTAGACCATTCGGCCCTTTGAGCCTGCACCGCCATTTTGAGATCATGGCTGATCATCTACTATCAATATCCGGTTCCTGCCTTGTCCCCTTCTGCCACAAAATTAGACACAATCACTGACCGCTCCAGGAGAGACCCAACACTACCTCACAGTGAGAGAGAGCACTCAACTCACCTCTGTTTAAAGTGGCCCCTGATGACCCCGAGTAACAGGAATGTTGGACGTGAACACTTCCTCTTCCAGGCTGACATCCACAGGGGCCATGTCCAAATGAAACAAAAACAGAAAGCAGCTTGTCTTGCATACTGTCATTCACAGAGATCGAATCATTACACAGTGTGCAGAGGCTGCATAGTGTCGCTATATGGATTGAATCATTACACAGTGTGCAGAGGCTGCATAGAGTCGCTATATGGATCGAATCATAACAGAGTGTACGGAGGCTGCATAGTGTCGCTATATGGATCGAATCATTACACAGTGTGCAGAGGCTGCATAGTGTCGCTATATGGATCGAATCATAACAGAGTGTACAGAGGCTGCATAGAGTCGCTATATGGATCGAATCATTACACAGTGTACAGAGGCTGCATAGAGTCGCTATATGGATCGAATCATTACACAGTGTGCAGAGGCTGCATAGTGTCGCTATATGGATCGAATCATTACACAGTGTGCAGAGGCTGCATAGTGTCGCTATATGGATCGAATCATAACAGAGTGTACAGAGGCTGCATAGTGTCGCTATATGGATCGAATCATTACACAGTGTGCAGAGGCTGCATAGTGTCGCTATATGGATCGAATCATAACACAGTGTACGGAGGCTGCATAGAGTCGCTATATGGATCGAATCATAACAGAGTGTACGGAGGCTGCATAGAGTCGCTATATGGATTGAATCATAACAGACTGTACGGAGGCTGCATAGTGTCGCTATATGGATCGAATCATAACAGAGTGTGCAGAGGCTGCATAGTGTTGCTATATGGATCGAATCATTACACGGTGTACGGAGGCTGCATAGAGTCGCTATATGGATCGAATCATAACAGAGTGTACAGAGGCTGCATAGTGTCGCTATATGGATCGAATCATAACAGAGAGTACGGAGGCTGCATAGTGTCGCTATATGGATCGAATCATAACAGAGTGTGCAGAGGCTGCATAGTGTTGCTATATGGATCGAATCATTACACAGTGTACGGAGGCTGCATAGTGTCGCTATATGGATCGAATCATTACACAGTGTGCAGAGGCTGCATAGAGTCGCTATATGGATCGAATCATTACACAGTGTGCAGAGGCTGCATAGAGTCGCTATATGGATCGAATCATAACAGAGTGTGCAGAGGCTGCATAGTGTTGCTATATGGATCGAATCATTACACAGTGTACGGAGGCTGCATAGTGTCGCTATATGGATCGAATCATAACAGAGTGTGCAGAGGCTGCATAGTGTTGCTATATGGATCGAATCATTACACAGTGTACGGAGGCTGCATAGAGTCGCTATATGGATCGAATCATAACAGAGTGTACAGAGGCTGCATAGAGTCGCTATATGGATCGAATCATTACACAGTGTGCAGAGGCTGCATAGTGTCGCTATATGGATCGAATCATTACACAGTGTGCAGAGGCTGCATAGTGTCGCTATATGGATCGAATCATTACACAGTGTGCAGAGGCTGCATAGTGTCGCTATATGGATCGAATCATTACACAGTGTGCAGAGGCTGCATAGTGTCGCTATATGGATCGAATCATTACACAGTGTGCAGAGGCTGCATAGTGTCGCTATATGGATCGAATCATAACAGAGTGTACGGAGGCTGCATAGTGTCGCTATATGGATCGAATCATAACAGAGTGTACGGAGGCTGCATAGAGTCACTATATGGATCGAATCATAACAGAGTGTACGGTGGCTGCATAGAGTCGCTATATGGATCGAATCATTACACAGTGTGCAGAGGCTGCATAGTGTCGCTATATGGATCGAATCATTACACAGTGTGCAGAGGCTGCATAGTGTCGCTATATGGATCGAATCATTACACAGTGTGCAGAGGCTGCATAGTGTCACTATATGGATCGAATCATTACACAGTGTGCAGAGGCTGCATAGTGTCGCTATATGGATCGAATCATAACAGAGTGTACGGAGGCTGCATAGTGTCGCTATATGGATCGAATCATTACACAGTGTGCAGAGGCTGCATAGTGTCGCTATATGGATCGAATCATTACACAGTGTGCAGAGGCTGCATAGTGTCACTATATGGATCGAATCATTACACAGTGTGCAGAGGCTGCATAGTGTCACTATATGGATCGAATCATAACAGAGTGTACGGAGGCTGCATAGAGTCGCTATATGGATCGAATCATAACAGAGTGTGCAGAGGCTGCATAGTGTCGCTATATGGATCGAATCATTACACAGTGTGCAGAGGCTGCATAGTGTCGCTATATGGATCGAATCATAACAGAGTGTGTAGAGGCTGCATAGTGTCGCTATATGGATCGAATCATAACAGAGTGTACGGAGGCTGCATAGTGTCGCTATATGGATCGAATCATAACACAGTGTACGGAGGCTGCATAGTGTCGCTATATGGATCGAATCATTACACAGTGTACGGAGGCTGCATAGTGTCACTATATGGATCGAATCATAACAGAGTGTACGGAGGCTGCATAGTGTCGCTATATGGATCGAATCATAACAGAATGTACGGAGGCTGCATAGAGTCACTATATGGATCGAATCATTACACAGTGTACAGAGGCTGCATAGTGTCGCTATATGGATCGAATCATAACACAGTGTGCAGAGGCTGCATAGTGTCGCTATATGGATCGAATCATTACACAGTGTGCAGAGGCTGCATAGTGTCGCTATATGGATCGAATCATAACACAGTGTGCAGAGGCTGCATAGTGTCGCTATATGGATCGAATCATAACACAGTGTGCAGAGGCTGCATAGTGTCGCTATATGGATCGAATCATAACACAGTGTGCAGAGGCTGCATAGAGTCGCTATATGGATCGAATCATAACAGAGTGTGCAGAGGCTGCATAGTGTCGCTATATGGATCGAATCATAACAGAGTGTACGGAGGCTGCATAGAGTCACTATATGGATCGAATCATAACAGAGTGTACGGAGGCTGCATAGTGTCGCTATATGGATCGAATCATTACACAGTGTGCAGAGGCTGCATAGTGTCGCTATATGGATCGAATCATTACACAGTGTGCAGAGGCTGCATAGTGTCGCTATATGGATCGAATCATTACACAGTGTGCAGAGGCTGCATAGTGTCACTATATGGATCGAATCATTACACAGTGTGCAGAGGCTGCATAGTGTCGCTATATGGATCGAATCATAACAGAGTGTACGGAGGCTGCATAGTGTCGCTATATGGATCGAATCATTACACAGTGTGCAGAGGCTGCATAGTGTCGCTATATGGATCGAATCATTACACAGTGTGCAGAGGCTGCATAGTGTCACTATATGGATCGAATCATTACACAGTGTGCAGAGGCTGCATAGTGTCACTATATGGATCGAATCATAACAGAGTGTACGGAGGCTGCATAGAGTCGCTATATGGATCGAATCATAACAGAGTGTGCAGAGGCTGCATAGTGTCGCTATATGGATCGAATCATTACACAGTGTGCAGAGGCTGCATAGTGTCGCTATATGGATCGAATCATAACAGAGTGTGTAGAGGCTGCATAGTGTCGCTATATGGATCGAATCATAACAGAGTGTACGGAGGCTGCATAGTGTCGCTATATGGATCGAATCATAACACAGTGTACGGAGGCTGCATAGTGTCGCTATATGGATCGAATCATTACACAGTGTACGGAGGCTGCATAGTGTCACTATATGGATCGAATCATAACAGAGTGTACGGAGGCTGCATAGTGTCGCTATATGGATCGAATCATAACAGAGTGTACGGAGGCTGCATAGAGTCACTATATGGATCGAATCATTACACAGTGTACAGAGGCTGCATAGTGTCGCTATATGGATCGAATCATAACACAGTGTGCAGAGGCTGCATAGTGTCGCTATATGGATCGAATCATTACACAGTGTGCAGAGGCTGCATAGTGTCGCTATATGGATCGAATCATAACACAGTGTGCAGAGGCTGCATAGTGTCGCTATATGGATCGAATCATAACACAGTGTGCAGAGGCTGCATAGTGTCGCTATATGGATCGAATCATAACACAGTGTGCAGAGGCTGCATAGAGTCGCTATATGGATCGAATCATAACAGAGTGTGCAGAGGCTGCATAGTGTCGCTATATGGATCGAATCATAACAGAGTGTACGGAGGCTGCATAGAGTCACTATATGGATCGAATCATAACAGAGTGTACGGAGGCTGCATAGTGTCGCTATATGGATCGAATCATTACACAGTGTGCAGAGGCTGCATAGTGTCGCTATATGGATCGAATCATAACAGAGTGTACGGAGGCTGCATAGAGTCGCTATATGGATCGAATCATAACAGAGTGTGCAGAGGCTGCATAGTGTCGCTATATGGATCGAAACATAACAGAGTGTACAGAGGCTGCATAGAGTCACTATATGGATCGAATCATAACAGAGTGTACGGAGGCTGCATAGAGTCGCTATATGGATCGAATCATAACAGAGTGTACAGAGGCTGCATAGTGTCGCTATATGGATCGAATCATAACAGAGTGTACGGAGGCTGCATAGTGTCGCTATATGGATCGAATCATTACACAGTGTGCAGAGGCTGCATAGTGTCGCTATATGGATCGAATCATAACACAGTGTACGGAGGCTGCATAGAGTCGCTATATGGATCGAATCATTACACAGTGTGCAGAGGCTGCATAGTGTCGCTATATGGATCGAATCATAACACAGTGTGCAGAGGCTGCATAGAGTCGCTATATGGATCGAATCATAACACAGTGTGCAGAGGCTGCATAGTGTCGCTATATGGATCGAATCATTACACAGTGTACAGAGGCTGCATAGTGTCGCTATATGGATCGAATCATAACAGAGTGTGCAGAGGCTGCATAGTGTCGCTATATGGATCGAATCATTACACAGTGTGCAGAGGCTGCATAGTGTCGCTATATGGATCGAATCATAACAGAGTGTACGGAGGCTGCATAGAGTCGCTATATGGATCGAATCATAACAGAGTGTGCAGAGGCTGCATAGTGTCGCTATATGGATCGAATCATAACAGAGTGTACAGAGGCTGCATAGTGTCGCTATATGGATCGAATCATTACACAGTGTGCAGAGGCTGCATAGTGTCGCTATATGGATCGAATCATTACACAGTGTACAGAGGCTGCATAGTGTCGCTATATGGATCGAATCATAACAGAGTGTACAGAGGCTGCATAGAGTCGCTATATGGATTGAATCATAACAGAGTGTACGGAGGCTGCATAGAGTCGCTATATGGATCGAATCATAACACAGTGTGCAGAGGCTGCATAGTGTCGCTATATGGATTGAATCATAACAGAGTGTACGGAGGCTGCATAGAGTCGCTATATGGATCGAATCATAACACAGTGTGCAGAGGCTGCATAGAGTCGCTATATGGATCGAATCATAACACAGTGTGCAGAGGCTGCATAGTGTCGCTATATGGATTGAATCATAACAGAGTGTACGGAGGCTGCATAGAGTCGCTATATGGATCGAATCATAACACAGTGTGCAGAGGCTGCATAGTGTCGCTATATGGATCGAATCATAACAGAGTGTGCAGAGGCTGCATAGTGTCGCTATATGGATCGAATCATTACACAGTGTGCAGAGGCTGCATAGTGTCGCCATATGGATCGAATCATAACAGAGTGTACGGAGGCTGCATAGTGTCGCTATATGGATCGAATCATTACACAGTGTGCAGAGGCTGCATAGTGTCGCTATATGGATCGAATCATTACACAGTGTACAGAGGCTGCATAGTGTCGCTATATGGATCGAATCATAACAGAGTGTACGGAGGCTGCATAGAGTCGCTATATGGATCGAATCATTACACAGTGTGCAGAGGCTGCATAGTGTCGCTATATGGATCGAATCATAACAGAGTGTGCAGAGGCTGCATAGTGTCGCTATATGGATCGAATCATAACAGAGTGTACGGAGGCTGCATAGAGTCGCTATATGGATCGAATCATAACAGAGTGTACAGAGGCTGCATAGTGTCGCTATATGGATCGAATCATAACAGAGTGTACGGAGGCTGCATAGTGTCGCTATATGGATCGAATCATAACAGAGTGTACGGAGGCTGCATAGAGTCGCTATATGGATCGAATCATAACAGAGTGTACAGAGGCTGCATAGTGTCACTATATGGATCGAATCATTACACAGTGTGCAGAGGCTGCATAGTGTCGCTATATGGATCGAATCATAACAGAGTGTGCAGAGGCTGCATAGTGTCGCTATATGGATCGAATCATTACACAGTGTGCAGAGGCTGCATAGTGTCGCTATATGGATCGAATCATTACACAGTGTGCAGAGGCTGCATAGAGTCGCTATATGGATCGAATCATAACACAGTGTACGGAGGCTGCATAGAGTCGCTATATGGATCGAATCATAACACAGTGTGCAGAGGCTGCATAGTGTCGCTATATGGATCGAATCATTACACAGTGTACAGAGGCTGCATAGTGTCGCTATATGGATCGAATCATTACACAGTGTGCAGAGGCTGCATAGTGTCGCTATATGGATCGAATCATTACACAGTGTGCAGAGGCTGCATAGTGTCGCTATATGGATCGAATCATTACACAGTGTGCAGAGGCTGCATAGAGTCGCTATATGGATCGAATCATAACACAGTGTACGGAGGCTGCATAGAGTCGCTATATGGATCGAATCATAACACAGTGTGCAGAGGCTGCATAGTGTCGCTATATGGATCGAATCATTACACAGTGTACAGAGGCTGCATAGTGTCGCTATATGGATCGAATCATAACAGAGTGTGCAGAGGCTGCATAGTGTCGCTATATGGATCGAATCATAACAGAGTGTACGGAGGCTGCATAGTGTCGCTATATGGATCGAATCATAACAGAGTGTGCAGAGGCTGCATAGTGTCGCTATATGGATCGAATCATTACACAGTGTACAGAGGCTGCATAGAGTCGCTATATGGATCGAATCATTACACAGTGTACAGAGGCTGCATAGTGTCGCTATATGGATCGAATCATTACACAGTGTGCAGAGGCTGCATAGTGTCGCTATATGGATCGAATCATAACAGAGTGTACGGAGGCTGCATAGAGTCGCTATATGGATCGAATCATAACAGAGTGTACGGAGGCTGCATAGAGTCGCTATATGGATCGAATCATAACAGAGTGTGCAGAGGCTGCATAGAGTCACTATATGGATCGAATCATTACACTGTGTACGGAGGCTGCATAGTGTCGCTATATGGATCGAATCATTACACAGTGTGCAGAGGCTGCATAGTGTCGCTATATGGATCGAATCATAACAGAGTGTACGGAGGCTGCATAGAGTCGCTATATGGATCGAATCATTACACAGTGTGCAGAGGCTGCATAGTGTCGCTATATGGATCGAATCATAACAGAGTGTACAGAGGCTGCATAGAGTCGCTATATGGATCGAATCATTACACAGTGTACGGAGGCTGCATAGTGTCACTATATGGATCGAATCATTACAGAGTGTGCAGAGGCTGCATAGTGTCGCTATATGGATCGAAACATAACAGAGTGTACGGAGGCTGCATAGAGTCGCTATATGGATCGAATCATAACAGAGTGTACGGAGGCTGCATAGTGTCGCTATATGGATCGAATCATTACACAGTGTGCAGAGGCTGCATAGTCTCGCTATATGGATCGAATCATAACAGAGTGTACGGAGGCTGCATAGTGTCGCTATATGGATCGAAACATAACAGAGTGTACGGAGGCTGCATAGAGTCGCTATATGGATCGAATCATAACAGAGTGTACGGAGGCTGCATAGTGTCGCTATATGGATCGAATCATTACAGAGTGTACGGAGGCTGCATAGTGTCGCTATATGGATCGAATCATAACAGAGTGTGCAGAGGCTGCATAGTGTCGCTATATGGATCGAATCATAACAGAGTGTACGGAGGCTGCATAGTGTCGCTATATGGATCGAATCATTACACAGTGTGCAGAGGCTGCATAGAGTCGCTATATGGATCGAATCATAACAGAGTGTACGGAGGCTGCATAGTGTCATTCTACAGATCGAATCGTTACACAGTGTGCAGGGATTGCGAACTGTCATTATACAGATCGAATTGTGACACATCATGCACGGGTGGCATAGTGTCGTTATACAGATTGAATGGTTACACAGTGTGCAGAGGTTCCATACTATCATTATACAGAGATCAAAACATTACACAGAGAGCAGAGATTGCATACTATCCTTAAAGAGATATGGGATCATTACACAGTGTGCAGACGTTGCCTTCTGTCGTTATACAGTTCAAATCATTAGGCAGTGCGCAGAGATGCATACTGTCGTCAAACATATAGATAGATAGATAGATAGATACTTTATTCATCCCCATGGGGAAATTCAACTTTTTTTCCAATGTCCCATACACTTGTTGTAGCAAAACTAATTACATACAATATGATATGCATCTAAATCAATATCTCAAAAAGCATTAATAATAGCTTTAAAAATTTCTTAAGTCCTGGCGGTAGAATTGTAAAGCCTAATGGCATTGGGGAGTATTGACCTCTTCATCCTGTCTGAGGAGCATTGCATCGATAGTAACCTGTCGCTGAAACTGCTTCTCTGTCTCTGGATGGTGCTATGTAGAGGATGTTCAGAGTTTTCCATAATTGACCGTAGCCTACTCAGCGCCCTTCGCTCAGCTGCCGATGTTAAACTCTCCAGTACTTTGCCCACGACAGAGCCCGCCTTCCTTACCAGCTTATTAAGACGTGAGGCGTCCCTCTTCTTAATGCTTCCTCCCCAACACGCCACCACAAAGAAGAGGGCGCTCTCCACAACTGACCTATAGAACATCTTCAGCATCTCACTACATACATTGAATGACGCCAACCTTCTAAGGAAGTACAGTCGACTCTGTGCCTTCCTGCACAAGGCATCTGTGTTGGCAGTCCAGTCTAGCTTCTCGTCTAACTGTACTCCCAGATACTTGTAGGTCTTAACCTGCTCCACACATTCTCCATTAATGATCACTGGCTCCATATGAGGCCTAGATCTCCTAAAGTCCACCACCATCTCCTTGGTCTTGGTGATATTGAGACGCAGGTAGTTTGAGTCGCACCATATCACAAAGTCCTGTATCAGTTTCCTATACTCCTCCTCCTGTCCATTCCTGACACACCCCAGTATGGCCGTGTCATCAGCGAACTTCTGCACATGGCAGGACTCCGAGTTATATTGGAAGTCTGATGTGTACAGGGTGAACAGGACCGGAGAGAGTACGGTTCCCTGCGGCGCCCCTGTGCTGCTGACCACTGTGTCAGACCTACAGTCTCCCAACCGCACATACTGAGGTCTATCTGTCAAGTAGTCCACTATCCAATCCACCATGTGAGAGTCTACTCCCATCTCCGCTAGTTTGTGCCTTAAGATCTTGGGCTGGATGGTGTTAAAGGCCCTAGAGAAGTCAAGGAATGTAATCCTCACAGCACAACTGACCCCATCTAGGTGAGAGAGTGATTTGTGCAGCAAATACGTGATAGCATCCTTCACTCCCACCTTCTCCTTATACGCAAACTGAAGAGGATCCTGGGCGTACCTGGTTTGTGGCCTCAGATTCTGTATTATCAGCCGCTCCATGGTCTTCATCACGTGCGACGTCAAGGCAACAGGTCTGAAGTCATTCAACTCCTTTGGTTGTGGTTTCTTCGGTACCGGGACAATACAGGATGTTTTCCACTGTCTGGGTACTCTTCTCTGCTCCAGGCTCATGTTGAAGATGTGCTGTAGTGGTTCTCCCAGCTCAGTCGCACAGGCCCTCAGTAATCGTGGGGAAACTCCATCCGGTCCAGCCGCCTTGCTGGTACAGATCTTCCTCAGTTGACCTTCCACCTGTGCAGCCGTAATCCTGGGCGTGGGCAAGGTCTCCTGTGAGTGGCTATTTTCCTGTGAGGGAAGTAAGCCTGGTGTGGATTTCTGCGGTGAGGATGAGATTGAGCTGTCGAACCTGTTGAAGAAGTTGTTCAGCTGGTTCGCTTTCTCCACATCTCCACTTATGTTCGCCCCCCGCTTTGCACCGCATCCGGTGATGATCTTCATCCCATCCCACATCTCCTTCATGCTTTTTTTCTGCAGCTTTTGTTCTAGCTTCCTCCTATACTGCTCCTTTGCCCCCCTTATCTGTACTCTGAGTTCCTTCTGAACTCTTTTAAGCTCCAACCGATCACCATCTTTAAAGGCCCTCTTCTTCTGGTTTAGGAGGCCTTTGATGTGACTAGTAATCCAGGGCTTATTATTGGGATAGCAGCGAACAGTTCTAACAGGAACAACTGCATCCACACAAAAGTTAATATAGTCCGTTGTGCATTCAGTGACCTCCTCAACGCCCCCACAGAGCCCCCCTTGCAGTACATCCCAGTTAGTAGTACTGAAGCCGTCTCTCAGGGCCTGTTCAGCTTCAGGAGTCCACTTCCTAAAAGAGCGTGTGGTAGTGGGATGCCTCATCACAATTGATTTATATCTGGGCTGTAACAAAACCAGGTTGTGATCAGTTTTCCCCAATGAAGGCAGCGGGGATGCACTATATGCCTCCTCTACGTTTGCATGCAGTAGGTCAATAGTCCTATTACCCCTGGTGTAGCAATCCACGTACTGGGAGAAAGCAGGTAGTGTCTTGTCCAAAGTCACATGGTTGAAGTCCCCTGTAATTAACACCAGTGCCTCAGGGTGCTGTGTCTGAAGCCTAACAACAGTGGAGCTGATGACGTCACACGCTACCGTTGCGTCAGCACGCGGCGGGACATACACATTCACCACAATGACGCTTGCGAATTCTCGAGGCAGGTAATATGGCCTCATACTCACGGCGATCAGCTCAATATCTCTTTCACAAACGGAGATCTTTGTACTCACATGCCCGGGGTTACACCATCTTACGTTAATGTAGAGAGCGAGTCCCTCTCCTTTCTTCTTCCCACACTTTTTGGCATCTCTGTCAAATCTTACCGTAGTAAAACCAGGTAATTCTACATTTACATCCGGGATGTTAATTGTTAAACTGTGTGCACAGTTTGTATACTGTCGTTATACAGATCGAATCATTACACAGTGTGCAGAGGTTGCATACTGTCGTTATACAGATCGAATCATTACACAGTGTGCAGTGGTTGCATACTGTCGTTATACAGATCGAATCATTACACAGTGTGCAGAGGTTGCATACTGTCGTCATACAGATCTAATCATTACACAGTGTGCAGTGGTTGCATACTGTCGTCATACAGATCGAATCATTACACAGTGTGCAGTGGTTGCATACTGTCGTTATACAGATCGAATCATTACACAGTGTGCAGAGGTTGCATACTGTCGTCATACAGATCTAATCATTACACAGTGTGCAGTGGTTGCATACTGTCGTCATACAGATCGAATCATTACACAGTGTGCAGTGGTTGCATACTGTCGTCATACAGATCTAATCATTACACAGTGTGCAGTGGTTGCATACTGTCGTCATACAGATCTAATCATTACACAGTGTGCAGTGGTTGCATACTGTCGTCATACAGATCGAATCATTACACAGTGTGCAGTGGTTGCATACTGTCGTCATACAGATCTAATCATTACACAGTGTGCAGTGGTTGCATACTGTCGTCATACAGATCTAATCATTTCACAGTGTGCAGTGGTTGCATACTGTCGTCATACAGATCTAATCATTACACAGTGTGCAGTGGTTGCATACTGTCGTCATACAGATCGAATCATTACACAGTGTGCAGTGGTTGCATACTGTCGTCATACAGATCTAATCATTACACAGTGTGCAGTGGTTGCATACTGTCGTCATACAGATCTAATCATTTCACAGTGTGCAGTGGTTGCATACTGTCGTCATACAGATCTAATCATTACACAGTGTGCAGTGGTTGCATACTGTCGTCATACAGATCGAATCATTATACAGTGTGCAGTGGTTGCATACTGTCGTCATACAGATCTAATCATTACACAGTGTGCAGTGGTTGCATACTGTCGTCATACAGATCTAATCATTACACAGTGTGCAGTGGTTGCATACTGTCGTCATACAGATCTAATCATTACACAGTGTGCAGTGGTTACATACTGTCGTTATACAGATCAAATCATTACACAGTGTGCAGTGGTTGCATACTGTCGTTATACAGATCTAATCATTTCACAATGTGCAGAGGTTGCATACTGTCGTCATACAGATCTAATCATTACACAGTGTGCAGTGGTTGCATACTGTCGTTATACAGATCGAATCATTACACAGTGTGCAGTGGTCGCATACTGTCGTCATACAGATCTAATCATTACACAGTGTGCAGTGGTTGCATACTGTCGTCATACAGATCTAATCATTACACAGTGTGCAGTGGTTGCATAGTGTCGCTATATGGATCGAATCATTACACAGTGTGCAGAGGTTGCACACTGTCATTATACAGATCTAATCATTACACAGTGTGCAGAGGTTGCATACTGTCGTTATACAGATCGAATCATTACAGTGTGCAGAGGTTTGCATAATGTTGTTAGACAGAGATTGAATGGTTACACTGTGTGCAGAGTGTGACAAGATCTGAAGCTTTATTCGATATGGACTGTTCCTTTAAAAAGAGGGAGAGTGTGTATGCTAATTCAGAAGAGAGAGAGCAACCAACAGCATGTGAGTTGCCATGGTTATGGCAGGGCGGAGCTATATGATGGACAGCTGGTGTTCAGCAGTTGTGGAATAGAAAAAGGTCAATAGATAATAGACAATAGGTGCAGAAGTAGACCATTCAGCCCTTCGAGCCTGCACTGCCATTTTGAGATCATGGCTGATCATCTACTATCAATACCCGGTTCCTGCCTTGTCCCCATATCCCTTGATTCCCCTATCCATGAGATACCTATCTAGCTCCTTCTTGAAAGCATCTAGAGAATTGGTCTCCACTGCCTTCCGAGGCAGTGCATTCCACACCCCCACAACTCTCTGGGAGAAGAAGTTTTTCCTTAACTCTGTCCTAAATGACCTACCCCTTATTCTCAAACCATGCCCTCTGGTACTGGACTCTCCCAGCATCTGGAACATATTTCCTGCCTCTATCTTGTCCAATCCCTTAATAATCTTATATGTTTCAATCAGATCCCCTCTCAATCTCCTTAATTCCAGCGTGTACAAGCCCAGTCTCTCTAACCTCTCTGCGTAAGACAGTCCAGACATCCCAGGAATTAACCTCGTGAATCTACGCTGCACTTCCTCTACAGCCAGGATGTCCTTCCTTAACCCTGGAGACCAAAACTGTACACAATACTCCAGGTGTGGTCTCACCAGGGCCCTATACAAATGCAAAAGGATTTCCTTGCTCTTGTACTCAATTCCCTTTGTAATAAAGGCCAACATTCCATTAGCCTTCTTCACTGCCTGCTGCACTTGCTCATTCATCTTCAGTGACTGATGAACAAGGACTCATAGATCTCTTTGTATTTCTCCCTTACCTAACTTTACACCGTTCAGATAATAATCTGCCTTCCTGTTCTTACTCCCAAAGTGGATAACCTCACACTTATTCACATTAAACGTCATCTGCCAAGTATCTGCCCACTCACTCAGCCTATCCAAGTCACCTTGAATTCTCCTAACATCCTCATCACATGTCACACTGCCACCCAGCTTAGTATCATCAGCAAACTTGCTGATGTTATTCTCAATGCCTTCATGTAAATCGTTGATGTAAATCGTAAACAGCTGTGGTCCCAATACCGAGCCCTGTGGCACCCCACTAGTCACCACCTGCCATTCCGAGAAACACCCATTCACCGTTACACTTTGCTTTCTATCTGCCAACCAGTTTTCTATCCATGTCAATATCTTCCCCCCAATGCCATGAGCTCTGATTTTACCCACCAATCTCCTATGTGGGACCTTATCAAATGCCTTCTGAAAATCGAGGTACACTACATCCACTGGATCTCCCTTGTCTAACTTCCTGGTTACATCCTCGAAAAACTCCAATAGATTAGTCAAGCACGATTTGCCCTTGTTAAATCTATGCTGGCTCGGCCCAATCCTATCACTGCTATCTAGATATGCCACTATTTCATCTTTAATAATGGACTCTGGCATCTTCCCCACCACCGATGTCAGGCTGACAGGTCAATAGTTCTCTGTTTTCTCCCTCCCTCCTTTCTTAAAAAGTGGGAAAACATTAGCCGTTCTCCAATCCTCAGGAACTGATCTTGAATCTAAGGAACATTGGAAAATGATTAACAATGCATCCGCAATTTCCAGGGCCACCTCCTTTAGTACCCTAGGATGCAGACCATCTGGACCTGGGGATTTGTCAGCCTTCAGTCCCATCAGTCTACTCATCACTGTTTCCTTCCTAATGTCAATCTGTTTCATTTCCTCTGTTACCCTATGTCCTTGGCCCATCCATACATCTGGGAGATTGCTTGTGTCTTCCCTAGTGAAGACAATCTAAAGTACAATCTGGAGTACAATCTAAAGTACTTTTTAAATTCTTCAGTCATTTCTCTGTTTTCCATAACAATTTCACCCAATTCATTCTTCAAGGGTCCGATATTTTTCTTAACTATCTTCTTTCTCTTCACATACCTAAAAAAGCTTTTGCTATCTTCCTTTATATTCCTGGCTAGCTTGCGTTCGTACCTCATTTTTTCTCCCCGTATTGCCTTTTTAGTTAAGTTCTGTTGTTCCTTAAAAATTTCCCAATCATCTGTCCTCCCACTCACCTTAGCTCTGTCATATTTCCTTTTTTTTAATGCTATGCAGTCTCTGACGTCCTTTGTCAACCACTGTGGCCCCTTTCCCCCCTTTGAATCCTTCCTTCTCCGGGGGATGAACTGATTTTGCACCTTGTGCATTATTCCCAAGAATACCTGCCATTGCTGTTCCACTGTCTTTTCTGCTAGGATATCCGTCCAGTCAACTTTGGCCAGCTCCTCCCTCATGGCTCCATAGTCTCCTTTGTTCAACTGCAACACTGACACCTCTGAGCTGCCCTTATCCTTCTCAAATTGCAGATAAAAACTTAGTTTTTATCAAAGTCAGTTTTACAAAGTCAGTTGGCTTTGTAATCAGACACACAGAGACATGGAAGACACTGACGAAACGGACGCTGGGTGAGCTTTGTGTGCCCACGGCAAAGATGGGGTTTATGCTCACAGTGTGGACAAAGGGGTGACCGGTGGAAAGCTATCGGTGTGTTTAACCCTCGCCTGGGTCGAGATCTGTACCAAGTGAAAATGGCGCTCTCTGTTGTGTGGTCACAGTCGGTGACTTTAATAAGTTTCGGGAGCAGGAGGACGACATGGAGGATTCGATGGAATCAGCACTGGGAAGACAAAACATCTCCCTCTCTCTCCAATCTACTCAATTCAATATCCAGAACTGAACTGACTTCATACCTATCCCATCGTAAGACTGTATCATTTATCACCTGAGCTGGGAGAAGTTTGGGAGCTTTATTTACTCACTTACATATGCATATACTCTGTTAACCTGTTTGCCTTATCTGGTTTTATATTACTTTATCACGTAGTTACTAATAAAATAGTGTTTATAACAGTAGACTCATACTCCAGATGTGTTCCATTTCTGCTGGTCCTTTTAACACGTTATGGGGTACATAACAAATTGGGGCCTGCGTCCGGGATATAAACAAATTGGGGAGAGCCATGGGGTACATAACAAGAGGCTGCATACTCTCGTTAAACATATCAAGCCATTACACAGTGTGCAGAGGCTGCATACTGTTGTTGTACAGATCGAATCATAACACAATGCGCAGAGTATGCATATTGTCATTATAGATATCGACCGTTACACAGTATGCAGAGGTTGCAGACTGTCATTATACAGACTGAATTGTTTGTGTGCAGAGTTTGCATACTATCATTACAGAAATTGAATAGTTACACAGTGTGCAGAGGTTGCATACTGTCGGTATACAGATGAAATTGTTACATAGTATGCAGACTTTGCATACTGTCATTGAACAGATATCGAATGGTTACACAGGGTACAGAGGTTTCATACACTCATTAAACAGATCGAAACGGTACACTGTGTGCAGAAGTTGTATATTGTCGTTCTACAGATCAAATCGATACACAGTGCGCAGAGGTTGCATCCTGTCATTAAACAGATCAAGTCATTATACAGTGGGCAGGGTTGCATACTGTCGATATACAGATCAAATTGATATACAGTGCTCAGAGGTTGCATACTGTCGATATACAGATCAAATTGATATACAGTGCTCAGAGGTTGCATACTGTCGATATACAGATCAAATTGATATACAGTGCTCAGAGGTTGCATACTGTCGATATACAGATCAAATTGATATACAGTGCTCAGAGGTTGCATACTGTCGTTATACAGATATAGTCATTGCACAGTATGCAGAGATTGCATACTGTCGATATACAGATCAAATTGATATACAGTGCTCAGAGGTTGCATACTGTCGATATACAGATCAAATTGATATACAGTGCTCAGAGGTTGCATACTGTCGTTATACAGATATAGTCATTGCACAGTATGCAGAGATTGCATACTGTCGATATACAGATCAAATTGATATACAGTGCTCAGAGGTTGCATACTGTCGATATACAGATCAAGTCATTATACAGTGGGAAGGGTTGCATACTGTCGTTATACAGATTTAATCATTACACAGTGTGCAGACTTTGCATATTGTCATTATAGAGATTGAATCATTCCCAGTGTGCAGAGGTTGCAGCCTGTCATTATGTAGATCAAATAGATACACAGTGCGGAGACGTTTTATACTGTCGTTATACAGATTGAATCGATACACAGTGTGGAGAGGTTCAACACTGTCATTATACAGAGAGCGATTTGGTACATTTGTGTACAGAGGTTGTATACTGTCATTATAGAGATCAAATTGTTACACAGTGTGCATAGGTTGCACACTGTCTTTCAACATATCAATTTGTTACACAGTTTGCTGAGGTTTCTTACTGTCATTATACAAATCAAATTGTTGCACAGTGTGCAGAGGTTGCATACTGTCGTTTTACAGATTGAATTCTTACATAATGTGCAGAGATTGCATACTGGACGCCAAGAAAGTGTTTGATACAGTTGAATGGGCATACTTATTTAGTATGCTTGAGAAATTTAATTTTAGCCTGAAATTTATATCTTGGATTAAATTGTTATATCATACCCCTTTGGCTTCTGTACTTACCAATAATCTAAGATCTCCTTTTTTTCAGTTGTTTTGTGGCACTAGACAAGGTTGTCCTCTTAGCCCATTGCTGTTTGATATTGCCCTGGAAGCTTTAGCTCTTGCTACTTGTGAATCACCTACTATACTTGGCATTTCCCATGGGAATGTGATACACACGTTATCATTACATGCAGACGATTTGTTATTATATATTTCTCATCCTGAGAAATCCATTCCTGCTGTTGTATCCTTGCTCAGTAACTTTTCTGGTTATAAATTGAATCTTAATAAGAGTGAACTTTTCCCTTTAAATCCGCAGGTTCTGATATACAGACGTTTACCATTCAGATTGATTACGGACTGTTTTACTTATCAGGATGTTATAATAACGAAAAAGCATAAGGATATATTTAATGCCAATTTTTTACCTTTAACAGAGCAGGTTAAACAATTGCTTACTAAATGGTCCTTACTGTCTTTATGATTGACTGGTCGAATTAATGCTATTAAAACTCTTTCTGAGCTAGAACGTTGACAAGCATAGATGGAACTGCAAATGGCTGCTGGGTTTGCACGTGTTCTCCTGACCCAGCAGGGACTAGTCTGAGAGGCAGGTGGAGTGGTAACAATCACGTCAGACTGCCCACTGTGGTTGTTAGCACTGCTTTCAGGCTGGGCATGATGGGGTGAGGCTGGCAATGATTCGAGGCTGGGAATAGGTTGGGAAGTTTGGAATAAGTTGGGAATGGTTTGTAAAGGCTAGGGAGGCTGGGTGTGGTTGGGAGTGGGTTTGAAGGTTGGGAATGGTTTGTAAAGGCTAGGGAGGCTGGGTGTGGTTGGGAGTGGGTTTGAAGGTTGGGAATGGTTTGTAAAGGCTAGGGAGGCTGGGTGTGGTTGGGAGTGGGTTTGAAGGTTGGGAATGGTTTGTAAAGGCTAGGGAGGCTGGGTGTGGTTGGGAGTGGGTTTGAAGGTTGGGAATGGTTTGTAAAGGCTAGGGAGGCTGGGTGTGGTTGGGAGTGGGTTTGAAGGTTGGGAATGGTTTGTAAAGGCTCGGGAGGCTGGGTGTGGTTGGGAGTGGGTTTGAAGGTTGGGAATGGTTTGTAAAGGCTAGGGAGGCTGGGTGTGGTTGGGAATGGGTTTGAAGGTTGGGAATGGTTTGTAAAGGCTAGGGAGGCTGGGTGTGGTTGGGAAGTTTGGAATAAGTTGGGAATGGTTTGTAAAGGCTAGGGAGGCTGGGTGTGGTTGGGAGTGGGTTTGAAGGTTGGGAATGGTTTGTAAAGGCTAGAGAGGCTGGGTGTGGTTGGGAGTGGGTTTGAAGGTTGGGAATGGTTGGTAAAGGCTAGGGAGGCTGGGTGTGGTTGGGAATGGGTTTGAAGGTTGGGAATGGTTTGTAAAGGCTAGGGAGGCTGGGTGTGGTTGGGAGTGGGTTTGAAGGTTGGGAATGGTTTGTAAAGGTTAGGGAGGCTGGGTGTGGTTGGGAGTGGGTTTGAAGGTTGGGAATGGTTTGTAAAGGCTAGGGAGGCTGGGTGTGGTTGGGAATGGGTTTGAAGGTTGGGAATGGTTTGTAAAGGCTAGGGAGGCTGGGTGTGGTTGGGAGTGGGTTTGAAGGTTGGGAATGGTTTGTAAAGGCTAGGGAGGCTGGGTGTGGTTGGGAGTGGGTTTGAAGGTTGGGAATGGTTTGTAAAGGCTAGGGAGGCTGGGTGTGTTTGGGAGTGGGTTTGAAGGTTGGGAATGGTTTGTAAAGGGTCGGGAGGCTGGGTGTGGTTGGGAGTGGGTTTGAAGGTTGGGAATGGTTTGTAAAGGCTAGGGAGGCTGGGTGTGGTTGGGAGTGGGTTTGAAGGTTGGGAATGGTTTGTAAAGGCTAGGGAGGCTGGGTGTGGTTGGGAGTGGGTTTGAAGGTTGGGAATGGTTTGTAAAGGCTAGGGAGGCTGGGTGTGGTTGGGAGTGGGTTTGAAGGTTGGGAATGGTTTGTAAAGGCTAGAGAGGCTGGGTGTGGCTGGGAGTGGGTTTGAAGGTTGGGAATGGTTTGTAAAGGCTAGGGAGGCTGGGTGTGGTTGGGAATGGGTTTGAAGGTTGGGAATGGTTTGTAAAGGCTAGGGAGGCTGGGTGTGGTTGGGAGTGGGTTTGAAGGTTTGGAATGGTTTGTAAAGGCTAGGGAGGCTGGGTGTGGTTGGGAATGGTTTGTAAAGGCTAGGGAGGCTGGGTGTGGTTGGGAGTGGGTTTGAAGGTTGGGAATGGTTTGTAAAGGCTAGGGAGGTTGGGTGTGGCTGGGAGTGGGTTTGAAGGTTGGGAATGGTTTGTAAAGGCTAGGGAGGCTGGGTGTGGTTGGGAATGGTTTGTAAAGGCTAGGGAGGCTGGGTGTGGTTGGGAGTGGGTTTGAAGGTTGGGAATGGTTTGTAAAGGCTAGGGAGGCTGGGTGTGGTTGGGAGTGGGTTTGAAGGTTGGGAATGGTTTGTAAAGGCTAGGGAGGCTGGGTGTGGTTGGGAGTGGATTTGAAGGTTGGGAATGGTTTGTAAAGGCTAGGGAGGCTGGGTGTGGTTGGGAGTGGGTTTGAAGGTTGGGAATGATTTGTAAAGGCTAGGGAGGCTGGGTGTGGTTGGGAGTGGGTTTGAAGGTTGGGAATGGTTTGTAAAGGCTAGGGAGGCTGGGTGTGGTTGGGAGTGGGTATGAAGGTTGGGAATGGTTTGTAAAGGCTAGGGAGGCTGGGTGTGGTTGGGAGTGGGTTTGAAGGTTGGGCAGGGCTTGAGGTTGCAGTGGGCTGGGCTGGATTTCAGAAGATTGGAAGTGGGTGGCACAATGGTCCAAACACAATCAGTTTCAGAGAGAGCCGGCAAAGGGATTTGCATCTCTGTGTCCGGCTACGTGTCTGAACTGAAAACACAATTTACATTCCTGAGTTCCTCCCCAACTCCAGATGTTTTAAGAGCTTCTGCTTGTGAATGTTAAAGTATCTGACAAAGGTGCAGACAGGTAAAGTTGCCTGTAAGTGGCTGTGGTGATATCGCGTGCAATGATGTGCCAATACATGATTGGACAGAGCACTGAGCATGTGCGGGATTGCTAGAATGTTCCAGCACGGTTAAGACATGTTTGTTTATTACTGTAAATAAAAGTTCTCTAATTCTTCCAGAATATGATTCTTTACTGTTAACCTGTTTAAACAGAGGTAACATAACACTGGCCATACTTCAACAGTACATTGGATCATCGGATCCGATTACAGATTGGATTGATCAGTTTGGCTCCTGCCAGTCGAACTCCTCAATCTAGGCACAGAGCTGTACAGACCAACCGTTCAGGGTCCTCAGTAACCTGCTGGTTCTCCTCCGTTCCGGTGGTCTGACACAGCATCCCACCATTCTCCGTTCCGCACGATGGCCTGGACCACGCTTTTTTTTTTTGGCTCGTCTGTGACGTTCAGTGTCTGATGTCTATCCTCCAGGCCCGTTCGTACCTCCTGAAAACAACAGCAACACGTAATTTGCACAGGCTCCTGGTCAGGGGAGGATTTTGTCGAGCATGTGGGGAGACACGCGGATAGGCGCAGTTAGACCTGGCGTGTGGTGGGCAGTGAGCAGTGATGATCCTGTGCTGTTTCTAGTCTGCTCAGTGAAACCAGGCCTGATGCTCACCCCCTACAAGAGAGATACTTGCCAAGCAGACAAGCCCACACCACGGCAGGGCCAGACCATCCGAATCTTGCCAAAACTCTCATCTCAGGGCAAAAACTACTCTGCAGATGCTGTGGTCAAAGCAACACGCACAACACGCTGGAGGAACTCAGCAGGTCGGGCAGCATCCGTGGAAACGAACAGTCAACGATTCAGGCCGAGACCCTTCGACAGGACTGAAGCAGGAGGGGGCAGGGGCCCTATAAAGAAGGTGGGGTGGGGGGAGGGTGGGAAGGAGAAGGCTGGTAGGTGCCAGGTGAACAACCAGTAAGGGGAAAGATCAAGGGGTGGGGGAAGGGAAGCAGAGAGGTAAGGGGAATGCACTATGGGTAGTAGAAGGAGATGGAATCATGAGGGAGGTGATAGGCAGCTGGAGGAGGAGACAGAGTGAAAGTGGGATTGGGGAAGGGAGGGGGAGGGAATTACCGGAAGTTGGAGAATTCGATGTTCATGCCAAGGGGCTGGAGACTACCCAGACGGTATATAAGGTGTTGCTCCTCCAACCTGCGTTTGGCCTCATCATGGTAGTAGAGGAGGCCATGTATGGATATACGTATCCTAATGGGAATGTGAAGCAGAGTTGAAGTGGGTGACAACCGGGAGTGGAGGTGCTCGACGAAGCGGTCTCTCATAACTATGTCGACTATACCTCTTCCCACCCTGCCACATGCAAAAATGCTATTCCCTATTCCCAGTTCCTCTGTCTCCGCCGCATCTGCTCCCAGGATGAGGCTTTCCGTTCCAGGACATCTCAAGCGGTTTCCCTTCTGCCGTCATCAATGATGCCCTCACCCGCATCTCCTCCATTTCCCGCACTTCAGCCCTCACCCCATCCTCCCGTCACCACAACAGGGACCGTGTCCCCCTTGTCCTCACCTACCACCCCACCAGCCTCCGGATCCAGCACATTATCCTCCGCAACTTCCGCCACCTTCAACAGGACCCCACCACTAAGCACATCTTTCCCTCTCTACCCCTCTCCGCTTTCCGCAGGGATCATTCCCTCCGTGACTCCCTGGTCCACGCATCCCTCCCCACAGATCTCCCACCTGGTACTTATCCCTGCAAGCGTAAGTGCTACACTTGTCCCTACACCTCTCTTACCACCATTCAGGGCCCCAAACAGTCCTTCCAGGTGAGGCAACACTTCACTTGTGAGTCTGTTGGGGTGATCTATTGCATCCGGTGCTCCCGGTTCGGCCTCCTCTACATCGGCGAGACCCAACACAGATTGGGGGACCGCTTCATCGAGCACCTCCGCTCCATCCACCACAACAGACAGGATCTCCCGGTTGCCACACACTTCAACTCTGCTTCACATTCCCATTCGGATATGCCCATACATGGCCTCCTCTACTGCCATGATGAGGCCAAACTCAGGTTGGAGGAGCAACACCTCATACACCATCTGGGTAGTCTCCAGCCCCTTGGCATGAACATCGAATTCTCCAACTTCCGGTAATTCCCTCCCCCTCCCTTCCCCAATCCCACTTTCACTCTGTCTCCTCCTCCAGCTGCCTATCACCTCCCTCATGATTCCGTCTCCTTCTACTACCCATAGTGCTTTCCCCTTACCTCTCTGCTTCCCCTCCCCCACCCCTTGATCTTCCTCTTACTGGTTTTTCACCTGGCACCTACCAGCCTTCTTCCCACCCTTCCCACCCTCCCCCCACCTTCTTTATAGAGCCCCTGCCCTGACAAAGGGTCAGTCTTTGACAAAGGGTTGTCTTCAGTCCTGACAAAGGGTCGCGGCCCGAATCGTTGACTGTTCGTTTCCACGGATGCTGCCCGACCTGCTGAGTTCCTCCAGCGTGTTGCTCTAATTTCACGGTGCCTGGTGTTTTCCACCCTTCCTCCCTGCACCTGCCCCCCTTACACCCACCCCCACTTCCCTCTGCCGCCAGTTAGCCTGGCTCAAGGAGAGACTGCAGCACGTTGTGTTCAGACTGAACCGACCGGGCCTGGAACTGGGAAGAGGGTCAAACAGTAAGTGGAGCACACAGCCGATTTGTGTGGGAAAGGCCACAGGTTCTGGGACGTCTCTTCAACTACTTCTGCTCCTCAATCTTATGGTCTTCTATTCATGCTGGTATCTTTCCCGTGACACCATGAGCTCTCACCTTGTTAATCAGCCTCATGTAGCACCTTGTCAAAAATTGAAGAAAATAAACATCCATTGACTCTTCTTTGTCTATCCTGCCTGATATTTCCTGAAAGAATTCCAATAGATTCATCAGGCAAGATTTCCCCTGAAGGAAACCATGCTGACTTTGGCCTGTTATATCATGTGCCTCCTAGTAACTCAAAACTCATCCTTAATGATGGACTCCAACATTTTCCCAACCACTAAAGTCAGACCAACTGGCCTATAATATAATTTCTTCTACCTACCTCTCCTCTTAAACAGAGGAGTGACATTTACAATTTTCCAGTCCTCTGGACCCATTCCAGAATCTAATGATTCTTGAAAGATCATTAGTCAAGCCCCCACGATCTCTTTGGCTGCCTTTCAGAGCCCTGGGGTGTGTCCGTCTGGTTCAGATAGCTCACCTACCTTTCAGCTTCCCGAGCACCTTGTCCTTAGTGACAGCACGACACTCACTGCTGCCTCTTGACACTAGTTTCCAGCACACTGCTAGTGTCTTCAACAGTGAAGACAGATGCAAAATACTTATTCAGTTCCTCTCCATTTCCTTGTCTCCACTTACTACCTGTCAAGTGACATTTTCCGGCAGTTTGATATCCGGTCTTCCCTCTCTTTTACTCTTCATATATTCGAATAAAGTTTTGGTATCCTTTTGCTTTTCTGCTGTTTTTGACTTCCCTTGTCAGACACAGTTGCCTCATCCTTCCTTTCAGTTCTTCATCCTTTGGATATATCTATCCTGCACCTTCTGAGTTATCCCCAAAACCTCAGAAAATGCTGTTCTGTCCCCTTCCAATCAACTTTGGCCAGTTCATCTCCCATGCCAGTGTAAATCCCCTTTCCTCCACTGTAATACTGATACACCTGTCTTTATCTTCGCCCTGTCAAACTGTCAGGTGATTTTGATCTCATTATGATCGCTGCCTCCTAAGTGTTCCTTTATGTCCATCTCCCTGCTTTAACCTGGTTCATTACACAACACCCAGTTCAGAATTGCCTGTCCCCTAGTGGGCTTAACAACAAGCTGCTCTAAAAACCATCACATAGGAATTCGACAAATTCCTCTCTTGGGATCCAGCACCAACCCAATTTTCCCAATCTACCTGCATTTTGAAATCTCCTATGACCATCATAACTTTGCCTTTTTGACATGCATTTTCTGTTCCCCATTGTAATTTGTAGCCCACATTCTGGCCACTGTTCGAGGCCTATATACAACTCCCATCAGGCTCTTTTTACCCTTGCAGTTTCTTAACTCTCCCCACAAGGATTCTACATCTTCCAATCCTATATTGCTTCTTTCTAAGGATCTGACTTCATTTTTTACCATCAGAACCATGTCACCCCCTCTGCCTCCCATCCTGTTCTTTCCATGCTAAGTGTATCCTTGGATGTTAAGCTCCTAACTGTGATCTTCTTTCAGCAATGAATCAGTGATTCCCACAACATCATACCCGCCAATCTCTAACCACATTACATGATCATCTGCCTTCTTCCATAAAGTCATGAATTCAAATATAACACCTTCATTTCTGTATTAAGCAGCCTTTTCGATTTTGCCCCCATGTTACACTTCCACTCATCACACTGACAGCAATTTTGCTCTATCATCTGCCTGTTCTTCTTCACAGACTCACTACACACTGCACCTACTTGTGTACCAACTGCCCCATCCTCTGCCCTATCACTCCGGTTCCCATCCACTGTCCTATCACTCCGGTCCCAATCCTCTGCCCTATCACTCCGGTTCCCATCCTCTGCCCTATCACTCCGGTCCCCATCCTCTGCCCTATCACTCCGGTCCCATCCTCTGCCCTATCACTCCGGTCCCCATCCTCTGCCCTATCACTCCGGACCCCATCCTCTGCCCTAACACTCCGGTCCCCATCCTCTGCCCTATCACTCCGGTCCCCATCCTCTGCCCTATCACTCCGGTCCCATCCTCTGCCCTATCACTCCGGTCCCCATCCACTGCCCTATCACTCCTGACCCATCCTCTGCCCTATCACTCCGGTCCCCATCCTCTGCCCTATCACTCCGGTCCCCATCCTCTGCCCTATCACTCCTGACCCATCCTCTGCCCTATCACTCCGGTCCCCATCCTCTGCCCTATCACTCCGGTCCCCATCCTCTGCCCTATCACTCCGGTTCCCATCCTCTGCCCTATCACACCGGTCCCCATCCTCTGCCCTATCACTCCGGTTCACATCCTCTGCTTTATCACTCCGGACCCATCTCTGCCCTATCACTCCGGTCCCCATCCTCTGCCCTATCACTCCTGACCCATCCTCTGCCCTATCACTCCGGTCCCCATCCTCTGCCCTATCACTCCGGTCCCCATCCTCTGCCCTTTCACTCCGGACCCCATCCTCTGCCCTATCACTCCGGTCCCCATCCTCTGCCCTATCACTCCGGTCCCCATCCTCTGCCCTATCACTCCGGTTCCCATCCTCTGCCCTATCACTCCTGTACTCATCCTCTGCCCTATCACTCCGGTCCCCATCCTCTGCCAAATTAGTCTAAACCCTCCCCAACAGCTCTAGTGAACCTGCCTGCAAGGGTATTGATCCCCCTGGAGTTCAGGTATAACCACTCCATTTTGTATAGATAAAACCTTCCCTAGAAGAGGTCCCAGAGATCCAGAATCTGAAGCCCTGCCCTCCACACCACTCTCTCAGCCACTCATTTATCTGTACCACCATCCTATTCCTGCCCTGACTAGCACGTGGCACTGGGTGTAATTCTGGGAAAAGGAATTCCTCCTCCTCTGTAATCCGTGACCTCATTGCTGTTTTGTCTCTGTTCTCTACAGTTCCCTGGAGCAGGGAATTCCAAAGATTCACCACTTCTGGGAAAAGGAATTCCTCCTCCTCGCCACCTGGAAGGGATGACTCATTCTGAAGTTCTCTCCACGGTCTAAATCCCCCATCAGGGGAACATCCTGCACCCAGTCAAAGCCCCTCAGAAACTGTGACCACCCTTCAGTGAGCTTTGGCTCAGTCATATTTGACCATCTCATTTCAGGAATCAAACTGGTGCAGGTCCCAACGTCAGTCCTGTGGTCAGGGGCCAATCTGTACAGGCAAGCAGTAGAGCAGGTTTACTCAACCCCCCCCCCCACCCCACCGCGCCCCCACTACAAAGGCAACGTCCTGCTAGCTTTCCCAATGACCTTTCTACTTTTGTGCTAAAACGTCAGAGACACACAAGACACTGAAAGATTCCCGAGCAAACAAAAATCAACGGCTGGAGGAGCTCGGTGGGTCAAACAGCACCTGCAGAAGGAAAAAGTCAACATTTGGCATTCATTTACTCATGTTTTATTGATTGAATATTGTATTCCCCTGTGTTGTTCAGATTATTAAAGCAAATACAACCTACATTAACAGAATGAAAATGGAGTTACGTGAAAAAACTTGTTTCCAGTAAACTTCCTTAGACGGTAAATCCACCTCCCTCTGTTATTCCACTATAGCCTCTTGTCTGGTCTTTGTACTGAAGTACAGTCTACATCTCTGTCGTTTGCATCATTCTCCTAATTTGTAGCTGTTTATTTTCACTGTATCACTCTGCGCACTTCATACAAACAAGGAATCTCATGGCATTCTGGTGAATGCAACAGTAAACTGATCTGAATTTGAGCACATTACGTGTGCAAGTTGGACCAAGGACAGCAGGAACATTGATTCGGAGAATGCTTACTCATATTATGTCGTGTCGCATGACATGGACGACCATGGTCTTTCCATGACCATGATTGGCCTTGCCAAATTCTTCCACAGATGTGATTTGCCATTGCCTTCTTCTGGGCAGGGGCTTTACAAGACAAGTGCCCCCAGCCATTATCAATACTCTCCAGAGACAGTCTGCCTGGTGTCAGTGGTCCCATAACCAGGACTTGAGAGATGAACCAACTGCTCATACATTAACCCTTTCATTCCTGGGGTAATTCTCATGAACGTCCTCAGGACCCTCTCCAATACCAGCACATCCTTCTTAGAGAAGGTGCACAAAACTGTTCACAAACCTCCAAGTGGGGTCTAGCCTGTGCTTTATAAATCCCTGCTCTTCTACTCTAGTCCTCTTGAAATGAATGCGAACATGGCATATGCCTTCCTCACCACCAACTTAACTTCCAAATTAGCCTGTACAGAATGCTGCAGGAGAACTCCCAAGTCCCTTTGCACCGAATTCTCCCCCCATTTAAACAACAGTCTATGCCTTTAATCCTCTACCCAAGCACACAGACGTATACATCCCTACACTGGATCTATCTGCCACTTCTTTGCCCAGTCTCCTAAACTGTCCAAGTCAGGGGCCCCAACCTGGAGTCCACAGACCCCTCAGTTAATGGTCGGGTCCATGGCATGAAAACCATTGGGAATCCAGAGACTAAGGCCTCCTGCAGGCTCCCTACTTCTTCAACACCATCTGCCCCTCACCTGTCCTTGTATCACCTGCAAATCTGGCCACAAAGCAATCAACTCCGTCATTGAAATCATTGACATATAATGTGAAAAGCTGAGGTGTCAACTCCCACCCCTGCAGAACACCACTAGTTATGGGGGATGGGGGGGGGAGGGAGTGAGTGGTGTGTGGAGGGAGAAAGGGAGGAGTGGTGGAGGGAGAAAGGGAGGGTGTGGTGGATGGAGGGAGAAAGGGAGGAGTGGTGGATGGAGGGAGAAAGGGAGGAGTGGTGGATGGAGGGAGAAAGGGAGGAGTGGTGGATGGAGGGAGGGACAAAGGGAGGGTATGGTGGAGGGAGGGACAAAGGGAGGAGTGGTGGAGGGAGGGACAAAGGGAGGAGTGGTGCAGGGAGAAAGGGAGGGTGTGGTAGATGGAGGGAGAAAGGGAGGGTGTGGTGGATGGAGGGAGAAAGGGAGGGAGTGGTGGGTGGAGGGAGAAAGGGAGGAGTGGTGGGTGGAGGGAGAAAGGGGGGAGTGGTGGGTGGAGGGAGGGAGAAAGGGAGGGTGTGGTGGGTGGAGGGAGAAAGGGAGGGAGTGGTGGGTGGAGGGAGAAAGGGAGGAGTGGTGGGTGGAGGGAGAAAGGGAGGGAGTGGTGGGTGGAGGGAGAAAGGGAGGGAGTGGTGGATGGAGGGACAAAGGGAGGAGTGGTGGAGGGAGGGACAAAGGGAGGGAGTGGTGGGTGGAGGGAGAAAGGGAGGAGTGGTGGAGGGAGGGAGAAAGGGAGGAGTGGTGGGTGGAGGGAGAAAGGGGGGAGTGGTGGGTGGAGGAAGAAAGGGAGGAGTGGTGGGTGGAGGAAGAAAGGGAGGAGTGGTGGGTGGAGGAAGAAAGGGAGGGAGTGGTGGGTGGAGGGAGAAAGGGAGGGAGTGGTGGAGGGAGGGACAAAGGGAGGAGTGGTGGGTGGAGGGAGAAAGGGGGGAGTGGTGGGTGGAGGGAGGGAGAAAGGGAGGGTGTGGTGGGTGGAGGGAGAAAGGGAGGGAGTGGTGGGTGGAGGGAGAAAGGGAGGAGTGGTGGGTGGAGGGAGAAAGGGAGGGAGTGGTGGGTGGAGGGAGAAAGGGAGGAGTGGTGGGTGGAGGAAGAAAGGGAGGGAGTGGTGGGTGGAGGGAGAAAGGGAGGGAGTGGTGGAGGGAGGGACAAAGGGAGGAGTGGTGGGTGGAGGGAGAAAGGGGGGAGTGGTGGGTGGAGGGAGGGCGAAAGGGAGGGTGTGGTGGGTGGAGGGAGAAAGGGAGGGAGTGGTGAGTGGAGGGAGAAAGGGAGGAGTGGTGGGTGGAGGGAGAAAGGGAGGGAGTGGTGGGTGGAAGGAGAAAGGGAGGGAGTGGTGGGTGGAGGGAGAAAGGGAGGGAGTGGTGGATGGAGGGACAAAGGGAGGAGTGGTGGAGGGAGGGACAAAGGGAGGGAGTGGTGGGTGGAGGGAGAAAGGGAGGAGTGGTGGGTGGAGGGAGAAAGGGAGGGAGTGGTGGGTGGAAGGAGAAAGGGAGGGAGTGGTGGGTGGAGGGAGAAAGGGAGGAGTGGTGGGTGGAGGGAGAAAGGGAGGGAGTGGTGGGTGGAAGGAGAAAGGGAGGGAGTGGTGGGTGGAGGGAGAAAGGGAGGGAGTGGTGGATGGAGGGACAAAGGGAGGAGTGGTGGAGGGAGGGACAAAGGGAGGGAGTGGTGGGTGGAGGGAGAAAGGGAGGAGTGGTGGAGGGAGGGAGAAAGGGAGGAGTGGTGGGTGGAGGGAGAAAGGGGGGTGTGGTGGGTGGAGGAAGAAAGGGAGGAGTGGTGGGTGGAGGAAGAAAGGGAGGGAGTGGTGGGTGGAGGGAGAAAGGGAGGGAGTGGTGGAGGGAGTGACAAAGGGAGGAGTGGTGGGTGGAGGGAGAAAGGGGGGAGTGGTGGGTGGAGGGAGGGAGAAAGGGAGGGTGTGGTGGGTGGAGGGAGAAAGGGAGGGAGTGGTGGGTGGAGGGAGAAAGGGAGGAGTGGTGGGTGGAGGGAGAAAGGGAGGGAGTGGTGGATGGAGGGACAAAGGGAGGAGTGGTGGAGGGAGGGACAAAGGGAGGGAGTGGTGGAGGGAGGGAGAAAGGGAGGAGTGGTGGAGGGAGGGAGAAAGGGAGGGAGTGGTGGGTGGAGGGACAAAGGGAGGGAGTGGTGGGTGGAGGGAGAAAGGGAGGAGTGGTGGAGGGAGGGAGAAAGGGAGGGAGTGGTGGGTGGAGGGAGAAAGGGAGGAGTGGTGGGTGGAGGGAGAAAGGGAGGGAGTGGTGGAGGGAGGGACAGAGGGAGGAGTGGTGGAGGGAGGGAGAAAGGGAGGAGTGGTGGAGGGAGGGACAGAGGGAGGAGTGGTGGGTGGAGGGAGAAAGGGAGGGTGTGGTGGAGGGAGGGACAAAGGGAGGAGTGGTGGAGGGAGGGACAAAGGGAGGAGTGGTGGATGGAGGAAGAAAGGGAGGAGTGGTGGATGGAGGGAGAAAGGGAGGAGTGGTGGATGGAGGGAGAAAGGGAGGAGTGGTGGATGGAGGGAGGACAAAGGGAGGAGTGGTGGATGGAGGGAGAAAGGGATGAGTGGTGGATGGAGGGAGAAAGGGAGGAGTGGTGGATGGAGGGAGGGACAATGGAAGGAGTGGTGGAGGGAGGGACAGAGGGAAGAGTGGTGGGTGGGGAGGGAGATCTGAAGAAGACCATCAGCCAGCAGGACACACCAAGAGAAAGTATTGGATTGGAGTCATTCCACAGGGTCCCTGAGGCTTGCAGGGATGGACTCTGATGATTGTCTTTGCTAATTATTGCCACTTTCTACAGGAGGCAGCTAATCACAATTCTACCTGCCAGTGGTTGGTCGTAGCCATGAACACATTCCTGAGCTAGTGAAACCCAGTACAGTTCAGGAAAACTGTCAAAAGTTTGTGTATTTGACTCCATCATCAATTTCCTACCTGGAATCACAGAGCCTTGGGAAAACTCCCAGCCAGACATTGAGCCCATACACCCAGAGACGTCCAACACAACTTCACTAACCTGCTTGAGTTCCTCCTCAAAAACGGTGACATTGGGGTCGAGTTGATTGTGAAATCTGGGCATCTTCACAGCTTCCTCTGCATCATAACCAAACCACAGCACATTCATTATTACCTGGGCCACAGGAAAAACACTGAATGAATCACACAAAAAGGTATTTCCACACCAAACAGTCTGCCCAACTGTTGTCCCCTCCAATTCTGAAGAGGGTGCTCGTAATCCTCTCGATCCCAGTACATACCAGAGCAGTTGCCGTAGTGATCCTCGTTCCTCCAGCGGCCCCCACCACCATCTTCACAGAGTTGTCTTTGAGTATTATAGCAGGACACATGGAGGACATTGGCGTCTTGCCTGATGGGAAGAGAACAGACACTAAGGCACAGCGTAGAAAGGGAGTACCTGCGGGAGGGGGATTTCCACGCAATCAGGCAGGAAAATGGGAGCAAAAATGGGGATGCATGACTCAGGGAGAAATGCAGAGTCAAAGTGTGGGGATTGTTCAGGGTGTAAATAAGAAATGCACAGTGGAATTGTGGGGCTTGTTTAGAGTGTAAGAGAGTAATGCACAGTGGAAATGTGGGGCTTGTTCAGGGTGTAAGAGAGAAATGCACAGTGGAATTGTGGGGCTTGTTCAGGGTGTAAGAGAGAAATACACAGTGGAAATGTGGGGCTTGTTCAGGGTGTAAGAGAGAAATGCACAGTGGAATTGTGGGGCTTGTTCAGGGTGTCAGGGAGAAATGCACAGTGGAATTGTGGGGCTTGTTCAGGGTGTAATGGAGAAATGCATAGTGGAATAGTGGGGCTTGTTCAGGGTGTAATGGAGAAATGCACAGTGGAAATGTGGGGCTTGTTCACGGTGTAATGGAGAAATGCACAGTGGAATTGTGGGGCTTCTTCAGGGTGTAATGGAGAAATGCACAGTGGAATTGTGGGGCTTGTTCAGGGTGTCAGGGAGAAATGCACAGTGGAATTGTAGGGCTTGTTCAGGGTGTCAGGGAGAAATGCACAGTGGAATTGTGGGGCTTGTTCAGGGTGTAAGGGAGAAATGCACAGTGGAAATGTGGGGCTTGTTCAGGGTGTAAATAAGAAATGCACAGTGGAATTGTGGGGCTTGTTTAGAGTGTAAGAGAGAAATACACAGTGGAAATGTGGGGCTTGTTCAGGGTGTAAGAGAGAAATGCACAGTGGAATTGTGGGGCTTGTTCAGGGTGTCAGGGAGAAATGCACAGTGGAATTGTGGGGCTTGTTCAGGGTGTAATGGAGAAATGCATAGTGGAATAGTGGGGCTTGTTCAGGGTGTAATGGAGAAATGCACAGTGGAATTGTGGGGCTTGTTCAGGGTGTCAGGGAGAAATGCACAGTGGAATTGTAGGGCTTGTTCAGGGTGTCAGGGAGAAATGCACAGTGGAATTGTGGGGCTTGTTCAGGGTGTAAGGGAGAAATGCACAGTGGAAATGTGGGGCTTGTTCAGGGTGTAAATAAGAAATGCACAGTGGAATTGTGGGGCTTGTTTAGAGTGTAAGAGAGAAATACACAGTGGAAATGTGGGGCTTGTTCAGGGTGTAAGAGAGAAATGCACAGTGGAATTGTGGGGCTTGTTCAGGGTGTCAGGGAGAAATGCACAGTGGAATTGTGGGGCTTGTTCAGGGTGTAATGGAGAAATGCATAGTGGAATAGTGGGGCTTGTTCAGGGTGTAATGGAGAAATGCACAGTGGAAATGTGGGGCTTGTTCACGGTGTAATGGAGAAATGCACAGTGGAATTGTGGGGCTTCTTCAGGGTGTAATGGAGAAATGCACAGTGGAATTGTGGGGCTTGTTCAGGGTGTCAGGGAGAAATGCACAGTGGAATTGTAGGGCTTGTTCAGGGTGTCAGGGAGAAATGCACAGTGGAATTGTGGGGATTGTTCAGGGTGTAAGGGAGAAATGCACAGTGGAAGTGTGGGGCTGGTTTAGGGTGTAATGGAGAAATGCACAGTGGAAATGTGGGGCTTGTTCAGGGTGTAAGGGAGAAATGCACAGTGGAAGTGTGGGGCTTGTTCAGGTTGTAAGAGAGAAATGCACAGTGGAAATGTGGTCTTGTTCAGGGTGTAAGGGAGAAATGCACAGTGGAAATGTGGGGCTTGTTCAGGGTGTAAGAGAGAAATGCACAGTGGAAATGTGGGCTTATTCTGGGTGTAAGGGAGAAATGCAGAGTGGAATTGTGGGGCTTGTTCAGGGTGTAATGGAGAAATGCACAGTGGAATTGTGGGACTTGTTCAGGGTGTAATGGAGAAATGCACAGTGGAATTGTGGGGCTTGTTCAGGGTGTAATGGAGAAATGCACAGTGGAATTGTGGGGCTTGTTCAGGGTGTAATGGAGAAATACACAGTGGAATTCTGGGGCTTGTTCAGGGTGTCAGGGAGAAATGCACAGTGGAATTGTAGGGCTTGTTCAGGGTGTCAGGGAGAAATGCACAGTGGAATTGTGGGGATTGTTCAGGGTGTAAGGGAGAAATGCACAGTGGAATTGTGGGCTTGTTCAGGGTGTAATGGAGAAATGCACAGTGGAATTGTGGGGCTTGTTCAGGGCGTAAATGAGAAATGCACAGTAGAAATGTGGGGCTTGTTCAGGGTGTAATGGAGAAATGCACAGTGGAATTGTGGGGCATGTTCAGGGTGGAAATGAGAAATGCACAGTGGAAATGTGGGCTTATTCAGGGAGTAAGGGAGAAATGCAGAGTGGAATTGTGGGGCTTGATCAGGGTGTAATGGAGAAATGCACAGTGGAAATGCAGGGCTTGTTCAGGGTGTAATGGAGAAATGCACAGTGGAATTGTGGGGCTTGTTCAGGTTGTAATGGAGAAATGCACAGTGGAATTGTGGGGCTTGTTCAGGGTGACAGGGAGAAATGCACAGTGGAATTGTAGGGCTTGTTCAGGGTGTCAGGGAGAAATGCACAGTGGAATTGTAGGGCTTGTTCAGGGTGTCAGGGAGAAATGCACAGTGGAATTGTGGGGATTGTTCAGGGTGTAAGGGAGAAATGCACAGTGGAATTGTGGGCTTGTTCAGGGTGTAATGGAGAAATGCAGAGTGGAATTGTGGGGCTTGTTCAGGGTGTCAGGGAGAAATGCACAGTGGAAGTGTGGGGCTTGTTTAGGGTGTTAGGGAGAAATGCACAGTGGAAGTGTGGGCTTGTTTAGGGTGTAAGAGAGAAATGCACATTGGAATTGTGGGGCTTGTTCAGGATGTAATGGAGAAATGCACAGTGGAATTGTGGGGCTTGTTTAGTGTGTTAGGGAGAAATGCACAGTGGAATTGTGGGGCTGGTTTAGGGTGTAAACGAGAAATGCACAGTGGAAATGTGGGGATTGCTACGGGTGTAAGGGAGAAATGCACTGTGGAAGTGTGGGGCTGGTTTAGGGTGTAAATGAGAAATGCACAGTGGAAATGTGGGTCTTGTTCGGGGTGTAAGGGAGAAATGCACAGTGGAAGTGTGGGGCTGGATTAGGGTGTAATGGAGAAATGCACAGTGGAAATGTGGGGCTTGTTCAGGGTGTAAGGGAGAAATGCACAGTGGAAGTGTGGGGCCTTTTCAGGTTGTAAGAGAGAAATGCACAGTGGAAATGTGGGCTTGTTCAGGGTGTAAGGGAGAAATGCACAGTGGAAAAGTGGGGCTTGTTCAGGGTGTCAGGGAGAAATGGACAGTGGAAGTGTGGGGCTTGTTCAGGGTGTAAGGGAGAAATGCACAGAGGAAGTGTGGGGCTGGTTTAGGGTGTCAGGGTGAAATGCACAGTGGAAATGTGGGGCTTATTCAGGGTGTAAGGGAGAAATGCACAGAGGAAATGTGGGCTTGTTCAGGGTGTCAGGGTGAAATGCACAGTGGAAATGTGGGGCTTATTCAGGGTGTAAGGGAGAAATGCACAGAGGAAATGTGGGCTTGTTCAGGGTGTCAGGGAGAAATGCACAGTGGAATTGTGGGGCTTGTTCAGGGTGTAAGGGAGAAATGCACAGTGGAATTGTGGGGCTTGTTCAGGGTGTAATGGAGAAATGCACAGTGGAAATGCAGGGCTTGTTCAGGGTGTAATGGAGAAATGCACAATGGAATTGTGGGGCTTGTTCAGGATGTAATGGAGAAATGCACAGTGGAATTGTGGGGCTTGTTCAGGGTGACAGGGAGAAATGCACAGTGGAATTGTAGGGCTTGTTCAGGGTGTCAGGGAGAAATGCACAGTGGAATTGTGGGGATTGTTCAGGGTGTAAGGGAGAACTGCACACTGGAATTGTGGGGCTGGTTTAGGGTGTAATGGAGAAATGCACAGTGGAAATGGGGGGCTTGTTCAGGGTGTAAGGGAGAAATGCAGAGTGGAAATGTGGTGCTTGTTCAGGGTGTAATGGAGAAATGCACAGTGGAATTGTGGGGCTTGTTCAGATGTAATGGGGAAATGCACAGTGGAATCGTGGGGCTTGTTCAGGGTGTCAGGGAGAAATGCACAGTGGAATTGTAGGGCTTGTTCAGGGTGTCAGGGAGAAATGCACAGTGGAATTGTGGGGCTTGTTCAGGGTGTAATGGAGAAATGCACAGTGGAATTGTGGTGCTTGTTTAATGTGTTAGGGAGAAATGCACAGTGGAAGTGTGGGGCTGGTTTAGGGTGTAAATGAGAAATGCACAGTGGAAATGTGGGTCTTGTTCGGGGTGTAAGGGAAAAATGCACAGTGGAAGTGTGGGCTTGTTTAGGGTGTAAGAGAGAAATGCACATTGGAATTGTGGGGCTTGTTCAGGGTGTGAGGGAGAAATGCACAGTGTAATTGTAGGGCTTGTTCAGGGTGTCAGGGAGAAATGCACAGTGGAATTGTGGGGCTTGTTTAGTGTGTTAGGGAGAAATGCACAGTGGAAGTGTGGGGCTGGTTTAGGGTGTAAACGAGAAATGCACAGTGGAAGTGTGGGGCTTGATCAGGGTGTAATGGAGAAATGCACAGTGGAAATGCAGGGCTTGTTCAGGGTGTAATGGAGAAATGCACAGTGGAATTGTGGGGCTTGTTCAGGGTGTAATGGAGAAATGCACAGTGGAATTGTGGGGCTTGTTCAAGGTGTAAGGGAGAAATGCACAGTGGAATTGTGGGGCTTGTTCAAGGTGTAAGGGAAAAATGCACAGTAGAAATGTGGGGCTTGTTCAGGGTGTAATAGAGAAATGCACAGTGGAAATGTGGGCTTATTCAGGGAGTAAGGGAGAAATGCAGAGTGGAATTGTGGGGTTTGTTCAGGGTGTAATGGAGAAATGCACAGTGGAATTGTGGGGCTTGTTCAGGGTGTAATGGAGAAATGCACAGTGGAATTGTGGGGCTTGTTCAAGGTGTAAGGGAAAAATGCACAGTAGAAATGTGGGGCTTGTTCAGGGTGTAAGAGAGAAATGCACAGTGGAAATGTGGGCTTATTCAGGGAGTAAGGGAGAAATGCAGAGTGGAATTGTGGGGCTTGATCAGGGTGTAATGGAGAAATGCACAGTGGAAATGCAGGGCTTGTTCAGGGTGTAATGGAGAAATGCACAGTGGAATTGTGGGGCTTGTTCAGGATGTAATGGAGAAATGCACAGTGGAATTGTGGGGCTTGTTCAGGGTGACAGGGAGAAATGCACAGTGGAATTGTAGGGCTTGTTCAGGGTGTCAGGGAGAAATGCACAGTGGAATTGTGGGGATTGTTCAGGGTGTAAGGGAGAAATGCACAGTGGAAGTGTGGGGCTGGTTTAGGGTGTAATGGAGAAATGCACAGTGGAAATGGGGGGCTTGTTCCGGGTGTAAGGGAGAAATGCACAGTAAAAGTGTGGGGCTTGTTCAGGTTGTAAGAGAGAAATGCACAGTGGAAGTCTGGGCTTGTTCAGGGTGTAAGGGAGAAATGCACAGTGGAAATGTGGGGCTTGTTCAGGGTGTAATGGAGAAATGCACAGTGGAATTGTGGGGCTTGTTCAGGTGTAATGGAGAAATGCACAGTGGAATCGTGGGGCTTGTTCAGGGTGTCAGGGAGAAATGCACAGTGGAATTGTAGGGCTTGTTCAGGGTGTCAGGGAGAAATGCACAGTGGAATAGTGGGGCTTGTTCAGGGTGTAATGGAGAAATGCACAGTGGAATTGTGGGGCTTATTCAGGGTGTCAGGGAGAAATGCACAGTGGAAGTGTGGGGCTTGTTTAGGGTGTTAGGGAGAAATGCACAGTGGAAGTGTGGGCTTGTTTAGGGTGTAAGAGAGAAATGCACATTGGAATTGTGGGGCTTGTTCAGGATGTAATGGAGAAATGCACAGTGGAATTGTGGGGCTTGTTCAGGGTGTCAGGGAGAAATGCACAGTGGAAGTGTGGGGCTTGTTTAGGGTGTTAGGGAGAAATGCACAGTGGAAGTGTGGGCTTGTTTAGGGTGTAAGAGAGAAATGCACATTGGAATTGTGGGGCTTGTTCAGGGTGTGAGGGAGAAATGCACAGTGGAATTGTGGGGCTTGTTTAGTGTGTTAGGGAGAAATGCACAGTGGAAGTGTGGGGCTGGTTTAGGGTGTAAACGAGAAATGCACTGTGGAATTGTGGGGATTGCTACGGGTGTAAGGGAGAAATGCACTGTGGAAGTGTGGGGCTGGTTTAGGGTGTAAATGAGAAATGCACAGTGGAAATGTGGGTCTTGTTCAGGGTGTAAGGGAGAAATGCACAGTGGAAGTGTGGGCTTGTTCAGGGTGTAAATGAGAAATGCACAGTGGAATTATGGGGCTGGTTTAGGGTGTAATGGAGAAATGCAGAGTGGAAATGTGGGGCTTGTTTAGGGTGTAAGGGAGAAATGCACAGTGGAAATGTGGGGCTTGTTCAGGGTGTAAGGGAGAAATGCACAGAGGAAATGTGGGCTTGTTCAGGGTGTCAGGGAGAAATGCACAGTGGAATTGTGGGGATTGTTCAGGGTGTAAGGGAGAAATGCACAGTGGAATTGTGGGGCTTGTTCAGGGTGTAATGGAGAAATGCACAGTGGAAATGCAGGGCTTGTTCAGGGTGTAATAGAGAAATGCACAATGGAATTGTGGGGCTTGTTCAGGATGTAATGGAGAAATGCACAGTGGAATTGTGGGGCTTGTTCAGGGTGACAGGGAGAAATGCACAGTGGAATTGTAGGGCTTGTTCAGGGTGTCAGGGAGAAATGCACAGTGGAATTGTGGGGCTTGTTCAGGGTGTAAGGGAGAAATGCACAGTGGAATTGTGTGGCTTGTTCAGGGTGTAATGGAGAAATGCACAGTGGAAATGCAGGGCTTGTTCAGGGTGTAATGGCGAAATGCACAATGGAATTGTGGGGCTTGTTCAGGATGTAATGGAGAAATGCACAGTGGAATTGTGGGGCTTGTTCAGGGTGACAGGGAGAAATGCACAGTGGAATTGTAGGGCTTGTTCAGGGTGTCAGGGAGAAATGCACAGTGGAATTGTGGGGATTGTTCAGGGTGTAATGGAGAAATGCACAGTGGAATTGTGGGGATTGTTCAGGGTGTAAGGGAGAACTGCACACTGGAATTGTGGGGCTGGTTTAGGGTGTTAGGGAGAAATGCACAGTGGAAGTGTGGGGCTGGTTTAGGGTGTAAACGAGAAATGCACAGTGGAAGTGTGGGGCTTGATCAGGGTGTAATGGAGAAATGCACAGTGGAAATGCAGGGCTTGTTCAGGGTGTAATGGAGAAATGCACAGTGGAATTGTGGGGCTTGTTCAGGGTGTAATGGAGAAATGCACAGTGGAATTGTGGGGCTTGTTCAGGGTGTCAGGGAGAAATGCACAGTGGAATTGTAGGGCTTGTTCAGGGTGTCAGGGAGAAATGCACAGTGGAATTGTGGGGATTGTTCAGGGTGTAAGGGAGAAATGCACAGTGGAATTGTGGGCTTGTTCAGGGTGTAATGGAGAAATGCACAGTGGAATTGTGGGGCTTGTTCAAGGTGTAAGGGAAAAATGCACAGTAGAAATGTGGGGCTTGTTCAGGGTGTAATAGAGAAATGCACAGTGGAAATGTGGGCTTATTCAGGGAGTAAGGGAGAAATGCAGAGTGGAATTGTGGGGCTTGTTCAGGGTGTAATGGAGAAATGCACAGTGGAATTGTGGGGCTTGTTCAGGGTGTAATGGAGAAATGCACAGTGGAATTGTGGGGCTTGTTCAAGGTGTAAGGGAAAAATGCACAGTAGAAATGTGGGGCTTGTTCAGGGTGTAAGAGAGAAATGCACAGTGGAAATGTTGGCTTATTCAGGGAGTAAGGGAGAAATGCAGAGTGGAATTGTGGGGCTTGATCAGGGTGTAATGGAGAAATGCACAGTGGAAATGCAGGGCTTGTTCAGGGTGTAATGGAGAAATGCACAGTGGAATTGTGGGGCTTGTTCAGGGTGTAATGGAGAAATGCACAGTGGAATTGTGGGGCTTGTTCAGGGTGACAGGGAGAAATGCACAGTGGAATTGTAGGGCTTGTTCAGGGTGTCAGGGAGAAATGCACAGTGGAATTGTGGGGATTGTTCAGGGTGTAAGGGAGAAATGCACAGTGGAAGTGTGGGGCTGGTTTAGGGTGTAATGGAGAAATGCACAGTGGAAATGGGGGCTTGTTCCGGGTGTAAGGGAGAAATGCACACTAAAAGTGTGGGGCTTGTTCAGGTTGTAAGAGAGAAATGCACAGTGGAAGTCTGGGCTTGTTCAGGGTGTAAGGGAGAAATGCACAGTGGAAATGTGGGGCTTGTTCAGGGTGTAATGGAGAAATGCACAGTGGAATTGTGGGGCTTGTTCAGGTGTAATGGAGAAATGCACAGTGGAATCGTGGGGCTTGTTCAGGGTGTCAGGGAGAAATGCACAGTGGAATTGTAGGGCTTGTTCAGGGTGTCAGGGAGAAATGCACAGTGGAATAGTGGGGCTTGTTCAGGGTGTAATGGAGAAATGCACAGTGGAATTGTGGGGCTTGTTCAGGGTGTCAGGGAGAAATGCACAGTGGAAGTGTGGGGCTTGTTTAGGGTGTTAGGGAGAAATGCACAGTGGAAGTGTGGGCTTGTTTAGGGTGTAAGAGAGAAATGCACATTGGAATTGTGGGGCTTGTTCAGGATGTAATGGAGAAATGCACAGTGGAATTGTAGGGCTTGTTCAGGGTGTCAGGGAGAAATGCACAGTGGAAGTGTGGGGCTTGTTTAGGGTGTTAGGGAGAAATGCACAGTGGAAGTGTGGGCTTGTTTAGGGTGTAAGAGAGAAATGCACATTGGAATTTTGGGGCTTGTTCAGGGTGTGAGGGAGAAATGCACAGTGGAATTGTGGGGCTTGTTTAGTGTGTTAGGGAGAAATGCACTGTGGAAGTGTGGGGCTGGTTTAGGGTGTAAATGAGAAATGCACAGTGGAAATGTGGGTCTTGTTCAGGGTGTAAGGGAGAAATGCACAGTGGAAGTGTGGGGCTGGGTTAGGGTGTAAAGGAGAAATGCACAGTGGAAATGTGGGGCTTGTTCAGGGTGTAAGGGAGAAATGCACAGTGGAAGTGTGGGCTTGTTCAGGGTGTAAATGAGAAATGCACAGTGGAATTATGGGGCTGGTTTAGGGTGTAATGGAGAAATGCACAGTGGAAATGTGGGGCTTGTTTAGGGTGTAAGGGAGAAATGCACAGTGGAAATGTGGGGCTTGTTCAGGGTGTAAGGGAGAAATGCACAGAGGAAATGTGGGCTTGTTCAGGGTGTCAGGGAGAAATGCACAGTGGAATTGTGGGGATTGTTCAGGGTGTAAGGGAGAAATGCACAGTGGAATTGTGGGGCTTGTTCAGGGTGTAAGGGAGAAATGCACAGTGGAATTGTGGGGCTTGTTCAGGGTGTAATGGAGAAATGCACAGTGGAAATGCAGGGCTTGTTCAGGGTGTAATAGAGAAATGCACAATGGAATTGTGGGGCTTGTTCAGGATGTAATGGAGAAATGCACAGTGGAATTGTGGGGCTTGTTCAGGGTGACAGGGAGAAATGCACAGTGGAATTGTAGGGCTTGTTCAGGGTGTCAGGGAGAAATGCACAGTGGAATTGTGGGGCTTGTTCAGGGTGTAAGGGAGAAATGCACAGTGGAATTGTGTGGCTTGTTCAGGGTGTAATGGAGAAATGCACAGTGGAAATGTGGTGCTTGTTCAGGGTGTAAGGGAGAAATGCAGAGTGGAAATGTGGTGCTTGTTCAGGGTGTAATGGAGAAATGCACAGTGGAATTGTGGGGCTTGTTCAGGTGTAATGGAGAAATGCACAGTGGAATCGTGGGGCTTGTTCAGGGTGTCAGGGAGAAATGCACAGTGGAATTGTAGGGCTTGTTCAGGGTGTAAGGGAGAAATGCACAGTGGAAATGTGGGGCTTGTTCAGGGTGTAATGGAGAAATGCACAGTGGAATTGTGGTGCTTGTTTAATGTGTTAGGGAGAAATGCACAGTGGAAGTGTGGGGCTGGTTTAGGGTGTAAATGAGAAATGCACAGTGGAAATGTGGGTCTTGTTCGGGGTGTAAGGGAAAAATGCACAGTGGAAGTGTGGGCTTGTTTAGGGTGTAAGAGAGAAATGCACATTGGAATTGTGGGGCTTGTTCAGGGTGTGAGGGAGAAATGCACAGTGTAATTGTAGGGCTTGTTTAGTGTGTTAGGGAGAAATGCACAGTGGAAGTGTGGGGCTGGTTTAGGGTGTAAACGAGAAATGCACAGTGGAAGTGTGGGGCTTGATCAGGGTGTAATGGAGAAATGCACAGTGGAAATGCAGGGCTTGTTCAGGGTGTAATGGAGAAATGCACAGTGGAATTGTGGGGCTTGTTCAGGGTGTAATGGAGAAATGCACAGTGGAATTGTGGGGCTTGTTCAGGGTGTCAGGGAGAAATGCACAGTGGAATTGTAGGGCTTGTTCAGGGTGTCAGGGAGAAATGCACAGTGGAATTGTGGGGATTGTTCAGGGTGTAAGGGAGAAATGCACAGTGGAATTGTGGGCTTGTTCAGGGTGTAATGGAGAAATGCACAGTGGAATTGTGGGGCTTGTTCAAGGTGTAAGGGAAAAATGCACAGTAGAAATGTGGGGCTTGTTCAGGGTGTAATAGAGAAATGCACAGTGGAAATGTGGGCTTATTCAGGGAGTAAGGGAGAAATGCAGAGTGGAATTGTGGGGCTTGTTCAGGGTGTAATGGAGAAATGCACAGTGGAATTGTGGGGCTTGTTCAGGGTGTAATGGAGAAATGCACAGTGGAATTGTGGGGCTTGTTCAAGGTGTAAGGGAAAAATGCACAGTAGAAATGTGGGGCTTGTTCAGGGTGTAAGAGAGAAATGCACAGTGGAAATGTGGGCTTATTCAGGGAGTAAGGGAGAAATGCAGAGTGGAATTGTGGGGCTTGATCAGGGTGTAATGGAGAAATGCACAGTGGAAATGCAGGGCTTGTTCAGGGTGTAATGGAGAAATGCACGGTGGAATTGTGGGGCTTGTTCAGGGTGTAATGGAGAAATGCACAGTGGAATTGTGGGGCTTGTTCAGGGTGACAGGGAGAAATGCACAGTGGAATTGTAGGGCTTGTTCAGGGTGTCAGGGAGAAATGCACAGTGGAATTGTGGGGATTGTTCAGGGTGTAAGGGAGAAATGCACAGTGGAAGTGTGGGGCTGGTTTAGGGTGTAATGGAGAAATGCACAGTGGAAATGGGGGGCTTGTTCCGGGTGTAAGGGAGAAATGCACAGTAAAAGTGTGGGGCTTGTTCAGGTTGTAAGAGAGAAATGCACAGTGGAATTCTGGGCTTGTTCAGGGTGTAAGGGAGAAATGCACAGTGGAAATGTGGGGCTTGTTCAGGGTGTAATGGAGAAATGCACAGTGGAATTGTGGGGCTTGTTCAGGTGTAATGGAGAAATGCACAGTGGAATCGTGGGGCTTGTTCAGGGTGTCAGGGAGAAATGCACAGTGGAATTGTAGGGCTTGTTCAGGGTGTCAGGGAGAAATGCACAGTGGAATAGTGGGGCTTGTTCAGGGTGTAATGGAGAAATGCACAGTGGAATTGTGGGGCTTGTTCAGGGTGTCAGGGAGAAATGCACAGTGGAAGTGTGGGGCTTGTTTAGGGTGTTAGGGAGAAATGCACAGTGGAAGTGTGGGCTTGTTTAGGGTGTAAGAGAGAAATGCACATTGGAATTGTGGGGCTTGTTCAGGATGTAATGGAGAAATGCACAGTGGAATTGTGGGGCTTGTTCAGGGTGTAAGGGAGAAATGCACAGTGGAATTGTGGGGCTTGTTCAGGGTGTAAGGGAGAAATGCACAGTGGAAGTGTGGGGCTTGTTTAGGGTGTTAGGGAGAAATGCACAGTGGAAGTGTGGGCTTGTTTAGGGTGTAAGAGAGAAATGCACATTGGAATTGTGGGGCTTGTTCAGGGTGTGAGGGAGAAATGCACAGTGGAATTGTGGGGCTTGTTTAGTGTGTTAGGGAGAAATGCACAGTGGAAGTGTGGGGCTGGTTTAGGGTGTAAATGAGAAATGCACTGTGGAATTGTGGGGATTGCTACGGGTGTAAGGGAGAAATGCACTGTGGAAGTGTGGGGCTGGTTTAGGGTGTAAATGAGAAATGCACAGTGGAAATGTGGGTCTTGTTCAGGGTGTAAGGGAGAAATGCACAGTGGAAGTGTGGGCTTGTTCAGGGTGTAAATGAGAAATGCACAGTGGAATTATGGGGCTGGTTTAGGGTGTAATGGAGAAATGCAGAGTGGAAATGTGGGGCTTGTTTAGGGTGTAAGGGAGAAATGCACAGTGGAAATGTGGGGCTTGTTCAGGGTGTAAGGGAGAAATGCACAGAGGAAATGTGGGCTTGTTCAGGGTGTCAGGGAGAAATGCACAGTGGAATTGTGGGGATTGTTCAGGGTGTAAGGGAGAAATGCACAGTGGAATTGTGGGGCTTGTTCAGGGTGTAATGGAGAAATGCACAGTGGAAATGCAGGGCTTGTTCAGGGTGTAATGGAGAAATGCACAGTGGAATTGTGGGGCTTGTTCAGGGTGTAATGGAGAAATGCACAGTGGAATTGTGGGGCTTGTTCAGGGTGTCAGGGAGAAATGCACAGTGGAATTGTAGGGCTTGTTCAGGGTGTCAGGGAGAAATGCACAGTGGAATTGTGGGGATTGTTCAGGGTGTAAGGGAGAAATGCACAGTGGAATTGTGGGCTTGTTCAGGGTGTAATGGAGAAATGCACAGTGGAATTGTGGGGCTTGTTCAAGGTGTAAGGGAAAAATGCACAGTAGAAATGTGGGGCTTGTTCAGGGTGTAATAGAGAAATGCACAGTGGAAATGTGGGCTTATTCAGGGAGTAAGGGAGAAATGCAGAGTGGAATTGTGGGGCTTGTTCAGGGTGTAATGGAGAAATGCACAGTGGAATTGTGGGGCTTGTTCAGGGTGTAATGGAGAAATGCACAGTGGAATTGTGGGGCTTGTTCAAGGTGTAAGGGAAAAATGCACAGTAGAAATGTGGGGCTTGTTCAGGGTGTAAGAGAGAAATGCACAGTGGAAATGTGGGCTTATTCAGGGAGTAAGGGAGAAATGCAGAGTGGAATTGTGGGGCTTGATCAGGGTGTAATGGAGAAATGCACAGTGGAAATGCAGGGCTTGTTCAGGGTGTAATGGAGAAATGCACAGTGGAATTGTGGGGCTTGTTCAGGGTGTAATGGAGAAATGCACAGTGGAATTGTGGGGCTTGTTCAGGGTGACAGGGAGAAATGCACAGTGGAATTGTAGGGCTTGTTCAGGGTGTCAGGGAGAAATGCACAGTGGAATTGTGGGGATTGTTCAGGGTGTAAGGGAGAAATGCACAGTGGAAGTGTGGGGCTGGTTTAGGGTGTAATGGAGAAATGCACAGTGGAAATGGGGGGCTTGTTCCGGGTGTAAGGGAGAAATGCACAGTAAAAGTGTGGGGCTTGTTCAGGTTGTAAGAGAGAAATGCACAGTGGAATTCTGGGCTTGTTCAGGGTGTAAGGGAGAAATGCACAGTGGAAATGTGGGGCTTGTTCAGGGTGTAATGGAGAAATGCACAGTGGAATTGTGGGGCTTGTTCAGGTGTAATGGAGAAATGCACAGTGGAATCGTGGGGCTTGTTCAGGGTGTCAGGGAGAAATGCACAGTGGAATTGTAGGGCTTGTTCAGGGTGTCAGGGAGAAATGCACAGTGGAATAGTGGGGCTTGTTCAGGGTGTAATGGAGAAATGCACAGTGGAATTGTGGGGCTTGTTCAGGGTGTCAGGGAGAAATGCACAGTGGAAGTGTGGGGCTTGTTTAGGGTGTTAGGGAGAAATGCACAGTGGAAGTGTGGGCTTGTTTAGGGTGTAAGAGAGAAATGCACATTGGAATTGTGGGGCTTGTTCAGGATGTAATGGAGAAATGCACAGTGGAATTGTGGGGCTTGTTCAGGGTGTAAGGGAGAAATGCACAGTGGAATTGTGGGGCTTGTTCAGGGTGTAAGGGAGAAATGCACAGTGGAAGTGTGGGGCTTGTTTAGGGTGTTAGGGAGAAATGCACAGTGGAAGTGTGGGCTTGTTTAGGGTGTAAGAGAGAAATGCACAGTGGAAGTGTGGGGCTGGGTTAGGGTGTAAAGGAGAAATGCACAGTGGAAATGTGGGGCTTGTTCAGGGTGTAAGGGAGAAATGCACAGTGGAAGTGTGGGCTTGTTCAGGGTGTAAATGAGAAATGCACAGTGGAATTATGGGGCTGGTTTAGGGTGTAATGGAGAAATGCAGAGTGGAAATGTGGGGCTTGTTTAGGGTGTAAGGGAGAAATGCACAGTGGAAATGTGGGGCTTGTTCAGGGTGTAAGGGAGAAATGCACAGAGGAAATGTGGGCTTGTTCAGGGTGTCAGGGAGAAATGCACAGTGGAATTGTGGGGATTGTTCAGGGTGTAAGGGAGAAATGCACAGTGGAATTGTGGGGCTTGTTCAGGGTGTAAGGGAGAAATGCACAGTGGAATTGTGGGGCTTGTTCAGGGTGTAATGGAGAAATGCACAGTGGAAATGCAGGGCTTGTTCAGGGTGTAATAGAGAAATGCACAATGGAATTGTGGGGCTTGTTCAGGATGTAATGGAGAAATGCACAGTGGAATTGTGGGGCTTGTTCAGGGTGACAGGGAGAAATGCACAGTGGAATTGTAGGGCTTGTTCAGGGTGTCAGGGAGAAATGCACAGTGGAATTGTGGGGCTTGTTCAGGGTGTAAGGGAGAAATGCACAGTGGAATTGTGTGGCTTGTTCAGGGTGTAATGGAGAAATGCACAGTGGAAATGTGGTGCTTGTTCAGGGTGTAAGGGAGAAATGCAGAGTGGAAATGTGGTGCTTGTTCAGGGTGTAATGGAGAAATGCACAGTGGAATTGTGGGGCTTGTTCAGGTGTAATGGAGAAATGCACAGTGGAATCGTGGGGCTTGTTCAGGGTGTCAGGGAGAAATGCACAGTGGAATTGTAGGGCTTGTTCAGGGTGTAAGGGAGAAATGCACAGTGGAAATGTGGGGCTTGTTCAGGGTGTAATGGAGAAATGCACAGTGGAATTGTGGTGCTTGTTTAATGTGTTAGGGAGAAATGCACAGTGGAAGTGTGGGGCTGGTTTAGGGTGTAAATGAGAAATGCACAGTGGAAATGTGGGTCTTGTTCGGGGTGTAAGGGAAAAATGCACAGTGGAAGTGTGGGCTTGTTTAGGGTGTAAGAGAGAAATGCACATTGGAATTGTGGGGCTTGTTCAGGGTGTGAGGGAGAAATGCACAGTGTAATTGTAGGGCTTGTTTAGTGTGTTAGGGAGAAATGCACAGTGGAAGTGTGGGGCTGGTTTAGGGTGTAAACGAGAAATGCACAGTGGAAGTGTGGGGCTTGATCAGGGTGTAATGGAGAAATGCACAGTGGAAATGCAGGGCTTGTTCAGGGTGTAATGGAGAAATGCACAGTGGAATTGTGGGGCTTGTTCAGGGTGTAATGGAGAAATGCACAGTGGAATTGTGGGGCTTGTTCAGGGTGTCAGGGAGAAATGCACAGTGGAATTGTAGGGCTTGTTCAGGGTGTCAGGGAGAAATGCACAGTGGAATTGTGGGGATTGTTCAGGGTGTAAGGGAGAAATGCACAGTGGAATTGTGGGCTTGTTCAGGGTGTAATGGAGAAATGCACAGTGGAATTGTGGGGCTTGTTCAAGGTGTAAGGGAAAAATGCACAGTAGAAATGTGGGGCTTGTTCAGGGTGTAATAGAGAAATGCACAGTGGAAATGTGGGCTTATTCAGGGAGTAAGGGAGAAATGCAGAGTGGAATTGTGGGGCTTGTTCAGGGTGTAATGGAGAAATGCACAGTGGAATTGTGGGGCTTGTTCAGGGTGTAATGGAGAAATGCACAGTGGAATTGTGGGGCTTGTTCAAGGTGTAAGGGAAAAATGCACAGTAGAAATGTGGGGCTTGTTCAGGGTGTAAGAGAGAAATGCACAGTGGAAATGTGGGCTTATTCAGGGAGTAAGGGAGAAATGCAGAGTGGAATTGTGGGGCTTGATCAGGGTGTAATGGAGAAATGCACAGTGGAAATGCAGGGCTTGTTCAGGGTGTAATGGAGAAATGCACAGTGGAATTGTGGGGCTTGTTCAGGGTGTAATGGAGAAATGCACAGTGGAATTGTGGGGCTTGTTCAGGGTGACAGGGAGAAATGCACAGTGGAATTGTAGGGCTTGTTCAGGGTGTCAGGGAGAAATGCACAGTGGAATTGTGGGGATTGTTCAGGGTGTAAGGGAGAAATGCACAGTGGAAGTGTGGGGCTGGTTTAGGGTGTAATGGAGAAATGCACAGTGGAAATGGGGGGCTTGTTCCGGGTGTAAGGGAGAAATGCACAGTAAAAGTGTGGGGCTTGTTCAGGTTGTAAGAGAGAAATGCACAGTGGAATTCTGGGCTTGTTCAGGGTGTAAGGGAGAAATGCACAGTGGAAATGTGGGGCTTGTTCAGGGTGTAATGGAGAAATGCACAGTGGAATTGTGGGGCTTGTTCAGGTGTAATGGAGAAATGCACAGTGGAATCGTGGGGCTTGTTCAGGGTGTCAGGGAGAAATGCACAGTGGAATTGTAGGGCTTGTTCAGGGTGTCAGGGAGAAATGCACAGTGGAATAGTGGGGCTTGTTCAGGGTGTAATGGAGAAATGCACAGTGGAATTGTGGGGCTTGTTCAGGGTGTCAGGGAGAAATGCACAGTGGAAGTGTGGGGCTTGTTTAGGGTGTTAGGGAGAAATGCACAGTGGAAGTGTGGGCTTGTTTAGGGTGTAAGAGAGAAATGCACATTGGAATTGTGGGGCTTGTTCAGGATGTAATGGAGAAATGCACAGTGGAATTGTGGGGCTTGTTCAGGGTGTAAGGGAGAAATGCACAGTGGAATTGTGGGGCTTGTTCAGGGTGTAAGGGAGAAATGCACAGTGGAAGTGTGGGGCTTGTTTAGGGTGTTAGGGAGAAATGCACAGTGGAAGTGTGGGCTTGTTTAGGGTGTAAGAGAGAAATGCACATTGGAATTGTGGGGCTTGTTCAGGGTGTGAGGGAGAAATGCACAGTGGAATTGTGGGGCTTGTTTAGTGTGTTAGGGAGAAATGCACAGTGGAAGTGTGGGGCTGGTTTAGGGTGTAAATGAGAAATGCACTGTGGAATTGTGGGGATTGCTACGGGTGTAAGGGAGAAATGCACTGTGGAAGTGTGGGGCTGGTTTAGGGTGTAAATGAGAAATGCACAGTGGAAATGTGGGTCTTGTTCAGGGTGTAAGGGAGAAATGCACAGTGGAAGTGTGGGCTTGTTCAGGGTGTAAATGAGAAATGCACAGTGGAATTATGGGGCTGGTTTAGGGTGTAATGGAGAAATGCAGAGTGGAAATGTGGGGCTTGTTTAGGGTGTAAGGGAGAAATGCACAGTGGAAATGTGGGGCTTGTTCAGGGTGTAAGGGAGAAATGCACAGAGGAAATGTGGGCTTGTTCAGGGTGTCAGGGAGAAATGCACAGTGGAATTGTGGGGATTGTTCAGGGTGTAAGGGAGAAATGCACAGTGGAATTGTGGGGCTTGTTCAGGGTGTAATGGAGAAATGCACAGTGGAAATGCAGGGCTTGTTCAGGGTGTAATGGAGAAATGCACAGTGGAATTGTGGGGCTTGTTCAGGGTGTAATGGAGAAATGCACAGTGGAATTGTGGGGCTTGTTCAGGGTGTCAGGGAGAAATGCACAGTGGAATTGTAGGGCTTGTTCAGGGTGTCAGGGAGAAATGCACAGTGGAATTGTGGGGATTGTTCAGGGTGTAAGGGAGAAATGCACAGTGGAATTGTGGGCTTGTTCAGGGTGTAATGGAGAAATGCACAGTGGAATTGTGGGGCTTGTTCAAGGTGTAAGGGAAAAATGCACAGTAGAAATGTGGGGCTTGTTCAGGGTGTAATAGAGAAATGCACAGTGGAAATGTGGGCTTATTCAGGGAGTAAGGGAGAAATGCAGAGTGGAATTGTGGGGCTTGTTCAGGGTGTAATGGAGAAATGCACAGTGGAATTGTGGGGCTTGTTCAGGGTGTAATGGAGAAATGCACAGTGGAATTGTGGGGCTTGTTCAAGGTGTAAGGGAAAAATGCACAGTAGAAATGTGGGGCTTGTTCAGGGTGTAAGAGAGAAATGCACAGTGGAAATGTGGGCTTATTCAGGGAGTAAGGGAGAAATGCAGAGTGGAATTGTGGGGCTTGATCAGGGTGTAATGGAGAAATGCACAGTGGAAATGCAGGGCTTGTTCAGGGTGTAATGGAGAAATGCACAGTGGAATTGTGGGGCTTGTTCAGGGTGTAATGGAGAAATGCACAGTGGAATTGTGGGGCTTGTTCAGGGTGACAGGGAGAAATGCACAGTGGAATTGTAGGGCTTGTTCAGGGTGTCAGGGAGAAATGCACAGTGGAATTGTGGGGATTGTTCAGGGTGTAAGGGAGAAATGCACAGTGGAAGTGTGGGGCTGGTTTAGGGTGTAATGGAGAAATGCACAGTGGAAATGGGGGGCTTGTTCCGGGTGTAAGGGAGAAATGCACAGTAAAAGTGTGGGGCTTGTTCAGGTTGTAAGAGAGAAATGCACAGTGGAATTCTGGGCTTGTTCAGGGTGTAAGGGAGAAATGCACAGTGGAAATGTGGGGCTTGTTCAGGGTGTAATGGAGAAATGCACAGTGGAATTGTGGGGCTTGTTCAGGTGTAATGGAGAAATGCACAGTGGAATCGTGGGGCTTGTTCAGGGTGTCAGGGAGAAATGCACAGTGGAATTGTAGGGCTTGTTCAGGGTGTCAGGGAGAAATGCACAGTGGAATAGTGGGGCTTGTTCAGGGTGTAATGGAGAAATGCACAGTGGAATTGTGGGGCTTGTTCAGGGTGTCAGGGAGAAATGCACAGTGGAAGTGTGGGGCTTGTTTAGGGTGTTAGGGAGAAATGCACAGTGGAAGTGTGGGCTTGTTTAGGGTGTAAGAGAGAAATGCACATTGGAATTGTGGGGCTTGTTCAGGATGTAATGGAGAAATGCACAGTGGAATTGTGGGGCTTGTTCAGGGTGTAAGGGAGAAATGCACAGTGGAATTGTGGGGCTTGTTCAGGGTGTAAGGGAGAAATGCACAGTGGAAGTGTGGGGCTTGTTTAGGGTGTTAGGGAGAAATGCACAGTGGAAGTGTGGGCTTGTTTAGGGTGTAAGAGAGAAATGCACATTGGAATTGTGGGGCTTGTTCAGGGTGTGAGGGAGAAATGCACAGTGGAATTGTGGGGCTTGTTTAGTGTGTTAGGGAGAAATGCACAGTGGAAGTGTGGGGCTGGTTTAGGGTGTAAATGAGAAATGCACTGTGGAATTGTGGGGATTGCTACGGGTGTAAGGGAGAAATGCACTGTGGAAGTGTGGGGCTGGTTTAGGGTGTAAATGAGAAATGCACAGTGGAAATGTGGGTCTTGTTCAGGGTGTAAGGGAGAAATGCACAGTGGAATTATGGGGCTGGTTTAGGGTGTAATGGAGAAATGCAGAGTGGAAATGTGGGGCTTGTTTAGGGTGTAAGGGAGAAATGCACAGAGGAAATGTGGGCTTGTTCAGGGTGTCAGGGAGAAATGCACAGTGGAATTGTGGGGATTGTTCAGGGTGTAAGGGAGAAATGCACAGTGGAATTGTGGGGCTTGTTCAGGGTGTAATGGAGAAATGCACAGTGGAAATGCAGGGCTTGTTCAGGGTGTAATAGAGAAATGCACAATGGAATTGTGGGGCTTGTTCAGGATGTAATGGAGAAATGCACAGTGGAATTGTGGGGCTTGTTCAGGGTGACAGCGAGAAATGCACAGTGGAATTGTAGGGCTTGTTCAGGGTGTCAGGGAGAAATGCACAGTGGAATTGTGGGGCTTGTTCAGGGTGTAAGGGAGAAATGCACAGTGGAATTGTGTGGCTTGTTCAGGGTGTAATGGAGAAATGCACAGTGGAAATGCAGGGCTTGTTCAGGGTGTAATGGAGAAATGCACAATGGAATTGTGGGGCTTGTTCAGGATGTAATGGAGAAATGCACAGTGGAATTGTGGGGCTTGTTCAGGGTGACAGGGAGAAATGCACAGTGGAATTGTAGGGCTTGTTCAGGGTGTCAGGGAGAAATGCACAGTGGAATTGTGGGGATTGTTCAGGGTGTAATGGAGAAATGCACAGTGGAATTGTGGGGATTGTTCAGGGTGTAAGGGAGAACTGCACACTGGAATTGTGGGGCTGGTTTAGGGTGTTAGGGAGAAATGCACAGTGGAAGTGTGGGGCTGGTTTAGGGTGTAAACGAGAAATGCACAGTGGAAGTGTGGGGCTTGATCAGGGTGTAATGGAGAAATGCACAGTGGAAATGCAGGGCTTGTTCAGGGTGTAATGGAGAAATGCACAGTGGAATTGTGGGGCTTGTTCAGGGTGTAATGGAGAAATGCACAGTGGAATTGTGGGGCTTGTTCAGGGTGTCAGGGAGAAATGCACAGTGGAATTGTAGGGCTTGTTCAGGGTGTCAGGGAGAAATGCACAGTGGAATTGTGGGGATTGTTCAGGGTGTAAGGGAGAAATGCACAGTGGAATTGTGGGCTTGTTCAGGGTGTAATGGAGAAATGCACAGTGGAATTGTGGGGCTTGTTCAAGGTGTAAGGGAAAAATGCACAGTAGAAATGTGGGGCTTGTTCAGGGTGTAATAGAGAAATGCACAGTGGAAATGTGGGCTTATTCAAGGAGTAAGGGAGAAATGCAGAGTGGAATTGTGGGGCTTGTTCAGGTGTAATGGAGAAATGCACAGTGGAATCGTGGGGCTTGTTCAGGGTGTCAGGGAGAAATGCACAGTGGAATTGTAGGGCTTGTTCAGGGTGTCAGGGAGAAATGCACAGTGGAATAGTGGGGCTTGTTCAGGGTGTAATGGAGAAATGCACAGTGGAATTGTGGGGCTTGTTCAGTGTGTCAGGGAGAAATGCACAGTGGAAGTGTGGGGCTTGTTTAGGGTGTTAGGGAGAAATGCACAGTGGAAGTGTGGGCTTGTTTAGGGTGTAAGAGAGAAATGCACATTGGAATTGTGGGGCTTGTTCAGGATGTAATGGAGAAATGCACAGTGGAATTGTGGGGCTTGTTCAGGGTGTAAGGGAGAAATGCACAGTGGAATTGTGGGGCTTGTTCAGGGTGTAAGGGAGAAATGCACAGTGGAAGTGTGGGGCTTGTTTAGGGTGTTAGGGAGAAATGCACAGTGGAAGTGTGGGCTTGTTTAGGGTGTAAGAGAGAAATGCACATTGGAATTGTGGGGCTTGTTCAGGGTGTGAGGGAGAAATGCACAGTGGAATTGTGGGGCTTGTTTAGTGTGTTAGGGAGAAATGCACAGTGGAAGTGTGGGGCTGGTTTAGGGTGTAAATGAGAAATGCACTGTGGAATTGTGGGGATTGCTACGGGTGTAAGGGAGAAATGCACTGTGGAAGTGTGGGGCTGGTTTAGGGTGTAAATGAGAAATGCACAGTGGAAATGTGGGTCTTGTTCAGGGTGTAAGGGAGAAATGCACAGTGGAAGTGTGGGCTTGTTCAGGGTGTAAATGAGAAATGCACAGTGGAATTATGGGGCTGGTTTAGGGTGTAATGGAGAAATGCAGAGTGGAAATGTGGGGCTTGTTTAGGGTGTAAGGGAGAAATGCACAGTGGAAATGTGGGGCTTGTTCAGGGTGTAAGGGAGAAATGCACAGAGGAAATGTGGGCTTGTTCAGGGTGTCAGGGAGAAATGCACAGTGGAATTGTGGGGATTGTTCAGGGTGTAAGGGAGAAATGCACAGTGGAATTGTGGGGCTTGTTCAGGGTGTAATGGAGAAATGCACAGTGGAAATGCAGGGCTTGTTCAGGGTGTAATAGAGAAATGCACAATGGAATTGTGGGGCTTGTTCAGGATGTAATGGAGAAATGCACAGTGGAATTGTGGGGCTTGTTCAGGGTGACAGGGAGAAATGCACAGTGGAATTGTAGGGCTTGTTCAGGGTGTCAGGGAGAAATGCACAGTGGAATTGTGGGGCTTGTTCAGGGTGTAAGGGAGAAATGCACAGTGGAATTGTGTGGCTTGTTCAGGGTGTAATGGAGAAATGCACAGTGGAAATGCAGGGCTTGTTCAGGGTGTAATGGAGAAATGCACAATGGAATTGTGGGGCTTGTTCAGGATGTAATGGAGAAATGCACAGTGGAATTGTGGGGCTTGTTCAGGGTGACAGGGAGAAATGCACAGTGGAATTGTAGGGCTTGTTCAGGGTGTCAGGGAGAAATGCACAGTGGAATTGTGGGGATTGTTCAGGGTGTAATGGAGAAATGCACAGTGGAATTGTGGGGATTGTTCAGGGTGTAAGGGAGAACTGCACACTGGAATTGTGGGGCTGGTTTAGGGTGTTAGGGAGAAATGCACAGTGGAAGTGTGGGGCTGGTTTAGGGTGTAAACGAGAAATGCACAGTGGAAGTGTGGGGCTTGATCAGGGTGTAATGGAGAAATGCACAGTGGAAATGCAGGGCTTGTTCAGGGTGTAATGGAGAAATGCACAGTGGAATTGTGGGGCTTGTTCAGGGTGTAATGGAGAAATGCACAGTGGAATTGTGGGGCTTGTTCAGGGTGTCAGGGAGAAATGCACAGTGGAATTGTAGGGCTTGTTCAGGGTGTCAGGGAGAAATGCACAGTGGAATTGTGGGGATTGTTCAGGGTGTAAGGGAGAAATGCACAGTGGAATTGTGGGCTTGTTCAGGGTGTAATGGAGAAATGCACAGTGGAATTGTGGGGCTTGTTCAAGGTGTAAGGGAAAAATGCACAGTAGAAATGTGGGGCTTGTTCAGGGTGTAATAGAGAAATGCACAGTGGAAATGTGGGCTTATTCAAGGAGTAAGGGAGAAATGCAGAGTGGAATTGTGGGGCTAGTTCAGGGTGTAATGGAGAAATGCACAGTGGAATTGTGGGGCTTGTTCAGGGTGTAATGGAGAAATGCACAGTGGAATTGTGGGGCTTGTTCAAGGTGTAAGGGAAAAATGCACAGTAGAAATGTGGGGCTTGTTCAGGGTGTAAGAGAGAAATGCACAGTGGAAATGTTGGCTTATTCAGGGAGTAAGGGAGAAATGCAGAGTGGAATTGTGGGGCTTGATCAGGGTGTAATGGAGAAATGCACAGTGGAAATGCAGGGCTTGTTCAGGGTGTAATGGAGAAATGCACAGTGGAATTGTGGGGCTTGTTCAGGGTGTAATGGAGAAATGCACAGTGGAATTGTGGGGCTTGTTCAGGGTGACAGGGAGAAATGCACAGTGGAATTGTAGGGCTTGTTCAGGGTGTCAGGGAGAAATGCACAGTGGAATTGTGGGGATTGTTCAGGGTGTAAGGGAGAAATGCACAGTGGAAGTGTGGGGCTGGTTTAGGGTGTAATGGAGAAATGCACAGTGGAAATGGGGGGCTTGTTCCGGGTGTAAGGGAGAAATGCACAGTAAAAGTGTGGGGCTTGTTCAGGTTGTAAGAGAGAAATGCACAGTGGAAGTCTGGGCTTGTTCAGGGTGTAAGGGAGAAATGCACAGTGGAAATGTGGGGCTTGTTCAGGGTGTAATGGAGAAATGCACAGTGGAATTGTGGGGCTTGTTCAGGTGTAATGGAGAAATGCACAGTGGAATCGTGGGGCTTGTTCAGGGTGTCAGGGAGAAATGCACAGTGGAATTGTAGTGCTTGTTCAGGGTGTCAGGGAGAAATGCACAGTGGAATAGTGGGGCTTGTTCAGGGTGTAATGGAGAAATGCACAGTGGAATTGTGGGGCTTGTTCAGGGTGTCAGGGAGAAATGCACAGTGGAAGTGTGGGGCTTGTTTAGGGTGTTAGGGAGAAATGCACAGTGGAAGTGTGGGCTTGTTTAGGGTGTAAGAGAGAAATGCACATTGGAATTGTGGGGCTTGTTCAGGATGTAATGGAGAAATGCACAGTGGAATTGTGGGGCTTGTTCAGGGTGTCAGGGAGAAATGCACAGTGGAAGTGTGGGGCTTGTTTAGGGTGTTAGGGAGAAATGCACAGTGGAAGTGTGGGCTTGTTTAGGGTGTAAGAGAGAAATGCACATTGGAATTTTGGGGCTTGTTCAGGGTGTGGAGGGAGAAATGCACAGTGGAATTGTGGGGCTTGTTTAGTGTGTTAGGGAGAAATGCACAGTGGAAGTGTGGGGCTGGTTTAGGGTGTAAACGAGAAATGCACTGTGGAATTGTGGGGATTGCTACGGGTGTAAGGGAGAAATGCAGAGTGGAAATGTGGGTCTTGTTCAGGGTGTAAGGGAGAAATGCACAGTGGAAGTGTGGGGCTGGGTTAGGGTATAATGGAGAAATGCACAGTGGAAATGTGGGGCTTGTTCAGGGTGTAAGGGAGAAATGCACAGTGGAAGTGTGGGCTTGTTCAGGGTGTAAATGAGAAATGCACAGTGGAATTATGGGGCTGGTTTAGGGTGTAATGGAGAAATGCAGAGTGGAAATGTGGGTCTTGTTCAGGGTGTAAGGGAGAAATGCACAGTGGAAGTGTGGGGCTGGGTTAGGGTGTAATGGAGAAATGCACAGTGGAAATGTGGGGCTTGTTCAGGGTGTAAGGGAGAAATGCACAGTGGAAGTGTGGGCTTGTTCAGGGTGTAAATGAGAAATGCACAGTGGAATTATGGGGCTGGTTTAGGGTGTAATGGAGAAATGCAGAGTGGAAATGTGGGGCTTGTTTAGGGTGTAAGGGAGAAATGCACAGTGGAAATGTGGGGCTTGTTCAGGGTGTAAGGGAGAAATGCACAGTGGAATTGTGGGGCTTGTTCAGGGTGTAATGGAGAAATGCACAGTGGAAATGCTGGGCTTGTTCAGGGTGTAATAGAGAAATGCACAATGGAATTGTGGGGCTTGTTCAGGATGTAATGGAGAAATGCACAGTGGAAGTGTGGGGCTGGTTTAGGGTGTAAATGAGAAATGCACAGTGGAAATGTGGGTCTTGTTCAGGGTGTAAGGGAGAAATGCACAGTGGAAGTGTGGGCTTGTTCAGGGTGTAAGGGAGAAATGCACAGTGGAATTGTGGGGCTTGTTCAGGGTGTAAGGGAGAAATGCACAGTGGAAGTGTGGGGCTTGTTCAGGGTGTAATGGAGAAATGCACAGTGGAAATGCTGGGCTTGTTCAGGGTGTAATAGAGAAATGCACAATGGAATTGTGGGGCTTGTTCAGGATGTAATGGAGAAATGCACAGTGGAAGTGTGGGGCTGGTTTAGGGTGTAAACGAGAAATGCACTGTGGAATTGTGGGGATTGCTACGGGTGTAAGGGAGAAATGCACTGTGGAAGTGTGGGGCTGGTTTAGGGTGTAAATGAGAAATGCACAGTGGAAATGTGGGTCTTGTTCAGGGTGTAAGGGAGAAATGCACAGTGGAAGTGTGGGCTTGTTCAGGGTGTAAATGAGAAATGCACAGTGGAATTATGGGGCTGGTTTAGGGTGTAATGGAGAAATGCAGAGTGGAAATGTGGGGCTTGTTTAGGGTGTAAGGGAGAAATGCACAGTGGAAATGTGGGGCTTGTTCAGGGTGTAAGGGAGAAATGCACAGAGGAAATGTGGGGCTTGTTCAGGGTGACAGGGAGAAATGCACAGTGGAATTGTAGGGCTTGTTCAGGGTGTCAGGGAGAAATGCACAGTGGAATTGTGGGGCTTGTTCAGGGTGTAAGGGAGAAATGCACAGTGGAATTGTGTGGCTTGTTCAGGGTGTAATGGAGAAATGCACAGTGGAAATGCAGGGCTTGTTCAGGGTGTAATGGAGAAATGCACAATGGAATTGTGGGGCTTGTTCAGGATGTAATGGAGAAATGCACAGTGGAATTGTGGGGCTTGTTCAGGGTGACAGGGAGAAATGCACAGTGGAATTGTAGGGCTTGTTCAGGGTGTCAGGGAGAAATGCACAGTGGAATTGTGGGGATTGTTCAGGGTGTAATGGAGAAATGCACAGTGGAATTGTGGGGATTGTTCAGGGTGTAAGGGAGAACTGCACACTGGAATTGTGGGGCTGGTTTAGGGTGTTAGGGAGAAATGCACAGTGGAAGTGTGGGGCTGGTTTAGGGTGTAAACGAGAAATGCACAGTGGAAGTGTGGGGCTTGATCAGGGTGTAATGGAGAAATGCACAGTGGAAATGCAGGGCTTGTTCAGGGTGTAATGGAGAAATGCACAGTGGAATTGTGGGGCTTGTTCAGGGTGTAATGGAGAAATGCACAGTGGAATTGTGGGGCTTGTTCAGGGTGTCAGGGAGAAATGCACAGTGGAATTGTAGGGCTTGTTCAGGGTGTCAGGGAGAAATGCACAGTGGAATTGTGGGGATTGTTCAGGGTGTAAGGGAGAAATGCACAGTGGAATTGTGGGCTTGTTCAGGGTGTAATGGAGAAATGCACAGTGGAATTGTGGGGCTTGTTCAAGGTGTAAGGGAAAAATGCACAGTAGAAATGTGGGGCTTGTTCAGGGTGTAATAGAGAAATGCACAGTGGAAATGTGGGCTTATTCAGGGAGTAAGGGAGAAATGCAGAGTGGAATTGTGGGGCTTGTTCAGGGTGTAATGGAGAAATGCACAGTGGAATTGTGGGGCTTGTTCAGGGTGTAATGGAGAAATGCACTGTGGAAGTGTGGGGCTGGTTTAGGGTGTAAATGAGAAATGCACAGTGGAAATGTGGGTCTTGTTCAGGGTGTAAGGGAGAAATGCACAGTGGAAGTGTGGGCTTGTTCAGGGTGTAAATGAGAAATGCACAGTGGAATTATGGGGCTGGTTTAGGGTGTAATGGAGAAATGCAGAGTGGAAATGTGGGGCTTGTTTAGGGTGTAAGGGAGAAATGCACAGTGGAAATGTGGGGCTTGTTCAGGGTGTAAGGGAGAAATGCACAGAGGAAATGTGGGCTTGTTCAGGGTGTCAGGGAGAAATGCACAGTGGAATTGTGGGGATTGTTCAGGGTGTAAGGGAGAAATGCACAGTGGAATTGTGGGGCTTGTTCAGGGTGTAATGGAGAAATGCACAGTGGAAATGCAGGGCTTGTTCAGGGTGTAATAGAGAAATGCACAATGGAATTGTGGGGCTTGTTCAGGATGTAATGGAGAAATGCACAGTGGAATTGTGGGGCTTGTTCAGGGTGACAGGGAGAAATGCACAGTGGAATTGTAGGGCTTGTTCAGGGTGTCAGGGAGAAATGCACAGTGGAATTGTGGGGCTTGTTCAGGGTGTAAGGGAGAAATGCACAGTGGAATTGTGTGGCTTGTTCAGGGTGTAATGGAGAAATGCACAGTGGAAATGCAGGGCTTGTTCAGGGTGTAATGGAGAAATGCACAATGGAATTGTGGGGCTTGTTCAGGATGTAATGGAGAAATGCACAGTGGAATTGTGGGGCTTGTTCAGGGTGACAGGGAGAAATGCACAGTGGAATTGTAGGGCTTGTTCAGGGTGTCAGGGAGAAATGCACAGTGGAATTGTGGGGATTGTTCAGGGTGTAATGGAGAAATGCACAGTGGAATTGTGGGGATTGTTCAGGGTGTAAGGGAGAACTGCACACTGGAATTGTGGGGCTGGTTTAGGGTGTTAGGGAGAAATGCACACTGGAAGTGTGGGGCTGGTTTAGGGTGTAAACGAGAAATGCACAGTGGAAGTGTGGGGCTTGATCAGGGTGTAATGGAGAAATGCACAGTGGAAATGCAGGGCTTGTTCAGGGTGTAATGGAGAAATGCACAGTGGAATTGTGGGGCTTGTTCAGGGTGTAATGGAGAAATGCACAGTGGAATTGTGGGGCTTGTTCAGGGTGTCAGGGAGAAATGCACAGTGGAATTGTAGGGCTTGTTCAGGGTGTCAGGGAGAAATGCACAGTGGAATTGTGGGGATTGTTCAGGGTGTAAGGGAGAAATGCACAGTGGAATTGTGGGCTTGTTCAGGGTGTAATGGAGAAATGCACAGTGGAATTGTGGGGCTTGTTCAAGGTGTAAGGGAAAAATGCACAGTAGAAATGTGGGGCTTGTTCAGGGTGTAATAGAGAAATGCACAGTGGAAATGTGGGCTTATTCAGGGAGTAAGGGAGAAATGCAGAGTGGAATTGTGGGGCTTGTTCAGGGTGTAATGGAGAAATGCACAGTGGAATTGTGGGGCTTGTTCAGGGTGTAATGGAGAAATGCACAGTGGAATTGTGGGGCTTGTTCAAGGTGTAAGGGAAAAATGCACAGTAGAAATGTGGGGCTTGTTCAGGGTGTAAGAGAGAAATGCACAGTGGAAATGTTGGCTTATTCAGGGAGTAAGGGAGAAATGCAGAGTGGAATTGTGGGGCTTGATCAGGGTGTAATGGAGAAATGCACAGTGGAAATGCAGGGCTTGTTCAGGGTGTAATGGAGAAATGCACAGTGGAATTGTGGGGCTTGTTCAGGGTGTAATGGAGAAATGCACAGTGGAATTGTGGGGCTTGTTCAGGGTGACAGGGAGAAATGCACAGTGGAATTGTAGGGCTTGTTCAGGGTGTCAGGGAGAAATGCACAGTGGAATTGTGGGGATTGTTCAGGGTGTAAGGGAGAAATGCACAGTGGAAGTGTGGGGCTGGTTTAGGGTGTAATGGAGAAATGCACAGTGGAAATGGGGGGCTTGTTCCGGGTGTAAGGGAGAAATGCACAGTAAAAGTGTGGGGCTTGTTCAGGTTGTAAGAGAGAAATGCACAGTGGAAGTCTGGGCTTGTTCAGGGTGTAAGGGAGAAATGCACAGTGGAAATGTGGGGCTTGTTCAGGGTGTAATGGAGAAATGCACAGTGGAATTGTGGGGCTTGTTCAGGTGTAATGGAGAAATGCACAGTGGAATCGTGGGGCTTGTTCAGGGTGTCAGGGAGAAATGCACAGTGGAATTGTAGGGCTTGTTCAGGGTGTCAGGGAGAAATGCACAGTGGAATAGTGGGGCTTGTTCAGGGGGTAATGGAGAAATGCACAGTGGAATTGTGGGGCTTGTTCAGGGTGTCAGGGAGAAATGCACAGTGGAAGTGTGGGGCTGGTTTAGGGTGTAAATGAGAAATGCAGAGTGGAAATGTGGGTCTTGTTCAGGGTGTAAGGGAGAAATGCACAGTGGAAGTGTGGGGCTGGGTTAGGGTGTAATGGAGAAATGCACAGTGGAAATGTGGGGCTTGTTCAGGGTGTAAGGGAGAAATGCACAGTGGAAGTGTGGGCTTGTTCAGGGTGTAAATGAGAAATGCACAGTGGAATTATGGGGCTGGTTTAGGGTGTAATGGAGAAATGCAGAGTGGAAATGTGGGGCTTGTTTAGGGTGTAAGGGAGAAATGCACAGTGGAAATGTGGGGCTTGTTCAGGGTGTAAGGGAGAAATGCACAGAGGAAATGTGGGCTTGTTCAGGGTGTCAGGGAGAAATGCACAGTGGAATTGTGGGGATTGTTCAGGGTGTAAGGGAGAAATGCACAGTGGAATTGTGGGGCTTGTTCAGGGTGTAAGGGAGAAATGCACAGTGGAATTGTGGGGCTTGTTCAGGGTGTAATGGAGAAATGCACAGTGGAAATGCTGGGCTTGTTCAGGGTGTAATAGAGAAATGCACAATGGAATTGTGGGGCTTGTTCAGGATGTAATGGAGAAATGCACAGTGGAATTGTGGGGCTTGTTCAGGGTGACAGGGAGAAATGCACAGTGGAATTGTAGGGCTTGTTCAGGGTGTCAGGGAGAAATGCACAGTGGAATTGTGGGGCTTGTTCAGGGTGTAAGGGAGAAATGCACAGTGGAATTGTGTGGCTTGTTCAGGGTGTAATGGAGAAATGCACAGTGGAAATGCAGGGCTTGTTCAGGGTGTAATGGAGAAATGCACAATGGAATTGTGGGGCTTGTTCAGGATGTAATGGAGAAATGCACAGTGGAATTGTGGGGCTTGTTCAGGGTGACAGGGAGAAATGCACAGTGGAATTGTAGGGCTTGTTCAGGGTTTCAGGGAGAAATGCACAGTGGAATTGTGGGGATTGTTCAGGGTGTAATGGAGAAATGCACAGTGGAATTGTGGGGATTGTTCAGGGTGTAAGGGAGAACTGCACACTGGAATTGTGGGGCTGGTTTAGGGTGTAATGGAGAAATGCACAGTGGAAATGGGGGGCTTGTTCAGGGTGTAAGGGAGAAATGCACAGTAAAAGTGTGGGGCTTGTTCAGGTTGTAAGAGAGAAATGCACAGTGGAAATGTGGTGCTTGTTCAGGGTGTAAGGGAGAAATGCAGAGTGGAAATGTGGTGCTTGTTCAGGGTGTAATGGAGAAATGCACAGTGGAATTGTGGGGCTTGTTCAGGTGTAATGGAGAAATGCACAGTGGAATCGTGGGGCTTGTTCAGGGTGTCAGGGAGAAATGCACAGTGGAATTGTAGGGCTTGTTCAGGGTGTAAGGGAGAAATGCACAGTGGAAATGTGGGGCTTGTTCAGGGTGTAATGGAGAAATGCACAGTGGAATTGTGGTGCTTGTTTAATGTGTTAGGGAGAAATGCACAGTGGAAGTGTGGGGCTGGTTTAGGGTGTAAATGAGAAATGCACAGTGGAAATGTGGGTCTTGTTCGGGGTGTAAGGGAAAAATGCACAGTGGAAGTGTGGGCTTGTTAGGGTGTAAGAGAGAAATGCACATTGGAATTGTGGGGCTTGTTCAGGGTGTGAGGGAGAAATGCACAGTGTAATTGTAGGGCTTGTTCAGGGTGTCAGGGAGAAATGCACAGTGGAATTGTGGGGCTTGTTTAGTGTGTTAGGGAGAAATGCACAGTGGAAGTGTGGGGCTGGTTTAGGGTGTAAACGAGAAATGCACAGTGGAAGTGTGGGGCTTGAACAGGGTGTAATGGAGAAATGCACAGTGGAAATGCAGGGCTTGTTCAGGGTGTAATGGAGAAATGCACAGTGGAATTGTGGGGGCTTGTTCAGGGTGTAATGGAGAAATGCACAGTGGAATTGTGGGGCTTGTTCAGGGTGTCAGGGAGAAATGCACAGTGGAATTGTAGGGCTTGTTCAGGGTGTCAGGGAGAAATGCACAGTGAATTGTGGGGATTGTTCAGGGAGTAAGGGAGAAATGCACAGTGGAATTGTGGGCTTGTTCAGGGTGTAATGGAGAAATGCACAGTGGAATTGTGGGGCTTGTTCAAGGTGTAAGGGAAAAATGCACAGTAGAAATGTGGGGCTTGTTCAGGGTGTAAGAGAGAAATGCACAGTGGAAATGTGGGCTTATTCAGGAGTAAGGGAGAAATGCAGAGTGGAATTGTGGGGCTTGTTCAGGGTGTAATGGAGAAATGCACAGTGGAATTGTGGGGCTTGTTCAGGGTGTAATGGAGAAATGCACAGTGGAATTGTGGGGCTTGTTCAAGGTGTAAGGGAAAAATGCACTGTAGAAATGTGGGGCTTGTTCAGGGTGTAAGAGAGAAATGCACAGTGGAAATGTGGGCTTATTCAGGAGTAAGGAGAAATGCAGAGTGGAATTGTGGGGCTTGATCAGGGTTGTAATGGAGAACATGCACAGTGGAAATGCAGGGCTTGTTCAGGTGTAATGGAGAAATGCACAGTGGAATTGTGGGGCTTGTTCAGGGTGTAATGGAGAAATGCACAGTGGAATTGTGGGGCTTGTTCAGGGTGACAGGGAGAAATGCACAGTGGAATTGTAGGGCTTGTTACAGGGTGACAGGGAGAAATGCACAGTGGAATTGTAGGGCTTGTTCAGGGTGTCAGGGAGAAATGCACAGTGGAATTGTGGGGATTGTTCAGGGTGTAAGGGAGAAATGCACAGTGGAAGTGTGGGGCTGGTTTAGGGTGTAATGGAGAAATGCACAGTGGAAATGGGGGGCTTGTTCAGGGTGTAATGGAGAAATGCACAGTGGAATTGTGGGGCTTGTTCAGGTTGTAAGAGAGAAATGCACAGTGGAAGTCTGGGCTTGTTCAGGGTGTAAGGGAGAAATGCACAGTGGAAATGTGGGGCTTGTTCAGGGTGACAGGGGAGAAATGCACAGTGGAATTGTAGGGCTTGTTCAGGGTGTCAGGAGAAATGCACAGTGGAATTGTGGGGATTGTTCAGGGTGTAATGAGAAATGCACAGTGGAATTGTGGGGATTGTTCAGGGTGTAAGGGAGAACTGCACACTGGAATTGTGGGGCTGGTTTAGGGTGTAATGGAGAAATGCACAGTGGAAATGGGGGGCTTGTTCAGGGTGTAAGGGAGAAAATGCACAGTAAAGTGTGGGGCTTGTTCAGGTTGTAAGAGAGAAATGCACAGTGGAAGTGTGGGCTTGTTCAGGGTGTAAGGGAGAAATGCAGAGTGGAAATGTGGTGCTTGTTCAGGGTGTAATGGAGAAATGCACAGTGGAATTGTGGGGCTTGTTCAGGTGTAATGGAGAAATGCACAGTGGAATCGTGGGGCTTGTTCAGGGTGTCAGGGAGAAATGCACAGTGGAATTGTAGGGCTTGTTCAGGGTGTCAGGGAGAAATGCACAGTGGAATTGTGGGGCTTGTTCAGGGTGTAATGGAGAAATGCACAGTGGAATTGTGGTGCTTGTTTAATGTGTTAGGGAGAAATGCACAGTGGAAGTGTGGGGCTGGTTTAGGGTGTAAATGAGAAATGCACAGTGGAAATGTGGGTCTTGTTCGGGGTGTAAGGGAAAAATGCACAGTGGAAGTGTGGGCTTGTTTAGGGTGTAGAGAGAAATGCACATTGGAATTGTGGGGCTTGTTCAGGGTGTGGAGGGAGAAATGCAAAGTGTAATTGTAGGGCTTGTTCAGGGTGTCAGGGAGAAATACCCATTGGAATTGTGGGGCTTGTTCAGGTGTAAGGGAGAAATGCACAGTGGAAGTGTGGGGCTGGTTTAGGGTGTAAACGAGAAATGCACAGTGGAATTGTGGGGTTTGTTTAGGGTGTAAGGGAGAAATGCACAGTGGAATTGTGGGGGCTTGTTCAGGGTGCAAGGGAGAAATGCACAGTGGAATTGTGGGGCTTGTTCAGGGTGTAAGAGAGAAATGCACAGTGGAATTGTGGGGGCTTGTTCAGGGTGTAAGGGAGAAATGCACAGTGGAAGTGTGGGCTTGTTTAGGGTGTAAGGGAGAAATGCACAGTGGAATTGTGGGGCTTGTTCAGGGTGGTAAGGGAGAAATGCACAGTGGAATTGTGGGGCTAGTTTAGGGTGTAAGGAGAACTGCACACTGGAAATGTGGGGTTTGTTTAGGGTGTAAGGGAGAAATGCACAGTGGAATTGTGGTCTTGTTCAGGGGTGTAAGGGAGAAATGCACAGTGGAAGTGTGGGGCTTGTTCAGGGTGTAAGGGAGAAATGCACAGTGGATTGTGGGGCTTGTTCAGGGTGTAAGGGAGAAATGCACAGTGGATGTGGGGCCTGTTCAGGGTGTAAGGGAGAAATGCACAGTGGAAGTGTGGGGCTTGTTTAGGGTGTAAGGGAGAAATGCACAGTGGAATTGTGGGGCTTGTTCAGGGTGTCAGGGAGAAATGCACAGTGGAATTGTGGGGCTTGTTCAGGGTGTAAATGAGAAATGCACAGTGGAAGTGTGGGGCTTGTTTAGGGTGTAAGGGAGAAATGCACAGTGGAATTGTGGGTCTTGTTCAGGGTGTCAGGGAGAAATGCACAGTGGAATTGTGGGGCTTGTTCAGGGTGTAAATGAGAAATGCACAGTGGAAGTGTGGGGCTTGTTTAGGGTGTAAGGGAGAAATGCACAGTGGAATTGTGGGGCTTGTTCAGGGTGTAAGGGAGAAATGCACAGTGGAATTGTGGGGCTTGTTCAGGGTGTAAGGGAGAAATGCACAGTGGAATTGTGGGTCTTGTTCAGGGTGTAAGGGAGAAATGCAGAGTGGAAATGTGGGGCTTGTTCAGGGTTTAAATGAGAAATGCACAGTGGAAATGTGGGGCTTGTTCAGGGTGCAAGGGAGAAATGCAGAGTGGAAATGTGGGGCTTGTTCAGGGTGTAAGGGAGAAATGCAGAGTGGAAATGTGGGGCTTGTTCAGGGTGCAAGGGAGAAATGCACAGTGGAAATGTGGGGCTTGTTCAGGGTGTAAGGGAGAAATGCAGAGTGGAAATGTGGGGCTTGTTCAGGGTGTAAGGGAGAAATGCAGAGTGGAAATGTGGGGCTTGTTCAGGGTGTAAGGGAGAAATGCACAGTGGAATTGTGGGACTTGTTTAGGGTGTAAGGGAGAAATGCACAGTGGAAATGTGGGGCTTGTTCAGGGTGCAAGGGAGAATTGCACAGTGGAATTGTCGGGCTTGTTCAGGGTGTAAGAGAGAAATGCACAGTGGAAATGTGGGCTTGTTCAGGGTGTAAGGGGGAAATGCACAGTGGAAATGTGGGCTTCTTCAGGGTGTAAGGGAGAAATGCACAGTGGAAATGTGGGCTTCTTCAGGGTGTAAGGGAGAAATGCACAGTGGAAGTGTGGGGCTGGATTAGGGTGTAATGGAGAAATGCACAGTGGAAATGTGGGGCTTGTTCAGGGTGTAAGGGAGAAATGCACAGTGGAAGTGTGGGGCCTTTTCAGGTTGTAAGAGAGAAATGCACAGTGGAAATGTGGGCTTGTTCAGGGTGTAAGGGAGAAATGCACAGTGGAAAAGTGGGGCTTGTTCAGGGTGTCAGGGAGAAATGGACAGTGGAAGTGTGGGGCTTGTTCAGGGTGTAAGGGAGAAATGCACAGAGGAAGTGTGGGGCTGGTTTAGGGTGTCAGGGTGAAATGCACAGTGGAAATGTGGGGCTTATTCAGGGTGTAAGGGAGAAATGCACAGAGGAAATGTGGGCTTGTTCAGGGTGTCAGGGTGAAATGCACAGTGGAAATGTGGGGCTTATTCAGGGTGTAAGGGAGAAATGCACAGAGGAAATGTGAGCTTGTTCAGGGTGTCAGGGAGAAATGCACAGTGGAATTGTGGGGCTTGTTCAGGGTGTAAGGGAGAAATGCACAGTGGAATTGTGGGGCTTGTTCAGGGTGTAATGGAGAAATGCACAGTGGAAATGCAGGGCTTGTTCAGGGTGTAATGGAGAAATGCACAATGGAATTGTGGGGCTTGTTCAGGATGTAATGGAGAAATGCACAGTGGAATTGTGGGGCTTGTTCAGGGTGACAGGGAGAAATGCACAGTGGAATTGTAGGGCTTGTTCAGGGTGTCAGGGAGAAATGCACAGTGGAATTGTGGGGATTGTTCAGGGTGTAATGGAGAAATGCACAGTGGAATTGTGGGGATTGTTCAGGGTGTAAGGGAGAACTGCACACTGGAATTGTGGGGCTGGTTTAGGGTGTAATGGAGAAATGCACAGTGGAAATGGGGGGCTTGTTCAGGGTGTAAGGGAGAAATGCAGAGTGGAAATGTGGTGCTTGTTCAGGGTGTAATGGAGAAATGTACAGTGGAATTGTGGGGCTTGTTCAGATGTAATGGGGAAATGCACAGTGGAATCGTGGGGCTTGTTCAGGGTGTCAGGGAGAAATGCACAGTGGAATTGTAGGGCTTGTTCAGGGTGTCAGGGAGAAATGCACAGTGGAATTGTGGGGCTTGTTCAGGGTGTAATGGAGAAATGCACAGTGGAATTGTGGTGCTTGTTTAATGTGTTAGGGAGAAATGCACAGTGGAAGTGTAGGGCTGGTTTAGGGTGTAAATGAGAAATGCACAGTGGAAATGTGGGTCTTGTTCGGGGTGTAAGGGAAAAATGCACAGTGGAAGTGTGGGCTTGTTTAGGGTGTAAGAGAGAAATGCACATTGGAATTGTGGGGCTTGTTCAGGGTGTGAGGGAGAAATGCACAGTGTAATTGTAGGGCTTGTTCAGGGTGTCAGGGAGAAATGCACAGTGGAATTGTGGGGCTTGTTTAGTGTGTTAGGGAGAAATGCACAGTGGAAGTGTGGGGCTGGTTTAGGGTGTAAACGAGAAATGCACAGTGGAAGTGTGGGGCTTGATCAGGGTGTAATGGAGAAATGCACAGTGGAAATGCAGGGCTTGTTCAGGGTGTAATGGAGAAATGCACAGTGGAATTGTGGGGCTTGTTCAGGGTGTAATGGAGAAATGCACAGTGGAATTGTGGGGCTTGTTCAGGGTGTCAGGGAGAAATGCACAGTGGAATTGTAGGGCTTGTTCAGGGTGTCAGGGAGAAATGCACAGTGGAATTCTGGGGATTGTTCAGGGTGTAAGGGAGAAATGCACAGTGGAATTGTGGGCTTGTTCAGGGTGTAATGGAGAAATGCACAGTGGAATTGTGGGGCTTGTTCAAGGTGTAAGGGAAAAATGCACAGTAGAAATGTGGGGCTTGTTCAGGGTGTAATAGAGAAATGCACAGTGGAAATGTGGGCTTATTCAGGGAGTAAGGGAGAAATGCAGAGTGGAATTGTGGGGCTTGTTCAGGGTGTAATGGAGAAATGCACAGTGGAATTGTGGGGCTTGTTCAGGGTGTAATGGAGAAATGCACAGTGGAATTGTGGGGCTTGTTCAAGGTGTAAGGGAAAAATGCACAGTAGAAATGTGGGGCTTGTTCAGGGTGTAAGAGAGAAATGCACAGTGGAAATGTGGGCTTATTCAGGGAGTAAGGGAGAAATGCAGAGTGGAATTGTGGGGCTTGATCAGGGTGTAATGGAGAAATGCACAGTGGAAATGCAGGGCTTGTTCAGGGTGTAATGGAGAAATGCACAGTGGAATTGTGGGGCTTGTTCAGGGTGTAAGGGAGAAATGCACAGTGGAATTGTGGGGCTTGTTCAGGGTGACAGGGAGAAATGCACAGTGGAATTGTAGGGCTTGTTCAGGGTGTCAGGGAGAAATGCACAGTGGAATTGTGGGGATTGTTCAGGGTGTAAGGGAGAAATGCACAGTGGAAGTGTGGGGCTGGTTTAGGGTGTAAATGAGAAATGCACAGTGGAAATGTGGGTCTTGTTCAGGGTGTAAGGGAGAAATGCACAGTGGAAGTGTGGGGCTGGGTTAGGGTGTAATGGAGAAATGCACAGTGGAAATGTGGGGCTTGTTCAGGGTGTAAGGGAGAAATGCACAGTGGAAGTGTGGGCTTGTTCAGGGTGTAAATGAGAAATGCACAGTGGAATTATGGGGCTGGTTTAGGGTGTAATGGAGAAATGCAGAGTGGAAATGTGGGGCTTGTTTAGGGTGTAAGGGAGAAATGCACAGTGGAAATGTGTGGCTTGTTCAGGGTGTAAGGGAGAAATGCACAGAGGAAATGTGGGCTTGTTCAGGGTGTCAGGGAGAAATGCACAGTGGAATTGTGGGGATTGTTCAGGGTGTAAGGGAGAAATGCACAGTGGAATTGTGGGGCTTGTTCAGGGTGTAATGGAGAAATGCACAGTGGAAATGCAGGGCTTGTTCAGGGTGTAATAGAGAAATGCACAATGGAATTGTGGGGCTTGTTCAGGATGTAATGGAGAAATGCACAGTGGAATTGTGGGGCTTGTTCAGGGTGACAGGGAGAAATGCACAGTGGAATTGTAGGGCTTGTTCAGGGTGTCAGGGAGAAATGCACAGTGGAATTGTGGGGCTTGTTCAGGGTGTAAGGGAGAAATGCACAGTGGAATTGTGTGGCTTGTTCAGGGTGTAATGGAGAAATGCACAGTGGAAATGCAGGGCTTGTTCAGGGTGTAATGGAGAAATGCACAATGGAATTGTGGGGCTTGTTCAGGATGTAATGGAGAAATGCACAGTGGAATTGTGGGGCTTGTTCAGTGTGACAGGGAGAAATGCACAGTGGAATTGTAGGGCTTGTTCAGGGTGTCAGGGAGAAATGCACAGTGGAATTGTGGGGATTGTTCAGGGTGTAATGGAGAAATGCACAGTGGAATTGTGGGGATTGTTCAGGGTGTAAGGGAGAACTGCACACTGGAATTGTGGGGCTAGTTTAGGGTGTAATGGAGAAATGCACAGTGGAAATGGGGGGCTTGTTCAGGGTGTAAGGGAGAAATGCACAGTAAAAGTGTGGGGCTTGTTCAGGTTGTAAGAGAGAAATGCACAGTGGAAATGTGGTGCTTGTTCAGGGTGTAAGGGAGAAATGCAGAGTGGAAATGTGGTGCTTGTTCAGGGTGTAATGGAGAAATGCACAGTGGAATTGTGGGGCTTGTTCAGGTGTAATGGAGAAATGCACAGTGGAATCGTGGGGCTTGTTCAGGGTGTCAGGGAGAAATGCACAGTGGAATTGTAGGGCTTGTTCAGGATGTAAGGGAGAAATGCACAGTGGAAATGTGGGGCTTGTTCAGGGTGTAATGGAGAAATGCACAGTGGAATTGTGGTGCTTGTTTAATGTGTTAGGGAGAAATGCACAGTGGAAGTGTGGGGCTGGTTTAGGGTGTAAATGAGAAATGCACAGTGGAAATGTGGGTCTTGTTCGGGGTGTAAGGGAAAAATGCACAGTGGAAGTGTGGGCTTGTTTAGGGTGTAAGAGAGAAATGCACATTGGAATTGTGGGGCTTGTTCAGGATGTAATGGAGAAATGCACAGTGGAATTGTGGGGCTTGTTCAGGGTGTCAGGGAGAAATGCACAGTGGAAGTGTGGGGCTTGTTTAGGGTGTTAGGGAGAAATGCACAGTGGAAGTGTGGGCTTGTTTAGGGTGTAAGAGAGAAATGCACATTGGAATTGTGGGGCTTGTTCAGGGTGTGAGGGAGAAATGCACAGTGGAATTGTGGGGCTTGTTTAGTGTGTTAGGGAGAAATGCACAGTGGAAGTGTGGGGCTGGTTTAGGGTGTAAACGAGAAATGCACTGTGGAATTGTGGGGATTGCTACGGGTGTAAGGGAGAAATGCACTGTGGAAGTGTGGGGCTGGTTTAGGGTGTAAATGAGAAATGCACAGTGGAAATGTGGGTCTTGTTCAGGGTGTAAGGGAGAAATGCACAGTGGAAGTGTGGGGCTGGGTTAGGGTGTAATGGAGAAATGCACAGTTGAAATGTGGGGCTTGTTCAGGGTGTAAGGGAGAAATGCACAGTGGAAGTGTGGGCTTGTTCAGGGTGTAAATGAGAAATGCACAGTGGAATTATGGGGCTGGTTTAGGGTGTAATGGAGAAATGCAGAGTGGAAATGTGGGGCTTGTTTAGGGTGTAAGGGAGAAATGCACAGTGGAAATGTGGGGCTTGTTCAGGGTGTAAGGGAGAAATGCACAGAGGAAATGTGGGCTTGTTCAGGGTGTCAGGGAGAAATGCACAGTGGAATTGTGGGGATTGTTCAGGGTGTAAGGGAGAAATGCACAGTGGAATTGTGGGGCTTGTTCAGGGTGTAAGGGAGAAATGCACAGTGGAATTGTGGGGCTTGTTCAGGGTGTAATGGAGAAATGCACAGTGGAAATGCAGGGCTTGTTCAGGGTGTAATAGAGAAATGCACAATGGAATTGTGGGGCTTGTTCAGGATGTAATGGAGAAATGCACAGTGGAATTGTGGGGCTTGTTCAGGGTGACAGGGAGAAATGCACAGTGGAATTGTAGGGCTTGTTCAGGGTGTCAGGGAGAAATGCACAGTGGAATTGTGGGGCTTGTTCAGGGTGTAAGGGAGAAATGCACAGTGGAATTGTGTGGCTTGTTCAGGGTGTAATGGAGAAATGCACAGTGGAAATGCAGGGCTTGTTCAGGGTGTAATGGAGAAATGCACAATGGAATTGTGGGGCTTGTTCAGGATGTAATGGAGAAATGCACAGTGGAATTGTGGGGCTTGTTCAGGGTGACAGGGAGAAATGCACAGTGGAATTGTAGGGCTTGTTCAGGGTGTCAGGGAGAAATGCACAGTGGAATTGTGGGGATTGTTCAGGGTGTAATGGAGAAATGCACAGTGGAATTGTGGGGATTGTTCAGGGTGTAAGGGAGAACTGCACACTGGAATTGTGGGGCTGGTTTAGGGTGTAATGGAGAAATGCACAGTGGAAATGGGGGGCTTGTTCAGGGTGTAAGGGAGAAATGCACAGTAAAAGTGTGGGGCTTGTTCAGGTTGTAAGAGAGAAATGCACAGTGGAAATGTGGTGCTTGTTCAGGGTGTAAGGGAGAAATGCAGAGTGGAAATGTGGTGCTTGTTCAGGGTGTAATGGAGAAATGCACAGTGGAATTGTGGGGCTTGTTCAGGTGTAATGGAGAAATGCACAGTGGAATCGTGGGGCTTGTTCAGGGTGTCAGGGAGAAATGCACAGTGGAATTGTAGGGCTTGTTCAGGGTGTAAGGGAGAAATGCACAGTGGAAATGTGGGGCTTGTTCAGGGTGTAATGGAGAAATGCACAGTGGAATTGTGGTGCTTGTTTAATGTGTTAGGGAGAAATGCACAGTGGAAGTGTGGGGCTGGTTTAGGGTGTAAATGAGAAATGCACAGTGGATATGTGGGTCTTGTTCGGGGTGTAAGGGAAAAATGCACAGTGGAAGTGTGGGCTTGTTTAGGGTGTAAGAGAGAAATGCACAGTGGAATTATGGGGCTGGTTTAGGGTGTAATGGAGAAATGCAGAGTGGAAATGTGGGGCTTGTTTAGGGTGTAAGGGAGAAATGCACAGTGGAAATGTGGGGCTTGTTCAGGGTGTAAGGGAGAAATGCACAGAGGAAATGTGGGCTTGTTCAGGGTGTCAGGGAGAAATGCACAGTGGAATTGTGGGGATTGTTCAGGGTGTAAGGGAGAAATGCACAGTGGAATTGTGGGGCTTGTTCAGGGTGTAAGGGAGAAATGCACAGTGGAATTGTGGGGCTTGTTCAGGGTGTAATGGAGAAATGCACAGTGGAAATGCAGGGCTTGTTCAGGGTGTAATAGAGAAATGCACAATGGAATTGTGGGGCTTGTTCAGGATGTAATGGAGAAATGCACAGTGGAATTGTGGGGCTTGTTCAGGGTGACAGGGAGAAATGCACAGTGGAATTGTAGGGCTTGTTCAGGGTGTCAGGGAGAAATGCACAGTGGAATTGTGGGGCTTGTTCAGGGTGTAAGGGAGAAATGCACAGTGGAATTGTGTGGCTTGTTCAGGGTGTAATGGAGAAATGCACAGTGGAAATGCAGGGCTTGTTCAGGGTGTAATGGAGAAATGCACAATGGAATTGTGGGGCTTGTTCAGGATGTAATGGAGAAATGCACAGTGGAATTGTGGGGCTTGTTCAGGGTGACAGGGAGAAATGCACAGTGGAATTGTAGGGCTTGTTCAGGGTGTCAGGGAGAAATGCACAGTGGAATTGTGGGGATTGTTCAGGGTGTAATGGAGAAATGCACAGTGGAATTGTGGGGATTGTTCAGGGTGTAAGGGAGAACTGCACACTGGAATTGTGGGGCTGGTTTAGGGTGTAATGGAGAAATGCACAGTGGAAATGGGGGGCTTGTTCAGGGTGTAAGGGAGAAATGCACAGTAAAAGTGTGGGGCTTGTTCAGGTTGTAAGAGAGAAATGCACAGTGGAAATGTGGTGCTTGTTCAGGGTGTAAGGGAGAAATGCAGAGTGGAAATGTGGTGCTTGTTCAGGGTGTAATGGAGAAATGCACAGTGGAATTGTGGGGCTTGTTCAGGTGTAATGGAGAAATGCACAGTGGAATCGTGGGGCTTGTTCAGGGTGTCAGGGAGAAATGCACAGTGGAATTGTAGGGCTTGTTCAGGGTGTAAGGGAGAAATGCACAGTGGAAATGTGGGGCTTGTTCAGGGTGTAATGGAGAAATGCACAGTGGAATTGTGGTGCTTGTTTAATGTGTTAGGGAGAAATGCACAGTGGAAGTGTGGGGCTGGTTTAGGGTGTAAATGAGAAATGCACAGTGGATATGTGGGTCTTGTTCGGGGTGTAAGGGAAAAATGCACAGTGGAAGTGTGGGCTTGTTTAGGGTGTAAGAGAGAAATGCACATTGGAATTGTGGGGCTTGTTCAGGGTGTGAGGGAGAAATGCACAGTGTAATTGTAGGGCTTGTTCAGGGTGTCAGGGAGAAATGCACAGTGGAATTGTGGGGCTTGTTTAGTGTGTTAGGGAGAAATGCACAGTGGAAGTGTGGGGCTGGTTTAGGGTGTAAACGAGAAATGCACAGTGGAAGTGTGGGGCTTGAACAGGGTGTAATGGAGAAATGCACAGTGGAAATGCAGGGCTTGTTCAGGGTGTAATGGAGAAATGCACAGTGGAATTGTGGGGCTTGTTCAGGGTGTAATGGAGAAATGCAATGTGGAATTGTGGGGCTTGTTCAGGGTGTCAGGGAGAAATGCACAGTGGAATTGTAGGGCTTGTTCAGGGTGTCAGGGAGAAATGCACAGTGGAATTGTGGGGATTGTTCAGGGAGTAAGGGAGAAATGCACAGTGGAATTGTGGGCTTGTTCAGGGTGTAATGGAGAAATGCACAGTGGAATTGTGGGGCTTGTTCAAGGTGTAAGGGAAAAATGCACAGTAGAAATGTGGGGCTTGTTCAGGGTGTAAGAGAGAAATGCACAGTGGAAATGTGGGCTTATTCAGTGAGTAAGGGAGAAATGCAGAGTGGAATTGTGGGGCTTGATCAGGGTGTAATGGAGAAATGCACAGTGGAAATGCAGGGCTTGTTCAGGGTGTAATGGAGAAATGCACAGTGGAATTGTGGGGCTTGTTCAGGGTGTAATGGAGAAATGCACAGTGGAATTGTGGGGCTTGTTCAGGGTGACAGGGAGAAATGCACAGTGGAATTGTAGGGCTTGTTCAGGGTGACAGGGAGAAATGCACAGTGGAATTGTAGGGCTTGTTCAGGGTGTCAGGGAGAAATGCACAGTGGAATTGTGGGGATTGTTCAGGGTGTAAGGGAGAAATGCACAGTGGAAGTGTGGGGCTGGTTTAGGGTGTAATGGAGAAATGCACAGTGGAAATGGGGGGCTTGTTCAGGGTGTAATGGAGAAATGCACAGTGGAATTGTGGGGCTTGTTCAGGTTGTAAGAGAGAAATGCACAGTGGAAGTCTGGGCTTGTTCAGGGTGTAAGGGAGAAATGCACAGTGGAAATGTGGGGCTTGTTCAGGGTGACAGGGAACAATGCACAGTGGAATTGTAGGGCTTGTTCAGGGTGTCAGGGAGAAATGCACAGCGGAATTGTGGGGATTGTTCAGGGTGTAATGGAGAAATGCACAGTGGAATTGTGGGGATTGTTCAGGGTGTAAGGGAGAACTGCACACTGGAATTGTGGGGCTGGTTTAGGGTGTAATGGAGAAATGCACAGTGGAAATGGGGGGCTTGTTCAGGGTGTAAGGGAGAAATGCAAAGTGGAAGTGTGGGGCTTGCTCAGGGTGTAAGGGAGAAATGCACAGTGGAAATGGGGGGCTTGTTCAGGGTGTAAGGGAGAAATGCAGAGTGGAAATGTGGGGCTTGTTCAGGGTGTAAGGGAGAAATGCACAGTGGAAATGGGGGGCTTGTTCAGGGTGTAAGGGAGAAATGCACAGTAAAAGTGTGGGGCTTGTTCAGGTTGTAAAAGAGAAATGCACAGTGGAAGTGTGGGCTTGTTCAGGGTGTAAGGGAGAAATGCAGAGTGGAAATGTGGTGCTTGTTCAGGGTGTAATGGAGAAATGCACAGTGGAATTGTGGGGCTTGTTCAGGTGTAATGGAGAAATGCACAGTGGAATCGTGGGGCTTGTTCAGGGTGTCAGGGAGAAATGCACAGTGGAATTGTAGGGCTTGTTCAGGGTGTCAGGGAGAAATGCACAGTGGAATTGTGGGGCTTGTTCAGGGTGTAATGGAGAAATGCACAGTGGAATTGTGGTGCTTGTTTAATGTGTTAGGGAGAAATGCACAGTGGAAGTGTGGGGCTGGTTTAGGGTGTAAATGAGAAATGCACAGTGGAAATGTGGGTCTTGTTCGGGGTGTAAGGGAAAAATGCACAATGGAAGTGTGGGCTTGTTTAGGGTGTAAGAGAGAAATGCACATTTGAATTGTGGGGCTTGTTCAGGGTGTGAGGGAGAAATGCACAGTGTAATTGTAGGGCTTGTTCAGGGTGTCAGGGAGAAATACACAGTGGAATTGTGGGGCTTGTTCAGGGTGTAAGGGAGAAATGCACAGTGGAAGTGTGGGGCTGGTTTAGGGTGTAAACGAGAAATGCACAGTGGAATTGTGGGGTTTGTTTAGGGTGTAAGGGAGAAATGCACAGTGGAATTGTGGGGCTTGTTCAGGGTGCAAGGGAGAAATGCACAGTGGAATTGTGGGGCTTGTTCAGGGTGTAAGAGAGAAATGCACAGTGGAATTGTGGGGCTTGTTCAGGGTGTAAGGGAGAAATGCACAGTGGAATTGTGGGGTTTGTTTAGGGTGTAAATGAGAAATGCACAGTGGAAGTGTGGGCTTGTTTAGGGTGTAAGGGAGAAATGCACAGTGGAATTGTGGGGCTTGTTCAGGGTGTAAGGGAGAAATGCACAGTGGAATTGTGGGGCTAGTTTAGGGTGTAAGGGAGAACTGCACACTGGAAATGTGGGGTTTGTTTAGGGTGTAAGGGAGAAATGCACAGTGGAATTGTGGGTCTTGTTCAGGGTGTAAGGGAGAAATGCACAGTGGAAGTGTGGGGCTTGTTCAGGGTGTAAGGGAGAAATGCACAGTGGAATTGTGGGGCTTGTTCAGGGTGTAAGGGAGAAATGCACAGTGGAAGTGTGGGGCATGTTCAGGGTGTAAGGGAGAAATGCACAGTGGAAGTGTGGGGCTTGTTTAGGGTGTAAGGGAGAAATGCACAGTGGAAGTGTGGGGCTTGTTCAGGGTGTCAGGGAGAAATGCACAGTGGAATTGTGGGGCTTGTTCAGGGTGTAAATGAGAAATGCACAGTGGAAGTGTGGGGCTTGTTTAGGGTGTAAGGGAGAAATGCACAGTGGAATTGTGGGTCTTGTTCAGGGTGTAAGGGAGAAATGCAGAGTGGAAATGTGGGGCTTGTTCAGGGTTTAAATGAGAAATGCACAGTGGAAATGTGGGGCTTGTTCAGGGTGCAAGGGAGAAATGCAGAGTGGTAATGTGGGGCTTGTTCAGGGTGTAAGGGAGAAATGCACAGTGGAATTGTTGGGCTTGTTCAGGGTGTAAGGGAGAAATGCAGAGTGGAAATGTGGGGCTTGTTCAGGGTGTAAGGGAGAAATGCAGAGTGGAATTGTGGGGCTTGTTCAGGGTGCAAGGGAGAAATGCACAGTGGAAATGTGGGGCTTGTTCAGGGTGCAAGGGAGAAATGCACAGTGGAATTGTGGGGCTTGTTCAGGGTGCAAGGGAGAAATGCACAGTGGAAATGTGGGGCTTGTTCAGGGTGTAAGGGAGAAATGCAGAGTGGAAATGTGGGGCTTGTTCAGGGTGTAAGGGAGAAATGCACAGTGGAATTGTGGGACTTGTTTAGGGTGTAAGGGAGAAATGCACAGTGGAAATGTGGGGCTTGTTCAGGGTGCAAGGGAGAATTGCACAGTGGAATTGTCGGGCTTGTTCAGGGTGTAAGAGAGAAATGCACAGTGGAAATGTGGGCTTGTTCAGGGTGTAAGGGGGAAATGCACAGTGGAAATGTGGGCTTCTTCAGGGTGTAAGGGAGAAATGCACAGTGGAAATGTGGGCTTCTTCAGGGTGTAAGGGGGAAATGCACAGTGGAAATGTGGGCTTGTTCAGGGTGTAAGGGAGAAATGCACAGTGGAAATGTGGTCTTGTTCAGAGTGTAAGGGAGAAATGCACAGTGGAAGTGTGGGGCTTGTTCAGGGTGTAAATGGGAAATGCACAGTGGAAGTGTGGGGCTTGTTCAGGGTGTTAGGGAGAAATGCACAGTGGAAGTGTGGGGCTTGTTCAGGGTGTAATGGAGAAATGTACAGTGGAATTGTGGGGCTTGTTTAGGGTGTTAGGGAGAAATGCACAGTGGAATTGAGGGCTTGTTCAGGGTGTAAGGGAGAAATGCACAGTGGAATTGTGGGGCTTGTTCAGTGTGTAAGGGAGAAATGCACACTGGAATTGTGGGTCTTGTTCAGGGTGTCAGGGAGAAATGCACAGTGGAATTGTGGGGATTGTTCAGGGTGTAATGGAGAAATGCACAGTGGAATTGTGGGGATTGTTCAGGGTGTAAGGGAGAACTGCACACTGGAATTGTGGGGCTGGTTTAGGGTGTAATGGAGAAATGCACAGTGGAAATGGGGGGCTTGTTCAGGGTGTAAGGGAGAAATGCACAGTAAAAGTGTGGGGCTTGTTCAGGTTGTAAGAGAGAAATGCACAGTGGAAGTGTGGGCTTGTTCAGGGTGTAAGGGAGAAATGCACAGTAAAAGTGTGGGGCTTGTTCAGGTTGTAAGAGAGAAATGCACAGTGGAATTGTGGGGCTTGTTCAGGGTGTTAGGGAGAAATGCAGAGTGGAAATGTGGTGCTTGTTCAGGGTGTAATGGAGAAATGCACAGTGGAATTGTGGGGCTTGTTCAGGTGTAATGGAGAAATGCACAGTGGAATCGTGGGGCTTGTTCAGGGTGTCAGGGAGAAATGCACAGTGGAATTGTAGGGCTTGTTCAGGGTGTCAGGGAGAAATGCACAGTGGAATTGTGGGGCTTGTTCAGGGTGTAATGGAGAAATGCACAGTGGAATTGTGGTGCTTGTTTAATGTGTTAGGGAGAAATGCACAGTGGAAGTGTGGGGCTGGTTTAGGGTGTAAATGAGAAATGCACAGTGGAAATGTGGGTCTTGTTCGGGGTGTAAGGGAAAAATGCACAGTGGAAGTGTGGGCTTGTTTAGGGTGTAAGAGAGAAATGCACATTGGAATTGTGGGGCTTGTTCAGGGTGTGAGGGAGAAATGCACAGTGTAATTGTAGGGCTTGTTCAGGGTGTCAGGGAGAAATACACAGTGGAAGTGTGGGGCTGGTTTAGGGTGTAAACGAGAAATGCACAGTGGAATTGTGGGGTTTGTTTAGGGTGTAAGGGAGAAATGCACAGTGGAATTGTGGGTCTTGTTCAGGGTGTTAGGCAGAAATACACAGTGGAAGTGTGGGGCCTGTTCAGGGTGTAAGGGAGAAATGCACAGTGGAAGTGTGGGGCTTGTTTAGGGTGTAAGGGAGAAATGCACAGTGGAAGTGTGGGGCTTGTTCAGGGTGTCAGGGAGAAATGCACAGTGGAATTGTGGGGCTTGTTCAGGGTGTAAATGAGAAATGCACAGTGGAAGTGTGGGGCTTGTTTAGGGTGTAAGGGAGAAATGCACAGTGGAATTGTGGGGCTTGTTCAGGGTGTAAGGGAGAAATGCACAGTGGAATTGTGGGGCTTGTTCAGGGTGTAAGGGAGAAATGCACAGTGGAATTGTGGGTCTTGTTCAGGGTGTAAGGGAGAAATGCAGAGTGGAAATGTGGGGCTTGTTCAGGGTTTAAATGAGAAATGCACAGTGGAAATGTGGGGCTTGTTCAGGGTGCAAGGGAGAAATGCAGAGTGGAAATGTGGGGCTTGTTCAGGGTGTAAGGGAGAAATGCACAGTGGAAATGTGGGGCTTGTTCAGGGTGTAAGGGAGAAATGCAGAGTGGAAATGTGGGGCTTGTTCAGGGTGCAAGGGAGAAATGCACAGTGGAAATGTGGGGCTTGTTCAGGGTGTAAGGGAGAAATGCAGAGTGGAATTGTGGGGCTTGTTCAGGGTGTAAGGGAGAAATGCACAGTGGAATTGTGGGACTTGTTTAGGGTGTAAGGGAGAAATGCACAGTGGAAATGTGGGGCTCGTTCAGGGTGCAAGGGAGAATTGCACAGTGGAATTGTCGGGCTTGTTCAGGGTGTAAGAGAGAAATGCACAGTGGAAATGTGGGCTTGTTCAGGGTGTAAGGGGGAAATGCACAGTGGAAATGTGGGCTTCTTCAGGGTGTAAGGGAGAAATGCACAGTGGAAATGTGGGCTTCTTCAGGGTGTAAGGGGGAAATGCACAGTGGAAATGTGGGCTTGTTCAGGGTGTAAGGGAGAAATGCACAGTGGAAATGTGGTCTTGTTCAGAGTGTAAGGGAGAAATGCACAGTGGAAGTGTGGGGCTTGTTCAGGGTGTAAATGAGAAATGCACAGTGGAAGTGTGGGGCTTGTTCAGGGTGTTAGGGAGAAATGCACAGTGGAAGTGTGGGGCTTGTTCAGGGTGTAATGGAGAAATGCACAGTGGAATTGTGGGGCTTGTTTAGGGTGTTAGGGAGAAATGCACAGTGGAATTGAGGGCTTGTTAAGGGTGTAAGGGAGAAATGCACAGTGGAATTGTGGGGCTTGTTCAGTGTGTAAGGGAGAAATGCACACTGGAATTGTGGGGCTTGTTCAGGGTGTTAGGCAGAAATACACAGTGGAATTCTGGGGCTTGTTCAGGGTGTAAGGGAGAAATGCACAGTGGAAGTGTGGGGCTTGTTCAGGGTGTAAGGGAGAAATGCACAGTGGAATTGTGGGGCTTGTTCAGGGTGTAACGGAGAAATGCACAGTGGAAGTGTGGGGCCTGTTCAGGGTGTAAGGGAGAAATGCACAGTGGAAGTGTGGGGCTTGTTTAGGGTGTAAGGGAGAAATGCACAGTGGAAGTGTGGGGCTTGTTCAGGGTGTCAGGGAGAAATGCACAGTGGAATTGTGGGGCATGTTCAGGGTGTAAATGAGAAATGCACAGTGGAAGTGTGGGGCTTGTTTAGGGTGTAAGGGAGAAATGCACAGTGGAATTGTGGGGCTTGTTCAGGGTGTAAGGGAAAAATGCACAGTGGAATTGTGGGGCTTGTTCAGGGTGTAAGGGAGAAATGCACAGTGGAATTGTGGGTCTTGTTTAGGGTGTAAGGGAGAAATGCAGAGTGGAAATGTGGGGCTTGTTCAGGGTTTAAATGAGAAATGCAGAGTGGAAATGTGGGGCTTGTTCAGGGTGTAAGGGAGAAATGCACAGTGGAAATGTGGGGCTTGTTCAGGGTGTAAGGGAGAAATGCAGAGTGGAAATGTGGGGCTTGTTCAGGGTGCAAGGGAGAAATGCACAGTGGAAATGTGGGGCTTGTTCAGGGTGTAAGGGAGAAATGCAGAGTGGAATTGTGGGGCTTGTTCAGGGTGTAAGGGAGAAATGTACAGTGGAATTGTGGGACTTGTTTAGGGTGTAAGGGAGAAATGCACTGTGGAAATGTGGGGCTCGTTCAGGGTGCAAGGGAGAATTGCACAGTGGAATTGTCGGGCTTGTTCAGGGTGTAAGAGAGAAATGCACAGTGGAAATGTGGGCTTGTTCAGGGTGTAAGGGGGAAATGCACAGTGGAAATGTGGGCTTCTTCAGGGTGTAAGGGAGAAATGCACAGTGGAAATGTGGGCTTCTTCAGGGTGTAAGGGGGAAATGCACAGTGGAAATGTGGGCTTGTTCAGGGTGTAAGGGAGAAATGCACAGTGGAAATGTGGTCTTGTTCAGAGTGTAAGGGAGAAATGCACAGTGGAAGTGTGGGGCTTGTTCAGGGTGTAAATGAGAAATGCACAGTGGAAGTGTGGGGCTTGTTCAGGGTGTTAGGGAGAAATGCACAGTGGAAGTGTGGGGCTTGTTCAGGGTGTAATGGAGAAATGCACAGTGGAATTGTGGGGCTTGTTCAGGGTGTTAGGGAGAAATGCACAGTGGAATTGAGGGCTTGTTCAGGGTGTAAGGGAGAAATGCACAGTGGAATTGTGGGGCTTGTTCAGTGTGTAAGGGAGAAATGCACACTGGAATTGTGGGGCTTGTTCAGGGTGTTAGGCAGAAATACACAGTGGAATTCTGGGGCTTGTTCAGGGTGTTAGGGAGAAATGCACAGTGGAATTGTGGGGCTTGTTTAGGGTGTTAGGGAGAAATGCACATTGGAATTGAGGGCTTGTTCAGGGTGTTAGGGAGAAATGCACAGTGGAATTGAGGGCTTGTTCAGGGTGTTAGGGAGAAATGCACAGTGGAATTGTGGGGCTTGTTCAGGGTGTAAGGGAGAAATGCACAGTGGAAGTGTGGGGCTTGTTCAGGGTGTAAGGGAGAAATGCACAGTGGAATTGTGGGGTTTGTTCAGGGTGTAAGGGAGAAATGCACAGTGGCAGTGTGGGGCTTGTTCAGGGTGTAAGGGAGAAATGCACAGTGGAAGTGTGGGGCTTGTTCAGGGTGTCAGGGAGAAATGCACAGTGGAATTGTGGGGCTTGTTCAGGGTGTAAATGAGAAATGCACAGTGGAAGTGTGGGCTTGTTTAGGGTGTAAGGGAGAAATGCACAGTGGAATTGTGGGGCTTGTTCAGGGTGTAAGGGAGAAATGCACAGTGGAATTGTGGGGCTTGTTCAGGGTGTAAGGGAGAAATGCACAGTGGAATTGTGGGTCTTGTTCAGGGTGTAAGGGAGAAATGCAGAGTGGAAATGTGGGGCTTGTTCAGGGTTTAAATGAGAAATGCACAGTGGAAATGTGGGGCTTGTTCAGGGTGCAAGGGAGAAATGCAGAGTGGAAATGTGGGGCTTGTTCAGGGTGTAAGGGAGAAATGCACAGTGGAAATGTGGGGCTTGTTCAGGGTGTAAGGGAGAAATGCAGAGTGGAAATGTGGGGCTTGTTCAGGGTGCAAGGGAGAAATGCACAGTGGAAATGTGGGGCTTGTTCAGGGTGTAAGGGAGAAATGCAGAGTGGAAATGTGGGGCTTGTTCAGGGTGTAAGGGAGAAATGCACAGTGGAATTGTGGGACTTGTTTAGGGTGTAAGGGGGAAATGCACAGTGGAAATGTGGGGCTTGTTCAGGGTGCAAGGGAGAAATGCACAGTGGAATTGTTGGGCTTGTTCAGGGTGTAAGAGAGAAATGCACAGTGGAAATGTGGGCTTGTTCAGGGTGTAAGGGGGAAATGCACAGTGGAAATGTGGGCTTCTTCAGGGTGTAAGGGAGAAATGCACAGTGGAAATGTGGGCTTGTTCAGGGTGTAAGGGGGAAATGCACAGTGGAAATGTGGGCTTGTTCAGGGTGTAAGGGAGAAATGCACAGTGGAAATGTGGTCTTGTTCAGAGTGTAAGGGAGAAATGCACAGTGGAAGTGTGGGGCTTGTTCAGGGTGTAAATGAGAAATGCACAGTGGAATTGTGGGGTTTGTTCAGGGTGTAAGGGAGAAATGCACAGTGGAATTGTGGGGCTTGTTCAGGGTGTAAGGGAGAAATGCACAGTGGAAATGTGGGCTTGTTCAGGGTGTAAGGGGGAAATGCACAGTGGAAATGTGGGCTTGTTCAGGGTGTAAGGGGGAAATGCACAGTGGAAATGTGGGCTTCTTCAGGGTGTAAGGGAGAAATGCACAGTGGAAATGTGGGCTTCTTCAGGGTGTAAGGGGGAAATGCACAGTGGAAATGTGGGCTTGTTCAGGGTGTAAGGGAGAAATGCACAGTGGAAATGTGGTCTTGTTCAGAGTGTAAGGGAGAAATGCACAGTGGAAGTGTGGGGCTTGTTCAGGGTGTAAATGAGAAATGCACAGTGGAAGTGTGGGGCTTGTTCAGGGTGTTAGGGAGAAATGCACAGTGGAAGTGTGGGGCTTGTTCAGGGTGTAATGGAGAAATGCACAGTGGAATTGTGGGGCTTGTTTAGGGTGTTAGGGAGAAATGCACAGTGGAATTGAGGGCTTGTTAAGGGTGTAAGGGAGAAATGCACAGTGGAATTGTGGGGCTTGTTCAGTGTGTAAGGGAGAAATGCACACTGGAATTGTGGGGCTTGTTCAGGGTGTTAGGCAGAAATACACAGTGGAATTCTGGGGCTTGTTCAGGGTGTAAGGGAGAAATGCACAGTGGAAGTGTGGGGCTTGTTCAGGGTGTAAGGGAGAAATGCACAGTGGAATTGTGGGGCTTGTTCAGGGTGTAACGGAGAAATGCACAGTGGAAGTGTGGGGCCTGTTCAGGGTGTAAGGGAGAAATGCACAGTGGAAGTGTGGGGCTTGTTTAGGGTGTAAGGGAGAAATGCACAGTGGAAGTGTGGGGCTTGTTCAGGGTGTCAGGGAGAAATGCACAGTGGAATTGTGGGGCATGTTCAGGGTGTAAATGAGAAATGCACAGTGGAAGTGTGGGGCTTGTTTAGGGTGTAAGGGAGAAATGCACAGTGGAATTGTGGGGCTTGTTCAGGGTGTAAGGGAAAAATGCACAGTGGAATTGTGGGGCTTGTTCAGGGTGTAAGGGAGAAATGCACAGTGGAATTGTGGGTCTTGTTCAGGGTGTAAGGGAGAAATGCACAGTGGAAATGTGGGGCTTGTTCAGGGTGTAAGGGAGAAATGCAGAGTGGAAATGTGGGGCTTGTTCAGGGTGCAAGGGAGAAATGCACAGTGGAAATGTGGGGCTTGTTCAGGGTGTAAGGGAGAAATGCAGAGTGGAATTGTGGGGCTTGTTCAGGGTGTAAGGGAGAAATGTACAGTGGAATTGTGGGACTTGTTTAGGGTGTAAGGGAGAAATGCACTGTGGAAATGTGGGGCTCGTTCAGGGTGCAAGGGAGAATTGCACAGTGGAATTGTCGGGCTTGTTCAGGGTGTAAGAGAGAAATGCACAGTGGAAATGTGGGCTTGTTCAGGGTGTAAGGGGGAAATGCACAGTGGAAATGTGGGCTTCTTCAGGGTGTAAGGGAGAAATGCACAGTGGAAATGTGGGCTTCTTCAGGGTGTAAGGGGGAAATGCACAGTGGAAATGTGGGCTTGTTCAGGGTGTAAGGGAGAAATGCACAGTGGAAATGTGGTCTTGTTCAGAGTGTAAGGGAGAAATGCACAGTGGAAGTGTGGGGCTTGTTCAGGGTGTAAATGAGAAATGCACAGTGGAAGTGTGGGGCTTGTTCAGGGTGTTAGGGAGAAATGCACAGTGGAAGTGTGGGGCTTGTTCAGGGTGTAATGGAGAAATGCACAGTGGAATTGTGGGGCTTGTTCAGGGTGTTAGGGAGAAATGCACAGTGGAATTGAGGGCTTGTTCAGGGTGTAAGGGAGAAATGCACAGTGGAATTGTGGGGCTTGTTCAGTGTGTAAGGGAGAAATGCACACTGGAATTGTGGGGCTTGTTCAGGGTGTTAGGCAGAAATACACAGTGGAATTCTGGGGCTTGTTCAGGGTGTTAGGGAGAAATGCACAGTGGAATTGTGGGGCTTGTTTAGGGTGTTAGGGAGAAATGCACATTGGAATTGAGGGCTTGTTCAGGGTGTTAGGGAGAAATGCACAGTGGAATTGAGGGCTTGTTCAGGGTGTTAGGGAGAAATGCACAGTGGAATTGTGGGGCTTGTTCAGGGTGTAAGGGAGAAATGCACAGTGGAAGTGTGGGGCTTGTTCAGGGTGTAAGGGAGAAATGCACAGTGGAATTGTGGGGTTTGTTCAGGGTGTAAGGGAGAAATGCACAGTGGCAGTGTGGGGCTTGTTCAGGGTGTAAGGGAGAAATGCACAGTGGAAGTGTGGGGCTTGTTCAGGGTGTCAGGGAGAAATGCACAGTGGAATTGTGGGGCTTGTTCAGGGTGTAAATGAGAAATGCACAGTGGAAGTGTGGGCTTGTTTAGGGTGTAAGGGAGAAATGCACAGTGGAATTGTGGGGCTTGTTCAGGGTGTAAGGGAGAAATGCACAGTGGAATTGTGGGGCTTGTTCAGGGTGTAAGGGAGAAATGCACAGTGGAATTGTGGGTCTTGTTCAGGGTGTAAGGGAGAAATGCAGAGTGGAAATGTGGGGCTTGTTCAGGGTTTAAATGAGAAATGCACAGTGGAAATGTGGGGCTTGTTCAGGGTGCAAGGGAGAAATGCAGAGTGGAAATGTGGGGCTTGTTCAGGGTGTAAGGGAGAAATGCACAGTGGAAATGTGGGGCTTGTTCAGGGTGTAAGGGAGAAATGCAGAGTGGAAATGTGGGGCTTGTTCAGGGTGCAAGGGAGAAATGCACAGTGGAAATGTGGGGCTTGTTCAGGGTGTAAGGGAGAAATGCAGAGTGGAAATGTGGGGCTTGTTCAGGGTGTAAGGGAGAAATGCACAGTGGAATTGTGGGACTTGTTTAGGGTGTAAGGGGGAAATGCACAGTGGAAATGTGGGGCTTGTTCAGGGTGCAAGGGAGAAATGCACAGTGGAATTGTTGGGCTTGTTCAGGGTGTAAGAGAGAAATGCACAGTGGAAATGTGGGCTTGTTCAGGGTGTAAGGGGGAAATGCACAGTGGAAATGTGGGCTTCTTCAGGGTGTAAGGGAGAAATGCACAGTGGAAATGTGGGCTTGTTCAGGGTGTAAGGGGGAAATGCACAGTGGAAATGTGGGCTTGTTCAGGGTGTAAGGGAGAAATGCACAGTGGAAATGTGGTCTTGTTCAGAGTGTAAGGGAGAAATGCACAGTGGAAGTGTGGGGCTTGTTCAGGGTGTAAATGAGAAATGCACAGTGGAATTGTGGGGTTTGTTCAGGGTGTAAGGGAGAAATGCACAGTGGAATTGTGGGGCTTGTTCAGGGTGTAAGGGAGAAATGCACAGTGGAATTGTGGGACTTGTTTAGGGTGTAAGGGGGAAATGCACAGTGGAAATGTGGGGCTTGTTCAGGGTGCAAGGGAGAAATGCACAGTGGAATTGTTGGGCTTGTTCAGGGTGTAAGAGAGAAATGCACAGTGGAAATGTGGGCTTGTTCAGGGTGTAAGGGGGAAATGCACAGTGGAAATGTGGGCTTCTTCAGGGTGTAAGGGAGAAATGCACAGTGGAAATGTGGGCTTGTTCAGGGTGTAAGGGGGAAATGCACAGTGGAAATGTGGGCTTGTTCAGGGTGTAAGGGAGAAATGCACAGTGGAAATGTGGTCTTGTTCAGAGTGTAAGGGAGAAATGCACAGTGGAAGTGTGGGGCTTGTTCAGGGTGTAAATGAGAAATGCACAGTGGAATTGTGGGGTTTGTTCAGGGTGTAAGGGAGAAATGCACAGTGGAATTGTGGGGCTTGTTCAGGGTGTAAGGGAGAAATGCACAGTGGAAGTGTGGGGCTTGTTCAGGGTGTTAGGGAGAAATGCACAGTGGAAGTGTGGGGCTTGTTCAGGGTGTAATGGAGAAATGCACAGTGGAATTGTGGGGCTTGTTTAGGGTGTTAGGGAGAAATGCACAGTGGAATTGAGGGCTTGTTCAGGGTGTAAGGGAGAAATGCACAGTGGAATTGTGGGGCTTGTTCAGTGTGTAAGGGAGAAATGCACACTGGAATTGTGGGGCTTGTTCAGGGTGTTAGGCAGAAATACACAGTGGAATTCAGGGGCTTGTTCAGGGTGTAAGGGAGAAATGCACAGTGGAAGTGTGGGGCTTGTTCAGGGTGTTAGGGAGAAATGCACAGTGGAAGTGTGGGGCTTGTTCAGGGTGTAATGGAGAAATGCACAGTGGAATTGTGGGGCTTGTTTAGGGTGTTAGGGAGAAATGCACAGTGGAATTGAGGGCTTGTTCAGGGTGTAAGGGAGAAATGCACAGTGGAATTGTGGGGCTTGTTCAGTGTGTAAGGGAGAAATGCACACTGGAATTGTGGGGCTTGTTCAGGGTGTTAGGCAGAAATACACAGTGGAATTCAGGGGCTTGTTCAGGGTGTTAGGGAGAAATGCACATTGGAATTGAGGGCTTGTTCAGGGTGTTAGGGAGAAATGCACAGTGGAATTGTGGGTCTTGTTCAGGGTGTCAGGGCGAAATGCACAGCGGAATTGTGGGGCTTGTTCAGGGTGTAAGGGAGAAATGCACACTGGAATTGTGGGGCTTGTTCAGGGTGTAAGGGAGAAATGCACAGTGGAATTGTGGGTCTTGTTCAGGGTGTAAGGGAGAAATGCAGAGTGGAAATGTGGGGCTTGTTCAGGGTTTAAATGAGAAATGCACAGTGGAAATGTGGGGCTTGTTCAGGGTGCAAGGGAGAAATGCAGAGTGGAAATGTGTGGCTTTTTCAGGGTGTAAGGGAGAAATGCACAGTGGAAATGTGGGGCTTGTTCAGGGTGTAAGGGAGAAATGCAGAGTGGAAATGTGGGGCTTGTTCAGGGTGCAAGGGAGAAATGCACAGTGGAAATGTGGGGCTTGTTCAGGGTGTAAGAGAGAAATGCAGAGTGGAAATGTGGGGCTTGTTCAGGGTGTAAGGGAGAAATGCACAGTGGAATTGTGGGACTTGTTTAGGGTGTAAGGGAGAAATGCACAGTGGAAATGTGGGGCTTGTTCAGGGTGCAAGGGAGAATTGCACAGTGGAATTGTCGGGCTTGTTCAGGGTGTAAATGAGAAATGCACAGTGGAATTGTGGGGTTTGTTCAGGGTGTAAGGGAGAAATGCACAGTGGAATTGTGGGGCTTGTTCAGGGTGTAAGGGAGAAATGCACAGTGGAAGTGTGGGGCTTGTTCAGGGTGTTAGGGAGAAATGCACAGTGGAAGTGTGGGGCTTGTTCAGGGTGTAATGGAGAAATGCACAGTGGAATTGTGGGGCTTGTTTAGGGTGTTAGGGAGAAATGCACAGTGGAATTGAGGGCTTGTTCAGGGTGTAAGGGAGAAATGCACAGTGGAATTGTGGGGCTTGTTCAGGGTGTTAGGCAGAAATACACAGTGGAATTCAGGGGCTTGTTCAGGGTGTTAGGGAGAAATGCACATTGGAATTGAGGGCTTGTTCAGGGTGTTAGGGAGAAATGCACAGTGGAATTGTGGGTCTTGTTCAGGGTGTCAGGGCGAAATGCACAGCGGAATTGTGGGGCTTGTTCAGCGTGTAAGGGAGAAATGCACACTGGAATTGTGGGGCTTGTTCAGGGTGTAAGGGAGAAATGCACAGTGGAATTGTGGGTCTTGTTCAGGGTGTAAGGGAGAAATGCAGAGTGGAAATGTGGGGCTTGTTCAGGGTTTAAATGAGAAATGCACAGTGGAAATGTGGGGCTTGTTCAGGGTGCAAGGGAGAAATGCAGAGTGGAAATGTGTGGCTTTTTCAGGGTGTAAGGGAGAAATGCACAGTGGAAATGTGGGGCTTGTTCAGGGTGTAAGGGAGAAATGCAGAGTGGAAATGTGGGGCTTGTTCAGGGTGCAAGGGAGAAATGCACAGTGGAAATGTGGGGCTTGTTCAGGGTGTAAGAGAGAAATGCAGAGTGGAAATGTGGGGCTTGTTCAGGGTGTAAGGGAGAAATGCACAGTGGAATTGTGGGACTTGTTTAGGGTGTAAGGGTGAAATGCACAGTGGAAATGTGGGGCTTGTTCAGGGTGCAAGGGAGAATTGCACAGTGGAATTGTCGGGCTTGTTCAGGGTGTAAATGAGAAATGCACAGTGGAATTGTGGGGTTTGTTCAGGGTGTAAGGGAGAAATGCACAGTGGAATTGTGGGGCTTGTTCAGGGTGTAAGGGAGAAATGCACAGTGGAAGTGTGGGGCTTGTTCAGGGTGTTAGGGAGAAATGCACAGTGGAAGTGTGGGGCTTGTTCAGGGTGTAATGGAGAAATGCACAGTGGAATTGTGGGGCTTGTTTAGGGTGTTAGGGAGAAATGCACAGTGGAATTGAGGGCTTGTTCAGGGTGTAAGGGAGAAATGCACAGTGGAATTGTGGGGCTTGTTCAGTGTGTAAGGGAGAAATGCACACTGGAATTGTGGGGCTTGTTCAGGGTGTTAGGCAGAAATACACAGTGGAATTCAGGGGCTTGTTCAGGGTGTTAGGGAGAAATGCACATTGGAATTGAGGGCTTGTTCAGGGTGTTAGGGAGAAATGCACAGTGGAATTGTGGGTCTTGTTCAGGGTGTCAGGGCGAAATGCACAGCGGAATTGTGGGGCTTGTTCAGGGTGTAAGGGAGAAATGCACACTGGAATTGTGGGGCTTGTTCAGGGTGTAAGGGAGAAATGCACAGTGGAATTGTGGGTCTTGTTCAGGGTGTAAGGGAGAAATGCAGAGTGGAAATGTGGGGCTTGTTCAGGGTTTAAATGAGAAATGCACAGTGGAAATGTGGGGCTTGTTCAGGGTGCAAGGGAGAAATGCAGAGTGGAAATGTGGGGCTTGTTCAGGGTGTAAGGGAGAAATGCACAGTGGAAATGTGGGGCTTGTTCAGGGTGTAAGGGAGAAATGCAGAGTGGTAATGTGGGGCTTGTTCAGGGTGCAAGGGAGAAATGCACAGTGGAAATGTGGGGCTTGTTCAGGGTGTAAGGGAGAAATGCAGAGTGGAAATGTGGGGCTTGTTCAGGGTGTAAGGGAGAAATGCACAGTGGAATTGTGGGACTTGTTCAGGGTGTAAATGAGAAATGCACAGTGGAAGTGTGGGGCTTGTTCAGGGTGTTAGGGAGAAATGCACAGTGGAAGTGTGGGGCTTGTTCAGGGTGTAATGGAGAAATGCACAGTGGAATTGTGGGGCTTGTTTAGGGTGTTAGGGAGAAATGCACAGTGGAATTGAGGGCTTGTTCAGGGTGTCAGGGAGAAATGCACAGTGGAATTGTGGGGCTTGTTCAGGGTGTAAATGAGAAATGCACAGTGGAAGTGTGGGCTTGTTTAGGGTGTAAGGGAGAAATGCACAGTGGAATTGTGGGGCTTGTTCAGGGTGTAAGGGAGAAATGCACAGTGGAATTGTGGGGCTTGTTCAGGGTGTAAGGGAGAAATGCACAGTGGAATTGTGGGTCTTGTTCAGGGTGTAAGGGAGAAATGCAGAGTTGAAATGTGGGGCTTGTTCAGGGTTTAAATGAGAAATGCACAGTGGAAATGTGGGGCTTGTTCAGGGTGCAAGGGAGAAATGCAGAGTGGAAATGTGGGGCTTGTTCAGGGTGTAAGGGAGAAATGCACAGTGGAAATGTGGGGCTTGTTCAGGGTGTAAGGGAGAAATGCAGAGTGGAAATGTGGGGCTTGTTCAGGGTGCAAGGGAGAAATGCACAGTGGAAATGTGGGGCTTGTTCAGGGTGTAAGGGAGAAATGCAGAGTGGAAATGTGGGGCTTGTTCAGGGTGTAAGGGAGAAATGCACAGTGGAATTGTGGGACTTGTTTAGGGTGTAAGGGGGAAATGCACAGTGGAAATGTGGGGCTTGTTCAGGGTGCAAGGGAGAAATGCACAGTGGAATTGTTGGGCTTGTTCAGGGTGTAAGAGAGAAATGCACAGTGGAAATGTGGGCTTGTTCAGGGTGTAAGGGGGAAATGCACAGTGGAAATGTGGGCTTCTTCAGGGTGTAAGGGAGAAATGCACAGTGGAAATGTGGGCTTGTTCAGGGTGTAAGGGGGAAATGCACAGTGGAAATGTGGGCTTGTTCAGGGTGTAAGGGAGAAATGCACAGTGGAAATGTGGTCTTGTTCAGAGTGTAAGGGAGAAATGCACAGTGGAAGTGTGTGGCTTGTTCAGGGTGTAAATGAGAAATGCACAGTGGAATTGTGGGGTTTGTTCAGGGTGTAAGGGAGAAATGCACAGTGGAATTGTGGGGCTTGTTCAGGGTGTAAGGGAGAAATGCACAGTGGAATTGTGGGACTTGTTTAGGGTGTAAGGGGGAAATGCACAGTGGAAATGTGGGGCTTGTTCAGGGTGCAAGGGAGAAATGCACAGTGGAATTGTTGGGCTTGTTCAGGGTGTAAGAGAGAAATGCACAGTGGAAATGTGGGCTTGTTCAGGGTGTAAGGGGGAAATGCACAGTGGAATTGTGGGCTTGTTCAGGGTGTAAGGGAGAAATGCACAGTGGAAATGTGGTCTTGTTCAGAGTGTAAGGGAGAAATGCACAGTGGAAGTGTGGGGCTTGTTCAGGGTGTAAATGAGAAATGCACAGTGGAATTGTGGGGTTTGTTCAGGGTGTAAGGGAGAAATGCACAGTGGAATTGTGGGGCTTGTTCAGGGTGTAAGGGAGAAATGCACAGTGGAAGTGTGGGGCTTGTTCAGGGTGTTAGGGAGAAATGCACAGTGGAAGTGTGGGGCTTGTTCAGGGTGTAATGGAGAAATGCACAGTGGAATTGTGGGGCTTGTTTAGGGTGTTAGGGAGAAATGCACAGTGGAATTGAGGGCTTGTTCAGGGTGTAAGGGAGAAATGCACAGTGGAATTGTGGGGCTTGTTCAGTGTGTAAGGGAGAAATGCACACTGGAATTGTGGGGCTTGTTCAGGGTGTTAGGCAGAAATACACAGTGGAATTCAGGGGCTTGTTCAGGGTGTAAGGGAGAAATGCACAGTGGAAGTGTGGGGCTTGTTCAGGGTGTTAGGGAGAAATGCACAGTGGAAGTGTGGGGCTTGTTCAGGGTGTAATGGAGAAATGCACAGTGGAATTGTGGGGCTTGTTTAGGGTGTTAGGGAGAAATGCACAGTGGAATTGAGGGCTTGTTCAGGGTGTAAGGGAGAAATGCACAGTGGAATTGTGGGGCTTGTTCAGTGTGTAAGGGAGAAATGCACACTGGAATTGTGGGGCTTGTTCAGGGTGTTAGGCAGAAATACACAGTGGAATTCAGGGGCTTGTTCAGGGTGTTAGGGAGAAATGCACATTGGAATTGAGGGCTTGTTCAGGGTGTTAGGGAGAAATGCACAGTGGAATTGTGGGTCTTGTTCAGGGTGTCAGGGCGAAATGCACAGCGGAATTGTGGGGCTTGTTCAGGGTGTAAGGGAGAAATGCACACTGGAATTGTGGGGCTTGTTCAGGGTGTAAGGGAGAAATGCACAGTGGAATTGTGGGTCTTGTTCAGGGTGTAAGGGAGAAATGCAGAGTGGAAATGTGGGGCTTGTTCAGGGTTTAAATGAGAAATGCACAGTGGAAATGTGGGGCTTGTTCAGGGTGCAAGGGAGAAATGCAGAGTGGAAATGTGTGGCTTTTTCAGGGTGTAAGGGAGAAATGCACAGTGGAAATGTGGGGCTTGTTCAGGGTGTAAGGGAGAAATGCAGAGTGGAAATGTGGGGCTTGTTCAGGGTGCAAGGGAGAAATGCACAGTGGAAATGTGGGGCTTGTTCAGGGTGTAAGAGAGAAATGCAGAGTGGAAATGTGGGGCTTGTGCAGGGTGTAAGGGAGAAATGCACAGTGGAATTGTGGGACTTGTTTAGGGTGTAAGGGAGAAATGCACAGTGGAAATGTGGGGCTTGTTCAGGGTGCAAGGGGGAATTGCACAGTGGAATTGTCGGGCTTGTTCAGGGTGTAAATGAGAAATGCACAGTGGAATTGTGGGGTTTGTTCAGGGTGTAAGGGAGAAATGCACAGTGGAATTGTGGGGCTTGTTCAGGGTGTAAGGGAGAAATGCACAGTGGAAGTGTGGGGCTTGTTCAGGGTGTTAGGGAGAAATGCACAGTGGAAGTGTGGGGCTTGTTCAGGGTGTAATGGAGAAATGCACAGTGGAATTGTGGGGCTTGTTTAGGGTGTTAGGGAGAAATGCACAGTGGAATTGACGGCTTGTTCAGGGTGTAAGGGAGAAATGCACAGTGGAATTGTGGGGCTTGTTCAGGGTGTTAGGCAGAAATACACAGTGGAATTCAGGGGCTTGTTCAGGGTGTTAGGGAGAAATGCACATTGGAATTGAGGGCTTGTTCAGGGTGTTAGGGAGAAATGCACAGTGGAATTGTGGGTCTTGTTCAGGGTGTCAGGGCGAAATGCACAGCGGAATTGTGGGGCTTGTTCAGGGTGTAAGGGAGAAATGCACACTGGAATTGTGGGGCTTGTTCAGGGTGTAAGGGAGAAATGCACAGTGGAATTGTGGGTCTTGTTCAGGGTGTAAGGGAGAAATGCAGAGTGGAAATGTGGGGCTTGTTCAGGGTTTAAATGAGAAATGCACAGTGGAAATGTGGGGCTTGTTCAGGGTGCAAGGGAGAAATGCAGAGTGGAAATGTGTGGCTTTTTCAGGGTGTAAGGGAGAAATGCACAGTGGAAATGTGGGGCTTGTTCAGGGTGTAAGGGAGAAATGCAGAGTGGAAATGTGGGGCTTGTTCAGGGTGCAAGGGAGAAATGCACAGTGGAAATGTGGGGCTTGTTCAGGGTGTAAGAGAGAAATGCAGAGTGGAAATGTGGGGCTTGTTCAGGGTGTAAGGGAGAAATGCACAGTGGAATTGTGGGACTTGTTTAGGGTGTAAGGGAGAAATGCACAGTGGAAATGTGGGGCTTGTTCAGGGTGCAAGGGAGAATTGCACAGTGGAATTGTCGGGCTTGTTCAGGGTGTAAATGAGAAATGCACAGTGGAATTGTGGGGTTTGTTCAGGGTGTAAGGGAGAAATGCACAGTGGAATTGTGGGGCTTGTTCAGGGTGTAAGGGAGAAATGCACAGTGGAAGTGTGGGGCTTGTTCAGGGTGTTAGGGAGAAATGCACAGTGGAAGTGTGGGGCTTGTTCAGGGTGTAATGGAGAAATGCACAGTGGAATTGTGGGGCTTGTTTAGGGTGTTAGGGAGAAATGCACAGTGGAATTGAGGGCTTGTTCAGGGTGTAAGGGAGAAATGCACAGTGGAATTGTGGGGCTTGTTCAGTGTGTAAGGGAGAAATGCACACTGGAATTGTGGGGCTTGTTCAGGGTGTTAGGCAGAAATACACAGTGGAATTCAGGGGCTTGTTCAGGGTGTTAGGGAGAAATGCACATTGGAATTGAGGGCTTGTTCAGGGTGTTAGGGAGAAATGCACAGTGGAATTGTGGGTCTTGTTCAGGGTGTCAGGGCGAAATGCACAGCGGAATTGTGGGGCTTGTTCAGGGTGTAAGGGAGAAATGCACACTGGAATTGTGGGGCTTGTTCAGGGTGTAAGGGAGAAATGCACAGTGGAATTGTGGGTCTTGTTCAGGGTGTACGGGAGAAATGCAGAGTGGAAATGTGGGGCTTGTTCAGGGTTTAAATGAGAAATGCACAGTGGAAATGTGGGGCTTGTTCAGGGTGCAAGGGAGAAATGCAGAGTGGAAATGTGGGGCTTGTTCAGGGTGTAAGGGAGAAATGCACAGTGGAAATGTGGGGCTTGTTCAGGGTGTAAGGGAGAAATGCAGAGTGGTAATGTGGGGCTTGTTCAGGGTGCAAGGGAGAAATGCACAGTGGAAATGTGGGGCTTGTTCAGGGTGTAAGGGAGAAATGCAGAGTGGAAATGTGGGGCTTGTTCAGGGTGTAAGGGAGAAATGCACAGTGGAATTGTGGGACTTGTTCAGGGTGTAAATGAGAAATGCACAGTGGAAGTGTAGGGCTTGTTCAGGGTGTTAGGGAGAAATGCACAGTGGAAGTGTGGGGCTTGTTCAGGGTGTAATGGAGAAATGCACAGTGGAATTGTGGGGCTTGTTTAGGGTGTTAGGGAGAAATGCACAGTGGAATTGAGGGCTTGTTCAGGGTGTAAGGGAGAAATGCACAGTGGAATTGTGGGGCTTGTTCAGTGTGTAAGGGAGAAATGCACACTGGAATTGTGGGTCTTGTTCAGGGTGTCAGGGAGAAATGCACAGTGGAATTGTGGGGATTGTTCAGGGTGTAATGGAGAAATGCACAGTGGAATTGTGGGGCTTGTTCAGGTTGTAAGAGAGAAATGCACAGTGGAAGTGTGGGCTTGTTCAGGGTGTAAGGGAGAAATGCAGAGTGGAATTGTGGGGATTGTTCAGGGTGTAAGGGAGAAATGCACACGGGAATTGTGGGTCTTGTTCAGGGTGTCAGGGAGAAATGCACAGTGGAATTGTGGGGATTGTTCAGGGTGTAATGGAGAAATGCACAGTGGAATTGTGGGGCTTGTTCAGGTTGTAAGAGAGAAATGCACAGTGGAAGTGTGGGCTTGTTCAGGGTGTAAGGGAGAAATGCAGAGTGGAAATGTGGTGCTTGTTCAGGGTGTAATGGAGAAATGCACAGTGGAATTGTGGGGCTTGTTCAGGTGTAATGGAGAAATGCACAGTGGAATCGTGGGGCTTGTTCAGGGTGTCAGGGAGAAATGCACAGTGGAATTGTAGGGCTTGTTCAGGGTGTCAGGGAGAAATGCACAGTGGAATTGTGGGGCTTGTTCAGGGTGTAATGGAGAAATGCACAGTGGAATTGTGGTGCTTGTTTAATGTGTTAGGGAGAAATGCACAGTGGAAGTGTGGGGCTGGTTTAGGGTGTAAATGTGAAATGCACAGTGGAAATGTGGGTCTTGTTCGGGGTGTAAGGGAAAAATGCACAGTGGAAGTGTGGGCTTGTTTAGGGTGTAAGAGAGAAATGCACATTGGAATTGTGGGGCTTGTTCAGGGTGTGAGGGAGAAATGCACAGTGTAATTGTAGGGCTTGTTCAGGGTGTCAGGGAGAAATACACAGTGGAATTGTGGGGCTTGTTCAGGGTGTAAGGGAGAAATGCACAGTGGAATTGTGGGACTTGTTTAGGGTGTAAGGGAGAAATGCACAGTGGAAATGTGGGGCTTGTTCAGGGTGCAAGGGAGAATTGCACAGTGGAATTGTCGGGCTTGTTCAGGGTGTAAATGAGAAATGCACAGTGGAATTGTGGGGTTTGTTCAGGGTGTAAGGGAGAAATGCACAGTGGAATTGTGGGGCTTGTTCAGGGTGTAAGGGAGAAATGCACAGTGGAAGTGTGGGGCTTGTTCAGGGTGTTAGGGAGAAATGCACAGTGGAAGTGTGGGGCTTGTTCAGGGTGTAATGGAGAAATGCACAGTGGAATTGTGGGGCTTGTTTAGGGTGTTAGGGAGAAATGCACAGTGGAATTGAGGGCTTGTTCAGGGTGTAAGGGAGAAATGCACAGTGGAATTGTGGGGCTTGTTCAGTGTGTAAGGGAGAAATGCACACTGGAATTGTGGGGCTTGTTCAGGGTGTTAGGCAGAAATACACAGTGGAATTCAGGGGCTTGTTCAGGGTGTTAGGGAGAAATGCACATTGGAATTGAGGGCTTGTTCAGGGTGTTAGGGAGAAATGCACAGTGGAATTGTGGGTCTTGTTCAGGGTGTCAGGGCGAAATGCACAGCGGAATTGTGGGGCTTGTTCAGGGTGTAAGGGAGAAATGCACACTGGAATTGTGGGGCTTGTTCAGGGTGTAAGGGAGAAATGCACAGTGGAATTGTGGGTCTTGTTCAGGGTGTAAGGGAGAAATGCAGAGTGGAAATGTGGGGCTTGTTCAGGGTTTAAATGAGAAATGCACAGTGGAAATGTGGGGCTTGTTCAGGGTGCAAGGGAGAAATGCAGAGTGGAAATGTGGGGCTTGTTCAGGGTGTAAGGGAGAAATGCACAGTGGAAATGTGGGGCTTGTTCAGGGTGTAAGGGAGAAATGCAGAGTGGTAATGTGGGGCTTGTTCAGGGTGCAAGGGAGAAATGCACAGTGGAAATGTGGGGCTTGTTCAGGGTGTAAGGGAGAAATGCAGAGTGGAAATGTGGGGCTTGTTCAGGGTGTAAGGGAGAAATGCACAGTGGAATTGTGGGACTTGTTCAGGGTGTAAATGAGAAATGCACAGTGGAAGTGTGGGGCTTGTTCAGGGTGTTAGGGAGAAATGCACAGTGGAAGTGTGGGGCTTGTTCAGGGTGTAATGGAGAAATGCACAGTGGAATTGTGGGGCTTGTTTAGGGTGTTAGGGAGAAATGCACAGTGGAATTGAGGGCTTGTTCAGGGTGTAAGGGAGAAATGCACAGTGGAATTGTGGGGCTTGTTCAGTGTGTAAGGGAGAAATGCACACTGGAATTGTGGGTCTTGTTCAGGGTGTCAGGGAGAAATGCACAGTGGAATTGTGGGGATTGTTCAGGGTGTAATGGAGAAATGCACAGTGGAATTGTGGGGATTGTTCAGGGTGTAAGGGAGAAATGCACACTGGAATTGTGGGTCTTGTTCAGGGTGTCAGGGAGAAATGCACAGTGGAATTGTGGGGATTGTTCAGGGTGTAATGGAGAAATGCACAGTGGAATTGTGGGGCTTGTTCAGGGTGTAAGGGAGAAATGCACACTGGAATTGTGGGGCTTGTTCAGGGTGTAAGGGAGAAATGCACAGTGGAATTGTGGGTCTTGTTCAGGGTGTACGGGAGAAATGCAGAGTGGAAATGTGGGGCTTGTTCAGGGTTTAAATGAGAAATGCACAGTGGAAATGTGGGGCTTGTTCAGGGTGCAAGGGAGAAATGCAGAGTGGAAATGTGGGGCTTGTTCAGGGTGTAAGGGAGAAATGCACAGTGGAAATGTGGGGCTTGTTCAGGGTGTAAGGGAGAAATGCAGAGTGGTAATGTGGGGCTTGTTCAGGGTGCAAGGGAGAAATGCACAGTGGAAATGTGGGGCTTGTTCAGGGTGTAAGGGAGAAATGCAGAGTGGAAATGTGGGGCTTGTTCAGGGTGTAAGGGAGAAATGCACAGTGGAATTGTGGGACTTGTTCAGGGTGTAAATGAGAAATGCACAGTGGAAGTGTGGGGCTTGTTCAGGGTGTTAGGGAGAAATGCACAGTGGAAGTGTGGGGCTTGTTCAGGGTGTAATGGAGAAATGCACAGTGGAATTGTGGGGCTTGTTTAGGGTGTTAGGGAGAAATGCACAGTGGAATTGAGGGCTTGTTCAGGGTGTAAGGGAGAAATGCACAGTGGAATTGTGGGGCTTGTTCAGTGTGTAAGGGAGAAATGCACACTGGAATTGTGGGTCTTGTTCAGGGTGTCAGGGAGAAATGCACAGTGGAATTGTGGGGATTGTTCAGGGTGTAATGGAGAAATGCACAGTGGAATTGTGGGGCTTGTTCAGGTTGTAAGAGAGAAATGCACAGTGGAAGTGTGGGCTTGTTCAGGGTGTAAGGGAGAAATGCAGAGTGGAATTGTGGGGATTGTTCAGGGTGTAAGGGAGAAATGCACACGGGAATTGTGGGTCTTGTTCAGGGTGTCAGGGAGAAATGCACAGTGGAATTGTGGGGATTGTTCAGGGTGTAATGGAGAAATGCACAGTGGAATTGTGGGGCTTGTTCAGGTTGTAAGAGAGAAATGCACAGTGGAAGTGTGGGCTTGTTCAGGGTGTAAGGGAGAAATGCAGAGTGGAAATGTGGTGCTTGTTCAGGGTGTAATGGAGAAATGCACAGTGGAATTGTGGGGCTTGTTCAGGTGTAATGGAGAAATGCACAGTGGAATCGTGGGGCTTGTTCAGGGTGTCAGGGAGAAATGCACAGTGGAATTGTAGGGCTTGTTCAGGGTGTCAGGGAGAAATGCACAGTGGAATTGTGGGGCTTGTTCAGGGTGTAATGGAGAAATGCACAGTGGAATTGTGGTGCTTGTTTAATGTGTTAGGGAGAAATGCACAGTGGAAGTGTGGGGCTGGTTTAGGGTGTAAATGTGAAATGCACAGTGGAAATGTGGGTCTTGTTCGGGGTGTAAGGGAAAAATGCACAGTGGAAGTGTGGGCTTGTTTAGGGTGTAAGAGAGAAATGCACATTGGAATTGTGGGGCTTGTTCAGGGTGTGAGGGAGAAATGCACAGTGTAATTGTAGGGCTTGTTCAGGGTGTCAGGGAGAAATACACAGTGGAATTGTGGGGCTTGTTCAGGGTGTAAGGGAGAAATGCACAGTGGAATTGTGGGACTTGTTTAGGGTGTAAGGGAGAAATGCACAGTGGAAATGTGGGGCTTGTTCAGGGTGCAAGGGAGAATTGCACAGTGGAATTGTCGGGCTTGTTCAGGGTGTAAATGAGAAATGCACAGTGGAATTGTGGGGTTTGTTCAGGGTGTAAGGGAGAAATGCACAGTGGAATTGTGGGGCTTGTTCAGGGTGTAAGGGAGAAATGCACAGTGGAAGTGTGGGGCTTGTTCAGGGTGTTAGGGAGAAATGCACAGTGGAAGTGTGGGGCTTGTTCAGGGTGTAATGGAGAAATGCACAGTGGAATTGTGGGGCTTGTTTAGGGTGTTAGGGAGAAATGCACAGTGGAATTGAGGGCTTGTTCAGGGTGTAAGGGAGAAATGCACAGTGGAATTGTGGGGCTTGTTCAGTGTGTAAGGGAGAAATGCACACTGGAATTGTGGGGCTTGTTCAGGGTGTTAGGCAGAAATACACAGTGGAATTCAGGGGCTTGTTCAGGGTGTTAGGGAGAAATGCACATTGGAATTGAGGGCTTGTTCAGGGTGTTAGGGAGAAATGCACAGTGGAATTGTGGGTCTTGTTCAGGGTGTCAGGGCGAAATGCACAGCGGAATTGTGGGGCTTGTTCAGGGTGTAAGGGAGAAATGCACACTGGAATTGTGGGGCTTGTTCAGGGTGTAAGGGAGAAATGCACAGTGGAATTGTGGGTCTTGTTCAGGGTGTAAGGGAGAAATGCAGAGTGGAAATGTGGGGCTTGTTCAGGGTTTAAATGAGAAATGCACAGTGGAAATGTGGGGCTTGTTCAGGGTGCAAGGGAGAAATGCAGAGTGGAAATGTGGGGCTTGTTCAGGGTGTAAGGGAGAAATGCACAGTGGAAATGTGGGGCTTGTTCAGGGTGTAAGGGAGAAATGCAGAGTGGTAATGTGGGGCTTGTTCAGGGTGCAAGGGAGAAATGCACAGTGGAAATGTGGGGCTTGTTCAGGGTGTAAGGGAGAAATGCAGAGTGGAAATGTGGGGCTTGTTCAGGGTGTAAGGGAGAAATGCACAGTGGAATTGTGGGACTTGTTCAGGGTGTAAATGAGAAATGCACAGTGGAAGTGTGGGGCTTGTTCAGGGTGTTAGGGAGAAATGCACAGTGGAAGTGTGGGGCTTGTTCAGGGTGTAATGGAGAAATGCACAGTGGAATTGTGGGGCTTGTTTAGGGTGTTAGGGAGAAATGCACAGTGGAATTGAGGGCTTGTTCAGGGTGTAAGGGAGAAATGCACAGTGGAATTGTGGGGCTTGTTCAGTGTGTAAGGGAGAAATGCACACTGGAATTGTGGGTCTTGTTCAGGGTGTCAGGGAGAAATGCACAGTGGAATTGTGGGGATTGTTCAGGGTGTAATGGAGAAATGCACAGTGGAATTGTGGGGATTGTTCAGGGTGTAAGGGAGAAATGCACACTGGAATTGTGGGTCTTGTTCAGGGTGTCAGGGAGAAATGCACAGTGGAATTGTGGGGATTGTTCAGGGTGTAATGGAGAAATGCACAGTGGAATTGTGGGGCTTGTTCAGGTTGTAAGAGAGAAATGCACAGTGGAAGTGTGGGCTTGTTCAGGGTGTAAGGGAGAAATGCAGAGTGGAAATGTGGTGCTTGTTCAGGGTGTAATGGAGAAATGCACAGTGGAATTGTGGGGCTTGTTCAGGTGTAATGGAGAAATGCACAGTGGAATCGTGGGGCTTGTTCAGGGTGTCAGGGAGAAATGCACAGTGGAATTGTAGGGCTTGTTCAGGGTGTCAGGGAGAAATGCACAGTGGAATTGTGGGGCTTGTTCAGGGTGTAATGGAGAAATGCACAGTGGAATTGTGGTGCTTGTTTAATGTGTTAGGGAGAAATGCACAGTGGAAGTGTGGGGCTGGTTTAGGGTGTAAATGTGAAATGCACAGTGGAAATGTGGGTCTTGTTCGGGGTGTAAGGGAAAAATGCACAGTGGAAGTGTGGGCTTGTTTAGGGTGTAAGAGAGAAATGCACATTGGAATTGTGGGGCTTGTTCAGGGTGTGAGGGAGAAATGCACAGTGTAATTGTAGGGCTTGTTCAGGGTGTCTGGGAGAAATACACAGTGGAATTGTGGGGCTTGTTCAGGGTGTAAGGGAGAAATGCACAGTGGAAGTGTGGGGCTGGTTTAGGGTGTAAACGAGAAATGCACAGTGGAATTGTGGGGTTTGTTTAGGGTGTAAGGGAGAAATGCACAGTGGAATTGTGGGGCTTGTTCAGGGTGCAAGGGAGAAATGCACAGTGGAATTGTGGGGCTTGTTCAGGTTGTAAGAGAGAAATGCACAGTGGAATTGTGGGGCTTGTTCAGGGTGTAAGGGAGAAATGCACAGTGGAAGTGTGGGCTTGTTTAGGGTGTAAGGGAGAAATGCACAGTGGAATTGTGGGGCTTGTTCAGGGTGTAAGGGAGAAATGCACAGTGGAATTGTGGGGCTTGTTTAGGGTGTAAGGGAGAACTGCACACTGGAAATGTGGGGTTTGTTTAGGGTGTAAGGGAGAAATGCACAGTGGAATTGTGGGTCTTGTTCAGGGTGTAAGGGAGAAATGCACAGTGGAATTGTGGGGCTTGTTCAGGGTGTAAGGGAGAAATGCACAGTGGAAGTGTGGGGCCTGTTCAGGGTGTAAGGGAGAAATGCACAGTGGAAGTGTGGGGCTTGTTTAGGGTGTAAGGGAGAAATGCACAGTGGAAGTGTGGGGCTTGTTCAGGGTGTCAGGGAGAAATGCACAGTGGAATTGTGGGGCTTGTTCAGGGTGTAAATGAGAAATGCACAGTGGAAGTGTGGGGCTTGTTTAGGGTGTAAGGGAGAAATGCACAGTGGAATTGTGGGGCTTGTTCAGGGTGTAAGGGAGAAATGCACAGTGGAATTGTGGGGCTTGTTCAGGGTGTAAGGGAGAAATGCACAGTGGAATTGTGGGTCTTGTTCAGGGTGTAAGGGAGAAATGCAGAGTGGAAATGTGGGGCTTGTTCAGGGTTTAAATGAGAAATGCACAGTGGAAATGTGGGGCTTGTTCAGGGTGCAAGGGAGAAATGCAGAGTGGAAATGTGGGGCTTGTTCAGGGTGTAAGGGAGAAATGCACAGTGGAAATGTGGGGCTTGTTCAGGGTGTAAGGGAGAAATGCAGAGTGGAAATGTGGGGCTTGTTCAGGGTGCAAGGGAGAAATGCACAGTGGAAATGTGGGGCTTGTTCAGGGTGTAAGGGAGAAATGCAGAGTGGAATTGTGGGGCTTGTTCAGGGTGTAAGGGAGAAATGCACAGTGGAATTGTGGGACTTGTTTAGGGTGTAAGGGAGAAATGCACAGTGGAATTGTGGGACTTGTTTAGGGTGTAAGAGAGAAATGCACAGTGGAAATGTGGGCTTGTTCAGGGTGTAAGGGGGAAATGCACAGTGGAAATGTGGGCTTCTTCAGGGTGTAAGGGAGAAATGCACAGTGGAAATGTGGGCTTCTTCAGGGTGTAAGGGGGAAATGCACAGTGGAAATGTGGGCTTGTTCAGGGTGTAAGGGAGAAATGCACAGTGGAAATGTGGTCTTGTTCAGAGTGTAAGGGAGAAATGCACAGTGGAAATGTGGGGCTTGTTCAGGGTGTAAATGAGAAATGCACAGTGGAAGTGTGGGGCTTGTTCAGGGTGTTAGGGAGAAATGCACAGTGGAAGTGTGGGGCTTGTTCAGGGTGTAATGGAGAAATGCACAGTGGAATTGTGGGGCTTGTTTAGGGTGTTAGGGAGAAATGCACAGTGGAATTGAGGGCTTGTTCAGGGTGTAAGGGAGAAATGCACAGTGGAATTGTGGGGCTTGTTCAGTGTGTAAGGGAGAAATGCACACTGGAATTGTGGGGCTTGTTCAGGGTGTAAGGGAGAAATGGACAGTGGAATTGTGGGGCTTGTTCAGGGTGTAAGGGAGAAATGCACAGTGGCAGTGTGGGGCTTGTTCAGGGTGTAAGGGAGAAATGCACAGTGGAATTGTGGGGCTTGTTCAGGGTGTAAGGGAGAAATGCACAGTGGCAGTGTGGGGCTTGTTCAGGGTGTAAGGGAGAAATGCACAGTGGCAGTGTGGGGCTTGTTCAGGGTGTAAGGGAGAAATGCACAGTGGAAGTGTGGGGCTTGTTCAGGGTGTAAGGGAGAAATGCACAGTGGAAGTGTGGGGCTTGTTCAGGGTGTCAGGGAGAAATGCACAGTGGAATTGTAGGGCTTGTTCAGGGTGTAAATGAGAAATGCACAGCGGAATTGTGGGGCTTGTTCAGGGTGTAAGGGAGAAATGCACAGTGGAATTGTGGGTCTTGTTCAGGGTGTAAGGGAGAAATGCAGAGTGGAAATGTGGGGCTTGTTCAGGGTTTAAATGAGAAATGCACAGTGGAAATGTGGGGCTTGTTCAGGGTGCAAGGGAGAAATGCAGAGTTGAAATGTGGGGCTTGTTCAGGGTGTAAGTGAGAAATGCACAGTGGAAATGTGGGGCTTGTTCAGGGTGTAAGGGAGAAATGCAGAGTGGAAATGTGGGGCTTGTTCAGGGTGCAAGGGAGAAATGTACAGTGGAAATGTGGGGCTTGTTCAGGGTGTAAGGGAGAAATGCAGAGTGGAAATGTGGGGCTTGTTCAGGGTGTAAGGGAGAAATGCACAGTGGAATTGTGGGACTTGTTTATGGTGTAAGGGAGAAATGCACAGTGGAAATGTGGGGCTTGTTCAGGGTGCAAGGGAGAATTGCACAGTGGAATTGTCGGGCTTGTTCAGGGTGTAAGAGAGAAATGCACAGTGGAAATGTGGGCTTGTTCAGGGTGTAAGGGGGAAATGCACAGTGGAAATGTGGGCTTCTTCAGGGTGTAAGGGAGAAATGCACAGTGGAAATGTGGGCTTCTTCAGGGTGTAAGCGGGAAATGCACAGTGGAAATGTGGGCTTGTTCAGGGTGTAAGGGAGAAATGCACAGTGGAAATGTGGTCTTGTTCAGAGTGTAAGGGAGAAATGCACAGTGGAAGTGTGGGGCTTGTTCAGGGTGTAAATGAGAAATGCACAGTGGAAGTGTGGGGCTTGTTCAGGGTGTAAATGAGAAATGCACAGTGGAAGTGTGGGGCTTGTTTAGGGTGTTAGGGAGAAATGCACAGTGGAATTGTGGGGCTTGTTCAGGGTGTAAATGAGAAATGCACAGTGGAATTGTGGGGCTTGTTTAGGGTGTTAGGGAGAAATGCACAGTGGAATTGTGGGGCTTGTTCAGGGTGTTAGGGAGAAATGCACAGTGGAAGTGTGGGGCTTGTTCAGGGTGTAAATGAGAAATGCACAGTGGAAGTGTGGGGCTTGTTCAGGGTCTCAGGGAGAAATGCACAGTGGAATTGTGGGGCTTGTTCAGGGTGTTAGGGAGAAATGCACAGTGGAAGTGTGGGGCTTGTTCAGGGTGTAATGGAGAAATGCACAGTGGAATTGTGGGGCTTGTTTAGGGTGTTAGGGAGAAATGCACAGTGGAATTGAGGGCTTGTTCAGGGTGTAAGGGAGAAATGCACAGTGGAATTGTGGGGCTTGTTCAGTGTGTAAGGGAGAAATGCACACTGGAATTGTGGGTCTTGTTCAGGGTGTCAGGGAGAAATGCACAGTGGAAGTGTGGGGATTGTTCAGGGTGTAATGGAGAAATGCACAGTGGAATTGTGGGGATTGTTCAGGGTGTAAGGGAGAACTGCACACTGGAATTGTGGGGCTGGTTTAGGGTGTCAGGGAGAAATGCACAGTGGAATTGTGGGGATTGTTCAGGGTGTAATGGAGAAATGCACAGTGGAATTGTGGGGATTGTTCAGGGTGTAAGGGAGAACTGCACACTGGAATTGTAGGGCTTGTTCAGGGTGTCATGGAGAAATGCACAGTGGAATTGTGGGGATTGTTCAGGGTGTAATGGAGAAATGCACAGTGGAATTGTGGGGATTGTTCAGGGTGTAAGGGAGAACTGCACACTGGAATTGTGGGGCTGGTTTAGGGTGTAATGGAGAAATGCACAGTGGAAATGGGGGGCTTGTTCAGGGTGTAAGGGAGAAATGCACAGTAAAAGTGTGGGGCGTGTTCAGGTTGTAAGAGAGAAATGCACAGTGGAAGTGTGGGCTTGTTCAGGGTGTAAGGGAGAAATGCAGAGTGGAAATGTGGTGCTTGTTCAGGGTGTAATGGAGAAATGCACAGTGGAATTGTGGGGCTTGTTCAGGTGTAATGGAGAAATGCACAGTGGAATCGTGGGGCTTGTTCAGGGTGTCAGGGAGAAATGCACAGTGGAATTGTAGGGCTTGTTCAGGGTGTCAGGGAGAAATGCACAGTGGAATTGTGGGGCTTGTTCAGGGTGTAATGGAGAAATGCACAGTGGAATTGTGGTGCTTGTATAATGTGTTAGGGAGAAATGCACAGTGGAAGTGTGGGGCTGGTTTAGGGTGTAAATGAGAAATGCACAGTGGAAATGTGGGTCTTGTTCGGGGTGTAAGGGAAAAATGCACAGTGGAAGTGTGGGCTTGTTTAGGGTGTAAGAGAGAAATGCACATTGGAATTGTGGGGCTTGTTCAGGGTGTGAGGGAGAAATGCACAGTGTAATTGTAGGGCTTGTTCAGGGTGTCAGGGAGAAATACACAGTGGAATTGTGGGGCTTGTTCAGGGTGTAAGGGAGAAATGCACAGTGGAAGTGTGGGGCTGGTTTAGGGTGTAAACGAGAAATGCACAGTGGAATTGTGGGGTTTGTTTAGGGTGTAAGGGAGAAATGCACAGTGGAATTGTGGGGCTTGTTCAGGGTGCAAGGGAGAAATGCACAGTGGAATTGTGGGGCTTGTTCAGGTTGTAAGAGAGAAATGCACAGTGGAATTGTGGGGCTTGTTCAGGGTGTAAGGGAGAAATGCACAGTGGAAGTGTGGGCTTGTTTAGGGTGTAAGGGAGAAATGCACAGTGGAATTGTGGGGCTTGTTCAGGGTGTAAGGGAGAAATGCACAGTGGAATTGTGGGGCTTGTTTAGGGTGTAAGGGAGAACTGCACACTGGAAATGTGGGGTTTGTTTAGGGTGTAAGGGAGAAATGCACAGTGGAATTGTGGGTCTTGTTCAGGGTGTAAGGGAGAAATGCACAGTGGAAGTGTGGGACTTGTTCAGGGTGTAAGGGAGAAATGCACAGTGGAATTGTGGGGCTTGTTCAGGGTGTAAGGGAGAAATGCACAGTGGAAGTGTGGGGCCTGTTCAGGGTGTAAGGGAGAAATGCACAGTGGAAGTGTGGGGCTTGTTTAGGGTGTAAGGGAGAAATGCACAGTGGAAGTGTGGGGCTTGTTCAGGGTGTCAGGGAGAAATGCACAGTGGAATTGTGGGGCTTGTTCAGGGTGTAAATGAGAAATGCACAGTGGAAGTGTGGGGCTTGTTTAGGGTGTAAGGGAGAAATGCACAGTGGAATTGTGGGGCTTGTTCAGGGTGTAAGGGAGAAATGCAGAGTGGAAATGTGGGGCTTGTTCAGGGTTTAAATGAGAAATGCACAGTGGAAATGTGGGGCTTGTTCAGGGTGCAAGGGAGAAATGCAGAGTGGAAATGTGGGGCTTGTTCAGGGTGTAAGGGAGAAATGCACAGTGGAAATGTGGGGCTTGTTCAGGGTGTAAGGGAGAAATGCAGAGTGGAAATGTGGGGCTTGTTCAGGGTGCAAGTGAGAAATGCACAGTGGAAATGTGGGGCTTGTTCAGGGTGTAAGGGAGAAATGCAGAGTGGAATTGTGGGGCTTGTTCAGGGTGTAAGGGAGAAATGCACAGTGGAATTGTGGGACTTGTTTAGGGTGTAAGGGAGAAATGCACAGTGGAAATGTGGGGCTTGTTCAGGGTGCAAGGGAGAATTGCACAGTGGAATTGTCGGGCTTGTTCAGGGTGTAAGAGAGAAATGCACAGTGGAAATGTGGGCTTGTTCAGGGTGTAAGGGGGAAATGCACAGTGGAAATGTGGGCTTCTTCAGGGTGTAAGGGAGAAATGCACAGTGGAAATGTGGGCTTCTTCAGGGTGTAAGGGGGAAATGCACAGTGGAAATGTGGGCTTGTTCAGGGTGTAAGGGAGAAATGCACAGTGGAAATGTGGTCTTGTTCAGAGTGTAAGGGAGAAATGCACAGTGGAAGTGTGGGGCTTGTTCAGGGTGTAAGGGAGAAATGCACAGTGGAATTGAGGGCTTGTTCAGGGTGTAAGGGAGAAATGCACAGTGGAATTGTGGGGCTTGTTCAGTGTGTAAGGGAGAAATGCACACTGGAATTGTGGGGCTTGTTCAGGGTGTTAGGCAGAAATACACAGTGGAATTCTGGGGCTTGTTCAGGGTGTTAGGGAGAAATGCACAGTGGAATTGTGGGGCTTGTTTAGGGTGTTAGGGAGAAATGCACATTGGAATTGAGGGCTTGTTCAGGGTGTAAGGGAGAAATGCACAGTGGAATTGTGGGGCTTGTTCAGGGTGTAAGGGAGAAATGCACAGTGGAATTGTGGGTCTTGTTCAGGGTGTAAGGGAGAAATGCAGAGTGGAAATGTGGGGCTTGTTCAGGGTTTAAATGAGAAATGCACAGTGGAAATGTGGGGCTTGTTCAGGGTGCAAGGGAGAAATGCAGAGTGGAAATGTGGGGCTTGTTCAGGGTGTAAGGGAGAAATGCACAGTGGAAATGTGGGGCTTGTTCAGGGTGTAAGGGAGAAATGCAGAGTGGAAATGTGGGGCTTGTTCAGGGTGCAAGTGAGAAATGCACAGTGGAAATGTGGGGCTTGTTCAGGGTGTAAGGGAGAAATGCAGAGTGGAATTGTGGGGCTTGTTCAGGGTGTAAGGGAGAAATGCACAGTGGAATTGTGGGACTTGTTTAGGGTGTAAGGGAGAAATGCACAGTGGAAATGTGGGGCTTGTTCAGGGTGCAAGGGAGAATTGCACAGTGGAATTGTCGGGCTTGTTCAGGGTGTAAGAGAGAAATGCACAGTGGAAATGTGGGCTTGTTCAGGGTGTAAGGGGGAAATGCACAGTGGAAATGTGGGCTTCTTCAGGGTGTAAGGGAGAAATGCACAGTGGAAATGTGGGCTTCTTCAGGGTGTAAGAGGGAAATGCACAGTGGAAATGTTGGCTTGTTCAGGGTTTAAGGGAGAAATGCACAGTGGAAATGTGGTCTTGTTCAGAGTGTAAGGGAGAAATGCACAGTGGAAGTGTGGGGCTTGTTCAGGGTGTAAATGAGAAATGCACAGTGGAAGTGTGGGGCTTGTTCAGGGTGTTAGGGAGAAATGCACAGTGGAAGTGTGGGGCTTGTTCAGGGTGTAATGGAGAAATGCACAGTGGAATTGTGTGGCTTGTTTAGGGTGTTAGGGAGAAATGCACAGTGGAATTGAGGGCTTGTTCAGGGTGTAAGGGAGAAATGCACAGTGGAATTGTGGGGCTTGTTCAGTGTGTAAGGGAGAAATGCACACTGGAATTGTGGGGCTTGTTCAGGGTGTTAGGCAGAAATACACAGTGGAATTCTGGGGCTTGTTCAGGGTGTTAGGGAGAAATGCACAGTGGAATTGTGGGGCTTGTTTAGGGTGTTAGGGAGAAATGCACATTGGAATTGAGGGCTTGTTCAGGGTGTTACGGAGAAATGCACAGTGGAATTGTGGGGCTTGTTCAGGGTGTAAGGGAGAAATGCACAGTGGAAGTGTGGGGCTTGTTCAGGGTGTAAGGGAGAAATGCACAGTGGAATTGTGGGGCTTGTTCAGGGTGTAAGGGAGAAATGCACAGTGGAATTGAGGGCTTGTTCTGGGTGTTACGGAGAAATGCACAGTGGAATTGTGGGGCTTGTTCAGGGTGTAAGGGAGAAATGCACAGTGGAAGTGTGGGGCTTGTTCAGGGTGTAAGGGAGAAATGCACAGTGGAATTGTGGGGCTTGTTCAGGGTGTAAGGGAGAAATGCACAGTGGCAGTGTGGGGCTTGTTCAGGGTGTAAGGGAGAAATGCACAGTGGAAGTGTGGGGCTTGTTCAGGGTGTAAGGGAGAAATGCACAGTGGAAGTGTGGGGCTTGTTCAGGGTGTCAGGGAGAAATGCACAGTGGAATTGTGGGGCTTGTTCAGGGTGTAAATGAGAAATGCACAGTGGAAGTGTGGGCTTGTTTAGGGTGTAAGGGAGAAATGCACAGTGGTATTGTGGGGCTTGTTCAGGGTGTAAGGGAGAAATGCACAGTGGAATTGTGGGGCTTGTTCAGGGTGTAAGGGAGAAATGCACAGTGGAATTGTGGGTCTTGTTCAGGGTGTAAGGGAGAAATGCAGAGTGGAAATGTGGGGCTTGTTCAGGGTTTAAATGAGAAATGCACAGTGGAAATGTGGGGCTTGTTCAGGGTGCAAGGGAGAAATGCAGAGTGGAAATGTGGGGCTTGTTCAGGGTGTAAGGGAGAAATGCACAGTGGAAATGTGGGGCTTGTTCAGGGTGTAAGGGAGAAATGCAGAGTGGAAATGTGGGGCTTGTTCAGGGTGCAAGGGAGAAATGCACAGTGGAAATGTGGGGCTTGTTCAGGGTGTAAGGGAGAAATGCAGAGTGGAAATGTGGGGCTTGTTCAGGGTGTAAGGGAGAAATGCACAGTGGAATTGTGGGACTTGTTTAGGGTGTAAGGGAGAAATGCACAGTGGAAATGTGGGGCTTGTTCAGGGTGTCAATGAGAAATGCACAGTGGAATTGTGGGGCTTGTTCAGGGTGTCAGGGAGAAATGCACAGTGGAATTGTTGGGCTTGTTCAGGGTGTAAGGGAGAAATGCACAGTGGAAATGTGGGCTTGTTCAGGGTGTAAGGGGGAAATGCACAGTGGAAATGTGGGCTTCTTCAGGGTGTAAGGGAGAAATGCACAGTGGAAATGTGGGCTTGTTCAGGGTGTAAGGGGGAAATGCACAGTGGAAATGTGGGCTTGTTCAGGGTGTAAGGGAGAAATGCACAGTGGAAATGTGGTCTTGTTCAGAGTGTAAGGGAGAAATGCACAGTGGAAGTGTGGGGCTTGTTCAGGGTGTAAATGAGAAATGCACAGTGGAATTGTGGGGTTTGTTCAGGGTGTAAGGGAGAAATGCACAGTGGAATTGTTGGGCTTGTTCAGGGTGTAAGGGAGAAATGCACAGTGGAAGTGTGGGGCTTGTTCAGGGTGTTAGGGAGAAATGCACAGTGGAAGTGTGGGGCTTGTTCAGGGTGTAATGGAGAAATGCACAGTGGAATTGTGGGGCTTGTTTAGGGTGTTAGGGAGAAATGCACAGTGGAATTGAGGGCTTGTTCAGGGTGTAAGGGAGAAATGCACAGTGGAATTGTGGGGCTTGTTCAGTGTGTAAGGGAGAAATGCACACTGGAATTGTGGGGCTTGTTCAGGGTGTTAGGCAGAAATACACAGTGGAATTCAGGGGCTTGTTCAGGGTGTAAGGGAGAAATGCACAGTGGAAGTGTGGGGCTTGTTCAGGGTATTAGGGAGAAATGCACAGTGGAATTGTGGGGCTTGTTTAGGGTGTTAGGGAGAAATGCACAGTGGAATTGAGGGCTTGTTCAGGGTGTAAGGGAGAAATGCACAGTGGAATTGTGGGGCTTGTTCAGTGTGTAAGGGAGAAATGCACACTGGAATTGTGGGGCTTGTTCAGGGTGTTAGGCAGAAATACACAGTGGAATTCAGGGGCTTGTTCAGGGTGTTAGGGAGAAATGCACATTGGAATTGAGGGCTTGTTCAGGGTGTTAGGGAGAAATGCACAGTGGAATTGTGGGTCTTGTTCAGGGTGTCAGGGCGAAATGCACAGCGGAATTGTGGGGCTTGTTCAGGGTGTAAGGGAGAAATGCACACTGGAATTGTGGGGCTTGTTCAGGGTGTAAGGGAGAAATGCACAGTGGAATTGTGGGTCTTGTTCAGGGTGTAAGATAGAAATGCAGAGTGGAAATGTGGGGCTTGTTCAGGGTTTAAATGAGAAATGCACAGTGGAAATGTGGGGCTTGTTCAGGGTGCAAGGGAGAAATGCAGAGTGGAAATGTGGGGCTTGTTCAGGGTGTAAGGGAGAAATGCACAGTGGAAATGTGGGGCTTGTTCAGGGTGTAAGGGAGAAATGCAGAGTGGAAATGTGGGGCTTGTTCAGGGTGCAAGGGAGAAATGCACAGTGGAAATGTGGGGCTTGTTCAGGGTGTAAGGGAGAAATGCAGAGTGGAAATGTGGGGCTTGTTCAGGGTGTAAGGGAGAAATGCACAGTGGAATTGTGGGACTTGTTTAGGGTGTAAGGGAGAAATGCACAGTGGAAATGTGGGGCTTGTTCAGGGTGCAAGGGAGAATTGCACAGTGGAATTGTCGGGCTTGTTCAGGGTGTAAGAGAGAAATGCACAGTGGAAATGTGGGCTTGTTCAGGGTGTAAGGGAGAAATGCACAGTGGAAGTGTGGGGCTTGTTCAGGGTGTAAATGAGAAATGCACAGTGGAAGTGTGGGGCTTGTTCAGGGTGTTAGGGAGAAATGCACAGTGGAAGTGTGGGGCTTGTTCAGGGTGTAATGGAGAAATGCACAGTGGAATTGTGGGGCTTGTTTAGGGTGTTAGGGAGAAATGCACAGTGGAATTGAGGGCTTGTTCAGGGTGTAAGGGAGAAATGCACAGTGGAATTGTGGGGCTTGTTCAGTGTGTAAGGGAGAAATGCACACTGGAATTGTGGGTCTTGTTCAGGGTGTCAGGGAGAAATGCACAGTGGAAGTGTGGGGATTGTTCAGGGTGTAATGGAGAAATGCACAGTGGAATTGTGGGGATTGTTCAGGGTGTAAGGGAGAACTGCACACTGGAATTGTGGGGCTGGTTTAGGGTGTCAGGGAGAAATGCACAGTGGAATTGTGGGGATTGTTCAGGGTGTAATGGAGAAATGCACAGTGGAATTGTGGGGATTGTTCAGGGTGTAAGGGAGAACTGCACACTGGAATTGTAGGGCTTGTTCAGGGTGTCAGGGAGAAATGCACAGTGGAATTGTGGGGATTGTTCAGGGTGTAATGGAGAAATGCACAGTGGAATTGTGGGGATTGTTCAGGGTGTAAGGGAGAACTGCACACTGGAATTGTAGGGCTTGTTCAGGGTGTCAGGGAGAAATGCACAGTGGAATTGTGGGGATTGTTCAGGGTGTAATGGAGAAATGCACAGTGGAATTGTGGGGATTGTTCAGGGTGTAAGGGAGAACTGCACACTGGAATTGTGGGTCTGGTTTAGGGTGTAATGGAGAAATGCACAGTGGAAATGGGGGGCTTGTTCAGGGTGTAAGGGAGAAATGCACAGTAAAAGTGTGGGGCGTGTTCAGGTTGTAAGAGAGAAATGCACAGTGGAAGTGTGGGCTTGTTCAGGGTGTAAGGGAGAAATGCAGAGTGGAAATGTGGTGCTTGTTCAGGGTGTAATGGAGAAATGCACAGTGGAATTGTGGGGCTTGTTCAGGTGTAATGGAGAAATGCACAGTGGAATCGTGGGGCTTGTTCAGGGTGTCAGGGAGAAATGCACAGTGGAATTGTAGGGCTTGTTCAGGGTGTCAGGGAGAAATGCACAGTGGAATTGTGGGGCTTGTTCAGGGTGTAATGGAGAAATGCACAGTGGAATTGTGGTGCTTGTTTAATGTGTTAGGGAGAAATGCACAGTGGAAGTGTGGGGCTGGTTTAGGGTGTAAATGAGAAATGCACAGTGGAAATGTGGGTCTTGTTCGGGGTGTAAGGGAAAAATGCACAGTGGAAGTGTGGGCTTGTTTAGGGTGTAAGAGAGAAATGCACATTGGAATTGTGGGGCTTGTTCAGGGTGTGAGGGAGAAATGCACAGTGTAATTGTAGGGCTTGTTCAGGGTGTCAGGGAGAAATACACAGTGGAATTGTGGGGCTTGTTCAGGGTGTAAGGGAGAAATGCACAGTGGAATTGTGGGGCTGGTTTAGGGTGTAAACGAGAAATGCACAGTGGAATTGTGGGGTTTGTTTAGGGTGTAAGGGAGAAATGCACAGTGGAATTGTGGGGCTTGTTCAGGGTGCAAGGGAGAAATGCACAGTGGAATTGTAGGGCTTGTTCAGGTTGTAAGAGAGAAATACACAGTGGAATTGTGGGGCTTGTTCAGGGTGTAAGGGAGAAATGCACAGTGGAAGTGTGGGCTTGTTTAGGGTGTAAGGGAGAAATGCACAGTGGAATTGTGGGGCTTGTTCAGGGTGTAAGGGAGAAATGCACAGTGGAATTGTGGGGCTTGTTTAGGGTGTAAGGGAGAAAGCACAGTGGAATTGTGGGTCTTGTTCAGGGTGTAAGGGAGAAATGCACAGTGGAAGTGTGGGGCTTGTTCAGGGTGTAAGGGAGAAATGCACAGTGGAAGTGTGGGGCCTGTTCAGGGTGTAAGGGAGAAATGCACAGTGGAAGTGTGGGGCTTGTTTAGGGTGTAAGGGAGAAATGCACAGTGGAAGTGTGGGGCTTGTTCAGGGTGTCAGGGAGAAATGCACAGTGGAATTGTGGGGCTTGTTCAGGGTGTAAATGAGAAATGCACAGTGGAAGTGTGGGGCTTGTTTAGGGTGTAAGGGAGAAATGCACAGTGGAATTGTGGGGCTTGTTCAGGGTGTAAGGGAGAAATGCACAGTGGAATTGTGGGGCTTGTTCAGGGTGTAAGGGAGAAATGCACAGTGGAATTGTGGGTCTTGTTCAGGGTGTAAGGGAGAAATGCAGAGTGGAAATGTGGGGCTTGTTCAGGGTTTAAATGAGAAATGCACAGTGGAAATGTGGGGCTTGTTCAGGGTGCAAGGGAGAAATGCAGAGTGGAAATGTGGGGCTTGTTCAGGGTGTAAGGGAGAAATGCACAGTGGAAATGTGGGGCTTGTTCAGGGTGTAAGGGAGTAATGCAGAGTGGAAATGTGGGGCTTGTTCAGGGTGCAAGGGAGAAATGCACAGTGGAAATGTGGGGCTTGTTCAGGGTGTAAGGGAGAAATGCAGAGTGGAATTGTGGGGCTTGTTCAGGGTGTAAGGGAGAAATGCACAGTGGAATTGTGGGACTTGTTTAGGGTGTAAGGGAGAAATGCACAGTGGAAATGTGGGGCTTGTTCAGGGTGCAAGGGAGAATTGCACAGTGGAATTGTCGGGCTTGTTCAGGGTGTAAGAGAGAAATGCACAGTGGAAATGTGGGCTTGTTCAGGGTGTAAGGGGGAAATGCACAGTGGAAATGTGGGCTTCTTCAGGGTGTAAGGGAGAAATGCACAGTGGAAATGTGGGCTTCTTCTGGGTGTAAGGGGGAAATGCACAGTGGAAATGTGGGCTTGTTCAGGGTGTAAGGGAGAAATGCACAGTGGAAATGTGGTCTTGTTCAGAGTGTAAGGGAGAAATGCACAGTGGAAGTGTGGGGCTTGTTCAGGGTGTAAATGAGAAATGCACAGTGGAAGTGTGGGGCTTGTTCAGGGTGTTAGGGAGAAATGCACAGTGGAAGTGTGGGGCTTGTTCAGGGTGTAATGGAGAAATGCACAGTGGAATTGTGGGGCTTGTTTAGGGTGTTAGGGAGAAATGCACAGTGGAATTGAGGGCTTGTTCAGGGTGTAAGGGAGAAATGCACAGTGGAATTGTGGGGCTTGTTCAGTGTGTAAGGGAGAAATGCACACTGGAATTGTGGGGCTTGTTCAGGGTGTTAGGCAGAAATACACATTGGAATTCTGGGGCTTGTTCAGGGTGTTAGGGAGAAATGCACAGTGGAATTGTGGGGCTTGTTTAGGGTGTTAGGGAGAAATGCACATTGGAATTGAGGGCTTGTTCAGGGTGTTACGGAGAAATGCACAGTGGAATTGTGGGGCTTGTTCAGGGTGTAAGGGAGAAATGCACAGTGGAAGTGTGGGGCTTGTTCAGGGTGTAAGGGAGAAATGCACAGTGGAATTGTGGGGCTTGTTCAGGGTGTAAGGGAGAAATGCACAGTGGAATTGAGGGCTTGTTCAGGGTGTTACGGAGAAATGCACAGTGGAATTGTGGGGCTTGTTCAGGGTGTAAGGGAGAAATGCACAGTGGAAGTGTGGGGCTTGTTCAGGGTGTAAGGGAGAAATGCACAGTGGAATTGTGGGGCTTGTTCAGGGTGTAAGGGAGAAATGCACAGTGGCAGTGTGGGGCTTGTTCAGGGTGTAAGGGAGAAATGCACAGTGGAAGTGTGGGGCTTGTTCAGGGTGTAAGGGAGAAATGCACAGTGGAAGTGTGGGGCTTGTTCAGGGTGTCAGGGAGAAATGCACAGTGGAATTGTGGGGCTTGTTCAGGGTGTAAATGAGAAATGCTCAGTGGAAGTGTGGGCTTGTTTAGGGTGTAAGGGAGAAATGCACAGTGGAATTGTGGGGCTTGTTCAGGGTGTAAGGGAGAAATGCACAGTGGAATTGTGGGGCTTGTTCAGGGTGTAAGGGAGAAATGCACAGTGGAATTGTGGGTCTTGTTCAGGGTGTAAGGGAGAAATGCAGAGTGGAAATGTGGGGCTTGTTCAGGGTTTAAATGAGAAATGCACAGTGGAAATGTGGGGCTTGTTCAGGGTGCAAGGGAGAAATGCAGAGTGGAAATGTGGGGCTTGTTCAGGGTCTAAGGGAGAAATGCACAGTGGAAATGTGGGGCTTGTTCAGGGTGTAAGGGAGAAATGCAGAGTGGAAATGTGGGGCTTGTTCAGGGTGCAAGGGAGAAATGCACAGTGGAAATGTGGGGCTTGTTCAGGGTGTAAGGGAGAAATGCACAGTGGAATTGTGGGGCTTGTTTAGGGTGTAAGGGAGAACTGCACACTGGAAATGTGGGGTTTGTTTAGGGTGTAAGGGAGAAATGCACAGTGGAATTGTGGGTCTTGTTCAGGGTGTAAGGGAGAAATGCACAGTGGAAGTGTGGGGCTTGTTCAGGGTGTAAGGGAGAAATGCACAGTGGAATTGTGGGGCTTGTTCAGTGTGTAAGGGAGAAATGCACACTGGAATTGTGGGGCTTGTTCAGGGTGTTAGGCAGAAATACACAGTGGAATTCTGGGGCTTGTTCAGGGTGTTAGGGAGAAATGCACAGTGGAATTGTGGGGCTTGTTTAGGGTGTTAGGGAGAAATGCACATTGGAATTGAGGGCTTGTTCAGGGTGTTACGGAGAAATGCACAGTGGAATTGTGGGGCTTGTTCAGGGTGTAAGGGAGAAATGCACAGTGGAAGTGTGGGGCTTGTTCAGGGTGTAAGGGAGAAATGCACAGTGGAATTGTGGGGCTTGTTCAGGGTGTAAGGGAGAAATGCACAGTGGAATTGAGGGCTTGTTCAGGGTGTTACGGAGAAATGCACAGTGGAATTGTGGGGCTTGTTCAGGGTGTAAGGGAGAAATGCACAGTGGAAGTGTGGGGCTTGTTCAGGGTGTAAGGGAGAAATGCACAGTGGAATTGTGGGGCTTGTTCAGGGTGTAAGGGAGAAATGCACAGTGGCAGTGTGGGGCTTGTTCAGGGTGTAAGGGAGAAATGCACAGTGGAAGTGTGGGGCTTGTTCAGGGTGTAAGGGAGAAATGCACAGTGGAAGTGTGGGGCTTGTTCAGGGTGTCAGGGAGAAATGCACAGTGGAATTGTGGGGCTTGTTCAGGGTGTAAATGAGAAATGCTCAGTGGAAGTGTGGGCTTGTTTAGGGTGTAAGGGAGAAATGCACAGTGGAATTGTGGGGCTTGTTCAGGGTGTAAGGGAGAAATGCACAGTGGAATTGTGGGGCTTGTTCAGGGTGTAAGGGAGAAATGCACAGTGGAATTGTGGGTCTTGTTCAGGGTGTAAGGGAGAAATGCAGAGTGGAAATGTGGGGCTTGTTCAGGGTTTAAATGAGAAATGCACAGTGGAAATGTGGGGCTTGTTCAGGGTGCAAGGGAGAAATGCAGAGTGGAAATGTGGGGCTTGTTCAGGGTCTAAGGGAGAAATGCACAGTGGAAATGTGGGGCTTGTTCAGGGTGTAAGGGAGAAATGCAGAGTGGAAATGTGGGGCTTGTTCAGGGTGCAAGGGAGAAATGCACAGTGGAAATGTGGGGCTTGTTCAGGGTGTAAGGGAGAAATGCACAGTGGAATTGTGGGGCTTGTTTAGGGTGTAAGGGAGAACTGCACACTGGAAATGTGGGGTTTGTTTAGGGTGTAAGGGAGAAATGCACAGTGGAATTGTGGGTCTTGTTCAGGGTGTAAGGGAGAAATGCACAGTGGAAGTGTGGGGCTTGTTCAGGGTGTAAGGGAGAAATGCACAGTGGAATTGTGGGGCTTGTTCAGGGTGTAAGGGAGAAATGCACAGTGGAAGTGTGGGGCCTGTTCAGGGTGTAAGGGAGAAATGCACAGTGGAAGTGTGGGGCTTGTTTAGGGTGTATGGGAGAAATGCACAGTGGAAGTGTGGGGCTTGTTCAGGGTGTCAGGGAGAAATGCACAGTGGAATTGTGGGGCTTGTTCAGGGTGTAAGGGAGAAATGCAGAGTGGAAATGTGGGGCTTGTTCAGGGTTTAAATGAGAAATGCACAGTGGAAATGTGGGGCTTGTTCAGGGTGCAAGGGAGAAATGCAGAGTGGAAATGTGGGGCTTGTTCAGGGTGTAAGGGAGAAATGCACAGTGGAAATGTGGGGCTTGTTCAGGGTGTAAGGGAGAAATGCAGAGTGGAAATGTGGGGCTTGTTCAGGGTGCAAGGGAGAAATGCACAGTGGAAATGTGGGGCTTGTTCAGGGTGTAAGGGAGAAATGCAGAGTGGAAATGTGGGGCTTGTTCAGGGTGTAAGGGAGAAATGCACAGTGGAATTGTGGGACTTGTTTAGGGTGTAAGGGAGAAATGCACAGTGGAAATGTGGGGCTTGTTCAGGGTGCAAGGGAGAAATGCACAGTGGAATTGTTGGGCTTGTTCAGGGTGTAAGAGAGAAATGCACAGTGGAAATGTGGGCTTGTTCAGGGTGTAAGGGAGAAATGCACAGTGGAAATGTGGGCTTCTTCAGGGTGTAAGGGAGAAATGCACAGTGGAAATGTGGGCTTGTTCAGGGTGTAAGGGGGAAATGCACAGTGGAATTCAGGGGCTTGTTCAGGGTGTAAGGGAGAAATGCACAGTGGAAGTGTGGGGCTTGTTCAGGGTGTTAGGGAGAAATGCACAGTGGAAGTGTGGGGCTTGTTCAGGGTGTAATGGAGAAATGCACAGTGGAATTGTGGGGTTTGTTCAGGGTGTAAGGGAGAAATGCACAGTGGAATTCAGGGGCTTGTTCAGGGTGTAAGGGAGAAATGCACAGTGGAAGTGTGGGGCTTGTTCAGGGTGTTAGGGAGAAATGCACAGTGGAAGTGTGGGGCTTGTTCAGGGTGTAATGGAGAAATGCACAGTGGAATTGTGGGGCTTGTTTAGGGTGTTAGGGAGAAATGCACAGTGGAATTGAGGGCTTGTTCAGGGTGTAAGGGAGAAATGCACAGTGGAATTGTGGGGCTTGTTCAGTGTGTAAGGGAGAAATGCACACTGGAATTGTGGGGCTTGTTCAGGGTGTTAGGCAGAAATACACAGTGGAATTCAGGGGCTTGTTCAGGGTGTTAGGGAGAAATGCACATTGGAATTGAGGGCTTGTTCAGGGTGTTAGGGAGAAATGCACAGTGGAATTGTGGGTCTTGTTCAGGGTGTCAGGGCGAAATGCACAGCGGAATTGTGGGGCTTGTTCAGGGTGTAAGGGAGAAATGCACACTGGAATTGTGGGGCTTGTTCAGGGTGTAAGGGAGAAATGCACAGTGGAATTGTGGGTCTTGTTCAGGGTGTAAGGGAGAAATGCATTGTGGAAATGTGGGGATTGTTCAGGGTTTAAATGAGAAATGCACAGTGGAAATGTGGGGCTTGTTCAGTGTGCAAGGGAGAAATGCAGAGTGGAAATGTGGGGCTTGTTCAGGGTGTAAGGGAGAAATGCACAGTGGAAATGTGGGGATTGTTCAGGGTTTAAATGAGAAATGCACAGTGGAAATGTGGGGCTTGTTCAGGGTGCAAGGGAGAAATGCAGAGTGGAAATGTGGGGCTTGTTCAGGGTGTAAGGGAGAAATGCACAGTGGAAATGTGGGGCTTGTTCAGGGTGTAAGGGAGAAATGCAGAGTGGAAATGTGGGGCTTGTTCAGGGTGCAAGGGAGAAATGCACAGTGGAAATGTGGGGCTTGTTCAGGGTGTAAGGGAGAAATGCAGAGTGGAATTGTCGGGCTTGTTCAGGGTGTTAGGGAGAAATGCACAGTGGAAGTGTGGGGCTTGTTCAGGGTGTAAGGGAGAAATGCACACTGGAATTGTGGGTCTTGTTCAGGGTGTCAGGGAGAAATGCACAGTGGAATTGTGGGGATTGTTCAGGGTGTAATGGAGAAATGCACAGTGGAATTGTGGGGATTGTTCAGGGTGTAAGGGAGAAATGCACACTGGAATTGTGGGGCTGGTTTAGGGTGTAATGGAGAAATGCACACTGGAATTGTGGGGCTTGTTTAGGGTGTAACGGAGAAATGCACACTGGAATTGTGGGGCTGGTTTAGGGTGTAATGGAGAAATGCACAGTGGAAATGGGGGGCATGTTCAGGGTGTAATGGAGAAATGCACAGTGGAAATGGGGGGCTTGTTCAGGGTGTAAGGGAGAAATGCACAGTGGAATTGTGGGGCTTGTTTAGGGTGTTAGGGAGAAATGCACAGTGGAATTGAGGGCTTGTTCAGGGTGTAAGGGAGAAATGCACAGTGGAATTGTGGGGCTTGTTCAGTGTGTAAGGGAGAAATGCACACTGGAATTGTGGGTCTTGTTCAGGGTGTCAGGGAGAAATGCACAGTGGAATTGTGGGGATTGTTCAGGGTGTAATGGAGAAATGCACAGTGGAATTGTGGGGATTGTTCAGGGTGTAAGGGAGAAATGCACACTGGAATTGTGGGGCTGGTTTAGGGTGTAATGGAGAAATGCACACTGGAATTGTGGGGCTTGTTTAGGGTGTAACGGAGAAATGCACACTGGAATTGTGGGGCTGGTTTAGGGTGTAATGGAGAAATGCACAGTGGAAATGGGGGGCATGTTCAGGGTGTAATGGAGAAATGCACAGTGGAAATGGGGGGCTTGTTCAGGGTGTAAGGGAGAAATGCACAGTAAAAGTGTGGGCTTGTTCAGGGTGTAAGGGAGAAATGCAGAGTGGAAATGTGGTGCTTGTTCAGGGTGTAATGGAGAAATGCACAGTGGAATTGTGGGGCTTGTTCAGGTGTAATGGAGAAATGCACAGTGGAATCGTGGGGCTTGTTCAGGGTGTCAGGGAGAAATGCACAGTGGAATTGTAGGGCTTGTTCAGGGTGTCAGGGAGAAATGCACAGTGGAATTGTGGGGCTTGTTCAGGGTGTAATGGAGAAATGCACAGTGGAATTGTGGTGCTTGTTTAATGTGTTAGGGAGAAATGCACAGTGGAAGTGTGGGGCTGGTTTAGGGTGTAAATGAGAAATGCACAGTGGAAATGTGGGGTTTGTTTAGGGTGTAAGGGAGAAATGCACAGTGGAATTGTGGGGCTTGTTCAGGGTGTAAGGGAGAAATGCACAGTGGAATTGTGGGGCTGGTTTAGGGTGTAAACGAGAAATGCACAGTGGAATTGTGGGGTTTGTTTAGGGTGTAAGGGAGAAATGCACAGTGGAATTGTGGGGCTTGTTCAGGGTGCAAGGGAGAAATGCACAGTGGAATTGTGGGGCTTGTTCAGGTTGTAAGAGAGAAATGCACAGTGGAATTGTGGGGCTTGTTCAGGGTGTAAGGGAGAAATGCACAGTGGAAGTGTGGGCTTGTTTAGGGTGTAAGGGAGAAATGCACAGTGGAATTGTGGGGCTTGTTCAGGGTGTAAGGGAGAAATGCACAGTGGAATTGTGGGGCTTTTTTAGGGTGTAAGGGAGAACTGCACACTGGAAATGTGGGGTTTGTTTAGGGTGTAAGGGAGAAATGCACAGTGGAATTGTGGGTCTTGTTCAGGGTGTAATGGAGAAATGCACAGTGGAAGTGTGGGGCTTGTTCAGGGTGTAAGGGAGAAATGCACAGTGGAATTGTGGGGCTTGTTCAGGGTGTAAGGGAGAAATGCACAGTGGAAGTGTGGGGCCTGTTCAGGGTGTAAGGTAGAAATGCACAGTGGAAGTGTGGGGCTTGTTTAGGGTGTAAGGGAGAAATGCACAGTGGAAGTGTGGGGCTTGTTCAGGGTGTCAGGGAGAAATGCACAGTGGAATTGTGGGGCTTGTTCAGGGTGTAAATGAGAAATGCACAGTGGAAGTGTGGGGCTTGTTTAGGGTGTAAGGGAGAAATGCACAGTGGAATTGTGGGGCTTGTTCAGGGTGTAAGGGAGAAATGCACAGTGGAATTGTGGGGCTTGTTCAGGGTGTAAGGGAGAAATGCACAGTGGAATTGTGGGTCTTGTTCAGGGTGTAAGGGAGAAATGCAGAGTGGAAATGTGGGGCTTGTTCAGGGTTTAAATGAGAAATGCACAGTGGAAATGTGGGGCTTGTTCAGGGTGCAAGGGAGAAATGCAGAGTGGAAATGTGGGGCTTGTTCAGGGTGTAAGGGAGAAATGCACAGTGGAAATGTGGGGCTTGTTCAGGGTGTAAGGGAGAAATGCAGAGTGGAAATGTGGGGCTTGTTCAGGGTGCAAGGGAGAAATGCACAGTGGAAATGTGGGGCTTGTTCAGGGTGTAAGGGAGAAATGCAGAGTGGAATTGTGGGGCTTGTTCAGGGTGTAAGGGAGAAATGCACAGTGGAATTGTGGGACTTGTTTAGGGTGTAAGGGAGAAATGCACAGTGGAAATGTGGGGCTTGTTCAGGGTGCAAGGGAGAATTGCACAGTGGAATTGTCGGGCTTGTTCAGGGTGTAAGAGAGAAATGCACAGTGGAAATGTGGGCTTGTTCAGGGTGTAAGGGGGAAATGCACAGTGGAAATGTGGGCTTCTTCAGTGTGTAAGGGAGAAATGCACAGTGGAAATGTGGGCTTCTTCAGGGTGTAAGGGGGAAATGCACAGTGGAAATGTGGGCTTGTTCAGGGTGTAAGGGAGAAATGCACAGTGGAAATGTGGTCTTGTTCAGAGTGTAAGGGAGAAATGCACAGTGGAAGTGTGGGGCTTGTTCAGGGTGTAAATGAGAAATGCACAGTGGAAGTGTGGGGCTTGTTCAGGGTGTTAGGGAGAAATGCACAGTGGAAGTGTGGGGCTTGTTCAGGGTGTAATGGAGAAATGCACAGTGGAATTGTGGGGCTTGTTTAGGGTGTTAGGGAGAAATGCACAGTGGAATTGAGGGCTTGTTCAGGGTGTAAGGGAGAAATGCACAGTGGAATTGTGGGGCTTGTTCAGTGTGTAAGGGAGAAATGCACACTGGAATTGTGGGGCTTGTTCAGGGTGTTAGGCAGAAATACACAGTGGAATTCTGGGGCTTGTTCAGGGTGTTAGGGAGAAATGCACAGTGGAATTGTGGGGCTTGTTTAGGGTGTTAGGGAGAAATGCACATTGGAATTGAGGGCTTGTTCAGGGTGTTAGGGAGAAATGCACAGTGGAATTGAGGGCTTGTTCAGGGTGTTAGGGAGAAATGCACAGTGGAATTGTGGGGCTTGTTCAGGGTGTAAGGGAGAAATGCACAGTGGAAGTGTGGGGCTTGTTCAGGGTGTAAGGGAGAAATGCACAGTGGAATTGTGGGGCTTGTTCAGGGTGTAAGGGAGAAATGCACAGTGGCAGTGTGGGGCTTGTTCAGGGTGTAAGGGAGAAATGCACAGTGGAAGTGTGGGGCTTGTTCAGGGTGTAAGGGAGAAATGGACAGTGGAAGTGTGGGGCTTGTTCAGGGTGTCAGGGAGAAATGCACAGTGGAATTGTGGGGCTTGTTCAGGGTGTAAATGAGAAATGCACAGTGGAAGTGTGGGCTTGTTTAGGGTGTAAGGGAGAAATGCACAGTGGAATTGTGGGGCTTGTTCAGGGTGTAAGGGAGAAATGCACAGTGGAATTGTGGGGCTTGTTCAGGGTGTAAGGGAGAAATGCACAGTGGAATTGTGGGTCTTGTTCAGGGTGTAAGGGAGAAATGCCGAGTGGAAATGTGGGGCTTGTTCAGGGTTTAAATGAGAAATGCACAGTGGAAATGTGGGGCTTGTTCAGGGTGCAAGGGAGAAATGCAGAGTGGAAATGTGGGGCTTGTTCAGGGTGTAAGGGAGAAATGCACAGTGGAAATGTGGGGCTTGTTCAGGGTGTAAGGGAGAAATGCAGAGTGGAAATGTGGGGCTTGTTCAGGGTGCAAGGGAGAAATGCACAGTGGAAATGTGGGGCTTGTTCAGGGTGTAAGGGAGAAATGCAGAGTGGAAATGTGGGGCTTGTTCAGGGTGTAAGGGAGAAATGCACAGTGGAATTGTGGGACTTGTTTAGGGTGTAAGGGAGAAATGCACAGTGGAAATGTGGGGCTTGTTCAGGGTGCAAGGGAGAAATGCACAGTGGAATTGTTGGGCTTGTTAAGGGTGTAAGAGAGAAATGCACAGTGGAAATGTGGGCTTGTTCAGGGTGTAAGGGGGAAATGCACAGTGGAAATGTGGGCTTCTTCAGGGTGTAAGGGAGAAATGCACAGTGGAAATGTGGGCTTGTTCAGGGTGTAAGGGGGAAATGCACAGTGGAAATGTGGGCTTGTTCAGGGTGTAAGGGAGAAATGCACAGTGGAAATGTGGTCTTGTTCAGAGTGTAAGGGAGAAATGCACAGTGGAAGTGTGGGGCTTGTTCAGGGTGTAAATGAGAAATGCACAGTGGAATTGTGGGGTTTGTTCAGGGTGTAAGGGAGAAATGCACAGTGGAATTGTGGGGCTTGTTCAGGGTGTAAGGGAGAAATGCACAGTGGAAGTGTGGGGCTTGTTCAGGGTGTTAGGGAGAAATGCACAGTGGAAGTGTGGGGCTTGTTCAGGGTGTAATGGAGAAATGCACAGTGGAATTGTGGGGCTTGTTTAGGGTGTTAGGGAGAAATGCACAGTGGAATTGAGGGCTTGTTCAGGGTGTAAGGGAGAAATGCACAGTGGAATTGTGGGGCTTGTTCAGTGTGTAAGGGAGAAATGCACACTGGAATTGTGGGGCTTGTTCAGGGTGTTAGGCAGAAATACACAGTGGAATTCAGGGGCTTGTTCAGGGTGTAAGGGAGAAATGCACAGTGGAAGTGTGGGGCTTGTTCAGGGTGTTAGGGAGAAATGCACAGTGGAAGTGTGGGACTTGTTCATGGTGTAATGGAGAAATGCACAGTGGAATTGTGGGGCTTGTTTAGGGTGTTAGGGAGAAATGCACAGTGGAATTGAGGGCTTGTTCAGGGTGTAAGGGAGAAATGCACAGTGGAATTGTGGGGCTTGTTCAGTGTGTAATTGAGAAATGCACACTGGAATTGTGGGGCTTGTTCAGGGTGTTAGGCAGAAATACACAGTGGAATTCAGGGGCTTGTTCAGGGTGTTAGGGAGAAATGCACATTGGAATTGAGGGCTTGTTCAGGGTGTTAGGGAGAAATGCACAGTGGAATTGTGGGTCTTGTTCAGGGTGTCAGGGCGAAATGCACAGCGGAATTGTGGGGCTTGTTCAGGTTGTAAGGGAGAAATGCACACTGGAATTGTGGGGCTTGTTTAGGGTGTCAGGGAGTACTGCACAGTGGAATTGTGGGGCTTGTTCAGGGTGTAAGGGAGAAATGCACAGTGGAAATGTGGGCTTGTTCAGGGTGTAAGGGGGAAATGCACAGTGGAAATGTGGGCTTCTTCAGGGTGTAAGGGAGAAATGCACAGTGGAAATGTGGGCTTCTTCAGGGTGTAAGGGGGAAATGCACAGTGGAAATGTGGGCTTGTTCAGGGTGTAAGGGAGAAATGCACAGTGGAAATGTGGTCTTGTTCAGAGTGTAAGGGAGAAATGCACAGTGGAAGTGTGGGGCTTGTTCAGGGTGTAAATGAGAAATGCACAGTGGAAGTGTGGGGCTTGTTCAGGGTGTTAGGGAGAAATGCACAGTGGAAGTGTGGGGCTTGTTCAGGGTGTAATGGAGAAATGCACAGTGGAATTGTGGGGCTTGTTTAGGGTGTTAGGGAGAAATGCACAGTGGAATTGAGGGCTTGTTCAGGGTTTAAGGGAGAAATGCACAGTGGAATTGTGGGGCTTGTTCAGTGTGTAAGGGAGAAATGCACACTGGAATTGTGGGGCTTGTTCAGGGTGTTAGGCAGAAATACACAGTGGAATTCTGGGGCTTGTTCAGGGTGTTAGGGAGAAATGCACAGTGGAATTGTGGGGCTTGTTTAGGGTGTTAGGGAGAAATGCACATTGGAATTGAGGGCTTGTTCAGGGTGTTAGGGAGAAATGCACAGTGGAATTGAGGGCTTGTTCAGGGTGTTAGGGAGAAATGCACAGTGGAATTGTGGGGCTTGTTCAGGGTGTAAGGGAGAAATGCACAGTGGAAGTGTGGGGCTTGTTCAGGGTGTAAGGGAGAAATGCACAGTGGAATTGTGGGGCTTGTTCAGGGTGTAAGGGAGAAATGCACAGTGGCAGTGTGGGGCTTGTTCAGGGTGTAAGGGAGAAATGCACAGTGGAAGTGTGGGGCTTGTTCAGGGTGTAAGGGAGAAATGCACAGTGGAAGTGTGGGGCTTGTTCAGGGTGTCAGGGAGAAATGCACAGTGGAATTGTGGGGCTTGTTCAGGGTGTAAATGAGAAATGCACAGTGGAAGTGTGGGCTTGTTTAGGGTGTAAGGGAGAAATGCACAGTGGAATTGTGGGGCTTGTTCAGGGTGTAAGGGAGAAATGCACAGTGGAATTGTGGGGCTTGTTCAGGGTGTAAGGGAGAAATGCACAGTGGAATTGTGGGTCTTGTTCAGGGTGTAAGGGAGAAATGCAGAGTGGAAATGTGGGGCTTGTTCAGGGTTTAAATGAGAAATGCACAGTGGAAATGTGGGGCTTGTTCAGGGTGCAAGGGAGAAATGCAGAGTGGAAATGTGGGGCTTGTTCAGGGTGTAAGGGAGAAATGCACAGTGGAAATGTGGGGCTTGTTCAGGGTGTAAGGGAGAAATGCAGAGTGGAAATGTGGGGCTTGTTCAGGGTGCAAGGGAGAAATGCACAGTGGAAATGTGGGGCTTGTTCAGGGTGTAAGGGAGAAATGCAGAGTGGAATTGTGGGGCTTGTTCAGGGTGTAAGGGAGAAATGCACAGTGGAATTGTGGGACTTGTTTAGGGTGTAAGGGAGAAATGCACAGTGGAAATGTGGGGCTTGTTCAGGGTGCAAGGGAGAATTGCACAGTGGAATTGTCGGGCTTGTTCAGGGTCTAAGAGAGAAATGCACAGTGGAAATGTGGGCTTGTTCAGGGTGTAAGGGGGAAATGCACAGTGGAAATGTGGGCTTCTTCAGTGTGTAAGGGAGAAATGCACAGTGGAAATGTGGGCTTCTTCAGGGTGTAAGGGGGAAATGCACAGTGGAAATGTGGTCTTGTTCAGGGTGTAAGGGAGAAATGCACAGTGGAAATGTGGTCTTGTTCAGAGTGTAAGGGAGAAATGCACAGTGGAAGTGTGGGGCTTGTTCAGGGTGTAAATGAGAAATGCACAGTGGAAGTGTGGGGCTTGTTCAGGGTGTTAGGGAGAAATGCACAGTGGAAGTGTGGGGCTTGTTCAGGGTGTAATGGAGAAATGCACAGTGGAATTGTGGGGCTTGTTTAGGGTGTTAGGGAGAAATGCACAGTGGAATTGAGGGCTTGTTCAGGGTGTAAGGGAGAAATGCACAGTGGAATTGTGGGGCTTGTTCAGTGTGTAAGGGAGAAATGCACACTGGAATTGTGGGGCTTGTTCAGGGTGTTAGGCAGAAATACACAGTGGAATTCTGGGGCTTGTTCAGGGTGTTAGGGAGAAATGCACAGTGGAATTGTGGGGCTTGTTTAGGGTGTTAGGGAGAAATGCACATTGGAATTGAGGGCTTGTTCAGGGTGTTAGGGAGAAATGCACAGTGGAATTGAGGGCTTGTTCAGGGTGTAAGGGAGAAATGCACAGTGGAATTGTGGGGCTTGTTCAGTGTGTAAGGGAGAAATGCACACTGGAATTGTGGGGCTTGTTCAGGGTGTTAGGCAGAAATACACAGTGGAATTCAGGGGCTTGTTCAGGGTGTAAGGGAGAAATGCACAGTGGAAGTGTGGGGCTTGTTCAGGGTGTTAGGGAGAAATGCACAGTGGAAGTGTGGGGCTTGTTCATGGTGTAATGGAGAAATGCACAGTGGAATTGTGGGGCTTGTTTAGGGTGTTAGGGAGAAATGCACAGTGGAATTGAGGGCTTGTTCAGGGTGTAAGGGAGAAATGCACAGTGGAATTGTGGGGCTTGTTCAGTGTGTAATTGAGAAATGCACACTGGAATTGTGGGGCTTGTTCAGGGTGTTAGGCAGAAATACACAGTGGAATTCAGGGGCTTGTTCAGGGTGTTAGGGAGAAATGCACATTGGAATTGAGGGCTTGTTCAGGGTGTTAGGGAGAAATGCACAGTGGAATTGTGGGTCTTGTTCAGGGTGTCAGGGCGAAATGCACAGCGGAATTGTGGGGCTTGTTCAGGTTGTAAGGGAGAAATGCACACTGGAATTGTGGGGCTTGTTTAGGGTGTCAGGGAGTACTGCACAGTGGAATTGTGGGGCTTGTTCAGGGTGTAAGGGAGAAATGCACAGTGGAAATGTGGGCTTGTTCAGGGTGTAAGGGGGAAATGCACAGTGGAAATGTGGGCTTCTTCAGGGTGTAAGGGAGAAATGCACAGTGGAAATGTGGGCTTCTTCAGGGTGTAAGGGGGAAATGCACAGTGGAAATGTTGGCTTGTTCAGGGTGTAAGGGAGAAATGCACAGTGGAAATGTGGTCTTGTTCAGAGTGTAAGGGAGAAATGCACAGTGGAAGTGTGGGGCTTGTTCAGGGTGTAAATGAGAAATGCACAGTGGAAGTGTGGGGCTTGTTCAGGGTGTTAGGGAGAAATGCACAGTGGAAGTGTGGGGCTTGTTCAGGGTGTAAGGGAGAAATGCACAGTGGAAATGTGGGCTTCTTCAGGGTGTAAGGGAGAAATGCACAGTGGAAATGTGGGCTTGTTCAGGGTGTAAGCGGGAAATGCACAGTGGAAATGTGGGCTTCTTCAGGGTGTAAGGGAGAAATGCACAGTGGAAATGTGGGCTTCTTCAGGGTGTAAGGGAGAAATGCACAGTGGAAATGTGGGCTTGTTCAGGGTGTAAGGGGGAAATGCACAGTGGAAATGTGGGCTTGTTCAGGGTGTAAGGGGGAAATGCTCAGTGGAAGTGTGGGGCTTGTTCAGGGTGTAAGGGAGAAATGCACAGTGGAAATGTGGTCTTGTTCAGAGTGTAAGGGAGAAATGCACAGTGGAAGTGTGGGGCTTGTTCAGGGTGTAAATGAGAAATGCACAGTGGAAGTGTGGGGCTTGTTCAGGGTGTTAGGGAGAAATGCACAGTGGAAGTGTGGGGCTTGTTCAGGGTGTAATGGAGAAATGCACAGTGGAATTGTGGGGCTTGTTTAGGGTGTTAGGGAGAAATGCACAGTGGAATTGAGGGCTTGTTCAGGGTGTAAGGGAGAAATGCACAGTGGAATTGTGGGGCTTATTCAGTGTGTAAGGGAGAAATGCACACTGGAATTGTGGGGCTTGTTCAGGGTGTTAGGCAGAAATACACAGTGGAATTCTGGGGCTTGTTCAGGGTGTTAGGGAGAAATGCACAGTGGAATTGTGGGGCTTGTTTAGGGTGTTAGGGAGAAATGCACATTGGAATTGAGGGCTTGTTCAGGGTGTTAGGGAGAAATGCACAGTGGAATTGAGGGCTTGTTCAGGGTGTTAGGGAGAAATGCACAGTGGAATTGTGGGGCTTGTTCAGGGTGTAAGGGAGAAATGCACAGTGGAAGTGTGGTGCTTGTTCAGGGTGTAATGGAGAAATGCACAGTGGAATTGTGGGGCTTGTTCAGGGTGTAAGGGAGAAATGCACAGTGGCAGTGTGGGGCTTGTTCAGGGTGTAAGGGAGAAATGCACAGTGGAAGTGTGGGGCTTGTTCAGGGTGTAAGGGAGAAATGCACAGTGGAAGTGTGGGGCTTGTTCAGGGTGTCAGGGAGAAATGCACAGTGGAATTGTGGGGCTTGTTCAGGGTGTAAATGAGAAATGCACAGTGGAAGTGTGGGCTTGTTTAGGGTGTAAGGGGGAAATGCACAGTGGAATTGTGGGGCTTGTTCAGGGTGTAGGGGAGAAATGCACAGTGGAATTGTGGGGCTTGTTCAGGGCGTAAGGGAGAAATGCACAGTGGAATTGTGGGTCTTGTTCAGGGTGTAAGGGAGAAATGCAGAGTGGAAATGTGGGGCTTGTTCAGGGTTTAAATGAGAAATGCACAGTGGAAATGTGGGGCTTGTTCAGGGTGCAAGGGAGAAATGCTGAGTGGAAATGTGGGGCTTGTTCAGGGTGTAAGGGAGAAATGCACAGTGGAAATGTGGGGCATGTTCAGGGTGTAAGGGAGAAATGCAGAGTGGAAATGTGGGGCTTGTTCAGGGTGCAAGGGAGAAATGCACAGTGGAAATGTGGGGCTTGTTCAGGGTGTAAGGGAGAAATGCAGAGTGGAAATGTGGGGCTTGTTCAGGGTGTAAGGGAGAAATGCACAGTGGAATTGTGGGACTTGTTTAGGGTGTAAGGGAGAAATGCACAGTGGAAATGTGGGGCTTGTTCAGGGTGCAAGGGAGAAATGCACAGTGGAATTGTCGGGCTTGTTCAGGGTGTAAGAGAGAAATGCACAGTGGAAATGTGGGCTTGTTCAGGGTGTAAGGGGGAAATGCACAGTGGAAATGTGGGCTTCTTCAGGGTGTAAGGGAGAAATGCACAGTGGAAATGTGGGCTTGTTCAGGGTGTAAGGGGGAAATGCACAGTGGAAATTTGGGCTTGTTCAGGGTGTAAGGGAGAAATGCACAGTGGAAATGTGGTCTTGTTCAGAGTGTAAGGGAGAAATGCACAGTGGAAGTGTGGGGCTTGTTCAGGGTGTAAATGAGAAATGCACAGTGGAATTGTGGGGTTTGTTCAGGGTGTAAGGGAGAAATGCACAGTGGAATTGTGGGGCTTGTTCAGGGTGTAAGGGAGAAATGCACAGTGGAAGTGTGGGGCTTGTTCAGGGTGTTAGGGAGAAATGCACAGTGGAAGTGTGGGGCTTGTTCAGGGTGTAATGGAGAAATGCACAGTGGAATTGTGGGGCTTGTTTAGGGTGTTAGGGAGAAATGCACAGTGGAATTGAGGGCTTGTTCAGGGTGTAAGGGAGAAATGCACAGTGGAATTGTGGGGCTTGTTCAGTGTGTAAGGGAGAAATGCACACTGGAATTGTGGGGCTTGTTCAGGGTGTTAGGCAGAAATACACAGTGGAATTCTGGGGCTTGTTCAGGGTGTTAGGGAGAAATGCACAGTGGAATTGTGGGGCTTGTTTAGGGTGTTAGGGAGAAATGCACATTGGAATTGAGGGCTTGTTCAGGGTGTTAGGGAGAAATGCACAGTGGAATTGTGGGTCTTGTTCAGGGTGTCAGGGCGAAATGCACAGCGGAATTGTGGGGCTTGTTCAGGGTGTAAGGGAGAAATGCACAATGGAAATGTGTGCTTGTTCAGGGTGTAAATGAGAAATGCACAGTGGAAGTGTGGGGCTTGTTTAGGGTGTAAGGGAGAAATGCACAGTGGAAATGTGGGGCTTGTTCAGGGTGTAAGGGAGAAATGCAGAGTGGAAATGTGGGGCTTGTTCAGGGTGTAAGGGAGAAATGCACAGTGGAATTGTGGGACTTGTTTAGGGTGTAAGGGAGAAATGCACAGTGGAAATGTGGGGCTTGTTCAGGGTGCAAGGGAGAAATGCACAGTGGAATTGTCGGGCTTGTTCAGGGTGTAAGAGAGAAATGCACAGTGGAAATGTGGGCTTCTTCAGGGTGTAAGGGAGAAATGCACAGTGGAATTGTCGGGCTTGTTTAGGGTGTAAGGGAGAAATGCACAGTGGAAATATGGGGCTTGTTCAGGTTGTAAGGGGGAAATGCACAGTGGAAATGTGGGCTTCTTCAGGGTGTAAGGGAGAAATGCACAGTGGAATTGTCGGGCTTGTTCAGGGTGCAAGGGAGAAATGCACAGTGGAAATGTGGGCTTGTTCAGGGTGTAAGGGGGAAATGCACAGTGGAAATGTGGGCTTCTTCAGGGTGTAAGGGAGAAATGCACAGTGGAAATGTGGGCTTGTTCAGGGTGTAAGCGGGAAATGCACAGTGGAAATGTGGGCTTCTTCAGGGTGTAAGGGAGAAATGCACAGTGGAAATGTGGGCTTGTTCAGGGTGTAAGGGGGAAATGCACAGTGGAAATGTGGGTTGTTCAGGGTGTAAGGGGGAAATGCACAGTGGAAGTGTGGGGCTTGTTCAGGGTGTAAGGGAGAAATGCACAGTGGAAATGTGGTCTTGTTCAGAGTGTAAGGGAGAAATGCACAGTGGAAGTGTGGGGCTTGTTCAGGGTGTAAATGAGAAAAGCACAGTGGAAGTGTGGGGCTTGTTCAGGGTGTTAGGGAGAAATGCACAGTGGAAGTGTGGGGCTTGTTCAGGGTGTAATATAGAAATGCACACTGGAATTGTGGGGCTTGTTCAGGGTGTAAGGGAGAAATGCAGAGTGGAAATGTGGGGCTTGTTCAGGGTGTAAATGAGAAATGCACAGTGGAATTGTGGGACTTGTTTAGGGTGTAAGGGAGAAATGCACAGTGGAAATGTGGGGCTTGTTCAGGGTGTAAGGGAGAAATGCAGAGTGGAAATGTGGGGCTTGTTCAGGGTGTAAGGGAGAAATGCACAGTGGAATTGTGGGATTTGTTTAGGGTGTAAGGGAGAAATGCACAGTGGAAATGTGGGGCTTGTTCAGGGTGCAAGGGAGAAATGCACAGTGGAATTGTCGGGCTTGTTCAGGGTGTAAGAGAGAAATGCACAGTGGAAATGTGGGCTTCTTCAGGGTGTAAGGGAGAAATGCACAGTGGAATTGTCGGGCTTGTTTAGGGTGTAAGGGAGAAATGCACAGTGGAAATGTGGGGCTTGTTCAGGGTGTAAGGGGGAAATGCACAGTGGAATTGTGGGGCTTGTTCAGGGTGTTAGGCAGAAATACACAGTGGAATTCTGGGGCTTGTTCAGGGTGTTAGGGAGAAATGCACAGTGGAATTGTGGGGCTTGTTTAGGGTGTTAGGGAGAAATGCACATTGGAATTGAGGGCTTGTTCAGGGTGTTAGGGAGAAATGCACAGTGGAATTGTGGGTCTTGTTCAGGGTGTCAGGGCGAAATGCACAGCGGAATTGTGGGGCTTGTTCAGGGTGTAAGGGAGAAATGCACACTGGAATTGTGGGGCTTGTTTAGGGTGTCAGGGAGAACTGCACAGTGGAATTGTGGGGCTTGTTCAGGGTGTAAGGGAGAAATGCACAATGGAAATGTGTGCTTGTTCAGGGTGTAAATGAGAAATGCACAGTGGAAGTGTGGGGCTTGTTTAGGGTGTAAGGGAGAAATGCACAGTGGAAATGTGGGGCTTGTTCAGGGTGTAAGGGAGAAATGCAGAGTGGAAATGTGGGGCTTGTTCAGGGTGTAAGGGAGAAATGCACAGTGGAATTGTGGGACTTGTTTAGGGTGTAAGGGAGAAATGCACAGTGGAAATGTGGGGCTTGTTCAGGGTGCAAGGGAGAAATGCACAGTGGAATTGTCGGGCTTGTTCAGGGTGTAAGAGAGAAATGCACAGTGGAAATGTGGGCTTCTTCAGGGTGTAAGGGAGAAATGCACAGTGGAATTGTCGGGCTTGTTTAGGGTGTAAGGGAGAAATGCACAGTGGAAATGTGGGGCTTGTTCAGGGTGTAAGGGGGAAATGCACAGTGGAAATGTGGGCTTCTTCAGGGTGTAAGGGAGAAATGCACAGTGGAATTGTCGGGCTTGTTCAGGGTGCAAGGGAGAAATGCACAGTGGAAATGTGGGCTTGTTCAGGGTGTAAGGGGGAAATGCACAGTGGAAATGTGGGCTTCTTCAGGGTGTAAGGGAGAAATGCACAGTGGAAATGTGGGCTTGTTCAGGGTGTAAGCGGGAAATGCACAGTGGAAATGTGGGCTTCTTCAGGGTGTAAGGGAGAAATGCACAGTGGAAATGTGGGCTTCTTCAGGGTGTAAGGGAGAAATGCACAGTGGAAATGTGGGCTTGTTCAGGGTGTAAGGGGGAAATGCACAGTGGAAATGTGGGTTGTTCAGGGTGTAAGGGGGAAATGCACAGTGGAAGTGTGGGGCTTGTTCAGGGTGTAAGGGAGAAATGCACAGTGGAAATGTGGTCTTGTTCAGAGTGTAAGGGAGAAATGCACAGTGGAAGTGTGGGGCTTGTTCAGGGTGTAAATGTGAAATGCACAGTGGAATTGAGGGCTTGTTCAGGGTGTTAGGGAGAAATGCACAGTGGAATTGTGGGGCTTGTTCAGGGTGTCAGGGCGAAATGCACAGCGGAATTGTGGGGCTTGTTCAGGGTGTAAGGGAGAAATGCACACTGGAATTGTGGGGCTTGTTTAGGGTGTCAGGGAGAACTGCACAGTGGAATTGTGGGGCTTGTTCAGGGTGTAAGGGAGAAATGCACAATGGAAATGTGTGCTTGTTCAGGGTGTAAATGAGAAATGCACAGTGGAAGTGTGGGGCTTGTTTAGGGTGTAAGGGAGAAATGCACAGTGGAAATGTGGGGCTTGTTCAGGGTGTAAGGGAGAAATGCAGAGTGGAAATGTGGGGCTTGTTCAGGGTGTAAGGGAGAAATGCACAGTGGAATTGTGGGACTTGTTTAGGGTGTAAGGGAGAAATGCACAGTGGAAATGTGGGGCTTGTTCAGGGTGCAAGGGAGAAATGCACAGTGGAATTGTCGGGCTTGTTCAGGGTGTAAGAGAGAAATGCACAGTGGAAATGTGGGCTTCTTCAGGGTGTAAGGGAGAAATGCACAGTGGAATTGTCGGGCTTGTTTAGGGTGTAAGGGAGAAATGCACAGTGGAAATGTGGGGCTTGTTCAGGGTGTAAGGGGGAAATGCACAGTGGAAATGTGGGCTTCTTCAGGGTGTAAGGGAGAAATGCACAGTGGAATTGTCGGGCTTGTTCAGGGTGCAAGGGAGAAATGCACAGTGGAAATGTGGGCTTGTTCAGGGTGTAAGGGGGAAATGCACAGTGGAAATGTGGGCTTCTTCAGGGTGTAAGGGAGAAATGCACAGTGGAAATGTGGGCTTGTTCAGGGTGTAAGCGGGAAATGCACAGTGGAAATGTGGGCTTCTTCAGGGTGTAAGGGAGAAATGCACAGTGGAAATGTGGGCTTCTTCAGGGTGTAAGGGAGAAATGCACAGTGGAAATGTGGGCTTGTTCAGGGTGTAAGGGGGAAATGCACAGTGGAAATGTGGGTTGTTCAGGGTGTAAGGGGGAAATGCACAGTGGAAGTGTGGGGCTTGTTCAGGGTGTAAGGGAGAAATGCACAGTGGAAATGTGGTCTTGTTCAGAGTGTAAGGGAGAAATGCACAGTGGAAGTGTGGGGCTTGTTCAGGGTGTAAATGTGAAATGCACAGTGGAAGTGTGGGGCTTGTTCAGGGTGTTAGGGAGAAATGCACAGTGGAAGTGTGGGGCTTGTTCAGGGTGTAATGGAGAAATGCAGACTGGAATTGTGGGGCTTGTTCAGGGTGTAAGGGAGAAATGCAGAGTGGAAATGTGGGGCTTGTTCAGGGTGTAAATGAGAAATGCACAGTGGAATTGTGGGACTTGTTTAGGGTGTAAGGGAGAAATGCACAGTGGAAATGTGGGGCTTGTTCAGGGTGTAAGGGAGAAATGCAGAGTGGAAATGTGGGGCTTGTTCAGGGTGTAAGGGAGAAATGCACAGTGGAATTGTGGGATTTGTTTAGGGTGTAAGGGAGAAATGCACAGTGGAAATGTGGGGCTTGTTCAGGGTGCAAGGGAGAAATGCACAGTGGAATTGTCGGGCTTGTTCAGGGTGTAAGAGAGAAATGCACAGTGGAAATGTGGGCTTCTTCAGGGTGTAAGGGAGAAATGCACAGTGGAAATGTGGGCTTGTTCAGGGTGTAAGCGGGAAATGCACAGTGGAAATGTGGGCTTCTTCAGGGTGTAAGGGAGAAATGCACAGTGGAATTGTCGGGCTTGTTTAGGGTGTAAGGGAGAAATGCACAGTGGAAATGTGGGGCTTGTTCAGGGTGTAAGGGGGAAATGCACAGTGGAAATGTGGGCTTCTTCAGGGTGTAAGGGAGAAATGCACAGTGGAATTGTCGGGCTTGTTCAGGGTGCAAGGGAGAAATGCACAGTGGAAATGTGGGCTTGTTCAGGGTGTAAGGGAGAAATGCACAGTGGAAATGTGGGCTTCTTCAGGGTGTAAGGGAGAAATGCACAGTGGAAATGTGGGCTTGTTCAGGGTGTAAGCGGGAAATGCACAGTGGAAATGTGGGCTTCTTCAGGGTGTAAGGGAGAAATGCACAGTGGAAATGTGGGCTTCTTCAGGGTGTAAGGGAGAAATGCACAGTGGAAATGTGGGCTTGTTCAGGGTGTAAGGGGGAAATGCACAGTGGAAATGTGGGCTTGTTCAGGGTGTAAGGGGGAAATGCTCAGTGGAAGTGTGGGGCTTGTTCAGGGTGTAAGGGAGAAATGCACAGTGGAAATGTGGTCTTGTTCAGAGTGTAAGGGAGAAATGCACAGTGGAAGTGTGGGGCTTGTTCAGGGTGTAAATGAGAAATGCACAGTGGAAGTGTGGGGCTTGTTCAGGGTGTTAGGGAGAAATGCACAGTGGAAGTGTGGGGCTTGTTCAGGGTGTAATGGAGAAATGCACAGTGGAATTGTGGGGCTTGTTTAGGGTGTTAGGGAGAAATGCACAGTGGAATTGAGGGCTTGTTCAGGGTGTAAGGGAGAAATGCACAGTGGAATTGTGGGGCTTATTCAGTGTGTAAGGGAGAAATGCACACTGGAATTGTGGGGCTTGTTCAGGGTGTTAGGCAGAAATACACAGTGGAATTCTGGGGCTTGTTCAGGGTGTTAGGGAGAAATGCACAGTGGAATTGTGGGGCTTGTTTAGGGTGTTAGGGAGAAATGCACATTGGAATTGAGGGCTTGTTCAGGGTGTTAGGGAGAAATGCACAGTGGAATTGAGGGCTTGTTCAGGGTGTTAGGGAGAAATGCACAGTGGAATTGTGGGGCTTGTTCAGGGTGTAAGGGAGAAATGCACAGTGGAAGTGTGGTGCTTGTTCAGGGTGTAATGGAGAAATGCACAGTGGAAGTGTGGGGCTTGTTCAGGGTGTAAGGGAGAAATGCACAGTGGAAGTGTGGGGCTTGTTCAGGGTGTAATATAGAAATGCACACTGGAATTGTGGGGCTTGTTCAGGGTGTAAGGGAGAAATGCACAGTGGAAGTGTGGGGCTTGTTCAGGGTGTCAGGGAGAAATGCACAGTGGAATTGTGGGGCTTGTTCAGGGTGTAAATGAGAAATGCACAGTGGAAGTGTGGGCTTGTTTAGGGTGTAAGGGGGAAATGCACAGTGGAATTGTGGGGCTTGTTCAGGGTGTAGGGGAGAAATGCACAGTGGAATTGTGGGGCTTGTTCAGGGCGTAAGGGAGAAATGCACAGTGGAATTGTGGGTCTTGTTCAGGGTGTAAGGGAGAAATGCAGAGTGGAAATGTGGGGCTTGTTCAGGGTTTAAATGAGAAATGCACAGTGGAAATGTGGGGCTTGTTCAGGGTGCAAGGGAGAAATGCTGAGTGGAAATGTGGGGCTTGTTCAGGGTGTAAGGGAGAAATGCACAGTGGAAATGTGGGGCATGTTCAGGGTGTAAGGGAGAAATGCAGAGTGGAAATGTGGGGCTTGTTCAGGGTGCAAGGGAGAAATGCACAGTGGAAATGTGGGGCTTGTTCAGGGTGTAAGGGAGAAATGCAGAGTGGAAATGTGGGGCTTGTTCAGGGTGTAAGGGAGAAATGCACAGTGGAATTGTGGGACTTGTTTAGGGTGTAAGGGAGAAATGCACAGTGGAAATGTGGGGCTTGTTCAGGGTGCAAGGGAGAAATGCACAGTGGAATTGTCGGGCTTGTTCAGGGTGTAAGAGAGAAATGCACAGTGGAAATGTGGGCTTGTTCAGGGTGTAAGGGGGAAATGCACAGTGGAAATGTGGGCTTCTTCAGGGTGTAAGGGAGAAATGCACAGTGGAAATGTGGGCTTGTTCAGGGTGTAAGGGGGAAATGCACAGTGGAAATTTGGGCTTGTTCAGGGTGTAAGGGAGAAATGCACAGTGGAAATGTGGTCTTGTTCAGAGTGTAAGGGAGAAATGCACAGTGGAAGTGTGGGGCTTGTTCAGGGTGTAAATGAGAAATGCACAGTGGAATTGTGGGGTTTGTTCAGGGTGTAAGGGAGAAATGCACAGTGGAATTGTGGGGCTTGTTCAGGGTGTAAGGGAGAAATGCACAGTGGAAGTGTGGGGCTTGTTCAGGGTGTTAGGGAGAAATGCACAGTGGAAGTGTGGGGCTTGTTCAGGGTGTAATGGAGAAATGCACAGTGGAATTGTGGGGCTTGTTTAGGGTGTTAGGGAGAAATGCACAGTGGAATTGAGGGCTTGTTCAGGGTGTAAGGGAGAAATGCACAGTGGAATTGTGGGGCTTGTTCAGTGTGTAAGGGAGAAATGCACACTGGAATTGTGGGGCTTGTTCAGGGTGTTAGGCAGAAATACACAGTGGAATTCTGGGGCTTGTTCAGGGTGTTAGGGAGAAATGCACAGTGGAATTGTGGGGCTTGTTTAGGGTGTTAGGGAGAAATGCACATTGGAAATGAGGGCTTGTTCAGGGTGTTAGGGAGAAATGCACAGTGGAATTGTGGGTCTTGTTCAGGGTGTCAGGGCGAAATGCACAGCGGAATTGTGGGGCTTGTTCAGGGTGTAAGGGAGAAATGCACAATGGAAATGTGTGCTTGTTCAGGGTGTAAATGAGAAATGCACAGTGGAAGTGTGGGGCTTGTTTAGGGTGTAAGGGAGAAATGCACAGTGGAAATGTGGGGCTTGTTCAGGGTGTAAGGGAGAAATGCAGAGTGGAAATGTGGGGCTTGTTCAGGGTGTAAGGGAGAAATGCACAGTGGAATTGTGGGACTTGTTTAGGGTGTAAGGGAGAAATGCACAGTGGAAATGTGGGGCTTGTTCAGGGTGCAAGGGAGAAATGCACAGTGGAATTGTCGGGCTTGTTCAGGGTGTAAGAGAGAAATGCACAGTGGAAATGTGGGCTTCTTCAGGGTGTAAGGGAGAAATGCACAGTGGAATTGTCGGGCTTGTTTAGGGTGTAAGGGAGAAATGCACAGTGGAAATATGGGGCTTGTTCAGGTTGTAAGGGGGAAATGCACAGTGGAAATGTGGGCTTCTTCAGGGTGTAAGGGAGAAATGCACAGTGGAATTGTCGGGCTTGTTCAGGGTGCAAGGGAGAAATGCACAGTGGAAATGTGGGCTTGTTCAGGGTGTAAGGGGGAAATGCACAGTGGAAATGTGGGCTTCTTCAGGGTGTAAGGGAGAAATGCACAGTGGAAATGTGGGCTTGTTCAGGGTGTAAGCGGGAAATGCACAGTGGAAATGTGGGCTTCTTCAGGGTGTAAGGGAGAAATGCACAGTGGAAATGTGGGCTTGTTCAGGGTGTAAGGGGGAAATGCACAGTGGAAATGTGGGTTGTTCAGGGTGTAAGGGGGAAATGCACAGTGGAAGTGTGGGGCTTGTTCAGGGTGTAAGGGAGAAATGCACAGTGGAAATGTGGTCTTGTTCAGAGTGTAAGGGAGAAATGCACAGTGGAAGTGTGGGGCTTGTTCAGGGTGTAAATGAGAAAAGCACAGTGGAAGTGTGGGGCTTGTTCAGGGTGTTAGGGAGAAATGCACAGTGGAAGTGTGGGGCTTGTTCAGGGTGTAATATAGAAATGCACACTGGAATTGTGGGGCTTGTTCAGGGTGTAAGGGAGAAATGCAGAGTGGAAATGTGGGGCTTGTTCAGGGTGTAAATGAGAAATGCACAGTGGAATTGTGGGACTTGTTTAGGGTGTAAGGGAGAAATGCACAGTGGAAATGTGGGGCTTGTTCAGGGTGTAAGGGAGAAATGCAGAGTGGAAATGTGGGGCTTGTTCAGGGTGTAAGGGAGAAATGCACAGTGGAATTGTGGGATTTGTTTAGGGTGTAAGGGAGAAATGCACAGTGGAAATGTGGGGGCTTGTTCAGGGTGCAAGGGAGAAATGCACAGTGGAATTGTCGGGCTTGTTCAGGGTGTAAGAGAGAAATGCACAGTGGAAATGTGGGCTTCTTCAGGGTGTAAGGGAGAAATGCACAGTGGAATTGTCGGGCTTGTTTAGGGTGTAAGGGAGAAATGCACAGTGGAAATGTGGGGCTTGTTCAGGGTGTAAGGGGGAAATGCACAGTGGAATTGTGGGGCTTGTTCAGGGTGTTAGGCAGAAATACACAGTGGAATTCTGGGGCTTGTTCAGGGTGTTAGGGAGAAATGCACAGTGGAATTGTGGGGCTTGTTTAGGGTGTTAGGGAGAAATGCACATTGGAATTGAGGGCTTGTTCAGGGTGTTAGGGAGAAATGCACAGTGGAATTGTGGGTCTTGTTCAGGGTGTCAGGGCGAAATGCACAGCGGAATTGTGGGGCTTGTTCAGGGTGTAAGGGAGAAATGCACACTGGAATTGTGGGGCTTGTTTAGGGTGTCAGGGAGAACTGCACAGTGGAATTGTGGGGCTTGTTCAGGGTGTAAGGGAGAAATGCACAATGGAAATGTGTGCTTGTTCAGGGTGTAAATGAGAAATGCACAGTGGAAGTGTGGGGCTTGTTTAGGGTGTAAGGGAGAAATGCACAGTGGAAATGTGGGGCTTGTTCAGGGTGTAAGGGAGAAATGCAGAGTGGAAATGTGGGGCTTGTTCAGGGTGTAAGGGAGAAATGCACAGTGGAATTGTGGGACTTGTTTAGGGTGTAAGGGAGAAATGCACAGTGGAAATGTGGGGCTTGTTCAGGGTGCAAGGGAGAAATGCACAGTGGAATTGTCGGGCTTGTTCAGGGTGTAAGAGAGAAATGCACAGTGGAAATGTGGGCTTCTTCAGGGTGTAAGGGAGAAATGCACAGTGGAATTGTCGGGCTTGTTTAGGGTGTAAGGGAGAAATGCACAGTGGAAATGTGGGGCTTGTTCAGGGTGTAAGGGGGAAATGCACAGTGGAAATGTGGGCTTCTTCAGGGTGTAAGGGAGAAATGCACAGTGGAATTGTCGGGCTTGTTCAGGGTGCAAGGGAGAAATGCACAGTGGAAATGTGGGCTTGTTCAGGGTGTAAGGGGGAAATGCACAGTGGAAATGTGGGCTTCTTCAGGGTGTAAGGGAGAAATGCACAGTGGAAATGTGGGCTTGTTCAGGGTGTAAGCGGGAAATGCACAGTGGAAATGTGGGCTTCTTCAGGGTGTAAGGGAGAAATGCACAGTGGAAATGTGGGCTTCTTCAGGGTGTAAGGGAGAAATGCACAGTGGAAATGTGGGTTGTTCAGGGTGTAAGGGGGAAATGCACAGTGGAAGTGTGGGGCTTGTTCAGGGTGTAAGGGAGAAATGCACAGTGGAAATGTGGTCTTGTTCAGAGTGTAAGGGAGAAATGCACAGTGGAAGTGTGGGGCTTGTTCAGGGTGTAAATGTGAAATGCACAGTGGAAGTGTGGGGCTTGTTCAGGGTGTTAGGGAGAAATGCACAGTGGAAGTGTGGGGCTTGTTCAGGGTGTAATGGAGAAATGCACACTGGAATTGTGGGGCTTGTTCAGGGTGTAAGGGAGAAATGCAGAGTGGAAATGTGGGGCTTGTTCAGGGTGTAAATGAGAAATGCACAGTGGAATTGTGGGACTTGTTTAGGGTGTAAGGGAGAAATGCACAGTGGAAATGTGGGGCTTGTTCAGGGTGTAAGGGAGAAATGCAGAGTGGAAATGTGGGGCTTGTTCAGGGTGTAAGGGAGAAATGCACAGTGGAATTGTGGGATTTGTTTAGGGTGTAAGGGAGAAATGCACAGTGGAAATGTGGGGCTTGTTCAGGGTGCAAGGGAGAAATGCACAGTGGAATTGTCGGGCTTGTTCAGGGTGTAAGAGAGAAATGCACAGTGGAAATGTGGGCTTCTTCAGGGTGTAAGGGAGAAATGCACAGTGGAAATGTGGGCTTGTTCAGGGTGTAAGCGGGAAATGCACAGTGGAAATGTGGGCTTCTTCAGGGTGTAAGGGAGAAATGCACAGTGGAAATGTGGGCTTGTTCAGGGTGTAAGGGGGAAATGCACAGTGGAAATGTGGGCTTGTTCAGGGTGTAAGGGGGAAATGCACAGTGGAAGTGTGGGGCTTGTTCAGGGTGTAAGGGAGAAATGCACAGTGGAAATGTGGTCTTGTTCAGAGTGTAAGGGAGAAATGCACAGTGGAAGTGTGGGGCTTGTTCAGGGTGTAAATGAGAAATGCACAGTGGAAGTGTGGGGCTTGTTCAGGGTGTTAGGGAGAAAAGCACAGTGGAAGTGTGGGGCTTGTTCAGGGTGTAATGGAGAAATGCACAGTGGAATTGTGGGGCTTGTTTAGGGTGTTAGGGAGAAATGCACAGTGGAATTGAGGGCTTGTTCAGGGTGTAAGGGAGAAATGCACAGTGGAATTGTGGGGCTTGTTCAGTGTGTAAGGGAGAAATGCACACTGGAATTGTGGGGCTTGTTCAGGGTGTTAGGCAGAAATACACAGTGGAATTCTGGGGCTTGTTCAGGGTGTTAGGGAGAAATGCACAGTGGAATTGTCGGGCTTGTTTAGGGTGTTAGGGAGAAATGCACATTGGAATTGAGGGCTTGTTCAGGGTGTTAGGGAGAAATGCACAGTGGAATTCAGGGCTTGTTCAGGGTGTTAGGGAGAAATGCACAGTGGAATTGTGGGGCTTGTTCAGGGTGTAAGGGAGAAATGCACAGTGGAAGTGTGGGGGCTTGTTCAGGGTGTAAGGGAGAAATGCACAGTGGAATTGTGGGGCTTGTTCAGGGTGTAAGGGAGAAATGCACAGTGGCAGTGTGGGGCTTGTTCAGGGTGTAAGGGAGAAATGCACAGTGGAAGTGTGGGGCTTGTTCAGGGTGTAAGGGAGAAATGCACAGTGGAAGTGTGGGGCTTGTTCAGGGTGTCAGGGAGAAATGCACAGTGGAATTGTGGGGCTTGTTCAGGGTGTAATGGAGAAATGCACAGTGGAATTGTGGGGCTTGTTCAGGGTGTAAGGGAGAAATGCACAGTGGAATTGTGGGGCTTGTTCAGGGCGTAAGGGAGAAATGCACAGTGGAATTGTGGGTCTTGTTCAGGGTGTAAGGGAGAAATGCAGAGTGGAAATGTGGGGCTTGTTCAGGGTTTAAATGAGAAATGCACAGTGGAAATGTGGGGCTTGTTCAGGGTGCAAGGGAGAAATGCAGAGTGGAAATGTGGGGCTTGTTCAGGGTGTAAGGGAGAAATGCACAGTGGAAATGTGGGGCTTGTTCAGGGTGTAAGGGAGAAATGCAGAGTGGAAATGTGGGGCTTGTTCAGGGTGCAAGGGAGAAATGCACAGTGGAAATGTGGGGCTTGTTCAGGGTGTAAGGGAGAAATGCAGAGTGGAAATGTGGGGCTTGTTCAGGGTGTAAGGGAGAAATGCACAGTGGAAGTGTGGGGCTTGTTCAGGGTGTAAGGGAGAAATGCACAGTGGAAGTGTGGGGCTTGTTCAGGGTGTCAGGGAGAAATGCACAGTGGAATTGTGGGGCTTGTTCAGGGTGTAAATGAGAAATGCACAGTGGAAGTGTGGGCTTGTTTAGGGTGTAAGGGGGAAATGCACAGTGGAATTGTGGGACTGGTTCAGGGTGTAAGGGAGAAATGCACAGTGGAATTCTGGGGCTTGTTCAGGGCGTAAGGGAGAAATGCACAGTGGAATTGTGGGTCTTGTTCAGGGTGTAAGGGAGAAATGCAGAGTGGAAATGTGGGGCTTGTTCAGGGTTTAAATGAGAAATGCACAGTGGAAATGTGGGGCTTGTTCAGGGTGCAAGGGAGAAATGCAGAGTGGAAATGTGGGGCTTGTTCAGGGTGTAAGGGAGAAATGCACAGTGGAAATGTGGGGCTTGTTCAGGGTGTAAGGGAGAAATGCACAGTGGAATTGTGGGGCTTGTTCAGGGTGTAAGGGAGAAATGCAGAGTGGAAATGTGGGGCTTGTTCAGGGTGTAAGGAGAAATGCACAGTGGAATTGTGGGACTTTTTTAGGGTGTAAGGGAGAAATGCACAGTGGAAATGTGGGGCTTGTTCAGGGTGCAAGGGAGAAATGCACAGTGGAATTGTCGGGCTTGTTCAGGGTGTAAGAGAGAAATGCACAGTGGAAATGTGGGCTTGTTCAGGGTGTAAGGGGAAATGCACAGTGGAAATGTGGGCTTCTTCAGGGTGTAAGGGAGAATGCACAGTGGGAAATGTGGGCTTGTTCAGGGTGTAAGGGGGAAATGCACAGTGGAAATGTGGGCTTGTTCAGGGTGTAAGGGAGAAATGCACAGTGGAAATGTGGTCTTGTCAGAGTGTAAGGGAGAAATGCACAGTGGAAGTGTGGGGCTTGTTCAGGGTGTAAATGAGAAATGCACAGTGGAATTGGGGGTGTTTGTTCAGGGTGTAAGGGAGAAATGCACAGTGGAATTGTGGGGCTTGTTCAGGGTGTAAGGAGAAATGCACAGTGGAAGTGTGGGGCTTGTTCAGGGTGTTAGGGAGAAATGCACAGTGGAAGTGTGGGGCTTGTTCAGGGTGTAATGGAGAAATGCACAGTGGAATTGTGGGGCTTGTTTAGGGTGTTAGGGAGAAATGCACAGTGGAATTGAGGGCTTGTTCAGGGTGTAAGGGAGAAATGCACAGTGGAATTGTGGGGCTTGTTCAGTGTGTAAGGAGAAATGCACACTGGAATTGTGGGGCTTGTTCAGGGTGTTAGGCAGAAATACACAGTGGAATTCTGGGGCTTGTTCAGGGGTTAGGGAGAAATGCACAGTGGAATTGTGGGGCTTGTTTAGGGTGTTAGGGAGAAATGCACATTGGAATTGAGGGCTTGTTCAGGGTGTTAGGGAGAAATGCACAGTGGAATTGTGGGTCTTGTCAGGGTGTCAGGGCGAAATGCACAGCGGAATTGTGGGGCTTGTTCAGGGTGTAAGGGAGAAATGCCACACTGGAATTGTGGGGCTTGTTTAGGGTGTCAGGGAGAACTGCACAGTGGAAATGTGGGGCTTGTTCAGGGTGTAAATGAGAAATGCACAGTGGAATTGTGGGACTTGTTTAGGGTGTAAGGGAGAAATGCACAGTGGAAATGTGGGGCTTGTTCAGGGTGTAAGGGAGAAATGCAGAGTGGAAATGTGGGGGCTTGTTCAGGGTGTAAGGGCGAAATGCACAGTGGAATTGTGGGATTTGTTTAGGGTGTAAGGGAGAAATGCACAGTGGAAATGTGGGGCTTGTTCAGGGTGCAAGGGAGAAATGCACAGTGGATTGTCGGGCTTGTTCAGGGTGTAAGAGAGAAATGCACAGTGGAAATGTGGGCTTCTTCAGGGTGTAAGGGAGAATGCACAGTGGAAATGTGGGCTTGTTCAGGGTGTAAGCGGGAAATGCACAGTGGAAATGTGGGCTTCTTCAGGGTGTAAGGGAGAAATGCACAGTGGAAATGTGGGCTTGTTCAGGTGTGTAAGGGGGAAATGCACAGTGGAAATGTGGGCTTGTTAGGGTGTAAGGGGGAAATGCACAGTGGAAGTGTGGGGCTTGTTCAGGGTGTAAGGGAGAAATGCACAGTGGAAATGTGGTCTTGTTCAGAGTGTAAGGGAGAAATGCACAGTGGAAGTGTGGGGCTTGTTCAGGGTGTAAATGAGAAATGCACAGTGGAAGTGTGGGGCTTGTTCAGGGTGTTAGGGAGAAATGCACAGTGGAAGTGTGGGGCTTGTTCAGGGTGTAATGGAGAAATGCACAGTGGAATTGTGGGGCTTGTTTAGGGTGTTAGGGAGAAATGCACAGTGGAATTGAGGGCTTGTTCAGGGTGTAAGGAGAAATGCACAGTGGAATTGTGGGGCTTGTTCAGTGTGTAAGGGAGAAAATGCACACTGGAATTGTGGGGCTGTTCAGGGTGTTAGGCAGAAATACACAGTGGAATTCTGGGGCTTGTTCAGGGTGTTAGGGAGAAATGCACAGTGGAATAGTCGGGCTTGTTTAGGGTGTTAGGGAGAAATGCACATTGGAATTGAGGGCTTGTTCAGGGTGTTAGGGAGAAATGCACAGTGGAATTCAGGGCTTGTTCAGGGTGTTAGGGAGAAATGCACAGTGGAATTGTGGGGGGCTTGTTCAGGGTGTAAGGGAGAAATGCACAGTGGAAGTGTGGGGCTTGTTCAGGGTGTAAGGGAGAAATGCACAGTGGAATTGTGGGGCTTGTTCAGGGTGTAAGGGAGAAATGCACAGTGGCAGTGTGGGGCTTGTTCAGGGTTGTAAGGGAGAAATGCACAGTGGAAGTGTGGGGCTTGTTCAGGGTGTAAGGGAGAAATGCACAGTGGAAGTGTGGGGCTTGTTCAGGGTGTCAGGGAGAAATGCACAGTGGAATTGTGGGGCTTGTTCAGGGTGTAATGGAGAAATGCACAGTGGAATTGTGGGGCTTGTTCAGGGTGTAAGGGAGAAATGCACAGTGGAATTGTGGGGCTTGTTCAGGGCGTAAGGGGAGAAATGCACAGTGGAATTGTGGTCTTGTTCAGGGTGTAAGGGAGAAATGCAGAGTGGAAATGTGGGGCTTGTTCAGGGTTTAAATGAGAAATGCACAGTGGAAATGTCGGGCTTGTTCAGGGTGCAAGGGAGAAATGCAGAGTGGAAATGTGGGGCTTGTTCAGGGTGTAAGGGAGAAATGCACAGTGGAAATGTGGGGCTTGTTCAGCGGTGTAAGGGAAAATGCAGAGTGGAAATGTGGGGCTTGTTCAGGGTGCAAGGGAGAAAATGCACAGTGGAAATGTGGGGCTTGTTCAGGGTGTAAGGGAGAAATGCAGAGTGGAAATGTGGGGCTTGTTCAGGGTGTAAGGGAGAAATGCACAGTGGAAGTGTGGGGCTTGTTCAGGGTGTAAGGGAGAAATGCACAGTGGAAGTGTGGGGCTTGTTCAGGGTGTCAGGGAGAATGCACAGTGGAATTGTGGGGCTTGTTCAGGGTGTAAATGAGAAATGCACAGTGGAAGTGTGGGCTTGTTTAGGGTGTAAGGGGGAAATGCACAGTGGAATTGTGGGACTGGTTCAGGGGTGTAAGGGAGAAATGCACAGTGGAATTCTGGGGCTTGTTCAGGGCGTAAGGGAGAAATGCACAGTGGAATTGTGGGTCTTGTTCAGGGTGTAAGGGAGAAATGCAGAGGTGGAAATGTGGGGCTTGTTCAGGGTTTAAATGAGAAATGCACAGTGGAAATGTGGGGCTTGTTCAGGGTGCAAGGGAGAAATGCAGAGTGGAAATGTGGGGCTTGTTCAGGGTGTAAGGAGAAATGCACAGTGGAAATGTGGGGCTTGTTCAGGGTGTAAGGGAGAAATGCACAGTGGAATTGTGGGGCTTGTTCAGGGTGTAAGGGAGAAATGCAGAGTGGAAATGTGGGGCTTGTTCAGGGTGTAAGGGAGAAATGCACAGTGGAATTGTGGGACTTTTTTAGGGTGTAAGGGAGAAATGCACAGTGGAAATGTGGGGCTTGTTCAGGGTGCAAGGGGAGAAATGCACAGTGGAATTGTCGGGCTTGTTCAGGGTGTAAGAGAGAAATGCACAGTGGAAATGTGGGCTTGTTCAGGGTGTAAGGGGGAAATGCACAGTGGAAATGTGGGCTTCTTCAGGGTGTAAGGGAGAATGCACAGTGGAAATGTGGGCTTGTTCAGGGTGTAAGGGGGAAATGCACAGTGGAAATGTGGGCTTGTTCAGGGTGTAAGGGAGAAATGCACAGTGGAAATGTGGTCTTGTTCAGAGTGTAAGGGAGAAATGCACAGTGGAAGTGTGGGGCTTGTTCAGGGTGTAAATGAGAAATGCACAGTGGAATTGTGGGGTTTGTTCAGGGTGTAAGGGAGAAATGCACAGTGGAATTGTGGGGCTTGTTCAGGGTGTAAGGGAGAAATGCACAGTGGAAGTGTGGGGCTTGTTCAGGGTGTTAGGGAGAAATGCACAGTGGAAGTGTGGGGCTTGTTCAGGGTGTAATGGAGAAATGCACAGTGGAATTGTGGGGCTTGTTTAGGGTGTTAGGGAGAAATGCACAGTGGAATTGAGGGCTTGTTCAGGGTGTAAGGGAGAAATGCACAGTGGAATTGTGGGGCTTGTTCAGTGTGTAAAGGGAGAAATGCACACTGGAATTGTGGGGCTTGTTCAGGGTGTTAGGCAGAAATACACAGTGGAATTCTGGGGCTTGTTCAGGGTGTTAGGGAGAAATGCACAGTGGGAATTGTGGGGCTTGTTTAGGGTGTTAGGGAGAAATGCACATTGGAATTGAGGGCTTGTTCAGGGTGTTAGGGAGAAATGCACAGTGGAATTGTGGGTCTTGTTCAGGGTGTCAGGGCGAAATGCACAGCGGAATTGTGGGGCTTGTTCAGGGTGTAAGGGAGAAATGCACACTGGAATTGTGGGGCTTGTTTAGGGTGTCAGGGAGAAACTGCACAGTGGAATTGTGGGGCTTGTTCAGGGTGTAAGGGAGAAATGCACAATGGAAATGTGTGCTTGTTCAGGGTGTAAATGAGAAATGCACAGTGGAAGTGTGGGGCTTGTTTAGGGTGTAAGGGAGAAATGCACAGTGGAAATGTGGGGCTTGTTCAGGGTGTAAGGGAGAAAATGCAGAGTGGAAATGTGGGGCTTGTTCAGGGTGTAAGGGAGAAATGCACAGTGGAATTGTGGGACTTGTTTAGGGTGTAAGGGAGAAATGCACAGTGGAAATGTGGGGCTTGTTCAGGGCGCAAGGGAGAAATGCACAGTGGAATTGTAGGGCTGGTTCAGGGTGTAAGGGGGAAATGCACAGTGGAAATGTGGGCTTCTTCAGGGTGTAAGGGAGAAATGCACAGTGGAATTGTCGGCTTGTTCAGGGTGCAAAGGAGAAATGCACAGTGGAAATGTGGGCTTGTTCAGGGTGTAAGGGGGAAATGCACAGTGGAAATGTGGGCTTCTTCAGGGTGTAAGGGAGAAATGCACAGTGGAAATGTGGGCTTGTTCAGGGTGTAAGGGGGAAATGCACAGTGGAAATGTGGGTTGTTCAGGGTGTAAGGGGGAAATGCACAGTGGAATTGTGGGGCTTGTTTAGGGTGTTAGGGAGAAATGCACATTGAATTGAGGGCTTGTTCAGGGTGTTAGGGAGAAATGCACAGTGGAATTCAGGGCTTGTTCAGGGTGTTAGGGAGAAATGCACAGTGGAATTGTGGGGCTTGTTCAGGGTGTAAGGGCGAAATGCACAGCGGAATTGTGGGCTTGTTCAGGGTGTAAGGGAGAAATGCACACTGGAATTGTGGGGCTTGTTTAGGTGTAAGGGAGAACTGCACAGTGGAATTGTGGGCTTGTTCAGGGTGTAAGGGAGAAATGCACAGTGGAATTGTGGGGCTTGTTCAGGGTGTAAGGGCGAAATGCACAGCGGAATTGTGGTGCTTGTTCAGGGTGTAAGGGAGAAATGCACACTGGAATTGTGTGGCTTGTTTAGGGTGTCAGGGAGAACTGCACAGTGGAATTGTGGGGCTTGTTCAGGGTGTAAGGGAGAAATGCACAATGGAAATGTGTGCTTGTTCAGTGTTCAGGGTGTAAGGGAGAAATGCACAGTGGAATTGTGGGGCTTGTTAGGGTGTAAGGGAGAAATGCACAGTGGAAGTGTGGGGCTTGTTCAGGTTGTAAGAGAGAAATGCACAGTGGAAATGTGGGGCTTGTTCAGGGTGTAAGGGAGAAATGCACAGTGGAAATGTGGGGCTTGTTCAGGGTGCAAGGGAGAAATGCACAGTGGAATTGTCGGGCTTGTTCAAGGTGTAAGAGAGAAATGCACAGTGGAAATGTGGGCTTGTTCAGGGTGTAAGGGGGAAATGCACAGTGGAAATGTGGGCTTCTTCAGGGTGTAAGGGAGAAATGCACAGTGGAAATGTGGGCTTGTTCAGGGTGTAAGGGGGAAATGCACAGTGGAATTGTGGGGCTTGTTTAGGGTGTTAGGGAGAAATGCACAGTGGAATTGTGGGGCTTGTCAGGGTGTAAGGGCGAAATGCACACTGGAATTGTGGGGCTTGTTTAGGGTGTCAGGGAGAACTGCACAGTGGAATTGTGGGGCTTGTTCAGGGTGTAAGGGAGAAATACACAGCGGAATTGTGGGGCTTGTTCAGGGTGTTAGGGAGAAATACACAGCGGAATTGTGGGGCTTGTTTAGGGTGTCAGGGAGAACTGCACAGTGGAATTGTGGGGCTTGTTTAGGGTGTCAGGGAGAACTGCACAGTGGAATTGTGGGGCTTGTTCAGGGTGTAAGGGAGAAATGCACAATGGAAATGTGTGCTTGTTCAGGGTGTAAGGGAGAAATGCACAGTGGAATTGTGGGGCTTGTTTAGGGTGTAAGGGAGAAATGCACAGTGGAATTGTGGGGCTTGTTCAGGGTGTTAGGGAGAAATACACAGCGGAATTGTGGGGCTTGTTCAGGGTGTTAGGGAGAAATACACAGCGGAATTGTGGGGCTTGTTCAGGGTGTAAGGGAGAAATGCACACTGGAATTGTGGGGCTTGTTTAGGGTGTCAGGGAGAACTACACAGTGGAATTGTGGGGCTTGTTCAGGGTGTTAGGGAGAAATACACAGCGGAATTGTGGGGCTTGTTCAGGGTGTAAGGGAGAAATGCACACTGGAATTGTGGGGCTTGTTCAGGGTGTTAGGGAGAAATACACAGCGGAATTGTGGGGCTTGTTCAGGGTGTAAGGGAGAAATGCACACTGGAATTGTGGGGCTTGTTTAGGGTGTCAGGGAGAACTGCACAGTGGAATTGTGGGGCTTGTTCAGGGTGTAAGGGAGAAATGCACAATGGAAATGTGTGCTTGTTCAGGGTGTAAGGGAGAAATGCAGAGTGGAATTGTGGGGCTTGTTTAGGGTGTAAGGGAGAAATGCACAGTGGAATTGTGGGGCTTGTTCAGGGTGTAAATGAGAAATGCACAGTGGAAGTGTGGGGCTTGTTTAGGGTGTAAGGGAGAAATGCACAGTGGAAATGTGGTCTTGTTCAGGGTGTAAGGGAGAAATGCACAGTGGAAGTGTGGGGCTTGTTCAGTGTGTAAATGAGAAATGCACAGTGGAAGTGTGGGGCTTGTTCAGGGTGTTAGGGAGAAATGCACAGTGGAAGTGTGGGGCTTGTTCAGGGTGTAATGGAGAAATGCACAGTGGAATTGTGGGGCTTGTTTAGGGTGTTAGGGAGAAATGCACAGTGGAATTGAGGGCTTGTTCAGGGTGTAAGGGAGAAATGCACAGTGGAATTGTGGGGCTTGTTCAGGGTGTAAGGGAGAAATGCACACTGGAATTGTGGGGCTTGTTCAGGGTGTTAGGCAGAAATACACAGTGGAATTCTGGGGCTTGTTCAGGGTGTTAGGGAGAAATGCACAGTGGAATTGTGGGGCTTGTTTAGGGTGTTAGGGAGAAATGCACATTGGAATTGAGGGCTTGTTCAGGGTGTTAGGGAGAAATGCACAGTGGAATTGAGGGCTTGTTCAGGGTGTTAGGGAGAAATGCACAGTGGAAGTGTGGGCTTGTTCAGGGTGTAAGGGGGAAATGCACAGTGGAATTGTGGGGCTTGTTTAGGGTGTTAGGGAGAAATGCACAGTGGAATTGTGGGGCTTGTCAGGGTGTAAGGGCGAAATGCACACTGGAATTGTGGGGCTTGTTTAGGGTGTCAGGGAGAACTGCACAGTGGAATTGTGGGGCTTGTTCAGGGTGTAAGGGAGAAATACACAGCGGAATTGTGGGGCTTGATTGTGGGGCTTGTTCAGGGTGTTAGGGAGAAATACACAGCGGAATTGTGGGGCTTGTTTAGGGTGTCAGGGAGAACTGCACAGTGGAATTGTGGGGCTTGTTTAGGGTGTCAGGGAGAACTGCACAGTGGAATTGTGGGCTTGTTCAGGGTGTAAGGGAGAAATGCACAATGAAATGTGTGCTTGTTCAGGGTGTAAGGGAGAAATGCACAGTGGAATTGTGGGGCTTGTTTAGGGTGTAAGGGAGAAATGCACTGTGGAATTGTGGGGCTTGTTCAGGGTGTTAGGGAGAAATACACAGCGGAATTGTGGGGCTTGTTCAGGGTGTTAGGGAGAAATACACAGCGGAATTGTGGGGCTTGTTCAGGGTGTAAGGGAGAAATGCACACTGGAATTGTGGGGCTTGTTAAGGGTGTCAGGGAGAACTACACAGTGGAATTGTGGGCTTGTTCAGGGTGTTAGGGAGAATACACAGCGGAATTGTGGGCTTGTTCAGGGTGTAAGGGAGAAATGCACACTGAATTGTGGGGCTTGTTCAGGGTGTTAGGGAGAAATACACAGCGGAATTGTGGGGCTTGTTCAGGGTGTAAGGGAGAAATGCACACTGGAATTGTGGGGCTTGTTTAGGGTGTCAGGGAGAACTGCACAGTGGAATTGTGGGGCTTGTTCAGGGTGTAAGGGAGAAATGCACAATGGAAATGTGTGCTTGTTCAGGGTGTAAGGGAGAAATGCAGAGTGGAATTGTGGGGCTTGTTTAGGGTGTAAGGGAGAAATGCACAGTGGAATTGTGGGGCTTGTTCAGGGTGTAAATGAGAAATGCACAGTGGAAGTGTGGGGCTTGTTTAGGGTGTAAGGGAGAAATGCACAGTGGAAATGTGGGGCTTGTTCAGGGTGTAAGGGAGAAATGCAGAGTGGAAATGTGGGGTTGTTCAGGGTGTAAATGAGAAATGCACAGTGGAAGTGTGGGGCTTGTTCAGGGTGTTAGGCAGAAATACACAGTGGAATTGTGGGGCTTGTTCAGGGTGTTAGGGAGAAATACACAGCGGAATTGTGGGGCTTGTTCAGGGTGTAAGGGAGAAATGCACACTGGAATTGTGGGGCTTGTTTAGGGTGTCAGGGAGAACTACACAGTGGAATTGTGGGGCTTGTTCAGGGTGTTAGGGAGAAATACACAGCGGAATTGTGGGGCTTGTTCAGGGTGTAAGGGAGAAATGCACACTGGAATTGTGGGGCTTGTTCAGGGTGTTAGGAGAAATACACAGCGGAATTGTGGGGCTTGTTCAGGGTGTAAGGGAGAAATGCACACTGGAATTGTGGGGCTTGTTTAGGGTGTCAGGGAGAACTGCACAGTGGAATTGTGGGGCTTGTTCAGGGTGTAAGGGAGAAATGCACAATGGAAATGTGTGCTTGTTCAGGGTGTAAGGGAGAAATGCAGAGTGGAATTGTGGGGCTTGTTTAGGGTGTAAGGGAGAAATGCACAGTGGAATTGTGGGGCTTGTTCAGGGTGTAAATGAGAAATGCACAGTGGAAGTGTGGGGCTTGTTTAGGGTGTAAGGGAGAAATGCACAGTGGAAATGTGGGCTTGTTCAGGGTGTAAGGAGAAATGCAGAGTGGAAATGTGGGGCTTGTTCAGGGTGTAAATGAGAAATGCACAGTGGAATTGTGGGACTTGTTTAGGTGTAAGGGAGAAATGCACAGTGGAAATGTGGGGCTTGTTCAGGGTGTAAGGGAGAAATGCAGAGTGGAAATGTGGGGCTTGTTCAGGGTGTAAGGGGGAAATGCACAGTGGAAATGTGGGCTTGTTCAGGGTGTAAGGGGGAAATGCACAGTGGAAGTGTGGGGCTTGTTCAGGGTGTAAGGGAGAAATGCACAGTGGAAATGTGGTCTTGTTCAGAGTGTAAGGGAGAAATGCACAGTGGAAGTGTGGGGCTTGTTCAGTGTGTAAATGAGAAATGCACAGTGGAAGTGTGGGCTTGTTCAGGGTGTTAGGGAGAAATGCACAGTGGAAGTGTGGGGCTTGTTCAGGGTGTAATGGAGAAATGCACAGTGGAATTGTGGGGCTTGTTTAGGGTGTTAGGGAGAAATGCACAGTGGAATTGAGGGCTTGTTCAGGGTGTAAGGGAGAAATGCACAGTGGAATTGTGGGGCTTGTTCAGGGTGTAAGGGAGAAATGCACACTGGAATTGTAGGGCTTGTTCAGGGTGTTAGGCAGAAATACACAGTGGAATTCTGGGCTTGTTCAGGGTGTTAGGGAGAAATGCACAGTGGAATTGTGGGGCTTGTTTAGGGTGTTAGGGAGAAATGCACATTGGAATTGAGGGCTTGTTCAGGGTGTTAGGGAGAAATGCACAGTGGAATTGAGGCTTGTTCAGGGTGTTAGGGAGAAATGCACAGTGGAAATGTGGGCTTGTTCAGGGTGTAAGGGGGAAATGCACAGTGGAATTGTGGGGCTTGTTTAGGGTGTTAGGGAGAAATGCACAGTGGAATTGTGGGGCTTGTCAGGGTGTAAGGCGAAATGCACACTGGAATTGTGGGGCTTGTTTAGGGTGTCAGGGAGAACTGCACAGTGGAATTGTGGGGCTTGTTCAGGGTGTAAGGGAGAAATACACAGCGGAATTGTGGGGCTTGTTTCAGGGTGTTAGGGAGAAATACACAGCGGAATTGTGGGGCTTGTTTAGGGTGTCAGGGAGAACTGCACAGTGGAATTGTGGGGCTTGTTTAGGGTGTCAGGGAGAACTGCACAGTGGAATTGTGGGGCTTGTTCAGGGTGTAAGGGAGAAATGCACAATGGAAATGTGTGCTTGTTCAGTGTGTAAGGGAGAAATGCACAGTGGAATTGTGGGGCTTGTTTAGGGTGTAAGGGAGAAATGCACAGTGGAATTGTGGGGCTTGTTCAGGGTGTTAGGGAGAAATACACAGCGGAATGTGGGGCTTGTTCAGGGTGTTAGGGAGAAATACACAGCGGAATTGTGGGGCTTGTTCAGGTGTAAGGGAGAAATGCACACTGGAATTGTGGGGCTTGTTAAGGGTGTCAGGGAGAACTACACAGTGGAATTGTGGGGCTTGTTCAGGGTGTTAGGGAGAAATACACAGCGGAATTGTGGGGCTTGTTCAGGGTGTAAGGGAGAAATGCACACTGGAATTGTGGGCTTGTTCAGGGTGTTAGGGAGAAATACACAGCGGAATTGTGGGGCTTGTTCAGGGTGTAAGGGAGAAATGCACACTGGAATTGTGGGGCTTGTTTAGGGTGTCAGGGAGAACTGCACAGTGGAATTGTGGGGCTTGTTCAGGGTGTAAGGGAGAAATGCACAATGGAAATGTGTGCTTGTTCAGGGTGTAAGGGAGAAATGCAGAGTGGAATTGTGGGGCTTGTTTAGGGTGTAAGGGAGAAATGCACAGTGGAATTGTGGGGCTTGTTCAGGGTGTAAATGAGAAATGCACAGTGGAAGTGTGGGGCTTGTTTAGGGTGTAAGGGAGAAATGCACAGTGGAAATGTGGGGCTTGTTCAGGGTGTAAGGGAGAAATGCAGAGTGGAAATGTGGGGCTTTTTCAGGGTGTAAATGAGAAATGCACAGTGGAAGTGTGGGGCTTGTTCAGGGTGTTAGGCAGAAATACACAGTGGAATTCTGGGGCTTGTTCAGGATGTTAGGGAGAAATGCAGAGTGGAATTGTGGGGCTTGTTTAGGGTGTTAGGGAGAAATGCACATTGGAATTGAGGGCTTGTTCAGGGTGTTAGGGAGAAATGCACAGTGGAATTGAGGGCTTGTTCAGGATGTTAGGGAGAAATGCACAGTGGAATTGTGGGGCTTGTTCAGGGTGTAAGGGCGAAATGCACAGCGGAATTGTGGGGCTTGTTCAGGGTGTAAGGGAGAAATGCACACTGGAATTGTGGGGCTTGTTTAGGGTGTAAGGGAGAACTGCACAGTGGAATTGTGGGCTTGTTCAGGGTGTAAGGGAGAAATGCACAGTGGAATTGTGGGGCTTGTTCAGGGTGTAAGGGCGAAATGCACAGCGGAATTGTGGGGCTTGTTCAGGGTGTAAGGGAGAAATGCACACTGGAATTGTGGGGCTTGTTTAGGGTGTCAGGGAGAACTGCACAGTGGAATTGTGGGGCTTGTTCAGGGTGTAAGGGAGAAATGCACAATGGAAATGTGTGCTTGTTCAGGGTGTAAGGGAGAAATGCACAGTGGAATTGTGGGGCTTGTTTAGGGTGTAAGGGAGAAATGCACAGTGGAAGTGTGGGGCTTGTTCAGGTTGTAGAGAGAAATGCACAGTGGAATTGTGGGGCTTGTTTAGGGTGTAAGGGAGTAATGAATAGTGGAATTGTGGGGCTTGTTCAGGGTGTAAGAGAGAAATGCACAGTGGAATTGTGGGGCTTGTTCAGGGTGTAAGGGAGAAATGCAGAGTGGAAATGTGGGGCTTGTTCAGGGTGCAAGGAGAAATGCACAGTGGAAATGTGGAGCTTGTTCAGGGTGTAAGGGAGAAATGCACAGTGGAAATGTGGGCTTGTTCAGGGTGCAAGGGAGAAATGCACAGTGGAATTGTCGGGCTTGTTCAGGGTGTAAGAGAGAAATGCACAGTGGAAATGTGGGCTTGTTCAGGGTGTAAGGGGGAAATGCACAGTGGAAATGTGGGCTTCTTCAGGGTGTAAGGAGAAATGCACAGTGGAAATGTGGGCTTCTTCAGGGTGTAAGGGGGAAATGCACAGTGGAAATGTGGGCTTGTTCAGGTGTAAGGGAGAAATGCACAGTGGAAATGTGGTCTTGTTCAGAGTGTAAGGGAGAAATGCACAGTGGAAGTGTGGGGCTTGTTCAGGGTGTAAATGAGAAATGCACAGTGGAAGTGTGGGGCTTGTTCAGGGTGTAATGGAGAAATGCACAGTGGAATTGTGGGGCTTGTTTAGGGTGTTAGGGAGAAATGCACAGTGGAATTGAGGGCTTGTTCAGGGTGTAAGGGAGAAATGCACAGTGGAATTGTGGGGCTTGTTCAGGGTGTAAGGGAGAAATGCACACTGGATTGTGGGGCTTGTTCAGGGTGTTAGGCAGAAATACACAGTGGAATTCTGGGGCTTGTTCAGGGTGTTAGGGAGAAATGCACAGTGGAATTGTGGGGCTTGTTTAGGGTGTTAGGGAGAAATGCACATTGGAATTGAGGGCTTGTTCAGGGTGTTAGGGAGAAATGCACAGTGGAATTGAGGGCTTGTTCAGGGTGTTAGGGAGAAATGCACAGTGGAATTGTGGGGCTTGTTCAGGGTGTAAGGGCGAAATGCACAGCGGAATTGTGGGCTTGTTCAGGGTGTAAGGGAGAAATGCACACTGGAATTGTGGGGCTTGTTTAGGGTGTCAGGGAGAACTGCACAGTGGAATTGTGGGGCTTGTTCAGGGTGTAAGGGAGAAATGCACAATGGAAATGTGTGCTTGTTCAGGGTGTAAGGGAGAAATGCACAGTGGAATTGTGGGGCTTGTTTAGGGTGTAAGGGAGAAATGCACAGTGGAAGTGTGGGGCTTGTTCAGGTTGTAAGAGAGAAATGCACAGTGGAATTGAGGGGCTTGTTTAGGGTGTAAGGGAGTAATGAATAGTGGAATTGTGGGGCTTGTTCAGGGTGTAAGAGAGAAATGCACAGTGGAATTGTGGGGCTTGTTTAGGGTGTTAGGGAGAAATGCACAGTGGAATTGTGGGTCTTGTTCAGGGTGTAAGGGAGAAATGCACAGTGGAAATGTGGGCTTGTTTAGGGTGTAAGGGAGAAATGCACAGTGGAAATGTGGGCTTGTTCAGGGTGTAAGCAAGAAATGCACAGTGGAATTGTGGGGCTTGTTCGGGGTGTAAGGGAGAAATGCACAGTGGAATTGTGGGGCTTGTTCGGGGTGTAAGGGAGAAATGCACAGTGAAATGTGGGGCTTGTTCAGGGTGTAAGGGAGAAATGCACAGTGGAAATGTGGGGCTTGTTCAGGGTGTAAGCAAGAATGCACAGTGGAATTGTGGGGCTTGTTCGGGTGTAAGGGAGAAATGCACAGTGGAATTGTGGGGCTTGTTCGGGGTGTAAGGGAGAAATGCACAGTGGAAATGTGGGGCTTGTTTAGGGTGTAAGGGAGAACTGCACAGTGGAATTGTGGGCTTGTTCAGGGTGTAAGGGAGAAATGCACAGTGGAATTGTGGGCTTGTTCAGGGTGTAAGGGCGAAATGCACAGCGGAATTGTGGTGCTTGTTCAGGGTGTAAGGGAGAAATGCACACTGGAATTGTGTGGCTTGTTTAGGGTGTCAGGGAGAACTGCACAGTGGAATTGTGGGGCTTGTTCAGGGTGTAAGGGAGAAATGCACAATGGAAATGTGTGCTTGTTCAGGGTGTAAGGGAGAAATGCACAGTGGAATTGTGGGGCTTGTTTAGGGTGTAAGGGAGAAATGCACAGTGGAAGTGTGGGGCTTGTTCAGGTTGTAAGAGAGAAATGTACAGTGGAAATGTGGGGCTTGTTCAGGGTGTAAGGGAGAAATGCACAGTGGAAATGTGGGGCTTGTTCAGGGTGCAAGGGAGAAATGCACAGTGGAATTGTCGGGCTTGTTCAAGGTGTAAGAGAGAAATGCACAGTGGAAATGTGGGCTTGTTCCGGGTGTAAGGGGGAAATGCACAGTGGAAATGTGGGCTTCTTCAGGGTGTAAGGGAGAAATGCACAGTGGAAATGTGGGCTTGTTCAGGGTGTAAGGGGGAAATGCACAGTGGAATTGTGGGGCTTGTTTAGGGTGTTAGGGAGAAATGCACAGTGGAATTGTGGGGCTTGTCAGGGTGTAAGGGCGAAATGCACACTGGAATTGTGGGGCTTGTTTAGGGTGTCAGGGAGAACTGCACAGTGGAATTGTGGGGCTTGTTCAGGGTGTAAGGGAGAAATACACAGCGGAATTGTGGGGCTTGTTCAGGGTGTTAGGGAGAAATACACAGCGGAATTGTGGGGCTTGTTTAGGGTGTCAGGGAGAACTGCACAGTGGAATTGTGGGGCTTGTTTAGGGTGTCAGGGAGAACTGCACAGTGGAATTGTGGGGCTTGTTCAGGGTGTAAGGGAGAAATGCACAATGGAAATGTGTGCTTGTTCAGGGTGTAAGGGAGAAATGCACAGTGGAATTGTGGGGCTTGTTTAGGGTGTAAGGGAGAAATGCACAGTGGAATTGTGGGGCTTGTTCAGGGTGTTAGGGAGAAATACACAGCGGAATTGTGGGGCTTGTTCAGAGTGTTAGGGAGAAATACACAGCGGAATTGTGGGGCTTGTTCAGGGTGTAAGGGAGAAATGCACACTGGAATTGTGGGGCTTGTTTAGGGTGTCAGGGAGAACTACACAGTGGAATTGTGGGGCTTGTTCAGGGTGTTAGGGAGAAATACACAGCGGAATTGTGGGGCTTGTTCAGGGTGTAAGGGAGAAATGCACACTGGAATTGTGGGGCTTGTTCAGGGTGTTAGGGAGAAATACACAGCGGAATTGTGGGGCTTGTTCAGGGTGTAAGGGAGAAATGCACACTGGAATTGTGGGGCTTGTTTAGGGTGTCAGGGAGAACTGCACAGTGGAATTGTGGAGCTTGTTCAGGGTGTAAGGGAGAAATGCACAATGGAAATGTGTGCTTGTTCAGGGTGTAAGGGAGAAATGCAGAGTGGAATTGTGGGGCTTGTTTAGGGTGTAAGGGAGAAATGCACAGTGGAATTGTGGGGCTTGTTCAGGGTGTAAATGAGAAATGCACAGTGGAAGTGTGGGGCTTGTTTAGGGTGTAAGGGAGAAATGCACAGTGGAAATGTGGGGCTTGTTCAGGGTGTAAGGGAGAAATGCAGAGTGGAAATGTGGGGCTTGTTCAGGGTGTAAATGAGAAATGCACAGTGGAATTGTGGGACTTGTTTAGGGTGTAAGGGAGAAATGCACAGTGGAAATGTGGGGCTTGTTCAGGGTGTAAGGGAGAAATGCAGAGTGGAAATGTGGGGCTTGTTCAGGGTGTAAGGGGGAAATGCACAGTGGAAATGTGGGCTTGTTCAGGGTGTAAGGGGGAAATGCACAGTGGAAGTGTGGGGCTTGTTCAGGGTGTAAGGGAGAAATGCACAGTGGAAATGTGGTCTTGTTCAGAGTGTAAGGGAGAAATGCACAGTGGAAGTGTGGGGCTTGTTCAGTGTGTAAATGAGAAATGCACAGTGGAAGTGTGGGGCTTGTTCAGGGTGTTAGGGAGAAATGCACAGTGGAAGTGTGGGGCTTGTTCAGGGTGTAATGGAGAAATGCACAGTGGAATTGTGGGGCTTGTTTAGGGTGTTAGGGAGAAATGCACAGTGGAATTGTGGGGCTTGTTCAGGGTGTAAGGGAGAAATGCACACTGGAATTGTGGGTCTTGTTCAGGGTGTTAGGCAGAAATACACAGTGGAATTCTGGGGCTTGTTCAGGGTGTTAGGGAGAAATGCACAGTGGAATTGTGGGGCTTGTTTAGGGTGTTAGGGAGAAATGCACATTGGAATTGAGGGCTTGTTCAGGGTGTTAGGGAGAAATGCACAGTGGAATTGAGGGCTTGTTCAGGGTGTTAGGGAGAAATGCACAGTGGAAATGTGGGCTTGTTCAGGGAGTAAGGGGGAAATGCACAGTGGAATTGTGGGGCTTGTTTAGGGTGTTAGGGAGAAATGCACAGTGGAATTGTGGGGCTTGTCAGGGTGTAAGGGCGAAATGCACACTGGAATTGTGGGGCTTGTTTAGGGTGTCAGGGAGAACTGCACAGTGGAATTGTGGGGCTTGTTCAGGGTGTAAGGGAGAAATACACAGCGGAATTGTGGGGCTTGTTCAGGGTGTTAGGGAGAAATACACAGCGGAATTGTGGGGCTTGTTTAGGGTGTCAGGGAGAACTGCACAGTGGAATTGTGGGGCTTGTTTAGGGTGTCAGGGAGAACTGCACAGTGGAATTGTGGGGCTTGTTCAGGGTGTAAGGGAGAAATGCACAATGGAAATGTGTGCTTGTTCAGGGTGTAAGGGAGAAATGCACAGTGGAATTGTGGGGCTTGTTTAGGGTGTAAGGGAGAAATGCACAGTGGAATTGTGGGGCTTGTTCAGGGTGTTAGGGAGAAATACACAGCGGAATTGTGGGGCTTGTTCAGGGTGTTAGGGAGAAATACACAGCGGAATTGTGGGGCTTGTTCAGGGTGTAAGGGAGAAATGCACACTGGAATTGTGGGGCTTGTTAAGGGTGTCAGGGAGAACTACACAGTGGAATTGTGGGGCTTGTTCAGGGTGTTAGGGAGAAATACACAGCGGAATTGTGGGGCTTGTTCAGGGTGTAAGGGAGAAATGCACACTGGAATTGTGGGGCTTGTTCAGGGTGTTAGGGAGAAATACACAGCGGAATTGTGGGGCTTGTTCAGGGTGTAAGGGAGAAATGCACACTGGAATTGTGGGGCTTGTTTAGGGTGTCAGGGAGAACTGCACAGTGGAATTGTGGGGCTTGTTCAGGGTGTAAGGGAGAAATGCACAATGGAAATGTGTGCTTGTTCAGGGTGTAAGGGAGAAATGCAGAGTGGAATTGTGGGGCTTGTTTAGGGTGTAAGGGAGAAATGCACAGTGGAATTGTGGGGCTTGTTCAGGGTGTAAATGAGAAATGCACAGTGGAAGTGTGGGGCTTGTTTAGGGTGTAAGGGAGAAATGCACAGTGGAAATGTGGGGCTTGTTCAGGGTGTAAGGGAGAAATGCAGAGTGGAAATGTGGGGCTTGTTCAGGGTGTAAATGAGAAATGCACAGTGGAAGTGTGGGGCTTGTTCAGGGTGTTAGGCAGAAATACACAGTGGAATTCTGGGGCTTGTTCAGGGTGTTAGGGAGAAATGCACAGTGGAATTGTGGGGCTTGTTTAGGGTGTTAGGGAGAAATGCACATTGGAATTGAGGGCTTGTTCAGGGTGTTAGGGAGAAATGCACAGTGGAATTGAGGGCTTGTTCAGGGTGTTAGGGAGAAATGCACAGTGGAATTGTGGGGCTTGTTCAGGGTGTAAGGGCGAAATGCACAGCGGAATTGTGGGGCTTGTTCAGGGTGTAAGGGAGAAATGCACACTGGAATTGTGGGGCTTGTTTAGGGTGTAAGGGAGAACTGCACAGTGGAATTGTGGGCTTGTTCAGGGTGTAAGGGAGAAATGCACAGTGGAATTGTGGGGCTTGTTCAGGGTGTAAGGGCGAAATGCACAGCGGAATTGTGGGGCTTGTTCAGGGTGTAAGGGAGAAATGCACACTGGAATTGTGGGGCTTGTTTAGGGTGTCAGGGAGAACTGCACAGTGGAATTGTGGGGCTTGTTCAGGTTGTAAGGGAGAAATGCACAATGGAAATGTGTGCTTGTTCAGGGTGTAAGGGAGAAATGCACAGTGGAATTGTGGGGCTTGTTTAGGGTGTAAGGGAGAAATGCACAGTGGAAGTGTGGGGCTTGTTCAGGTTGTAAGAGAGAAATGCACAGTGGAATTGTGGGGCTTGTTTAGGGTGTAAGGGAGTAATGAATAGTGGAATTGTGGGGCTTGTTCAGGGTGTAAGAGAGAAATGCACAGTGGAATTGTGGGGCTTGTTCAGGGTGTAAGGGAGAAATGCAGAGTGGAAATGTGGGGCTTGTTCAGGGTGCAAGGGAGAAATGCACAGTGGAAATGTGGGGCTTGTTCAGGGTGCAAGGGAGAAATGCACAGTGGAATTGTCGGGCTTGTTCAGGGTGTAAGAGAGAAATGCACAGTGGAAATGTGGGCTTCTTCAGGGTGTAAGGGAGAAATGCACAGTGGAAATGTGGGCTTCTTCAGGGTGTAAGGGGGAAATGCACAGTGGAAATGTGGGCTTGTTCAGGGTGTAAGGGAGAAATGCACAGTGGAAATGTGGTCTTGTTCAGAGTGTAAGGGAGAAATGCACAGTGGAAGTGTGGGGCTTGTTCAGGGTGTAAATGAGAAATGCACAGTGGAAGTGTGGGGCTTGTTCAGGGTGTTAGGGAGAAATGCACAGTGGAAGTGTGGGGCTTGTTCAGGGTGTAATGGAGAAATGCACAGTGGAATTGTGGGGCTTGTTTAGGGTGTTAGGGAGAAATGCACAGTGGAATTGAGGGCTTGTTCAGGGTGTAAGGGAGAAATGCACAGTGGAATTGTGGGGCTTGTTCAGGGTGTAAGGGAGAAATGCACACTGGAATTGTGGGGCTTGTTCAGGGTGTTAGGCAGAAATACACAGTGGAATTCTGGGGCTTGTTCAGGGTGTTAGGGAGAAATGCACAGTGGAATTGTGGGGCTTGTTTAGGGTGTTAGGGAGAAATGCACATTGGAATTGAGGGCTTGTTCAGGGTGTTAGGGAGAAATGCACAGTGGAATTGAGGGCTTGTTCAGGGTGTTAGGGAGAAATGCACAGTGGAATTGTGGGGCTTGTTCAGGGTGTAAGGGCGAAATGCACAGCGGAATTGTGGGGCTTGTTCAGGGTGTAAGGGAGAAATGCACACTGGAATTGTGGGGCTTGTTTAGGGTGTCAGGGAGAACTGCACAGTGGAATTGTGGGGCTTGTTCAGGGTGTAAGGGAGAAATGCACAATGGAAATGTGTGCTTGTTCAGGGTGTAAGGGAGAAATGCACAGTGGAATTGTGGGGCTTGTTTAGGGTGTAAGGGAGAAATGCACAGTGGAAGTGTGGGGCTTGTTCAGGTTGTAAGAGAGAAATGCACAGTGGAATTGTGGGGCTTGTTTAGGGTGTAAGGGAGTAATGAATAGTGGAATTGTGGGGCTTGTTCAGGGTGTAAGAGAGAAATGCACAGTGGAATTGTGGGGCTTGTTTAGGGTGTTAGGGAGAAATGCACAGTGGAATTGTGGGTCTTGTTCAGGGTGTAAGGGAGAAATGCACAGTGGAAATGTGGGGCTTGTTTAGGGTGTAAGGGAGAAATGCACAGTGGAAATGTGGGGCTTGTTCAGGGTGTAAGCAAGAAATGCACAGTGGAATTGTGGGGCTTGTTCGGGGTGTAAGGGAGAAATGCACAGTGGAATTGTGGGGCTTGTTCGGGGTGTAAGGGAGAAATGCACAGTGGAAATGTGGGGCTTGTTCAGGGTGTAAGGGAGAAATGCACAGTGGAAATGTGGGGCTTGTTCAGGGTGTAAGCAAGAAATGCACAGTGGAATTGTGGGGCTTGTTCGGGGTGTAAGGGAGAAATGCACAGTGGAATTGTGGGGCTTGTTCGGGGTGTAAGGGAGAAATGCACAGTGGAAATGTGGGGCTTGTTCAGGGTGTAAGGGAGAAATGCACAGTGGAATTGTGGGGCTTGTTCAGGGTGTAAGGGAGAAATACACAGTGGAAATGTGGGCCTGTTCAGGGTGTAAGGGAGAAATGCACAGTGGAATTGTGGGGCTTGTTCAGGGTGTAAGGGCGAAATGCACAGCGGAATTGTGGGGCTTGTTCAGGGTGTAAGGGAGAAATGCACACTGGAATTGTGGGGCTTGTTTAGGGTGTCAGGGAGAACTGCACATTGGAATTGTGGGGCTTGTTCAGGGTGTAAGGGATTAATGCACAATGGAAATGTGTTCTTGTTCAGGGTGTAAGGGAGAAATGCACAGTGGAATTGTGGGGCTTGTTTAGGGTGTAAGGGAGAAATGCACAGTGGAAGTGTGGGGCTTGTTCAGGTTGTAAGAGAGAAATGCACAGTGGAATTGTGGGGCTTGTTTAGGGTGTAAGGGAGTAATGAATAGTGGAATTGTGGGGCTTGTTCAGGGTGTAAGAGAGAAATGCACAGTGGAATTGTGGGGCTTGTTTAGGGTGTTAGGGAGAAATGCACAGTGGAAATGTGGGGCTTGTGTAGGGTGTACTCAGGGAGAAATGCACAGTGGAAATGTGGGGATTGTTCAGGGTGTAAGAGAGAAATGCACAGTGGAATTGTGGGGCTTGTTCGGGGTGTAAGGGCGAAATGCACAGCGGAATTGTGGGGCTTGTTCAGGGTGTAAGGGAGAAATGCACACTGGAATTGTGGGGCTTGTTTAGGGTGTCAGGGAGAACTGCACAGTGGAATTGTGGGGCTTGTTCAGGTTGTAAGGGAGAAATGCACAATGGAAATGTGTGCTTGTTCAGGGTGTAAGGGAGAAATGCACAGTGGAATTGTGGGGCTTGTTTAGGGTGTAAGGGAGAAATGCACAGTGGAAGTGTGGGGCTTGTTCAGGTTGTAAGAGAGAAATGCACAGTGGAATTGTGGGGCTTGTTTAGGGTGTAAGGGAGTAATGAATAGTGGAATTGTGGGGCTTGTTCAGGGTGTAAGAGAGAAATGCACAGTGGAATTGTGGGGCTTGTTCAGGGTGTAAGGGAGAAATGCAGAGTGGAAATGTGGGGCTTGTTCAGGGTGCAAGGGAGAAATGCACAGTGGAAATGTGGGGCTTGTTCAGGGTGCAAGGGAGAAATGCACAGTGGAATTGTCGGGCTTGTTCAGGGTGTAAGAGAGAAATGCACAGTGGAAATGTGGGCTTCTTCAGGGTGTAAGGGAGAAATGCACAGTGGAAATGTGGGCTTCTTCAGGGTGTAAGGGGGAAATGCACAGTGGAAATGTGGGCTTGTTCAGGGTGTAAGGGAGAAATGCACAGTGGAAATGTGGTCTTGTTCAGAGTGTAAGGGAGAAATGCACAGTGGAAGTGTGGGGCTTGTTCAGGGTGTAAATGAGAAATGCACAGTGGAAGTGTGGGGCTTGTTCAGGGTGTTAGGGAGAAATGCACAGTGGAAGTGTGGGGCTTGTTCAGGGTGTAATGGAGAAATGCACAGTGGAATTGTGGGGCTTGTTTAGGGTGTTAGGGAGAAATGCACAGTGGAATTGAGGGCTTGTTCAGGGTGTAAGGGAGAAATGCACAGTGGAATTGTGGGGCTTGTTCAGGGTGTAAGGGAGAAATGCACACTGGAATTGTGGGGCTTGTTCAGGGTGTTAGGCAGAAATACACAGTGGAATTCTGGGGCTTGTTCAGGGTGTTAGGGAGAAATGCACAGTGGAATTGTGGGGCTTGTTTAGGGTGTTAGGGAGAAATGCACATTGGAATTGAGGGCTTGTTCAGGGTGTTAGGGAGAAATGCACAGTGGAATTGAGGGCTTGTTCAGGGTGTTAGGGAGAAATGCACAGTGGAATTGTGGGGCTTGTTCAGGGTGTAAGGGCGAAATGCACAGCGGAATTGTGGGGCTTGTTCAGGGTGTAAGGGAGAAATGCACACTGGAATTGTGGGGCTTGTTTAGGGTGTCAGGGAGAACTGCACAGTGGAATTGTGGGGCTTGTTCAGGGTGTAAGGGAGAAATGCACAATGGAAATGTGTGCTTGTTCAGGGTGTAAGGGAGAAATGCACAGTGGAATTGTGGGGCTTGTTTAGGGTGTAAGGGAGAAATGCACAGTGGAAGTGTGGGGCTTGTTCAGGTTGTAAGAGAGAAATGCACAGTGGAATTGTGGGGCTTGTTTAGGGTGTAAGGGAGTAATGAATAGTGGAATTGTGGGGCTTGTTCAGGGTGTAAGAGAGAAATGCACAGTGGAATTGTGGGGCTTGTTTAGGGTGTTAGGGAGAAATGCACAGTGGAATTGTGGGTCTTGTTCAGGGTGTAAGGGAGAAATGCACAGTGGAAATGTGGGGCTTGTTTAGGGTGTAAGGGAGAAATGCACAGTGGAAATGTGGGGCTTGTTCAGGGTGTAAGCAAGAAATGCACAGTGGAATTGTGGGGCTTGTTCGGGGTGTAAGGGAGAAATGCACAGTGGAATTGTGGGGCTTGTTCGGGGTGTAAGGGAGAAATGCACAGTGGAAATGTGGGGCTTGTTCAGGGTGTAAGGGAGAAATGCACAGTGGAAATGTGGGGCTTGTTCAGGGTGTAAGCAAGAAATGCACAGTGGAATTGTGGGGCTTGTTCGGGGTGTAAGGGAGAAATGCACAGTGGAATTGTGGGGCTTGTTCGGGGTGTAAGGGAGAAATGCACAGTGGAAATGTGGGGCTTGTTCAGGGTGTAAGGGAGAAATGCACAGTGGAATTGTGGGGCTTGTTCAGGGTGTAAGGGAGAAATACACAGTGGAAATGTGGGCCTGTTCAGGGTGTAAGGGAGAAATGCACAGTGGAATTGTGGGGCTTGTTCAGGGTGTAAGGGCGAAATGCACAGCGGAATTGTGGGGCTTGTTCAGGGTGTAAGGGAGAAATGCACACTGGAATTGTGGGGCTTGTTTAGGGTGTCAGGGAGAACTGCACATTGGAATTGTGGGGCTTGTTCAGGGTGTAAGGGATTAATGCACAATGGAAATGTGTTCTTGTTCAGGGTGTAAGGGAGAAATGCACAGTGGAATTGTGGGGCTTGTTTAGGGTGTAAGGGAGAAATGCACAGTGGAAGTGTGGGGCTTGTTCAGGTTGTAAGAGAGAAATGCACAGTGGAATTGTGGGGCTTGTTTAGGGTGTAAGGGAGTAATGAATAGTGGAATTGTGGGGCTTGTTCAGGGTGTAAGAGAGAAATGCACAGTGGAATTGTGGGGCTTGTTTAGGGTGTTAGGGAGAAATGCACAGTGGAAATGTGGGGCTTGTGTAGGGTGTACTCAGGGAGAAATGCACAGTGGAAATGTGGGGATTGTTCAGGGTGTAAGAGAGAAATGCACAGTGGAATTGTGGGGCTTGTTCAGGGTGTAATGGAGAAATGCACAGTGGAAATGTGGGGCTGGTTTAGGGTGTAAATGAGAAATGCACAGTGGAATTGTGGGGCTTGTTTATGGTGTTATGGAGAAATGCACAGTGGAATTGTGGTGCTTGTTTAGGGTGTACTCAGGGAGAAATGCACAGTGGAAATGTGGGGATTGTTCAGGGTGTAAGGGAGAAATGCACAGTGGAAATGTGGGGCCTGTTCCGGGTGGTAGGGAGAAATGCACATTGGAAATGTGGGGATTGTTCATGGTGTAAGGGAGATATGCACAGTGGAAATATGGGGCTTGTTCAGGGTGTAAGGGTGAAATGCACAGTGGAAATGTGGGGCTTGTTCAGGGTGTAAATGAGAAATGCACAGTGGAAGTGTGGGCTTGTTTAGGGTGTAAGGGAGAAATGCACAGTGGAAGTGTGGGGCTTGTTCAGGGTGTCAGGGAGAAATGCACAGTGGAATTGTGGGGCTTGTTCAGGGTGTAAATGAGAAATGCACAGTGGAAGTGTGGGCTTGTTTAGGGTGTAAGGGAGAAATGCACAGTGGAATTGTGGGGCTTGTTCAGGGTGTAAGGGAGAAATGCATAGTGGAATTGTGGGGCTTGTTCAGGGTGTAAGGGAGAAATGCACAGTGGAATTGTGGGTCTTGTTCAGGGTGTAAGGGAGAAATGCAGAGTGGAAATGTGGGGCTTGTTCAGGGTTTAAATGAGAAATGCACAGTGGAAATGTGGGGCATGTTCAGGGTGCAAGGGAGAAATGCAGAGTGGAAATGTGGGGCTTGTTCAGGGTGTAAGGGAGAAATGCACAGTGGAAATGTGGGGCTTGTTCAGCGTGTAAGGGAGAAATGCAGAGTGGAAATGTGGGGCTTGTTCAGGCTGCAAGGGAGAAATGCACAGTGGAATTGTCGGGCTTGTTCAGGGTGTTAGAGAGATATGCACAGTGGAAATGTGGGCTTGTTCAGGGTGTAAGGGGGAAATGCACAGTGGAAATGTGGGCTTCTTCAGGGTGTAAGGGAGAAATGCACAGTGGAAATGTGGGCTTGTTCAGGGTGTAAGGGGGAAATGCACAGTGGAAATGTGGGCTTGTTCAGGGTGTAAGGGAGAAATGCACAGTGGAAATGTGGTCTTGTTCAGAGTGTAAGGGAGAAATGCACAGTGGAAGTGTGGAGCTTGTTCAGGGTGTAAATGAGAAATGCACAGTGGAAGTGTGGGGCTTGTTCAGGGTGTTAGGGAGAAATGCACAGTGGAAGTGTGGGGCTTGTTCAGGGTGTAATGGAGAAATGCACAGTGGAATTGTGGGGCTTGTTTAGGGTGTTAGGGAGAAATGCACATTGGAATTGAGGGCTTGTTCAGGGTATAAGGGAGAAATGCACAGTGGAATTGTGGGGCTTGTTCAGGGTGTAAGGGAGAAATGCACACTGGAATTGTGGGGCTTGTTCAGGGTGTTAGGCAGAAATACACAGTGGAATTCTGGGGCTTGTTCAGGGTGTTAGGGAGAAATGCACAGTGGAATTGTGGGGCTTGTTTAGGGTGTTAGGGAGAAATGCACAGTGGAATTGAGGGCTTGTTCAGGGTGTTAGGGAGAAATGCACAGTGGAATTGAGGGCTTGTTCAGGGTGTTAGGGAGAAATGCACAGTGGAATTGTGGGGCTTGTTTAGGGTGTTAGGGAGAAATGCAGAGTGGAAATGTGGGGCTTGTTCAGGGTGCAAGGGAGAAATGCACAGTGGAAATGTGGGGCTTGTTCAGGGTGCAAGGGAGAAATGCACAGTGGAATTGTCGGGCTTGTTCAGGGTGTAAGAGAGAAATGCACAGTGGAAATGTGGGCTTCTTCAGGGTGTAAGGGAGAAATGCACAGTGGAAATGTGGGCTTCTTCAGGGTGTAAGGGGGAAATGCACAGTGGAAATGTGGGCTTGTTCAGGGTGTAAGGGAGAAATGCACAGTGGAAATGTGGTCTTGTTCAGAGTGTAAGGGAGAAATGCACAGTGGAAGTGTGGGGCTTGTTCAGGGTGTAAATGAGAAATGCACAGTGGAAGTGTGGGGCTTGTTCAGGGTGTTAGGGAGAAATGCACAGTGGAAGTGTGGGGCTTGTTCAGGGTGTAATGGAGAAATGCACAGTGGAATTGTGGGGCTTGTTTAGGGTGTTAGGGAGAAATGCACAGTGGAATTGAGGGCTTGTTCAGGGTGTAAGGGAGAAATGCACAGTGGAATTGTGGGGCTTGTTCAGGGTGTAAGGGAGAAATGCACACTGGAATTGTGGGGCTTGTTCAGGGTGTTAGGCAGAAATACACAGTGGAATTCTGGGGCTTGTTCAGGGTGTTAGGGAGAAATGCACAGTGGAATTGTGGGGCTTGTTTAGGGTGTTAGGGAGAAATGCACATTGGAATTGAGGGCTTGTTCAGGGTGTTAGGGAGAAATGCACAGTGGAATTGAGGGCTTGTTCAGGGTGTTAGGGAGAAATGCACAGTGGAATTGTGGGGCTTGTTCAGGGTGTAAGGGCGAAATGCACAGCGGAATTGTGGGGCTTGTTCAGGGTGTAAGGGAGAAATGCACACTGGAATTGTGGGGCTTGTTTAGGGTGTCAGGGAGAACTGCACAGTGGAATTGTGGGGCTTGTTCAGGGTGTAAGGGAGAAATGCACAATGGAAATGTGTGCTTGTTCAGGGTGTAAGGGAGAAATGCACAGTGGAATTGTGGGGCTTGTTTAGGGTGTAAGGGAGAAATGCACAGTGGAAGTGTGGGGCTTGTTCAGGTTGTAAGAGAGAAATGCACAGTGGAATTGTGGGGCTTGTTTAGGGTGTAAGGGAGTAATGAATAGTGGAATTGTGGGGCTTGTTCAGGGTGTAAGAGAGAAATGCACAGTGGAATTGTGGGGCTTGTTTAGGGTGTTAGGGAGAAATGCACAGTGGAATTGTGGGTCTTGTTCAGGGTGTAAGGGAGAAATGCACAGTGGAAATGTGGGGCTTGTTTAGGGTGTAAGGGAGAAATGCACAGTGGAAATGTGGGGCTTGTTCAGGGTGTAAGCAAGAAATGCACAGTGGAATTGTGGGGCTTGTTCGGGGTGTAAGGGAGAAATGCACAGTGGAATTGTGGGGCTTGTTCGGGGTGTAAGGGAGAAATGCACAGTGGAAATGTGGGGCTTGTTCAGGGTGTAAGGGAGAAATGCACAGTGGAAATGTGGGGCTTGTTCAGGGTGTAAGCAAGAAATGCACAGTGGAATTGTGGGGCTTGTTCGGGGTGTAAGGGAGAAATGCACAGTGGAATTGTGGGGCTTGTTCGGGGTGTAAGGGAGAAATGCACAGTGGAAATGTGGGGCTTGTTCAGGGTGTAAGGGAGAAATGCACAGTGGAATTGTGGGGCTTGTTCAGGGTGTAAGGGAGAAATACACAGTGGAAATGTGGGCCTGTTCAGGGTGTAAGGGAGAAATGCACAGTGGAATTGTGGGGCTTGTTCAGGGTGTAAGGGCGAAATGCACAGCGGAATTGTGGGGCTTGTTCAGGGTGTAAGGGAGAAATGCACACTGGAATTGTGGGGCTTGTTTAGGGTGTCAGGGAGAACTGCACATTGGAATTGTGGGGCTTGTTCAGGGTGTAAGGGATTAATGCACAATGGAAATGTGTTCTTGTTCAGGGTGTAAGGGAGAAATGCACAGTGGAATTGTGGGGCTTGTTTAGGGTGTAAGGGAGAAATGCACAGTGGAAGTGTGGGGCTTGTTCAGGTTGTAAGAGAGAAATGCACAGTGGAATTGTGGGGCTTGTTTAGGGTGTAAGGGAGTAATGAATAGTGGAATTGTGGGGCTTGTTCAGGGTGTAAGAGAGAAATGCACAGTGGAATTGTGGGGCTTGTTTAGGGTGTTAGGGAGAAATGCACAGTGGAAATGTGGGGCTTGTGTAGGGTGTACTCAGGGAGAAATGCACAGTGGAAATGTGGGGATTGTTCAGGGTGTAAGAGAGAAATGCACAGTGGAATTGTGGGGCTTGTTCAGGGTGTAATGGAGAAATGCACAGTGGAAATGTGGGGCTGGTTTAGGGTGTAAATGAGAAATGCACAGTGGAATTGTGGGGCTTGTTTATGGTGTTATGGAGAAATGCACAGTGGAATTGTGGTGCTTGTTTAGGGTGTACTCAGGGAGAAATGCACAGTGGAAATGTGGGGATTGTTCAGGGTGTAAGGGAGAAATGCACAGTGGAAATGTGGGGCCTGTTCCGGGTGGTAGGGAGAAATGCACATTGGAAATGTGGGGATTGTTCATGGTGTAAGGGAGATATGCACAGTGGAAATATGGGGCTTGTTCAGGGTGTAAGGGTGAAATGCACAGTGGAAATGTGGGGCTTGTTCAGGGTGTAAATGAGAAATGCACAGTGGAAGTGTGGGCTTGTTTAGGGTGTAAGGGAGAAATGCACAGTGGAAGTGTGGGGCTTGTTCAGGGTGTCAGGGAGAAATGCACAGTGGAATTGTGGGGCTTGTTCAGGGTGTAAATGAGAAATGCACAGTGGAAGTGTGGGCTTGTTTAGGGTGTAAGGGAGAAATGCACAGTGGAATTGTGGGGCTTGTTCAGGGTGTAAGGGAGAAATGCATAGTGGAATTGTGGGGCTTGTTCAGGGTGTAAGGGAGAAATGCACAGTGGAATTGTGGGTCTTGTTCAGGGTGTAAGGGAGAAATGCAGAGTGGAAATGTGGGGCTTGTTCAGGGTTTAAATGAGAAATGCACAGTGGAAATGTGGGGCATGTTCAGGGTGCAAGGGAGAAATGCAGAGTGGAAATGTGGGGCTTGTTCAGGGTGTAAGGGAGAAATGCACAGTGGAAATGTGGGGCTTGTTCAGCGTGTAAGGGAGAAATGCAGAGTGGAAATGTGGGGCTTGTTCAGGCTGCAAGGGAGAAATGCACAGTGGAATTGTCGGGCTTGTTCAGGGTGTTAGAGAGATATGCACAGTGGAAATGTGGGCTTGTTCAGGGTGTAAGGGGGAAATGCACAGTGGAAATGTGGGCTTCTTCAGGGTGTAAGGGAGAAATGCACAGTGGAAATGTGGGCTTGTTCAGGGTGTAAGGGGGAAATGCACAGTGGAAATGTGGGCTTGTTCAGGGTGTAAGGGAGAAATGCACAGTGGAAATGTGGTCTTGTTCAGAGTGTAAGGGAGAAATGCACAGTGGAAGTGTGGAGCTTGTTCAGGGTGTAAATGAGAAATGCACAGTGGAAGTGTGGGGCTTGTTCAGGGTGTTAGGGAGAAATGCACAGTGGAAGTGTGGGGCTTGTTCAGGGTGTAATGGAGAAATGCACAGTGGAATTGTGGGGCTTGTTTAGGGTGTTAGGGAGAAATGCACATTGGAATTGAGGGCTTGTTCAGGGTATAAGGGAGAAATGCACAGTGGAATTGTGGGGCTTGTTCAGGGTGTAAGGGAGAAATGCACACTGGAATTGTGGGGCTTGTTCAGGGTGTTAGGCAGAAATACACAGTGGAATTCTGGGGCTTGTTCAGGGTGTTAGGGAGAAATGCACAGTGGAATTGTGGGGCTTGTTTAGGGTGTTAGGGAGAAATGCACAGTGGAATTGAGGGCTTGTTCAGGGTGTTAGGGAGAAATGCACAGTGGAATTGAGGGCTTGTTCAGGGTGTTAGGGAGAAATGCACAGTGGAATTGTGGGGCTTGTTCAGGGTGTAAGAGAGAAATGCACAGTGGAAGTGTGGGCTTGTTTAGGGTGTAAGGGAGAAATGCACAGTGGAATTGTGGGGCTTGTTCAGGATGTAAGGGAGAAATGCATAGTGGAATTGTGGGGCTTGTTCAGGGTGTAAGGGAGAAATGCACAGTGGAATTGTGGGTCTTGTTCAGGGTGTAAGGGAGAAATGCAGAGTGGAAATGTGGGGCTTGTTCAGGGTTTAAATGAGAAATGCACAGTGGAAATGTGGGGCTTGTTCAGGGTGCAAGGGAGAAATGCAGAGTGGAAATGTGGGGCTTGTTCAGGGTGTAAGGGAGAAATGCACAGTGGAAATGTGGGGCTTGTTCAGCGTGTAAGGGAGAAATGCAGAGTGGAAATGTGGGGCTTGTTCAGGCTGCAAGGGAGAAATGCACAGTGGAATTGTCGGGCTTGTTCAGGGTGTTAGAGAGATATGCACAGTGGAAATGTGGGCTTGTTCAGGGTGTAAGGGGGAAATGCACAGTGGAAATGTGGGCTTCTTCAGGGTGTAAGGGAGAAATGCACAGTGGAAATGTGGGCTTGTTCAGGGTGTAAGGGGGAAATGCACAGTGGAAATGTGGGCTTGTTCAGGGTGTAAGGGAGAAATGCACAGTGGAAATGTGGTCTTGTTCAGAGTGTAAGGGAGAAATGCACAGTGGAAGTGTGGGGCTTGTTCAGGGTGTAAATGAGAAATGCACAGTGGAAGTGTGGGGCTTGTTCAGGGTGTTAGGGAGAAATGCACAGTGGAAGTGTGGGGCTTGTTCAGGGTGTAATGGAGAAATGCACAGTGGAATTGTGGGGCTTGTTTAGGGTGTTAGGGAGAAATGCACATTGGAATTGAGGGCTTGTTCAGGGTATAAGGGAGAAATGCACAGTGGAATTGTGGGGCTTGTTCAGGGTGTAAGGGAGAAATGCACACTGGAATTGTGGGGCTTGTTCAGGGTGTTAGGCAGAAATACACAGTGGAATTGTGGGGCTTGTTCAGGGTGTAAGGGAGAAATGCACAGTGGAATTGTGGGTCTTGTTCAGGGTGTAAGGGAGAAATGCAGAGTGGAAATGTGGGGCTTGTTCAGGGTTTAAATGAGAAATGCACAGTGGAAATGTGGGGCATGTTCAGGGTGCAAGGGAGAAATGCAGAGTGGAAATGTGGGGCTTGTTCAGGGTGTAAGGGAGAAATGCACAGTGGAAATGTGGGGCTTGTTCAGCGTGTAAGGGAGAAATGCAGAGTGGAAATGTGGGGCTTGTTCAGGCTGCAAGGGAGAAATGCACAGTGGAATTGTCGGGCTTGTTCAGGGTGTTAGAGAGATATGCACAGTGGAAATGTGGGCTTGTTCAGGGTGTAAGGGGGAAATGCACAGTGGAAATGTGGGCTTCTTCAGGGTGTAAGGGAGAAATGCACAGTGGAAATGTGGGCTTGTTCAGGGTGTAAGGGGGAAATGCACAGTGGAAATGTGGGCTTGTTCAGGGTGTAAGGGTGAAATGCACAGTGGAAATGTGGTCTTGTTCAGAGTGTAAGGGAGAAATGCACAGTGGAAGTGTGGGGCTTGTTCAGGGTGTAAATGAGAAATGCACAGTGGAAGTGTGGGGCTTGTTCAGGGTGTTAGGGAGAAATGCACAGTGGAAGTGTGGGGCTTGTTCAGGGTGTAATGGAGAAATGCACAGTGGAATTGTGGGGCTTGTTTAGGGTGTTAGGGAGAAATGCACATTGGAATTGAGGGCTTGTTCAGGGTATAAGGGAGAAATGCACAGTGGAATTGTGGGGCTTGTTCAGGGTGTAAGGGAGAAATGCACACTGGAATTGTGGGGCTTGTTCAGGGTGTTAGGCAGAAATACACAGTGGAATTCTGGGGCTTGTTCAGGGTGTTAGGGAGAAATGCACAGTGGAATTGTGGGGCTTGTTTAGGGTGTTAGGGAGAAATGCACAGTGGAATTGAGGGCTTGTTCAGGGTGTTAGGGAGAAATGCACAGTGGAATTGAGGGCTTGTTCAGGGTGTTAGGGAGAAATGCACAGTGGAATTGTGGGGCTTGTTCAGGGTGTAAGAGAGAAATGCACAGTGGAAGTGTGGGCTTGTTTAGGGTGTAAGGGAGAAATGCACAGTGGAATTGTGGGGCTTGTTCAGGATGTAAGGGAGAAATGCATAGTGGAATTGTGGGGCTTGTTCAGGGTGTAAGGGAGAAATGCAGAGTGGAAATGTGGGGCTTGTTCAGGGTTTAAATGAGAAATGCACAGTGGAAATGTGGGGCTTGTTCAGGGTGCAAGGGAGAAATGCAGAGTGGAAATGTGGGGCTTGTTCAGGGTGTAAGGGAGAAATGCACAGTGGAAATGTGGGGCTTGTTCAGCGTGTAAGGGAGAAATGCAGAGTGGAAATGTGGGGCTTGTTCAGGCTGCAAGGGAGAAATGCACAGTGGAATTGTCGGGCTTGTTCAGGGTGTTAGAGAGATATGCACAGTGGAAATGTGGGCTTGTTCAGGGTGTAAGGGGGAAATGCACAGTGGAAATCTGGGCTTCTTCAGGGTGTAAGGGAGAAATGCACAGTGGAAATGTGGGCTTGTTCAGGGTGTAAGGGGGAAATGCACAGTGGAAATGTGGGCTTGTTCAGGGTGTAAGGGAGAAATGCACAGTGGAAATGTGGTCTTGTTCAGAGTGTAAGGGAGAAATGCACAGTGGAAGTGTGGGGCTTGTTCAGGGTGTAAATGAGAAATGCACAGTGGAAGTGTGGGGCTTGTTCAGGGTGTTAGGGAGAAATGCACAGTGGAAGTGTGGGGCTTGTTCAGGGTGTAATGGAGAAATGCACAGTGGAATTGTGGGGCTTGTTTAGGGTGTTAGGGAGAAATGCACATTGGAATTGAGGGCTTGTTCAGGGTATAAGGGAGAAATGCACACTGGAATTGTGGGGCTTGTTCAGGGTGTTAGGCAGAAATACACAGTGGAATTCTGGGGCTTGTTCAGGGTGTTAGGGAGAAATGCACAGTGGAATTGTGGGGCTTGTTTAGGGTGTTAGGGAGAAATGCACAGTGGAATTGAGGGCTTGTTCAGGGTGTTAGGGAGAAATGCACAGTGGAATTGAGGGCTTGTTCAGGGTGTTAGGGAGAAATGCACAGTGGAATTGTGGGGCCTGTTCAGGGTGTAAGAGAGAAATGCACAGTGGAAATGTGGGCTTGTTCAGGGTGTAAGGGAGAAATGCACAGTGGAATTGTGGGTCTTGTTCAGGGTGTAAGGGAGAAATGCACAGTGGAAATGTGGGGCTTGTTCAGGGTGTAAGGGAGAAATGCACAGTGGAATTGTGGGGCTTGTTCAGGGTGTAAGAGAGAAATGCACAGTGGAATTGTGGTGCTTGTTCAGGGTGTAAGGGAGAAATGCACAGTGGAATTGTGGGGCTTGTTCAGGGTGTAAGGGAGAAATGCACAGTGGAAATGTGGGGCTTGTTCAGGGTGTAAGGGAGAAATGCACAGTGGAATTGTGGGGCTTGTTCAGGGTGTAAGGGAGAAATGCACAGTGGAATTGTGGGGCTTGTTCAGGGTGTAAGGGAGAAATGCACAGTGGAATTGTGGGGCTTGTTCAGGGTGTAAGGGAGAAATGCACAGTGGAATTGTGGGGCTTGTTCAGGGTGTCAATGAGAAATGCACAGTGGAATTGTCGGGCTTGTTCAGGGTGTTAGAGAGATATGCACAGTGGAAATGTGGGCTTGTTCAGGGTGTAAGGGGGAAATGCACAGTGGAAATCTGGGCTTCTTCAGGGTGTAAGGGAGAAATGCACAGTGGAAATGTGGGCTTGTTCAGGGTGTAAGGGGGAAATGCACAGTGGAAATGTGGGCTTGTTCAGGGTGTAAGGGAGAAATGCACAGTGGAAATGTGGTCTTGTTCAGAGTGTAAGGGAGAAATGCACAGTGGAAGTGTGGGGCTTGTTCAGGGTGTAAATGAGAAATGCACAGTGGAAGTGTGGGGCTTGTTCAGGGTGTTAGGGAGAAATGCACAGTGGAAGTGTGGGGCTTGTTCAGGGTGTAATGGAGAAATGCACAGTGGAATTGTGGGGCTTGTTTAGGGTGTTAGGGAGAAATGCACATTGGAATTGAGGGCTTGTTCAGGGTATAAGGGAGAAATGCACACTGGAATTGTGGGGCTTGTTCAGGGTGTTAGGCAGAAATACACAGTGGAATTCTGGGGCTTGTTCAGGGTGTTAGGGAGAAATGCACAGTGGAATTGTGGGGCTTGTTTAGGGTGTTAGGGAGAAATGCACAGTGGAATTGAGGGCTTGTTCAGGGTGTTAGGGAGAAATGCACAGTGGAATTGAGGGCTTGTTCAGGGTGTTAGGGAGAAATGCACAGTGGAATTGTGGGGCCTGTTCAGGGTGTAAGAGAGAAATGCACAGTGGAAATGTGGGCTTGTTCAGGGTGTAAGGGAGAAATGCACAGTGGAATTGTGGGTCTTGTTCAGGGTGTAAGGGAGAAATGCACAGTGGAAATGTGGGGCTTGTTCAGGGTGTAAGGGAGAAATGCACAGTGGAATTGTGGGGCTTGTTCAGGGTGTAAGAGAGAAATGCACAGTGGAATTGTGGTGCTTGTTCAGGGTGTAAGGGAGAAATGCACAGTGGAATTGTGGGGCTTGTTCAGGGTGTAAGGGAGAAATGCACAGTGGAAATGTGGGGCTTGTTCAGGGTGTAAGGGAGAAATGCACAGTGGAATTGTGGGGCTTGTTCAGGGTGTAAGGGAGAAATGCACAGTGGAATTGTGGGGCTTGTTCAGGGTGTAAGGGAGAAATGCACAGTGGAATTGTGGGGCTTGTTCAGGGTGTAAGGGAGAAATGCACAGTGGAATTGTGGGGCTTGTTCAGGGTGTCAATGAGAAATGCACAGTGGAATTGTGGGGCTTGTTCAGGGTGTCAATGAGAAATGCACAGTGGAATTGTGGGGCTTGTTCAGGGTGTAAGGGAGAAATGCACAGTGGAATTGTGGGGCTTGTTCAGGGTGTAAGGGAGAAATGCACAGTGGAAATGTGGGGCTTGTTCAGGGTGTAAGGGAGAAATGCACAGTGGAATTGTGGGGCTTGTTCAGGGTGTAAGAGAGAAATGCACAGTGGAATTGAGGGCTTGTTCAGGTTGTTAGGGAGAAATGCACAGTGGAGTTGAGGGCTTGTTCAGGGTGTTAGGGAGAAATGCACAGTGGAATTGTGGGGCTTGTTCAGGGTGTAAGAGAGAAATGCACAGTGGAAATGTGGGCTTGTTCAGGGTGTAAGGGAGAAATGCACAGTGGAATTGTGGGTCTTGTTCAGGGTGTAAGGGAGAAATGCACAGTGGAAATGTGGGGCTTGTTCAGGGTGTAAGGGAGAAATGCACAGTGGAATTGTGGGGCTTGTTCAGGGTGTAAGAGAGAAATGCACAGTGGAATTGTGGTGCTTGTTCAGGGTGTAAGGGAGAAATGCACAGTGGAATTGTGGGGCTTGTTCAGGGTGTAAAGGAGAAATGCACAGTGGAAATGTGGGGCTTGTTCAGGGTGTAAGGGAGAAATGCACAGTGGAATTGTGGGGCTTGTTCAGGGTGTAAGGGAGAAATGCACAGTGGAATTGTGGGGCCTGTTCAGGGTGTAAGGGAGAAATGCACAGTGGAATTGTGGGGCTTGTTCAGGGTGTAAGGGAGAAATGCACAGTGGAATTGTGGGGCTTGTTCAGGGTGTCAATGAGAAATGCACAGTGGAATTGTGGGGCTTGTTCAGGGTGTCAATGAGAAATGCACAGTGGAATTGTGGTGCTTGTTCAGGGTGTAAGGGAGAAATGCACAGTGGAATTGTGGGGCTTGTTCAGGGTGTAAGGGAGAAATGCACAGTGGAAATGTGGGGCTTGTTCAGGGTGTAAGGGAGAAATGCACAGTGGAATTGTGGGGCTTGTTCAGGGTGTAAGAGAGAAATGCACAGTGGAATTGAGGGCTTGTTCAGGGTGTTAGGGAGAAATGCACAGTGGAATTGAGGGCTTGTTCAGGGTGTTAGGGAGAAATGCACAGTGGAATTGTGGGGCTTGTTCAGGGTGTAAGAGAGAAATGCACAGTGGAAATGTGGGCTTGTTCAGGGTGTAAGGGAGAAATGCACAGTGGAAATGTGGGGCTTGTTCAGGGTGTAAGGGAGAAATGCACAGTGGAATTGTGGGGCTTGTTCAGGGTGTAAGAGAGAAATGCACAGTGGAATTGTGGTGCTTGTTCAGGGTGTAAGGGAGAAATGCACAGTGGAATTGTGGGGCTTGTTCAGGGTGTAAGGGAGAAATGCACAGTGGAAATGTGGGGCTTGTTCAGGGTGTAAGGGAGAAATGCACAGTGGAATTGTGGGGCTTGTTCAGGGTGTAAGGGAGAAATGCACAGTGGAATTGTGGGGCTTGTTCAGGGTGTAAGGGAGAAATGCACAGTGGAATTGTGGGGCTTGTTCAGGGTGTAAGGGAGAAATGCACAGTGGAATTGTGGGGCTTGTTCAGGGTGTCAATGAGAAATGCACAGTGGAATTGTGGGGCTTGTTCAGGGTGTCAATGAGAAATGCACAGTGGAATTGTGGGGCTTGTTCAGGGTGTATGGGAGAAATGCACAGTGGAATTGTGGGGCTTGTTCAGGGTGTAATGTAGAAATGCACAGTGGAATTGTGGGGCTTGTTCAGGGTGTAAGGGAGAAATGCACAGTGGAATTGTGGGGCTTGTTCAGGGTGTAAGGGAGAAATGCACAGTGGAATTGTGGGGCTTGTTCAGGGTGTAAGGGAGAAATGCACAGTGGAATTGTGGGGCTTGTTCAGGGTGTCAATGAGAAATGCACAGTGGAATTGTGGGGCTTGTTCAGGGTGTCAATGAGAAATGCACAGTGGAATTGTGGGGCTTGTTCAGGGTGTAAGGGAGAAATGCACAGTGGAATTGTGGGGCTTGTTCAGGGTGTAAGGGAGAAATGCACAGTGGAAATGTGGGGCTTGTTCAGGGTGTAAGGGAGAAATGCACAGTGGAATTGTGGGGCTTGTTCAGGGTGTAAGAGAGAAATGCACAGTGGAATTGAGGGCTTGTTCAGGGTGTTAGGGAGAAATGCACAGTGGAATTGAGGGCTTGTTCAGGGTGTTAGGGAGAAATGCACAGTGGAATTGTGGGGCTTGTTCAGGGTGTAAGAGAGAAATGCACAGTGGAAATGTGGGCTTGTTCAGGGTGTAAGGGAGAAATGCACAGTGGAATTGTGGGTCTTGTTCAGGGTGTAAGGGAGAAATGCACAGTGGAAATGTGGGGCTTGTTCAGGGTGTAAGGGAGAAATGCACAGTGGAATTGTGGGGCTTATTCAGGGTGTAAGAGAGAAATGCACAGTGGAATTGTGGTGCTTGTTCAGGGTGTAAGGGAGAAATGCACAGTGGAATTGTGGGGCTTGTTCAGGGTGTAAAGGAGAAATGCACAGTGGAAATGTGGGGCTTGTTCAGGGTGTAAGGGAGAAATGCACAGTGGAATTGTGGGGCTTGTTCAGGGTGTAAGGGAGAAATGCACAGTGGAATTGTGGGGCTTGTTCAGGGTGTAAGGGAGAAATGCACAGTGGAATTGTGGGGCTTGTTCAGGATGTAAGGGAGAAATGCACAGTGGAAATGTGGGGCTTGTTCAGGGTGTAAGGGAGAAATGCACAGTGGAATTGTGGGGCCTGTTCAGGGTGTAAGGGAGAAATGCACAGTGGAATTGTGGGGCTTGTTCAGGGTGTAAGGGAGAAATGCACAGTGGAATTGTGGGGCCTGTTCAGGGTGTAAGGGAGAAATGCACAGTGGAATTGTGGGGCTTGTTCAGGGTGTAAGGGAGAAATGCACAGTGGAATTGTGGGGCTTGTTCAGGGTGTAAGGGAGAAATGCACAGTGGAATTGTGGTGCTTGTTCAGGGTGTAAGGGAGAAATGCACAGTGGAATTGTGGGGCTTGTTCAGGATGTAAGGGAGAAATGCACAGTGGAAATGTGGGGCTTGTTCAGGGTGTAAGGGAGAAATGCACAGTGGAATTGTGGGGCTTGTTCAGGGTGTAAGGGAGAAATGCACAGTGGAATTGTGGGGCCTGTTCAGGGTGTAAGGGAGAAATGCACAGTGGAATTGTGGGGCTTGTTCAGGGTGTAAGGGAGAAATGCACAGTGGAATTGTGGGGCTTGTTCAGGGTGTCAATGATAAATGCACAGTGGAATTGTGGGGCTTGTTCAGGGTGTCAATGAGAAATGCACAGTGGAATTGTGGTGCTTGTTCAGGGTGTAAGGGAGAAATGCACAGTGGAATTGTGGGGCTTGTTCAGGGTGTAAGGGAGAAATGCACAGTGGAAATGTGGGGCTTGTTCAGGGTGTAAGGGAGAAATGCACAGTGGAATTGTGGGGCTTGTTCAGGGTGTAAGAGAGAAATGCACAGTGGAATTGAGGGCTTGTTCAGGGTGTTAGGGAGAAATGCACAGTGGAATTGAGGGCTTGTTCAGGGTGTTAGGGAGAAATGCACAGTGGAATTGTGGGGCTTGTTCAGGGTGTAAGAGAGAAATGCACAGTGGAAATGTGGGCTTGTTCAGGGTGTAAGGGAGAAATGCACAGTGGAATTGTGGGTCTTGTTCAGAGTGTAAGGGAGAAATGCACAGTGGAAATGTGGGGCTTGTTCAGGGTGTAAGGGAGAAATGCACAGTGGAATTGTGGGGCCTGTTCAGGGTGTAAGGGAGAAATGCACAGTGGAATTGTGGGGCTTGTTCAGGGTGTAAGGGAGAAATGCACAGTGGAATTGTGGGGCCTGTTCAGGGTGTAAGGGAGAAATGCACAGTGGAATTGTGGGGCTTGTTCAGGGTGTAAGGGAGAAATGCACAGTGGAATTGTGGGGCTTGTTCAGGGTGTAAGGGAGAAATGCACAGTGGAATTGTGGTGCTTGTTCAGGGTGTAAGGGAGAAATGCACAGTGGAATTGTGGGGCTTGTTCAGGATGTAAGGGAGAAATGCACAGTGGAAATGTGGGGCTTGTTCAGGGTGTAAGGGAGAAATGCACAGTGGAATTGTGGGGCTTGTTCAGGGTGTAAGGGAGAAATGCACAGTGGAATTGTGGGGCCTGTTCAGGGTGTAAGGGAGAAATGCACAGTGGAATTGTGGGGCTTGTTCAGGGTGTAAGGGAGAAATGCACAGTGGAATTGTGGGGCTTGTTCAGGGTGTCAATGATAAATGCACAGTGGAATTGTGGGGCTTGTTCAGGGTGTCAATGAGAAATGCACAGTGGAATTGTGGTGCTTGTTCAGGGTGTAAGGGAGAAATGCACAGTGGAATTGTGGGGCTTGTTCAGGGTGTAAGGGAGAAATGCACAGTGGAAATGTGGGGCTTGTTCAGGGTGTAAGGGAGAAATGCACAGTGGAATTGTGGGGCTTGTTCAGGGTGTAAGAGAGAAATGCACAGTGGAATTGAGGGCTTGTTCAGGGTGTTAGGGAGAAATGCACAGTGGAATTGAGGGCTTGTTCAGGGTGTTAGGGAGAAATGCACAGTGGAATTGTGGGGCTTGTTCAGGGTGTAAGAGAGAAATGCACAGTGGAAATGTGGGCTTGTTCAGGGTGTAAGGGAGAAATGCACAGTGGAATTGTGGGTCTTGTTCAGAGTGTAAGGGAGAAATGCACAGTGGAAATGTGGGGCTTGTTCAGGGTGTAAGGGAGAAATGCACAGTGGAATTGTGGGGCTTGTTCAGGGTGTAAGAGAGAAATGCACAGTGGAATTGTGGTGCTTGTTCAGGGTGTAAGGGAGAAATGCACAGTGGAATTGTGGGGCTTGTTCAGGGTGTAAGGGAGAAATGCACAGTGGAAATGTGGGGCTTGTTCAGGGTGTAAGGGAGAAATGCACAGTGGAATTGTGGGGCTTGTTCAGGGTGTAAGGGAGAAATGCACAGTGGAATTGTGGGGCTTGTTCAGGGTGTAAGGGAGAAATGCACAGTGGAATTGTGGGGCTTGTTCAGGGTGTAAGGGAGAAATGCACAGTGGAATTGTGGGGCTTGTTCAGGGTGTCAATGAGAAATGCACAGTGGAATTGTGGGGCTTGTTCAGGGTGTCAATGAGAAATGCACAGTGGAATTGTGGGGCTTGTTCAGGGTGTATGGGAGAAATGCACAGTGGAATTGTGGGGCTTGTTCAGGGTGTAATGTAGAAATGCACAGTGGAATTGTGGGGCTTGTTCAGGGTGTAAGGGAGAAATGCACAGTGGAATTGTGGGGCTTGTTCAGGGTGTAAGGGAGAAATGCACAGTGGAATTGTGGGGCTTGTTCAGGGTGTAAGGGAGAAATGCACAGTGGAATTGTGGGGCTTGTTCAGGGTGTAAGGGAGAAATGCACAGTGGAATTGTGGGGCTTGTTCAGGGTGTAAGGGAGAAATGCACAGTGGAATTGTGGGGCTTGTTCAGGGTGTAAGAGAGAAATGCACAGTGGAATTGTGGGGCTTGTTCAGGGTGTAAGGGAGAAATGCACAGTGGAAGTGTGGGCTTGTTTAGGGTGTAAGGGAGAAATGCACAGTGGAATTGTGGGGCTTGTTCAGGGTGTAAGGGAGAAATGCACAGTGGAATTGTGGGGCTTGTTCAGGGTGTAAGGGAGAAATGCACAGTGGAATTGTGGGGCTTGTTTAGGGTGTAAGGGAGAACTGCACACTGGAAATGTGGGGTTTGTTTAGGGTGTAAGGGAGAAATGCACAGTGGAATTGTGGGTCTTGTTCTGGGTGTAAGGGAGAAATGCACAGTGGAAGTGTGGGCTTGTTTAGGGTGTAAGGGAGAAATGCACAGTGGAAGTGTGGGGCTTGTTCAGGGTGTCAGGGAGAAATGCACAGTGGAATTGTGGGGCTTGTTCAGGGTGTAAATGAGAAATGCACAGTGGAAGTGTGGGCTTGTTTAGGGTGTAAGGGAGAAATGCACAGTGGAATTGTGGGGCTTGTTCAGGGTGTAAGGGAGAAATGCACAGTGGAATTGTGGGGCTTGTTCAGGGTGTAAGGGAGAAATGCACAGTGGAATTGTGGGTCTTGTTCAGGGTGTAAGGGAGAAATGCAGAGTGGAAATGTGGGGCTTGTTCAGGGTGTAAGGGAGAAATGCACAGTGGAAATGTGGGGCTTGTTCAGGGTGTAAGGGAGAAATGCAGAGTGGAAATGTGGGGCTTGTTCAGGGTGTAAGGGAGAAATGCACAGTGGAATTGTGGGGCTTGTTTAGGGTGTAAGGGAGAACTGCACACTGGAAATGTGGGGTTTGTTTAGGGTGTAAGGGAGAAATGCACAGTGGAATTGTGGGTCTTGTTCTGGGTGTAAGGGAGAAATGCACAGTGGAAGTGTGGGCTTGTTTAGGGTGTAAGGGAGAAATGCACAGTGGAAGTGTGGGGCTTGTTCAGGGTGTCAGGGAGAAATGCACAGTGGAATTGTGGGGCTTGTTCAGGGTGTAAATGAGAAATGCACAGTGGAAGTGTGGGCTTGTTTAGGGTGTAAGGGAGAAATGCACAGTGGAATTGTGGGGCTTGTTCAGGGTGTAAGGGAGAAATGCACAGTGGAATTGTGGGGCTTGTTCAGGGTGTAAGGGAGAAATGCACAGTGGAATTGTGGGTCTTGTTCAGGGTGTAAGGGAGAAATGCAGAGTGGAAATGTGGGGCTTGTTCAGGGTTTAAATGAGAAATGCACAGTGGAAATGTGGGGCTTGTTCAGGGTGCAAGGGAGAAATGCAGAGTGGAAATGTGGGGCTTGTTCAGGGTGTAAGGGAGAAATGCACAGTGGAAATGTGGGGCTTGTTCAGCGTGTAAGGGAGAAATACACAGCGGAATTGTGGGGCTTGTTCAGGGTGTAAGGGAGAAATGCACACTGGAATTGTGGGGCTTGTTCAGGGTGTTAGGGAGAAATACACAGCGGAATTGTGGGGCTTGTTCAGGGTGTAAGGGAGAAATGCACACTGGAATTGTGGGGCTTGTTTAGGGTGTCAGGGAGAACTGCACAGTGGAATTGTGGGGCTTGTTCAGGGTGTAAGGGAGAAATGCACAATGGAAATGTGTGCTTGTTCAGGGTGTAAGGGAGAAATGCAGAGTGGAATTGTGGGGCTTGTTTAGGGTGTAAGGGAGAAATGCACAGTGGAATTGTGGGGCTTGTTCAGGGTGTAAATGAGAAATGCACAGTGGAAGTGTGGGGCTTGTTTAGGGTGTAAGGGAGAAATGCACAGTGGAAATGTGGGGCTTGTTCAGGGTGTAAGGGAGAAATGCAGAGTGGAAATGTGGGGCTTGTTCAGGGTGTAAATGAGAAATGCACAGTGGAAGTGTGGGGCTTGTTCAGGGTGTTAGGCAGAAATACACAGTGGAATTCTGGGGCTTGTTCAGGGTGTTAGGGAGAAATGCACAGTGGAATTGTGGGGCTTGTTTAGGGTGTTAGGGAGAAATGCACATTGGAATTGAGGGCTTGTTCAGGGTGTTAGGGAGAAATGCACAGTGGAATTGAGGGCTTGTTCAGGGTGTTAGGGAGAAATGCACAGTGGAATTGTGGGGCTTGTTCAGGGTGTAAGGGCGAAATGCACAGCGGAATTGTGGGGCTTGTTCAGGGTGTAAGGGAGAAATGCACACTGGAATTGTGGGGCTTGTTTAGGGTGTAAGGGAGAACTGCACAGTGGAATTGTGGGCTTGTTCAGGGTGTAAGGGAGAAATGCACAGTGGAATTGTGGGGCTTGTTCAGGGTTTAAGGGCGAAATGCACAGCGGAATTGTGGGGCTTGTTCAGGGTGTAAGGGAGAAATGCACACTGGAATTGTGGGGCTTGTTTAGGGTGTCAGGGAGAACTGCACAGTGGAATTGTGGGGCTTGTTCAGGTTGTAAGGGAGAAATGCACAATGGAAATGTGTGCTTGTTCAGGGTGTAAGGGAGAAATGCACAGTGGAATTGTGGGGCTTGTTTAGGGTGTAAGGGAGAAATGCACAGTGGAAGTGTGGGGCTTGTTCAGGTTGTAAGAGAGAAATGCACAGTGGAATTGTGGGGCTTGTTTAGGGTGTAAGGGAGTAATGAATAGTGGAATTGTGGGGCTTGTTCAGGGTGTAAGAGAGAAATGCACAGTGGAATTGTGGGGCTTGTTCAGGGTGTAAGGGAGAAATGCACACTGGAATTGTGGGGCTTGTTCAGGGTGTTAGGCAGAAATACACAGTGGAATTCTGGGGCTTGTTCAGGGTGTTAGGGAGAAATGCACAGTGGAATTGTGGGGCTTGTTTAGGGTGTTAGGGAGAAATGCACATTGGAATTGAGGGCTTGTTCAGGGTGTTAGGGAGAAATGCACAGTGGAATTGAGGGCTTGTTCAGGGTGTTAGGGAGAAATGCACAGTGGAATTGTGGGGCTTGTTCAGGGTGTAAGGGCGAAATGCACAGCGGAATTGTGGGGCTTGTTCAGGGTGTAAGGGAGAAATGCACACTGGAATTGTGGGGCTTGTTTAGGGTGTCAGGGAGAACTGCACAGTGGAATTGTGGGGCTTGTTCAGGGTGTAAGGGAGAAATGCACAATGGAAATGTGTGCTTGTTCAGGGTGTAAGGGAGAAATGCACAGTGGAATTGTGGGGCTTGTTTAGGGTGTAAGGGAGAAATGCACAGTGGAATTGTGGGGCTTGTTTAGGGTGTAAGGGAGTAATGAATAGTGGAATTGTGGGGCTTGTTCAGGGTGTAAGAGAGAAATGCACAGTGGAATTGTGGGGCTTGTTTAGGGTGTTAGGGAGAAATGCACAGTGGAATTGTGGGTCTTGTTCAGGGTGTAAGGGAGAAATGCACAGTGGAAATGTGGGGCTTGTTTAGGGTGTAAGGGAGAAATGCACAGTGGAAATGTGGGGCTTGTTCAGGGTGTAAGCAAGAAATGCACAGTGGAATTGTGGGGCTTGTTCGGGGTGTAAGGGAGAAATGCACAGTGGAATTGTGGGGCTTGTTCGGGGTGTAAGGGAGAAATGCACAGTGGAAATGTGGAGCTTGTTCAGGGTGTAAGGGAGAAATGCACAGTGGAAATGTGGGGCTTGTTCAGGGTGTAAGCAAGAAATGCACAGTGGAATTGTGGGGCTTGTTCGGGGTGTAAGGGAGAAATGCACAGTGGAATTGTGGGGCTTGTTCGGGGTGTAAGGGAGAAATGCACAGTGGAAATGTGGGGCTTGTTCAGGGTGTAAGGGAGAAATGCACAGTGGAATTGTGGGGCTTGTTCAGGGTGTAAGGGAGAAATACACAGTGGAAATGTGGGCCTGTTCAGGGTGTAAGGGAGAAATGCACAGTGGAATTGTGGGGCTTGTTCAGGGTGTAAGGGCGAAATGCACAGCGGAATTGTGGGGCTTGTTCAGGGTGTAAGGGAGAAATGCACACTGGAATTGTGGGGCTTGTTTAGGGTGTCAGGGAGAACTGCACATTGGAATTGTGGGGCTTGTTCAGGGTGTAAGGGATTAATGCACAATGGAAATGTGTTCTTGTTCAGGGTGTAAGGGAGAAATGCACAGTGGAATTGTGGGGCTTGTTTAGGGTGTAAGGGAGAAATGCACAGTGGAAGTGTGGGGCTTGTTCAGGGTGTAAGGGAGAAATGCACAGTGGAATTGTGGGGCTTGTTCAGGGTGTAAGGGAGAAATGCACACTGGAATTGTGGGGCTTGTTCAGGGTGTTAGGCAGAAATACACAGTGGAATTCTGGGGCTTGTTCAGGGTGTTAGGGAGAAATGCACAGTGGAATTGTGGGGCTTGTTTAGGGTGTTAGGGAGAAATGCACATTGGAATTGAGGGCTTGTTCAGGGTGTTAGGGAGAAATGCACAGTGGAATTGAGGGCTTGTTCAGGGTGTTAGGGAGAAATGCACAGTGGAATTGTGGGGCTTGTTCAGGGTGTAAGGGCGAAATGCACAGCGGAATTGTGGGGCTTGTTCAGGGTGTAAGGGAGAAATGCACACTGGAATTGTGGGGCTTGTTTAGGGTGTCAGGGAGAACTGCACAGTGGAATTGTGGGGCTTGTTCAGGGTGTAAGGGAGAAATGCACAATGGAAATGTGTGCTTGTTCAGGGTGTAAGGGAGAAATGCACAGTGGAATTGTGGGGCTTGTTTAGGGTGTAAGGGAGAAATGCACAGTGGAATTGTGGGGCTTGTTTAGGGTGTAAGGGAGTAATGAATAGTGGAATTGTGGGGCTTGTTCAGGGTGTAAGAGAGAAATGCACAGTGGAATTGTGGGGCTTGTTTAGGGTGTTAGGGAGAAATGCACAGTGGAATTGTGGGTCTTGTTCAGGGTGTAAGGGAGAAATGCACAGTGGAAATGTGGGGCTTGTTTAGGGTGTAAGGGAGAAATGCACAGTGGAAATGTGGGGCTTGTTCAGGGTGTAAGCAAGAAATGCACAGTGGAATTGTGGGGCTTGTTCGGGGTGTAAGGGAGAAATGCACAGTGGAATTGTGGGGCTTGTTCGGGGTGTAAGGGAGAAATGCACAGTGGAAATGTGGGGCTTGTTCAGGGTGTAAGGGAGAAATGCACAGTGGAAATGTGGGGCTTGTTCAGGGTGTAAGCAAGAAATGCACAGTGGAATTGTGGGGCTTGTTCGGGGTGTAAGGGAGAAATGCACAGTGGAATTGTGGGGCTTGTTCGGGGTGTAAGGGAGAAATGCACAGTGGAAATGTGGGGCTTGTTCAGGGTGTAAGGGAGAAATGCACAGTGGAATTGTGGGGCTTGTTCAGGGTGTAAGGGAGAAATACACAGTGGAAATGTGGGCCTGTTCAGGGTGTAAGGGAGAAATGCACAGTGGAATTGTGGGGCTTGTTCAGGGTGTAAGGGCGAAATGCACAGCGGAATTGTGGGGCTTGTTCAGGGTGTAAGGGAGAAATGCACACTGGAATTGTGGGGCTTGTTTAGGGTGTCAGGGAGAACTGCACATTGGAATTGTGGGGCTTGTTCAGGGTGTAAGGGATTAATGCACAATGGAAATGTGTTCTTGTTCAGGGTGTAAGGGAGAAATGCACAGTGGAATTGTGGGGCTTGTTTAGGGTGTAAGGGAGAAATGCACAGTGGAAGTGTGGGGCTTGTTCAGGTTGTAAGAGAGAAATGCACAGTGGAATTGTGGGGCTTGTTTAGGGTGTAAGGGAGTAATGAATAGTGGAATTGTGGGGCTTGTTCAGGGTGTAAGAGAGAAATGCACAGTGGAATTGTGGGGCTTGATTAGGGTGTTAGGGAGAAATGCACAGTGGAAATGTGGGGCTTGTGTAGGGTGTACTCAGGGAGAAATGCACAGTGGAAATGTGGGGATTGTTCAGGGTGTAAGAGAGAAATGCACAGTGGAATTGTGGGGCTTGTTCAGGGTGTAATGGAGAAATGCACAGTGGAAATGTGGGGCTGGTTTAGGGTGTAAATGAGAAATGCACAGTGGAATTGTGGGGCTTGTTTATGGTGTTATGGAGAAATGCACAGTGGAATTGTGGTGCTTGTTTAGGGTGTACTCAGGGAGAAATGCACAGTGGAAATGTGGGGATTGTTCAGGGTGTAAGGGAGAAATGCACAGTGGAAATGTGGGGCCTGTTCCGGGTGGTAGGGAGAAATGCACATTGGAAATGTGGGGATTGTTCATGGTGTAAGGGAGAAATGCACAGTGGAAATATGGGGCTTGTTCAGGGTGTAAGGGTGAAATGCACAGTGGAAATGTGGGGCTTGTTCAGGGTGTAAATGAGAAATGCACAGTGGAAGTGTGGGCTTGTTTAGGGTGTAAGGGAGAAATGCACAGTGGAAGTGTGGGGCTTGTTCAGGGTGTCAGGGAGAAATGCACCGTGGAATTGTGGGGCTTGTTCAGGGTGTAAATGAGAAATGCACAGTGGAAGTGTGGGCTTGTTTAGGGTGTAAGGGAGAAATGCACAGTGGAATTGTGGGGCTTGTTCAGGGTGTAAGGGAGAAATGCATAGTGGAATTGTGGGGCTTGTTCAGGGTGTAAGGGAGAAATGCACAGTGGAATTGTGGGTCTTGTTCAGGGTGTAAGGGAGAAATGCAGAGTGGAAATGTGGGGCTTGTTCAGGGTTTAAATGAGAAATGCACAGTGGAAATGTGGGGCATGTTCAGGGTGCAAGGGAGAAATGCAGAGTGGAAATGTGGGGCTTGTTCAGGGTGTAAGGGAGAAATGCACAGTGGAAATGTGGGGCTTGTTCAGCGTGTAAGGGAGAAATGCAGAGTGGAAATGTGGGGCTTGTTCAGGCTGCAAGGGAGAAATGCACAGTGGAATTGTCGGGCTTGTTCAGGGTGTTAGAGAGATATGCACAGTGGAAATGTGGGCTTGTTCAGGGTGTAAGGGGGAAATGCACAGTGGAAATGTGGGCTTCTTCAGGGTGTAAGGGAGAAATGCACAGTGGAAATGTGGGCTTGTTCAGGGTGTAAGGGGGAAATGCACAGTGGAAATGTGGGCTTGTTCAGGGTGTAAGGGAGAAATGCACAGTGGAAATGTGGTCTTGTTCAGAGTGTAAGGGAGAAATGCACAGTGGAAGTGTGGGGCTTGTTCAGGGTGTAAATGAGAAATGCACAGTGGAAGTGTGGGGCTTGTTCAGGGTGTTAGGGAGAAATGCACAGTGGAAGTGTGGGGCTTGTTCAGGGTGTAATGGAGAAATGCACAGTGGAATTGTGGGGCTTGTTTAGGGTGTTAGGGAGAAATGCACATTGGAATTGAGGGCTTGTTCAGGGTATAAGGGAGAAATGCACAGTGGAATTGTGGGGCTTGTTCAGGGTGTAAGGGAGAAATGCACACTGGAATTGTGGGGCTTGTTCAGGGTGTTAGGCAGAAATACACAGTGGAATTCTGGGGCTTGTTCAGGGTGTTAGGGAGAAATGCACAGTGGAATTGTGGGGCTTGTTTAGGGTGTTAGGGAGAAATGCACAGTGGAATTGAGGGCTTGTTCAGGGTGTTAGGGAGAAATGCACAGTGGAATTGAGGGCTTGTTCAGGGTGTTAGGGAGAAATGCACAGTGGAATTGTGGGGCTTGTTCAGGGTGTAAGAGAGAAATGCACAGTGGAAGTGTGGGCTTGTTTAGGGTGTAAGGGAGAAATGCACAGTGGAATTGTGGGGCTTGTTCAGGATGTAAGGGAGAAATGCATAGTGGAATTGTGGGGCTTGTTCAGGGTGTAAGGGAGAAATGCACAGTGGAATTGTGGGTCTTGTTCAGGGTGTAAGGGAGAAATGCAGAGTGGAAATGTGGGGCTTGTTCAGGGTTTAAATGAGAAATGCACAGTGGAAATGTGGGGCTTGTTCAGGGTGCAAGGGAGAAATGCAGAGTGGAAATGTGGGGCTTGTTCAGGGTGTAAGGGAGAAATGCACAGTGGAAATGTGGGGCTTGTTCAGCGTGTAAGGGAGAAATGCAGAGTGGAAATGTGGGGCTTGTTCAGGCTGCAAGGGAGAAATGCACAGTAGAATTGTCGGGCTTGTTCAGGGTGTTAGAGAGATATGCACAGTGGAAATGTGGGCTTGTTCAGGGTGTAAGGGGGAAATGCACAGTGGAAATCTGGGCTTCTTCAGGGTGTAAGGGAGAAATGCACAGTGGAAATGTGGGCTTGTTCAGGGTGTAAGGGGGAAATGCACAGTGGAAATGTGGGCTTGTTCAGGGTGTAAGGGAGAAATGCACAGTGGAAATGTGGTCTTGTTCAGAGTGTAAGGGAGAAATGCACAGTGGAAGTGTGGGGCTTGTTCAGGGTGTAAATGAGAAATGCACAGTGGAAGTGTGGGGCTTGTTCAGGGTGTTAGGGAGAAATGCACAGTGGAAGTGTGGGGCTTGTTCAGGGTGTAATGGAGAAATGCACAGTGGAATTGTGGGGCTTGTTTAGGGTGTTAGGGAGAAATGCACATTGGAATTGAGGGCTTGTTCAGGGTATAAGGGAGAAATGCACAGTGGAATTGTGGGGCTTGTTCAGGGTGTAAGGGAGAAATGCACACTGGAATTGTGGGGCTTGTTCAGGGTGTTAGGCAGAAATACACAGTGGAATTCTGGGGCTTGTTCAGGGTGTTAGGGAGAAATGCACAGTGGAATTGTGGGGCTTGTTTAGGGTGTTAGGGAGAAATGCACAGTGGAATTGAGGGCTTGTTCAGGGTGTTAGGGAGAAATGCACAGTGGAATTGAGGGCTTGTTCAGGGTGTTAGGGAGAAATGCACAGTGGAATTGTGGGGCTTGTTCAGGGTGTAAGAGAGAAATGCACAGTGGAAATGTGGGCTTGTTCAGGGTGTAAGGGAGAAATGCACAGTGGAATTGTGGGTCTTGTTCAGGGTGTAAGGGAGAAATGCACAGTGGAAATGTGGGGCTTGTTCAGGGTGTAAGGGAGAAATGCACAGTGGAATTGTGGGGCTTGTTCAGGGTGTAAGAGAGAAATGCACAGTGGAATTGTGGTGCTTGTTCAGGGTGTAAGGGAGAAATGCACAGTGGAATTGTGGGGCTTGTTCAGGGTGTAAGGGAGAAATGCACAGTGGAATTGTGGGGCTTGTTCAGGGTGTAAGGGAGAAATGCACAGTGGAATTGTGGGGCTTGTTCAGGGTGTAAGGGAGAGATGCACAGTGGAATTGTGGGGCTTGTTCAGGGTGTCAATGAGAAATGCACAGTGGAATTGTGGGGCTTGTTCAGGGTGTCAATGAGAAATGCACAGTGGAAATGTGGGGCTTGTTCAGGGTGTAAGGGAGAAATGCACAGTGGAATTGTGGGGCTTGTTCAGGGTGTCAATGAGAAATGCACAGTGGAATTGTGGGGCTTGTTCAGGGTGTCAATGAGAAATGCACAGTGGAAATGTGGGGCTTGTTCAGGGTGTAAGGGAGAAATGCACAGTGGAATTGAGGGCTTGTTCAGGGTGTAAGGGAGAAATGCACAGTGGAATTGTGGGGCTTGTTCAGGGTGTAAGGGAGAAATGCACAGTGGAAATGTGGGGCTTGTTCAGGGTGTAAGGGAGAAATGCACAGTGGAATTGTGGGGCTTGTTCAGGGTGTAAGAGAGAAATGCACAGTGGAATTGAGGGCTTGTTCAGGGTGTTAGGGAGAAATGCACAGTGGAATTGAGGGCTTGTTCAGGGTGTTAGGGAGAAATGCACAGTGGAATTGTGGGGCTTGTTCAGGGTGTAAGAGAGAAATGCACAGTGGAAATGTGGGCTTGTTCAGGGTGTAAGGGAGAAATGCACAGTGGAATTGTGGGTCTTGTTCAGGGTGTAAGGGAGAAATGCACAGTGGAAATGTGGGGCTTGTTCAGGGTGTAAGGGAGAAATGCACAGTGGAATTGTGGGGCTTGTTCAGGGTGTAAGAGAGAAATGCACAGTGGAATTGTGGTGCTTGTTCAGGGTGTAAGGGAGAAATGCACAGTGGAATTGTGGGGCTTGTTCAGGGTGTAAAGGAGAAATGCACAGTGGAAATGTGGGGCTTGTTCAGGGTGTAAGGGAGAAATGCACAGTGGAATTGTGGGGCTTGTTCAGGGTGTAAGGGAGAAATGCACAGTGGAATTGTGGGGCTTGTTCAGGGTGTAAGGGAGAAATGCACAGTGGAATTGTGGGGCTTGTTCAGGATGTAAGGGAGAAATGCACAGTGGAAATGTGGGGCTTGTTCAGGGTGTAAGGGAGAAATGCACAGTGGAATTGTGGGGCTTGTTCAGGGTGTAAGGGAGAAATGCACAGTGGAATTGTGGGGCCTGTTCAGGGTGTAAGGGAGAAATGCACAGTGGAATTGTGGGGCTTGTTCAGGGTGTAAGGGAGAAATGCACAGTGGAATTGTGGGGCTTGTTCAGGGTGTCAATGATAAATGCACAGTGGAATTGTGGGGCTTGTTCAGGGTGTCAATGAGAAATGCACAGTGGAATTGTGGTGCTTGTTCAGGGTGTAAGGGAGAAATGCACAGTGGAATTGTGGGGCTTGTTCAGGGTGTAAGGGAGAAATGCACAGTGGAAATGTGGGGCTTGTTCAGGGTGTAAGGGAGAAATGCACAGTGGAATTGTGGGGCTTGTTCAGGGTGTAAGAGAGAAATGCACAGTGGAATTGAGGGCTTGTTCAGGGTGTTAGGGAGAAATGCACAGTGGAATTGAGGGCTTGTTCAGGGTGTAAGGGAGAAATGCACAGTGGAAATGTGGGGCTTGTTCAGGGTGTAAGGGAGAAATGCACAGTGGAATTGTGGGGCTTGTTCAGGGTGTAAGAGAGAAATGCACAGTGGAATTGTGGTGCTTGTTCAGGGTGTAAGGGAGAAATGCACAGTGGAATTGTGGGGCTTGTTCAGGGTGTAAGGGAGAAATGCACAGTGGAAATGTGGGGCTTGTTCAGGGTGTAAGGGAGAAATGCACAGTGGAATTGTGGGGCTTGTTCAGGGTGTAAGGGAGAAATGCACAGTGGAATTGTGGGGCTTGTTCAGGGTGTAAGGGAGAAATGCACAGTGGAATTGTGGGGCTTGTTCAGGGTGTAAGGGAGAAATGCACAGTGGAATTGTGGGGCTTGTTCAGGGTGTCAATGAGAAATGCACAGTGGAATTGTGGGGCTTGTTCAGGGTGTCAATGAGAAATGCACAGTGGAATTGTGGGGCTTGTTCAGGGTGTAATGTAGAAATGCACAGTGGAATTGTGGGGCTTGTTCAGGGTGTAAGGGAGAAATGCACAGTGGAATTGTGGGGCTTGTTCAGGGTGTAAGGGAGAAATGCACAGTGGAATTGTGGGGCTTGTTCAGGGTGTAAGGGAGAAATGCACAGTGGAATTGTGGGGCTTGTTCAGGGTGTAAGGGAGAAATGCACAGTGGAATTGTGGGGCTTGTTCAGGGTGTAAGGGAGAAATGCACAGTGGAATTGTGGGGCTTGTTCAGGGTGTAAGGGAGAAATGCACAGTGGAATTGTGGGGCTTGTTCAGGGTGTAAGGGAGAAATGCACAGTGGAATTGTGGGGCTTGTTCAGGGTGTAAGGGAGAAATGCACAGTGGAATTGTGGGGCTTGTTCAGGGTGTAAGAGAGAAATGCACAGTGGAATTGTGGGGCTTGTTCAGGGTGTAAGGGAGAAATGCACAGTGGAAGTGTGGGCTTGTTTAGGGTGTAAGGGAGAAATGCACAGTGGAATTGTGGGGCTTGTTCAGGGTGTAAGGCAGAAATGCACAGTGGAATTGTGGGGCTTGTTCAGGGTGTAAGGGAGAAATGCACAGTGGAATTGTGGGGCTTGTTTAGGGTGTAAGGGAGAACTGCACACTGGAAATGTGGGGTTTGTTTAGGGTGTAAGGGAGAAATGCACAGTGGAATTGTGGGTCTTGTTCTGGGTGTAAGGGAGAAATGCACAGTGGAAGTGTGGGCTTGTTTAGGGTGTAAGGGAGAAATGCACAGTGGAAGTGTGGGGCTTGTTCAGGGTGTCAGGGAGAAATGCACAGTGGAATTGTGGGGCTTGTTCAGGGTGTAAATGAGAAATGCACAGTGGAAGTGTGGGCTTGTTTAGGGTGTAAGGGAGAAATGCACAGTGGAATTGTGGGGCTTGTTCAGGGTGTAAGGGAGAAATGCACAGTGGAATTGTGGGGCTTGTTCAGGGTGTAAGGGAGAAATGCACAGTGGAATTGTGGGTCTTGTTCAGGGTGTAAGGGAGAAATGCAGAGTGGAAATGTGGGGCTTGTTCAGGGTGTAAGGGAGAAATGCACAGTGGAAATGTGGGGCTTGTTCAGGGTGTAAGGGAGAAATGCAGAGTGGAAATGTGGGGCTTGTTCAGGGTGTAAGGGAGAAATGCACAGTGGAATTGTGGGGCTTGTTTAGGGTGTAAGGGAGAACTGCACACTGGAAATGTGGGGTTTGTTTAGGGTGTAAGGGAGAAATGCACAGTGGAATTGTGGGTCTTGTTCTGGGTGTAAGGGAGAAATGCACAGTGGAAGTGTGGGCTTGTTTAGGGTGTAAGGGAGAAATGCACAGTGGAAGTGTGGGGCTTGTTCAGGGTGTCAGGGAGAAATGCACAGTGGAATTGTGGGGCTTGTTCAGGGTGTAAATGAGAAATGCACAGTGGAAGTGTGGGCTTGTTTAGGGTGTAAGGGAGAAATGCACAGTGGAATTGTGGGGCTTGTTCAGGGTGTAAGGGAGAAATGCACAGTGGAATTGTGGGGCTTGTTCAGGGTGTAAGGGAGAAATGCACAGTGGAATTGTGGGTCTTGTTCAGGGTGTAAGGGAGAAATGCAGAGTGGAAATGTGGGGCTTGTTCAGGGTTTAAATGAGAAATGCACAGTGGAAATGTGGGGCTTGTTCAGGGTGCAAGGGAGAAATGCAGAGTGGAAATGTGGGGCTTGTTCAGGGTGTAAGGGAGAAATGCACAGTGGAAATGTGGGGCTTGTTCAGGGTGTAAGGGAGAAATGCAGAGTGGAAATGTGGGGCTTGTTCAGGGTGTAAGGGAGAAATGCACAGTGGAATTGTGGGACTTGTTTAGGGTGTAAGGGAGAAATGCACAGTGGAAATGTGGGGCTTGTTCAGGGTGCAAGGGAGAAATGCACAGTGGTATTGTCGGGCTTGTTCAGGGTGTAAGAGAGAAATGCACAGTGGAAATGTGGGCTTGTTCAGGGTGTAAGGGGGAAATGCACAGTGGAAATGTGGGCTTCTTCAGGGTGTAAGGGAGAAATGCACAGTGGAAATGTGGGCTTGTTCAGGGTGTAAGGGGGAAATGCACAGTGGAAATGTGGGCTTGTTCAGGGTGTAAGGGAGAAATGCACAGTGGAAATGTGGTCTTGTTCAGAGTGTAAGGGAGAAATGCACAGTGGAAGTGTGGGGCTTGTTCAGGGTGTTAGGGAGAAATGCACAGTGGAAGTGTGGGGCTTGTTCAGGGTGTAATGGAGAAATGCACAGTGGAATTGTGGGGCTTGTTTAGGGTGTTAGGGAGAAATGCACAGTGGAATTGAGGGCTTGTTCAGGGTGTAAGGGAGAAATGCACAGTGGAATTGTGGGGCTTGTTCAGGGTGTAAGGGAGAAATGCACACTGGAATTGTGGGGCTTGTTCAGGGTGTTAGGCAGAAATACACAGTGGAATTCTGGGGCTTGTTCAGGGTGTTAGGGAGAAATGCACAGTGGAATTGTGGGGCTTGTTTAGGGTGTTAGGGAGAAATGCACAGTGGAATTGAGGGCTTGTTCAGGGTGTTAGGGAGAAATGCACAGTGGAATTGAGGGCTTGTTCAGGGTGTAAGGGAGAAATGCACAGTGGAATTGTGGGGCTTGTTCAGGGTGTAAGGGAGAAATGCACAGTGGAATTGTGGGGATTGTTCAGGGTGTAAGGGAGAAATGCACAGTGGAATTGTGGGTCTTGTTCAGGGTGTAAGGGAGAAATGCACAGTGGAAGTGTGGGGCTTGTTCAGGGTGTAAATGAGAAATGCACAGTGGAAGTGTGGGGCTTGTTCAGGGTGTTAGGGAGAAATGCACAGTGGAAGTGTGGGGCTTGTTCAGGGTGTAATGGAGAAATGCACAGTGGAATTGTGGGGCTTGTTTAGGGTGTTAGGGAGAAATGCACAGTGGAATTGAGGGCTTGTTCAGGGTGTAAGGGAGAAATGCACAGTGGAATTGTGGGGCTTGTTCAGGGTGTAAGGGAGAAATGCACACTGGAATTGTGGGGCTTGTTCAGGGTGTTAGGCAGAAATACACAGTGGAATTCTGGGGCTTGTTCAGGGTGTTAGGGAGAAATGCACAGTGGAATTGTGGGGCTTGTTTAGGGTGTTAGGGAGAAATGCACAGTGGAATTGAGGGCTTGTTCAGGGTGTTAGGGAGAAATGCACAGTGTAATTGAGGGCTTGTTCAGGGTGTAAGGGAGAAATGCACAGTGGAATTGTGGGGCTTGTTCAGGGTGTAAGGGAGAAATGCACAGTGGAATTGTGGGGATTGTTCAGGGTGTAAGGGAGAAATGCACAGTGGAATTGTGGGTCTTGTTCAGGGTGTAAGGGAGAAATGCAGAGTGGAAATGTGGGGCTTGTTCAGGGTTTAAATGAGAAATGCACAGTGGAAATGTGGGGCTTGTTCAGGGTGCAAGGGAGAAATGCAGAGTGGAAATGTGAGGCTTGTTCAGGGTGTAAGGGAGAAATGCACAGTGGAAATGTGGGGCTTGTTCAGGGTGTAAGGGAGAAATGCAGAGTGGAAATGTGGGGCTTGTTCAGGGTGCAAGGGAGAAATGCACAGTGGAAATGTGGGGCTTGTTCAGGGTGTAAGGGAGAAATGCAGAGTGGAAATGTGGGGCTTGTTCAGGGTGTAAGGGAGAAATGCACAGTGGAATTGTGGGACTTGTTTAGGGTGTAAGGGAGAAATGCACAGTGGAAATGTGGGGCTTGTTCAGGGTGCAAGGGAGAAATGCACAGTGGAATTGTCGGGCTTGTTCAGGGTGTAAGAGAGAAATGCACAGTGGAAATGTGGGCTTGTTCAGGGTGTAAGGGGGAAATGCACAGTGGAAATGTGGGCTTCTTCAGGGTGTAATGGAGAAATGCACAGTGGAAATGTGGGCTTGTTCAGGGTGTAAGGGGGAAATGCACAGTGGAAATGTGGGGCTTGTTCAGGGTGTAAGGGAGAAATGCAGAGTGGAAATGTGGGGCTTGTTCAGGGTGTAAGGGAGAAATGCACAGTGGAATTGTGGGGCTTGTTTAGGGTGTAAGGGAGAACTGCACACTGGAAATGTGGGGTTTGTTTAGGGTGTAAGGGAGAAATGCACAGTGGAATTGTGGGTCTTGTTCTGGGTGTAAGGGAGAAATGCACAGTGGAAGTGTGGGCTTGTTTAGGGTGTAAATGAGAAATGCACAGTGGAAGTGTGGGCTTGTTTAGGGTGTAAGGGAGAAATGCACAGTGGAATTGTGGGGCTTGTTCAGGGTGTAAGGGAGAAATGCACAGTGGAATTGTGGGGCTTGTTCAGGGTGTAAGGGAGAAATGCACAGTGGAATTGTGGGTCTTGTTCAGGGTGTAAGGGAGAAATGCAGAGTGGAAATGTGGGGCTTGTTCAGGGTTTAAATGAGAAATGCACAGTGGAAATGTGGGGCTTGTTCAGGGTGCAAGGGAGAAATGCAGAGTGGAAATGTGGGGCTTGTTCAGGGTGTAAGGGAGAAATGCACAGTGGAAATGTGGGGCTTGTTCAGGGTGTAAGGGAGAAATGCAGAGTGGAAATGTGGGGCTTGTTCAGGGTGTAAGGGAGAAATGCACAGTGGAATTGTGGGACTTGTTTAGGGTGTAAGGGAGAAATGCACAGTGGAAATGTGGGGCTTGTTCAGGGTGCAAGGGAGAAATGCACAGTGGTATTGTCGGGCTTGTTCAGGGTGTAAGAGAGAAATGCACAGTGGAAATGTGGGCTTGTTCAGGGTGTAAGGGGGAAATGCACAGTGGAAATGTGGGCTTCTTCAGGGTGTAAGGGAGAAATGCACAGTGGAAATGTGGGCTTGTTCAGGGTGTAAGGGGGAAATGCACAGTGGAAATGTGGGCTTGTTCAGGGTGTAAGGGAGAAATGCACAGTGGAAATGTGGTCTTGTTCAGAGTGTAAGGGAGAAATGCACAGTGGAAGTGTGGGGCTTGTTCAGGGTGTTAGGGAGAAATGCACAGTGGAAGTGTGGGGCTTGTTCAGGGTGTAATGGAGAAATGCACAGTGGAATTGTGGGGCTTGTTTAGGGTGTTAGGGAGAAATGCACAGTGGAATTGAGGGCTTGTTCAGGGTGTAAGGGAGAAATGCACAGTGGAATTGTGGGGCTTGTTCAGGGTGTAAGGGAGAAATGCACACTGGAATTGTGGGGCTTGTTCAGGGTGTTAGGCAGAAATACACAGTGGAATTCTGGGGCTTGTTCAGGGTGTTAGGGAGAAATGCACAGTGGAATTGTGGGGCTTGTTTAGGGTGTTAGGGAGAAATGCACAGTGGAATTGAGGGCTTGTTCAGGGTGTTAGGGAGAAATGCACAGTGGAATTGAGGGCTTGTTCAGGGTGTAAGGGAGAAATGCACAGTGGAATTGTGGGGCTTGTTCAGGGTGTAAGGGAGAAATGCACAGTGGAATTGTGGGGATTGTTCAGGGTGTAAGGGAGAAATGCACAGTGGAATTGTGGGTCTTGTTCAGGGTGTAAGGGAGAAATGCACAGTGGAAGTGTGGGGCTTGTTCAGGGTGTAAATGAGAAATGCACAGTGGAAGTGTGGGGCTTGTTCAGGGTGTTAGGGAGAAATGCACAGTGGAAGTGTGGGGCTTGTTCAGGGTGTAATGGAGAAATGCACAGTGGAATTGTGGGGCTTGTTTAGGGTGTTAGGGAGAAATGCACAGTGGAATTGAGGGCTTGTTCAGGGTGTAAGGGAGAAATGCACAGTGGAATTGTGGGGCTTGTTCAGGGTGTAAGGGAGAAATGCACACTGGAATTGTGGGGCTTGTTCAGGGTGTTAGGCAGAAATACACAGTGGAATTCTGGGGCTTGTTCAGGGTGTTAGGGAGAAATGCACAGTGGAATTGTGGGGCTTGTTTAGGGTGTTAGGGAGAAATGCACAGTGGAATTGAGGGCTTGTTCAGGGTGTTAGGGAGAAATGCACAGTGTAATTGAGGGCTTGTTCAGGGTGTAAGGGAGAAATGCACAGTGGAATTGTGGGGCTTGTTCAGGGTGTAAGGGAGAAATGCACAGTGGAATTGTGGGGATTGTTCAGGGTGTAAGGGAGAAATGCACAGTGGAATTGTGGGTCTTGTTCAGGGTGTAAGGGAGAAATGCAGAGTGGAAATGTGGGGCTTGTTCAGGGTTTAAATGAGAAATGCACAGTGGAAATGTGGGGCTTGTTCAGGGTGCAAGGGAGAAATGCAGAGTGGAAATGTGAGGCTTGTTCAGGGTGTAAGGGAGAAATGCACAGTGGAAATGTGGGGCTTGTTCAGGGTGTAAGGGAGAAATGCAGAGTGGAAATGTGGGGCTTGTTCAGGGTGCAAGGGAGAAATGCAGAGTGGAAATGTGGGGCTTGTTCAGGGTGTAAGGGAGAAATGCACAGTGGAAATGTGGGGCTTGTTCAGGGTGTAAGGGAGAAATGCAGAGTGGAAATGTGGGGCTTGTTCAGGGTGTAAGGGAGAAATGCACAGTGGAATTGTGGGACTTGTTTAGGGTGTAAGGGAGAAATGCACAGTGGAAATGTGGGGCTTGTTCAGGGTGCAAGGGAGAAATGCACAGTGGTATTGTCGGGCTTGTTCAGGGTGTAAGAGAGAAATGCACAGTGGAAATGTGGGCTTGTTCAGGGTGTAAGGGGGAAATGCACAGTGGAAATGTGGGCTTCTTCAGGGTGTAAGGGAGAAATGCACAGTGGAAATGTGGGCTTGTTCAGGGTGTAAGGGGGAAATGCACAGTGGAAATGTGGGCTTGTTCAGGGTGTAAGGGAGAAATGCACAGTGGAAATGTGGTCTTGTTCAGAGTGTAAGGGAGAAATGCACAGTGGAAGTGTGGGGCTTGTTCAGGGTGTTAGGGAGAAATGCACAGTGGAAGTGTGGGGCTTGTTCAGGGTGTAATGGAGAAATGCACAGTGGAATTGTGGGGCTTGTTTAGGGTGTTAGGGAGAAATGCACAGTGGAATTGAGGGCTTGTTCAGGGTGTAAGGGAGAAATGCACAGTGGAATTGTGGGGCTTGTTCAGGGTGTAAGGGAGAAATGCACACTGGAATTGTGGGGCTTGTTCAGGGTGTTAGGCAGAAATACACAGTGGAATTCTGGGGCTTGTTCAGGGTGTTAGGGAGAAATGCACAGTGGAATTGTGGGGCTTGTTTAGGGTGTTAGGGAGAAATGCACAGTGGAATTGAGGGCTTGTTCAGGGTGTTAGGGAGAAATGCACAGTGGAATTGAGGGCTTGTTCAGGGTGTAAGGGAGAAATGCACAGTGGAATTGTGGGGCTTGTTCAGGGTGTAAGGGAGAAATGCACAGTGGAATTGTGGGGATTGTTCAGGGTGTAAGGGAGAAATGCACAGTGGAATTGTGGGTCTTGTTCAGGGTGTAAGGGAGAAATGCACAGTGGAAGTGTGGGGCTTGTTCAGGGTGTAAATGAGAAATGCACAGTGGAAGTGTGGGGCTTGTTCAGGGTGTTAGGGAGAAATGCACAGTGGAAGTGTGGGGCTTGTTCAGGGTGTAATGGAGAAATGCACAGTGGAATTGTGGGGCTTGTTTAGGGTGTTAGGGAGAAATGCACAGTGGAATTGAGGGCTTGTTCAGGGTGTAAGGGAGAAATGCACAGTGGAATTGTGGGGCTTGTTCAGGGTGTAAGGGAGAAATGCACACTGGAATTGTGGGGCTTGTTCAGGGTGTTAGGCAGAAATACACAGTGGAATTCTGGGGCTTGTTCAGGGTGTTAGGGAGAAATGCACAGTGGAATTGTGGGGCTTGTTTAGGGTGTTAGGGAGAAATGCACAGTGGAATTGAGGGCTTGTTCAGGGTGTTAGGGAGAAATGCACAGTGTAATTGAGGGCTTGTTCAGGGTGTAAGGGAGAAATGCACAGTGGAATTGTGGGGCTTGTTCAGGGTGTAAGGGAGAAATGCACAGTGGAATTGTGGGGATTGTTCAGGGTGTAAGGGAGAAATGCACAGTGGAATTGTGGGTCTTGTTCAGGGTGTAAGGGAGAAATGCAGAGTGGAAACGTGGGGCTTGTTCAGGGTTTAAATGAGAAATGCACAGTGGAAATGTGGGGCTTGTTCAGGGTGCAAGGGAGAAATGCAGAGTGGAAATGTGAGGCTTGTTCAGGGTGTAAGGGAGAAATGCACAGTGGAAATGTGGGGCTTGTTCAGGGTGTAAGGGAGAAATGCAGAGTGGAAATGTGGGGCTTGTTCAGGGTGCAAGGGAGAAATGCACAGTGGAAATGTGGGGCTTGTTCAGGGTGTAAGGGAGAAATGCAGAGTGGAAATGTGGGGCTTGTTCAGGGTGTAAGGGAGAAATGCACAGTGGAATTGTGGGACTTGTTTAGGGTGTAAGGGAGAAATGCACAGTGGAAATGTGGGGCTTGTTCAGGGTGCAAGGGAGAAATGCACAGTGGAATTGTCGGGCTTGTTCAGGGTGTAAGAGAGAAATGCACAGTGGAAATGTGGGCTTGTTCAGGGTGTAAGGGGGAAATGCACAGTGGAAATGTGGGCTTCTTCAGGGTGTAATGGAGAAATGCACAGTGGAAATGTGGGCTTGTTCAGGGTGTAAGGGGGAAATGCAGAGTGGAAATGTGGGGCTTGTTCAGGGTGTAAGGGAGAAATGCAGAGTGGAAATGTGGGGCTTGTTCAGGGTGTAAGGGAGAAATGCAGAGTGGAAATGTGGGGCTTGTTCAGGGTGTAAGGGAGAAATGCACAGTGGAATTGTGGGGCTTGTTTAGGGTGTAAGGGAGAACTGCACACTGGAAATGTGGGGTTTGTTTAGGGTGTAAGGGAGAAATGCACAGTGGAATTGTGGGTCTTGTTCTGGGTGTAAGGGAGAAATGCACAGTGGAAGTGTGGGCTTGTTTAGGGTGTAAGGGAGAAATGCACAGTGGAAGTGTGGGGCTTGTTCAGGGTGTCAGGGAGAAATGCACAGTGGAATTGTGGGGCTTGTTCAGGGTGTAAATGAGAAATGCACAGTGGAAGTGTGGGCTTGTTTAGGGTGTAAGGGAGAAATGCACAGTGGAATTGTGGGGCTTGTTCAGGGTGTAAGGGAGAAATGCTCAGTGGAATTGTGGGGCTTGTTCAGGGTGTAAGGGAGAAATGCACAGTGGAATTGTGGGTCTTGTTCAGGGTGTAAGGGAGAAATGCAGAGTGGAAATGTGGGGCTTGTTCAGGGTGTAAGGGAGAAATGCACAGTGGAAATGTGGGGCTTGTTCAGGGTGTAAGGGAGAAATGCAGAGTGGAAATGTGGGGCTTGTTCAGGGTGTAAGGGAGAAATGCACAGTGGAATTGTGGGGCTTGTTTAGGGTGTAAGGGAGAACTGCACACTGGAAATGTGGGGTTTGTTTAGGGTGTAAGGGAGAAATGCACAGTGGAATTGTGGGTCTTGTTCTGGGTGTAAGGGAGAAATGCACAGTGGAAGTGTGGGCTTGTTTAGGGTGTAAGGGAGAAATGCACAGTGGAAGTGTGGGGCTTGTTCAGGGTGTCAGGGAGAAATGCACAGTGGAATTGTGGGGCTTGTTCAGGGTGTAAATGAGAAATGCACAGTGGAAGTGTGGGTTTGTTTAGGGTGTAAGGGAGAAATGCACAGTGGAATTGTGGGGCTTGTTCAGGGTGTAAGGGAGAAATGCACAGTGGAATTGTGGGGCTTGTTCAGGGTGTAAGGGAGAAATGCACAGTGGAATTGTGGGTCTTGTTCAGGGTGTAAGGGAGAAATGCAGAGTGGAAATGTGGGGCTTGTTCAGGGTTTAAATGAGAAATGCACAGTGGAAATGTGGGGCTTGTTCAGGGTGCAAGGGAGAAATGCAGAGTGGAAATGTGGGGCTTGTTCAGGGTGTAAGGGAGAAATGCACAGTGGAAATGTGGGGCTTGTTCAGGGTGTAAGGGAGAAATGCAGAGTGGAAATGTGGGGCTTGTTCAGGGTGTAAGGGAGAAATGCACAGTGGAATTGTGGGACTTGTTTAGGGTGTAAGGGAGAAATGCACAGTGGAAATGTGGGGCTTGTTCAGGGTGCAAGGGAGAAATGCACAGTGGTATTGTCGGGCTTGTTCAGGGTGTAAGAGAGAAATGCACTGTGGAAATGTGGGCTTGTTCAGGGTGTAAGGGGGAAATGCACAGTGGAAATGTGGGCTTCTTCAGGGTGTAAGGGAGAAATGCACAGTGGAAATGTGGGCTTGTTCAGGGTGTAAGGGGGAAATGCACAGTGGAAATGTGGGCTTCTTCAGGGTGTAAGGGAGAAATGCACAGTGGAAATGTGGGCTTGTTCAGGGTGTAAGGGAGAAATGCACAGTGGAAATGTGGGCTTGTTCAGGGTGTAAGGGGGAAATGCACAGTGGAAATGTGGGCTTCTTCAGGGTGTAAGGGAGAAATGCACAGTGGAAATGTGGGCTTGTTCAGGGTGTAAGGGAGAAATGCACAGTGGAAATGTGGTCTTGTTCAGAGTGTAAGGGAGAAATGCACAGTGGAAGTGTGGGGCTTGTTCAGGGTGTAAATGAGAAATGCACAGTGGAAGTGTGGGGCTTGTTCAGGGTGTTAGGGAGAAATGCACAGTGGAAGTGTGGGGCTTGTTCAGGGTGTAATGGAGAAATGCACAGTGGAATTGTGGGGCTTGTTTAGGGTGTTAGGGAGAAATGCACAGTGGAATTTAGGGCTTGTTCAGGGTGTAAGGGAGAAATGCACAGTGGAATTGTGGGGCTTGTTCAGGGTGTAAGGGAGAAATGCACACTGGAATTGTGGGGCTTGTTCAGGGTGTTAGGCAGAAATACACAGTGGAATTCTGGGGCTTGTTCAGGGTGTTAGGGAGAAATGCACAGTGGAATTGTGGGGCTTGTTTAGGGTGTTAGGGAGAAATGCACAGTGGAATTGAGGGCTTGTTCAGGGTGTTAGGGAGAAATGCACAGTGGAATTGAGGGCTTGTTCAGGGTGTAAGGGAGAAATGCACAGTGGAATTGTGGGGCTTGTTCAGGGTGTAAGGGAGAAATGCACAGTGGAATTGTGGGGATTGTTCAGGGTGTAAGGGAGAAATGCACAGTGGAATTGTGGGTCTTGTTCAGGGTGTAAGGGAGAAATGCAGAGTGGAAATGTGGGGCTTGTTCAGGGTTTAAATGAGAAATGCACAGTGGAAGTGTGGGGCTTGTTCAGGGTGTTAGGGAGAAATGCACAGTGGAAGTGTGGGGCTTGTTCAGGGTGTAATGGAGAAATGCACAGTGGAATTGTGGGGCTTGTTTAGGGTGTTAGGGAGAAATGCACAGTGGAATTGAGGGCTTGTTCAGGGTGTAAGGGAGAAATGCACAGTGGAATTGTGGGGCTTGTTCAGGGTGTAAGGGAGAAATGCACACTGGAATTGTGGGGCTTGTTCAGGGTGTTAGGCAGAAATACACAGTGGAATTCTGGGGCTTGTTCAGGGTGTTAGGGAGAAATGCACAGTGGAATTGTGGGGCTTGTTTAGGGTGTTAGGGAGAAATGCACAGTGGAATTGAGGGCTTGTTCAGGGTGTTAGGGAGAAATGCACAGTGGAATTGAGGGCTTGTTCAGGGTGTAAGGGAGAAATGCACAGTGGAATTGTGGGGCTTGTTCAGGGTGTAAGGGAGAAATGCACAGTGGAATTGTGGGGATTGTTCAGTGTGTAAGGGAGAAATGCACAGTGGAATTGTGGGTCTTGTTCAGGGTGTAAGGGAGAAATGCAGAGTGGAAATGTGAGGCTTGTTCAGGGTTTAAATGAGAAATGCACAGTGGAAATGTGGGGCTTGTTCAGGGTGCAAGGGAGAAATGCAGAGTGGAAATGTGAGGCTTGTTCAGGGTGTAAGGGAGAAATGCACAGTGGAAATGTGGGGCTTGTTCAGGGTGTAAGGGAGAAATGCAGAGTGGAATTGTGGGGCTTGTTCAGGGTGTAATGTAGAAATGCACAGTGGAAATGTGGGGCTTGTTCAGGGTGTAAGGGAGAAATGCAGAGTGGAAATGTGGGGCTTGTTCAGGGTGTAAGGGAGAAATGCACAGTGGAATTGTGGGACTTGTTTAGGGTGTAAGGGAGAAATGCACAGTGGAAATGTGGGGCTTGTTCAGGGTGCAAGGGAGAAATGCACAGTGGAATTGTCGGGCTTGTTCAGGGTGTAAGAGAGAAATGCACAGTGGAAATGTGGGCTTGTTCAGGGTGTAAGGGGGAAATGCACAGTGGAAATGTGGGCTTCTTCAGGGTGTAATGGAGAAATGCACAGTGGAAATGTGGGCTTGTTCAGGGTGTAAGGGGGAAATGCACAGTGGAAATGTGGGCTTGTTCAGGGTGTAAGGGAGAAATGCACAGTGGAAATGTGGTCTTGTTCAGAGTGTAAGGGAGAAATGCACAGTGGAAGTGTGGGGCTTGTTCAGGGTGTAAATGAGAAATGCACAGTGGAAGTGTGGGGCTTGTTCAGGGTGTTAGGGAGAAATGCACAGTGGAAGTGTGGGGCTTGTTCAGGGTGTAAGGGAGAAATGCACAGTGGAATTGTGGGGATTGTTCAGGGTGTAAGGGAGAAATGCACAGTGGAATTGTGGGTCTTGTTCAGGGTGTAAGGGAGAAATGCAGAGTGGAAATGTGGGGCTTGTTCAGGGTTTAAATGAGAAATGCACAGTGGAAGTGTGGGGCTTGTTCAGGGTGTTAGGGAGAAATGCACAGTGGAAGTGTGGGGCTTGTTCAGGGTGTAATGGAGAAATGCACAGTGGAATTGTGGGGCTTGTTTAGGGTGTTAGGGAGAAATGCACAGTGGAATTGAGGGCTTGTTCAGGGTGTAAGGGAGAAATGCACAGTGGAATTGTGGGGCTTGTTCAGGGTGTAAGGGAGAAATGCACACTGGAATTGTGGGGCTTGTTCAGGGTGTTAGGCAGAAATACACAGTGGAATTCTGGGGCTTGTTCAGGGTGTTAGGGAGAAATGCACAGTGGAATTGTGGGGCTTGTTTAGGGTGTTAGGGAGAAATGCACAGTGGAATTGAGGGCTTGTTCAGGGTGTTAGGGAGAAATGCACAGTGGAATTGAGGGCTTGTTCAGGGTGTAAGGGAGAAATGCACAGTGGAATTGTGGGGCTTGTTCAGGGTGTAAGGGAGAAATGCACAGTGGAATTGTGGGGATTGTTCAGGGTGTAAGGGAGAAATGCACAGTGGAATTGTGGGTCTTGTTCAGGGTGTAAGGGAGAAATGCAGAGTGGAAATGTGGGGCTTGTTCAGGGTTTAAATGAGAAATGCACAGTGGAAATGTGGGGCTTGTTCAGGGTGCAAGGGAGAAATGCAGAGTGGAAATGTGAGGCTTGTTCAGGGTGTAAGGGAGAAATGCACAGTGGAAATGTGGGGCTTGTTCAGGGTGTAAGGGAGAAATGCAGAGTGGAAATGTGGGGCTTGTTCAGGGTGCAAGGGAGAAATGCACAGTGGAAATGTGGGGCTTGTTCAGGGTGTAAGGGAGAAATGCAGAGTGGAAATGTGGGGCTTGTTCAGGGTGTAAGGGAGAAATGCACAGTGGAATTGTGGGACTTGTTTAGGGTGTAAGGGAGAAATGCACAGTGGAAATGTGGGGCTTGTTCAGGGTGCAAGGGAGAAATGCACAGTGGAATTGTCGGGCTTGTTCAGGGTGTAAGAGAGAAATGCACAGTGGAAATGTGGGCTTGTTCAGGGTGTAAGGGGGAAATGCACAGTGGAAATGTGGGCTTCTTCAGGGTGTAATGGAGAAATGCACAGTGGAAATGTGGGCTTGTTCAGGGTGTAAGGGGGAAATGCACAGTGGAAATGTGGGCTTGTTCAGGGTGTAAGGGAGAAATGCACAGTGGAAATGTGGTCTTGTTCAGAGTGTAAGGGAGAAATGCACAGTGGAAGTGTGGGGCTTGTTCAGGGTGTAAATGAGAAATGCACAGTGGAAGTGTGGGGCTTGTTCAGGGTGTTAGGGAGAAATGCACAGTGGAAGTGTGGGGCTTGTTCAGGGTGTAATGGAGAAATGCACAGTGGAATTGTGGGGCTTGTTTAGGGTGTTAGGGAGAAATGCACAGTGGAATTGAGGGCTTGTTCAGGGTGTAAGGGAGAAATGCACAGTGGAATTGTGGGGCTTGTTCAGGGTGTAAGGGAGAAATGCACACTGGAATTGTGGGGCTTGTTCAGGGTGTTAGGCAGAAATACACAGTGGAATTCTGGGGCTTGTTCAGGGTGTTAGGGAGAAATGCACAGTGGAATTGTGGGGCTTGTTTAGGGTGTTAGGGAGAAATGCACAGTGGAAGTGTGGGGCTTGTTCAGGGTGTAATGGAGAAATGCACAGTGGAATTGTGGGGCTTGTTCAGGGTGTAATGTAGAAATGCACAGTGGAATTGTGGGGCTTGTTCAGGGTGTAAGGGAGAAATGCACAGTGGAAGTGTGGGGCTTGTTCAGGGTGTAATGGAGAAATGCACAGTGGAATTGTGGGGCTTGTTTAGGGTGTTAGGGAGAAATGCACAGTGGAATTGAGGGCTTGTTCAGGGTGTAAGGGAGAAATGCACAGTGGAATTGTGGGGCTTGTTCAGGGTGTAAGGGAGAAATGCACACTGGAATTGTGGGGCTTGTTCAGGGTGTTAGGCAGAAATACACAGTGGAATTCTGGGGCTTGTTCAGGGTGTTAGGGAGAAATGCACAGTGGAATTGTGGGGCTTGTTTAGGGTGTTAGGGAGAAATGCACAGTGGAATTGAGGGCTTGTTCAGGGTGTTAGGGAGAAATGCACAGTGGAATTGAGGGCTTGTTCAGGGTGTAAGGGAGAAATGCACAGTGGAATTGTGGGGCTTGTTCAGGGTGTAAGGGAGAAATGCACAGTGGAATTGTGGGGATTGTTCAGGGTGTAAGGGAGAAATGCACAGTGGAATTGTGGGTCTTGTTCAGGGTGTAAGGGAGAAATGCAGAGTGGAAATGTGGGGCTTGTTCAGGGTTTAAATGAGAAATGCACAGTGGAAATGTGGGGCTTGTTCAGGGTGCAAGGGAGAAATGCAGAGTGGAAATGTGAGGCTTGTTCAGGGTGTAAGGGAGAAATGCACAGTGGAAATGTGGGGCTTGTTCAGGGTGTAAGGGAGAAATGCAGAGTGGAAATGTGGGGCTTGTTCAGGGTGCAAGGGAGAAATGCACAGTGGAATTGTGGGACTTGTTTAGGGTGTAAGGGAGAAATGCACAGTGGAAATGTGGGGCTTGTTCAGGGTGCAAGGGAGAAATGCACAGTGGAATTGTCGGGCTTGTTCAGGGTGTAAGAGAGAAATGCACAGTGGAAATGTGGGCTTGTTCAGGGTGTAAGGGGGAAATGCACAGTGGAAATGTGGGCTTCTTCAGGGTGTAATGGAGAAATGCACAGTGGAAATGTGGGCTTGTTCAGGGTGTAAGGGGGAAATGCACAGTGGAAATGTGGGCTTGTTCAGGGTGTAAGGGAGAAATGCACAGTGGAAATGTGGTCTTGTTCAGAGTGTAAGGGAGAAATGCACAGTGGAAGTGTGGGGCTTGTTCAGGGTGTAAATGAGAAATGCACAGTGGAAGTGTGGGGCTTGTTCAGGGTGTTAGGGAGAAATGCACAGTGGAAGTGTGGGGCTTGTTCAGGGTGTAATGGAGAAATGCACAGTGGAATTGTTGGGCTTGTTTAGGGTGTTAGGGAGAAATGCACAGTGGAATTGAGGGCTTGTTCAGGGTGTAAGGGAGAAATGCACAGTGGAATTGTGGGGCTTGTTCAGGGTGTAAGGGAGAAATGCACACTGGAATTGTGGGGCTTGTTCAGGGTGTTAGGGAGAAATGCACAGTGGAAGTGTGGGGCTTGTTCAGGGTGTAATGGAGAAATGCACAGTGGAATTGTGGGGCTTGTTCAGGGTGTAATGTAGAAATGCACAGTGGAATTGTGGGGCTTGTTCAGGGTGTAAGGGAGAAATGCACAGTGGAATTGTGGGGCTTGTTCAGGGTGTAAGGGAGAAATGCACAGTGGAATTGTGGGGCTTGTTCAGGGTGTAAGGGAGAAATGCACAGTGTAATTGTGGGGCTTGTTCAGGGTGTAAGGGAGAAATGCACAGTGGAATTGTGGGGCTTGTTCAGGGTGTAAGGGAGAAATGCACAGTGGAATTGTGGGGCTTGTTCAGGGTGTAAGGGAGAAATGCACAGTGGAATTGTGGGGCTTGTTCAGGGTGTAAGAGAGAAATGCACAGTGGAATTGTGGGGCTTGTTTAGGGTGTAAGGGAGAACTGCACACTGGAAATGTGGGGTTTGTTTAGGGTGTAAGGGAGAAATGCACAGTGGAATTGTGGGTCTTGTTCTGGGTGTAAGGGAGAAATGCACAGTGGAAGTGTGGGCTTGTTTAGGGTGTAAGGGAGAAATGCACAGTGGAAGTGTGGGGCTTGTTCAGGGTGTCAGGGAGAAATGCACAGTGGAATTGTGGGGCTTGTTCAGGGTGTAAATGAGAAATGCACAGTGGAAGTGTGGGCTTGTTTAGGGTGTAAGGGAGAAATGCACAGTGGAATTGTGGGGCTTGTTCAGGGTGTAAGGGAGAAATGCACAGTGGAATTGTGGGTCTTGTTCAGGGTGTAAGGGAGAAATGCACAGTGGAATTGTGGGTCTTGTTCAGGGTGTAAGGGAGAAATGCAGAGTGGAAATGTGGGGCTTGTTCAGGGTTTAAATGAGAAATGCACAGTGGAAATGTGGGGCTTGTTCAGGGTGCAAGGGAGAAATGCAGAGTGGAAATGTGGGGCTTGTTCAGGGTGTAAGGGAGAAATGCACAGTGGAAATGTGGGGCTTGTTCAGGGTGTAAGGGAGAAATGCAGAGTGGAAATGTGGGGCTTGTTCAGGGTGTAAGGGAGAAATGCACAGTGGAATTGTGGGACTTGTTTAGGGTGTAAGGGAGAAATGCACAGTGGAAATGTGGGGCTTGTTCAGGGTGCAAGGGAGAAATGCACAGTGGAATTGTCGGGCTTGTTCAGGGTGTAAGAGAGAAATGCACAGTGGAAATGTGGGCTTGTTCAGGGTGTAAGGGGGAAATGCACAGTGGAAATGTGGGCTTCTTCAGGGTGTAAGGGAGAAATGCACAGTGGAAATGTGGTCTTGTTCAGAGTGTAAGGGAGAAATGCACAGTGGAAGTGTGGGGCTTGTTCATGGTGTAAATGAGAAATGCACAGTGGAAGTGTGGGGCTTGTTCAGGGTGTTAGGGAGAAATGCACAGTGGAAGTGTGGGGCTTGTTCAGGGTGTAATGGAGAAATGCACACTGGAATTGTGGGGCTTGTTTAGGGTGTTAGGGAGAAATGCACAGTGGAATTGAGGGCTTGTTCAGGGTGTAAGGGAGAAATGCACAGTGGAATTGTGGGGCTTGTTCAGGGTGTAAGGGAGAAATGCACACTGGAATTGTGGGGCTTGTTCAGGGTGTTAGGCAGAAATACACAGTGGAATTCTGGGGCTTGTTCAGGGTGTTATGGAGAAATGCACAGTGGAAATGTGGGGCTTGTTTAGGGTGTTAGGGAGAAATGCACAGTGGAATTGAGGGCTTGTTCAGGGTGTTAGGGAGAAATGCACAGTTGAATTGAGGGCTTGTTCAGGGTGTAAGGGAGAAATGCACAGTGGAATTGTGGGGCTTGTTCAGGGTGTAAGGGAGAAATGCACAGTGGAATTGTGGGGCTTGTTCAGGGTGTAAGGGAGAAATGCACAGTGGAATTGTGGGGCTTGTTTAGGGTGTAAGGGAGAACTGCACACTGGAAATGTGGGGTTTGTTTAGGGTGTAAGGGAGAAATGCACAGTGGAATTGTGTGTCTTGTTCTGGGTGTAAGGGAGAAATGCACAGTGGAAGTGTGGGCTTGTTTAGGGTGTAAGGGAGAAATGCACAGTGGAAGTGTGGGGCTTGTTCAGGGTGTCAGGGAGAAATGCACAGTGGAATTGTGGGGCTTGTTCAGGGTGTAAATGAGAAATGCACAGTGGAAGTGTGGGCTTGTTTAGGGTGTAAGGGAGAAATGCACAGTGGAATTGTGGGGCTTGTTCAGGGTGTAAGGGAGAAATGCACAGTGGAATTGTGGGGCTTGTTCAGGGTGTAAGGGAGAAATGCACAGTGGAATTGTGGGTCTTGTTCAGGGTGTAAGGGAGAAATGCAGAGTGGAAATGTGGGGCTTGTTCAGGGTTTAAATGAGAAATGCACAGTGGAAATGTGGGGCTTGTTCAGGGTGCAAGGGAGAAATGCAGAGTGGAAATGTGGGGCTTGTTCAGGGTGTAAGGGAGAAATGCACAGTGGAAATGTGGGGCTTGTTCAGGGTGTAAGGGAGAAATGCAGAGTGGAAATGTGGGGCTTGTTCAGGGTGTAAGGGAGAAATGCACAGTGGAATTGTGGGACTTGTTTAGGGTGTAAGGGAGAAATGCACAGTGGAAATGTGGGGCTTGTTCAGGGTGCAAGGGAGAAATGCACAGTGGAATTGTCGGGCTTGTTCAGGGTGTAAGAGAGAAATGCACAGTGGAAATGTGGGCTTGTTCAGGGTGTAAGGGGGAAATGCACAGTGGAAATGTGGGCTTCTTCAGGGTGTAAGGGAGAAATGCACAGTGGAAATGTGGGCTTGTTCAGGGTGTAAGGGGGAAATGCACAGTGGAAATGTGGGATTGTTCAGGGTGTAAGGGAGAAATGCACAGTGGAAATGTGGTCTTGTTCAGAGTGTAAGGGAGAAATGCACAGTGGAAGTGTGGGGCTTGTTCAGGGTGTAAATGAGAAATGCACAGTGGAAGTGTGGGGCTTGTTCAGGGTGTTAGGGAGAAATGCACAGTGGAAGTGTGGGGCTTGTTCAGGGTGTAATGGAGAAATGCACAGTGGAATTGTGGGGCTTGTTTAGGGTGTTAGGGAGAAATGCACAGTGGAATTGAGGGCTTGTTCAGGGTGTAAGGGAGAAATGCACAGTGGAATTGTGGGGCTTGTTCAGGGTGTAAGGGAGAAATGCACACTGGAATTGTGGGGCTTGTTCAGGGTGTTAGGCAGAAATACACAGTGGAATTCTGGGGCTTGTTCAGGGTGTTAGGGAGAAATGCACAGTGGAAATGTGGGGCTTGTTTAGGGTGTTAGGGAGAAATGCACAGTGGAATTGAGGGCTTGTTCAGGGTGTTAGGGAGAAATGCACAGTGGAATTGAGGGCTTGTTCAGGGTGTAAGGGAGAAATGCACAGTGGAATTGTGGGGCTTGTTCAGGGTGTAAGGGAGAAATGCACAGTGGAATTGTGGGGCTTGTTCAGGGTGTAAGGGAGAAATGCACAGTGGAATTGTGGGTCTTGTTCAGGGTGTAAGGGAGAAATGCAGTGTGGAAATGTGGGGCTTGTTCAGGGTTTAAATGAGAAATGCACAGTGGAAATGTGGGGCTTGTTCAGGGTGCAAGGGAGAAATGCAGAGTGGAAATGTGGGGCTTCTTCAGGGTGTAAGGGAGAAATGCACAGTGGAAATGTGGGGCTTGTTCAGGGTGTAAGGGAGAAATGCAGAGTGGAAATGTGGGGCTTGTTCAGGGTGTAAGGGAGAAATGCACAGTGGAATTGTGGGGCTTGTTCAGGGTGTAAGGGAGAAATGCACAGTGGAATTGTGGGGCTTGTTCAGGGTGTAAGGGAGAAATGCACAGTGGAATTGTGGGGCTTGTTCAGGGTGTAAGGGAGAAATGCACAGTGGAAATGTGGGGCTTGTTCAGGGTGTAAGGGAGAAATGTACAGTGGAATTGTGGGGCTTGTTCAGGGTGTAAGGGAGAAATGCACAGTGGAATTGTGGGGCCTGTTCAGGGTGTAAGGGAGAAATGCACAGTGGAATTGTGGGGCTTGTTCAGGGTGTAAGGGAGAAATGCACAGTGGAATTGTGGGGCTTGTTCAGGGTGTCAATGAGAAATGCACAGTGGAATTGTGGGGCTTGTTCAGGGTGTCAATGAGAAATGCACAGTGGAATTGTGGTGCTTGTTCAGGGTGTAAGGGAGAAATGCACAGTGGAATTGTGGGGCTTGTTCAGGGTGTAAGGGAGAAATGCACAGTGGAAATGTGGGGCTTGTTCAGGGTGTAAGGGAGAAATGCACAGTGGAATTGTGGGGCTTGTTCAGGGTGTAAGAGAGAAATGCACAGTGGAATTGAGGGCTTGTTCAGGGTGTTAGGGAGAAATGCACAGTGGAATTGAGGGCTTGTTCAGGGTGTTAGGGAGAAATGCACAGTGGAATTGTGGGGCTTGTTCAGGGTGTAAGAGAGAAATGCACAGTGGAAATGTGGGCTTGTTCAGGGTGTAAGGGAGAAATGCACAGTGGAATTGTGGGTCTTGTTCAGAGTGTAAGGGAGAAATGCACAGTGGAAATGTGGGGCTTGTTCAGGGTGTAAGGGAGAAATGCACAGTGGAATTGTGGGGCTTGTTCAGGGTGTAAGAGAGAAATGCACAGTGGAATTGTGGTGCTTGTTCAGGGTGTAAGGGAGAAATGCACAGTGGAATTGTGGGGCTTGTTCAGGGTGTAAGGGAGAAATGCACAGTGGAAATGTGGGGCTTGTTCAGGGTGTAAGGGAGAAATGCACAGTGGAATTGTGGGGCTTGTTCAGGGTGTAAGGGAGAAATGCACAGTGGAATTGTGGGGCTTGTTCAGGGTGTAAGGGAGAATTGCACAGTGGAATTGTGGGGCTTGTTCAGGGTGTAAGGGAGAAATGCACAGTGGAATTGTGGGGCTTGTTCAGGGTGTCAATGAGAAATGCACAGTGGAATTGTGGGGCTTGTTCAGGGTGTCAATGAGAAATGCACAGTGGAATTGTGGGGCTTGTTCAGGGTGTATGGGAGAAATGCACAGTGGAATTGTGGGGCTTGTTCAGGGTGTAATGTAGAAATGCACAGTGGAATTGTGGGGCTTGTTCAGAGTGTAAGGGAGAAATGCACAGTGGAAATGTGGGGCTTGTTCAGGGTTTAAATGAGAAATGCACAGTGGAAATGTGGGGCTTGTTCAGGGTGCAAGGGAGAAATGCAGAGTGGAAATGTGGGGCTTGTTCAGGGTGTAAGGGAGAAATGCACAGTGGAAATGTGGGGCTTGTTCAGGGTGTAAGGGAGAAATGCAGAGTGGAAATGTGGGGCTTGTTCAGGGTGCAAGGGAGAAATGCACAGTGGAATTGTGGGGCTTGTTCAGGGTGTAAGGGAGAAATGCACAGTGGAAATGTGGGGCTTGTTCAGGGTGTAAGGGAGAAATGCAGAGTGGAAATGTGGGGCTTGTTCAGGGTGTAAGGGAGAAATGCACAGTGGAATTGTGGGACTTGTTTAGGGTGTAAGGGAGAAATGCACAGTGGAAATGTGGGGCTTGTTCAGGGTGCAAGGGAGAAATGCACAGTGGAATTGTCGGGCTTGTTCAGGGTGTAAGAGAGAAATGCACAGTGGAAATGTGGGCTTGTTCAGGGTGTAAGGGGGAAATGCACAGTGGAAATGTGGGCTTCTTCAGGGTGTAATGGAGAAATGCACAGTGGAAATGTGGGCTTGTTCAGGGTGTAAGGGGGAAATGCACAGTGGAAATGTGGGCTTGTTCAGGGTGTAAGGGAGAAATGCACAGTGGAAATGTGGTCTTGTTCAGAGTGTAAGGGAGAAATGCACAGTGGAAGTGTGGGGCTTGTTCAGGGTGTAAATGAGAAATGCACAGTGGAAGTGTGGGGCTTGTTCAGGGTGTTAGGGAGAAATGCACAGTGGAAGTGTGGGGCTTGTTCAGGGTGTAATGGAGAAATGCACAGTGGAATTGTGGGGCTTGTTTAGGGTGTTAGGGAGAAATGCACAGTGGAATTGAGGGCTTGTTCAGGGTGTAAGGGAGAAATGCACAGTGGAATTGTGGGGCTTGTTCAGGGTGTAAGGGAGAAATGCACACTGGAATTGTGGGGCTTGTTCAGGGTGTTAGGCAGAAATACACAGTGGAATTCTGGGGCTTGTTCAGGGTGTTAGGGAGAAATGCACAGTGGAATTGTGGGGCTTGTTTAGGGTGTTAGGGAGAAATGCACAGTGGAAGTGTGGGGCTTGTGCAGGGTGTAATGGAGAAATGCACAGTGGAATTGTGGGGCTTGTTCAGGGTGTAATGTAGAAATGCACAGTGGAATTGTGGGGCTTGTTCAGGGTGTAAGGGAGAAATGCACAGTGGAATTGTGGGGCTTGTTCAGGGTGTAAGGGAGAAATGCACAGTGGAATTGTGGGGCTTGTTCAGGGTTGATGCACCATCAATAACTCACGCCGAGACTTAGGAAGTGAGATTATCGGCTTTTATTGACTGAAGGACAACACTACATCCTGGGGAAAATGAGGGAGAGCAGCAGGCCACAGTCGCCTTTATACAGGGGTCTGTGGGAGGAGCCACAGGAGCAGTCAGACAGGTATATCTAGTTCACCACAAGGGTGTCAGGGAGAAATGCACAGTGGAAATGTGGGGCTTGTTTAGGGTGTCAGGGAGAAATGCACAGTGTAATTGTGGGGCTTGTTCAGGGTGTAAGGGAGAAATGCACAGTGGAATTGTGGGGCTTGTTCAGGGTGTAAGGGAGAAATGCACAGTGGAATTGTGGGGCTTGTTCAGGGTGTAAGGGAGAAATGCACAGTGGAATTGTGGGGCTTGTTCAGGGTGTAATGTAGAAATGCACAGTGGAAATGTGGGGCTTGTTCAGGGTGTAAGGGAGAAATGCACAGTGGAATTGTGGGGCTTGTTCAGGGTGTAAGGGAGAAATGCACAGTGGAATTGTGGGGCTTGTTCAGGGTGTAAGGGAGAAATGCACAGTGGAATTGTGGGGCTTGTTTAGGGTGTAAGGGAGAACTGCACAGTGGAATTGTGGGGCTTGTTCAGGGTGTAAATGAGAAATGCACAGTGGAAGTGTGGGCTTGTTTAGGGTGTAAGGGAGAAATGCACAGTGGAATTGTGGGGCTTGTTCAGGGTGTAAGGGAGAAATGCACAGTGGAATTGTGGGGCTTGTTCAGGGTGTAAGGGAGAAATGCACAGTGGAATTGTGGGTCTTGTTCAGGGTGTAAGGGAGAAATGCAGAGTGGAAATGTGGGGCTTGTTCAGGGTTTAAATGAGAAATGCACAGTGGAAATGTGGGGCTTGTTCAGGGTGTAAGGGAGAACTGCACAGTGGAATTGTGGGGCTTGTTCAGGGTGTAAATGAGAAATGCACAGTGGAAGTGTGGGCTTGTTTAGGGTGTAAGGGAGAAATGCACAGTGGAATTGTGGGGCTTGTTCAGGGTGTAAGGGAGAAATGCACAGTGGAATTGTGGGGCTTGTTCAGGGTGTAAGGGAGAAATGCACAGTGGAATTGTGGGTCTTGTTCAGGGTGTAAGGGAGAAATGCAGAGTGGAAATGTGGGGCTTGTTCAGGGTTTAAATGAGAAATGCACAGTGGAAATGTGGGGCTTGTTCAGGGTGCAAGGGAGAAATGCAGAGTGGAAATGTGGGGCTTGTTCAGGGTGTAAGGGAGAAATGCACAGTGGAAATGTGGGGCTTGTTCAGGGTGTAAGGGAGAAATGCAGAGTGGAAATGTGGGGCTTGTTCAGGGTGTAAGGGAGAAATGCACAGTGGAATTGTGGGACTTGTTTAGGGTGTAAGGGAGAAATGCACAGTGGAAATGTGGGGCTTGTTCAGGGTGCAAGGGAGAAATGCACAGTGGAATTGTCGGGCTTGTTCAGGGTGTAAGAGAGAAATGCACAGTGGAAATGTGGGCTTCTTCAGGGTGTAAGGGAGAAATGCACAGTGGAAATGTGGGCTTGTTCAGGGTGTAAGGGGGAAATGCACAGTGGAAATGTGGGCTTCTTCAGGGTGTAAGGGAGAAATGCACAGTGGAAATGTGGGCTTGTTCAGGGTGTAAGGGGGAAATGCACAGTGGAAATGTGGGCTTGTTCAGGGTGTAAGGGAGAAATGCACAGTGGAAATGTGGTCTTGTTCAGAGTGTAAGGGAGAAATGCACAGTGGAAGTGTGGGGCTTGTTCAGGGTGTAAATGAGAAATGCACAGTGGAAGTGTGGGGCTTGTTCAGGGTGTTAGGGAGAAATGCACAGTGGAAGTGTGGGGCTTGTTCAGGGTGTAATGGAGAAATGCACAGTGGAATTGTGGGGCTTGTTTAGGGTGTTAGGGAGAAATGCACAGTGGAATTGAGGGCTTGTTCAGGGTGTAAGGGAAAAATGCACAGTGGAATTGTGGGGCTTGTTCAGGGTGTAAGGGAGAAATGCACACTGGAATTGTGGGGCTTGTTCAGGGTGTTAGGCAGAAATACACAGTGGAATTCTGGGGCTTGTTCAGGGTGTTAGGGAGAAATGCACAGTGGAATTGTGGGGCTTGTTTAGGGTGTTAGGGAGAAATGCACAGTGGAATTGAGGGCTTGTTCAGGGTGTAAGGGAGAAATGCACAGTGGAATTGTGGGTCTTGTTCAGGGTGTAAGGGAGAAATGCAGAGTGGAAATGTGGGGCTTGTTCAGGGTTTAAATGAGAAATGCACAGTGGAAATGTGGGGCTTGTTCAGGTGCAAGGGAGAAATGCAGAGTGGAAATGTGGGGCTTGTTCAGGGTGTAAGGGAGAAATGCACAGTGGAAATGTGGGGCTTGTTCAGGGTGTAAGGGAGAAATGCAGAGTGGAAATGTGGGGCTTGTTCAGGGTGTAAGGGAGAAATGCAGAGTGGAAATGTGGGGCTTGTTCAGGGTGTAAGGGAGAAATGCACAGTGGAATTGTGGGGCTTGTTCAGGGTGTAAGGGAGAAATGCACAGTGGAATTGTGGGGCTTGTTCAGGGTGTAAGGGAGAAATGCACAGTGGAATTGTGGGGCTTGTTCAGGGTGTAAGGGAGAAATGCACAGTGGAAATGTGGGGCTTGTTCAGGGTGTAAGGGAGAAATGCACAGTGGAATTGTGGGGCTTGTTCAGGGTGTAAGAGAGAAATGCACAGTGGAATTGAGGGCTTGTTCAGGGTGTTAGGGAGAAATGCACAGTGGAATTGAGGGCTTGTTCAGGGTGTTAGGGAGAAATGCACAGTGGAATTGTGGGGCTTGTTCAGGGTGTAAGAGAGAAATGCACAGTGGAAATGTGGGCTTGTTCAGGGTGTAAGGGAGAAATGCACAGTGGAATTGTGGGTGTTGTTCAGAGTGTAAGGGAGAAATGCACAGTGGAAATGTGGGGTTGTTCAGGGTGTAAGGGAGAAATGCACAGTGGAATTGTGGGGCTTGTTCAGGGTGTAAGAGAGAAATGCACAGTGGAATTGTGGTGCTTGTTCAGGGTGTAAGGGAGAAATGCACAGTGGAATTGTGGGGCTTGTTCAGGGTGTAAGGGAGAAATGCACAGTGGAAATGTGGGGCTTGTTCAGGGTGTAAGGGAGAAATGCACAGTGGAATTGTGGGGCTTGTTCAGGGTGTAAGGGAGAAATGCACAGTGGAATTGTGGGGCTTGTTCAGGGTGTAAGGGAGAAATGCACAGTGGAATTGTGGGGCTTGTTCAGGGTGTAAGGGAGAAATGCACAGTGGAATTGTGGGGCTTGTTCAGGGTGTCAATGAGAAATGCACAGTGGAATTGTGGGGCTTGTTCAGGGTGTCAATGAGAAATGCACAGTGGAATTGTGGGGCTTGTTCAGGGTGTATGGGAGAAATGCACAGTGGAATTGTGGGGCTTGTTCAGGGTGTAATGTAGAAATGCACAGTGGAATTGTGGGGCTTGTTCAGGGTGTAAGGGAGAAATGCACAGTGGAATTGTGGGGCTTGTTCAGGGTGTAAGGGAGAAATGCACAGTGGAATTGTGGGGCTTGTTCAGGGTGTAAGGGAGAAATGCACAGTGTAATTGTGGGGCTTGTTCAGGGTGTAAGGGAGAAATGCACAGTGGAATTGTGGGGCTTGTTCAGGGTGTAAGGGAGAAATGCACAGTGGAATTGTGGGGCTTGTTCAGGGTGTAAGGGAGAAATGCACAGTGGAATTGTGGGGCTTGTTCAGGGTGTAAGAGAGAAATGCACAGTGGAATTGTGGGGCTTGTTCAGGGTGTAAGGGAGAAATGCACAGTGGAAGTGTGGGCTTGTTTAGGGTGTAAGGGAGAAATGCACAGTGGAATTGTGGGGCTTGTTCAGGGTGTAAGGGAGAAATGCACAGTGGAATTGTGGGGCTTGTTCAGGGTGTAAGGGAGAAATGCACAGTGGAATTGTGGGGCTTGTTTAGGGTGTAAGGGAGAACTGCACACTGGAAATGTGGGGTTTGTTTAGGGTGGAAGGGAGAAATGCACAGTGGAATTGTGGGTCTTGTTCTGGGTGTAAGGGAGAAATGCACAGTGGAAGTGTGGGCTTGTTTAGGGTGTAAGGGAGAAATGCACAGTGGAAGTGTGGGGCTTGTTCAGGGTGTCAGGGAGAAATGCACAGTGGAATTGTGGGGCTTGTTCAGGGTGTAAATGAGAAATGCACAGTGGAATTGAGGGCTTGTTTAGGGTGTAAGGGAGAAATGCACAGTGGAATTGTGGGGCTTGTTCAGGGTGTAAGGGAGAAATGCACAGTGGAATTGTGGGGCTTGTTCAGGGTGTAAGGGAGAAATGCACAGTGGAATTGTGGCGCTTGTTCAGGGTGTAATGGAGAAATGCACAGTGGAATTGTGGGGCTTGTTTAGGGTGTTAGGGAGAAATGCACAGTGGAATTGAGGGCTTGTTCAGGGTGTAAGGGAGAAATGCACAGTGGAATTGTGGGGCTTGTTCAGGGTGTAAGGGAGAAATGCACACTGGAATTGTGGGGCTTGTTCAGGGTGTTAGGCAGAAATACACAGTGGAATTCTGGGGCTTGTTCAGGGTGTTAGGGAGAAATGCACAGTGGAATTGTGGGGCTTGTTTAGGGTGTTAGGGAGAAATGCACAGTGGAATTGAGGGCTTGTTCAGGGTGTTAGGGAGAAATGCACAGTGGAATTGAGGGCTTGTTCAGGGTGTAAGGGAGAAATGCACAGTGGAATTGTGGGGCTTGTTCAGGGTGTAAGGGAGAAATGCACAGTGGAATTGTGGGGCTTGTTCAGGGTGTAAGGGAGAAATGCACAGTGGAATTGTGGGTCTTGTTCAGGGTGTAAGGGAGAAATGCAGAGTGGAAATGTGGGGCTTGTTCAGGGTTTAAATGAGAAATGCACAGTGGAAATGTGGGGCTTGTTCAGGGTGCAAGGGAGAAATGCAGAGTGGAAATGTGGGGCTTGTTCAGGGTGTAAGGGAGAAATGCACAGTGGAAATGTGGGGCTTGTTCAGGGTGCAAGGGAGAAATGCACAGTGGAAATGTGGGGCTTGTTCAGGGTGTAAGGGAGAAATGCAGAGTGGAAATGTGGGGCTTGTTCAGGGTGTAAGGGAGAAATGCACAGTGGAATTGTGGGACTTGTTTAGGGTGTAAGGGAGAAATGCACAGTGGAAATGTGGGGCTTGTTCAGGGTGCAAGGGAGAAATGCACAGTGGAATTGTCGGGCTTGTTCAGGGTGTAAGAGAGAAATGCACAGTGGAAATGTGGGCTTGTTCAGGGTGTAAGGGGGAAATGCACAGTGGAAATGTGGGCTTGTTCAGGGTGTAATGGAGAAATGCACAGTGGAAATGTGGGCTTGTTCAGGGTGTAAGGGGGAAATGCACAGTGGAAATGTGGGCTTGTTCAGGGTGTAAGGGAGAAATGCACAGTGGAAATGTGGTCTTGTTCAGAGTGTAAGGGAGAAATGCACAGTGGAAGTGTGGGGCTTGTTCAGGGTGTAAATGAGAAATGCACAGTGGAAGTGTGGGGCTTGTTCAGGGTGTTAGGGAGAAATGCACAGTGGAAGTGTGGGGCTTGTTCAGGGTGTAATGGAGAAATGCACAGTGGAATTGTGGGGCTTGTTTAGGGTGTAAGGGAGAAATGCACAGTGGAATTGTGGGGCTTGTTCAGGGTGTAAGAGAGAAATGCACAGTGGAATTGTGGGGCTTGTTCAGGGTGTAAGGGAGAAATGCACAGTGGAAGTGTGGGCTTGTTTAGGGTGTAAGGGAGAAATGTACAGTGGAATTGTGGGGCTTGTTCAGGGTGTAAGGGAGAAATGCACAGTGGAATTGTGGGGCTTGTTCAGGGTGTAAGGGAGAAATGCACAGTGGAATTGTGGGGCTTGTTTAGGGTGTAAGGGAGAACTGCACACTGGAAATGTGGGGTTTGTTTAGGGTGTAAGGGAGAAATGCACAGTGGAATTGTGGGTCTTGTTCTGGGTGTAAGGGAGAAATGCACAGTGGAAGTGTGGGCTTGTTTAGGGTGTAAGGGAGAAATGCACAGTGGAAGTGTGGGGCTTGTTCAGGGTGTCAGGGAGAAATGCACAGTGGAAGTGTGGGGATTGTTCAGGGTGTAAATGAGAAATGCACAGTGGAAGTGTGGGCTTGTTTAGGGTGTAAGGGAGAAATGCACAGTGGAATTGTGGGTCTTGTTCAGGGTGTAAGGGAGAAATGCAGAGTGGAAATGTGGGGCTTGTTCAGGGTTTAAATGAGAAATGCACAGTGGAAATGTGGGGCTTGTTCAGGGTGCAAGGGAGAAATGCAGAGTGGAAATGTGGGGCTTGTTCAGGGTGTAAGGGAGAAATGCACAGTGGAAATGTGGGGCTTGTTCAGGGTGTAAGGGAGAAATGCAGAGTGGAAATGTGGGGCTTGTTCAGGGTGTAAGGGAGAAATGCACAGTGGAATTGTGGGACTTGTTTAGGGTGTAAGGGAGAAATGCACAGTGGAAATGTGGGGCTTGTTCAGGGTGTAAGGGAGAAATGCAGAGTGGAAATGTGGGGCTTGTTCAGGGTGTAAGGGAGAAATGCACAGTGGAATTGTGGGACTTGTTCAGGGTGTAAGGGAGAAATGCACAGTGGAATAGTGGGGCTTGTTCAGGGTGTAAGGGGGAAATGCACAGTGGAAATGTGGGCTTGTTCAGGGTGTAAGGGAGAAATGCACAGTGGAAATGTGGTCTTGTTCAGAGTGTAAGGGAGAAATGCACAGTGGAAGTGTGGGGCTTGTTCAGGGTGTAAATGAGAAATGCACAGTGGAAGTGTGGGGCTTGTTCAGGGTGCAAGGGAGAAATGCACAGTGGAATTGTCGGGCTTGTTCAGGGTGTAAGAGAGAAATGCACAGTGGAAATGTGGGCTTGTTCAGGGTGTAAGAGGGAAATGCACAGTGGAAATGTGGGCTTCTTCAGGGTGTAATGGAGAAATGCACAGTGGAAATGTGGGCTTGTTCAGGGTGTAAGGGGGAAATGCACAGTGGAAATGTGGGCTTGTTCAGGGTGTAAGGGAGAAATGCACAGTGGAAATGTGGTCTTGTTCAGAGTGTAAGGGAGAAATGCACAGTGGAAGTGTGGGGCTTGTTCAGGGTGTAAATGAGAAATGCACAGTGGAAGTGTGGGGCTTGTTCAGGGTGTTAGGGAGAAATGCACAGTGGAAGTGTGGGGCTTGTTCAGGGTGTAATGGAGAAATGCACAGTGGAATTGTGGGGCTTGTTTAGGGTGTAAGGGAGAAATGCACAGTGGAATTGTGGGGCTTGTTCAGGGTGTAAGAGAGAAATGCACAGTGGAATTGTGGGGCTTGTTCAGGGTGTAAGGGAGAAATGCACAGTGGAAGTGTGGGCTTGTTTAGGGTGTAAGGGAGAAATGCACAGTGGAATTGTGGGGCTTGTTCAGGGTGTAAGGGAGAAATGCACAGTGGAATTGTGGGGCTTGTTCAGGGTGTAAGGGAGAAATGCACAGTGGAATTGTGGGGCTTGTTTAGGGTGTAAGGGAGAACTGCACACTGGAAATGTGGGGTTTGTTTAGGGTGTAAGGGAGAAATGCACAGTGGAATTGTGGGTCTTGTTCTGGGTGTAAGGGAGAAATGCACAGTGGAAGTGTGGGCTTGTTTAGGGTGTAAGGGAGAAATGCACAGTGGAAGTGTGGGGCTTGTTCAGGGTGTCAGGGAGAAATGCACAGTGGAATTGTGGGGCTTGTTCAGGGTGTAAATGAGAAATGCACAGTGGAAGTGTGGGCTTGTTTAGGGTGTAAGGGGGAAATGCACAGTGGAATTGTGGGGCTTGTTCAGGGTGTAAGGGAGAAATGCACAGTGGAATTGTGGGTCTTGTTCAGGGTGTAAGGGAGAAATGCAGAGTGGAAATGTGGGGCTTGTTCAGGGTTTAAATGAGAAATGCACAGTGGAAATGTGGGGCTTGTTCAGGGTGCAAGGGAGAAATGCAGAGTGGAAATGTGGGGCTTGTTCAGGGTGTAAGGGAGAAATGCACAGTGGAAATGTGGGGCTTGTTCAGGGTGTAAGGGAGAAATGCAGAGTGGAAATGTGGGGCTTGTTCAGGGTGTAAGGGAGAAATGCACAGTGGAATTGTGGGACTTGTTTAGGGTGTAAGGGAGAAATGCACAGTGGAAATGTGGGGCTTGTTCAGGGTGCAAGGGAGAAATGCACAGTGGAATTGTCGGGCTTGTTCAGGGTGTAAGAGAGAAATGCACAGTGGAAATGTGGGCTTGTTCAGGGTGTAAGGGGGAAATGCACAGTGGAAATGTGGGCTTCTTCAGGGTGTAAGGGAGAAATGCACAGTGGAAATGTGGGCTTCTTCAGGGTGTAAGGGAGAAATGCACAGTGGAAATGTGGGCTTCTTCAGGGTGTAAGGGGGAAATGCACAGTGGAATTGTGGAGCTTGTTCAGGGTGTAAGGGGGAAATGCACAGTGGAAATGTGGGCTTGTTCAGGGTGTAAGGGAGAAATGCACAGTGGAAATGTGGTCTTGTTCAGAGTGTAAGGGAGAAATGCACAGTGGAAGTGTGGGGCTTGTTCAGGGTGTAAATGAGAAATGCACAGTGGAAGTGTGGGGCTTGTTCAGGGTGTTAGGGAGAAATGCACAGTGGAAGTGTGGGGCTTGTTCAGGGTGCAAGGGAGAAATGCACAGTGGAAATGTGGGGCTTGTTCAGGGTGTAAGGGAGAAATGCAGAGTGGAAATGTGGGGCTTGTTCAGGGTGTAAGGGAGAAATGCACAGTGGAATTGTGGGACTTGTTTAGGGTGTAAGGGAGAAATGCACAGTGGAAATGTGGGGCTTGTTCAGGGTGCAAGGGAGAAATGCACAGTGGAATTGTCGGGCTTGTTCAGGGTGTAAGAGAGAAATGCACAGTGGAAATGTGGGCTTGTTCAGGGTGTAAGGGGGAAATGCACAGTGGAAATGTGGGCTTCTTCAGGGTGTAATGGAGAAATGCACAGTGGAAATGTGGGCTTGTTCAGGGTGTAAGGGGGAAATGCACAGTGGAAATGTGGGCTTGTTCAGGGTGTAAGGGAGAAATGCACAGTGGAAATGTGGTCTTGTTCAGAGTGTAAGGGAGAAATGCACAGTGGAAGTGTGGGGCTTGTTCAGGGTGTAAATGAGAAATGCACAGTGGAAGTGTGGGGCTTGTTCAGGGTGTTAGGGAGAAATGCACAGTGGAAGTGTGGGGCTTGTTCAGGGTGTAATGGAGAAATGCACAGTGGAATTGTGGGGCTTGTTTAGGGTGTAAGGGAGAAATGCACAGTGGAATTGTGGGGCTTGTTCAGGGTGTAAGAGAGAAATGCACAGTGGAATTGTGGGGCTTGTTCAGGGTGTAAGGGAGAAATGCACAGTGGAAGTGTGGGCTTGTTTAGGGTGTAAGGGAGAAATGCACAGTGGAATTGTGGGGCTTGTTCAGGGTGTAAGGGAGAAATGCACAGTGGAATTGTGGGGCTTGTTCAGGGTGTAAGGGAGAAATGCACAGTGGAATTGTGGGGCTTGTTTAGGGTGTAAGGGAGAACTGCACACTGGAAATGTGGGGTTTGTTTAGGGTGTAAGGGAGAAATGCACAGTGGAATTGTGGGTCTTGTTCTGGGTGTAAGGGAGAAATGCACAGTGGAAGTGTGGGGCTTGTTCAGGGTGTCAGGGAGAAATGCACAGTGGAATTGTGGGGCTTGTTCAGGGTGTAAATGAGAAATGCACAGTGGAAGTGTGGGCTTGTTTAGGGTGTAAGGGAGAAATGCACAGTGGAATTGTGGGGCTTGTTCAGGGTGTAAGGGAGAAATGCACAGTGGAATTGTGGGTCTTGTTCAGGGTGTAAGGGAGAAATGCAGAGTGGAAATGTGGGGCTTGTTCAGGGTTTAAATGAGAAATGCACAGTGGAAATGTGGGGCTTGTTCAGGGTGCAAGGGAGAAATGCAGAGTGGAAATGTGGGGCTTGTTCAGGGTGTAAGGGAGAAATGCACAGTGGAAATGTGGGGCTTGTTCAGGGTGTAAGGGAGAAATGCAGAGTGGAAATGTGGGGCTTGTTCAGGGTGTAAGGGAGAAATGCACAGTGGAATTGTGGGACTTGTTTAGGGTGTAAGGGAGAAATGCACAGTGGAAATGTGGGGCTTGTTCAGGGTGCAAGGGAGAAATGCACAGTGGAATTGTCGGGCTTGTTCAGGGTGTAAGAGAGAAATGCACAGTGGAAATGTGGGCTTGTTCAGGGTGTAAGGGGGAAATGCACAGTGGAAATGTGGGCTTCTTCAGGGTGTAAGGGAGAAATGCACAGTGGAAATGTGGGCTTGTTCAGGGTGTAAGGGGGAAATGCACAGTGGAAATGTGGGCTTGTTCAGGGTGTAAGGGAGAAATGCACAGTGGAAATGTGGTCTTGTTCAGAGTGTAAGGGAGAAATGCACAGTGGAAGTGTGGGGCTTGTTCAGGGTGTAAATGAGAAATGCACAGTGGAAGTGTGGGGCTTGTTCAGGGTGTTAGGGAGAAATGCACAGTGGAAGTGTGGGGCTTGTTCAGGGTGTAATGGAGAAATGCACAGTGGAATTGTGGGGCTTGTTTAGGGTGTTAGGGAGAAATGCACAGTGGAATTGAGGGCTTGTTCAGGGTGTAAGGGAGAAATGCACAGTGGAATTGTGGGGCTTGTTCAGGGTGTAAGGGAGAAATGCACACTGGAATTGTGGGGCTTGTTCAGGGTGTTAGGCAGAAATGCACAGTGGAATTCTGGGGCTTGTTCAGGGTGTAAGGGAGAAATGCACAGTGGAATTGTCGGGCTTGTTCAGGGTGTAAGAGAGAAATGCACAGTGGAAATGTGGGCTTGTTCAGGGTGTAAGGGGGAAATGCACAGTGGAAATGTGGGCTTCTTCAGGGTGTAATGGAGAAATGCACAGTGGAAATGTGGGCTTGTTCAGGGTGTAAGGGGGAAATGCACAGTGGAAATGTGGGCTTGTTCAGGGTGTAAGGGAGAAATGCACAGTGGAAATGTGGTCTTGTTCAGAGTGTAATGGAGAAATGCACAGTGGAATTGTGGGGCTTGTTTAGGGTGTAAGGGAGAAATGCACAGTGGAATTGTGGGGCTTGTTCAGGGTGTAAGAGAGAAATGCACAGTGGAATTGTGGGGCTTGTTCAGGGTGTAAGGGAGAAATGCACAGTGGAAGTGTGGGCTTGTTTAGGGTGTAAGGGAGAAATGCACAGTGGAATTGTGGGGCTTGTTCAGGGTGTAAGGGAGAAATGCACAGTGGAATTGTGGGGCTTGTTCAGGGTGTAAGGGAGAAATGCACAGTGGAATTGTGGGGCTTGTTTAGGGTGTAAGGGAGAACTGCACACTGGAAATGTGGGGTTTGTTTAGGGTGTAAGGGAGAAATGCACAGTGGAATTGTGGGTCTTGTTCTGGGTGTAAGGGAGAAATGCACAGTGGAAGTGTGGGCTTGTTTAGGGTGTAAGGGAGAAATGCACAGTGGAAGTGTGGGGCTTGTTCAGGGTGTCAGGGAGAAATGCACAGTGGAATTGTGGGGCTTGTTCAGGGTGTAAATGAGAAATGCACAGTGGAAGTGTGGGCTTGTTTAGGGTGTAAGGGAGAAATGCACAGTGGAATTGTGGGTCTTGTTCAGGGTGTAAGGGAGAAATGCAGAGTGGAAATGTGGGGCTTGTTCAGGGTTTAAATGAGAAATGCACAGTGGAAATGTGGGGCTTGTTCAGGGTGCAAGGGAGAAATGCAGAGTGGAAATGTGGGGCTTGTTCAGGGTGTAAGGGAGAAATGCACAGTGGAAATGTGGGGCTTGTTCAGGGTGTAAGGGAGAAATGCAGAGTGGAAATGTGGGGCTTGTTCAGGGTGTAAGGGAGAAATGCACAGTGGAATTGTGGGACTTGTTTAGGGTGTAAGGGAGAAATGCACAGTGGAAATGTGGGGCTTGTTCAGGGTGCAAGGGAGAAATGCACAGTGGAATTGTCGGGCTTGTTCAGGGTGTAAGGGAGAAATGCATAGTGGAAATGTGGGCTTGTTCAGGGTGTAAGGGGGAAATGCACAGTGGAAATGTGGGCTTCTTCAGGGTGTAAGGGAGAAATGCACAGTGGAAATGTGGGCTTGTTCAGGGTGTAAGGGGGAAATGCACAGTGGAAATGTGGGCTTGTTCAGGGTGTAAGGGAGAAATGCACAGTGGAAATGTGGTCTTGTTCAGAGTGTAAGGGAGAAATGCACAGTGGAAGTGTGGGGCTTGTTCAGGGTGTAAATGAGAAATGCACAGTGGAAGTGTGGGGCTTGTTCAGGGTGCAAGGGAGAAATGCACAGTGGAATTGTCGGGCTTGTTCAGGGTGTAAGAGAGAAATGCACAGTGGAAATGTGGGCTTGTTCAGGGTGTAAGGGGGAAATGCACAGTGGAAATGTGGGCTTCTTCAGGGTGTAATGGAGAAATGCACAGTGGAAATGTGGGCTTGTTCAGGGTGTAAGGGGGAAATGCACAGTGGAAATGTGGGCTTGTTCAGGGTGTAAGGGAGAAATGCACAGTGGAAATGTGGTCTTGTTCAGAGTGTAAGGGAGAAATGCACAGTGGAAGTGTGGGGCTTGTTCAGGGTGTAAATGAGAAATGCACAGTGGAAGTGTGGGGCTTGTTCAGGGTGTTAGGGAGAAATGCACAGTGGAAGTGTGGGGCTTGTTCAGGGTGTAATGGAGAAATGCACAGTGGAATTGTGGGGCTTGTTTAGGGTGTAAGGGAGAAATGCACAGTGGAATTGTGGGGCTTGTTCAGGGTGTAAGAGAGAAATGCACAGTGGAATTGTGGGGCTTGTTCAGGGTGTAAGGGAGAAATGCACAGTGGAAGTGTGGGCTTGTTTAGGGTGTAAGGGAGAAATGCACAGTGGAATTGTGGGGCTTGTTCAGGGTGTAAGGGAGAAATGCACAGTGGAATTGTGGGGCTTGTTCAGGGTGTAAGGGAGAAATGCACAGTGGAATTGTGGGGCTTGTTTAGGGTGTAAGGGAGAACTGCACACTGGAAATGTGGGGTTTGTTTAGGGTGTAAGGGAGAAATGCACAGTGGAATTGTGGGTCTTGTTCTGGGTGTAAGGGAGAAATGCACAGTGGAAATGTGGGGCTTGTTCAGGGTTTAAATGAGAAATGCACAGTGGAAATGTGGGGCTTGTTCAGGGTGCAAGGGAGAAATGCAGAGTGGAAATGTGGGGCTTGTTCAGGGTGTAAGGGAGAAATGCACAGTGGAAATGTGGGGCTTGTTCAGGGTGTAAGGGAGAAATGCAGAGTGGAAATGTGGGGCTTGTTCAGGGTGTAAGGGAGAAATGCACAGTGGAATTGTGGGACTTGTTTAGGGTGTAAGGGAGAAATGCACAGTGGAAATGTGGGGCTTGTTCAGGGTGCAAGGGAGAAATGCACAGTGGAATTGTCGGGCTTGTTCAGGGTGTAAGAGAGAAATGCACAGTGGAAATGTGGGCTTGTTCAGGGTGTAAGGGGGAAATGCACAGTGGAAATGTGGGCTTCTTCAGGGTGTAAGGGAGAAATGCACAGTGGAAATGTGGGCTTGTTCAGGGTGTAAGGGGGAAATGCACAGTGGAAATGTGGGCTTGTTCAGGGTGTAAGGGAGAAATGCACAGTGGAAATGTGGTCTTGTTCAGAGTGTAAGGGAGAAATGCACAGTGGAAGTGTGGGGCTTGTTCAGGGTGTAAATGAGAAATGCACAGTGGAAGTGTGGGGCTTGTTCAGGGTGTTAGGGAGAAATGCACAGTGGAAGTGTGGGGCTTGTTCAGGGTGCAAGGGAGAAATGCACAGTGGAAATGTGGGGCTTGTTCAGGGTGTAAGGGAGAAATGCAGAGTGGAAATGTGGGGCTTGTTCAGGGTGTAAGGGAGAAATGCACAGTGGAATTGTGGGACTTGTTTAGGGTGTAAGGGAGAAATGCACAGTGGAAATGTGGGGCTTGTTCAGGGTGCAAGGGAGAAATGCACAGTGGAATTGTCGGGCTTGTTCAGGGTGTAAGAGAGAAATGCACAGTGGAAATGTGGGCTTGTTCAGGGTGTAAGGGGGAAATGCACAGTGGAAATGTGGGCTTCTTCAGGCTGTAATGGAGAAATGCACAGTGGAAATGTGGGCTTGTTCAGGGTGTAAGGGGGAAATGCACAGTGGAAATGTGGGCTTGTTCAGGGTGTAAGGGAGAAATGCACAGTGGAAATGTGGTCTTGTTCAGAGTGTAAGGGAGAAATGCACAGTGGAAGTGTGGGGCTTGTTCAGGGTGTAAATGAGAAATGCACAGTGGAAGTGTGGGGCTTGTTCAGGGTGTTAGGGAGAAATGCACAGTGGAAGTGTGGGGCTTGTTCAGGGTGTAATGGAGAAATGCACAGTGGAATTGTGGGGCTTGTTTAGGGTGTAAGGGAGAAATGCACAGTGGAATTGTGGGGCTTGTTCAGGGTGTAAGAGAGAAATGCACAGTGGAATTGTGGGGCTTGTTCAGGGTGTAAGGGAGAAATGCACAGTGGAAGTGTGGGCTTGTTTAGGGTGTAAGGGAGAAATGCACAGTGGAATTGTGGGGCTTGTTCAGGGTGTAAGGGAGAAATGCACAGTGGAATTGTGGGGCTTGTTCAGGGTGTAAGGGAGAAATGCACAGTGGAATTGTGGGGATTGTTTAGGGTGTAAGGGAGAACTGCACACTGGAAATGTGGGGTTTGTTTAGGGTGTAAGGGAGAAATGCACAGTGGAATTGTGGGTCTTGTTCTGGGTGTAAGGGAGAAATGCACAGTGGAAGTGTGGGGCTTGTTCAGGGTGTCAGGGAGAAATGCACAGTGGAATTGTGGGGCTTGTTCAGGGTGTAAATGAGAAATGCACAGTGGAAGTGTGGGCTTGTTTAGGGTGTAAGGGAGAAATGCACAGTGGAATTGTGGGGCTTGTTCAGGGTGTAAGGGAGAAATGCACAGTGGAATTGTGGGTCTTGTTCAGGGTGTAAGGGAGAAATGCAGAGTGGAAATGTGGGGCTTGTTCAGGGTTTAAATGAGAAATGCACAGTGGAAATGTGGGGCTTGTTCAGGGTGCAAGGGAGAAATGCAGAGTGGAAATGTGGGGCTTGTTCAGGGTGTAAGGGAGAAATGCACAGTGGAAATGTGGGGCTTGTTCAGGGTGTAAGGGAGAAATGCAGAGTGGAAATGTGGGGCTTGTTCAGGGTGTAAGGGAGAAATGCACAGTGGAATTGTGGGACTTGTTTAGGGTGTAAGGGAGAAATGCACAGTGGAAATGTGGGGCTTGTTCAGGGTGCAAGGGAGAAATGCACAGTGGAATTGTCGGGCTTGTTCAGGGTGTAAGAGAGAAATGCACAGTGGAAATGTGGGCTTGTTCAGGGTGTAAGGGGGAAATGCACAGTGGAAATGTGGGCTTCTTCAGGGTGTAAGGGAGAAATGCACAGTGGAAATGTGGGCTTGTTCAGGGTGTAAGGGGGAAATGCACAGTGGAAATGTGGGCTTGTTCAGGGTGTAAGGGAGAAATGCACAGTGGAAATGTGGTCTTGTTCAGAGTGTAAGTGAGAAATGCACAGTGGAAGTGTGGGGCTTGTTCAGGGTGTAAATGAGAAATGCACAGTGGAAGTGTGGGGCTTGTTCAGGGTGTTAGGGAGAAATGCACAGTGGAAGTGTGGGGCTTGTTCAGGGTGTAATGGAGAAATGCACAGTGGAATTGTGGGGCTTGTTTAGGGTGTTAGGGAGAAATGCACAGTGGAATTGAGGGCTTGTTCAGGGTGTAAGGGAGAAATGCACAGTGGAATTGTGGGGCTTGTTCAGGGTGTAAGGGAGAAATGCACACTGGAATTGTGGGGCTTGTTCAGGGTGTTAGGCAGAAATACACAGTGGAATTCTGGGGCTTGTTCAGGGTGTTAGGGAGAAATGCACAGTGGAATTGTGGGGCTTGTTTAGGGTGTTAGGGAGAAATGCACAGTGGAATTGAGGGCTTGTTCAGGGTGTTAGGGAGAAATGCACAGTGGAATTGAGGGCTTGTTCAGGGTGTAAGGGAGAAATGCACAGTGGAATTGTCGGGCTTGTTCAGGGTGTAAGAGAGAAATGCACAGTGGAAATGTGGGCTTGTTCAGGGTGTAAGGGGGAAATGCACAGTGGAAATGTGGGCTTCTTCAGGGTGTAATGGAGAAATGCACAGTGGAAATGTGGGCTTGTTCAGGGTGTAAGGGGGAAATGCACAGTGGAAATGTGGGCTTGTTCAGGGTGTAAGGGAGAAATGCACAGTGGAAATGTGGTCTTGTTCAGAGTGTAAGGGAGAAATGCACAGTGGAAGTGTGGGGCTTGTTCAGGGTGTAAATGAGAAATGCACAGTGGAAGTGTGGGGCTTGTTCAGGGTGTTAGGGAGAAATGCACAGTGGAAGTGTGGGGCTTGTTCAGGGTGTAATGGAGAAATGCACAGTGGAATTGTGGGGCTTGTTTAGGGTGTAAGGGAGAAATGCACAGTGGAATTGTGGGGCTTGTTCAGGGTGTAAGAGAGAAATGCACAGTGGAATTGTGGGGCTTGTTCAGGGTGTAAGGGAGAAATGCACAGTGGAAGTGTGGGCTTGTTTAGGGTGTAAGGGAGAAATGCACAGTGGAATTGTGGGGCTTGTTCAGGGTGTAAGGGAGAAATGCACAGTGGAATTGTGGGGCTTGTTCAGGGTGTAAGGGAGAAATGCACAGTGGAATTGTGGGGCTTGTTTAGGGTGTAAGGGAGAACTGCACACTGGAAATGTGGGGTTTGTTTAGGGTGTAAGGGAGAAATGCACAGTGGAATTGTGGGTCTTGTTCTGGGTGTAAGGGAGAAATGCACAGTGGAAGTGTGGGCTTGTTTAGGGTGTAAGGGAGAAATGCACAGTGGAAGTGTGGGGCTTGTTCAGGGTGTCAGGGAGAAATGCACAGTGGAATTGTGGGGCTTGTTCAGGGTGTAAATGAGAAATGCACAGTGGAAGTGTGGGCTTGTTTAGGGTGTAAGGGAGAAATGCACAGTGGAATTGTGGGGCTTGTTCAGGGTGTAAGGGAGAAATGCACAGTGGAATTGTGGGTCTTGTTCAGGGTGTAAGGGAGAAATGCAGAGTGGAAATGTGGGGCTTGTTCAGGGTTTAAATGAGAAATGCACAGTGGAAATGTGGGGCTTGTTCAGGGTGCAAGGGAGAAATGCAGAGTGGAAATGTGGGGCTTGTTCAGGGTGTAAGGGAGAAATGCACAGTGGAAATGTGGGGCTTGTTCAGGGTGTAAGGGAGAAATGCAGAGTGGAAATGTGGGGCTTGTTCAGGGTGTAAGGGAGAAATGCACAGTGGAATTGTGGGGCTTGTTCAGGGTGTAAGGGAGAAATGCAGAGTGGAAATGTGGGGCTTGTTCAGGGTGTAAGGGAGAAATGCACAGTGGAATTGTGGGACTTGTTTAGGGTGTAAGGGAGAAATGCACAGTGGAAATGTGGGGCTTGTTCAGGGTGCAAGGGAGAAATGCACAGTGGAATTGTCGGGCTTGTTCAGGGTGTAAGAGAGAAATGCACAGTGGAAATGTGGGCTTGTTCAGGGTGTAAGGGGGAAATGCACAGTGGAAATGTGGGCTTCTTCAGGGTGTAAGGGAGAAATGCACAGTGGAAATGTGGGCTTGTTCAGGGTGTAAGGGGGAAATGCACAGTGGAAATGTGGGCTTGTTCAGGGTGTAAGGGAGAAATGCACAGTGGAAGTGTGGGGCTTGTTCAGGGTGTAAATGAGAAATGCACAGTGGAAGTGTGGGGCTTGTTCAGGGTGTTAGGGAGAAATGCACAGTGGAAGTGTGGGGCTTGTTCAGGGTGTAATGGAGAAATGCACAGTGGAATTGTGGGGCTTGTTTAGGGTGTTAGGGAGAAATGCACAGTGGAATTGAGGGCTTGTTCAGGGTGTAAGGGAAAAATGCACAGTGGAATTGTGGGGCTTGTTCAGGGTGTAAGGGAGAAATGCACACTGGAATTGTGGGGCTTGTTCAGGGTGTTAGGCAGAAATACACAGTGGAATTCTGGGGCTTGTTCAGGGTGTTAGGGAGAAATGCACAGTGGAATTGTGGGGCTTGTTTAGGGTGTTAGGGAGAAATGCACAGTGGAATTGAGGGCTTGTTCAGGGTGTTAGGGAGAAATGCACAGTGGAATTGAGGGCTTGTTCAGGGTGTAAGGGAGAAATGCACAGTGGAATTGTGGGGCTTGTTCAGGGTGTAAGGGAGAAATGCACAGTGGAATTGTGGGGATTGTTCAGGGTGTAAGGGAGAAATGCACAGTGGAATTGTGGGTCTTGTTCAGGGTGTAAGGGAGAAATGCAGAGTGGAAATGTGGGGCTTGTTCAGGGTTTAAATGAGAAATGCACAGTGGAAATGTGGGGCTTGTTCAGGGTGCAAGGGAGAAATGCAGAGTGGAAATGTGGGGCTTGTTCAGGGTGTAAGGGAGAAATGCACAGTGGAAATGTGGGGCTTGTTCAGGGTGTAAGGGAGAAATGCAGAGTGGAAATGTGGGGCTTGTTCAGGGTGCAAGGGAGAAATGCACAGTGGAAATGTGGGGCTTGTTCAGGGTGTAAGGGAGAAATGCAGAGTGGAAATGTGGGGCTTGTTCAGGGTGTAAGGGAGAAATGCACAGTGGAATTGTGGGACTTGTTTAGGGTGTAAGGGAGAAATGCACAGTGGAAATGTGGGGCTTGTTCAGGGTGCAAGGGAGAAATGCACAGTGGAATTGTCGGGCTTGTTCAGGGTGTAAGAGAGAAATGCACAGTGGAAATGTGGGCTTGTTCAGGGTGTAAGGGGGAAATGCACAGTGGAAATGTGGGCTTCTTCAGGGTGTAATGGAGAAATGCACAGTGGAAATGTGGGCTTGTTCAGGGTGTAAGGGGGAAATGCACAGTGGAAATGTGGGCTTGTTCAGGGTGTAAGGGAGAAATGCACAGTGGAAATGTGGTCTTGTTCAGAGTGTAAGGGAGAAATGCACAGTGGAAGTGTGGGGCTTGTTCAGGGTGTAAATGAGAAATGCACAGTGGAAGTGTGGGGCTTGTTCAGGGTGTTAGGGAGAAATGCACAGTGGAAGTGTGGGGCTTGTTCAGGGTGTAATGGAGAAATGCACAGTGGAATTGTGGGGCTTGTTTAGGGTGTTAGGGAGAAATGCACAGTGGAATTGAGGGCTTGTTCAGGGTGTAAGGGAGAAATGCACAGTGGAATTGTGGGGCTTGTTCAGGGTGTAAGGGAGAAATGCACACTGGAATTGTGGGGCTTGTTCAGGGTGTTAGGCAGAAATACACAGTGGAATTCTGGGGCTTGTTCAGGGTGTTAGGGAGAAATGCACAGTGGAATTCTGGGGCTTGTTTAGGGTGTTAGGGAGAAATGCACAGTGGAAGTGTGGGGCTTGTTCAGGGTGTAATGGAGAAATGCACAGTGGAATTGTGGGGCTTGTTCAGGGTGTAATGTAGAAATGCACAGTGGAATTGTGGGGCTTGTTCAGGGTGTAAGGGAGAAATGCACAGTGGAATTGTGGGGCTTGTTCAGGGTGTAAGGGAGAAATGCACAGTGGAATTGTGGGGCTTGTTCAGGGTGTAAGGGAGAAATGCACAGTGGAATTGTGGGGCTTGTTCAGGGTGTAAGGGAGAAATGCACAGTGGAATTGTGGGGCTTGTTCAGGGTGTAAGAGAGAAATGCACAGTGGAATTGTGGGGCTTGTTCAGGGTGTAAGGGAGAAATGCACAGTGGAAGTGTGGGCTTGTTTAGGGTGTAAGGGAGAAATGCACAGTGGAATTGTGGGGCTTGTTCAGGGTGTAAGGGAGAAATGCACAGTGGAATTGTGGGGCTTGTTCAGGGTGTAAGGGAGAAATGCACAGTGGAATTGTGGGGCTTGTTTAGGGTGTAAGGGAGAACTGCACACTGGAAATGTGGGGTTTGTTTAGGGTGTAAGGGAGAAATGCACAGTGGAATTGTGGGTCTTGTTCTGGGTGTAAGGGAGAAATGCACAGTGGAAGTGTGGGCTTGTTTAGGGTGTAAGGGAGAAATGCACAGTGGAAGTGTGGGGCTTGTTCAGGGTGTCAGGGAGAAATGCACAGTGGAATTGTGGGGCTTGTTCAGGGTGTAAATGAGAAATGCACAGTGGAAGTGTGGGCTTGTTTAGGGTGTAAGGGAGAAATGCACAGTGGAATTGTGGGGCTTGTTCAGGGTGTAAGGGAGAAATGCACAGTGGAATTGTGGGGCTTGTTCAGGGTGTAAGGGAGAAATGCACAGTGGAATTGTGGGTCTTGTTCAGGGTGTAAGGGAGAAATGCAGAGTGGAAATGTGGGGCTTGTTCAGGGTTTAAATGAGAAATGCACAGTGGAAATGTGGGGCTTGTTCAGGGTGCAAGGGAGAAATGCAGAGTGGAAATGTGGGGCTTGTTCAGGGTGTAAGGGAGAAATGCACAGTGGAAATGTGGGGCTTGTTCAGGGTGTAAGGGAGAAATGCAGAGTGGAAATGTGGGGCTTGTTCAGGGTGTAAGGGAGAAATGCACAGTGGAATTGTGGGACTTGTTTAGGGTGTAAGGGAGAAATGCACAGTGGAAATGTGGGGCTTGTTCAGGGTGCAAGGGAGAAATGCACAGTGGAATTGTCGGGCTTGTTCAGGGTGTAAGAGAGAAATGCACAGTGGAAATGTGGGCTTGTTCAGGGTGTAAGGGGGAAATGCACAGTGGAAATGTGGGCTTCTTCAGGGTGTAAGGGAGAAATGCACAGTGGAAATGTGGGCTTGTTCAGGGTGTAAGGGGGAAATGCACAGTGGAAATGTGGGCTTGTTCAGGGTGTAAGGGAGAAATGCACAGTGGAAATGTGGTCTTGTTCAGAGTGTAAGGGAGAAATGCACAGTGGAAGTGTGGGGCTTGTTCAGGGTGTAAATGAGAAATGCACAGTGGAAGTGTGGGGCTTGTTCAGGGTGTTAGGGAGAAATGCACAGTGGAAGTGTGGGGCTTGTTCAGGGTGTAATGGAGAAATGCACAGTGGAATTGAGGGCTTGTTCAGGGTGTAAGGGAGAAATGCACAGTGGAATTGTGGGGCTTGTTCAGGGTGTAAGGGAGAAATGCACACTGGAATTGTGGGGCTTGTTCAGGGTGTTAGGCAGAAATACACAGTGGAATTCTGGGGCTTGTTCAGGGTGTTAGGGAGAAATGCACAGTGGAATTGTGGGGCTTGTTTAGGGTGTTAGGGAGAAATGCACAGTGGAATTGAGGGCTTGTTCAGGGTGTTAGGGAGAAATGCACAGTGGAATTGAGGGCTTGTTCAGGGTGTAAGGGAGAAATGCACAGTGGAATTGTGGGGCTTGTTCAGGGTGTAAGGGAGAAATGCACACTGGAATTGTGGGGCTTGTTCAGGGTGTTAGGCAGAAATACACAGTGGAATTCTGGGGCTTGTTCAGGGTGTTAGGGAGAAATGCACAGTGGAAATGTGGGGCTTGTTTAGGGTGTTAGGGAGAAATGCACAGTGGAATTGAGGGCTTGTTCAGGGTGTTAGGGAGAAATGCACAGTGGAATTGAGGGCTTGTTCAGGGTGTAAGGGAGAAATGCACAGAGGAATTGTGGGGCTTCTTCAGGGTGTAAGGGAGAAATGCACAGTGGAAATGTGGGCTTGTTCAGGGTGTAAGGGGGAAATGCACAGTGGAAATGTGGGCTTGTTCAGGGTGTAAGGGAGAAATGCACAGTGGAAATGTGGTCTTGTTCAGAGTGTAAGGGAGAAATGCACAGTGGAAGTGTGGGGCTTGTTCAGGGTGTAAATGAGAAATGCACAGTGGAAGTGTGGGGCTTGTTCAGGGTGTTAGGGAGAAATGCACAGTGGAAGTGTGGGGCTTGTTCAGGGTGTAATGGAGAAATGCACAGTGGAATTGAGGGCTTGTTCAGGGTGTAAGGGAGAAATGCACAGTGGAATTGTGGGGCTTGTTCAGGGTGTAAGGGAGAAATGCACACTGGAATTGTGGGGCTTGTTCAGGGTGTTAGGCAGAAATACACAGTGGAATTCTGGGGCTTGTTCAGGGTGTAAGGGAGAAATGCACAGTGGAATTGAGGGCTTGTTTAGGGTGTTAGGGAGAAATGCACAGTGGAATTGTGGGGCTTGTTTAGGGTGTAATGGAGAAATGCACAGTGGAATTGAGGGCTTGTTTAGGGTGTTAGGGAGAAATGCACAGTGGAATTGTGGGGCTTGTTTAGGGTGTTAGGGAGAAATGCACATTGGAATTGTGGGGCTTGTTCAGGGTGTAATGGAGAAATGCACAGTGGAATTGAGGGCTTGTTTAGGGTGTTAGGGAGAAATGCACAGTGGAATTGTGGGGCTTGTTTAGGGTGTTAGGGAGAAATGCACAGTGGAATTGAGGGCTTGTTCAGGGTGTTAGGGAGAAATGCACAGTGGAATTGAGGGCTTGTTCAGGGTGTAAGGGAGAAATGCACAGTGGAATTGTGGGGCTTGTTCAGGGTGTAAGGGAGAAATGCACAGTGGAATTGTGGGGCTTGTTCAGGGTGTAAGGGAGAAATGCACAGTGGAATTCTGGGTCTTGTTCAGGGTGTAACGGAGAAATGCAGAGTGGAAATGTGGGGCTTGTTCAGGGTTTAAATGAGAAATGCACAGTGGAAATGTGGGGCTTGTTCAGGGTGCAAGGGAGAAATGCAGAGTGGAAATGTGGGGCTTGTTCAGGGTGTAAGGGAGAAATGCACAGTGGAAATGTGGGGCTTGTTCAGGGTGTAAGGGAGAAATGCAGAGTGGAAATGTGGGGCTTGTTCAGGGTGTAAGGGAGAAATGCACAGTGGAATTGTGGGGCTTGTTCAGGGTGTAAGGGAGAAATGCACAGTGGAATTGTGGGGCTTGTTCAGGGTGTAAGGGAGAAATGCACAGTGGAATTGTGGGGCTTGTTCAGGGTGTAAGGGAGAAATGCACAGTGGAAATGTGGGGCTTGTTCAGGGTGTAAGGGAGAAATGCACAGTGGAATTGTGGGGCTTGTTCAGGGTGTAAGGGAGAAATGCACAGTGGAATTGTGGGGCCTGTTCAGGGTGTAAGGGAGAAATGCACAGTGGAATTGTGGGGCTTGTTCAGGGTGTAAGGGAGAAATGCACAGTGGAATTGTGGGGCTTGTTCAGGGTGTCAATGAGAAATGCACAGTGGAATTGTGGGGCTTGTTCAGGGTGTCAATGAGAAATGCACAGTGGAATTGTGGTGCTTGTTCAGGGTGTAAGGGAGAAATGCACAGTGGAATTGTGGGGCTTGTTCAGGGTGTAAGGGAGAAATGCACAGTGGAAATGTGGGGCTTGTTCAGGGTGTAAGGGAGAAATGCACAGTGGAATTGTGGGGCTTGTTCAGGGTGTAAGAGAGAAATGCACAGTGGAATTGAGGGCTTGTTCAGGGTGTTAGGGAGAAATGCACAGTGGAATTGAGGGCTTGTTCAGGGTGTTAGGGAGAAATGCACAGTGGAATTGTGGGGCTTGTTCAGGGTGTAAGAGAGAAATGCACAGTGGAAATGTGGGCTTGATCAGGGTGTAAGGGAGAAATGCACAGTGGAATTGTGGGTCTTGTTCAGAGTGTAAGGGAGAAATGCACAGTGGAAATGTGGGGCTTGTTCAGGGTGTAAGGGAGAAATGCACAGTGGAATTTTGGGGCTTGTTCAGGGTGTAAGAGAGAAATGCACAGTGGAATTGTGGTGCTTGTTCAGGGTGTAAGGGAGAAATGCACAGTGGAATTGTGGGGCTTGTTCAGGGTGTAAGGGAGAAATGCACAGTGGAAATGTGGGGCTTGTTCAGGGTGTAAGGGAGAAATGCACAGTGGAATTGTGGGGCTTGTTCAGGGTGTAAGGGAGAAATGCACAGTGGAATTGTGGGGCTTGTTCAGGGTGTCAATGAGAAATGCACAGTGGAATTGTGGGGCTTGTTCAGGGTGTAATGGAGAAATGCACAGTGGAATTGTGGGGCTTGTTCAGGGTGTCAATGAGAAATGCACAGTGGAATTGTGGGGCTTGTTCAGGGTGTATGGGAGAAATGCACAGTGGAATTGTGGGGCTTGTTCAGGGTGTAATGTAGAAATGCACAGTGGAATTGTGGGGCTTGTTCAGGGTGTAAGGGAGAAATGCACAGTGGAATTGTGGGGCTTGTTCAGGGTGTAAGGGAGAAATGCACAGTGGAATTGTGGGGCTTGTTCAGGGTGTAAGGGAGAAATGCACAGTGTAATTGTGGGGCTTGTTCAGGGTGTAAGGGAGAAATGCACAGTGGAATTGTGGGGCTTGTTCAGGGTGTAAGGGAGAAATGCACAGTGGAATTGTGGGGCTTGTTCAGGGTGTAAGGGAGAAATGCACAGTGGAATTGTGGGGCTTGTTCAGGGTGTAAGAGAGAAATGCACAGTGGAATTGTGGGGCTTGTTCAGGGTGTAAGGGAGAAATGCACAGTGGAAGTGTGGGCTTGTTTAGGGTGTAAGGGAGAAATGCACAGTGGAATTGTGGGGCTTGTTCAGGGTGTAAGGGAGAAATGCACAGTGGAATTGTGGGGCTTGTTCAGGGTGTAAGGGAGAAATGCACAGTGGAATTGTGGGGCTTGTTTAGGGTGTAAGGGAGAACTGCACACTGGAAATGTGGGGTTTGTTTAGGGTGTAAGGGAGAAATGCACAGTGGAATTGTGGGTCTTGTTCTGGGTGTAAGGGAGAAATGCACAGTGGAAGTGTGGGCTTGTTTAGGGTGTAAGGGAGAAATGCACAGTGGAAGTGTGGGGCTTGTTCAGGGTGTCAGGGAGAAATGCACAGTGGAATTGTGGGGCTTGTTCAGGGTGTAAATGAGAAATGCACAGTGGAAGTGTGGGCTTGTTTAGGGTGTAAGGGAGAAATGCACAGTGGAATTGTGGGGCTTGTTCAGGGTGTAAGGGAGAAATGCACAGTGGAATTGTGGGGCTTGTTCAGGGTGTAAGGGAGAAATGCACAGTGGAATTGTGGGTCTTGTTCAGGGTGTAAGGGAGAAATGCAGAGTGGAAATGTGGGGCTTGTTCAGGGTTTAAATGAGAAATGCACAGTGGAAATGTGGGGCTTGTTCAGGGTGCAAGGGAGAAATGCAGAGTGGAAATGTGGGGCTTGTTCAGGGTGTAAGGGAGAAATGCACAGTGGAAATGTGGGGCTTGTTCAGGGTGTAAGGGAGAAATGCAGAGTGGAAATGTGGGGCTTGTTCAGGGTGTTAGGGAGAAATGCACAGTGGAAGTGTGGGGCTTGTTCAGGGTGTAATGGAGAAATGCACAGTGGAATTGAGGGCTTGTTCAGGGTGTAAGGGAGAAATGCACAGTGGAATTGTGGGGCTTGTTCAGGGTGTAAGGGAGAAATGCACACTGGAATTGTGGGGCTTGTTCAGGGTGTTAGGCAGAAATACACAGTGGAATTCTGGGGCTTGTTCAGGGTGTTAGGGAGAAATGCACAGTGGAATTGTGGGGCTTGTTTAGGGTGTTAGGGAGAAATGCACAGTGGAATTGAGGGCTTGTTCAGGGTGTTAGGGAGAAATGCACAGTGGAATTGAGGGCTTGTTCAGGGTGTAAGGGAGAAATGCACAGTGGAATTGTGGGGCTTGTTCAGGGTGTAAGGGAGAAATGCACAGTGGAATTGTGGGGCTTGTTCAGGGTGTAAGGGAGAAATGCACAGTGGAATTCTGGGTCTTGTTCAGGGTGTAACGGAGAAATGCAGAGTGGAAATGTGGGGCTTGTTCAGGGTTTAAATGAGAAATGCACAGTGGAAATGTGGGGCTTGTTCAGGGTGCAAGGGAGAAATGCAGAGTGGAAATGTGGGGCTTGTTCAGGGTGTAAGGGAGAAATGCACAGTGGAAATGTGGGGCTTGTTCAGGGTGTAAGGGAGAAATGCAGAGTGGAAATGTGGGGCTTGTTCAGGGTGTAAGGGAGAAATGCACAGTGGAATTGTGGGGCTTGTTCAGGGTGTAAGGGAGAAATGCACAGTGGAATTGTGGGGCTTGTTCAGGGTGTAAGGGAGAAATGCACAGTGGAATTGTGGGGCTTGTTCAGGGTGTAAGGGAGAAATGCACAGTGGAAATGTGGGGCTTGTTCAGGGTGTAAGGGAGAAATGCACAGTGGAATTGTGGGGCTTGTTCAGGGTGTAAGGGAGAAATGCACAGTGGAATTGTGGGGCCTGTTCAGGGTGTAAGGGAGAAATGCACAGTGGAATTGTGGGGCTTGTTCAGGGTGTAAGGGAGAAATGCACAGTGGAATTGTGGGGCTTGTTCAGGGTGTCAATGAGAAATGCACAGTGGAATTGTGGGGCTTGTTCAGGGTGTCAATGAGAAATGCACAGTGGAATTGTGGTGCTTGTTCAGGGTGTAAGGGAGAAATGCACAGTGGAATTGTGGGGCTTGTTCAGGGTGTAAGGGAGAAATGCACAGTGGAATTGTGGGGCTTGTTCAGGGTGTAAGAGAGAAATGCACAGTGGAATTGTGGGGCTTGTTCAGGGTGTAAGGGAGAAATGCACAGTGGAAGTGTGGGCTTGTTTAGGGTGTAAGGGAGAAATGCACAGTGGAATTGTGGGGCTTGTTCAGGGTGTAAGGGAGAAATGCACAGTGGAATTGTGGGGCTTGTTCAGGGTGTAAGGGAGAAATGCACAGTGGAATTGTGGGGCTTGTTTAGGGTGTAAGGGAGAACTGCACACTGGAAATGTGGGGTTTGTTTAGGGTGTAAGGGAGAAATGCACAGTGGAATTGTGGGTCTTGTTCTGGGTGTAAGGGAGAAATGCACAGTGGAAGTGTGGGCTTGTTTAGGGTGTAAGGGAGAAATGCACAGTGGAAGTGTGGGGCTTGTTCAGGGTGTCAGGGAGAAATGCACAGTGGAATTGTGGGGCTTGTTCAGGGTGTAAATGAGAAATGCACAGTGGAAGTGTGGGCTTGTTTAGGGTGTAAGGGAGAAATGCACAGTGGAATTGTGGGGCTTGTTCAGGGTGTAAGGGAGAAATGCACAGTGGAATTGTGGGGCTTGTTCAGGGTGTAAGGGAGAAATGCACAGTGGAATTGTGGGTCTTGTTCAGGGTGTAAGGGAGAAATGCAGAGTGGAAATGTGGGGCTTGTTCAGGGTTTAAATGAGAAATGCACAGTGGAAATGTGGGGCTTGTTCAGGGTGCAAGGGAGAAATGCAGAGTGGAAATGTGGGGCTTGTTCAGGGTGTAAGGGAGAAATGCACAGTGGAAATGTGGGGCTTGTTCAGGGTGTAAGGGAGAAATGCAGAGTGGAAATGTGGGGCTTGTTCAGGGTGTTAGGGAGAAATGCACAGTGGAAGTGTGGGGCTTGTTCAGGGTGTAATGGAGAAATGCACAGTGGAATTGAGGGCTTGTTCAGGGTGTAAGGGAGAAATGCACAGTGGAATTGTGGGGCTTGTTCAGGGTGTAAGGGAGAAATGCACACTGGAATTGTGGGGCTTGTTCAGGGTGTTAGGCAGAAATACACAGTGGAATTCTGGGGCTTGTTCAGGGTGTTAGGGAGAAATGCACAGTGGAATTGTGGGGCTTGTTTAGGGTGTTAGGGAGAAATGCACAGTGGAATTGAGGGCTTGTTCAGGGTGTTAGGGAGAAATGCACAGTGGAATTGAGGGCTTGTTCAGGGTGTAAGGGAGAAATGCACAGTGGAATTGTGGGGCTTGTTCAGGGTGTAAGGGAGAAATGCACAGTGGAATTGTGGGGCTTGTTCAGGGTGTAAGGGAGAAATGCACAGTGGAATTCTGGGTCTTGTTCAGGGTGTAACGGAGAAATGCAGAGTGGAAATGTGGGGCTTGTTCAGGGTTTAAATGAGAAATGCACAGTGGAAATGTGGGGCTTGTTCAGGGTGCAAGGGAGAAATGCAGAGTGGAAATGTGGGGCTTGTTCAGGGTGTAAGGGAGAAATGCACAGTGGAAATGTGGGGCTTGTTCAGGGTGTAAGGGAGAAATGCAGAGTGGAAATGTGGGGCTTGTTCAGGGTGTAAGGGAGAAATGCACAGTGGAATTGTGGGGCTTGTTCAGGGTGTAAGGGAGAAATGCACAGTGGAATTGTGGGGCTTGTTCAGGGTGTAAGGGAGAAATGCACAGTGGAATTGTGGGGCTTGTTCAGGGTGTAAGGGAGAAATGCACAGTGGAAATGTGGGGCTTGTTCAGGGTGTAAGGGAGAAATGCACAGTGGAATTGTGGGGCTTGTTCAGGGTGTAAGGGAGAAATGCACAGTGGAATTGTGGGGCCTGTTCAGGGTGTAAGGGAGAAATGCACAGTGGAATTGTGGGGCTTGTTCAGGGTGTAAGGGAGAAATGCACAGTGGAATTGTGGGGCTTGTTCAGGGTGTCAATGAGAAATGCACAGTGGAATTGTGGGGCTTGTTCAGGGTGTCAATGAGAAATGCACAGTGGAATTGTGGTGCTTGTTCAGGGTGTAAGGGAGAAATGCACAGTGGAATTGTGGGGCTTGTTCAGGGTGTAAGGGAGAAATGCACAGTGGAAATGTGGGGCTTGTTCAGGGTGTAAGGGAGAAATGCACAGTGGAATTGTGGGGCTTGTTCAGGGTGTAAGAGAGAAATGCACAGTGGAATTGAGGGCTTGTTCAGGGTGTTAGGGAGAAATGCACAGTGGAATTGAGGGCTTGTTCAGGGTGTTAGGGAGAAATGCACAGTGGAATTGTGGGGCTTGTTCAGGGTGTAAGAGAGAAATGCACAGTGGAAATGTGGGCTTGATCAGGGTGTAAGGGAGAAATGCACAGTGGAATTGTGGGTCTTGTTCAGAGTGTAAGGGAGAAATGCACAGTGGAAATGTGGGGCTTGTTCAGGGTGTAAGGGAGAAATGCACAGTGGAATTTTGGGGCTTGTTCAGGGTGTAAGAGAGAAATGCACAGTGGAATTGTGGTGCTTGTTCAGGGTGTAAGGGAGAAATGCACAGTGGAATTGTGGGGCTTGTTCAGGGTGTAAGGGAGAAATGCACAGTGGAAATGTGGGGCTTGTTCAGGGTGTAAGGGAGAAATGCACAGTGGAATTGTGGGGCTTGTTCAGGGTGTAAGGGAGAAATGCACAGTGGAATTGTGGGGCTTGTTCAGGGTGTCAATGAGAAATGCACAGTGGAATTGTGGGGCTTGTTCAGGGTGTAATGGAGAAATGCACAGTGGAATTGTGGGGCTTGTTCAGGGTGTCAATGAGAAATGCACAGTGGAATTGTGGGGCTTGTTCAGGGTGTATGGGAGAAATGCACAGTGGAATTGTGGGGCTTGTTCAGGGTGTAATGTAGAAATGCACAGTGGAATTGTGGGGCTTGTTCAGGGTGTAAGGGAGAAATGCACAGTGGAATTGTGGGGCTTGTTCAGGGTGTAAGGGAGAAATGCACAGTGGAATTGTGGGGCTTGTTCAGGGTGTAAGGGAGAAATGCACAGTGTAATTGTGGGGCTTGTTCAGGGTGTAAGGGAGAAATGCACAGTGGAATTGTGGGGCTTGTTCAGGGTGTAAGGGAGAAATGCACAGTGGAATTGTGGGGCTTGTTCAGGGTGTAAGGGAGAAATGCACAGTGGAATTGTGGGGCTTGTTCAGGGTGTAAGAGAGAAATGCACAGTGGAATTGTGGGGCTTGTTCAGGGTGTAAGGGAGAAATGCACAGTGGAAGTGTGGGCTTGTTTAGGGTGTAAGGGAGAAATGCACAGTGGAATTGTGGGGCTTGTTCAGGGTGTAAGGGAGAAATGCACAGTGGAATTGTGGGGCTTGTTCAGGGTGTAAGGGAGAAATGCACAGTGGAATTGTGGGGCTTGTTTAGGGTGTAAGGGAGAACTGCACACTGGAAATGTGGGGTTTGTTTAGGGTGTAAGGGAGAAATGCACAGTGGAATTGTGGGTCTTGTTCTGGGTGTAAGGGAGAAATGCACAGTGGAAGTGTGGGCTTGTTTAGGGTGTAAGGGAGAAATGCACAGTGGAAGTGTGGGGCTTGTTCAGGGTGTCAGGGAGAAATGCACAGTGGAATTGTGGGGCTTGTTCAGGGTGTAAATGAGAAATGCACAGTGGAAGTGTGGGCTTGTTTAGGGTGTAAGGGAGAAATGCACAGTGGAATTGTGGGGCTTGTTCAGGGTGTAAGGGAGAAATGCACAGTGGAATTGTGGGGCTTGTTCAGGGTGTAAGGGAGAAATGCACAGTGGAATTGTGGGTCTTGTTCAGGGTGTAAGGGAGAAATGCAGAGTGGAAATGTGGGGCTTGTTCAGGGTTTAAATGAGAAATGCACAGTGGAAATGTGGGGCTTGTTCAGGGTGCAAGGGAGAAATGCAGAGTGGAAATGTGGGGCTTGTTCAGGGTGTAAGGGAGAAATGCACAGTGGAAATGTGGGGCTTGTTCAGGGTGTAAGGGAGAAATGCAGAGTGGAAATGTGGGGCTTGTTCAGGGTGTAAGGGAGAAATGCACAGTGGAATTGTGGGACTTGTTTAGGGTGTAAGGGAGAAATGCACAGTGGAAATGTGGGGCTTGTTCAGGGTGCAAGGGAGAAATGCACAGTGGAATTGTCGGGCTTGTTCAGGGTGTAAGAGAGAAATGCACAGTGGAAATGTGGGCTTGTTCAGGGTGTAAGGGGGAAATGCACAGTGGAAATGTGGGCTTCTTCAGGGTGTAAGGGAGAAATGCACAGTGGAAATGTGGGCTTGTTCAGGGTGTAAGGGGGAAATGCACAGTGGAAATGTGGGCTTGTTCAGGGTGTAAGGGAGAAATGCACAGTGGAAATGTGGTCTTGTTCAGAGTGTAAGGGAGAAATGCACAGTGGAAGTGTGGGGCTTGTTCAGGGTGTAAATGAGAAATGCACAGTGGAAGTGTGGGGCTTGTTCAGGGTGTTAGGGAGAAATGCACAGTGGAAGTGTGGGGCTTGTTCAGGGTGTAATGGAGAAATGCACAGTGGAATTGTGGGGCTTGTTTAGGGTGTTAGGGAGAAATGCACAGTGGAATTGAGGGCTTGTTCAGGGTGTAAGGGAGAAATGCACAGTGGAATTGTGGGGCTTGTTCAGGGTGTAAGGGAGAAATGCACACTGGAATTGTGGGGCTTGTTCAGGGTGTTAGGCAGAAATACACAGTGGAATTCTGGGGCTTGTTCAGGGTGTTAGGGAGAAATGCACAGTGGAATTGTGGGGCTTGTTTAGGGTGTTAGGGAGAAATGCACAGTGGAATTGAGGGCTTGTTCAGGGTGTTAGGGAGAAATGCACAGTGGAATTGAGGGCTTGTTCAGGGTGTAAGGGAGAAATGCACAGTGGAATTGTGGGGCTTGTTCAGGGTGTAAGGGAGAAATGCACAGTGGAATTGTGGGGCTTGTTCAGGGTGTAAGGGAGAAATGCACAGTGGAATTGTGGGTCTTGTTCAGGGTGTAAGGGAGAAATGCAGAGTGGAAATGTGGGGCTTGTTCAGGGTTTAAATGAGAAATGCACAGTGGAAATGTGGGGCTTGTTCAGGGTGCAAGGGAGAAATGCAGAGTGGAAATGTGGGGCTTGTTCAGGGTGTAAGGGAGAAATGCACAGTGGAAATGTGGGGCTTGTTCAGGGTGTAAGGGAGAAATGCAGAGTGGAAATGTGGGGCTTGTTCAGGGTGTTAGGGAGAAATGCACAGTGGAAGTGTGGGGCTTGTTCAGGGTGTAATGGAGAAATGCACAGTGGAATTGAGGGCTTGTTCAGGGTGTAAGGGAGAAATGCACAGTGGAATTGTGGGGCTTGTTCAGGGTGTAAGGGAGAAATGCACACTGGAATTGTGGGGCTTGTTCAGGGTGTTAGGCAGAAATACACAGTGGAATTCTGGGGCTTGTTCAGGGTGTTAGGGAGAAATGCACAGTGGAATTGTGGGGCTTGTTTAGGGTGTTAGGGAGAAATGCACAGTGGAATTGAGGGCTTGTTCAGGGTGTTAGGGAGAAATGCACAGTGGAATTGAGGGCTTGTTCAGGGTGTAAGGGAGAAATGCACAGTGGAATTGTGGGGCTTGTTCAGGGTGTAAGGGAGAAATGCACAGTGGAATTGTGGGGCTTGTTCAGGGTGTAAGGGAGAAATGCACAGTGGAATTCTGGGTCTTGTTCAGGGTGTAACGGAGAAATGCAGAGTGGAAATGTGGGGCTTGTTCAGGGTTTAAATGAGAAATGCACAGTGGAAATGTGGGGCTTGTTCAGGGTGCAAGGGAGAAATGCAGAGTGGAAATGTGGGGCTTGTTCAGGGTGTAAGGGAGAAATGCACAGTGGAAATGTGGGGCTTGTTCAGGGTGTAAGGGAGAAATGCAGAGTGGAAATGTGGGGCTTGTTCAGGGTGTAAGGGAGAAATGCACAGTGGAATTGTGGGGCTTGTTCAGGGTGTAAGGGAGAAATGCACAGTGGAATTGTGGGGCTTGTTCAGGGTGTAAGGGAGAAATGCACAGTGGAATTGTGGGGCTTGTTCAGGGTGTAAGGGAGAAATGCACAGTGGAAATGTGGGGCTTGTTCAGGGTGTAAGGGAGAAATGCACAGTGGAATTGTGGGGCTTGTTCAGGGTGTAAGGGAGAAATGCACAGTGGAATTGTGGGGCCTGTTCAGGGTGTAAGGGAGAAATGCACAGTGGAATTGTGGGGCTTGTTCAGGGTGTAAGGGAGAAATGCACAGTGGAATTGTGGGGCTTGTTCAGGGTGTCAATGAGAAATGCACAGTGGAATTGTGGGGCTTGTTCAGGGTGTCAATGAGAAATGCACAGTGGAATTGTGGTGCTTGTTCAGGGTGTAAGGGAGAAATGCACAGTGGAATTGTGGGGCTTGTTCAGGGTGTAAGGGAGAAATGCACAGTGGAAATGTGGGGCTTGTTCAGGGTGTAAGGGAGAAATGCACAGTGGAATTGTGGGGCTTGTTCAGGGTGTAAGAGAGAAATGCACAGTGGAATTGAGGGCTTGTTCAGGGTGTTAGGGAGAAATGCACAGTGGAATTGAGGGCTTGTTCAGGGTGTTAGGGAGAAATGCACAGTGGAATTGTGGGGCTTGTTCAGGGTGTAAGAGAGAAATGCACAGTGGAAATGTGGGCTTGATCAGGGTGTAAGGGAGAAATGCACAGTGGAATTGTGGGTCTTGTTCAGAGTGTAAGGGAGAAATGCACAGTGGAAATGTGGGGCTTGTTCAGGGTGTAAGGGAGAAATGCACAGTGGAATTTTGGGGCTTGTTCAGGGTGTAAGAGAGAAATGCACAGTGGAATTGTGGTGCTTGTTCAGGGTGTAAGGGAGAAATGCACAGTGGAATTGTGGGGCTTGTTCAGGGTGTAAGGGAGAAATGCACAGTGGAAATGTGGGGCTTGTTCAGGGTGTAAGGGAGAAATGCACAGTGGAATTGTGGGGCTTGTTCAGGGTGTAAGGGAGAAATGCACAGTGGAATTGTGGGGCTTGTTCAGGGTGTCAATGAGAAATGCACAGTGGAATTGTGGGGCTTGTTCAGGGTGTAATGGAGAAATGCACAGTGGAATTGTGGGGCTTGTTCAGGGTGTCAATGAGAAATGCACAGTGGAATTGTGGGGCTTGTTCAGGGTGTATGGGAGAAATGCACAGTGGAATTGTGGGGCTTGTTCAGGGTGTAATGTAGAAATGCACAGTGGAATTGTGGGGCTTGTTCAGGGTGTAAGGGAGAAATGCACAGTGGAATTGTGGGGCTTGTTCAGGGTGTAAGGGAGAAATGCACAGTGGAATTGTGGGGCTTGTTCAGGGTGTAAGGGAGAAATGCACAGTGTAATTGTGGGGCTTGTTCAGGGTGTAAGGGAGAAATGCACAGTGGAATTGTGGGGCTTGTTCAGGGTGTAAGGGAGAAATGCACAGTGGAATTGTGGGGCTTGTTCAGGGTGTAAGGGAGAAATGCACAGTGGAATTGTGGGGCTTGTTCAGGGTGTAAGAGAGAAATGCACAGTGGAATTGTGGGGCTTGTTCAGGGTGTAAGGGAGAAATGCACAGTGGAAGTGTGGGCTTGTTTAGGGTGTAAGGGAGAAATGCACAGTGGAATTGTGGGGCTTGTTCAGGGTGTAAGGGAGAAATGCACAGTGGAATTGTGGGGCTTGTTCAGGGTGTAAGGGAGAAATGCACAGTGGAATTGTGGGGCTTGTTTAGGGTGTAAGGGAGAACTGCACACTGGAAATGTGGGGTTTGTTTAGGGTGTAAGGGAGAAATGCACAGTGGAATTGTGGGTCTTGTTCTGGGTGTAAGGGAGAAATGCACAGTGGAAGTGTGGGCTTGTTTAGGGTGTAAGGGAGAAATGCACAGTGGAAGTGTGGGGCTTGTTCAGGGTGTCAGGGAGAAATGCACAGTGGAATTGTGGGGCTTGTTCAGGGTGTAAATGAGAAATGCACAGTGGAAGTGTGGGCTTGTTTAGGGTGTAAGGGAGAAATGCACAGTGGAATTGTGGGGCTTGTTCAGGGTGTAAGGGAGAAATGCACAGTGGAATTGTGGGGCTTGTTCAGGGTGTAAGGGAGAAATGCACAGTGGAATTGTGGGTCTTGTTCAGGGTGTAAGGGAGAAATGCAGAGTGGAAATGTGGGGCTTGTTCAGGGTTTAAATGAGAAATGCACAGTGGAAATGTGGGGCTTGTTCAGGGTGCAAGGGAGAAATGCAGAGTGGAAATGTGGGGCTTGTTCAGGGTGTAAGGGAGAAATGCACAGTGGAAATGTGGGGCTTGTTCAGGGTGTAAGGGAGAAATGCAGAGTGGAAATGTGGGGCTTGTTCAGGGTGTAAGGGAGAAATGCACAGTGGAATTGTGGGACTTGTTTAGGGTGTAAGGGAGAAATGCACAGTGGAAATGTGGGGCTTGTTCAGGGTGCAAGGGAGAAATGCACAGTGGAATTGTCGGGCTTGTTCAGGGTGTAAGAGAGAAATGCACAGTGGAAATGTGGGCTTGTTCAGGGTGTAAGGGGGAAATGCACAGTGGAAATGTGGGCTTCTTCAGGGTGTAAGGGAGAAATGCACAGTGGAAATGTGGGCTTGTTCAGGGTGTAAGGGGGAAATGCACAGTGGAAATGTGGGCTTGTTCAGGGTGTAAGGGAGAAATGCACAGTGGAAATGTGGTCTTGTTCAGAGTGTAAGGGAGAAATGCACAGTGGAAGTGTGGGGCTTGTTCAGGGTGTAAATGAGAAATGCACAGTGGAAGTGTGGGGCTTGTTCAGGGTGTTAGGGAGAAATGCACAGTGGAAGTGTGGGGCTTGTTCAGGGTGTAATGGAGAAATGCACAGTGGAATTGTGGGGCTTGTTTAGGGTGTTAGGGAGAAATGCACAGTGGAATTGAGGGCTTGTTCAGGGTGTAAGGGAGAAATGCACAGTGGAATTGTGGGGCTTGTTCAGGGTGTAAGGGAGAAATGCACACTGGAATTGTGGGGCTTGTTCAGGGTGTTAGGCAGAAATACACAGTGGAATTCTGGGGCTTGTTCAGGGTGTTAGGGAGAAATGCACAGTGGAATTGTGGGGCTTGTTTAGGGTGTTAGGGAGAAATGCACAGTGGAATTGAGGGCTTGTTCAGGGTGTTAGGGAGAAATGCACAGTGGAATTGAGGGCTTGTTCAGGGTGTAAGGGAGAAATGCACAGTGGAATTGTGGGGCTTGTTCAGGGTGTAAGGGAGAAATGCACAGTGGAATTGTGGGGCTTGTTCAGGGTGTAAGGGAGAAATGCACAGTGGAATTGTGGGTCTTGTTCAGGGTGTAAGGGAGAAATGCAGAGTGGAAATGTGGGGCTTGTTCAGGGTTTAAATGAGAAATGCACAGTGGAAATGTGGGGCTTGTTCAGGGTGCAAGGGAGAAATGCAGAGTGGAAATGTGGGGCTTGTTCAGGGTGTAAGGGAGAAATGCACAGTGGAAATGTGGGGCTTGTTCAGGGTGTAAGGGAGAAATGCAGTGTGGAAATGTGGGGCTTGTTCAGGGTGCAAGGGAGAAATGCACAGTGGAAATGTGGGGCTTGTTCAGGGTGTAAGGGAGAAATGCAGAGTGGAAATGTGGGGCTTGTTCAGGGTGTAAGGGAGAAATGCACAGTGGAATTGTGGGACTTGTTTAGGGTGTAAGGGAGAAATGCACAGTGGAAATGTGGGCTTCTTCAGGGTGTAATGGAGAAATGCACAGTGGAAATGTGGGCTTGTTCAGGGTGTAAGGGGGAAATGCACAGTGGAAATGTGGGCTTGTTCAGGGTGTAAGGGAGAAATGCACAGTGGAAATGTGGTCTTGTTCAGAGTGTAAGGGAGAAATGCACAGTGGAAGTGTGGGGCTTGTTCAGGGTGTAAATGAGAAATGCACAGTGGAAGTGTGGGGCTTGTTCAGGGTGTTAGGGAGAAATGCACAGTGGAAGTGTGGGGCTTGTTCAGGGTGTAATGGAGAAATGCACAGTGGAATTGTGGGGCTTGTTTAGGGTGTTAGGGAGAAATGCACAGTGGAATTGAGGGCTTGTTCAGGGTGTAAGGGAGAAATGCACAGTGGAATTGTGGGGCTTGTTCAGGGTGTAAGGGAGAAATGCACACTGGAATTGTGAGGCTTGTTCAGGGTGTTAGGCAGAAATACACAGTGGAATTCTGGGGCTTGTTCAGGGTGTTAGGGAGAAATGCACAGTGGAATTGTGGGGCTTGTTTAGGGTGTTAGGGAGAAATGCACAGTGGAAGTGTGGGGCTTGTTCAGGGTGTAATGGAGAAATGCACAGTGGAATTGTGGGGCTTGTTCAGGGTGTAATGTAGAAATGCACAGTGGAATTGTGGGGCTTGTTCAGGGTGTAAGGGAGAAATGCACAGTGGAATTGTGGGGCTTGTTCAGGGTGTAAGGGAGAAATGCACAGTGGAATTGTGGGGCTTGTTCAGGGTGTAAGGGAGAAATGCACAGTGTAATTGTGGGGCTTGTTCAGGGTGTAAGGGAGAAATGCACAGTGGAATTGTGGGGCTTGTTCAGGGTGTAAGGGAGAAATGCACAGTGGAATTGTGGGGCTTGTTCAGGGTGTAAGGGAGAAATGCACAGTGGAATTGTGGGGCTTGTTCAGGGTGTAAGAGAGAAATGCACAGTGGAATTGTGGGGCTTGTTCAGGGTGTAAGGGAGAAATGCACAGTGGAAGTGTGGGCTTGTTTAGGGTGTAAGGGAGAAATGCACAGTGGAATTGTGGGGCTTGTTCAGGGTGTAAGGGAGAAATGCACAGTGGAATTGTGGGGCTTGTTCAGGGTGTAAGGGAGAAATGCACAGTGGAATTGTGGGGCTTGTTTAGGGTGTAAGGGAGAACTGCACACTGGAAATGTGGGGTTTGTTTAGGGTGTAAGGGAGAAATGCACAGTGGAATTGTGGGTCTTGTTCTGGGTGTAAGGGAGAAATGCACAGTGGAAGTGTGGGGCTTGTTCAGGGTGTAAGGGAGAAATGCACAGTGGAAGTGTGGGGCTTGTTCAGGGTGTCAGGGAGAAATGCACAGTGGAATTGTGGGGCTTGTTCAGGGTGTAAATGAGAAATGCACAGTGGAAGTGTGGGCTTGTTTAGGGTGTAAGGGAGAAATGCACAGTGGATTTGTGGGGCTTGTTCAGGGTGTAAGGGAGAAATGCACAGTGGAATTGTGGGTCTTGTTCAGGGTGTAAGGGAGAAATGCAGAGTGGAAATGTGGGGCTTGTTCAGGGTTTAAATGAGAAATGCACAGTGGAAATGTGGGGCTTGTTCAGGGTGCAAGGGAGAAATGCAGAGTGGAAATGTGGGGCTTGTTCAGGGTGTAAGGGAGAAATGCACAGTGGAAATGTGGGGCTTGTTCAGGGTGTAAGGGAGAAATGCAGAGTGGAAATGTGGGGCTTGTTCAGGGTGTAAGGGAGAAATGCACAGTGGAATTGTGGGACTTGTTTAGGGTGTAAGGGAGAAATGCACAGTGGAAATGTGGGGCTTGTTCAGGGTGCAAGGGAGAAATGCACAGTGGAATTGTCGGGCTTGTTCAGGGTGTAAGAGAGAAATGCACAGTGGAAATGTGGGCTTGTTCAGGGTGTAAGGGGGAAATGCACAGTGGAAATGTGGGCTTCTTCAGGGTGTAAGGGAGAAATGCACAGTGGAAATGTGGGCTTGTTCAGGGTGTAAGGGGGAAATGCACAGTGGAAATGTGGGCTTGTTCAGGGTGTAAGGGAGAAATGCACAGTGGAAATGTGGTCTTGTTCAGAGTGTAAGGGAGAAATGCACAGTGGAAGTGTGGGGCTTGTTCAGGGTGTAAATGAGAAATGCACAGTGGAAGTGTGGGGCTTGTTCAGGGTGTTAGGGAGAAATGCACAGTGGAAGTGTGGGGCTTGTTTAGGGTGTTAGGGAGAAATGCACAGTGGAATTGAGGGCTTGTTCAGGGTGTAAGGGAGAAATGCACAGTGGAATTGTGGGGCTTGTTCAGGGTGTAAGGGAGAAATGCACACTGGAATTGTGGGGCTTGTTCAGGGTGTTAGGCAGAAATACACAGTGGAATTCTGGGGCTTGTTCAGGGTGTTAGGGAGAAATGCACAGTGGAATTGTGGGGCTTGTTTAGGGTGTTAGGGAGAAATGCACAGTGGAATTGAGGGCTTGTTCAGGGTGTTAGGGAGAAATGCACAGTGGAATTGAGGGCTTGTTCAGGGTGTAAGGGAGAAATGCACAGTGGAATTGTGGGGCTTGTTCAGGGTGTAAGGGAGAAATGCACAGTGGAATTGTGGGGCTTGTTCAGGGTGTAAGGGAGAAATGCACAGTGGAATTGTGGGTCTTGTTCAGGGTGTAAGGGAGAAATGCAGAGTGGAAATGTGGGGCTTGTTCAGGGTTTAAATGAGAAATGCACAGTGGAAATGTGGGGCTTGTTCAGGGTGCAAGGGAGAAATGCAGAGTGGAAATGTGGGGCTTGTTCAGGGTGTAAGGGAGAAATGCACAGTGGAAATGTGGGGCTTGTTCAGGGTGTAAGGGAGAAATGCAGAGTGGAAATGTGGGGCTTGTTCAGGGTGCAAGGGAGAAATGCACAGTGGAAATGTGGGGCTTGTTCAGGGTGTAAGGGAGAAATGCAGAGTGGAAATGTGGGGCTTGTTCAGGGTGTAAGGGAGAAATGCACAGTGGAATTGTGGGACTTGTTTAGGGTGTAAGGGAGAAATGCACAGTGGAAATGTGGGGCTTGTTCAGGGTGCAAGGGAGAAATGCACAGTGGAATTGTCGGGCTTGTTCAGGGTGTAAGAGAGAAATGCACAGTGGAAATGTGGGCTTGTTCAGGGTGTAAGGGGGAAATGCACAGTGGAAATGTGGGCTTCTTCAGGGTGTAATGGAGAAATGCACAGTGGAAATGTGGGCTTGTTCAGGGTGTAAGGGGGAAATGCACAGTGGAAATGTGGGCTTGTTCAGGGTGTAAGGGAGAAATGCACAGTGGAAATGTGGTCTTGTTCAGAGTGTAAGGGAGAAATGCACAGTGGAAGTGTGGGGCTTGTTCAGGGTGTAAATGAGAAATGCACAGTGGAAGTGTGGGGCTTGTTCAGGGTGTTAGGGAGAAATGCACAGTGGAAGTGTGGGGCTTGTTCAGGGTGTAATGGAGAAATGCACAGTGGAATTGTGGGGCTTGTTTAGGGTGTTAGGGAGAAATGCACAGTGGAATTGAGGGCTTGTTCAGGGTGTAAGGGAGAAATGCACAGTGGAATTGTGGGGCTTGTTCAGGGTGTAAGGGAGAAATGCACACTGGAATTGTGGGGCTTGTTCAGGGTGTTAGGCAGAAATACACAGTGGAATTCTGGGGCTTGTTCAGGGTGTTAGGGAGAAATGCACAGTGGAATTGTGGGGCTTGTTTAGGGTGTTAGGGAGAAATGCACAGTGGAATTGAGGGCTTGTTCAGGGTGTTAGGGAGAAATGCACAGTGGAATTGAGGGCTTGTTCAGGGTGTTAGGGAGAAATGCACAGTGGAATTGTGGGGCTTGTTCAGGGTGTAAGGGAGAAATGCACAGTGGAAGTGTGGGGCTTGTTCAGGGTGTAAGGGAGAAATACACAGTGGAAATGTGGGGCTTGTTCAGGGTGTAAGGGAGAAATGCACAGTGGAATTGTGGGGCTTTTTCGGGGTGTAAGGGAGAAATGCACAGTGGAATTGTGGGGCTTGTTCGGGGTGTAAGGGAGAAATGCACAGTGGAAATGTGGGGCTTGTTCAGGGTGTAAGGGAGAAATGCACAGTGGAATTGTGGGGCTTGTTCAGGGTGTAATGGAGAAATGCACAGTGGAAATGTGGGGCTGGTTTAGGGTGTAAATGAGAAATGCACAGTTGAATTGTGGGGCTTGTTTATGGTGTTAGGGAGAAATGCACAGTGGAATTGTGGTGCTTGTTTAGGGTGTACTCAGGGAGAAATGCACAGTGGAAATGTGGGGATTGTTCAGGGTGTAAGGGAGAAATGCACAGTGGAAATGTGGGGCTTGTTCAGGGTGGTAGGGAGAAATGCACATTGGAAATGTGGGGATTGTTCACGGTGCAAGGGAGAAATGCACAGTGATAATTCTGGGTTTGTTCAGGGAACACTTGCTGGGGTTCTGAATAGACCTGTCTGACTGAGGTACGGAATGAATTGTGCGATTAAACAACCGTGTTTGAGAAGAGATATTGAGCATCTTGTCAAGAGGAAGAAGCTCACTTAAGCTTTTGGAAGCAAAGGTTACACTGGGCTCATGGAAACTATAAGATTGCAAGGAAGGAGCTTAAGAAGGGATTTTGGAGAGCTAGAATGGGGTTGAGAAGGCCCTGATGAGTCCGATAAGGTAACTCCAAGGCTTACTTCATGTACGTGAAGAAGAGGAAGATAGCCAAAGAGAACAAAGGCCCAATCAAATTGGAGTGAGAGGAGATAGTGGAGGTACTTAATGAATACTTTGCCTCAGTATTCAGCAGAGAGAGTGACCTTGACAAATGTGAGGCCAGCGTAGACCAAGAGGATATATTGGAAAGATGTCGGCATTAACAAAGAATATGCATTGGAAGTTTTAAAGAAAAGATGAGGATAGATAATTACCCAGGACTAGACAGGATTTGGCCCAGGTTACTGTGGGAAGCGAAGGACGTTATTGCTGCATCTTTGGCAATGACCTCTGTGTGCGCAGCAGCCGATGGGTGGTGCAGATGATTGGAGGGAGGGAGATGTTCTTCCTTTGGTCAGGAAAGGGTCTGGGGATAACCCTGGGAATTATAGTCTCACTTCAATTGTGGACAAATAATTGGAGACGATTCTTAGAGACAGGATTATGAGAATTTTGAAAGGCATAGTTTGATTAGTGATAGGCAGCATGGCTTTGTGAGGGGCCGGTCAAATCTCACACCAGATCAAATTCTTTAATGAATTGACAAGACAAATTGCTGAAGGTAGGGCAGTGGATGTGGTGTATATGGATTTTAGTAAAGTGCTCGACCAAGTTCCCCGCAGTAGGTCCATTCAGAACGTCAGAGCACATGGGATCCAATCGAACCCGGCCGCATGGATTCAGAATTTCTTGCTCACATGAGCCGGAAGGTGGTAGTAGTTGGGGAGGTGGGTGACCTGCGATGTTCCACAGGGATCTGTTCTGGGACCCCAGCTCTTCGTGATTTTTATAAATGATATGCATAAGGAAGTTGTGGGAGGGGGGGAGTAGTAAGTTTGCACTTTGACAAAGAACTTCTGAAAATCTAAGTAAGCAACATCCGCTGACTCTGCTTTGACTATCCTACCTGTTATTTCCTTAAAGAATTCCGGGAAAGATTTTCCTTCAACAAAACCATTCTGAATTTAGCCTATTTTATCATCTGCCTCCAAAGACCCTGACATCTCATCCTTGATAATGGAATCCGACATCCTCCCAACCACTGAGCTCAGGCTAACTGGTCTATAATTTCCTTTCTTTTGCCTCCCACCTTTCTTAAAGAGTGGAGTGGCATTTGCAATTTTTCAAGTTCTCTGGAAACATTCCAGAATCTAGTGATTCTTGAAAAATCATTACTAATGCCTGCACAATCTCTTCAGTTACCTCGTTCAGATCCCTGGGGTGTAGTCCATCTGTCCACCTTCAGACCTTTCAGCTTCCCAAGCACCTTCTGCTTATAAACAGCAACTACAAATATGTCTGCTCCTTAACACTTGCAAATTTCTGGCATACTGCTGGTGTCTTCCACAGTGAAGACCAATGAAAAATACTTTGTAAGTTCATCCGTCATTTCATTGACCCCATTAATACTCCTCCGGTGTACTTTTCCTGTAGTCTGGTATCCACTCTTGCCTCTCTTTGTCCCTTTATATACCTGAAAAAAACTATATTACTGGCTACTTTACCTTCATATTTCATCTTTTTTTCTCCTTGAGGCTTTTTAATTAACTTCTATTGGTATTTAAAAGCTTCCTAATCCTCTAACTTCCCACTGTTTTTTGGTCTATTATATGTGATCTCTTTTGCTTTTATGTTGCCTTTTACTTCCCTTTCAGCCGTGGTTGTGTATCCTCCATTTGGAATATCTCATCTTTGCGATGTATCTATCCTCTGCCTTCTGAATTGATCCCAAATACTCGAGACGTTGCTGTCCTGTGTCATCTCTGCTCGTGTCCCTTCCGATTAATTTCAGTGAGCTCTTCTTCATGCCTTTGTCATTCCCTTTACTGATACATCTGACATTAGATTCTCCCTCTCAAACTGCAGGGTGAATTTTATCATAATCACCGTCTCCGAAGAGTTCCTTTACCCTAATCAAATCTAGTTCATTCCACAACACCCAGTCCAGTATTGCTTTTCCTTCGTGGGTTCAACCACAATCTGCTCTAAAAATCCGGCTTGTGTCGTGCTACAAATTCCTTCTTTTGTGATCGAGCACCAACCTGATTTCTCCAACCCACCTGCATATTGAAATCTCCCATGACTATCACGACATTACATTTTGACATGCCTTTTCCATCTCCCGGTGCAATTTGAATCTCAAACTCGGCTACTGTTTGTAGGTCTGTGTGTAACTCCCATCGGGCTTCTCACTCCTGCAGGTTTTTTACTTCACAACAAGGATTCTGTATCTGATTGTCTGCCTGCTCTTTCAAAACAATGTGTATCCCTGGAGATTAAGCCCCAACGATCATCTTCTTTCAGCCACAACTCAGTGATGCCCACAACATCATGCCGGCCAATCTCGAACGGTTCTACAAGATCATCCACCTTATTCTGTACACTGTCTGCATTCAAATACAACACCTTCAGTCCTGTATTCTTCACCTTTTCGATTTGACCTCCATCTTATAATTCAACTCCTCCCAATATTGCTCTCTCATCTGCAGGTATATCCTCACAGACTCACTACACACGGCATCTACTTGTTTAACAATTGCCCCATCCTCTGCCCGATCACTCCGGTCCCCATCCACTGCCCTATCACTCCTGTCCTCATCCTCTGCCCTATCACTCCGGTCCTCATCCTCTGCCCTATCACTCCGGTCCTCATCCTCTGCCCTATCACTCCGGTCCCCATCCTCTGCCCTATCACTCCGGTCCTCATCCTCTGCCCTATCACTCCGGTCCTCATCCTCTGCCCTATCACTCCGGTCCCCATCCTCTGCCCGATCACTCCGGTCCCCATCCTCTGCCCTATCACTCCGGTCCCAATCCTCTGCCCTATCACTCCGGTCCCCATCCCCTGCCGTATCACTCCGGTCCTCATCCTCTGCCCTATCACACCGGTCCTCATCCTCTGCCGTATCACTCCGGACTCATCCTCTGCCGTATCACTCCAGTCCCCATCCTCTGTCCTATCACTCCGGACCCCATCCCCTGCCGTATCACTCCGGTCCTCATCCTCTGCCCTATCACTCCGGTCCTCATCCTCTGCCCTATCACTCCGGTCCCCATCCTCTGCCCTATCACTCCGGTCCCCATCCTCTGCCCTATCACTCCTGTCCCCATCCTCTGCCCTATCACTCCTGACCCATCCTCTGCCCTATCACTCGGGTCCCCAACCTCTGCCCTATCACTCCGGTCCTCATCCTCTGCCCTATCACTCCGGTCCCCATCCTCTGCCCTATCACTCCGCTCCCCATCCTCTGCCCTATCACTCCGGTCCCCATCCTCTGCCCTATCACTCCGGTCCCATCCTCTGCCCTATCACTCCGGTCCCATCCTCTGCCCTATCACTCCGGTCCCATCCTCTGCCCTATCACTCCGGTCCCATCCTCTGCCCTATAACTCCTGTCCCATCCTCTGCCCTATCACTCCGGTCCCCTTCCTCTGCCCTATCACTCCGGTCCCAATCCTCTGCCCTATCACTCCGGTCCCCATCCTCTGCCCTATCACTCCGGTCCCATCCTCTGCCCTATCACTCCGGTCCTCATCCTCTGCCCTATCACTCCGGTCCCCATCCTCTGCCCTATAACTCCTGTCCCATCCTCTGCCCTATCACTCCGGTCCCCATCCTCTGCCCCATCACTCCGGTCTCCATCCTCTGCCCTATCATTCCGGTCCCATCTCTGCCCTATCACTCCGGTCCCATCCTCTGCCCGATCACTCCGGTCCCCATCCTCTGCCCTATCACTCCGGTCCCAATCCTCTGCCCTATCACTCCGGTCCCCATCCCCTGCCGTATCACTCCGGTCCTCATCCTCTGCCCTATCACACCGGTCCTCATCCTCTGCCGTATCACTCCGGACTCATCCTCTGCCGTATCACTCCAGTCCCCATCCTCTGTCCTATCACTCCGGACCCCATCCCCTGCCGTATCACTCCGGTCCTCATCCTCTGCCCTATCACTCCGGTCCTCATCCTCTGCCCTATCACTCCGGTCCCCATCCTCTGCCCTATCACTCCGGTCCCCATCCTCTGCCCTATCACTCCTGTCCCCATCCTCTGCCCTATCACTCCTGACCCATCCTCTGCCCTATCACTCGGGTCCCCAACCTCTGCCCTATCACTCCGGTCCTCATCCCCTGCCGTATCACTCCGGTCCTCATCCTCTGCCCTATCACTCCGGACCCCATCCCCTGCCGTATCACTCCGGTCCTCATCCTCTGCCCTATCACTCCGGTCCTCATCCTCTGCCCTATCACTCCGGTCCCCATCCTCTGCCCTATCACTCCGCTCCCCATCCTCTGCCCTATCACTCCGGTCCCCATCCTCTGCCCTATCACTCCGCTCCCCATCCTCTGCCCTATCACTCCGGTCCCCATCCTCTGCCCTATCACTCCGCTCCCCATCCTCTGCCCTATCACTCGGGTCCCCAACCTCTGCCCTATCACTCCGGTCCTCATCCCCTGCCGTATCACTCCGGTCCTCATCCTCTGCCCTATCACTCCGGACCCCATCCCCTGCCGTATCACTCCGGTCCTCATCCTCTGCCCTATCACTCCGGTCCTCATCCTCTGCCCTATCACTCCGGTCCCCATCCTCTGCCCTATCACTCCGCTCCCCATCCTCTGCCCTATCACTCCGGTCCCCATCCTCTGCCCTATCACTCCGGTCCCATCCTCTGCCCTATCACTCCGGTCCCATCCTCTGCCCTGTCACTCCGGTCCCCATCCTCTGCCCTATCACTCCGGTCCCCATCCTCCGCCCTATCACTCCGGTCCCCATCCTCTGCCCTATCACTCCAGTCCCATCCTCTGCCCTATCACTCCGGTCCCCATCCTCTGCCCTATCACTCCGGTCCCATCCTCTGCCCTATCACTCCGGTCCCCATCCTCTGCCCTATCACTCCAGTCCCATCCTCTGCCCTATCACTCCGGTCCCCATCCTCTGCCCTATCACTCCGGTCCCATCCTCTGCCCTATCACTCCGGTCCTCATCCTCTGCCCTATCACTCCGGTCCCCATCCTCTGCCCTATCACTCCTGTCCCATCCTCTGCCCTATCACTCCGGTCCCCATCCTCTGCCCCATCACTCCGGTCTCCATCCTCTGCCCTATCATTCCGGTCCCATCTCTGCCCTATCACTCCGGACCCATCCTCTGCCCTATCACTCCGGTCCCATCCTCTGCCCTATCACTCCGGTCCCCATCCTCTGCCCTATCACTCCGGTCCCATCCTCTGCCCTATCACTCCGGCTCCCATCCTCTGCCCTATCACTCCGGTCCCCATCCTCTGCCCTATCACTCCGGTCCCCATCCTCTGCCCTATCACTCCTGTCCCATCCTCTGCCCTATCACTCCTGTCCCATCCTCTGCCCTATCACTCCGGTCCCCATCCTCTGCCCTATCACTCCGGTCCCCATCCTCTGCTCTATCACTCCGGTCCCATCCTCTGCCCTATCACTCCGGTCCCCATCCTCTGCACTATCACTCCGGTCTCCATCCTCTGCCCTATCACTCCGGTCCCATCCTCTGCCCTATCACTCCGGTTCCCATCCTCTGCCCTATCACTCCGGTCCCCATCCTCTGCACTATCACTCCGGTCCCCATCCTCTGCCCTATCACTCCGGTCCCCATCCTTTGCCCTATCACTCCGGTCCCATCCTCTGCCCTATCACTCCGGTCCCCATCCTCTGCCCTATCGCTCCGGTCCCATCCTCTGCCCTATCACTCCGGTCCCCATCCTCTGCCCTATCACTCCGGACCCCATCCTCTGCCCTATCACTCCGGTCCCATCCTCTGCCCTATCACTCCGGTCCCATCCTCTGCCCTATCACTCCGGTCTCCATCCTCTGCCCTATCACTCCGGTCCCCATCCTCTGCCCTATCACTCCGGACCCCATCCTCTGCCCTATCACTCCGGACCCCATCCTCTGCCCTATCACTCCGGTCCCATCCTCTGCCCTATCACTCCGGTCTCCATCCTCTGCCCTATCACTCCGGTCCCATCCTCTGCCCTATCACTCCGGTTCCCATCCTCTGCCCTATCACTCCGGTCCCCATCCTCTGCACTATCACTCCGGTCCCCATCCTCTGCCCTATCACTCCGGTCCCCATCCTTTGCCCTATCACTCCGGTCCCATCCTCTGCCCTATCACTCCGGTCCCCATCCTCTGCCCTATCACTCCGGACCCCATCCTCTGCCCTATCACTCCGGTCCCCATCCTCTGCCCTATCACTCCGGTCCCCATCCTCTGCCCTATCACTCCGGACCCCATCCTCTGCCCTATCACTCCGGTCCACATCCTCTGCCCTATCACTCCAGTCCCCATCCTCTGCCCTATCACTCCGGTCCCATCCTCTGCCCTATCACTCCGGTCCCCATCCTCTGCCCTATCACTCCGGTCCCATCCTCTGCCCTATCACTCCGCGTCCCATCCTCTGCCCTATCACTCCTGTCCCATCCTCTGCCCTATCACTCCGGTTCCCATCCTCTGCCCTATCACTCCGGTCCCCATCCTCTGCCCTATCACTCCGGTCCCCATCCTCTGCCCTATCACTCCGGACCCCATCCTCTGCCCTATCACTCCGGTCCCCATCCTCTGCCCTATCACTCCGGTCCCCATCCTCTGCCCTATCACTCCGGACCCATCCTCTGCCCTATCACTCCGGACCCATCCTCTGCCCTATCACTCCGGTCCCCATCCTCTGCCCTATCACTCCGGTCCCCATCCTCTGCCCTATCACTCCGACCCCATCCTTCGCCCTATCACTCCTGTCCCCATCCTCTGCACTATCACTCCGGTCCCATCCTCTGCCCTATCACTCCGGACCCCATCCTCTGCCCTATCACTCCGGACCTCATCCTCTGCCCTATCACTCCGGTCCCCATCCTCTGCCCTATCACTCCGGACCCCATCCTCTGCCCTATCACTCCGGTCCCCATCCTCTGCCCTATCACTCCGGTCCACATCCTCTGTCCTATCACTCCGGACCCCATCCTCTGCCCTATCGCTCCGGTTCCCATCCTCTGCCATATCACTCCGGTCCCCATCCTCTGCCCTTTCACTCCGGTCCACATCCTCTGCCCTATCACTCCGGTCCCATCCTCTGTCCTTTCACTCCGGTCCCCATCCTCTGTCCTATCACTCCGGACCCATCCTCTGCCCTATCACTCCGGTCCCCATCCTCTGCCCTATCACTCCGGTCCCCATCCTCTGCCTTATCACTCCGGTCCACATCCTCTGCCCTATCACTCCGGTCCCCATCCTCTGCACTATCACTCTGGTTCCCATCCTCTGCCATATAACTCCGGTCCCCATCCTCTGCCCTATCACTCCGGTCCCCATCCTCTGCCCGATCACTCCGGTCCCCATCCTCTGCCCGATCACTCCGGTCCCCATCCTCTGCCCTATCACTCCGGTCCCCATCCTCTGCCCTATCACTCCGGTCCCCATCCTCTGCCTTATCACTCCGGTCCACATCCTCTGCCCTATCACTCCGGTCCCCATCCTCTGCCCTATCACTCCGGACCCATCTCTGCCCTATCACTCCGGTCCCCATCCTCTGCACTATCACTCTGGTTCCCATCCTCTGCCCTATCACTCCGGTCCCCATCCTCTGCCCTATCACTCTGGTCCCCATCCTCTGCCCGATCACTCCGGTCCCCATCCTCTGCCCTATCATTCCGGTCCCCATCCTCTGCCCTATCACTCCGGTCCCCATCCTCTACCCTATCACTCCGGTTCCCATCCTCTGCCCTATCACTCCGGTCCCCATCCTCTACCCTATCACTCCGGTTCCCATCCTCTGCCCTATCATTCCGGTCCCCATCCTCTGCCCTATCACTCCGGTCCCCATCCTCTACCCTATCACTCCGGTTCCCATCCTCTGCTCTATCACTCCGGTCCCCATCCTCTGCTCTATCACTCCGGTCCCCATCCTCTGCCCTATCACACCGGACCCATCCTCTGCCCTATCACTCCGGTCATCATCCACTGCCCTATCACTCCGGACCCATCCTCTGCCCTATCACTCCGGTCCCATCCTCTGCTGCATCACTCCGGTCCTCATCCTATGCCCTATCACTCCGGTCCCCATCCTCTGCCCTATCACTCCGGTCATCATCCACTGCCCTATCACTCCGGACCCATCCTCTGCCCTATCACTCCGGTCCCATCCTCTGCTGCATCACTCCGGTCCTCATCCTATGCCCTATCACTCCGGTCCCAATCCTCTGCCCTATCACTCCGGTCCCCATCCCCTGCTGCATCACTCTGGTCCTCATCCTCTGCCCTATCACTCCGGTCCCATCCTCTGCCCTATCACTCCGGTCCTCATCCTCTGCCCTATCACTCCGGTCCCATCCTCTGCCCTATCACTCCGGTCCCATCCTCTGTCCTTTCACTCCGGTTCCCATCCTCTGCCCTATCACTCCGGTCCCATCCTCAGCCCTATCACTCCGGTCCCCATCGTCTGCCCTATCACTCCGGTCCTCATCCTCTGCCCTATCACTCCTGTCCCCATCCTCTGCCCTATCACTCCGGTCACCATCCTCTGCCCAATCACTCCGGTCCCCATCCTCTGCCCTATAACTCCGGTCCTCTTCCACTGCCCTATCACTCCGTACCCCATCCCCTGCCCTATCACTCCTGTCCCCATCCTCTGCCCGATCACTCCGGTCCCCATCCCCTGCTGCATCACTCCGGTCCTCATCCTATGCCCTATCACTCCGGTCCCCATCCCCTGCTGCATCACTCCGGTCCTCATCCTATGCCCTATCACTCCGGTCCCCATCCTCTGCCCTATCACTCCGGTCCCAATCCTCTGCCCTATCACTCCGGTCCCCATCCCCTGCTGCATCACTCTGGTCCTCATCCTCTGCCCTATCACTCCGGTCCCATCCTCTGCCCTATCACTCCGGTCCTCATCCTCTGCCCTATCACTCCGGTCCCATCCTCTGCCCTATCACTCCGGTCCCATCCTCTGTCCTTTCACTCCGGTTCCCATCCTCTGCCCTATCACTCCGGTCCCATCCTCAGCCCTATCACTCCGGTCCCCATCCTCTGCACTATCACTCCGGTCCCATCCTCTGCCCTATCACTCCGGACCCCATCCTCTTCCCTATCACTCCGGTCCTCATCCTCTGCCCTATCACTCCTGTCCCCATCGTCTGCCCTATCACTCCGGTCCTCATCCTCTGCCCTATCACTCCTGTCCCCATCCTCTGCCCTATCACTCCGGTCACCATCCTCTGCCCAATCACTCCGGTCCCCATCCTCTGCCCTATAACTCCGGTCCTCTTCCACTGCCCTATCACTCCGTACCCCATCCCCTGCCCTATCACTCCTGTCCCCATCCTATGCCCGATCACTCCGGTCCACATCCTCTGCCGTATCACTCTGGTCCCCATCCTCTGCCCTATCACTCCGGTCCACATCCTCTGCCCTATCACTCCGGACCCCATCCTCTGCTCTATCACTCCGGTCCACATCCTCTGCCCTATCACTCCGGTCCCATCCTCTGCCCTATCACTCCGGTCCCCATCCTCTGCCCTATCACTCCGGTCCACATCCTCTGCCCTATCACTCCGGTCCACATCCTCTGCCCTATCACTCCGGTCCCCAACCTCTGCCCTATCACTCCGGTCCTCATCCTCTGCCCTATCACTCCGGTCCCCATCCTATGCCCTATCACTCCGGTCCCCATCCTCTGCCCTATCACTCCTGTCCCATCCTCTGCCCTATCACTCCTGTCCCATCCTCTGCCCTATCACTCCGGTCCCCATCCTCTGCCCTATCACTCCGGTCCACATCCTCTGCCGTATCACTCCTGTCCCCATCCTCTGCCCTATCACTCCGGTCCCCATCCTCTGCCCTATCACTCTGGTCCTCATCCTCTGCCATATCACTCCGGTCCCCATCCTCTGCCCTATTACTCCGGTCCTCATCCTCTGCCATATCACTCCGGTCCCCATCCTCTGCCCTATCACTCCGGTCCCCATCCTCTGCCCTATCACTCCGGTCCCATCCTCTGCCCTATCACTCCGGTCCCCATCCCCTGCCCTATCACTCCGGTCCACATCCTCTGCCCTATCACTCCGCTTCCATCCTCTGCCCTATCACTCTGGTTCCCATCCTCTGCCCTATCACTCCGGTCCTCATCCACTGCCATATCACTCCGGTCCCCATCCTCTGCCCTATCACTCCGGTCCCCATCCTCTGCCCTATCACTCCGGACCCATCCTCTGCCCTATCACTCCGGACCCATCCTCTGCCTTATCACTCCGGTCCCATCCTCTGCCCTATCACTCCGGTCCCCATCATCTGCCCTATCACTCCGGACCCCATCCTCTGCCCTATCACTCCGGTCCACATCCTCTGCCCTATCACTCCGGACCCCATCTTCTGCCCTATCACTCCGGACCCCATCCTCTGCCCTATCACTCCGGACCCCATCCTCTGCCCTATCACTCCGGACCCCATCCTCATCCCTATCACTCCGGTCCACATCCTCTGCCCTATCACTCCGGACCCCATCCTCTGCTCTATCACTCCGGTCCACATCCTCTGCCCTATCACTCCGGTCCCATCCTCTGCCCTATCACTCCGGTCCCCATCCTCTGCCCTATCACTCCGGTCCACATCCTCTGCCCTATCACTCCGGTCCACATCCTCTGCCCTATCACTCCGGTCCCCAACCTCTGCCCTATCACTCCGGTCCTCATCCTCTGCCCTATCACTCCGGTCCCCATCCTATGCCCTATCACTCCGGTCCCCATCCTCTGCCCTATCACTCCTGTCCCATCCTCTGCCCTATCACTCCTGTCCCATCCTCTGCCCTATCACTCCGGTCCCCATCCTCTGCCCTATCACTCCGGTCCCCATCCTCTGCTCTATCACTCCGGTTCCCATCCTCTGCCCTATCACTCCGGTCCTCATCCTCTGCCCTATCACTCCGGTCCCCATCCTCTGCCCTATCACTCCGGTCCCCATCCTCTGCCCTATCACTCCGGTCCACATCCTCTGCCCTATCACTCCGGACCCCATCCTCTGCTCTATCACTCCGGTCCACATCCTCTGCCCTATCACTCCGGTCCCATCCTCTGCCCTATCACTCCGGTCCCCATCCTCTGCCCTATCACTCCGGTCCCCATCCTCTGCCTTATCACTCCGGTCCACATCCTCTGCCCTATCACTCCGGTCCCCATCCTCTGCACTATCACTCTGGTTCCCATCCTCTGCCATATAACTCCGGTCCCCATCCTCTGCCCTATCACTCCGGTCCCCATCCTCTGCCCGATCACTCCGGTCCCCATCCTCTGCCCGATCACTCCGGTCCCCATCCTCTGCCCTATCACTCCGGTCCCCATCCTCTGCCCTATCACTCCGGTCCCCATCCTCTGCCTTATCACTCCGGTCCACATCCTCTGCCCTATCACTCCGGTCCCCATCCTCTGCCCTATCACTCCGGACCCATCTCTGCCCTATCACTCCGGTCCCCATCCTCTGCACTATCACTCTGGTTCCCATCCTCTGCCCTATCACTCCGGTCCCCATCCTCTGCCCTATCACTCTGGTCCCCATCCTCTGCCCGATCACTCCGGTCCCCATCCTCTGCCCTATCATTCCGGTCCCCATCCTCTGCCCTATCACTCCGGTCCCCATCCTCCACCCTATCACTCCGGTTCCCATCCTCTGCCCTATCACTCCGGTCCCCATCCTCTGCCCTATCACTCCGGTCCCCATCCTCTACCCTATCACTCCAGTTCCCATCCTCTGCCCTATCATTCCGGTCCCCATCCTCTGCCCTATCACTCCGGTCCCCATCCTCTACCCTATCACTCCAGTTCCCATCCTCTGCCCTATCATTCCGGTCCCCATCCTCTGCCCTATCACTCCGGTCCCCATCCTCTACCCTATCACTCCGGTTCCCATCCTCTGCTCTATCACTCCGGTTCCCATCCTCTGCTCTATCACTCCGGTCCCCATCCACTGCCCTATCACTCCGGACCCATCCTCTGCCCTATCACTCCGGTCCACATCCTCTGCCCTATCACTCCGGTCCCCATCCTCTGCCCTATCACTCCGGTCCCCATCCTCTACCCTATCACTCCGGTCCCCATCCTCTGCCCTATCACTCCGGACCCATCCTCTGCCCTATCACTCCGGTCCCCATCCTCTGCCCTATCACTCCGGACCCATCCTCTGCCCTATCACTCCGGTCACCATCCTCTGCCCTATCACTCCTGTTCCCCATCCTCTGCCCTATCACTCCGGTCCACATCCTCTGCCCTATCACTCCGGTCCCCATCCTCTGCCCTATCACTCCGGTCCACATCCTCTGCCCTATCACTCCTGTCCCCATCCTCTGCCCTATCACTCCGGTCCCCATCCTCTGCCCTATCACTCCTGTCCCATCCTCTGCCCTTTCACTCCGGTCCCCATCCTCTGCCCTATCACTCCGGACCCATCCTCTGCCCTATCACTCCGGTCATCATCCACTGCCCTATCACTCCGGACCCATCCTATGCCCTATCACTCCGGTTCCCATCCTCTGCTGCATCACTCCGGTCCCATCCTATGCCCTATCACTCCGGTCATCATCCACTGCCCTATCACTCCGGACCCATCCTATGCCCTATCACTCCGGTTCCCATCCTCTGCTGCATCACTCCGGTCCCATCCTATGCCCTATCACTCCGGTCCCAATCCTCTGCCCTATCACTCCGGTCCCCATCCCCTGCTGCATCACTCTGGTCCTCATCCTCTGCCCTATCACTCCGGTCCCATCCTCTGCCCTATCACTCCGGTCCTCATCCTCTGCCCTATCACTCCGGTCCCATCCTCTGCCCTATCACTCCGGTCCCATCCTCTGTCCTTTCACTCCGGTTCCCATCCTCTGCCCTATCACTCCGGTCCCATCCTCTGCCCGATCACTCCGGTCCACATCCTCTGCCCTATAACTCCGGTCCTCTTCCACTGCCCTATCACTCCGGTCCCAATCCTCTGCCCTATAACTCCGGTCCTCTTCCACTGCCCTATCACCCCGGTCCCCATCCTCTGCCCTATCACTCCGGTCCCCATCCTCTGCCCTATAACTCCGGTCCTCATCCTCTGCCCTATCACTCCGGTCCCCATCCTCTGCTCTATCACTCCGGTCCCCATCCTCTGCCCTATCACTCCGGTCACCATCCTCTGCCCTATAAGTCCGGTCCTCTTCCACTGCCCTATCACTCCGGTCACCATCCTCTGCCCAATCACTCCGGTCACCATCCTCTGCCCAATCACTCCGGTCCCCATCCTCTGCCCTATAACTCCGGTCCTCTTCCACTGCCCTATCACTCCGGTCCCCATCCTCTGCCCTATAACTCCGGTCCTCTTCCACTGCCCTATCACACCGGTCCCCATCCTCTGCCCTATCACTCCGTACCCCATCCCCTGCCCAATCACTCCTGTCCCCATCCTCTGCCCGATCACTCCGGTCCACATCCCCTGCTGCATCACTCCGGTCCTCATCCTATGCCCTATCACTCCGGTCCCCATCCCCTGCTGCATCACTCCGGTCCTCATCCTATGCCCTATCACTCCGGTCCCAATCCTCTGCCCTATCACTCCGGTCCCCATCCCCTGCTGCATCACTCTGGTCCTCATCCTCTGCCCTATCACTCCGGTCCCATCCTCTGCCCTATCACTCCGGTCCTCATCCTCTGCCCTATCACTCCGGTCCCATCCTCTGCCCTATCACTCCGGTCCCATCCTCTGTCCTTTCACTCCGGTTCCCATCCTCTGCCCTATCACTCCGGTCCCATCCTCAGCCCTATCACTCCGGTCCCCATCCTCTGCACTATCACTCCGGTCCCATCCTCTGCCCTATCACTCCGGACCCCATCCTCTTCCCTATCACTCCGGTCCTCATCCTCTGCCCTATCACTCCTGTCCCCATCGTCTGCCCTATCACTCCGGTCCTCATCCTCTGCCCTATCACTCCTGTCCCCATCCTCTGCCCTATCACTCCGGTCCCCATCCTCTGCCCTATCACTCCGGTCCTCATCCTCTGCCCTATCACTCCTGTCACCATCCTCTGCCCTATAACTCCGGTCCTCTTCCACTGCCCTATCACTCCGTACCCCATCCCCTGCCCTATCACTCCGTACCCCATCCCCTGCCCTATCACTCCTGTCCCCATCCTCTGCCCGATCACTCCGGTCCACATCCTCTGCCGTATCACTCCGGTCCCCATCCTCTGCCCTATCACTCCGGTCCACATCCTCTGCCGTATCACTCAAGTCCTCATCCTCTGCCCTATCACTCCGGTCCCCATCCTCTGCCCTATCACTCCGGTCCCCATCCTCTGCCCTATCACTCCGGTCCACATCCTCTGCCGTATCACTCAAGTCCTCATCCTCTGCCCTATCACTCCGGTCCCCATCCTCTGCCCTATCACTCCGGTCCCCATCCTCTGTCCTATCACTCCTGTCCCATCCTCTGTCCTATCACTCCTGTCCCATCCTCTGCCCTATCACTCCGGTCACCATCCTCTGCCCTATCACTCCGGTCCCCATCCTCTGCCCTATCACTCCGGTCCCCATCCTCTGCCCTATCACTCCGGTCCCCATCCTCTGCCCTATAACTCCTGTCCCATCCTCTGCCCTATCACTCCGGTCCCATCCTCTGCCCTATCACTCCGGTCCCATCCTCTGCCCTATCACTCCGGTCCCCATCCTCTGCCCTATCACTCCGGTCCCCATCCTCTGCCCTATCACTCCGGTCCCCATCCTCTGCCCTATCACTCTGGTCCCCATCCTCTGCCCTATCACTCCGTTTCCCATCCTCTGCCCTATCACTCCGGACCCATCCTCTGCCCTATTACTCCGGTCCCCATCCTCTGCCCTATTACTCCGGTCCTCATCCTCTGCCATATCACTCCGGTCCCCATCCTCTGCCCTATCACTCCGGTCCCCATCCTCTGCCCTATCACTCCGGTCCCATCCTCTGCCCTATCACTCCGGTCCCCATCCCCTGCCCTATCACTCCGGTCCACATCCTCTGCCCTATCACTCCGCTTCCATCCTCTGCCATATCACTCCGGTTCCCATCCTCTGCCCTATCACTCCGGTCCTCATCCACTGCCATATCACTCCGGTCCCCATCCTCTGCCCTATCACTCCGGTCCCCATCCACTGCCCTATCACTCCGGACCCATCCTCTGCCCTATCACTCCGGACCCATCCTCTGCCTTATCACTCCGGTCCCATCCTCTGCCCTATCACTCCGGTCCCCATCATCTGCCCTATCACTCCGGACCCCATCCTCTGCCCTATCACTCCGGTCCACATCCTCTGCCCTATCACTCCGGACCCCATCTTCTGCCCTATCACTCCGGACCCCATCCTCTGCCCTATCACTCCGGACCCCATCCTCATCCCTATCACTCCGGTCCACATCCTCTGCCCTATCACTCCGGACCCCATCCTCTGCTCTATCACTCCGGTCCACATCCTCTGCCCTATCACTCCGGTCCCCATCCTCTGCCCTATCACTCCGGTCCCCATCCTCTGCCCTATCACTCCGGTCCACATCCTCTGCCCTATCACTCCGGTCCACATCCTCTGCCCTATCACTCCGGTCCCCAACCTCTGCCCTATCACTCCGGTCCTCATCCTCTGCCCTATCACTCCGGTCCCCATCCTCTGCCCTATCACTCCGGTCCCCATCCTCTGCCCTATCACTCCTGTCCCATCCTCTGCCCTATCACTCCTGTCCCATCCTCTGCCCTATCACTCCTGTCCCATCCTCTGCCCTATCACTCCGGTCCCCATCCTCTGCCCTATCACTCCGGTCCCCATCCTCTGCTCTATCACTCCGGTTCCCATCCTCTGCCCTATCACTCCGGTCCTCATCCTCTGCCCTATCACTCCGGTCCCCATCCTCTGCCCTATCACTCCGGTCCCGATCCTCTGCCCTATCACTCCGGTCCACATCCTCTGCCCTATCACTCCGGACCCCATCCTCTGCTCTATCACTCCGGTCCACATCCTCTGCCCTATCACTCCGGTCCCATCCTCTGCCCTATCACTCCGGTCCCCATCCTCTGCCCTATCACTCCGGTCCACATCCTCTGCCCTATCACTCCGGTCCCCAACCTCTGCCCTATCACTCCGGTCCTCATCCTCTGCCCTATCACTCCGGTCCCCATCCTCTGCCCTATCACTCCTGTCCCATCCTCTGCCCTATCACTCCGGTCCCCATCCTCTGCCCTATCACTCCTGTCCCATCCTCTGCCCTATCACTCCGGTCCCCATCCTCTGCCCTATCACTCCGGACCCCATCCTCTGCTCTATCACTCCGGTCCACATCCTCTGCCCTATCACTCCGGTCCCATCCTCTGCCCTATCACTCCGGTCCCCATCCTCTGCCCTATCACTCCGGTCCACATCCTCTGCCCTATCACTCCGGTCCCCAACCTCTGCCCTATCACTCCGGTCCTCATCCTCTGCCCTATCACTCCGGTCCCCATCCTCTGCCCTATCACTCCTGTCCCATCCTCTGCCCTATCACTCCGGTGCCCATCCTCTGCCCTATCACTCCTGTCCCATCCTCTGCCCTATCACTCCGGTCCCCATCCTCTGCCCTATCACTCCGGTCCACATCCTCTGCCCTATCACTCCGGTCCACATCCTCTGCCCTATCACTCCGGTCCCCAACCTCTGCCCTATCACTCCGGTCCTCATCCTCTGCCCTATCACTCCGGTCCCCATCCTCTGCCCTATCACTCCGGTCCCCATCCTCTGCCCTATCACTCCTGTCCCATCCTCTGCCCTATCACTCCTGTCCCATCCTCTGCCCTATCACTCCGGTCCCCATCCTCTGCCCTATCACTCCGGTCCCCATCCTCTGCTCTATCACTCCGGTCCCCATCCTCTGCCCTATCACTCCGGTCCTCATCCTCTGCCCTATCACTCCGGTCCCCATCCTCTGCCCTATCACTCCGGTCCCCATCCTCTGCCCTATCACTCCGGTCCACATCCTCTGCCCTATCACTCCGGACCCCATCCTCTGCTCTATCACTCCGGTCCACATCCTCTGCCCTATCACTCCGGTCCCCATCCTCTGCCCTATCACTCCGGTCCCCATCCTCTGCCCTATCACTCCGGTCCACATCCTCTGCCCTATCACTCCGGTCCCCAACCTCTGCCCTATCACTCCGGTCCCCAACCTCTGCCCTATCACTCCGGTCCTCATCCTCTGCCCTATCACTCCGGTCCCCATCCTCTGCCCTATCACTCCGGTCCCCATCCTCTGCCCTATCACTCCGGTCCCCATCCTCTGCACTATCACTCCGGTCCCCATCCTCTGCCCTATCACTCCTGTCCCATCCTCTGCCCTATCACTCCGGTCCCCATCCTCTGCCCTATCACTCCGGTCCACATCCTCTGCCCTATCACTCCGGACCCCATCCTCTGCCCTATCACTCCGGTCCCCATCCTCTGCCCTATCACTCCGGTCCCCATCCTCTGCCCTATCACTCCGGTCCACATCCTCTGTCCTATCACTCCGGACCCCATCCTCTGCCATATAACTCCGGTCCCCATCCTCTGCCCTATCACTCCGGTCCCCATCCTCTGCCCTATCACTCCGGTCCCCATCCTCTGCCTTATCACTCCGGTCCACATCCTCTGCCCTATCACTCCGGTCCCCATCCTCTGCCCTATCACTCCGGTCCCCATCCTCTGCACTATCACTCTGGTTCCCATCCTCTGCCCTATCACTCCTGTCCCATCCTCTGCCCTATCACTCCGGTCCCCATCCTCTGCCCTATCACTCCGGTCCCCATCCTCTGCCCTATCACTCCGGTCCACATCCTCTGCCCTATCACTCCGGTCCACATCCTCTGCCCTATCACTCCGGTCCCCAACCTCTGCCCTATCACTCCGGTCCCAATCCTCTGCCCTATCACTCCGGTCCCCATCCTCTGCCCTATCACTCCGGTCCCCATCCTCTGCCCTATCACTCCGGTCCTCATCCTCTGCCCTATCACTCCGGTCCCCATCCTCTGCCCTATCACTCCGGTCCCCATCCTCTGCCCTATCACTCCTGTCCCATCCTCTGCCCTATCACTCCTGTCCCATCCTCTGCCCTATCACTCCGGTCCCCATCCTCTGCCCTATCACTCCGGTCCCCATCCTCTGCCCTATCACTCCGGTCCCCATCCTCTGCTCTATCACTCCGGTTCCCATCCTCTGCCCTATCACTCCGGTCCTCATCCTCTGCCCTATCACTCCGGTCCCCATCCTCTGCCCTATCACTCCGGTCCCCATCCTCTGCCCTATCACTCCGGTCCACATCCTCTGCCCTATCACTCCGGACCCCATCCTCTGCTCTATCACTCCGGTCCACATCCTCTGCCCTATCACTCCGGTCCCATCCTCTGCCCTATCACTCCGGTCCCCATCCTCTGCCCTATCACTCCGGTCCACATCCTCTGCCCTATCACTCCGGTCCCCAACCTCTGCCCTATCACTCCGGTCCTCATCCTCTGCCCTATCACTCCGGTCCCCATCCTCTGCCCTATCACTCCTGTCCCATCCTCTGCCCTATCACTCCGGTCCCCATCCTCTGCACTATCACTCCGGTCCCCATCCTCTGCCCTATCACTCCTGTCCCATCCTCTGCCCTATCACTCCGGTCCCCATCCTCTGCCCTATCACTCCGGTCCACATCCTCTGCCCTATCACTCCGGTCCACATCCTCTGCCCTATCACTCCGGTCCCCAACCTCTGCCCTATCACTCCGGTCCTCATCCTCTGCCCTATCACTCTGGTCCCCATCCTCTGCCCTATCACTCCGGTCCCCATCCTCTGCCCTATCACTCCTGTCCCATCCTCTGCCCTATCACTCCTGTCCCATCCTCTGCCCTATCACTCCGGTCCCCATCCTCTGCCCTATCACTCCGGTCCCCATCCTCTGCTCTATCACTCCGGTCCCCATCCTCTGCCCTATCACTCCGGTCCTCATCCTCTGCCCTATCACTCCGGTCCCCATCCTCTGCCCTATCACTCCGGTCCCCATCCTCTGCCCTATCACTCCGGTCCACATTCTCTGCCCTATCACTCCGGACCCCATCCTCTGCTCTATCACTCCAGTCCACATCCTCTGCCCTATCACTCCGGTCCCATCCTCTGCCCTATCACTCCGGTCCCCATCCTCTGCCCTATCACTCCGGTCCACATCCTCTGCCCTATCACTCCGGTCCCCAACCTCTGCCCTATCACTACGGTCCCCAACCTCTGCCCTATCACTCCGGTCCTCATCCTCTGCCCTATCACTCCGGTCCCCATCCTCTGCCCTATCACTCCGGTCCCCATCCTCTGCCCTATCACTCCTGTCCCATCCTCTGCCCTATCACTCCGGTCCCCATCCTCTGCACTATCACTCCGGTCCCCATCCTCTGCCCTATCACTCCTGTCCCATCCTCTGCCCTATCACTCCGGTCCCCATCCTCTGCCCTATCACTCCGGTCCCCATCCTCTGCCCTATCACTCCGGTCCACATCCTCTGTCCTATCACTCCGGACCCCATCCTCTGCCCTATCACTCCGGTTCCCATCCTCTGCCATATCACTCCGGTCCCCATCCTCTGCCCTTTCACTCCGGTCCACATCCTCTGCCCTATCACTCCGGTCCCATCCTCTGTCCTTTCACTCCGGTCCCCATCCTCTGTCCTATCACTCCGGACCCATCCTCTGCCCTATCACTCCGGTCCCCATCCTCTGCCCTATCACTCCGGTCCCCATCCTCTGCCTTATCACTCCGGTCCACATCCTCTGCCCTATCACTCCGGTCCCCATCCTCTGCACTATCACTCTGGTTCCCATCCTCTGCCATATAACTCCGGTCCCCATCCTCTGCCCTATCACTCCGGTCCCCATCCTCTGCCCTATCACTCCGGTCCCCATCCTCTGCCTTATCACTCCGGTCCACATCCTCTGCCCTATCACTCCGGTCCCCATCCTCTGCCCTATCACTCCGGTCCCCATCCTCTGCACTATCACTCCGGTTCCCATCCTCTGCCCTATCACTCCTGTCCCATCCTCTGCCCTATCACTCCGGTCCCCATCCTCTGCCCTATCACTCCGGTCCACATCCTCTGCCCTATCACTCCGGTCCCCATCCTCTGCCCTATCACTCCGGTCCCCATCCTCTGCGCTTTCACTCCGGTCCCCATCCTCTGCGCTTTCACTCCGGTCCCCATCCTCTGCCCTATCACTCCGGTCCCCATCCTCTGCCCTATCACTCCGGTCCCCATCCTCTGCCCTATCACTCCGGTCCCCATCCTCTGCGCTTTCACTCCGGTCCCCATCCTCTGCCCTATCACTCCGGTCCCCATCCTCTGCCCTATCACTCCGGTCCCCATCCTCTGCCCTATCACTCCGGTCCCCATCCTCTGCCCTATCACTCCGGACGCATCCTCTGCCATATCACTCTGGACATCATTCTCAGCCCTATCACTCCGGTCCCCATCTTCTGCCCTATCACTCCGGTCCCCATCCTCTGCACTATCACTCCGGTCCCCATCCTCTGCCCTATCACTCCGGTCCCCATCCTCCGCCCTATCACTCCTGTCCCCATCCTCTGCCCTATCACTCCGGTCCCCATCCTCTGCCCTATCACTCCAGTCCCCATCCTCTGCCCTATCACTCCAGTCCCCATCCTCTGCCCTATCACTCCGGACCCCATCCTCTGCCCTATCACTCCGGACCCCATCCTCTGCCCTATCACTCCGTTCCCCATCCTCTGCCCTATCACTCCGGACCCCATCCTCTGCCCGATCACTCCGGTCCCCATCCTCTGCCCTATCACTCCGGTCCCCATCCTCTGCCCTATCTGTCCGGTCACATCCTCTGCCCTATCACTCCGGTCCACAACCTCTGACCTTTCACTCCGGACCTCATCCTCTTCCCTATCACTCCGGTCGCCATTCTCTGCCCTATCACTCCGGACCCCATCCTCTGACCTACCACTCCGGTCCCCATCCTCTGCCCTATCACTCAGGTCCCCATTCTCCGCCCTATCACTCCTGTCCCCATCCTCTGCCCTATCACTCCATTCCCCATCCTCTGCCCTATCACTCCATTCCTCATACTCTTCCCTATCACTCCGGTCCCCATCCTCTGCGCTATCATTCCGGTCCTCATCCTCTGCCCTATCACTCCGGTCCCCATCCTCTGCCCTATCACTCCGGTCCCATCCTCTGCCCTATCACTCCGGTCCCCATCCTCTGCACTTTCACTCCGGTCCCATCCTCTGCCCTTTCACTCCGGTCCACATCCTCTGCCCTTTCACTCCGATCCTCATCCTCTGTCCTATCACTCCGGTCACCATCCTCTGCCCTGTCACTCCGGTCCTCATCCTCTGCCCTATCACTCCGGTCCTCATCCTCTGCCCTTTCACTCCGGTCCCCATCCTCTGCCCTATCACTCCGGTCCTCATCCTCTGCCCTATCACTCCGGTCCCCATCCTCTGCCCTTTCACTCCGGTTCCCATCCTCTGCCCTATCACTCCGGTCCCATCCTCTGCCCTATCACTCCGGTCCCATCCTCTGCCCTATCACTCCGGTCCCCATCCTCTGCACTATCACTCCGGTCCCCATCCCCTGCCCTTTCACTCCGGTTCCCATCCTCTGCCCTATAACTCCGGTCCCCATCCTCTGCCCTATCACTCCGGTCCCATCCTCTGCCCTATCACTCCGGACCCATCCTCTGCCCTATCACTCCGGTTCCCATCCTCCGCCCTATCACTCCGGTCCCCATCCTCTGCCCTATCACTCCGGTCCCCAGCGTCTGCCCTATCACTCCGGTCCTCATCCTCTGCCCTATCACTCCGGTCCCCATCCTCTGCCCTATCACTCCGGTCCACATCCTCTGCCCTATCACTCCGGTCCCAATCCTCTGCCCTATCACTCCGGTCCCATCCTCTGCCCTATCACTCCGGTCCCATCCTCTGCCCTATCACTCCTGTCCCATCCTCTGCCCTATCACTCCGGTCCCCATCCTCTGCACTATCACTCCGGTCCCCATCCTCTGCCCTATCACTCCTGTCCCATCCTCTGCCCTATCACTCCGGTCCCCATCCTCTGCCCTATCACTCCGGTCCACATCCTCTGCCCTATCACTCCGGTCCACATCCTCTGCCCTATCACTCCGGTCCCCAACCTCTGCCCTATCACTCCGGTCCTCATCCTCTGCCCTATCACTCTGGTCCCCATCCTCTGCCCTATCACTCCGGTCCCCATCCTCTGCCCTATCACTCCTGTCCCATCCTCTGCCCTATCACTCCTGTCCCATCCTCTGCCCTATCACTCCGGTCCCCATCCTCTGCCCTATCACTCCGGTCCCCATCCTCTGCCCTATCACTCCGGTCCTCATCCTCTGCCCTATCACTCTGGTCCCCATCCTCTGCCCTATCACTCCGGTCCCCATCCTCTGCCCTATCACTCCTGTCCCATCCTCTGCCCTATCACTCCTGTCCCATCCTCTGCCCTATCACTCCGGTCCCCATCCTCTGCCCTATCACTCCGGTCCCCATCCTCTGCCCTATCACTCCGGTCCTCATCCTCTGCCCTATCACTCCGGACCCCATCCTCTGCTCTATCACTCCGGTCCACATCCTCTGCCCTATCACTCCGGTCCCATCCTCTGCCCTATCACTCCGGTCCCCATCCTCTGCCCTATCACTCCGGTCCACATCCTCTGCCCTATCACTCCGGTCCCCAACCTCTGCCCTATCACTCCGGTCCCCATCCTCTGCCCTATCACTCCGGTCCACATCCTCTGTCCTATCACTCCGGACCCCATCCTCTGCCCTATCACTCCGGTTCCCATCCTCTGCCATATCACTCCGGTCCCCATCCTCTGCCCTTTCACTCCGGTCCACATCCTCTGCCCTATCACTCCGGTCCCATCCTCTGTCCTTTCACTCCGGTCCCCATCCTCTGTCCTATCACTCCGGACCCATCCTCTGCCCTATCACTCCGGTCCCCATCCTCTGCCCTATCACTCCGGTCCCCATCCTCTGCCTTATCACTCCGGTCCACATCCTCTGCCCTATCACTCCGGTCCCCATCCTCTGCACTATCACTCTGGTTCCCATCCTCTGCCATATAACTCCGGTCCCCATCCTCTGCCCTATCACTCCGGTCCCCATCCTCTGCCCTATCACTCCGGTCCCCATCCTCTGCCTTATCACTCCGGTCCACATCCTCTGCCCTATCACTCCGGTCCCCATCCTCTGCCCTATCACTCCGGTCCCCATCCTCTGCACTATCACTCTGGTTCCCATCCTCTGCCCTATCACTCCTGTCCCATCCTCTGCCCTATCACTCCGGTCCCCATCCTCTGCCCTATCACTCCGGTCCACATCCTCTGCCCTATCACTCCGGTCCCCATCCTCTGCCCTATCACTCCGGTCCCCATCCTCTGCGCTTTCACTCCGGTCCCCATCCTCTGCCCTATCACTCCGGTCCCCATCCTCTGCCCTATCACTCCGGTCCCCATCCTCTGCCCTATCACTCCGGTCCCCATCCTCTGCGCTTTCACTCCGGTCCCCATCCTCTGCCCTATCACTCCGGTCCCCATCCTCTGCCCTATCACTCCGGTCCCCATCCTCTGCCCTATCACTCCGGTCCCCATCCTCTGCCCTATCACTCCGGACGCATCCTCTGCCATATCACTCTGGACATCATTCTCAGCCCTATCACTCCGGTCCCCATCTTCTGCCCTATCACTCCGGTCCCCATCCTCTGCACTATCACTCCGGTCCCCATCCTCTGCCCTATCACTCCGGTCCCCATCCTCCGCCCTATCACTCCTGTCCCCATCCTCTGCCCTATCACTCCGGTCCCCATCCTCTGCCCTATCACTCCGGACCCATCCTCTGCCTTATCACTCCGGTCCCATCCTCTGCCCTATCACTCCGGTCCCCATCATCTGCCCTATCACTCCGGACCCCATCCTCTGCCCTATCACTCCGGTCCCATCCTCTGCCCTATCACTCCGGACCCCATCTTCTGCCCTATCACTCCGGACCCCATCCTCTGCCCTATCACTCCGGACCCCATCCTCATCCCTATCACTCCGGTCCACATCCTCTGCCCTATCACTCCGGACCCCATCCTCTGCTCTATCACTCCGGTCCACATCCTCTGCCCTATCACTCCGGTCCCCATCCTCTGCCCTATCACTCCGGTCCCCATCCTCTGCCCTATCACTCCGGTCCACATCCTCTGCCCTATCACTCCGGTCCACATCCTCTGCCCTATCACTCCGGTCCCCAACCTCTGCCCTATCACTCCGGTCCTCATCCTCTGCCCTATCACTCCGGTCCCCATCCTCTGCCCTATCACTCCGGTCCCCATCCTCTGCCCTATCACTCCTGTCCCATCCTCTGCCCTATCACTCCTGTCCCATCCTCTGCCCTATCACTCCTGTCCCATCCTCTGCCCTATCACTCCGGTCCCCATCCTCTGCCCTATCACTCCGGTCCCCATCCTCTGCTCTATCACTCCGGTTCCCATCCTCTGCCCTATCACTCCGGTCCTCATCCTCTGCCCTATCACTCCGGTCCCCATCCTCTGCCCTATCACTCCGGTCCCCATCCTCTGCCCTATCACTCCGGTCCACATCCTCTGCCCTATCACTCCGGACCCCATCCTCTGCTCTATCACTCCGGTCCACATCCTCTGCCCTATCACTCCGGTCCCATCCTCTGCCCTATCACTCCGGTCCCCATCCTCTGCCCTATCACTCCGGTCCACATCCTCTGCCCTATCACTCCGGTCCCCAACCTCTGCCCTATCACTCCGGTCCTCATCCTCTGCCCTATCACTCCGGTCCCCATCCTCTGCCCTATCACTCCTGTCCCATCCTCTGCCCTATCACTCCGGTCCCCATCCTCTGCCCTATCACTCCTGTCCCATCCTCTGCCCTATCACTCCGGTCCCCATCCTCTGCCCTATCACTCCGGACCCCATCCTCTGCTCTATCACTCCGGTCCACATCCTCTGCCCTATCACTCCGGTCCCATCCTCTGCCCTATCACTCCGGTCCCATCCTCTGCCCTATCACTCCGGTCCCATCCTCTGCCCTATCACTCCGGTCCACATCCTCTGCCCTATCACTCCGGTCCCCAACCTCTGCCCTATCACTCCGGTCCTCATCCTCTGCCCTATCACTCCGGTCCTCATCCTCTGCCCTATCACTCCGGTCCCCATCCTCTGCCCTATCACTCCTGTCCCATCCTCTGCCCTATCACTCCGGTGCCCATCCTCTGCCCTATCACTCCTGTCCCATCCTCTGCCCTATCACTCCGGTCCCCATCCTCTGCCCTATCACTCCGGTCCACATCCTCTGCCCTATCAATCCGGTCCACATCCTCTGCCCTATCACTCCGGTCCCCAACCTCTGCCCTATCACTCCGGTCCTCATCCTCTGCCCTATCACTCCGGTCCCCATCCTCTGCCCTATCACTCCGGTCCCCATCCTCTGCCCTATCACTCCTGTCCCATCCTCTGCCCTATCACTCCTGTCCCATCCTCTGCCCTATCACTCCGGTCCCCATCCTCTGCCCTATCACTCCGGTCCCCATCCTCTGCTCTATCACTCCGGTCCCCATCCTCTGCCCTATCACTCCGGTCCTCATCCTCTGCCCTATCACTCCGGTCCCCATCCGCTGCCCTATCACTCCGGTCCCCATCCTCTGCCCTATCACTCCGGTCCACATCCTCTGCCCTATCACTCCGGACCCCATCCTCTGCTCTATCACTCCGGTCCACATCCTCTGCCCTATCACTCCGGTCCCCATCCTCTGCCCTATCACTCCGGTCCCCATCCTCTGCCCTATCACTCCGGTCCACATCCTCTGCCCTATCACTCCGGTCCCCAACCTCTGCCCTATCACTCCGGTCCCCAACCTCTGCCCTATCACTCCGGTCCTCATCCTCTGCCCTATCACTCCGGTCCCCATCCTCTGCCCTATCACTCCGGTCCCCATCCTCTGCACTATCACTCCGGTCCCCATCCTCTGCCCTATCACTCCTGTCCCATCCTCTGCCCTATCACTCCGGTCCCCATCCTCTGCCCTATCACTCCGGTCCACATCCTCTGCCCTATCACTCCGGACCCCATCCTCTGCCCTATCACTCCGGTCCCCATCCTCTGCCCTATCACTCCGGTCCCCATCCTCTGCCCTATCACTCCGGTCCCCATCCTCTGCCCTATCACTCCGGTCCACATCCTCTGTCCTATCACTCCGGACCCCATCCTCTGCCATATAACTCCGGTCCCCATCCTCTGCCCTATCACTCCGGTCCCCATCCTCTGCCCTATCACTCCGGTCCCCATCCTCTGCCCTATCACTCCGGTCCCCATCCTCTGCCTTATCACTCCGGTCCACATCCTCTGCCCTATCACTCCGGTCCCCATCCTCTGCCCTATCACTCCGGTCCCCATCCTCTGCACTATCACTCTGGTTCCCATCCTCTGCCCTATCACTCCTGTCCCATCCTCTGCCCTATCACTCCGGTCCCCATCCTCTGCCCTATCACTCCGGTCCCCATCCTCTGCCCTATCACTCCGGTCCACATCCTCTGCCCTATCACTCCGGTCCCCATCCTCTGCCCTATCACTCCGGTCCCATCCTCTGCCCGATCACTCCGGTCCCCATCCTCTGCCTTATCACTCCGGTCCACATCCTCTGCCCTATCACTCCGGTCCCCATCCTCTGCCCTATCACTCCGGTCCCCATCCTCTTCCCTATCACTCCGGTCCCCATCCTCTGCACTATCACTCTGGTTCCCATCCTCTGCCCGATCACTCCTGTCCCATCCTCTGCCCTATCACTCCGGTCCCCATCCTCTGCCCTATCACTCCGGTCCACATCCTCTGCCCTATCACTCCGGTCCCCAACCTCTGCCCTATCACTCCGGTCCTCATCCTCTGCCCTATCACTCCGGTCCCCATCCTCTGCCCTATCACTCCGGTCCCCATCCTCTGCCCTATCACTCCTGTCCCATCCTCTGCCCTATCACTCCTGTCCCATCCTCTGCCCTATCACTCCGGTCCCCATCCTCTGCCCTATCACTCCGGTCCCCATCCTCTGCCCTATCACTCCGGTCCCCATCCTCTGCTCTATCACTCCGGTTCCCATCCTCTGCCCTATCACTCCGGTCCTCATCCTCTGCCCTATCACTCCGGTCCCCATCCTCTGCCCTATCACTCCGGTCCCCATCCTCTGCCCTATCACTCCGGTCCACATCCTCTGCCCTATCACTCCGGACCCCATCCTCTGCTCTATCACTCCGGTCCACATCCTCTGCCCTATCACTCCGGTCCCATCCTCTGCCCTATCACTCCGGTCCCCATCCTCTGCCCTATCACTCCGGTCCACATCCTCTGCCCTATCACTCCGGTCCCCAACCTCTGCCCTATCACTCCGGTCCTCATCCTCTGCCCTATCACTCCGGTCCCCATCCTCTGCCCTATCACTCCTGTCCCATCCTCTGCCCTATCACTCCGGTCCCCATCCTCTGCACTATCACTCCGGTCCCCATCCTCTGCCCTATCACTCCTGTCCCATCCTCTGCCCTATCACTCCGGTCCCCATCCTCTGCCCTATCACTCCGGTCCACATCCTCTGCCCTATCACTCCGGTCCACATCCTCTGCCCTATCACTCCGGTCCCCAACCTCTGCCCTATCACTCCGGTCCTCATCCTCTGCCCTATCACTCTGGTCCCCATCCTCTGCCCTATCACTCCGGTCCCCATCCTCTGCCCTATCACTCCTGTCCCATCCTCTGCCCTATCACTCCTGTCCCATCCTCTGCCCTATCACTCCGGTCCCCATCCTCTGCCCTATCACTCCGGTCCCCATCCTCTGCTCTATCACTCCGGTCCCCATCCTCTGCCCTATCAGTCCGGTCCTCATCCTCTGCCCTATCACTCCGGTCCCCATCCTCTGCCCTATCACTCCGGTCCACATTCTCTGCCCTATCACTCCGGACCCCATCCTCTGCTCTATCACTCCGGTCCACATCCTCTGCCCTATCACTCCGGTCCCATCCTCTGCCCTATCACTCCGGTCCCCATCCTCTGCCCTATCACTCCGGTCCACATCCTCTGCCCTATCACTCCGGTCCCCAACCTCTGCCCTATCACTACGGTCCCCAACCTCTGCCCTATCACTCCGGTCCTCATCCTCTGCCCTATCACTCCGGTCCCCATCCTCTGCCCTATCACTCCGGTCCCCATCCTCTGCCCTATCACTCCTGTCCCATCCTCTGCCCTATCACTCCGGTCCCCATCCTCTGCCCTATCACTCCTGTCCCATCCTCTGCCCTATCTGTCCGGTCACATCCTCTGCCCTATAACTCCGGTCCACAACCTCTGACCTTTCACTCCGGACCTCATCCTCTTCCCTATCACTCCGGTCGCCATTCTCTGCCCTATCACTCCGGACCCCATCCTCTGACCTACCACTCCGGTCCCCATCCTCTGCCCTATCACTCAGGTCCCCATTCTCCGCCCTATCACTCCTGTCCCCATCCTCTGCCCTATCACTCCATTCCCCATCCTCTGCCCTATCACTCCATTCCTCATACTCTTCCCTATCACTCCGGTCCCCATCCTCTGCGCTATCATTCCGGTCCTCATCCTCTGCCCTATCACTCCGGTCCCCATCCTCTGCCCTATCACTCCGGTCCCATCCTCTGCCCTATCACTCCGGTCCCCATCCTCTGCCCTATCACTCCGGTCCTCATCCTCTGCCCTATCACTCCGGTCCCCATCCTCTGCCCTTTCACTCCGGTTCCCATCCTCTGCCCTATCACTCCGGTCCCCATCCTCTGCCCTATCACTCCGGTCCCCATCCTCTGCACTATCACTCCGGTCCCCATCCCCTGCCCTTTCACTCCGGTTCCCATCCTCTGCCCTATAACTCCGGTCCCCATCCTCTGCCCTATCACTCCGGTCCCATCCTCTGCCCTATCACTCCGGACCCATCCTCTGCCCTATCACTCCGGTTCCCATCCTCCGCCCTATCACTCCGGTCCCCATCCTCTGCCCTATCACTCCGGTCCCCAGCGTCTGCCCTATCACTCCGGTCCTCATCCTCTGCCCTATCACTCCGGTCCCCATCCTCTGCCCTATCACTCCGGTCCACATCCTCTGCCCTATCACTCCGGTCCCAATCCTCTGCCCTATCACTCCGGTCCCATCCTCTGCCCTATCACTCCGGTCCCATCCTCTGCCCTATCACTCCGGTCCCATCCTCTGCCCTATCACTCCGGTCCCCATCCTCTGCCCTATCACTCCGGTCCCCATCCTCTGCCCTATCACTCCGGTCCACATCCTCTGCCCTATCACTCCGGTCCTCATCCTCTGCCCTATCACTCCGGTCCCCATCCTCTGCCCTATCACTCCGATCCCCATCCTCTGCCCTGTCACTCCGGAACCCATCTTCTGCCCTATCACTCCGGTCCCATCCTCTGCCCTATCACTCCGGTCCCCATCCTCTGCCCTTTCACTCCGGTCCCATCCTCTGCCCTTTCACTCCGGACCCATCCTCTGCCCTATCACTCCGGAACCCATCTTCTGCCCTATCACTCCGGTCCCATCCTCTGCCCTATCACTCCGGTCCACATCCTCTGCCCTTTCACTCTGGTCCCATCCTCTGCCCTTTCACTCCGGACCCATCCTCTGCCCTTTCACTCCGGACCCATCCTCTGCCCTTTCACTCCGGTCCCCATCCTCAGCCCTTTCACTCCGGACCCATCCTCTGCCCTATCACTCCGGACCCATCCTCTGCCCTATCACTCCGGTCACCATCCTCTGCCCTGTCACTCCGGTCCCCATCCACTGCCGTATCACTCCGGTCCCATCCTCTGCACCGTCACTACGGTCCCCAACCTCTGCCCTATCACTCCGGTCCCCATCCTCTGCCCTATTACTCCGGTCCCAATCCTCTGCCCAATCACTCCGGTCCCCATCCTCTTCCCTATCACTCCGGTCCACATCCTCTGCCCTATCACTCCTGTCCCCATCCTCTGTCCTATCACTCCGGTCCCCATCCTCTGCCCTATCACTCCTGTCCCCATCCTCTGTCCTATCACTCTGGACCCACAGCCCTGATCATGGAACTCCACGGACACAGTCCTGATCATGCCATTCCACTGACACAGCCCTGATCATGCCACTCCACTGACACAGCCCTGATCATGCCACTCCACTGACACAGTCCTGATCATGCCACTCCACTGACACAGCCCTGATCATGCCATTCCACTGACACAGCCCTGATCATGCCACTCCACTGACACAGTCCTGATCATGCCACCCCACTGACACAGTCCTGATCATGCCATTCCACTGACACAGCCCTGATCATGCCACTCCACCGACACAGTCCTGATCATGCCATTCCACTGACACAGCCCTGATCATGCCATTCCACTGACACAGCCCTGATCATGCCACTCCACTGACACAGTCCTGATCATGCCACTCCACTGACACAGCCCTGATCATGCCACTCCACCGACACAGTCCTGATCATGCCATTCCACCGACACAGCCCTGATCATGCCATTCCACTGACACAGCCCTGATCATGCCACTCCACTGACACAGTCCTGATCATGCCACTCCACTGACACAGCCCTGATCATGCCACTCCACTGACACAGTCCTGATCATGCCATTCCACTGACACAGCCCTGATCATGCCATTCCACTGACACAGCCCTGATCATGACACTCCACTGACACAGTCCTGATCATGCCACTCCACTGACACAGTCCTGATCATGCCACTCCACTGACACAGCCCTGATCATGACACTCCACTGACACAGTCCTGATCATGCCACTCCACTGACACAGCCCTGATCATGCCACTCCACTGACACAGTCCTGATCATGCCATTCCACTGACACAGCCCTGATCATGCCACTCCACGGACACAGTCCTGATCATGCCACTCCACTGACACAGCCCTGATCATGCCACTGCACTGACACAGTCCTGATCATGCCACTCCACTGACACAGTCCTGATCATGCCACTCCACGGACACAGTCCTGATCATACCACTCCACTGACACAGCCCTGATCATGCCACTCCACTGACACAGTCCTGATCATGCCACTCCACTGACACAGTCCTGATCATGCCATTCCACTGACACAGCCCTGATCATGCCACTCCACTGACACAGTCCTGATCATGCCACTCCACTGACACAGTCCTGATCATGCCATTCCACTGACACAGTCCTGATCATGCCACTCCACTGACACAGTCCTGATCATGCCACTCCACTGACACAGTCCTGATCATGCCATTCCACTGACACAGACCTGATCATGCCACTCCACTGACACAGTCCTGATCATGCCATTCCACTGACACAGTCCTGATCATGCCACTCCACTGACACAGCCCTGATCATGCCATTCCACTGACACAGTCCTGATCATGCCATTCCACTGACACAGTCCTGATCATGCCATTCCACTGACACAGCCCTGATCATGCCATTCCACTGACACAGTCCTGATCATGCCACTCCACTGACACAGTCCTGATCATGCCACTCCACTGACACAGTCCTGATCATGCCACTACACTGACACAGTCCTGATCATGCCACTCCACTGACACAGCGCTGATCATGCCATTCCACTGACACAGTCCTGATCATGCCACTCCACTGACTCAGCACTGATCATGCCACTCCACTGACACAGTCCTGATCATGCCACTCCACTGACTCAGCACTGATCATGCCACTCCACTGACACAGTCCTGATCATGCCACTCCACTGACACAGCGCTGATCATGCCACTCCACTGACACAGCACTGATCATGCCACTCCACTGACACAGTCCTGATCATGCCACTCCACTGACACAGCGCTGATCATGCCACTCCACTGACACAGCACTGATCATGCCACTCCACTGACACAGTCCTGATCATGCCACTCCACTGACACAGCGCTGATCATGCCACTCCACTGACACAGCACTGATCATGCCACTCCACTGACACAGTCCTGATCATGCCACTCCACTGACACAGCGCTGATCATGCCACTCCACTGACACAGCACTGATCATGCCACTCCACTGACACAGTCCTGATCATGCCACTCCACTGACACAGCGCTGATCATGCCACTCCACTGACACAGCGCTGATCATGCCACTCCACTGACACAGCACTGATCATGCCACTCCACTGACACAGCGCTGATCATGCCACTCCACTGACACAGCACTGATCATGCCACTCCACTGACACAGTCCTGATCATGCCACTCCACTGACACAGCGCTGATCATGCCACTCCACTGACACAGCGCTGATCATGCCACTCCACTGACTCAGCACTGATCATGCCACTCCACTGACACAGTCCTGATCATGCCACTCCACTGACACAGCGCTGATCATGCCACTCCACTGACTCAGCACTGATCATGCCACTCCACTGACACAGTCCTGATCATGCCACTCCACTGACACAGCGCTGATCATGCCACTCCACTGACACAGCACTGATCATGCCACTCCACTGACACAGTCCTGATCATGCCACTCCACTGACACAGCGCTGATCATGCCACTCCACTGACACAGTCCTGATCATGCCACTCCACTGACACAGCGCTGATCATGCCACTCCACTGACACAGTCCTGATCATGCCACTCCACTGACACAGCCCTGATCATGCCACTCCACTGACACAGTCCTGATCATGCCACTCCACTGACACAGCGCTGATCATGCCACTCCACTGACACAGTCCTGATCATGCCACTCCACTGACACAGCACTGATCATGCCACTCCACTGACACAACGCTGATCATGCCACTCCACTGACACAGTCCTGATCATGCCACTCCACTGACACAGCGCTGATCATGCCACTCCACTGACACAGTCCTGATCATGCCACTCCACTGACACAGCACTGATCATGCCACTCCACTGACACAGTCCTGATCATGCCACTCCACTGACACAGCGCTGATCATGCCACTCCACTGACACAGTCCTGATCATGCCACTCCACTGACACAGTCCTGATCATGCCACTCCACTGACACAGCACTGATCATGCCACTCCACTGACACAGTCCTGATCATGCCACTCCACTGACACAGTCCTGATCATGCCACTCCACTGACACAGCCCTGATCATGCCACTCCACGGACACAGTCCTGATCATGCCACTCCACTGACACAGCGCTGATCATGCCACTCCACTGACACAGTCCTGATCATGCCACTCCACTGACACAGTCCTGATCATGCCACTCCACTGACACAGCGCTGATCATGCCACTCCACTGACACAGTCCTGATCATGCCACTCCACTGACACAGCGCTGATCATGCCACTCCACTGACACAGCGCTGATCATGCCACTCCACTGACACAGCGCTGATCATGCCACTCCACTGACACAGTCCTGATCATGCCACTCCACGGACACAGTCCTGATCATGCCATTCCACTGACACAGTCCTGATCATGCCACTCCACGGACACAGTCCTGATCATGCCATTCCACGGACACAGTCCTGATCATGCCACTCCACTGACACAGTCCTGATCATGCCACTCCACGGACACAGTCCTGATCATGCCATTCCACTGACACAGCCCTGATCATGCCACTCCACGGACACAGTCCTGATCATGCCCCTCCAGGGACACAGCCCTGATCATGCCACTCCACTGACACAGTCCTGATCATGCCATTCCACTGACACAGTCCTGATCATGCCACTCCACGGACACAGTCCTGATCATGCCATTCCACGGACACAGCCCTGATCATGCCACTCCACGGACACCGTCCTGATCATGCCATTCCACGGACACAGTCCTGATCATGCCATTCCACTGACACAGCCCTGATCATGCCACTCCACTGACACAGCCCTGATCATGCCACTCCACTGACACAGCGCTGATCATGCCACTCCACTGACACAGCACTGATCATGCCACTCCACTGACACAGCACTGATCATGCCACTCCACGCGCACAGTCCTGATCATGCCATTCCACTGACACAGTCCTGATCATGCCACTCCACTGACACAGTCCTGATCATGCCATTCCACTGACACAACCCTGATCATGCCATTCCACCGACACAGTCCTGATCATGCCATTCCACTGACACAGCCCTGATCATGCCACTCCACTGACACCGTCCTGATCATGCCACTCCACTGACACAGCACTGATCATGCCACACCACTGACACAGCACTGATCATGCCATTCCACTGACACAGCCCTGATCATGCCATTCCACCGACACAGTCCTGATCATGCCACTCCACTGACACAGCCCTGATCATGCCATTCCACCGACACAGTCCTGATCATGCCATTCCACTGACACAGTCCTGATCATGCCACTCCACTGACACAGTCCTGATCATGCCACTCCACTGACACAGCCCTGATCATGCCACTCCACCGACACAGTCCTGATCATGCCATTCCACTGACACAGCCCTGATCATGCCACTCCACTGACACAGCCCTGATCATGCCATTCCACTGACACAGCCCTGATCATGCCACTCCACTGACACAGTCCTGATCATGCCATTCCACTGACACAGTCCTGATCATGCCATTCCACTGACACAGTCCTGAGCATGCCATTCCACTGACACAGCCCTGATCATGCCATTCCACTGACACAGTCCTGATCACACCACTCCACTGACACAGCCCTGATCATGCCATTCCACTGACACAGCCCTGATCATGCCATTCCACCGACACAGTCCTGATCATGCCATTCCACTGACACAGCCCTGATCATGCCACTCCACTGACACAGCACTGATCATGCCACACCACTGACACAGCACTGATCATGCCATTCCACAGACACAGCCCTGATCATGCCATTCCACTGACACAGTCCTGATCATGCCACTCCACTGACACAGCCCTGATCATGCCACTCCACTGACACAGTCCTGATCATGCCATTCCACTGACACAGCCCTGATCATGCCACTCCACTGACACAGTCCTGATCATGCCATTCCACTGACACAGCCCTGATCATGCCATTCCACTGACACAGTCCTGATCATGCCACTCCACTGACACAGTCCTGATCATGCCATTCCACTGACACAGCCCTGATCATGCCATTCCACTGACACAGTCCTGATCATGCCACTCCACTGACACAGCCCTGATCATGCCACTCCACTGACACAGTCCTGATCATGCCACTCCACTGACACAGTCCTGATCATGCCATTCCACTGACACAGTCCTGATCATGCCATTCCACTGACACAGTCCTGATCATGCCACTCCACTGACACAGCCCTGATCATGCCACTCCACTGACACAGCCCTGATCATGCCACTCCACTGACACAGTCCTGATCATGCCACTCCACTGACACAGTCCTGATCATGCCACTCCACTGACACAGTCCTGATCATGCCATTCCACTGACACAGCCCTGATCATGCCATTCCACTGACACAGTCCTGATCATGCCACTCCACTGACACAGACCTGATCATGCCATTCCACGGACACAGCCCTGATCATGCCATTCCACTGACACAGTCCTGATCATGCCACTCCACGGACACGGCCCTGATCATGCCACTCCACTGACACAGCACTGATCATGCCACACCACTGACACAGCACTGATCATGCCACACCACTGACACAGCACTGATCATGCCATTCCACTGACACAGTCCTGATCATGCCATTCCACTGACACAGTCCTGATCATGCCACTCCACGGACACGGCCCTGATCATGCCACTCCACTGACACAGCACTGATCATGCCACTCCACTGACACAGCACTGATCATGCCACACCACTGACACAGCACTGATCATGCCATTCCACTGACACAGTCCTGATCATGCCATTCCACCGACACAGTCCTGATCATGCCATTCCACTGACACAGTCCTGATCATGCCACTCCACTGACACAGACCTGATCATGCCATTCCACGGACACAGCCCTGATCATGCCATTCCACTGACACAGTCCTGATCATGCCACTCCACGGACACGGCCCTGATCATGCCACTCCACTGACACAGCACTGATCATGCCACACCACTGACACAGCACTGATCATGCCACTCCACTGACACAGTCCTGATCATGCCATTCCACCGACACAGTCCTGATCATGCCACTCCACCGACACAGTCCTGATCATGCCACTCCACGGACACAGCCCTGATCATGCCATTCCACTGACACAGTCCTGATCATGCCATTCCACTGACACAGTCCTGATCATGCCATTCCACTGACACAGTCCTGATCATGCCATTCCACTGACACATTCCTGATCATGCCACTCCACTGACACAGTCCTGATCATGCCATTCCACTGACACAGCCCTGATCATGCCACTCCACTGACACAGCCCTGATCATGCCACTCCACTGACACAGCCCTGATCATGCCATTCCACTGACACAGTCCTGATCATGCCACTCCACTGACACAGTCCTGATCATGCCATTCCACTGACACAGTCCTGATCATGCCACTCCACTGACACAGCCCTGATCATGCCATTCCACTGACACAGCCCTGATCATGCCACTCCACTGACACAGCCCTGATCATGCCATTCCACCGACACAGTCCTGATCATGCCATTCCACTGACACATTCCTGATCATGCCACTCCACTGACACAGTCCTGATCATGCCATTCCACTGACACAGCCCTGATCATGCCACTCCACTGACACAGTCCTGATCATGCCATTCCACTGACACAGCCCTGATCATGCCATTCCACTGACACAGCCCTGATCATGCCACTCCACTGACACAGCGCTGATCATGCCACTCCACTGACACAGTCCTGATCATGCCATTCCACTGACACAGTCCTGATCATGCCATTCCACCGACACAGTCCTGATCATGCCACTCCACTGACACAGCCCTGATCATGCCATTCCACCGACACAGTCCTGATCATGCCATTCCACTGACACAGTCCTGATCATGCCACACCACTGACACAGCCCTGATCATGCCAGTCCACCGACACAGTCCTGATCATGCCATTCCACTGACACAGCACTGATCATGCCACACCACTGACACAGCACTGATCATGCCATTCCACAGACACAGCCCTGATCATGCCATTCCACTGACACAGTCCTGATCATGCCACTCCACTGACACAGCCCTGATCATGCCACTCCACTGACACAGTCCTGATCATGCCATTCCACTGACACAGCCCTGATCATGCCACTCCACTGACACAGTCCTGATCATGCCACTCCACTGACACAGTCCTGATCATGCCATTCCACTGACACAGTCCTGATCATGCCACTCCACTGACACAGCCCTGATCATGCCATTCCACTGACACAGCCCTGATCATGCCATTCCACCGACACAGTCCTGATCATGCCACTCCACGGACACAGCCCTGATCATGCCATTCCACTGACACAGTCCTGATCATGCCATTCCACTGACACAGTCCTGATCATGCCATTCCACTGACACTTCCCTGATCATGCCATTCCACTGACACAGCCCTGATCATGCCACTCCACTGACACAGTCCTGATCATGCCACCCCACTGACACAGGCCAGATCATGCCATTCCACTGACACAGCCCTGATCATGCCACTCCACTGACACAGCACTGATCATGCCACACCACTGACACAGCACTGATCATGCCAGTCCACTGACACAGTCCTGATCATGCCATTCCACTGACACAGTCCTGATCATGCCATTCCACTGACACATTCCTGATCATGCCACTCCACTGACACAGTCCTGATCATGCCATTCCACTGACACAGTCCTGATCATGCCACTCCACTGACACAGTCCTGATCATGCCACTCCACTGACACAGCCCTGATCATGCCACTCCACCGACACAGTCCTGATCATGCCATTCCACTGACACAGCCCTGATCATGCCACTCCACTGACACAGCCCTGATCATGCCATTCCAATGACACAGCCCTGATCATGCCACTCCACTGACACAGTCCTGATCATGCCATTCCACTGACACAGTCCTGATCATGCCATTCCACTGACACAGTCCTGATCATGCCATTCCACTGACACAGCCCTGATCATGCCATTCCACTGACACAGTCCTGATCACACCACTCCACTGACACAGCCCTGATCATGCCATTCCACTGACACAGCCCTGATCATGCCATTCCACCGACACAGTCCTGATCATGCCATTCCACTGACACAGCCCTGATCATGCCACTCCACTGACACAGCACTGATCATGCCACACCACTGACACAGCACTGATCATGCCATTCCACAGACACAGCCCTGATCATGCCACTCCACTGACACAGTCCTGATCATGCCATTCCACTGACACAGTCCTGATCATGCCACTCCACTGACACAGTCCTGATCATGCCACTCCACTGACACAGTCCTGATCATGCCATTCCACAGACACAGCCCTGATCATGCCACTCCACTGACACAGTCCTGATCATGCCATTCCACTGACACAGTCCTGATCATGCCACTCCACTGACACAGCCCTGATCATGCCACTCCACTGACACAGTCCTGATCATGCCATTCCACTGACACAGCCCTGATCATGCCACTCCACTGACACAGTCCTGATCATGCCATTCCACTGACACAGCCCTGATCATGCCATTCCACTGACACAGTCCTGATCATGCCACTCCACTGACACAGACCTGATCATGCCATTCCACGGACACAGCCCTGATCATGCCATTCCACTGACACAGTCCTGATCATGCCACTCCACGGACACGGCCCTGATCATGCCACTCCACTGACACAGCACTGATCATGCCACACCACTGACACAGCACTGATCATGCCACTCCACTGACACAGTCCTGATCATGCCATTCCACCGACACAGTCCTGATCATGCCACTCCACCGACACAGTCCTGATCATGCCACTCCACGGACACAGCCCTGATCATGCCATTCCACTGACACAGTCCTGATCATGCCATTCCACTGACACAGTCCTGATCATGCCATTCCACTGACACAGTCCTGATCATGCCATTCCACTGACACATTCCTGATCATGCCACTCCACTGACACAGTCCTGATCATGCCATTCCACTGACACAGCCCTGATCATGCCACTCCACTGACACAGCCCTGATCATGCCACTCCACTGACACAGCCCTGATCATGCCATTCCACTGACACAGTCCTGATCATGCCACTCCACTGACACAGTCCTGATCATGCCATTCCACTGACACAGTCCTGATCATGCCACTCCACTGACACAGCCCTGATCATGCCATTCCACTGACACAGCCCTGATCATGCCACTCCACTGACACAGCCCTGATCATGCCATTCCACCGACACAGTCCTGATCATGCCATTCCACTGACACATTCCTGATCATGCCACTCCACTGACACAGTCCTGATCATGCCATTCCACTGACACAGCCCTGATCATGCCACTCCACTGACACAGTCCTGATCATGCCATTCCACTGACACAGCCCTGATCATGCCATTCCACTGACACAGCCCTGATCATGCCACTCCACTGACACAGCGCTGATCATGCCACTCCACTGACACAGTCCTGATCATGCCATTCCACTGACACAGTCCTGATCATGCCATTCCACCGACACAGTCCTGATCATGCCACTCCACTGACACAGCCCTGATCATGCCATTCCACCGACACAGTCCTGATCATGCCATTCCACTGACACAGTCCTGATCATGCCACACCACTGACACAGCCCTGATCATGCCAGTCCACCGACACAGTCCTGATCATGCCATTCCACTGACACAGCACTGATCATGCCACACCACTGACACAGCACTGATCATGCCATTCCACAGACACAGCCCTGATCATGCCATTCCACTGACACAGTCCTGATCATGCCACTCCACTGACACAGCCCTGATCATGCCACTCCACTGACACAGTCCTGATCATGCCATTCCACTGACACAGCCCTGATCATGCCACTCCACTGACACAGTCCTGATCATGCCACTCCACTGACACAGTCCTGATCATGCCATTCCACTGACACAGTCCTGATCATGCCACTCCACTGACACAGCCCTGATCATGCCATTCCACTGACACAGCCCTGATCATGCCATTCCACCGACACAGTCCTGATCATGCCACTCCACGGACACAGCCCTGATCATGCCATTCCACTGACACAGTCCTGATCATGCCATTCCACTGACACAGTCCTGATCATGCCATTCCACTGACACAGCCCTGATCATGCCATTCCACTGACACAGCCCTGATCATGCCACTCCACTGACACAGTCCTGATCATGCCACCCCACTGACACAGGCCAGATCATGCCATTCCACTGACACAGCCCTGATCATGCCACTCCACTGACACAGCACTGATCATGCCACACCACTGACACAGCACTGATCATGCCAGTCCACTGACACAGTCCTGATCATGCCATTCCACTGACACAGTCCTGATCATGCCATTCCACTGACACATTCCTGATCATGCCACTCCACTGACACAGTCCTGATCATGCCATTCCACTGACACAGTCCTGATCATGCCACTCCACTGACACAGTCCTGATCATGCCACTCCACTGACACAGCCCTGATCATGCCACTCCACCGACACAGTCCTGATCATGCCATTCCACTGACACAGCCCTGATCATGCCACTCCACTGACACAGCCCTGATCATGCCATTCCACTGACACAGCCCTGATCATGCCACTCCACTGACACAGTCCTGATCATGCCATTCCACTGACACAGTCCTGATCATGCCATTCCACTGACACAGTCCTGATCATGCCATTCCACTGACACAGCCCTGATCATGCCATTCCACTGACACAGTCCTGATCACACCACTCCACTGACACAGCCCTGATCATGCCATTCCACTGACACAGCCCTGATCATGCCATTCCACCGACACAGTCCTGATCATGCCATTCCACTGACACAGCCCTGATCATGCCACTCCACTGACACAGGCCTGATCATGCCACTCCACTGACACAGCACTGATCATGCCACACCACTGACACAGCACTGATCATGCCATTCCACTGACACAGTCCTGATCATGCCATTCCACCGACACAGTCCTGATCATGCCACTCCACTGACACAGCCCTGATCATGCCATTCCACCGACACAGTCCTGATCATGCCATTCCACTGACACAGTCCTGATCATGCCACACCACTGACACAGCCCTGATCATGCCAGTCCACCGACACAGTCCTGATCATGCCATTCCACTGACACAGCACTGATCATGCCACACCACTGACACAGCACTGATCATGCCATTCCACAGACACAGCCCTGATCATGCCATTCCACTGACACAGTCCTGATCATGCCACTCCACTGACACAGCCCTGATCATGCCACTCCACTGACACAGTCCTGATCATGCCATTCCACTGACACAGCCCTGATCATGCCACTCCACTGACACAGTCCTGATCATGCCACTCCACTGACACAGTCCTGATCATGCCATTCCACTGACACAGTCCTGATCATGCCACTCCACTGACACAGCCCTGATCATGCCATTCCACTGACACAGCCCTGATCATGCCATTCCACCGACACAGTCCTGATCATGCCACTCCACGGACACAGCCCTGATCATGCCATTCCACTGACACAGTCCTGATCATGCCATTCCACTGACACAGTCCTGATCATGCCATTCCACTGACACAGCCCTGATCATGCCATTCCACTGACACAGCCCTGATCATGCCACTCCACTGACACAGTCCTGATCATGCCACCCCACTGACACAGGCCAGATCATGCCATTCCACTGACACAGCCCTGATCATGCCACTCCACTGACACAGCACTGATCATGCCACACCACTGACACAGCACTGATCATGCCAGTCCACTGACACAGTCCTGATCATGCCATTCCACTGACACAGTCCTGATCATGCCATTCCACTGACACATTCCTGATCATGCCACTCCACTGACACAGTCCTGATCATGCCATTCCACGGACACAGTCCTGATCATGCCACTCCACTGACACAGTCCTGATCATGCCACTCCACTGACACAGTCCTGATCATGCCATTCCACGGACACAGTCCTGATCATGCCACTCCACTGGCACAGTCCTGATCATGCCACTCCACTGACACAGCCCAGATCATGCCACTCCACTGACACAGTCCTGATCATGCCACTCCACTGACACAGGCCTGATCATGCCATTCCACTGACACAGTCCTGATCATTCCATTCCACTGACACAGGCCTGATCATGCCACTCCACTGACACAGTCCTGATCATGCCATTCCACGGACACAGTCCTGATCATGCCACTCCACTGACACAGTCCTGATCATGCCACTCCACTGACACAGGCCTGATCATGCCATTCCACTGACACAGTCCTGATCATTCCATTCCACTGACACAGTCCTGATCATGCCACTCCACTAACACAGTCCTTATCATGGAACTCCACGGACACAGCCCTGATCATGCCACTCCACTGACACAGTCCTGATCATGCCACTCCACTGACACAGTCCAGATCATGCCACTCCACGGACACAGTCCTGATCATGCCACTCCACTGACACAGTCCTGATCATGCCACTCCACTGACACAGGCCTGATCATGCCACTCCACTGACACAGTCCTGATCATGCCACTCCACTGACACAGTCCTGATCATGCCATTCCACTGACACAGTCCTGATCATGCCATTCCACTGACACAGTCCTGATCATGCCATTCCACTGACACAGTCCTGATCATGCCACTCCACTGACACAGTCCAGATCATGCCACTCCACTGACACAGCCCTGATCATGCCACTCCACTGACACAGTCCTGATCATGCCACTCCACAGACACAGTCCTGATCATGCCACTCCACTGACACAGTCCTGATCATGGAACTCCACGAGCACAGTCCTGATCATGCCACTCCACTGACACAGTCCAGATCATGCCACTCCACTGACACAGCCCTGATCATGCCACTCCACTGACACAGTCCTGATCGTGCCACTCCACTGACACAGTCCTGATCGTGCCACTCCACTGACACAGTCCTGATCATGCCACTCCACTGACACTGCCCTGATCATGCCACTCCACTGACACAGTCCTGATCATGCCATTCCACTGATACAGTCCTGATCATGCCACTCCACTGACACAGTCCTGATCATGCCATTCCACTGATACAGTCCTGATCATGCCACTCCACTGACACTGCCCTGAACACGCCACTCCACTGACACAGTCCTGATCATGCCACTCCACTGACACTGCCCTGATCACGCCACTCCACTGACACAGCCCTGATCATGCCATTCCACTGACACAGCCCTGATCATGCCATTCCACTGACACAGCCCTGATCATGCCATTCCACTGACACAGTCCTGATCATGCCACTCCACTGACACAGTCCTGATCATGCCACTCCACTGACACAGTCCTGATCATGCACTCCACTGACACAGCCCTGATCATGCCACTCCAAAGGCACAGTCCTGATCATGCCACTCCACTGATACAGTCCTGATCATGCCACTCCACTGACACTGCCCTGATCACGCCACTCCACTGACACAGTCCTGATCATGCCACTCCACTGACACTGCCCTGATCACGCCACTCCACTGACACAGCCCTGATCATGCCATTCCACTGACACAGCCCTGATCATGCCATTCCACTGACACAGCCCTGATCATGCCATTCCACTGACACAGTCCTGATCATGCCACTCCACTGACACAGTCCTGATCATGCCACTCCACTGACACAGTCCTGATCATGCACTCCACTGACACAGCCCTGATCATGCCACTCCAAAGGCACAGTCCTGATCATGCCACTCCACTGACACAGTCCTGATCATGCCATTCCACTGACACAGTCCTGATCATGCCACTCCACTAACACAGTCCTTATCATGGAACTCCACTGACACAGGCCTGATCATGCCACTCCACTGACACAGTCCTGATCATGCCACTCCACTGACACAGGCCTGATCATGCCACTCCACTGACACAGTCCTGATCATGCCACTCCACTGACACAGGCCTGATCATGCCACTCCACTGACACAGTCCTGATCATGCCATTCCACTGACACAGGCCTGATCATGCCACTCCACTGACACAGTCCTGATCATGCCATTCCACTGACACAGTCCTGATCATGCCACTCCACTGACACAGTCCTGATCATTCCATTCCACTGACACATCCCTTATCATTCCATTCCACTGACACATCCCTGATCATGCCACTCCACTGACACAGTCCTGATCATGCCATTCCACTGACACAGTCCTGATCATGCCACTCCACTGACACAGTCCTGATCATGCCACTCCACTGACACAGTCCTGATCATGCCACTCCACTGACACAGGCCTGATCATGCCACTCCACTGACACAGTCCTGATCATGCCACTCCACTGACACAGTCCTGATCATGCCACTCCACTGACACAGGCCTGATCATGCCACTCCACTGACACATTCCTGATCATGCCACTCCACTGACACAGTCCTGATCATGCCATTCCACTGACACAGTCCTGATCATGCCACTCCACTGACACAGTCCTGATCATGCCATTCCACTGACACAGTCCTGATCATGCCACTCCACGGGCACAGTCCTGATCATGCCATTCCACTGACACAGGCCTGATCATGCCACTCCACTGACACAGTCCTGATCATGCCACTCCACTGACACAGTCCTGATCATGCCACTCCACTTACACAGTCCTGATCATGCCATTCCACTGACACAGCCCTGATCATGCCATTCCACTGACACAGGCCTGATCATGCCACTCCACTGACACAGTCCTGATCATCCCACTCCACTGACTCAGTCCTGATCATGCCATTCCACTTACACAGTCCTGATCATGCCATTCCACTGACACAGTCCTGATCATGCCATTCCACTGACACAGCCCTGATCATGCCACTCCACTGACACATTCCTGATCGTGCCATTCCACTGACACAGCCCTGATCATGCCATTCCACTGACACAGTCCTGATCATCCCACTCCACTGACACAGTCCTGATCATGCCACTCCACTGACACAGTCCTGATCATGCATTCCACTGACACAGCCCTGATCATGCCACTCCACTGACACAGTCCTGATCATGCCATTCCACTGACACAGTCCTGATCATGCCACTCCACTGACACAGTCCTGATCATGCCATTCCACTGACACAGTCCTGATCATGCCACTCCACTGACACAGCCCTGATCATGCCATTCCACTGACACAGTCCTGATCATGCCACTCCACGGACTCAGTCCTGATCATGCCACTCCACTGGCACAGCCCTGATCATGCCATTCCACTGACACAGGCCTGATCATGCCACTCCACTGACACAGTCCTGATCATCCCACTCCACTGACTCAGTCCTGATCATGCCATTCCACTTACACAGTCCTGATCATGCCATTCCACTGACACAGTCCTGATCATGCCATTCCACTGACACAGCCCTGATCATGCCACTCCACTGACACAGTCCTGATCACGCCATTCCACTGACACAGCCCTGATCATGCCATTCCACTGACACAGTCCTGATCATGCCACTCCACTGACACAGGCCTGATCATGCCACTCCACTGACACATTCCTGATCATGCCACTCCACTGACACAGTCCTGATCATGCCATTCCACTGACACAGTCCTGATCATGCCACTCCACTGACACAGTCCTGATCATGCCATTCCACTGACACAGTCCTGATCATGCCACTCCACGGGCACAGTCCTGATCATGCCATTCCACTGACACAGGCCTGATCATGCCACTCCACTGACACAGTCCTGATCATGCCACTCCACTGACACAGTCCTGATCATGCCACTCCACTTACACAGTCCTGATCATGCCATTCCACTGACACAGCCCTGATCATGCCATTCCACTGACACAGGCCTGATCATGCCACTCCACTGACACAGTCCTGATCATCCCACTCCACTGACTCAGTCCTGATCATGCCATTCCACTTACACAGTCCTGATCATGCCATTCCACTGACACAGTCCTGATCATGCCATTCCACTGACACAGCCCTGATCATGCCATTCCACTGACACAGTCCTGATCATGCCACTCCACTGACACAGTCCTGATCGTGCCACTCCACTGACACAGGCCTGATCGTGCCATTCCACTGACACAGTCCTGATCGTGCCATTCCACTGACACAGTCCTGATCGTGCCACTCCAATGACACAGTCCTGATCCTGCCACTCCACCGACACAGTCCTGATCATGCAACTCCACCGACACAGTCCTGATCATGCAACTCCACTGACACAGTCCTGATCATGCCACTCCACTGACACAGCCCTGATCATGCCACTCCACTGACACAGGCCTGATCATGCAACTCCACTGACACAGTCCTGATCATGCCACTCCACTGACACAGGCCTGATCGTGCCACTCCACTGACGCAGTCCTGTTCATGCCACTCCACGGGCACAGTTCTGATCATGTCACTCCACTGACACAGTCCTGATCATGCCATTCCACTGACACGGTCCTGATCATGCCATTCCACTGACACAGGCCTGATCATGCCATTCCACTGACACAGTCCTGATCATGCCATTCCACTGACACAGTCCTGATCATGCCACTCCACTGACACAGTCCTGATCATTCCATTCCACTGACACATCCCTGATCATGCCATTCCACTGACACAGGCCTGATCATGCCACTCCACTGACACAGTCCTGATCATCCCACTCCACTGACACAGGCCTGATCATGCCACTCCACTGACACAGTCCTGATCATGCCACTCCACTGACACAGGCCTGATCATGCCACTCCACTGACACAGTCCTGATCATGCCATTCCACTGACACATTCCTGATCATGCCACTCCACTGACACAGTCCTGATCATGCCACTCCACTGACACAGTCCTGATCATGCCACTCCACTGACACAGGCCTGATCATGCCACTCCACTGACACAGTCCTGATCATTCCATTCCACTGACACATCCCTGATCATGCCATTCCACTGACACAGGCCTGATCATGCCACTCCACTGACACAGTCCTGATCATGCCACTCCACTGACACAGGCCTGATCATGCCATTCCACTGACACAGGCCTGATCATGCCACTCCACTGACACAGTCCTGATCATGCCACTCCACTGACACAGTCCTGATCATGCCACTCCACTTACACAGTCCTGATCATGCCATTCCACTGACACAGCCCTGATCATGCCATTCCACTGACACAGGCCTGATCATGCCACTCCACTGACACAGTCCTGATCATCCCACTCCACTGACTCAGTCCTGATCATGCCATTCCACTTACACAGTCCTGATCATGCCATTCCACTGACACAGTCCTGATCATGCCATTCCACTGACACAGCCCTGATCATGCCATTCCACTGACACAGTCCTGATCATGCCACTCCACTGACACAGTCCTGATCGTGCCACTCCACTGACACAGTCCTGATCATGCCATTCCACTGACACAGTCCTGATCATGCCATTCCACTGACACAGCCCTGATCATGCCACTCCACTGACACAGTCCTGATCACGCCATTCCACTGACACAGCCCTGATCATGCCATTCCACTGACACAGTCCTGATCATGCCACTCCACTGACACAGGCCTGATCATGCCACTCCACTGACACATTCCTGATCATGCCACTCCACTGACACAGTCCTGATCATGCCATTCCACTGACACAGTCCTGATCATGCCACTCCACTGACACAGTCCTGATCATGCCATTCCACTGACACAGTCCTGATCATGCCACTCCACGGGCACAGTCCTGATCATGCCATTCCACTGACACAGGCCTGATCATGCCACTCCACTGACACAGTCCTGATCATGCCACTCCACTGACACAGTCCTGATCATGCCACTCCACTTACACAGTCCTGATCATGCCATTCCACTGACACAGCCCTGATCATGCCATTCCACTGACACAGGCCTGATCATGCCACTCCACTGACACAGTCCAGATCATCCCACTCCACTGACTCAGTCCTGATCATGCCATTCCACTTACACAGTCCTGATCATGCCATTCCACTGACACAGTCCTGATCATGCCATTCCACTGACACAGCCCTGATCATGCCATTCCACTGACACAGTCCTGATCATGCCACTCCACTGACACAGTCCTGATCGTGCCACTCCACTGACACAGGCCTGATCGTGCCATTCCACTGACACAGTCCTGATCGTGCCATTCCACTGACACAGTCCTGATCGTGCCACTCCACCGACACAGTCCTGATCATGCAACTCCACTGACACAGTCCTGATCATGCCACTCCACTGACACAGTCCTGATCATGCCACTCCACTGACACAGGCCTGATCATGCAACTCCACTGACACAGTCCTGATCATGCCACTCCACTGACACAGGCCTGATCGTGCCACTCCACTGACACAGTCCTGATCACGCCACTCCACTGACACCGTCCTGATCACGCCATTCCACGCACACAGTCCTGATCACGCCACTCCACTGACACAGCCCTGATCACGCCATTCCACTGACACAGCCCTGATCATGCCATTCCACTGACACAGTCCTGATCATGCCATTCCACTGACACAGGCCTGATCATGCCACTCCACTGACACAGTCCTGATCACGCCACTCCACTGACACAGTCCTGATCACGCCACTCCACTGACACAGTCCTGATCGTGCAATTCCACTGGCACAGTCCTGATCGTGCCATTCCACTGGCACAGTCCTGATCATGCCACTCCACTGACACAGTCCTGATCATGCCACTCCACTGACACAGGCCTGATCATGCCATTCCACTGACACAGTCCTGATCATGCCACTCCACGGGCACAGTCCTGATCATCCCACTCCACTGACACAGTCCTGATCATGCCACTCCACTGACACAGTCCTGATCATGCCACTCCACTGACGCAGTCCTGTTCATGCCACTCCACTGACACAGTCCTGATCATCCCACTCCACTGACACAGTCCTGATCATGCCACTCCACTGACACAGTCCTGATCATGCCACTCCACTGACGCAGTCCTGTTCATGCCACTCCACGGGCACAGTTCTGATCATGTCACTCCACTGACACAGTCCTGATCATGCCATTCCACTGACACTGTCCTGATCATGCCATTCCACTGACACAGGCCTGATCATGCCATTCCACTGACACAGTCCTGATCATGCCATTCCACTGACACAGTCCTGATCATTCCATTCCACTGACACATCCCTGATCATGCCATTCCACTGACACAGGCCTGATCATGCCACTCCACTGACACAGTCCTGATCATGCCACTCCACTGACACAGGCCTGATCATGCCACTCCACTGACACAGTCCTGATCATGCCACTCCACTGACACAGGCCTGATCATGCCACTCCACTGACACAGTCCTGATCATGCCATTCCACTGACACAGTCCTGATCATGCCACTCCACGGACACAGTCCTGATCATGCCACTCCACTGACACAGTCCTGATCATGCCACTCCACTGACACAGGCCTGATCATGCCACTCCACTGACACAGTCCTGATCATGCCACTCCACTGACACAGGCCTGATCATGCCACTCCACTGACACAGTCCTGATCATGCCACTCCACCGACACAGTCCTGATCATGCCATTCCACTGACACAGTCCTGATCATGCCACTCCACTGACACAGTCCTGATCATTCCATTCCACTGACACATCCCTGATCATTCCATTCCACTGACACATCCCTGATCATGCCACTCCACTGACACAGTCCTGATCATGCCATTCCACTGACACAGTCCTGATCATGCCACTCCACTGACACAGTCCTGATCATGCCACTCCACTGACACATTCCTGATCATGCCACTCCACTGACACAGTCCTGATCATGCCATTCCACTGACACAGTCCTGATCATGCCACTCCACTGACACAGTCCTGATCATGCCATTCCACTGACACAGTCCTGATCATGCCACTCCACGGGCACAGTCCTGATCATGCCATTCCACTGACACAGTCCTGATCATGCCACTCCACGGGCACAGTCCTGATCATGCCATTCCACTGACACAGTACTGATCATGCCATTCCACTGACACAGTCCTGATCATGCCACTCCACTGACACAGGCCTGATCATGCCACTCCACTGACACAGTCCTGATCATCCCACTCCACTGACACGGTCCTGATCATGCCATTCCACTGACACAGTCCTGATCATGCCACTCCATGGAGACAGTCCTGAGAATGCCATTCCACTGACACAGTCCTGATCATCCCACTCCACTGACACGGTCCTGATCATGCCACCCCACTGACACAGTCCTGATCATCCCACTCCACTGACACAGTCCTGATCATGCCACTCCACTGACACAGTCCTGATCATGCATTCCACTGACACAGCCCTGATCATGCCACTCCACTGACACAGTCCTGATCATGCCACTCCACTGACACAGTCCTGATCATGCCATTCCACTGACACAGTCCTGATCATGCCACTCCACTGACACAGTCCTGATCATGCCACTCCACTGACACAGCCCTGATCATGCCATTCCACTGACACAGTCCTGATCATGCCACTCCACTGACACAGTCCTGATCATGCCATTCCACTGACACAGTCCTGATCATGCCATTCCACTGACTCATCCCTGATCATGCCATTCCACTGACACAGTCCTGATCATGCCATTCCACTGACACAGTCCTGATCATACCACTCCACTGACACAGTCCTGATCATGCCATTCCACTGACACAGTCCTGATCATGCCACTCCACTGACACAGCCCTGATCATGCCACTCCACTGACACAGCCCTGATCATGCCACTCCACGGACACAGCCCTGATCATGCCATTCCACTGACACAGTCCTGATCATACCACTCCACTGACACAGTCCTGATCATGCCATTCCACTGACTCATCCCTGATCATGCCATTCCACTGACACAGTCCTGATCATGCCATTCCACTGACACAGTCCTGATCATACCACTCCACTGACACAGTCCTGATCATGCCATTCCACTGACACAGTCCTGATCATGCCACTCCACTGACACAGCCCTGATCATGCCACTCCACTGACACAGCCCTGATCATGCCACTCCACGGACACAGCCCTGATCATGCCATTCCACTGACACAGTCCTGATCATACCACTCCACTGACACAGTCCTGATCATGCCATTCCACTGACACAGTCCTGATCATGCCATTCCACTGACACAGTCCTGATCATGCCATTCCACTGACACAGTCCTGATCATGCCACTCCACCGACACAGACCTGATCATGCCATTCCACTTACACAGTCCTGATCATGCCATTCCACTGACACAGTCCTGATCATGCCATTCCACTGACACAGCCCTGATCATGCCATTCCACTGACACAGGCCTGATCATGCCACTCCACTGACACAGTCCTGATCATGCCACTCCACTGACGCAGCCCTGATCATGCCACTCCACTGACACAGCCCTGATCATGCCACTCCACTGACACAGTCCTGATCATGCCACTCCACTGACACAGGCCTGATCATGCAACTCCACTGACACAGTCCTGATCATGCCACTCCACTGACACAGTCCTGATCGTGCCACTCCACTGACACAGGCCTGATCGTGCCATTCCACTGACACAGTCCTGATCGTGCCATTCCACTGACACAGTCCTGATCGTGCCACTCCACTGACACAGTCCTGATCCTGCCACTCCACCGACACAGTCCTGATCATGCAACTCCACCGACACAGTCCTGATCATGCAACTCCACTGACACAGTCCTGATCATGCCACTCCACTGACACAGTCCTGATCATGCCACTCCACTGACACAGGCCTGATCATGCAACTCCACTGACACAGTCCTGATCATGCCACTCCACTGACACAGGCCTGATCGTGCCACTCCACTGACACAGTCCTGATCACGCCACTCCACTGACACCGTCCTGATCACGCCATTCCACGGACACAGTCCTGATCACGCCACTCCACTGACACAGCCCTGATCACGCCATTCCACTGACACAGCCCTGATCATGCCATTCCACTGACACAGTCCTGATCATGCCATTCCACTGACACAGGCCTGATCATGCCACTCCACTGACACAGTCCTGATCACGCCACTCCACTGACACAGTCCTGATCACGCCACTCCACTGACACAGTCCTGATCGTGCCATTCCACTGGCACAGTCCTGATCATGCCACTCCACGGGCACAGTCCTGATCATCCCACTCCACTGACACAGTCCTGATCATGCCACTCCACTGACACAGTCCTGATCATGCCACTCCACTGACACAGCCCTGATCATGCCATTCCACTGACACAGTCCTGATCATCCCACTCCACGGACACAGTCCTGATCATCCCACTCCACGGACACAGCCCTGATCATCCCACTCCACGGACACAGCCCTGATCATGCCATTCCACTGACACAGTCCTGATCATGCCACTCCACTGACGCAGTCCTGTTCATGCCACTCCACTGACACAGTCCTGATCATCCCACTCCACTGACACAGTCCTGATCATGCCACTCCACTGACACAGGCCTGATCGTGCCACTCCACTGACACAGTCCTGATCACGCCACTCCACTGACACCGTCCTGATCACGCCATTCCACGGACACAGTCCTGATCACGCCACTCCACTGACACAGCCCTGATCACGCCATTCCACTGACACAGCCCTGATCATGCCATTCCACTGACACAGTCCTGATCATGCCATTCCACTGACACAGGCCTGATCATGCCACTCCACTGACACAGTCCTGATCACGCCACTCCACTGACACAGTCCTGATCACGCCACTCCACTGACACAGTCCTGATCGTGCCATTCCACTGGCACAGTCCTGATCATGCCACTCCACGGGCACAGTCCTGATCATCCCACTCCACTGACACAGTCCTGATCATGCCACTCCACTGACACAGTCCTGATCATGCCACTCCACTGACACAGCCCTGATCATGCCATTCCACTGACACAGTCCTGATCATGCCACTCCACGGGCACAGTCCTGATCATCCCACTCCACTGACACAGTCCTGATCATGCCACTCCACTGACACAGTCCTGATCATGCCACTCCACTGACACAGCCCTGATCATGCCATTCCACTGACACAGTCCTGATCATCCCACTCCACGGACACAGTCCTGATCATCCCACTCCACGGACACAGCCCTGATCATCCCACTCCACGGACACAGCCCTGATCATCCCACTCCACGGACACAGCCCTGATCATGCCATTCCACTGACACAGTCCTGATCATGCCACTCCACTGACGCAGTCCTGTTCATCCCACTCCACTGACACAGTCCTGATCATGCCACTCCACTGACACAGCCCTGATCATGCCATTCCACTGACACAGTCCTGATCATCCCACTCCACGGACACAGTCCTGATCATCCCACTCCACGGACACAGCCCTGATCATCCCACTCCACGGACACAGTCCTGATCATGCCACTCCACTGACACAGTCCTGATCATGCCATTCCACTGACACAGTCCTGATCATGCCACTCCACTGACACAGTCCTGATCATTCCATTCCACTGACACATCCCTGATCATGCCATTCCACTGACACAGGCCTGATCATGCCACTCCACTGACACAGTCCTGATCATGCCACTCCACTGACACAGGCCTGATCATGCCACTCCACTGACACAGTCCTGATCATGCCACTCCACTGACACAGGCCTGATCATGCCACTCCACTGACACAGTCCTGATCATGCCATTCCACTGACACAGGCCTGATCATGCCACTCCACTGACACAGTCCTGATCATGCCATTCCACTGACACAGTCCTGATCATGCCACTCCACTGACACAGTCCTGATCATTCCATTCCACTGACACATCCCTGATCATTCCATTCCACTGACACATCCCTGATCATGCCACTCCACTGACACAGTCCTGATCATGCCATTCCACTGACACAGTCCTGATCATGCCACTCCACTGACACAGTCCTGATCATGCCACTCCACTGACACAGTCCTGATCTTGCCACTCCACTGACACAGGCCTGATCATGCCACTCCACTGACACAGTCCTGATCATGCCACTCCACTGACACAGTCCTGATCATGCCACTCCACTGACACAGGCCTGATCATGCCACTCCACTGACACATTCCTGATCATGCCACTCCACTGACACAGTCCTGATCATGCCATTCCACTGACACAGTCCTGATCATGCCACTCCACTGACACAGTCCTGATCATGCCATTCCACTGACACAGTCCTGATCATGCCACTCCACGGGCACAGTCCTGATCATGCCATTCCACTGACACAGTCCTGATCATGCCACTCCACGGGCACAGTCCTGATCATGCCATTCCACTGACACAGTCCTGATCATGCCATTCCACTGACACAGTCCTGATCATTCCACTCCACTGACACAGTCCTGATCATGCCACTCCACTGACACAGTCCTGATCATGCCACTCCACTGACACAGGCCTGATCATGCCACTCCACTGACACAGTCCTGATCATCCCACTCCACTGACACAGTCCTGATCATGCCATTCCACTGACACAGTCCTGATCATGCCACTCCATGGAGACAGTCCTGATCATGCCATTCCACTGACACAGTCCTGATCATCCCACTCCACTGACACGGTCCTGATCATGCCACCCCACTGACACAGTCCTGATCATCCCACTCCACTGACACAGTCCTGATCATGCCACTCCACTGACACAGTCCTGATCATGCATTCCACTGACACAGCCCTGATCATGCCACTCCACTGACACAGTCCTGATCATGCCATTCCACTGACACAGTCCTGATCATGCCACTCCACTGACACAGTCCTGATCATGCCATTCCACTGACACAGTCCTGATCATGCCACTCCACTGACACAGCCCTGATCATGCCATTCCACTGACACAGTCCTGATCATGCCACTCCACGGACTCAGTCCTGATCATGCCACTCCACTGGCACAGCCCTGATCATGCCATTCCACTGACTCATCCCTGATCATGCCATTCCACTGACACAGTCCTGATCATGCCACTCCACGGACACAGTCCTGATCATGCCACTCCACTGACACAGTCCTGATCATGCCATTCCACTGACTCATCCCTGATCATGCCACTCCACTGACACAGTCCTGATCATGCCATTCCACTGACACAGTCCTGATCATGCCATTCCACTGACTCATCCCTGATCATGCCATTCCACTGACACAGTCCTGATCATGCCACTCCACGGACACAGTCCTGATCATGCCACTCCACTGACACAGTCCTGATCATGCCATTCCACTGACACAGTCCTGATCATGCCATTCCACTGACACAGTCCTGATCATGCCATTCCACTGACTCATCCCTGATCATGCCATTCCACTGACACAGTCCTGATCATGCCACTCCACTGACACAGTCCTGATCATGCCCCTCCACTGACACAGTCCTGATCATGCCACTCCACTGACACAGTCCTGATCATGCCACTCCACTGACACAGTCCTGATCATGCCACTGCACGGACACAGTCCTGATCATGCCATTCCACTGACTCATCCCTGATCATGCCATTCCACTGACACAGTCCTGATCATGCCATTCCACTGACACAGTCCTGATCATGCCATTCCACTGAGACAGCCCTGATCATGCCAGTCCACGGGCACATCCCTGATCATGCCACTCCACGGGCACAGTCCTGTTCATGCCAGTCCACGGGCACAGCCCTGATCATGCCATTCCACTGACACAGCTCTGATCATGCCAGTCCACGGGCACATCCCTGATCATGCCACTCCACGGGCACAGTCCTGATCATGCCAGTCCACGGGCACAGCCCTGATCATGCCATTCCACTGAGACAGCCCTGATCATGCCAGTCCACGGGCACAGTCCTGATCATGCCATTCCACTGACACAGTCCTGATCATGCCATTCCACTGAGACAGCCCTGATCATGCCAGTCCACGGGCACATCCCTGATCATGCCACTCCACGGGCACAGTCCTGTTCATGCCAGTCCACGGGCACAGCCCTGATCATGCCATTCCACTGACACAGCTCTGATCATGCCAGTCCACGGGCACATCCCTGATCATGCCACTCCACGGGCACAGTCCTGATCATGCCAGTCCACGGGCACAGCCCTGATCATGCCATTCCACTGAGACAGCCCTGATCATGCCACTCCACAGGCACAGTCCTGCAGACAGCAGCTGACCTGGTTCGATGAAGTTGGGAACCGAAGGTTGAACTTCATACTGATTTTTGTGGTCCGGGTTGGAGAAGTCATCCATTTGACTGTTGAAGATGATGCCACTGGTGTTAGACCTCACCTTGGATCCAAAACTGCAACAGGAAGGAGTGATATTGTCATGGAGATAAAGCACAGAGAGAGGCCCTTCAGCTCACCTTGTCCATGCTGAGCACCAACCACCCAGTTTCACTAATCCTTCATTCTCCCGACATCCCCATCATTGCTCTGATTCTACCATATACAGATATACACTGATGGAACTTACCTTGGCCAATTAACCTACTAACCCACGTGATGAGGAGCAAATCAGAAACACCACACAGACAGCACCCAAGGTCAGGACCGAGCCCGGGTCTCTGGAACTGGGAGACAGTGGACTGCATCACTGGACCTCCCATTAGCAAAACAAATTTAGGCGACAGAGACTTCAAACAAAAGTGAACTTCACAAAGACATCTTTGTAAGTGGGAGGGAATGTTGGGTGCAGTGATAGGATCTCACTCTCGTTCTAAGGATGATCGACTCCTCCAGGATTTCAGCGACACACACCGACTGCTGGAGGAGGTCCGCAGGTCAGGCAACACCAACGGACAGTCGGAGTTTCAAGCTGAGCCCTTTCATCTGCACTTCGGATAACTCTTCCCTGGAATATGGACCACAGTGCTGAAAGGCTGGATGAATCAATGAGAAGTAGTCTCTCGAAGTCCGAGGAAGACGAGTGTGTTGCGCGGTCAATGTCTGTGGGGACGCATATGACTTCTGAGGGCGAATCCGAAGTGCAGATGGGGCAAGGAGCTCCACCTGTTGGGGCAGGAGCGGACGCCTGTTGGGGCAGGAGCTCCACCTGTTGGGGCAGGAGCGGACGCCTGTTGGGGCAGGAGCTCCACCTGTTGGGGCAGGAGCGGACGCCTGTTGGGGCAGGAGCGGAAGCCTTCCTGTGTCTCTCTTGACTTGCCCTGAGGCGCTGCATGTGCCAGTTGGCTTGGAAGTTGTTTGCTGCCTTGGAGCATAGATTGCGCCACTTGGACCGGTCAGCAGCAGTGTGTTCGAGATCGCGGGGCTGGAGTTTGGCCCACTTACGGTTTGACTTGAGGTTGTCCTTGTACCTCTTCCTTGGGCGACCTTGGGCACGGTTGCCCTGCTCCAGTTCTCCGTAGAACAACTGGCGCGGCATTCTGGACTCATCCATGCGGATCAGACGGCCGGTCCATCTGAGCTGAGCCTTCAAAACCTTGGCTTCAATGCCTGTGGAATTGGCTCGGTCCAGGACTGTCAGCTTGGAGATACGGTCTTGCCAGCGGATTTACATGATTGATCGCAGAGCGCGATTGTGGAATTGGCTCGGTCCAGGACTGTCAGCTTGGAGATACGGTCTTGCCAGCGGATTTACATGATTGATCGCAGAGCGCAATTGTGGAATTGGCTCGGTCCAGGACTGTCAGCTTGGAGATACGGTCTTGCCAGCGGATTTACATGATTGATCGCAGAGCGCGATTGTGGAACTGCCTCGGTCCAGGACTGTCAGCTTGGAGATACGGTCTTGCCAGTGGATTTACATGATTGATCGCAGAGCGCGATTGTGGAAGTGGCTCCGTCCAGGACTGTCAGGTTGAGATACGGTCTTGCCAGCGGATTTACATGATTAATCGCAGAGCGCGATTGTGGAACTGCCTCGGTCCAGGACTGTCAGCTTGGAGATACGGTCTTGCCAGCGGATTTACATGATTGATCGCAGAGCGCGATTGTGGAACTGCCTCGGTCCAGGACTGTCAGCTTGGAGATACGGTCTTGCCAGCGGATTTACATGATTGATCGCAGAGCGCGATTGTGAAACTGGCTCGGTCCAGGACTGTCAGCTTGGAGATACGGTCTTGCCAGTGGATTTACATGATTGATCGCAGAGCGCGATTGTGGAAGTGGCTCGGTCCAGGACTGTCAGCTTGGAGATACGGTCTTGCCAGTGGATTTACATGATTGATCGCAGAGCGCGATTGTGGAAGTGGCTCGGTCCAGGACTGTCAGCTTGGAGATACTGTCTTGCCAGTGTATTTACATGATTGATCGCAGAGCGCGATTGTGGAATTGCCTCGGTCCTGGACTGTCAGGTTGGAGATACGGTCTTGCCAGCGGATTTACATGATTGATCGCAGAGCGCGATTGTGGAATTGGCTCGGTCCAGGACTGTCAGGTTGGAGATACGGTCTTGCCAGCGGATTTACATGATTGATCGCAGAGCGCGATTGTGGAATGGGCTCGGTCCAGGACTGTCAGCTTGGAGATACGGTCTTGCCAGTGGATTTACATGATTGATCGCAGAGCGCGATTGTGGAATTGCCTCGGTCCAGGACTGTCAGGTTGGAGATACGGTCTTGCCAGCGGATTTACATGATTGATCGCAGAGCGCGATTGTGGAATTGGCTCGGTCCAGGACTGTCAGGTTGGAGATACGGTCTTGCCAGCGGATTTACATGATTGATCGCAGAGCGCGATTGTGGAATTGGCTCGGTCCAGGACTGTCAGGTTGGAGATACGGTCTTGCCAGCGGATTTACATGATTGATCGCAGAGCGCGATTGTGGAATTGGCTCGGTCCAGGACTGTCAGGTTGGAGATACGGTCTTGCCAGCGGATTTACATGATTGATCACAGAGCGCGATTGTGGAATTGGCTCGGTCCAGGACTGTCAGGTTGAGATACGGTCTTGCCAGCGGATTTACATGATTGATTGCAGAGCGCGATTGTGGAATTGGCTCGGTCCAGGACTGTCAGCTTGGAGATACGGTCTTGCCAGCGGATTTACATGATTGATCACAGAGCGCGATTGTGGAATTGGCTCGGTCCAGGACTGTCAGGTTGAGATACGGTCTTGCCAGCGGATTTACATGATTGATTGCAGAGCGCGATTGTGGAATTGGCTCGGTCCAGGACTGTCAGCTTGGAGATACGGTCTTGCCAGCGGATTTACATGATTGATTGCAGAGCGCGATTGTGGAACTGCCTCGGTCCAGGACTGTCAGGTTGGAGATACGGTCTTGCCAGCGGATTTACATGATTGATTGCAGAGCGCGATTGTGGAACTGCCTCGGTCCAGGACTGTCAGGTTGGAGATACGGTCTTGCCAGCGGATTTACATGATTGATTGCAGAGCGCGATTGTGGAACTGCCTCGGTCCAGGACTGTCAGGTTGGAGATACGGTCTTGCCAGCGGATTTACATGATTGATTGCAGAGCGCGATTGTGGAATTGGCTCCGTCCAGGACTGTCAGCTTGGAGATACGGTCTTGCCAGCGGATTTACATGATTGATTGCAGAGCGCGATTGTGGAACTGCCTCGGTCCAGGACTGTCAGCTTGGAGATACGGTCTTGCCAGCGGATTTACATGATTGATTGCAGAGCGCGATTGTGGAATTGGCTCGGTCCAGGACTGTCAGCTTGGAGATACCGTCTTGCCAGCGGATTTACATGATTGATCGCAGAGCGCGATAGTGGAATTGCCTCGGTCCAGGACTGTCAGCTTGGAGAAACGGTCTTGCCAGCGGATTTGCATGATTGATCGCAGAGCGCGATTGTGGAATTGTTCAAGCTGTTTGACATGTCTGCGATACAGTGTCCAGGTTTCACAGCCATATAGAAGTGATGAGACCACAACAGCATTGTAAACACGAGTGAATCTGCAGATGCTGGAAATAAATAAAAACACAAAATGCTGGCAGAACTCAGCAGGCCAGACAGCATCTATGGGAGGAGGTAGTGACGATGTTTCGGGCCGAAACCTTCAGATTAGTGGAGAGGTGAATGTCTTTGTGCTGCAGAACTTTGACCCGAAGCCTTCCGAGTGCCTGGCTTGCTTTCTGGATCCTAGACGTGATTTCTTTATCAAGGGCACCGTCACTGGAGATGGTACTCCACAGGTATTTGACGTTGCCAATAGTCAGTGCTAATCATGCCCTGAAAACCAAGTTTTGCAAAGCAAAAGATAGGGCATACAACAAAGCAAACATTAGTGGGAAGTTGTAGGATTGGGAAGCTTTTAAAAACCAATAGAAGGCAACTAAAAAAGCAGAAAGGAGAGGAAAGACGAAATATGAGGTCAGGCCAGCAAATCATGTAAAAGGGTTTTATTTTTCCAAATATATAAATATATTGAGAGTAAAAGAGAGGCAAGAGTGGATATCACTGTGGTGAACTACATATACCTGTCTGGACACGCCCCCTGCTGACTGCTCCTGTGGCTCCTCCCACAGACCCCGGTACATCAATCACACTGCTGGAAAGTTATGCTGAAGGGGTAGCAATGGGAGGCAGACAAAATGGTGGATGAACTCAATAAATATTTTGTGTCAGTCTTTACTGTGGAAGATACAGATAGAATACCAGTAATTTGAGAACGTCAGGGAGTCGGAGTGTTGTTGCTATTACTAAGGAGAAGGTGAGAAATGTAAATGGACCAGATGAACTACACCCCAGAGTTCTGAAAGAAGTAGCTGAGGAGATTGTGGTGGCTTTAGTAATGATAGTTCAAAAACCATTGGATTCCTCAGTGATTCCGGAGTACAGGAAAATTGTAAATGTCCCTCCACTCTTTAAGGGAGGGAGGCAAGAGAATAGAAATTATGGCCAGTTAGCCTAACTCAAATGGTTGGGAAAATGTTGGAGTTCATTATTAAGGATGAGGTTTCAGGGTAATTGGTGACACATTGATAAGATAGGCCAAACTCAGCATATTTTCCTTAAGGGGAAATCTTGCCTGATAAATCTGTTGGAGTTCTTTGACAAGACAAAGGAGAGTCGGTGGAGGATGCTAAACTGGATTTTCAGAAGGCCTTTGACAAGATGCTGTAGATAAGCCTGCTGTACAAGATAAGAACCCATGGTATTACAGGAACGGTACGAGGGGATGGAAGATTGTCTGACTGACAGGAAGCAGAGTGGGAATAATGGGAGACTTTCTGGTCAGCTGACTGTTGGCGGCCCGCAGAGGTCGGTGTTGTAGCTAGGAAAGGCATGTAATGAAGGTAATGACACAGTTGTAATTGGGACTTCATTTTGCAAAGGGATTTGGGTAAGTCAGGTTGGTGTCCTGTCACGAGAGAGGGTATTTGTTGATGCCTACGAGATGGCTTTTTAGAGCAGCTTGTGCTTGAGCCTACTCGGGGAAAGGACATCTTAAATTGGATGTTGTGGAATAACCCAGATCTTAGTGGGGAATTTAACATAAAAGAACCCTGAGGAGGCAGTGATGATAATATGATTGAATTCATAACGCAATTTGAGAGGGAGAAGCATAAGTCAGGTGTATCAGTATCGCAATGGAATAAAGGGAATTACAGAGGCACGAGAGAGGAGCTTGCCCAGGTGGGTCGGAGGAGGATACAGGTGGGGATGACGACAGAGCAGAGATGGCTGACGTTTCTGGGAATAGTTCACAAGGCGCAGGATAGATATGTCCCACAGAAGCAGTGTTCTCAAATGGCAGGAGTAGGCAACTGTGGCTGAGGAGGGAAGTTAAGGACTGCATAAAAAGCCACGGAAAGGGCATCTAAGGCAGCAAAAGTGAGTGGGAAGTTGGGTGATTGGGAATGAAAGCGTCGAACCCAGCCTCGCAGACGCAGCACACAATGAAAGCGTCGAACCCAGCCTCGCAGACGCAGCACACAGTGAAAGCTCCGTCGAACCCAGCCTCGCAGACGCAGCACACAGTGAAAGCTCCGTCGAACCCAGCCTCGCAGACGCAGCACACAGTGAAAGCTCCGTCGAACCCAGCCTCACAGACACAGCACACAGTGAAAGCTCCGTCGAACCCAGCCTCGCAGACGCAGCACACAGTGAAAGCTCCGTCGAACCCAGCCTCGCAGACACAGCACACAATGAAAGCTCCGTCGAACCCAGCCTCGCAGACGCAGCACACAGTGAAAGCTCCGTCTAACCCAGCCTCGCAGACACAGCACACAGTGAAAGCTCCGTCGAACCCAGCCTCGCAGACGCAGCACACAGTGAAAGCTCCGTCGAACCCAGCCTCGCAGACGCAGCACACAGTGAAAGCTCCGTCGAACCCAGCCTCGCAGACGCAGCACACAGTGAAAGCTCCGTCGAACCCAGCCTCGCAGACGCAGCACACAATGAAAGCTCCGTCGAACCCAGCCTCGCAGACGCAGCACACAATGAAAGCTCCGTCGAACCCAGCCTCGCAGACGCAGCACACAATGAAAGCTCCGTCGAACCCAGCCTCGCAGACGCAGCACACAATGAAAGCTCCGTCGAACCCAGCCTCGCAGACGCAGCACACAGTGAAAGCTCCGTCGAACCCAGCCTCGCAGACACAGCACACAATGAAAGCTCCGTCGAACCCAGCCTCACAGACGCAGCACACAGTGAAAGCTCCGTCGAACCCAGCCTCACAGACACAGCACACAGTGAAAGCTCCGTCGAACCCAGCCTCGCAGACGCAGCACACAATGAAAGCTCCGTCGAACCCAGCCTCGCAGACACAGCACACAGTGAAAGCTCCGTCGAACCCAGCCTCGCAGACGCAGCACACAATGAAAGCTCCGTCGAACCCAGCCTCGCAGACACAGCACACAATGAAAGCTCCGTCGAACCCAGCCTCGCAGACGCAGCACACAGTGAAAGCTCCGTCGAACCCAGCCTCGCAGACGCACACACAGTGAAAGCTCCGTCGGACCCAGCCTCGCAGACGCAGCACACAGTGAAAGCTCCGTCGAACCCAGCCTCACAGACGCAGCACACAGTGAAAGCTCCGTCGAACCCAGCCTCGCAGACGCAGCACACAGTGAAAGCTCCGTCGAACCCAGCCTCGCAGACGCAGCACACAATGAAAGCTCCGTGGAACCCAGCCTCGCAGACGCAGCACACAGTGAAAGCTCCGTCGAACCCAGCCTCGCAGACGCAGCACACAGTGAAAGCTCCGTCGAACCCAGCCTCGCAGACGCAGCACACAGTTAAAGCTCCGTCGAACCCAGCCTCGCAGACGCAGCACACAATGAAAGCTCCGTCGAACCCAGCCTCACAGACACAGCACACAGTTAAAGCTCCGTCGAACCCAGCCTCGCAGACGCAGCACACAATGAAAGCTCCGTCGAACCCAGCCTCACAGACGCAGCACACAATGAAAGCTCCGTCGGACCCAGCCTCGCAGACACAGCACACAGTGAAAGCTCCATCGAACCCAGCCTCACAGACACAGCACACAGTGAAAGCTCCGTCGAACCCAGCCTCGCAGACGCAGCACACAGTGAAAGCTCCGTCGAACCCAGCCTCGCAGACGCAGCACACAATGAAAGCGTCGAACCCAGCCTCGCAGACGCAGCACACAGTGAAAGCTCCGTCGAACCCAGCCTCGCAGACACAGCACACAATGAAAGCTCCGTCGAACCCAGCCTCGCAGACGCAGCACACAGTGAAAGCTCCGTCGAACCCAGCCTCGCAGACGCAGCACACAATGAAAGCGTCGAACCCAGCCTCGCAGACGCAGCACACAGTGAAAGCTCCGTCGAACCCAGCCTCGCAGACGCAGCACACAGTGAAAGCTCCGTCGAACCCAGCCTCACAGACACAGCACACAATGAAAGCTCCGTCGAACCCAGCCTCACAGACGCAGCACACAGTGAAAGCTCCGTCGAACCCAGCCTCGCAGACACAGCACACAGTGAAAGCTCCGTCGAACCCAGCCTCGCAGACGCAGCACACAGTGAAAGCTCCGTCGAACCCAGCCTCGCAGACGCAGCACACAGTGAAAGCTCCGTCGAACCCAGCCTCGCAGACGCAGCACACAGTGAAAGCTCCGTGGAACCCAGCCTCACAGACGCAGCACACAGTGAAAGCTCCGTCGAACCCAGCCTCGCAGACGCAGCACACAGTGAAAGCTCCGTCGAACCCAGCCTCGCAGACGCAGCACACAATGAAAGCGTCGAACCCAGCCTCGCAGACACAGCACACAGTGAAAGCTCCGTCGAACCCAGCCTCGCAGACGCAGCACACAATGAAAGCTCCGTCGAACCCAGCCTCGCAGACACAGCACACAATGAAAGCTCCGTCGAACCCAGCCTCGCAGACGCAGCACACAGTGAAAGCTCCGTCGAACCCAGCCTCGCAGACGCACACACAGTGAAAGCTCCGTCGAACCCAGCCTCGCAGACGCAGCACACAGTGAAATCTCCGTCGAACCCAGCCTCGCAGACGCAGCACACAGTGAAAGCTCCGTCGAACCCAGCCTCGCAGACGCACACACAGTGAAAGCTCCGTCGAACCCAGCCTCGCAGACGCAGCACACAGTGAAATCTCCGTCGAACCCAGCCTCGCAGACACAGCACACAGTGAAAGCTCCGTCGAACCCAGCCTCGCAGACGCAGCACACAGTGAAAGCTCCGTCGAACCCAGACTCGCAGACACAGCACACAGTGAAAGCTCCGTCGAACCCAGCCTCGCAGACGCAGCACACAATGAAAGCTCCGTCGAACCCAGCCTCGCAGACGCAGCACACAATGAAAGCTCCGTCGAACCCAGCCTCGCAGACGCAGCACACAGTGAAAGCTCCGTCGAACCCAGCCTCGCAGACGCAGCACACAATGAAAGCTCCGTCGGACCCAGACTCACAGACACAGCACACAATGAAAGCTCCGTCGAACCCAGCCTCGCAGACGCAGCACACAGTGAAAGCTCCGTCGAACCCAGCCTCACAGACACAGCACACAATGAAAGCTCCGTCGAACCCAGCCTCACAGACACAGCACACAATGAAAGCTCCGTCGAACCCAGCCTCACAGACGCAGCACACAGTGAAAGCTCCGTCGAACCCAGCCTCACAGACACAGCACACAATGAAAGCTCCGTCGAACCCAGCCTCACAGACACAGCACACAGTGAAAGCTCCGTCGAACCCAGCCTCGCAGACGCAGCACACAGTGAAAGCTCCGTCGGACCCAGACTCACAGACACAGCACACAATGAAAGCTCCGTCGAACCCAGCCTCGCAGACGCAGCACACAATGAAAGCTCCGTCGAACCCAGCCTCGCAGACGCAGCACACAGTGAAAGCTCCGTCGGACCCAGCCTCGCAGACGCAGCACACAGTGAAAGCTCCGTCGAACCCAGCCTCGCAGGCACAGCACACAGTGAAAGCGTCGAACCCAGCCTCGCAGACACAGCACACAGTGAAAGCTCCGTCAAACCCAGCCTCGCAGACGCAGTACACAATGAAAGCTCCGTCGAACCCAGCCTCGCAGACGCAGTACACAATGAAAGCTCCGTCGAAACCAGCCTCACAGACGCAGCACACAGTGAAAGCTCCGTCGAACCCAGCCTCGCAGACACAGCACACAGTGAAAGCGTCGAACCCAGCCTCACAGACACAGTACACAGTGAAAGCTCCGTCGAACCCAGCCTCGCAGACGCAGTACACAGTGAAAGCTCCGTCGAACCCAGCCTCGCAGACGCAGTACACAGTGAAAGCTCCGTCGAACCCAGCCTCGCAGACGCAGCACACAATGAAAGCTCCGTCGAACCCAGCCTCGCAGACGCAGCACACAGTGAAAGCTCTGTCCAACCCAGTCTCGCAGACACAGCACACAGTGAAAGCTCCGTCAGACCCAGCCTCGCAGACGCAGCACACAATGAAAGCTCCGTCAGACCCAGCCTCACAGACACAGCACACAGTGAAAGCTCCGTCGAACCCAGCCTCGCAGACACAGCACACAGTGAAAGCTCCGTCGGACCCAGCCTCGCAGACACAGCACACAGTGAAAGCTCCGTCGAACCCAGCCTCGCAGACGCAGTACACAGTGAAAGCTCCTTCGAACCCAGCCTCGCAGACGCAGTACACAATGAAAGCTCCGTCGAACCCAGCCTCGCAGACACAGCACACAGTTAAAGCTCCGTCGAACCCAGCCTCGCAGACGCAGCACACAGTGAAAGCTCCGTCGAACCCAGCCTCGCAGACACAGCACACAGTGAAAGCTCCGTCGAACCCAGCCTCACAGACGCAGCACACAGTGAAAGCGTCGAACCCAGCCTCGCAGACACAGCACACAGTGAAAGCTCCGTCGAACCCAGCCTCACAGACGCAGCACACAGTGAAAGCTCCGTCGAACCCAGCCTCGCAGACGCAGCACACAGTGAAAGCTCCGTCGAACCCAGCCTCACAGACACAGCACACAGTGAAAGCTCCGTCGAACCCAGCCTCGCAGACGCAGCACACAATGAAAGCTCCGTCGAACCCAGCCTCGCAGACGCAGCACACAGTGAAAGCTCCGTCGAACCCAGCCTCGCAGACGCAGCACACAGTGAAAGCTCCGTCGGACCCAGCCTCGCAGACGCAGCACACAGTGAAAGCTCCGTCGAACCCAGCCTCCCAGACGCAGCACACAGTGAAAGCTCCGTCGAACCCAGCCTCGCAGACGCAGCACACAGTGAAAGCTCCGTCGAACCCAGCCTCGCAGACGCAGCACACAGTGAAAGCTCCGTGGAACCCAGCCTCGCAGACGCAGCACACAGTGAAAGCTCCGTCGAACCCAGCCTCGCAGACGCAGCACACAGTGAAAGCTCCGTCGAACCCAGCCTCGCAGACGCAGCACACAGTTAAAGCTCCGTCGAACCCAGCCTCGCAGACGCAGCACACAATGAAAGCTCCGTCGAACCCAGCCTCACAGACACAGCACACAGTTAAAGCTCCGTCGAACCCAGCCTCGCAGACGCAGCACACAATGAAAGCTCCGTCGAACCCAGCCTCACAGACGCAGCACACAATGAAAGCTCCGTCGGACCCAGCCTCGCAGACACAGCACACAGTGAAAGCTCCGTCGAACCCAGCCTCACAGACACAGCACACAGTGAAAGCTCCGTCGAACCCAGCCTCGCAGACGCAGCACACAGTGAAAGCTCCGTCGAACCCAGCCTCGCAGACGCAGCACACAATGAAAGCGTCGAACCCAGCCTCGCAGACGCAGCACACAGTGAAAGCTCCGTCGAACCCAGCCTCGCAGACACAGCACACAATGAAAGCTCCGTCGAACCCAGCCTCGCAGACGCAGCACACAGTGAAAGCTCCGTCGAACCCAGCCTCGCAGACGCAGCACACAATGAAAGCGTCGAACCCAGCCTCGCAGACACAGCACACAGTGAAAGCTCCGTCGAACCCAGCCTCGCAGACGCAGCACACAGTGAAAGCTCCGTCGAACCCAGCCTCACAGACACAGCACACAATGAAAGCTCCGTCGAACCCAGCCTCACAGACGCAGCACACAGTGAAAGCTCCGTCGAACCCAGCCTCGCAGACACAGCACACAGTGAAAGCTCCGTCGAACCCAGCCTCGCAGACGCAGCACACAGTGAAAGCTCCGTCGAACCCAGCCTCGCAGACGCAGCACACAGTGAAAGCTCCGTCGAACCCAGCCTCGCAGACGCAGCACACAGTGAAAGCTCCGTGGAACCCAGCCTCACAGACGCAGCACACAGTGAAAGCTCCGTCGAACCCAGCCTCGCAGACACAGCACACAGTGAAAGCTCCGTCGAACCCAGCCTCGCAGACGCAGCACACAGTGAAAGCTCCGTCGAACCCAGCCTCGCAGACGCAGTACACAATGAAAGCTCCGTCGAACCCAGCCTCGCAGACGCAGCACACAGTGAAAGCTCCGTCGAACCCAGCCTCGCAGACACAGCACACAGTGAAAGCTCCGTCGAACCCAGCCTCGCAGACGCAGCACACAGTGAAAGCTCCGTCGAACCCAGCCTCGCAGACACAGCACACAATGAAAGCGTCGAACCCAGCCTCACAGACACAGCACACAGTGAAAGCTCCGTCGAACCCAGCCTCGCAGACGCAGCACACAGTGAAAGCTCCGTCGAACCCAGCCTCGCAGACGCTGCACACTTTGAAAGCTCCGTCGAACCCAGCCTCACAGACGCAGCACACAGTGAAAGCTCCGTCGAACCCAGCCTCGCAGACGCAGTACACAGTGAAAGCTCCTTCGAACCCAGCCTCGCAGACGCAGTACACAATGAAAGCTCCGTCGAACCCAGCCTCGCAGACACAGCACACAGTTAAAGCTCCGTCGAACCCAGCCTCGCAGACGCAGCACACAGTGAAAGCTCCGTCGAACCCAGCCTCGCAGACACAGCACACAGTGAAAGCTCCGTCGAACCCAGCCTCACAGACGCAGCACACAGTGAAAGCGTCGAACCCAGCCTCGCAGACACAGCACACAGTGAAAGCTCCGTCGAACCCAGCCTCACAGACGCAGCACACAGTGAAAGCTCCGTCGAACCCAGCCTCGCAGACGCAGCACACAGTGAAAGCTCCGTCGAACCCAGCCTCGCAGACGCAGCACACAGTGAAAGCTCCGTCGAACCCAGCCTCGCAGACGCAGCACACAGTGAAAGCTCCGTCGAACCCAGCCTCGCAGACGCAGCACACAGTGAAAGCTCCGTCGGACCCAGCCTCGCAGACGCAGCACACAGTGAAAGCTCCGTCGGACCCAACCTCGCAGACGCAGCACACAGTGAAAGCTCCGTCGAACCCAGCCTCGCAGACGCAGCACACAGTGAAAGCTCCGTCGGACCCAGCCTCGCAGACGCAGTACACAATGAAAGCTCCGTCGAAACCAGCCTCACAGACGCAGCACACAGTGAAAGCTCCGTCGAACCCAGCCTCGCAGACACAGCACACAGTGAAAGCTCCGTCGGAACCAGCCTCGCAGACACAGCACACAGTGAAAGCTCCGTCGAACCCAGCCTCGCAGACGCAGTACACAGTGAAAGCTCCTTCGAACCCAGCCTCGCAGACGCAGTACACAATGAAAGCTCCGTCGAACCCAGCCTCGCAGACACAGCACACAGTGAAAGCTCCGTCGAACCCAGCCTCGCAGACACAGCACACAATGAAAGCTCCGTCGAACCCAGCCTCACAGACGCAGCACAGAGTGAAAGCTCCGTCGAACCCAGCCTCACAGACGCAGCACACAGTGAAAGCTCCGTCGAACCCAGCCTCGCAGACGCAGCACACAGTGAAAGCTCCGTCGGACCCAGCCTCGCAGACGCAGCACACAGTGAAAGCTCCGTCGAACCCAGCCTCGCAGACGCAGCACACAGTGAAATCTCCGTCGAACCCAGCCTCGCAGACGCAGCACACAGTGAAAGCTCCGTCGGACCCAGCCTCGCAGACGCAGCACACAGTGAAAGCTCCGTCGAACCCAGCCTCACAGACGCAGCACACAGTGAAAGCTCCGTCGAACCCAGCCTCGCAGACGCAGCACACAGTGAAAGCTCCGTCGAACCCATCCTCGCAGACGCAGCACACAATGAAAGCTCCGTCGAACCCAGCCTCGCAGACGCAGCACACAATGAAAGCTCCGTAGAACCCAGCCTCGCAGACGCAGCACACAGTGAAAGCTCCGTCGAACCCAGCCTCGCAGACGCAGCACACAGTGAAAGCTCCGTCGGACCCAGCCTCGCAGACGCAGCACACAGTGAAAGCTCCGTCGAACCCAGCCTCGCAGACGCAGCACACAGTGAAAGCTCCGTCGGACCCAGCCTCGCAGACGCAGCACACAGTGAAAGCTCCGTCGAACCCAGCCTCGCAGACGCAGCACACAGTGAAAGCTCCGTCGAACCCAGCCTCGCAGACGCAGCACACAGTGAAAGCTCCGTCGAACCCAGCCTCGCAGACGCAGCACACAATGAAAGCGTCGAACCCAGCCTCGCAGACGCAGCACACAGTGAAAGCTCCGTCGCACCCAGCCTCGCAGACACAGCACACAATGAAAGCTCCGTCGAACCCAGCCTCGCAGACGCAGCACACAATGAAAGCGTCGAACCCAGCCTCGCAGACACAGCACACAGTGAAAGCTCCGTCGAACCCAGCCTCGCAGACGCAGCACCCAGTGAAAGCTCCGTCGAACCCAGCCTCGCAGACGCAGCACACAGTGAAAGCTCCGTCGAACCCAGCCTCACAGACGCTGCACACAGTGAAAGCTCCGTCGAACCCAGCCTCGCAGACACAGCACACAGTGAAAGCTCCGTCGAACCCAGCCTCGCAGACACAGCACACAGTGAAAGCTCCGTTGAACCCAGCCTCGCAGACACACACACAATGAAAGCTCCGTCGAACCCAGCCTCACAGACACAGCACACAATGAAAGCTCCGTCGGACCCAGCCTCGCAGACACAGCACACAGTGAAAGCTCCGTCGAACCCAGCCTCGCAGACGCAGCACACAGTGAAAGCTCCGTCGAACCCAGCCTCGCAGACGCAGCACACAATGAAAGCTCCGTCGAACCCAGCCTCACAGACACAGCACACAATGAAAGCTCCGTCGGACCCAGCCTCGCAGACACAGCACACAATGAAAGCTCCGTCGAACCCAGCCTCGCAGACGCAGCACACAATGAAAGCTCCGTCGAACCCAGCCTCACAGACACAGCACACAGTGAAAGCTCCGTCGAACCCAGCCTCGCAGACGCAGCACACAGTGAAAGCTCCGTCGAACCCAGCCTCGCAGACGCAGCACACAATGAAAGCGTCGAACCCAGCCTCGCAGACGCAGCACACAGTGAAAGCTCCGTCGAACCCAGCCTCGCAGACACAGCACACAATGAAAGCTCCGTCGAACCCAGCCTCGCAGACGCAGCACACAGTGAAAGCTCCGTCGAACCCAGCCTCGCAGACGCAGCACACAATGAAAGCGTCGAACCCAGCCTCGCAGACACAGCACACAGTGAAAGCTCCGTCGAACCCAGCCTCGCAGACGCAGCACACAGTGAAAGCTCCGTCGAACCCAGCCTCACAGACACAGCACACAATGAAAGCTCCGTCGAACCCAGCCTCACAGACGCAGCACACAGTGAAAGCTCCGTCGAACCCAGCCTCGCAGACACAGCACACAGTGAAAGCTCCGTCGAACCCAGCCTCGCAGACGCAGCACACAGTGAAAGCTCCGTCGAACCCAGCCTCGCAGACGCAGCACACAGTGAAAGCTCCGTCGAACCCAGCCTCGCAGACGCAGCACACAGTGAAAGCTCCGTCGAACCCAGCCTCACAGACGCAGCACACAGTGAAAGCTCCGTCGAACCCAGCCTCGCAGACGCAGCACACAATGAAAGCTCCGTCGAACCCAGCCTCGCAGACACAGCACACAGTGAAAGCTCCGTCGAACCCAGCCTCGCAGACGCAGCACACAATGAAAGCTCCGTCGAACCCAGCCTCGCAGACACAGCACAGAATGAAAGCTCCGTCGAACCCAGCCTCGCAGACGCAGCACACAGTGAAAGCTCCGTCGAACCCAGCCTCGCAGACGCACACACAGTGAAAGCTCCGTCGAACCCAGCCTCGCAGACGCAGCACACAGTGAAATCTCCGTCGAACCCAGCCTCGCAGACACAGCACACAGTGAAAGCTCCGTCGAACCCAGCCTCGCAGACACACACACAGTGAAAGCTCCGTCGAACCCAGCCTCGCAGACGCAGCACACAGTGAAAGCTCCGTCGAACCCAGACTCGCAGACACAGCACACAGTGAAAGCTCCGTCGAACCCAGCCTCGCAGACGCAGCACACAATGAAAGCTCCGTCGAACCCAGCCTCGCAGACGCAGCACACAATGAAAGCTCCGTCGAACCCAGCCTCGCAGACGCAGCACACAGTGAAAGCTCCGTCGAACCCAGCCTCGCAGACGCAGCACACAATGAAAGCTCCGTCGGACCCAGACTCACAGACACAGCACACAATGAAAGCTCCGTCGAACCCAGCCTCGCAGACGCAGCACACAGTGAAAGCTCCGTCGAACCCAGCCTCACAGACACAGCACACAATGAAAGCTCCGTCGAACCCAGCCTCACAGACACAGCACACAATGAAAGCTCCGTCGAACCCAGCCTCACAGACGCAGCACACAGTGAAAGCTCCGTCGAACCCAGCCTCACAGACACAGCACACAATGAAAGCTCCGTCGAACCCAGCCTCACAGACACAGCACACAGTGAAAGCTCCGTCAAACCCAGCCTCGCAGACGCAGCACACAGTGAAAGCTCCGTCGGACCCAGACTCACAGACACAGCACACAATGAAAGCTCCGTCGAACCCAGCCTCGCAGACGCAGCACACAATGAAAGCTCCGTCGAACCCAGCCTCGCAGACGCAGCACACAGTGAAAGCTCCGTCGGACCCAGCCTCGCAGACGCAGCACACAGTGAAAGCTCCGTCGAACCCAGCCTCGCAGGCACAGCACACAGTGAAAGCGTCGAACCCAGCCTCGCAGACACAGCACACAGTGAAAGCTCCGTCAAACCCAGCCTCGCAGACGCAGTACACAATGAAAGCTCCGTCGAACCCAGCCTCGCAGACGCAGTACACAATGAAAGCTCCGTCGAAACCAGCCTCACAGACGCAGCACACAGTGAAAGCTCCGTCGAACCCAGCCTCGCAGACACAGCACACAGTGAAAGCGTCGAACCCAGCCTCACAGACACAGTACACAGTGAAAGCTCCGTCGAACCCAGCCTCGCAGACGCAGTACACAGTGAAAGCTCCGTCGAACCCAGCCTCGCAGACGCAGTACACCGTGAAAGCTCCGTCGAACCCAGCCTCGCAGATGCAGCACACAATGAAAGCTCCGTCGAACCCAGCCTCGCAGACGCAGCACACAGTGAAAGCTCTGTCCAACCCAGTCTCGCAGACACAGCACACAGTGAAAGCTCCGTCAGACCCAGCCTCGCAGACGCAGCACACAATGAAAGCTCCGTCAGACCCAGCCTCACAGACACAGCACACAGTGAAAGCTCCGTCGAACCCAGCCTCGCAGACGCAGCACACAGTGAAAGCTCCGTCGGACCCAGCCTCGCAGACGCAGCACACAATGAAAGCTCCGTCGAACCCAGCCTCGCAGACGCAGCACACAGTGAAAGCTCCGTCGAACCCAGCCTCGCAGACGCAGCACACAGTGAAAGCTCCGTCGGACCCAGCCTCGCAGACGCAGCACACAGTGAAAGCTCCGTCGAACCCAGCCTCGCAGACGCAGCACACAGTGAAAGCTCCGTGGAACCCAGCCTCGCAGACGCAGCACACAGTGAAAGCTCCGTCGAACCCAGCCTCGCAGACGCAGCACACAGTGAAAGCTCCGTCGAACCCAGCCTCGCAGACGCAGCACACAGTTAAAGTTCCGTCGAACCCAGCCTCGCAGACGCAGCACACAATGAAAGCTCCGTCGAACCCAGCCTCACAGACACAGCACACAGTTAAAGCTCCGTCGAACCCAGCCTCGCAGACGCAGCACACAATGAAAGCTCCGTCGAACCCAGCCTCACAGACGCAGCACACAATGAAAGCTCCGTCGGACCCAGCCTCGCAGACACAGCACACAGTGAAAGCTCCGTCGAACCCAGCCTCACAGACACAGCACACAGTGAAAGCTCCGTCGAACCCAGCCTCGCAGACGCAGCACACAGTGAAAGCTCCGTCGAACCCAGCCTCGCAGACGCAGCACACAATGAAAGCGTCGAACCCAGCCTCGCAGACGCAGCACACAGTGAAAGCTCCGTCGAACCCAGCCTCGCAGACACAGCACACAATGAAAGCTCCGTCGAACCCAGCCTCGCAGACGCAGCACACAGTGAAAGCTCCGTCGAACCCAGCCTCGCAGACGCAGCACACAATGAAAGCGTCGAACCCAGCCTCGCAGACACAGCACACAGTGAAAGCTCCGTCGAACCCAGCCTCGCAGACGCAGCACACAGTGAAAGCTCCGTCGAACCCAGCCTCACAGACACAGCACACAATGAAAGCTCCGTCGAACCCAGCCTCACAGACGCAGCACACAGTGAAAGCTCCGTCGAACCCAGCCTCGCAGACACAGCACACAGTGAAAGCTCCGTCGAACCCAGCCTCGCAGACGCAGCACACAGTGAAAGCTCCGTCGAACCCAGCCTCGCAGACGCAGCACACAGTGAAAGCTCCGTCGAACCCAGCCTCGCAGACGCAGCACACAGTGAAAGCTCCGTGGAACCCAGCCTCACAGACGCAGCACACAGTGAAAGCTCCGTCGAACCCAGCCTCGCAGACACAGCACACAGTGAAAGCTCCGTCGAACCCAGCCTCGCAGACGCAGCACACAGTGAAAGCTCCGTCGAACCCAGCCTCGCAGACGCAGTACACAATGAAAGCTCCGTCGAACCCAGCCTCGCAGACGCAGCACACAGTGAAAGCTCCGTCGAACCCAGCCTCGCAGACACAGCACACAATGAAAGCGTCGAACCCAGCCTCGCAGACGCAGCACACAGTGAAAGCTCCGTCGAACCCAGCCTCGCAGACACAGCACACAATGAAAGCGTCGAACCCAGCCTCACAGACACAGCACACAGTGAAAGCTCCGTCGAACCCAGCCTCGCAGACGCAGCACACAGTGAAAGCTCCGTCGAACCCAGCCTCGCAGACGCAGCACACTTTGAAAGCTCCGTCGAACCCAGCCTCACAGACGCAGCACACAGTGAAAGCTCCGTCGAACCCAGCCTCGCAGACGCAGTACACAGTGAAAGCTCCTTCGAACCCAGCCTCGCAGACGCAGTACACAATGAAAGCTCCGTCGAACCCAGCCTCGCAGACACAGCACACAGTTAAAGCTCCGTCGAACCCAGCCTCGCAGACGCAGCACACAGTGAAAGCTCCGTCGAACCCAGCCTCGCAGACACAGCACACAGTGAAAGCTCCGTCGAACCCAGCCTCACAGACGCACTACACAGTGAAAGCGTCGAACCCAGCCTCGCAGACACAGCACACAGTGAAAGCTCCGTCGAACCCAGCCTCACAGACGCAGCACAGTGAAAGCTCCGTCGAACCCAGCCTCACAGACGCAGCACACAGTGAAAGCTCCGTCGAACCCAGCCTCGCAGACGCAGCACACAGTGAAAGCTCCGTCGAACCCAGCCTCGCAGACGCAGCACACAGTGAAAGCTCCGTCGAACCCAGCCTCGCAGACGCAGCACATAGTGAAAGCTCCGTCGAACCCAGCCTCGCAGACGCAGCACACAGTGAAAGCTCCGTCGGACCCAGCCTCGCAGACGCAGCACACAGTGAAAGCTCCGTCGAACCCAACCTCGCAGACGCAGCACACAGTGAAAGCTCCGTCGAACCCAGCCTCGCAGACGCAGCACACAGTGAAAGCTCCGTCGGACCCAGCCTCGCAGACGCAGCACACAGTGAAAGCTCCGTCGAACCCAACCTCGCAGACGCAGCACACAGTGAAAGCTCCGTCGAACCCAGCCTCGCAGACGCAGCACACAGTGAAAGCTCCGTCGAACCCAGCCTCGCAGACGCAGCACACAATGAAAGCGTCGAACCCAGCCTCGCAGACGCAGCACACAGTGAAAGCTCCGTCGAACCCAGCCTCGCAGACACAGCACACAATGAAAGCTCCGTCGAACCCAGCCTCGCAGACGCAGCACACAATGAAAGCGTCGAACCCAGCCTCGCAGACACAGCACACAGTGAAAGCTCCGTCGAACCCAGCCTCGCAGACACAGCACACAGTGAAAGCTCCGTCGAACCCAGCCTCGCAGACGCAGCACACAGTGAAAGCTCCGTCGAACCCATCCTCACAGACACAGCACACAATGAAAGCTCCGTCGAACCCAGCCTCACAGACGCAGCACACAGTGAAAGCTCCGTCGAACCCAGCCTCACAGACACAGCACACAATGAAAGCTCCGTCGAACCCAGCCTCACAGACACAGCACACAGTGAAAGCTCCGTCGAACCCAGCCTCGCAGACACAGCACACAGTGAAAGCTCCGTCGGACCCAGACTCACAGACACAGCACACAATGAAAGCTCCGTCGAACCCAGCCTCGCAGACGCAGTACACAATGAAAGCTCCGTCGAAACCAGCCTCACAGACGCAGCACACAGTGAAAGCTCCGTCGAACCCAGCCTCGCAGACACAGCACACAGTGAAAGCTCCGTCGGACCCAGCCTCGCAGACACAGCACACAGTGAAAGCTCCGTCGAACCCAGCCTCGCAGACGCAGTACACAGTGAAAGCTCCTTCGAACCCAGCCTCGCAGACGCAGTACACAATGAAAGCTCCGTCGAACCCAGCCTCGCAGACACAGCACACAGTGAAAGCTCCGTCGAACCCAGCCTCGCAGACACAGCACACAATGAAAGCTCCGTCGAACCCAGCCTCACAGACGCAGCACAGAGTGAAAGCTCCGTCGAACCCAGCCTCACAGACGCAGCACACAGTGAAAGCTCCGTCGAACCCAGCCTCGCAGACGCAGCACACAGTGAAAGCTCCGTCGGACCCAGCCTCGCAGACGCAGCACACAGTGAAAGCTCCGTCGAACCCAGCCTCGCAGACGCAGCACACAGTGAAAGCTCCGTCGAACCCAGCCTCGCAGACGCAGCACACAGTGAAAGCTCCGTCGGACCCAGCCTCGCAGACGCAGCACACAGTGAAAGCTCCGTCGAACCCAGCCTCGCAGACGCAGCACACAGTGAAAGCTCCGTCGAACCCAGCCTCGCAGACACAGCACACAGTGAAAGCTCCGTCGAACCCATCCTCGCAGACGCAGCACACAATGAAAGCTCCGTCGAACCCAGCCTCGCAGACGCAGCACACAATGAAAGCTCCGTAGAACCCAGCCTCGCAGACGCAGCACACAGTGAAAGCTCCGTCGAACCCAGCCTCGCAGACGCAGCACACAGTGAAAGCTCCGTCGGACCCAGCCTCGCAGACGCAGCACACAGTGAAAGCTCCGTCGAACCCAGCCTCGCAGACGCAGCACACAGTGAAAGCTCCGTCGGACCCAGCCTCGCAGACGCAGCACACAGTGAAAGCTCCGTCGAACCCAGCCTCGCAGACGCAGCACACAGTGAAAGCTCCGTCGGACCCAGCCTCGCAGACGCAGCACACAGTGAAAGCTCCGTCGAACCCAGCCTCGCAGACGCAGCACACAATGAAAGCGTCGAACCCAGCCTCGCAGACGCAGCACACAGTGAAAGCTCCGTCGAACCCAGCCTCGCAGACACAGCACACATTGAAAGCTCCGTCGAACCCAGCCTCGCAGACGCAGCACACAATGAAAGCGTCGAACCCAGCCTCGCAGACACAGCACACAGTGAAAGCTCCGTCGAACCCAGCCTCGCAGACGCAGCACACAGTGAAAGCTCCGTCGAACCCAGCCTCGCAGACGCAGCACACAGTGAAAGCTCCGTCGAACCCAGCCTCACAGACGCAGCACACAGTGAAAGCTCCGTCGAACCCAGCCTCGCAGACACAGCACACAGTGAAAGCTCCGTCGAACCCAGCCTCGCAGACACAGCACACAGTGAAAGCTCCGTCGAACCCAGCCTCGCAGACACACACACAATGAAAGCTCCGTCGAACCCAGCCTCACAGACACAGCACACAATGAAAGCTCCGTCGGACCCAGCCTCGCAGACACAGCACACAGTGAAAGCTCCGTCGAACCCAGCCTCGCAGACGCAGCACACAGTGAAAGCTCCGTCGAACCCAGCCTCGCAGACGCAGCACACAATGAAAGCTCCGTCGAACCCAGCCTCACAGACACAGCACACAATGAAAGCTCCGTCGGACCCAGCCTCGCAGACACAGCACACAGTGAAAGCTCCGTCGAACCCAGCCTCACAGACACAGCACACAGTGAAAGCTCCGTCGAACCCAGCCTCGCAGACGCAGCACACAGTGAAAGCTCCGTCGAACCCAGCCTCGCAGACGCAGCACACAATGAAAGCGTCGAACCCAGCCTCGCAGACGCAGCACACAGTGAAAGCTCCGTCGAACCCAGCCTCGCAGACACAGCACACAATGAAAGCTCCGTCGAACCCAGCCTCGCAGACGCAGCACACAGTGAAAGCTCCGTCGAACCCAGCCTCGCAGACGCAGCACACAATGAAAGCGTCGAACCCAGCCTCGCAGACACAGCACACAGTGAAAGCTCCGTCGAACCCAGCCTCGCAGACGCAGCACACAGTGAAAGCTCCGTCGAACCCAGCCTCACAGACACAGCACACAATGAAAGCTCCGTCGAACCCAGCCTCACAGACGCAGCACACAGTGAAAGCTCCGTCGAACCCAGCCTCGCAGACACAGCACACAGTGAAAGCTCCGTCGAACCCAGCCTCGCAGACGCAGCACACAGTGAAAGCTCCGTCGAACCCAGCCTCGCAGACGCAGCACACAGTGAAAGCTCCGTCGAACCCAGCCTCGCAGACGCAGCACACAGTGAAAGCTCCGTGGAACCCAGCCTCACAGACGCAGCACACAGTGAAAGCTCCGTCGAACCCAGCCTCGCAGACACAGCACACAGTGAAAGCTCCGTCGAACCCAGCCTCGCAGACGCAGCACACAGTGAAAGCTCCGTCGAACCCAGCCTCGCAGACGCAGTACACAATGAAAGCTCCGTCGAACCCAGCCTCGCAGACGCAGCACACAGTGAAAGCTCCGTCGAACCCAGCCTCGCAGACACAGCACACAATGAAAGCGTCGAACCCAGCCTCGCAGACGCAGCACACAGTGAAAGCTCCGTCGAACCCAGCCTCGCAGACACAGCACACAATGAAAGCGTCGAACCCAGCCTCACAGACACAGCACACAGTGAAAGCTCCGTCGAACCCAGCCTCGCAGACGCAGCACACAGTGAAAGCTCCGTCGAACCCAGCCTCGCAGACGCAGCACACAGTGAAAGCTCCGTCGAACCCAGCCTCGCAGACGCAGCACACAGTGAAAGCTCCGTCGAACCATGCCTCGCAGACACAGCACACAGTGAAAGCTCCGTCGAACCCAGCCTCACAGACGCAGCACACAGTGAAAGCGTCGAACCCAGCCTCGCAGACACAGCACACAGTGAAAGCTCCGTCGAACCCAGCCTCACAGACACAGCACAGTGAAAGCTCCGTCGAACCCAGCCTCACAGACGCAGCACACAGTGAAAGCGCCGTCGAACCAGCCTCGCAGACGCAGCACACAGTGAAAGCTCCGTCGAACCCAGCCTCGCAGACGCAGCACACAGTGAAAGCTCCGTCGAACCCAGCCTCGCAGACGCAGCACACAGTGAAAGCTCCGTCGAACCCAGCCTCGCAGACGCAGCACACAGTGAAAGCTCCGTCGGACCCAGCCTCGCAGACGCAGCACACAGTGAAAGCTCCGTCGAACCCAACCTCGCAGACGCAGCACACAGTGAAAGCTCCGTCGAACCCAGCCTCGCAGACGCAGCACACAGTGAAAGCTCCGTCGGACCCAGCCTCGCAGACGCAGCACACAGTGAAAGCTCCGTCGAACCCAACCTCGCAGACGCAGCACACAGTGAAAGCTCCGTCGAACCCAGCCTCGCAGACGCAGCACACAGTGAAAGCTCCGTCGAACCCAGCCTCGCAGACGCAGCACACAATGAAAGCGTCGAACCCAGCCTCGCAGACGCAGCACACAGTGAAAGCTCCGTCGAACCCAGCCTCGCAGACACAGCACACAATGAAAGCTCCGTCGAACCCAGCCTCGCAGACGCAGCACACAATGAAAGCGTCGAACCCAGCCTCGCAGACACAGCACACAGTGAAAGCTCCGTCGAACCCAGCCTCGCAGACGCAGCACACAGTGAAAGCTCCGTCGAACCCATCCTCGCAGACACAGCACACAATGAAAGCTCCGTCGAACCCAGCCTCGCAGACGCAGCACACAGTGAAAGCTCCGTCGAACCCATCCTCACAGACACAGCACACAATGAAAGCTCCGTCGAACCCAGCCTCACAGACGCAGCACACAGTGAAAGCTCCGTCGAACCCAGCCTCACAGACACAGCACACAATGAAAGCTCCGTCGAACCCAGCCTCGCAGACACAGCACACAGTGAAAGCTCCGTCGAACCCAGCCTCGCAGACGCAGCACACAATGAAAGCTCCGTCGAACCCAGCCTCGCAGACACAGCACACAATGAAAGCTCCGTCGAACCCAGCCTCGCAGACGCAGCACACAGTGAAAGCTCCGTCGAACCCAGCCTCGCAGACGCACACACAGTGAAAGCTCCGTCGAACCCAGCCTCGCAGACGCAGCACACAGTGAAATCTCCGTCGAACCCAGCCTCGCAGACACAGCACACAGTGAAAGCTCCGTCGAACCCAGCCTCGCAGACACACACACAGTGAAAGCTCCGTCGAACCCAGCCTCGCAGACGCAGCACACAGTGAAAGCTCCGTCGAACCCAGACTCGCAGACACAGCACACAGTGAAAGCTCCGTCGAACCCAGCCTCGCAGACGCAGCACACAATGAAAGCTCCGTCGAACCCAGCCTCGCAGACGCAGCACACAATGAAAGCTCCGTCGAACCCAGCCTCGCAGACGCAGCACACAGTGAAAGCTCCGTCGAACCCAGCCTCGCAGACGCAGCACACAATGAAAGCTCCGTCGGACCCAGACTCACAGACACAGCACACAATGAAAGCTCCGTCGAACCCAGCCTCGCAGACGCAGCACACAGTGAAAGCTCCGTCGAACCCAGCCTCACAGACACAGCACACAATGAAAGCTCCGTCGAACCCAGCCTCACAGACACAGCACACAATGAAAGCTCCGTCGAACCCAGCCTCACAGACGCAGCACACAGTGAAAGCTCCGTCGAACCCAGCCTCACAGACACAGCACACAATGAAAGCTCCGTCGAACCCAGCCTCACAGACACAGCACACAGTGAAAGCTACGTCGAACCCAGCCTCGCAGACGCAGCACACAGTGAAAGCTCCGTCGGACCCAGACTCACAGACACAGCACACAATGAAAGCTCCGTCGAACCCAGCCTCGCAGACGCAGCACACAATGAAAGCTCCGTCGAACCCAGCCTCGCAGACGCAGCACACAGTGAAAGCTCCGTCGGACCCAGCCTCGCAGACGCAGCACACAGTGAAAGCGTCGAACCCAGCCTCGCAGACGCAGCACACAGTGAAAGCTCCGTCGAACCCAGCCTCGCAGACACAGCACACAGTGAAAGCTCCGTCGAACCCAGCCTCGCAGGCACAGCACACAGTGAAAGCGTCGAACCCAGCCTCGCAGACACAGCACACAGTGAAAGCTCCGTCAAACCCAGCCTCACAGACACAGCACACAATGAAAGCTCCGTCGAACCCAGCCTCACAGACACAGCACACAGTGAAAGCTCCGTCGAACCCAGCCTCGCAGACGCAGCACACAGTGAAAGCTCCGTCGGACCCAGACTCACAGACACAGCACACAATGAAAGCTCCGTCGAACCCAGCCTCGCAGACGCAGCACACAATGAAAGCTCCGTCGAACCCAGCCTCGCAGACGCAGCACACAGTGAAAGCTCCGTCGGACCCAGCCTCGCAGACGCAGCACACAGTGAAAGCTCCGTCGAACCCAGCCTCGCAGACGCAGCACACAGTGAAAGCTCCGTCGAACCCAGCCTCGCAGACACAGCACACAGTGAAAGCTCCGTCGAACCCAGCCTCACAGACGCAGCACACAGTGAAAGCGTCGAACCCAGCCTCGCAGACGCAGCACACAGTGAAAGCTCCGTCGAACCCAGCCTCGCAGACACAGCACACAGTGAAAGCTCCGTCGAACCCAGCCTCGCAGGCACAGCACACAGTGAAAGCGTCGAACCCAGCCTCGCAGACACAGCACACAGTGAAAGCTCCGTCGAACCCAGCCTCGCAGACGCAGCACACAATGAAAGCTCCGTAGAACCCAGCCTCGCAGACGCAGCACACAGTGAAAGCTCCGTCGAACCCAGCCTCGCAGACGCAGCACACAGTGAAAGCTCCGTCGGACCCAGCCTCGCAGACGCAGCACACAGTGAAAGCTCCGTCGAACCCAGCCTCGCAGACGCAGCACACAGTGAAAGCTCCGTCGGACCCAGCCTCGCAGACGCAGCACACAGTGAAAGCTCCGTCGAACCCAGCCTCGCAGACGCAGCACACAGTGAAAGCTCCGTCGAACCCAGCCTCGCAGACGCAGCACACAGTGAAAGCTCCGTCGAACCCAGCCTCGCAGACACAGCACACAGTGAAAGCTCCGTCGAACCCAGCCTCGCAGACGCAGCACACAGTGAAAGCTCCGTCGAACCCAGCCTCGCAGACACAGCACACATTGAAAGCTCCGTCGAACCCAGCCTCGCAGACGCAGCACACAATGAAAGCGTCGAACCCAGCCTCGCAGACACAGCACACAGTGAAAGCTCCGTCGAACCCAGCCTCGCAGACGCAGCACACAGTGAAAGCTCCGTCGAACCCAGCCTCGCAGACGCAGCACACAGTGAAAGCTCCGTCGAACCCAGCCTCACAGACGCAGCACACAGTGAAAGCTCCGTCGAACCCAGCCTCGCAGACACAGCACACAGTGAAAGCTCCGTCGAACCCAGCCTCGCAGACACAGCACACAGTGAAAGCTCCGTCGAACCCAGCCTCGCAGACACACACACAATGAAAGCTCCGTCGAACCCAGCCTCACAGACACAGCACACAATGAAAGCTCCGTCGGACCCAGCCTCGCAGACACAGCACACAGTGAAAGCTCCGTCGAACCCAGCCTCGCAGACGCAGCACACAGTGAAAGCTCCGTCGAACCCAGCCTCGCAGACGCAGCACACAATGAAAGCTCCGTCGAACCCAGCCTCACAGACACAGCACACAATGAAAGCTCCGTCGGACCCAGCCTCGCAGACACAGCACACAGTGAAAGCTCCGTCGAACCCAGCCTCACAGACACAGCACACAGTGAAAGCTCCGTCGAACCCAGCCTCGCAGACGCAGCACACAGTGAAAGCTCCGTCGAACCCAGCCTCGCAGACGCAGCACACAATGAAAGCGTCGAACCCAGCCTCGCAGACGCAGCACACAGTGAAAGCTCCGTCGAACCCAGCCTCGCAGACACAGCACACAATGAAAGCTCCGTCGAACCCAGCCTCGCAGACGCAGCACACAGTGAAAGCTCCGTCGAACCCAGCCTCGCAGACGCAGCACACAATGAAAGCGTCGAACCCAGCCTCGCAGACACAGCACACAGTGAAAGCTCCGTCGAACCCAGCCTCGCAGACGCAGCACACAGTGAAAGCTCCGTCGAACCCAGCCTCACAGACACAGCACACAATGAAAGCTCCGTCGAACCCAGCCTCACAGACGCAGCACACAGTGAAAGCTCCGTCGAACCCAGCCTCGCAGACACAGCACACAGTGAAAGCTCCGTCGAACCCAGCCTCGCAGACGCAGCACACAGTGAAAGCTCCGTCGAACCCAGCCTCGCAGACGCAGCACACAGTGAAAGCTCCGTCGAACCCAGCCTCGCAGACGCAGCACACAGTGAAAGCTCCGTGGAACCCAGCCTCACAGACGCAGCACACAGTGAAAGCTCCGTCGAACCCAGCCTCGCAGACACAGCACACAGTGAAAGCTCCGTCGAACCCAGCCTCGCAGACGCAGCACACAGTGAAAGCTCCGTCGAACCCAGCCTCGCAGACGCAGTACACAATGAAAGCTCCGTCGAACCCAGCCTCGCAGACGCAGCACACAGTGAAAGCTCCGTCGAACCCAGCCTCGCAGACACAGCACACAATGAAAGCGTCGAACCCAGCCTCGCAGACGCAGCACACAGTGAAAGCTCCGTCGAACCCAGCCTCGCAGACACAGCACACAATGAAAGCGTCGAACCCAGCCTCACAGACACAGCACACAGTGAAAGCTCCGTCGAACCCAGCCTCGCAGACGCAGCACACAGTGAAAGCTCCGTCGAACCCAGCCTCGCAGACGCAGCACACAGTGAAAGCTCCGTCGAACCCAGCCTCACAGACGCAGCACACAGTGAAAGCTCCGTCGAACCCAGCCTCGCAGACGCAGTACACAGTGAAAGCTCCTTCGAACCCAGCCTCGCAGACGCAGTACACAATGAAAGCTCCGTCGAACCCAGCCTTGCAGACACAGCACACAGTTAAAGCTCCGTCGAACCCAGCCTCGCAGACGCAGCACACAGTGAAAGCTCCGTCGAACCCAGCCTCGCAGACACAGCACACAGTGAAAGCTCCGTCGAACCCAGCCTCACAGACGCAGCACACAGTGAAAGCGTCGAACCCAGCCTCGCAGACACAGCACACAGTGAAAGCTCCGTCGAACCCAGCCTCACAGACACAGCACAGTGAAAGCTCCGTCGAACCCAGCCTCACAGACGCAGCACACAGTGAAAGCGCCGTCGAACCAGCCTCGCAGACGCAGCACACAGTGAAAGCTCCGTCGAACCCAGCCTCGCAGACGCAGCACACAGTGAAAGCTCCGTCGAACCCAGCCTCGCAGACGCAGCACACAGTGAAAGCTCCGTCGAACCCAGCCTCGCAGACGCAGCACACAGTGAAAGCTCCGTCGGACCCAGCCTCGCAGACGCAGCACACAGTGAAAGCTCCGTCGAACCCAACCTCGCAGACGCAGCACACAGTGAAAGCTCCGTCGAACCCAGCCTCGCAGACGCAGCACACAGTGAAAGCTCCGTCGGACCCAGCCTCGCAGACGCAGCACACAGTGAAAGCTCCGTCGAACCCAACCTCGCAGACGCAGCACACAGTGAAAGCTCCGTCGAACCCAGCCTCGCAGACGCAGCACACAGTGAAAGCTCCGTCGAACCCAGCCTCGCAGACGCAGCACACAATGAAAGCGTCGAACCCAGCCTCGCAGACGCAGCACACAGTGAAAGCTCCGTCGAACCCAGCCTCGCAGACACAGCACACAATGAAAGCTCCGTCGAACCCAGCCTCGCAGACGCAGCACACAATGAAAGCGTCGAACCCAGCCTCGCAGACACAGCACACAGTGAAAGCTCCGTCGAACCCAGCCTCGCAGACGCAGCACACAGTGAAAGCTCCGTCGAACCCATCCTCACAGACACAGCACACAATGAAAGCTCCGTCGAACCCAGCCTCGCAGACGCAGCACACAGTGAAAGCTCCGTCGAACCCATCCTCACAGACACAGCACACAATGAAAGCTCCGTCGAACCCAGCCTCACAGACGCAGCACACAGTGAAAGCTCCGTCGAACCCAGCCTCACAGACACAGCACACAATGAAAGCTCCGTCGAACCCAGCCTCGCAGACACAGCACACAGTGAAAGCTCCGTCGAACCCAGCCTCGCAGACGCAGCACACAATGAAAGCTCCGTCGAACCCAGCCTCGCAGACACAGCACACAATGAAAGCTCCGTCGAACCCAGCCTCGCAGACGCAGCACACAGTGAAAGCTCCGTCGAACCCAGCCTCGCAGACGCACACACAGTGAAAGCTCCGTCGAACCCAGCCTCGCAGACGCAGCACACAGTGAAATCTCCGTCGAACCCAGCCTCGCAGACACAGCACACAGTGAAAGCTCCGTCGAACCCAGCCTCGCAGACACACACACAGTGAAAGCTCCGTCGAACCCAGCCTCGCAGACGCAGCACACAGTGAAAGCTCCGTCGAACCCAGACTCGCAGACACAGCACACAGTGAAAGCTCCGTCGAACCCAGCCTCGCAGACGCAGCACACAATGAAAGCTCCGTCGAACCCAGCCTCGCAGACGCAGCACACAATGAAAGCTCCGTCGAACCCAGCCTCGCAGACGCAGCACACAGTGAAAGCTCCGTCGAACCCAGCCTCGCAGACGCAGCACACAATGAAAGCTCCGTCGGACCCAGACTCACAGACACAGCACACAATGAAAGCTCCGTCGAACCCAGCCTCGCAGACGCAGCACACAGTGAAAGCTCCGTCGAACCCAGCCTCACAGACACAGCACACAATGAAAGCTCCGTCGAACCCAGCCTCACAGACACAGCACACAATGAAAGCTCCGTCGAACCCAGCCTCACAGACGCAGCACACAGTGAAAGCTCCGTCGAACCCAGCCTCACAGACACAGCACACAATGAAAGCTCCGTCGAACCCAGCCTCACAGACACAGCACACAGTGAAAGCTCCGTCGAACCCAGCCTCGCAGACGCAGCACACAGTGAAAGCTCCGTCGGACCCAGACTCACAGACACAGCACACAATGAAAGCTCCGTCGAACCCAGCCTCGCAGACGCAGCACACAATGAAAGCTCCGTCGAACCCAGCCTCGCAGACGCAGCACACAGTGAAAGCTCCGTCGGACCCAGCCTCGCAGACGCAGCACACAGTGAAAGCGTCGAACCCAGCCTCGCAGACGCAGCACACAGTGAAAGCTCCGTCGAACCCAGCCTCGCAGACACAGCACACAGTGAAAGCTCCGTCGAACCCAGCCTCGCAGGCACAGCACACAGTGAAAGCGTCGAACCCAGCCTCGCAGACACAGCACACAGTGAAAGCTCCGTCAAACCCAGCCTCGCAGACGCAGTACACAATGAAAGCTCCGTCGAACCCAGCCTCGCAGACGCAGTACACAATGAAAGCTGCGTCGAACCCAGCCTCGCAGACACAGCACACAGTGAAAGCGTCGAACCCAGCCTCACAGACGCAGTACACAGTGAAAGCTCCGTCGAACCCAGCCTCGCAGACGCAGTACACAGTGAAAGCTCCGTCGAACCCAGCCTCGCAGACGCAGTACACAGTGAAAGCTCCGTCGAACCCAGCCTCGCAGACGCAGCACACAATGAAAGCTCCGTCGAACCCAGCCTCGCAGACGCAGCACACAGTGAAAGCTCTGTCCAACCCAGTCTCGCAGACACAGCACACAGTGAAAGCTCCGTCAGACCCAGCCTCGCAGACGCAGCACACAATGAAAGCTCCGTCAGACCCAGCCTCACAGACACAGCACACAGTGAAAGCTCCGTCGAACCCAGCCTCGCAGACACAGCACACAGTGAAAGCTCCGTCGGACCCAGCCTCGCAGACACAGCACACAGTGAAAGCTCCGTCGAACCCAGCCTCGCAGACGCAGTACACAGTGAAAGCTCCTTCGAACCCAGCCTCGCAGACGCAGTACACAATGAAAGCTCCGTCGAACCCAGCCTCGCAGACACAGCACACAGTTAAAGCTCCGTCGAACCCAGCCTCGCAGACGCAGCACACAGTGAAAGCTCCGTCGAACCCAGCCTCGCAGACACAGCACACAGTGAAAGCTCCGTCGAACCCAGCCTCACAGACGCAGCACACAGTGAAAGCGTCGAACCCAGCCTCGCAGACACAGCACACAGTGAAAGCTCCGTCGAACCCAGCCTCACAGACGCAGCACACAGTGAAAGCTCCGTCGAACCCAGCCTCGCAGACGCAGCACACAGTGAAAGCTCCGTCGGACCCAGCCTCGCAGACGCAGCACACAATGAAAGCTCCGTCGAACCCAGTCTCGCAGACGCAGCACACAGTGAAAGCTCCGTCGAACCCAGCCTCGCAGACGCAGCACACAGTGAAAGCTCCGTCGGACCCAGCCTCGCAGACGCAGCACACAGTGAAAGCTCCGTCGAACCCAGCCTCACAGACGCAGCACACAGTGAAAGCTCCGTCGAACCCAGCCTCGCAGACGCAGCACACAGTGAAAGCTCCGTCGAACCCAGCCTCGCAGACGCAGCACACAGTGAAAGCTCCGTGGAACCCAGCCTCGCAGACGCAGCACACAGTGAAAGCTCCGTCGAACCCAGCCTCGCAGACGCAGCACACAGTGAAAGCTCCGTCGAACCCAGCCTCGCAGACGCAGCACACAGTTAAAGTTCCGTCGAACCCAGCCTCGCAGACGCAGCACACAATGAAAGCTCCGTCGAACCCAGCCTCACAGACGCAGCACACAGTTAAAGCTCCGTCGAACCCAGCCTCGCAGACGTAGCACACAATGAAAGCTCCGTCGAACCCAGCCTCACAGACGCAGCACACAATGAAAGCTCCGTCGGACCCAGCCTCGCAGACACAGCACACAGTGAAAGCTCCGTCGAACCCAGCCTCACAGACACAGCACACAGTGAAAGCTCCGTCGAACCCAGCCTCGCAGACGCAGCACACAGTGAAAGCTCCGTCGAACCCAGCCTCACAGACGCAGCACACAATGAAAGCGTCGAACCCAGCCTCGCAGACGCAGCACACAGTGAAAGCTCCGTCGAACCCAGCCTCGCAGACACAGCACACAATGAAAGCTCCGTCGAACCCAGCCTCGCAGATGCAGCACACAGTGAAAGCTCCGTCGAACCCAGCCTCGCAGACGCAGCACACAATGAAAGCGTCGAACCCAGCCTCGCAGACACAGCACACAGTGAAAGCTCCGTCGAACCCAGCCTCGCAGACGCAGCACACAGTGAAAGCTCCGTCGAACCCAGCCTCACAGACACAGCACACAATGAAAGCTCCGTCGAACCCAGCCTCACAGACGCAGCACACAGTGAAAGCTCCGTCGAACCCAGCCTCGCAGACACAGCACACAGTGAAAGCTCCGTCGAACCCAGCCTCGCAGACGCAGCACACAGTGAAAGCTCCGTCGAACCCAGCCTCGCAGACGCAGCACACAGTGAAAGCTCCGTCGAACCCAGCCTCGCAGACGCAGCACACAGTGAAAGCTCCGTCGGACCCAGCCTCGCAGACGCAGCACACAGTGAAAGCTCCGTCGAACCCAGCTTCGCAGACGCAGCACACAGTGAAAGCTCCGTCGAACCCAGCCTCGCAGACGCAGCACACAGTGAAAGCTCCGTCGGACCCAGCCTCGCAGACGCAGCACACAGTGAAAGCTCCGTCGAACCCAACCTCGCAGACGCAGCACACAGTGAAAGCTCCGTCGAACCCAGCCTCGCAGACGCAGCACACAGTGAAAGCTCCGTCGAACCCAGCCTCGCAGACGCAGCACACAATGAAAGCGTCGAACCCAGCCTCGCAGACGCAGCACACATTGAAAGCTCCGTCGAACCCAGCCTCGCAGACACAGCACACAATGAAAGCTCCGTCGAACCCAGCCTCGCAGACGCAGCACACAATGAAAGCGTCGAACCCAGCCTCGCAGACACAGCACACAGTGAAAGCTCCGTCGAACCCAGCCTCGCAGACGCAGCACACAGTGAAAGCTCCGTCGAACCCATCCTCACAGACACAGCACACAATGAAAGCTCCGTCGAACCCAGCCTCACAGACGCAGCACACAGTGAAAGCTCCGTCGAACCCAGCCTCACAGACACAGCACACAATGAAAGCTCCGTCGAACCCAGCCTCACAGACACAGCACACAGTGAAAGCTCCGTCGAACCCAGCCTCGCAGACGCAGCACACAGTGAAAGCTCCGTCGGACCCAGACTCACAGACACAGCACACAATGAAAGCTCCGTCGAACCCAGCCTCGCAGACGCAGTACACAATGAAAGCTCCGTCGAAACCAGCCTCACAGACGCAGCACACAGTGAAAGCTCCGTCGAACCCAGCCTCGCAGACACAGCACACAGTGAAAGCTCCGTCGGACCCAGCCTCGCAGACACAGCACACAGTGAAAGCTCCGTCGAACCCAGCCTCGCAGACGCAGTACACAGTGAAAGCTCCTTCGAACCCAGCCTCGCAGACGCAGTACACAATGAAAGCTCCGTCGAACCCAGCCTCGCAGACACAGCACACAGTGAAAGCTCCGTCGAACCCAGCCTCGCAGACACAGCACACAATGAAAGCTCCGTCGAACCCAGCCTCACAGACGCAGCACAGAGTGAAAGCTCCGTAGAACCCAGCCTCACAGACGCAGCATACAGTGAAAGCTCCGTCGAACCCAGCCTCGCAGACGCAGCACACAGTGAAAGCTCCGTCGGACCCAGCCTCGCAGACGCAGCACACAGTGAAAGCTCCGTCGAACCCACCCTCGCAGACGCAGCACACAGTGAAAGCTCCGTCGAACCCAGCCTCGCAGACGCAGCACACAGTGAAAGCTCCGTCGGACCCAGCCTCGCAGACGCAGCACACAGTGAAAGCTCCGTCGAACCCAGCCTCACAGACGCAGCACACAGTGAAAGCTCCGTGGAACCCAGCCTCACAGACGCAGCACACAGTGAAAGCTCCGTCGAACCCAGCCTCGCAGACACAGCACACAGTGAAAGCTCCGTCGAACCCAGCCTCGCAGACGCAGCACACAGTGAAAGCTCCGTCGAACCCAGCCTCGCAGACGCAGTACACAATGAAAGCTCCGTCGAACCCAGCCTCGCAGACGCAGCACACAGTGAAAGCTCCGTCGAACCCAGCCTCGCAGACACAGCACACAATGAAAGCGTCGAACCCAGCCTCGCAGACGCAGCACACAGTGAAAGCTCCGTCGAACCCAGCCTCGCAGACGCAGCACACTTTAAAACTCCGTCGAACCCAGCCTCGCAGACGCAGCACACTTTGAAAGCTCCGTCGAACCCAGCCTCACAGACGCAGCACACAGTGAAAGCTCCGTCGAACCCAGCCTCGCAGACGCAGTACACAGTGAAAGCTCCTTCGAACCCAGCCTCGCAGACGCAGTACACAATGAAAGCTCCGTCGAACCCAGCCTCGCAGACACAGCACACAGTTAAAGCTCCGTCGAACCCAGCCTCGCAGACGCAGCACACAGTGAAAGCTCCGTCGAACCCAGCCTCGCAGACACAGCACACAGTGAAAGCTCCGTCGAACCCAGCCTCACAGACGCAGCACACAGTGAAAGCGTCGAACCCAGCCTCGCAGACACAGCACACAGTGAAAGCTCCGTCGAACCCAGCCTCGCAGACGCAGCACAGTGAAAGCTCCGTCGAACCCAGCCTCACAGACGCAGCACACAGTGAAAGCTCCGTCGAACCCAGCCTCACAGACGCAGCACAGTGAAAGCTCCGTCGAACCCAGCCTCACAGACGCAGCACACAGTGAAAGCTCCGTCGAACCCAGCCTCGCAGACGCAGCACACAGTGAAAGCTCCGTCGAACCCAGCCTCGCAGACGCAGCACACAGTGAAAGCTCCGTCGAACCCAGCCTCGCAGACGCAGCACACAGTGAAAGCTCCGTCGGACCCAGCCTCGCAGACGCAGCACACAGTGAAAGCTCCGTCGAACCCAACCTCGCAGACGCAGCACACAGTGAAAGCTCCGTCGAACCCAGCCTCGCAGACGCAGCACACAGTGAAAGCTCCGTCGGACCCAGCCTCGCAGACGCAGCACACAGTGAAAGCTCCGTCGAACCCAACCTCGCAGACACAGCACACAATGAAAGCTCCGTCGAACCCAGCCTCGCAGACGCAGCACACAATGAAAGCGTCGAACCCAGCCTCGCAGACACAGCACACAGTGAAAGCTCCGTCGAACCCAGCCTCGCAGACGCAGCACACAGTGAAAGCTCCGTCGAACCCATCCTCACAGACACAGCACACAATGAAAGCTCCGTCGAACCCAGCCTCACAGACGCAGCACACAGTGAAAGCTCCGTCGAACCCAGCCTCACAGACACAGCACACAATGAAAGCTCCGTCGAACCCAGCCTCACAGACACAGCACACAGTGAAAGCTCCGTCGAACCCAGCCTCGCAGACGCAGCACACAGTGAAAGCTCCGTCGGACCCAGACTCACAGACACAGCACACAATGAAAGCTCCGTCGAACCCAGCCTCGCAGACGCAGTACACAATGAAAGCTCCGTCGAAACCAGCCTCACAGACGCAGCACACAGTGAAAGCTCCGTCGAACCCAGCCTCGCAGACACAGCACACAGTGAAAGCTCCGTCGGACCCAGCCTCGCAGACACAGCACACAGTGAAAGCTCCGTCGAACCCAGCCTCGCAGACGCAGTACACAGTGAAAGCTCCTTCGAACCCAGCCTCGCAGACGCAGTACACAATGAAAGCTCCGTCGAACCCAGCCTCGCAGACACAGCACACAGTGAAAGCTCCGTCGAACCCAGCCTCGCAGACACAGCACACAATGAAAGCTCCGTCGAACCCAGCCTCACAGACGCAGCACAGAGTGAAAGCTCCGTAGAACCCAGCCTCACAGACGCAGCATACAGTGAAAGCTCCGTCGAACCCAGCCTCGCAGACGCAGCACACAGTGAAAGCTCCGTCGGACCCAGCCTCGCAGACGCAGCACACAGTGAAAGCTCCGTCGAACCCACCCTCGCAGACGCAGCACACAGTGAAAGCTCCGTCGAACCCAGCCTCGCAGACGCAGCACACAGTGAAAGCTCCGTCGGACCCAGCCTCGCAGACGCAGCACACAGTGAAAGCTCCGTCGAACCCAGCCTCACAGACGCAGCACACAGTGAAAGCTCCGTCGAACCCAGCCTCGCAGACACAGCACACAGTGAAAGCTCCGTCGAACCCATCCTCGCAGACGCAGCACACAATGAAAGCTCCGTCGAACCCAGCCTCGCAGACGCAGCACACAATGAAAGCTCCGTAGAACCCAGCCTCGCAGACGCAGCACACAGTGAAAGCTCCGTCGAACCCAGCCTCGCAGACGCAGCACACAGTGAAAGCTCCGTCGGACCCAGCCTCGCAGACGCAGCACACAGTGAAAGCTCCGTCGAACCCAGCCTCGCAGACGCAGCACACAGTGAAAGCTCCGTCGGACCCAGCCTCGCAGACGCAGCACACAGTGAAAGCTCCGTCGAACCCAGCCTCGCAGACGCAGCACACAGTGAAAGCTCCGTCGAACCCAGCCTCGCAGACGCAGCACACAGTGAAAGCTCCGTCGAACCCAGCCTCGCAGACGCAGCACACAATGAAAGCTCCGTCGAACCCAGCCTCACAGACACAGCACACAATGAAAGCTCCGTCGAACCCAGCCTCGCAGACGCAGCACACAGTGAAAGCTCCGTCGAACCCAGCCTCGCAGACACAGCACACAATGAAAGCTCCGTCGAACCCAGCCTCGCAGACGCAGCACACAATGAAAGCGTCGAACCCAGCCTCGCAGACACAGCACACAGTGAAAGCTCCGTCGAACCCAGCCTCGCAGACGCAGCACACAGTGAAAGCTCCGTCGAACCCAGCCTCGCAGACACAGCACACAGTGAAAGCTCCGTCGAACCCAGCCTCGCAGACACACACACAATGAAAGCTCCGTCGAACCCAGCCTCACAGACACAGCACACAATGAAAGCTCCGTCGGACCCAGCCTCGCAGACACAGCACACAGTGAAAGCTCCGTCGAACCCAGCCTCGCAGACGCAGCACACAGTGAAAGCTCCGTCGAACCCAGCCTCGCAGACGCAGCACACAATGAAAGCTCCGTCGAACCCAGCCTCACAGACACAGCACACAATGAAAGCTCCGTCGGACCCAGCCTCGCAGACACAGCACACAGTGAAAGCTCCGTCGAACCCAGCCTCACAGACACAGCACACAGTGAAAGCTCCGTCGAACCCAGCCTCGCAGACGCAGCACACAGTGAAAGCTCCGTCGAACCCAGCCTCGCAGACGCAGCACACAATGAAAGCGTCGAACCCAGCCTCGCAGACGCAGCACACAGTGAAAGCTCCGTCGAACCCAGCCTCGCAGACACAGCACACAATGAAAGCTCCGTCGAACCCAGCCTCGCAGACGCAGCACACAGTGAAAGCTCCGTCGAACCCAGCCTCGCAGACGCAGCACACAATGAAAGCGTCGAACCCAGCCTCGCAGACACAGCACACAGTGAAAGCTCCGTCGAACCCAGCCTCGCAGACGCAGCACACAGTGAAAGCTCCGTCGAACCCAGCCTCACAGACACAGCACACAATGAAAGCTCCGTCGAACCCAGCCTCGCAGACGCAGCACACAGTGAAAGCTCCGTCGAACCCAGCCTCGCAGACGCAGCACACAGTGAAAGCTCCGTCGAACCCAGCCTCGCAGACGCAGCACACAGTGAAAGCTCCGTGGAACCCAGCCTCACAGACGCAGCACACAGTGAAAGCTCCGTCGAACCCAGCCTCGCAGACACAGCACACAGTGAAAGCTCCGTCGAACCCAGCCTCGCAGACGCAGCACACAGTGAAAGCTCCGTCGAACCCAGCCTCGCAGACGCAGTACACAATGAAAGCTCCGTCGAACCCAGCCTCGCAGACGCAGCACACAGTGAAAGCTCCGTCGAACCCAGCCTCGCAGACACAGCACACAATGAAAGCGTCGAACCCAGCCTCGCAGACGCAGCACACAGTGAAAGCTCCGTCGAACCCAGCCTCGCAGACACAGCACACAATGAAAGCGTCGAACCCAGCCTCACAGACACAGCACACAGTGAAAGCTCCGTCGAACCCAGCCTCGCAGACGCAGCACACAGTGAAAGCTCCGTCGAACCCAGCCTCGCAGACGCAGCACACAGTGAAAGCTCCGTCGAACCCAGCCTCACAGACGCAGCACACAGTGAAAGCTCCGTCGAACCCAGCCTCGCAGACGCAGTACACAGTGAAAGCTCCTTCGAACCCAGCCTCGCAGACGCAGTACACAATGAAAGCTCCGTCGAACCCAGCCTCGCAGACACAGCACACAGTTAAAGCTCCGTCGAACCCAGCCTCGCAGACGCAGCACACAGTGAAAGCTCCGTCGAACCCAGCCTCGCAGACGCAGCACACAGTGAAAGCTCCGTCGAACCCAGCCTCGCAGACACAGCACACAGTGAAAGCTCCGTCGAACCCAGCCTCGCAGACACAGCACACAGTGAAAGCTCCGTCGGACCCAGCCTCGCAGACACAGCACACAGTGAAAGCTCCGTCGAACCCAGCCTCGCAGACGCAGTACACAGTGAAAGCTCCTTCGAACCCAGCCTCGCAGACGCAGTACACAATGAAAGCTCCGTCGAACCCAGCCTCGCAGACACAGCACACAGTGAAAGCTCCGTCGAACCCAGCCTCGCAGACACAGCACACAATGAAAGCTCCGTCGAACCCAGCCTCACAGACGCAGCACAGAGTGAAAGCTCCGTAGAACCCAGCCTCACAGACGCAGCATACAGTGAAAGCTCCGTCGAACCCAGCCTCGCAGACGCAGCACACAGTGAAAGCTCCGTCGGACCCAGCCTCGCAGACGCAGCACACAGTGAAAGCTCCGTCGAACCCACCCTCGCAGACGCAGCACACAGTGAAAGCTCCGTCGAACCCAGCCTCGCAGACGCAGCACACAGTGAAAGCTCCGTCGGACCCAGCCTCGCAGACGCAGCACACAGTGAAAGCTCCGTCGAACCCAGCCTCACAGACGCAGCACACAGTGAAAGCTCCGTCGAACCCAGCCTCGCAGACACAGCACACAGTGAAAGCTCCGTCGAACCCATCCTCGCAGACGCAGCACACAATGAAAGCTCCGTCGAACCCAGCCTCGCAGACGCAGCACACAATGAAAGCTCCGTAGAACCCAGCCTCGCAGACGCAGCACACAGTGAAAGCTCCGTCGAACCCAGCCTCGCAGACGCAGCACACAGTGAAAGCTCCGTCGGACCCAGCCTCGCAGACGCAGCACACAGTGAAAGCTCCGTCGAACCCAGCCTCGCAGACGCAGCACACAGTGAAAGCTCCGTCGGACCCAGCCTCGCAGACGCAGCACACAGTGAAAGCTCCGTCGAACCCAGCCTCGCAGACGCAGCACACAGTGAAAGCTCCGTCGAACCCAGCCTCGCAGACGCAGCACACACTGAAAGCGTCGAACCCAGCCTCGCAGACGCAGCACACAGTGAAAGCTCCGTCGAACCCAGCCTCGCAGACACAGCACACAATGAAAGCGTCGAACCCAGCCTCGCAGACACAGCACACAGTGAAAGCTCCGTCGAACCCAGCCTCGCAGACGCAGCACACAGTGAAAGCTCCGTCGAACCCAGCCTCACAGACACAGCACACAATGAAAGCTCCGTCGAACCCAGCCTCACAGACGCAGCACACAGTGAAAGCTCCGTCGAACCCAGCCTCGCAGACACAGCACACAGTGAAAGCTCCGTCGAACCCAGCCTCGCAGACGCAGCACACAGTGAAAGCTCCGTCGAACCCAGCCTCGCAGACGCAGCACACAGTGAAAGCTCCGTCGAACCCAGCCTCGCAGACGCAGCACACAGTGAAAGCTCCGTCGAACCCAGCCTCCCAGACGCAGCACACAGTGAAAGCTCCGTCGAACCCAGCCTCGCAGACACAGCACACAGTGAAAGCTCCGTCGAACCCAGCCTCGCAGACGCAGCACACAGTGAAAGCTCCGTCGAACCCAGCCTCGCAGACGCAGTACACAATGAAAGCTCCGTCGAACCCAGCCTCGCAGACGCAGCACACAGTGAAAGCTCCGTCGAACCCAGCCTCGCAGACAAAGCACACAATGAAAGCGTCGAACCCAGCCTCACAGACACAGCACACAGTGAAAGCTCCGTCGAACCCAGCCTCGCAGACGCATCACACAGTGAAAGCTCCGTCGAACCCAGCCTCGCAGACACACACACAGTGAAAGCTCCGTCGGACCCAGCCTCGCAGACGCAGCACACAGTGAAAGCTCCGTCGAACCCAGCCTCGCAGACACAGCACACAGTGAAAGCTCCGTCGAACCCAGCCTCGCAGACACAGCACACAGTGAAAGCTCCGTCGGACCCAGCCTCGCAGACACAGCACACAGTGAAAGCTCCGTCGAACCCAGCCTCGCAGACGCAGTACACAGTGAAAGCTCCTTCGAACCCAGCCTCGCAGACGCAGTACACAATGAAAGCTCCGTCGAACCCAGCCTCGCAGACACAGCACACAGTGAAAGCTCCGTCGAACCCAGCCTCGCAGACACAGCACACAATGAAAGCTCCGTCGAACCCAGCCTCACAGACGCAGCACAGAGTGAAAGCTCCGTAGAACCCAGCCTCACAGACGCAGCATACAGTGAAAGCTCCGTCGAACCCAGCCTCGCAGACGCAGCACACAGTGAAAGCTCCGTCGGACCCAGCCTCGCAGACGCAGCACACAGTGAAAGCTCCGTCGAACCCAGCCTCGCAGACACAGCACACAGTGAAAGCTCCGTCGAACCCATCCTCGCAGACGCAGCACACAATGAAAGCTCCGTCGAACCCAGCCTCGCAGACGCAGCACACAATGAAAGCTCCGTAGAACCCAGCCTCGCAGACGCAGCACACAGTGAAAGCTCCGTCGAACCCAGCCTCGCAGACGCAGCACACAGTGAAAGCTCCGTCGGACCCAGCCTCGCAGACGCAGCACACAGTGAAAGCTCCGTCGAACCCAGCCTCGCAGACGCAGCACACAGTGAAAGCTCCGTCGGACCCAGCCTCGCAGACGCAGCACACAGTGAAAGCTCCGTCGAACCCAGCCTCGCAGACGCAGCACACAGTGAAAGCTCCGTCGAACCCAGCCTCGCAGACGCAGCACACACTGAAAGCGTCGAACCCAGCCTCGCAGACGCAGCACACAGTGAAAGCTCCGTCGAACCCAGCCTCGCAGACACAGCACACAATGAAAGCGTCGAACCCAGCCTCGCAGACACAGCACACAGTGAAAGCTCCGTCGAACCCAGCCTCGCAGACGCAGCACACAGTGAAAGCTCCGTCGAACCCAGCCTCGCAGACGCAGCACACAGTGAAAGCTCCGTCGAACCCAGCCTCGCAGACACAGCACACAGTGAAAGCTCCGTCGAACCCAGCCTCACAGAAGCAGCACACAGTGAAAGCGTCGAACCCAGCCTCGCAGACACAGCACACAGTGAAAGCTCCGTCGAACCCAGCCTCGCAGACACAGCACACAGTGAAAGCTCCGTCGGACCCAGCCTCGCAGACACAGCACACAGTGAAAGCTCCTTCGATCCCAGCCTCGCAGACGCAGTACACAGTGAAAGCTCCTTCGAACCCAGCCTCGCAGACGCAGTACACAATGAAAGCTCCGTCGAACCCAGCCTCGCAGACACAGCACACAGTGAAAGCTCCGTCGAACCCAGCCTCGCAGACACAGCACACAATGAAAGCTCCGTCGAACCCAGCCTCACAGACGCAGCACAGAGTGAAAGCTCCGTAGAACCCAGCCTCACAGACGCAGCATACAGTGAAAGCTCCGTCGAACCCAGCCTCGCAGACGCAGCACACAGTGAAAGCTCCGTCGGACCCAGCCTCGCAGACGCAGCACACAGTGAAAGCTCCGTCGAACCCACCCTCGCAGACGCAGCACACAGTGAAAGCTCCGTCGAACCCAGCCTCGCAGACGCAGCACACAGTGAAAGCTCCGTCGGACCCAGCCTCGCAGACGCAGCACACAGTGAAAGCTCCGTCGAACCCAGCCTCACAGACGCAGCACACAGTGAAAGCTCCGTCGAACCCAGCCTCGCAGACACAGCACACAGTGAAAGCTCCGTCGAACCCATCCTCGCAGACGCAGCACACAATGAAAGCTCCGTCGAACCCAGCCTCGCAGACGCAGCACACAATGAAAGCTCCGTAGAACCCAGCCTCGCAGACGCAGCACACAGTGAAAGCTCCGTCGAACCCAGCCTCGCAGACGCAGCACACAGTGAAAGCTCCGTCGGACCCAGCCTCGCAGACGCAGCACACAGTGAAAGCTCCGTCGGACCCAGCCTCGCAGACGCAGCACACAGTGAAAGCTCCGTCGAACCCAGCCTCGCAGACGCAGCACACAGTGAAAGCTCCGTCGAACCCAGCCTCGCAGACGCAGCACACACTGAAAGCGTCGAACCCAGCCTCGCAGACGCAGCACACAGTGAAAGCTCCGTCGAACCCAGCCTCGCAGACACAGCACACAATGAAAGCGTCGAACCCAGCCTCGCAGACGCAGCACACAGTGAAAGCTCCGTCGAACCCAGCCTCGCAGACGCAGCACACAGTGAAAGCTCCGTCGAACCCAGCCTCGCAGACGCAGCACACAATGAAAGCGTCGAACCCAGCCTCGCAGACGCAGCACACAGTGAAAGCTCCGTCGAACCCAGCCTCGCAGACACAGCACACAATGAAAGCTCCGTCGAACCCAGCCTCGCAGACGCAGCACACAATGAAAGCGTCGAACCCAGCCTCGCAGACACAGCACACAGTGAAAGCTCCGTCGAACCCAGCCTCGCAGACGCAGCACACAGTGAAAGCACCGTCGAACCCAGCCTCGCAGACACAGCACACAGTGAAAGCTCCGTCGAACCCAGCCTCGCAGACGCAGCACACAGTGAAAGCTCCGTCGAACCCAGCCTCGCAGACACAGCACACAGTGAAAGCTCCGTCGAACCCAGCCTCGCAGACACAGCACACAGTGAAAGCTCCGTCGAACCCAGCCTCGCAGACACACACACAATGAAAGCTCCGTCGAACCCAGCCTCACAGACACAGCACACAATGAAAGCTCCGTCGGACCCAGCCTCGCAGACACAGCACACAGTGAAAGCTCCGTCGAACCCAGCCTCGCAGACGCAGCACACAGTGAAAGCTCCGTCGAACCCAGCCTCGCAGACGCAGCACACAATGAAAGCTCCGTCGAACCCAGCCTCACAGACACAGCACACAATGAAAGCTCCGTCGGACCCAGCCTCGCAGACACAGCACACAGTGAAAGCTCCGTCGAACCCAGCCTCACAGACACAGCACACAGTGAAAGCTCCGTCGAACCCAGCCTCGCAGACGCAGCACACAGTGAAAGCTCCGTCGAACCCAGCCTCGCAGACGCAGCACACAATGAAAGCGTCGAACCCAGCCTCGCAGACGCAGCACACAGTGAAAGCTCCGTCGAACCCAGCCTCGCAGACACAGCACACAATGAAAGCTCCGTCGAACCCAGCCTCGCAGACGCAGCACACAGTGAAAGCTCCGTCGAACCCAGCCTCGCAGACGCAGCACAGAATGAAAGCGTCGAACCCAGCCTCGCAGACACAGCACACAGTGAAAGCTCCGTCGAACCCAGCCTCGCAGACGCAGCACACAGTGAAAGCTCCGTCGAACCCAGCCTCACAGACACAGCACACAATGAAAGCTCCGTCGAACCCAGCCTCACAGACGCAGCACACAGTGAAAGCTCCGTCGAACCCAGCCTCGCAGACACAGCACACAGTGAAAGCTCCGTCGAACCCAGCCTCGCAGACGCAGCACACAGTGAAAGCTCCGTCGAACCCAGCCTCGCAGACGCAGCACACAGTGAAAGCTCCGTCGAACCCAGCCTCGCAGACGCAGCACACAGTGAAAGCTCCGTGGAACCCAGCCTCACAGACGCAGCACACAGTGAAAGCTCCGTCGAACCCAGCCTCGCAGACACAGCACACAGTGAAAGCTCCGTCGAACCCAGCCTCGCAGACGCAGCACACAGTGAAAGCTCCGTCGAACCCAGCCTCGCAGACGCAGTACACAATGAAAGCTCCGTCGAACCCAGCCTCGCAGACGCAGCACACAGTGAAAGCTCCGTCGAACCCAGCCTCGCAGACACAGCACACAATGAAAGCGTCGAACCCAGCCTCGCAGACGCAGCACACAGTGAAAGCTCCGTCGAACCCAGCCTCGCAGACACAGCACACAATGAAAGCGTCGAACCCAGCCTCACAGACGCAGCACACAGTGAAAGCTCCGTCGAACCCAGCCTCGCAGACGCAGCACACAGTGAAAGCTCCGTCGAACCCAGCCTCGCAGACGCAGCACACAGTGAAAGCTCCGTCGAACCCAGCCTCACAGACGCAGCACACAGTGAAAGCTCCGTCGAACCCAGCCTCGCAGACGCAGTACACAGTGAAAGCTCCTTCGAACCCAGCCTCGCAGACGCAGTACACAATGAAAGCTCCGTCGAACCCAGCCTCGCAGACACAGCACACAGTGAAAGCTCCGTCGAACCCAGCCTCGCAGACACAGCACACAGTGAAAGCTCCGTCGAACCCAGCCTCGCAGACACAGCACACAGTGAAAGCTCCGTCGAACCCAGCCTCGCAGACGCAGCACACAGTGAAAGCGTCGAACCCAGCCTCGCAGACGCAGCACACAGTGAAAGCTCCGTCGAACCCAGCCTCACAGACACAGCACACAATGAAAGCTCCGTCGAACCCAGCCTCACAGACACAGCACACAGTGAAAGCTCCGTCGAACCCAGCCTCGCAGACGCAGCACACAGTGAAAGCTCCGTCGGACCCAGACTCACAGACACAGCACACAATGAAAGCTCCGTCGAACCCAGCCTCGCAGACGCAGTACACAATGAAAGCTCCGTCGAAACCAGCCTCACAGACGCAGCACACAGTGAAAGCTCCGTCGAACCCAGCCTCGCAGACACAGCACACAGTGAAAGCTCCGTCGGACCCAGCCTCGCAGACACAGCACACAGTGAAAGCTCCGTCGAACCCAGCCTCGCAGACGCAGTACACAGTGAAAGCTCCTTCGAACCCAGCCTCGCAGACGCAGTACACAATGAAAGCTCCGTCGAACCCAGCCTCGCAGACACAGCACACAGTGAAAGCTCCGTCGAACCCAGCCTCGCAGACACAGCACACAATGAAAGCTCCGTCGAACCCAGCCTCACAGACGCAGCACAGAGTGAAAGCTCCGTCGAACCCAGCCTCACAGACGCAGCACACAGTGAAAGCTCCGTCGAACCCAGCCTCGCAGACGCAGCACACAGTGAAAGCTCCGTCGGACCCAGCCTCGCAGACGCAGCACACAGTGAAAGCTCCGTCGAACCCAGCCTCGCAGACGCAGCACACAGTGAAAGCTCCGTCGAACCCAGCCTCGCAGACGCAGCACACAGTGAAAGCTCCGTCGGACCCAGCCTCGCAGACGCAGCACACAGTGAAAGCTCCGTCGAACCCAGCCTCACAGACGCAGCACACAGTGAAAGCTCCGTCGAACCCAGCCTCGCAGACACAGCACACAATGAAAGCTCCGTCGAACCCAGCCTCGCAGACACAGCACACAATGAAAGCTCCGTCGAACCTAGCCTCGCAGACACAGCACACAATGAAAGCTCCGTCGAACCCAGCCTCACAGACACAGCACACAGTGAAAGCTCCGTCGAACCCAGCCTCGCAGACGCAGCACACAGTGAAAGCTCCGTCGGACCCAGCCTCGCAGACGCAGCACACAGTGAAAGCTCCGTCGAACCGAGCCTCACAGACGCAGCACACAGTGAAAGCTCCGTCGAACCCATCCTCGCAGACGCAGCACACAATGAAAGCTCCGTCGAACCCAGCCTCGCAGACGCAGCACACAATGAAAGCTCCGTAGAACCCAGCCTCGCAGACTCAGCACACAGTGAAAGCTCCGTCGAACCCAGCCTCGCAGACGCAGCACACAATGAAAGCGTCGAACCCAGCCTCGCAGACACAGCACACAGTGAAAGCTCCGTCGAACCCAGCCTCGCAGACGCAGCACACAGTGAAAGCTCCGTCGAACCCAGCCTCGCAGACGCAGCACACAGTGAAAGCTCCGTCGAACCCAGCCTCACAGACGCAGCACACAGTGAAAGCTCCGTCGAACCCAGCCTCGCAGACACAGCACACAGTGAAAGCTCCGTCGAACCCAGCCTCGCAGACACAGCACACAGTGAAAGCTCCGTCGAACCCAGCCTCGCAGACGCAGCACACAATGAAAGCTCCGTCGAACCCAGCCTCGCAGACGCAGCACACAATGAAAGCTCCGTCGAACCCAGCCTCGCAGACGCAGCACACAGTGAAAGCTCCGTCGAACCCAGCCTCGCAGACGCAGTACACAATGAAAGCTCCGTCGAACCCAGCCTCGCAGACGCAGCACACAGTGAAAGCTCCGTCGAACCCAGCCTCGCAGACACAGCACACACTGAAAGCGTCGAACCCAGCCTCGCAGACGCAGCACACAGTGAAAGCTCCGTCGAACCCAGCCTCGCAGACACACACACAATGAAAGCTCCGTCGAACCCAGCCTCGCAGACACAGCACACAATGAAAGCTCCGTCAAACCCAGCCTCGCAGACACAGCACACAATGAAAGCGTCGAACCCAGCCTCACAGACACAGCACACAGTGAAAGCTCCGTCGAACCCAGCCTCGCAGACGCAGCACACAGTGAAAGCTCCGTCGAACCCAGCCTCGCAGACGCAGCACACAGTGAAAGCTCCGTCGAACCCAGCCTCACAGACGCAGCACACAGTGAAAGCTCCGTCGAACCCAGCCTCGCAGACGCAGCACACAGTGAAAGCTCCGTCGAACCCAGCCTCGCAGACACAGCACACAATGAAAGCTCCGTCGAACCCAGCCTCACAGACGCAGCACACAGTGAAAGCTCCGTCGGACCCAGCCTCACAGACGCAGCACACAGTGAAAGCTCCGTCGAACCCAGCCTCGCAGACGCAGCACACAGTGAAAGCTCCGTCGAACCCAGTCTCGCAGACGCAGCACACAGTGAAAGCTCCGTCGAACCCATCCTCACAGACGCAGCACACAGTGAAAGCTCCGTCGAACCCAGTCTCGCAGACACAGCACACAGTGAAAGCTCCGTCGAACCCATCCTCACAGACGCAGCACACAGTGAAAGCTCCGTCGAACCCAGCCTCGCAGACGCAGCACACAGTGAAAGCTCCGTCGAACCCAGCCTCGCAGACGCAGCACACAGTGAAAGCTCCGTCGAACCCATCCTCACAGACGCAGCACACAGTGAAAGCTCCGTCGAACCCATCCTCACAGACGCAGCACACAGTGAAAGCTCCGTCGAACCCATCCTCGCAGACGCAGCACACAGTGAAAGCTCCGTCGAACCCAGCCTCGCAGACGCAGCACACAGTGAAAGCTCCGTCGAACCCAGCCTCGCAGACGCAGCACACAGTGAAAGCTCCGTCGAACCCAGCCTCGCAGACGCAGCACACAGTGAAAGCTCCGTCGAACCCAGCCTCGCAGACGCAGCACACAATGAAAGCTCCGTCGAACCCAGCCTCGCAGACGCAGCACACAGTGAAAGCTCCGTCGAACCCAGCCTCACAGACACAGCACACAATGAAAGCTCCGTCGAACCCAGCCTCACAGACACACACACAGTGAAAGCTCCGTCGAACCCAGCCTCGCAGACACAGCACACAATGAAAGCTCCGTCGAACCCAGCCTCGCAGACACAGCACACAGTGAAAGCTCCGTCGAACCCAGCCTCGCAGACGCAGCACACAGTGAAAGCTCCGTCGAACCCAGCCTCGCAGACGCAGCACACAGTGAAAGCTCCGTCGAACCCAGCCTCGCAGACGCAGCACACAGTGAAAGCTCCGTCGAACCCAGCCTCGCAGACACAGCACACAGTGAAAGCTCCGTCGAACCCAGCCTCACAGACGCAGCACACAGTGAAAGCTCCGTCGAACCCAGCCTCGCAGACGCAGCACACAGTGAAAGCTCCGTCGAACCCAGCCTCGCCGACACAGCACACAGTGAAAGCTCCGTCGAACCCAGCCTCACAGACGCAGCACACAGTGAAAGCTCCGTCGAACCCAGCCTCGCAGACACAGCACACAATGAAAGCTCCGTCGAACCCAGCCTCGCAGACGCAGCACACAGTGAAAGCTCCGTCGAACCCAGCCTCGCAGACACAGCACACAGTGAAAGCTCCGTCGGACCCAGCCTCGCAGACACAGCACACAGTGAAAGCTCCGTTGAACCCAGTCTCGCAGACACAGCACACAGTGAAAGCTCCGTCGAACCCAGCCTCGCAGACGCAGCACACAGTGAAAGCTCCGTGGAACCCAGCCTCGCAGACGCAGCACACAGTGAAAGTGACCTGACCACAGCAGACTCCGAGTCCGTCGAACCTCCGAGCTGACGACCATCCCCTCCGGCACAGCCTCTCTGAGTCCATCCCCAATACCATCCCCTGCCGAGGGTATTAAATATGAGGGCAAACTGGCCGGTAATATAAAGCAGAATACTAAAGGTTTTTCAGTTATATAAAGAGTAAAAGGGGGGTGAGAGTTGATATCGGACCACTGGACAATGATGCTGGTGAGGTAGTACTGGGGGATGAAGAAATGACAGATGAAGATAATGAGTACTTTACATCTGTCTTCAATGTGGAAGACACTAGCAGTGTGCCAGAGGTCTGTGAGTGTCAGGGAGCGTGAATGAGTGCCATTGCTATTACAAAGGTAAAGGTGCTGGGCAAACTGAAAGGTCTTACGGTGGATAAGTCACCTGGGAGATAACGGATGCATTGGTCATGATCCTTCTTGAATCACGTGATTCTGGCATGGTCCCGGAGGACTGGAAGATCATAAATGTCACTTCACTTTTTAAGAAGGGAGGAAGGCAAAATAAAGGAAATTATAGGTCAGTTAGCCTAACCTCAGAGGTTGGGAAAGTGTTGGGGTCTATTATTAAGGATGAGGAGAACTTGGGGATTAATGATAAAGTAAGTCAAAGTCAGCATGGTTTCTATGAAGGGAAACCTTGCCTGACAAATCTGTTAGAGTTCTTTGTGGAAGTAAAAAGCAGGGAGACAAGGACAAAGGAAAGGCAGTGGATGTTATTTACTTGGATTTTCGGAAGACATTTGATAAGGTGACACACACGAGGCTGCTTAACAAGATAAAATCCTATGGCATTACAGGAAAGATACTGGCATGGATAAAGGGATGTCTGACAGGCAGGAGGCAGAGAGTGGGAATAAAGAGGGCCTTTTCCAGTTGGCTGCTAGTGACTAGAGGTGTTCCTCAGGGGTCAGTATTGGGACCACTGGTTTTCATATTGTTTGTCAATGATTTGGATAATGGAATTGATGTCTTTGTGGCAAAGTTTGAGGATGATACAAAGATAAGGGAGGGGTAGGTAGTGCTGAGGAAGTAATGTAATTGCAACAGGACTTAAATAAATTGGAGGAATGGGCAAAAAAGTGGCAGATGGAATACAGTGCTGGGAAATGTATGACAATGCATTTTGGTGAAAGGAACAATAGTGTGGACTATTATCTACATGGGAAGAAAATTCAAACATTAGACATGCAAAGGGACTTAGGAGTCCTCAGGCAAGACTCCCAGAAGGTTAATTGACAGGTTGAGTCTGTGGTAAAGAAGGCAAATGAAATGTTGGCATTCATTTCAAAGGGGAGAGAATATAAAAGCAAGGAGATAATGCTGAGGCTTGTCAGGCTGCACTTGGAGTATTGTCAACAGTTCTGGGCCCCGAATCTCAGAAAGATTGTGTTGTCATTGGAGAGAGTCCAGAGGAGGTTCACAAGGATGATTCCACGAAAGGAGGGGCTAACATAACCACATAACCATATAACAATTACAGCACAGAAACAGGCAATCTCGGCCCTTCTAGTCTGTGCTGAACGCTTACTCTCACCTAGTCCCACCGACCTGCACTCATATAACCATATAACCATATAACAATCACAGCACGGAAACAGGCCATCTCGGCCCTTCTAGTCCGTGCCGAACGCTTACTCTCACCTAGTCCCACCGACCTGCACTCAGCCCATAACCCTCCATTCCTTTCCTGTCCATATACCTATCCAATTTTACTTTAAATGACAATATTGAACTGGCTTCTACCACTTCTACTGGAAGCTCATTCCACACAGCTACCACTCTCTGAGTAAAGAAGTTACCCCTAAACTTTTGCCACCTAACTCTCAACTTATGTCCTCTTGTTTGAATCTCCCCTACTCTCAATGGAAAAAGCCTATCCATGTCAACTCTATCTATCCCCCTCATAATTTTAAATACCTCTATCAAATCCCCCCTCAACCTTCTGTGCTCCAAAGAATAAAGACCTAAATTGTTCAACCTTTCTCTGTCCTCGTTAACTTCTAGTAAATCTTCTCTGTACTCTCTCTATTTTGTTGACATCTTTCCTATAATTCGGTGACCAGTACTGTACACAATACTCCAAATTTGGTCTTATTTACCAACACCTTGTACAGTTTTAACATTACATCCCAACTCCTATACTCAATGCTCTGATTTATCAAGGCCAGCATACCAAAAGCTTTCTTCACCACCCTATCCACATGAGATTCCACCTTCAGGGAACTATGCACCATTATTCCTAGATCACTCTGTTCTACTCCATTCTTCAGTGCCCTACCATTTACCATGTATGTCCTATTTGGATTATTTCTACCAAAATGTAGCACCTCACACTTATCAGCATTAAACTCCATCTGCCATCTTTCAGCCCACTCTTCTAACTGGCCTAAATCTCTCTGCAAGCTTTGAAAACCTACTTCATTATCCACAATGCCACTTATCTTAGTATCCATCATCTGCATACTTACTAATCCAATTTACCACCCCATCATCCAGATCATTAATGTATATGACAAACAACATTGGACCCAGTACAGATCCCTGAGGCACACCACTAGTCACAGGCCTCCAACCTGACAAACAGGTTGCAGGAAGGCACAGAGTCGACTGTACTTCCTAAGAAGGTTGGCGTCATTCAATGTCTGTAGTGAGATGCTGAAGATGTTCTATAGGTCAGTTGTGGAGAGCGCCCTCTTCTTTGTGGTGGCGTGTTGGGGAGGAAGCATTAAGAAGAGGGACGCCTCACGTCTTAATAAGCTGGTAAGGAAGGCAGGCTCTGTCGTGGGCAAAGGACTGGAGAGTTTAACATCGGTAGCTGAGCGAAGGGCGCTGAGTAGGCTACGGTCAATTATGGATAACTCTGAACATCCTCTACATAGCACTATCCAGAGACAGAGAAGCAGTTTCAGCGACAGGTTACTATCGATGCAATGCTCCTCAGACAGGATGAAGAGGTCAATACTCCCCAATGCCATTAGGCTTTACAATTCTACCGCCAGGACTTAAGAACTTTTTAAAAGCTATTATTAATGCTTTTTGAGATAGTGATTTAGATGCATATCATATTTTTTACTGAGTTAAGTATTGTATGTAATTAGTTTTGCTACAACAAGTGTATGGGACATTGGAAAAAAGTTGAATTTCCCCATGGGGATGAATAAAGTATCTATCTATCTATCTATCTATCTAACAGTTATCCACCACTACTCTCTGGCATCTCCCATCCAGCCACTGTTGAATCCATTTTACTACTTCAATATTAACACCTAACGATTGAACCTTCCTAACTAACCTTCCATGTGGAACCTTGTCAAAGGTCTTACTGAAGTCCATATAGACAACATCCACTGTTTTACCCTTGTCAACTTTCTTAGCAACCTCTTCAAAAAATTCAATAAGATTTGTCAAACATGACCTTCCATGCACAAATCCATGTTGACTGTTCCTAATCAGACCCTGTCTGTCCAGATAATTATATATACCATCTCTAAGAATACTTTCCATTAATTTACCCACCACTGACATCAAACTGACAGGCCTATAATTGCTAGGTTTACTCTTAGAACCCTTTTTAAACAATGGAACCACATGAGCAATACGCCAATCCTCTGACACCATCCCCGTTTCCAATGACATTTGAAATATTTCTGTCAGAGCCCCTGATATTTCTACACTAACTTCCCTCAAGATCCTGTCATAAATCCTGTCAGGACCTGGAGATTTATCCACTTTTATATTCCTTAAAAGCACCAGTACTTCCTCCTCTTTAATTGTCATAGTTTCCATAACTTCCCTACTTGTTTCCCTTACCTTACACAATTCAATATCCTTCTCCTTAGTGAATACCAAAGAAAAGAAATTGTTCAAAATCTCCCCCATCTCTTTTGGCTCCACACATAGCTGTCCACTCAGATTCTCTAAGGGACCAATTTTATCCCTCACTATCCTTTTGCTATTAATATAACTGTAGAAACCCTTTGGACTTATTTTCAGCTTACTTGCCAAAGCAACCTTGTATCTTCTTTCAGCTTTTCTAATTTCTTAAGATTCTTTTTACATTCTTTATATTCCTTGAGCACCTCATTTACTCCATGCTGCCTATATTTATTGTAGATCTCTCTCTTTTTCGGAACCAAGTTTCCAATATCCCTTGAAAACCATGGCTCTCTCAAACTTTTAACCTTTCCTTTCAACCTAATAACAACATAAAGATTCTGTACCCTCAAAATTTCACCTTTAAATGACTTCCATTTCTCTATTACATCCTTCCCATAGAACAAATTGTCCCAATCTAATCCTTCTAAATCCTTTTGCATCTCTTCAAAGTTAGCCTTTCTCCAAATCAAAAATCTCAACCCTGGATCCAGTCCTATCCTTCTCCATAATTATATTGAAACTAATGGTATTGTGATCACTGGACCCGAAGTGCTCCCCAACACATACCTCCATCACCTGATCTATCTCATTCCCTAACAGGAGATCCAACACTGCCCCTTCTCTAGTTGGTACCTCTATGTATTGCTGCAAAAAACTATCCTGCACACATTTTACAAACTCCAAACCATCCATCCCTTTTACAGTATGGGCTTCCCAGTCTATGTGTGGAAAATTAAAATCTCCCACAATCACAACCCTGTGCTTACTACAAATATCTGCTATCTCCTTACAAATTTGTTCCTCCAATTCTCGCTCCCCATTAGGTGGTCTATAATACACCTCTATAAGTGTTAGTACACCTTTCCCATTCCTCAATTCCACCCAAATAGCCTCCCTAGACGAGCCCTCTAATCTATCCTGCCAGAGCACCGCTGTAATATTTTCTCTGACAAGCAATGCTACACCTCCCCCTCTTGTCTCTCCGATTCTATCACACCTGAAGCAATGAAATCCCAGAATATTTAGTTGCCAATCACACCCCTCCTGCAACCATGTTTCACTAATAGCTACAACATCATATCTCCAGGTATCAATCCATGCTCTAAGCTCATCCACCTTGCTTATAATGCTCCTAGCATTAAAATAAATGCACTTAAAAAATTCTCCACCTCTTCCTCTCTGTTTATCTCTAACAGTACAAAGAACTTTACTGTCTTCTTTTTCTTCCTTCTCCCATACATCTGTTCCTACACTCTGGTTCCCCTCCTCCCTCATATCTAGTTTAAATCCACTGGAGTCTCTCTAGCAAACCTACCTGCGAGAATATTTGTCCCCCTCCAGTTCAGATGTAAACTATCCGGCAGTTTGATTAATGTTTGGCAGCTTTGGGCCTGTACCCACTGGGATTTAGAAGAATGCAGGCGGACCTCATTGAAATTGACTGAATATTAAAAGGATTAGATAATGTGGATGTGGAGAAGATGTTTCCTGTGGAGGGGATATCCAGAACTAGAGGACACAGCCTCAGAATTGAGGGGCAACCCTTTAGAACAGAGGTAAGGAGGAATTTCTTCAGCCACAGAGCAGTGAATCTGTGGAATGACTGCAGTGGAGGCCAAGTCCGTGGGTATATTTAAGGGAGAAGTTGATAGTTTCCTGATCTGTCAGGGCATTAATGGATATGATATGAAGGCAGGTGTATGGGGTTGAGTGGGATCTGGGATCAGCCATGGTGGAATGACGGGACAGACTTGATGGGCTGAATGGCCTGATTCTGCTCCTATGTCTTACGGTCTTTTGGTCTGTGGCCAATTTGCAGATGATACAGAGACAGGTGGAAGGGCAGGTAGTGTTGAGGAAACAGGGAGTCTGCAGAAGGATTTAGGCAGATTAGGAGAAAGGACAAAGAAAGAGGCAGATGGAATACAGTGTAGGGAAGTGTAAGGTCAAACTTACACTTTGATAGAAGAAATAAGGGGGCATTAATAGGGAGAAAATCCAGAATTAAGAGATGCAAAGTGACTTGGGAGTCCTCACGCAGGATTCCATAAAGGTTAACTTCAATGTTCCTTCCCATCGATTTTCACAGCTCTGTCGACAAACCGTTCCTCTGAGCAGGAAACGGTAAAGCAGCCTGAGAACGACGTGGCGCTTTAATAAAACGTTATAGAGTGTAAATGAAAACTGCAACTGTACAGCATCAAACACTGTACGGCATTATTTCAGTTACTGAGCACCTCTGCAGTTTCGAGAGAACACGGTACATGGAGCTTAGAAAACTAGAGAGCTATGCACTGGGGACATTCTAGGCAGGTTCTAGAGTAGGCGACCTGGTCCGCCCAACATTGTGGGTGACGTGCTGCAGATTTCCATGTCCCTATGGAGAACAGTGGTTAACTTGCAGACTGATGTGATGATGAGGAAGGCAAATGCAATGTCAGCATTCATTTTGAGAGCACTCAGCAAGGATGTAGTGATAAGGCTTTATAATCCTTGGAGTATCGTGAGGAGTGTTGCACCCCTTATTTAAGAAAGGATTGGAGGGGGTCCAGACGAGGTTCATGAGAAAGATCCCGGGAGTGAAAAGGTTAACGTATGATTTGGTTTTGAATGTCCAGTACTCACTGGTTCAGAACAATGAGAGATGATCCCATTGAAGCGTATTATGGACAAGAGAAAATCCGAAGATGCTGGAAATCCAAGCAACACGCACAAAATGCTGGAGGAACTCAGCAGGCCAGGCAGCATCCGTGGAAGAGAGGACAGTTGATGTTTTGGGCCGAAACCCTTCGGCGGCACTGAAACGTATTATGGACTGGGAAATGGCTGGTCCTGTAGTTGCCACTGGAGACAAAGGCTGGGCTGGCAGTTCAGGGATGGTCCACGCTGCAGTGGACATTACTGGTGAGATTGTTGAGTTCCAGATGCCCATTGGCTGGGAGTCTTTACCCACAGACCCTCCCACCCACCCTGTGCACTCAACCCTAGTCATCTTATCCCCCCAGTGACCCTCAGCACCATCCTTCCCCCAATTCCACCCCTCCCCCCACTGCCTCCCACACAGACATATCTCCCCATCTGTCCATCTCTTCTCCCCACACCCAGATCCACCCTCCACCCACTACAGAAGCACCAGGTTCTAGGAGGGGCCAGTGCCTTACGGCAGGTTGATGGAGCTGGTCACCGACACAGCACTGCCGTCCTCAGCAACCAACGAGATGTGTGCGGTGCCGTGGGATTCGCTGGTGCAGTACTCTGGATTGTAGTACTTGATACCATGCGTGGTGTTGTCTGTGATCTTCGCCCAGAGTCCTGCTGCAAAGTAGTCGGAGGTCATGTTGGAGATGACCTGTTCAGGAGAAGAGCAGAAGGTCTGGGGGTTGGCAGAGCATGGGGATTGTGTGAGGGAAAGCATAATGGGTCTGTCTTACTTGTACTAACAACAGACCGTCTCATTAATAAGGAACCGATTGTGTAGGTATTGATTGTCTGAGAGGCAACCCAATTAACCGATCAGTTGTGTAGGTATTGATCATCTGACAGGCAACCCGATTAACCGATCAGTTTTGTAGGTATTGATTGTCTGACAGGCAACCCGATTAACCAATCAGTTTTGTAGGTATTGATCATCTGACAGGCAACCCGATTAACCGATCAGTTTTGTAGGTATTGATCATCTGACAGGCAACCCGATTAACCGATCAGTTTTGTAGGTATTGATTGTCTGACAGGCAACCCGATTAACCGATCGGTTGTGTAGATATTAATTGTCTGATAGGAAACCCAATTAACCAATTATTTGGTACTCTGAGTGTTGTTGTATAGGTGCTAATGTTGAGTAAGTTGCAGAAACAGTGTCTGGAGACTGGCTGACAGAATGTGAGTAGATTGATAGTTTAAAGTTGAATTGTAACCTTACACTATAAGACCACAAGACGTAGAAGCAAAATTAGGCCATTCACCCCATCGAGTCTGCTCCGCCATTCCATTATGCTGTTCCTGCATTCCACCCAACCTCATACACATACCTTCTTGCCATATCCTTTGATGCCCTGACTGATCATGGAAACATAGAAAACCTACAGCACAATACAGGACCTTTGGCCCACAAAGTTGTGCCGAGCATGTCCCTACCTTAGAAATTACTAGGCTTACCTATAGCCTTCTATTTTACTAAGCTCCATGTACCTATCCAAAAGTCTCTTAATAGACCCTATAGTATCTGCCTCCACCAGCATTGCTGGCAGCCCATTCCACACACTCACCACTCTCTGAGTAAAAGACTTACCCCTGACATCTCCTCTGTACCTACTCCCCAGCACCTTAAACCTGTGTCCTCTTTGGCAACCATTTCAGCCCTGGGAAAAAGCCTCTAACTATCCACATGATCAATGCCTCTCATCATCTTGTACACCTCTATCAGGTCACCTCTCATCCTCCGTCACTCCAAGGAGAAAAGGCCGAGTTCACTCAACCTATTCTCATACGGCATGCTCCCCAATCCAGGCAACATCCTTGTAAATCTCCTCTGCTTCAACATCCTACCTGTAGTGAGGTGACCAGAACTGAGCACAGTACTCCAAGTGGGGTCTGACCAGGGTCCTATATAGCTGCAACATTACCTCTCAGCTCCTAAATTCAATTCCATGATTGATGAAGGCCAATACACTGTACGCCTTCTTAACCTTCACATACTTGTCAAACTGCGCAGATGTTTTGAGCATCCTGTGGACTCGGACCCAAGATCCCTCTGATCCTCCACACTGCCAAGAGCCTTACCATTAATACTATATTCTGCCATCATATTTGACCTACCAAAATGAACCACTTCACACTTATCTGGGTTGAACTCCATCTGCCACTTCTCAGCCAATTTTTGCATCCTATCAATGTCCCGCTGTAACCTCTGACAGCCCTCCACACTATCCACAACACCACCAACCTTGTGTCATCAGCAAATTTACTAACCCATCCCTCCACTTCCTCATCCAGGTCATTTATAAAAATCACGAACAGTAAGGGTCTCAGAACAGATCCCTGAGTCACTCCACTGGTCACCGACCTCCATGCAGAATATGACCCGTCTACAACCACTCTTTGCCTTCTGTGGGCAAGTCAGCTCTGAATCCACAAAGCAATGTCCCCGTGGATCCCATGTCTCCTTACTTTCTCAGTAAGCCTTGTATGGGGTAACTTATCAAATGCCTTGCTGAAATCCATATACACTACATCTACTGCTCTTCCTTCATCAATGTGTTTAGTCACATCCTCAAAAAATTCAATCAGGCTCGTAAGGCACGACCTGCCTTTGACAAAGCTATGCTGGCTATTCTTAATCATATTATACCTCTCCAAATGTTCATAAATCCTGCCTCTCAGGATCTTCTCCATCAGTTTACCAACCACTGAGGTAAGACTCACTGGTCTATAATTTCCTTGGCTATCTCTACCCCCTTTCTTGAATAAAGGAACAACATCTGCAACCCTCCAATCCTCCGGAACCTCTCCCGTCCCCATTGATGATGCAAAGATCGTTACCAGAGGCTCAGCAATCTCCTCCCTCGCTTCCCACAGTAGCCTGGGGTACATCTCATCCAGTCCCGGTGACTTATCCAACTTGATGCTTTCCAAAAGCTCCAGCACATCCTCTTTCTCAATATCTACACGCTCAAGCTTTTCAGTCTGCTGCAAGTCATCACTACAATCACCAAGATCCTTTTCCACAGTGAATACTGAAGTAAAGTATTCATTAAGTACCTCTGCTATTTCCTCCGGTTCCATACACACTTTCCCACTGGCACACTTGATATTCTTTCATGTCTTATCCTCTTGCTCTTCACATACTTGCAGAATGCCTTGGCGTTTTCCTTAATCCTGCCCACCAAGGCCTTCTCATGGCCCCTTCTGGCTCTCCTAATTTCCTTCTTAAGCTCCTTCCCATTCGCTGTATAATCTTCTAGATCTCTAACATTACCTAGCTCTCTGAACCTTTTGTAAGCTTTTCTTTTCTTCATGACTAGATTTATTACAGCCTTTGTACACCACGGTTCCTGTACCCTACCATAACTTCCCTGTCTCATTGGAATGTACCTATACAGGGCTCTACACAAATATCCCCTGAATATTTGCCACATTTCTTCCGTACTTTTCCCTGAGAACATCTGTTTCCAATTTAAGCCTCCAATTTCCTGCCTGACAGCCTCAAAATTCCCCTTACTCCGATTAAACGCTTTCTCAGTCCTCCAGCAGTGGCGGGATCTCCCTGTGGCCACACACTTCAATTCCACAGACCACTCCCACTCCGATATGTCTGACCATGGCCTCCTCTACCGTCAAGATGAGGCCACATGCAGGTTGATGGAGCAATACCTTATCTCCCGCCTAGGTAGCCTCCTTCCTGCCGGCATGAACATCCAACTCACTGACCTCCGTTGATACCCCTGCCCCCCACCCTTACCCCCATCCCTATCTATTATTTTAGTCTGGTTCTCTTTCTCTTTTCTCCCCCCTCACTACAATCTCCCCCCAGCCCTACCTTTCTTTCTCTTTTATTTCCCAAAATTCTTTACCTTCTCCCTAGCCCATTTCCCTCCAGCCTATCACTTCCCAGCTCTCTACTTCATCCCTCCCCCCACTTCTTACCCCCCCTCGACCCTCCCATGTTACTTCACTCCTGATGAAGGGTTTTGGCCCGAAACGCCGTCACTACCTCCTCCCATAGATGCTGTCTGGCCTGCTGAGTTCTGCCAGCATTTTGTGTTTTTAAACGCTTTTCTAATTTGCCTGTTCCTATCTCTCTCCAATGCTATTGTAAAGGAGATGGAATTGTGAACACTATCTCCAAAATTTTCTCCCACTGAGAGATCTGACACCTGACCAGGTTCATTTCCCAATACCAAATCAAGTACAGCATCTCCTCTTGTAGGCTTATCTACATATTGTGTCAAGAAACCTTCCTGAACACGCCTAACAAACTCCACCCCATCTAAACCCCTCACTCTAGGGAGATGCCAATCGATATTTGGGAAATTAAAATCTCCCATCACGACAACTCTGTTATTATTACACTTTTCCAGGATCAGTTTCCCTATCTGCTCCTCGATATTCCTGTTACTATTGGGAGGCCTAAATAAAACACCCAGTTCATGGACCCCTTCCTGTTCCTAACCTCCAACACGTCCACCTTTTCTGCAGCCGTGACACTATCTCTGATCAACAGTGCCATGCACCCACCTATTTTGCCTCCCTCCTGGTCCTTTCTGTAACATCTAAAGACTAGCACTCGAAGTAACCATTCCTGTCCCTGAGCCATCCAAGTCTCTGTAATGGCCACCGCATCATAGCTCCAAGTACTGATCCATGCGCTAAGCTCATCCGCTTTGTTCACAACACTCCGTGCATTAAAACAGACAGGAAGTGATCAACTTCTCCCTTAAATACACTCTCAGACTTGACCTCTACCAGACTCTGTGGGAGAGCATTCCACAGATTCACTAATCACTGGCTAAAAAAATTCCTCCTAATCTCTGATTTCAAAGGTGGCCCCTCAATTTTAATATCTGGTCCTTTCAACATTCGGTCGGTTTCAATGAGAACCCCTGCATTTTTCTAAATTCCAGTGAGCACAGGTCCAAAACTGGGTACCACAGATGAGCTGGAGTCAAATGGACGGGCTGTGTCCCATTGACGGGCTGAGTCTCCATGGACAGCTTGGGCTCTGGGATCAGTAGGTGAAGGGCTGATGGGCTCTGGGATCAGTAGGTGAAGGGCTGATGGGCTCTGGGATCAGTAGGTGAAGGGGAGATGGGCTCTGGGATCAGTAGGTGAAGGGCTGATGGGCTCTGGGATCAGTAGGTGAAGGGGATATGGGCTCTGGGATCAGTAGGTGACGGGGAGATGGGCTCTGGGATCAGTGGGTGAAGGGGAGATGGGCTCTGGGATCAGTAGGTGAAGAGCTGATGGGCTCTGGGATCAGTAGGTGAAGGGGAGATGGGCAATGGGATCAGTAGGTGACGGGGAGATGGGCTCTGGGATCAGTAGGTGAAGGGCTGATGGGCTCTGGGATCAGTACATGAAGGGGAGATGGGCTCTGGGATCAGTAGGTGAAGGGGAGATGGGCTCTGGGATCAGTAGGTGAAGGGCTGATGGGCTCTGGGATCAGTAGGTGAAGGGGAGATGGGCTCTGGGATCAGTAGGTGAAGGGCTGATGGGCTCTGGGATCAGTAGGTGAAGGGGAGATGGGCTCAGGGATCAGTAGGTGAAGGGGAGATGGGCTCTGGGATCAGTAGGTGAAGGGGAGATGGGCTCAGGGATCAGTAGGTGAAGGGGAGATGGGCTCTGGGATCAGTAGGTGAAGGGCTGATGGGCTCTGGGATCAGTAGGTGAAGGGGAGATGGGCTCAGGGATCAGTAGGTGAAGGGGAGATGGGCTCTGGGATCAGTAGGTGAAGGGGAGATGGGCTCAGGGATCAGTAGGTGAAGGGGAGATGGGCTCTGGGATCAGTAGGTGAAGGGATAATGGGCTCTGGGATCAGTAGATGAAGGGGAGATGGGCTCTGGGATCAGTAGGTGAAGGGCTGATGGGCTCTGGGATCAGTAGGTGAAGGGGAGATGGGCTCTGGGATCAGTAGGTGAAGGGGAGATGGGCTCTGGGATCAGTGGGTGAAGTGCTGATGGGCTCTGGGATCAGTAGGTGAAGGGCTGATGGGCTCTGGGATCAGTAGGTGAAGGGGAGATGGGCTCTGGGATCAGTAGGTGAAGGGGAGATGGGCTCTGGGATCAGTAGGTGAAGGGCTGATGGGCTCTGGGATCAGTAGGTGAAGGGGAGATGGGCTCTGGGATCAGTGGGTGAAGTGCTGATGGGCTCTGGGATCAGTAGGTGAAGGGCTGATGGGCTCTGGGATCAGTAGGTGAAGGGGAAATGGGCTCTGGGGTCAGTTGGTGAAGGGGAGATGGGCTCTGGGATCAGTAGGTGACGGTGAGATGGGCTCTGGGATCAGTACATGAAGGGGAGATGGGCTCTGGGATCAGTGGGTGAAGTGCTGATGGGCTCTGGGATCAGTAGGTGAAGGGGATATGGGCTCTGGGATCAGTGGGTGAAGGGCTGATGGGCTCCGGGATCAGTAGGTGAAGGGGAGATGGGCTCTGGGATCAGTAGGTGAAGGGGAGATGGGCTCTGGGATCAGTACATGAAGGGGAGATGGGCTGTGGGATCAGTGGGTGAAGGGGAGATGGGCTCTGGGATCAGTAGGTGAAGGGGAGATGGGCTCTGGGATCAGTAGGTGAAGGGGAGATGGGCTCTGGGATCAGTGGGTGATGGGCTCTGGGATCAGTAGGTGAAGGGGAGATGGGCTCTGGGATCAGTAGGTGAAGGGGAGATGGGCTCTGGGATCAGTAGGTGAAGGGGAGATGGGCTCTGGGATCTGTAGGGGAAGGGGAGATGGGCTCTGGGATCAGTAGGTGAAGGGGAGATGGGCTCTGGGAGCAGTAGGTGAAGGGGAGATGGGCTCTGGGATCAGTGGGTGAAGTGCTGATGGGCTCTGGGATCAGTAGGTGAAGGGCTGATGGGCTCTGGGATCAGTAGGTGAAGGGGAGATGGGCTCTGGGATCAGTAGGTGAAGGGGAGATGGGCTCTGGGATCAGTAGGTGAAGGGCTGATGGGCTCTGGGATCAGTAGGTGAAGGGGAGATGGGCTCTGGGATCAGTGGGTGAAGTGCTGATGGGCTCTGGGATCAGTAGGTGAAGGGCTGATGGGCTCTGGGATCAGTAGGTGAAGGGGAAATGGGCTCTGGGATCAGTTGGTGAAGGGGAGATGGGCTCTGGGATCAGTAGGTGACGGTGAGATGGGCTCTGGGATCAGTACATGAAGGGGAGATGGGCTCTGGGATCAGTGGGTGAAGTGCTGATGGGCTCTGGGATCAGTAGGTGAAGGGGATATGGGCTCTGGGATCAGTGGGTGAAGGGCTGATGGGCTCCGGGATCAGTAGGTGAAGGGGAGATGGGCTCTGGGATCAGTAGGTGAAGGGGAGATGGGCTCTGGGATCAGTGGGTGAAGTGCTGATGGGCTCTGGGATCAGTAGGTGAAGGGCTGATGGGCTCTGGGATCAGTAGGTGAAGGGGAGATGGGCTCTGGGATCAGTAGGTGAAGGGGAGATGGGCTCTGGGATCAGTAGGTGAAGGGGAGATAGGCTCTGGGATCAGTAGGTGAAGGGCTGATGGGCTCTGGGATCAGTAGGTGAAGGGGAGATGGGCTCTGGGATCAGTAGGTGAAGGGGAGATGGACTCTGGGATCAGTAGGTGAAGGGGAGATGGGCTCTGGGATCAGTAGGTGAAGGGCTGATGGGCTCTGGGATCAGTAGGGGAAGGGGAGATGGGCTCTGGGATCTGTAGGTGAAGGGCTGAAGGGCTCTGGGATCAGTGGCAGAAGGGCTGATGGGCTCTGGGATCAGTAGGTGAAGGGGAGATGGGCTCTGGGATCAGTGGGTGAAGTGCTGATGGGCTCTGGGATCAGTAGGTGAAGGGGAGATGGGCTCTGGGATCAGTAGGTGAAGGGGAGATGGGCTCTGGGATCAGTGGGTGAAGTGCTGATGGGCTCTGGGATCAGTAGGTGAAGGGCTGATGGGCTCTGGGATCAGTAGGTGAAGGGGAGATGGGCTCTGGGATCAGTAGGTGAAGGGGAGATGGGCTCTGGGATCAGTAGGTGAAGGGGAGATGGGCTCTGGGATCAGTAGGTGAAGGGCTGGTGGGCTCTGGGATCAGTAGGTGAAGGGGAGATGGGCTCTGGGATCAGTGGGTGAAGTGCTGATGGGCTCTGGGATCAGTAGGTGAAGGGCTGATGGGCTCTGGGATCAGTAGGTGAAGGGGAGATGGGCTCTGGGATCAGTAGGTGAAGGGCTGAAGGGCTCTGGGATCAGTGGCAGAAGGGCTGATGAGCTCTGGGATCAGTAGCAGAAGGGCTGATGGGCTCTGGGATCAGTAGGTGAAGGGGAGATGGGCTCTGGGATCAGTAGGTGAAGGGCTGATGGGCTCTGGGATCAGTAGGTGAAGGGGTGATGGGCTCTGGGATCAGTAGGTGAAGGGCTGATGGGCTCTGGGATCAGTAGGTGAAGGGGAGATGGGCTCTGGGATCAGTGGGTGAAGTGCTGATGGGCTCTGGGATCAGTAGGTGAAGGGCTGATGGGCTCTGGGATCAGTAGGTGAAGGGGAGATGGGCTCTGGGATCAGTAGGTGAAGGGGAGATGGGCTCTGGGATCAGTAGGTGAAGGGCTGATGGGCTCTGGGATCAGTAGGTGATGGGGAGATGGGCTCTGGGATCAGTAGGTGAAGGGGAGATGGGCTCTGGGATCAGTGGGTGAAGTGCTGATGGGCTCTGGGATCAGTAGGTGAAGGGCTCTGGGATCAGTAGGTGATGGGGAGATGGGCTCTGGGATCAGTAGGTGAAGGGCTGATGGGCTCTGGGATCAGTAGGTGGGGAGATGGGCTCTGGGATCAGTAGGTGAAGGGGAGATGGGCTCTGGGATCAGTATGTGAAGGACTGATGGGCTCTGGGATCAGTAGGTGAAGGGGAGATGGGCTCTGGGATCAGTAGATGAAGGGCTGATGGGCTCTGGGATCAGTAGGTGAAGGGGAGATGGACTCTGGGATCAGTAGGTGAAGGGGAGATGGGCTCTGGGATCAGTAGGTGAAGGGCTGATGGGCTCTGGGATCAGTAGGTGAAGGGGAGATGGGCTCTGGGATCTGTAGGTGAAGGGCTGAAGGGCTCTGGGATCAGTGGCAGAAGGGCTGATGAGCTCTGGGATCAGTAGCAGAAGGGCTGATGGGCTCTGGGATCAGTAGGTGAAGGGGAGATGGGCTCTGGGATCAGTAGGTGAAGGGGAGATGGGCTCTGGGATCAGTGGGTGAAGTGCTGATGGGCTCTGGGATCAGTAGGTGAAGGGCTGATGGGCTCTGGGATCAGTAGGTGAAGGGGAGATGGGCTCTGGGATCAGTGGGTGAAGGGGAGATGGACTCTGGGATCAGTAGGTGAAGGGGAGATGGGCTCTGGGATCAGTAGGTGAAGGGGAGATGGGCTCTGGGATCAGTAGGTGATGGGCTGATGGGCTCTGGGATCAGTAGGTGAAGGGGAGATGGGCTCTGGGATCAGTAGGTGAAGGGGAGATGGGCTCTGGGATCTGTAGGTGAAGGGCTGAAGGGCTCTGGGATCAGTGTCAGAAGGGCTGATGAGCTCTGGGATCAGTAGCAGAAGGGCTGATGGGCTCTGGGATCAGTAGGTGAAGGGGAGATGGGCTCTGGGATCAGTGGGTGAAGTGCTGATGGGCTCTGGGATCAGTAGGTGAAGGGGAGATTGGCTCTGGGATCAGTAGGTGAAGGGGAGATGGGCTCTGGGATCAGTGGGTGAAGGGGAGATGGGCTCTGGGATCAGTAGGTGAAGGGCTGATGGGCTCTGGGATCAGTTGGTGAAGGGGAGATGGGCTCTGGGATCAGTAGGTGAAGGGGAGATGGGCTCTGGGATCAGTAGGTGAAGGGGAGATGGGCTCTGGGATCAGTGGGTGAAGTGCTGATGGGCTCTGGGATCAGTAGGTGAAGGGCTGATGGGCTCTGGGATCAGTAGGTGATGGGCTGATGGGCTCTGTGATCAGTAGGTGAAGGGGAGATGGGCTCTGGGATCTGTAGGTGAAGGGCTGAAGGGCTCTGGGATCAGTGGCAGAAGGGCTGATGAGCTCTGGGATCAGTAGCAGAAGGGCTGATGGGCTCTGGGATCAGTAGGTGAAGGGGAGATGGGCTCTGGGATCAGTAGGTGAAGGGGAGATGGGCTCTGGGATCAGTGGGTGAAGTGCTGATGGGCTCTGGGATCAGTAGGTGAAGGGCTGATGGGCTCTGGGATCAGTAGGTGAAGGGGAGATGGGCTCTGGGATCAGTAGGTGAAGGGGAGATGGGCTCTGGGATCAGTAGGTGAAGGGGAGATGGGCTCTGGGATCAGTAGGTGAAGGGCTGATGGGCTCTGGGATCAGTAGGTGAAGGGGAGATGGGCTCTGGGATCAGTGGGTGAAGTGCTGATGGGCTCTGGGATCAGTAGGTGAAGGGCTGATGGGCTCTGGGATCAGTAGGTGAAGGGGAGATGGGCTCAGGGATCAGTAGGTGAAGGGGAGATGGGCTCTGGGATCAGTAGGTGACGGTGAGATGGGCTCTGGGATCAGTACATGAAGGGGAGATGGGCTCTGGGATCAGTGGGTGAAGTGCTGATGGGCTCTGGGATCAGTAGGTGAAGGGGATATGGGCTCTGGGATCAGTAGGTGAAGGGCTGATGGGCTCTGGGATCAGTAGGTGAAGGGGAGGGGAGATGGGCTCTGGGATCAGTAGGTGAAGGGGAGATGGGCTCTGGGATCAGTAGGTGAAGGGGAGATGGGCTCTGGGATCAGTAGGTGAAGGGCTGATGGGCTCTGGGATCAGTAGGTGAAGGGGAGATGGGCTCTGGGATCAGTGGGTGAAGTGCTGATGGGCTCTGGGATCAGTAGGTGAAGGGGAGATGGACTCTGGGATCAGTAGGTGAAGGGGAGATGGGCTCTGGGATCAGTAGATGAAGGGGAGATGGGCTCTGGGATCAGTAGGTGAAGGGGAGATGGGCTCTGGGATCTGTAGGTGAAGGGCTGAAGGGCTCTGGGATCAGTAGGTGAAGGGGAGATGGGCTCTGGGATCTGTAGGTGAAGGGCTGAAGGGCTCTGGGATCAGTGGCAGAAGGGTTGATGAGCTCTGGGATCAGTAGCAGAAGGGCTGATGGGCTCTGGGATCAGTAGGTGAAGGGGAGATGGGCTCTGGGATCAGTAGGTGAAGGGGAGATGGGCTCTGGGATCAGTGGGTGAAGTGCTGATGGGCTCTGGGATCAGTAGGTGAAGGGCTGATGGGCTCTGGGATCAGTAGGTGAAGGGCTGATGGGCTCTGGGATCAGTAGGTGAAGGGGAGATGGGCTCTGGGATCAGTAGGTGAAGGGCTGATGGGCTCTGGGATCAGTAGGTGAAGGGGATATGGGCTCTGGGATCAGTAGGTGACGGGGAGATGGGCTCTGGGATCAGTAGGTGAAGGGCTGATGGGCTCTGGGATCAGTAGGTGAAGGGGATATGGGCTCTGGGATCAGTAGGTGACGGGGAGAAGGGCTCTGGGATCAGTAGGTGAAGGGCTGATGGGCTCTGGGATCAGTAGGTGAAGGGGAGATGGGCTCTGGGATCAGTAGGTGAAGGGCTGATGGGCTCTGGGATCAGTAGGTGAAGGGGATATGGGCTCTGCGATCAGTAGGTGACGGGGAGATGGGCTCTGGGATCAGTGGGTGAAGGGGAGATGGGCTCTGGGATCAGTAGGTGAAGAGCTGATGGGCTCTGGGATCAGTAGGTGAAGGGGAGATGGGCTCTGGGATCAGTAGGTGAAGGGGAGATGGGCAATGGGATCAGTAGGTGACGGGGAGATGGGCTGTGGGATCAGTAGGTGAAGGGCTGATGGGCTCAGGGATCAGTAGGTGAAGGGAAGATGGGCTCAGGGATCAGTAGGTGAAGGGCTGATGGGCTCTGGGATCAGTACATGAAGGGGAGATGGGCTCTGGGATCAGTAGGTGAAGGGGAGATGGGCAATGGGATCAGTAGGTGACGGGGAGATGGGCTCTGGGATCAGTAGGTGAAGGGCTGATGGGCTCTGGGATCAGTAGGTGAAGGGGAGATGGGCTCAGGGATCAGTAGGTGAAGGGCTGATGGGCTCTGGGATCAGTAGGTGAAGGGGAGATGGGCTCTGGGATCAGTAGGTGAAGGGATAATGGGCTCTGGGATCAGTAGATGAAGGGGAGATGGGCTCTGGGATCAGTAGGTGAAGGGCTGATGGGCTCTGGGATCAGTAGGTGAAGGGGAGATGGGCTCTGGGATCAGTAGGTGAAGGGGAGATGGGCTCTGGGATCAGTAGGTGAAGGGCTGATGGGCTCTGGGATCAGTAGGTGAAGGGGAGATGGGATCTGGGATCAGTAGGTGAAGGGGAGATGGGCTCTGGGATCAGTAGGTGAAGGGTTGATGGGCTCTGGGATCAGTGGGTGAAGGGGAGATGGGCTCTGGGATCAGTAGGTGAAGGGGAGATGGGCTCTGGGATCAGTGGGTGATGGGGAGATGGGCTCTGGGGTCAGTAGGTGAAGGGGAGATGTGCTCTGGGATCAGTAGGTGAAGGGGAGATGGGCTCTGGGATCAGTAGGTGAAGGGGAGATGGGCTCTGGGATCAGTAGGTGAAGGGGAGATGGGCTCTGGGATCAGTACATGAAGGGGAGATGGGCTCTGGGATCAGTAGGTGAAGGGGAGATGGGCTCTGGGATCAGTAGGTGAAGGGTAGATGGGCTCTGGGATCAGTGGGTGAAGTGCTGATGGGCTCTGGGATCAGTAGGTGAAGGGGAGATGGGCTCTGGGATCAGTGGGTGAAGGGGAGATGGGCTCTGGGATCAGTGGGTGATGGGGAGATGGGCTCTGGGATCAGTAGGTGAAGGGGAGATGGGCTCTGGGATCAGTAGGTGAAGGGGAGATGGGCTCTGGGATCAGTAGGTGAAGGGGAGATGGGCTCTGGGATCTGTAGGGGAAGGGGAGATGGGCTATGGGATTAGTAGGTGAAGGGGAGATGGGCTCTGGGAGCAGTAGGTGAAGGGGAGATGGGCTCTGGGATCAGTGGGTGAAGTGCTGATGGGCTCTGGGATCAGTAGGTGAAGGGGAGATGGGCTCTGGGATCAGTAGGTGAAGGGGAGATGGGCTCTGGGATCAGTACCTGAAGGGGAGATGGGCTGTGGGATCAGTAGGTGAAGGGGAGATGGGCTCTGGGATCAGTAGGTGAAGGGGAAATGGGCTCTGGGATCAGTACATGAAGGGGAGATGGGCTGTGGGATCAGTAGGTGAAGGGGAGATGGGCTCTGGGATCAGTACATGAAGGGGAGATGGGCTGTGGGATCAGTGGGTGAAGGGGAGATGGGCTCTGGGATCAGTAGGTGAAGGGCTGATGGGCTCTGGGATCAGTAGGTAAAGGGGAGATGGGCTCTGGGATCAGTAGGTGAAGGGGAGATGGGCTCTGGGATCAGTAGGTGAAGGGGAGATGGGCTGTGGGATCAGTGGGTGAAGGGGAGATGGGCTCTGGGATCAGTAGGTGAAGGGCTGATGGGCTCTGGGATCAGTAGGTGAAGGGGAGATGGGCTCTGGGATCAGTAGGTGAAGGGGAGAAGGGCTCTGGGATCAGTTCATGAAGGGGAGATGGGCTGTGGGATCAGTGGGTGAAGGGGAGATGGGCTCTGGGATCAGTAGGTGAAGGGGAGATGGGCTCTGGGATCAGTAGGTGAAGGGGAGATGGGCTCTGGGATCAGTGGGTGATGGGCTCTGGGATCAGTAGGTGAAGGGGAGATGGGCTCTGGGATCAGTAGGTGAAGGGGAGATGGGCTCTGGGATCAGTAGGTGAAGGGGAGATGGGCTCTGGGATCTGTAGGGGAAGGGGAGATGGGCTCTGGGATCAGTAGGTGAAGGGGAGATGGGCTCTGGGAGCAGTAGGTGAAGGGGAGATGGGCTCTGGGATCAGTGGGTGAAGTGCTGATGGGCTCTGGGATCAGTAGGTGAAGGGCTGATGGGCTCTGGGATCAGTAGGTGAAGGGGAGATGGGCTCTGGGATCAGTAGGTGAAGGGGAGATGGGCTCTGGGATCAGTAGGTGAAGGGCTGATGGGCTCTGGGATCAGTAGGTGAAGGGGAGATGGGCTCTGGGATCAGTGGGTGAAGTGCTGATGGGCTCTGGGATCAGTAGGTGAAGGGCTGATGGGCTCTGGGATCAGTAGTTGAAGGGGAAATGGGCTCTGGGATCAGTTGGTGAAGGGGAGATGGGCTCTGGGATCAGTAGGTGACGGTGAGATGGGCTCTGGGATCAGTACATGAAGGGGAGATGGGCTCTGGGATCAGTGGGTGAAGTGCTGATGGGCTCTGGGATCAGTAGGTGAAGGGGATATGGGCTCCGGGATCAGTGGGTGAAGGGCTGATGGGCTCCGGGATCAGTAGGTGAAGGGGAGATGGGCTCTGGGATCAGTAGGTGAAGGGGAGATGGGCTCTGGGATCAGTGGGTGAAGTGCTGATGGGCTCTGGGATCAGTAGGTGAAGGGCTGATGGGCTCTGGGATCAGTAGGTGAAGGGGAGATGGGCTCTGGGATCAGTAGGTGAAGGGGAGATGGGCTCTGGGATCAGTAGGTGAAGGGAAGATAGGCTCTGGGATCAGTAGGTGAAGGGCTGATGGGCTCTGGGATCAGTAGGTGAAGGGGAGATGGGCTCTGGGATCAGTAGGTGAAGGGGAGATGGACTCTGGGATCAGTAGGTGAAGGGGAGATGGGCTCTGGGATCAGTAGGTGAAGGGCTGATGGGCTCTGGGATCAGTAGGGGAAGGGGAGATGGGCTCTGGGTTCTGTAGGTGAAGGGCTGAAGGGCTGTGGGATCAGTGGCAGAAGGGCTGATGGGCTCTGGGATCAGTAGGTGAAGGGGAGATGGGCTCTGGGATCAGTGGGTGAAGTGCTGATGGGCTCTGGGATCAGTAGGTGAAGGGGAGATGGGCTCTGGGATCAGTAGGTGAAGGGGAGATGGGCTCTGGGATCAGTGGGTGAAGTGCTGATGGGCTCTGATATCAGTAGGTGAAGGGCTGATGGGCTCTGGGATCAGTAGGTGAAGGGGAGATGGGCTCTGGGATCAGTAGGTGAAGGGGAGATGGGCTCTGGGATCAGTAGGTGAAGGGGAGATGGGCTTTGGGATCAGTAGGTGAAGGGCTGATGGGCTCTGGGATCAGTAGGTGAAGGGGAGATGGGCTCTGGGATCAGTGGGTGAAGTGCTGATGGGCTCTGGGATCAGTAGGTGAAGGGCTGATGGGCTCTGGGATCAGTAGGTGAAGGGGAGATGGGCTCTGGGATCAGTGGGTGAAGTGCTGATGGGCTCTGGGATCAGTAGGTGAAGGGCTGATGGGCTCTGGGATCAGTAGGTGAAGGGCTGATGGGCTCTGGGAACAGTAGGTGAAGGGGAGATGGGCTCTGGGATCAGTAGCAGAAGGGCTGATGGGCTCTGGGATCAGTAGGTGAAGGGGAGATGGGCTCTGGGATCTGTAGGTGAAGGGCTGAAGGGCTCTGGGATCAGTGGCAGAAGGGCTGATGAGCTCTGGGATCAGTAGCAGAAGGGCTGATGGGCTCTGGGATCAGTAGGTGAAGGGGAGATGGGCTCTGGGATCAGTAGGTGAAGGGCTGATGGGCTCTGGGATCAGTAGGTGAAGGGGTGATGGGCTCTGGGATCAGTAGGTGAAGGGCTGATGCGCTCTGGGATCAGTAGGTGAAGGGGAGATGGGCTCTGGGATCAGTGGGTGAAGTGCTGATGGGCTCTGGGATCAGTAGGTGAAGGGCTGATGGGCTCTGGGATCAGTAGGTGATGGGGAGATGGGCTCTGGGATCAGTAGGTGAAGGGGAGATGGGCTCTGGGATCAGTGGGTGAAGTGCTGATGGGCTCTGGGATCAGTAGGTGAAGGGCTGATGGGCTCTGGGATCAGTAGGTGATGGGGAGATGGGCTCTGGGATCAGTAGGTGAAGGGATGATGGGCTCTGGGATCAGTAGGTGGGGAGATGGGCTCTGGGATCAGTAGGTGAAGGGCTGATGGGCTCTGGGATTAGTAGGTGAAGGGATGAAGTGCTCTGGGATCAGTATGTGAAGGACTGATGGGCTCTGGGATCAGTAGGTGAAGGGCTGATGGGCTCTGGGATCAGTAGGTGAAGGGGAGATGGGCTCTGGGATCTGTAGGTGAAGGGCTGAAGGGCTCTGGGATCAGTGGCAGAAGGGCTGATGAGCTCTGGGATCAGTAGGTGAAGGGGAGATGGGCTCTGGGATCAGTGGGTGAAGTGCTGATGGGCTCTGGGATCAGTAGGTGAAGGGCTGATGGGCTCTGGGATCAGTAGGTGAAGGGGAGATGGGCTCTGTGATCAGTAGGTGAAGGGCTGATGGGCTCTGGGATCAGTAGGTGAAGGGGAGATGGGCTCTGCGATCAGTAGGTGAAGGGGAGATGGGCTCTGGGATCAGTGGGTGAAGTGCTGATGGGCTCTGGGATCAGTAGGTGAAGGGGAGATGGGCTCTGGGATCAGTAGGTGAAGGAGAGATGGGCTCTGGGATCAGTAGGTGAAGGGGAGATGGGCTCTGGGATCAGTAGGTGAAGGGCTGATGGGCTCTGGGATCAGTAGGTGAAGGGGAGATGGGCTCTGGTATCAGTAGGTGAAGGGGAGATGGACTCTGGGATCAGTAGGTGAAGGGGAGATGGGCTCTGGGATCAGTAGGTGAAGGGGAGATGGGCTCTGGGATCAGTAGGTGATGGGCTGATGGGCTCTGGGATCAGTAGGTGAAGGGGAGATGGGCTCTGGGATCTGTAGGTGAAGGGCTGAAGGGCTCTGGGATCAGTGTCAGAAGGGCTGATGAGCTCTGGGATCAGTAGCAGAAGGGCTGATGGGCTCTGGGATCAGTAGGTGAAGGGGAGATGGGCTCTGGGATCAGTGGGTGAAGTGCTGATGGGCTCTGGGATCAGTAGGTGAAGGGGAGATGGGCTCTGGGATCAGTGGGTGAAGTGCTGATGGGCTCTGGGATCAGTAGGTGAAGGGCTGATGGGCTCTGGGATCAGTAGGTGAAGGGGAGATGGGCTCTGGGATCAGTAGGTGAAGAGGAGATGGGCTCTGGGATCAGTAGGTGAAGGGGAGATGGGCTCTGGGATCAGTAGGTGAAGGGCTGATGGGCTCTGGGATCAGTAGGTGAAGGGGAGATGGGCTCTGGGATCAGTGGGTGAAAGTGCTGATGGGCTCTGGGATCAGTAGGTGAAGGGCTGATGGGCTCTGTGATCAGTAGGTGAAGGGGAGATGGGCTCTGGGATCTGTAGGTGAAGGGCTGAAGGGCTCTGGGATCAGTGGCAGAAGGGCTGATGAGCTCTGGGATCAGTAGCAGAAGGGCTGATGGGCTCTGGGATCAGTTGGTGAAGGGGAGATGGGCTCTGGGATCAGTAGGTGAAGGGGAGATGGGCTCTGGGATCAGTGGGTGAAGTGCTGATGGGCTCTGGGATCAGTAGGTGAAGGGCTGATGGGCTCTGGGATCAGTAGGTGAAGGGGAGATGGGCTCTGGGATCAGTAGGTGAAGGGGAGATGGGCTCTGGGATCAGTAGGTGAAGGGGAGATGGGCTCTGGGATCAGTAGGTGAAGGGCTGATGGGCTCTGGGATCAGTAGGTGAAGGGGAGATGGGCTCTGGGATCAGTGGGTGAAGTGCTGATGGGCTCTGGGATCAGTAGGTGAAGGGCTGATGGGCTCTGGGATCAGTAGGTGAAGGGGAGATGGGCTCAGGGATCAGTAGGTGAAGGGGAGATGGGCTCTGGGATCAGTAGGTGACGGTGAGATGGGCTCTCGGATCAGTACATGAAGGGGAGATGGGCTCTGGGATCAGTGGGTGAAGTGCTGATGGGCTCTGGGATCAGTAGGTGAAGGGGATATGGGCTCTGGGATCAGTAGGTGAAGGGCTGATGGGCTCTGGGATCAGTAGCTGAAGGGGAGATGGGCTCTGGGATCAGTAGGTGAAGGGGAGATGGGCTCTGGGATCAGTAGGTGAAGGGCTGATGGGCTCTGGGATCAGTAGGTGAAGGGGAGATGGGCTCTGGGATCAGTGGGTGAAGTGCTGATGGGCTCTGGGATCAGTAGGTGAAGGGGAGATGGACTCTGGGATCAGTAGGTGAAGGGGAGATGGGCTCTGGGATCAGTAGGTGAAGGGGAGATGGGCTCTGGGATCAGTAGGTGAAGGGGAGATGGGCTCTGGGATCTGTAGGTGAAGGGCTGAAGGGTTCTGGGATCAGTTGGTGAAGGGGAGATGGGCTCTGGGATCTGTAGGTGAAGGGCTGAAGGGCTCTGGGATCAGTGGCAGAAGGGCTGATGAGCTCTGGGATCAGTAGCAGAAGGGCTGATGGGCTCTGGGATCAGTAGGTGAAGGGGAGATGGGCTCTGGGATCAGTAGGTGAAGGGGAGATGGGCTCTGGGATCAGTGGGTGAAGTGCTGATGGGCTCTGGGATCAGTAGGTGAAGGGCTGATGGGCTTTGGGATCAGTAGGTGAAGGGGAGATGGGCTCTGGGATCAGTAGGTGAAGGGGAGATGGGCTCTGGGATCAGTAGGTGAAGGGGAGATGGGCTCTGGGATCAGTAGGTGAAGGGCTGATGGGCTCTGGGATCAGTAGGTGAAGGGGAGATGGGCTCTGGGATCAGTGGGTGATCGGGAGATGGGCCCTGGGATCAGTAGGTGAAGGGGAGATGGGCTCTGGGATCAGTCGGTGAAGGGGAGATGGGCTCTGGGATCAGTAGGTGATGGGGAGATGGGCTCTGGGATCAGTAGGTGAAGGGCTGATGGGCTCTGGGATCAGTAGGTGAAGGGGAGGGGAGATGGGCTCTGGGATCAGTAGGTGAAAGGGAGATGGGCTCTGGGATCAGTATGTGAAGGACTGATGGGCTCTGGGATCAGTAGGTGAAGGGGAGATGGGCTCTGGGATCAGTAGGTGAAGGGCAGATGGGCTCTGGGATCAGTATGTGAAGGACTGATGGGCACTGGGATCAGTAGGTGAAGGGGAGATGGGCTCTGGGATCAGTATGTGAAGGACTGATGGGCTCTGGGATCAGTAGGTGAAGGGGAGATGGGCTCTGGGATCAGTATGTGAAGGACTGATGGGCTCTGGGATCAGTATGTGAAGGACTGATGGGCTCTGGGATCAGTAGGTGAAGGGGAGATGGGCTCTGCGATCAGTATGTGAAGGACTGATGGGCTCTGGGATCAGTAGGTGAAGGGGAGCTGGGCTCTGGGATCAGTAGGTGAAGGGCTGATGGGCTCTGGGATCAGTATGTGAAGGACTGATGGGCTCTGGGATCAGTAGGTGAAGGGGAGATGGGCTCTGGGATCAGTAGGTGAAGGGCAGATGGGCTCTGGGATCAGTATGTGAAGGACTGATGGGCTCTGGGATCAGTAGGTGAAGGGGAGATGGGCTCTGGGATCAGTAGATGAAGGGCTGATGGGCTCTGGGATCAGTAGGTGAAGGGCTGATGGACTCTGGGATCAGTAGGTGAAGGGGAGATGGGCTCTGGGATCAGTAGGTGAAGGGGAGATGGACTCTGGGATCAGTAGGTGAAGGGGAGATGGGCTCTGGGATCAGTAGGTGAAGGGGAGATGGGCTCTGGGATCAGTAGGTAAAGGGCTGATGGGCTCTGGGATCAGTAGATGAAGGGCTGATGGGCTCTGGGATCAGTAGGTGAAGGGCTTATGGGCTCTGGGATCAGTAGCTGAAGGGGAGATGGGCTCTGGGATCAGTGGGTGAAGTGCTGATGGGCTCTGGGATCAGTAGGTGAAGGGCTGATGGGCTCTGGGATCAGTAGGTGTAGGGGAGATGGGCTCTGGGATCAGTAGGTGAAGGGGAGATGGGCTCTGGGATCAGAAGGTGAAGTGGAGATGGGCTCTGGGATCAGTAGGTGAAGGGCTGATGGGCTCTGGGATCAGTAGGTGAAGGGGAGATTGGCTCTGGGATCAGTGGGTGAAGTGCTGATGGGCTCTGGGATCAGTAGGTGAAGGGCTGATTGGCTCTGGGATCAGTAGGTGAAGGGGAGATGGGCTCTTGGATCAGTAGGTGAAGGGGAGATGGGCTCTGGGATCAGTGGGTGAAGTGCTGATGGGCTCTGGGATCAGTAGGTGAAGGGCTGATGGGCTCTGGGATCAGTAGGTGAAGGTCTGATGGGCTCTGGGATCAGTAGGTGAAGGGGAGATGGGCTCTGGGATCAGTAGGTGAAGGGCTGATGGGCTCTGGGATCAGTAGGTGAAGGGGAGATGGGCTCTGGGATCAGTGGGTGAAGTGCTGATGGGCTCTGGGATCAGTAGGTGAAGGGCTGATGGGCTCTGGGATCAGTAGGTGAAGGGGAGATGGGCTCTGGGATCAGTAGGTGAAGGGGAGATGGGCTCAGGGATCAGTAGGTGAAGGGGAGATGGGCTCTGGGATCAGTAGGTAAAGGGCTGATGGGATCTGGGATCAGTAGGTGAAGGGGAGATGGGCTCTGGGATCAGTGGGTGAAGTGCTGATGGGCTCTGGGATCAGTAGGTGAAGGGCTGATGGGCTCTCGGATCAGTAGGTGAAGGGGAGATGGGCTCTGGGATCAGTAGGTGAAGGGGAGATGGGCTCTGGGATCAGTAGGTGACGGTGAGATGGGCTCTGGGATCAGTACATGAAGGGGAGATGGGCTCTGGGATCAGTGGGTGAAGTGCTGATGGGCTCTGGGATCAGTAGGTGAAGGGGATATGGGCTCTGGGATCAGTAGGTGAAGGGCTGATGGGCTCTGGGATCAGTAGCTGAAGGGGAGATGGGCTCTGGGATCAGTAGGTGAAGGGGAGATGGGCTCTGGGATCAGTAGGTGAAGGGGAGATGGGCTCTGGGATCAGTAGGTGAAGGGCTGATGGGCTCTGGGATCAGTAGGTGAAGGGGAGATGGGCTCTGGGATCAGTGGGTGAAGTGCTGATGGGCTCTGGGATCAGTAGGTGAAGGGGAGATGGACTCTGGGATCAGTAGGTGAAGGGGAGATGGGCTCTGGGATCAGTAGGTGAAGGGGAGATGGGCTCTGGGATCAGTAGGTGAAGGGGAGATGGGCTCTGGGATCTGTAGGTGAAGGGCTGAAGGGCTCTGGGATCAGTAGGTGAAGGGGAGATGGGCTCTGGGATCTGTAGGTGAAGGGCTGAAGGGCTCTGGGATCAGTGTCAGAAGGGCTGATGAGCTCTGGGATCAGTAGCAGAAGGGCTGATGGGCTCTGGGATCAGTAGGTGAAGGGGAGATGGGCTCTGGGATCAGTAGGTGAAGGGGAGATGGGCTCTGGGATCAGTGGGTGAAGTGCTGATGGGCTCTGGGATCAGTAGGTGAAGGGCTGATGGGCTCTGGGATCAGTAGGTGAAGGGGAGATGGGCTCTGGGATCAGTAGGTGAAGGGGAGATGGGCTCTGGGATCAGTAGGTGAAGGGGAGATGGGCTCTGGGATCAGTAGGTGAAGGGCTGATGGGCTCTGGGATCAGTAGGTGAAGGGGAGATGGGCTCTGGGATCAGTGGGTGATCGGGAGATGGGCTCTGGGATCAGTAGGTGAAGGGGAGATGGGCTCTGGGATCAGTAGGTGAAGGGGAGATGGGCTCTGGGATCAGTAGGTGATGGGGAGATGGGCTCTGGGATCAGTAGGTGAAGGGCTGATGGGCTCTGGGATCAGTAGGTGAAAGGGAGATGGGCTCTGGGATCAGTATGTGAAGGACTGATGGGCTCTGGGATCAGTAGGCGAAGGGGAGATGGGCTCTGGGATCAGTAGGTGAAGGGCAGATGGGCTCTGGGATCAGTATGTGAAGGACTGATGGGCTCTGGGATCAGTAGGTGAAGGGGAGATGGGCTCTGGGATCAGTATGTGAAGGACTGATGGGCTCTGGGATCAGTAGGTGAAGGGGAGATGGGCTCTGGGATCAGTATGTGAAGGACTGATGGGCTCTGGGATCAGTATGTGAAGGACTGATGGGCTCTGGGATCAGTAGGTGAAGGGGAGATGGGCTCTGGGATCAGTATGTGAAGGACTGATGGGCTCTGGGATCAGTAGGTGAAGGGGAGCTGGGCTCTGGGATCAGTAGGTGAAGGGCTGATGGGCTCTGGGATCAGTATGTGAAGGACTGATGGGCTCTGGGATCAGTAGGTGAAGGGGAGATGGGCTCTGGGATCAGTAGGTGAAGGGCAGATGGGCTCTGGGATCAGTATGTGAAGGACTGATGGGCTCTGGGATCAGTACGTGAAGGGGAGATGGGCTCTGGGATCAGTAGATGAAGGGCTGATGGGCTCTGGGATCAGTAGGTGAAGGGCTGATGGACTCTGGGATCAGTAGGTGAAGGGGAGATGGGCTCTGGGATCAGTAGGTGAAGGGGAGATGGACTCTGGGATCAGTAGGTGAAGGGGAGATGGGCTCTGGGATCAGTAGGTGAAGGGGAGATGGGCTCTGGGATCAGTAGGTAAAGGGCTAATCGGCTCTGGGATCAGTAGATGAAGGGCTGATGGGCTCTGGGATCAGTAGGTGAAGGGCTTATGGGCTCTGGGATCAGTAGCTGAAGGGGTGATGGGCTCTGGGATCAGTGGGTGAAGTGCTGATGGGCTCTGGGATCAGTAGGTGAAGGTCTGATGGGCTCTGGGATCAGTAGGTGTAGGGGAGATGGGCTCTGGGATCAGTAGGTGAAGGGGAGATGGGCTCTGGGATCAGAAGGTGAAGGGGAGATGGGCTCTGGGATCAGTAGTTGAAGGGCTGATGGGCTCTGGGATCAGTAGGTGAGGGGGAGATTGGCTCTGGGATCAGTGGGGTGAAGTGCTGATGGGCTCTGGGATCAGTAGGTGAAGGGCTGATGGGCTCTGGGATCAGTAGGTGAAGGGGAGATGGGCTCTGGGATCAGTAGGTGAAGGGGAGATGGGCTCTGGGATCAGTGGGTGAAGTGCTGATGGGCTCTGGGATCAGTAGGTGAAGGGCTGATGGGCTCTGGGATCAGTAGGTGAAGGTCTGATGGGCTCTGGGATCAGTAGGTGAAGGGGAGATGGGCTCTGGGATCAGTAGGTGAAGGGCTGATGGGCTCTGGGATCAGTAGGTGAAGGGGAGATGGGCTCTGGGATCAGTGGGTGAAGTGCTGATGGGCTCTGGGATCAGTAGGTGAAGAGCTGATGGGCTCTGGGATCAGTAGGTGAAGGGGAGTTGGGCTCTGGGATCAGTAGGTGAAGGGGAGATGGGCTCAGGGATCAGTAGGTGAAGGGGAGATGGGCTCTGGGATCAGTAGGTGAAGGGCTGATGGGCTCTGGGATCAGTAGGTGAAGGGGAGATGGGCTCTGGGATCAGTGGGTGATGGGGAGATGGGCTCTGGGATCAGTAGGTGAAGGGGAGATGGGCTCTGGGATCAGTAGGTGAAGGGGGAGATGGGCTCTGGGATCAGTAGGTGAAGGGCTGATGGGCTCTGGGATCAGTAGGTGAAGGGGAGATGGGCTCTGGGATCAGTGGGTGATGGGGAGATGGGCTCTGGGATCAGTAGGTGAAGGGGAGATGGGCTCTGGGATCAGTAGGTGAAGGGGGAGATGGGCTCTGGGATCAGTAGGTGAAGGGCTGATGGGCTCTGGGATCAGTAGGTGAAGGGGAGATGGGCTCTGGGATCAGTGGGTGAAGTGCTGATGGGCTCTGGGATCAGTAGGTGAAGGGCTGATGGGCTCTGGGATCAGTAGGTGAAGGGGAGTTGGGCTCTGGGATCAGTAGGTGAAGGGGAGATGGGCTCTGGGATCAGTGGGTGAAGTGCTGATGGGCTCTGCGATCAGTAGGTGAAGGGCTGATGGGCTCTGGGATCAGTAGGTGAAGGTCTGATGGGCTCTGGGATCAGTAGGTGCAGGGGAGATGGGCTCTGGGATCAGTAGGTGAAGGGCTGATGGGCTCTGGGATCAGTAGGTGAAGGGGAGATGGGCTCTGGGATCAGTGGGTGAAGTGCTGATGGGCTCTGGGATCAGTAGGTGAAGGGCTGATGGGCTCTTGGATCAGTAGGTGAAGGGGAGATGGGCTCTGGGATCAGTAGGTGAAGGGGAGATGGGCTCTGGGATCAGTAGGTGAAGGGGAGATGGGCTCTGGGATCAGTAGGTGAAGGGCTGTTGGGCTCTGGGATCAGTAGGTGAAGGGGAGATGGGCTCTGGGATCAGTGGGGTGATGGGGAGATGGGCTCTGGGATCAGTTGGTGAAGGGCTGATGGGCTCTGGGATTAGTAGGTGAAGGGATGAAGTGCTCTGGGATCAGTATGTGAAGGACTGATGGGCTCTGGGATCAGTAGGTGAAGGGGAGATGGGCTCTGGGATCAGTAGATGAAGGGCTGATGGGCTCTGGGATCAGTAGGTGAAGGGCTGTTGGGCTCTGGGATCAGTAGGTGAAGGGGAGATGGGCTCTGGGATCAGTAGGTGAAGGGGAGATGGACTCTGGGATCGGTAGGTGAAGGGGAGATGGGCTCTGGGATCAGTAGGTGAAGGGGAGATGAGCTCTGGGATCTGTAGGTGAAGGGCTGTAGTGCTCTGGGATCAGTGGCAGAAGGGCTGATGAGCTCTGGGATCAGTAGCAGAAGGGCTGATGGGCTCTGGGATCAGTAGGTGAAGGGGAGATGGGCTCTGGGATCAGTGGGTGAAGTGCTGATGGGCTCTGGGATCAGTAGGTGAAGGGCTGATGGGCTCTGGGATCAGTAGGTGAAGGGGAGATGGGGCTCTGGGATCAGTAGGTGAAGGGGAGATGGGCTCTGGGATCAGTAGGGTGACGGTGAGATGGGCTCTGGGATCAGTACATGAAGGGGAGATGGGCTCTGGGATCAGTAGGGTGAAGGGGATATGGGCTCTGGGATCAGTAGGTGAAGGGCTGATGGGCTCTGGGATCAGTAGGTGAAGGGGAGATGGGCTCTGGGATCAGTAGGTGAAGGGGAGATGGGCTCTGGGATCAGTAGGTGAAGGGGAGATGGGCTCTGGGATCTAGGTGAAGGGCTGATGGGCTCTGGGATCAGTAGGTGAAGGGGAGATGGGCTCTGGGATCAGTGGGTGAAGTGCTGATGGGCTCTGGGATCAGTAGGTGAAGGGGAGATGGACTCTGGGATCAGTAGGTGAAGGGGAGATGGGCTCTGGGATCAGTAGGTGAAGGGGAGATGGGCTCTGGGATCAGTAGGTGAGGGCTGATGGGCTCTAGGATCAGTAGGTGAAGGGGAGATGGGCTCTGGGATCTGTAGGTGAAGGGCTGAAGGGCTCTGGGATCAGTGGCAGAAGGGCTGATGAGCTCTGGGATCAGTAGCAGAAGGGCTGATGGGCTCTGGGATCAGTAGGTGAAGGGGAGATGGGCTCTGGGATCAGTAGGTGAAGGGGAGATGGGCTCTGGGATCAGTGGGTGAAGTGCTGATGGGCTCTGGGATCAGTAGGTGAAGGGCTGATGGGCTCTGGGATCAGTAGGTGAAGGGGAGATGGGCTCTGGGATCAGTAGGTGAAGGGGAGATGGGCTCTGGGATCAGTAGATGAAGGGGAGATGGGCTCTGGGATCAGTAGGTGAAGGGCTGATGGGCTCTGGGATCAGTAGGTGAAGGGGAGATGGGCTCTGGGATCAGTAGGTGAAGGGGAGATGGGCTCTGGGATCAGTAGATGAAGGGCTGATGGGCTCTGGGATCAGTAGGTGAAGGGCTGATGGGCTCTGGGATCAGTAGGTGAAGGGGAGATGGGCTCTGGGATCAGTAGGTGAAGGGGAGATGGACTCTGGGATCAGTAGGTGAAGGGGAGATGGGCTCTGGGATCAGTAGGTGAAGGGGAGATGGGCTCTGGGATCAGTAGGTGAAGGGCTGATGGGCTCTGGGATCAGAGGTGAAGGGGAGATGGGCTCTGGGATCTGTAGGTGAAGGGCTGAAGGGCTCTGGGATCAGTGGCAGAAGGGCTGATGAGCTCTGGGATCAGTAGCAGAAGGGCTGATGGGCTCTGGGATCAGTAGGTGAAGGGGAGATGGGCTCTGGGATCAGTAGGTGAAGGGGAGATGGGCTCTGGGATCAGTGGGTGAAGTGCTGATGGGCTCTGGGATCAGTAGGTGAAGGGCTGATGGGCTCTGGGATCAGTAGGTGAAGGGGAGATGGGCTCTGGGATCAGTAGGTGAAGGGGAGATGGGCTCTGGGATCAGTAGGTGAAGGGGAGGTGGGCTCTGGGATCAGTAGGTGAAGGGCTGATGGGCTCTGGGATCAGTAGGTGAAGGGGAGATGGGCTCTGGGATCAGTGGGTGAAGTGCTGATTGGCTCTGGGATCAGTAGGTGAAGGGCTGATGGGCACTGGGATCAGAAGGTGAAGGGGAGATGGGCTCTGGGATCAGTAGGTGAAGGGGAGATGGGCTCTGGGATCAGTAGGTGACGGTGAGATGGGCTCTGGGATCAGTATATGAAGGGGAGATGGGCTCTGGGATCAGTGGTTGAAGTGCTGATGGGCTCTGGGATCAGTAGGTGAAGGGGATATGGGCTCTGGGATCAGTAGGTGAAGGGCTGATGGGCTCCGGGATCAGTAGGTGAAGGGGAGATGGGCTCTGGGATCAGTAGGTGAAGGGGAGATGGGCTCTGGGATCAGTAGGTGACGGTGAGATGGGCTCTGGGATCAGTACATGAAGGGGAGATGGGCTCTGGGATCAGTGGGTGAAGTGCTGATGGGCTCTGGGATCAGTAGGTGAAGGGGATATGGGCTCTGGGATCAGTAGGTGAAGGGCTGATGGGCTCTGGGATCAGTAGGTGAAGGGCTGATGGGCTCTGGGATCAGTAGGTGAAGGGGAGATGGGCTCTGGGATCAGTAGGTGAAGGGGAGATGTGCTCTGGGATCAGTAGGTGACGGGGAGATGGGCTCTGGGATCAGTACATGAAGGGGAGATGGGCTCTGGGATCAGTAGGTGAAGGACTGATGGGCTCTGGGATCAGTAGGTGAAGGGGAGATGGGCTATGGGATCAGTAGATGAAGGGCTGGGGCTCTGGGATCAGTAGGTGAAGGGCTGATGGGCTCTGGGATCAGTAGGTGAAGGGGAGATGGGCTCTGGGATCAGTAGGTGAAGGGGAGATGGACTCTGGGATCAGTAGGTGAAGGGGAGATGGGCTCTGGGATCAGTAGCTGAAGGGGAGATGGGCTCTGGGATCAGTAGGTGAAGGGCTGATGGGCTCTGGGATCAGTAGGTGAAGGGGAGATGGGCTCTGGGATCTGTAGGTGAAGGGCTGAAGGGCTCTGGGATCAGTGGCAGAAGGGCTGATGAGCTCTGGGATCAGTAGCAGAAGGGCTGATGGGCTCTGGGATCAGTAGGTGAAGGGGAGATGGGCTCTGGGATCAGTAGGTGAAGGGGAGATGGGCTCTGGGATCAGTGGGTGAAGTGCTGATGGGCTCTGGGATCAGTAGGTGAAGGGCTGATGGGCTCTGGGATCAGTAGGTGAAGGGGAGATGGGCTCTGGGATCAGTAGGTGAAGGGGAGATGGGCTCTGGGATCAGTAGGTGAAGGGGAGATGGGCTCTGGGATCAGTAGGTGAAGGGCTGATGGGCTCTGGGATCAGTAGGTGAAGGGGAGATGGGCTCTGGGATCAGTGGGTGTAGTGCTGATGGGCTCTGGGATCAGTAGGTGAAGGGCTGATGGGCTCTGGGATCAGTAGGTGAAGGGGAGATGGGCTCTGGGATCAGTAGGTGAAGGGGAGATGGGCTCTGGGATCAGTAGGTGACGGTGAGATGGGCTCTGGGATCAGTACATGAAGGGGAGATGGGCTCTGGGATCAGTAGGTGAAGGGGAGATGGGCTCTGGGATCAGTAGGTGAAGGGGAGATGGGCTCTGGGATCAGTGGGTGAAGGGGAGATGGGCTCTGGGATCAGTGGGTGAAGTGCTGATGGGCTCTGGGATCAGTAGGTGAAGGGGAGATGGGCTCTGGGATCAGTGGGTGAAGTGCTGATGGGCTCTGGGATCAGTAGGTGAAGGGCTGATGGGCTCTGGGATCAGTAGGTGAAGGGGAGATGGGCTCTGGGATCAGTAGGTGAAGGGGAGATGGGCTCTGGGATCAGTAGGTGAAGGGGAGATGGGCTCTGGGATCAGTAGGTGAAGGGCTGATGGGCTCTGGGATCAGTAGGTGAAGGGGAGATGGGCTCTGGGATCAGTGGGTGACGGTGAGATGGGCTCTGGGATCAGTACATGAAGGGGAGATGGGCTCTGGGATCAGTGGGTGAAGTGCTGATTTGCTCTGGGATCAGTAGGTGAAGGGGAGATGGGCTCTGGGATCAGTAGGTGAAGGGGAGATGGGCTCTGGGATCAGTAGGTGAAGGGCTGATGGGCTCTGGGATCAGTAGGTGAAGGGGAGATGGGCTCTGGGATCAGTGGGTGAAGTGCTGATGGGCTCTGGGATCAGTAGGTGAAGGGCTGATGGTCTCTGGGATCAGTAGGTGAAGGGGAGATGGGCTCTGGGATCAGTAGGTGAAGGGGAGATGGGCTCTGGGATCAGTAGGTGACGGTGAGATGGGCTCTGGGATCAGTACATGAAGGGGAGATGGGCTCTGGGATCAGTGGGTGAAGTGCTGATGGGCTCTGGGATCAGTAGGTGAAGGGGATATGGGCTCTGGGATCAGTAGGTGAAGGGCTGATGGGCTCTGGGATCAGTAGGTGAAGGGCTGATGGGCTCTGGGATCAGTAGATGAAGGGCTGATGGGCTCTGGGATCAGTAGGTGAAGGGGAGATGGGCTCTGGGATCAGTAGGTGAAGGACTGATGGGCTCTGGGATCAGTAGGTGAAGGGCTGATGGGCTCTGGGATCAGTAGGTGAAGGGGAGATGGGCTCTGGGATCAGTAGGTGAAGGGGAGATGGGCTCTGGGATCAGTAGGTGAAGGGGAGATGGGCTCTGGGATCAGTAGGTGAAGGGGAGATGGGCTCTGGGATCAGTAGGTGAAGGGGAGATGGGCTCTGGGATCAGTAGATGAAGGGCTGATGGGCTCTGGGATCAGTAGGTGAAGGGGAGATGGGCTCTGGGATCAGTAGGAGAAGGGGAGATGGGCTCTGGGATCAGTAGGTGAAGGGGAGGGGAGATGGGCTCTGGGATCAGTAGGTGAAGGGGAGGGGAGATGGGCTCTGGGATCAGTGGGTGATGGGGAGATGGGCTCTGGGATCAGTAGGTGAAGGGGAGATGGGCTCTGGGATCAGTAGGTGAAGGGGAGATGGGCTCTGGTGTCAGTAGGTGAAGGGCTGATGGGCTCTGGGATTAGTAGGTGAAGGGATGAAGTGCTCTGGGATCAGTATGTGAAGGACTGATGGGCTCTGGGATCAGTAGATGAAGGGCTGATGGGCTCTGGGATCAGTAGGTGAAGGGCTGATGGGCTCTGGGATCAGTAGGTGAAGGGGAGATGGGCTCTGGGATCAGTAGGTGAAGGGGAGATGGACTCTGGGATCAGTAGGTGAAGGGGAGATGGGCTCTGGGATCAGTAGGTGAAGGGGAGATGGGCTCTGGGATCAGTAGGTGAAGGGCTGATGGGCTCTGGGATCAGTAGGTGAAGGGGAGATGGGCTCTGGGATCTGTAGGTGAAGGGCTGAAGGGCTCTGGGATCAGTGGCAGATGGGCTGATGAGCTCTGGGATCAGTAGCAGAAGGGCTGATGGGCTCTGGGATCAGTAGGTGAAGGGAAGATGGGCTCTGGGATCAGTAGGTGAAGGGGAGATGGGCTCTGGGATCAGTAGGTGAAGGGCTGATCGGCTCTGGGATCAGGAGGTGAAGGGCTGATGGCCTCTGGGATCAGTAGGTGAAGGGGAGGGGAGATGGGCTCTGGGATCAGTAGGTGAAGGGGAGGGGAGATGGGCTCTGGGATCAGTAGGTGAAGGGCTGATGGGCTCTGGGATCAGTAGGTGAAGGGAAGATGGGCTCTGGGATCAGTAGGTGAAGGGGAGATGGGCTCTGGGATCAGTAGTTGAAGGGCTGATGGGCTCTGGGATCATGAGGTGAAGGGCTGATGGCCTCTGGGATCAGTAGGTGAAGGGGAGGGGAGATGGGCTCTGGTATCAGTAGGTGAAGGGCTGATGGGCTCTGGGATCAGTAGGTGAAGGGCTGATGGGCTCTGGGATCAGTAGGTGAAGGGGAGATGGGCTCTGGGATCAGTAGGTGAAGGGCTGATGGGCTCTGGGATCAGTAGGTGAAGGGCTGATGGGCTCTGGGATCAGTAGGTGAAGGGGAGATGGGCTCTGGGAGCAGTAGGTGAAGGGGAGATGGGCTCTGGGATCAGTAGGTGACGGTGAGATGGGCTCTGGGATCAGTACATGAAGGGGAGATGGGCTCTGGGATCAGTGGGTGAAGTGCTGATGGGCTCTGGGATCAGTAGGTGAAGGGGATATGGGCTCTGGGATCAGTAGGTGAAGGGCTGATGGGCTCTGGGATCAGTAGGTGAAGGGCTGATGGGCTCTGGGATCAGTAGGTGAAGTGGAGATGGGCTCTGGGATCAGTAGGTGAAGGGGAGATGGGCTCTGGGATCAGTAGGTGACGGGGAGATGGGCTCTGGGATCAGTACATGAAGGGGAGATGGGCTCTGGGATCAGTAGGTGAAGGGCTGATGGGCTCTGGGATCAGTAGGTGAAGGGCTGATGGGCTCTGGGATCAGTAGATGAAGGGCTGATGGGCTCTGGGATCAGTAGGTGAAGGGGAGATGGGCTCTGGGATCAGTAGGTGAAGGACTGATGGGCTCTGGGATCAGTAGGTGAAGGGCTGATGGGCTCTGGGATCAGTAAGTGAAGGGGAGATGGGCTCTGGGATCAGTAGGTGAAGGGGAGATGGGCACTGGGATCAGTAGGTGAAGGGGAGATGGGCTCTGGGATCAGTAGGTGAAGGGGAGATGGGCTCTGGGATCAGTAGGTGAAGGGGAGATGGGCTCTGGGATCAGTAGATGAAGGGCTGATGGGCTCTGGGATCAGTAGGTGAAGGGGAGATGGGCTCTGGGATCAGTAGGAGAAGGGGAGATGGGCTCTGGGATCAGTAGGTGAAGGGGAGGGGAGATGGGCTCTGGGATCAGTAGGTGAAGGGGAGGGGAGATGGGCTCTGGGATCAGTGGGTGATGGGGAGATGGGCTCTGGGATCAGTAGGTGAAGGGGAGATGGGCTCTGGGATCAGTAGGTGAAGGGGAGATGGGCTCTGGTGTCAGTAGGTGAAGGGCTGATGGGCTCTGGGATTAGTAGGTGAAGGGATGAAGTGCTCTGGGATCAGTATGTGAAGGACTGATGGGCTCTGGGATCAGTAGATGAAGGGCTGATGGGCTCTGGGATCAGTAGGTGAAGGGCTGATGGGCTCTGGGATCAGTAGGTGAAGGGGAGATGGGCTCTGGGATCAGTAGGTGAAGGGGAGATGGACTCTGGGATCAGTAGGTGAAGGGGAGATGGGCTCTGGGATCAGTAGGTGAAGGGGAGATGGGCTCTGGGATCAGTAGGTGAAGGGCTGATGGGCTCTGGGATCAGTAGGTGAAGGGGAGATGGGCTATGGGATCAGTAGATGAAGGGCTGGGGCTCTGGGATCAGTAGGTGAAGGGCTGATGGGCTCTGGGATCAGTAGGTGAAGGGGAGATGGGCTCTGGGATCAGTAGGTGAAGGGGAGATGGACTCTGGGATCAGTAGGTGAAGGGGAGATGGGCTCTGGGATCAGTAGCTGAAGGGGAGATGGGCTCTGGGATCAGTAGGTGAAGGGCTGATGGGCTCTGGGATCAGTAGGTGAAGGGGAGATGGGCTCTGGGATCTGTAGGGGAAGGGCTGAAGGGCTCTGGGATCAGTGGCAGAAGGGCTGATGAGCTCTGGGATCAGTAGCAGAAGGGCTGATGGGCTCTGGGATCAGTAGGTGAAGGGGAGATGGGCTCTGGGATCAGTAGGTGAAGGGGAGATGGGCTCTGGGATCAGTGGGTGAAGTGCTGATGGGCTCTGGGATCAGTAGGTGAAGGGCTGATGGGCTCTGGGATCAGTAGGTGAAGGGGAGATGGGCTCTGGGATCAGTAGGTGAAGGGGAGATGGGCTCTGGGATCAGTAGGTGAAGTGGAGATGGGCTCTGGGATCAGTAGGTGAAGGGCTGATGGGCTCTGGGATCAGTAGGTGAAGGGGAGATGGGCTCTGGGATCAGTGGGTGTAGTGCTGATGGGCTCTGGGATCAGTAGGTGAAGGGCTGATGGGCTCTGGGATCAGTAGGTGAAGGGGAGATGGGCTCTGGGATCAGTAGGTGAAGGGGAGATGGGCTCTGGGATCAGTAGGTGACGGTGAGATGGGCTCTGGGATCAGTACATGAAGGGGAGATGGGCTCTGGGATCAGTGGGTGAAGTGCTGATGGGCTCTGGGAGCAGTAGGTGAAGGGGAGATGGGCTCTGGGATCAGTAGGTGAAGGGGAGATGGGCTCTGGGATCAGTAGGTGAAGGGGAGATGGGCTCTGGGATCAGTGGGTGAAGGGGAGATGGGCTCTGGGATCAGTGGGTGAAGTGCTGATGGGCTCTGGGATCAGTAGGTGAAGGGGATATGGGCTCTGGGATCAGTAGGTGAAGGGCCGATGGGCTCTGGGATCAGTAGGTGAAGGGCTGATGGGCTCTGGGATCAGTAGGTGAAGGGGAGATGGGCTCTGGGATCAGTAGGTGAAGGGGAGATGTGCTCTGGGATCAGTAGGTGACGGGGAGATGGGCTCTGGGATCAGTACATGAAGGGGAGATGGGCTCTGGGATCAGTAGGTGAAGGACTGATGGGCTCTGGGATCAGTAGGTGAAGGGGAGATGGGCTATGGGATCAGTAGATGAAGGGCTGGGGCTCTGGGATCAGTAGGTGAAGGGCTGATGGGCTCTGGGATCAGTAGGTGAAGGGGAGATGGGCTCTGGGATCAGTAGGTGAAGGGGAGATGGACTCTGGGATCAGTAGGTGAAGGGGAGATGGGCTCTGGGATCAGTAGCTGAAGGGGAGATGGGCTCTGGGATCAGTAGGTGAAGGGCTGATGGGCTCTGGGATCAGTAGGTGAAGGGGAGATGGGCTCTGGGATCTGTAGGTGAAGGGCTGAAGGGCTCTGGGATCAGTGGCAGAAGGGCTGATGAGCTCTGGGATCAGTAGCAGAAGGGCTGATGGGCTCTGGGATCAGTAGGTGAAGGGGAGATGGGCTCTGGGATCAGTAGGTGAAGGGGAGATGGGCTCTGGGATCAGTGGGTGAAGTGCTGATGGGCTCTGGGATCAGTAGGTGAAGGGCTGATGGGCTCTGGGATCAGTAGGTGAAGGGGAGATGGGCTCTGGGATCAGTAGGTGAAGGGGAGATGGGCTCTGGGATCAGTAGGTGAAGGGGAGATGGGCTCTGGGATCAGTAGGTGAAGGGCTGATGGGCTCTGGGATCAGTAGGTGAAGGGGAGATGGGCTCTGGGATCAGTGGGTGTAGTGCTGATGGGCTCTGGGATCAGTAGGTGAAGGGCTGATGGGCTCTGGGATCAGTAGGTGAAGGGGAGATGGGCTCTGGGATCAGTAGGTGAAGGGGAGATGGGCTCTGGGATCAGTAGGTGACGGTGAGATGGGCTCTGGGATCAGTACATGAAGGGGAGATGGGCTCTGGGATCAGTAGGTGAAGGGGAGATGGGCTCTGGGATCAGTAGGTGAAGGGGAGATGGGCTCTGGGATCAGTGGGTGAAGGGGAGATGGGCTCTGGGATCAGTGGGTGAAGTGCTGATGGGCTCTGGGATCAGTAGGTGAAGGGGAGATGGGCTCTGGGATCAGTGGGTGAAGTGCTGATGGGCTCTGGGATCAGTAGGTGAAGGGCTGATGGGCTCTGGGATCAGTAGGTGAAGGGGAGATGGGCTCTGGGATCAGTAGGTGAAGGGGAGATGGGCTCTGGGATCAGTAGGTGAAGGGGAGATGGGCTCTGGGATCAGTAGGTGAAGGGCTGATGGGCTCTGGGATCAGTAGGTGAAGGGGAGATGGGCTCTGGGATCAGTGGGTGACGGTGAGATGGGCTCTGGGATCAGTACATGAAGGGGAGATGGGCTCTGGGATCAGTGGGTGAAGTGCTGATTTGCTCTGGGATCAGTAGGTGAAGGGGAGATGGGCTCTGGGATCAGTAGGTGAAGGGGAGATGGGCTCTGGGATCAGTAGGTGAAGGGCTGATGGGCTCTGGGATCAGTAGGTGAAGGGGAGATGGGCTCTGGGATCAGTGGGTGAAGTGCTGATGGGCTCTGGGATCAGTAGGTGAAGGGCTGATGGTCTCTGGGATCAGTAGGTGAAGGGGAGATGGGCTCTGGGATCAGTAGGTGAAGGGGAGATGGGCTCTGGGATCAGTAGGTGACGGTGAGATGGGCTCTGGGATCAGTACATGAAGGGGAGATGGGCTCTGGGATCAGTGGGTGAAGTGCTGATGGGCTCTGGGATCAGTAGGTGAAGGGGATATGGGCTCTGGGATCAGTAGGTGAAGGGCTGATGGGCTCTGGGATCAGTAGGTGAAGGGCTGATGGGCTCTGGGATCAGTAGATGAAGGGCTGATGGGCTCTGGGATCAGTAGGTGAAGGGGAGATGGGCTCTGGGATCAGTAGGTGAAGGACTGATGGGCTCTGGGATCAGTAGGTGAAGGGCTGATGGGCTCTGGGATCAGTAGGTGAAGGGGAGATGGGCTCTGGGATCAGTAGGTGAAGGGGAGATGGGCTCTGGGATCAGTAGGTGAAGGGGAGATGGGCTCTGGGATCAGTAGGTGAAGGGGAGATGGGCTCTGGGATCAGTAGGTGAAGGGGAGATGGGCTCTGGGATCAGTAGATGAAGGGCTGATGGGCTCTGGGATCAGTAGGTGAAGGGGAGATGGGCTCTGGGATCAGTAGGAGAAGGGGAGATGGGCTCTGGGATCAGTAGGTGAAGGGGAGGGGAGATGGGCTCTGGGATCAGTAGGTGAAGGGGAGGGGAGATGGGCTCTGGGATCAGTGGGTGATGGGGAGATGGGCTCTGGGATCAGTAGGTGAAGGGGAGATGGGCTCTGGGATCAGTAGGTGAAGGGGAGATGGGCTCTGGTGTCAGTAGGTGAAGGGCTGATGGGCTCTGGGATTAGTAGGTGAAGGGATGAAGTGCTCTGGGATCAGTATGTGAAGGACTGATGGGCTCTGGGATCAGTAGATGAAGGGCTGATGGGCTCTGGGATCAGTAGGTGAAGGGCTGATGGGCTCTGGGATCAGTAGGTGAAGGGGAGATGGGCTCTGGGATCAGTAGGTGAAGGGGAGATGGACTCTGGGATCAGTAGGTGAAGGGGAGATGGGCTCTGGGATCAGTAGGTGAAGGGGAGATGGGCTCTGGGATCAGTAGGTGAAGGGCTGATGGGCTCTGGGATCAGTAGGTGAAGGGGAGATGGGCTCTGGGATCTGTAGGTGAAGGGCTGAAGGGCTCTGGGATCAGTGGCAGATGGGCTGATGAGCTCTGGGATCAGTAGCAGAAGGGCTGATGGGCTCTGGGATCAGTAGGTGAAGGGAAGATGGGCTCTGGGATCAGTAGGTGAAGGGGAGATGGGCTCTGGGATCAGTAGGTGAAGGGCTGATCGGCTCTGGGATCAGGAGGTGAAGGGCTGATGGCCTCTGGGATCAGTAGGTGAAGGGGAGGGGAGATGGGCTCTGGGATCAGTAGGTGAAGGGGAGGGGAGATGGGCTCTGGGATCAGTAGGTGAAGGGCTGATGGGCTCTGGGATCAGTAGGTGAAGGGAAGATGGGCTCTGGGATCAGTAGGTGAAGGGGAGATGGGCTCTGGGATCAGTAGTTGAAGGGCTGATGGGCTCTGGGATCATGAGGTGAAGGGCTGATGGCCTCTGGGATCAGTAGGTGAAGGGGAGGGGAGATGGGCTCTGGTATCAGTAGGTGAAGGGCTGATGGGCTCTGGGATCAGTAGGTGAAGGGCTGATGGGCTCTGGGATCAGTAGGTGAAGGGGAGATGGGCTCTGGGATCAGTAGGTGAAGGGCTGATGGGCTCTGGGATCAGTAGGTGAAGGGCTGATGGGCTCTGGGATCAGTAGGTGAAGGGGAGATGGGCTCTGGGAGCAGTAGGTGAAGGGGAGATGGGCTCTGGGATCAGTAGGTGACGGTGAGATGGGCTCTGGGATCAGTACATGAAGGGGAGATGGGCTCTGGGATCAGTGGGTGAAGTGCTGATGGGCTCTGGGATCAGTAGGTGAAGGGGATATGGGCTCTGGGATCAGTAGGTGAAGGGCTGATGGGCTCTGGGATCAGTAGGTGAAGGGCTGATGGGCTCTGGGATCAGTAGGTGAAGTGGAGATGGGCTCTGGGATCAGTAGGTGAAGGGGAGATGGGCTCTGGGATCAGTAGGTGACGGGGAGATGGGCTCTGGGATCAGTACATGAAGGGGAGATGGGCTCTGGGATCAGTAGGTGAAGGGCTGATGGGCTCTGGGATCAGTAGGTGAAGGGCTGATGGGCTCTGGGATCAGTAGATGAAGGGCTGATGGGCTCTGGGATCAGTAGGTGAAGGGGAGATGGGCTCTGGGATCAGTAGGTGAAGGACTGATGGGCTCTGGGATCAGTAGGTGAAGGGCTGATGGGCTCTGGGATCAGTAAGTGAAGGGGAGATGGGCTCTGGGATCAGTAGGTGAAGGGGAGATGGGCACTGGGATCAGTAGGTGAAGGGGAGATGGGCTCTGGGATCAGTAGGTGAAGGGGAGATGGGCTCTGGGATCAGTAGGTGAAGGGGAGATGGGCTCTGGGATCAGTAGATGAAGGGCTGATGGGCTCTGGGATCAGTAGGTGAAGGGGAGATGGGCTCTGGGATCAGTAGGAGAAGGGGAGATGGGCTCTGGGATCAGTAGGTGAAGGGGAGGGGAGATGGGCTCTGGGATCAGTAGGTGAAGGGGAGGGGAGATGGGCTCTGGGATCAGTGGGTGATGGGGAGATGGGCTCTGGGATCAGTAGGTGAAGGGGAGATGGGCTCTGGGATCAGTAGGTGAAGGGGAGATGGGCTCTGGTGTCAGTAGGTGAAGGGCTGATGGGCTCTGGGATTAGTAGGTGAAGGGATGAAGTGCTCTGGGATCAGTATGTGAAGGACTGATGGGCTCTGGGATCAGTAGATGAAGGGCTGATGGGCTCTGGGATCAGTAGGTGAAGGGCTGATGGGCTCTGGGATCAGTAGGTGAAGGGGAGATGGGCTCTGGGATCAGTAGGTGAAGGGGAGATGGACTCTGGGATCAGTAGGTGAAGGGGAGATGGGCTCTGGGATCAGTAGGTGAAGGGGAGATGGGCTCTGGGATCAGTAGGTGAAGGGCTGATGGGCTCTGGGATCAGTAGGTGAAGGGGAGATGGGCTATGGGATCAGTAGATGAAGGGCTGGGGCTCTGGGATCAGTAGGTGAAGGGCTGATGGGCTCTGGGATCAGTAGGTGAAGGGGAGATGGGCTCTGGGATCAGTAGGTGAAGGGGAGATGGACTCTGGGATCAGTAGGTGAAGGGGAGATGGGCTCTGGGATCAGTAGCTGAAGGGGAGATGGGCTCTGGGATCAGTAGGTGAAGGGCTGATGGGCTCTGGGATCAGTAGGTGAAGGGGAGATGGGCTCTGGGATCTGTAGGTGAAGGGCTGAAGGGCTCTGGGATCAGTGGCAGAAGGGCTGATGAGCTCTGGGATCAGTAGCAGAAGGGCTGATGGGCTCTGGGATCAGTAGGTGAAAGGGAGATGGGCTCTGGGATCAGTAGGTGAAGGGGAGATGGGCTCTGGGATCAGTGGGTGAAGTGCTGATGGGCTCTGGGATCAGTAGGTGAAGGGCTGATGGGCTCTGGGATCAGTAGGTGAAGGGGAGATGGGCTCTGGGATCAGTAGGTGAAGGGGAGATGGGCTCTGGGATCAGTAGGTGAAGTGGAGATGGGCTCTGGGATCAGTAGGTGAAGGGCTGATGGGCTCTGGGATCAGTAGGTGAAGGGGAGATGGGCTCTGGGATCAGTGGGTGTAGTTCTGATGGGCTCTGGGATCAGTAGGTGAAGGGCTGATGGGCTCTGGGATCAGTAGGTGAAGGGGAGATGGGCTCTGGGATCAGTAGGTGAAGGGGAGATGGGCTCTGGGATCAGTAGGTGACGGTGAGATGGGCTCTGGGATCAGTACATGAAGGGGAGATGGGCTCTGGGATCAGTGGGTGAAGTGCTGATGGGCTCTGGGAGCAGTAGGTGAAGGGGAGATGGGCTCTGGGATCAGTAGGTGAAGGGGAGATGGGCTCTGGGATCAGTAGGTGAAGGGGAGATGGGCTCTGGGATCAGTGGGTGAAGGGGAGATGGGCTCTGGGATCAGTGGGTGAAGTGCTGATGGGCTCTGGGATCAGTAGGTGAAGGGCTGATGGGCTCTGGGATCAGTAGGTGAAGGGGAGATGGGCTCTGGGATCAGTAGGTGAAGGGGAGATGGGCTCTGGGATCAGTAGGTGAAGGGGAGATGGGCTCTGGGATCAGTAGGTGAAGGGCTGATGGGCTCTGGGATCAGTAGGTGAAGGGGAGATGGGCTCTGGGATCAGTGGGTGACGGTGAGATGGGCTCTGGGATCAGTACATGAAGGGGAGATGGGCTCTGGGATCAGTGGGTGAAGTGCTGATTTGCTCTGGGATCAGTAGGTGAAGGGGAGATGGGCTCTGGGATCAGTAGGTGAAGGGGAGATGGGCTCTGGGATCAGTAGGTGAAGGGGAGATGGGCTCTGGGATCAGTAGGTGAAGGGGCGATGGTCTCTGGGATCAGTAGGTGAAGGGCTGATGGGCTCTGGGATCAGTAGGTGAAGGGGAGATGGGCTCTGGGATCAGTGGGTGAAGTGCTGATGGGCTCTGGGATCAGTAGGTGAAGGGCTGATGGTCTCTGGGATCAGTAGGTGAAGGGGAGATGGGCTCTGGGATCAGTAGGTGAAGGGGAGATGGGCTCTGGGATCAGTAGGTGACGGTGAGATGGGCTCTGGGATCAGTACATGAAGGGGAGATGGGCTCTGGGATCAGTGGGTGAAGTGCTGATGGGCTCTGGGATCAGTAGGTGAAGGGGATATGGGCTCTGGGATCAGTAGGTGAAGGGCTGATGGGCTCTGGGATCAGTAGGTGAAGGGCTGATGGGCTCTGGGATCAGTAGGTGAAGTGGAGATGGGCTCTGGGATCAGTAGGTGAAGGGGAGATGGGCTCTGGGATCAGTAGGTGACGGGGAGATGGGCTCTGGGATCAGTACATGAAGGGGAGATGGGCTCTGGGATCAGTAGGTGAAGGGCTGATGGGCTCTGGGATCAGTAGGTGAAGGGCTGATGGGCTCTGGGATCAGTAGATGAAGGGCTGATGGGCTCTGGGATCAGTAGGTGAAGGGGAGATGGGCTCTGGGATCAGTAGGTGAAGGACTGATGGGCTCTGGGATCAGTAGGTGAAGGGCTGATGGGCTCTGGGATCAGTAGGTGAAGGGGAGATGGGCTCTGGGATCAGTAGGTGAAGGGGAGATGGGCTCTGGGATCAGTAGGTGAAGGGGAGATGGGCTCTGGGATCAGTAGGTGAAGGGGAGATGGGCTCTGGGATCAGTAGGTGAAGGGGAGGGGAGATGGGCTCTGGGATCAGAGGGTGATGGGGAGATGGGCTCTGGGATCAGTAGGTGAAGGGGAGATGGGCTCTGGGATCAGTAGGTGAAGGGGAGATGGGCTCTGGTGTCAGTAGGTGAAGGGCTGATGGGCTCTGGGATTAGTAGGTGAAGGGATGAAGTGCTCTGGGATCAGTATGTGAAGGACTGATGGGCTCTGGGATCAGTAGATGAAGGGCTGATGGGCTCTGGGATCAGTAGGTGAAGGGCTGATGGGCTCTGGGATCAGTAGGTGAAGGGGAGATGGGCTCTGGGATCAGTAGGTGAAGGGGAGATGGACTCTGGGATCAGTAGGTGAAGGGGAGATGGGCTCTGGGATCAGTAGGTGAAGGGGAGATGGGCTCTGGGATCAGTAGGTGAAGGGCTGATGGGCTCTGGGATCAGTAGGTGAAGGGGAGATGGGCTCTGGGATCTGTAGGTGAAGGGCTGAAGGGCTCTGGGATCAGTGGCAGAAGGGCTGATGAGCTCTGGGATCAGTAGCAGAAGGGCTGATGGGCTCTGGGATCAGTAGGTGAAGGGAAGATGGGCTCTGGGATCAGTAGGTGAAGGGGAGATGGGCTCTGGGATCAGTAGGTGAAGGGCTGATCGGCTCTGGGATCAGGAGGTGAAGGGCTGATGGCCTCTGGGATCAGTAGGTGAAGGGGAGGGGAGATGGGCTCTGGGATCAGTAGGTGAAGGGGAGGGGAGATGGGCTCTGGGATCAGTAGGTGAAGGGCTGATGGGCTCTGGGATCAGTAGGTGAAGGGAAGATGGGCTCTGGGATCAGTAGGTGAAGGGGAGATGGGCTCTGGGATCAGTAGTTGAAGGGCTGATGGGCTCTGGGATCAGGAGGTGAAGGGCTGATGGCCTCTGGGATCAGTAGGTGAAGGGGAGGGGAGATGGGCTCTGGTATCAGTAGGTGAAGGGCTGATGGGCTCTGGGATCAGTAGGTGAAGGGCTGATGGGCTCTGGGATCAGTAGGTGAAGGGGAGATGGGCTCTGGGATCAGTAGGTGAAGGGCTGATGGGCTCTGGGATCAGTAGGTGAAGGGCTGATGGGCTCTGGGATCAGTAGGTGAAGGGGAGATGGGCTCTGGGAGCAGTAGGTGAAGGGGAGATGGGCTCTGGGATCAGTAGGTGACGGTGAGATGGGCTCTGGGATCAGTACATGAAGGGGAGATGGGCTCTGGGATCAGTGGGTGAAGTGCTGATGGGCTCTGGGATCAGTAGGTGAAGGGGATATGGGCTCTGGGATCAGTAGGTGAAGGGCTGATGGGCTCTGGGATCAGTAGGTGAAGGGCTGATGGGCTCTGGGATCAGTAGGTGAAGTGGAGATTGGCTCTGGGATCAGTAGGTGAAGGGGAGATGGGCTCTGGGATCAGTAGGTGACGGGGAGATGGGCTCTGGGATCAGTACATGAAGGGGAGATGGGCTCTGGGATCAGTAGGTGAAGGGCTGATGGGCTCTGGGATCAGTAGGTGAAGGGCTGATGGGCTCTGGGATCAGTAGATGAAGGGCTGATGGGCTCTGGGATCAGTAGGTGAAGGGGAGATGGGCTCTGGGATCAGTAGGTGAAGGACTGATGGGCTCTGGGATCAGTAGGTGAAGGGCTGATGGGCTCTGGGATCAGTAGGTGAAGGGGAGATGGGCTCTGGGATCAGTAGGTGAAGGGGAGATGGGCTCTGGGATCAGTAGGTGAAGGGGAGATGGGCTCTGGGATCAGTAGGTGAAGGGGAGATGGGCTCTGGGATCAGTAGGTGAAGGGGAGATGGGCTCTGGGATCAGTAGATGAAGGGCTGATGGGCTCTGGGATCAGTAGGTGAAGGGGAGATGGGCTCTGGGATCAGTAGGAGAAGGGGAGATGGGCTCTGGGATCAGTAGGTGAAGGGGAGGGGAGATGGGCTCTGGGATCAGTAGGTGAAGGGGAGGGGAGATGGGCTCTGGGATCAGTGGGTGATGGGGAGATGGGCTCTGGGATCAGTAGGTGAAGGGGAGATGGGCTCTGGGATCAGTAGGTGAAGGGGAGATGGGCTCTGGTGTCAGTAGGTGAAGGGCTGATGGGCTCTGGGATTAGTAGGTGAAGGGATGAAGTGCTCTGGGATCAGTATGTGAAGGACTGATGGGCTCTGGGATCAGTAGATGAAGGGCTGATGGGCTCTGGGATCAGTAGGTGAAGGGCTGATGGGCTCTGGGATCAGTAGGTGAAGGGGAGATGGGCTCTGGGATCAGTAGGTGAAGGGGAGATGGACTCTGGGATCAGTAGGTGAAGGGGAGATGGGCTCTGGGATCAGTAGGTGAAGGGGAGATGGGCTCTGGGATCAGTAGGTGAAGGGCTGATGGGCTCTGGGATCAGTAGGTGAAGGGGAGATGGGCTCTGGGATCTGTAGGTGAAGGGCTGAAGGGCTCTGGGATCAGTGGCAGAAGGGCTGATGAGCTCTGGGATCAGTAGCAGAAGGGCTGATGGGCTCTGGGATCAGTAGGTGAAGGGAAGATGGGCTCTGGGATCAGTAGGTGAAGGGGAGATGGGCTCTGGGATCAGTAGGTGAAGGGCTGATCGGCTCTGGGATCAGGAGGTGAAGGGCTGATGGCCTCTGGGATCAGTAGGTGAAGGGGAGGGGAGATGGGCTCTGGGATCAGTAGGTGAAGGGGAGGGGAGATGGGCTCTGGGATCAGTAGGTGAAGGGCTGATGGGCTCTGGGATCAGTAGGTGAAGGGAAGATGGGCTCTGGGATCAGTAGGTGAAGGGGAGATGGGCTCTGGGATCAGTAGTTGAAGGGCTGATGGGCTCTGGGATCAGGAGGTGAAGGGCTGATGGCCTCTGGGATCAGTAGGTGAAGGGGAGGGGAGATGGGCTCTGGTATCAGTAGGTGAAGGGCTGATGGGCTCTGGGATCAGTAGGTGAAGGGCTGATGGGCTCTGGGATCAGTAGGTGAAGGGGAGATGGGCTCTGGGATCAGTAGGTGAAGGGCTGATGGGCTCTGGGATCAGTAGGTGAAGGGCTGATGGGCTCTGGGATCAGTAGGTGAAGGGGAGATGGGCTCTGGGAGCAGTAGGTGAAGGGGAGATGGGCTCTGGGATCAGTAGGAAAAGGGTAGATGGGCTCTGGGATCAGTAGGTGAAGGGGAGATGGGCTCTGGGATCAGTAGGTGAAGGGCTGATGGGCTCTGGGATCAGTAGGTGAAGGATAGATGGGCTCAGGGATCAGTAGGAAAAGGGTAGATGGGCTCTGGGATCAGTAGGTGAAGGGGAGATGGGCTCTGGGATCAGTAGGTGAAGGGCTGATGGGCTCTGGGATCAGTAGGTGAAGGGGAGATGGGCTCTGGGATCAGTAGGTGAAGGGGAGATGGGCTCTGGGATCAGTACATGAAGGGGAGATGGGCTCTGGGATCAGTAGGTGAAGAGCTGATGGGCTCTGGGATCAGTTGGTGAAGGACTGATGGGCTCTGGGATCAGTAGGTGAAGTGCTGATGGTCTCTGGGATCAGTAGGTGAAGGGGAGATGGGCTCTGGGATCAGTAGGTGAAGGGGAGATGGGCTCTGGGATCAGTAGGTGAAGGGGAGATGGGCTCTGGGATCAGTACATGAAGGGGAGATGGGCTCTGGGATCAGTAGGTGAAGAGCTGATGGGCTCTGGGATCAGTTGGTGAAGGACTGATGGGCTCTGGGATCAGTAGGTGAAGTGCTGATGGTCTCTGGGATCAGTAGGTGACGGGGAGATGTGCTCTGGGATCAGTACGTGAAGGGGAGATGGGCTCTGGGATCAGTAGGTGAAGGGGAGATGGGCTCTGCGATCAGTAGGTGAAGGGGAGGGGAGATGGGCTCTGGGATCAGTGGGTGAAGGGGAGATGGGCTCTGGGATCAGTAGGTGAAGGGGAGGGGTGATGGGCTCTGGGATCAGTAGGTGAAGGGGAGATGGTCTCTGGGATCAGTAGGTGAAGGGATGAAGTGCTCTGGGATCAGTATGTGAAGGACTGATGGGCTCTGGGATCAGTAGGTGAAGGGGAGATGGGCTCTGGGATCAGTAGATGAAGGGCTGATGGGCTCTGGGATCAGTAGGTGAAGGGGAGATGGGCTCTGGGATCAGTAGATGAAGGGCTGATGGGCTCTGGGATCAGTAGGTGAAGGGGAGATGGGCTCTGGGATCAGTAGGTGAAGGGGAGATGGACTCTGGGATCAGTAGGTGAAGGGGAGATGGGCTCTGGGATCAGTAGGTGAAAGGGAGATGGGCTCTGGGATCAGTAGGTGAAGGACTGATGGGCTCTGGGATCAGTAGGAGAAGGGCTGATGGGCTCTGGGATCAGTAGGTGAAGGGGAGATGGGCTCTGGGATCTGTAGGTGAAGGGCTGAAGGGCTCTGGGATCAGTGGCAGAAGGGCTGATGAGCTCTGGGATCAGTAGCAGAAGGGCTGATGGGCTCTGGGATCAGTAGGTGAAGGGGAGATGGGCTCTGGGATCAGTAGGTGAAGGGGAGATGGGCTCTGGGATCAGTGGGTGAAGTGCTGATGGGCTCTGGGTTCAGTAGGTGAAGGGCTGATGTGCTCTGGGATCAGTAGGTGAAGGGGAGATGGGCTCTTGGATCAGTAGGTGAAGGGGAGATGGGCTCTGGGATCAGTAGGTGAAGGGGAGATGGGCTCTGGGATCAGTAGGTGAAGGGCTGATGGGCTCTGGGATCAGTAGGTGAAGGGGAGATGGGCTCTGGGATCAGTGGGTGAAGTGCTGATGGGCTCTGGGATCAGTAGGTGAAGGGCTGATGGGCTCTGGGATCAGTAGGTGAAGGGGAGATGGGCTCTGGGATCAGTAGGTGAAGGGGAGATGGGCTCTGGGATCAGTAGGTGAAGGGGAGATGGGCTCTGGGATCAGTAGGTGACGGTGAGATGGGCTCTGGGATCAGTAGGTGACGGTGAGATGGGCTCTGGGATCAGTAGGTGAAGGGGAGATGGGCTCTGGGATCAGTAGGTGAAGGGGAGATGGGCTCTGGGATCAGTAGGTGACGGTGAGATGGGCTCTGGGATCAGTACATGAAGGGGAGATGGGCTCTGGGATCAGTGGGTGAAGTGCTGATGGGCTCTGGGATCAGTAGGTGAAGGGGATATGGGCTCTGGGATCAGTAGGTGAAGGGCTGATGGGCTCTGGGATCAGTAGGTGAAGGGCTGATGGGCTCTGGGATCAGTAGGTGAAGGGGAGATGGGCTCTGGGATCAGTAGGTGAAGGGGAGATGGGCTCTGGGATCAGTAGGTGACGGGGAGATGGGCTCTGGGATCAGTACATTAAGGGGAGATGGGCTCTGGGATCAGTAGGTGAAGGACTGATGGGCTATGGGATCAGTAGGTGACGGGGAGATGGGCTCTGGGATCAGTAGGTGAAGGGCTGATGGGCTCTGGGATCAGTAGGTGAAGGGCTGATGGGCTCTGGGATCAGTAGGTGAAGGGGAGATGGGCTCTGGGATTAGTAGGTGAAGGACTGATGGGCTCTGGGATCAGTAGGTGAAGGGCTGATGGGCTCTGGGATCAGTAGGTGACGGGGAGATGGGCTCTGGGATCAGTAGGTGAAGGGATGATGGGCTCTGGGATCAGTAGGTGAAGGGGAGATGGGCTCTGGGATCAGTAGGTGAAGGGGAGATGGGCTCTGGGATCAGTAGATGAAGGGCTGATGGGCTCTGGGATCAGTAGGTGAAGGGGAGCTGGGCTCTGGGATCAGTAGGTGAAGGGCTGATGGGCTCTGCGATCAGTAGGTGAAGGACTGATGGGCTCTGGGATCAGTAGGTGAAGGGCTGATGGGCTCTGGGATCAGTAGGTGAAGGGGAGATGGGCTCTGGGATCAGTAGGTGAAGGGGAGATGGGCTCTGGGATCAGTAGGTGAAGGGGAGATGGGCTCTGGGATCAGTAGGTGAACGGCTGATGGGCCCTGGTATCAGTGGGTGAATGCTGATGTGCTCTGGGATCAGTGGGTGAAGGGCTGATGGGCTCTGGGATCAGTAGCTGAAGGGCTGATGGGCTCTGGGATCAGTAGGTGAAGGGCTGATGGGTTCTGGGATCAGTAGGTGAAGGGGAGATGGGCTCTGGGATCAGTAGGTGAAGGACTGATGGGCTGTGGGATCAGTAGGTGAAGGGCTGATGGGCTCTGGGATCAGTAGGTGAAGGACTGATGGGCTCTGGGATCAGTAGGTGAAGGGGAGATGGGCTCTGGGATCAGTAGGTGAAGGACTGATGGGCTCTGGGATCAGTAGGTGAAGGGCTGATGGGCTCTGGGATCAGTAGCTGAAGGGCTGATGGGCTCTGGGATCAGTAGGTGAAGGGCTGATGGGCTCTGGGATCAGTAGGTGAAGGGCTGATGGGCTCTGGGATCAGTAGGTGAAGGGCTGATGGGTCTGGGATCAGTAGGTTAAGGGGAGATGGCTCTGGGATCAGTAGGTGAAGGGGAGATGGGCTCTGGGACAGTAGGTGAAGGGCTGATGTGCTCTGGGATCAGTAGGTGAAGGGGAGATGGGCTCTGGGATCAGTAGGTGAAGGGGAGATGGGCTCTGAGATCAGTAGGTGAAGTGCTGATGGGCTCTGCGATCAGTAGGTGAAGGGCTGATTGGTTCTGGGATCAGTAGGTGAAGGGGAAATGGGCTCTGGCATCAGTAGGTGAAGGGGAAATGTGCTCTGGGATCAGTAGGTGAAGGGGAGATGGGCTCTGGGATCAGTAGCTGAAGGGCTGATGTGCTCTGGGATCTGTAGGTGAAGGGGTGTTGGGCTCTGGGATCAGTAGGTGAAGGGCAGATGGGCTCTGGGATCAGTAGGTGAAGGACTGATGGGCTGTGGGATCAGTAGGTGAAGGGCTGATGGGCTCTGGGATCAGTAGGTGAAGGGGAGATGGGCTCTGGGATCAGTAGGTGAAGGACTGATGGGCTCTGGGATCAGTAGGTGAAGGGCTGATGGGCTCTGGGATCAGTAGCTGAAGGGCTGATGGGCTCTGGGATCAGTAGGTGAAGGGCTGATGGGCTCTGGGATCAGTAGGTGAAGGGGAGATGGGCTCTGGGATCAGTAGGTGAAGGGCTGATGGGCTCTGGGATCAGTAGGTGAAGGGCTGATGGGCTCTGGGATCAGTAGGTGATGGGCTGATGGGTCTGGGATCAGTAGCTTAAGGGGAGATGGCTCTGGGATCAGTAGGTGAAGGGGAGATGGGCTCTGGGACAGTAGGTGAAGTGCTGATGTGCTCTGGGATCAGTAGGTGAAGGGCTGATGGGCTCTGAGATCAGTAGGTGAAGGGCTGATGGGCTCTGCGATCAGTAGGTGAAGGGCTGATGGGTTCTGGGATCAGTAGGTGAAGGGGAAATGGGCTCTGGCATCAGTAGGTGAAGGGGAGATGGGCTCTGGGATCAGTAGGTGAAGGGCTGATGGGCTCTGGGATCAGTAGGTGAAGGGCTGATGGGCTCTGGGATCAGTAGGTGAAGGGCTGATGGGTCTGGGATCAGTAGGTTAAGGGGAGATGGCTCTGGGATCAGTAGGTGAAGGGGAGATGGGCTCTGGGACAGTAGGTGAAGGGCTGATGGGCTCTGGGATCAGTAGGTGAAGGGCTGATGGGTCTGGGATCAGTAGGTTAAGGGGAGATGGCTCTGGGATCAGTAGGTGAAAGGGTGATGGGCTCTGGGATCAGTAGGTGAAGGGCTGATGGGCTCTGCGATCAGTAGGTGAAGGGCTGATGGGTTCTGGGATCATTAGGTGAAGGGGAAATGGGCTCTGGCATCAGTAGGTGAAGGGCAAATGTGCTCTGGGATCAGTAGGTGAAAGGGAGATGGGCTCTGGGATCAGTAGGTGAAGGGCAGATGGGCTCTGGGATCAGTAGGTGAAGGACTGATGGGCTGTGGGATCAGTAGCTGAAGGGCTGATGGGCTCTGGGATCAGTAGGTGAAGGGCTGATGGGCTCTGGGATCAGTAGGTGAAGGGGAGATGGGCTCTGGGATCAGTAGGTGAAGGGCTGATGGGCTCTGGGATCAGTAGGTGAAGGGCTGATGGGCTCTGGGATCAGTAGGTGATGGGCTGATGGGTCTGGGATCAGTAGGTTAAGGGGAGATGGCTCTGGGATCAGTAGGTGAAGGGGAGATGTGCTCTGGGACAGTAGGTGAAGTGCTGATGTGCTCTGGGATCAGTAGGTGAAGGGCTGATGGGCTCTGAGATCAGTAGGTGAAGGGCTGATGGGCTCTGCGATCAGTAGGTGAAGGGCTGATGGGTTCTGGGATCAGTAGGTGAAGGGGAAATGGGCTCTGGCATCAGTAGGTGAAGGGGAGATGGTCTCTGGGATCAGTAGGTGAAGGGCTGATGGGCTCTGCGATCAGTAGGTGAAGGGCTGATGGGTTCTGGGATCAGTAGGTGAAGGGGAAATGGGCTCTGGCATCAGTAGGTGAAGGGGAAATGTGCTCTGGGATCAGTAGGTGAAGGGGAGATGGGCTCTGGGATCAGTAGCTGAAGGGCTGATGTGCTCTGGGATCTGTAGGTGAAGGGGTGTTGGGCTCTGGGATCAGTAGGTGAAGGGCAGATGGGCTCTGGGATCAGTAGGTGAAGGACTGATGGGCTGTGGGATCAGTAGCTGAAGGGCTGATGGGCTCTGGGATCAGTAGGTGAAGGGCTGATGGGCTCTGTGATCAGTAGGTGATGGGGAGATGGGCTCTGGGATCAGTAGGTGAAGGGCTGATGGGCTCTGGGATCAGTAGGTGAAGGGCTGATGGGCTCTGGGATCAGTAGGTGATGGGCTGATGGGTCTGGGATCAGTAGGTTAAGGGGAGATGGCTCTGGGATCAGTAGGTGAAGGGGAGATGGGCTCTGGGACAGTAGGTGAAGTGCTGATGTGCTCTGGGATCAGTAGGTGAAGGGCTGATGGGCTCTGAGATCAGTAGGTGAAGGGCTGATGGGCTCTGCGATCAGTAGGTGAAGGGCTGATGGGTTCTGGGATCAGTAGGTGAAGGGGAAATGGGCTCTGGCATCAGTAGGTGAAGGGGAGATGGGCTCTGGGATCAGTAGGTGAGGGGCTGATGGGCTCTGGGATCAGTAGGTGAAGGGCTGATGGGCTCTGGGATCAGTAGGTGATGGGCTGATGGGTCTGGGATCAGTAGGTTAAGGGGAGATGGGCTCTGGGATCAGTAGCTGAAGGGCTGATGTGCTCTGGGATCTGTAGGTGAAGGGGTGTTTGGCTCTGGGATCAGTAGGTGAAGGGCAGATGGGCTCTGGGATCAGTAGGTGAAGGACTGATGGGCTGTGGGATCAGTAGCTGAAGGGCTGATGGGCTCTGGGATCAGTAGGTGAAGGGCTGATGGGCTCTGGGATCAGTAGGTGAAGGGGAGATGGGCTCTGGGATCAGTAGGTGAAGGGCTGATGGGCTCTGGGATCAGTAGGTGAAGGGCTGATGGGCTCTGGGATCAGTAGGTGATGGGCTGATGGGTCTGGGATCAGTAGGTTAAGGGGAGATGGCTCTGGGATCATTAGGTGAAGGGGAGATGGGCTCTGGGACAGTAGGTGAAGTGCTGATGTGCTCTGGGATCAGTAGGTGAAGGGCTGATGGGCTCTGAGATCAGTAGGTGAAGGGCTGATGGGCTCTGCGATCAGTAGGTGAAGGGCTGATGGGTTCTGGGATCAGTAGGTGAAGGGGAAATGGGCTCTGGCATCAGTAGGTGAAGGGGAGATGGGCTCTGGGATCAGTAGGTGAAGGGCTGATGGGCTCTGGGATCAGTAGGTGAAGGGCTGATGGGCTCTGGGATCAGTAGGTGAAGGGCTGATGGGTCTGGGATCAGTAGGTTAAGGGGAGATGGCTCTGGGATCAGTAGGTGAAGGGGAGATGGGCTCTGGGACAGTAGGTGAAGGGCTGATGGGCTCTGGGATCAGTAGGTGAAGGGCTGATGGGCTCTGCGATCAGTAGGTGAAGGGCTGATGGGTTCTGGGATCAGTAGGTGAAGGGGAAATGGGCTCTGGCATCAGTAGGTGAAGGGGAAATGTGCTCTGGGATCAGTAGGTGAAGGGGAGATGGGCTCTGGGATCAGTAGCTGAAGGGCTGATGTGCTCTGGGATCTGTAGGTGAAGGGGTGTTGGGCTCTGGGATCAGTAGGTGAAGGGCAGATGGGCTCTGGGATCAGTAGGTGAAGGACTGATGGGCTGTGGGATCAGTAGCTGAAGGGCTGATGGGCTCTGGGATCAGTAGGTGAAGGGCTGATGGGCTCTGGGATCAGTAGGTGAAGGGGAGATGGGCTCTGGGATCAGTAGGTGAAGGGCTGATGGGCTCTGGGATCAGTAGGTGAAGGGCTGATGGGCTCTGGGATCAGTAGGTGATGGGCTGATGGGTCTGGGATCAGTAGGTTAAGGGGAGATGGCTCTGGGATCAGTAGGTGAAGGGGAGATGGGCTCTGGGACAGTAGGTGAAGTGCTGATGTGCTCTGGGATCAGTAGGTGAAGGGCTGATGGGCTCTGAGATCAGTAGGTGAAGGGCTGATGGGCTCTGCGATCAGTAGGTGAAGGGCTGATGGGTTCTGGGATCAGTAGGTGAAGGGGAAATGGGCTCTGGCATCAGTAGGTGAAGGGGAGATGGGCTCTGGGATCAGTAGGTGAAGGGCTGATGGGCTCTGGGATCAGTAGGTGAAGGGCTGATGGGCTCTGGGATCAGTAGGTGATGGGCTGATGGGTCTGGGATCAGTAGGTTAAGGGGAGATGGGCTCTGGGATCAGTAGCTGAAGGGCTGATGTGCTCTGGGATCTGTAGGTGAAGGGGTGTTTGGCTCTGGGATCAGTAGGTGAAGGGCAGATGGGCTCTGGGATCAGTAGGTGAAGGACTGATGGGCTGTGGGATCAGTAGCTGAAGGGCTGATGGGCTCTGGGATCAGTAGGTGAAGGGCTGATGGGCTCTGGGATCAGTAGGTGAAGGGGAGATGGGCTCTGGGATCAGTAGGTGAAGGGCTGATGGGCTCTGGGATCAGTAGGTGAAGGGCTGATGGGCTCTGGGATCAGTAGGTGATGGGCTGATGGGTCTGGGATCAGTAGGTTAAGGGGAGATGGCTCTGGGATCAGTAGGTGAAGGGGAGATGGGCTCTGGGACAGTAGGTGAAGTGCTGATGTGCTCTGGGATCAGTAGGTGAAGGGCTGATGGGCTCTGAGATCAGTAGGTGAAGGGCTGATGGGCTCTGCGATCAGTAGGTGAAGGGCTGATGGGTTCTGGGATCAGTAGGTGAAGGGGAAATGGGCTCTGGCATCAGTAGGTGAAGGGGAGATGGGCTCTGGGATCAGTAGGTGAAGGGCTGATGGGCTCTGGGATCAGTAGGTGAAGGGCTGATGGGTCTGGGATCAGTAGGTTAAGGGGAGATGGCTCTGGGATCAGTAGGTGAAGGGGAGATGGGCTCTGGGACAGTAGGTGAAGGGCTGATGGGCTCTGGGATCAGTAGGTGAAGGGCTGATGGGTCTGGGATCAGTAGGTTAAGGGGAGATGGCTCTGGGATCAGTAGGTGAAAGGGTGATGGGCTCTGGGACCAGTAGGTGAAGGGCTGATGGGCTCTGGGATCAGTAGCTGAAGGGCTGATGGGCTCTGGGATCAGTAGGTGAAGGGCTGATGGGCTCTGCGATCAGTAGGTGAAGGGCTGGTGGGTTCTGGGATCAGTAGGTGAAGGGGAAATGGGCTCTGGCATCAGTAGGTGAAGGGGAAATGTGCTCTGGGATCAGTAGGTGAAGGGGAGATGGTCTCTGGGATCAGTAGGTGAAGGGCTGATGGGTCTGGGATCAGTAGGTGAAGGGGAGATGGCTCTGGGATCAGTAGGTGAAGGGGAGATGGGCTCTGGGACAGTAGGTGAAGGGCTGATGTGCTCTGGGATCAGTAGGTGATGGGCTGATGGGCTCTGGGATCAGTAGGTGAAGGGGAGATGGGCTCTGGGATCAGTAGGTGAAGGGGAGATGGGCTCTGAGATCAGTAGGTGAAGGGCTGATGGGCTCTGCGATCAGTAGGTGAAGGGCTGATGGGTTCTGGGATCAGTAGGTGAAGGGGAAATGGGCTCTAGCATCAGTAGGTGAAGGGCAAATGTGCTCTGGGATCAGTAGGTGAAAGGGAGATGGGCTCTGGGATCAGTAGGTGAAGGGGTGTTGGGCTCTGGGATCAGTAGGTGAAGGGCAGATGGGCTCTGGGATCAGTAGCTGAAGGGCTGATGGGCTCTGGGATCAGTAGGTGAAGGGGAGATGGGCTCTGGAATCAGTAGGTGAAGGACTGATGGGCTCTGGGAGCAGTAGCTGAAGGGCTGATGGGCTCTGGGATCAGTAGTTGAAGGGGAGATGGGCTCTGGGATCAGTAGGTGAAGGGCTTATGGGCTCTGGGATCAGTAGGTGAAGGGGAGATGGGCTCTGGGATCAGTAGGTGAAGGGCTTATGGGCTCTGGGATCAGTTGGTGAAGGGGAGATGGGCTCTGGGATCAGTAGGTGAAGTGGAGATGGGCTGTGGGATCAGTAGGTGAAGGGCTGATGGGCTCTGGGACAGTAGGTGAAGGGCTGATGTGCTCTGGGATCAGTAGGTGAAGGGCTGATGGGCTCTGGGATCAGTAGGTGAAGGGGAGATGGGCTCTGGGATCAGTAGGTGAAGGGGAGATGGGCTCTGAGATCAGTAGTTGAAGGGCTGATGGGCTCTGCGATCAGTAGGTGAAGGGCTGATGGGTTCTGGGATCAGTAGGTGAAGGGGAAATGGGCTCTGGCATCAGTAGGTGAAGGGGAAATGTGCTCTGGGATCAGTAGGTGAAGGGGAGATGGGCTCTGGGATCAGTAGCTGAAGGGCTGATGTGCTCTGGGATCAGTAGGTGAAGGGGTGTTGGGCTCTGGGATCAGTAGGTGAAGGGCAGATGGGCTCTGGGATCAGTAGGTGAAGGACTGATGGGCTGTGGGATCAGTAGGTGAAGGGCTGATGGGCTCTGGGATCAGTAGGTGAAGGACTGATGGGTTCTGGGATCAGTAGGTGAAGGGGAGATGGGCTCTGGGATCAGTAGGTGAAGGACTGATGGGCTCTGGGATCAGTAGGTGAAGGGCTGATGGGCTCTGGGATCAGTAGCTGAAGGGCTGATGGGCTCTGGGATCAGTAGGTGAAGGGCTGATGGGCTCTGGGATCAGTAGGTGAAGGGGAGATGGGCTCTGGGATCAGTAGGTGAAGGGCTGATGGGCTCTGGGATCAGTAGGTGAAGGGCTGATGGGCTCTGGGATCAGTAGGTGAAGGGCTGATGGGTCTGGGATCAGTAGGTTAAGGGGAGATGGCTCTGGGATCAGTAGGTGAAGGGGAGATGGGCTCTGGGACAGTAGGTGAAGTGCTGATGTGCTCTGGGATCAGTAGGTGAAGGGCTGATGGGCTCTGGGATCAGTAGGTGAAGGGGAGATGGGCTCTGGGATCAGTAGGTGAAGGGGAGATGGGCTCTGCGATCAGTAGGTGAAGGGCTGATGGGTTCTGGGATCAGTAGGTGAAGGGGAAATGGGCTCTGGCATCAGTAGGTGAAGGGGAAATGTGCTCTGTGATCAGTAGGTGAAGGGGAGATGGTCTCTGGGATCAGTAGGTGAAGGGCTGATGGGTCTGGGATCAGTAGGGGAAGGGGAGATGGCTCTGGGATCAGTAGGTGAAGGGGTGTTGGGCTCTGGGATCAGTAGGTGAAGGGCAGATGGGCTCTGGGATCAGTAGCTGAAGGGCTGATGGGCTCTGGGATCAGTAGGTGAAGGGGAGATGGCTCTGGGATCAGTAGGTGAAGGACTGATGGGCTCTGGGAGCAGTAGCTGAAGGGCTGATGGGCTCTGGGATCAGTAGGTGAAGGGGAGATGGGCTCTGGCATCAGTAGGTGAAGGACTGATGGGCTCTGGGATCAGTAGGTGAAGGGCTGATGGGCTCTGGGATCAGTAGCTGAAGGGCTGATGGGCTCTGGGATCAGTAGGTGAAGGGCTGATGGGCTCTGGGATCAGTAGGTGAAGGGGAGATGGGCTCTGGGATCAGTAGGTGAAGGGCTGATGGGCTCTGGGATCAGTAGGTGAAGGGCTGGGGCTCTGGGATCAGTAGGTGAAGGGCTGATGGGCTCTGGGATCAGTAGGTGAAGGGCTGATGGGCTCTGGGATCAGTAGGTGAAGGGGAGATGGGCTCTGGGATCAGTAGGTTAAGGGGAGATGGGCTCTGGGATCAGTAGGTGAAGGGGAGATGGGCTCTGGGATCAGTAGGTGAAGGGGAGATGGGCTCTGGGATCAGTAGGTGAACGGCTGATGGGCTCTGGGATCAGTGGGTGAATGCAGATGGGCTCTGGGATGAGTGGGTGAAGGGGAGATGGGCTGTGGGATCAGTAGGTGAAGGGGAGATGGGCTCTGGGATCAGTAGATGAAGGGCTGATGGGCTCTGGGATCAGTAGGTGAAGGGCTGATGGGCTCTGGGATCAGTAGGTGAAGGGGAGATGGGCTCTGGGAACAGTAGGTGAAGGTATGATAGGCTCTGGGATCAGTAGGTGAAGGACTGATGGGCTCTGGGATCAGTAGGTGAAGGGGAGATGGGCTCTGGGATCAGTAGGTGAAGGACTGATGGGTTCTGGGATCAGTAGGTGAAGGGCTGATGGGCTCTGGGATCAGTAGCTGAAGGGCTGATGGGCTCTGGGATCAGTAGGTGAAGGGCTGATGGGCTCTGGGATCAGTAGGTGAAGGGGAGATGGGCTCTGGGATCAGTAGGTGAAGGGCTGATGGGCTCTGGGATCAGTAGTTGAAGGGCTGATGGGCTCTGGGATCAGTAGGTGAAGGGCTGATGGGCTCTGGGATCAGTAGGTGAAGAGGAGATGGGCTCTGGGATCAGTAGGTTAAGGGGAGATGGGCTCTGTGATCAGTAGGTGAAGGGGAGATGGGCTCTGGGATCAGTAGGTGAACGGCTGATGGGCTCTGGGATCAGTGGGTGAATGCTGATGGGCTCTGGGATCAGTGGGTGAAGGGGAGATGGGCTGTGGGATCAGTAGGTGAAGGGGAGATGGGCTCTGGGATCAGTAGATGAAGGGCTGATGGGCTCTGGGATCAGTAGGTGAAGGGCTGATGGGCTCTGGGATCAGTAGGTGAAGGGGAGATGGGCTCTGGGATCAGTAGGTGAAGGACTGATGGGCTCTGGGATCAGTAGGTGAAGGGGAGATGGGCTCTGGGATCAGTAGGTGAAGGGGAGATGGGCTCTGGGATCAGTAGATGAAGGGCTGATGGGCTCTGGGATCAGTAGGTGAAGGGGAGATGGGCTCTGGGATCAGTAGGAGAAGGGGAGATGGGCTCTGGGATCAGTAGGTGAAGGGGAGGGGAGATGGGCTCTGGGATCAGTAGGTGAAGGGGAGGGGAGATGGGCTCTGGGATCAGTGGGTGATGGGGAGATGGGCTCTGGGATCAGTAGGTGAAGGGGAGATGGGCTCTGGGATCAGTAGGTGAAGGGGAGATGGGCTCTGGTGTCAGTAGGTGAAGGGCTGATGGGCTCTGGGATTAGTAGGTGAAGGGATGAAGTGCTCTGGGATCAGTATGTGAAGGACTGATGGGCTCTGGGATCAGTAGATGAAGGGCTGATGGGCTCTGGGATCAGTAGGTGAAGGGCTGATGGGCTCTGGGATCAGTAGGTGAAGGGGAGATGGGCTCTGGGATCAGTAGGTGAAGGGGAGATGGACTCTGGGATCAGTAGGTGAAGGGGAGATGGGCTCTGGGATCAGTAGGTGAAGGGGAGATGGGCTCTGGGATCAGTAGGTGAAGGGCTGATGGGCTCTGGGATCAGTAGGTGAAGGGGAGATGGGCTCTGGGATCTGTAGGTGAAGGGCTGAAGGGCTCTGGGATCAGTGGCAGAAGGGCTGATGAGCTCTGGGATCAGTAGCAGAAGGGCTGATGGGCTCTGGGATCAGTAGGTGAAGGGAAGATGGGCTCTGGGATCAGTAGGTGAAGGGGAGATGGGCTCTGGGATCAGTAGGTGAAGGGCTGATCGGCTCTGGGATCAGGAGGTGAAGGGCTGATGGCCTCTGGGATCAGTAGGTGAAGGGGAGGGGAGATGGGCTCTGGGATCAGTAGGTGAAGGGCTGATGGGCTCTGGGATCAGTAGGTGAAGGGCTGATGGGCTCTGGGATCAGTAGGTGAAGGGAAGATGGGCTCTGGGATCAGTAGGTGATGGGGAGATGGGCTCTGGGATCAGTAGTTGAAGGGCTGATGGGCTCTGGGATCAGGAGGTGAAGGGCTGATGGCCTCTGGGATCAGTAGGTGAAGGGGAGGGGAGATGGGCTCTGGTATCAGTAGGTGAAGGGCTGATGGGCTCTGGGATCAGTAGGTGAAGGTCTGATGGGCTCTGGGATCAGTAGGTGAAGGGGAGATGGGCTCTGGGATCAGTAGGTGAAGGGCTGATGGGCTCTGGGATCAGTAGGTGAAGGGCTGATGGGCTCTGGGATCAGTAGGTGAAGGGGAGATGGGCTCTGGGAGCAGTAGGTGAAGGGGAGATGGGCTCTGGGATCAGTAGGAAAAGGGTAGATGGGCTCTGGGATCAGTAGGTGAAGGGGAGATGGGCTCTGGGATCAGTAGGTGAAGGGCTGATGGGCTCTGGGATCAGTAGGTGAAGGATAGATGGGCTCAGGGATCAGTAGGAAAAGGGTAGATGGGCTCTGGGATCAGTAGGTGAAGGGGAGATGGGCTCTGGGATCAGTAGGTGAAGGGCTGATTGGCTCTGGGATCAGTAGGTGAAGGGGAGATGGGCTCTGGGATCAGTAGGTGAAGGGGAGATGGGCTCTGGGAGCAGTAGGTGAAGGGGAGATGGGCTCTGGGATCAGTAGGTAAAGGGCTGATGGGCTCTGGGATCAGTAGGTGAAGGATAGATGGGCTCAGGGATCAGTAGGAAAAGGGTAGATGGGCTCTGGGATCAGTAGGTGAAGGGCTGATGGGCTCTGGGATCAGTAGGTGAAGGGGAGATGGGCTCTGGGATCAGTAGGTGAAGGGGAGATGGGCTCTGGGATCAGTAGGTGAAGGGGAGATGGGCTCTGGGATCAGTACATGAAGGGGAGATGGGCTCTGGGATCAGTAGGTGAAGAGCTGATGGGCTCTGGGATCAGTTGGTGAAGGACTGATGGGCTCTGGGATCAGTAGGTGAAGTGCTGATGGTCTCTGGGATCAGTAGGTGACGGGGAGATGTGCTCTGTGATCAGTAGGTGAAGGGGAGATGGGCTCTGGGATCAGTAGGTGAAGGGGAGATGGGCTCTGGGATCAGTAGGTGAAGGGGAGGGGAGATGGGCTCTGGGATCAGTGGGTGAAGGGGAGATGGGCTCTGGGATCAGTAGGTGAAGGGGAGGGGAGATGGGCTCTGGGATCAGTAGGTGAAGGGGAGATGGGCTCTGGGATCAGTAGGTGAAGGGATGAAGTGCTCTGGGATCAGTATGTGAAGGACTGATGGGCTCTGGGATCAGTAGGTGAAGGGGAGATGGGCTCTGGGATCAGTAGATGAAGGGCTGATGGGCTCTGGGATCAGTAGGTGAAGGGGAGATGGGCTCTGGGATCAGTAGATGAAGGGCTGATGGGCTCTGGGATCAGTAGGTGAAGGGGAGATGGGCTCTGGGATCAGTAGGTGAAGGGGAGATGGAATCTGGGATCAGTAGGTGAAGGGGAGATGGGCTCTGGGATCAGTAGGTGAAAGGGAGATGGGCTCTGGGATCAGTAGGTGAAGGACTGATGGGCTCTGGGATCAGTAGGAGAAGGGCTGATGGGCTCTGGGATCAGTAGGTGAAGGGGAGATGGGCTCTGGGATCTGTAGGTGAAGGGCTGAAGGGCTCTGGGATCAGTGGCAGAAGGGCTGATGAGCTCTGGGATCAGTAGCAGAAGGGCTGATGGGCTCTGGGATCAGTAGGTGAAGGGGAGATGGGCTCTGGGATCAGTAGGTGAAGGGGAGATGGGCTCTGGGATCAGTGGGTGAAGTGCTGATGGGCTCTGGGTTCAGTAGGTGAAGGGCTGATGTGCTCTGGGATCAGTAGGTGAAGGGGAGATGGGCTCTGGGATCAGTAGGTGAAGGGGAGATGGGCTCTGGGATCAGTAGGTGAAGGGGAGATGGGCTCTGGGATCAGTAGGTGAAGGGCTGATGGGCTCTGGGATCAGTAGGTGAAGGGGAGATGGGCTCTGGAATCAGTGGGTGAAGTGCTGATGGGGTCTGGGATCAGTAGGTGAAGGGCTGATGGGCTCTGGGATCAGTAGGTGAAGGGGAAATGGGCTCTGGGATCAGTAGGTGAAGGGGAGATGGGCTCTGGGATCAGTAGGTGAAGGGGAGATGGGCTCTGGGATCAGTAGGTGACGGTGAGATGGGCTCTGGGATCAGTAGGTGACGGTGAGATGGGCTCTGGGATCAGTAGGTGAAGGGGAGATGGGCTCTGGGATCAGTAGGTGAAGGGGAGATGGGCTCTGGGATCAGTAGGTGACGGTGAGATGGGCTCTGGGATCAGTACATGAAGGGGAGATGGGCTCTGGGATCAGTGGGTGAAGTGCTGATGGGCTCTGGGATCAGTAGGTGAAGGGGATATGGGCTCTGGGATCAGTAGGTGAAGGGCTGATGGGCTCTGGGATCAGTAGGTGAAGGGCTGATGGGCTCTGGGATCAGTAGGTGAAGGGGAGATGGGCTCTGGCATCAGTAGGTGAAGGGGAGATGGGCTCTGGGATCAGTAGGTGACGGGGAGATGGGCTCTGGGATCAGTACATTAAGGGGAGATGGGCTCTGGGATCAGTAGGTGAAGGACTGATGGGCTATGGGATCAGTAGGTGACGGGGAGATGGGCTCTGGGATCAGTAGGTGAAGGGCTGATGGGCTCTGGGATCAGTAGGTGAAGGGCTGATGGGCTCTGGGATCAGTAGGTGAAGGGGAGATGGGCTCTGGGATTAGTAGGTGAAGGACTGATGGGCTCTGGGATCAGTAGGTGAAGGGCTGATGGGCTCTGGGATCAGTAGGTGACGGGGAGATGGGCTGTGGGATCAGTAGGTGAAAGGATGATGGGCTCTGGGATCAGTAGGTGAAGGGGAGATGGGCTCTGGGATCAGTAGGTGAAGGGGAGATGGGCTCTGGGATCAGTAGGTGAAGGGGAGATGGGCTCTGGGATCAGTAGATGAAGGGCTGATGGGCTCTGGGATCAGTAGGTGAAGGGGAGCTGGGCTCTGGGATCAGTAGGTGAAGGGCTGATGGGCTCTGCGATCAGTAGGTGAAGGACTGATGGGCTCTGGGATCAGTAGGTGAAGGGCTGATGGGCTCTATGATCAGTAGGTGAAGGGGAGATGGGCTCTGGGATCAGTAGGTGAAGGGGAGATGGGCTCTGGGATCAGTAGCTGAAGGGGAGATGGGCTCTGGGATCAGTAGGTGAACGGCTGATGGGCCCTGGTATCAGTGGGTGAATGCTGATGTGCTCTGGGATCAGTGGGTGAAGGGCTGATGGGCTCTGGGATCAGTAGCTGAAGGGCTGATGGGCTCTGGGATCAGAAGGTGAAGGGCTGATGGGTTCTGGGATCAGTAGGTGAAGGGGAGATGGGCTCTGGGATCAGTAGGTGAAGGACTGATGGGCTGTGGGATCAGTAGGTGAAGGGCTGATGGGCTCTGGGATCAGTAGGTGAAGGACTGATGGGCTCTGGGATCAGTAGGTGAAGGGGAGATGGGCTCTGGGATCAGTAGGTGAAGGACTGATGGGCTCTGGGATCAGTAGGTGAAGGGCTGATGGGCTCTGGGATCAGTAGCTGAAGGGCTGATGGGCTCTGGGATCAGTAGGTGAAGGGCTGATGGGCTCTGGGATCAGTAGGTGAAGGGCTGATGGGCTCTGGGATCAGTGGGTGAAGGGCTGATGGGTCTGGGATCAGTAGGTTAAGGGGAGATGGCTCTGGGATCAGTAGGTGAAGGGGAGATGGGCTCTGGGACAGTAGGTGAAGGGCTGATGTGCTCTGGGATCAGTAGGTGAAGGGCTGATTGGCTCTGGGATCAGTAGGTGAAGGGGAGATGGGCTCTGGGATCAGTAGGTGAAGGGGAGATGGGCTCTGAGATCAGTAGGTGAAGGGCTGATGGGCTCTGCGATCAGTAGGTGAAGGGCTGATGGGTTCTGGGATCAGTAGGTGAAGGGGAAATGGGCTCTGGCATCAGTAGGTGAAGGGGAAATGTGCTCTGGGATCAGTAGGTGAAGGGGAGATGGGCTCTGGGATCAGTAGCTGAAGGGCTGATGTGCTCTGGGATCTGTAGGTGAAGGGGTGTTGGGCTCTGGGATCAGTAGGTGAAGGGCAGATGGGCTCTGGGATCAGTAGGTGAAGGACTGATGGGCTGTGGGATCAGTAGGTGAAGGGCTGATGGGCTCTGGGATCAGTAGGTGAAGGACTGATGGGCTCTGGGATCAGTAGGTGAAGGGGAGATGGGCTCTGGGATCAGTAGGTGAAGGACTGATGGGCTCTGGGATCAGTAGGTGAAGGGCTGATGGGCTCTGGGATCAGTAGCTGAAGGGCTGATGGGCTCTGGGATCAGTAGGTGAAGGGCTGATGGGCTCTGGGATCAGTAGGTGAAGGGGAGATGGGCTCTGGGATCAGTAGGTGAAGGGCTGATGGGCTCTGGGATCAGTAGGTGAAGGGCTGATGGGCTCTGGGATCAGTAGGTGATGGGCTGATGGGTCTGGGATCAGTAGGTTAAGGGGAGATGGCTCTGGGATCAGTAGGTGAAGGGGAGATGGGCTCTGGGACAGTAGGTGAAGTGCTGATGTGCTCTGGGATCAGTAGGTGAAGGGCTGATGGGCTCTGAGATCAGTAGGTGAAGGGCTGATGGGCTCTGCGATCAGTAGGTGAAGGGCTGATGGGTTCTGGGATCAGTAGGTGAAGGGGAAATGGGCTCTGGCATCAGTAGGTGAAGGGGAGATGGGCTCTGGGATCAGTAGGTGAAGGGCTGATGGGCTCTGGGATCAGTAGGTGAAGGGCTGATGGGCTCTGGGATCAGTAGGTGAAGGGCTGATGGGTCTGGGATCAGTAGGTTAAGGGGAGATGGCTCTGGGATCAGTAGGTGAAGGGGAGATGGGCTCTGGGACAGTAGGTGAAGGGCTGATGGGCTCTGGGATCAGTAGGTGAAGGGCTGATGGGTCTGGGATCAGTAGGTTAAGGGGAGATGGCTCTGGGATCAGTAGGTGAAAGGGTGATGGGCTCTGGGATCAGTAGGTGAAGGGCTGATGGGCTCTGGGATCAGTAGCTGAAGGGCTGATGGGCTCTGGGATCAGTAGGTGAAGGGCTGATGGGCTCTGCGATCAGTAGGTGAAGGGCTGGTGGGTTCTGGGATCAGTAGGTGAAGGGGAAATGGGCTCTGGCATCAGTAGGTGAAGGGGAAATGTGCTCTGGGATCAGTAGGTGAAGGGGAGATGGTCTCTGGGATCAGTAGGTGAAGGGCTGATGGGTCTGGGATCAGTAGGTGAAGGGGAGATGGCTCTGGGATCAGTAGGTGAAGGGGAGATGGGCTCTGGGACAGTAGGTGAAGGGCTGATGTGCTCTGGGATCAGTAGGTGATGGGCTGATGGGCTCTGGGATCAGTAGGTGAAGGGGAGATGGGCTCTGGGATCAGTAGGTGAAGGGGAGATGGGCTCTGAGATCAGTAGGTGAAGGGCTGATGGGTTCTGGGATCAGTAGGTGAAGGGGAAATGGGCTCTGGCATCAGTAGGTGAAGGGCAAATGTGCTCTGGGATCAGTAGGTGAAAGGGAGATGGGCTCTGGGATCAGTAGGTGAAGGGGTGTTGGGCTCTGGGATCAGTAGGTGAAGGGCAGATGGGCTCTGGGATCAGTAGCTGAAGGGCTGATGGGCTCTGGGATCAGTAGGTGAAGGGGAGATGGGCTCTGGGATCAGTAGGTGAAGGACTGATGGGCTCTGGGAGCAGTAGCTGAAGGGCTGATGGGCTCTGGGATCAGTAGGTGAAGGGGAGATGGGCTCTGGGATCAGTAGGTGAAGGGCTTATGGGCTCTGGGATCAGTAGGTGAAGGGGAGATGGGCTCTGGGATCAGTAGGTGAAGGGCTTATGGGCTCTGGGATCAGTAGGTGAAGGACTGATGGGCTCTGCGATCAGTAGGTGAAGGGCTGATGGGTTCTGGGATCAGTAGGTGAAGGGGAAATGGGCTCTGGCATCAGTAGGTGAAGGGGAAATGTGCTCTGGGATCAGTAGGTGAAGGGGAGATGGGCTCTGGGATCAGTAGCTGAAGGGCTGATGTGCTCTGGGATCAGTAGGTGAAGGGGTGTTGGGCTCTGGGATCAGTAGGTGAAGGGCAGATGGGCTCTGGGATCAGTAGGTGAAGGACTGATGGGCTGTGGGATCAGTAGGTGAAGGGCTGATGGGCTCTGGGATCAGTAGGTGAAGGACTGATGGGTTCTGGGATCAGTAGGTGAAGGGGAGATGGGCTCTGGGATCAGTAGGTGAAGGATTGATGGGCTCTGGAATCAGTAGGTGAAGGGCTGATGGGCTCTGGGATCAGTAGCTGAAGGGCTGATGGGCTCTGGGATCAGTAGGTGAAGGGCTGATGGGCTCTGGGATCAGTAGGTGAAGGGGAGATGGGCTCTGGGATCAGTAGGTGAAGGGCTGATGGGCTCTGGGATCAGTAGGTGAAGGGCTGATGGGCTCTGGGATCAGTAGGTGAAGGGCTGATGGGTCTGGGATCAGTAGGTTAAGGGGAGATGGCTCTGGGATCAGTAGGTGAAGGGGAGATGGGCTCTGGGACAGTAGGTGAAGTGCTGATGTGCTCTGGGATCAGTAGGTGAAGGGCTGATGGGCTCTGGGATCAGTAGGTGAAGGGGAGATGGGCTCTGGGATCAGTAGGTGAAGGGGAGATGGGCTCTGAGATCAGTAGGTGAAGGGCTGATGGGCTCTGCGATCAGTAGGTGAAGGGCTGATGGGTTCTGGGATCAGTAGGTGAAGGGGAAATGGGCTCTGGCATCAGTAGGTGAAGGGGAAATGTGCTCTGTGATCAGTAGGTGAAGGGGAGATGGTCTCTGGGATCAGTAGGTGAAGGGCTGATGGGTCTGGGATCAGTAGGGGAAGGGGAGATGGCTCTGGGATCAGTAGGTGAAGGGGTGTTGGGCTCTGGGATCAGTAGGTGAAGGGCAGATGGGCTCTGGGATCAGTAGCTGAAGGGCTGATGGGCTCTGGGATCAGTAGGTGAAGGGGAGATGGCTCTGGGATCAGTAGGTGAAGGACTGATGGGCTCTGGGAGCAGTAGCTGAAGGGCTGATGGGCTCTGGGATCAGTAGGTGAAGGGGAGATGGGCTCTGGGATCAGTAGGTGAAGGACTGATGGGCTCTGGGATCAGTAGGTGAAGGGATGATGGGCTCTGGGATCAGTAGCTGAAGGGCTGATGGGCTCTGGGATCAGTAGGTGAAGGGCTGATGGGCTCTGGGATCAGTAGGTGAAGGGGAGATGGGCTCTGGGATCAGTAGGTGAAGGGGAGATGGGCTCTGAGATCAGTAGGTGAAGGGCTGATGGGCTCTGCGATCAGTAGGTGAAGGGCTGATGGGTTCTGGGAACAGTAGGTGAAGGGGAAATGGGCTCTGGCATCAGTAGGTGAAGGGCAAATGTGCTCTGGGATCAGTAGGTGAAAGGGAGATGGGCTCTGGGATCAGTAGGTGAAGGGGTGTTGGGCTCTGGGATCAGTAGGTGAAGGGCAGATGGGCTCTGGGATCAGTAGCTGAAGGGCTGATGGGCTCTGGGATCAGTAGGTGAAGGGGAGATGGGCTCTGGGATCAGTAGGTGAAGGACTGATGGGCTCTGGGAGCAGTAGCTGAAGGGCTGATGGGCTCTGGGATCAGTAGGTGAAGGGGAGATGGGCTCTGGGATCAGTAGGTGAAGGGCTTATGGGCTCTGGGATCAGTAGGTGAAGGGGAGATGGGCTCTGGGATCAGTAGGTGAAGGGCTTATGGGCTCTGGGATCAGTTGGTGAAGGGGAGATGGGCTCTGGGATCAGTAGGTGAAGTGGAGATGGGCTGTGGGATCAGTAGGTGAAGGGCTGATGGGCTCTGGGATCAGTAGGTGAAGGGCTGATGGGTCTGGGATCAGTAGGTTAAGGGGAGATGGCTCTGGGATCAGTAGGTGAAGGGGAGATAGGCTCTGGGACAGTAGGTGAAGTGCTGATGTGCTCTGGGATCAGTAGGTGAAGGGCTGATGGGCTCTGGGATCAGTAGGTGAAGGGGAGATGGGCTCTGGGATCAGTAGGTGAAGGGGAGATGGGCTCTGAGATCAGTAGGTGAAGGGCTGATGGGCTCTGCGATCAGTAGGTGAAGGGCTGATGGGTTCTGGGATCAGTAGGTGAAGGGGAAATGGGCTCTGGCATCAGTAGGTGAAGGGGAAATGTGCTCTGTGATCAGTAGGTGAAGGGGAGATGGTCTCTGGGATCAGTAGATGAAGGGCTGATGGGTCTGGGATCAGTAGGGGAAGGGGAGATGGCTCTGGGATCAGTAGGTGAAGGGGTGTTGGGCTCTGGGATCAGTAGGTGAAGGGCAGATGGGCTCTGGGATCAGTAGCTGAAGGGCTGATGGGCTCTGGGATCAGTAGGTGAAGGGGAGATGGCTCTGGCATCAGTAGGTGAAGGACTGATGGGCTCTGGGAGCAGTAGCTGAAGGGCTGATGGGCTCTGGGATCAGTAGGTGAAGGGGAGATGGGCTCTGGGATCAGTAGGTGAAGGACTGATGGGCTCTGGGATCAGTAGGTGAAGGGCTGATGGGCTCTGGGATCAGTAGCTGAAGGGCTGATGGGCTCTGGGATCAGTAGGTGAAGGGCTGATGGGCTCTGGGATCAGTAGGTGAAGGGGAGATGGGCTCTGGGATCAGTAGGTGAAGGGCTGATGGGCTCTGGGATCAGTAGGTGAAGGGCTGGGGCTCTGGGATCAGTAGGTGAAGGGCTGATGGGCTCTGGGATCAGTAGGTGAAGGGGAGATGGGCTCTGGGATCAGTAGGTTAAGGGGAGATGGGCTCTGGGATCAGTAGGTGAAGGGGAGATGGGCTCTGGGATCAGTAGGTGAAGGACTGATGGGCTCTGGGATCAGTAGGTGAAGGGCTGATGGGCTCTGGGATCAGTAGCTGAAGGGCTGATGGGCTCTGGGATCAGTAGGTGAAGGGCTGATGGGCTCTGGGATCAGTAGGTGAAGGGGAGATGGGCTCTGGGATCAGTAGGTGAAGGGCTGATGGGCTCTGGGATCAGTAGTTGAAGGGCTGATGGGCTCTGGGATCAGTAGGTGAAGGGCTGATGGGCTCTGGGATCAGTAGGTGAAGGGGAGATGGGCTCTGGGATCAGTAGGTTAAGGGGAGATGGGCTCTGTGATCAGTAGGTGAAGGGGAGATGGGCTCTGGGAACAGTAGGTGAACGGCTGATGGGCTCTGGGTTCAGTGGGTGAATGCTGATGGGCTCTGGGATCAGTAGGTGAAGGGCTGGGGCTCTGGGATCAGTAGGTGAAGGGCTGATGGGCTCTGGGATCAGTAGGTGAAGGGGAGATGGGCTCTGGGATCAGTAGGTTAAGGGGAGATGGGCTCTGGGATCAGTAGGTGAAGGGGAGATGGGCTCTGGGATCAGTAGGTGAACGGCTGATGGGCTCTGGGATCAGTGGGTGAATGCTGATGGGCTCTGGGATGAGTGGGTGAAGGGGAGATGGGCTGTGGGATCAGTAGGTGAAGGGGAGATGGGCTCTGGGATCAGTAGATGAAGGGCTGATGGGCTCTGGGATCAGTAGGTGAAGGGCTGATGGGCTCTGGGATCAGTAGGTGAATGGGAGATGGGCTCTGGGAACAGTAGGTGAAGGTATGATAGGCTCTGGGATCAGTAGGTGAAGGACTGATGGGCTCTGGGATCAGTAGGTGAAGGGGAGATGGGCTCTGGGATCAGTAGGTGAAGGACTGATGGGCTCTGGGATCAGTAGGTGAAGGGCTGATGGGCTCTGGGATCAGTAGCTGAAGGGCTGATGGGCTCTGGGATCAGTAGGTGAAGGGCTGATGGGCTCTGGGATCAGTAGGTGAAGGGGAGATGGGCTCTGGGATCAGTAGGTGAAGGGCTGATGGGCTCTGGGATCAGTAGTTGAAGGGCTGATGGGCTCTGGGATCAGTAGGTGAAGGGCTGATGGGCTCTGGGATCAGTAGGTGAAGAGGAGATGGGCTCTGGGATCAGTAGGTTAAGGGGAGATGGGCTCTGTGATCAGTAGGTGAAGGGGAGATGGGTTCTGGGATCAGTAGGGGAACGGCTGATGGGCTCTGGGATCAGTGGGTGAATGCTGATGGGCTCTGGGATCAGTGGGTGAAGGGGAGATGGGCTGTGGGATCAGTAGGTGAAGGGGAGATGGGCTCTGGGATCAGTAGATGAAGGGCTGATGGGCTCTGGGATCAGTAGGTGAAGGGCTGATGGGCTCTGGGATCAGTAGGTGAAGGGGAGATGGGCTCTGGGATCAGTAGGTGAAGGACTGATGGGCTCTGGGATCAGTAGGTGAAGGGGAGATGGCCTCTGGGATCAGTAGGTGAAGGGGAGATGGGCTCTGGGATCAGTAGGTGAAGTGGTGATGGGCTGCGGGATCAGTAGGTGAAGGGCTGATGGGCTCTGGGAACAGTAGGTGAAGGGGAGATGGTCTCTTGGATCAGTAGGTGAAGGGCTGATGGGTCTGGGATCAGTAGGTGAAGGGGAGATGGCTCTGGGATCAGTAGGTGAAGGGGAGATGGGCTCTGGGATCAGTAGATGAAGGGCTGATGGGCTCTGGGATCTGTAGGTGAAGGGCTGATGGGCTCTGGGATCAGTAGGTGAAGGGGAGATGGGCTCTGGGATCAGTAGGTGAAGGACTGATGGGCTCTGGGATCAGTAGGTGAAGGGGAGATGGCCTCTGGGATCAGTAGGTGAAGGGGAGATGGGCTCTGGGATCAGTAGGTGAAGTGGAGATGGGCTGTGGGATCAGTAGGTGAAGGGCTGTTGGGCTCTGGGAACAGTAGGTGAAGGGGAGATGGTCTCTGGGATCAGTAGGTGAAGGGCTGATGGGTCTGGGATCAGTAGGTGAAGGGGAGATGGCTCTGGGATCAGTAGGTGATGGGGAGATGGGCTCTGGGACAGTAGGTGAAGGGCTGATGTGCTCTGGGATTAGTAGGTGAAGGGCTGATGGGCTCTGGGATCAGTAGGTGAAGGGGAGATGGGCTCTGGGATCAGTAGGTGAAGGGGAGATGGGCTCTGAGATCAGTAGGTGAAGGGCTGATGGGCTCTGCGATCAGTAGGTGAAGGGCTGATGGGTTCTGGGATCAGTAGGTGAAGGGGAAATGTGCTCTGGGATCAGTAGGTGAAGGGGAGATGGGCTCTGGGATCAGTAGCTGAAGGGCTGATGTGCTCTGGGATCAGTAGGTGAAGGGGTGTTGGGATCTGGGATCAGTAGGTGAAGGGCAGATGGGCTCTGGGATCAGTAGTTGAAGGGCTGATGGGCTCTGGGATCAGTAGGTGAAGGGGAGATGGGCTCTGGGATCAGTAGGTGAAGGACTGATGGGCTCTGGGAGCAGTAGCTGAAGGGCTGATGGGCTCTGGGATCAGTAGGTGAAGGGCTGATGGGCTCTGGGATCAGTAGGTGAAGGGGAGATGGGCTCTGGGATCAGTAGGTGAAGGGCTGATGGGCTCTGGGATCAGTAGGTGAAGGGCTGATGGGCTCTGGGATCAGTAGGTGAAGGGGAGATGGGCTCTGGGATCAGTAGGTGAAGGACTGATGGGCTCTGGGATCAGTAGGTGAAGGGCTGATGGACTCTGGGATCAGTAGGTGAAGGACTGATGGGCTCTGGGATCAGTAGGTGAAGGGGAGATGGGCTCTGGGATCAGTAGGTGAAGGACTGATGGGCTCTGGGATCAGTAGGTGAAGGGCTGATGGGCTCTGGGATCAGTAGCTGAAGGGCTGATGGGCTCTGGGATCAGTAGGTGAAGGGCTGATGGGCTCTGGGATCAGTAGGTGAAGGGGAGATGGGCTCTGGGATCAGTAGGTGAAGGGCTGATGGGCTCTGGGATCAGTAGGTGAAGGGCTGGGGCTCTGGGATCAGTAGGTGAAGGGCTGATGGGCTCTGGGATCAGTAGGTGAAGGGGAGATGGGCTCTGGGATCAGTAGGTTAAGGGGAGATGGGCTCTGGGATCAGTAGGTGAAGGGGAGATGGGCTCTGGGATCAGTAGGTGAACGGCTGTTGGGCTCTGGGATCAGTGGGTGAATGCTGATGGGCTCTGGGATCAGTGGGTGATGGGGAGATGGGCTGTGGGATCAGTAGGTGAAGGGGAGATGGGCTCTGGGATCAGTAGATGAAGGGCTGATGGGCTCTGGGATCAGTAGGTGAAGGGGAGATGGGCTCTGGGATCAGTAGGTGAAGGACTGATGGGCTCTGGGATCAGTAGGTGAAGGGGAGATGGCCTCTGGGATCAGTAGGTGAAGGGGAGATGGGCTCTGGGATCAGTAGGTGAAGTGGAGATGGGCTGTGGGATCAGTAGGTGAAGGGCTGATGGGCTCTGGGAACAGTAGGTGAAGGGGAGATGGTCTCTGGGATCAGTAGGTGAAGGGCTGATGGTTCTGGGATCAGTAGGTGAAGGGGAGATGGCTCTGGGATCAGTAGGTGAAGGGGAGATGGGCTCTGGGACAGTAGGTGCAGGGCTGATGTGCTCTGGGATCAGTAGGTGAAGGGCTGATGGGCTCTGGGATCAGTAGGTGAAGGGGAGATGGGCTCTGGGATCAGTAGGTGAAGGGGAGATGGGCTCTGAGATCAGTAGGTGAAGGGCTGATGGGCTCTGCGATCAGTAGGTGAAGGGCTGATGGGTTCTGGGATCAGTAGGTGAAGGGGAAATGGGCTCTGGCATCAGTTGGTGAAGGGGAAATGTGCTCTGGGATCAGTAGGTGAAGGGGAGTTGGGCTCTGGGATCAGTAGCTGAAGGGCTGATGTGCTCTGGGATCAGTTGGTGAAGGGGTGTTGGGCTCTGGGATCAGTAGGTGAAGGGCAGACGGGCTCTGGGATCAGTAGCTGAAGGGCTGATGGGCTCTGGGATCAGTAGGTGAAGGGGAGATGGGCTCTGGGATCAGTAGGTGAAGGGCTGATGGGCTCTGGGATCAGTAGGTGAAGGGGAGATGGGCTCTGGGATCAGTAGGTGAAGGACTGATGGGCTCTGGGATCAGTAGGTGAAAGGGAGATGGCCTCTGGGATCAGTAGGTGAAGGGGAGATGGGCTCTGGGATCAGTAGGTGAAGTGGAGATGGGCTGTGGGATCAGTAGGTGAAGGGCTGATGGGCTCTGGGAACAGTAGGTGAAGGGGAGATGGTCTCTGGGATCAGTAGGTGAAGGGCTGATGGGTCTGGGATCAGTAGGTGAAGGGGAGATGGCTCTGGGATCAGTAGGTGAAGGGGAGATGGGCTCTGGGACAGTAGGTGAAGGGCTGATGTGCTCTGGGATCAGTAGCTGAAGGGCTGATGGGCTCTGGGATCAGTAGGTGAAGGGGAGATGGGCTCTGGGATCAGTAGGTGAAGGGGAGATGGGCTCTGAGATCAGTAGGTGAAGGGCTGATGGGCTCTGCGATCAGTAGGTGAAGGGCTGATGGGTTCTGGGATCAGTAGGTGAAGGGGAAATGTGCTCTGGGATCAGTAGGTGAAGGGGAGATGGGCTCTGGGATCAGTAGCTGAAGGGCTGATGTGCTCTGGAATCAGTAGGTGAAGGGGTGTTGGGCTCTGGGATCAGTAGGTGAAGGGCAGATGGGCTCTGGGATCAGTAGCTGAAGGGCTGATGGGCTCTGGGATCAGTAGGTGAAGGGGAGATGGGCTCTGGGATCAGTAGGTGAAGGACTGATGGGCTCTGGGAGCAGTAGCCGAAGGGCTGATGGGCTCTGGGATCAGTAGGTGAAGGGCTGATGGGCTCTGGGATCAGTAGGTGAAGGGGAGATGGGCTCTGGGATCAGTAGGTGAAGGGCTGATGGGCTCTGGGATCAGTAGGTGAAGGGGAGATGGGCTCTGGGATCAGTAGGTGAAGGACTGATGGGCTCTGGGATCAGTAGGTGAAGGGCTGATGGGCTCTGGGATCAGTTGGTGAAGGACTGATGGGCTCTGGGATCAGTAGGTGAAGGGGAGATGGGCTCTGGGATCAGTAGGTGAAGGACTGATGGGCTCTGGGATCAGTAGGTGAAGGGCTGATGGGCTCTGGGATCAGTAGCTGAAGGGCTGATGGGCTCTGGGATCAGTAGGTGAAGGGCTGATGGGCTCTGGGATCAGTAGTTGAAGGGGAGATGGGCTCTGGGATCAGTAGGTGAAGGGCTGATGGGCTCTGGGATCAGTAGGTGAAGGGCTGGGGCTCTGGGATCAGTAGGTGAAGGGCTGATGGGCTCTGGGATCAGTAGGTGAAGGGGAGATGGGCTCTGGGATCAGTAGGTTAAGGGGAGATGGGCTGTGGGATCAGTAGGTGAAGGGGAGATGGGCTCTGGGATCAGTAGGTGAACGGCTGATGGGCTCTGGGATCAGTGGGTGAATGCTGATGGGCTCTGGGATCAGTGGGTTATGGGGAGATGGGCTGTGGGATCAGTAGGTGAAGGGGAGATGGGCTCTGGGATCAGTAGATGAAGGGCTGATGGGCTCTGGGATCAGTAGGTGAAGGGCTGATGGGCTCTGGGATCAGTAGGTGAAGGGGAGATGGGCTCTGGGATCAGTAGGTGAAGGACTGATGGGCTCTGGGATCAGTAGGTGAAGGGGAGATGGCCTCTGGGATCAGTAGGTGAAGGGGAGATGTGCTCTGGGATCAGTAGGTGAAGTGGAGATGGGCTGTGGGATCAGTAGGTGAAGGCCTGATGGGCTCTGGGAACAGTAGGTGAAGGGGAGATGGTCTCTGGGATCAGTAGGTGAAGGGCTGATGGTTCTGGGATCAGTAGGTGAAGGGGAGATGGCTCTGGGATCAGTAGGTGAAGGGGAGATGGGCTCTGGGACAGTAGGTGAAGGGCTGATGTGCTCTGGGATCAGTAGGTGAAGGGCTGATGGGCTCTCGGATCAGTAGGTGAAGGGGAGATGGGCTCTGGGATCAGTAGGTGAAGGGGAGATGGGCTCTGAGATCAGTAGGTGAAGGGCTGATGGGCTCTGCGATCAGTAGGTGAAGGGCTGATGGGTTCTGGGATCAGTAGGTGAAGGGGAAATGGGCTCTGGCATCAGTAGGTGAAGGGGAAATGTGCTCTGGGATCAGTAGGTGAAGGGGAGTTGGGCTCTGGGATCAGTAGCTGAAGGGCTGATGTGCTCTGGGATCAGTAGGTGAAGGGGTGTTGGGCTCTGGGATCAGTAGGTGAAGGGCAGACGGGCTCTGGGATCAGTAGCTGAAGGGCTGATGGGCTCTGTGATCAGTAGGTGAAGGGGAGATGGGCTCTGGGATCAGTAGGTGAAGGACTGATGGGCTCTGGGAGCAGTAGCTGAAGGGCTGATGGGCTCTGGGATCAGTAGGTGAAGGGCTGATGGGCTCTGGGATCAGTAGGTGAAGGACTGATGGGCTCTGGGATCAGTAGGTGAAGGGGAGATGGGCTCTGGGATCAGTAGGTGAAGGACTGATGGGCTCTGGGATCAGTAGGTGAAGGGGAGATGGGCTCTGGGATCAGTAGGTGAAAGGGAGATGGGTTCTGGGATCAGTAGGTGAAGGGGAGATGGGCTCTGGGATCAGTAGGTGAAGGGCTGATGGGCTCTGGAATCAGTAGTTGAAGGGGAGATGGGCTCTGGGATCAGTAGGTGAAGGACTGATGGGCTCTGGGATCAGTAGGTGAAGCGCTGATGGGCTCTGGGATCAGTAGGTGAAGGACTGATGGGCTCTGGGATCAGTAGGTGAAGGGGAGATGGGCTCTGGGATCAGTAGGTGAAGGACTGATGGGCTCTGGGATCAGTAGGTGAAGGGCTGATGGGCTCTGGGATCATTAGCTGAAGGGCTGATGGGCTCTGGGATCAGTAGGTGAAGGGCTGATGGGCTCTGGGATCAGTAGGTGAAGGGGAGATGGGCTCTGGGATCAGTAGGTGAAGGGCTGATGGGCTCTGGGATCAGTAGGTGAAGGGCTGATGGGCTCTGGGATCAGTAGGTGAAGGGCTGATGCGCTCTGGGATCAGTAGGTGAAAGGGAGATGGGCTCTGGGTTCAGTAGGTGAAGGGGAGATGGGCTGTGGGATCAGTAGGTGAAGGGCTGATGGGCTCTGGGATCAGTAGGTGAAGGGCTGATGCGCTCTGGGATCAGTAGGTGAAAGGGAGATGGGCTCTGGGATCAGTAGGTGAAGGGGAGATGGGCTGTGGGATCAGTAGGTGAAGGGCTGATGGGCTCTGGGATCAGTAGGTGAAGGGCTGATGGGCTCTGGGATCAGTAGGTGAAAAGGAGTTAGGATCTGTGTATGGATCAGCAAGTGAAATTAAGAGATTGTAGCCATTAGATATACTTGGTTGCGGGAGGGGTAGGACTGGAAGATCAATGTCCTGATGTCGATGGTTTTAGATGCGATGAAGTAGGTTAATGAGGAGGAGGTAATGGAGGCAACAGTTAGGGTAGTCGAGTGCTCCGTTTGCAATATGTGGGAAGTCAGGGCGAGCACTGTTGTCCCTGATGACTACACCTGCAAAAGTGCTATCATGTTTGCTGTTGTGTGCTGGGGCATCAGGCTGAGGGTGGCAGACACTAACAGAATCAACAAACTCATTCGTAAGGCCAGTGACGTTGTGGGGGTGTAACTGGACTCTCTGACGGTGGTGTCTGAAAAGAGGATGCTGTCCAAGTTGCATGCTATCTTGGACAATGTCTCCCATCCACTCCATAACGTACTGGTTAGGCATTCAGCCAGAGACTCATTCCACCGAGTCTCAGCCATTCAGCCAGAGACTCATTCTACCTAGATGTAACACTGAGCATCATAGGAAGTAATTCCTACCTGTGGCCTTCAAACTTTACAACTCCTCCCTCGGAGTGTCAGACGCCCTGAGCCAATAGGCTGGTCCTGGACTTATTTTTCCACTTGATATGATTAACTTATTATTATTTATGGTTTTATGTTGCTATATTTCTTCGCTATTCTTGGTGCGGCTGTAACAAAACCCAATTTCCCTCGGGATCAATAAAGTATGTCTGTCTGTCTGTCAGCTGCAGCTCCTGCCAAACCGAGTTAGGGAACTGGAGATGGATGAACTTCGGATCATTTGCGAGGCAGAGGCAATAATAAACAGGAGTTACCGGTGGACAGGACCTGCAGGGTTGCAATCTCAGGGTTGCTACCTGTGCCACGTGCTAGTGTGGACAGAATTAGGAAGATAATGCAGCTGAATATGTGGCTAAGGAGTTGGTGCAGGAGGGAGGGCTTCATGTTTCTGGACAATTGGGCCTTGCTCCAGGGAAGGTGGGACCTGTTCCGACGGGACAGTTTGCACCTGAACTGGAGGGGTACTAACATCCTTGTGGGAAGGTTTGCTAGTGCTGTTCCTGGGGGTTGAAACTAGATTTGCAGGGGGAGGGGAACCAGAGTGTTAGAGCAGATAGTGAGGTGGAGGAGGATAAAGGTCATGTGAGATCAGCAAGTATAGTGCATGGAGTAAAGCCAGATCTAACATATAAAGAGGCGTTGAGGAAAGAGCAGCAGAATAAAGGGTGTAAAGGTAGTAAGGTAGAAGGGCTAAAGTGTGTGTACTTCAATGCAAGAAGCGTCAGGAACAAAGGTGATGAACTGCGAGCTTGGATACATACATGGAATGATGATGTAGTGGCCATTGCAGAGACTTGGCTGGCACCAGGGCAGGAATGGATTCTCAATATTCCTGGATTTCAGTGCTTTAGAAGGGATAGAGAGGGGGGAAAAGGGGAGGAGGGGTGGCATTACTGGTCAGGGATACTATTAACAGCTACAGAAAGGGTGGGTAATGTAGCAGGATCCTCTTTTGAGTCAGTATGGGTGGAAGTCAAGAACAAGAAGGGTGCAGTTACTCTACTGGGGGTATTCTATAGGCCCCCTGGTAGCAGCAGAGATACCGAGGAGCAGATTGGGAGGCAGATTTTGGAAAGGTGCAAAAATAATAGGGTTGTTATGATGAGTGACTTTAACTTCCCTAATATTGATTGGCACCTGATTATTTCCAATGGTTTAGACGGGGCAGAGTTTGTCAAGTGCGCCCAGGATGGATTCCTGTCATGGTATGTTGACAGGCCGACCTGGGGGAATATAACCATATAACCATATAACAATTACAGCACGGAAACAGGCAATCTCGGCCCTTCTAGTCTGTGCCGAACGCTTACTCTCACCTAGTCCCACCGACCTGCACTCAGCCCATAACCCTCCATTCCTTTCCTGTCCATATACCTATCCAATTTTTTAAAATGACAATATCGAACCTGCCTCTACCACTTCTACTGGAAGCTCGTTCCACAGAGGTACCACTCTCTGAGTAAAGAAGTACCCTCTCGTGTTACCCCTAAACTTTTGCCCCTTAACTCTCAACTCATGTCCTCTTGTTTGAATCTCCCATACTCTCAATGGAAAAAGCCTACCCACGTCAACTCTATCTATCCCCTTCATAATTTTAAATACCTCTATCAAGACCCCCTCAACCTTCTACACTCCAAAGAATAAAGACCTAACTTGTTTAACCTTTCCCTGTAACTTAGGTGCTGAAACCCAGGTAACATTCTAATAAATCTTCTCTGTACTCTCTCTACTTTGTTGACATCTGTCCTATAATTCGGTGACCAGAGCTGTACACAATATTCCAAATTTGGCCTCACCAACACCTTGTACAGTTTTAACGTTACATCCCAACTCCTATACTCAATGCTCTGATTTATAAAGGCCAGCATACCAAAAGCTTTCTTCACCACCCTTTCCACATGAGATTTCACCTTCAGGGAACTATGCACCATTATTCCTAGATCACTCTGTTCTACTCCATTCTTCAATGCCCTACCATTTACCATGTATGTCCTATTTTGATTAGTCCTACCAAAATGTAGCACCTCACACTTATCAGCATTAAACTCCATCTGCCATCTTTCAGCCCACTCTTCTAACTGGCCTAAATCTCTCTGCAAGCTTTGAAAACCTACTTCATTATCCACAATGCCACCTATCTTAGTATCATCTGCATACTTACTAATCCAATTTACCATCCCACCATCCAGATCATTAATGTATATGACAAACAACATTGCCATACTAGATCTAGTATTAGGTAACGAACCGGGTCAGGTCACAGATCTCTCAGTGGGTGAGCATCTGGGGGACAGTGACCACCACTCCCTGGCCTTTAGCATTATCATGGAAAAGGATAGAATCAGAGAGGACAGGAAAATTTTTAATTGGGGAAGGGCAAATTATGAGGCTATAAGGCACGAACTTGTGGGTGAGAATTGGGATGATGTTTTTGCAGGGAAATGTACTATGGACATGTGGCCGATGTTTAGGATCTCTTGCAGGATGTTAGGGATAAATTTGTCCCGGTGAGGAAGATAAAGAATCGTAGGGTGAAGGAACCATGGGTGACAAGTGAAGTGGAGAATCCAAACAGATGGAAGAAGGCAGCATACATGAGGTTTAGGAAGCAAGGATCAGATGAGTCTATTGAGGAATATAGGGTAGCAAGAAAGGAGCTTAAGAAGGGGCTGAGGAGAGCAAGAAGGGGGCATGAGAAGGCCTTGGTGAGTAGGGTAAAGGAAAACCCCAAGGCATTCTTCAATTATGTGAAGAACAAAAGGACGACAGGAGTGAAGATAGGACTGATTAGAGATAAAGGTGGGAAGATGTGCCTGGAGGCTGTGGAAGTGAGCGAGGTCCTCAATGAATACTTCTCTTCGGTATTCACCAATGAGAGGGAACTTGATGATGGTGAGGACAATATGAGTGAGGTTGATGTTCTGGAGCATGTTGATATTAAGGGAGAGGAGGTGTTGGAGTTGTTAAAATACATTAGGATGGATAAGTCCCCGGGGCCTGACAGAATATTCCGCAGGCTGCTCCACGAGGCGAGGGAAGAGATTGCTGAACCTCTGGCTAGGATCTTTATGTCCTTGTTGTCCACGGGAATGGTACCGGAGGATTGGAGGGAGGTGAATGTTGTCCCCTTGTTCAAAAAAGGTAGTAGGGATAGTCTGGGTAATTATGGACCAGTGAGCCTTACGTCTGTGGTGGGAAAGCTGTTGGAAAAGATTCTTAGAGATAAAATCTATGGGCATTTAGAGAATCATGTCTGATCAGGGACAGTCAGCATGGCTTTGTGAAGGGCAGATCGTGTTTAACAAGCCTGATAGAGTTCTTTGAGGAGGTGACCAGGTACATAGATGAGGGTAGTGCAGTGGATGTGATCTACATGGATTTTTGTAAGGCATTTGACAAGGTACCATACGGTAAGCTTATTCAGAAAGTCAGAAGGCATAGGATCCAGGGAAGTTTGGCCAGGTGGATTCAGAATTGACCTGCCTGCAGAAGGCAGAGGATCATGGTGGAGGGAGTACATTCGGATTGGAGGGTTGTGACTAGTGGTGTCCCACAAGGATCTGTTCTGGGACCTCTACTTGTGATTTTTATTAACGACCTGGATGTAGGGGTAGAAGGTTGGGTTGGCAAGTTTGCAGACGACACAAAGGTTGGTGGTGTTGTGGATAGTGTTGAGGATTGTCGAAGATTGCAGAGAGACATTGATAGGATGCAGAAGTGGGCTGAGAAGTGGCAGATGGAGTTCAAACCGGAGAAGTGTGAGGTGGTACACTTTGGAAGGACAAACTCCAAGGCAGAGTACAAAGTAAATGACAGGATACTTGGTAGTGTGGAGGAGCAGAGGGATCTGGGGGTATATGTCCACAGATCCCTGAAAGTTGCCTCACAGGTAGATAGGGTAGTTAAGAAAGCTTATGCGGTGTTAACTTTCATAAGTCGAGGGACAGAGTTTAAGAGACGTGATGTAATGATGCAGCTCTATAAAACTCTAGTTAGGCCACACTTGGAATATTGTGTCCAGTTCTAGTCACCTCACTATAGGAAGGATGTGGAAGCATTGGAAAGGGTACAGAGGAGATTTACCAAGATGCTGCCTGGTTTAGAGAGTCTGCATTATGATCAGAGATTAAGGGAGCTAGGGCTTTACTCTTTGGAGAGAAGGAGGATGAGAGGAGACATGATAGAGGCGTACAAGATATTAAGAGGAATAGACAGAGTGGACAGCCAGCGCCTCTTCCCCAGGGCACCACTGCTCAGTACAAGAGGACATGGCTTTAAGGTAAGGAGAGGGAAGTTCAAGGGGGGATATTAGAGGAAGGTATTTTTACTCAGAGAGTGGTTGGTGCGTGGAATGCACTGCCTAAGTCAGTGGTGGAGGCAGATACACTAGTGAAATTTAAGAGACTACTAGACAGGTATATGGAGGAATTTAAGGTGGAGGGTTATATGGGAGGCAGGGTTTAAGGGTCGGCACAACATTGTGGGCCGAATGGCCTGTACTGTGCTGTATTGTTCTTTGAAGTGGGCGGGGTTAAAGGGGGAGGGGTGGCCTGGAAAACTTTCCAGTCAGGGAAAATGTCAGACAACAGACTGGAGAGCTGGTCCACTGAAGCTATGCGGGTGGTACTGAGGAATAAGAAAGGTATGACTCATTAATGGGGCCATATTACAGACCACCCAGCAGCCGAGTGATTTAGAGGAACAAATTTGCAGCGAGATCGCAAACGGTTGAAAAAAACATCAGGTTGTGACAGCAGGTGATTTTAACTTTCCACACACTGACTGGGACTCCCATACTGTCGAAGGACTGGATGGGATAGAGTTTGTCAAATGTGTTCAGGAAAGTTTCCTTCATCAATACAATGAAGTCCCAATGAGAGAGCGTGTGATACTTGATCTGCTGGTAGGGAATGAGACAGGGCAGGTGGCAGAAGTCTGTGTGGGGGAACACTTTGCATGTAGTGACCACAATGCCATTAGTTTCAAGATAATTTTGGAGAAGGATAGATCAGGTCCTTGGGCTGAAATTCTGAATTGGAGAAAGACAAGTTTTGATGATACTGTATGAGAAAGAATCTGGCAAGAGTGGATTATGTTTTCTGGCAAAGGTGCACTTGTAAGTGGGAGGCCTTCAAAAGTGAAATTTGAGAGTATAGAGTTTGTATTTTCCTGTCAGAATAGAAAACAACGATAACAGGTTTAGGAACCTTGGTTTTTGAGAGATATCGAGGTCCTGGTTAAGAGAAGGTGCGTAACAGGTATAGCCAGGAAGGAGCAAAGAAGGTGCTTATGGAGTTAAGAAGGAAATCACGAAGGCTAAATAAAGGGATGAGGTTGCTGTCGCAGACAAGGTGAAGGAGAAGCCCAAGTGATTCCACAGAAACATCAAAAGCAAGAGACAAAATTGGTCCACTGGAAGATCAGAGTGATGATCTATGCATGGAGCTGAAAGGGATGGGGGAGATCTTAAATGGATTCTTTGCATCTGGATTTACTTGGGAGTCGGACACAGATTATAGAAGTGAAGCAAAGCGGCAGTGAGGTCACGGATTGCATACAGATTACAGGAGGAGGTATTTGTTGTCCTGGGGCAAATTAGGGTGGATAAATCCCCAGGACCTGACAAGGTGTTCCCCTGGACCCTGTGGGATGTTAGCCCAGAAATTTGTGGGGTCCTAGCAGAGATATTTAAAATGTCCTTAGCCATGGGTGAGGCGCCGGATGATTGGAGGATAGCCAATGTTGTTCCATTGTTTAAGAAAGTCTCTAAGAATAAGCCATAAATTATAGACCGGTGAGCCTGAAATCAGTCGTGGGAAAGTTACTGGAAGGAACCCTAAGTGGTTGGATATGCAGTGGAGAAAATGAGATTACCTTCATTTATTTGGGACACTGTGCTGCTTAACTGGGGCAGGAGCCTGTTGCTGAACAGGTTCTAATTAGCATCAGCTGCATGCCATTACTCCATATTTCCAGCAAACAATTTTTAAATAGCCTCAGTTGCATGTGGCTGTGGTCAAAAAGCAGTATTTTTGTCACTAATGGCTGGCAAGAAATAAGCAGTAAGACAATTCAGAACTGTTTTGCTCACTGTGGTTTCAAGCATTCAGGCTTGGAGATGCCAGAAACAGCTGGGAGTGAAAATGAAATTATTTCACTGCTTCAACAATTTAGGGACTATGACGAATTTAAAAGTATCAACAATCATCTGGAATGTTGCAAGATTTGGAGGATGCAATCATCGAAAGGATTCTATGAAGCCACTAGGTCTCTGCACAGATTTTGTTCATTAATGTTCAATCATCAGGCCACGGCAGCGTGCACTGGAAGAATTCCTCTGTCGATAACTATTGGGAACTAACACACAGTTTTATCGTATTGTAGAGGTATTGGTAGTGTTCGTCTTTGTTTGTATTTCATTTAAATACATCCATTTTCAGTCAGTTAAGCAGCAGTTTGTCTTTTTATATCTCTTTGGCTATTTCAATGAAGTTTCAGTGAAGTGGAGCAACTCCTTAATTGGGCTGAAATGACCTGGTCCCGATTGTCCCAATTAACTGGAATCCATAATATAAGTATTTCAATAGACAGGGTCTGATTCGATCAACACAGTGGGTCACGTCTAAGCAGTCTTAGAGTTTCTTGGGGGAGTACCGGGGAAGTTGATGAAGGCAAGGCCATGGATGTTATCAGCAAGGCCTTTGACAAAGTTCCACGTGGGAGGTTGGTCAAGAAAGTTCAGTCACTTGGCATTCAAGATGAGGTAATAAATTGGATTAGGCTTTGGCTGCACAGGAGAAGCCAGAGAGTGGAAGCAGAGGGCAACCAGGTTAGGGCTTCCTGGTGAGCCGCAGGGCAATGAGTGTGCTGTAGCAGAGTGATCTGGGAGTACGGGTCCATGATTCCTTCACACTGGCATTACAGGTAGACAGAGTTGTAAAGAAAATCACTGGCACATTGGCCTTCATAAATAAGCACTGAGTGAAGGAGTTGGGATGTTAGGTTGAGGTTGTATAAGACATTGGTGAGGCCTAATTTGGAATATTGTGTACAGTTTTGGTCACCTGTCTACAGGAAAGATTTCAATAAGATTGAAAGAATGCAGAGAAAACTTATGAGGATATTGCCAGGATTTGAGGATCTGCATTTCAGGGAAAGGTTAAATATATTAGTAATTTATTTCCTGGAGCACAGAGAATAAGGGGGATTTGACAGAGGGGTATAGATAGGGCAAATGCAAGCAGGCTTTTTCCATTGAGATTGGGTGGGACTGCAACAATAGGTTAAGGGTGAAAGGTGAAATGTTTTAGAGGAAGATGAGGGGAAATGTCTTCGCTTGGAGGGTGGTGAGAGTGCGGGACGAGCTGGTAGTGCGAGTGGTGAGTGTGGGGTACATGGATGGCAGGGATATGGGGGGCGGTGCTCTGAATACAGGTTGTTGGGTAGGCAGATTAATCATTTGGCCTGGACTAGATGGGCCAAATGGCCTGTTTCTGTGCCGTAGAGTTCTATGCCTGGAGTATGTCTGTTTGGCATTTCCTCCGAGGGGAAATGTTCCCTCCTCACTCACTCTTCAAAAGACCTTCCCTAATTCCTCACAAAGTCAATGGTCCCAGCTTCCCCGGGGTTTCCAGAGCAACACTGGGAGCAACACTGGTCAGGCAGCATCCGTGGAGGGGATAAACATTCACTGGTCTGGACTGTGACCTTTCATCAGGACCGGAAAGGAGCCAGAATAAATGGGTTGGTGGAGGAGAAGGAGCACAAGCTGTTCGGTGAGACCTGGTGAGAGAAGGAAGGTCGGAAGGGACAGGAAGCATAGAGCGGGAATGCTGTGGGAAGCTGGGAGGTGATAGGTGGTTCTCGTCGAAGGAGAGGACAGTGCATTGTGGAATAAAGGAAAGGATGTGGAGACCCGGAAGGAGGAAGGTGCAGGCTTTGCTGGGGGAGTGTAAAGAGAAGGAGGGGGGTGGTGGGAAACAGAGAGAGAAATTGGTGTAGGTGCAGTCAGGTTGGAGACGAGCGTGATAAAGTATGTGGTGCTGTTCCTCTGATCTGTGTCTAGCTTCAACTTGGCCGCCAAGGAGACCATGGGCAGGTATTTTTCAAACCTTCCTGGTCTTCATGCTGGGGCTGGGACTTTGATTCCAAGCGCCACCACCTCCTCACTGGAGGTTGGTCCCAGCTCTGGTCACCCTTCACTGGAAACAGTCACCAGTGGTTACGAGCGGTCTGCTCATTCCGTGCCCCCGGGACGGTGAGCTGAGTGCAGCCCTGACAGGCTCCCTGTGTGGGGTCACCGTGGGTCCCAGACCCCTTCCCGTGCCCTGTGCAGGTAGGTCGTGTGGGGATAGCGGGACAACAGAACGGGCACCTTACCCCAGTGATGTTGATGAATCGGGGATCTCCTAGCTTACTCCTCTGTGCAAATCCAAACTTAAAGGCTTCAGTAATTCGGTGATAGGTCAAAGCTTTCTGTGCCGACGTGGAAACGCTGTCCGAGCTGAAGTTATAACCTGTCAACAGAGGACGTGCTGTGAGTTAGTGCTGAAGAGACGGGGGCTAATTCTGTTTCACTGGCTGCTACAGGGCAGTTAACGGACAGCAGAAGGCCGTTCAGGCCCTCTAATTCATTCTGCTGCTCAACTCAGCTATGGCTTTCCTGGTGGGACAGGCAGGGCAGGGTAATGGACAGAGACAGAGAGATGCTCCACGTCTGGGACCTTGGACAAAGACCTTTTCCAGAACCAGTGCCCGAGGAAGGTCAGTGGTGCCGGAGCACCAGGAAAGGATGGCGGGACAGAGGCAGGAGCCCCACCCCGGCTGATGGCAATCCAGACTGGTCTGTACCCAGACACTATCATGTGGGCAGCCTGTGACCTTTCACCCTGTCCTCGGAAACACAGGTAATCCCCCTTCAGGCAGCTCACTGATACCTCAGACGATTTGTCACCTGGTATTGATTCCGGGGCTCCAGGATACACCCCCCAGAGCTGAGAACTAAGGGAGAGGTCCCGTCAGATACACAAGTCTGGCTGTTGTAGGGGTCAGCCCACTGTACCAACACTGCCTGAGGGCTGTCTGTCATCACAACCTGTCTCGGTTCAGACAGGTGTTGGAAGTGGGGGAGAGAGGGTTGGAGTTGGGGCCGTCCACGGTCTGAGGAAATGGGCGCTTGCTGCTGTGAAGCACTTTGAGCTTGTGGAGCCTCCTAAACAGTGTCCCATCCACCCAGTATCCTTCACCTCTGCTCCTTCCGCCGATCACCTGTCCCACCATTCCCCCTTCTCCCCTTTGTACTGGCCACTCTTAGCCCCAATCCCCACAGATGCTGCTCGATTCGCTGAGCTCCTCCAGCAGGCTATGTGTCTCCCATGTCCACAGAGACATGGAGCCCACACAAACTGGAAGCCCCCAGTAACTGACTTGGGACAGCCCAGGCTGAACGAATGTGGAATGCCGTTGGCTTTGGTGAGGGGAAGGTGGAGTGTGACTGGAGCGCGAGGTCTAGGGAGCCTCTGTTTGTGACTGGAAGGGTGACAGGGACAGGGGTCTGGTCTCTGACGGGAATGGAGCCAGGTCTAGGATAGGAACATTGCTAAAAGCTACCAGAGGCTGAGAGACAGTCTCCAGGGCTCCAGCTGAATGCAGGACCAGGAAGACCATTAAGTCTCTCATTTGCCCCAAATGGGAGAACATTGGCGTGGACAATGTTCCCTCTAAGGTGCGTGCACACACATCTTTTCCACGAGTGCACGAAGGAATTTAAACTGCACACTGAAGGTTGTCACCTCCCTTGTTGGCATGTTCAGTATATTTCACGATCGCACACAATCACATTTCCTTTAAATGTTTCTGATATGGACGGTGTTGACAGCGTGGAGTTTATGATGATTTGTCTGCAGATTTTAGAACGGGCTCATTGACACTGTTTTTATTGAAGAAATTATTGATCCACTCTGTCAAACTCCAAAGAAGTGAAGGGTGTGAAGTGCAAAAGAACTGCTGGTTCATTTAAAGTGGAACGGCTGAATGAAGCAGAAACCGCGACATCAAAAGCTCATGAGGTCTGGAACGTGCAGCTACGAGAAATATTTACAGAAACTGATGGGATGGGAGATTTTAATTTCCCAAATATCAAGTGGCATCTCCCTAGAGCAAGGGGTTTAGATGGGGTGGAGTTTGTTAGGTATGTTCAGGAAGGTTTCTTGACACAGTGTGTAGATAAACCTACAGGAGGAGAGGCTGTACTTGACCTGGTATTGGGAAATGAACCTGGTCAGGCGTCAGATGTCTCAGTGGGAGAGCATATTGGAGATAGTGATCATAATTCTATCTCCTTTACAATAGCATTGGAGAGAGATAGGAACAGACAAGTTAGAAAAGTGTTTAATTGGAGTAAGGGGAATTATGAGGCTATCAGGCAGGAAACTGGAAGCTTAAATTGGGAACAGATGTCCTCAGGGAAAAGTACGGAAGAAATGTGGCAAATGTTCAGGTGATATTTGTGTGGAGTTCTGCATAGGTACATTCCAATGAGACAGGGAAGTTATGGTAGGGTACAGGAACCGTGGTGTACAAAGGCTGTAATAAATATAGTCAAGAAGAAAAGAAAAGCCTACAAAAGGTTCAGAGAGCTAGGTCATATTAGAGATCTAGAAGATCATAAGGCTAATAAGAAGGAGTTAAGAAGGAAATTAGGAGAGCCAGAAGGGGCAATGAGAAGGCCTTGGTGGGCAGGATTAAGGAAAATCCCAAGGCATTCTACAAGTATGTGGAGAACAAGAGGATAAGAGGTGAAAGAATAGGACCTATCAAGTGTGACAGTGGGAAATGTGTATGGAACCAGAGGAAATAGCAGAGGTTCTTAATGAATACTTTACTTCAGTACTCACTATGGAAAAGGATCTTGGTGATGACTTTCAGCAGACTGAAAAGCTTTTGCATGTAGATATTAAGAAATAGGATGTGCTGGAGCTTTTGGACATAGAACATAGAATAGTACAGCACATTACAGGCCCTTCGGCCCACAATGTTGTGCCGACCCTCAAACCCTGCCTCCCCTCCCAAGGGGACATTGCTTTGTGGATTCAGAGCTGACTTGCCTACAGAAGGCAAAGAGTGGTTGTAGACGGGTCACATTCTGCATGGAGGTCGGTGACCAGTGGGGTACCTCAGGGATCTGTACTGGGACCCTTACTCTTCATGATTTTTATAAATGACCTAGATAAGGAAGTGCAGGAATGGGTTAATAAATTTGCTGATGACACAAAGGTTGGAGGTGTTGTGGGTTGTGTGGAGGGTTGTCAGAGGTTACAGTGGGACATTGATTGGATGCAAAACTTGGCTGAGAAGTGGCAGATGGAGTTCAACCCAGATAAGTGTGAAGTGGTTCATTCTGGTATTTCAAATATGATGGCAGAATATAGAATTAATGGTAAGACTCTTGGCAGTGTGGAGGTTCAGAGGGATCTTGGGGTCCGAGTCCATAGGACACTCAAAGCAGCTGTGCAGGTTGACTCTGTGGTTAAAAAGGCATACGGTGTATTAGCCTTCATCAATCGTGGGATTGAATTTGGGAGTCGAGAGGTAATGTTACAGCTTTATAGGACTCTGGTCAGAGTGCACTTGGAGTACTGTGCTCAGTTCTGGTCGCCTCACCAGACGTAGAAACCATAGAAAGGGTGCAGAGGACATTTACAAGGATGTTGCCTGGATTGGGGAGCATGGCTTATGAGAATAGGTTGAGTGAACTTGGCCTTTTCTCCTTGGAGCGACAGAGGATGAGAGGTGACCTGATAGAGGTGTACAAGATGATGAGAGGCATTGATCGTGTGGATAGTTAGAGGCTTTTTCCCAGGGCTGAAATGGTTGCCACAAGAGGACACAGGTTTAAGGTGCTGGGGAGTAGGTACAGAGGAGATGTCAGGGTTAAGTTTTTTACGCAGAAAGTGGTGAGTGTGTGGAATGGGCTGCTGGCAACGGTGGTGGAGGTGGATACGATAGGGTCTTTTAAGAGACTTTTGGATAGGTACAAGGAACTTAGAAAAATAGAGGGCTATGGGGAAGCCTAGTAATTTCTAAGGTAGGGACATGTTCGGCACAACTTTGTGGGCCGAAGGGCCTGTATTGTGCTGTAGGGTTTCTATGTTTCTATAAACCCAGAAGAGATCAAAATAATTACTGCCCCTGTTTTGATGACAGTTAAAATGAATACCTTTATAAATGCAAGACATGTCGGTGTCACTGGGCAGAACTTTGCACAACAGGAGGAAACTTTGGACATGCACCGTCCCCACCCTCTGTCCTGCTGAGTGCCCTGTTCAGCTTCGTCCCACCAACACCTCCTTCCACAGCCCCGTCCACGTCACCACATACCCCTCTCTCTTTAAAACTATGTCTTTCAGTATTTGGTATTTCAGATCTGGGAAAACGTCTATTTATCTCTCATTAGTTCAAATATATAAAAATAGAAATGTCTATATCAATGAACTGAAATTAAGTGAAGAAAGCGGGCCAGTTGTGTCAGTGCCATGCCCGGGACCCAGGCAGACAGCCTGGGAGTGAGACTGTCCTCACGGCAGGACGAGGAGCATGGAGAGGATATCGACAGACCCCTTCCCCGCCACTGGAGGAGGGAGGGTGTCTACATATCTCACCCTTCAGAATGTTCAGAATCAATGCCAGCACCGGGCCGCCAGCGGGCACGTTGGGTGTGAGCAGCGTGTAGTCTCCGAGTTCCAGCCTCACCGCGTTTTTCATTAACCGAGGAGTGTAGGACTTCAGATCGTCCAGAGTGATAATGCCACCTGTGGGAAGAAAATGGATCTAGTGTAATTGTGCAAAGTAATTTTGTCAGCACAGGAGCAGGGTTTCCATTTGCTTTGTCGAGCTTTGCTTGGCGCTGGTAAACTTGGTTACCACCCTGGTCCCGCTTAACATGGTAAGTTTACCCATCTCCCTGGGAAACAGCAAGCAGTCTGCGTCTCTGAGGAGGAGAGTGGGGGCAAGGAGGGAGGAGGATGCGTAGTAAACTTGCTTGTGGGGCTGGCAAAGAGAGCCATCCATTTGTCCTGCAAGCGAGCAGCAGACGGGCCCAGCTGGGCAGTGTTCCAGCGCGATGGCTGTGTCCTTGGAGAAGAAGCAAGCAGTGTCCATGGGTACCGCAGGAAGAAAGAGGGTTTTTGTGTTTGTGAGGGGTTAGTGCTGAGTGATGATGGATTTAAGGTTCAACACAGGAGGTGACGAAATAAAACTGTGGGGAAGGCGAATGGATAAGGAGAGAAGGAGAAATCACACCGTACAGGGCAGGAATGGGCAGGTTGTTCCACAGGCAAGACTTTTAGCAAAGCAGTCCTGTGTAAAGGACACAGTTCACAAACGTCGTTTGCTGGTAATGTTTGTTGCGGTGTTCCGTGCTTTATGCTCTGGCGAGTGAACCACTTGTCAGCAGGGAATTACAGAGGCACGAGAGAGGAGCTTGCCCACGTGGATGATGGCAGAACAGAGATGGCTGAAGTTTCTGGGAATAGTTCACAAAGCGCAGGATAGATTTGTCTCACAGAAGCAGTGTTCTCAAATGGCAGGAGTAGGCAACTGTGGCTGAGGAGGGAAGTTAAGGACTGCATAAAAAGCCACGAAAAGGGCATCTAAGGCAGCAAAAGTGAGTGGGAAGTTGGGTGATTGGGAAACTGTCAAATACCAACAAGAGGCAACTAAAAAAGCTATAAAGGGAAAAAGATGAAATACGAGGGCAAACTGGCCAGTAATATAAAGCAGAATACTAAAGGTATTCTGAGATGGAAGTGTCCACACGGTCTGAGAGCTGAGTATCACAATGTCCACACGGTCTGAGGGCTGAGTATCACAATGTCTACACGGTATGAGAGCTGAGTATCACAATGTCCACACGGTCTGAGAGCTGAGTATCACAATGTCCACACGGTCTGAGAGCTGAGTATCACAATGTCCACACGGTCTGAGAGCTGAGTATCACAATGTCCACACGGTCTGAGGGCTGAGTATCACAATGTCTACACGGTATGAGAGCTGAGTATCACAATGTCCAAACGGTCTGAGAGCTGAGTATCACAATGTCCACACGGTCTGAGAGCTGAGTATCACAATGTCCAAACGGTCTGAGAGCTGAGTATCACAATGTCCACACGGTCTGAGAGCTGAGTATCACAATGTCCACACGGTCTGAGAGCTGAGTATCACAATGCCCACACGGTATGAGAGCTGAGTATCACAATGTCCACACGGTCTGAGAGCTGAGTATCACAATGTCCACACGGTCTGAGAGCTGAGTATCACAATGTCCAAACGGTCTGAGAGCTGAGTATCACAATGTCCACACGGTCTGAGAGCTGAGTATCACAATGTCCAAACGTTCTGAGAGCTGAGTATCACAATGTCCACACGGTCTGAGAGCTGAGTATCACAATGTCCACACGGTCTGAGAGCTGAGTATCACAATATCCACACGGTCTGAGAGCTGAGTATCACAATGTCTACACGGTCTGAGAGCTGAGTATCACAATGTCCACACAGTCTGAGAGCTGAGTATCAGAATGTCCACACGGTCTGAGAGCTGAGTATCACATTGTCCACACGGTCTGAGAGCTGAGTATCACAATGTCCACACGGTCTGAGAGCTGAGTATCACAATGTCCACACGGTCTGAGAGCTGAGTATCACAATGTCTACACGGTATGAGAGCTGAGTATCACAATGTCCACATGGTCTGAGTGCTGAGTATCACAATGTCCACACGGTCTGAGAGCTGAGTATCACAATGTCCACACGGTCTGAGAGCTGAGTATCACATTGTCCACACGGTCTGAGAGCTGAGTATCACAATGTCCACACGGTATGAGAGCTCAGTATCACAATGTCCACACGGTCTGAGAGCTGAGTATCACATTGTCCACACGGTCTGAGAGCTGAGTATCACAATGTCCACACGGTCTGAGAGCTGAGTATCACATTGTCCACACGGTCTGAGAGCTGAGTATCACAATGTCCACACGGTATGAGAGCTGAGTATCACATTGTCCACACGGTCTGAGAGCTGAGTATCACAATGTCCACACGGTCTGAGAGCTGAGTATCACAATGTCCACACGGTCTGAGAGCTGAGTATCACAATGTCTACACGCTCTGAGAGCTGAGTATCACAATGTCCACACGGTCTGAGAGCTGAGTATCACATTGTCCACACGGTCTGAGAGCTGAGTATCACATTGTCCACACGGTATGAGAGCTGAGTATCACAATGTCCACACGGTCTGAGAGCTGAGTATCACAATGTCCACACGGTCTGAGAGCTGAGTAACACAATGTCCACACGGTCTGAGAGCTGAGTATCACAATGTCCACACGGTCTGAGAGCTGAGTATCACAATGTCCACACGGTCTGAGAGCTGAGTATCACAATGTCCACACGGTATGAGAGCTGAGTATCACAATGTCCACACAGTCTGAGAGCTGAGTATCACAATGTCCACACGGTCTGAGTGCTGAGTATCACAATGTCCACACGGTATGAGAGCTGAGTATCACAATGTCCACACAGTCTGAGAGCTGAGTATCACAATGTCCACACGGTCTGAGAGCTGAGTATCACAATGTCCACACGGTCTGAGAGCTGAGTATCACAATGTCCACACAGTCTGAGAGCTGATTATCACAATGTCCACACGGTCTGAGAGCTGAGTATCACAATGTCCACACGGTCTGAGAGCTGAGTATCACAATGTCTACACGGTATGAGAGCTGAGTATCACAATGTCCACACGGTCTGAGTGCTGAGTATCACAATATCGACACGGTATGAGAGCTGAGTATCACAATGTCCACACGGTCTGAGAGCTGAGTATCACAATATCCACACGGTCTGAGAGCTGAGTATCACATTGTCCACACGGTCTGAGAGCTGAGTATCACAATGTCCACACGGTCTGAGAGCTGAATATCACAATGTCCACACAGTATGAGAGCTGAGTATCACATTGTCCACACGGTCTGAGAGCTGAGTATCACAATGTCCACACGGTCTGTGAGCTGAGTATCACATTGTCCACATTGTCTGAGAGCTGAGTATCACAATGTCCACACAGTCTGAGAGCTGAGTATCACAATGTCCACACAGTATGAGAGCTGAGTATCACATTGTCCACATTGTCTGAGAGCTGAGTATCACAATGTCCACACGGTCTGAGAGCTGAGTATCACAATGTCCACACAGTCTGAGAGCTGAGTATCACAATGTCCACACGGTCTGAGAGCTGAGTAACACAATGTCCACGCGGTATGAGAGCTGAATATCACAATGTCCACACAGCATGAGAGCTGAGTTTCACAATGTCCACACGGTCTGAGAGCTGAGTATCACAATGTCCACACGGTCTGAGAGATGAGTATCACAATGTCCACACGGTCTGAGAGCTGAGTATCACAATGTCCACACGGTCTGAGAGCTGAATATCACAATGTCCACAGGGTCTGAGAGCTGAGTATCACATTGTCCACACGGTCTGAGAGCTGAGTATCACAATGTCCACACGGTCTGAGAGCTGAGTATCACAATGTCCACACGGTCTGAGAGCTGAATATCACAATGTCCACACAGTATGAGAGCTGAGTATCACAATGTCCACACGGTCTGAGAGCTGAGTAACACAATGTCCACGCGGTATGAGAGCTGAATATCACAATGTCCACACAGCATGAGAGCTGAGTTTCACAATGTCCACACGGTCTGAGAGCTGAGTATCACAATGTCCACACGGTCTGAGAGCTGAGTATCACAATGTCCACACGGTCTGAGAGCTGAGTATCACAATGTCCACATGGTCTGAGAGCTGAGTATCACAATGTCCACACGGTCTGAGAGATGAGTATCACAATGTCCACACGGTCTGAGAGCTGAGTATCACAATGTCCACACGGTCTGAGAGCTGAATATCACAACGCCTGCTTGGCATGAGAGCTCTATTGCATAATCAATGTTTTTTGTAATACGCACATTATGAATATTTAGAATTAATTTGAAACACTGACAATTTAAATACTTTCAAGCTCTAAAATGTTTCACAGTAAAAGTTGAGGTATATTTATTATTATATTAACATTTGGCACAGTGGTAATTACCACTGGATCAGTAATCCAGAGACCCAATAACATGCCAGGGCATGATTTTGAATCCCACCATGGCAGCTGGTGACTTTGAATTCAATAAAAATGTCTGAAGACCATGAAACCATGTCGATTGTGTTAAAACCCCGTCTGGTTCACTCATGTCCTTTAGGGGAGGAATCCTGGAGCCCTGCCTGGTCTGGATAGATGAGATTCTGAGTGCACAGCAATCTGGTTGCTGAGCAAGCATTCCGTTGTATCCAACCATTGAACCAAAACAATCAGGGATGAACCGGGATGGATAACCCCGCATTGACCGAGGCATTGGGAACGACATTGGCAAAGTCCTCCTTACTGATATCTGTGCATATGTTCTGAAAGAGAATTCAGGGTGCTAGATAGAAAGCTGAGAAGCAAGACCTCCAGGGTAGCGGTCCCTGGATTGTGTCTGTGCCATGCCCCAGTGAGGGCAAGTATGGCATGATTGGCACATCACTGTGTGGCTGAGGAACTGGTGCTGGGCTTCAGAAATTTGGATCACTGGGATCTTTTCTGGGGAAGGTGTGACCTGTACAAAAAGGACGAGTTACACCTGGTTCAAGGGAGACCAATATCCTGAGGGTAGGTTTGCTAGAGCTGTTGGGGAGGGTTTAAACTGATTTGGCAGGGGAGTGGGAATTGGAGTGATAGGGCTGAGGATGGGACAGTTCATATACAGCCAGATGCAGTGTGCTGTAAGACTGTCAGGAAGGACAGGCAGATGAAAGGGCAAAATTGCTGCCAGAGAGATGATTTGCAGTGCTACATGAAAACAAAATCGAAAATGATGCTGTCCTGTGGGCCGTGTCTTATTCTGATTGAAAGTCACTTCCGTCATGACCGGTTAGTCTAGGAGCTGCACCTCCGGTTACCATTGGATAGCTGACTGCTGTCCGGTTTCAAACATCCTGGGTATATAAAGTTACACGTGGAAAGGGCTTACTCACTTCCTCCTTTGTTTAAGGCAAGGATGTACAAGACCATTGGGAAGGTATGCTCTGTAAACTTTCATCAGAGTATGTTTGACTGTACGTGGATTTATTGAATATTTGGCTTTGTAGTGCCTGCAACTTAGGGAACATGAATGCTTGGTTGAATTGAATTTTTACCGTTTGTTAATAGATGATCAATATATCTATTCTTCGAGAGCACCTTCTGTCTCATTTGCCAGACCCACGACCCTGACTGAACATTACAGGTGATGAATACAGGACTGGAGGTGTTATGTTTGAACACACACAGCATGTAAATAAGGTAGATGATCTTGTAGCACAGTTATAGATTGGCAGGTATGATATTGTGGGCATCACTGAGTCATGGCTGAAAGAAGATCATAATTGGAAGCTTAACATCTACGGATACACCTGGTTTTGAAAGGACAGGCAGGTAGACAGAGGGGGTGGGATGGCTCTGTTGGTAAAAAATGAAATCAGATCCTCAGAAAGAGGTGTAATTTCTCCGCATCTCTGTTCCAAATGGACGTCCTTCGATCCTGAAGTCGGTGTTGAGTCGGACTCTTGTTGAGTCGGTGGTGAGGAAGGCAAATGCAATATTAGCATTCATTTCGAGAGGGCTAGAATATAAAAGCAAGGATGTAATTCTGAGGCTGTATAGGGCACTGGTGAGGCCTCACTTGGAGTATTGTGAGCAGTCTTGGCCCTTATCTAAGAAAGGATGTGCTGACATTGGAGAGGGTTAAGAGCAGGTTCACGAAAATGATTCCAGGAATGAGAGAATATTGCACAAGGGGCTTTTGATGGCTCTGGGCCTATACTCGCTGGAATTTAGAAGAATGGGGGCGGGGGGGGGGGGAATCTCATTGAAACCTATCGAATGTTGAAAGGCCTAGACAGAGAATGTGGAGAGGATGTTTCCCACAGTTGGAGAGTCTAGAACCAGAGGGCACAGCCTCAGAATGGAGGGACATCAATTTAAAATGGAAATGAAGAATTTATTTAGCCAGATGGAGGTGAATCTGTGGAAATTGTTGCCACAGGTGGCTGTGGAGGCCAGGTCATTGGGTGTATTTAAGGCGGAGGTTGATTTGTCAGGGCAGGACAGGTTACAGAGAGAAGGCAGGAGAATATTGAGAGGGAAAATAGACCAGCCATGATGAAATGGCAGAGCAGACTTGATGGGCCAAATAGGCTAATTCTGTCCCCATTGCTTATGGTCTCTTATCGATGGCAATCTCAGATCAGATGGGCTTAATGGCCTGTTTTCATGCTGGATGATACAAGGACTTTAGCGCAATCCATGCTATTTATGAGTCCCGACGAAGGGTCTCGGCCCAAAACGTCGACAGTGCTTCTCCTTATAGATGCTGCCTGGCCTGCTGTGTTCTACCAGCATTTTGTGTGTGTTGTCCATGCTATTTCAACTTGTTTTAAGTCCTGAAGGATGAATGGAGAACTAATGAATACTGAAAGGCCAGGGTAGAGGATATTCTCATCAGTAGCGGAGTCAGATATCCATTTGTGCAGCCTCAGGGTACAGGGACATCCCTTTGCAACGGAAAGAGGAGGAATTTCTTCAGCCGTGGGGTGGTGAATCTGTGGAATTCATTGCCACAGACAACTGCTTTAAGGCTGAGATGGATACATCTCGATGAGTAAGAGGGTTAAAGGTTAACGTAGCAGGAAAGCGGGGTTGAAAGAAGATTAGATGAATGGTGAAGATGATTTGATAGTCTTAATGGACTAATTCTGCTCTTATATCTTGTGCTCTATACACTGTGCTCTCTTCACCATTTGAAGGTCAAAGCCCGGTGATCTCTGGGTTTGAGAGACTAGTTAACGTTCACATTACACATAAAATCATTCCCAGTCCAAGTTAAAATGAACACCATTAGTATCGGGATGGACGCAGATAGAGTGGGCCAGATGACCTGTTTCTCAGCTGTGAGGGCATAGGATACCAGTGGAACGGATGAGATCAGGAGACAAGGATCCTGGTCACTGCTATAATCCCAATGGAGAAGGCCGCTACCCACCTGCATTCCTGATGTCAGCCACAATCTGCTCGGACAGGGATCCATTGTAAAATGCATCAGCACCTTCATCTGCCAGCACCTGATAGGTTGCAGCCAGTTTTGGGAATCTGATGATATCGCCTTTCTGGAGAATGGTACCATCCTTTTTACAGAACACCTCACTGTGGAGAGGAAGCAAAGAGTCAGGTGGCTCTGGCTGCAATGCAACAGATTGTGAACCGCTCACAGCAAATGTGTACAAGACTGCAGGCTGTTTTCCCCACTGACTCCCTACACAAACACTCCTCCCCTGCTTTCTGGCTTCAGCCTTTACCAATGGTCAATACGTAAGCAGTCAGTGTCTCAGTACTGACTGACGAGCACGGCTTGGAGGGTAGTGAAGCAGAGTGAAGGGAGTTAATGTGCTGGGACATTTTGAGATTAGGGAGGAGGTGGTGCTGGCTCTTCTGTGAGGCACTAAGGTGCGACAAGTCCTTAGGTTCTGATGGCATGCATCATAGAATATTGAAAGAAGCAAGTGAGGAGATTGTTAGTACTTTGGATTTGACAAAGATCTTGATGTCCTCACTAGCAACAGGCAAAGTCCCAGAGAGTGACAATGTTGTGCCTTTGTTCAAGAAGTGAACGGAGGATAATGCAGATACTTATTGGCCAGAACAACAAACCCTTTGTGGGTCAGAATCAGAATCAGGTTTATTATCACTGGCATGTGACGTGAAATTTGTTAACTTAGCAGCAGCAGTTCAATGCGATAGATAATCTAGCAGAGAGAGAAAAACAATAATAATAATAATAAATAAACAAGTAAATCAATTACACATATTGAATAGATTTTTTTAAATGTGCAAAAAACAGAAATACTGTATATCAAAAAAAGTGAGGTAGTGTCCAAAACTTCAATGTCCATTTAGGAATCGGATAGCAGAGGGGAAGAAGCTGTTCCTGAATCACTGAGTGTGTACCTTCAGGCTTCAGTACCTCCTTCCTGATGGTAACAGTGAGAAAAGGGCATGCCCTGGGTGCTGGTGGTACTTAATAATGGATGCTGCCTTTCTGAGACACCGCTCCCTAAAGATGTCCTGGATATTTTGTTGGCTAGTGCCGAAGATGGAGCTGACTAGATTTGGCAGCATCTATGGGGAGGAATAAAGTGTCGATGTTCTGGGCCAACTCCCTTCACCAGGACCAGTGAGCCATTATAGACCAGAGAGCCTCACATCAGTGGCAGGAAAGTTATCAGAGGATACTGATACCTGGATAATCCAGATTGGATCTATGCACATTTGGAAAGGCATTGCCTTCCGAGGGACCATCAGCCTGGCTTTGTGTGGGGAAGGTCATAACTTACAAGTTTTTGAGGAGGTGACAAAGGTGTTTGATGAGACAAGGCAGCTGATGTTATCTACATGGACTTTAGTAAGACATTTGATAAAGACCATAAGACCATATGATACAAGAACAGAATTAAGCCATTTGGCCCAACAAATCTGCTCTGTCAATTCATCATATCTGATCCAATTTTCCTCTCAGCTCCAATCTCCTTCCTTCCTGTATCCCTGACCAATCAAGAATCTTTCAACCTCTGCCTTAAATATACATGAAGACTTTGCCTCCACAAATGCCTGTGGCAAAGAATTCCACAGATTAACCACCCTCTGACTAAAGAAATTCCTCCATATTTCCATTCTAAGAAACATAGAAAAACATAGAAAACCTACAGCACAATACAGGCCCTTCGGCCCACAAAGTTGTGCTGAACATGCCCTTACTTTAGAAATTACACAGCTTACCATAGCCCTCTATTTTTCTAAGCTCCATTCACCTATCCTTAAATCTATGGATAGATAGGGTGGATAAGACCCTATCACATCCCCCTCCACCACCGTTGCCAGGAGCCCAATCCACACACTTACCACTCCTGAGTAAAAAACTTCCCCCTGACATCTCCTCTGTACCTGCTCCCAAGCACTTTAAACATATATCCTCTTGTAGCAACCATTTCAGCCCTGGGAAAAAGCCTCTGACTATCCACACGATCAATGCCTCTCATCATCTTATACACCTCTGTCAGGTCACCTCTAAATGGATCCCCCTCTATTCTGTGGTGCTCTCTGGTCCTAGACTCTCCCACCATAGGAATCATCCTCTCCACATCCACTCTGTTAAGGCCTTTTACCATCCAATAGGTTTCAATGAGGTAACCCCTCATTCTTCTGAATTCCAGTGAATACATTAAACATTCTTGATATGACAAGGCATTCAATCATGAATCATTTTTGTGAACCTCCTTTGAACCCTCTCCACTTTCAGCTCATCCTTTCTCAGATAAGGGGCCAAAACTGCTCACAATACTCCAAGTGAGGCCTCACCAGTGCTTTATAAAACCTTACCATTACATCCTTATTTTGTATTCTTGTCCTCTTGAAATGAATGTTTAACATTGCATTTGCCTTCCTCACCACAGAACTGTGCCCACTTCGGTTCAGTCCGATTGCACTTGGAATATTGTGTGCACTTCAGTCAGACTACCCTTGGAATACTGTGTTTAGTTCAGTCAGACAGCACTTGGAATACAGTGTGAATTTCAATAAGACAGTACTTGGAATACTGCGCACACTTCAGTCAGACTAAACGTGGAGTACTTTGTGCACTTCAGTCAGACTGTACTTGGAATACTGTGTGCATTTTAGTCATACTGTACTGAGAATATTGTGTGCACTTTAATCAGGCTGTTCTTGAAATACTGTGTGCACTTCAGTCAGGCTGTACCAGGAATACCGTGTGCACTTCAGTCAGACTGTACTTGGAATACTGTGAGCACTTCAGTCAGACTAAACGTGGAGTACTTTGTGCACTTCACTCAGACTGTACTTGGAATACCGTGTGCAGTTCAGTCAGACTGTACTTGGAGTACTGTGTACACTTCAGTCAGACTCCATTTAGAATATTCTGTGCCGTTCAGTTCAGTCAGACTGCACTTGGAATACTTTGTGCACTTCTGTCAGACAGCACTTGGAATACTGTGTTTAGTTCAGTCAGACTGTACTTGGAATACAGTGTGAATTTCAATAAGACAGTACTTGGAATACTGCGCACACTTCAGTCAGACTAAACGTGGAGTACTTTGTGCACTTCAGTCAGACTGTACTTGGAATACTGTGTGCAGTTCAGTCAGACTGTACTTGGAGTACTGTGTGCAGTTCAGTTCAGTCAGACTCCATTTAGAATATTCTGTGCCGTTCAGTTCAGTCAGACTGCACTTGGAATACTTTGTGCACTTCTGTCAGACAGCACTTGGAATACTGTGTTTAGTTCAGTCAGACAGTACTTGGAATACAGTGTGAATTTCAATAAGACAGTACTTGGAATACTGTGCGCACTTCAGTCAGACTAAACGTGGAGTACTTTGTGCACTTTAGTCAGACTGTACTTGGAATACAGTGTGAATTTCAATAAGACAGTACTTGGAATACTGTGCGCACTTCAGTCAGACTAAACGTGGAGTACTTTGTGCACTTTAGTCAGACTGTACTTGGAATACTGTGTGCGTTTTAGTCATACTGTACTGGGAATATTGTGTGCACTTTAATCAGGCTGTTCTTGAAATACTGTGTGCACTTCAGTCAGGCTGTACCAGGAATACCGTGTGCACTTCAGTCAGGCTGTACCAGGAATACCGTGTGCACTTCAGTCAGACTGTACTTGGAGTACTGTGTGCAGTTCAGTTCAGTCAGACTGAACTTGGAGTACTGTGTGCACTTCAGTCAGACTCCATTTAGAATATTCTGTGCAGTTCAGTTCAGTCAGACTGTACTTGGAATACTTTGTGCACTTCTGTCAGGCTGTACCAGGAATACCGTGTGCACTTCAGTCAGACTGTACTTGGAGTACTGTGTGCAGTTCAGTTCAGTCAGACTGTACTTGGAGTACTGTGTGCACTTCAGTCAGGCTGTACCAGGAATACCGTGTGCACTTCAGTCAGACTGTACTTGGAGTACTGTGTGCAGTTCAGTTCAGTCAGACTGTACTTGGAGTACTGTGTGCACTTCAGTCAGGCTGTACTTGGAGTACTGTGTGCAGTTCAGTTCAGTCAGACTGTACTTGGAGTACTGTGTGCAGTTCAGTTCAGTCAGACTGTACTTGGAGTACTGTGTGCACTTCAGTCAGGCTGTACCAGGAATACCGTGTGCACTTCAGTCAGACTGTACTTGGAGTACTGTGTGCACTTCAGTCAGGCTGTACTTGGAGTACTGTGTGCAGTTCAGTCAGGCTGTACTTGGAGTACTGTGTGCAGTTCAGTTCAGTCAGACTGTACTTGGAGTACTGTGTGCACTTCAGTCAGGCTGTACCAGGAATACCGTGTGCACTTCAGTCAGACTGTACTTGGAGTACTGTGTGCACTTCAGTCAGGCTGTACTTGGAGTACTGTGTGCACTTCAGTCAGGCTGTACTTGGAGTACTGTGTGCACTTCAGTCAGGCTGTACTTGGAGTACTGTGTACACTTCAGTCAGACTGTACTTGGAGTACTGTGTGCAGTTCAGTTCAGTCAGACTGAACTTGGAGTACTGTGTGCACTTCAGTCAGGCTGTACTTGGAGTACTGTGTACACTTCAGTCAGACTCCATTTAGAATATTCTGTGCAGTTCAGTTCAGTCAGACTGTACTTGGAGTACTGTGTGCACTTCAGTCAGGCTGTACTTGGAGTACTGTGTACACTTCAGTCAGACTCCATTTAGAATATTCTGTGCAGTTCAGTTCAGTCAGACTGTACTTGGAGTACTGTGTGCACTTCAGTCAGGCTGTACCAGGAATACCGTGTGCACTTCAGTCAGACTGTACTTGGAGTACTGTGTGCAGTTCAGTTCAGTCAGACTGAACTTGGAGTACTGTGTACACTTCAGTCAGACTCCATTTAGAATATTCTGTGCAGTTCAGTTCAGTCAGACTGCACTTGGAATACTTTGTGCACTTCTGTCAGGCTGTACCAGGAATACCGTATGCACTTCAGTCAGACTGTACTTGGAGTACTGTGTGCAGTTCAGTCAGACTGTACTTGGAGTACAGTGTGTAGTTCAGTCTGACTGCAATTGGAATACTGTGTGCACGTCAGTCAGACGGCACTTGCAGTAGCTTGTGAACTTCATTCAGACTGCACTTGGAGTACTGTGTGCACATCAGTTTGACTGCTTTGGAGTATTGTATGCACTTCAGTCAGACTGAATTTGGAGTACTGTGTGCAATTCAGTCAGATGGCACTTGGAGTACTCTGGGCACTACAGTCAGATGGCACTTGGAGTACTCTGGGCACTACAGTCAGATGGCACTTGGAGTACTCTGGGCACTACAGTCAGATGGCACTTGGAGTACTCTGGGCACTTCAGTCAGGCTGTACTTGGAGTACTGTGTGCAGTTCAGTTCAGTCAGACTGTACTTGGAGTACTGTGTGCAGTTCAGTTCAGTCAGGCTGTACTTGGAGTACTGTGTGCACTTCAGTCAGGCTGTACCAGGAATACCGTGTGCACTTCAGTCAGACTGTACTTGGAGTACTGTGTGCACTTCAGTCAGGCTGTACTTGGAGTACTGTGTGCAGTTCAGTTCAGTCAGACTGTACTTGGAGTACTGTGTGCACTTCAGTCAGGCTGTACCAGGAATACCGTGTGCACTTCAGTCAGACTGTACTTGGAGTACTGTGTGCACTTCAGTCAGACTGTACTTGGAGTACTGTGTGCAGTTCAGTTCAGTCAGACTGTACTTGGAGTACTGTGTGCACTTCAGTCAGGCTGTACCAGGAATACCGTGTGCACTTCAGTCAGACTGTACTTGGAGTACTGTGTGCAGTTCAGTTCAGTCAGACTGAACTTGGAGTACTGTGTGCAGTTCAGTTCAGTCAGACTGAACTTGGAGTACTGTGTACACTTCAGTCAGACTCCATTTAGAATATTCTGTGCAGTTCAGTTCAGTCAGACTGCACTTGGAATACTTTGTGCACTTCTGTCAGGCTGTACCAGGAATACCGTATGCACTTCAGTCAGACTGTACTTGGAGTACTGTGTGCAGTTCAGTCAGACTGTACTTGGAGTACAGTGTGTAGTTCAGTCTGACTGCAATTGGAATACTGTGTGCACGTCAGTCAGACGGCACTTGCAGTAGCTTGTGAACTTCATTCAGACTGCACTTGGAGTACTGTGTGCACATCAGTTTGACTGCTTTGGAGTATTGTATGCACTTCAGTCAGACTGAATTTGGAGTACTGTGTGCAATTCAGTCAGATGGCACTTGGAGTACTCTGGGCACTACAGTCAGATGGCACTTGGAGTACTCTGGGCACTACAGTCAGATGGCACTTGGAGTACTCTGGGCACTACAGTCAGATGGCACTTGGAGTACTCTGGGCACTACAGTCAGACTGAATTTGGAGTACTGTGTGCAATTCAGTCAGATGGCACTTGGAGTACTCTGGGCACTACAGTCAGATGGCACTTGCAGATCTGTTTGCACTTCAGTAAGACTTCACTTGAGGTATTGTGTGCACTGTAATCAGACTGCACTTGGAGTATGGTGTGCAGTTCAGTCAGACTGCAGTTGGAGCACTGTGTGTACTTCAGTCGGACTGTACTCAGAATACTATGCAGTACAGTCAGACTGTACTTGTAGAACTGTGTGCACTGTAATCAGACTGCACTTGGAGTGCTGTGTGGCATTTTCATTTAACAGTTTTGCTCTTGACATGTTTGAGATTCCCAAGCCATCCTTAACCACGGCTGTGGTGTCATCCAGTACCTTTCTTAATTCACTTTCAGTTGACTCTATTGCAGGGGATGTGGCATGCAAATGGTGGATGGATCTCCAATCAAATAGTAGTTGTCTCAGCCAATCACTCCCCACAATGCTGTCCCTCATGTTTCAAATGCATAGAAGCCCAATGTGGCTTGTTGGTTTTTGCATTTCACTGTGACAAATGTCATCTCCACAGGAGTTATCGTTTAGAAACATCGAAAACCTACAGCACAATACAGGCCCTTCGGCCCACAAAGTTGTGCTGAACATGTCCCTACCTTAGAAATTAATAGGTTTACCTATAGCCCTCTATTTTTCTAAGCTCCATGTACCTATCTCTTAAAAGACCCTATCTTATGTGTCTCCACCACCATTGCTGGCAGCCCATTCTACACACTCACCAGTTGACATCTCCTCTGTACCTACTCCCTAGCACCTTAAACCTGTGTCCTCTTGTGGCAACCATTTCAGCCCTGGGAAAAAGCCTCTGACTATCCACACGATCAATGCCTCTCATCATCTTTTACACCTCTAACCGGTCACCTCTTATCCTCCGTCGCTCCAAGGAGAAAAGGCTGTGTTCACTCAACCTGTCTTCATAGGCATGCTCCCCAATCCAGGCAACATCCTTGTAAATCTCCTCCGCACCCTTTCTATGGCGTCCATATCCTTTCTGTAGTGAGGCAACCAGAACTGAGCACAGTACTCCAAGTGGGGTCTGACCAGGGTCCTATATAGCTGCAACATTACCTCTCGGCTCCTAAATTCAATTCCACAATTGGTGAAGGTCAATACACCGTACACCTTCCTAACCACAGAGTCAACCTACTCTTTATGCTTTGAGCATCCTATAGACTCGGACCCCAGGATCCCTCTGATCCTCCACACCACCAAGAGAACATTCTTAGTTCTTAGCAGGCTTCAGTTCCGTATCTTTGAATTTCCATTCAAACATATTTTGTGGAATGGCTGAAGCAGCCGAGCCAGTGTCCAATTCCTTATTAATTAATTTGCCGTTCACTTCTGGTGTAAACCACATTGCTTGTCTCCTGTTAGTTTTCACATTGTAAATCTCAAGACTACGCTGTCCTGTGTTACTCTCATCATTATCAGAATTTTCATCAAAACATGCAGATTAGTTCTCAATTTGAAACTGCAACTTGACTTTTTCTCTCCCCTGCCCAGTCCATTTATTTTTGTCTGTTCGACATGTTCCCTATTTTGTTGCATTTTCTGCAAGTTTCACCTTTAAACCTGTATTGGTCAGGTGTGTGAGCCCCGGCCACAACGGTAACGCAATTTATTTCATCCAGGCAGGTTTCTGTTTAGACATTGCAATTTTGTTCACACTCACTTTCATTCCTGACTGCAACTCAGTTGTGTCTGTGATTTCAACTGTTCTTTTAAAAGTGAGTTACACTTTAGTTAGAATCCATTTTGCAATGATTTCTTGTAAGATTCCACAAACTAAATGATCTCTCAGTGCATCATTTAGCCCATCGTTGAACTGACGATGCTCAAATAATTTCTTCCATTCAGTTACATATGTTGGAAAGGACTCTCCTTCCTTTTGATTCCACTTATGAAACCTAAAGCATTCAGCAATAACAATGGTTTTGGCTCTAAATGTTCTTGCATTACATTCATGATATCAGTAAAGCTCATTTCAGCTGGTTTTGTTGGAGCAGTTAAACTTCTGCTAAGCAAACTGCCTGCTTTTCCACCTGTTGCATCCAATGACCCTGAAACTGGCTTTCCATTGGCTACTTAATTTGCTTCAAAATACTCTTCAATTTGTTCAGTATACATCATGTGATTTTGCCTGTTGTGTAAATTGACACATCTATCTTTCAAATATAGCCAGCCATTTGTACTTTTAAAAAAAAAGTTTATTATCACATGGTACTCACTGTTATAGAACCTGTGGCCATACTTGCTGCTTGTAAATTTCATCTATTTTCTGCCTTTTTAAAAAAAATAACTCCATCACCTCTCTCCCTTTCTGAAGAAAAATCATGCTGTGCTTTTTTTTTACCTCGGAAGTCTCTCTTCCTCTCCAAATTATAAACATGCTGCACTTCAACAGGTAGGTAGACGTCGTGGGTTCTTGTTAAACCTTCCTCATCACCACTGTTCTGTATTGCAGCTGCAGAAACTAATTAAACGAAAACCACAGGAGCTGGGAAAACTTGTCTACACTTATGCTCGCATGTGACACGGTGGTGTAATGAGGTATGCATTCACGTACTTCTTGCGTATAATTCACAAAGAATGTTTAATCAAACATTATCTTTACACTATTACTCAAATATTGAATATGCTACAACACACCCTCTAATCCAGGGAGCATCCCAGTAAACCTCTTCCGCACTTACTCCAAAGCCTTCCCTGCGCTCTTTATCTTATTACGGTTTTCTTTGTGCTGCATCGGATGTGGAGTAACAATTATTCTGTTCTCACTTTTATACTGGAAATGACATTAACCTATCCTGAATCTTGAAACCGTCCCTTTTGTACAGGTCACACCACCACAGAAGAGGACCCAATGATTCAAGATTCTGAAACCCTGCCCCCTGTGTCCGTTTCTCAATCACACGTTCATCTGATCTCTTTCTGTGTTTTCCCTCTTAGCACGTGGCACTGGAAGTAATGCAGGAATCACTACCTGTGAAGCCCCTTTCACATTTCCCTACAGTCACTGGTTTCTGCGAATGAAATCCCTCTGTAATGCAAAAACTAACATATACAAATGTAAATTGTATATACTGCCAGCTGAAGGGGCTGATCTTTTTGTTGGTCAATCTCTGCTGAAAGATTTGGAATGTCATCTACCTACAGATATAGAATGCCTTACGGTCTCTCGGGGGTGAGAGTTGCTGACTTGAATTGTTGTCACTGAGAGCCCAGTGTCTAATTCCCAGCTCTGTCAGTGTGGTGATGGACTCACCGTAAGGACTGGTCTTTCTCAATCGTCTCCTTAGATTCCTTTAGAGCTGCTGCAAGAGCTCGGCCAATGGGAAATCCATCTTGGGCAAGTTTGATACTTGGCTCAAATAACTCTTTCCATTTTAACTTTCCATGCCGTTGGTGAGCGAGTTGGTATCCTCTGATTTCAGCAGGGATGGCTATGGCCAATCCTCCTGTAGGCAGGAACAGAAATAACCAATCAGAAGCTTCTAAAATGAAAACCATTTGAGTGGACACAATTGCAGATGTAGCTTGCCTCTTGGTAAGGGTGCAACAGTTACAGGTGAGACACCTCCAGTGCTTAGATGGATTAGGGATCCTGCCAGTTTTGAATCATCCGTTGTGCTTCAGGCAAACTAGATGAATCAACATGGCCTTCCTTCCAGCAGACCCTCTTTTTATTCAGTGACTATAACAACACTACAATGCTCCGGCATTCATAAACCGTTTACAGTTTCAAATTAAAATGTGATTATCAATACCTACAACACACTTGAGCTCCTAATGATTCCACCATTCCTGGAAACCCCCCATTTGCCCCACAGATGCCTGTATGTGCCGTTTACTAATTCCCAGTTTGGTGGGGCCTCCCTCTGACCATTCCCTAATTCTTTTTCTGCTGGGAATAAATGGAAGGAGATGTTGAAAAGGACGGCCAACAGTGTATCGATGGGGAGGGAGATGTGTAGATCAAGCACGATATATATACCAAGAGGACTGACATAACTAGAGGCTTTGTGTAAATGGAGAGGTGTGCTGTTTATACTGAAATGCCTGATCACTGCATCTGATTGCATTCCTAGTATCAATCCGATGGCCTTAGACGCATTTGCACAACTTTATTGATTTATTCCTGGGAAGGCTGCTTTGGGTGTAAACGAATTGCTAAACTAGATGCCACATTAGATGGATGACCACAGACAATTTAATGTGATTGAAATGGTAATTTACTGTATATGTGACATTTATTTGAACTGAATACATAAACGGTATGTACTGACTCCTAAACACAACCACACTCTTCGACACACTGGCAGAAACCTCCTGCTGAACTTAACCCTTGGAATCAGGGCTTACAAACAACGGGAAGAAGAAGCAATTGGAAGCAATTGTGGGGTAACTGGGCTCGGTGCAAACTTTGGAATTCATTCAGACCCTGGTGCCAAAGAACACTGGAATCAATGTCTCTGTCCTTACCTTCTTCAGACAGGCCATCTGTATCATTGACAAACATATCTTGTGATGCACTTCCTGGAGCCACTTCTCTAGAATCAATTACATCGACTGCTCCTGTCAAAGAAGAATTAAATAATGTTTGAAGTAGCATGGGTCATGTAACCACACCCAGCAGGAGCTGGAACCTGGGGTGAGATAGAACCTGACCTTTCGGGAACACAGGAGGTGGGTTACCCCCAAGCTGACCACAGACACGGACCTGTGGTTCTCGCCAAGTGACATCCTCCTCCACTCATTCCAGTGTGCAGTTTGTCCACTCCCCCTGCAGCATCAGAGACAAAACAGGAATCAGGGGATATGGGCCTGGGGGCAGCCTCGCTACCAATCTCCCTTCGGCCAACTCCAGTGGTACCGGAGCACAGTCATGCTGGTCTCTGTGGAACCTCACCAAGTGCTACGTGATCGTGGTGTTTCACACATAACGACGTTCATTCCTACACACCTATTCCCCACTCAGAAAGATCCTTCACCTCAGCATTTTCTTGTCCAAGCTCCCAATCATCTACTGAACCGTGTGATAACCAGGTCACCAATCACTAACACCTCTCAAGCTCTCACTATTTAAAAACTACTGAGGCTGCGGAGGGTAGGAAATTTAGGCAGCTCTATCATAGGACACAGCTGCCCTCGTCATGTAGGAGGTGGTGCCTGAAAAGTGCGGCATCCATCACTAAGGGCCCTCACCATCCCGACATACACTCTTTCAGTTTACTACCGTGAGGGAGGAGCTATCGGAGTCTGAAGACCCTCACCCAGTGCTTTGAGAACAGCTTCTTCCCCTCTGCCGTTAGATTCCCCAATGGTCCATGAACAGCATCTCATTATTCCTTCTTTTACACTATTTATTTATTTTGTCATGTAAAGTAATTTCACTGTACTGCTGCCAGTTAACAGGTATCACGTCAACTAAGTCAGTGGTAGATGACTGGGTTATTTTCTATAAGCCATGCCCGATCACTCAGCCTGTCCATATCCCCCATGCATTTACCCTGAGCCTAACCCTAACGCATGGCAACTCTGGCAGGGTCTGCAAGACATTACTTCCTACAAAGTGAATCCCAATAACATGAATGGCTGTGATGCTTCACTACCAGATGAACACAACGCCTCCTATGCACGCTTTGAAAGGGAGAACACAACTACAGCTGTGAAGATCCCTGCTGCACCTGATGTCCCTGTGATCTCTGTCTCAGAGGCCGATGTTAGGCTGTCTTTAAAGAGAGTGAACCCTCACAGGGTCCCAATGGAGTACCTGGTAAGGCTCTGAAAACCTGTGCCAACCAGCTAGCGGGAGTATTCAAGGACATTTTCAACCTCTCACTGCTACAGGCAGAAGTTCCCACTTGCTTCAAAAAGGCAACAATTATACCAGTGCCTAAGAAGAATAATGCGAGCTGCCTTAATGACTATCGCCCGGTAGCACTCACATCGACAGTGATGAAATGCTTTGAGAGGTTGGTCATGACTAGACTGAACTCCTGCCTCAGCAAGGACCTGGACCCCCTGAAATTTGCCCGTCACCACAATAGGTCAATGGCAGATGCAGTCTCAATGGCTCTTCACATGGTTTTAGACCACCCGGACAAAACAAACACCTACATCAGGATGCTGTTCATCGACTATAGCTCAGCATTTAATACCATCATTCCCACAATCCTGATTGAGAAGTTACAGAACCTGGGCCTCTATACCTCCCTCTGCAATTGGATCCTCAACTTGCTAATCGGAAGTCCACAGTCTGTGTGGATTGGTGATAACATCTCCTCCTCGCTGACGATCAACACTGGAGCACCTCCGGGGTGTGTGCTTAGCCCACTGCTCTACTTTCTGTATACACGTGACTGAAATTTGCTGATGATACAACCATTGTTGATAGAATCTCAGGTGGTGACGAGAGGGCGTACAGGAGTGAGATATGCCAACTAGTGGAGTGGTGTCACAGCAACAACCTGGCACTCAACGTCAGTAAGATGAAAGGGCTGATTGTGGGCTTCGGGGAAGGGTAAGACGAAGGAACACATACCAATCCTCATAGAGGGATCAGAAGTGGAGAGAGTGAGTAGCTTCAATTTCTTGGGTGTCAAATTCTCTGAGTATCTAACCTAGTCCCAACATATCGATGTAGTTATAAAGAACGCAAGACAGCAGCTATACTTCATTAGGAGTTTGAAGAGATTTGGCATGTCAACAAATCCACTCAAAACACTTGTACAGTTGTACCATGGAGAGCATTCTGATAGGCTGCATCACTGTCTGGTATGGAGGGGCTCCTGCACAGGACCGAAAGAAGCTGCAGAAGGTTGTAAATCTAGTCAGCTCCATCTTGGGCACTAGTCTACAAAGTACCCAGGACATCTTCAGGGAGCGGTGTCTCAGGAAGGCAGCGTCCATTATTAAGGTCCTCCAGCACCCAGGGCATGCCCTTTTCTCACTGTTACCGTCAGGTAGGAGATACAGAAGCCTGAAGGCACACACTCAGTGATTTAGGAACAACTTCTTCCCCTCTGCCATCCGATTCCTAAATAGACTTTGAATCTTTAGACACTACCTCACTTGTTTTAATATACAGTATTTTTGTTTTTGCATGTTTTTAAAAAATATATTCAATGTATATAATTGACTTAGTTGTTTATTATTATTATTTTTATGTTATTTATTATTTTTTCTCTGCTAGATTATATATTGCATTGAACTACTGCAGAATCCTAACCCTAAGTTAACAAATTTCACGTCACATGCCAGTGATAATAAACTTGATTCCGATGCTGAAGTCCCTCTGTACCCTCCTCCCAGCCCACCCTGCATCCAACTTTGTAATATTATTTTCATGCTTGCATTTTTTGTATTTTCTCAGCTCAGACTGGTAAAACCTGAGGTACAGGCATAGCCAAGCATGCTCAATCGCTAGGAACTTTCAGACTATTCTAGTGGCATTTAATATTGTGGCTTTCTAGAGATTTACATAAATATTGGTATGTATCCCTAATTTAATGCTCTTGGGTTATGACTTTGGGATGACACCAGTTGTAGATATCATTATCGAGACAATGTTCATGTTCATGTTCTCTGTTCATGTTCCATAGCCTTCCAATTTCCTCTTACAATTCAGCATATTTCTGATGTTTTTTCATTTATTGATTTCTGTGTTATGATGCTTGGAATGCCTCTGTCTATAAGCAAGTTATTCATGCTTGTTTACCTTGTATTGTATATTCAGACTGTTATAATGAATTGTCCTATCTGTAATAATATATCTGTAGGCTCTGACTCTAAAACTGGAATTATCTTGTATCAATATGAGTTGTACAAGCTTGTAAAGCAAGATTTTGGTGAATGATGTTTGGCATTTGATTGTGGCCGCGTAAGTAATCAGATTGAGTTAAACATATACAGGATCCTGTAATGTGTCAGATTGTTTCTGGTTTCTCTCGGCATTTTCTGCACTTATTGTCTTGATGGTATTTAATTAAGTATTCCTTGTTGACATCTCGCCTGTTCAGATCAGGGGATGTCTTCCATGGAGTCCCGCTCTTCCATTGGTTAACTTTTTTGTCCATAGTGATAATTTCTTCATTTTTCTAGGTTGTGCTTTCATTTAAGTTTAGTGGTGCGTACTTATCAGGACCACTTATGCTCATGCAGCGTGTCGAATCCTGCTTTCATTAATGGAAATAAATCCTGAGAAGTTGTTCTAGGTAGTGCCAATTGAAGTGTGCTTGAGTGTACATTGTGTTTTCTAAAATTTGTCAATTCAGTTCTCAATTATCATTATTGTACCGACTCCCTCATTGGGAGGGACTGTGATCAGCTGGAGCCCAAGCACTCATCCCAGGGACATTGCAACATCACCTTCGCCCAACAAGTGGACTGAGACATTGACAGAAAGGTAAATATCATGACCAGTAAACAGGTGCTTGCAAAATAGACAAGATGGGACAGATAGGTCCAATGTGTTTATTTTAATGCTAGGAATATTACGGGTCAGGGAGATGAGCTTAGTCTCTTTGCAACTACACATCATTTAAATAAAAACGCACATGTGGGAAGTAGCGTTAATTGGTATATTCACATCACAGTGAAAGAGAGAGACAGGTCAATACACAGGTACAGATATCAATCCATAAGTAGTGCTAAGGAAAGGCATTTCTCTAAGAGAAATAATCCATACATTACACTTTGTCCTCCTTTAGATAAATGCAACATAAAACTGCATATGTACAAAATATTCAATTTCCCTTTCATACACCCACATTCCAAACAAACGTGCTTTCACAATAACGGTCCATAACTAACTTCACAGTTCTAAAGGTTCATTCTTTTGGGTGGTGCTCTGTTTCTTTCAGGATAGTGTCTCTGCCCTGTGGAGTGGCATCACGTTTGGCAAGTGTCTTGTCAGCGATAACGTTCTCATCCTCATAGCACCCCTGCCCTGTGGAGTGGCATCACGTTTGGCAAGTGTCTCGTCAGCGATAACGTTCTCATCCTCATAGCACCCCTGGCCTGTGGAGTGGCATCACGTTTGGCAAGTGTCTCGTCAGCGATAACGTTCTCATCCTCATAGCACCCCTGGCCTGTGGAGTGACATCACGTTTGGCAAGTGTCTTGTCAGCGATAACGTTCTCATCCTCATAGCACCCCTGGCCTGTGGAGTGGCATCACGTTTGGCAAGTGTCTTGTCAGCGATAACGTTCTCATCCTCATAGCACCCCTGGCCTGTGGAGTGGCATCACGTTTGGCAAGTGTCTCGTCAGCGATAACGTTCTCATCCTCATAGCACCCCTGGCCTGTGGAGTGGCATAACGTTTGGCAAGTGTCTTGTCAGCGATAACGTTCTCATCCTCATAGCACCCCTGGCCTGTGGAGTGGCATCACGTTTGGCAAGTGTCTCATCAGCGATAACGTTCTCATCCTCATAGCACCCCTGGCCTGTGGAGTGGCATCACGTTTGGCAAGTGTCTCGTCAGCGATAACGTTCTCATCCTCATAGCACCCCTGGCCTGTGGAGTGGCATCACGTTTGGTCGGTGTCTCGTCAGCGATAACGTTCTCATCCTCATAGCACCCCTGGCCTGTGGAGTGGCATCACGATTGGTAAGTGTCTTGTCAGCGATAACGTTCTCATCCTCATAGCACCCCTGGCCTGTGGAGTGGCATCACGTTTGGTCGGTGTCTCGTCAGCGATAACGTTCTCATCCTCATAGCACTCCTGGCCTGTGGAGTGGCATCACGTTTGGTCGGTGTCTTGTCAGCGATAACGTTCTCATCCTCATAGCACCCCTGGCCTGTGGAGTGGCATCACGTTTGGTAAGTGTCTCGTCAGTGATAACGTTCTCATCCTCATAGCACCCCTGGCCTGTGGAGTGGCATCACGTTTGGTCGGTGTCTCGTCAGCGATAACGTTCTCATCCTCATAGCACCCCTGGCCTGTGGAGTGGCATCACGTTTGGTAAGTGTCTCGTCAGCGATAACGTTCTCATCCTCATAGCACCCCTGGCCTGTGGAGTGGCATCACGTTTGGTAAGTGTCTCGTCAGCGATAACGTTCTCATCCTCATAGCACTCCTGGCCTGTGGAGTGGCATCACGTTTGGTCGGTGTCTTGTCAGCGATAACGTTCTCATCCTCATAGCACTCCTGGCCTGTGGAGTGGCATCACGTTTGGTCGGTGTCTTGTCAGCGATAACGTTCTCATCCTCATAGCACCCCTGGCCTGTGGAGTGGCATCACATTTGGCAAGTGTCTCGTCAGCGATAACGTTCTCATCCTCATAGCACCCCTGGCCTGTGGAGTGGCATCACGTTTGGCAAGTGTCTTGTCAGCGATAACGTTCTCATCCTCATAGCACCCCTGGCCTGTGGAGTGGCATCACGTTTGGCAAGTGTCTCGTCAGCGATAACGTTCTCATCCTCATAGCACCCCTGGCCTGAGGAGTGGCATCACGTTTGGCAAGTGTCTCGTCAGCGATAACGTTCTCATCCTCATAGCACCCCTGGCCTGTGGAGTGGCATCACGTTTGGCAAGTGTCTTGTCAGCGATAACGTTCTCATCCTCATAGCACCCCTGGCCTGTGGAGTGGCATCACGTTTGGTCGGTGTCTCGTCAGCGATAACGTTCTCATCCTCATAGCACCCCTGGCCTGTGGAGTGGCATCACGTTTGGTCGGTGTCTTGTCAGCGATAACGTTCTCATCCTCATAGCACCCCTGGCCTGTGGAGTGGCATCACGTTTGGCAAGTGTCTCGTCAGCGATAACGTTCTCATCCTCATAGCACCCCTGGCCTGTGGAGTGGCATCACGTTTGGCAAGTGTCTCGTCAGCGATAACGTTCTCATCCTCATAGCACCCCTGGCCTGTGGAGTGGCATCACGTTTGGCAAGTGTCTCGTCAGCGATAACGTTCTCATCCTCATAGCACCCCTGGCCTGTGGAGTGGCATCACGTTTGGCAAGTGTCTCGTCAGCGATAACGTTCTCATCCTCATAGCACCCCTGGCCTGTGGAGTGGCATCACGTTTGGCAAGTGTCTCGTCAGCGATAACGTTCTCATCCTCATAGCACCCCTGGCCTGTGGAGTGGCATCACGTTTGGCAAGTGTCTCGTCAGCGATAATGTTCTCATCCTCATAGCACCCCTGGCCTGTGGAGTGGCATCACGTTTGGTAAGTGTCTTGTCAGCGATAACGTTCTCATCCTCATAGCACCCCTGGCCTGTGGAGTGGCATCACGTTTGGTCGGTGTCTCGTCAGCGATAACGTTCTCATCCTCATAGCACCCCTGGCCTGTGGAGTGGCATCACGTTTGGCAAGTGTCTCGTCAGCGATAACGTTCTCATCCTCATAGCACCCCTGGCCTGTGGAGTGGCATCACGTTTGGCAAGTGTCTCGTCAGCGATAACGTTCTCATCCTCATAGCACCCCTGGCCTGTGGAGTGGCATCACGTTTGGTAAGTGTCTCGTCAGCGATAACGTTCTCATCCTCATAGCACCCCTGGCCTGTGGAGTGGCATCACGTTTGGCAAGTGTCTTGTCAGCGATAACGTTCTCATCCTCATAGCACCCCTGGCCTGTGGAGTGGCATCACGTTTGGCAAGTGTCTCGTCAGCGATAACGTTCTCATCCTCATAGCACCCCTGGCCTGAGGAGTGGCATCACGTTTGGCAAGTGTCTCGTCAGCGATAACGTTCTCATCCTCATAGCACCCCTGGCCTGTGGAGTGGCATCACGTTTGGCAAGTGTCTTGTCAGCGATAACGTTCTCATCCTCATAGCACCCCTGGCCTGTGGAGTGGCATCACGTTTGGTCGGTGTCTCGTCAGCGATAACGTTCTCATCCTCATAGCACCCCTGGCCTGTGGAGTGGCATCACGTTTGGTCGGTGTCTTGTCAGCGATAACGTTCTCATCCTCATAGCACCCCTGGCCTGTGGAGTGGCATCACGTTTGGCAAGTGTCTCGTCAGCGATAACGTTCTCATCCTCATAGCACCCCTGGCCTGTGGAGTGGCATCACGTTTGGTAAGTGTCTCGTCAGCGATAACGTTCTCATCCTCATAGCACCCCTGGCCTGTGGAGTGGCATCACGTTTGGCAAGTGTCTCGTCAGTGATAACGTTCTCATCCTCATAGCACCCCTGGCCTGTGGAGTGGCATCACGTTTGGCAAGTGTCTTGTCAGCGATAACGTTCTCATCCTCATAGCACCCCTGCCCTGTGGAGTGGCATCACGTTTGGCAAGTGTCTTGTCAGCGATAACGTTCTCATCCTCATAGCACCCCTGGCCTGTGGAGTGGCATCACGTTTGGTAAGTGTCTTGTCAGCGATAACGTTCTCATCCTCATAGCACCCCTGCCCTGTGGAGTGGCATCACGTTTGGCAAGTGTCTTGTCAGCGATAACGTTCTCATCCTCATAGCACCCCTGGCCTGTGGAGTGGCATCACGTTTGGCAAGTGTCTCGTCAGCGATAACGTTCTCATCCTCATAGCACCCCTGGCCTGTGGAGTGGCATCACGTTTGGTCGCTGTCTCGTCAGCGATAACGTTCTCATCCTCATAGCACCCCTGGCCTGTGGAGTGGCATCACGTTTGGTCGGTGTATCGTCAGCGATAACGTTCTCATCCTCATAGCACCCCTGCCCTGTGGAGTGGCATCACGTTTGGCAAGTGTCTCGTCAGCGATAACGTTCTCATCCTCATAGCACCCCTGCCCTGTGGAGTGGCATCACGTTTGGCAAGTGTCTCGTCAGCGATAACGTTCTCATCCTCATAGCACCCCTGGCCTGTGGAGTGGCATCACGTTTGGTCGGTGTCTCGTCAGCGATAACGTTCTCATCCTCATAGCACCCCTGGCCTGTGGAGTGGCATCACGTTTGGCAAGTGTCTTGTCAGCGATAACGTTCTCATCCTCATAGCACCCCTGGCCTGTGGAGTGGCATCACGTTTGGCAAGTGTCTCGTCAGCGATAACGTTCTCATCCTCATAGCACCCCTGGCCTGTGGAGTGGCATCACGTTTGGTAAGTGTCTCGTCAGCGATAACGTTCTCATCCTCATAGCACCCCTGGCCTGTGGAGTGACATCATGTTTGGCAAGTGTCTCGTCAGCGATAACGTTCTCATCCTCATAGCACCCCTGGCCTGTGGAGTGGCATCACGTTTGGTAAGTGTCTCATCAGCGATAACGTTCTCATCCTCATAGCACCCCTGGCCTGTGGAGTGGCATCACGTTTGGCAAGTGTCTCGTCAGCGATAACGTTCTCATCCTCATAGCACCCCTGGCCTGTGGAGTGGCATCACGTTTGGTAAGTGTCTCGTCAGCGATAACGTTCTCATCCTCATAGCACCCCTGGCCTGTGGAGTGGCATCACGTTTGGTAAGTGTCTTGTCAGCGATAACGTTCTCATCCTCATAGCACCCCTGGCCTGTGGAGTGGCATCACGTTTGGTAAGTGTCTCGTCAGCGATAACGTTCTCATCCTCATAGCACCCCTGGCCTGTGGAGTGGCATCACGTTTGGTAAGTGTCTTGTCAGCGATAACGTTCTCATCCTCATAGCACCCCTGGCCTGTGGAGTGGCATCACGTTTGGCAAGTGTCTCGTCAGCGATAACGTTCTCATCCTCATAGCACCCCTGGCCTGTGGAGTGGCATCACGTTTGGTCGGTGTCTCGTCAGCGATAACGTTCTCATCCTCATAGCACCCCTGGCCTGTGGAGTGGCATCACGTTTGGCAAGTGTCTCATCAGCGATAACGTTCTCATCCTCATAGCACCCCTGCCCTGTGGAGTGGCATCACGTTTGGCAAGTGTCTCGTCAGCGATAACGTTCTCATCCTCATAGCACCCCTGGCCTGTGGAGTGGCATCACGTTTGGCAAGTGTCTTGTCAGCGATAACGTTCTCATCCTCATAGCACCCCTGGCCTGTGGAGTGGCATCACGTTTGGCAAGTGTCTTGTCAGCGATAACGTTCTCATCCTCATAGCACCCCTGGCCTGTGGAGTGGCATCACGTTTGGTCGCTGTCTCGTCAGCGATAACGTTCTCATCCTCATAGCACCCCTGGCCTGTGGAGTGGCATCACGTTTGGTCGCTGTCTCGTCAGCGATAACGTTCTCATCCTCATAGCACCCCTGGCCTGTGGAGTGGCATCACGTTTGGTCGGTGTCTCGTCAGCGATAACGTTCTCATCCTCATAGCACCCCTGGCCTGTGGAGTGGCATCACATTTGGCAAGTGTCTCGTCAGCGATAACGTTCTCATCCTCATAGCACCCCTGGCCTGTGGAGTGGCATCACGTTTGGCAAGTGTCTTGTCAGCGATAACGTTCTCATCCTCATAGCACCCCTGGCCTGTGGAGTGGCATCACGTTTGGCAAGTGTCTCGTCAGCGATAACGCTCTCATCCTCATAGCACCCCTGGCCTGTGGAGTGGCATCACGTTTGGCAAGTGTCTCGTCAGCGATAACGCTCTCATCCTCATAGCACCCCTGGCCTGTGGAGTGGCATCACGTTTGGTCGGTGTCTCGTCAGCGATAACGTTCTCATCCTCATAGCACCCCTGGCCTGTGGAGTGGCATCACGTTTGGCAAGTGTCTCGTCAGCGATAACGTTCTCATCCTCATAGCACCCCTGGCCTGTGGAGTGGCATCACGTTTGGCAAGTGTCTCGTCAGCGATAACGTTCTCATCCTCATAGCACCCCTGCCCTGTGGAGTGGCATCACGTTTGGCAAGTGTCTTGTCAGCGATAACGTTCTCATCCTCATAGCACCCCTGGCCTGTGGAGAGGCATCATGTTTGGCAAGTGTCTTGTCAGCGATAACGTTCTCATCCTCATAGCACCCCTGGCCTGTGGAGTGGCATCACGTTTGGCAAGTGTCTCATCAGCGATAACGTTCTCATCCTCATAGCACCCCTGGCCTGTGGAGTGGCATCACGTTTGGTCGGTGTCTCGTCAGCGATAACGTTCTCATCCTCATAGCACCCCTGGCCTGTGGAGTGGCATCACGTTTGGCAAGTGTCTTGTCAGCGATAACGTTCTCATCCTCATAGCACCCCTGGCCTGTGGAGTGGCATCACGTTTGGCAAGTGTCTCGTCAGCGATAACGTTCTCATCCTCATAGCACCCCTGCCCTGTGGAGTGGCATCACGTTTGGCAAGTGTCTCGTCAGCGATAACGTTCTCATCCTCATAGCACCCCTGGCCTGTGGAGTGGCATCACGTTTGGCAAGTGTCTCGTCAGCGATAACGTTCTCATCCTCATAGCACCCCTGCCCTGTGGAGTGGCATCACGTTTGGCAAGTGTCTCGTCAGCGATAACGCTCTCATCCTCATAGCACCCCTGGCCTGTGGAGTGGCATCACGTTTGGTCGGTGTCTCGTCAGCGATAACGTTCTCATCCTCATAGCACCCCGGCCTGTGGAGTGGCATCACGTTTGGCAAGTGTCTCGTCAGCGATAACGTTCTCATCCTCATAGCACCCCTGGCCTGTGGAGTGGCATCACGTTTGGTCGGTGTCTCGTCAGCGATAACGTTCTCATCCTCATAGCACCCCTGGCCTGTGGAGTGGCATCACGTTTGGCAAGTGTCTCGTCAGCGATAACGCTCTCATCCTCATAGCACCCCTGGCCTGTGGAGTGGCATCACGTTTGGCAAGTGTCTCGTCAGCGATAACGTTCTCATCCTCATAGCACCCCTGGCCTGTGGAGTGGCATCACGTTTGGCAAGTGTCTCGTCAGCGATAACGTTCTCATCCTCATAGCACCCCTGCCCTGTGGAGTGGCATCACGTTTGGCAAGTGTCTCGTCAGCGATAACGTTCTCATCCTCATAGCACCCCTGGCCTGTGGAGTGGCATCACGTTTGGCAAGTGTCTCGTCAGCGATAACGTTCTCATCCTCATAGCACCCCTGCCCTGTGGAGTGGCATCACGTTTGGCAAGTGTCTCGTCAGCGATAACGTTCTCATCCTCATAGCACCCCTGGCCTGTGGAGTGGCATCACGTTTGGCAAGTGTCTTGTCAGCGATAACGTTCTCATCCTCATAGCACCCCTGGCCTGTGGAGTGGCATCACGTTTGGCAAGTGTCTCGTCAGCGATAACGTTCTCATCCTCATAGCACCCCTGGCCTGTGGAGTGGCATCACGTTTGGTCGGTGTCTCGTCAGCGATAACGTTCTCATCCTCATAGCACCCCTGGCCTGTGGAGTGGCATCACGTTTGGCAAGTGCCTCGTCAGCGATAACGTTCTCATCCTCATAGCACCCCTGGCCTGTGGAGTGGCATCACGTTTGGCAAGTGTCTCGTCAGCGATAACGTTCTCATCCTCATAGCACCCCTGGCCTGTGGAGTGGCATCACGTTTGGCAAGTGTCTCATCAGCGATAACGTTCTCATCCTCATAGCACCCCTGGCCTGTGGAGTGGCATCATGTTTGGCAAGTGTCTTGTCAGCGATAACGTTCTCATCCTCATAGCACCCCTGGCCTGTGGAGTGGCATCACGTTTGGCAAGTGTCTCATCAGCGATAACGTTCTCATCCTCATAGCACCCCTGGCCTGTGGAGTGGCATCACGTTTGGCAAGTGTCTTGGCAGCGATAACGTTCTCATCCTCATAGCACCCCTGGCCTGTGGAGTGGCATCACGTTTGGCAAGTGTCTCATCAGCGATAACGTTCTCATCCTCATAGCACCCCTGGCCTGTGGAGTGGCATCACGTTTGGTCGGTGTCTCGTCAGCGATAACGTTCTCATCCTCATAGAACCCCTGCCCTGTGGAGTGGCATCACGTTTGGCAAGTGTCTTGGCAGCGATAACGTTCTCATCCTCATAGCACCCCTGGCCTGTGGAGTGGCATCACGTTTGGCAAGTGTCTCGTCAGCGATAACGTTCTCATCCTCATAGCACCCCTGCCCTGTGGAGTGGCATCACGTTTGGCAAGTGTCTCGTCAGTGATAACGTTCTCATCCTCATAGCACCCCTGGCCTGTGGAGTGGCATCACGTTTGGCAAGTGTCTCGTCAGCGATAACGTTCTCATCCTCATAGCACCCCTGGCCTGTGGAGTGGCATCACGTTTGGCAAGTGTCTCGTCAGTGATAACGTTCTCATCCTCATAGCACCCCTGGCCTGTGGAGTGGCATCACGTTTGGTAAGTGTCTCGTCAGCGATAACGTTCTCATCCTCATAGCACCCCTGGCCTGTGGAGTGGCATCACGTTTGGTAAGTGTCTCGTCAGCGATAACGTTCTCATCCTCATAGCACCCCTGGCCTGTGGAGTGGCATCACGTTTGGTCGGTGTCTCGTCAGTGATAACGTTCTCATCCTCATAGCACCCCTGCCCTGTGGAGTGGCATCACGTTTGGCAAGTGTCTCATCAGCGATAACGTTCTCATCCTCATAGCACCCCTGCCCTGTGGAGTGGCATCACGTTTGGCAAGTGTCTCGTCAGCGATAACGTTCTCATCATCATAGCACCCCTGCCCTGTGGAGTGGCATCACGTTTGGCAAGTGTCTCGTCAGCGATAACGTTCTCATCATCATAGCACCCCTGCCCTGTGGAGTGGCATCACGTTTGGTAAGTGTCTCGTCAGTGATAACGTTCTCATCCTCATAGCACCCCTGCCCTGTGGAGTGGCATCACGTTTGGTAAGTGTCTCGTCAGTGATAACGTTCTCATCCTCATAGCACCCCTGCCCTGTGGAGTGGCATCACGTTTGGTAAGTGTCTCGTCAGTGATAACGTTCTCATCCTCATAGCACCCCTGGCCTGTGGAGTGGCATCACGTTTGGCAAGTGTCTCGTCAGCGATAACGTTCTCATCCTCATAGCACCCCTGGCCTGAGGAGTGGCATCACGTTTGGCAAGTGTCTCGTCAGCGATAACGTTCTCATCCTCATAGCACCCCTGGCCTGTGGAGTGGCATCACGTTTGGCAAGTGTCTTGTCAGCGATAACGTTCTCATCCTCATAGCACCCCTGGCCTGTGGAGTGGCATCACGTTTGGCAAGTGTCTCGTCAGCGATAACGTTCTCATCCTCATAGCACCCCTGGCCTGTGGAGTGGCAACACGTTTGGCAAGTGTCTCGTCAGCGATAACGTTCTCATCCTCATAGCACCCCTGCCCTGTGGAGTGGCAACACGTTTGGCAAGTGTCTCGTCAGCGATAACGTTCTCATCCTCATAGCACCCCTGCCCTGTGGAGTGGCAACACGTTTGGTCGGTGTCTCATCAGCGATAACGTTCTCATCCTCATAGCACCCCTGGCCTGTGGAGTGGCATCACGTTTGGTCGGTGTCTCGTCCTAAGACAGCGTTCTCAGTTGCCTGTATCACATCTGTTAGTGACATGATCATCACTGAGAGGCAAGTCCGGTGTCTGTAATGTGTCTGGTTTGTTGGATACAATCGACTCGGGTGTGTTCTGTGGTTGAGTATCCAGTATCTGGTCCACATGACATCTCCATGTCTGATCTAGAACATCCACTGAGTACATCAGTGGTCCACTTCTTGTCGCTATCCTACCAGATGTCCACCTGTCTTCTCGGTAATCAGGCACAAGGACTTCCTGTCCAACCTCAATGCTCCTTGCCTCATCATTTAGCGACTGGCTGAACCGTTCATTCTGCACTTCCCTCTGTAGATCTGGTTTCAGGAGGTCTACACGACATCCCAGATTCCTGCTCATGAAGAGCATTGAGCTGACTTGAAATGTCTGATGCCATTTTTTTTCATGAGCAGTCAGAATTTGTCTGATGTGTATTGTGCTCTGCTATCACTATTTGTTCTGATAAGCCATTTCAAGTGAAGGAAGTCCCCAGAATGGAGACAGTCTTTGCTGAGGTGGTTGACTTCATTGGTATAACCTCTGGCCACATCGAATGAACATCCACAGTAATCAGGAACATGGAGTCCATGAATGGCCCAGCAAAGTCAATATGTAATTTTTGCCATGGTGATGACAGCCACTCCCATGGGTGTAACAGTGCCGGTGAGGGTGCATTTTGATCTTTTTAGCACCCCAAATAGCTTTTGGCCAAGTTTTCAATGTTTATCTATTCCCAGCCACCACACGTAGTTCCGGACGAGACTCTTCATTTGACTGTACCCAGGTGTCCTTCACGCAGATTTTCTGTCACCCTGGCGTGCAGTTTAGAGGGAACCACAACACGAGATCCACACGTCAGCTTTCTTTGACATACCAACAGTTGGTCCAGTCTCAGTGAGAACTCTGGAAACCATGAGCTGGCCACCCTTTCATGACGATTTCATCGACTTTTGACAATGTCGAGTCATTCTCGTTTCCCTTTGCATTTCAGAATTTGTTACCGGCAGCTGGTCCACCAGTGCGGTGGGGAACACTGTTGCTGGGTCACACACAGTATGAAGACTTCTCTTCTCTTGCCAGTAGTGGAAGAGGCGACAAGCCATCAGCATTGCTGCGTTGTTTGGTAGCCTTGAACACCATGGGATAGGAGTGGGTTCCTCGGAAAAGTGCCCAACGTTGTAACCGGGTAGCAGACATCACTGGAATTTCCTTCCTGGGATTGAATATGGACACAAGGGGCTGGGGATCTGTCACTACTGTAAACTTTTATCTGTAGAAGTAGAGATGGAACTTCTTTATTCCCCAGACTAGACTAAGGGCCCCTTGATTCCTCTGTCCTCATCAGCGATCTTGAAGCAAACACAATCGGCATTCAGATCCATCTTTCATAATTTGTGACAAAACAGCTCCAATGCCATAAGGGGAGGCATGGCACGGCAGTGATGGGTCATAATGGGTGAGCAGTTCATCCGATGTTATTACTACAAGGCCCAAGTGTGACCTGATACATTTTCCAGTTTGGCTGCCTGTGGCACTGCTTCAATCTTCTCTTGTGTCTTATGTCAACCATGCTAGTCAGTGACATGTCCACAATATCAGATTTAATTCTTGAAAAGTCACATCTGTCTCTCTCTGTGCACAGACCATACACGCTCAGCCTGGTAAGCATTTTACCAAGGATCTGGAGGTGCTCTTCATCATTCTTGCCATTCACGCTGATGTCATCAAGGTAACATTGTACTCCCGGGATATCTTGGAGCACTTTGCAAATTGCTGTAGCTGATACGACACCAAAGACCGGATGATTATACTGGAACAGTCCCTTGTGAGTGTGGATCATGAGGGATTTCCTGCTTGACCACTCAGTCTGCATTTGCAGATAGGCTTGTGACAAATCAATCTTTGAAAACTTCTCCCCGCCTGCCGAAGATGCCAAACTGTCTTCTGTTCACGGCAGGGGACACTGCACAGTTCACAGCACGGGGTTGATGCTCACCTTGAGATCCCCACATATGCAAACGGATCCAGCCTTCCCTTTCTTGATCACCGGGACAATGGCCGTGGCTCAGCCACTCCACTCAGCCTTGGAGAGAATTTCAGATGCCTGCAAGCTCTTCAGTTTGGCATCCACTTCAGAACGTAGTGCGTAAGGCGCTGGACAGATTTTATTGAATCTTCATCCACTTCAGAACGTAGTGCGTAAGGCGCTGGACAGATTTTATTGAATCTTCATCCACTTCAGAACGTAGTGCGTAAGGCGCTGGACAGATTTTATTGAATCTTCATCCACTTCAGAACGTAGTGCGTAAGGCGCTGGACAGATTTTATTGAATCTTCATCCACTTCAGAACGTAGTGCGTAAGGCGCTGGACAGATTTTATTGAATCTTCATCCACTTCAGAACGTAGTGCGTAAGGCGCTGGACAGATTTTATTGAATCTTCATCCACTTCAGAACGTAGTGCGTAAGGCGCTGGACAGATTTTATGGAATCTTCATCCACTTCAGAACGTAGTGCATAAGGCGCTGGACAGATTTTATTGAATCTTGATGTTGCTGCTTCACTCAGTTCAATTCTGGCCTTTGAGCCTTTCAGTTCACCAACACCCTTCTCAAACACCTTCTCATTAGCACTAAGCATCTGTGACAGTCTCTGCTTAGTGCTGCTTCTACACAAACTCACCCAAAAGTTAACAAAACCCCAAATTGCTGCCAACAGAAATCAAGCCCATTATCCGGTTTCCTCCATTACAACACTGTAAGTAGCATGCCTGATGAGAGACAGAAACGTAGCAAAAGCCTCTCATTTGGATACGACAGAAGTCTGTGTTTTCCACAATAATTACATTTTATTCGCAACAGGAACTACACAATTCCCACCAAAATATCATGCTCCTTTTTCAGGTTCCTTTTTTGTCTTTATAAAATACAAATGCCTACTGCTCACCATTTAAAATCCATCTAAAGTGAACAGTAAATCTTAAGGATTGAATTCTTCCAGATTTCAATTTGAACAATATTGCAAAGCAAAAATATTGAACAAGATTTTTAGTTTCTTAATATGTTGAAACTTGTGTTACGCCTGTGCCCCAACTCTGAGGGGCCGAAGGATACAAAGTAGCCCCCTCCTTTTTGACAATCGCAAGATCGCTATTAATGCGGGTCTGGGACCCAGGAAATGAAAGAGAGACACGCAGAATCCACAAGGGGTTTGGAATGTCCTGGCCCCTCAGCGATACAAAGCCACGGGAAACGGCCATTGTCTCTTGGAGACGGAATTGTGTATTGATCACTGTGCTATCTATTTGAAGCCCTCAGGGAATGAGCAAAGTGGGCTGGTTGAGGGATGGCCTCATCCCAACCTGATTGACATCTGAGACCCCGTGAGTAAGGATAAAAGAAGGTCTGGGGGAACAACCCCTTTAGACGCACCAGGAGAAACACTAGAAATCCCGTGACAGCGTTTAATAGCGTCAGCTGGTGGGGCCCGCGTGCGTCCTTTCCCGTTGCCTGGGATTGGCGGGACTGACCACGGAAGACGGCTTAGCTAAAAGGAAAAGGACACCCACGACATTTCGAAGGATCGACATCATAAAAAGGAAAATCTGGCAAGTTCCAAAATCTCTCTCTCTTGACTCCAACCAAAGGCTGCAGCCTGAATGAACTAAAGTGACTTTTATATTTCCATCGGACAATACATTATCCCCTAGACAACGATAGAGCTATTTCTTATTGATTATTATTATACCCGCGCTTTTAGATTTAGTATTGACGACGTATATTATCTGTATGTTTGCATTGATTTTATTTTTGTGTATTTTTATCATTAAATGCTGTTAAAAATTGTACCATCAGACTTCAACGGACCTCTCTATCTTTGCTGGTAAGTGACCCAGTTACGGGGTTCATAACAACGTGGGGCCTCGTCTCGAGATTTGATACCAAATTGGGAGGCCAGTGAATCGGGCTTGTAAGTCCAAACTTGGATCTGGTTACGCGGGTAGCCCGATGGGAAACCAGCAAAGATGGACGTGGATGAATTTATAGGAAACCCGACTCTGGAGGCGCTAGAGGCGGCCACCAAATCGGACTTGATAAATATGGCGAAGGGACTAATCCTCGCAGAGGTGAGGTTGTCAATGAAAAAGCGGGAGGTGCGAAGGGCAATAACTCAGTATTATATTGGGAAGAATGTGTTTTCAGCTGAGGTATTGGAAAATATCCCTGAAAAGGTACCAGCTAGTGGGACGGCTCAGTTAGAGTTGGAGAAATTAAGGTTGGAACATGAAATTAAATTAAAGCAGCTGGAAGCAGCTAAGAAGGAAAAAGACAGGGCCGAAAAGGATAAAGAGCAGGAAAGAGCCGAAAAGCAAAGGGAGCATGAGCTCCAGCTAAAGGAGTTGGAGGTGAAGAGAAAGCAGGACAGAGCTGAGAAACAAAGGGAGCATGAGCTCCAGCTAAAGGAGTTGGAGGTGAAGAGAGAGCAGGACAGAGCTGAGAAACAAAGGGAGCATGAGCTCCAGCTAAAGGAGTTGGAGGTGAAGAGAGAGCAGGACAGAGCTGAGAAACAAAGGGACCATGCGCTCCAGCTAATGGAGTTGGAGGAGAAGAGAGAGCAGGACAGAGCTGAGAAACAAAGGGAGCATGAGCTCCAGCTAAAGGAGTTGGAGGTGAAGAGAGAGCAGGACAGAGCTGAGAAACAAAGGGAGCATGAGCTCCAGCTAAAGGAGTTGGAGGAGAAGAGAGAGCAGGACAGAGCTGAGAAACAAAGGGAGCATGAGCTCCAGCTAAAGGAGTTGGAGGTGAAGAGAGAGCAGGACAGAGCTGAGAAACAAAGGGAGCATGAGCTCCAGCTAAAGGAGTTGGAGGTGAAGAGAGAGCAGGACAGAGCTGAGAAACAAAGGGAGCATGAGCTCCAGCTAAAGGAGTTGGAGGTGAAGAGAGAGCAGGACAGAGCTGAGAAACAAAGGGAGCATGAGCTCCAGCTAATGGAGTTGGAGGAGAAGAGAGAGCAGGACAGAGCTGAGAAACAAAGGGAGCATGAGCTCCAGCTAATGGAGTTGGAGGAGAAGAGAGAGCAGGACAGAGCTGAGAAACAAAGGGAGCATGAGCTCCAGCTAATGGAGTTGGAGGTGAAGAGAGAGCAGGACAGAGCTGAGAAACAAAGGGAGCATGAGCTCCAGCTAAAGGAGTTGGAGGTGAAGAGAGAGCAGGACAGAGCTGAGAAACAAAGGGAGCATGAGCTCCAGCTAATGGAGTTGGAGGAGAAGAGAGAGCAGGACAGAGCTGAGAAACAAAGGGAGCATGAGCTCCAGCTAATGGAGTTGGAGGAGAAGAGAGAGCAGGACAGAGCTGAGAAACAAAGGGAGCATGAGCTCCAGCTAATGGAGTTGGAGGTGAAGAGAGAGCAGGACAGAGCTGAGAAACAAAGGGAGCATGAGCTCCAGCTAAAGGAGTTGGAGGTGAAGAGAGAGCAGGACAGAGCTGAGAAACAAAGGGAGCATGAGCTCCAGCTAAAGGAGTTGGAGGTGAAGAGAGAGCAGGACAGAGCTGAGAAACAAAGGGAGCATGCGCTCCAGCTAAAGGAGTTGGAGGAGAAGAGAGAGCAGGACAGAGCTGAGAAACAAAGGGACCATGAGCTCCAGCTAAAGGAGTTGGAGGTGAAGAGAGAGCAGGACAGAGCTGAGAAACAAAGGGACCATGAGCTCCAGCTAAAGGAGTTGGAGGTGAAGAGAGAGCAGGACAGAGCTGAGAAACAAAGGGAGCATGAAGTGCAGTTAAAACAGCTGGAAGCAGCTGAGAAAGAGAGGGAGAGAGAGTATGAAGAGGCAGAGAAACAGAGGCAACATGACTTGGATATGGAGAAGTTAAGGCAAGAGCGAAGAGTTCAAGGGTCAGACCGAGAGGAGCGGTTTAATGTTAGTCGGGAGTTGAGGTTAGTACCTCCTTTCGAGGAGACGGATGTTGATAGTTATTTCTTGCTTTTTGAAAAGGTGGCAGTGAATCAGAAGTGGCCCAAAGAGCAGTGGGTGGCGTTGTTACAAAGTGTGTTAAAAGGGAAGGCACAACGGGCATATGCGGCGTTGTCCATGGAGGAGGAAGAGGCGGAGAATTATGAGAAAGTAAAGGAGGCCATTCTTTGGACTTACGAATTGGTACCTGAAGCGTATAGACAAAAGTTCAGAAATTTAAAGAAAGGGTGGAATCAGACGTATACCGAGTTTGCCTATGAGAAGGGTGTGCTCTTGGATCGTTGGTGTACAGCAGAAACAGTGGAAGAGGATTTTTGGCGTCTCAGGGAGTTAATTCTGATTGAGGAATTTAAAGGTTGTGTATCGGAGGATATCCGGATGTATTTGAATGAGAAGCCGAATAAGTCCATCTCCGAATTTGCTAGGTTCGCAGATGAATATGCCCTAACCCACAAGACAAAGTTTTCCTCAAATAAAAGTTACCAGAGAGACCGTGGGAACGATAGAGAAAGCCCACCGGCTGAGGCAGAGGTCCCGCTAGGAGCTAGTGGTAAGGTTGGGGAGGAGAGGCAAGACGGCCAGAGATTTCCGGGCTTGACCTGTTTTAATTGTGGAAAGGGGGGACATATTGCATCTCGGTGCTTTGCTCCGAGGAAGGAGACAGGAAAGGGGAAAGCAGCTGTCCCTATTGGATGTGCCGTGGTGATCAGTAAATCGACAAGAGAGCCCCGGGTAGACAGAGTACGAGAAGGGTCTGAGACTTGTATGTCAAACGGAACCGTGTCTGTGAGAGAGGGAGACCCACCAGTTCCCATGCGGATCTGGAGAGACACGGGCGCTGAACTGTCATTGATTAGCAGTAAGGTACTGGATTTTGGTCGCAAGACGGGAATGGTAGCTGTGAAAGGAATAGGAAAAGGGACAGAAACGGTGCCCTTGCATAGGATCATTATGAATTGTGATCTGGTATCTGGACCAGTTGAAATGGGGGTGCGATCAGAATTCCCGAGAACTGATTCGGACGTCCTTCTGGGTAACGATTTAGCCGGTGGTAAGGTTTGGTCAGCAATGAAACTGACGAGACAGCCGGTGGAGGTCCCGCCCCTAGATTCCAAGATCTATCCCGCATGCACGATCACTCGCAGCATGTCGAGAAAGGCAGCTGAGAAAGGGAGCAGTTTAAATCCGGCCAGTATCGATTTGGCCGAAACGTTTTTACCGACCCTGTACCACGAGGGTTTAGAGGGTGGTAAAACGAAGAGTAGTAAAGTGAAGAGAGTAAGGGAGAGGAGGTAGACCTGCCCTTAGCGAGGAGAAAATTTATAGGGGCACGAAATAAAGATGAGAAACAGATAAAGCTGTTAAAAGGTCCAGGGTTGGACATGGATGATCTGTCTGGTTTTCAGAACTGTTTGAAGAAGTTGAAAATTCTAAACGTGTTCGCGATAATGAAATGAGGGCAGTCCTAGATGAAAAGGGTGCCCTTACCTTGAAGAAGTCTGCAGGGTTGGCAGATGAGGTTGTTTCAGCCCGCGGAGTTTACTCCGGAAGGGAGTTGCCCAGAGAGCAGCTGGGAGAATCAGGGGAATTTAGAATTTGAACAGGGTAGGGGTGTTGAAAGCCTGGAAGAGGCAAATGTCCCGTTTGAGTGTGTCCAAGATGTGGATGCACGTGGTACTGAACCTAGTAATGGAGCTCAGAAAAAGTCTGAGGTATTTGATTCAGTTGAAAAGGAATGCAGTCCTTGTGGGTCAGATGGACTTGGTTCAGTGAAGAAAGGGTTAACCTTGGTAATAGTGGGAAGTGAGAGTTCCCAGGTGTTTGTGCTCGAAGGTGTGTTAAAAGTTAGTGAGGAGATAACAGGTGGTGAGGTGAATATTATTATTGAAGGAAAAGGGAAAAGTGCAGTTTCCAAATTGAATGAAGAAAATTTAAAGTCTGGATTGATGTCAGACGCAGCAACCAGGCTACCGAGACAATGGCTTGGTACCGCGGTGCCTGTGAATCAATTACAGGTTGAGTTGGAAGGTAAAGGGCCCCACACGCTATTGTTATTCCAGAGCGTGGTGTGAAACCGCAGAATTTGAAATGCTGTTTGAACAAAGAGGGATCGCTGGCATTGAGAACTAATCGCCTGAAGGGTCCTGAAGAGAAAACTAGCAACTTGCGTAAAATTAAAGAATTGTGTGGAAAATGGTCTAAGTTTGGAACACATTGTTGATAAAATAACTCCTATGAAAGGAGCATGCGAAAGCCTATTTCGCCAGGATGCACAAGCTCACCACGTGGGAATTAACCGGAAAAGAGGCGAGGGTTAATGGGACGCCATTTTTAAATAGCAGAAGCCGGTTTTAAGGGATTTCGACAAAGCATGTGAATAATAAAGACAACCCCATGGAAGCCTGACTGTTAAGTTTGAAAGTAACATAAAGATTAGTATTTGCATGAACTTTTGTAGTATACGCGTAAGCTAAGATCACAACTCTTTAGTTTTTGTTTGCTGAAGGAAAGAAAATAAAAAAAATAGGTGGTTATTAAATTGGAGTCTGATGCTACAAGACTTTAGTAAGGTACAAGATGTTAAGATATTAAAGGAAGTGACAATGTAATCGGTAACTGTTTAGAGGCTGAATTGAATGTATAACTGTATTACTCTGTAGAAAAAAAAACTTTTGTATTGTGTTAGATTCTAAAATCCTGTAAGACTCTGTATTACTTTGTTTTTTACCGATGGTAAAAACACGTTGAAGAAAGGGGGTGTTACGCCTGTGCCCCAACTCTGAGAGGCCGAAGGGTACAAAGTAGCCCCCTCCTTTTTGAGAATCGCAAGATCGTTATTAATGCGGGTCTGGGACCCAGGAAATGAGAGAGAGACACGCAGAATCCACAAGGGGTTTGGAATGTCCTGGCCCCTCAGTGATACAAAGCCACGGGAAACGGCCATTGTCTCTTGGAGACGGAATTGTGTATTGAGTACTGTACTATTCATTGAAGCCCTCAAGGAATGAGCAACGTGGGCTGGTTGGGGGATGGCATCATTCCAACCTGATTGACATCTGAGACCCCGTGAGTAAGGATAAAAGAAGGTCTGGGGGAACAACCCCTTTAGACGCACCAGGAGAAACGCCAGAAATCCCGTGACAGCGGTTAATAGCGACAGCCGGTGGGGCCCGCGTGCGTCCTTTCCCGTTGCCTGGGATTGGCGGGACTGACCACGGAAGACGGCTTAGCTAAAAGGAAAAGGACACCAACGACATTTCGAAGGATCGACATCATAAAAAGGAAAAACTCTAGCAAGTTCCAAAATCTCTCTCTCTTGACTCCAACCAAAGGCTGCAGCCTGAATGAACTAAAGTGACTTTTATTTTTCCATCGGACAATACATTATCCCCTAGACAACGATAGAGCTATTTCTTATTGATTATTATTATACCCGCGCTTTTAGATTTAGTATTGATGACGTATATTATCTGTATGTTTGCATTGATATGATTTTTGTGTATTTTTACTAATAAATACTGTTAAAAATAGTACCATCAGACTTCAACGGACCTCTCTATCTTTGCTGGTAAGTGACCCAGTTACGGGGTTCGTAACACTTGACATCCAAACTTTTAAATCTCACAAGGGAGGGTTTGAATATTTTAATCAGATTAAGTAAAATTCTTGAGCTTGCTCATGTGTCTCTGCTTAATTTACAAGCACAAGATTGAAAAGAGTTAAAAACTGGCAACTCCTTTATAAAGCATCATTCATTAATTCCTTCAAAGATGCAAACATGCGAAAGCCTGTAAACTCAAGTTGTGCACTGTACTTTCTCTCCAGTGAAAGGCGCAAATCTTCTTTATACTTGTTTTCCAAAGCCCATTTCTCCAAGAAAAAGAGAAACTGTTCTCTATTAAAGGGCCCTGTTGGGGATTTAACATCTGGTCCATCTGACGATAGTTTACAAGCAGGAGTGCATGCTCTGGATCCAATTCCTCATTTCATGTGTTCAGAACGGAGCTGGATAGGTTTGCGATTAATCAGGGCATCAAATGCTACTGGGAGAAAGCAGGAGAGTGAGATGAGAGGGTAATAAATCAGCCAGGTTGAAACCCTAAGGCAGACTCGATGGGCCGAAAGCACTAAATCTGCTCCTATGTCTTATAGAGGTCAGGGCTCAGTCTTGCTGTTTTTTTAAGTTTCGAGGTAGGTTTAGGGGATGAAGAAGGGAATTAAAGTTAGGGTGTACAGAGAAGAATGGGGGGAGTTAGAAGTCAGATTATGAAGGCCTGGAGGCCTGCCCTGGAGTAGGACAATCCATAGCTGTGGGAGGGTGGGTGAGAGGAAAGCGGCTGGTTTTGCTGTTGTTGTTTTGTTGTCTGTTGTGTTCCATGTTGATCTGCCGAGCACTGTGAGTATGCTATGTAGGCACGGGAATGTGTGGCAATATCGGGCTGCCACCAGCACATCCCTCAGTGTGTTGACTATACAGTTCACTATACTTCGATGTACTGTACAAGTGAGAGATAAATCTGATCTGCTGACGTCTCAGGATGAAAATGTAAACTTCTTTTTCTAATCAGCACAGCCCAACCCTCGCTGTCCTACGAGCATTCTCCTCCGGTTAGTTCTGCCCCTTCATCAATCTCCCTTATTCTCAGTTCACTGCTTCCTGAACTCACCCCGCCCCCAAGACAACAGTTCCTCTCCATCTACATCTCCTGACCCCCCCCCATGACAACAGTTCCTCTCCATCTACACCTCCTGACCTCCCATTACAACAGTTCCTCTCCATCTACACCTCCTGACCCCCCATGACAACAGTTCCTCTCCATCTACACCTACTGACCCCCGCCCATGACAACAGATCCTCTCCATCTACACCTCCTGACCCCAGCCCATGACAACAGTTCCTCTCTATCTACACCTCTTGAAACCCCCAATGACAACAGTACCTCTCCATCTACACCTCCTGACCCCCACCCATGACAAAAGTTCCTCTCCATCTACACTTCCTGAAACCCCCAATGACAACAGTTCCTCTCCATCTACACCTCCTGACTACCCCAATTACAACAGTTCCACTCCATCTACACCTCCTGACCCACCCCAATGACAACAGTTCCTCTCCATCTACACTTCCTGACCCACCCAATGACAACAGTTCCTCTCCATCTAAACCTCCTGACCCCCCCATAACAACAGTTCCTCTCCATCTACACCTCCTGAAACCCCATGACAACAGTTGCTCTCCATCTACACCTCCTGACACACACAATGACAACAGTTGCTCTCCATCTACACCTCCTGACCCACCCAATGACAACAGTTCCTCTCCAGCTACACCTCCTGACACCCCCAATGAAAACAGATACTCTCCATCTACACCACCTGACCCCCTCACAATGACAACAGTTCCTCTCCATCTACACGTCCTGACCCCCAATGACAACAGTTCCTCTCCATCTACAGATCCTGAACCCCCCATGACAACAGTTCCCCTCCATCTATACCTCCTGACCCACCCATGACAACAGTTCCTCTCCATCTACACCTCCTGACACCCCAATGACAACAGTTCCTCTCCATCTACAACTCCTGACACCCCCAATGACAACAGTTCCTCTCCATCTACACCTCCTGACCCCCCAATGACAACAGTTCCTCTCCATCTACACATCCTGACCCCCCCAATGACAACAGTTCCTCTCCATCTACACCTCCTGACCCCCCCGATGACAACAGTTCCTCTCCATCTACACCTCCTGACCCCCCCAATGACAACAGTTCCTCTACATCTAAACCTCCTGACCCCCCATGACAACAGTTCCTCTACATCTAAACCTCCTGACACCCCATGACAACAGTTCCTCTCCATCTACACCTCCTGACCCCCCAATGACAACAGTTCCTCTCCATCTACACCTCCTGACGGCCCCATGACAACAGTTCCTCTCCATCTACACCTCCTGACCCCCCAATGACAAAGGTTCCTCTCCATCTACACCTCCTGACCCCCCATGACAACAGTTCCTCTACATCTAAACCTCCTGACACCCCCAATGACAACAGTTCCTCTCCATCTACACCTCCTGACCCACCCCAATGACAACAGTTCCTCTCCATCTACACCTCCTGACGGCCCCATGACAACAGTTTCTCTCCAACTACACCTCCTAACACCCCCAATGACATCAGTTCCTCTACATCTACACGTCCTGAACCCCAATGACAACAGTTCCTCTCCATCTACATCTCCAGACCCCCCCCATGACAACAGTTCCTCTCCATCTACACCTCCTGACCCCCCATGACAACAGTTCCTCTCCATCTACACCTCCTGACCGCCCCAATGACAACAGTTCCTCTCCATCTACACCTCCTGACCCCCCCAATGACAACAGTTCCTCTCCTTCTACACCTGCTGACCCCCCCCAAGACAACAGTTCCTCTCCAACTACACCTCCTGACACCATCCAATGACAACAGTTCCTCTCCATCTACACCACTTGACCCCCAATGACAACAGTTCCTCTCCAACTACACCTCCTGACCCCCAATGACAACAGTTCCTCTCCATCTACACCTCCTGACCCCCCATGACAACAGTTCCTCTCCATCTACTCCTCCTGACACCCAATGACAACAGTTCCTCTCCATCTACACCTCCTGACCCCCAATGACAAAAGTTCCTCTCCATCTACACCTCCTGACCCACCCCAATGACAACAGTTCCTCTCCATCTACACCTCCTGACCCCCCCATGACAACAGATGCTCTCCATCTACACCTCCTGACACCATCCAATGACAACAGTTCCGCTCCATCTACACCTACTGACCCCCCAATGACAACAGTTCCTCTACTTCTACACCTCCTGACCCCCCCATGACAACAGTTCCTCTCCATCTACACCTCCTGACACCATCCAATGACAACAGTTCCTCTCCATCTACATCTCCAGACCCCCCCCATGACAACAGTTCCTCTCCATCTACACCTCCTGACCCCCCATGACAACAGTTCCTCTCCATCTACACCTCCTGACCGCCCCAATGACAACAGTTCCTCTCCATCTACACCTCCTGACCCCCCCAATGACAACAGTTCCTCTCCTTCTACACCTGCTGACCCCCCCCAAGACAACAGTTCCTCTCCAACTACACCTCCTGACACCATCCAATGACAACAGTTCCTCTCCATCTACACCACTTGACCCCCAATGACAACAGTTCCTCTCCAACTACACCTCCTGACCCCCAATGACAACAGTTCCTCTCCATCTACACCTCCTGACCCCCCATGACAACAGTTCCTCTCCATCTACTCCTCCTGACACCCAATGACAACAGTTCCTCTCCATCTACACCTCCTGACCCCCAATGACAACAGTTCCTCTCCATCTACACCTCCTGACCCACCCCAATGACAACAGTTCCTCTCCATCTACACCTCCTGACCCCCCCATGACAACAGATGCTCTCCATCTACACCTCCTGACACCATCCAATGACAACAGTTCCGCTCCATCTACACCTACTGACCCCCCAATGACAACAGTTCCTCTACTTCTACACCTCCTGACCCCCCCATGACAACAGTTCCTCTCCATCTACACCTCCTGACACCATCCAATGACAACAGTTCCTCTCCATCTACACCTCCTGACCCCCAATGACAACAGTTCCTCTGATCTACACCTCCTGACCCCCCAATGACAACAGTTCCCCTCCATCTACACCTCCTGACCCCCCAATGACAACAGTTCCTCTCCTTCTACACCTCCTGACCCCCCCAAGACAAAAGTTCCTCTCCATCTACACCTCCTGACACCATCCATTGACAACAGTTCCTCTCCATCTACACCTCCTGACCCCCAATGACAACAGTTCCTCTCCATCTACACCTCCTGACACCCCAATGACAACAGTTCCTCTCCATTTACACCTCCTGACCCCCAATGACAACAGTTCCTCTCCATCTACTCCTCCTGACATACAATGACAACAGTTCCTCTCCATCTACACCTCCTGACCCCCAATGACAACAGTTCCTCTCCATCTACACCTCCTGACACCCCAATGACAACAGTTCCTCTCCATTTACACCTCCTGACCCCCCAATGACAACTGTTCCTCTCCATCTACTCCTCCTGACATACAATGACAATAGTTCCTCTCCATCTACACCTCCTGACACCCCCAATGACAACAGTTCCTCTCCATCTACACCTCCTGACCCCCCCATGACAACAGTTCCTCTCCAGCTACACCTCCTGACACCCCCAATGACATCAGTTCCTCTCCATCTACACCTCCTGGACCCCCAATGACAACAGTTCCTCTCCAACTACACCTCCTGACCCCCAATGACAACAGTTCCTCTCCATTTACACCTCCAGATCCACCACAATGACAACAGTTCCTCTCCATCTACAGATCCTGACCCACCCATGACAACAGTTGCCCTCCATCTATACCTCCTGACCCCCCCATGACAACAGTTCCTCTCCATCTACACCTCCTGACACCATCCAATGACAACAGTTCCTCTCAATCTACAACTCCTGACACCCCAATGACAACAGTTCCTCTCCATCAACACCTCCTGACCCCCCAATGACAACAGTTCCTCTCCATCTACACCTCCTGACCCCCCAATGACAACAATTCCTCTCCAGCTACACCTCTTGACACACCCAATGACAACAGTTACTCTCCATCTACACCTCCTGACCCCCCCCCCAATGACAACAGTTCCTCTCCATCTACAACTCCTGAAACCCCATGACAACAGTTGCTCTCCATCTACACCTCCTGACCCACCCAATGACAACAGTTGCTCTCCATCTACACCTCCTGACCCCCCCCAATGACAACAGTTCCTCTCCATCTACACCTCCTGACCCCCAATGACAACAGTTCCTCTCCATCTACAGCTCCAGACCCACCCCAATGACAACAGTTCCTCTCCATCTACACCTCCTGACCGCCCCAATGACAACAGATCCTCTCCATCTACACCTCCTGACCCCCCATGACAACAGTTCATCTCCAACTTCACCACCTGAACCCCCATGACAACAGTTCCTCTCCATCTACACCTCCTGACACCATCCAATGACAACAGTTCCTCTCCATCTACAACTCCTGACCCCCAATGACAACAGATCCTCTCCATCTACACCTCCTGACACCCCAATGACAACAGTTCCTCTCCATTTACACCACCTGAACCCCCATGACAACAGTTCCTCTCCATCTACACCTCCTGACACCATCCAATGACAACAGTTCCTCTCCATCTACACGTCCTGACCCCCAATGACAACAGTTCCTCTCCATCTACAGATCCTGAACCCCCCATGACAACAGTTCCCCTCCATCTATACCTCCTGACCCCCCCATGACAACAGTTCCTCTCCATCTACACCTCCTGACACACCAATGACAACAGTTCCTCTCCATCTACACCTCCTGACACCCCAGTGACAAAGGTTCCTCTCCATCTACACCTCCTGACACCCCATGACAACAGTTCCTCTACATCTAAACCTCCTGACACCCCCAATGACAACAGTTCCTCTCCATCTACACCTCCTGACCCACCCCAATGACAACAGTTCCTCTCCATCTACACCTCCTGACGCCCCCATGACAACAGTTTCTCTCCAACTACACCTCCTAACACCCCCAATGACATCAGTTCCTCTACATCTACACGTCCTGACCCCCCAATGACAACAGTTCCTCTCCATCTACATCTCCTGACCCCCCCATGACAACAGTTCCTCTCCATCTACACCTCCTGACCCCCCATGACAACAGTTCCTCTCCATCTACACCTCCTGACCGCCCCAATGACAACAGTTCCTCTCCATCTACACCTCCTGACCCCCCCAATGACAACAGTTCCTCTCCTTCTACACCTGCTGACCCCCCCAAGACAACAGTTCCTCTCCAACAACACCTCCTGACACCATCCAATGACAACAGTTCCTCTCCATCTACACCACTTGACCCCCAATGACAACAGTTCCTCTCCAACTACACCTCCTGACCCCCAATGACAACAGTTCCTCTCCATCTACACCTCCTGACCCCCCATGACAACAGTTCCTCTCCATCTACTCCTCCTGACACCCAATGACAACAGTTCCTCTCCATCTACACCTCCTGACCCCCAATGACAACAGTTCCTCTCCATCTACACCTCCTGACCCACCCCAATGACAACAGTTCCTCTCCATCTACACCTCCTGACCCCCCCATGACAACAGATGCTCTCCATCTACACCTCCTGACACCATCCAATGACAACAGTTCCGCTCCATCTACACCTACTGACCCCCCCAATGACAACAGTTCCTCTACTTCTACACCTCCTGACCCCCCCATGACAACAGTTCCTCTCCATCTACACCTCCTGACACCATCCAATGACAACAGTTCCTCTCCATCTACACCTCCTGACCCCCAATGACAACAGTTCCTCTGATCTACACCTCCTGACCCCCCAATGACAACAGTTCCCCTCCATCTACACCTCCTGACCCCCCCAATGACAACAGTTCCTCTCCTTCTACACCTCCTGACCCCCCCAAGACAAAAGTTCCTCTCCATCTACACCTCCTGACACCATCCAATGACAACAGTTCCTCTCCATCTACACCTCCTGACCCCCAATGACAACAGTTCCTCTCCATCTACACCTCCTGACACCCCAATGACAACAGTTCCTCTCCATTTACACATCCTGACCCCCAATGACAACAGTTCCTCTCCATCTACTCCTCCAGACATACAATGACAACAGTTCCTCTCCATCTACACCTCCTGACCCCCAATGACAACAGTTCCTCTCCATCTACACCTCCTGACACCCCAATGACAACAGTTCCTCTCCATTTACACCTCCTGACCCCCCAATGACAACTGTTCCTCTCCATCTACTCCTCCTGACATACAATGACAATAGTTCCTCACCATCTACACCTCCTGACACCCCCAATGACAACAGTTCCTCTCCATCTACACCTCCTGACCCCCCCATGACAACAGTTCCTCTCCAGCTACACCTCCTGACACCCCCAATGACATCAGTTCCTCTCCATCTACACCTCCTGGCCCCCCAATGACAACAGTTCCTCTCCAACTACACCTCCTGACCCCCAATGACAACAGTTCCTCTCCATTTACACCTCCAGATCCACCACAATGACAACAGTTCCTCTCCATCTACAGATCCTGACCCACCCATGACAACAGTTGCCCTCCATCTATACCTCCTGACCCCCCCATGACAACAGTTCCTCTCCATCTACACCTCCTGACACCATCCAATGACAACAGTTCCTCTCAATCTACATCTCCTGACACCCCAATGACAACAGTTCCTCTCCATCAACACCTCCTGACCCCCCAATGACAACAGTTCCTCTCCATCTACTCCTCCTGACCCCCAAATGACAACAGTTCCTCTCCATCTACACCTCCTGAAACCCCATGACAACAGTTGCTCTCCATCTACACCTCCTGACCCACCCAATGACAACAGTTGCTCTCCAACTACACCTCCTGACCCACCCAATGACAACAATTCCTCTCCAGCTACACCTCTTGACACACCCAATGACAACAGTTACTCTCCATCTACACCTCCTGACCCCCCCCAATGACAACAGTTCCTCTCCATCTACACGTCCTGACCCCCAATGACAACAGTTCCTCTCCATCTACAGATCCTGAACCCCCCATGACAACAGTTCCCCTCCATCTATACCTCCTGACCCCCCCATGACAACAGTTCCTCTCCATCTACACCTCCTGACACCCCAATGACAACAGTTCCTCTCCATCTACACCTCCTGACACCCCAGTGACAAAGGTTCCTCTCCATCTACACCTCCTGACACCCCATGACAACAGTTCCTCTACATCTAAACCTCCTGACACCCCCAATGACAACAGTTCCTCTCCATCTACACCTCCTGACCCACCCCAATGACAACAGTTCCTCTCCATCTACACCTCCTGACGCCCCCATGACAACAGTTTCTCTCCAACTACACCTCCTAACACCCCCAATGACATCAGTTCCTCTACATCTACACGTCCTGACCCCCCAATGACAACAGTTCCTCTCCATCTACATCTCCTGACCCCCCCATGACAACAGTTCCTCTCCATCTACACCTCCTGACCCCCCATGACAACAGTTCCTCTCCATCTACACCTCCTGACCGCCCCAATGACAACAGTTCCTCTCCATCTACACCTCCTGACCCCCCCAATGACAACAGTTCCTCTCCTTCTACACCTGCTGACCCCCCCAAGACAACAGTTCCTCTCCAACAACACCTCCTGACACCATCCAATGACAACAGTTCCTCTCCATCTACACCACTTGACCCCCAATGACAACAGTTCCTCTCCAACTACACCTCCTGACCTCCAATGACAACAGTTCCTCTCCATCTACACCTCCTGACCCCCCATGACAACAGTTCCTCTCCATCTACTCCTCCTGACACCCAATGACAACAGTTCCTCTCCATCTACACCTCCTGACCCCCAATGACAACAGTTCCTCTCCATCTACACCTCCTGACCCACCCCAATGACAACAGTTCCTCTCCATCTACACCTCCTGACCCCCCCCATGACAACAGATGCTCTCCATCTACACCTCCTGACACCATCCAATGACAACAGTTCCGCTCCATCTACACCTACTGACCCCCCCAATGACAACAGTTCCTCTACTTCTACACCTCCTGACCCCCCCATGACAACAGTTCCTCTCCATCTACACCTCCTGACACCATCCAATGACAATAGTTCCTCTCCATCTACACCTCCTGACCCCCAATGACAACAGTTCCTCTGATCTACACCTCCTGACCCCCCAATGACAACAGTTCCCCTCCATCTACACCTCCTGACCCCCCCAATGACAACAGTTCCTCTCCTTCTACACCTCCTGACCCCCCCAAGACAAAAGTTCCTCTCCATCTACACCTCCTGACACCATCCAATGACAACAGTTCCTCTCCATCTACACCTCCTGACCCCCAATGACAACAGTTCCTCTCCATCTACACCTCCTGACACCCCAATGACAACAGTTCCTCTCCATTTACACATCCTGACCCCCAATGACAACAGTTCCTCTCCATCTACTCCTCCAGACATACAATGACAACAGTTCCTCTCCATCTACACCTCCTGACCCCCAATGACAACAGTTCCTCTCCATCTACACCTCCTGACACCCCAATGACAACAGTTCCTCTCCATTTACACCTCCTGACCCCCCAATGACAACTGTTCCTCTCCATCTACTCCTCCTGACATACAATGACAATAGTTCCTCACCATCTACACCTCCTGACACCCCCAATGACAACAGTTCCTCTCCATCTACACCTCCTGACCCCCCCATGACAACAGTTCCTCTCCAGCTACACCTCCTGACACCCCCAATGACATCAGTTCCTCTCCATCTACACCTCCTGGCCCCCCAATGACAACAGTTCCTCTCCAACTACACCTCCTGACCCCCAATGACAACAGTTCCTCTCCATTTACACCTCCAGATCCACCACAATGACAACAGTTCCTCTCCATCTACAGATCCTGACCCACCCATGACAACAGTTGCCCTCCATCTATACCTCCTGACCCCCCCATGACAACAGTTCCTCTCCATCTACACCTCCTGACACCATCCAATGACAACAGTTCCTCTCAATCTACAACTCCTGACACCCCAATGACAACAGTTCCTCTCCATCAACACCTCCTGACCCCCCAATGACAACAGTTCCTCTCCATCTACACCTCCTGACCCCCCAATGACAACAATTCCTCTCCAGCTACACCTCTTGACACACCCAATGACAACAGTTACTCTCCATCTACACCTCCTGACCCCCCCCCAATGACAACAGTTCCTCTCCATCTACAACTCCTGAAACCCCATGACAACAGTTGCTCTCCATCTACACCTCCTGACCCACCCAATGACAACAGTTGCTCTCCATCTACACCTCCTGACCCCCCCCAATGACAACAGTTCCTCTCCATCTACACCTCCTGACCCCCAATGACAACAGTTCCTCTCCATCTACAGCTCCAGACCCACCCCAATGACAACAGTTCCTCTCCATCTACACCTCCTGACCGCCCCAATGACAACAGTTCCTCTCCATCTACACCTCCTGACCGCCCCAATGACAACAGTTCCTCTCCATCTACACCTCCTGACCCCCCCAATGACAACAGTTCCTCTCCTTCTACACCTGCTGACCCCCCCAAGACAACAGTTCCTCTCCAACAACACCTCCTGACACCATCCAATGACAACAGTTCCTCTCCATCTACACCACTTGACCCCCAATGACAACAGTTCCTCTCCAACTACACCTCCTGACCCCCAATGACAACAGTTCCTCTCCATCTACACCTCCTGACCCCCCATGACAACAGTTCCTCTCCATCTACTCCTCCTGACACCCAATGACAACAGTTCCTCTCCATCTACACCTCCTGACCCCCAATGACAACAGTTCCTCTCCATCTACACCTCCTGACCCACCCCAATGACAACAGTTCCTCTCCATCTACACCTCCTGACCCCCCCATGACAACAGATGCTCTCCATCTACACCTCCTGACACCATCCAATGACAACAGTTCCGCTCCATCTACACCTACTGACCCCCCCAATGACAACAGTTCCTCTACTTCTACACCTCCTGACCCCCCCATGACAACAGTTCCTCTCCATCTACACCTCCTGACACCATCCAATGACAATAGTTCCTCTCCATCTACACCTCCTGACCCCCAATGACAACAGTTCCTCTGATCTACACCTCCTGACCCCCCAATGACAACAGTTCCCCTCCATCTACACCTCCTGACCCCCCCAATGACAACAGTTCCTCTCCTTCTACACCTCCTGACCCCCCCAAGACAAAAGTTCCTCTCCATCTACACCTCCTGACACCATCCAATGACAACAGTTCCTCTCCATCTACACCTCCTGACCCCCAATGACAACAGTTCCTCTCCATCTACACCTCCTGACACCCCAATGACAACAGTTCCTCTCCATTTACACATCCTGACCCCCAATGACAACAGTTCCTCTCCATCTACTCCTCCAGACATACAATGACAACAGTTCCTCTCCATCTACACCTCCTGACCCCCAATGACAACAGTTCCTCTCCATCTACACCTCCTGACACCCCAATGACAACAGTTCCTCTCCATTTACACCTCCTGACCCCCCAATGACAACTGTTCCTCTCCATCTACTCCTCCTGACATACAATGACAATAGTTCCTCACCATCTACACCTCCTGACACCCCCAATGACAACAGTTCCTCTCCATCTACACCTCCTGACCCCCCCATGACAACAGTTCCTCTCCAGCTACACCTCCTGACACCCCCAATGACATCAGTTCCTCTCCATCTACACCTCCTGGCCCCCCAATGACAACAGTTCCTCTCCAACTACACCTCCTGACCCCCAATGACAACAGTTCCTCTCCATTTACACTTCCAGATCCACCACAATGACAACAGTTCCTCTCCATCTACAGATCCTGACCCACCCATGACAACAGTTGCCCTCCATCTATACCTCCTGACCCCCCCATGACAACAGTTCCTCTCCATCTACACCTCCTGACACCATCCAATGACAACAGTTCCTCTCAATCTACACCTCCTGACACCCCAATGACAACAGTTCCTCTCCATCAACACCTCCTGACCCCCCAATGACAACAGTTCCTCTCCATCTACTCCTCCTGACCCCCCAATGACAACAGTTCCTCTCCATCTACACCTCCTGAAACCCCATGACAACAGTTGCTCTCCATCTACACCTCCTGACCCACCCAATGACAACAGTTGCTCTCCAACTACACCTCCTGACCCACCCAATGACAACAATTCCTCTCCAGCTACACCTCTTGACACACCCAATGACAACAGTTACTCTCCATCTACACCTCCTGACCCCCCCCAATGACAACAGTTCCTCTCCATCTACACCTCCTGAAACCCCATGACAACAGTTGCTCTCCATCTACACCTCCTGACCCACCCAATGACAACAGTTGCTCTCCATCTACACCTCCTGACCCCCCCAATGACAACAGTTCCTCTCCATCTACACCTCCTGACCCCCAATGACAACAGTTCCTCTCCATCTACAGCTCCAGACCCACCCCAATGACAACAGTTCCTCTCCATCTACACCTCCTGACCGCCCCAATGACAACAGTTCCTCTCCATCTACACCTCCTGACCGCCCCAATGACAACAGTTCCTCTCCATCTACACCTCCTGACCCCCCATGACAACAGTTCATCTCCAACTACACCACCTGAACCCCCATGACAACAGTTCCTCTCCATCTACACCTCCTGACACCATCCAATGACAACAGATCCTCTCCATCTACACCTCCTGACACCCCAATGACAACAGTTCCTCTCCATTTACACCACCTGAACCCCCATGACAACAGTTCCTCTCCATCTACACCTCCTGACACCATCCAATGACAACAGTTCCTCTCCATCTACACCTCCAGACCCACCCCAATGACAACAGTTCCTCTCCATCTACACCTCCTGACCCCCCAATGACAACAGTTCCTCTCCATCTACAGCTCCTGACCCCCCCCAATGACAACAGTTCCTCTCCATCTACACCTCCTGAACCCCCCCAATGACAACAGTTCCTCTCCATCTACACCTCCAGACCGCCCCAATGACAACAGTTCCTCTCCTTCTACACCACCTGAACCCCCATGACAACAGTACCTCTCCATCTACACCTCCTGACACCATCCAATGACAACAGTTCTTCTCCATCTACACCTCCTGACCCCCAATGACAACAGTTCCTCTCCATCTACACCTCCTGACCCCCCCATGACAACAGTTCCTCTCCAGCTACACCTCCTGACACCCCCAATGACATCAGTTCCTCTCCATCTACACCTCCTGACCCACCCAATAACAACAGTTCCTCTCCATCTACAGCTCCTGACCCACTCAATGACAACAGTTGCTCTCCATCTACACCTCCTGACCCCCCCCAATGACAACAGTTCCTCTCCATCTACACCTCCTGACCCCCAATGACAACAGTTCCTCTCCATCTACAGCTCCAGACCCACCCCAATGACAACAGTTCCTCTCCATCTACACCTCCTGACCGCCCCAATGACAACAGTTCCTCTCCATCTACACCTCCTGACCCCCAATGACAACAGTTCATCTCCAACTACACCACCTGAACCCCCATGACAACAGTTCCTCTCCATCTACACCTCCTGACACCATCCAATGACAACAGTTCCTCTCCATCTACAACTCCTGACCCCCAATGACAACAGTTCCTCTCCATCTACACCTCCTGACACCCCAATGACAACAGTTCCTCTCCATCTACACCTCCTGCCCCCAATGACAACAGTTCCTCTCCATCTACTCCTCCTGACATACAATGACAACAGTTCCTCTCCATCTACACCTCCAGACCCACCCCAATGACAACAGTTCCTCTCCATCTACACCTCCTGACCGCCCCAATGACAACAGTTCCTCTCCATCTACACCTCCTGACCGCCCCAATGACAACAGTTCCTCTCCTTCTACACCACCTGAACCCCCATGACAACAGTACCTCTCCATCTACACCTCCTGACACCATCCAATGACAACAGTTCTTCTCCATCTACACCTCCTGACCCCCAATGACAACAGTTCCTCTCCATCTACACCTCCTGACCCCCCCATGACAACAGTTCCTCTCCAGCTACACCTCCTGACACCCCCAATGACATCAGTTCCTCTCCATCTACACCTCCTGACCCACCAAATGACAACAGTTCCTCTCCATTTACACCTCCTGACCCCCCAATGACAACTGTTCCTCTCCATCTACTCCTCCTGACATACAATGACAATAGTTCCTCTCCATCTACACCTCCTGACACCCCCAATGACAACAGTTCCTCTCCATCTACACCTCCTGACCCCCCCATGACAACAGTTCCTCTCCAGCTACACCTCCTGACACCCCCAATGACATCAGTTCCTCTCCATCTACACCTCCTGACACCATCCAATGACAACAGTTCCTCTCCATCTACACGTCCTGACCCCCAATGACAACAGTTCCTCTCCATCTACAGATCCTGAACCCCCCATGACAACAGTTCCCCTCCATCTATACCTCCTGACCCCCCCATGACAACAGTTCCTCTCCATCTACACCTCCTGACACCCCAATGACAACAGTTCCTCTCCATCTACAACTCCTGACACCCCAGTGACAAAGGTTCCTCTCCATCTACACCTCCTGACCCCCCATGACAACAGTTCCTCTACATCTAAACCTCCTGACACCCCCAATGACAACAGTTCCTCTCCATCTACACCTCCTGACCCACCCCAATGACAACAGTTTCTCTCCAACTACACCTCCTAACACCCCCAATGACATCAGTTCCTCTACATCTACACGTCCTGACCCCCCAATGACAACAGTTCCTCTCCATCTACATCTCCTGACCCCCCCCATGACAACAGTTCCTCTCCATCTACACCTCCTGACCCCCCATGACAACAGTTCCTCTCCATCTACACCTCCTGACCGCCCCAATGACAACAGTTCCTCTCCATCTACACCTCCTGACCCCCCCAATGAAAACAGTTCCTCTCCTTCTACACCTGCTGACCCCTCCAAGACAACAGTTCCTCTCCAACAACACCTCCTGACACCATCCAATGACAACAGTTCCTCTCCATCTACACCACTTGACCCCCAATGACAACAGTTCCTCTCCAACTACACCTCCTGACTCCCAATGACAACAGTTCCTCTCCATCTACACCTCCTGACCCCCCATGACAACAGTTCCTCTCCATCTACTCCTCCTGACACCCAATGACAACAGTTCCTCTCCATCTACACCTCCTGACCCCCAATGACAACAGTTCCTCTCCATCTACAACTCCTGACCCACCCCAATGACAACAGTTCCTCTCCATCTACACCTCCTGACCCCCCCATGACAACAGATGCTCTCCATCTACACCTCCTGACACCATCCAATGACAACAGTTCCGCTCCATCTACACCTACTGACCCCCCCAATGACAACAGTTCCTCTACTTCTACACCTCCTGACCCCCCCATGACAACAGTTCCTCTCCATCTACACCTCCTGACACCATCCAATGACAACAGTTCCTCTCCATCTACACCTCCTGACCCCCAATGACAACAGTTCCTCTGATCTACACCTCCTGACCCCCCAATGACAACAGTTCCCCTCCATCTACACCTCCTGACCACCCCAATGACAACAGTTCCTCTCCTTCTACACCTCCTGACCCCCCCAAGACAAAAGTTCCTCTCCATCTACACCTCCTGACACCATCCAATGACAACAGTTCCTCTCCATCTACACCTCCTGACCCCCAATGACAACAGTTCCTCTCCATCTACACCTCCTGACACCCCAATGACAACAGTTCCTCTCCATTTACACCTCCTGACCCCCAATGACAACAGTTCCTCTCCATCTACTCCTCCTGACATACAATGACAACAGTTCCTCTCCATCTACACCTCCTGACCCCCAATGACAACAGTTCCTCTCCATCTACACCTCCTGACACCCCAATGACAACAGTTCCTCTCCATTTACACCTCCTGACCCCCCAATGACAACTGTTCCTCTCCATCTACTCCTCCTGACATACAATGACAACAGTTCCTCTCCATCTACACCTCCTGACCCCCCCATGACAACAGTTCCTCTCCAGCTACACCTCCTGACACCCCCAATGACATCAGTTCCTCTCCATCTACACCTCCTGACCCACCCAATAACAACAGTTCCTCTCCATCTACAGCTCCTGACCCACTCAATGACAACAGTTGCTCTCCATCTACACCTCCTGACCCCCCCCAATGACAACAGTTCCTCTCCATCTACACCTCCTGACCCCCAATGACAACAGTTCCTCTCCATCTACAGCTCCAGACCCACCCCAATGACAACAGTTCCTCTCCATCTACACCTCCTGACCGCCCCAATGACAACAGTTCCTCTCCATCTACACCTCCTGACCCCCAATGACAACAGTTCATCTCCAACTACACCACCTGAACCCCCATGACAACAGTTCCTCTCCATCTACACCTCCTGACACCATCCAATGACAACAGTTCCTCTCCATCTACAACTCCTGACCCCCAATGACAACAGTTCCTCTCCATCTACACCTCCTGACACCCCAATGACAACAGTTCCTCTCCATCTACACCTCCTGCCCCCAATGACAACAGTTCCTCTCCATCTACTCCTCCTGACATACAATGACAACAGTTCCTCTCCATCTACACCTCCAGACCCACCCCAATGACAACAGTTCCTCTCCATCTACACCTCCTGACCGCCCCAATGACAACAGTTCCTCTCCATCTACACCTCCTGACCGCCCCAATGACAACAGTTCCTCTCCTTCTACACCACCTGAACCCCCATGACAACAGTACCTCTCCATCTACACCTCCTGACACCATCCAATGACAACAGTTCTTCTCCATCTACACCTCCTGACCCCCAATGACAACAGTTCCTCTCCATCTACACCTCCTGACCCCCCCATGACAACAGTTCCTCTCCAGCTACACCTCCTGACCCCCCCATGACAACAGTTCCTCTCCAGCTACACCTCCTGACCCACCAAATGACAACAGTTCCTCTCCATTTACACCTCCTGACCCCCCAATGACAACTGTTCCTCTCCATCTACTCCTCCTGACATACAATGACAATAGTTCCTCTCCATCTACACCTCCTGACACCCCCAATGACAACAGTTCCTCTCCATCTACACCTCCTGACCCCCCCATGACAACAGTTCCTCTCCAGCTACACCTCCTGACACCCCCAATGACATCAGTTCCTCTCCATCTACACCTCCTGACACCATCCAATGACAACAGTTCCTCTCCATCTACACGTCCTGACCCCCAATGACAACAGTTCCTCTCCATCTACAGATCCTGAACCCCCCATGACAACAGTTCCCCTCCATCTATACCTCCTGACCCCCCCATGACAACAGTTCCTCTCCATCTACACCTCCTGACACCCCAATGACAACAGTTCCTCTCCATCTACAACTCCTGACACCCCAGTGACAAAGGTTCCTCTCCATCTACACCTCCTGACCCCCCATGACAACAGTTCCTCTACATCTAAACCTCCTGACACCCCCAATGACAACAGTTCCTCTCCATCTACACCTCCTGACCCACCCCAATGACAACAGTTTCTCTCCAACTACACCTCCTAACACCCCCAATGACATCAGTTCCTCTACATCTACACGTCCTGACCCCCCAATGACAACAGTTCCTCTCCATCTACATCTCCTGACCCCCCCCATGACAACAGTTCCTCTCCATCTACACCTCCTGACCCCCCATGACAACAGTTCCTCTCCATCTACACCTCCTGACCGCCCCAATGACAACAGTTCCTCTCCATCTACACCTCCTGACCCCCCCAATGACAACAGTTCCTCTCCTTCTACACCTGCTGACCCCTCCAAGACAACAGTTCCTCTCCAACAACACCTCCTGACACCATCCAATGACAACAGTTCCTCTCCATCTACACCACTTGACCCCCAATGACAACAGTTCCTCTCCAACTACACCTCCTGACTCCCAATGACAACAGTTCCTCTCCATCTACACCTCCTGACCCCCCATGACAACAGTTCCTCTCCATCTACTCCTCCTGACACCCAATGACAACAGTTCCTCTCCATCTACACCTCCTGACCCCCAATGACAACAGTTCCTCTCCATCTACAACTCCTGACCCACCCCAATGACAACAGTTCCTCTCCATCTACACCTCCTGACCCCCCCATGACAACAGATGCTCTCCATCTACACCTCCTGACACCATCCAATGACAACAGTTCCGCTCCATCTACACCTACTGACCCCCCCAATGACAACAGATCCTCTACTTCTACACCTCCTGACCCCCCCATGACAACAGTTCCTCTCCATCTACACCTCCTGACACCATCCAATGACAACAGTTCCTCTCCATCTACACCTCCTGACCCCCAATGACAACAGTTCCTCTGATCTACACCTCCTGACCCCCCAATGACAACAGTTCCCCTCCATCTACACCTCCTGACCACCCCAATGACAACAGTTCCTCTACTTCTACACCTCCTGACCCCCCCAAGACAAAAGTTCCTCTCCATCTACACCTCCTGACACCATCCAATGACAACAGTTCCTCTCCATCTACACCTCCTGACCCCCAATGACAACAGTTCCTCTCCATCTACACCTCCTGACACCCCAATGACAACAGTTCCTCTCCATTTACACCTCCTGACCCCCAATGACAACAGTTCCTCTCCATCTACTCCTCCTGACATACAATGACAACAGTTCCTCTCCATCTACACCTCCTGACCCCCAATGACAACAGTTCCTCTCCATCTACACCTCCTGACACCCCAATGACAACAGTTCCTCTCCATTTACACCTCCTGACCCCCCAATGACAACTGTTCCTCTCCATCTACTCCTCCTGACATACAATGACAATAGTTCCTCACCATCTACACCTCCTGACACCCCCAATGACAACAGTTCCTCTCCATCTACACCTCCTGACCCCCCCATGACAACAGTTCCTCTCCAGCTACACCTCCTGACACCCCCAATGACATCAGTTCCTCTCCATCTACACCTCCTGGCCCCCCAATGACAACAGTTCCTCTCCAACTACACCTCCTGACCCCCAATGACAACAGTTCCTCTCCATTTACACCTCCAGATCCACCACAATGACAACAGTTCCTCTCCATCTACAGATCCTGACCCACCCATGACAACAGTTGCCCTCCATCTATACCTCCTGACCCCCCCATGACAACAGTTCCTCTCCATCTACACCTCCTGACACCATCCAATTTCAACAGTTCCTCTCAATCTACAACTCCTGACACCCCAATGACAACAGTTCCTCTCCATCAACACCTCCTGACCCCCCAATGACAACAGTTCCTCTCCATCTACTCCTCCTGACCCCCCAATGACAACAGTTCCTCTCCATCTACACCTCCTGAAACCCCATGACAACAGTTGCTCTCCAGCTACACCTCCTGACCCACCCAATGACAACAGTTGCTCTCCAACTACACCTCCTGACCCACCCAATGACAACAATTCCTCTCCAGCTACACCTCTTGACACACCCAATGACAACAGTTACTCTCCATCTACACCTCCTGACCCCCCCCAATGACAACAGTTCCTCTCCATCTACACCTCCTGAAACCCCATGACAACAGTTGCTCTCCATCTAAACCTCCTGACCCCCCCCAATGACAACAGTTCCTCTCCATCTACACCTCCTGACCCCCAATGACAACAGTTCCGCTCCATCTACAGCTCCAGACCCACCCCAATGACAACAGTTCCTCTCCATCTACACCTCCTGACCGCCCCAATGACAACAGATCCTCTCCATCTACACCTCCTGACCCCCCATGACAACAGTTCATCTCCAACTACACCACCTGAACCCCCATGACAACAGTTCCTCTCCATCTACACCTCCTGACACCATCCAATGACAACAGTTCCTCTCCATCTACAACTCCTGACCCCCAATGACAACAGATCCTCTCCATCTACACCTCCTGACACCCCAATGACAACAGTTCCTCTCCATTTACACCACCTGAACCCCCATGACAACAGTTCCTCTCCATCTACACCTCCTGACACCATCCAATGACAACAGTTCCTCTCCATCTACACCTCCAGACCCACCCCAATGACAACAGTTCCTCTCCATCTACACCTCCTGACCCCCCAATGACAACAGTTCCTCTCCATCTACACCTCCTGACCCCCTCCAATGACAACAGTTCCTCTCCATCTACACCTCCTGAACCCCCCCAATGACAACAGTTCCTCTCCATCTACACCTCCAGACCGCCCCAATGACAACAGTTCCTCTCCTTCTACACCACCTGAACCCCCATGACAACAGTACCTCTCCATCTACACCTCCTGACACCATCCAATGACAACAGTTCTTCTCCATCTACACCTCCTGACCCCCAATGACAACAGTTCCTCTCCATCTACACCTCCTGACCCCCCCATGACAACAGTTCCTCTCCAGCTACACCTCCTGACACCCCCAATGACATCAGTTCCTCTCCATCTACACCTCCTGACCCACCCAATAACAACAGTTCCACTCCATCTACAGCTCCTGACCCACCCAATGACAACAGTTGCTCTCCATCTACACCTCCTGACCCCCCCCAATTACAACAGTTCCTCTCCATCTACACCTCCTGACCCCCAATGACAACAGTTCCTCTCCATCTACAGCTCCAGACCCACCCCAATGACAACAGTTCCTCTCCATCTACACCTCCTGACCGCCCCAATGACAACAGTTCCTCTCCATCTACACCTCCTGACCCCCCATGACAACAGTTCATCTCCAACTACACCACCTGAACCCCCATGACAACAGTTCCTCTCCATCTACACCTCCTGACACCATCCAATGACAACAGTTCCTCTCCATCTACAACTCCTGACCCCCAATGACAACAGTTCCTCTCCATCTACACCTCCTGACACCCCAATGACAACAGTTCCTCTCCATCTACACCTCCTGACCCCCAATGACAACAGTTCCTCTCCATCTACTCCTCCTGACATACAATGACAACGGTTCCTCTCCATCTAGACCTCCAGACCCACCCCAATGACAACAGTTCCTCTCCATCTACACCTCCTGACCGCCCCAATGACAACAGTTCCTCTCCATCTACACCTCCTGACCGCCCCAATGACAACAGTTCCTCTCCTTCTACACCACCTGAACCCCCATGACAACAGTACCTCTCCATCTACACCTCCTGACACCATCCAATGACAACAGTTCTTCTCCATCTACACCTCCTGACCCCCAATGACAACAGTTCCTCTCCATCTACACCTCCTGACCCCCCCATGACAACAGTTCCTCTCCAGCTACACCTCCTGACACCCCCAATGACATCAGTTCCTCTCCATCTACACCTCCTGACCCACCCAATGACAACAGTTCCTCTCCATTTACACCTCCTGACCCCCCAATGACAACTGTTCCTCTCCATCTACTCCTCCTGACATACAATGACAATAGTTCCTCTCCATCTACACCTCCTGACACCCCCAATGACAACAGTTCCTCTCCATCTACACCTCCTGACCGCCCCAATGACAACAGTTCCTCTCCATCTACACCTCCAGACCCACCCCAATGACAACAGTTCCTCTCCATCTACACCTCCTGACCCCCCAATGACAACAGTTCCTCTCCATCTACACCTCCTGACCCCCTCCAATGACAACAGTTCCTCTCCATCTACACCTCCTGAACCCCCCCAATGACAACAGTTCCTCTCCATCTACACCTCCAGACCGCCCCAATGACAACAGTTCCTCTCCTTCTACACCACCTGAACCCCCATGACAACAGTACCTCTCCATCTACACCTCCTGACACCATCCAATGACAACAGTTCTTCTCCATCTACACCTCCTGACCCCCAATGACAACAGTTCCTCTCCATCTACACCTCCTGACCCCCCCATGACAACAGTTCCTCTCCAGCTACACCTCCTGACACCCCCAATGACATCAGTTCCTCTCCATTTACACCTCCTGACCCACCCAATAACAACAGTTCCACTCCATCTACAGCTCCTGACCCACCCAATGACAACAGTTGCTCTCCATCTACACCTCCTGACCCCCCCCAATTACAACAGTTCCTCTCCATCTACACCTCCTGACCCCCAATGACAACAGTTCCTCTCCATCTACAGCTCCAGACCCACCCCAATGACAACAGTTCCTCTCCATCTACACCTCCTGACCGCCCCAATGACAACAGTTCCTCTCCATCTACACCTCCTGACCCCCCATGACAACAGTTCATCTCCAACTACACCACCTGAACCCCCATGACAACAGTTCCTCTCCATCTACACCTCCTGACACCATCCAATGACAACAGTTCCTCTCCATCTACAACTCCTGACCCCCAATGACAACAGTTCCTCTCCATCTACACCTCCTGACACCCCAATGACAACAGTTCCTCTCCATCTACACCTCCTGACCCCCAATGACAACAGTTCCTCTCCATCTACTCCTCCTGACATACAATGACAACGGTTCCTCTCCATCTAGACCTCCAGACCCACCCCAATGACAACAGTTCCTCTCCATCTACACCTCCTGACCGCCCCAATGACAACAGTTCCTCTCCATCTACACCTCCTGACCGCCCCAATGACAACAGTTCCTCTCCTTCTACACCACCTGAACCCCCATGACAACAGTACCTCTCCATCTACACCTCCTGACACCATCCAATGACAACAGTTCTTCTCCATCTACACCTCCTGACCCCCAATGACAACAGTTCCTCTCCATCTACACCTCCTGACCCCCCCATGACAACAGTTCCTCTCCAGCTACACCTCCTGACACCCCCAATGACATCAGTTCCTCTCCATCTACACCTCCTGACCCACCCAATGACAACAGTTCCTCTCCATTTACACCTCCTGACCCCCCAATGACAACTGTTCCTCTCCATCTACTCCTCCTGACATACAATGACAATAGTTCCTCTCCATCTACACCTCCTGACACCCCCAATGACAACAGTTCCTCTCCATCTACACCTCCTGACCGCCCCAATGACAACAGTTCCTCTCCATCTACACCTCCTGACCCCCCATGACAACAGTTCATCTCCAACTACACCACCTGAACCCCCATGACAACAGTTCCTCTCCATCTACACCTCCTGACACCATCCAATGACAACAGTTCCTCTCCATCTACAACTCCTGACCCCCAATGACAACAGTTCCTCTCCATCTACACCTCCTGACACCCCAATGACAACAGTTCCTCTCCATCTACACCTCCTGACCCCCAATGACAACAGTTCCTTTCCATCTACTCCTCCTGACATACAATGACAACAGTTCCTCTCCATCTACACCTCCAGACCCACCCCAATGACAACAGTTCCTCTCCATCTACACCTCCTGACCGCCCCAATGACAACAGTTCCTCTCCATCTACACCTCCTGACCGCCCCAATGACAACAGTTCCTCTCCTTCTACACCACCTGAATCCCCATGACAACAGTACCTCTCCATCTACACCTCCTGACACCATCCAATGACAACAGTTCTTCTCCATCTACACCTCCTGACCCCCAATGACAACAGTTCCTCTCCATCTACACCTCCTGACCCCCCCATGACAACATTTCCTCTCCAGCTACACCTCTTGACACACCCAATGACAACAGTTACTCTCCATCTACACCTCCTGAACCCCCCCAATGACAACAGTTCCTCTCCATCTACAGCTCCAGACCCACCCCAATGACAACAGTTCCTCTCCTTCTACACATCCTGACCCCCAATGACAACAGTTCCTCTCCATCTACACCTCCTGACACCATCCAATGACAACAGTTCCTCTCCATCTACACCTCCTGACACCATCCAATGACAACAGTTCCTCTCCATCTACAACTCCTGACCCCCAATGACAACAGTTCCTCTCCATCTACACCTCCTGACCCCCCAATGACAACAGTTCCACTCCATCTACTCCGCCTGACATACAATGTCAACAGTTCCTCTCCATCTACACCTCCTGACCCCCCCATGACAACAGTTCCTCTCCATCTACACCTCCTGACACCCCCAATGACATCAGTTCCTCTCCATCTACACCTCCTGACCCCCCCCCCAATGACAACAGTTCCTCTCCATTTACACCTCCTGACCCCCAATGACAACAGTTCCTCTCCATCTACAGCTCCAGACCCACCCCAATGACAACAGTTCCTCTCCATCTACACCTCCTGACCGCCCCAATGACAACAGTTCCTCTCCATCTACACCTCCTGACCCCCCCACGACAACAGTTCATCTCCAACTACACCACCTGAACCCCCATGACAACAGTTCCTCTCCATCTACACCTCCTGACACCATCCAATGACAACAGTTCCTCTCCATCTACAACTCCTGACCCCCAATGACAACAGTTCCTCTCCATCTACACCTCCTGACACCCCAATGACAACAGTTCCTCTCCATTTACACCTCCTGACCCCCAATGACAACGGTTCCTCTCCATCTACACCTCCTGACCCCCCCATGACAACAGTTCCTCTCCAGCTACACCTCCTGACACCCCCAATGACATCAGTTCCTCTCCATCTACACCTCCTGACCCACCCAATGACAACAGTTCCTCTCCATCTACACCTCCTGACACAATCCAATGACAACAGTTCTTCTCCATCTACACCTCCTGACCCCCAATGACAACAGTTCCTCTCCATCTACACCTCCTGACCCCCCCATGACAACATTTCCTCTCCAGCTACACCTCCAGACACCCCCAATGACATCACTTCCTCTCCATCTACACCTCCTGACCCACCCAATGACAACAGTTCCTCGCCATCTACAGCTCCTGACCCACCCAATGACAACAGTTCCTCTCCATCTACACCTCCTGACCCCCCCAATGACAACAGTTCCTCTCCATCTACACCTCCTGACCGCCCCAATGACAACAGTTCCTCTCCATCTACACCTCCTGACCGCCCCAATGACAACAGTTCCTCTCCTTCTACACCACCTGAACCCCCATGACAACAGTACCTCTCCATCTACACCTCCTGACACCATCCAATGACAACATTTCTTCTCCATCTACACCTCCTGACCCCCAATGACAACAGTTCCTCTCCATATACACCTCCTGACCCCCCCATGACAACAGTTCCTCTCCAGCTACACCTCCTGACACCCCCAATGACATCAGTTCCTCTCCATCTACACCTCCTGACCCACCAATGACAACAGTTCCTCTCCTTCTACACATCCTAACCCCCAATGACAACAGTTCCTCTCCATCTACACCTCCAGATCCACCCCAGTGACAACAGTTCCTCTCCATCTACAGATCCTGACCCACCCATGACAACAGTTCCCCTCCATCTATAACTCCTGACCCCCCCATGACAACAGTTCCTCTCCATCTACACCTCCTGACACCATCCAATGACAACAGTTCCTCTCAATCTACAACTCCTGACACCCCAATGACAACAGTTCCTCTCCATCTACACCTCATGACCCCCCAATGACAACAGTTCCTCTCCATCTACACCTCCTGAAACCCCATGACAACAGTTGCTCTCCATCTACACCTCCTGACCCACCCAATGACAACAGTTGCTCTCCTTCTACACCTCCTGACCCACCCAATGACAACAGTTCCTCTCCAGCTACACCTCTTGACACACCCAATGACAACAGTTACTCTCCATCTACACCTCCTGACCCCCCCCAATGACAACAGTTCCTCTCCATCTACACCTCCTGAAACCCCATGACAACAGTTGCTCTCCATCTACACCTCCTGACCAACCCAATGACAACAGTTGCTCTCCATCTACACCTCCTGACCCACCCAATGACAACAGTTCCTCTCCAGCTACACCTCTTGACACACCCAATGACAACAGTTACTCTCCATCTACACCTCCTGACCCCCCCCCAATGACAACAGTTCCTCTCCATCTACACCTACTGACCCCCAATGACAACAGTTCCTCTCCATCTACAGCTCCAGACCCACCCCAATGACAACAGTTCCTCTCCTTCTACACATCCTGACCCCCAATGACAACAGTTCCTCTCCATCTACACCTCCTGACACCATCCAATGACAACAGTTCCTCTCCATCTACACCTCCTGACACCATCCAATGACAACAGTTCCTCTCCATCTACAACTCCTGACCCCCAATGACAACAGTTCCTCTCCATCTACACCTCCTGACCCCCCAATGACAACAGTTCCACTCCATCTACTCCGCCTGACATACAATGTCAACAGTTCCTCTCCATCTACACCTCCTGACCCCCCCATGACAACAGTTCCTCTCCATCTACACCTCCTGACACCCCCAATGACATCAGTTCCTCTCCATCTACACCTCCTGACCCCCCCCAATGACAACAGTTCCTCTCCATTTACACCTCCTGACCCCCAATGACAACAGTTCCTCTCCATCTACAGCTCCAGACCCACCCCAATGACAACAGTTCCTCTCCATCTACACCTCCTGACCTCCCCAATGACAACAGTTCCTCTCCATCTACACCTCCTGACCCCCCCATGACAACAGTTCATCTCCAACTACACCACCTGAACCCCCATGACAACAGTTCCTCTCCATCTACACCTCCTGACACCATCCAATGACAACAGTTCCTCTCCATCTACAACTCCTGACCCCCAATGACAACAGTTCCTCTCCATCTACACCTCCTGACACCCCAATGACAACAGTTCCTCTCCATTTACACCTCCTGACCCCCAATGACAACAGTTCCTCTCCATCTACACCTCCTGACCCCCCCATGACAACAGTTCCTCTCCAGCTACACCTCCTGACACCCCCAATGACATCAGTTCCTCTCCATCTACACCTCCTGACCCACCCAATGACAACAGTTCCTCTCCATCTGCAGCTCCTGACCCACACAATGACAACAGTTCCTCTCCATCTACACCTCCTGAACCCCCCCAATGACAACAGTTCCTCTCCATCTACACCTCCTGACACCCCAATGACAAAAGTTCCTCTCCATTTACACCTCCTGACCCCCAATGACAACAGTTCCTCGCCATCTACTCCTCCTGACATACAATGACAACAGTTCCTCTCCATCTACACCTCCAGACCCACCCCAATGACAACAGTTCCTCTCCATCTACACCTCCTGACCGCCCCAATGACAACAGTTCCTCTCCATCTACACCTCCTGACCGCCCCAATGACAACAGTTCCTCTCCTTCTACACCACCTGAACCCCCATGACAACAGTACCTCTCCATCTACACCTCCTGACACCATCCAATGACAACAGTTCTTCTCCATCTACACCTCCTGACCCCCAATGACAACAGTTCCTCTCCATCTACACCTCCTGACCCCCCATGACAACAGTTCATCTACAACTACACCACCTGAACCCCCATGACAACAGTTCCTCTCCATCGACACCTCCTGACACCATCCAATGACAACAGTTCCTCTCCATCTACAACTCCTGACACCCCAATGACAACAGTTCCTCTCCATCTACACCTCATGACCCCCCAATGACAACAGTTCCTCTCCATCTACACCTCCTGAAACCCCATGACAACAGTTGCTCTCCATCTACACCTCCTGACCCACCCAATGACAACAGTTGCTCTCCTTCTACACCTCCTGACCCACCCAATGACAACAGTTCCTCTCCAGCTACACCTCTTGACACACCCAATGACAACAGTTACTCTCCATCTACACCTCCTGACCCCCCCCAATGACAACAGTTCCTCTCCATCTACACCTCCTGAAACCCCATGACAACAGTTGCTCTCCATCTACACCTCCTGACCAACCCAATGACAACAGTTGCTCTCCATCTACACCTCCTGACCCACCCAATGACAACAGTTCCTCTCCAGCTACACCTCTTGACACACCCAATGACAACAGTTACTCTCCATCTACACCTCCTGACCCCCCCCCAATGACAACAGTTCCTCTCCATCTACACCTACTGACCCCCAATGACAACAGTTCCTCTCCATCTACAGCTCCAGACCCACCCCAATGACAACAGTTCCTCTCCTTCTACACATCCTGACCCCCAATGACAACAGTTCCTCTCCATCTACACCTCCTGACACCATCCAATGACAACAGTTCCTCTCCATCTACACCTCCTGACACCATCCAATGACAACAGTTCCTCTCCATCTACAACTCCTGACCCCCAATGACAACAGTTCCTCTCCATCTACACCTCCTGACCCCCCAATGACAACAGTTCCACTCCATCTACTCCGCCTGACATACAATGTCAACAGTTCCTCTCCATCTACACCTCCTGACCCCCCCATGACAACAGTTCCTCTCCATCTACACCTCCTGACACCCCCAATGACATCAGTTCCTCTCCATCTACACCTCCTGACCCCCCCCCAATGACAACAGTTCCTCTCCATTTACACCTCCTGACCCCCAATGACAACAGTTCCTCTCCATCTACAGCTCCAGACCCACCCCAATGACAACAGTTCCTCTCCATCTACACCTCCTGACCTCCCCAATGACAACAGTTCCTCTCCATCTACACCTCCTGACCCCCCCATGACAACAGTTCATCTCCAACTACACCACCTGAACCCCCATGACAACAGTTCCTCTCCATCTACACCTCCTGACACCATCCAATGACAACAGTTCCTCTCCATCTACAACTCCTGACCCCCAATGACAACAGTTCCTCTCCATCTACACCTCCTGACACCCCAATGACAACAGTTCCTCTCCATTTACACCTCCTGACCCCCAATGACAACAGTTCCTCTCCATCTACACCTCCTGACCCCCCCATGACAACAGTTCCTCTCCAGCTACACCTCCTGACACCCCCAATGACATCAGTTCCTCTCCATCTACACCTCCTGACCCACCCAATGACAACAGTTCCTCTCCATCTGCAGCTCCTGACCCACACAATGACAACAGTTCCTCTCCATCTACACCTCCTGAACCCCCCCAATGACAACAGTTCCTCTCCATCTACACCTCCTGACACCCCAATGACAAAAGTTCCTCTCCATTTACACCTCCTGACCCCCAATGACAACAGTTCCTCGCCATCTACTCCTCCTGACATACAATGACAACAGTTCCTCTCCATCTACACCTCCAGACCCACCCCAATGACAACAGTTCCTCTCCATCTACACCTCCTGACCGCCCCAATGACAACAGTTCCTCTCCATCTACACCTCCTGACCGCCCCAATGACAACAGTTCCTCTCCTTCTACACCACCTGAACCCCCATGACAACAGTACCTCTCCATCTACACCTCCTGACACCATCCAATGACAACAGTTCTTCTCCATCTACACCTCCTGACCCCCAATGACAACAGTTCCTCTCCATCTACACCTCCTGACCCCCCATGACAACAGTTCATCTACAACTACACCACCTGAACCCCCATGACAACAGTTCCTCTCCATCGACACCTCCTGACACCATCCAATGACAACAGTTCCTCTCCATCTACAACTCCTGACCCCCAATGACAACAGTTCCTCTCCATCTACTCCTCCTGACATACAATGACAACAGTTCCTCTCCATCTACACCTCCAGACCCACCCCAATGACAACAGTTCCTCTCCATCTACACCTCCTGACCCCCCAATGACAACAGTTCCTCTCCATCTACACCACCTGAACCCCCATGACAACAGTACCTCTCCAACTACACCACCTGACACCATCCAATGACAACAGTTCTTCTCCATCTACACCTCCGGACCCCCAATGACAACAGTTCCTCTCCATCTACACCTCCTGACCCCCCCATGACAACAGTTCCTCTCCAGCTACACCTCCTGACACCCCCAATGACATCAGTTCCTCTCCATCTACACCTCCTGACCCACCAATGACAACAGTTCCTCTCCTTCTACACATCCTGACCCCCAATGACAACAGTTCCTCTCCATCTACACCTCCAGATCCACCCCAGTGACAACAGTTCCTCTCCATCTACAGATCCTGACCCACCCATGACAACAGTTCCCCTCCATCTATAACTCCTGACCCCCCCATGACAACAGTTCCTCTCCATCTACACCTCCTGACACCATCCAATGACAACAGTTCCTCTCAATCTACAACTCCTGACACCCCAATGACAACAGTTCCTCTCCATCTACACCTCCTGACCCCCCAATGACAACAGTTCCTCTCCATCTACACCTCCTGACCCCCCAATGACAACAGTTCCTCTCCATCTACACCTCCTGACCCCCCAGTGACAACAGTTCCTCTCCATCTACACCTCCTGAAACCCCATGACAACAGTTGCTCTCCATCTACACCTCCTGACCCACCCAATGAGAACAGTTGCTCTCCATCTACACCTCCTGACCCACCCAATGACATCAGTTCCTCTCCAGCTACACCTCTTGACACACCCAATGACAACAGTTACTCTCCATCTACACCTCCTGACCCCCCCCAATGACAACAGTTCCTCTCCATCTACACCTCCTGACCCCCAATGACAACAGTTCCTCTCCATCTACACCTCCTGACACCCCAATGACAACAGTTCCTCTCCATCTACACCTCCTGACCCCCAATGACAACAGTTCCTCTCCATCTACACCTCCTGACCCCCCCATGCCAACAGTTCCTCTCCAGCTACACCTCCTGACACCCCCAATGACATCAGTTCCTCTCCATCTACACCTCCTGACCCACCAATGACAACAGTTCCTCTCCTTCTACACATCCTGACCCCCAATGACAACAGTTCCTCTCCATCTACACCTCCAGTTCCACCCCAGTGACAACAGTTCCTCTCCATCTACAGATCCTGACCCACCCATGACAACAGTTCCCCTCCATCTATAACTCCTGACCCACCCATGACAACAGTTCCTCTCCATCTACACCTCCTGACACCATCCAATGACAACAGTTCCTCTCCATCTACACCTCCTGAAACCCCATGACAACAGTTGCTCTCCATCTACACCTCCTGACCCACCCAATGACAACAGTTGCTCTCCATCTACACCTCCTGACCCACCCAATGACAACAGTTCCTCTCCAGCTACACCTCTTGACACACCCAATGACAACAGTTACTCTCCATCTACACCTCCTGACCCCCCCCCAATGACAACAGTTCCTCTCCGTCTACACCTCCTGAAACCCCATGACAACAGTTGCTCTCCATCTACACCTCCTGACCCACCCAATGACAACAGTTGCTCTCCATCTACACCTACTGACCCACCCAATGACAACAGATCCTCTCCAGCTACACCTCTTGACACACCCAATGACAACAGTTACTCTCCATCTACACCTCCTGACCCCCCCCCAATGACAACAGTTCCTCTCCATCTACACCTCCTGACCCCCAATGACAACAGTTCCTCTCCATCTACAGCTCCAGACCCACCCCAATGACAACAGTTCCTCTCCATCTACACCTCCTGACCGCCCCAATGACAACAGTTCCTCTCCATCTACACCTCCTGACCCCCCATGACAGCAGTTCATCTCCAACTACACCACCTGAACCCCCATGACAACAGTTCCTCTGCATCTACACCTCCTGACACCATCCAATGACAACAGTTCCTCTCCATCTACAACTCCTGACCCCCAATGACAACAGTTCCTCTCCATCTACACCTCCTGACACCCCAATGACAACAGTTCCTCTCCATTTACACCTCCTGACCCCCAATGACAACAGTTCCTCTCCATCTACTCCTCCTGACATACAATGACAACAGTTCCTCTCCATCTACACCACCAGACCCACCCCAATGACAACAGTTCCTCTCCATCTACACCTCCTGACCGCCCCAATGACAACAGTTCCTCTCCATCTACACCTCCTGACCGCCCCAATGACAAAAGTTCCTCTCCTTCTACACCACCTGAACCCCCATGACAACAGTACCTCTCCATCTACACCACATGACACCATCCAATGACAACAGTTCTTCTCCATCTACACCTCCGGACCCCCAATGACAACAGTTCCTCTCCATCTACACCTCCTGACCCCCCCATGACAACAGTTCCTCTCCAGCTACACCTCCTGACACCCCCAATGACATCAGTTCCTCTCCATCTACACCTCCTGACCCACCAATGACAACAGTTCCTCTCCTTCTACACATCCTGACCCCCAATGACAACAGTTCCTCTCCATCTACACCTCCAGATCCACCCCAGTGACAACAGTTCCTCTCCATCTACAGATCCTGACCCACCCATGACAACAGTTCCCCTCCATCTATAACTCCTGACCCCCCCATGACAACAGTTCCTCTCCATCTACACCTCCTGACACCATCCAATGACAACAGTTCCTCTCAATCTACAACTCCTGACACCCCAATGACATCAGTTCCTCTCCATCTACACCTCCTGACCCCCCAATGACAACAGTTCCTCTCCTTCTATACCACCTGAACCCCCATGACAACAGTACCTCTCCATCTACACCACATGACACCATCCAATGACAACAGTTCTTCTCCATCTACACCTCCTGACCCCCAATGACAACAGTTCCTCTCCATCTACAACTCCTGACCCCCCCATGACAACAGTTCCTCTCCAGCTACACCTCCTGACACCCCCAATGACATCAGTTCCTCTCCATCTACACCTCCTGACCCACCAATGACAACAGTTCCTCTCCATCTACACCTCCTGACACCCCCAATGACATCAGTTCCTCTCCATCTACACCTCCTGACCCACCAATGACAACAGTTCCTCTCCTTCTACACATCCTGACCCCCAATGACAACAGTTCCTCTCCATCTACACCTCCAGATCCACCCCAGTGACAACAGTTCCTCTCCATCTACAGATCCTGACCCACCCATGACAACAGTTCCCCTCCATCTATAACTCCTGACCCCCCCATGACAACAGTTCCTCTCCATCTACACCTCCTGACACCATCCAATGACAACAGTTCCTCTCAATCTACAACTCCTGACACCCCAATGACAACAGTTCCTCTCCATCTACACCTCCTGACCCCCCAATGACAACAGTTCCTCTCCATCTACACCTCCTGACCCCCCAATGACAACAGTTCCTCTCCATCTACACCTCCTGACCCCCCAGTGACAACAGTTCCTCTCCATCTACACCTCCTGAAACCCCATGACAACAGTTGCTCTCCATCTACACCTCCTGACCCACCCAATGAGAACAGTTGCTCTCCATCTACACCTCCTGACCCACCCAATGACATCAGTTCCTCTCCAGCTACACCTCTTGACACACCCAATGACAACAGTTACTCTCCATCTACACCTCCTGACCCCCCCCAATGACAACAGTTCCTCTCCATCTACACCTCCTGACCCCCAATGACAACAGTTCCTCTCCATCTACACCTCCTGACACCCCAATGACAACAGTTCCTCTCCATCTACACCTCCTGACCCCCAATGACAACAGTTCCTCTCCATCTACACCTCCTGACCCCCCCATGCCAACAGTTCCTCTCCAGCTACACCTCCTGACACCCCCAATGACATCAGTTCCTCTCCATCTACACCTCCTGACCCACCAATGACAACAGTTCCTCTCCTTCTACACATCCTGACCCCCAATGACAACAGTTCCTCTCCATCTACACCTCCAGTTCCACCCCAGTGACAACAGTTCCTCTCCATCTACAGATCCTGACCCACCCATGACAACAGTTCCCCTCCATCTATAACTCCTGACCCACCCATGACAACAGTTCCTCTCCATCTACACCTCCTGACACCATCCAATGACAACAGTTCCTCTCAATCTACAACTCCTGACACCACAATGACAACAGTTCCTCTCCATCTACACCTCCTGACCCCCCAATGACAACAGTTCCTCTCCATCTACACCTCCTGAAACCCCATGACAACAGTTGCTCTCCATCTACACCTCCTGACCCACCCAATGACAACAGTTGCTCTCCATCTACACCTCCTGACCCACCCAATGACAACAGTTCCTCTCCAGCTACACCTCTTGACACACCCAATGACAACAGTTACTCTCCATCTACACCTCCTGACCCCCCCCCCAATGACAACAGTTCCTCTCCGTCTACACCTCCTGAAACCCCATGACAACAGTTGCTCTCCATCTACACCTCCTGACCCACCCAATGACAACAGTTGCTCTCCATCTACACCTACTGACCCACCCAATGACAACAGATCCTCTCCAGCTACACCTCTTGACACACCCAATGACAACAGTTACTCTCCATCTACACCTCCTGACCCCCCCCCAATGACAACAGTTCCTCTCCATCTACACCTCCTGACCCCCAATGACAACAGTTCCTCTCCATCTACAGCTCCAGACCCACCCCAATGACAACAGTTCCTCTCCATCTACACCTCCTGACCGCCCCAATGACAACAGTTCCTCTCCATCTACACCTCCTGACCCCCCATGACAGCAGTTCATCTCCAACTACACCACCTGAACCCCCATGACAACAGTTCCTCTGCATCTACACCTCCTGACACCATCCAATGACAACAGTTCCTCTCCATCTACAACTCCTGACCCCCAATGACAACAGTTCCTCTCCATCTACACCTCCTGACACCCCAATGACAACAGTTCCTCTCCATTTACACCTCCTGACCCCCAATGACAACAGTTCCTCTCCATCTACTCCTCCTGACATACAATGACAACAGTTCCTCTCCATCTACACCACCAGACCCACCCCAATGACAACAGTTCCTCTCCATCTACACCTCCTGACCGCCCCAATGACAACAGTTCCTCTCCATCTACACCTCCTGACCGCCCCAATGACAAAAGTTCCTCTCCTTCTACACCACCTGAACCCCCATGACAACAGTACCTCTCCATCTACACCACATGACACCATCCAATGACAACAGTTCTTCTCCATCTACACCTTCGGACCCCCAATGACAACAGTTCCTCTCCATCTACACCTCCTGACCCCCCCATGACAACAGTTCCTCTCCAGCTACACCTCCTGACACCCCCAATGACATCAGTTCCTCTCCATCTACACCTCCTGACCCACCAATGACAACAGTTCCTCTCCTTCTACACATCCTGACCCCCAATGACAACAGTTCCTCTCCATCTACACCTCCAGATCCACCCCAGTGACAACAGTTCCTCTCCATCTACAGATCCTGACCCACCCATGACAACAGTTCCCCTCCATCTATAACTCCTGACCCCCCCATGACAACAGTTCCTCTCCATCTACACCTCCTGACACCATCCAATGACAACAGTTCCTCTCAATCTACAACTCCTGACACCCCAATGACATCAGTTCCTCTCCATCTACACCTCCTGACCCCCCAATGACAACAGTTCCTCTCCTTCTATACCACCTGAACCCCCATGACAACAGTACCTCTCCATCTACACCACATGACACCATCCAATGACAACAGTTCTTCTCCATCTACACCTCCTGACCCCCAATGACAACAGTTCCTCTCCATCTACACCTCCTGACCCCCCCATGACAACAGTTCCTCTCCAGCTACACCTCCTGACACCCCCAATGACATCAGTTCCTCTCCATCTACACCTCCTGACCCACCAATGACAACAGTTCCTCTCCTTCTACACATCCTGACCCCCAATGACAACAGTTCCTCTCCATCTACACCTCCAGATCCACCCCAGTGACAACAGTTCCTCTCCATCTACAGATCCTGACCCACCCATGACAACAGTTCCCCTCCATCTATAACTCCTGACCCCCCCATGACAACAGTTCCTCTCCATCTACACCTCCTGACACCATCCAATGACAACAGTTCCTCTCAATCTACAACTCCTGACACCCCAATGACAACAGTTCCTCTCCATCTACACCTCATGACCCCCCAATGACAACAGTTCCTCTCCATCTACACCTCCTGAAACCCCATGACAACAGTTGCTCTCCATCTACACCTCCTGACCCACCCAATGACAACAGTTGCTCTCCTTCTACACCTCCTGACCCACCCAATGACAACAGTTCCTCTCCAGCTACACCTCTTGACACACCCAATGACAACAGTTACTCTCCATCTACACCTCCTGACCCCCCCCAATGACAACAGTTCCTCTCCATCTACACCTCCTGAAACCCCATGACAACAGTTGCTCTCCATCTACACCTCCTGACCAACCCAATGACAACAGTTGCTCTCCATCTACACCTCCTGACCCACCCAATGACAACAGTTCCTCTCCAGCTACACCTCTTGACACACCCAATGACAACAGTTACTCTCCATCTACACCTCCTGACCCCCCCCAATGACAACAGTTCCTCTCCATCTACACCTACTGACCCCCAATGACAACAGTTCCTCTCCATCTACAGCTCCAGACCCACCCCAATGACAACAGTTCCTCTCCTTCTACACATCCTGACCACCAATGACAACAGTTCCTCTCCATCTACACCTCCTGACACCATCCAATGACAACAGTTCCTCTCCATCTACACCTCCTGACACCATCCAATGACAACAGTTCCTCTCCATCTACAACTCCTGACCCCCAATGACTACAGTTCCTCTCCATCTACACCTCCTGACCCCCCAATGACAACAGTTCCACTCCATCTACTCCGCCTGACATACAATGTCAACAGTTCCTCTCCATCTACACCTCCTGACCCCCCCATGACAACAGTTCCTCTCCATCTACACCTCCTGACACCCCCAATGACATCAGTTCCTCTCCATCTACACCTCCTGACCCCCCCCAATGACAACAGTTCCTCTCCATTTACACCTCCTGACCCCCAATGACAACAGTTCCTCTCCATCTACAGCTCCAGACCCACCCCAATGACAACAGTTCCTCTCCATCTACAACTCCTGACCGCCCCAATGAGAACAGTTCCTCTCCATCTACACCTCCTGACCCCCCCATGACAACAGTTCATCTCCAACTACACCACCTGAACCCCCATGACAACAGTTCCTCTCCATCTACACCTCCTGACACCATCCAATGACAACAGTTCCTCTCCATCTACAACTCCTGACACCCCAATGACAACAGTTCCTCTCCATTTACACCTCCTGACCCGCAATGACAACAGTTCCTCTCCATTTACACCTCCTGACCCCCAATGACAACAGTTACTCTCCATCTACACCTCCTGACCCCCCCATGACAACAGTTCCTCTCCAGCTACACCTCCTGACACCCCAATGACAACAGTTCCTCTCCATTTACACCTCCTGACTCACCAATGACAACAGTTCCTCTCCATCTACACCTCCTGACCCCCAATGACAACAGTTCCTCTCCATCTACACCTCCTGACACCCCAATGACAACAGTTCCTCTCCATTTACACCTCCTGACCCCCAATGACAACAGTTCCTCTCCATCTACACCTCCTGACCCCCCCATGACAACAGTTCCTCTCCAGCTACACCTCCTGACACCCCCAATGACATCAGTTCCTCTCCATCTACACCTCCTGACCCACCCAATGACAACAGTTCCTCTCCATCTACACCTCCTGACCCCCCCCAATGACAACAGTTCCTCTCCATCTACACCTCCTGACACCCCAATGACAACAGTTCCTCTCCATTTACACCTCCTGACCCCCAATGACAACAGTTCCTCGCCATCTACTCCTCCTGACATACAATGACAACAGTTTCTCTCGATCTACACCTCCAGACCAACCCCAATGACAACAGTTCCTCTCCATCTACACCTCCTGACCGCCCCAATGACAACAGTTCCTCTCCATCTACACCTCCTGACCGCCCCAATGACAACAGTTCCTCTCCTTCTACACCACCTGAACCCCCATGACAACAGTACCTCTCCATCTACACCTCCTGACACCATCCAATGACAACAGTTCTTCTCCATCTACACCTCCTGACACCATCCAATGACAACAGTTCCTCTCCATCTACAACTCCTGACCCCCAATGACTACAGTTCCTCTCCATCTACAGCTCCAGACCCACCCCAATGACAACAGTTCCTCTCCTTCTACACATCCTGACCACCAATGACAACAGTTCCTCTCCATCTACACCTCCTGACACCATCCAATGACAACAGTTCCTCTCCATCTACACCTCCTGACACCATCCAATGACAACAGTTCCTCTCCATCTACAACTCCTGACCCCCAATGACTACAGTTCCTCTCCATCTACACCTCCTGACCCCCCAATGACAACAGTTCCACTCCATCTACTCCGCCTGACATACAATGTCAACAGTTCCTCTCCATCTACACCTCCTGACCCCCCCATGACAACAGTTCCTCTCCATCTACACCTCCTGACACCCCCAATGACATCAGTTCCTCTCCATCTACACCTCCTGACCCCCCCCAATGACAACAGTTCCTCTCCATTTACACCTCCTGACCCCCAATGACAACAGTTCCTCTCCATCTACAGCTCCAGACCCACCCCAATGACAACAGTTCCTCTCCATCTACACCTCCTGACCGCCCCAATGACAAGAGTTCCTCTCCATCTACACCTCCTGACCCCCGCATGACAACAGTTCATCTCCAACTACACCACCTGAACCCCCATGACAACAGTTCCTCTCCATCTACACCTCCTGACACCATCCAATGACAACAGTTCCTCTCCATCTACAACTCCTGACCCCCAATGACAACAGTTCCTCTCCATCTACACCTCCTGACACCCCAATGACAACAGTTCCTCTCCATTTACACCTCCTGACCCCCAATGACAACAGTTCCTCTCCATCTACACCTCCTGACCCCCCCCAATGACAACAGTTCCTCTCCATCTACACCTCCTGACACCCCAATGACAACAGTTCCTCACCATTTACACCTCCTGACCCCCAATGACAACAGTTCCTCGCCATCTACTCCTCCTGACATACAATGACAACAGTTCCTCTCCATCTACACCTCCTGACCCCCCCATGACAACAGTTCCTCTCCATCTACACCTCCTGACACCCCCAATGACATCAGTTCCTCTCCATCTACACCTCCTGACCCCCCCCAATGACAACAGTTCCTCTCCATTTACACCTCCTGACCCCCAATGACAACAGTTCCTCTCCATCTACAGCTCCAGACCCACCCCAATGACAACAGTTCCTCTCCATCTACACCTCCTGACCGCCCCAATGACAACAGTTCCTCTCCATCTACACCTCCTGACCCCCCCATGACAACAGTTCATCTCCAACTACACCACCTGAACCCCCATGACAACAGTTCCTCTCCATCTACACCTCCTGACACCATCCAATGACAACAGTTCCTCTCCTTCTACAACTCCTGACCCCCAATGACAACAGTTCCTCTCCATCTACACCTCCTGACACCCCAATGACAACAGTTCCTCTCCATTTACACCTCCTGACCCCCAATGACAACAGTTCCTCTCCATCTACACCTCCTGACCCCCCCCAATGACAACAGTTCCTCTCCATCTACACCTCCTGACACCCCAATGACAACAGTTCCTCTCCATTTACACCTCCTGACCCCCAATGACAACAGTTCCTCGCCATCTACTCCTCCTGACATACAATGACAACAGTTTCTCTCGATCTACACCTCCAGACCCACCCCAATGACAACAGTTCCTCTCCATCTACACCTCCTGACCGCCCCAATGACAACAGTTCCTCTCCATCTACACCTCCTGACCGCCCCAATGACAACAGTTCCTCTCCTTCTACACCACCTGAACCCCCATGACAACAGTACCTCTCCATCTACACCTCCTGACACCATCCAATGACAACAGTTCTTCTCCATCTACACCTCCTGACCCCCAATGACAACAGTTCCTCTCCATCTACACCTCCTGACCCCCCATGACAACAGTTCATCTACAACTACACCACCTGAACCCCCATGACAACAGTTCCTCTCCATCTACACCTCCTGACACCATCCAATGACAACAGTTCCTCTCCATCTACAACTCCTGACCCCCAATGACAACAGTTCCTCTCCATCTACACCTCCTGACACCCCAATGACAACAGTTCCTCTCCATTTAAACCTCCTGACCCCCAATGACAACAGATCCTCTCCATCTACTCCTCCTGACATACAATGACAACAGTTCCTCTCCATCTACACCTCCAGACCCACCCCAATGACAACAGTTCCTCTCCATCTACACCTCCTGACCCCCCAATGACAACAGTTGCTCTCCATCTACACCTCCTGACCACCCCAATGACAACAGTTCCTCTCCTTCTACACCACCTGAACCCCCATGACAACAGTACCTCTCCATCTACACCACCTGACACCATCCAATGACAACAGTTCTTCTCCATCTACACCTCCGGACCCCCAATGACAACAGTTCCTCTCCATCTACACCTCCTGACCCCCCATGACAACAGTTCCTCTCCAGCTACACCTCCTGACACCCCCAATGACATCAGTTCCTCTCCATCTACACCTCCTGACCCACCAATGACAACAGTTCCTCTCCTTCTACACGTCCTGACCCCCAATGACAACAGTTCCTCTCCATCTACACCTCCAGATCCACCCCAGTGACAACAGTTCCTCTCCATCTACAGATCCTGACCCCCCAATGACAACAGTTCCTCTCCTTCTATACCACCTGAACCCCCATGACAACAGTACCTCTCCATCTACACCACATGACACCATCCAATGACAACAGTTCTTCTCCATCTACACCTCCTGACCCCCAATGACAACAGTTCCTCTCCATCTACACCTCCTGACCCCCCAGTGACAACAGTTCCTCTCCATCTACACCTCCTGACCCCCCAATGACAACAGTTCCTCTCCATCTACACCTCCTGACCCACCCAATGAGAACAGTTGCTCTCCATCTACACCTCCTGACCAACCCAATGACAACAGTTCCTCTCCAGCTACACCTCTTGACACACCCAATGACAACAGTTACTCTCCATCTACACCTCCTGACCCCCCCCCAATGACAACAGTTCCTCTCCATCTACACCTCCTGACCCCCAATGACAACAGTTCCTCTCCTTCTACACCACCTGAACCCCCATGACAACAGTTCCTCTCCATCTACACCTCCTGACACCATCCAATGACAACAGTTCCTCTCCATCTACACCTCCTGACCCCCAATGACAACAGTTCCTCACCATCTACACCTCCTGACCCCACAACGACAACAGTTCCCCTCCATCTAAACCTCCTGACCCCCCCAATGACAACAGTTCCTCTCCTTCTACACCTCCTGACATCCCCAAGACAACAGTTCCTCTCCATCTACACCTCCTGACACCATCCAATGACAACAGTTCCTCTCCATCTACAAATCCTGACCCCCCAATGACAACAGTTCCTCTCCATCTACTCCGCCTGACATACAATGTCAACAGTTCCTCTCAATCTACAACTCCTGACACCCCAATGACAACAGTTCCTCTCCATCTACACCTCCTGACCCCCCAATGACAACAGTTCCTCTCCATCTACACCTCCTGACACCATCCAATGACAACAGTTCCTCTCCATCTACACCTCCTGACCCCCAATGACAACAGTTCCTCACCATCTACACCTCCTGACCCCCAATGACAACAGTTCCTCTCCATCTACACCTCCTGACCCCCCATGACAACAGTTCATCTACAACTACACCACCTGAACCCCCATGACAACAGTTCCTCTCCATCTACACCTCCTGACACCATCCAATGACAACAGTTCCTCTCCATCTACAACTCCTGACCCCCAATGACAACAGTTCCTCTCCATCTACACCTCCTGACACCCCAATGACAACAGTTCCTCTCCATTTAAACCTCATGACCCCCAATAACAACAGTTCCGCTCCATCTACTCCTCCTGACATACAATGACAACAGTTCCTCTCCATCTACTCCTCCAGACCCACCCCAATGACAACAGTTCCTCTCCATCTACACCTCCTGACCCCCCAATGACAACAGTTCCTCTCCATCTACAGCTCCTGACCGCCCCAATGACAACAGTTCCTCTCCTTCTACACCACCTGAACCCCCATGACAACAGTACCTCTCCATCTACACCACCTGACACCATCCAATGACAACAGTTCTTCTCCATCTACACCTCCGGACCCCCAATGACAACAGTTCCTCTCCATCTACACCTCCTGACCCCCCATGACAACAGTTCCTCTCCAGCTACACCTCCTGACACCCCCAATGACATCAGTTCCTCTCCATCTACACCTCCTGACCCACCAATGACAACAGTTCCTCTCCTTCTACACATCCTGACCCCCAATGACAACAGTTCCTCTCCATCTACACCTCCAGATCCACCCCAGTGTCAACAGTTCCTCTCCATCTACACCTCCTGACCGCCCCAATGACAACAGTTCCTCTCCTTCTACACCACCTGAACCCCCATGACAACAGTACCTTTCCATCTACACCTCCTGACACCATCCAATGACAACAGTTCTTCTCCATCTACACCTCCTGACCCCCAATGACAACAGTTCCTCTCCATCTACACCTCCTGACCCCCCATGACAACAGTTCATCTACAACTACACCACCTGAACCCCCATGACAACAGTTCCTCTCCATCTGCACCTCCTGACACCATCCAATGACAACAGTTCCTCTCCATCTACAACTCCTGACCCCAATGACAACAGTTCCTCTCCATCTACACCTCCTGACACCCCAATGACAACAGTTCCTCTCCATTTAAACCTCCTGACCCCCAATGACAACAGTTCCTCTCCATCTACTCCTCCTGACATACAATGACAACAGTTCCTCTCCATCTACACCTCCAGACCCACCCCAATGACAACAGTTCCTCTCCATCTACACCTCCTGACCCCCCAATGACAACAGTTCCTCTCCATCTACACCTCCTGACCGCCCCAATGACAACAGTTCCTCTCCTTCTACACCACCTGAACCCCCATGACAACAGTACCTCTCCATCTACACCACCTGACACCATCCAATGACAACAGTTCTTCTCCATCTACACCTCCGGACCCCCAATGACAACAGTTCCTCTCCATCTACACCTCCTGACCCCCCATGACAACAGTTCCTCTCCAGCTACACCTCCTGACACCCCCAATGACATCAGTTCCTCTCCATCTACACCTCCTGACCCACCAATGACAACAGTTCCTCTCCTTCTACACATCCTGACCCCCAATGACAACAGTTCCTCTCCATCTACACCTCCAGATCCACCCCAGTGACAACAGTTCCTCTCCATCTACAGATCCTGAACCCCCAATGACAACAGTTCCTCTCCATCTACAACTCCTGACCCCCAATGACAACAGTTCCTCTCCATCTACACCTCCTGACACCCCAATGACAACAGTTCCTCTCCATTTAAACCTCATGACCCCCAATGACAACAGTTCCGCTCCATCTACTCCTCCTGACATACAATGACAACAGTTCCTCTCCATCTACTCCTCCAGACCCACCCCAATGACAACAGTTCCTCTCCATCTACACCTCCTGACCCCCCAATGACAACAGTTCCTCTCCATCTACACCTCCTGACCGCCCCAATGACAACAGTTCCTCTCCTTCTACACCACCTGAACCCCCATGACAACAGTACCTCTCCATCTACACCACCTGACACCATCCAATGACAACAGTTCTTCTCCATCTACACCTCCGGACCCCCAATGACAACAGTTCCTCTCCATCTACACCTCCTGACCCCCCATGACAACAGTTCCTCTCCAGCTACACCTCCTGACACCCCCAATGACATCAGTTCCTCTCCATCTACACCTCCTGACCCACCAATGACAACAGTTCCTCTCCTTCTACACATCCTGACCCCCAATGACAACAGTTCCTCTCCATCTACACCTCCAGATCCACCCCAGTGTCAACAGTTCCTCTCCATCTACACCTCCTGACCGCCCCAATGACAACAGTTCCTCTCCTTCTACACCACCTGAACCCCCATGACAACAGTACCTCTCCATCTACACCTCCTGACACCATCCAATGACAACAGTTCTTCTCCATCTACACCTCCTGACCCCCAATGACAACAGTTCCTCTCCATCTACACCTCCTGACCCCCCATGACAACAGTTCATCTACAACTACACCACCTGAACCCCCATGACAACAGTTCCTCTCCATCTGCACCTCCTGACACCATCCAATGACAACAGTTCCTCTCCATCTACAACTCCTGACCCCCAATGACAACAGTTCCTCTCCATCTACACCTCCTGACACCCCAATGACAACAGTTCCTCTCCATTTAAACCTCCTGACCCCCAATGACAACAGTTCCTCTCCATCTACTCCTCCTGACATACAATGACAACAGTTCCTCTCCATCTACACCTCCAGACCCACCCCAATGACAACAGTTCCTCTCCATCTACACCTCCTGACCCCCCAATGACAACAGTTCCTCTCCATCTACACCTCCTGACCGCCCCAATGACAACAGTTCCTCTCCTTCTACACCACCTGAACCCCCATGACAACAGTACCTCTCCATCTACACCACCTGACACCATCCAATGACAACAGTTCTTCTCCATCTACACCTCCGGACCCCCAATGACAACAGTTCCTCTCCATCTACACCTCCTGACCCCCCATGACAACAGTTCCTCTCCAGCTACACCTCCTGACACCCCCAATGACATCAGTTCCTCTCCATCTACACCTCCTGACCCACCAATGACAACAGTTCCTCTCCTTCTACACATCCTGACCCCCAATGACAACAGTTCCTCTCCATCTACACCTCCAGATCCACCCCAGTGACAACAGTTCCTCTCCATCTACAGATCCTGAACCCCCAATGACAACAGTTCCTCTCCTTCTATACCACCTGAACCCCCATGACAACAGTACCTCTCCATCTACACCACATGACACCATCCAATGACAACAGTTCTTCTCCATCTACACCTCCTGACCCCCAATGACAACAGTTCCTCTCCATCTACACCTCCTGACCCCCCAGTGACAACAGTTCCTCTCCATCTACACCTCCTGACCCCCCAATGACAACAGTTCCTCTCCATCTACACCTCCTGACCAACCCAATGAGAACAGTTGCTCTCCATCTACACCTCCTGACCAACCCAATGACAACAGTTCCTCTCCAGCTACACCTCTTGACACACCCAATGACAACAGTTACTCTCCATCTACACCTCCTGACCCCCCCCCCAATGACAACAGTTCCTCTCCATCTACACCTCCTGACCCCCAATGACAACAGTTCCTCTCCTTCTACACCACCTGAACCCCCATGACAACAGTTCCTCTCCATCTACACCTCCTGACACCATCCAATACCAACAGTTCCTCTCCATCTACACCTCCTGACCCCCAATGACAACAGTTCCTCACCATCTACACCTCCTGACCCCACAACGACAACAGTTCCCCTCCATCTAAACCTCCTGACCCCCCCAATGACAACAGTTCCTCTCCTTCTACACCTCCTGACATCCCCAAGACAACAGTTCCTCTCCATCTACACCTCCTGACACCATCCAATGACAACAGTTCCTCTCCATCTACAAATCCTGACCCCCCAATGACAACAGTTCCTCTCCATCTACTCCGCCTGACATATAATGTCAACAGTTCCTCTCAATCTACAACTCCTGACACCCCAATGACAACAGTTCCTCTCCATCTACACCTCCTGACCCCCCAATGACAACAGTTCCTCTCCATCTACACCTCCTGACACCATCCAATGACAACAGTTCCTCTCCATCTACACCTCCTGACCTCCAATGACAACAGTTCCTCACCATCTACACCTCCTGACCCCCAATGACAACAGTTCCTCTCCATCTACACCTCCTGACCCCCCATGACAACAGTTCATCTACAACTACACCACCTGAACCCCCATGACAACAGTTCCTCTCCATCTACACCTCCTGACACCATCCAATGACAACAGTTCCTCTCCATCTACAACTCCTGACCCCCAATGACAACAGTTCCTCTCCATCTACACCTCCTGACACCCCAATGACAACAGTTCCTCTCCATTTAAACCTCCTGACCCCCAATGACAACAGTTCCTCTCCATCTACTCCTCCTGACATACAATGACAACAGTTCCTCTCCATCTACACCTCCAGACCCACCCCAATGACAACAGTTCCTCTCCATCTACACCTCCTGACCCCCCAATGACAACAGTTCCTCTCCATCTACACCTCCTGACCGCCCCAATGACAACAGTTCCTCTCCTTCTACACCACCTGAACCCCCATGACAACAGTACCTCTCCATCTACACCACCTGACACCATCCAATGACAACAGTTCTTCTCCATCTACACCTCCGGACCCCCAATGACAACAGTTCCTCTCCATCTACACCTCCTGACCCCCCATGACAACAGTTCCTCTCCAGCTACACCTCCTGACACCCCCAATGACATCAGTTCCTCTCCATCTACACCTCCTGACCCACCAATGACAACAGTTCCTCTCCTTCTACACATCCTGACCCCCAATGACAACAGTTCCTCTCCATCTACACCTCCAGATCCACCCCAGTGACAACAGTTCCTCTCCATCTACAGATCCTGACCCCCCAATGACAACAGTTCCTCTCCTTCTATACCACCTGAACCCCCATGACAACAGTACCTCTCCATCTACACCACATGACACCATCCAATGACAACAGTTCTTCTCCATCTACACCTCCTGACCCCCAATGACAACAGTTCCTCTCCATCTACACCTCCTGACCCCCCAGTGACAACAGTTCCTCTCCATCTACACCTCCTGACCCCCCAATGACAACAGTTCCTCTCCATCTACACCTCCTGACCCACCCAATGAGAACAGTTGCTCTCCATCTACACCTCCTGACCAACCCAATGACAACAGTTCCTCTCCAGCTACACCTCTTGACACACCCAATGACAACAGTTACTCTCCATCTACACCTCCTGACCCCCCCCCCAATGACAACAGTTCCTCTCCATCTACTCCTCCTGACCCCCAATGACAACAGTTCCTCTCCATCTACAGCTACAGACCCACCCCAATGACAACAGTTCCTCTCCATCTACACCTCCTGACCGCCCCAATGACAACAGTTCCTCTCCATCTACACCTCCTGACCGCCCCCATGACAACAGTTCCTCTCCATCTACACCTCCTGACACCATCCAATGACAACAGTTCCTCTCCATCTACAACCCCTGACCCCCAATGACAACAGTTCCTCTCCATCTACACCTCCTGACACCCCAATGACAACAGTTCCTCTCCATTTACACCTCCTGACCCCCCAATGACAACAGTTCCTCTCCATCTACTCCGCCTGACATACAATGTCAACAGTTCCTCTCCATCTACACCTCCTGACCCCCCCATGACAACAGTTCCTCTCCATCTACACCTCCTGACACCCCCCATGACAACAGTTCCTCTCCATCTACACCTCCTGACCCCCCAATGACAACAGTTCCTCTCCATCTACAGCTCCTGACCGCCCCAATGACAACAGTTCCTCTCCTTCTACACCACCTGAACCCCCATGACAACAGTACCTCTCCATCTACACCACCTGACACCATCCAATGACAACAGTTCTTCTCCATCTACACCTCCGGACCCCCAATGACAACAGTTCCTCTCCATCTACACCTCCTGACCCCCCATGACAACAGTTCCTCTCCAGCTACACCTCCTGACACCCCCAATGACATCAGTTCCTCTCCATCTACACCTCCTGACCCACCAATGACAACAGTTCCTCTCCTTCTACACATCCTGACCCCCAATGACAACAGTTCCTCTCCATCTACACCTCCAGATCCACCCCAGTGTCAACAGTTCCTCTCCATCTACACCTCCTGACCGCCCCAATGACAACAGTTCCTCTCCTTCTACACCACCTGAACCCCCATGACAACAGTACCTTTCCATCTACACCTCCTGACACCATCCAATGACAACAGTTCTTCTCCATCTACACCTCCTGACCCCCAATGACAACAGTTCCTCTCCATCTACACCTCCTGACCCCCCATGACAACAGTTCATCTACAACTACACCACCTGAACCCCCATGACAAAAGTTCCTCTCCATCTGCACCTCCTGACACCATCCAATGACAACAGTTCCTCTCCATCTACAACTCCTGACCCCCAATGACAACAGTTCCTCTCCATCTACACCTCCTGACACCCCAATGACAACAGTTCCTCTCCATTTAAACCTCCTGACCCCCAATGACAACAGTTCCTCTCCATCTACTCCTCCTGACATACAATGACAACAGTTCCTCTCCATCTACACCTCCAGACCCACCCCAATGACAACAGTTCCTCTCCATCTACACCTCCTGACCCCCCAATGACAACAGTTCCTCTCCATCTACACCTCCTGACCGCCCCAATGACAACAGTTCCTCTCCTTCTACACCACCTGAACCCCCATGACAACAGTACCTCTCCATCTACACCACCTGACACCATCCAATGACAACAGTTCTTCTCCATCTACACCTCCGGACCCCCAATGACAACAGTTCCTCTCCATCTACACCTCCTGACCCCCCATGACAACAGTTCCTCTCCAGCTACACCTCCTGACACCCCCAATGACATCAGTTCCTCTCCATCTACACCTCCTGACCCACCAATGACAACAGTTCCTCTCCTTCTACACATCCTGACCCCCAATGACAACAGTTCCTCTCCATCTACACCTCCAGATCCACCCCAGTGACAACAGTTCCTCTCCATCTACAGATCCTGAACCCCCAATGACAACAGTTCCTCTCCATCTACAACTCCTGACCCCCAATGACAACAGTTCCTCTCCATCTACACCTCCTGACACCCCAATGACAACAGTTCCTCTCCATTTAAACCTCATGACCCCCAATGACAACAGTTCCGCTCCATCTACTCCTCCTGACATACAATGACAACAGTTCCTCTCCATCTACTCCTCCAGACCCACCCCAATGACAACAGTTCCTCTCCATCTACACCTCCTGACCCCCCAATGACAACAGTTCCTCTCCATCTACACCTCCTGACCGCCCCAATGACAACAGTTCCTCTCCTTCTACACCACCTGAACCCCCATGACAACAGTACCTCTCCATCTACACCACCTGACACCATCCAATGACAACAGTTCTTCTCCATCTACACCTCCGGACCCCCAATGACAACAGTTCCTCTCCATCTACACCTCCTGACCCCCCATGACAACAGTTCCTCTCCAGCTACACCTCCTGACACCCCCAATGACATCAGTTCCTCTCCATCTACACCTCCTGACCCACCAATGACAACAGTTCCTCTCCTTCTACACATCCTGACCCCCAATGACAACAGTTCCTCTCCATCTACACCTCCAGATCCACCCCAGTGTCAACAGTTCCTCTCCATCTACACCTCCTGACCGCCCCAATGACAACAGTTCCTCTCCTTCTACACCACCTGAACCCCCATGACAACAGTACCTCTCCATCTACACCTCCTGACACCATCCAATGACAACAGTTCTTCTCCATCTACACCTCCTGACCCCCAATGACAACAGTTCCTCTCCATCTACACCTCCTGACCCCCCATGACAACAGTTCATCTACAACTACACCACCTGAACCCCCATGACAACAGTTCCTCTCCATCTGCACCTCCTGACACCATCCAATGACAACAGTTCCTCTCCATCTACAACTCCTGACCCCCAATGACAACAGTTCCTCTCCATCTACACCTCCTGACACCCCAATGACAACAGTTCCTCTCCATTTAAACCTCCTGACCCCCAATGACAACAGTTCCTCTCCATCTACTCCTCCTGACATACAATGACAACAGTTCCTCTCCATCTACACCTCCAGACCCACCCCAATGACAACAGTTCCTCTCCATCTACACCTCCTGACCCCCCAATGACAACAGTTCCTCTCCATCTACACCTCCTGACCGCCCCAATGACAACAGTTCCTCTCCTTCTACACCACCTGAACCCCCATGACAACAGTACCTCTCCATCTACACCACCTGACACCATCCAATGACAACAGTTCTTCTCCATCTACACCTCCGGACCCCCAATGACAACAGTTCCTCTCCATCTACACCTCCTGACCCCCCATGACAACAGTTCCTCTCCAGCTACACCTCCTGACACCCCCAATGACATCAGTTCCTCTCCATCTACACCTCCTGACCCACCAATGACAACAGTTCCTCTCCTTCTACACATCCTGACCCCCAATGACAACAGTTCCTCTCCATCTACACCTCCTGACCCCCCAATGACAACAGTTCCTCTCCATCTACAGCTCCTGACCGCCCCAATGACAACAGTTCCTCTCCTTCTACACCACCTGAACCCCCATGACAACAGTACCTCTCCATCTACACCACCTGACACCATCCAATGACAACAGTTGTTCTCCATCTACACCTCCGGACCCCCAATGACAACAGTTCCTCTCCATCTACACCTCCTGACCCCCCATGACAACAGTTCCTCTCCAGCTACACCTCCTGACACCCCCAATGACATCAGTTCCTCTCCATCTACACCTCCTGACCCACCAATGACAACAGTTCCTCTCCTTCTACACATCCTGACCCCCAATGACAACAGTTCCTCTCCATCTACACCTCCAGATCCACCCCAGTGTCAACAGTTCCTCTCCATCTACACCTCCTGACCGCCCCAATGACAACAGTTCCTCTCCTTCTACACCACCTGAACCCCCATGACAACAGTACCTTTCCATCTACACCTCCTGACACCATCCAATGACAACAGTTCTTCTCCATCTACACCTCCTGACCCCCAATGACAACAGTTCCTCTCCATCTACACCTCCTGACCCCCCATGACAACAGTTCATCTACAACTACACCACCTGAACCCCCATGACAACAGTTCCTCTCCATCTGCACCTCCTGACACCATCCAATGACAACAGTTCCTCTCCATCTACAACTCCTGACCCCCAATGACAACAGTTCCTCTCCATCTACACCTCCTGACACCCCAATGACAACAGTTCCTCTCCATTTAAACCTCCTGACCCCCAATGACAACAGTTCCTCTCCATCTACTCCTCCTGACATACAATGACAACAGTTCCTCTCCATCTACACCTCCAGACCCACCCCAATGACAACAGTTCCTCTCCATCTACACCTCCTGACCCCCCAATGACAACAGTTCCTCTCCATCTACACCTCCTGACCGCCCCAATGACAACAGTTCCTCTCCTTCTACACCACCTGAACCCCCATGACAACAGTACCTCTCCATCTACACCACCTGACACCATCCAATGACAACAGTTCTTCTCCATCTACACCTCCGGACCCCCAATGACAACAGTTCCTCTCCATCTACACCTCCTGACCCCCCATGACAACAGTTCCTCTCCAGCTACACCTCCTGACACCCCCAATGACATCAGTTCCTCTCCATCTACACCTCCTGACCCACCAATGACAACAGTTCCTCTCCTTCTACACATCCTGACCCCCAATGACAACAGTTCCTCTCCATCTACACCTCCAGATCCACCCCAGTGACAACAGTTCCTCTCCATCTACAGATCCTGAACCCCCAATGACAACAGTTCCTCTCCATCTACAACTCCTGACCCCCAATGACAACAGTTCCTCTCCATCTACACCTCCTGACACCCCAATGACAACAGTTCCTCTCCATTTAAACCTCATGACCCCCAATGACAACAGTTCCGCTCCATCTACTCCTCCTGACATACAATGACAACAGTTCCTCTCCATCTACACCTCCAGACCCACCCCAATGACAACAGTTCCTCTCCATCTACACCTCCTGACCCCCCAATGACAACAGTTCCTCTCCATCTACACCTCCTGACCGCCCCAATGACAACAGTTCCTCTCCTTCTACACCACCTGAACCCCCATGACAACAGTACCTCTCCATCTACACCACCTGACACCATCCAATGACAACAGTTCTTCTCCATCTACACCTCCGGACCCCCAATGACAACAGTTCCTCTCCATCTACACCTCCTGACCCCCCATGACAACAGTTCCTCTCCAGCTACACCTCCTGACACCCCCAATGACATCAGTTCCTCTCCATCTACACCTCCTGACCCACCAATGACAACAGTTCCTCTCCTTCTACACATCCTGACCCCCAATGACAACAGTTCCTCTCCATCTACACCTCCAGATCCACCCCAGTGTCAACAGTTCCTCTCCATCTACACCTCCTGACCGCCCCAATGACAACAGTTCCTCTCCTTCTACACCACCTGAACCCCCATGACAACAGTACCTCTCCATCTACACCTCCTGACACCATCCAATGACAACAGTTCTTCTCCATCTACACCTCCTGACCCCCAATGACAACAGTTCCTCTCCATCTACACCTCCTGACCCCCCATGACAACAGTTCATCTACAACTACACCACCTGAACCCCCATGACAACAGTTCCTCTCCATCTGCACCTCCTGACACCATCCAATGACAACAGTTCCTCTCCATCTACAACTCCTGACCCCCAATGACAACAGTTCCTCTCCATCTACACCTCCTGACACCCCAATGACAACAGTTCCTCTCCATTTAAACCTCCTGACCCCCAATGACAACAGTTCCTCTCCATCTACTCCTCCTGACATACAATGACAACAGTTCCTCTCCATCTACACCTCCAGACCCACCCCAATGACAACAGTTCCTCTCCATCTACACCTCCTGACCCCCCAATGACAACAGTTCCTCTCCATCTACACCTCCTGACCGCCCCAATGACAACAGTTCCTCTCCTTCTACACCACCTGAACCCCCATGACAACAGTACCTCTCCATCTACACCACCTGACACCATCCAATGACAACAGTTCTTCTCCATCTACACCTCCGGACCCCCAATGACAACAGTTCCTCTCCATCTACACCTCCTGACCCCCCATGACAACAGTTCCTCTCCAGCTACACCTCCTGACACCCCCAATGACATCAGTTCCTCTCCATCTACACCTCCTGACCCACCAATGACAACAGTTCCTCTCCTTCTACACATCCTGACCCCCAATGACAACAGTTCCTCTCCATCTACACCTCCAGATCCACCCCAGTGACAACAGTTCCTCTCCATCTACAGATCCTGAACCCCCAATGACAACAGTTCCTCTCCTTCTATACCACCTGAACCCCCATGACAACAGTACCTCTCCATCTACACCACATGACACCATCCAATGACAACAGTTCTTCTCCATCTACACCTCCTGACCCCCAATGACAACAGTTCCTCTCCATCTACACCTCCTGACCCCCCAGTGACAACAGTTCCTCTCCATCTACACCTCCTGACCCCCCAATGACAACAGTTCCTCTCCATTTACACCTCCTGACCCACCCAATGAGAACAGTTGCTCTCCATCTACACCTCCTGACCAACCCAATGACAACAGTTCCTCTCCAGCTACACCTCTTGACACACCCAATGACAACAGTTACTCTCCATCTACACCTCCTGACCCCCCCCCCCAATGACAACAGTTCCTCTCCATCTACACCTCCTGACCCCCAATGACAACAGTTCCTCTCCTTCTACACCACCTGAACCCCCATGACAACAGTTCCTCTCCATCTACACCTCCTGACACCATCCAATACCAACAGTTCCTCTCCATCTACACCTCCTGACCCCCAATGACAACAGTTCCTCACCATCTACACCTCCTGACCCCACAACGACAACAGTTCCCCTCCATCTAAACCTCCTGACCCCCCCAATGACAACAGTTCCTCTCCTTCTACACCTCCTGACATCCCCAAGACAACAGTTCCTCTCCATCTACACCTCCTGACACCATCCAATGACAACAGTTCCTCTCCATCTACAAATCCTGACCCCCCAATGACTACAGTTCCTCTCCATCTACTCCGCCTGACATACAATGTCAACAGTTCCTCTCAATCTACAACTCCTGACACCCCATTGACAACAGTTCCTCTCCATCTACACCTCCTGACCCCCCAATGACAACAGTTCCTCTCCATCTACACCTCCTGACACCATCCAATGACAACAGTTCCTCTCCATCTACACCTCCTGACCCCCAATGACAACAGTTCCTCACCATCTACACCTCCTGACCCCCAATGACAACAGTTCCTCTCCATCTACACCTCCTGACCCCCCATGACAACAGTTCATCTACAACTACACCACCTGAACCCCCATGACAACAGTTCCTCTCCATCTACACCTCCTGACACCATCCAATGACAACAGTTCCTCTCCATCTACAACTCCTGACCCCCAATGACAACAGTTCCTCTCCATCTACACCTCCTGACACCCCAATGACAACAGTTCCTCTCCATTTAAACCTCCTGACCCCCAATGACAACAGTTCCTCTCCATCTACTCCTCCTGACATACAATGACAACAGTTCCTCTCCATCTACACCTCCAGACCCACCCCAATGACAACAGTTCCTCTCCATCTACACCTCCTGACCCCCCAATGACAACAGTTCCTCTCCATCTACACCTCCTGACCGCCCCAATGACAACAGTTCCTCTCCTTCTACACCACCTGAACCCCCATGACAACAGTACCTCTCCATCTACACCACCTGACACCATCCAATGACAACAGTTCTTCTCCATCTACACCTCCGGACCCCCAATGACAACAGTTCCTCTCCATCTACACCTCCTGACCCCCCATGACAACAGTTCCTCTCCAGCTACACCTCCTGACACCCCCAATGACATCAGTTCCTCTCCATCTACACCTCCTGACCCACCAATGACAACAGTTCCTCTCCTTCTACACATCCTGACCCCCAATGACAACAGTTCCTCTCCATCTACACCTCCAGATCCACCCCAGTGACAACAGTTCCTCTCCATCTACAGATCCTGACCCCCCAATGACAACAGTTCCTCTCCTTCTATACCACCTGAACCCCCATGACAACAGTACCTCTCCATCTACACCACATGACACCATCCAATGACAACAGTTCTTCTCCATCTACACCTCCTGACCCCCAATGACAACAGTTCCTCTCCATCTACACCTCCTGACCCCCCAGTGACAACAGTTCCTCTCCATCTACACCTCCTGACCCCCCAATGACAACAGTTCCTCTCCATCTACACCTCCTGACCCACCCAATGAGACAGTTGCTCTCCATCTACACCTCCTGACCAACCCAATGACAACAGTTCCTCTCCAGCTACACCTCTTGACACACCCAATGACAACAGTTACTCTCCATCTACACCTCCTGAACCCCCCCCAATGACAACAGTTCCTCTCCATCTACTCCTCCTGACCCCCAATGACAACAGTTCCTCTCCATCTACAGCTCCAGACCCACCCCAATGACAACAGTTCCTCTCCATCTACACCTCCTGACCGCCCCAATGACAACAGTTCCTCTCCATCTACACCTCCTGACCGCCCCCATGACAACAGTTCCTCTCCATCTACACCTCCTGACACCATCCAATGACAACAGTTCCTCTCCATCTACAACTCCTGACCCCCAATGACAACAGTTCCTCTCCATCTACACCTCCTGACACCCCAATGACAACAGTTCCTCTTCATTTACACCTCCTGACCCCCCAATGACAACAGTTCCTCTCCATCTACTCCGCCTGACATACAATGTCAACAGTTCCTCTCCATCTACACCTCCTGACCCCCCCATGACAACAGTTCCTCTCCATCTACACCTCCTGACACCCCCAATGACATCAGTTCCTCTCCATCTACACCTCCCGACCCCCCCCAATGACAACAGTTCCTCTCCATTTACACCTCCTGACCCCCAATGACAACAGTTCCTCTCCATCTACACCTCCTGACACCATCCAATGACAACAGTTCCTCTCCATCTACAACTCCTGACCCCCAATGACAACAGTTCCTCTCCATCTACACCTCCTGACACCCCAATGACAACAGTTCCTCTCCATTTAAACCTCCTGACCCCCAATGACAACAGTTCCTCTCCATCTACTCCTCCTGACATACAATGACAACAGTTCCTCTCCATCTACACCTCCAGACCCACCCCAATGACAACAGTTCCTCTCCATCTACACCTCCTGACCCCCCAATGACAACAGTTCCTCTCCATCTACACCTCCTGACCGCCCCAATGACAACAGTTCCTCTCCTTCTACACCACCTGAACCCCCATGACAACAGTACCTCTCCATCTACACCACCTGACACCATCCAATGACAACAGTTCTTCTCCATCTACACCTCCGGACCCCCAATGACAACAGTTCCTCTCCATCTACACCTCCTGACCCCCCCATGGCAACAGTTCCTCTCCAGCTACACCTCCTGACACCCCCAATTACATCAGTTCCTCTCCATCTACACCTCCTGACCCACCAATGACAACAGTTCCTCTCCTTCTACACATCCTGACCCCCAATGACAACAGTTCCTCTCCATCTACACCTCCAGATCCACCCCAGTGACAACAGTTCCTCTCCATCTACAGATCCTGACCCCCCAATGACAACAGTTCCTCTCCTTCTATACCACCTGAACCCCCATGACAACAGTACCTCTCCATCTACACCACATGACACCATCCAATGACAACAGTTCTTCTCCATCTACACCTCCTGACCCCCAATGACAACAGTTCCTCTCCATCTACACCTCCTGACCCCCCAGTGACAACAGTTCCTCTCCATCTACACCTCCTGACCCCCCAATGACAACAGTTCCTCTCCATCTACACCTCCTGACCCACCCAATGAGAAAAGTTGCTCTCCATCTACACCTCCTGACCAACCCAATGACAACAGTTCCTCTCCAGCTACACCTCTTGACACACCCAATGACAACAGTTACTCTCCATCTACACCTCCTGACCCCCCCCAATGACAACAGTTCCTCTCCATCTACACCTCCTGACCCCCAATGACAACAGTTCCTCTCCATCTACAGCTCCAGACCCACCCCAATGACAACAGTTCCTCTCCATCTACACCTCCTGACCGCCCCAATGACAACAGTTCCTCTCCATCTACACCTCCTGACCTCCCCCATGACAACAGTTCCTCTCCATCTACACCTCCTGACACCATCCAATGACAACAGTTCCTCTCCATCTACACCTCCTGACCCCCCATGACAACAGTTCCTCTCCAGCTACACCTCCTGACACCCCCAATGACATCAGTTCCTCTCCATCTACACCTCCTGACCCACCAATGACAACAGTTCCTCTCCTTCTACACATCCTGACCCCCAATGACAACAGTTCCTCTCCATCTACACCTCCAGATCCACCCCAGTGACAACAGTTCCTCTCCATCTACAGATCCTGACCCCCCAATGACAACAGTTCCTCTCCTTCTATACCACCTGAATGCCCATGACAACAGTACCTCTCCATCTACACCACATGACACCATCCAATGACAACAGTTCTTCTCCATCTACACCTCCTGACCCCCAATGACAACAGTTCCTCTCCATCTACACCTCCTGACCCCCCAGTGACAACAGTTCCTCTCCATCTACACCTCCTGACCCCCCAATGACAACAGTTCCTCTCCATCTACACCTCCTGACCCACCCAATCAGAACAGTTGCTCTCCATCTACACCTCCTGACCAACCCAATGACAACAGTTCCTCTCCAGCTACACCTCTTGACACACCCAATGACAACAGTTACTCTCCATCTACACCTCCTGACCCCCCCCCAATGACAACAGTTCCTCTCCATCTACACCTCCTGACCCCCAATGACAACAGTTCCTCTCCATCTACAGCTCCAGACCCACCCCAATGACAACAGTTCCTCTCCATCTACACCTCCTGACCGCCCCAATGACAACAGTTCCTCTCCATCTACACCTCCTGACCGCCCCCATGACAACAGTTCCTCTCCATCTACACCTCCTGACACCATCCAATGACAACAGTTCCTCTCCATCTACAACTCCTGACCCCCAATGACAACAGTTCCTCTCCATCTACACCTCCTGACCAACCCAATGACAACAGTTCCTCTCCAGCTACACCTCTTGACACACCCAATGACAACAGTTACTCTCCATCTACACCTCCTGACCCCCCCCCCAATGACAACAGTTCCTCTCCATCTACACCTCCTGACCCCCAATGACAACAGTTCCTCTCCATCTACAGCTCCAGACCCACCCCAATGACAACAGTTCCTCTCCATCTACACCTCCTGACCGCCCCAATGACAACAGTTCCTCTCCATCTACACCTCCTGACACCATCCAATGACAACAGTTCCTCTCCATCTACAACTCCTGACCCCCAATGACAACAGTTCCTCTCCATCTACACCTCCTGACACCCCAATGACAACAGTTCCTCTCCATTTACACCTCCTGACCCCCCAATGACAACAGTTCCTCTCCATCTACTCCGCCTGACATACAATGTCAACAGTTCCTCTCCATCTACACCTCCTGACCCCCCCATGACAACAGTTCCTCTCCATCTACACCTCCTGACACCCCCAATGACATCAGTTCCTCTCCATCTACACCTCCCGACCCCCCCCCAATGACAACAGTTCCTCTCCATTTACACCTCCTGACCCCCAATGACAACAGTTCCTCTCCATCTACACCTCCTGACACCATCCAATGACAACAGTTCCTCTCCATCTACAACTCCTGACCCCCAATGACAACAGTTCCTCTCCATCTACACCTCCTGACACCCCAATGACAACAGTTCCTCTCCATTTAAACCTCCTGACCCCCAATGACAACAGTTCCTCTCCATCTACTCCTCCTGACATACAATGACAACAGTTCCTCTCCATCTACACCTCCAGACCCACCCCAATGACAACAGTTCCTCTCCATCTACACCTCCTGACCCCCCAATGACAACAGTTCCTCTCCATCTACACCTCCTGACCGCCCCAATGACAACAGTTCCTCTCCTTCTACACCACCTGAACCCCCATGACAACAGTACCTCTCCATCTACACCACCTGACACCATCCAATGACAACAGTTCTTCTCCATCTACACCTCCGGACCCCCAATGACAACAGTTCCTCTCCATCTACACCTCCTGACCCCCCCATGACAACAGTTCCTCTCCAGCTACACCTGCTGACACCCCCAATTACATCAGTTCCTCTCCATCTACACCTCCTGACCCACCAATGACAACAGTTCCTCTCCTTCTACACATCCTGACCCCCAATGACAACAGTTCCTCTCCATCTACACCTCCAGATCCACCCCAGTGACAACAGTTCCTCTCCATCTACAGATCCTGACCCCCCAATGACAACAGTTCCTCTCCTTCTATACCACCTGAACCCCCATGACAACAGTACCTCTCCATCTACACCTCCTGACCCCCCAATGACAACAGTTCCTCTCCATCTACACCTCCTGACCCACCCAATGAGAAAAGTTGCTCTCCATCTACACCTCCTGACCAACCCAATGACAACAGTTCCTCTCCAGCTACACCTCTTGACACACCCAATGACAACAGTTACTCTCCATCTACACCTCCTGACCCCCCCCCAATGACAACAGTTCCTCTCCATCTACACCTCCTGACCCCCAATGACAACAGTTCCTCTCCATCTACAGCTCCAGACCCCCCCATGACAACAGTTCCTCTCCAGCTACACCTGCTGACACCCCCAATTACATCAGTTCCTCTCCATCTACACCTCCTGACCCACCAATGACAACAGTTCCTCTCCTTCTACACATCCTGACCCCCAATGACAACAGTTCCTCTCCATCTGCACCTCCAGATCCACCCCAGAGACAACAGTTCCTCTCCATCTACAGATCCTGACCCCCCAATGACAACAGTTCCTCTCCTTCTATACCACCTGAACCCCCATGACAACAGTACCTCTCCATCTACACCACATGACACCATCCAATGACAACAGTTCTTCTCCATCTACACCTCCTGACCCCCAATGACAACAGTTCCTCTCCATCTACACCTCCTGACACCCCAGTGACAACAGTTCCTCTCCATCTACACCTCCTGACCCCCCAATGACAACAGTTCCACTCCATCTACACCTCCAGACCCACCCCAATGACAACAGTTCCTCTCCATCTACACCTCCTGACCCCCCAATGACAACAGTTCCTCTCCATCTACACCCCCTGACCGCCCCAATGACAACAGTTCCTCTCCTTCTACACCACTTGAACCCCCATGACAACAGTACCTCTCCATCTACACCACCTGACACCATCCAATGACAACAGTTCTTCTCCATCTACACCTCCGGACCCCCAATGACAACAGTTCCTCTCCATCTACACCTCCTGACCCCCCCATGACAACAGTTCCTCTCCAGCTACACTTCCTGACACCCCCAATTACATCAGTTCCTCTCCATCTACACCTCCTGACCCACCAATGACAACAGTTCCTCTCCTTCTACACATCCTGACCCCCAATGACAACAGTTCCTCTCCATCTACACCTCCAGATCCACCCCAGTGACAACAGTTCCTCTCCATCTACAGATCCTGACCCCCCAATGACAACAGTTCCTCTCCTTCTGTACCACCTGAACCCCCATGACAACAGTACCTCTCCATCTACACCACATGACACCATCCAATGACAACAGTTCTTCTCCATCTACACCTCCTGACCCCCAATGACAACAGTTCCTCTCCATCTACACCTCCTGACCCCCCAGTGACAACAGTTCCTCTCCATCTACACCTCCTGACCCCCCAATGACAACAGTTCCTCTCCATCTACACCTCCTGACCCACCCAATGAGAAAAGTTGCTCTCCATCTACACCTCCTGACCAACCCAATGACAACAGTTCCTCTCCAGCTACACCTCTTGACACACCCAATGACAACAGTTACTCTCCATCTACACCTCCTGACCCCCCCCCAATGACAACAGTTCCTCTCCATCTACACCTCCTGACCCCCAATGACAACAGTTCCTCTCCATCTACAGCTCCAGACCCCCCCATGACAACAGTTCCTCTCCAGCTACACCTGCTGACACCCCCAATTACATCAGTTCCTCTCCATCTACACCTCCTGACCCACCAATGACAACAGTTCCTCTCCTTCTACACATCCTGACCCCCAATGACAACAGTTCCTATCCATCTACACCTCCAGATCCACCCCAGTGACAACAGTTCCTCTCCATCTACAGATCCTGACCCCCCAATGACAACAGTTCCTCTCCTTCTATACCACCTGAACCCCCATGACAACAGTACCTCTCCATCTACACCACATGACACCATCCAATGACAACAGTTCTTCTCCATCTACACCTCCTGACCCCCAATGACAACAGTTCCTCTCCATCTACACCTCCTGACCCCCCAGTGACAACAGTTCCTCTCCATCTACACCTCCTGACCCCCCAATGACAACAGTTCCTCTCCATCTACACCTCCTTACCCACCCAATGAGAAAAGTTGCTCTCCATCTACACCTCCTGACCAACCCAATGACAACAGTTCCTCTCCAGCTACACCTCTTGACACACCCAATGACAACAGTTACTCTCCATCTACACCTCCTGACCCCCCCCCAATGACAACAGTTCCTCTCCATCTACACCTCCTGACCCCCAATGACAACAGTTCCTCTCCATCTACAGCTCCAGACCCACCCCAATGACAACAGTTCCTCTCCATCTACACCTCCTGACCGCCCCAATGACAACAGTTCCTCTCCATCTACACCTCCTGACCTCCCCCATGACAACAGTTCCTCTCCATCTACACCTCCTGACACCATCCAATGACAACAGTTCCTCTCCATCTACAACTCCTGACCCCCAATGACAACAGTTCCTCTCCATCTACACCTCCTGACACCCCAATGACAACAGTTCCTCTCCATTTACACCTCCTGAACCCCCAATGACAACAGTTCCTCTCCATCTACTCCGCCTGACATACAATGTCAACAGTTCCTCTCCATCTACACCTCCTGACCCCCCCATGACAACATTTCCTCTCCATCTACACCTCCTGACACCCCCAATGACATCAGTTCCTCTCCATCTACACCTCCCGACCCCCCCCCCAATGACAACAGTTCCTCTCCATTTACGCCTCCTGACCCCCAATGACAACAGTTCCTCTCCATCTACACCTCCAGACGCACCCCAATGACAACAGTTCCTCTCCATCTACAGATCCTGACCTCCCCCATGACAACAGTTCCCCTCCATCTATACCTCCTGACCCCCCCATGACAACAGTTCCTCTCAATTTACACCTCCTGAAACCATCCAATGACAACAGTTCCTCTCCATCTACACCTCCTGACAACCCCAATGACAACAGTTACTCTCCATCTACACCTCCTGACACCCCCCAATGACAATGTTCCTCTCCATCTACACCTCCTGACCCCCCAATGACAACAGTTCCTCTCCATCTACACCTCCTGATCCCCAATGACAACAGTTCCTCTCCATCTACACCTCCAGACCCACCCCAATGACAACAGTTCCTCTCCATCTACACCTCCTGACTGCCCCAATGACAACAGTTCCTCTCCTTCTACACCACCTGAACCCCAATGACAACAGTTCCTCTCCATCTACACCTCCTGACACCATCCAATGACAACAGTTCCTCTCCATCTACACCTCCTGACCCCCAATGACAACAGTTCCTCACCATCTACACCTCCTGACCCCCCAACGACAACAGTTCCCCTCCATCTAAACCTCCTGACCCCCCCCAATGACAACAGTTCCTCTCCTTCTACACCTCCTGACATCCCCAAGACAACAGTTCCTCTCCATCTACACCTCCTGACACCATCCAATGACAACAGTTCCTCTCCATCTACAACTCCTGACCCCCCAATGACAACAGTTCCTCTCCATCTACTCCGCCTGACATACAATGTCAACAGTTCCTCTCAATCTACAACTCCTGACACCCCAATGACAACAGTTCCTCTCCATCTACACCTCCTGACCCCCCAATGACAACAGTTCCTCTCCATCTACACCACCTGACACCATCCAATGACAACAGTTCCTCTCCATCTACACCTCCTGACCCCCAATGACAACAGTTCCTCACCATCTACACCTCCTGACCCCCCAACGACAACAGTTCCCCTCCATCTAAACCTCCTGACCCCCCCAATGACAACAGTTCCTCTCCATTTAAACCTACTGACCCCCAATGACAACAGTTCCTCTCCATCTACTCCTCCTGACATACAATGACAACAGTTCCTCTCCATCTACACCTCCAGACCCACCCCAATGACAACAGTTCCTCTCCATCTACACCTCCTGACCCCCCAATGACAACAGTTCCTCTCCATCTACGCCCCCTGACCGCCCCAATGACAACAGTTCCTCTCCTTCTACACCACCTGAACCCCCATGACAACAGTACCTCTCCATCTACACCACCTGACACCATCCAATGACAACAGTTCTTCTCCATCTACACCTCCGGACCCCCAATGACAACAGTTCCTCTCCATCTACACCTCCTGACCCCCCCATGACAACAGTTCCTCTCCAGCTACACTTCCTGACACCCCCAATTACATCAGTTCCTCTCCATCTACACCTCCTGACCCACCAATGACAACAGTTCCTCTCCTTCTACACATCCTGACCCCCAATGACAACAGTTCCTCTCCATCTACACCTCCAGATCCACCCCAGTGACAACAGTTCCTCTCCATCTACAGATCCTGACCCCCCAATGACAACAGTTCCTCTCCTTCTGTACCACCTGAACCCCCATGACAACAGTACCTCTCCATCTACACCACATGACACCATCCAATGACAACAGTTCTTCTCCATCTACACCTCCTGACCCCCAATGACAACAGTTCCTCTCCATCTACACCTCCTGACCCCCCAGTGACAACAGTTCCTCTCCATCTACACCTCCTGACCCCCCAATGACAACAGTTCCTCTCCATCTACACCTCCTGACCCACCCAATGAGAAAAGTTGCTCTCCATCTACACCTCCTGACCAACCCAATGACAACAGTTCCTCTCCAGCTACACCTCTTGACACACCCAATGACAACAGTTACTCTCCATCTACACCTCCTGACCCCCCCCCAATGACAACAGTTCCTCTCCATCTACACCTCCTGACCCCCAATGACAACAGTTCCTCTCCATCTACAGCTCCAGACCCACCCCAATGACAACAGTTCCTCTCCATCTACACCTCCTGACCGCCCCAATGACAACAGTTCCTCTCCATCTACACCTCCTGACCTCCCCCATGACAACAGTTCCTCTCCATCTACACCTCCTGACACCATCCAATGACAACAGTTCCTCTCCATCTACAACTCCTGACCCCCAATGACAACAGTTCCTCTCCATCTACACCTCCTGACACCCCAATGACAACAGTTCCTCTCCATTTACACCTCCTGACCCCCCAATGACAACAGTTCCTCTCCATCTACTCCGCCTGACATACAATGTCAACAGTTCCTCTCCATCTACACCTCCTGACCCCCCCATGACAACATTTCCTCTCCATCTACACCTCCTGACACCCCCAATGACATCAGTTCCTCTCCATCTACACCTCCCGACCCCCCCCCCAATGACAACAGTTCCTCTCCATTTACACCTCCTGACCCCCAATGACAACAGTTCCTCTCCATCTACACCTCCAGACGCACCCCAATGACAACAGTTCCTCTCCATCTACAGATCCTGACCTCCCCCATGACAACAGTTCCCCTCCATCTATACCTCCTGACCCCCCCATGACAACAGTTCCTCTCAATTTACACCTCCTGAAACCATCCAATGACAACAGTTCCTCTCCATCTACACCTCCTGACAACCCCAATGACAACAGTTACTCTCCATCTACACCTCCTGACACCCCCCAATGACAATGTTCCTCTCCATCTACACCTCCTGACCCCCCAATGACAACAGTTCCTCTCCATCTACACCTCCTGATCCCCAATGACAACAGTTCCTCTCCATCTACACCTCCAGACCCACCCCAATGACAACAGTTCCTCTCCATCTACACCTCCTGACTGCCCCAATGACAACAGTTCCTCTCCTTCTACACCACCTGAACCCCCATGACAACAGTTCCTCTCCATCTACACCTCCTGACACCATCCAATGACAACAGTTCCTCTCCATCTACACCTCCTGACCCCCAATGACAACAGTTCCTCACCATCTACACCTCCTGACCCCCCAACGACAACAGTTCCCCTCCATCTAAACCTCCTGACCCCCCCAATGACAACAGTTCCTCTCCTTCTACACCTCCTGACATCCCCAAGACAACAGTTCCTCTCCATCTACACCTCCTGACACCATCCAATGACAACAGTTCCTCTCCATCTACAACTCCTGACCCCCCAATGACAACAGTTCCTCTCCATCTACTCCGCCTGACATACAATGTCAACAGTTCCTCTCAATCTACAACTCCTGACACCCCAATGACAACAGTTCCTCTCCATCTACACCTCCTGACCCCCCAATGACAACAGTTCCTCTCCATCTACACCACCTGACACCATCCAATGACAACAGTTCCTCTCCATCTACACCTCCTGACCCCCAATGACAACAGTTCCTCACCATCTACACCTCCTGACCCCCCAACGACAACAGTTCCCCTCCATCTAAACCTCCTGACCCCCCCAATGACAACAGTTCCTCTCCATTTACACCTCCTGACCCCCAATGACAACAGTTCCTCTCCATCTACACCTCCAGACGCACCCCAATGACAACAGTTCCTCTCCATCTACAGATCCTGACCTCCCCCATGACAACAGTTCCCCTCCATCTATACCTCCTGACCCCCCCATGACAACAGTTCCTCTCAATTTACACCTCCTGAAACCATCCAATGACAACAGTTCCTCTCCATCTACACCTCCTGACAACCCCAATGACAACAGTTACTCTCCATCTACACCTCCTGACACCCCCCAATGACAATGTTCCTCTCCATCTACACCTCCTGACCCCCCAATGACAACAGTTCCTCTCCATCTACACCTCCTGATCCCCAATGACAACAGTTCCTCTCCATCTACACCTCCAGACCCACCCCAATGACAACAGTTCCTCTCCATCTACACCTCCTGACTGCCCCAATGACAACAGTTCCTCTCCTTCTACACCACCTGAACCCCCATGACAACAGTTCCTCTCCATCTACACCTCCTGACACCATCCAATGACAACAGTTCCTCTCCATCTACACCTCCTGACCCCCAGTGACAACAGTTCCTCACCATCTACACCTCCTGACCCCACAACGACAACAGTTCCCCTCCATCTAAACCTCCTGACCCCCCCAATGACAACAGTTCCTCTCCTTCTACACCTCCTGACATCCCCAAGACAACAGTTCCTCTCCATCTACACCTCCTGACACCATCCAATGACAACAGTTCCTCTCCATCTACAAATCCTGACCCCCCAATGACAACAGTTCCTCTCCATCTACTCCGCCTGACATACAATGTCAACAGTTCCTCTCAATCTACAGCTCCTGACACCCCAATGACAACAGTTCCTCTCCATCTACACCTCCTGACCCCCCAATGACAACAGTTCCTCTCCATCTACACCTCCTGACACCATCCAATGACAACAGTTCCTCTCCATCTACACCTCCTGACCCCCAATGACAACAGTTCCCCTCCATCTACACCTCCTGACACTCCCAAAGACAACAGATCCTCTCCATCTACACCTCCTGACACCATCCAATGACAACAGTTCCTCACCATCTACACCTACTGACCCCCCAACGACAACAGTTCCCCTCCATCTAAACCTCCTGACCCCCCCAATGACAACAGTTCCTCTCCTTCTACACCTCCTGACCCCCCCAAGACAACAGTTCCTCTCCATCTACACCTCCTGACACCATCCAATGACAACAGTTCCTATCCATCTACAACTCCTGACCCCCCAATGACAACAGTTCCTCTCCATCTACTCCGCCTGACATACAATGTCAACAGTTACTCTCAATCTACACCTCCTGACCCCCCAATGACAACAGTTCCTCTCCATCTACACCTCCTGACCCCCCCCAATGACAACAGTTCCTCTCCATCTACACCTCCTGACCCCCCAACGACAACAGTTCCCCTCCATCTAAACCTCCTGACCCCCCCAATGACAACAGTTCCTCTCCTTCTACACCTCCTGACCCCCCCAAGACAACAGTTCCTCTCCATCTACACCTCCTGACACCATCCAATGACAACAGTTCCTCTCCATCTACAACTCCTGACCCCCCAATGACAACAGTTCCTCTCCATCTACTCCGCCTAACATACAATGTCAACAGTTCCTCTCAATCTACAACTCCTGACACCCCAATGACAACAGTTCCTCTCCATCTACACCTCCTGACCCCCCAATGACAACAGTTCCTCTCCATCTACACCTCCTGACCCCCCCCAATGACAACAGTTCCTCTCCATCTACACCTCCTGACCCCCCCCAATGACAACAATTCCTCTCCATCTACACCTCCTGACCCCCCAGTGACAACAGTTCCTCTCCATCTACACCTCCTGAAACCCCATGACAACAGTTGCTCTCCATCTACACCTCCTGACCCACCCAATGACAACAGTTCCTCTCCGTCTACACCTCCTGACCCCCCCATGACAACAGTTCCTCTCCAGCTACACCTCCTGACACCCCCAATGACATCAGTTCCTCTCCATCTACACCTCCTGACCCACCAATGACAACAGTTCCTCTCCTTCTACACATCCTGACCCCCAATGACAACAGTTCCTCTCAATCTACAGATCCTGACCCACCCAGGACAACAGTTCCCCTCCATCTATAACTCCTGACCCCCCCATGACAACAGTTCCTCTCCATCTACACCTCCTGACACCATCCAATGACAACAGTTCCTCTCAATCTACAACTCCTGACACCCCAATGACATCAGTTCCTCTCCATCTACACCTCCTGACCCCCCAATGACAACAGTTCCTCTCCATCTACACCTCCTGACCCCCCAATGACAACAGTTCCTCTCCATCTACACCTCCTGACCCCCCAGTGACAACAGTTCCTCTCCTTCTACACCTCCTGACATCCCCAAGACAACAGTTCCTCTCCATCTACACCTCCTGACACCATCCAATGACAACAGTTCCTCTCCATCTACAACTCCTGACCCCCCAATGACAACAGTTCCTCTCCATCTACTCCGCCTGACATACAATGTCAACAGTTCCTCTCAATCTACAACTCCTGACACCCCAATGACAACAGTTCCTCTCCATCTACACCTCCTGACCCCCCAATGACAACAGTTCCTCTCCATCTACACCACCTGACACCATCCAATGACAACAGTTCCTCTCCATCTACACCTCCTGACCCCCAATGACAACAGTTCCTCACCATCTACACCTCCTGACCCCCCAACGACAACAGTTCCCCTCCATCTAAACCTCCTGACCCCCCCAATGACAACAGTTCCTCTCCATTTACACCTCCTGACCCCCAATGACAACAGTTCCTCTCCATCTACACCTCCAGACGCACCCCAATGACAACAGTTCCTCTCCATCTACAGATCCTGACCTCCCCCATGACAACAGTTCCCCTCCATCTATACCTCCTGACCCCCCCATGACAACAGTTCCTCTCAATTTACACCTCCTGAAACCATCCAATGACAACAGTTCCTCTCCATCTACACCTCCTGACAACCCCAATGACAACAGTTACTCTCCATCTACACCTCCTGACACCCCCCAATGACAATGTTCCTCTCCATCTACACCTCCTGACCCCCCAATGACAACAGTTCCTCTCCATCTACACCTCCTGATCCCCAATGACAACAGTTCCTCTCCATCTACACCTCCAGACCCACCCCAATGACAACAGTTCCTCTCCATCTACACCTCCTGACTGCCCCAATGACAACAGTTCCTCTCCTTCTACACCACCTGAACCCCCATGACAACAGTTCCTCTCCATCTACACCTCCTGACACCATCCAATGACAACAGTTCCTCTCCATCTACACCTCCTGACCCCCAATGACAACAGTTCCTCACCATCTACACCTCCTGACCCCACAACGACAACAGTTCCCCTCCATCTAAACCTCCTGACCCCCCCAATGACAACAGTTCCTCTCCTTCTACACCTCCTGACATCCCCAAGACAACAGTTCCTCTCCATCTACACCTCCTGACACCATCCAATGACAACAGTTCCTCTCCATCTACAAATCCTGACCCCCCAATGACAACAGTTCCTCTCCATCTACTCCGCCTGACATACAATGTCAACAGTTCCTCTCAATCTACAACTCCTGACACCCCAATGACAACAGTTCCTCTCCATCTACACCTCCTGACCCCCCAATGACAACAGTTCCTCTCCATCTACACCTCCTGACACCATCCAATGACAACAGTTCCTCTCCATCTACACCTCCTGACCCCCAATGACAACAGTTCCCCTCCATCTACACCTCCTGACACTCCCAAAGACAACAGATCCTCTCCATCTACACCTCCTGACACCATCCAATGACAACAGTTCCTCACCATCTACACCTACTGACCCCCCAACGACAACAGTTCCCCTCCATCTAAACCTCCTGACCCCCCCAATGACAACAGTTCCTCTCCTTCTACACCTCCTGACCCCCCCAAGACAACAGTTCCTCTCCATCTACACCTCCTGACACCATCCAATGACAACAGTTCCTATCCATCTACAACTCCTGACCCCCCAATGACAACAGTTCCTCTCCATCTACTCCGCCTGACATACAATGTCAACAGTTACTCTCAATCTACACCTCCTGACCCCCCAATGACAACAGTTCCTCTCCATCTACACCTCCTGACCCCCCCCAATGACAACAGTTCCTCTCCATCTACACCTCCTGACCCCCCAACGACAACAGTTCCCCTCCATCTAAACCTCCTGACCCCCCCAATGACAACAGTTCCTCTCCTTCTACACCTCCTGACCCCCCCAAGACAACAGTTCCTCTCCATCTACACCTCCTGACACCATCCAATGACAACAGTTCCTCTCCATCTACAACTCCTGACCCCCCAATGACAACAGTTCCTCTCCATCTACTCCGCCTAACATACAATGTCAACAGTTCCTCTCAATCTACAACTCCTGACACCCCAATGACAACAGTTCCTCTCCATCTACACCTCCTGACCCCCCAATGACAACAGTTCCTCTCCATCTACACCTCCTGACCCCCCCCAATGACAACAGTTCCTCTCCATCTACACCTCCTGACCCCCCCCAATGACAACAATTCCTCTCCATCTACACCTCCTGACCCCCCAGTGACAACAGTTCCTCTCCATCTACACCTCCTGAAACCCCATGACAACAGTTGCTCTCCATCTACACCTCCTGACCCACCCAATGACAACAGTTCCTCTCCGTCTACACCTCCTGACCCCCCCATGACAACAGTTCCTCTCCAGCTACACCTCCTGACACCCCCAATGACATCAGTTCCTCTCCATCTACACCTCCTGACCCACCAATGACAACAGTTCCTCTCCTTCTACACATCCTGACCCCCAATGACAACAGTTCCTCTCAATCTACAGATCCTGACCCACCCAGGACAACAGTTCCCCTCCATCTATAACTCCTGACCCCCCCATGACAACAGTTCCTCTCCATCTACACCTCCTGACACCATCCAATGACAACAGTTCCTCTCAATCTACAACTCCTGACACCCCAATGACATCAGTTCCTCTCCATCTACACCTCCTGACCCCCCAATGACAACAGTTCCTCTCCATCTACACCTCCTGACCCCCCAATGACAACAGTTCCTCTCCATCTACACCTCCTGACCCCCCAGTGACAACAGTTCCTCTCCATCTACACCTCCTGAAACCCCATGACAACAGTTGCTCTCCATCTACACCTCCTGACCCACCCAATGAGAACAGTTGCTCTCCATCTACACCTCCTGACCCACCCAATGACAACAGTTCCTCTCCAGCTACACCTCTTGACACACCCAATGACAACAGTTACTCTCCATCTACACCTCCTGACCCCCCCCAATGACAACAGTTCCTCTCCATCTACACCTCCTGACCCCCAATGACAACAGTTCCTCTCCATCTACAGCTCCAGACCCACCCCAATGACAACAGTTTCTCTCCATCTACACCTCCTGACCGCCCCAATGACAACAGTTCCTCTCCATCTACACCTCCTGACCGCCCCCATGACAACAGTTCCTCTCCATCTACACCTCCTGACACCATCCAATGACAACAGTTCCTCTCCATCTACAACTCCTGACCCCCAATGACAACAGTTCCTCTCCATCTACACCTCCTGACACCCCAATGACAACAGTTCCTCTCCATTTACACCTCCTGACCCCCCAATGACAACAGTTCCTCTCCATCTACTCCGCCTGACATACAATGTCAACAGTTCCTCTCCATCTACACCTCCTGACCCCCCCATGACAACAGTTCCTCTCCATCTACACCTCCTGACACCCCCAATGACATCAGTTCCTCTCCATCTACACCTCCCGACCCCCCCCCAATGACAACAGTTCCTCTCCATTTACACCTCCTGACCCCCAATGACAACAGTTCCTCTCCATCTACACCTCCAGACGCACCCCAATGACAACAGTTCCTCTCCATCTACAGATCCTGACCTCCCCCATGACAACAGTTCCCCTCCATCTATACCTCCTGACCCCCCCATGACAACAGTTCCTCTCAATTTACACCTCCTGAAACCATCCAATGACAACAGTTCCTCTCCATCTACACCTCCTGACCCCCCAGTGACAACAGTTCCTCTCCTTCTACACCTCCTGACATCCCCAAGACAACAGTTCCTCTCCATCTACACCTCCTGACACCATCCAATGACAACAGTTCCTCTCCATCTACAACTCCTGACCCCCCAATGACAACAGTTCCTCTCCATCTACTCCGCCTGACATACAATGTCAACAGTTCCTCTCAATCTACAACTCCTGACACCCCAATGACAACAGTTCCTCTCCATCTACACCTCCTGACCCCCCAATGACAACAGTTCCTCTCCATCTACACCACCTGACACCATCCAATGACAACAGTTCCTCTCCATCTACACCTCCTGACCCCCAATGACAACAGTTCCTCACCATCTACACCTCCTGACCCCCCAACGACAACAGTTCCCCTCCATCTAAACCTCCTGACCCCCCCAATGACAACAGTTCCTCTCCATTTACACCTCCTGACCCCCAATGACAACAGTTCCTCTCCATCTACACCTCCAGACGCACCCCAATGACAACAGTTCCTCTCCATCTACAGATCCTGACCTCCCCCATGACAACAGTTCCCCTCCATCTATACCTCCTGACCCCCCCATGACAACAGTTCCTCTCAATTTACACCTCCTGAAACCATCCAATGACAACAGTTCCTCTCCATCTACACCTCCTGACAACCCCAATGACAACAGTTACTCTCCATCTACACCTCCTGACACCCCCCAATGACAATGTTCCTCTCCATCTACACCTCCTGACCCCCCAATGACAACAGTTCCTCTCCATCTACACCTCCTGATCCCCAATGACAACAGTTCCTCTCCATCTACACCTCCAGACCCACCCCAATGACAACAGTTCCTCTCCATCTACACCTCCTGACTGCCCCAATGACAACAGTTCCTCTCCTTCTACACCACCTGAACCCCCATGACAACAGTTCCTCTCCATCTACACCTCCTGACACCATCCAATGACAACAGTTCCTCTCCATCTACACCTCCTGACCCCCAATGACAACAGTTCCTCACCATCTACACCTCCTGACCCCACAACGACAACAGTTCCCCTCCATCTAAACCTCCTGACCCCCCCAATGACAACAGTTCCTCTCCTTCTACACCTCCTGACATCCCCAAGACAACAGTTCCTCTCCATCTACACCTCCTGACACCATCCAATGACAACAGTTCCTCTCCATCTACAAATCCTGACCCCCCAATGACAACAGTTCCTCTCCATCTACTCCGCCTGACATACAATGTCAACAGTTCCTCTCAATCTACAACTCCTGACACCCCAATGACAACAGTTCCTCTCCATCTACACCTCCTGACCCCCCAATGACAACAGTTCCTCTCCATCTACACCTCCTGACACCATCCAATGACAACAGTTCCTCTCCATCTACACCTCCTGACCCCCAATGACAACAGTTCCCCTCCATCTACACCTCCTGACACTCCCAAAGACAACAGATCCTCTCCATCTACACCTCCTGACACCATCCAATGACAACAGTTCCTCACCATCTACACCTACTGACCCCCCAACGACAACAGTTCCCCTCCATCTAAACCTCCTGACCCCCCCAATGACAACAGTTCCTCTCCTTCTACACCTCCTGACCCCCCCAAGACAACAGTTCCTCTCCATCTACACCTCCTGACACCATCCAATGACAACAGTTCCTATCCATCTACAACTCCTGACCCCCCAATGACAACAGTTCCTCTCCATCTACTCCGCCTGACATACAATGTCAACAGTTACTCTCAATCTACACCTCCTGACCCCCCAATGACAACAGTTCCTCTCCATCTACACCTCCTGACCCCCCCCAATGACAACAGTTCCTCTCCATCTACACCTCCTGACCCCCCAACGACAACAGTTCCCCTCCATCTAAACCTCCTGACCCCCCCAATGACAACAGTTCCTCTCCTTCTACACCTCCTGACCCCCCCAAGACAACAGTTCCTCTCCATCTACACCTCCTGACACCATCCAATGACAACAGTTCCTCTCCATCTACAACTCCTGACCCCCCAATGACAACAGTTCCTCTCCATCTACTCCGCCTAACATACAATGTCAACAGTTCCTCTCAATCTACAACTCCTGACACCCCAATGACAACAGTTCCTCTCCATCTACACCTCCTGACCCCCCAATGACAACAGTTCCTCTCCATCTACACCTCCTGACCCCCCCCAATGACAACAGTTCCTCTCCATCTACACCTCCTGACCCCCCCCAATGACAACAATTCCTCTCCATCTACACCTCCTGACCCCCCAGTGACAACAGTTCCTCTCCATCTACACCTCCTGAAACCCCATGACAACAGTTGCTCTCCATCTACACCTCCTGACCCACCCAATGACAACAGTTCCTCTCCGTCTACACCTCCTGACCCCCCCATGACAACAGTTCCTCTCCAGCTACACCTCCTGACACCCCCAATGACATCAGTTCCTCTCCATCTACACCTCCTGACCCACCAATGACAACAGTTCCTCTCCTTCTACACATCCTGACCCCCAATGACAACAGTTCCTCTCAATCTACAGATCCTGACCCACCCAGGACAACAGTTCCCCTCCATCTATAACTCCTGACCCCCCCATGACAACAGTTCCTCTCCATCTACACCTCCTGACACCATCCAATGACAACAGTTCCTCTCAATCTACAACTCCTGACACCCCAATGACATCAGTTCCTCTCCATCTACACCTCCTGACCCCCCAATGACAACAGTTCCTCTCCATCTACACCTCCTGACCCCCCAATGACAACAGTTCCTCTCCATCTACACCTCCTGACCCCCCAGTGACAACAGTTCCTCTCCATCTACACCTCCTGAAACCCCATGACAACAGTTGCTCTCCATCTACACCTCCTGACCCACCCAATGAGAACAGTTGCTCTCCATCTACACCTCCTGACCCACCCAATGACAACAGTTCCTCTCCAGCTACACCTCTTGACACACCCAATGACAACAGTTACTCTCCATCTACACCTCCTGACCCCCCCCAATGACAACAGTTCCTCTCCATCTACACCTCCTGACCCCCAATGACAACAGTTCCTCTCCATCTACAGCTCCAGACCCACCCCAATGACAACAGTTTCTCTCCATCTACACCTCCTGACCGCCCCAATGACAACAGTTCCTCTCCATCTACACCTCCTGACCGCCCCCATGACAACAGTTCCTCTCCATCTACACCTCCTGACACCATCCAATGACAACAGTTCCTCTCCATCTACAACTCCTGACCCCCAATGACAACAGTTCCTCTCCATCTACACCTCCTGACACCCCAATGACAACAGTTCCTCTCCATTTACACCTCCTGACCCCCCAATGACAACAGTTCCTCTCCATCTACTCCGCCTGACATACAATGTCAACAGTTCCTCTCCATCTACACCTCCTGACCCCCCCATGACAACAGTTCCTCTCCATCTACACCTCCTGACACCCCCAATGACATCAGTTCCTCTCCATCTACACCTCCCGACCCCCCCCCAATGACAACAGTTCCTCTCCATTTACACCTCCTGACCCCCAATGACAACAGTTCCTCTCCATCTACACCTCCAGACGCACCCCAATGACAACAGTTCCTCTCCATCTACAGATCCTGACCTCCCCCATGACAACAGTTCCCCTCCATCTATACCTCCTGACCCCCCCATGACAACAGTTCCTCTCAATTTACACCTCCTGAAACCATCCAATGACAACAGTTCCTCTCCATCTACACCTCCTGTCAACCCCAATGACAACAGTTACTCTCCATCTACACCTCCTGACACCCCCCAATGACAATGTTCCTCTCCATCTACACCTCCTGACCCCCCAATGACAACAGTTCCTCTCCATCTACACCTCCTGATCCCCAATGACAACAGTTCCTCTCCATCTACACCTCCTGACTGCCCCAATGACAACAGTTCCTCTCCTTCTACACCACCTGAACCCCCATGACAACAGTTCCTCTCCATCTACACCTCCTGACACCATCCAATGACAACAGTTCCTCTCCATCTACACCTCCTGACCCCCAATGACAACAGTTCCTCACCATCTACACCTCCAGACCCCCCAACGACAACAGTTCCCCTCCATCTAAACCTCCTGACCCCCCCAATGACAACAGTTCCTCTCCTTCTACACCTCCTGACCCCCCCAAGACAACAGTTCCTCTCCATCTACACCTCCTGACACCATCCAATGACAACAGTTCCTCTCCATCTACAACTCCTGACCCCCCAATGACAACAGTTCCTCTCCATCTACTCCGCCTGACATACAATAACCATATAACCATATAACAATCACAGCACGGAAACAGGCCATTCCGGCCCTCCTAGTCCGTGCCGAACTCTTAATCTCACCTAGTCCCACCTACCCGCACTCAGCCCATAACCCTCCACTCCTTTCCTATCCATATACCTATCCAATTTTACCTTAAATGACACAACTGAACTGGCCTCTACTACTTCTACAGGAAGCTCATTCCACACAGCTATCACTCTCTGAGTAAAGAAATACCCCCTCGTGTTTCCCTTAAACTTTTGCCCCCTAACTCTCAAATCATGTCCTCTCGTTTGAATCTCCCCTACTCTCAATGGAAACAGCCTATTCACGTCAACTCTATCTATCCCTCTCAACATTTTAAATACCTCGATCAAATCCCCCCTCAACCTTCTACGCTCCAATGAATAGAGACCTAACTTGTTCAACCTTTCTCTGTAACTTAAGTGCTGAAACCCAGGTAACATCCTAGTAAATCGTCTCTGCACTCTCTCTAATTTATTGATATCTTTCCTATAATTCGGTGACCAGAACTGTACACAATATTCCAAATTTGGCCTTACCAATGCCTTGTACAATTTTAACATTACATCCCAACTTCTGTACTCAATGCTCTGATTTATAAAGGCCAGCGTTCCAAAAGCCTTCTTCACCACCCTATCTACATGAGACTCCACCTTCAGGGAACTATGCACTGTTATTCCTAGATCTCTCTGTTCCACTGCATTCCTCAATGCCCTACCATTTACCCTGTATGTTCTATTTGGATTATTCCTGCCAAAATGTAGAACCTCACACTTCTCAGCATTAAACTCCATCTGCCAACGTTCAGCCCATTCTTCTAACCGGCATAAATCTCCCTGCAAGCTTTGAAAACCCACCTCATTATCCACAACACCTCCTACCTTAGTATCATCAGCATACTTACTAATCCAATTTACCACCCCATCATCCAGATCATTTATGTATATTACAAACAACATTGGGCCCAAAACAGATCCCTGAGGCACCCCGCTAGTCACCGGCCTCCATCCCGATAAACAATTATCCACCACTACTCTCTGGCATCTCCCATCTAGCCACTGTTGAATCCATTTTATTACTCCAGCATTAATACCTAACGACTGAACCTTCTTAACTAACCTTCCATGTGGAACTTTGTCAAAGGCCTTGCTGAAGTCCATATAGACTACATCCACTGCCTTACCCTCGTCAACATTCCTCGTAACTACTTCAAAAAATTCAATAAGGTTTGTCAAACATGACCTTCCACGCACAAATCCATGCTGGCTACTCCTAATCAGATCCTGTCTATCCAGATAATTATAAATACTATCTCTAAGAATACTTTCCATTAATTTACCCACCACTGATGTCAAACTGACAGGTCTATAATTGCCAGGCTTACTTCTAGAACCCTTTTTAAACAACGGAACCACATGAGCAATACGCCAATCCTCCGGCACAATCCCCGTTTCTAATGACATCTGAAAGATCTCCGTCAGAGCTCCTGCTATCTCTACACAAACTTCCCTCAAGGTCCTGGGGAATATCCGGTCAGGACCCGGAGATTTATCCACTTTTAAATTTCTTAAAAGCGCCAGTACTTCCACCTCTTTAATTGTCATAGGTTCCATAACTTCCTTACTTGTTTCCCACACCTTACACCATTCAATATCCTTCTCCTTAGTGAATACCGAAGAGAAGAAATCGTTCAAAATCTCTCCCATCTCCCTCGGCTCCACACATAGCTGACCACCCTGATTCTCTAAGGGACCAATTTTATCCCTCACTATCCTCTTGCTTTTAATATAACTGTAGAAGCCTTTCGGATTTACTTCCACCAACAGTTCCTCTCCATCTACAACTCCTGACCCCCCAATGACAACAGTTCCTCTCCATCTACTCCGCCTGACATACAATGTCAACAGTTCCTCTCCATCTACACCTCCTGACCCCACAATGACAACAGTTCCTCTCCATCTACACCTCCTGACACCATCCAATGACAACAGTTCCTCTCCATCTACACCTCCTGACCCCCAATGACAACAGTTCCTCACCATCTACACCTCCTGACCCCCCAACGACAACAGTTCCCCTCCATCTAAACCTCCTGACCCCCCCAATGACAACAGTTCCTCTCCTTCTACACCTCCTGACCCCCCCAAGACAACAGTTCCTCTCCATCTACACCTCCTGACACCATCCAATGACAACAGTTCCTATCCATCTACAACTCCTGACCCCCCAATGACAACAGTTCCTCTCCATCTACTCTGCCTGACATACAATGTCAACAGTTCCTCTCAATCTACAACTCCTGACACCCCAATGACAACAGTTCCTCTCCATCTACACCTCCTGACCCCCCAATGACAACAGTTCCTCTCCATCTACACCTCCTGACCCCCCCCATGACAACAGTTCCTCTCCAGCTACACCTCCTGACACCCCCAATGACATCAGTTCCTCTCCATCTACACCTCCTGACCCACCAATGACAACAGTTCCTCTCCTTCTACACATCCTGACCCCCAATGACAACAGTTCCTCTCAATCTACACCTCCAGATCCACCCCAGTGACAACAGTTCCTCTCCATCTACAGATCCTGACCCACCCATGAAAACAGTTCCCCTCCATCTATAACTCCTGACCCCCCCATGACAACAGTTCCTCTCCATCTACACCTCCTGACACCATCCAATGACAACAGTTCCTCTCAATCTACAACTCCTGACACCCCAATGACATCAGTTCCTCTCCATTTACACCTCCTGACCCCCCAATGACAACAGTTCCTCTCCATCTACACCTCCTGACCCCCCAATGACAACAGTTCCTCTCCATCTACACCTCCTGACCCCCCAGTGACAACAGTTCCTCTCCATCTACACCTCCTGAAACCCCATGACAACAGTTGCTCTCCATCAACACCTCCTGACCCACCCAATGAGAACAGTTGCTCTCCATCTACACCTCCTGACCCACCCAATGACAACAGTTCCTCTCCAGCTACACCTCTTGACACACCCAATGACAACAGTTACTCTCCATCTACACCTCCTGACCCCCCCCCAATGACAACAGTTCCTCTCCATCTACACCTCCTGACCCCCAATGACAACAGTTCCTCTCCATCTACAGCTCCAGACCCACCCCAATGACAACAGTTCCTCTCCATCTACACCTCCTGACCGCCCCAATGACAACAGTTCCTCTCCATCTACACCTCCTGACCGCCCCCATGACAACAGTTCCTCTCCATCTACACCTCCTGACACCATCCAATGACAACAGTTCCTCTCCATCTACAACTCCTGACCCCCAATGACAACAGTTCCTCTCCATCTACACCTCCTGACACCCCAATGACAACAGTTCCTCTCCATTTACACCTCCTGACCCCCAATGACAACAGTTCCTCTCCATCTACACCTCCAGACGCACCCCAATGACAACAGTTCCTCTCCATCTACAGATCCTGACCTCCCCCATGACAACAGTTCCCCTCCATCTATACCTCCTGACCCCCCCATGACAACAGTTCCTCTCAATTTACACCTCCTGAAACCATCCAATGACAACAGTTCCTCTCCATCTACACCTCCTGACAACCCCAATGACAACAGTTACTCTCCATCTACACCTCCTGACACCCCCCAATGACAATGTTCCTCTCCATCTACACCTCCTGACCCCCCAATGACAACAGTTCCTCTCCATCTACACCTCCTGATCCCCAATGACAACAGTTCCTCTCCATCTACACCTCCTGACTGCCCCAATGACAACAGTTCCTCTCCTTCTACACCACCTGAACCCCCATGACAACAGTTCCTCTCCATCTACACCTCCTGACACCATCCAATGACAACAGTTCCTCTCCATCTACACCTCCTGACCCCCAATGACAACAGTTCCTCACCATCTACATCTCCAGACCCCCCAACGACAACAGTTCCCCTCCATCTAAACCTCCTGACCCCCCCAATGACAACAGTTCCTCTCCTTCTACACCTCCTGACCCCCCCAAGACAACAGTTCCTCTCAATCTACACCTCCTGACACCATCCAATGACAACAGTTCCTCTCCATCTACAACTCCTGACCCCCCAATGACAACAGTTCCTCTCCATCTACTCCGCCTGACATACAATGTCAACAGTTCCTCTCAATCTACAACTCCTGACACCCCAATGACAACAGTTCCTCTCCATCTACACCTCCTGACCCCCCAATGACAACAGTTCCTCTCCATCTACACCTCCTGACACCATCCAATGACAACAGTTCCTCTCCATCTACACCTCCTGACCCCCAATGACAACAGTTCCTCACCATCTACACCTCCTGACCCCCCAACGACAACAGTTCCCCTCCATCTAAACCTCCTGACCCCCCCAATGACAACAGTTCCTCTCCTTCTACACCTCCTGACCCCCCCAAGACAACATTTCCTCTCCATCTACACCTCCTGACACCATCCAATGACAACAGTTCCTATCCATCTACAACTCCTGACCCCCCAATGACAACAGTTCCTCTCCATCTACTCTGCCTGACATACAATGTCAACAGTTCCTCTCAATCTACAACTCCTGACACCCCAATGACAACAGTTCCTCTCCATCTACACCTCCTGACCCCCCAATGACAACAGTTCCTCTCCATCTACACCTCCTGACACCATCCAATGACAACAGTTCCTCTCCATCTACACCTCCTGACACCATCCAATGACAACAGTTCCTCTCCATCTACAACTCCTGACCCCCCAATGACAACAGTTCCTCTCCATCTACTCCGCCTGACATACAATGTCAACAGTTCCTCTCAATCTACAACTCCTGACACCCCAATGACAACAGTTCCTCTCCATCTACACCTCCTGAACCCCAATGACAACAGTTCCTCTCCATCTACACCTCCTGACCCCCCCAATGACAACAGTTGCTCTCCATCAACACCTCCTGACCCACCCAATGAGAACAGTTGCTCTCCATCTACACCTCCTGACCCACCCAATGACAACAGTTCCTCTCCAGCTACACCTCTTGACACACCCAATGACAACAGTTACTCTCCATCTACACCTCCTGACCCCCCCCAATGACAACAGTTCCTCTCCATCTACACCTCCTGACCCCCAATGACAACAGTTCCTCTCCATCTACAGCTCCAGACCCACCCCAATGACAACAGTTACTCTCCATCTACACCTCCTGACCGCCCCAATGACAACAGTTCCTCTCCATCTACACCTCCTGACACCATCCAATGACAACAGTTCCTCTCCATCTACAACTCCTGACCCCCAATGACAACAGTTCCTCTCCATCTACACCTCCTGACACCCCAATGACAACAGTTCCTCTCCATTTACACCTCCTGACCCCCAATGACAACAGTTCCTCTCCATCTACACCTCCAGACGCACCCCAATGACAACAGTTCCTCTCCATCTACAGATCCTGACCTCCCCCATGACAACAGTTCCCCTCCATCTATACCTCCTGACCCCCCCATGACAACAGTTCCTCTCAATTTACACCTCCTGAAACCATCCAATGACAACAGTTCCTCTCCATCTACACCTCCTGACAACCCCAATGACAACAGTTACTCTCCATCTACACCTCCTGACACCCCCCAATGACAATGTTCCTCTCCATCTACACCTCCTGACCCCCCAATGACAACAGTTCCTCTCCATCTACACCTCCTGATCCCCAATGACAACAGTTCCTCTCCATCTACACCTCCTGACTGCCCCAATGACAACAGTTCCTCTCCTTCTACACCACCTGAACCCCCATGACAACAGTTCCTCTCCATCTACACCTCCTGACACCATCCAATGACAACAGTTCCTCTCCATCTACACCTCCTGACCCCCAATGACAACAGTTCCTCACCATCTACACCTCCAGACCCCCCAACGACAACAGTTCCCCTCCATCTAAACCTCCTGACCCCCCCAATGACAACAGTTCCTCTCCTTCTACACCTCCTGACCCCCCCAAGACAACAGTTCCTCTCAATCTACACCACCTGACACCATCCAATGACAACAGTTCCTCTCCATCTACAACTCCTGACCCCCCAATGACAACAGTTCCTCTCCATCTACTCCGCCTGACATACAATGTCAACAGTTCCTCTCAATCTACAACTCCTGACACCCCAATGACAACAGTTCCTCTCCATCTACACCTCCTGACCCCCCAATGACAACAGTTCCTCTCCATCTACACCTCCTGACACCATCCAATGACAACAGTTCCTCTCCATCTACACCTCCTGACCCCCAATGACAACAGTTCCTCACCATCTACACCTCCTGACCCCCCAACGACAACAGTTCCCCTCCATCTAAACCTCCTGACCCCCCCAATGACAACAGTTCCTCTCCATCTACACCTCCTGACACCATCCAATGACAACAGTTCCTATCCATCTACAACTCCTGACCCCCCAATGACAACAGTTCCTCTCCATCTACTCTGCCTGACATACAATGTCAACAGTTCCTCTCAATCTACAACTCCTGACACCCCAATGACAACAGTTCCTCTCCATCTACACCTCCTGACCCCCCAATGACAACAGTTCCTCTCCATCTACACCTCCTGACACCATCCAATGACAACAGTTCCTCTCCATCTACACCTCCTGACACCATCCAATGACAACAGTTCCTCTCCATCTACAACTCCTGACCCCCCAATGACAACAGTTCCTCTCCATCTACTCCGCCTGACATACAATGTCAACAGTTCCTCTCAATCTACAACTCCTGACACCCCAATGACAACAGTTCCTCTCCATCTACACCTCCTGAACCCCAATGACAACAGTTCCTCTCCATCTACACCTCCTGACCCCCCCAATGACAACAGTTCCTCTCCATCTACACCTCCTGACCCCCCCAATGACAACAGTTCCTCTCCATCTACACCTCCTGACCCCCCAGTGACAACAGTTCCTCTCCATCTACACCTCCTGAAACCCCATGACAACAGTTGCTCTCCATCTACACCTCCTGACCCACCCAATGACAACAGTTGCTCTCCATCTACACCTCCTGACCCACCCAATGACAACAGTTCCTCTCCAGCTACACCTCTTGACACACCCAATGACAACAGTTACTCTCCCTCTACACCTCCTGACCCCCCCCCAATGACAACAGTTCCTCTCCATCTACACATCCTGACCCCCAATGACAACAGTTCCTCTCCATCTACACCTCCTGACCCCCAATGACAACAGTTCCGCTCCATCTACACCTCCTGACCCACCCAATGACAACAGTTCCTCTGCATCTACACCTCCTGACCACCAATGAGAACTGATCCCCTCCATCTACACCTCCTGACACCCCCATGACAACAGTTCCTCTCCAACTACACCTCCTAACACCCCGAATGACAACAGTTCCTCACCATCTACACCTCCTGACACACCCAGTGACAACAGTTCCCCTCCAACTACACCTCCTGACCCCTCTCCATGACAACAGATCCCCTCCATCTACACCTCCTGACCCCCCCGTGACAACAGTTCCTCTCCAACTACACCTCCTAACACCCCGAATGACAAAAGTTCCTCTCCATCTACACCTCCTGACCTCCAATGACAACAGTTCCTCACCATCTACACCTCCTGACCCCCCAACGACAAAAGTTCCCCTCCATCTAAACCTCCTGAATCCCCAAAGACAAAAGTTCCTCTCCTTCTACACCTCCTGACCCCCCCAAGACAACAGTTCCTCTCCATCTACAACTCCTGACACCATCCAATGACAACAGTTCCTCTCCATCTACAACTCCTGACCCCCCAATGACAACAGTTCCTCTCCATCTACTCCGCCTGACATACAATGTCAACAGTTCCTCTCAATCTACAACTCCTGACACCCCAATGACAACAGTTCCTCTCCAACTACACCTCCTGACCCCCAATGACAACAGTTCCTCACCATCTACACCTCCTGACCCCCCAACGACAACAGTTCCCCTCCATCTAAACCTCCTGACCCCCCCAATGACAACAGTTCCTCTCCTTCTACACCTCCTGACCCCCCCAAGATAACAGTTCCTCTCCATCTACACCTCCTGACACCATCCAATGACAACAGTTCCTCTCCATCTACAACTCCTGACCCCCCAATGACAACAGTTCCTCTCCGTCTACTCCGCCTGACATACAATGTCAACAGTTCCTCTCAATCTACAACTCCTGACACCCCAATGACAACAGTTCCTCTCCATCTACACCTCCTGACCCCCCAATGACAACAGTTCCTCTCCATCTACACCTCCTGACCCCCCCCAATGACAACAGTTCCTCTCCATCTACACCTCCTCACCCCCCAACGACAACAGTTCCCCTCCATCTAAACCTCCTGACCCCCCCAATGACAACAGTTCCTCTCCATCTACACCTCCAGACCCACCCCAATGACAACAGTTCCTCTCCATCTACACCTCCTGACCGCCCCAATGACAACAGTTCCTCTCCATCTACACCTCCTGACCGCCCCAATGACAACAGTTCCTCTCCATCTACACCACCTGAACCCCAATGACAACAGTTCTTCTCCATCTACACCTCCTGACCCCCAATGACAACAGTTCCTCTCCATTTACACCTCCTGACCCCCCCATGACAACAGTTCCTCTCCAGCTACACCTCCTGACACCCCCAATGACATCAGTTCCTCTCCATCTACACCTCCTGACCCACCAATGACAACAGTTCCTCTCCTTCTACACATCCTGACCCCCAATGACAACAGTTCCTCTCCATCTACACCTCCAGATCCACCCCAGTGACAAAAGTTCCTCTCCATCTACAGATCCTGACCCACCCATGACAACAGTTCCCCTCCATCTATAACTCCTGACCCCCCCATGACAACAGTTCCTCTCCATCTACACCTCCTGACACCATCCAATGACAACAGTTCCTCTCAATCTACAACTCCTGACACCCCAATGACAACAGTTCCTCTCCATCTACACCTCCTGACCCCCCAATGACAACAGTTCCTCTCCATCTACACCTCCTGACCCCCAAATGACAACAGTTCCTCTCCATCTACACCTCCTGACCCCCCAGTGACAACAGTTCCTCTCCATCTACACCTCCTGAAACCCCATGACAACAGTTGCTCTCCATCTACACCTCCTGACCCACCCAAATAGAACAGTTGCTCTCCATCTACACCTCCTGACCCACCCAATGACAACAGTTCCTCTCCAGCTACACCTCTTGACACACCCAATGACAACAGTTACTCTCCATCTACACCTCCTGACCCCCCCCCCAATGACAACAGTTCCTCTCCATCTACACCTCCTGACCCCCAATGACAACAGTTCCTCTCCATCTACAGCTCCAGACCCACCCCAATGACAACAGTTCCTCTCCATCTACACCTCCTGACCGCCCCAATGACAACAGTTCCTCTCCATCTACACCTCCTGACCGCCCCCATGACAACAGTTCCTCTCCATCTACACCTCCTGACACCATCCAATGACAACAGTTCCTCTCCATCTACAACTCCTGACCCCCAATGACAACAGTTCCTCTCCATCTACACCTCCTGACACCCCAATGACAAGAGTTCCTCTCCATTTACACCTCCTGACCCCCCAATGACAACAGTTCCTCTCCATCTACTCCGCCTGACATACAATGTCAACAGTTCCTCTCCATCTACACCTCCTGACCCCCCCATGACAACAGTTCCTCTCCATTTACACCTCCTGACACCCCCAATGACATCAGTTCCTCTCCATCTACACCTCCTGACCCCCCACAATGACAACAGTTCCTCTCCATTTACACCTCCTGACCCCCAATGACAACAGTTCCTCTCCATCTACACCTCCAGACGCACCCCAATGACAACAGTTCCTCTCCATCTACAGATCCTGACCTCCCCCATGACAACAGTTCCTCTCCATCTACACCTCCTGACCCCCCAATGACAACAGTTCCTCTCCATCTACACCTCCTGACAACATCCAATGACAACAGTTCCTCTCCATCTACACCTCCTGACCCCCAATGACAACAGTTCCTCACCATCTACACCTCCTGACCCCCCAACGACAACAGTTCCCCTCCATCTAAACCTCCTGACCCCCCCAATGACAACAGTTCCTCTCCTTCTACACCTCCTAACCCCCCCAAGACAACAGTTCCTCTCCATCTACACCTCCTGACACCATCCAATGACAACAGTTCCTATCCATCTACAACTCCTGACCCCCCAATGACAACAGTTCCTCTCCATCTACTCCGCCTGACATACAATGTCAACAGTTACTCTCAATCTACAACTCCTGACACCCCAATGACAACAGTTCCTCTCCATCTACACCTCCTGACCCCCCAATGACAACAGTTCCTCTCCATCTACACCTCCTGACCCCCCCAATGACAACAGTTCCTCTCCATCTACACCTCCTGACCCCCCAACGACAACAGTTCCCCTCCATCTAAACCTCCTGACCCCCCCAATGACAACAGTTCCTCTCCTTCTACACCTCCTGACCCCCCCCAAGACAACAGTTCCTCTCCATCTACACCTCCTGACACCATCCAATGACAACAGTTCCTCTCCATCTACAACTCCTGACCCCCAATGACAACAGTTCCTCTCCATCTACTCCGCCTAACATACAATGTCAACAGTTCCTCTCAATCTACAACTCCTGACACCCCAATGACAACAGTTCCTCTCCATCTACACCTCCTGACCCCCCAATGACAACAGTTCCTCTCCATCTACACCTCCTGACCCCCCCAATGACAACAGTTCCTCTCCATCTACACCTCCTGACCCCCCCCAATGACAACAGTTCCTCTCCATCTACACCTCCTGACCCCCCAATGACAACAGTTCCTCTCCATCTACACCTCCTGACCCCCCAGTGACAACAGTTCCTCTCCATCTACACCTCCTGAAACCCCATGACAACAGTTGCTCTCCATCTACACCTCCTGACCCACCCAATGACAACAGTTCCTCTCCATCTACACCTCCTGACCCCCCCATGACAACAGTTCCTCTCCAGCTACACCTCCTGACACTCCCAATGACATCAGTTCCTCTCCATCTACACCTCCTGACCCACCAATGACAACAGTTCCTCTCCTTCTACACATCCTGACCCCCAATGACAAGTTCCTCTCAATCTACACCTCCAGATCCACCCCAGTGACAACAGTTCCTCTCCATCTACAGATCCTGACCCACCCATGACAACAGTTCCCCTCCATCTATAACTCCTGACCCCCCCATGACAACAGTTCCTCTCCATCTACACCTCCTGACACCATCCAATGACAACAGTTCCTCTCAATCTACAACTCCTGACACCCCAATGACATCAGTTCCTCTCCATCTACACCTCCTGACCCCCCAATGACAACAGTTCCTCTCCATCTACACCTCCTGACCCCCCAATGACAACAGTTCCTCTCCATCTACACCTCCTGACCCCCCAGTGACAACAGTTCCTCTCCATCTACACCTCCTGAAACCCCATGACAACAGTTGCTCTCCATCTACACCTCCTGACCCACCCAATGAAAACAGTTGCTCTCCATCTACACCTCATGACCCACCCAATGACAACAGTTCCTCTCCAGCTACACCTCTTGACACACCCAATGACAACAGTTACTCTCCATCTACACCTCCTGACCCCCCCCAATGACAACAGTTCCTCTCCATCTACACCTCCTGACCCCCAATGACAACAGTTCCTCTCCATCTACAGCTCCAGACCCACCCCAATGACAACAGTTCCTCTCCATCTACACCTACTGACCGCCCCAATGACAACAGTTCCTCTCCATCTACACCTCCTGACTGCCCCCATGACAACAGTTCCTCTCCATCTACACCTCCTGACACCATCCAATGACAACAGTTCCTCTCCATCTACAACTCCTGACCCCCAATGACAACAGTCCCTCTCCATCTACACCTCCTGACACCCCAATGACAACAGTTCCTCTCCATTTACACCTCCTGACCCCCCAATGACAACAGTTCCTCTCCATCTACTCCGCCTGACATACAATGTCAACAGTTCCTCTCCATCTACATCTCCTGACCCCCCCATGACAACAGTTCCTCTCCATCTACACCTCCTGACACCCCCAATGACATCAGTTCCTCTCCATCTACACCTCCCGACCCCCCCCCAATGACAACAGTTCCTCTCCATTTACACCTCCTGACCCCCAATGACAACAGTTCCTCTCCATCTACACCTCCAGACGCACCCCAATGACAACAGTTCCTCTCCATCTACAGATCCTGACCTCCCCCATGACAACAGTTCCCCTCCATCTATACCTCCTGACCCCCCCATGACAACAGTTCCTCTCAATTTACACCTCCTGAAACCATCCAATGACAACAGTTCCTCTCCATCTACACCTCCTGACAACCCCAATGACAACAGTTACTCTCCATCTACACCTCCTGACACCCCCCAATGACAATGTTCCTCTCCATCTACACCTCCTGACCCCCCAATGACAACAGTTCCTCTCCATCTACACCTCCTGATCCCCAATGACAACAGTTCCTCTCCATCTACACCTCCTGACTGCCCCAATGACAACAGTTCCTCTCCTTCTACACCACCTGAACCCCCATGACAACAGTTCCTCTCCATCTACACCTCCTGACACCATCCAATGACAACAGTTCCTCTCCATCTACACCTCCTGACCCCCAATGACAACAGTTCCTCACCATCTACACCTCCAGACCCCCCAACGACAACAGTTCCCCTCCATCTAAACCTCCTGACCCCCCCAATGACAACAGTTCCTCTCCTTCTACACCTCCTGACCCCCCCAAGACAACAGTTCCTCTCCATCTACACCTCCTGACACCATCCAATGACAACAGTTCCTCTCCATCTACAACTCCTGACCCCCCAATGACAACAGTTCCTCTCCATCTACTCCGCCTGACATACAATGTCAACAGTTCCTCTCAATCTACAACTCCTGACACCCCAATGACAACAGTTCCCCTCCATCTACACCTCCTGACCCCCCAATGACAACAGTTCCTCTCCATCTACACCTCCTGACACCATCCAATGACAACAGTTCCTCTCCATCTACACCTCCTGACCCCCAATGACAACAGTTCCTCACCATCTACACCTCCTGACCCCCCAACGACAACAGTTCCCCTCCATCTAAACCTCCTGACCCCCCCAATGACAACAGTTCCTCTCCTTCTACACCTCCTGACCCCCCCAAGACAACAGTTCCTCTCCATCTACACCTCCTGACACCATCCAATGACAACAGTTCCTATCCATCTACAACTCCTGACCCCCCAATGACAACAGTTCCTCTCCATCTACTCTGCCTGACATACAATGTCAACAGTTCCTCTCAATCTACAACTCCTGACACCCCAATGACAACAGTTCCTCTCCATCTACACCTCCTGACCCCCCAATGACAACAGTTCCTCTCCATCTACACCTCCTGACCCCCCCATGACAACAGTTCCACTCCAGCTACACCTCGTGACACCCCCAATGACATCAGTTCCTCTCCATCTACACCTCCTGACCCACCAATGACAACAGTTCCTCTCCTTCTACACATCCTGACCCCCAATGACAACAGTTCCTCTCAATCTACACCTCCAGATCCACCCCAGTGACAACAGTTCCTCTCCATCTACAGATCCTGACCCACCCATGAAAACAGTTCCCCTCCATCTATAACTCCTGACCCCCCCATGACAACAGTTCCTCTCCATCTACACCTCCTGACACCATCCAATGACATCAGTTCCTCTCCATCTACACCTCCTGACCCCCCAATGACAACAGTTCCTCTCCATCTACACCTCCTGACCCCCCAATGACAACAGTTCCTCTCCATCTACACCTCCTGACCCCCCAATGACAACAGTTCCTCTCCATCTACACCTCCTGACCCCCCAATGACAACAGTTCCTCTCCATCTACACCTCCTGACCCCCCAGTGACAACAGTTCCTCTCCACCTACACCTCCTGAAACCCCATGACAACAGTTGCTCTCCATCTACACCTCCTGACCCACCCAATGAGAACAGTTGCTCTCCATCTACACCTCCTGACCCACCCAATGACAACAGTTCCTCTCCAGCTACACCTCTTGACACACCCAATGACAACAGTTACTCTCCATCTACACCTCCTAACCCCCCCCAATGACAACAGTTCCTCTCCATCTACAGCTCCAGACCCACCCCAATGACAACAGTTCCCCTCCATCTAAACCTCCTGACCCCCCCAATGACAACAGTTCCTCTCCTTCTACACCTCCTGACCCCCCCAAGACAACAGTTCCTCTCAATCTACACCTCCTGACACCATCCAATGACAACAGTTCCTCTCCATCTACAACTCCTGACCCCCCAATGACAACAGTTCCTCTCCATCTACTCCGCCTGACATACAATGTCAACAGTTCCTCTCAATCTACAACTCCTGACACCCCAATGACAACAGTTCCTCTCCATCTACACCTCCTGACCCCCCAATGACAACAGTTCCTCTCCATCTACACCTCCTGACACCATCCAATGACAACAGTTCCTCTCCATCTACACCTCCTGACCCCCAATGACAACAGTTCCTCACCATCTACACCTCCTGACCCCCCAACGACAACAGTTCCCCTCCATCTAAACCTCCTGACCCCCCCAATGACAACAGTTCCTCTCCTTCTACACCTCCTGACCCCCCCAAGACAACATTTCCTCTCCATCTACACCTCCTGACACCATCCAATGACAACAGTTCCTATCCATCTACAACTCCTGACCCCCCAATGACAACAGTTCCTCTCCATCTACTCTGCCTGACATACAATGTCAACAGTTCCTCTCAATCTACAACTCCTGACACCCCAATGACAACAGTTCCTCTCCATCTACACCTCCTGACCCCCCAATGACAACAGTTCCTCTCCATCTACACCTCCTGACACCATCCAATGACAACAGTTCCTCTCCATCTACACCTCCTGACACCATCCAATGACAACAGTTCCTCTCCATCTACAACTCCTGACCCCCCAATGACAACAGTTCCTCTCCATCTACTCCGCCTGACATACAATGTCAACAGTTCCTCTCAATCTACAACTCCTGACACCCCAATGACAACAGTTCCTCTCCATCTACACCTCCTGAACCCCAATGACAACAGTTCCTCTCCATCTACACCTCCTGACCCCCCCAATGACAACAGTTCCTCTCCATCTACACCTCCTGACCCCCCCAATGACAACAGTTCCTCTCCATCTACACCTCCTGACCCCCCAGTGACAAAAGTTCCTCTCCATCTACACCTCCTGAAACCCCATGACAACAGTTGCTCTCCATCTACACCTCCTGACCCACCCAATGACAACAGTTGCTCTCCATCTACACCTCCTGACCCACCCAATGACAACAGTTCCTCTCCAGCTACACCTCTTGACACACCCAATGACAACAGTTACTCTCCCTCTACACCTCCTGACCCCCCCCCAATGACAACAGTTCCTCTCCATCTACACCTCCTGACCCCCAATGACAACAGTTCCTCTCCATCTACACCTCCTGATCCCCAATGACAACAGTTCCGCTCCATCTACACCTCCTGACCCACCCAATGACAACAGTTCCTCTGCATCTACACCTCCTGACCACCAATGAGAACTGATCCCCTCCATCTACACCTCCTGACCCCCCCGTGACAACAGTTCCTCTCCAACTACACCTCCTAACACCCCGAATGACAACAGTTCCTCACCATCTACACCTCCTGACACACCCAGTGACAACAGTTCCCCTCCAACTACACCTCCTGACCCCTCTCCATGACAACAGTTCCCCTCCATCTACACCTCCTGACTCCCCAATGACAACAGATCCCCTCCATCTACACCTCCTGACCCCCCCGTGACAACAGTTCCTCTCCAACTACACCTCCTAACACCCCGAATGACAACAGTTCCTCTCCATCTACACCTCCTGACCTCCAATGACAACAGTTCCTCAGCATCTACACCTCCTGACCCCCCAACGACAAAAGTTCCCCTCCATCTAAACCTCCTGACCCCCCCAATGACAACAGTTCCTCTCCTTCTACACCTCCTGACCCCCCCAAGACAACAGTTCCTCTCCATCTACACCTCCTGACACCATCCAATGACAACAGTTCCTCTCCATCTACAACTCCTGACCCCCCAATGACAACAGTTCCTCTCCATCTACTCCGCCTGACATACAATGTCAACAGTTCCTCTCCATCTACACCTCCTGACACCCCAATGACAACAGTTCCTCACCATCTACACCCCCTGACCCCCCAACGACAACAGTTCCCCTCCATCTAAACCTCCTGACCCCCCCAATGACAACAGTTCCTCTCCTTCTACACCTCCTGACCCCCCCAAGATAACAGTTCCTCTCCATCTACACCTCCTGACACCATCCAATGACAACATTTCCTCTCCATCTACACCTCCTGACACCATCCAATGACAACAGTTCCTATCCATCTACAACTCCTGACCCCCCAATGACAACAGTTCCTCTCCATCTACTCTGCCTGACATACAATGTCAACAGTTCCTCTCAATCTACAACTCCTGACACCCCAATGACAACAGTTCCTCTCCATCTACACCTCCTGACCCCCCAATGACAACAGTTCCTCTCCATCTACACCTCCTGACACCATCCAATGACAACAGTTCCTCTCCATCTACACCTCCTGACACCATCCAATGACAACAGTTCCTCTCCATCTACAACTCCTGACCCCCCAATGACAACAGTTCCTCTCCATCTACTCCGCCTGACATACAATGTCAACAGTTCCTCTCAATCTACAACTCCTGACACCCCAATGACAACAGTTCCTCTCCATCTACACCTCCTGAACCCCAATGACAACAGTTCCTCTCCATCTACACCTCCTGACCCCCCCAATGACAACAGTTCCTCTCCATCTACACCTCCTGACCCCCCCAATGACAACAGTTCCTCTCCATCTACACCTCCTGACCCCCCAGTGACAAAAGTTCCTCTCCATCTACACCTCCTGAAACCCCATGACAACAGTTGCTCTCCATCTACACCTCCTGACCCACCCAATGACAACAGTTGCTCTCCATCTACACCTCCTGACCCACCCAATGACAACAGTTCCTCTCCAGCTACACCTCTTGACACACCCAATGACAACAGTTACTCTCCCTCTACACCTCCTGACCCCCCCCCAATGACAACAGTTCCTCTCCATCTACACCTCCTGACCCCCAATGACAACAGTTCCTCTCCATCTACACCTCCTGATCCCCAATGACAACAGTTCCGCTCCATCTACACCTCCTGACCCACCCAATGACAACAGTTCCTCTGCATCTACACCTCCTGACCACCAATGAGAACTGATCCCCTCCATCTACACCTCCTGACCCCCCCGTGACAACAGTTCCTCTCCAACTACACCTCCTAACACCCCGAATGACAACAGTTCCTCACCATCTACACCTCCTGACACACCCAGTGACAACAGTTCCCCTCCAACTACACCTCCTGACCCCTCTCCATGACAACAGTTCCCCTCCATCTACACCTCCTGACTCCCCAATGACAACAGATCCCCTCCATCTACACCTCCTGACCCCCCCGTGACAACAGTTCCTCTCCAACTACACCTCCTAACACCCCGAATGACAACAGTTCCTCTCCATCTACACCTCCTGACCTCCAATGACAACAGTTCCTCAGCATCTACACCTCCTGACCCCCCAACGACAAAAGTTCCCCTCCATCTAAACCTCCTGACCCCCCCAATGACAACAGTTCCTCTCCTTCTACACCTCCTGACCCCCCCAAGACAACAGTTCCTCTCCATCTACACCTCCTGACACCATCCAATGACAACAGTTCCTCTCCATCTACAACTCCTGACCCCCCAATGACAACAGTTCCTCTCCATCTACTCCGCCTGACATACAATGTCAACAGTTCCTCTCCATCTACACCTCCTGACACCCCAATGACAACAGTTCCTCACCATCTACACCCCCTGACCCCCCAACGACAACAGTTCCCCTCCATCTAAACCTCCTGACCCCCCCAATGACAACAGTTCCTCTCCTTCTACACCTCCTGACCCCTCCAAGATAACAGTTCCTCTCCATCTACACCTCCTGACACCATCCAATGACAACAGTTCCTCTCCATCTACAACTCCTGACCCCCCAATGACAACAGTTCCTCTCCGTCTACTCCGCCTGACATACAATGTCAACAGTTCCTCTCAATCTACAACTCCTGACACCCCAATGACAACAGTTCCTCTCCATCTACACCTCCTGACCCCACAATGACAACAGTTCCTCTCCATCTACACCTCCTGACCCCCCCCAATGACAACAGTTCCTCTCCATCTACACCTCCTCACCCCCCAACGACAACAGTTCCCCTCCATCTAAACCTCCTGACCCCCCCAATGACAACAGTTCCTCTCCATCTAGACCTCCAGACCCACCCCAATGACAACAGTTCCTCTCCATCTACACCTCCTGACCGCCCCAATGACAACAGTTCCTCTCCATCTACACCTCCTGACCGCCCCAATGACAACAGTTCCTCTCCATCTACACCACCTGAACCCCAATGACAACAGTTCTTCTCCATCTACACCTCCTGACCCCCAATGACAACAGTTCCTCTCCATCTACACCTCCTGACCCCCCCATGACAACAGTTCCTCTCCAGCTACACCTCCTGACACCCCCAATGACATCAGTTCCTCTCCATCTACACCTCCTGACCCACCAATGACAACAGTTCCTCTCCTTCTACACATCCTGACCCCCAATGACAACAGTTCCTCTCCATCTACACCTCCAGATCCACCCCAGTGACAAAAGTTCCTCTCCATCTACAGATCCTGACCCACCCATGACAACAGTTCCCCTCCATCTATAACTCCTGACCCCCCCATGACAACAGTTCCTCTCCATCTACACCTCCTGACACCATCCAATGACAACAGTTCCTCTCAATCTACAACTCCTGACACCCCAATGACAACAGTTCCTCTCCATCTACACCTCCTGACCCCCCAATGACAACAGTTCCTCTCCATCTACACCTCCTGACCCCCCAATGACAACAGTTCCTCTCCATCTACACCTCCTGACCCCCCAGTGACAACAGTTCCTCTCCATCTACACCTCCTGAAACCCCATGACAACAGTTGCTCTCCATCTACACCTCCTGACCCACCCAAATAGAACAGTTGCTCTCCATCTACACCTCCTGACCCACCCAATGACAACAGTTCCTCTCCAGCTACACCTCTTGACACACCCAATGACAACAGTTACTCTCCATCTACACCTCCTGACCCCCCCCCAATGACAACAGTTCCTCTCCATCTACACCTCCTGACCCCCAATGACAACAGTTCCTCTCCATCTACAGCTCCAGACCCACCCCAATGACAACAGTTCCTCTCCATCTACACCTCCTGACCGCCCCAATGACAACAGTTCCTCTCCATCTACACCTCCTGACCGCCCCCATGACAACAGTTCCTCTCCATCTACACCTCCTGACACCATCCAATGACAACAGTTCCTCTCCATCTACAACTCCTGACCCCCAATGACAACAGTTCCTCTCCATCTACACCTCCTGACACCCCAATGACAAGAGTTCCTCTCCATTTACACCTCCTGACCCCCCAATGACAACAGTTCCTCTCCATCTACTCCGCCTGACATACAATGTCAACAGTTCCTCTCCATCTACACCTCCTGACCCCCCCATGACAACAGTTCCTCTCCATTTACACCTCCTGACACCCCCAATGACATCAGTTCCTCTCCATCTACACCTCCTGACCCCCCACAATGACAACAGTTCCTCTCCATTTACACCTCCTGACCCCCCACAATGACAACAGTTCCTCAGCATCTACACCTCCTGACCCCCCAACGACAAAAGTTCCCCTCCATCTAAACCTCCTGACCCCCCAATGACAACAGTTCCTCTCCTTCTACACCTCCTGACCCCCCCAAGACAACAGTTCCACTCCATCTACACCTCCTGACACCATCCAATGACAACAGTTCCTCTCCATCTACAACTCCTGACCCCCCAATGACAACAGTTCCTCTCCATCTACTCCGCCTGACATACAATGTCAACAGTTCCTCTCCATCTACACCTCCTGACACCCCAATGACAACAGTTCCTCACCATCTACACCCCCTGACCCCCCAACGACAACAGTTCCCCTCCATCTAAACCTCCTGACCCCCCCAATGACAACAGTTCCTCTCCTTCTACACCTCCTGACCCCCCCAAGATAACAGTTCCTCTCCATCTACACCTCCTGACACCATCCAATGACAACAGTTCCTCTCCATCTACAACTCCTGACCCCCCAATGACAACAGTTCCTCTCCGTCTACTCCGCCTGACATACAATGTCAACAGTTCCTCTCAATCTACAACTCCTGACACCCCAATGACAACAGTTCCTCTCCATCTACACCTCCTGACCCCACAATGACAACAGTTCCTCTCCATCTACACCTCCTGACCCCCCCCAATGACAACAGTTCCTCTCCATCTACACCTCCTCACCCCCCAACGACAACAGTTCCCCTCCATCTAAACCTCCTGACCCCCCCAATGACAACAGTTCCTCTCCATCTAGACCTCCAGACCCACCCCAATGACAACAGTTCCTCTCCATCTACACCTCCTGACCGCCCCAATGACAACAGTTCCTCTCCATCTACACCTCCTGACCGCCCCAATGACAACAGTTCCTCTCCATCTACACCACCTGAACCCCAATGACAACAGTTCTTCTCCATCTACACCTCCTGACCCCCAATGACAACAGTTCCTCTCCATCTACACCTCCTGACCCCCCCATGACAACAGTTCCTCTCCAGCTACACCTCCTGACACCCCCAATGACATCAGTTCCTCTCCATCTACACCTCCTGACCCACCAATGACAACAGTTCCTCTCCTTCTACACATCCTGACCCCCAATGACAACAGTTCCTCTCCATCTACACCTCCAGATCCACCCCAGTGACAAAAGTTCCTCTCCATCTACAGATCCTGACCCACCCATGACAACAGTTCCCCTCCATCTATAACTCCTGACCCCCCCATGACAACAGTTCCTCTCCATCTACACCTCCTGACACCATCCAATGACAACAGTTCCTCTCAATCTACAACTCCTGACACCCCAATGACAACAGTTCCTCTCCATCTACACCTCCTGACCCCCCAATGACAACAGTTCCTCTCCATCTACACCTCCTGACCCCCCAATGACAACAGTTCCTCTCCATCTACACCTCCTGACCCCCCAGTGACAACAGTTCCTCTCCATCTACACCTCCTGAAACCCCATGACAACAGTTGCTCTCCATCTACACCTCCTGACCCACCCAAATAGAACAGTTGCTCTCCATCTACACCTCCTGACCCACCCAATGACAACAGTTCCTCTCCAGCTACACCTCTTGACACACCCAATGACAACAGTTACTCTCCATCTACACCTCCTGACCCCCCCCCAATGACAACAGTTCCTCTCCATCTACACCTCCTGACCCCCAATGACAACAGTTCCTCTCCATCTACAGCTCCAGACCCACCCCAATGACAACAGTTCCTCTCCATCTACACCTCCTGACCGCCCCAATGACAACAGTTCCTCTCCATCTACACCTCCTGACCGCCCCCATGACAACAGTTCCTCTCCATCTACACCTCCTGACACCATCCAATGACAACAGTTCCTCTCCATCTACAACTCCTGACCCCCAATGACAACAGTTCCTCTCCATCTACACCTCCTGACACCCCAATGACAAGAGTTCCTCTCCATTTACACCTCCTGACCCCCCAATGACAACAGTTCCTCTCCATCTACTCCGCCTGACATACAATGTCAACAGTTCCTCTCCATCTACACCTCCTGACCCCCCCATGACAACAGTTCCTCTCCATTTACACCTCCTGACACCCCCAATGACATCAGTTCCTCTCCATCTACACCTCCTGACCCCCCACAATGACAATAGTTCCTCTCCATTTACACCTCCTGACCCCCAATGACAATGTTCCTCTCCATCTACACCTCCTGACCCCCCAATGACAACAGTTCCTCTCCATCTACACCTCCTGATCCCCAATGACAACAGTTCCTCTCCATCTAAACCTCCTGACCCCCCCAATGACAACAGTTCCTCTCCTTCTACACCTCCTGACCCCCCCAAGACAACAGTTCCTCTCCATCTACACCTCCTGACACCATCCAATGACAACAGTTCCTCTCCATCTACAACTCCTGACCCCCCAATGACAACAGTTCCTCTCCATCTACTCCGCCTGACATACAATGTCAACAGTTCCTCTCCATCTACACCTCCTGACACCCCAATGACAACAGTTCCTCACCATCTACACCCCCTGACCCCCCAACGACAACAGTTCCCCTCCATCTAAACCTCCTGACCCCCCCAATGACAACAGTTCCTCTCCTTCTACACCTCCTGACCCCCCCAAGATAACAGTTCCTCTCCATCTACACCTCCTGACACCATCCAATGACAACATTTCCTCTCCATCTACACCTCCTGACACCATCCAATGACAACAGTTCCTATCCATCTACAACTCCTGACCCCCCAATGACAACAGTTCCTCTCCATCTACTCTGCCTGACATACAATGTCAACAGTTCCTCTCAATCTACAACTCCTGACACCCCAATGACAACAGTTCCTCTCCATCTACACCTCCTGACCCCCCAATGACAACAGTTCCTCTCCATCTACACCTCCTGACACCATCCAATGACAACAGTTCCTCTCCATCTACACCTCCTGACACCATCCAATGACAACAGTTCCTCTCCATCTACTACTCCTGACCCCCCAATGACAACAGTTCCTCTCCATCTACTCCGCCTGACATACAATGTCAACAGTTCCTCTCAATCTACAACTCCTGACACCCCAATGACAACAGTTCCTCTCCATCTACACCTCCTGAACCCCAATGACAACAGTTCCTCTCCATCTACACCTCCTGACCCCCCCAATGACAACAGTTCCTCTCCATCTACACCTCCTGACCCCCCCAATGACAACAGTTCCTCTCCATCTACACCTCCTGACCCCCCAGTGACAAAAGTTCCTCTCCATCTACACCTCCTGAAACCCCATGACAACAGTTGCTCTCCATCTACACCTCCTGACCCACCCAATGACAACAGTTGCTCTCCATCTACACCTCCTGACCCACCCAATGACAACAGTTCCTCTCCAGCTACACCTCTTGACACACCCAATGACAACAGTTACTCTCCCTCTACACCTCCTGACCCTCCCCCAATGACAACAGTTCCTCTCCATCTACACCTCCTGACCCCCAATGACAACAGTTCCTCTCCATCTACACCTCCTGATCCCCAATGACAACAGTTCCGCTCCATCTACACCTCCTGACCCACCCAATGACAACAGTTCCTCTGCATCTACACCTCCTGACCACCAATGAGAACTGATCCCCTCCATCTACACCTCCTGACCCCCCCGTGACAACAGTTCCTCTCCAACTACACCTCCTAACACCCCGAATGACAACAGTTCCTCACCATCTACACCTCCTGACACACCCAGTGACAACAGTTCCCCTCCAACTACACCTCCTGACCCCTCTCCATGACAACAGTTCCCCTCCATCTACACCTCCTGACTCCCCAATGACAACAGATCCCCTCCATCTACACCTCCTGACCCCCCCGTGACAACAGTTCCTCTCCAACTACACCTCCTAACACCCCGAATGACAACAGTTCCTCTCCATCTACACCTCCTGACCTCCAATGACAACAGTTCCTCAGCATCTACACCTCCTGACCCCCCAACGACAAAAGTTCCCCTCCATCTAAACCTCCTGACCCCCCCAATGACAACAGTTCCTCTCCTTCTACACCTCCTGACCCCCCCAAGACAACAGTTCCTCTCCATCTACACCTCCTGACACCATCCAATGACAACAGTTCCTCTCCATCTACAACTCCTGACCCCCCAATGACAACAGTTCCTCTCCATCTACTCCGCCTGACATACAATGTCAACAGTTCCTCTCCATCTACACCTCCTGACACCCCAATGACAACAGTTCCTCACCATCTACACCCCCTGACCCCCCAACGGCAACAGTTCCCCTCCATCTAAACCTCCTGACCCCCCCAATGACAACAGTTCCTCTCCTTCTACACCTCCTGACCCCCCCAAGATAACAGTTCCTCTCCATCTACACCTCCTGACACCATCCAATGACAACAGTTCCTCTCCATCTACAACTCCTGACCCCCCAATGACAACAGTTCCTCTCCGTCTACTCCGCCTGACATACAATGTCAACAGTTCCTCTCAATCTACAACTCCTGACACCCCAATGACAACAGTTCCTCTCCATCTACACCTCCTGACCCCACAATGACAACAGTTCCTCTCCATCTACACCTCCTGACCCCCCCCAATGACAACAGTTCCTCTCCATCTACACCTCCTCACCCCCCAACGACAACAGTTCCCCTCCATCTAAACCTCCTGACCCCCCCAATGACAACAGTTCCTCTCCATCTAGACCTCCAGACCCACCCCAATGACAACAGTTCCTCTCCATCTACACCTCCTGACCGCCCCAATGACAACAGTTCCTCTCCATCTACACCTCCTGACCGCCCCAATGACAACAGTTCCTCTCCATCTACACCACCTGAACCCCAATGACAACAGTTCTTCTCCATCTACACCTCCTGACCCCCAATGACAACAGTTCCTCTCCATCTACACCTCCTGACCCCCCCATGACAACAGTTCCTCTCCAGCTACACCTCCTGACACCCCCAATGACATCAGTTCCTCTCCATCTACACCTCCTGACCCACCAATGACAACAGTTCCTCTCCTTCTACACATCCTGACCCCCAATGACAACAGTTCCTCTCCATCTACACCTCCAGATCCACCCCAGTGACAAAAGTTCCTCTCCATCTACAGATCCTGACCCACCCATGACAACAGTTCCCCTCCATCTATAACTCCTGACCCCCCCATGACAACAGTTCCTCTCCATCTACACCTCCTGACACCATCCAATGACAACAGTTCCTCTCAATCTACAACTCCTGACACCCCAATGACAACAGTTCCTCTCCATCTACACCTCCTGACCCCCCAATGACAACAGTTCCTCTCCATCTACACCTCCTGACCCCCCAATGACAACAGTTCCTCTCCATCTACACCTCCTGACCCCCCAGTGACAACAGTTCCTCTCCATCTACACCTCCTGAAACCCCATGACAACAGTTGCTCTCCATCTACACCTCCTGACCCACCCAAATAGAACAGTTGCTCTCCATCTACACCTCCTGACCCACCCAATGACAACAGTTCCTCTCCAGCTACACCTCTTGACACACCCAATGACAACAGTTACTCTCCATCTACACCTCCTGACCCCCCCCCAATGACAACAGTTCCTCTCCATCTACACCTCCTGACCCCCAATGACAACAGTTCCTCTCCATCTACAGCTCCAGACCCACCCCAATGACAACAGTTCCTCTCCATCTACACCTCCTGACCGCCCCAATGACAACAGTTCCTCTCCATCTACACCTCCTGACCGCCCCCATGACAACAGTTCCTCTCCATCTACACCTCCTGACACCATCCAATGACAACAGTTCCTCTCCATCTACAACTCCTGACCCCCAATGACAACAGTTCCTCTCCATCTACACCTCCTGACACCCCAATGACAAGAGTTCCTCTCCATTTACACCTCCTGACCCCCCAATGACAACAGTTCCTCTCCATCTACTCCGCCTGACATACAATGTCAACAGTTCCTCTCCATCTACACCTCCTGACCCCCCCATGACAACAGTTCCTCTCCATTTACACCTCCTGACACCCCCAATGACATCAGTTCCTCTCCATCTACACCTCCTGACCCCCCACAATGACAACAGTTCCTCTCCATTTACACCTCCTGACCCCCCACAATGACAACAGTTCCTCAGCATCTACACCTCCTGACCCCCCAACGACAAAAGTTCCCCTCCATCTAAACCTCCTGACCCCCCAATGACAACAGTTCCTCTCCTTCTACACCTCCTGACCCCCCCAAGACAACAGTTCCACTCCATCTACACCTCCTGACACCATCCAATGACAACAGTTCCTCTCCATCTACAACTCCTGACCCCCCAATGACAACAGTTCCTCTCCATCTACTCCGCCTGACATACAATGTCAACAGTTCCTCTCCATCTACACCTCCTGACACCCCAATGACAACAGTTCCTCACCATCTACACCCCCTGACCCCCCAACGACAACAGTTCCCCTCCATCTAAACCTCCTGACCCCCCCAATGACAACAGTTCCTCTCCTTCTACACCTCCTGACCCCCCCAAGATAACAGTTCCTCTCCATCTACACCTCCTGACACCATCCAATGACAACAGTTCCTCTCCATCTACAACTCCTGACCCCCCAATGACAACAGTTCCTCTCCGTCTACTCCGCCTGACATACAATGTCAACAGTTCCTCTCAATCTACAACTCCTGACACCCCAATGACAACAGTTCCTCTCCATCTACACCTCCTGACCCCACAATGACAACAGTTCCTCTCCATCTACACCTCCTGACCCCCCCCAATGACAACAGTTCCTCTCCATCTACACCTCCTCACCCCCCAACGACAACAGTTCCCCTCCATCTAAACCTCCTGACCCCCCCAATGACAACAGTTCCTCTCCATCTAGACCTCCAGACCCACCCCAATGACAACAGTTCCTCTCCATCTACACCTCCTGACCGCCCCAATGACAACAGTTCCTCTCCATCTACACCTCCTGACCGCCCCAATGACAACAGTTCCTCTCCATCTACACCACCTGAACCCCAATGACAACAGTTCTTCTCCATCTACACCTCCTGACCCCCAATGACAACAGTTCCTCTCCATCTACACCTCCTGACCCCCCCATGACAACAGTTCCTCTCCAGCTACACCTCCTGACACCCCCAATGACATCAGTTCCTCTCCATCTACACCTCCTGACCCACCAATGACAACAGTTCCTCTCCTTCTACACATCCTGACCCCCAATGACAACAGTTCCTCTCCATCTACACCTCCAGATCCACCCCAGTGACAAAAGTTCCTCTCCATCTACAGATCCTGACCCACCCATGACAACAGTTCCCCTCCATCTATAACTCCTGACCCCCCCATGACAACAGTTCCTCTCCATCTACACCTCCTGACACCATCCAATGACAACAGTTCCTCTCAATCTACAACTCCTGACACCCCAATGACAACAGTTCCTCTCCATCTACACCTCCTGACCCCCCAATGACAACAGTTCCTCTCCATCTACACCTCCTGACCCCCCAATGACAACAGTTCCTCTCCATCTACACCTCCTGACCCCCCAGTGACAACAGTTCCTCTCCATCTACACCTCCTGAAACCCCATGACAACAGTTGCTCTCCATCTACACCTCCTGACCCACCCAAATAGAACAGTTGCTCTCCATCTACACCTCCTGACCCACCCAATGACAACAGTTCCTCTCCAGCTACACCTCTTGACACACCCAATGACAACAGTTACTCTCCATCTACACCTCCTGACCCCCCCCCAATGACAACAGTTCCTCTCCATCTACACCTCCTGACCCCCAATGACAACAGTTCCTCTCCATCTACAGCTCCAGACCCACCCCAATGACAACAGTTCCTCTCCATCTACACCTCCTGACCGCCCCAATGACAACAGTTCCTCTCCATCTACACCTCCTGACCGCCCCCATGACAACAGTTCCTCTCCATCTACACCTCCTGACACCATCCAATGACAACAGTTCCTCTCCATCTACAACTCCTGACCCCCAATGACAACAGTTCCTCTCCATCTACACCTCCTGACACCCCAATGACAAGAGTTCCTCTCCATTTACACCTCCTGACCCCCCAATGACAACAGTTCCTCTCCATCTACTCCGCCTGACATACAATGTCAACAGTTCCTCTCCATCTACACCTCCTGACCCCCCCATGACAACAGTTCCTCTCCATTTACACCTCCTGACACCCCCAATGACATCAGTTCCTCTCCATCTACACCTCCTGACCCCCCACAATGACAATAGTTCCTCTCCATTTACACCTCCTGACCCCCAATGACAATGTTCCTCTCCATCTACACCTCCTGACCCCCCAATGACAACAGTTCCTCTCCATCTACACCTCCTGATCCCCAATGACAACAGTTCCTCTCCATCTACACCTCCAGACCCACCCCAATGACAACAGTTCCTCTCCATCTACTCCTCCTGACTGCCCCAATGACAACAGTTCCTCTCCTTCTACACCACCTGAACCCCCATGACAACAGTTCCTCTCCATCTACACCTCCTGACACCATCCAATGACAACAGTTCCTCTCCATCTACACCTCCTGACCCCCAATGACAACAGTTCCTCACCATCTACACCTCCTGACCCCCCATGACAACAGTTCCTCTCCATCTACACCTCCTCACCACCCCATGACAACAGCTCCCATCCATCTACACCTCCTGACCCCCCAATGACAACAGTTCCTCTCCATCTACACCTCCTGACACCCCCAATGACAACAGTTCCCCTCCATCTACATCTCCTGACCCCCCCATGACAACAGTTCCTCTCCATCTACACCTCCTGACCCCCCCATGACAACAGTTCCTCTCCATCTACACCTCCTGACCCCCAATGACAACATTTCCTCTACATATACACCTCCTGACCCCCCAATGACAACAGTTCCTCTCCATCTACACCTCCTGACACCGAATGTCAACAGTTCCTCTCCAAATACACCACCTGACCCCCCATGACAACAGTTCCTCTCCATCTACAGCTCCTGACCCCCCCAATGACAACAGATCCTCTCCATCTCACCTCCTGACTCCCCAATGAGAACAGTTCCTCTCCATCTACACTTCCTGACCCCCCTAATAAGAACATTTCCTTTCCATCTACACCTCCTGAGCCCTCCAATGACAACAGTTCCTCTCCATCTACACCTCCTGACCCCCAATGACAACAGTTCCTCTCCATCTACATCTTCTGACCCCCCAATGACAACCGTTCCTCTCCATCTACACTTCCTGACCCCCAATGACAACAGTTCCTCTCCATCTACACCTCCTGACCCCCAATGACAACAGTTCCTCTCCATCTACACCTCCTGACACCCCAATGACAACAGTTCCTCTCCATCTACACTTCCTGAACCCCCAATGACAACATTTCCTCTCCATCTACACTTCCTGACCCCCAATGACAACAGTTCCTCTGCATCTACACCTCCTGACCACCAATGAGAACAGTTCCTCTCCATCTACAGCTCCTGAAACCCCAATGACAACAGTTCCTCTCCATCTACACATCCTGACACACCCAGTGACAACAGTTCCTCTCCATCTACACCTCCTGACCCCCTCATGACAACAGTTCCTTTCCATCTACACCTCCTGAACCCCCCATGACAACAGTTCCTCTCCATCTACACCTCCTGACACCCCCAATGACATCAGTTCCTCTCCATCTACACCTCCCGACCCCCCCCCAATGACAACAGTTCCTCTCCATTTACACCTCCTGACCCCCAATGACAACAGTTCCTCTCCATCTACACCTCCTGACCCCCCCCAATGACAATAGTTCCTCTCCATCTACATCTCCTTACCCGCCCCATGACAATAGTTCCTCTCCATCTACACCTCCTGACACCCCCAATGACAACAGTTCCTCTCCATCTACACCTCCTGACCCCCCCAATGACAACAGTTCCTCTCCATCTACACCTCCTGACCCCCCAATGACAACAGTTCCTCTCCATCTACACCTCCTGACACCCCCAATGACAACAGTTCCTCTCCATCTACACCTCCTGACTCCCCCTAAATGACAACAGTTCTTCTCCATCTACACCTCCTGACACTCCCAAAGACAACAGATCCTCTCCAGCTCACCTCCTGACTCCCCATTGAGAACAGTTCCTCTCCATCTACACCTCCTGACACTCCCAAAGACAACAGATCCTCTCCATCTCATTTCCTGACTCCCCAATGAGAACAGTTCCTCTCCATCTACAGCTCCTGAAACCCCAATGACAACAGTTCCTCTCCATCTACACATCCTGACACACCCAGTGACAACAGTTCCTCTCCATCTACACCTCCTGACCCCCTCATGACAACAGTTCCTTTCCATCTACACCTCCTGAACCCCCCATGACAACAGTTCCTCTCCAACTACACCTCCTAACTCTCGCAATGACATCAGTTCCTCTCCATCTACACCTCCTGACCCCCCCAATGACTATAGTTCCTCTCCATCTACACCTCCTGACCCCCCAATGACAACAGTTCCTCTCCATCTACACCTCCTGACCCCCCCCAATGACAATAGTTCCTCTCCATCTACATCTCCTTACCCGCCCCATGACAATAGTTCCTCTCCATCTACACCTCCTGACACCCCCAATGACAACAGTTCCTCTCCATCTACACCTCCTGACCCCCCCAATGACAACAGTTCCTCTCCATCTACACCTCCTGACCCCCCAATGACAACAGTTCCTCTCCATCTACACCTCCTGACACTCCCAATGACAACAGTTCCTCTCCATCTACACCTCCTGACTCCCCCTAAATGACAACAGTTCTTCTCCATCTACACCTCCTGACACTCCCAAAGACAACAGATCCTCTCCAGCTCACCTCCTGACTCCCCATTGAGAACAGTTCCTCTCCATCTACACCTCCTGACACTCCCAAAGACAACAGATCCTCTCCATCTCATTTCCTGACTCCCCAATGAGAACAGTTCCTCTCCATCTACACCTCCTGACACCCCAATGACAACAGTTCCCCTCCATCTACACCTCCTGACCCACCCAGTGACAACAGTTCCTCTCCATCTACACCTCCTGACACCATCCAATGACAACAGTTCCCCTCCATCTACACCTCCTGACCCCCAATGACAACAGTTCCTCTCCATCTACACCTCCTGACCCCCCAATGACAACAGTTCCTCTCCATCTACACCTCCTGACCCCCCAATGACAACAGTTCCTCTCCATCTACACCTCCTGACCCCAATGACAACAGTTCCTCTCCATCTACACCTCCTGACCCCCCATGACAACAGTTCCTCTCCATCTACACCTCCTGACACCCCCCAATGACAACAGTCCCTCTGCATTTACACCTCCTGACACCCCAATGACAACAGTTCCTCTCCATCTACACCTCCTGACCGCCCCAATGACAACAGTCCCTCTCCATCTACACCTCCTGACCCCCCAATGACAACAGTTCCTCTCCATCTACACCTCCTGACCGCCCCAATGACAACAGTTCCTCTCCATCTACACCTCCTGACCCCCCAATGACAACAGTTCCTCTCCATCTACACCTCCTGACCCCCCAATGACAACAGTTCCTCTCCATCTACACCTCCTGACCCCAATGACAACAGTTCCTCTCCATCTACACCTCCTGACCCCCCATGACAACAGTTCCTCTCCATCTACACCTCCTGACACCCCCAATGACAACAGTCCCTCTCCATCTACACCTCCTGACCCCCCAATGACAACAGTCCCTCTGCATTTACACCTCCTGACACCCCAATGACAACAGTTCCTCTCCATCTACACCTCCTGACCCCCCAATGACAACAGTTCCTCTGCATTTACACCTCCTGACACCCCAATGACAACAGTTCCCCTCCATCTACACCTCCTGACCCACCCAGTGACAACAGTTCCTCTCCATCTACACCTCCTGACCGCCCCAATGACAACAGTCCCTCTGCATTTACACCTCCTGACACCCCAATGACAACAGTTCCTCTCCATCTACACCTCCGGACCCCCAATGACAACAGTTCCTCTCCATCTACACCTCCTGAGAACCCAATGATAACAGTCCCTCTACATCTACACCTCCTGACCCCCCCATGACAACAGCTTCCCTCAATCTACACCTCCTGACACCCCAATGACAACAGTTCCTCTCCATCTACAGCTCCTGACACCCCAATGACAACAGTTCCTCTCCATCTACACCTCCTGACACCCCAATGACAACAGATCCTCTCCATCTCACGTCCTGACTCCCCAATCAGGACAGTTCCTCTCCATCTACACATCCTGACCCCCCCCAATGACAACATTTCCTCTCCATCTACACCTCCTGACACTCCCAAAGACATCACATCCTCTCCATCTCACCTCCTGACTCCCTAATGAGAACAGTTCCTCTCCATCTACACCTCCTGACTCCCCAATGACAACAGGTCCCGTCCATCTACACCTCCTGACCCCCCATGACAACAATTCCTCTCCAACTACACCTCCTAACACCCCGAATGTCGACAGTTCCTCTCCATCTACACCTCCTGAACCCCAATGACAACAGATCCTCTCCATCTCACCTCCTGACTCCCCAATGAGAACAGTTCCTCTCCATCTACACTTCCTGACCCCCCCCAATGACAACATTTCCTCTCCATCTACAACTCCTGACACTCCCAAAGACAACAGATCCTCTCCATCTCATCTCCTGACTCCCCAGTGACAACAGTTCCCCTCCATCTACACCTCCAGACACCCCCACCATGACAACAGTTCCTCTCCATCTACAGCTCCTGAACCCCAATGACAACAGTCCCTCTCAATCTACACCTCCTGACACCCCATGACAACAGTTCCTCCCAATCTACTCCTCCTGACCCCCCCATGACAACAGCTCCCCTCCATCTACACCTCCTGAGAACCCAATGATAACAGTTCCTCTCCATCTACACCTCCTGACCCCCAATGACTACAGTTCCTCTCCTTCTACACATCCTGACCAACCCATGACAACAGTTCCTCCCAATCTACTCCTCCTGACCCCCCCATGACAACAGCTCCCCTCCATCTACACCTCCTGAGAACCCAATGATAACAGTTCCTCAACATCTACACCTCCTGAACCCCCCAATGACAACAGTTCCTCTGCATCTACACCTCCTGACACCCCAATGACAAAAGTTCCTCTCCATCTACACCTCCTGACAACCCCAATGACAACAGTTCCTCTCCATCTACACCTCCTGACACCCCCAATGAGAACATTTCCTTTCCATCTACACCTCCTGACCCCCCCAATGACAACATTTCCTCTCCATCTACACCTCCTGACACTCCCAAAGACAACAGATCCTCTCCATCTCATCTCCTGACTCCCCAGTGACAACAGTCCCCCTCCATCTACACCTCCTGACCCCCCCCACCATGACAACAGTTCCTCTCCATCTACACCTCCTGACACCCCTATGACAACAGTTCCTCTGCATTTACACCTCCTGACACCCCAATGACAAAAGATCCTCTCCATCTCCACCTCCTGACACCCCCAATGACAACAGTTCCTCTCCATCTACAGCTCCTGACACCCCAATGACAACAGTTCCTCTCCATCTACACCTCCTGACCCCCAATGACAACAGTTCCACTCCATCTACACCTCCTGACCCCCAATGACAACAGTTCCTCTGCATCTACACCTCCTGATACCCCAATGACAAAAGTTCCTCTCCATCTACACATCCTGACAACCCCAATGACAACAGTTCCTCTCCATCTACACCTCCTGACACCCCCAATGAGAACATTTCCTTTCCATCTACACCTCCTGAGGCCTCCAATGACAACAGTTCCTCTACATCTACACATCATGAACCCCCCAATGACAACAGTTCCTCTGCATCTACACCTCCTGACTCCCCCTGAATGACAACAGTTCCTCTCCATCTACACCTCCAGACACTCCCAAAGACAACAGATCCTCTCCATCTCACCTCCTGACTCCCCAATGAGAACAGTTCCTCTCCATCTACACTTCCTGACCCCCCCTAATGAGAACATTTCCTTTCCATCTACACCTCCTGAGCCCTCCAATGACAACAGTTCCTCTCCATCTACACCTCCTGATACCCCCAATGACAACAGTTCCTCTCCATCTACACCTCCTGACCCCCCATGACAAACGTTCCTCTCCATCTACACCTCCTGACAACCCCAATGACAACAGTTCCTCTCCATCTACACCTCCTGACACCCCCAATGAGAACATTTCCTTTCCATCTACACCTCCTGACCCCCCCAATGACAACATTTCCTCTCCATCTACACCTCCTGACACTCCCAAAGACAACAGATCCTCTCCATCTCATCTCCTGACTCCCCAGTGACAACAGTCCCCCTCCATCTACACCTCCTGACCCCCCCCACCATGACAACAGTTCCTCTCCATCTACACCTCCTGACACCCCTATGACAACAGTTCCTCTGCATTTACACCTCCTGACCCCCCCAATGACAAAAGATCCTCTCCATCTCCACCTCCTGACACCCCCAATGACAACAGTTCCTCTCCATCTACAGCTCCTGACACCCCAATGACAACAGTTCCTCTCCATCTACACGTCCTGACACCCCAATGACAACAGTTCCTCTCCTTCTACACATCCTGACCACCCCATGACAACAGTTCCTCTCCATCTACTCCTCCTGAGAACCCAATGATAACAGTTCCTCAACATCTACACCTCCTGAACCCCCAATGACAACAGTTCCTCTGCATCTACACCTCCTGATATCCCCAATGAGAACATTTCCTTTCCATCTACACCTCCTGACCCCCCCAATGACAACATTTCCTCTCCATCTACACCTCCTGACACTCCCAAAGACAACAGATCCTCTCCATCTACTCCTCCTGAGAACCCAATGATAACAGTTCCTCAACATCTACACCTCCTGAACCCCCAATGACAACAGTTCCTCTGCATCTACACCTCCAGATACCCCAAATGAGAACATTTCCTTTCCATCTACACCTCCTGACCCCCCCAATGACAACATTTCCTCTCCATCTACACCTCCTGACCCCCCCAATGACAACATTTCCTCTCCATCTACACCTCCTGACACTCCCAAAGACAACAGATCCTCTCCATCTCATCTCCTGACTCCCCAGTGACAACAGTTCCTCTCCATCTACACCTCCTGAAACCCCCACCATGACAACAGTTCCTCTCCATCTACAGCTCCTGAACCCAATGACAACAGTTCCTCTCCATCTACACCTCCTGACACCCCCAATGACAACAGTTCCCCTCCATCTACACCTCCTGACACCCCCAATGACAACAGATCCTCTCCATCTACACCTCCTGACACCCCCAATGACAACAGTTCCTCTCCATCTCCACCTCCTGACACCCCCAATGACAACAGTTCCTCTCCATCTCCACCTCCTGACACCCCCAATGACAACAGATCCTCTCCATCTACAGCTCCTGACACCCCAATGACAACAGTTCCTCTCCATCTACACCTCCTGACCCCCCAATGACAACAGTTCCTCTCCATCTGCACGTCCTGACCCCCAATGACAACAGTTCCACTCCATCTACACCTCCTGACCCCCAATGACAACAGTTCCTCTGCATCTACACCTCCTGATACCCCCAATGAGAACATTTCCTTTCCATCTACACCTCCTGAGGCCTCCAATGACAACAGTTCCTCTACATCTACACATCATGAACCCCCCAATGACAACAGTTCCTCTGCATCTACACCTCCTGACTCCCCCTGAATGACAACAGTTCCTCTCCATCTACACCTCCAGACACTCCCAAAGACAACAGATCCTCTCCATCTCACCTCCTGACTCCCCAATGAGAACAGTTCCTCTCCATCTACACTTCCTGACCCCCCCTAATGAGAACATTTCCTTTCCATCTACACCTCCTGAGCCCTCCAATGACAACAGTTCCTCTCCATCTACACCTCCTGATACCCCCAATGACAACAGTTCCTCTCCATCTACACCTCCTGACCCCCCATGACAAACGTTCCTCTCCATCTACACCTCCTGACAACCCCAATGACAACAGTTCCTCTCCATCTACACCTCCTGACACCCCCAATGAGAACATTTCCTTTCCATCTACACCTCCTGACCCCCCCAATGACAACATTTCCTCTCCATCTACACCTCCTGACACTCCCAAAGACAACAGATCCTCTCCATCTCATCTCCTGACTCCCCAGTGACAACAGTCCCCCTCCATCTACACCTCCTGACCCCCCCCACCATGACAACAGTTCCTCTCCATCTACACCTCCTGACACCCCTATGACAACAGTTCCTCTGCATTTACACCTCCTGACCCCCCCAATGACAAAAGATCCTCTCCATCTCCACCTCCTGACACCCCCAATGACAACAGTTCCTCTCCATCTACAGCTCCTGACACCCCAATGACAACAGTTCCTCTCCATCTACACGTCCTGACACCCCAATGACAACAGTTCCTCTCCTTCTACACATCCTGACCACCCCATGACAACAGTTCCTCTCCATCTACTCCTCCTGAGAACCCAATGATAACAGTTCCTCAACATCTACACCTCCTGAACCCCCAATGACAACAGTTCCTCTGCATCTACACCTCCTGATATCCCCAATGAGAACATTTCCTTTCCATCTACACCTCCTGACCCCCCCAATGACAACATTTCCTCTCCATCTACACCTCCTGACACTCCCAAAGACAACAGATCCTCTCCATCTACTCCTCCTGAGAACCCAATGATAACAGTTCCTCAACATCTACACCTCCTGAACCCCCAATGACAACAGTTCCTCTGCATCTACACCTCCAGATACCCCCAATGAGAACATTTCCTTTCCATCTACACCTCCTGACCCCCCCAATGACAACATTTCCTCTCCATCTACACCTCCTGACCCCCCCAATGACAACATTTCCTCTCCATCTACACCTCCTGACACTCCCAAAGACAACAGATCCTCTCCATCTCATCTCCTGACTCCCCAGTGACAACAGTTCCTCTCCATCTACACCTCCTGAAACCCCCACCATGACAACAGTTCCTCTCCATCTACAGCTCCTGAACCCAATGACAACAGTTCCTCTGCATTTACACCTCCTGACACCCCAATGACAAAAGATCCTCTCCATCTACACCTCCTGACACCCCCAATGACAACAGTTCCTCTCCATCTCCACCTCCTGACACCCCCAATGACAACAGTTCCTCTCCATCTCCACCTCCTGACACCCCCAATGACAACAGATCCTCTCCATCTACAGCTCCTGACACCCCAATGACAACAGTTCCTCTCCATCTACACCTCCTGACCCCCCAATGACAACAGTTCCTCTCCATCTGCACGTCCTGACCCCCAATGACAACAGTTCCACTCCATCTACACCTCCTGACCCCCAATGACAACAGTTCCTCTGCATCTACACCTCCTGATACCCCAATAACAAAAGTTCCTCTCCATCTACACATCCTGACAACCCCAATGACAACAGTTCCTCTCCATCTACACCTCCTGACACCCCCAATGAGTACATTTCCTTTCCATCTACACCTCCTGAGGCCTCCAATGACAACAGTTCCTCTACATCTACACATCCTGAACCCCCCAATGACAACAGTTCCTCTGCATCTACACCTCCTGACTCCCCCTGAATGACAACAGTTCCTCTCCATCTACACCTCCAGACACTCCCAAAGACAACAGATCCTCTCCATCTCACCTCCTGACTCCCCAATGAGAACAGTTCCTCTCCATCTACACTTCCTGACCCCCACTAATGAGAACATTTCCTTTCCATCTACACCTCCTGATACCCCCAATGACAACAGTTCCTCTCCATCTACACCTCCTGACCCCCCATGACAACAGTTCCTCTCCATCTACACCTCCTCACCACCCCATGACAACAGCTCCCTTCCATCTACACCTCCTGACCCCCCAATGACAACAGTTCCTCTCCATCTACACCTCCTGACACCCCCAATGACAACAGTTCCCCTCCATCTACATCTCCTGACCCCCCCATGACAACAGTTCCTCTCCATCTAGACCTCCTGACCGCCCCATGACAACAGTTCCTCTCCATCTACACCTCCTGACCCCCAATGACAACATTTCCTCTACATCTACACCTCCTGACCCCCCAATGACAACAGTTCCTCTCCATCTACACCTCCTGACCCCGAATGACAACAGTTCCTCTCCAAATACACCACCTGACCCCCCATGACAACAGTTCCTCTCCATCTACAGCTCCTGACCCCCCCCCAATGACAACAGATCCTCTCCATCTCACCTCCTGACTCCCCAATGAGAACAGTTCCTCTCCATCTACACTTCCTGACCCCCCTAATGAAAACATTTCCTTTCCATCTACACCTCCTGATCCCTCCAATGACAACAGTTCCTCTCCATCTACACCTCCTGACCCCCCCAATGACAACAGCTCCTCTCCATCTACACCTCCTGACACCCCCAATGACAACAGTTCCTCTCGATCTACACCTCCTGACCCCCCCAACACAACAGTTCCTCTCCATCTACACCTCCTGACCACCCATGACAAAAGCTCCCCTCCATCTACACCTCCTGACCCACCAATGACAACAGTTCCTCTCCATCTACACCTCCTGACCCCCAATGACAACAGTTCCTCTCCATCTACACCTCCTGAGACCCCATGACAAAAGCACCCCTCCATCTACACCTCCTGAACCACCAATGACAACAGTTCCTCTCCATCTTCACCTCCTGACCCCCCCAATGACAACAGTTCCTCTCCATCTACACCTTCTGACCCCCTAATGACAACAGTTCCTCTCCATCTACACCTCCTGACTCCCCAATGACAACAGTTCCTCTCCAACTATACTTCCTGACACCCCCAATGACAACAGTTCCTCTCCATCTACACCTCCTGACCCCCCATGACAAGAGTTCCTCTCCATCTACACCTGCTGACCCCCCCATGACAACAGCTCCCCTCCATCTACACCTCCTGACCCCCCAATGACAACAGTTCCCCTCCATCTACACCTCCTGACATCCCCAATGACAACAGTTCCCCTCCATCTACACCTCCTGACCCCCCATGACAACAGTTCCTCTCCATCTGCACCTCCTGACCCCCCCATGACAACAGCTCCCCTCCATCTACACCTCCTGACTCACCAATGACAACAGTTCCTCTCCATCTACACCTCCTGACCCCCCATGACAACAGTTCTTCTCCAACTACACCACCTGACCCCGCATGACAACAGTTCCTCTCCATCTACAGCTCCTGACCACCCCAATGACAACAGTTCCTCTCCATCTACAGCTCCTTACACCCCAATGACAACAGTTCCTCTCCATCTACACTTCCTGACACACCCAGTGACAACAGTTCCTCTCCTTTTACACCTCCTGACCCCCCCCCATGCCAGTTCCTCTCCATCTACACCTCCTGACCCCCCATGACAACAGTTCCTCTCCATCTACACCTCCTGACCCCCCATGACAACAGCTCCCCTCCATCAACACCTCCTGACACCCCCAATGAGAAATGTTCCTCTCCATCTACACCTCCTGACACCCCCAATGACAACAGTTCCTCTCCATCTACACCTCCTGACCCCCAATGACAACATTTCCTCTACATCTACACCTCCTGACCCCCCAATGACAACAGTTCCACTCCATCTACACCTCCTGACCCCGAATGACAACAGTTCCTCTCCAACTACACCACCTGACCCCGCATGACAACAGTTCCTCTCCATCTACAGCTCCTGACCCCCCCCCAATGACAACAGTTCCTCTCCATCTACACCTCCTGACCCCGCATGACAACAGTTCCTCTCCATCTACAGCTCCTGACCCCCCCCCAATGATAACAGTTCCTCTCCATCTAAACCTCCTGACACTCCCAAAGACAACAGATCCTCTCCATCTCACCTCCTGACTGCCCAATGAGAACAGATCCTCTCCATCTACACTTCCTGACCCCCCTAATGACAACAGTTCCTCTCCATCTACACCTCCTGACCCCCAATGACAACATTTCCTCTACATCTACACCTCCTGACCGCCCAATGACAACAGTTCCTCTCCATCTACACCTCCTGAACCCCTAATGACAACAGTTCCTCTCCATCTACACCTCCTGACCCCCCATGACAACAGCTCCCCTCAATCTACACCTCCTGACACCCCCAATGAGAAATGTTCCTCTCCATCTACACCTCCTGACACCCCCAATGACAACAGTTCCTCTCCATCTACACCTCCTGACCCCCAATGACAACATTTCCTCTACATCTACACCTCCTGACCCCCCAATGACAACAGTTCCTCTCCATCTACACCTCCTGACCCCGAATGACAACAGTTCCTCTCCAACTACACCACCTGACCCCGCATGACAACAGTTCCTCTCCATCTAGAGCTCCTGACCACCCCCAATGACAACAGTTCCTCTCCATCTACACCTCCTGACCCCGCATGACTACAGTTCCTCTCCATCTACAGCTCCTGACCCCCCCAATGACAACAGTTCCTCTCCATCTACACCTCCTGACACTCCCAAAGACAACAGATCCTCTCCATCTCACCTCCTGACTGCCCAATGAGAACAGATCCTCTCCATCTACACTTCCTGACCCCCCTAATGACAACAGTTCCTCTACATCTACACCTCCTGACCCCCAATGACAACATTTCCTCTACATCTACAGCTCCTGACCCCCCCAATGACAACATTTCCTCTACATCTACACCTCTTGACCCCCCAATGACAACAGTTCCTCTCCATCTACACCTCCTGAACCCCTAATGACAACAGTTCCTCTCCATCTACACCTGAACCCATAATGACAACAGTTCCTCTCGATCTACACCTCCTGACCCCCCCATGACAACAGTTCCTCTCCATCTACACCTCCTGACACCCCGAATGACAACAGTTCCTCTCCATCTACACCTCCTGACTCCCCAAATGACAACAGTTCCTCTCCATCTACACCTCCTGACCCCCAATGACAACATTTCCTCTACATCTACACCTCCTGACCCCCCAATGACAACAGTTCCTCTCCATCTACACCTCCTGACCCCGAATGACAACAGTTCCTCTCCAACTACACCACCTGACCCCCCCAATGACAACAGTTCCTCTCCATCTACACCTCCTGACACCCCCAATGACAACAGTTCCTCTCGATCTACACCTCCTGACCCCCCCATGACAACAGTTCCTCTCCATCTACACCTCCTGACCCCCCATGACAAAAGCTCCCCTCCATCTACACCTCCTGACCCACCAATGACAACAGTTCCTCTCCATCTACACCTCATGACACCCCCAATGACAACAGTTCCTCTCGATCTACACCTCCTGACCCCCCCATGACAACAGTTCCTCTCCATCTACACCTCCTGACCCCCCATGACAAAAGCTCCCCTCCATCTACACCTCCTTACACCCCAATGACAACAGTTCCTCTCCATCTACACTTCCTGACACACCCAGTGACAACAGTTCCTCTCCTTTTACACCTCCTGACCACCCCCCATGCCAGTTCCTCTCCATCTACACCTCCTGACCCCCCATGACAACAGTTCCTCTCCATCTACACCTCCTGACCCCCCATGACAACAGCTCCCCTCAATCTACACCTCCTGACACCCCCAATGAGAAATGTTCCTCTCCATCTACACCTCCTGACACCCCCAATGACAACAGTTCCTCTCCATCTACACCTCCTGACCCCCAATGACAACATTTCCTCTACATCTACACCTCCTGACCCCCCAATGACAACAGTTCCTCTCCATCTACATCTCCTGACCCCGAATGACAACAGTTCCTCTCCAACTACACCACCTGACCCCGCATGACAACAGTTCCTCTCCATCTACAGCTCCTGACCCCCCCAATGACAACAGTTCCTCTCCATCTACACCTCCTGACCCCGCATGACTACAGTTCCTCTCCATCTACAGCTCCTGACCCCCCCAATGACAACAGTTGCTCTCCATCTACACCTCCTGACACTCCCAAAGACAACAGATCCTCTCCATCTCACCTCCTGACTGCCCAATGAGAACAGATCCTCTCCATCTACACTTCCTGACCCCCCTAATGACAACAGTTCCTCTACATCTACACCTCCTGACCCCCAATGACAACATTTCCTCTACATCTACAGCTCCTGACCCCCCCAATGACAACATTTCCTCTACATCTACACCTCCTGACCCCCCAATGACAACAGTTCCTCTCCATCTACACCTCCTGAACCCCTAATGACAACAGTTCCTCTCCATCTACACCTGAACCCATAATGACAACAGTTCCTCTCGATCTACACCTCCTGACCCCCCCATGACAACAGTTCCTCTCCATCTACACCTCCTGACACCCCGAATGACAACAGTTCCTCTCCATCTACACCTCCTGACTCCCCAAATGACAACAGTTCCTCTCCATCTACACCTCCTGACCCCCAATGACAACATTTCCTCTACATCTACACCTCCTGACCCCCCAATGACAACAGTTCCTCTCCATCTACACCTCCTGACCCCGAATGACAACAGTTCCTCTCCAACTACACCACCTGACCCCCCCAATGACAACAGTTCCTCTCCATCTACACCTCCTGACACCCCCAATGACAACAGTTCCTCTCGATCTACACCTCCTGACCCCCCCATGACAACAGTTCCTCTCCATCTACACCTCCTGACCCCCCATGACAAAAGCTCCCCTCCATCTACACCTCCTGACCCACCAATGACAACAGTTCCTCTCCATCTACACCTCATGACACCCCCAATGACAACAGTTCCTCTCGATCTACACCTCCTGACCCCCCCATGACAACAGTTCCTCTCCATCTACACCTCCTGACCCCCCATGACAAAAGCTCCCCTCCATCTACACCTCCTGACCCACCAATGACAACAGTTCCTCTCCATCTACAGCTCCTGACCCCCCCCCAATGACAACAGTTCCTCTCCATCTACACCTCCTGACCCCGCATGACAACAGTTCCTCTCCATCTACAGCTCCTGACCCCCCCAATGACAACAGTTCCTCTCCATCTACACTTCCTGACCCCCCTAATGACAACAGTTCCTCTACATCTACACCTCCTGACCCCCAATGACAACATTTCCTCTACATCTACAGCTCCTGACCCCCCCAATGACAACATTTCCTCTACATCTACACCTCCTGACCCCCCAATGACAACAGTTCCTCTCCATCTACACCTCCTGACCCCCAATGACAACATTTCCTCTACATCTACACCTCCTGACCCCCCAATGACAACAGTTCCTCTCCATCTACACCTCCTGAACCCCTAATGACAACAGTTCCTCTCCATCGACACCTGAACCCATAATGACAACAGTTCCTCTCGATCTACACCTCCTGACCCCCCCATGACAACAGTTCCTCTCCATTTACACCTCCTGACACCCCGAATGACAACAGTTCCTCTCCATCTACACCTCCTGACTCCCCGAATGACAACAGTTCCTCTCCATCTACACCTCCTGACCCCCAATGACAACATTTCCTGTACATCTACACCTCCTGACCCCCCATGGCAACAGTTCCTCTCCATCTACACCTCCTGACCCCCCATGACAACAGCTCCCCTCAATCTACACCTCCTGACACCCCCAATGAGAAATGTTCCTCTCCATCTACACCTCCTGACACCCCCAATGACAACAGTTCCTCTCCATCTACACCTCCTGACCCCCAATGACAACATTTCCTCTACATCTACACCTCCTGACCCCCCAATGACAACAGTTCCTCTCCATCTACACCTCCTGACCCCGAATGACAACAGTTCCTCTCCAACTACACCACCTGACCCCGCATGACAACAGTTCCTCTCCATCTAGAGCTCCTGACCCCCCCCAATGACAACAGTTCCTCTCCATCTACACCTCCTGACCCCGCATGACTACAGTTCCTCTCCATCTACAGCTCCTGACCCCCCCAATGACAACAGTTCCTCTCCATCTACACCTCCTGACACTCCCAAAGACAACAGATCCTCTCCATCTCACCTCCTGACTGCCCAATGAGAACAGATCCTCTCCATCTACACTTCCTGACCCCCCTAATGACAACAGTTCCTCTACATCTACACCTCCTGACCCCCAATGACAACATTTCCTCTACATCTACAGCTCCTGACCCCCCCAATGACAACATTTCCTCTACATCTACACCTCTTGACCCCCCAATGACAACAGTTCCTCTCCATCTACACCTCCTGAACCCCTAATGACAACAGTTCCTCTCCATCTACACCTGAACCCATAATGACAACAGTTCCTCTCGATCTACACCTCCTGACCCCCCCATGACAACAATTCCTCTCCATCTACACCTCCTGACACCCCGAATGACAACAGTTCCTCTCCATCTACACCTCCTGACTCCCCAAATGACAACAGTTCCTCTCCATCTACACCTCCTGACCCCCAATGACAACATTTCCTCTACATCTACACCTCCTGACCCCCCAATGACAACAGTTCCTCTCCATCTACACCTCCTGACCCCGAATGACAACAGTTCCTCTCCAACTACACCACCTGACCCCCCCAATGACAACAGTTCCTCTCCATCTACACCTCCTGACACCCCCAATGACAATAGTTCCTCTCGATCTACACCTCCTGACCCCCCCATGACAACAGTTCCTCTCCATCTACACCTCCTGACCCCCCAAGACAAAAGCTCCCCTCCATCTACACCTCCTGACCCACCAATGACAACAGTTCCTCTCCATCTACACCTCATGACACCCCCAATGACAACAGTTCCTCTCGATCTACACCTCCTGACCCCCCCATGACAACAGTTCCTCTCCATCTACACCTCCTGACCCCCCATGACAAAAGCTCCCCTCCATCTACACCTCCTTACACCCCAATGACAACAGTTCCTCTCCATCTACACTTCCTGACACACCCAGTGACAACAGTTCCTCTCCTTTTACACCTCCTGACCACCCCCCATGCCAGTTCCTCTCCATCTACACCTCCTGACCCCCCATGACAACAGTTCCTCTCCATCTACACCTCCTGACCCCCCATGACAACAGCTCCCCTCAATCTACACCTCCTGACACCCCCAATGAGAAATGTTCCTCTCCATCTACACCTCCTGACACCCCCAATGACAACAGTTCCTCTCCATCTACACCTCCTGACCCCCAATGACAACATTTCCAATACATCTACACCTCCTGACCCCCCAATGACAACAGTTCCTCTCCATCTACACCTCCTGACCCCGAATGACAACAGTTCCTCTCCAACTACACCACCTGACCCCGCATGACAACAGTTCCTCTCCATCTACAGCTCCTGACCCCCCCAATGACAACAGTTCCTCTCCATCTACACCTCCTGACCCCGCATGACAACAGTTCCTCTCCATCTACACCTCCTGACCCCCCATGACAACAGCTCCCCTCAATCTACACCTCCTGACACCCCCAATGAGAAATGTTCCTCTCCATCTACACCTCCTGACACCCCCAATGACAACAGTTCCTCTCCATCTACACCTCCTGACCCCCAATGACAACATTTCCTCTACATCTACACCTCCTGACTCCCCAATGACAACAGTTCCTCTCCATCTACACCTCCTGACCCCGAATGACAACAGTTCCTCTCCAACTACACCACCTGACCCCGCATGACAACAGTTCCTCTCCATCTACAGCTCCTGACCCCCCCAATGACAACAGTTCCTCTCCATCTACACCTCCTGACCCCGCATGACTACAGTTCCTCTCCATCTACAGCTCCTGACCCCCCCAATGACAACAGTTCCTCTCCATCTACACCACCTGACACTCCCAAAGACAACAGATCCTCTCCATCTCACCTCCTGACTGCCCAATGAGAACAGATCCTCTCCATCTACACTTCCTGACCCCCCTAATGACAACAGTTCCTCTACATCTACACCTCCTGACCCCCAATGACAACATTTCCTCTACATCTACAGCTCCTGACCCCCCCAATGACAACATTTCCTCTACATCTACACATCCTGACCCCCCAATGACAACAGTTCCTCTCCATCTACACCTCCTGAACCCCTAATGACAACAGTTCCTCTCCATCTACACCTGAACCCATAATGACAACAGTTCCTCTCGATCTACACCTCCTGACCCCCCCATGACAACAGTTCCTCTCCATCTACACCTCCTGACACCCCGAATGACAACAGTTCCTCTCCATCTACACCTCCTGACTCCCCGAATGACAACAGTTCCTCTCCATCTACACCTCCTGACCCCCAATGACAACATTTCCTCTACATCTACACCTCCTGACCCCCCAATGACAACAGTTCCTCTCCATCTACACCTCCTGACCCCGAATGACAACAGTTCCTCTCCAACTACACCACCTGACCCCCCCAATGACAACAGTTCCTCTCCATCTACACCTCCTGACACCCCCAATGACAACAGTTCCTCTCGATCTACACCTCCTGACCCCCCCATGACAACAGTTCCTCTCCATCTACACCTCCTGACCCCCCATGACAAAAGCTCCCCTCCATCTACACCTCCTGACCCACCAATGACAACAGTTCCTCTCCATCTACACCTCATGACACCCCCAATGACAACAGTTCCTCTCGATCTACACCTCCTGACCCCCCCATGACAACAGTTCCTCTCCATCTACACCTCCTGACCCCCCATGACAAAAGCTCCCCTCCATCTACACCTCCTGACCCCGCATGACAACAGTTCCTCTCCATCTACAGCTCCTGACCCCCCCAATGACAACAGTTCCTCTCCATCTACACTTCCTGACCCCACTAATGACAACAGTTCCTCTACATCTACACCTCCTGACCCCCAATGACAACATTTCCTCTACATCTACAGCTCCTGACCCCCCCCAATGACAACATTTCCTCTACATCTACACCTCCTGACCCCCCAATGACAACAGTTCCTCTCCATCTACACCTCCTGACCCCCAATGACAACATTTCCTCTACATCTAAACCTCCTGACCCCCCAATGACAACAGTTCCTCTCCATCTACACCTCCTGAACCCCTAATGACAACAGTTCCTCTCCATCGACACCTGAACCCATAATGACAACAGTTCCTCTCGATCTACACCTCCTGACCCCCCCATGACAACAGTTCCTCTCCATTTACACCTCCTGACACCCCGAATGACAACAGTTCCTCTCCATCTACACCTCCTGACTCCCCGAATGACAACAGTTCCTCTCCATCTACACCTCCTGACCCCCAATGACAACATTTCCTGTACATCTACACCTCCTGACCCCCCATGGCAACAGTTCCTCTCCATCTACACCTCCTGACCCCCCATGACAACAGCTCCCCTCAATCTACACCTCCTGACACCCCCAATGAGAAATGTTCCTCTCCATCTACACCTCCTGACACCCCCAATGACAACAGTTCCTCTCCATCTACACCTCCTGACCCCCAATGACAACATTTCCTCTACATCTACACCTCCTGACCCCCCAATGACAACAGTTCCTCTCCATCTACACCTCCTGACCCCGAATGACAACAGTTCCTCTCCAACTACACCACCTGACCCCGCATGACAACAGTTCCTCTCCATCTAGAGCTCCTGACCCCCCCCAATGACAACAGTTCCTCTCCATCTACACCTCCTGACCCCGCATGACTACAGTTCCTCTACATCTACAGCTCCTGACCCCCCCAATGACAACAGTTCCTCTCCATCTACACCTCCTGACACTCCCAAAGACAACAGATCCTCTCCATCTCACCTCCTGACTGCCCAATGAGAACAGATCCTCTCCATCTACACTTCCTGACCCCCCTAATGACAACAGTTCCTCTACATCTACACCTCCTGACCCCCAATGACAACATTTCCTCTACATCTACAGCTCCTGACCCCCCCAATGACAACATTTCCTCTACATCTACACCTCTTGACCCCCCAATGACAACAGTTCCTCTCCATCTACACCTCCTGAACCCCTAATGACAACAGTTCCTCTCCATCTACACCTGAACCCATAATGACAACAGTTCCTCTCGATCTACACCTCCTGACCCACCAATGACAACAGTTCCTCTCCATCTACACCTCCTGACACCCCGAATGACAACAGTTCCTCTCCATCTACACCTCCTGACTCCCCAAATGACAACAGTTCCTCTCCATCTACAGCTCCTGACCCCCCCAATGACAACAGTTCCTCTCCATCTACACCTCCTGACACTCCCAAAGACAACAGATCCTCTCCATCTCACCGCCTGACTGTCCAATGAGAACAGTTCCTCTCCAACTACACCACCTGACCCCCCCAATGACAACAGTTCCTCTCCATCTACACCTCCTGACACCCCCAATGACAACAGTTCCTCTCGATCTACACCTCCTGACCCCCCCATGACAACAGTTCCTCTCCATCTACACCTCCTGACCCCCCATGACAAAAGCTCCCCTCCATCTACACCTCCTTACACCCCAATGACAACAGTTCCTCTCCATCTACACTTCCTGACACACCCAGTGACAACAGTTCCTCTCCTTTTACACCTCCTGACCACCCCCCATGCCAGTTCCTCTCCATCTACACCTCCTGACCCCCCATGACAACAGTTCCTCTCCATCTACACCTCCTGACCCCCCATGACAACAGCTCCCCTCAATCTACACCTCCTGACACCCCCAATGACAACAGTTCCTCTCCATCTACACCTCCTGACCCCCAATGACAACATTTCCTCTACATCTACACCTCCTGACCCCCCAATGACAACAGTTCCTCTCCATCTACACCTCCTGACCCCGAATGACAACAGTTCCTCTCCAACTACACCACCTGACCCCGCATGACAACAGTTCCTCTCCATCTACAGCTCCTGACCCCCCCAATGACAACAGTTCCTCTCCATCTACACCTCCTGACCCCGCATGACTACAGTTCCTCTCCATCTACAGCTCCTGACCCCCCCAATGACAACAGTTCCTCTCCATCTACACCTCCTGACACTCCCAAAGACAACAGATCCTCTCCATCTCACCTCCTGACTGCCCAATGAGAACAGATCCTCTCCATCTACACTTCCTGACCCCCCTAATGACAACAGTTCCTCTACATCTACACCTCCTGACCCCCAATGACAACATTTCCTCTACATCTACAGCTCCTGACCCCTCCAATGACAACATTTCCTCTACATCTACACCTCCTGACCCCCCAATGACAACAGTTCCTCTCCATCTACACCTCCTGAACCCCTAATGACAACAGTTCCTCTCCATCTACACCTGAACCCATAATGACAACAGTTCCTCTCGATCTACACCTCCTGACCCCCCCATGACAACAGTTCCTCTCCATCTACACCTCCTGACACCCCGAATGACAACAGTTCCTCTCCATCTACACCTCCTGACTCCCCAAATGACAACAGTTCCTCTCCATCTACACCTCCTGACCCCCAATGACAACATTTCCTCTACATCTACACCTCCTGACCCCCCAATGACAACAGTTCCTCTCCATCTACACCTCCTGACCCCGAATGACAACAGTTCCTCTCCAACTACACCACCTGACCCCCCCAATGACAACAGTTCCTCTCCATCTACACCTCCTGACACCCCCAATGACAACAGTTCCTCTCGATCTACACCTCCTGACCCCCCCATGACAACAGTTCCTCTCCATCTACACCTCCTGACCCCCCATGACAAAAGCTCCCCTCCATCTACACCTCCTGACCCACCAATGACAACAGTTCCTCTCCATCTACACCTCATGACACCCCCAATGACAACAGTTCCTCTCGATCTACACCTCCTGACCCCCCCATGACAACAGTTCCTCTCCATCTACACCTCCTGACCCCCCATGACAAAAGCTCCCCTCCATCTACACCTCCTGACCCACCAATGACAACAGTTCCTCTCCATCTACAGCTCCTGACCCCCCCCAATGACAACAGTTCCTCTCCATCTACACCTCCTGACCCCGCATGACAACAGTTCCTCTCCATCTACAGCTCCTGACCCCCCCAATGACAACAGTTCCTCTCCATCTACACTTCCTGACCCCCCTAATGACAACAGTTCCTCTACATCTACACCTCCTGACCCCCAATGACAACATTTCCTCTACATCTACAGCTCCTGACCCCCCCAATGACAACATTTCCTCTACATCTACACCTCCTGACCCCCCAATGACAACAGTTCCTCTCCATCTACACCTCCTGAACCCCTAATGACAACAGTTCCTCTCCATCTACACCTGAACCCATAATGACAACAGTTCCTCTCGATCTACACCTCCTGACCCCCCCATGACAACAGTTCCTCTCCATCTACACCTCCTGACACCCCGAATGACAACAGTTCCTCTCCATCTACACCTCCTGACTCCCCGAATGACAACAGTTCCTCTCCATCTACACCTCCTGACCCCCAATGACAACATTTCCTCTACATCTACACCTCCTGACCCCCCAATGACAACAGTTCCTCTCCATCTACACCTCCTGACCCCGAATGACAACAGTTCCTCTCCAACTACACCACCTGACCCCCCCAATGACAACAGTTCCTCTCCATCTACACCTCCTGACACCCCCAATGACAACAGTTCCTCTCGATCTACACCTCCTGACCCCCCCATGACCACAGTTCCTCTCCATCTACACCTCCTGACCCCCCATGACAAAAGCTCCCCTCCATCTACACCTCCTGACCCACCAATGACAACAGTTCCTCTCCATCTACACCTCATGACACCCCCAATGACAACAGTTCCTCTCGATCTACACCTCCTGACCCCCCCATGACAACAGTTCCTCTCCATCTACACCTCCTGACCCCCCATGACAAAAGCTCCCCTCCATCTACACCTCCTGACCCACCAATGACAACAGTTCCTCTCCATCTACAGCTCCTGACCCCCCCCAATGACAACAGTTCCTCTCCATCTACACCTCCTGACCCCGCATGACAACAGTTCCTCTCCATCTACAGCTCCTGACCCCCCCAATGACAACAGTTCCTCTCCATCTACACCTCCTGACACTCCCAAAGACAACAGATCCTCTCCATCTCACCGCCTGACTGTCCAATGAGAACAGATCCTCTCCATCTACACTTCCTGACCCCCCTAATGACAACAGTTCCTCTCCATCTACACCTTCTGACCCCCAATGACAACATTTCCTCTACATATACACCTCCTGACCCCCCAATGACAAACGTTCCTCTCCATCTACACCTGAACCCATAATGACAACAGTTCCTCTCGATCTACACCTCCTGACCCCCCCATGACAACAGTTCCTCTCCATCTACACCTGAACCCATAATGACAACAGTTCCTCTACATCTACACCTCCTGAACCCCTAATGACAACAGTTCCTCTCCATCTACACCTGAACCCATAATGATAACAGTTCCTCTCGATCTACACCTCCTGACCCCCCCCATGACAACAGTTCCTCTCCATCTACACCTCCTGACACCCCCAATGACAACAGTTCCTCTCGATCTACACCTCCTGACCCCCCCATGACAATAGTTCCTCTCCATCTACACCTCCTGACCCCCCATGACAAAAACTCCCCTCCATCTACACCTCCTGACCCACCAATGACAACAGTTCCTCTCCATCTACACCTCCTGACCCCACCAATGACAACAGTTCCTCTCCATCTACACCTTCTGAACCCCCAATGACAACAGTTCCCCTCCATCTACACCTCCTGAACCCCAATGACAACAGTTCCTCTCCATCTACACTTCCTGACACCCCCAATGACAACAGTTCCTCTCCATCTACACCTCCTGAACCCCAATGACAACAGTTCCTCTCCATCTACACTTCCTGACACCCCCAATGACAACAGTTCCTCTCCATCTACACCTCCTGACCCCCCCATGACAACAGCTCCCCTCCATCTACACCTCCTGACCCCCCAATGACAACAGTTCCTCTCCATCTACACCTCCTGACACCCCCAATGACAACAGTTCCCCTCCATCTACACCTCCTGACCCACCAATGATAACAGTTCCTCTCCATCTACACCTCCTGACCCCGAATGACAACAGTTCCTCTCCATCTACACCTCCTGACCCCCCCATGACAAAAGCTCCCCTCCATCTACACCTCCTGACCCACCAATGACAACAGTTCCTCTCCATCTACAGCTCCTGACCCCCCCCCAATGACAAGAGTTCCTCTCCATCTACACCTCCTGACCCCGCATGACAACAGTTCCTCTCCATCTACAGCTCCTGACCCCCCCAATGACAACAGTTCCTCTCCATCTACACCTCCTGACACTCCCAAAGACAACAGATCCTCTCCATCTCACCGCCTGACTGTCCAATGAGAACAGATCCTCTCCATCTACACTTCCTGACCCCCCTAATGACAACAGTTCCTCTCCATCTACACCTTCTGACCCCCAATGACAACATTTCCTCTAAATCTACACCTCCTGACCCCCCAATGACAACAGTTCCTCTCCATCTACACCTCCTGAACCCCTAATGACAATAGTTCCTCTCCATCTACACCTGAACCCATAATGACAACAGTTCCTCTCCATCTACACCTCCTGACACCCCCAATGACAACAGTTCCTCTCCATCTACACCTCCTGACACCCCCAATGACAACAGTTCCTCTCGATCTACACCTCCTGACCCCCCCATGACAAAAGCTCCCCTCCATCTACACCTCCTGACCCACCAATGACAACAGTTCCTCTCCATCTACACCTCCTGACCCCACCAATGACAACAGTTCCTCTCCATCTACACCTTCTGAACCCCCAATGACAACAGTTCCCCTCCATCTACATCTCCTGAACCCCAATGACAACAGTTCCTCTCCATCTACACTTCCTGACACCCCCAATGACAACAGTTCCTCTCCATCTACACCTCCTGACCCCGAATGACAACAGTTCCTCTCCATCTACACCTCCTGACCCCCCCATGACAACAGCTCCCCTCCATCTACACCTCCTGACCCCCCAATGACAACAGTTCCTCTCCATCTACACCTCCTGACATCCCCAATGACAACAGTTCCCCTCCATCTACACCTCCTGACCCACCAATGACAACAGTTCCTCTCCATCTACACCTCATGACACCCCCAATGACAACAGTTCCTCTCGATCTACACCTCCTGACCCCCCCATGACAAAAGCGCCCCTCCATCTACACCTCCTGACCCACCAATGACAACAGTTCCTCTCCATCTACACCTCCTGACCCCACCAATGACAACAGTTCCTCTCCATCTACACCTTCTGAACCCCCAATGACAACAGTTCCCCTCCATCTACACCTCCTGAACCCCAATGACAACAGTTCCTCTCCATCTACACTTCCTGACACCCCCAATGATAACAGTTCATCTCCATCTACACCTCCTGACCCCGAATGACAACAGTTCCTCTCCATCTACACCTCCTGACCCCCCCATGACAACAGCTCCCCTCCATCTACACCTCCTGACCCCCCAATGACAACAGTTCCTCTCCATCTACACCTCCTGACACCCCCAATGACAACAGTTCCCCTCCATCTACAGCTCCTGACCCCCCCAATGACAACAGTTCCTCTCCATCTACACCTCCTGACACTCCCAAAGACAACAGATCCTCTCCATCTCACCGCCTGACTGTCCAATGAGAACAGATCCTCTCCATCTACACTTCCTGACCCCCCTAATGACAACTGTTCCTCTCCATCTACACCTCCTGACCCCCAATGACAACATTTCATCTACATCTACACCTCCTGACCCCCCAATGACAACAGTTCCTCTCCATCTACACCTCCTGAACCCCTAATGACAACAGTTCCTCTCCATCTACACCTGAACCCATAATGACAACAGTTCCTCTCGATCTACACCTCCTGACCCCCCCATGACAACAGTTCCTCTCCATCTACACCTCCTGACACCCCCAATGACAACAGTTCCTCTCGATCTACACCTCCTGACCCCCCCATGACAACAGTTCCTCTCCATCTACACCTCCTGACCCCCCATGACAAAAGCTCCCCTCCATCTACACCTCCTGACCCACCAATGACAACAGTTCCTCTCCATCTACACCTCCTGACCCCACCAATGACAACAGTTCCTCTCCATCTACACCTTCTGAACCCCCAATGACAACAGTTCCCCTCCATCTACACCTCCTGAACCCCAATGACAACAGTTCCTCTCCATCTACACTTCCTGACACCCCCAATGACAACAGTTCCTCTCCATCTACACCTCCTGACCCCGAATGACAACAGTTCCTCTCCATCTACACCTCCTGACCCCCCCATGACAACAGCTCCCCTCCATCTACACCTCCTGACCCCCCAATGACAACAGTTCCTCTCCATCTACACCTCCTGACACCCCCAATGACAACAGTTCCCCTCCATCTACACCTCCTGACCCACCAATGACAACAGTTCCTCTCCATCTACACCTCCTGACACTCCCAAAGACAACAGATCCTCTCCATCTCACCGCCTAACTGTCCAATGAGAACAGATCCTCTCCATCTACACTTCCTGACCCCCCTAATGACAACAGTTCCTCTCCATCTACACCTCCTGACCGCCAATGACAACATTTCCTCTACATCTACACCTCCTGAACCCCTAATGACAACAGTTCCTCTCCATCTACACCTGAACCCATAATGACAACAGTTCCTCTCGATCTACACCTCCTGACCCCCCCATGACAACAGTTCCTCTCCATCTACAACTCCTGACACCCCCAATGACAACAGTTCCTCTCGATCTACACCTCCTGACCCCCCCATGACAACAGTTCCTCTCCATCTACACCTCCTGACCCCCCATGACAAAAGCTCCCCTCCATCTACACCTCCTGACGCACCAATGACAACAGTTCCTCTCCATCTACACCTCCTGACCCCCCAATGACAACAGTTCCTCTCGATCTACACCTCCTGACCCCCCCATGACAACAGTTCCTCTCCATCTACACCTCCTGACCCCCCATGACAAAAGCTCCCCTCCATCTACACCTCCTGACGCACCAATGACAACAGTTCCTCTCCATCTACTCCTCCTGACCCCCCAATGACAACAGTTCCTCTCCATCTACACCTCCTGACCACACCAATGACAACAGTTCCTCTCCATCTACAGCTCCTGACCACCCCAATGACAACAGTTCCTCTCCTCCTACAGCTCCTTACACCCCAATGACAACAGTTCCTCTCCATCTACACTTCCTGACACACCCAGTGACAACAGTTCCTCTCCTTTTACACCTCCTGACCCCCCCATGCCAGTTCCTCTCCATCTACACCTCCTGACCCCCCATGACAACAGTTCCTCTCCATCTACACCTCCTGACCCCCCATGACAACAGCTCCCCTCCATCTACACCTCCTGACACCCCCAATGAGAAATGTTCCTCTCCATCTACACCTCCTGACACCCCCAATGACAACAGTTCCTCTCCATCTACACCTCCTGACCCCCAATGACAACATTTCCTCTACATCTACACCTCCTGACCCCCCAATGACAACAGTTCCTCTCCATCTACACCTCCTGACCCCGAATGACAACAGTTCCTCTCCAACTACACCACCTGATCCCGCATGACAACAGTTCCTCTCCATCTACAGCTCCTGACCCCCCCATGACAACAGTTCCTCTCCATCTACACCTCCTGACCCCGCATGACAACAGTTCCTCTCCATCTACAGCTCCTGACCCCTCCAATGACAACAGTTCCTCTCCATCTACACCTCCTGACACTCCCAAAGACAACAGATCCTCTCCATCTCACCTCCTGACTGCCCAATGAGAACAGATCCTCTCCATCTACACTTCCTGACCCCCCTAATGACAACAGTTCCTCTACATCTACACCTCCTGACCCCCAATCACAACATTTCCTCTACATCTACACCTCCTGACCCCCCAATGACAACAGTTCCTCTCCATCTACACCTCCTGAACCCCTAATGACAACAGTTCCTCTCCATCTACACCTGAACCCATAATGACAACAGTTCCTCTCGATCTACACCTCCTGACCCCCCCATGACAACAGTTCCTCTCCATCTACACCTCCTGACACCCCGAATGACAACAGTTCCTCTCCATCTACACCTCCTGACCCCCCATGACAAAAGCTCCCCTCCATCTACACCTCCTGACCCACCAATGACAACAGTTCCTCTCCATCTACAGCTCCTGACCCCCCCCAATGACAACAGTTCCTCTCCATCTACACCTCCTGACCCCGCATGACAACAGTTCCTCTCCATCTACAGCTCCTGACCCCCCCAATGACAACAGTTCCTCTCCATCTACACCTCCTGACCCCCAATGACAACATTTCCTCTACATCTACAGCTCCTGACCCCCCCCAATGACAACATTTCCTCTACATCTACACCTCCTGACCCCCCAATGACAACAGTTCCTCTCCATCTACACCTCCTGACCCCCAATGACAACATTTCCTCTACATCTAAACCTCCTGACCCCCCAATGACAACAGTTCCTCTCCATCTACACCTCCTGAACCCCTAATGACAACAGTTCCTCTCCATCGACACCTGAACCCATAATGACAACAGTTCCTCTCGATCTACACCTCCTGACCCCCCCATGACAACAGTTCCTCTCCATTTACACCTCCTGACACCCCGAATGACAACAGTTCCTCTCCATCTACACCTCCTGACTCCCCGAATGACAACAGTTCCTCTCCATCTACACCTCCTGACCCCCAATGACAACATTTCCTGTACATCTACACCTCCTGACCCCCCATGGCAACAGTTCCTCTCCATCTACACCTCCTGACCCCCCATGACAACAGCTCCCCTCAATCTACACCTCCTGACACCCCCAATGAGAAATGTTCCTCTCCATCTACACCTCCTGACACCCCCAATGACAACAGTTCCTCTCCATCTACACCTCCTGACCCCCAATGACAACATTTCCTCTACATCTACACCTCCTGACCCCCCAATGACAACAGTTCCTCTCCATCTACACCTCCTGACCCCGAATGACAACAGTTCCTCTCCAACTACACCACCTGACCCCGCATGACAACAGTTCCTCTCCATCTAGAGCTCCTGACCCCCCCCAATGACAACAGTTCCTCTCCATCTACACCTCCTGACCCCGCATGACTACAGTTCCTCTACATCTACAGCTCCTGACCCCCCCAATGACAACAGTTCCTCTCCATCTACACCTCCTGACACTCCCAAAGACAACAGATCCTCTCCATCTCACCTCCTGACTGCCCAATGAGAACAGATCCTCTCCATCTACACTTCCTGACCCCCCTAATGACAACAGTTCCTCTACATCTACACCTCCTGACCCCCAATGACAACATTTCCTCTACATCTACAGCTCCTGACCCCCCCAATGACAACATTTCCTCTACATCTACACCTCTTGACCCCCCAATGACAACAGTTCCTCTCCATCTACACCTCCTGAACCCCTAATGACAACAGTTCCTCTCCATCTACACCTGAACCCATAATGACAACAGTTCCTCTCGATCTACACCTCCTGACCCACCAATGACAACAGTTCCTCTCCATCTACACCTCCTGACACCCCGAATGACAACAGTTCCTCTCCATCTACACCTCCTGACTCCCCAAATGACAACAGTTCCTCTCCATCTACAGCTCCTGACCCCCCCAATGACAACAGTTCCTCTCCATCTACACCTCCTGACACTCCCAAAGACAACAGATCCTCTCCATCTCACCGCCTGACTGTCCAATGAGAACAGTTCCTCTCCAACTACACCACCTGACCCCCCCAATGACAACAGTTCCTCTCCATCTACACCTCCTGACACCCCCAATGACAACAGTTCCTCTCGATCTACACCTCCTGACCCCCCCATGACAACAGTTCCTCTCCATCTACACCTCCTGACCCCCCATGACAAAAGCTCCCCTCCATCTACACCTCCTTACACCCCAATGACAACAGTTCCTCTCCATCTACACTTCCTGACACACCCAGTGACAACAGTTCCTCTCCTTTTACACCTCCTGACCACCCCCCATGCCAGTTCCTCTCCATCTACACCTCCTGACCCCCCATGACAACAGTTCCTCTCCATCTACACCTCCTGACCCCCCATGACAACAGCTCCCCTCAATCTACACCTCCTGACACCCCCAATGACAACAGTTCCTCTCCATCTACACCTCCTGACCCCCAATGACAACATTTCCTCTACATCTACACCTCCTGACCCCCCAATGACAACAGTTCCTCTCCATCTACACCTCCTGACCCCGAATGACAACAGTTCCTCTCCAACTACACCACCTGACCCCGCATGACAACAGTTCCTCTCCATCTACAGCTCCTGACCCCCCCAATGACAACAGTTCCTCTCCATCTACACCTCCTGACCCCGCATGACTACAGTTCCTCTCCATCTACAGCTCCTGACCCCCCCAATGACAACAGTTCCTCTCCATCTACACCTCCTGACACTCCCAAAGACAACAGATCCTCTCCATCTCACCTCCTGACTGCCCAATGAGAACAGATCCTCTCCATCTACACTTCCTGACCCCCCTAATGACAACAGTTCCTCTACATCTACACCTCCTGACCCCCAATGACAACATTTCCTCTACATCTACAGCTCCTGACCCCCCCAATGACAACATTTCCTCTACATCTACACCTCCTGACCCCCCAATGACAACAGTTCCTCTCCATCTACACCTCCTGAACCCCTAATGACAACAGTTCCTCTCCATCTACACCTGAACCCATAATGACAACAGTTCCTCTCGATCTACACCTCCTGACCCCCCCATGACAACAGTTCCTCTCCATCTACACCTCCTGACACCCCGAATGACAACAGTTCCTCTCCATCTACACCTCCTGACTCCCCAAATGACAACAGTTCCTCTCCATCTACACCTCCTGACCCCCAATGACAACATTTCCTCTACATCTACACCTCCTGACCCCCCAATGACAACAGTTCCTCTCCATCTACACCTCCTGACCCCGAATGACAACAGTTCCTCTCCAACTACACCACCTGACCCCCCCAATGACAACAGTTCCTCTCCATCTACACCTCCTGACACCCCCAATGACAACAGTTCCTCTCGATCTACACCTCCTGACCCCCCCATGACAACAGTTCCTCTCCATCTACACCTCCTGACCCCCCATGACAAAAGCTCCCCTCCATCTACACCTCCTGACCCACCAATGACAACAGTTCCTCTCCATCTACACCTCATGACACCCCCAATGACAACAGTTCCTCTCGATCTACACCTCCAGACCCCCCCATGACAACAGTTCCTCTCCATCTACACCTCCTGACCCCCCATGACAAAAGCTCCCCTCCATCTACACCTCCTGACCCACCAATGACAACAGTTCCTCTCCATCTACAGCTCCTGACCCCCCCCAATGACAACAGTTCCTCTCCATCTACACCTCCTGACCCCGTATGACAACAGTTCCTCTCCATCTACAGCTCCTGACCCCCCCAATGACAACAGTTCCTCTCCATCTACACTTCCTGACCCCCCTAATGACAACAGTTCCTCTACATCTACACCTCCTGACCCCCAATGACAACATTTCCTCTACATCTACAGCTCCTGACCCCCCCAATGACAACATTTCCTCTACATCTACACCTCCTGACCCCCCAATGACAACAGTTCCTCTCCATCTACACCTCCTGAACCCCTAATGACAACAGTTCCTCTCCATCTACACCTGAACCCATAATGACAACAGTTCCTCTCGATCTACACCTCCTGACCCCCCCATGACAACAGTTCCTCTCCATCTACACCTCCTGACACCCCGAATGACAACAGTTCCTCTCCATCTACACCTCCTGACTCCCCGAATGACAACAGTTCCTCTCCATCTACACCTCCTGACCCCCAATGACAACATTTCCTCTACATCTACACCTCCTGACCCCCCAATGACAACAGTTCCTCTCCATCTACACCTCCTGACCCCGAATGACAACAGTTCCTCTCCAACTACACCACCTGACCCCCCCAATGACAACAGTTCCTCTCCATCTACACCTCCTGACACCCCCAATGACAACAGTTCCTCTCGATCTACACCTCCTGACCCCCCCATGACCACAGTTCCTCTCCATCTACACCTCCTGACCCCCCATGACAAAAGCTCCCCTCCATCTACACCTCCTGACCCACCAATGACAACAGTTCCTCTCCATCTACACCTCATGACACCCCCAATGACAACAGTTCCTCTCGATCTACACCTCCTGACCCCCCCATGACAACAGTTCCTCTCCATCTACACCTCCTGACCCCCCATGACAAAAGCTCCCCTCCATCTACACCTCCTGACCCACCAATGACAACAGTTCCTCTCCATCTACAGCTCCTGACCCCCCCCAATGACAACAGTTCCTCTCCATCTACACCTCCTGACCCCGCATGACAACAGTTCCTCTCCATCTACAGCTCCTGACCCCCCCAATGACAACAGTTCCTCTCCATCTACACCTCCTGACACTCCCAAAGACAACAGATCCTCTCCATCTCACCGCCTGACTGTCCAATGAGAACAGATCCTCTCCATCTACACTTCCTGACCCCCCTAATGACAACAGTTCCTCTCCATCTACACCTTCTGACCCCCAATGACAACATTTCCTCTACATATACACCTCCTGACCCCCCAATGACAAACGTTCCTCTCCATCTACACCTGAACCCATAATGACAACAGTTCCTCTCGATCTACACCTCCTGACCCCCCCATGACAACAGTTCCTCTCCATCTACACCTGAACCCATAATGACAACAGTTCCTCTACATCTACACCTCCTGAACCCCTAATGACAACAGTTCCTCTCCATCTACACCTGAACCCATAATGATAACAGTTCCTCTCGATCTACACCTCCTGACCCCCCCCATGACAACAGTTCCTCTCCATCTACTCCTCCTGACACCCCCAATGACAACAGTTCCTCTCGATCTACACCTCCTGACCCCCCCATGACAATAGTTCCTCTCCATCTACACCTCCTGACCCCCCATGACAAAAACTCCCCTCCATCTACACCTCCTGACCCACCAATGACAACAGTTCCTCTCCATCTACACCTCCTGACCCCACCAATGACAACAGTTCCTCTCCATCTACACCTTCTGAACCCCCAATGACAACAGTTCCCCTCCATCTACACCTCCTGAACCCCAATGACAACAGTTCCTCTCCATCTACACTTCCTGACACCCCCAATGACAACAGTTCCTCTCCATCTACACCTCCTGACCCCCCCATGACAACAGCTCCCCTCCATCTACACCTCCTGACCCCCCAATGACAACAGTTCCTCTCCATCTACACCTCCTGACACCCCCAATGACAACAGTTCCTCTCCATCTACAGCTCCTGACCCCCCCCCAATGACAAGAGTTCCTCTCCATCTACACCTCCTGACCCCGCATGACAACAGTTCCTCTCCATCTACAGCTCCTGACCCCCCCAATGACAACAGTTCCTCTCCATCTACACCTCCTGACACTCCCAAAGACAACAGATCCTCTCCATCTCACCGCCTGACTGTCCAATGAGAACAGATCCTCTCCATCTACACTTCCTGACCCCCCTAATGACAACAGTTCCTCTCCATCTACACCTTCTGACCCCCAATGACAACATTTCCTCTAAATCTACACCTCCTGACCCCCCAATGACAACAGTTCCTCTCCATCTACACCTCCTGAACCCCTAATGACAATAGTTCCTCTCCATCTACACCTGAACCCATAATGACAACAGTTCCTCTCCATCTACACCTCCTGACACCCCCAATGACAACAGTTCCTCTCCATCTACACCTCCTGACACCCCCAATGACAACAGTTCCTCTCGATCTACACCTCCTGACCCCCCCATGACAAAAGCTCCCCTCCATCTACACCTCCTGACCCACCAATGACAACAGTTCCTCTCCATCTACACCTCCTGACCCCACCAATGACAACAGTTCCTCTCCATCTACACCTTCTGAACCCCCAATGACAACAGTTCCCCTCCATCTACATCTCCTGAACCCCAATGACAACAGTTCCTCTCCATCTACACTTCCTGACACCCCCAATGACAACAGTTCCTCTCCATCTACACCTCCTGACCCCGAATGACAACAGTTCCTCTCCATCTACACCTCCTGACCCCCCCATGACAACAGCTCCCCTCCATCTACACCTCCTGACCCCCCAATGACAACAGTTCCTCTCCATCTACACCTCCTGACATCCCCAATGACAACAGTTCCCCTCCATCTACACCTCCTGACCCACCAATGACAACAGTTCCTCTCCATCTACACCTCATGACACCCCCAATGACAACAGTTCCTCTCGATCTACACCTCCTGACCCCCCATGACAAAAGCGCCCCTCCATCTACACCTCCTGACCCACCAATGACAACAGTTCCTCTCCATCTACACCTCCTGACCCCACCAATGACAACAGTTCCTCTCCATCTACACCTTCTGAACCCCCAATGACAACAGTTCCCCTCCATCTACACCTCCTGAACCCCAATGACAACAGTTCCTCTCCATCTACACTTCCTGACACCCCCAATGATAACAGTTCATCTCCATCTACACCTCCTGACCCCGAATGACAACAGTTCCTCTCCATCTACACCTCCTGACCCCCCCATGACAACAGCTCCCCTCCATCTACACCTCCTGACCCCCCAATGACAACAGTTCCTCTCCATCTACACCTCCTGACACCCCCAATGACAACAGTTCCCCTCCATCTACAGCTCCTGACCCCCCCAATGACAACAGTTCCTCTCCATCTACACCTCCTGACACTCCCAAAGACAACAGATCCTCTCCATCTCACCGCCTGACTGTCCAATGAGAACAGATCCTCTCCATCTACACTTCCTGACCCCCCTAATGACAACAGTTCCTCTCCATCTACACCTCCTGACCCCCAATGACAACATTTCATCTCCATCTACACCTGAACCCATAATGACAACAGTTCCTCTCGATCTACACCTCCTGACCCCCCCATGACAACAGTTCCTCTCCATCTACACCTCCTGACACCCCCAATGACAACAGTTCCTCTCGATCTACACCTCCTGACCCCCCCATGACAACAGTTCCTCTCCATCTACACCTCCTGACCCCCCATGACAAAAGCTCCCCTCCATCTACACCTCCTGACCCACCAATGACAACAGTTCCTCTCCATCTACACCTCCTGACCCCACCAATGACAACAGTTCCTCTCCATCTACACCTTCTGAACCCCCAATGACAACAGTTCCCCTCCATCTACACCTCCTGAACCCCAATGACAACAGTTCCTCTCCATCTACACTTCCTGACACCCCCAATGACAACAGTTCCTCTCCATCTACACCTCCTGACCCCGAATGACAACAGTTCCTCTCCATCTACACCTCCTGACCCCCCCCATGACAACAGCTCCCCTCCATCTACACCTCCTGACCCCCCAATGACAACAGTTCCTCTCCATCTACACCTCCTGACACCCCCAATGACAACAGTTCCCCTCCATCTACACCTCCTGACCCACCAATGACAACAGTTCCTCTCCATCTACACCTCCTGACACTCCCAAAGACAACAGATCCTCTCCATCTCACTGCCTAACTGTCCAATGAGAACAGATCCTCTCCATCTACACTTCCTGACCCCCCTAATGACAACAGTTCCTCTCCATCTACACCTCCTGACCGCCAATGACAACATTTCCTCTACATCTACACCTCCTGAACCCCTAATGACAACAGTTCCTCTCCATCTACACCTGAACCCATAATGACAACAGTTCCTCTCGATCTACACCTCCTGACCCCCCCATGACAACAGTTCCTCTCCATCTACAACTCCTGACACCCCCAATGACAACAGTTCCTCTCGATCTACACCTCCTGACCCCCCCATGACAACAGTTCCTCTCCATCTACACCTCCTGACCCCCCATGACAAAAGCTCCCCTCCATCTACACCTCCTGACGCACCAATGACAACAGTTCCTCTCCATCTACACCTCCTGACCCCCCAATGACAACAGTTCCTCTCGATCTACACCTCCTGACCCCCCCATGACAACAGTTCCTCTCCATCTACACCTCCTGACCCCCCATGACAAAAGCTCCCCTCCATCTACACCTCCTGACGCACCAATGACAACAGTTCCTCTCCATCTACACCTCCTGACCCCCCAATGACAACAGTTCCTCTCCATCTACACCTCCTGACCACACCAATGACAACAGTTCCTCTCCATCTACAGCTCCTGACCACCCCAATGACAACAGTTCCTCTCCTCCTACAGCTCCTTACACCCCAATGACAACAGTTCCTCTCCATCTACACTTCCTGACACACCCAGTGACAACAGTTCCTCTCCTTTTACACCTCCTGACCCCCCATGCCAGTTCCTCTCCATCTACACCTCCTGACCCCCCATGACAACAGTTCCTCTCCATCTACACCTCCTGACCCCCCATGACAACAGCTCCCCTCCATCTACACCTCCTGACACCCCCAATGAGAAATGTTCCTCTCCATCTACACCTCCTGACACCCCCAATGACAACAGTTCCTCTCCATCTACACCTCCTGACCCCCAATGACAACATTTCCTCTACATCTACACCTCCTGACCCCCCAATGACAACAGTTCCTCTCCATCTACACCTCCTGACCCCGAATGACAACAGTTCCTCTCCAACTACACCACCTGATCCCGCATGACAACAGTTCCTCTCCATCTACAGCTCCTGACCCCCCCATGACAACAGTTCCTCTCCATCTACACCTCCTGACCCCGCATGACAACAGTTCCTCTCCATCTACAGCTCCTGACCCCTCCAATGACAACAGTTCCTCTCCATCTACACCTCCTGACACTCCCAAAGACAACAGATCCTCTCCATCTCACCTCCTGACTGCCCAATGAGAACAGATCCTCTCCATCTACACTTCCTGACCCCCCTAATGACAACAGTTCCTCTACATCTACACCTCCTGACCCCCAATCACAACATTTCCTCTACATCTACACCTCCTGACCCCCCAATGACAACAGTTCCTCTCCATCTACACCTCCTGAACCCCTAATGACAACAGTTCCTCTCCATCTACACCTGAACCCATAATGACAACAGTTCCTCTCGATCTACACCTCCTGACCCCCCCATGACAACAGTTCCTCTCCATCTACACCTCCTGACACCCCGAATGACAACAGTTCCTCTCCATCTACACCTCCTGACTCCCCGAATGACAACAGTTCCTCTCCATCTACACCTCCTGACCCCCAATGACAACATTTCCTCTACATCTACACCTCCTGACCCCCCAATGACAACAGTTCCTCTCCATCTACACCTCCTGACCCCGAATGACAACAGTTCCTCTCCAACTACACCACCTGACCCCCCCAATGACAACAGTTCCTCTCCATCTACACCTCCTGACACCCCCAATGACAACAGTTCCTCTCGATCTACACCTCCTGACCCCCCGATGACAACAGTTCCTCTCCATCTACACCTCCTGACCCCACCAATGACAACAGTTCCTCTCCATCTACACCTTCTGAACCCCCAATGACAACAGTTCCCCTCCATCTACACCTCCTGAACCCCAATGACAACAGTTCCTCTCCATCTACACTTCCCGACACCCCCAATGATAACAGTTCCTCTCCATCTACACCTCCTGACCCCGAATGACAACAGTTCCTCTCCATCTACACCTCCTGACCCCCCCATGACAACAGCTCCCCTCCATCTACACCTCCTGACCCCCCAATGACAACAGTTCCTCTCCATCTACACCTCCTGACACCCCCAATGACAACAGTTCCCCTCCATCTACAGCTCCTGACCCCCCCAATGACAACAGTTCCTCTCCATCTACACCTCCTGACACTCCCAAAGTCAACAGATCCTCTCCATCTCACCGCCTGACTGTCCAACGAGAACAGATCCTCTCCATCTACACTTCCTGACCCCCCTAATGACAACAGTTCCTTTACATCTACACCTCCTGACCCCCCAATGACAACAGTTCCTCTCCATCTACACCTCCTGACCCCCCATGACAAAAGCTCCCCTCCATCTACACCTCCTGACCCACCAATGACAACAGTTCCTCTCCATCTACACCTCCTGACCCCACCAATGACAACAGTTCCTCTCCATCTACAGCTCCTGACCACCCCAATGACAACAGTTCCTCTCCATCTACACCTCCTGACCCCGAATGACAACAGTTCCTCTCCAACTACACCACCTGACCCCGCATGACAACAGTTCCTCTCCATCTACAGCTCCTGACCCCCCCCAATGACAACAGTTCCTCTCCATCTACACCTCCTGACCCCGCATGACAACAGTTCCTCTCCATCTACAGCTCCTGACCCCCCCAATGACAACAGTTCCTCTCCATCTACACCTCCTGACACTCCCAAAGACAACAGATCCTCTCCATCTCACCTCCTGACTGCCCAATGAGAACAGATCCTCTCCATCTACACTTCCTGACCCCCCTAATGACAACAGTTCCTCTACATCTACACCTCCTGACCCCCAATGACAACATTTCCTCTACATCTACACCTCCTGACCCCCCAATGACAACAGTTCCTCTCCATCTACACCTCCTGACCCCGAATGACAACAGTTCCTCTCCATCTACACCACCTGAACCCCTAATGACAACAGTTCCTCTCCATCTACACCTGAACCCATAATGACAACAGTTCCTCTCGATCTACACCTCCTGACCCCCCCATGACAACAGTTCCTCTCCATCTACAACTCCTGACACCCCCAATGACAACAGTTCCTCTCGATCTACACCTCCTGACCCCCCCATGACAACAGTTCCTCTCCATCTACACCTCCTGACCCCCCATGACAAAAGCTCCCCTCCATCTACACCTCCTGACGCACCAATGACAACAGTTCCTCTCCATCTACACCTCCTGACCCCCCAATGACAACAGTTCCTCTCGATCTACACCTCCTGACCCCCCCATGACAACAGTTCCTCTCCATCTACGCCTCCTGACCCCCCATGACAAAAGCTCCCCTCCATCTACACCTCCTGACGCACCAATGACAACAGTTCCTCTCCATCTACACCTCCTGACCCCCCAATGACAACAGTTCCTCTCCATCTACACCTCCTGACCCCACCAATGACAACAGTTCCTCTCCATCTACAGCTCCTGACCACCCCAATGACAACAGTTCCTCTCCACCTACAGCTCCTTACACCCCAATGACAACAGTTCCTCTCCATCTACACTTCCTGACACACCCAGTGACAACAGTTCCTCTCCTTTTACACCTCCTGACCCCCCCCATGCCAGTTCCTCTCCATCTACACCTCCTGACCCCCCATGACAACAGTTCCTCTCCATCTACACCTCCTGACCCCCCATGACAACAGCTCCCCTCCATCTACACCTCCTGACACCCCCAATGAGAAATGTTCCTCTCCATCTACACCTCCTGACACCCCCAATGACAACAGTTCCTCTCCATCTACACCTCCTGACCCCCAATGACAACATTTCCTCTACATCTACACCTCCTGACCCCCCAATGACAACAGTTCCTCTCCATCTACACCTCCTGACCCCGAATGACAACAGTTCCTCTCCAACTACACCACCTGATCCCGCATGACAACAGTTCCTCTCCATCTACAGCTCCTGACCCCCCCATGACAACAGTTCCTCTCCATCTACACCTCCTGACCCCGCATGACAACAGTTCCTCTCCATCTACAGCTCCTGACCCCTCCAATGACAACAGTTCCTCTCCATCTACACCTCCTGACACTCCCAAAGACAACAGATCCTCTCCATCTCACCTCCTGACTGCCCAATGAGAACAGATCCTCTCCATCTACACTTCCTGACCCCCCTAATGACAACAGTTCCTCTACATCTACACCTCCTGACCCCCAATCACAACATTTCCTCTACATCTACACCTCCTGACCCCCCAATGACAACAGTTCCTCTCCATCTACACCTCCTGAACCCCTAATGACAACAGTTCCTCTCCATCTACACCTGAACCCATAATGACAACAGTTCCTCTCGATCTACACCTCCTGACCCCCCCATGACAACAGTTCCTCTCCATCTACACCTCCTGACACCCCGAATGACAACAGTTCCTCTCCATCTACACCTCCTGACTCCCCGAATGACAACAGTTCCTCTCCATCTACACCTCCTGACCCCCAATGACAACATTTCCTCTACATCTACACCTCCTGACCCCCCAATGACAACAGTTCCTCTCCATCTACACCTCCTGACCCCGAATGACAACAGTTCCTCTCCAACTACACCACCTGACCCCCCCAATGACAACAGTTCCTCTCCATCTACACCTCCTGACACCCCCAATGACAACAGTTCCTCTCGATCTACACCTCCTGACCCCCCGATGACAACAGTTCCTCTCCATCTACACCTCCTGACCCCACCAATGACAACAGTTCCTCTCCATCTACACCTTCTGAACCCCCAATGACAACAGTTCCCCTCCATCTACACCTCCTGAACCCCAATGACAACAGTTCCTCTCCATCTACACTTCCCGACACCCCCAATGATAACAGTTCCTCTCCATCTACACCTCCTGACCCCGAATGACAACAGTTCCTCTCCATCTACACCTCCTGACCCCCCCATGACAACAGCTCCCCTCCATCTACACCTCCTGACCCCCCAATGACAACAGTTCCTCTCCATCTACACATCCTGACACCCCCAATGACAACAGTTCCCCTCCATCTACAGCTCCTGACCCCCCCAATGACAACAGTTCCTCTCCATCTACACCTCCTGACACTCCCAAAGACAACAGATCCTCTCCATCTCACCGCCTGACTGTCCAATGAGAACAGATCCTTTCCATCTACACTTCCTGACCCCCCTAATGACAACAGTTCCTCTACATCTACACCTCCTGACCCCCCAATGACAACAGTTCCTCTCCATCTACACCTCCTGACACCCCCAATGACAACAGTTCCTCTCGATCTACACCTCCTGACCCCCCCATGACAACAGTTCCTCTCCATCTACACCTCCTGACCCCCCATGACAAAAGCTCCCCTCCATCTACACCTCCTGACCCACCAATGACAACAGTTCCTCTCCATCTACACCTCCTGACCCCACCAATGACAACAGTTCCTCTCCATCTACAGCTCCTGACCACCCCAATGACAACAGTTCCTCTCCATCTACAGCTCCTTACACCCCAATGACAACAGTTCCTCTCCATCTACACTTCCTGACACACCCAGTGACAACAGTTCCTCTCCTTTTACACCTCCTGACCCCCCATGACAACAGTTCCTCTCCATCTACACCTCCTGACACCCCCAATGAGAAATGTTCCTCTCCATCTACACCTCCTGACACCCCCAATGACAACAGTTCCTCTCCATCTACACCTCCTGACCCCCAATGACAACATTTCCTCTACATCTACACCTCCTGACCCCCCAATGACAACAGTTCCTCTCCATCTACACCTCCTGACCCCCCATGACAACAGTTCCTCTCCATCTACACCTCCTGACCCCCCATGACAACAGCTCCCCTCCATCTACACCTCCTGACACCCCCAATGAGAAATGTTCCTCTCCATCTACACCTCCTGACACCCCCAATGACAACAGTTCCTCTCCATCTACACCTCCTGACCCCCAATGACAACATTTCCTCTACATCTACACCTCCTGACCCCCCAATGACAACAGTTCCTCTCCATCTACACCTCCTGACCCCGAATGACAACAGTTCCTCTCCAACTACACCACCTGACCCCGCATGACAACAGTTCCTCTCCATCTACAGCTCCTGACCCCCCCCAATGACAACAGTTCCTCTCCATCTACACCTCCTGACCCCGCATGACAACAGTTCCTCTCCATCTACAGCTCCTGACCCCCCCAATGACAACAGTTCCTCTCCATCTACACCTCCTGACACTCCCAAAGACAACAGATCCTCTCCATCTCACCTCCTGACTGCCCAATGAGAACAGATCCTCTCCATCTACACTTCCTGACCCCCCTAATGACAACAGTTCCTCTACATCTACACCTCCTGACCCCCAATGACAACATTTCCTCTACATCTACACCTCCTGACCCCCCAATGACAACAGTTCCTCTCCATCTACACCTCCTGACCCCGAATGACAACAGTTCCTCTCCATCTACACCACCTGACCCCGCATGACAACAGTTCCTCTCCATCTACAGCTCCTGACCCCCCCCATGACAACAGCTCCCCTCCATCTACACCTCCTGACCCCCCAATGACAACAGTTCCTCTCCATCTACACCTCCTGACACCCCCAATGACAACAGTTCCCCTCCATCTACAGCTCCTGACCCCCCCAATGACAACAGTTCCTCTCCATCTACACCTCCTGACACTCCCAAAGACAACAGATCCTCTCCATCTCACCGCCTGACTGTCCAATGAGAACAGATCCTTTCCATCTACACTTCCTGACCCCCCTAATGACAACAGTTCCTCTACATCTACACCTCCTGACCCCCCAATGACAACAGTTCCTCTCCATCTACACCTCCTGACACCCCCAATGACAACAGTTCCTCTCGATCTACACCTCCTGACCCCCCCATGACAACAGTTCCTCTCCATCTACACCTCCTGACCCCCCATGACAAAAGCTCCCCTCCATCTACACCTCCTGACCCACCAATGACAACAGTTCCTCTCCATCTACACCTCCTGACCCCACCAATGACAACAGTTCCTCTCCATCTACAGCTCCTGACCACCCCAATGACAACAGTTCCTCTCCATCTACAGCTCCTTACACCCCAATGACAACAGTTCCTCTCCATCTACACTTCCTGACACACCCAGTGACAACAGTTCCTCTCCTTTTACACCTCCTGACCCCCACCCATGCCAGTTCCTCTCCATCTACACCTCCTGACCCCCCATGACAACAGTTCCTCTCCATCTACACCTCCTGACCCCCCATGACAACAGCTCCCCTCCATCTACACCTCCTGACACCACCAATGAGAAATGTTCCTCTCCATCTACACCTCCTGACACCCCCAATGACAACAGTTCCTCTCCATCTACACCTCCTGACCCCCAATGACAACATTTCCTCTACATCTACACCTCCTGACCCCCCAATGACAACAGTTCCTCTCCATCTACACCTCCTGACCCGAATGACAACAGTTCCTCTCCAACTACACCACCTGACCCCGCATGACAACAGTTCCTCTCATCTACAGCTCCTGACCCCCCCCAATGACAACAGTTCCTCTCCATCTACACCTCCTGACCCGCATGACAACAGTTCCTCTCCATCTACGGCTCCTGACCCCCCAATGACAACAGTTCCTCTCCATCTACACCTCCTGACACTCCCAAGACAACAGATCCTCTCCATCTCACCTCCTGACTGCCCAATGAGAACAGATCCTCTCCATCTACACTTCCTGACCCCCCTAATGACAACAGTTCCTCTACATCTACACCTCCTGACCCCCAATGACAACATTTCCTCTACATCTACACCTCCTGACCCCCCAATGACAACAGTTCCTCTCCATCTACACCTCCTGACCCCCCATGACAACAGTTCCTCTCCATCTACACCTCCTGACACCCCGAATGACAACAGTTCCTCTCCATCTACACCTCCTGACTCCTCGAATGACAACAGTTCCTCTCCATCTACACCTCCTGACCCCCAATGACAACATTTCCTCTACATCTACACCTCCTGACCCCCCAATGACAACAGTTCCTCTCCATCTACACCTCCTGACCCCGAATGACAACAGTTCCTCTCCAACTACACCACCTGACACCCCCAATGACAACAGTTCCTCTCCATCTACACCTTCAGAACCCCCAATGACAACAGTTCCCCTCCATCTACACCCCCTGAACCCCAATGACAACAGTTCCTCTCCATCTACACTTCCTGACACCCCCAATGACAACAGTTCCTCTCCATCTACACCTCCTGACCCCGAATGACAACAGTTCCTCTCCATCTACACCTCCTGACCCCCCCATGACAACAGCTCCCCTCCATCTACATCTCCTGACCCCCCAATGACAACAGTTCCTCTCCATCTACACCTCCTGACACCCCCAATGACAACAGTTCCCCTCCATCTACACCTCCTGACCCACCAATGACAACAGTTCCTCTCCATCTACACCTCATGACACCCCCAATGACAACAGTTCCTCTCGATCTACACCTCCTGACCCCCCATGACAAAAGCTCCCCTCCATCTACACCTCCTGACCCACCAATGACAACAGTTCCTCTCCATCTACACCTCCTGACCCCCCCATGACAACAGTTCCTCTCCATCTACACCTCCTGACCCCCCATGACAAAAGCTCCCCTCCATCTACACCTCCTGACCCACCAATGACAACAGTTCCTCTCCATCTACACCTCATGACACCCCCAATGACAACAGTTCCTCTCGATCTACACCTCCTGACCCCCCCATGACAACAGTTCCTCTCCATCTACACCTCCTGACCCCCCATGACAAAAGCTCCCCTCCATCTACACCTCCTGACCCACCAATGACAACAGTTCCTCTCCATCTACAGCTCCTGACCCCCCCCAATGACAACAGTTCCTCTCCATCTACACCTCCTGACCCCGCATGACAACAGTTCCTCTCCATCTACAGCTCCTGACCCCCCCAATGACAACAGTTCCTCTCCATCTACACCTCCTGACACTCCCAAAGACAACAGATCCTCTCCATCTCACCGCCTGACTGCCCAATGAGAACAGATCCTCTCCATCTACACTTCCTGACACCCCAATGACAACAGTTCCTCTCCATCTACACCTCCTGACCCCCAATGACAACATTTCCTCTACATCTACACCTCCTGACCCCCCAATGACAACAGTTCCTCTCCATCTACACCTCCTGAACCCATAATGACAACAGTTCCTCTCGATCTACACCTCCTGACCCCCCCATGACAACAGTTCCTCTCCATCTACACCTCCTGACACCCCCAATGACAACAGTTCCTCTCGATCTACACCTCCGGACCCCCCCATGACAACAGTTCCTCTCCATCTACACCTCCTGACCCCCCATGACAAAAGCTCCCCTCCATCTACACCTCCTGACCCACCAATGACAACAGTTCCTCTCCATCTACACCTCCTGACCCCACCAATGACAACAGTTCCTCTCCATCTACACCTTCTGAACCCCCATGACAACAGTTCCCCTCCATCTACACCTCCTGAACCCCAATGAAAACAGTTCCTCTCCATCTACACTTCCTGACACCCCCAATGACAACAGTTCCTCTCCATCTACACCTCCTGACCCCGAATGACAACAGTTCCTCTCCATCTACACCTCCTGACCCCCCCATGACAACAGCTCCCCTCCATCTACACCTCCTGACCCCCCAATGACAACAGTTCCTCTCCATCTACACCTCCTGACACCCCCAATGACAACAGTTCCCCTCCATCTACACCTCCTGACCCCCCCATGACAACAGTTCCCCTCCATCTACACCTCCTGACCCCCCATGACAAAAGCTCCCCTCCATCTACACCTCCTGACCCACCAATGACAACAGTTCCTCTCCATCTACAGCTCCTGACCCCCCCCAATGACAACAGTTCCTCTCCATCTACACCTCCTGACCCCGCATGACAACAGTTCCTCTCCATCTACAGCTCCTGACCCCCCCAATGACAACAGTTCCTCTCCATCTACACCTCCTGACACTCCCAAAGACAACAGATCCTCTCCATCTCACCGCCTGACTGTCCAATGAGAACAGATCCTCTCCATCTACACTTCCTGACCCCCCTAATGACAACAGTTCCTCTCCATCTACACCTCCTGACCCCCAATGACAACATTTCCTCTACATCTACACCTCCTGACCCCCCAATGACAACAGTTCCTCTCCATCTACACCTCCTGAACCCCTAATGACAACAGTTCCTCTCCATCTACACCTCCTGACCCCCCAATGACAACAGTTCCTCTCCATCTACACCTCCTGACACTCCCAAAGACAACAGATCCTCTCCATCTCACCTCCTGACTGCCCAATGAGAACAGATCCTCTCCATCTACACTTCCTGACCCCCCTAATGACAACAGTTCCTCTACATCTACACCTCCTGACCCCCAATGACAACATTTCCTCTACATCTACACCTCCTGACCCCCCAATGACAACAGTTCCTCTCCATCTACACCTCCTGACCCCACCATGACAACAGTTCCTCTCCATCTACACCTCCTGACACCCCGAATGACAACAGTTCCTCTCCATCTACACCTCCTGACTCCTCGAATGACAACAGTTCCTCTCCATCTACACCTCCTGACCCCCAATGACAACATTTCCTCTACATCTACACCTCCTGACCCCCCAATGACAACAGTTCCTCTCCATCTACACCTCCTGACCCCGAATGACAACAGTTCCTCTCCAACTACACCACCTGACACCCCCAATGACAACAGTTCCTCTCCATCTACACCTTCAGAACCCCCAATGACAACAGTTCCCCTCCATCTACACCCCCTGAACCCCAATGACAACAGTTCCTCTCCATCTACACTTCCTGACACCCCCAATGACAACAGTTCCTCTCCATCTACACCTCCTGACCCCGAATGACAACAGTTCCTCTCCATCTACACCTCCTGACCCCCCCATGACAACAGCTCCCCTCCATCTACATCTCCTGACCCCCCAATGACAACAGTTCCTCTCCATCTACACCTCCTGACACCCCCAATGACAACAGTTCCCCTCCATCTACACCTCCTGACCCACCAATGACAACAGTTCCTCTCCATCTACACCTCATGACACCCCCAATGACAACAGTTCCTCTCGATCTACACCTCCTGACCCCCCATGACAAAAGCTCCCCTCCATCTACACCTCCTGACCCACCAATGACAACAGTTCCTCTCCATCTACACCTCCTGACCCCCCCATGACAACAGTTCCTCTCCATCTACACCTCCTGACCCCCCATGACAAAAGCTCCCCTCCATCTACACCTCCTGACCCACCAATGACAACAGTTCCTCTCCATCTACACCTCATGACACCCCCAATGACAACAGTTCCTCTCGATCTACACCTCCTGACCCCCCATGACAACAGTTCCTCTCCATCTACACCTCCTGACCCCCCATGACAAAAGCTCCCCTCCATCTACACCTCCTGACCCACCAATGACAACAGTTCCTCTCCATCTACAGCTCCTGACCCCCCCCAATGACAACAGTTCCTCTCCATCTACACCTCCTGACCCCGCATGACAACAGTTCCTCTCCATCTACAGCTCCTGACCCCCCCAATGACAACAGTTCCTCTCCATCTACACCTCCTGACACTCCCAAAGACAACAGATCCTCTCCATCTCACCGCCTGACTGCCCAATGAGAACAGATCCTCTCCATCTACACTTCCTGACACCCCAATGACAACAGTTCCTCTCCATCTACACCTCCTGACCCCCAATGACAACATTTCCTCTACATCTACACCTCCTGACCCCCCAATGACAACAGTTCCTCTCCATCTACACCTCCTGAACCCATAATGACAACAGTTCCTCTCGATCTACACCTCCTGACCCCCCCATGACAACAGTTCCTCTCCATCTACACCTCCTGACACCCCCAATGACAACAGTTCCTCTCGATCTACACCTCCGGACCCCCCCATGACAACAGTTCCTCTCCATCTACACCTCCTGACCCCCCATGACAAAAGCTCCCCTCCATCTACACCTCCTGACCCACCAATGACAACAGTTCCTCTCCATCTACACCTCCTGACCCCACCAATGACAACAGTTCCTCTCCATCTACACCTTCTGAACCCCCATGACAACAGTTCCCCTCCATCTACACCTCCTGAACCCCAATGAAAACAGTTCCTCTCCATCTACACTTCCTGACACCCCCAATGACAACAGTTCCTCTCCATCTACACCTCCTGACCCCGAATGACAACAGTTCCTCTCCATCTACACCTCCTGACCCCCCCATGACAACAGCTCCCCTCCATCTACACCTCCTGACCCCCCAATGACAACAGTTCCTCTCCATCTACACCTCCTGACACCCCCAATGACAACAGTTCCCCTCCATCTACACCTCCTGACCCCCCATGACAACAGTTCCCCTCCATCTACACCTCCTGACCCCCCATGACAAAAGCTCCCCTCCATCTACACCTCCTGACCCACCAATGACAACAGTTCCTCTCCATCTACAGCTCCTGACCCCCCCCAATGACAACAGTTCCTCTCCATCTACACCTCCTGACCCCGCATGACAACAGTTCCTCTCCATCTACAGCTCCTGACCCCCCCAATGACAACAGTTCCTCTCCATCTACACCTCCTGACACTCCCAAAGACAACAGATCCTCTCCATCTCACCGCCTGACTGTCCAATGAGAACAGATCCTCTCCATCTACACTTCCTGACCCCCCTAATGACAACAGTTCCTCTCCATCTACACCTCCTGACCCCCAATGACAACATTTCCTCTACATCTACACCTCCTGACCCCCCAATGACAACAGTTCCTCTCCATCTACACCTCCTGAACCCCTAATGACAACAGTTCCTCTCCATCTACACCTCCTGACCCCCCAATGACAACAGTTCCTCTCCATCTACACCTCCTGACCCCTAATGACAACAGTTCCTCTCCATCTACACCTGAACCCATAATGACAACAGATCCTCTCGATCTACACCTCCTGACCCCCCATGACAACAGTTCCTCTCCATCTTCACCTCCTGACACCCCCAATGACAACAGTTCCTCTCGATCTACACCTCCTGACCCCCCCATGACAACAGTTCCTCTCCATCTACACCTCCTGACCCCCCATGACAAAAGCTCCCCTCCATCTACACCTCCTGACCCACCAATGACAACAGTTCCTCTCCATCTACACCTCCTGACCCCACCAATGACAACAGTTCCTCTCCATCTACACCTTCAGAACCCCCAATGACAACAGTTCCCCTCCATCTACACCTCCTGAACCCCAATGACAACAGTTCCTCTCCATCTACACTTCCTGACACCCCCAATGACAACAGTTCCTCTCCATCTACACCTCCTGACCCCGAATGACAACAGTTCCTCTCCATCTACACCTCCTGACCCCCCCATGACAACAGCTCCCCTCCATCTACACCTCCTGACCCCCCAATGACAACAGTTCCTCTATATCTACACCTCCTGACACCCCCAATGACAACAGTTCCCCTCCATCTACACCTCCTGACCCACCAATGACAACAGTTCCCCTCCATCTACACCTCATGACACCCCCAATGACAACAGTTCCTCTCCATCTACACCTCCTGACCCCGAATGACAACAGTTCCTCTCCAACTACACCACCTGACCCCCCCAATGACAACAGTTCCTCTCCATCTACACCTCCTGACACCCCCAATGACAACAGTTCCTCTCGATCTACACCTCCTGACCCCCCGATGACAACAGTTCCTCTCCATCTACACCTCCTGACCCCACCAATGACAACAGTTCCTCTCCATCTACACCTTCTGAACCCCCAATGACAACAGTTCCCCTCCATCTACACCTCCTGAACCCCAATGACAACAGTTCCTCTCCATCTACACTTCCCGACACCCCCAATGATAACAGTTCCTCTCCATCTACACCTCCTGACCCCGAATGACAACAGTTCCTCTCCATCTACACCTCCTGACCCCCCAATGACAACAGTTCCTCTCCATCTACACCTCCTGACACCCCCAATGACAACAGTTCCCCTCCATCTACAGCTCCTGACCCCCCCAATGACAACAGTTCCTCTCCATCTACACCTCCTGACACTCCCAAAGTCAACAGATCCTCTCCATCTCACCGCCTGACTGTCCAACGAGAACAGATCCTTTCCATCTACACTTCCTGACCCCCCTAATGACAACAGTTCCTTTACATCTACACCTCCTGACCCCCCAATGACAACAGTTCCTCTCCATCTACACCTCCTGACCCCCCATGACAAAAGCTCCCCTCCATCTACACCTCCTGACCCACCAATGACAACAGTTCCTCTCCATCTACACCTCCTGACCCCACCAATGACAACAGTTCCTCTCCATCTACAGCTCCTGACCACCCCAATGACAACAGTTCCTCTCCATCTACAGCTCCTTACACCCCAATGACAACAGTTCCTCTCCATCTACACCTCCTGACCCCCCATGACAACAGCTCCCCTCCATCTACACCTCCTGACACCCCCAATGAGAAATGTTCCTCTCCATCTACACCTCCTGACACCCCCAATGACAACAGTTCCTCTCCATCTACACCTCCTGACCCCCAATGACAACATTTCCTCTACATCTACACCTCCTGACCCCCCAATGACAACAGTTCCTCTCCATCTACACCTCCTGACCCCGAATGACAACAGTTCCTCTCCAACTACACCACCTGACCCCGCATGACAACAGTTCCTCTCCATCTACAGCTCCTGACCCCCCCCAATGACAACAGTTCCTCTCCATCTACACCTCCTGACCCCGCATGACAACAGTTCCTCTCCATCTACAGCTCCTGACCCCCCCAATGACAACAGTTCCTCTCCATCTACACCTCCTGACACTCCCAAAGACAACAGATCCTCTCCATCTCACCTCCTGACTGCCCAATGAGAACAGATCCTCTCCATCTACACTTCCTGACCCCCCTAATGACAACAGTTCCTCTACATCTACACCTCCTGACCCCCAATGACAACATTTCCTCTACATCTACACCTCCTGACCCCCCAATGACAACAGTTCCTCTCCATCTACACCTCCTGACCCCGAATGACAACAGTTCCTCTCCATCTACACCACCTGACCCCGCATGACAACAGTTCCTCTCCATCTACAGCTCCTGACCCCCCCCATGACAACAGCTCCCCTCCATCTACACCTCCTGACCCCCCAATGACAACAGTTCCTCTCCATCTACACCTCCTGACACCCCCAATGACAACAGTTCCCCTCCATCTACAGCTCCTGACCCCCCCAATGACAACAGTTCCTCTCCATCTACACCTCCTGACACTCCCAAAGACAACAGATCCTCTCCATCTCACCGCCTGACTGTCCAATGAGAACAGATCCTTTCCATCTACACTTCCTGACCCCCCTAATGACAACAGTTCCTCTACATCTACACCTCCTGACCCCCCATGACAACAGTTCCTCTCCATCTACACCTCCTGACCCCCCATGACAACAGCTCCCCTCCATCTACACCTCCTGACACCACCAATGAGAAATGTTCCTCTCCATCTACACCTCCTGACCCCCCAATGACAACAGTTCCTCTCCATCTACACCTCCTGACACCCCCAATGACAACAGTTCCTCTCGATCTACACCTCCTGACCCCCCCATGACAACAGTTCCTCTCCATCTACACCTCCTGACCCCCCATGACAAAAGCTCCCCTCCATCTACACCTCCTGACCCACCAATGACAACAGTTCCTCTCCATCTACACCTCCTGACCCCACCAATGACAACAGTTCCTCTCCATCTACAGCTCCTGACCACCCCAATGACAACAGTTCCTCTCCATCTACAGCTCCTTACACCCCAATGACAACAGTTCCTCTCCATCTACACTTCCTGACACACCCAGTGACAACAGTTCCTCTCCTTTTACACCTCCTGACCCCCACCCATGCCAGTTCCTCTCCATCTACACCTCCTGACCCCCCATGACAACAGTTCCTCTCCATCTACACCTCCTGACCCCCCATGACAACAGCTCCCCTCCATCTACACCTCCTGACACCACCAATGAGAAATGTTCCTCTCCATCTACACCTCCTGACACCCCCAATGACAACAGTTCCTCTCCATCTACACCTCCTGACCCCCAATGACAACATTTCCTCTACATCTACACCTCCTGACCCCCCAATGACAACAGTTCCTCTCCATCTACACCTCCTGACCCCGAATGACAACAGTTCCTCTCCAACTACACCACCTGACCCCGCATGACAACAGTTCCTCTCCATCTACAGCTCCTGACCCCCCCCAATGACAACAGTTCCTCTCCATCTACACCTCCTGACCCCGCATGACAACAGTTCCTCTCCATCTACGGCTCCTGACCCCCCCAATGACAACAGTTCCTCTCCATCTACACCTCCTGACACTCCCAAAGACAACAGATCCTCTCCATCTCACCTCCTGACTGCCCAATGAGAACAGATCCTCTCCATCTACACTTCCTGACCCCCCTAATGACAACAGTTCCTCTACATCTACACCTCCTGACCCCCAATGACAACATTTCCTCTACATCTACACCTCCTGACCCCCCAATGACAACAGTTCCTCTCCATCTACACCTCCTGACCCCCCATGACAACAGTTCCTCTCCATCTACACCTCCTGACACCCCGAATGACAACAGTTCCTCTCCATCTACACCTCCTGACTCCTCGAATGACAACAGTTCCTCTCCATCTACACCTCCTGACCCCCAATGACAACATTTCCTCTACATCTACACCTCCTGACCCCCCAATGACAACAGTTCCTCTCCATCTACACCTCCTGACCCCGAATGACAACAGTTCCTCTCCAACTACACCACCTGACACCCCCAATGACAACAGTTCCTCTCCATCTACACCTTCAGAACCCCCAATGACAACAGTTCCCCTCCATCTACACCCCCTGAACCCCAATGACAACAGTTCCTCTCCATCTACACTTCCTGACACCCCCAATGACAACAGTTCCTCTCCATCTACACCTCCTGAACCCGAATGACAACAGTTCCTCTCCATCTACACCTCCTGACCCCCCCATGACAACAGCTCCCCTCCATCTACATCTCCTGACCCCCCAATGACAACAGTTCCTCTCCATCTACACCTCCTGACACCCCCAATGACAACAGTTCCCCTCCATCTACACCTCCTGACCCACCAATGACAACAGTTCCTCTCCATCTACACCTCATGACACCCCCAATGACAACAGTTCCTCTCGATCTACACCTCCTGACCCCCCATGACAAAAGCTCCCCTCCATCTACACCTCCTGACCCACCAATGACAACAGTTCCTCTCCATCTACACCTCCTGACCCCCCCATGACAACAGTTCCTCTCCATCTACACCTCCTGACCCCCCATGACAAAAGCTCCCCTCCATCTACACCTCCTGACCCACCAATGACAACAGTTCCTCTCCATCTACACCTCATGACACCCCCAATGACAACAGTTCCTCTCGATCTACACCTCCTGACCCCCCCATGACAACAGTTCCTCTCCATCTACACCTCCTGACCCCCCATGACAAAAGCTCCCCTCCATCTACACCTCCTGACCCACCAATGACAACAGTTCCTCTCCATCTACAGCTCCTGACCCCCCCCAATGACAACAGTTCCTCTCCATCTACACCTCCTGACCCCGCATGACAACAGTTCCTCTCCATCTACAGCTCCTGACCCCCCCAATGACAACAGTTCCTCTCCATCTACACCTCCTGACACTCCCAAAGACAACAGATCCTCTCCATCTCACCGCCTGACTGCCCAATGAGAACAGATCCTCTCCATCTACACTTCCTGACACCCCAATGACAACAGTTCCTCTCCATCTACACCTCCTGACCCCCAATGACAACATTTCCTCTACATCTACACCTCCTGACCCCCCAATGACAACAGTTCCTCTCCATCTACACCTCCTGAACCCATAATGACAACAGTTCCTCTCGATCTACACCTCCTGACCCCCCCATGACAACAGTTCCTCTCCATCTACACCTCCTGACACCCCCAATGACAACAGTTCCTCTCGATCTACACCTCCGGACCCCCCCATGACAACAGTTCCTCTCCATCTACACCTCCTGACCCCCCATGACAAAAGCTCCCCTCCATCTACACCTCCTGACCCACCAATGACAACAGTTCCTCTCCATCTACACCTCCTGACCCCACCAATGACAACAGTTCCTCTCCATCTACACCTTCTGAACCCCCATGACAACAGTTCCCCTCCATCTACACCTCCTGAACCCCAATGAAAACAGTTCCTCTCCATCTACACTTCCTGACACCCCCAATGACAACAGTTCCTCTCCATCTACACCTCCTGACCCCGAATGACAACAGTTCCTCTCCATCTACACCTCCTGACCCCCCCATGACAACAGCTCCCCTCCATCTACACCTCCTGACCCCCCAATGACAACAGTTCCTCTCCATCTACACCTCCTGACACCCCCAATGACAACAGTTCCCCTCCATCTACACCTCCTGACCCCCCCATGACAACAGTTCCCCTCCATCTACACCTCCTGACCCCCCATGACAAAAGCTCCCCTCCATCTACACCTCCTGACCCACCAATGACAACAGTTCCTCTCCATCTACAGCTCCTGACCCCCCCCAATGACAACAGTTCCTCTCCATCTACACCTCCTGACCCCGCATGACAACAGTTCCTCTCCATCTACAGCTCCTGACCCCCCCAATGACAACAGTTCCTCTCCATCTACACATCCTGACACTCCCAAAGACAACAGATCCTCTCCATCTCACCGCCTGACTGTCCAATGAGAACAGATCCTCTCCATCTACACTTCCTGACCCCCCTAATGACAACAGTTCCTCTCCATCTACACCTCCTGACCCCCAATGACAACATTTCCTCTACATCTACACCTCCTGACCCCCCAATGACAACAGTTCCTCTCCATCTACACCTCCTGAACCCCTAATGACAACAGTTCCTCTCCATCTACACCTCCTGACCCCCCAATGACAACAGTTCCTCTCCATCTACACCTCCTGACCCCTAATGACAACAGTTCCTCTCCATCTACACCTGAACCCATAATGACAACAGATCCTCTCGATCTACACCTCCTGACCCCCCATGACAACAGTTCCTCTCCATCTTCACCTCCTGACACCCCCAATGACAACAGTTCCTCTCGATCTACACCTCCTGACCCCCCCATGACAACAGTTCCTCTCCATCTACACCTCCTGACCCCCCATGACAAAAGCTCCCCTCCATCTACACCTCCTGACCCACCAATGACAACAGTTCCTCTCCATCTACACCTCCTGACCCCACCAATGACAACAGTTCCTCTCCATCTACACCTTCAGAACCCCCAATGACAACAGTTCCCCTCCATCTACACCTCCTGAACCCCAATGACAACAGTTCCTCTCCATCTACACTTCCTGACACCCCCAATGACAACAGTTCCTCTCCATCTACACCTCCTGACCCCGAATGACAACAGTTCCTCTCCATCTACACCTCCTGACCCCCCCATGACAACAGCTCCCCTCCATCTACACCTCCTGACCCCCCAATGACAACAGTTCCTCTATATCTACACCTCCTGACACCCCCAATGACAACAGTTCCCCTCCATCTACACCTCCTGACCCACCAATGACAACAGTTCCCCTCCATCTACACCTCATGACACCCCCAATGACAACAGTTCCTCTCCATCTACACCTCCTGACCCCGAATGACAACAGTTCCTCTCCAACTACACCACCTGACCCCCCCAATGACAACAGTTCCTCTCCATCTACACCTCCTGACACCCCCAATGACAACAGTTCCTCTCGATCTACACCTCCTGACCCCCCGATGACAACAGTTCCTCTCCATCTACACCTCCTGACCCCACCAATGACAACAGTTCCTCTCCATCTACACCTTCTGAACCCCCAATGACAACAGTTCCCCTCCATCTACACCTCCTGAACCCCAATGACAACAGTTCCTCTCCATCTACACTTCCCGACACCCCCAATGATAACAGTTCCTCTCCATCTACACCTCCTGACCCCGAATGACAACAGTTCCTCTCCATCTACACCTCCTGACCCCCCAATGACAACAGTTCCTCTCCATCTACACCTCCTGACACCCCCAATGACAACAGTTCCCCTCCATCTACAGCTCCTGACCCCCCCAATGACAACAGTTCCTCTCCATCTACACCTCCTGACACTCCCAAAGTCAACAGATCCTCTCCATCTCACCGCCTGACTGTCCAACGAGAACAGATCCTTTCCATCTACACTTCCTGACCCCCCTAATGACAACAGTTCCTTTACATCTACACCTCCTGACCCCCCAATGACAACAGTTCCTCTCCATCTACACCTCCTGACCCCCCATGACAAAAGCTCCCCTCCATCTACACCTCCTGACCCACCAATGACAACAGTTCCTCTCCATCTACACCTCCTGACCCCACCAATGACAACAGTTCCTCTCCATCTACAGCTCCTGACCACCCCAATGACAACAGTTCCTCTCCATCTACAGCTCCTTACACCCCAATGACAACAGTTCCTCTCCATCTACACTTCCTGACACACCCAGTGACAACAGTTCCTCTCCTTTTACACCTCCTGACCCCCACCCATGCCAGTTCCTCTCCATCTACACCTCCTGACCCCCCATGACAACAGTTCCTCTCCATCTACACCTCCTGACCCCCCATGACAACAGCTCCCCTCCATCTACACCTCCTGACACCCCCAATGAGAAATGTTCCTCTCCATCTACACCTCCTGACACCCCCAATGACAACAGTTCCTCTCCATCTACACCTCCTGACCCCCAATGACAACATTTCCTCTACATCTACACCTCCTGACCCCCCAATGACAACAGTTCCTCTCCATCTACACCTCCTGACCCCGAATGACAACAGTTCCTCTCCAACTACACCACCTGACCCCGCATGACAACAGTTCCTCTCCATCTACAGCTCCTGACCCCCCCCAATGACAACAGTTCCTCTCCATCTACACCTCCTGACCCCGCATGACAACAGTTCCTCTCCATCTACAGCTCCTGACCCCCCCAATGACAACAGTTCCTCTCCATCTACACCTCCTGACACTCCCAAAGACAACAGATCCTCTCCATCTCACCTCCTGACTGCCCAATGAGAACAGATCCTCTCCATCTACACTTCCTGACCCCCCTAATGACAACAGTTACTCTACATCTACACCTCCTGACCCCCAATGACAACATTTCCTCTACATCTACACCTCCTGACCCCCCAATGACAACAGTTCCTCTCCATCTACACCTCCTGACCCCGAATGACAACAGTTCCTCTCCATCTACACCACCTGAACCCCTAATGACAACAGTTCCTCTCCATCTACACCTGAACCCATAATGACAACAGTTCCTCTCGATCTACACCTCCTGACCCCCCCATGACAACAGTTCCTCTCCATCTACAACTCCTGACACCCCCAATGACAACAGTTCCTCTCGATCTACACCTCCTGACCCCCCCATGACAACAGTTCCTCTCCATCTACACCTCCTGACCCCCCATGACAAAAGCTCCCCTCCATCTACACCTCCTGACGCACCAATGACAACAGTTCCTCTCCATCTACACCTCCTGACCCCCCAATGACAACAGTTCCTCTCGATCTACACCTCCTGACCCCCCCATGACAACAGTTCCTCTCCATCTACGCCTCCTGACCCCCCATGACAAAAGCTCCCCTCCATCTACACCTCCTGACGCACCAATGACAACAGTTCCTCTCCATCTACACCTCCTGACCCCCCAATGACAACAGTTCCTCTCCATCTACACCTCCTGACCCCACCAATGACAACAGTTCCTCTCCATCTACAGCTCCTGACCACCCCAATGACAACAGTTCCTCTCCACCTACAGCTCCTTACACCCCAATGACAACAGTTCCTCTCCATCTACACTTCCTGACACACCCAGTGACAACAGTTCCTCTCCTTTTACACCTCCTGACCCCCCCCATGCCAGTTCCTCTCCATCTACACCTCCTGACCCCCCATGACAACAGTTCCTCTCCATCTACACCTCCTGACCCCCCATGACAACAGCTCCCCTCCATCTACACCTCCTGACACCCCCAATGACAACAGTTCCTCTCCATCTACACCTCCTGACCCCCAATGACAACATTTCCTCTACATCTACACCTCCTGACCCCCCAATGACAACAGTTCCTCTCCATCTACACCTCCTGACCCCGAATGACAACAGTTCCTCTCCAACTACACCACCTGATCCCGCATGACAACAGTTCCTCTCCATCTACAGCTCCTGACCCCCCCCAATGACAACAGTTCCTCTCCATCTACACCTCCTGACCCCGCATGACAACAGTTCCTCTCCATCTACAGCTCCTGACCCCCCCAATGACAACAGTTCCTCTCCATCTACACCTCCTGACACTCCCAAAGACAACAGATCCTCTCCATCTCACCTCCTGACTGCCCAATGAGAACAGATCCTCTCCATCTACACTTCCTGACCCCCCTAATGACAACAGTTCCTCTACATCTACACCTCCTGACCCCCAATGACAACATTTCCTCTACATCTACACCTCCTGACCCCCCAATGACAACAGTTCCTCTCCATCTACACCTCTTGACCCCGAATGACAACAGTTCCTCTCCATCTACACCACCTGAACCCCTAATGACAACAGTTCCTCTCCATCTACACCTGAACCCATAATGACAACAGTTCCTCTCGATCTACACCTCCTGACCCCCCCATGACAACAGTTCCTCTCCATCTACAACTCCTGACACCCCCAATGACAACAGTTCCTCTCGATCTACACCTCCTGACCCCCCCATGACAACAGTTCCTCTCCATCTACACCTCCTGACCCCCCATGACAAAAGCTCCCCTCCATCTACACCTCCTGACGCACCAATGACAACAGTTCCTCTCCATCTACACCTCCTGACCCCCCAATGACAACAGTTCCTCTCGATCTACACCTCCTGACCCCCCCATGACAACAGTTCCTCTCCATCTACGCCTCCTGACCCCCCATGACAAAAGCTCCCCTCCATCTACACCTCCTGACGCACCAATGACAACAGTTCCTCTCCATCTACACCTCCTGACCCCCCAATGACAACAGTTCCTCTCCATCTACACCTCCTGACCCCACCAATGACAACAGTTCCTCTCCATCTACAGCTCCTGACCACCCCAATGACAACAGTTCCTCTCCACCTACAGCTCCTTACACCCCAATGACAACAGTTCCTCTCCATCTACACTTCCTGACACACCCAGTGACAACAGTTCCTCTCCTTTTACACCTCCTGACCCCCCCCATGCCAGTTCCTCTCCATCTACACCTCCTGACCCCCCATGACAACAGTTCCTCTCCATCTACACCTCCTGACCCCCCATGACAACAGCTCCCCTCCATCTACACCTCCTGACACCCCCAATGAGAAATGTTCCTCTCCATCTACACCTCCTGACACCCCCAATGACAACAGTTCCTCTCCATCTACACCTCCTGACCCCCAATGACAACATTTCCTCTACATCTACACCTCCTGACCCCCCAATGACAACAGTTCCTCTCCATCTACACCTCCTGACCCCGAATGACAACAGTTCCTCTCCAACTACACCACCTGATCCCGCATGACAACAGTTCCTCTCCATCTACAGCTCCTGACCCCCCCATGACAACAGTTCCTCTCCATCTACACCTCCTGACCCCGCATGACAACAGTTCCTCTCCATCTACAGCTCCTGACCCCTCCAATGACAACAGTTCATCTCCATCTACACCTCCTGACACTCCCAAAGACAACAGATCCTCTCCATCTCACCTCCTGACTGCCCAATGAGAACAGATCCTCTCCATCTACACTTCCTGACCCCCCTAATGACAACAGTTCCTCTACATCTACACCTCCTGACCCCCAATCACAACATTTCCTCTACATCTACACCTCCTGACCCCCCAATGACAACAGTTCCTCTCCATCTACACCTCCTGAACCCCTAATGACAACAGTTCCTCTCCATCTACACCTGAACCCATAATGACAACAGTTCCTCTCGATCTACACCTCCTGACCCCCCCATGACAACAGTTCCTCTCCATCTACACCTCCTGACACCCCGAATGACAACAGTTCCTCTCCATCTACACCTCCTGACTCCCCGAATGACAACAGTTCCTCTCCATCTACACCTCCTGACCCCCAATGACAACATTTCCTCTACATCTACACCTCCTGACCCCCCAATGACAACAGTTCCTCTCCATCTACACCTCCTGACCCCGAATGACAACAGTTCCTCTCCAACTACACCACCTGACCCCCCCAATGACAACAGTTCCTCTCCATCTACACCTCCTGACACCCCCAATGACAACAGTTCCTCTCGATCTACACCTCCTGACCCCCCGATGACAACAGTTCCTCTCCATCTACACCTCCTGACCCCACCAATGACAACAGTTCCTCTCCATCTACACCTTCTGAACCCCCAATGACAACAGTTCCCCTCCATCTACACCTCCTGAACCCCAATGACAACAGTTCCTCTCCATCTACACTTCCCGACACCCCCAATGATAACAGTTCCTCTCCATCTACACCTCCTGACCCCGAATGACAACAGTTCCTCTCCATCTACACCTCCTGACCCCCCCATGACAACAGCTCCCCTCCATCTACACCTCCTGACCCCCCAATGACAACAGTTCCTCTCCATTTACACCTCCTGACACCCCCAATGACAACAGTTCCCCTCCATCTACAGCTCCTGACCCCCCCAATGACAACAGTTCCTCTCCATCTACACCTCCTGACACTCCCAAAGACAACAGATCCTCTCCATCTCACCGCCTGACTGTCCAATGAGAACAGATCCTTTCCATCTACACTTCCTGACCCCCCTAATGACAACAGTTCCTCTACATCTACACCTCCTGACCCCCCAATGACAACAGTTCCTCTCCATCTACACCTCCTGACACCCCCAATGACAACAGTTCCTCTCGATCTACACCTCCTGACCCCCCCATGACAACAGTTCCTCTCCATCTACACCTCCTGACCCCCCATGACAAAAGCTCCCCTCCATCTACACCTCCTGACCCACCAATGACAACAGTTCCTCTCCATCTACACCTCCTGACCCCACCAATGACAACAGTTCCTCTCCATCTACAGCTCCTGACCACCCCAATGACAACAGTTCCTCTCCATCTACAGCTCCTTACACCCCAATGACAACAGTTCCTCTCCATCTACACTTCCTGACACACCCAGTGACAACAGTTCCTCTCCTTTTACACCTCCTGACCCCCACCCATGCCAGTTCCTCTCCATCTACACCTCCTGACCCCCCATGACAACAGTTCCTCTCCATCTACACCTCCTGACCCCCCATGACAACAGCTCCCCTCCATCTACACCTCCTGACACCCCCAATGAGAAATGTCCCTCTCCATCTACACCTCCTGACACCCCCAATGACAACAGTTCCTCTCCATCTACACCTCCTGACCCCCAATGACAACATTTCCTCTACATCTACACCTCCTGACCCCCCAATGACAACAGTTCCTCTCCATCTACACCTCCTGACCCCGAATGACAACAGTTCCTCTCCAACTACACCACCTGACCCCGCATGACAACAGTTCCTCTCCATCTACAGCTCCTGACCCCCCCCAATGACAACAGTTCCTCTCCATCTACACCTCCTGACCCCGCATGACAACAGTTCCTCTCCATCTACAGCTCCTGACCCCCCCAATGACAACAGTTCCTCTCCATCTACACCTCCTGACACTCCCAAAGACAACAGATCCTCTCCATCTCACCTCCTGACTGCCCAATGAGAACAGATCCTCTCCATCTACACTTCCTGACCCCCCTAATGACAACAGTTCCTCTACATCTACACCTCCTGACCCCCAATGACAACATTTCCTCTACATCTACACCTCCTGACCCCCCAATGACAACAGTTCCTCTCCATCTACACCTCCTGACCCCGAATGACAACAGTTCCTCTCCATCTACACCACCTGACCCCGCATGACAACAGTTCCTCTCCATCTACAGCTCCTGACCCCCCCCATGACAACAGCTCCCCTCCATCTACACCTCCTGACCCCCCAATGACAACAGTTCCTCTCCATCTACACCTCCTGACACCCCCAATGACAACAGTTCCCCTCCATCTACAGCTCCTGACCCCCCCAATGACAACAGTTCCTCTCCATCTACACCTCCTGACACTCCCAAAGACAACAGATCCTCTCCATCTCACCGCCTGACTGTCCAATGAGAACAGATCCTTTCCATCTACACTTCCTGACCCCCCTAATGACAACAGTTCCTCTACATCTACACCTCCTGACCCCCCAATGACAACAGTTCCTCTCCATCTACACCTCCTGACACCCCCAATGACAACAGTTCCTCTCGATCTACACCTCCTGACCCCCCCATGACAACAGTTCCTCTCCATCTACACCTCCTGACCCCCCATGACAAAAGCTCCCCTCCATCTACACCTCCTGACCCACCAATGACAACAGTTCCTCTCCATCTACACCTCCTGACCCCACCAATGACAACAGTTCCTCTCCATCTACAGCTCCTGACCACCCCAATGACAACAGTTCCTCTCCATCTACAGCTCCTTACACCCCAATGACAACAGTTCCTCTCCATCTACACTTCCTGACACACCCAGTGACAACAGTTCCTCTCCTTTTACACCTCCTGACCCCCACCCATGCCAGTTCCTCTCCATCTACACCTCCTGACCCCCCATGACAACAGTTCCTCTCCATCTACACCTCCTGACCCCCCATGACAACAGCTCCCCTCCATCTACACCTCCTGACACCACCAATGAGAAATGTTCCTCTCCATCTACACCTCCTGACACCCCCAATGACAACAGTTCCTCTCCATCTACACCTCCTGACCCCCAATGACAACATTTCCTCTACATCTACACCTCCTGACCCCCCAATGACAACAGTTCCTCTCCATCTACACCTCCTGACCCCGAATGACAACAGTTCCTCTCCAACTACACCACCTGACCCCGCATGACAACAGTTCCTCTCCATCTACAGCTCCTGACCCCCCACAATGACAACAGTTCCTCTCCATCTACACCTCCTGACCCCGCATGACAACAGTTCCTCTCCATCTACGGCTCCTGACCCCCCCAATGACAACAGTTCCTCTCCATCTACACCTCCTGACACTCCCAAAGACAACAGATCCTCTCCATCTCACCTCCTGACTGCCCAATGAGAACAGATCCTCTCCATCTACACTTCCTGACCCCCCTAATGACAACAGTTCCTCTACATCTACACCTCCTGACCCCCAATGACAACATTTCCTCTACATCTACACCTCCTGACCCCCCAATGACAACAGTTCCTCTCCATCTACACCTCCTGACCCCCCCATGACAACAGTTCCTCTCCATCTACACCTCCTGACACCCCGAATGACAACAGTTCCTCTCCATCTACACCTCCTGACTCCTCGAATGACAACAGTTCCTCTCCATCTACACCTCCTGACCCCCAATGACAACATTTCCTCTACATCTACACCTCCTGACCCCCCAATGACAACAGTTCCTCTCCATCTACACCTCCTGACCCCGAATGACAACAGTTCCTCTCCAACTACACCACCTGACACCCCCAATGACAACAGTTCCTCTCCATCTACACCTTCAGAACCCCCAATGACAACAGTTCCCCTCCATCTACACCCCCTGAACCCCAATGACAACAGTTCCTCTCCATCTACACTTCCTGACACCCCCAATGACAACAGTTCCTCTCCATCTACACCTCCTGACCCCGAATGACAACAGTTCCTCTCCATCTACACCTCCTGACCCCCCCATGACAACAGCTCCCCTCCATCTACATCTCCTGACCTCCCAATGACAACAGTTCCTCTCCATCTACACCTCCTGACACCCCCAATGACAACAGTTCCCCTCCATCTACACCTCCTGACCCACCAATGACAACAGTTCCTCTCCATCTACACCTCATGACACCCCCAATGACAACAGTTCCTCTCGATCTACACCTCCTGACCCCCCATGACAAAAGCTCCCCTCCATCTACACCTCCTGACCCACCAATGACAACAGTTCCTCTCCATCTACACCTCCTGACCCCCCCATGACTACAGTTCCTCTCCATCTACACCTCCTGACCCCCCATGACAAAAGCTCCCCTCCATCTACACCTCCTGACCCACCAATGACAACAGTTCCTCTCCATCTACACCTCATGACACCCCCAATGACAACAGTTCCTCTCGATCTACACCTCCTGACCCCCCCATGACAACAGTTCCTCTCCATCTACACCTCCTGACCCCCCATGACAAAAGCTCCCCTCCATCTACACCTCCTGACCCACCAATGACAACAGTTCCTCTCCATCTACAGCTCCTGACCCCCCCCAATGACAACAGTTCCTCTCCATCTACACCTCCTGACCCCGCATGACAACAGTTCCTCTCCATCTACAGCTCCTGACCCCCCCAATGACAACAGATCCTCTCCATCTACACTTCCTGACACCCCAATGACAACAGTTCCTCTCCATCTACACCTCCTGACCCCCAATGACAACATTTCCTCTACATCTACACCTCCTGACCCCCCAATGACAACAGTTCCTCTCCATCTACACCTCCTGAACCCATAATGACAACAGTTCCTCTCGATCTACACCTCCTGACCCCCCCATGACAACAGTTCCTCTCCATCTACACCTCCTGACACCCCCAATGACAACAGTTCCTCTCGATCTACACCTCCTGACCCCCCCATGACAACAGTTCCTCTCCATCTACACCTCCTGACCCCCCATGACAATAGTTCCCCTCCATCTACACCTCCTGACCCCCCAATGACAACAGTTCCTCTATATCTACACCTCCTGACACCCCCAATGACAACAGTTCCCCTCCATCTACACCTCCTGACCCACCAATGACAACAGTTCCCCTCCATCTACACCTCATGACACCCCCAATGACAACAGTTCCTCTCCATCTACACCTCCTGACCCCGAATGACAACAGTTCCTCTCCAACTACACCACCTGACCCCCCCAATGACAACAGTTCCTCTCCATCTACACCTCCTGACACCCCCAATGACAACAGTTCCTCTCGATCTACACCTCCTGACCCCCCGATGACAACAGTTCCTCTCCATCTACACCTCCTGACCCCACCAATGACAACAGTTCCTCTCCATCTACACCTTCTGAACCCCCAATGACAACAGTTCCCCTCCATCTACACCTCCTGAACCCCAATGACAACAGTTCCTCTCCATCTACACTTCCCGACACCCCCAATGATAACAGTTCCTCTCCATCTACACCTCCTGACCCCGAATGACAACAGTTCCTCTCCATCTACACCTCCTGACCCCCCAATGACAACAGTTCCTCTCCATCTACACCTCCTGACACCCCCAATGACAACAGTTCCCCTCCATCTACAGCTCCTGACCCCCCCAATGACAACAGTTCCTCTCCATCTACACCTCCTGACACTCCCAAAGTCAACAGATCCTCTCCATCTCACCGCCTGACTGTCCAACGAGAACAGATCCTTTCCATCTACACTTCCTGACCCCCCTAATGACAACAGTTCCTTTACATCTACACCTCCTGACCCCCCAATGACAACAGTTCCTCTCCATCTACACCTCCTGACCCCCCATGACAAAAGCTCCCCTCCATCTACACCTCCTGACCCACCAATGACAACAGTTCCTCTCCATCTACACCTCCTGACCCCACCAATGACAACAGTTCCTCTCCATCTACAGCTCCTGACCACCCCAATGACAACAGTTCCTCTCCATCTACAGCTCCTTACACCCCAATGACAACAGTTCCTCTCCATCTACACTTCCTGACACACCCAGTGACAACAGTTCCTCTCCTTTTACACCTCCTGACCCCCACCCATGCCAGTTCCTCTCCATCTACACCTCCTGACCCCCCATGACAACAGTTCCTCTCCATCTACACCTCCTGACCCCCCATGACAACAGCTCCCCTCCATCTACACCTCCTGACACCCCCAATGAGAAATGTTCCTCTCCATCTACACCTCCTGACACCCCCAATGACAACAGTTCCTCTCCATCTACACCTCCTGACCCCCAATGACAACATTTCCTCTACATCTACACCTCCTGACCCCCCAATGACAACAGTTCCTCTCCATCTACACCTCCTGACCCCGAATGACAACAGTTCCTCTCCAACTACACCACCTGACCCCGCATGACAACAGTTCCTCTCCATCTACAGCTCCTGACCCCCCCCAATGACAACAGTTCCTCTCCATCTACACCTCCTGACCCCGCATGACAACAGTTCCTCTCCATCTACAGCTCCTGACCCCCCCAATGACAACAGTTCCTCTCCATCTACACCTCCTGACACTCCCAAAGACAACAGATCCTCTCCATCTCACCTCCTGACTGCCCAATGAGAACAGATCCTCTCCATCTACACTTCCTGACCCCCCTAATGACAACAGTTACTCTACATCTACACCTCCTGACCCCCAATGACAACATTTCCTCTACATCTACACCTCCTGACCCCCCAATGACAACAGTTCCTCTCCATCTACACCTCCTGACCCCGAATGACAACAGTTCCTCTCCATCTACACCACCTGAACCCCTAATGACAACAGTTCCTCTCCATCTACACCTGAACCCATAATGACAACAGTTCCTCTCGATCTACACCTCCTGACCCCCCCATGACAACAGTTCCTCTCCATCTACAACTCCTGACACCCCCAATGACAACAGTTCCTCTCGATCTACACCTCCTGACCCCCCCATGACAACAGTTCCTCTCCATCTACACCTCCTGACCCCCCATGACAAAAGCTCCCCTCCATCTACACCTCCTGACGCACCAATGACAACAGTTCCTCTCCATCTACACCTCCTGACCCCCCAATGACAACAGTTCCTCTCGATCTACACCTCCTGACCCCCCCATGACAACAGTTCCTCTCCATCTACGCCTCCTGACCCCCCATGACAAAAGCTCCCCTCCATCTACACCTCCTGACGCACCAATGACAACAGTTCCTCTCCATCTACACCTCCTGACCCCCCAATGACAACAGTTCCTCTCCATCTACACCTCCTGACCCCACCAATGACAACAGTTCCTCTCCATCTACAGCTCCTGACCACCCCAATGACAACAGTTCCTCTCCACCTACAGCTCCTTACACCCCAATGACAACAGTTCCTCTCCATCTACACTTCCTGACACACCCAGTGACAACAGTTCCTCTCCTTTTACACCTCCTGACCCCCCCCATGCCAGTTCCTCTCCATCTACACCTCCTGACCCCCCATGACAACAGTTCCTCTCCATCTACACCTCCTGACCCGCCATGACAACAGCTCCCCTCCATCTACACCTCCTGACACCCCCAATGACAACAGTTCCTCTCCATCTACACCTCCTGACCCCCAATGACAACATTTCCTCTACATCTACACCTCCTGACCCCCCAATGACAACAGTTCCTCTCCATCTACACCTCCTGACCCCGAATGACAACAGTTCCTCTCCAACTACACCACCTGACCCCGCATGACAACAGTTCCTCTCCATCTACAGCTCCTGACCCCCCCCCAATGACAACAGTTCCTCTCCATCTACACCTCCTGACCCCGCATGACAACAGTTCCTCTCCATCTACAGCTCCTGACCCCCCCAATGACAACAGTTCCTCTCCATCTACACCTCCTGACACTCCCAAAGACAACAGATCCTCTCCATCTCACCTCCTGACTGCCCAATGAGAACAGATCCTCTCCATCTACACTTCCTGACCCCCCTAATGACAACAGTTCCTCTACATCTACACCTCCTGACCCCCAATGACAACATTTCCTCTACATCTACACCTCCTGACCCCCCAATGACAACAGTTCCTCTCCATCTACACCTCCTGACCCCGAATGACAACAGTTCCTCTCCATCTACACCACCTGAACCCCTAATGACAACAGTTCCTCTCCATCTACACCTGAACCCATAATGACAACAGTTCCTCTCGATCTACACCTCCTGACCCCCCCATGACAACAGTTCCTCTCCATCTACAACTCCTGACACCCCCAATGACAACAGTTCCTCTCGATCTACACCTCCTGACCCCCCCATGACAACAGTTCCTCTCCATCTACACCTCCTGACCCCCCATGACAAAAGCTCCCCTCCATCTACACCTCCTGACGCACCAATGACAACAGTTCCTCTCCATCTACACCTCCTGACCCCCCAATGACAACAGTTCCTCTCGATCTACACCTCCTGACCCCCCCATGACAACAGTTCCTCTCCATCTACGCCTCCTGACCCCCCATGACAAAAGCTCCCCTCCATCTACACCTCCTGACGCACCAATGACAACAGTTCCTCTCCATCTACACCTCCTGACCCCCCAATGACAACAGTTCCTCTCCATCTACACCTCCTGACCCCACCAATGACAACAGTTCCTCTCCATCTACAGCTCCTGACCACCCCAATGACAACAGTTCCTCTCCACCTACAGCTCCTTACACCCCAATGACAACAGTTCCTCTCCATCTACACTTCCTGACACACCCAGTGACAACAGTTCCTCTCCTTTTACACCTCCTGACCCCCCCCATGCCAGTTCCTCTCCATCTACACCTCCTGACCCCCCATGACAACAGTTCCTCTCCATCTACACCTCCTGACCCCCCATGACAACAGCTCCCCTCCATCTACACCTCCTGACACCCCCAATGAGAAATGTTCCTCTCCATCTACACCTCCTGACACCCCCAATGACAACAGTTCCTCTCCATCTACACCTCCTGACCCCCAATGACAACATTTCCTCTACATCTACACCTCCTGACCCCCCAATGACAACAGTTCCTCTCCATCTACACCTCCTGACCCCGAATGACAACAGTTCCTCTCCAACTACACCACCTGATCCCGCATGACAACAGTTCCTCTCCATCTACAGCTCCTGACCCCCCCATGACAACAGTTCCTCTCCATCTACACCTCCTGACCCCGCATGACAACAGTTCCTCTCCATCTACAGCTCCTGACCCCTCCAATGACAACAGTTCATCTCCATCTACACCTCCTGACACTCCCAAAGACAACAGATCCTCTCCATCTCACCTCCTGACTGCCCAATGAGAACAGATCCTCTCCATCTACACTTCCTGACCCCCCTAATGACAACAGTTCCTCTACATCTACACCTCCTGACCCCCAATCACAACATTTCCTCTACATCTACACCTCCTGACCCCCCAATGACAACAGTTCCTCTCCATCTACACCTCCTGAACCCCTAATGACAACAGTTCCTCTCCATCTACACCTGAACCCATAATGACAACAGTTCCTCTCGATCTACACCTCCTGACCCCCCCATGACAACAGTTCCTCTCCATCTACACCTCCTGACACCCCGAATGACAACAGTTCCTCTCCATCTACACCTCCTGACTCCCCGAATGACAACAGTTCCTCTCCATCTACACCTCCTGACCCCCAATGACAACATTTCCTCTACATCTACACCTCCTGACCCCCCAATGACAACAGTTCCTCTCCATCTACACCTCCTGACCCCGAATGACAACAGTTCCTCTCCAACTACACCACCTGACCCCCCCAATGACAACAGTTCCTCTCCATCTACACCTCCTGACACCCCCAATGACAACAGTTCCTCTCGATCTACACCTCCTGACCCCCCGATGACAACAGTTCCTCTCCATCTACACCTCCTGACCCCACCAATGACAACAGTTCCTCTCCATCTACACCTTCTGAACCCCCAATGACAACAGTTCCCCTCCATCTACACCTCCTGAACCCCAATGACAACAGTTCCTCTCCATCTACACTTCCCGACACCCCCAATGATAACAGTTCCTCTCCATCTACACCTCCTGACCCCGAATGACAACAGTTCCTCTCCATCTACACCTCCTGACCCCCCCATGACAACAGCTCCCCTCCATCTACACCTCCTGACCCCCCAATGACAACAGTTCCTCTCCATTTACACCTCCTGACACCCCCAATGACAACAGTTCCCCTCCATCTACAGCTCCTGACCCCCCCAATGACAACAGTTCCTCTCCATCTACACCTCCTGACACTCCCAAAGACAACAGATCCTCTCCATCTCACCGCCTGACTGTCCAATGAGAACAGATCCTTTCCATCTACACTTCCTGACCCCCCTAATGACAACAGTTCCTCTACATCTACACCTCCTGACCCCCCAATGACAACAGTTCCTCTCCATCTACACCTCCTGACACCCCCAATGACAACAGTTCCTCTCGATCTACACCTCCTGACCCCCCCATGACAACAGTTCCTCTCCATCTACACCTCCTGACCCCCCATGACAAAAGCTCCCCTCCATCTACACCTCCTGACCCACCAATGACAACAGTTCCTCTCCATCTACACCTCCTGACCCCACCAATGACAACAGTTCCTCTCCATCTACAGCTCCTGACCACCCCAATGACAACAGTTCCTCTCCATCTACAGCTCCTTACACCCCAATGACAACAGTTCCTCTCCATCTACACTTCCTGACACACCCAGTGACAACAGTTCCTCTCCTTTTACACCTCCTGACCCCCACCCATGCCAGTTCCTCTCCATCTACACCTCCTGACCCCCCATGACAACAGTTCCTCTCCATCTACACCTCCTGACCCCCCATGACAACAGCTCCCCTCCATCTACACCTCCTGACACCCCCAATGAGAAATGTCCCTCTCCATCTACACCTCCTGACACCCCCAATGACAACAGTTCCTCTCCATCTACACCTCCTGACCCCCAATGACAACATTTCCTCTACATCTACACCTCCTGACCCCCCAATGACAACAGTTCCTCTCCATCTACACCTCCTGACCCCGAATGACAACAGTTCCTCTCCAACTACACCACCTGACCCCGCATGACAACAGTTCCTCTCCATCTACAGCTCCTGACCCCCCCCAATGACAACAGTTCCTCTCCATCTACACCTCCTGACCCCGCATGACAACAGTTCCTCTCCATCTACAGCTCCTGACCCCCCCAATGACAACAGTTCCTCTCCATCTACACCTCCTGACACTCCCAAAGACAACAGATCCTCTCCATCTCACCTCCTGACTGCCCAATGAGAACAGATCCTCTCCATCTACACTTCCTGACCCCCCTAATGACAACAGTTCCTCTACATCTACACCTCCTGACCCCCAATGACAACATTTCCTCTACATCTACACCTCCTGACCCCCCAATGACAACAGTTCCTCTCCATCTACACCTCCTGACCCCGAATGACAACAGTTCCTCTCCATCTACACCACCTGACCCCGCATGACAACAGTTCCTCTCCATCTACAGCTCCTGACCCCCCCCATGACAACAGCTCCCCTCCATCTACACCTCCTGACCCCCCAATGACAACAGTTCCTCTCCATCTACACCTCCTGACACCCCCAATGACAACAGTTCCCCTCCATCTACAGCTCCTGACCCCCCCAATGACAACAGTTCCTCTCCATCTACACCTCCTGACACTCCCAAAGACAACAGATCCTCTCCATCTCACCGCCTGACTGTCCAATGAGAACAGATCCTTTCCATCTACACTTCCTGACCCCCCTAATGACAACAGTTCCTCTACATCTACACCTCCTGACCCCCCAATGACAACAGTTCCTCTCCATCTACACCTCCTGACACCCCCAATGACAACAGTTCCTCTCGATCTACACCTCCTGACCCCCCCATGACAACAGTTCCTCTCCATCTACACCTCCTGACCCCCCATGACAAAAGCTCCCCTCCATCTACACCTCCTGACCCACCAATGACAACAGTTCCTCTCCATCTACACCTCCTGACCCCACCAATGACAACAGTTCCTCTCCATCTACAGCTCCTGACCACCCCAATGACAACAGTTCCTCTCCATCTACAGCTCCTTACACCCCAATGACAACAGTTCCTCTCCATCTACACTTCCTGACACACCCAGTGACAACAGTTCCTCTCCTTTTACACCTCCTGACCCCCACCCATGCCAGTTCCTCTCCATCTACACCTCCTGACCCCCCATGACAACAGTTCCTCTCCATCTACACCTCCTGACCCCCCATGACAACAGCTCCCCTCCATCTACACCTCCTGACACCACCAATGAGAAATGTTCCTCTCCATCTACACCTCCTGACACCCCCAATGACAACAGTTCCTCTCCATCTACACCTCCTGACCCCCAATGACAACATTTCCTCTACATCTACACCTCCTGACCCCCCAATGACAACAGTTCCTCTCCATCTACACCTCCTGACCCCGAATGACAACAGTTCCTCTCCAACTACACCACCTGACCCCGCATGACAACAGTTCCTCTCCATCTACAGCTCCTGACCCCCCCCAATGACAACAGTTCCTCTCCATCTACACCTCCTGACCCCGCATGACAACAGTTCCTCTCCATCTACGGCTCCTGACCCCCCCAATGACAACAGTTCCTCTCCATCTACACCTCCTGACACTCCCAAAGACAACAGATCCTCTCCATCTCACCTCCTGACTGCCCAATGAGAACAGATCCTCTCCATCTACACTTCCTGACCCCCCTAATGACAACAGTTCCTCTACATCTACACCTCCTGACCCCCAATGACAACATTTCCTCTACATCTACACCTCCTGACCCCCCAATGACAACAGTTCCTCTCCATCTACACCTCCTGACCCCCCCATGACAACAGTTCCTCTCCATCTACACCTCCTGACACCCCGAATGACAACAGTTCCTCTCCATCTACACCTCCTGACTCCTCGAATGACAACAGTTCCTCTCCATCTACACCTCCTGACCCCCAATGACAACATTTCCTCTACATCTACACCTCCTGACCCCCCATGACAACAGTTCCTCTCCATCTACACCTCCTGACCCCGAATGACAACAGTTCCTCTCCAACTACACCACCTGACACCCCCAATGACAACAGTTCCTCTCCATCTACACCTTCAGAACCCCCAATGACAACAGTTCCCCTCCATCTACACCCCCTGAACCCCAATGACAACAGTTCCTCTCCATCTACACTTCCTGACACCCCCAATGACAACAGTTCCTCTCCATCTACACCTCCTGACCCCGAATGACAACAGTTCCTCTCCATCTACACCTCCTGACCCCCCCATGACAACAGCTCCCCTCCATCTACATCTCCTGACCTCCCAATGACAACAGTTCCTCTCCATCTACACCTCCTGACACCCCCAATGACAACAGTTCCCCTCCATCTACACCTCCTGACCCACCAATGACAACAGTTCCTCTCCATCTACACCTCATGACACCCCCAATGACAACAGTTCCTCTCGATCTACACCTCCTGACCCCCCATGACAAAAGCTCCCCTCCATCTACACCTCCTGACCCACCAATGACAACAGTTCCTCTCCATCTACACCTCCTGACCCCCCCATGACAACAGTTCCTCTCCATCTACACCTCCTGACCCCCCATGACAAAAGCTCCCCTCCATCTACACCTCCTGACCCACCAATGACAACAGTTCCTCTCCATCTACACCTCATGACACCCCCAATGACAACAGTTCCTCTCGATCTACACCTCCTGACCCCCCCATGACAACAGTTCCTCTCCATCTACACCTCCTGACCCCCCATGACAAAAGCTCCCCTCCATCTACACCTCCTGACCCACCAATGACAACAGTTCCTCTCCATCTACAGCTCCTGACCCCCCCCAATGACAACAGTTCCTCTCCATCTACACCTCCTGACCCCGCATGACAACAGTTCCTCTCCATCTACAGCTCCTGACCCCCCCAATGACAACAGATCCTCTCCATCTACACTTCCTGACACCCCAATGACAACAGTTCCTCTCCATCTACACCTCCTGACCCCCAATGACAACATTTCCTCTACATCTACACCTCCTGACCCCCCAATGACAACAGTTCCTCTCCATCTACACCTCCTGAACCCATAATGACAACAGTTCCTCTCGATCTACACCTCCTGACCCCCCCATGACAACAGTTCCTCTCCATCTACACCTCCTGACACCCCCAATGACAACAGTTCCTCTCGATCTACACCTCCTGACCCCCCCATGACAACAGTTCCTCTCCATCTACACCTCCTGACCCCCCATGACAAAAGCTCCCCTCCATCTACACCTCCTGACCCACCAATGACAACAGTTCCTCTCCATCTACACCTCCTGACCCCACCAATGACAACAGTTCCTCTCCATCTACACCTTCTGAACCCCCATGACAACAGTTCCCCTCCATCTACACCTCCTGAACCCCAATGACAACAGTTCCTCTCCATCTACACTTCCTGACACCCCCAATGACAACAGTTCCTCTCCATCTACACCTCCTGACCCCGAATGACAACAGTTCCTCTCCATCTACACCTCCTGACCCCCCCATGACAACAGCTCCCCTCCATCTACACCTCCTGACCCCCCAATGACAACAGTTCCTCTCCATCTACACCTCCTGACACCCCCAATGACAACAGTTCCCCTCCATCTACAACTCCTGACCCCCCATGACAACAGTTCCCCTCCATCTACACCTCCTGACCCCCCATGACAAAAGCTCCCCTCCATCTACACCTCCTGACCCACCAATGACAACAGTTCCTCTCCATCTACAGCTCCTGACCCCCCCCAATGACAACAGTTCCTCTCCATCTACACCTCCTGACCCCGCATGACAACAGTTCCTCTCCATCTACAGCTCCTGACCCCCCCAATGACAACAGTTCCTCTCCATCTACACCTCCTGACACTCCCAAAGACAACAGATCCTCTCCATCTCACCGCCTGACTGTCCAATGAGAACAGATCCTCTCCATCTACACTTCCTGACCCCCCTAATGACAACAGTTCCTCTCCATCTACACCTCCTGACCCCCAATGACAACATTTCCTCTACATCTACACCTCCTGACCCCCCAATGACAACAGTTCCTCTCCATCTACACCTCCTGAACCCCTAATGACAACAGTTCCTCTCCATCTACACCTCCTGACCCCCCAATGACAACAGTTCCTCTCCATCTACAACTCCTGACCCCTAATGACAACAGTTCCTCTCCATCTACACCTGAACCCATAATGACAACAGATCCTCTCGATCTACACCTCCTGACCCCCCCATGACAACAGTTCCTCTCCATATACACCTCCTGACCCCCCATGACAAAAGCTCCCCTCCATCTACACCTCCTGACCCACCAATGACAACAGTTCCTCTCCATCTACACCTCCTGACCCCACCAATGACAACAGTTCCTCTCCATCTACACCTTCAGAACCCCCAATGACAACAGTTCCCCTCCATCTACACCTCCTGAACCCCAATGACAACAGTTCCTCTCCATCTACACTTCCTGACACCCCCAATGACAACAGTTCCTCTCCATCTACACCTCCTGACCCCGAATGACAACAGTTCCTCTCCATCTACACCTCCTGACCCCCCCATGACAACAGCTCCCCTCCATCTACACCTCCTGACCCCCCAATGACAACAGTTCCTCTATATCTACACCTCCTGACACCCCCAATGACAACAGTTCCCCTCCATCTACACCTCCTGACCCACCAATGACAACAGTTCCCCTCCATCTACACCTCATGACACCCCCAATGACAACAGTTCCTCTCGATCTACACCTACTGACCCCCCATGACAAAAGCTCCCCTCCATCTACACCTCCTGACCCACCAATGACAACAGTTCCTCTCCATCTACACTTCCTGACACACCCAGTGACAACAGTTCCTCTCCTTTTACACCTCCTGACCCCCACCCATGCCAGTTCCTCTCCATCTACACCTCCTGACCCCCCATGACAACAGTTCCTCTCCATCTACACCTCCTGACCCCCCATGACAACAGCTCCCCTCCATCTACACCTCCTGACACCCCCAATGAGAAATGTTCCTCTCCATCTACACCTCCTGACACCCCCAATGACAACAGTTCCTCTCCATCTACACCTCCTGACCCCCAATGACAACATTTCCTCTACATCTACACCTCCTGACCCCCCAATGACAACAGTTCCTCTCCATCTACACCTCCTGACCCCGAATGACAACAGTTCCTCTCCAACTACACCACCTGACCCCGCATGACAACAGTTCCTCTCCATCTACAGCTCCTGACCCCCCCCAATGACAACAGTTCCTCTCCATCTACACCTCCTGACCCCGCATGACAACAGTTCCTCTCCATCTACAGCTCCTGACCCCCCCAATGACAACAGTTCCTCTCCATCTACACCTCCTGACACTCCCAAAGACAACAGATCCTCTCCATCTCACCTCCTGACTGCCCAATGAGAACAGATCCTCTCCATCTACACTTCCTGACCCCCCTAATGACAACAGTTCCTCTACATCTACACCTCCTGACCCCCAATGACAACATTTCCTCTACATCTACACCTCCTGACCCCCCAATGACAACAGTTCCTCTCCATCTACACCTCCTGACCCCCCCATGACAACAGTTCCTCTCCATCTACACCTCCTGACACCCCGAATGACAACAGTTCCTCTCCATCTACACCTCCTGACCCCCCATGACAACAGCTCCCCTCCATCTACACCTCCTGACACCACCAATGAGAAATGTTCCTCTCCATCTACACCTCCTGACACCCCCAATGACAACAGTTCCTCTCCATCTACACCTCCTGACCCCCAATGACAACATTTCCTCTACATCTACACCTCCTGACCCCCCAATGACAACAGTTCCTCTCCATCTACACCTCCTGACCCCGAATGACAACAGTTCCTCTCCAACTACACCACCTGACCCCGCATGACAACAGTTCCTCTCCATCTACAGCTCCTGACCCCCCCCAATGACAACAGTTCCTCTCCATCTACACCTCCTGACCCCGCATGACAACAGTTCCTCTCCATCTACGGCTCCTGACCCCCCCAATGACAACAGTTCCTCTCCATCTACACCTCCTGACACTCCCAAAGACAACAGATCCTCTCCATCTCACCTCCTGACTGCCCAATGAGAACAGATCCTCTCCATCTACACTTCCTGACCCCCCTAATGACAACAGTTCCTCTACATCTACACCTCCTGACCCCCAATGACAACATTTCCTCTACATCTACACCTCCTGACCCCCCAATGACAACAGTTCCTCTCCATCTACACCTCCTGACCCCCCCATGACAACAGTTCCTCTCCATCTACACCTCCTGACACCCCGAATGACAACAGTTCCTCTCCATCTACACCTCCTGACTCCTCGAATGACAACAGTTCCTCTCCATCTACACCTCCTGACCCCCAATGACAACATTTCCTCTACATCTACACCTCCTGACCCCCCAATGACAACAGTTCCTCTCCATCTACACCTCCTGACCCCGAATGACAACAGTTCCTCTCCAACTACACCACCTGACACCCCCAATGACAACAGTTCCTCTCCATCTACACCTTCAGAACCCCCAATGACAACAGTTCCCCTCCATCTACACCCCCTGAACCCCAATGACAACAGTTCCTCTCCATCTACACTTCCTGACACCCCCAATGACAACAGTTCCTCTCCATCTACACCTCCTGACCCCGAATGACAACAGTTCCTCTCCATCTACACCTCCTGACCCCCCCATGACAACAGCTCCCCTCCATCTACATCTCCTGACCTCCCAATGACAACAGTTCCTCTCCATCTACACCTCCTGACACCCCCAATGACAACAGTTCCCCTCCATCTACACCTCATGACACCCCCAATGACAACAGTTCCTCTCGATCTACACCTCCTGACCCCCCATGACAAAAGCTCCCCTCCATCTACACCTCCTGACCCACCAATGACAACAGTTCCTCTCCATCTACACCTCCTGACCCCCCCATGACAACAGTTCCTCTCCATCTACACCTCCTGACCCCCCATGACAAAAGCTCCCCTCCATCTACACCTCCTGACCCACCAATGACAACAGTTCCTCTCCATCTACACCTCATGACACCCCCAATGACAACAGTTCCTCTCGATCTACACCTCCTGACCCCCCCATGACAACAGTTCCTCTCCATCTACACCTCCTGACCCCCCATGACAAAAGCTCCCCTCCATCTACACCTCCTGACCCACCAATGACAACAGTTCCTCTCCATCTACAGCTCCTGACCCCCCCCAATGACAACAGTTCCTCTCCATCTACACCTCCTGACCCCGCATGACAACAGTTCCTCTCCATCTACAGCTCCTGACCCCCCCAATGACAACAGTTCCTCTCCATCTACACCTCCTGACACTCCCAAAGACAACAGATCCTCTCCATCTCACCGCCTGACTGCCCAATGAGAACAGATCCTCTCCATCTACACTTCCTGACACCCCAATGACAACAGTTCCTCTCCATCTACACCTCCTGACCCCCAATGACAACATTTCCTCTACATCTACACCTCCTGACCCCCCAATGACAACAGTTCCTCTCCATCTACACCTCCTGAACCCATAATGACAACAGTTCCTCTCGATCTACACCTCCTGACCCCCCCATGACAACAGTTCCTCTCCATCTACACCTCCTGACACCCCCAATGACAACAGTTCCTCTCGATCTACACCTCCTGACCCCCCCATGACAACAGTTCCTCTCCATCTACACCTCCTGACCCCCCATGACAAAAGCTCCCCTCCATCTACACCTCCTGACCCACCAATGACAACAGTTCCTCTCCATCTACACCTCCTGACCCCACCAATGACAACAGTTCCTCTCCATCTACACCTTCTGAACCCCCATGACAACAGTTCCCCTCCATCTACACCTCCTGAACCCCAATGACAACAGTTCCTCTCCATCTACACTTCCTGACACCCCCAATGACAACAGTTCCTCTCCATCTACACCTCCTGACCCCGAATGACAACAGTTCCTCTCCATCTACACCTCCTGACCCCCCCATGACAACAGCTCCCCTCCATCTACACCTCCTGACCCCCCAATGACAACAGTTCCTCTCCATCTACACCTCCTGACACCCCCAATGACAACAGTTCCCCTCCATCTACACCTCCTGACCCCCCATGACAACAGTTCCCCTCCATCTACACCTCCTGACCCCCCATGACAAAAGCTCCCCTCCATCTACACCTCCTGACCCACCAATGACAACAGTTCCTCTCCATCTACAGCTCCTGACCCCCCCCAATGACAACAGTTCCTCTCCATCTACACCTCCTGACCCCGCATGACAACAGTTCCTCTCCATCTACAGCTCCTGACCCCCCCAATGACAACAGTTCCTCTCCATCTACACCTCCTGACACTCCCAAAGACAACAGATCCTCTCCATCTCACCGCCTGACTGTCCAATGAGAACAGATCCTCTCCATCTACACTTCCTGACCCCCCTAATGACAACAGTTCCTCTCCATCTACACCTCCTGACCCCCAATGACAACATTTCCTCTACATCTACACCTCCTGACCCCCCAATGACAACAGTTCCTCTCCATCTACACCTCCTGAACCCCTAATGACAACAGTTCCTCTCCATCTACACCTCCTGACCCCCCAATGACAACAGTTCCTCTCCATCTACACCTCCTGACCCCTAATGACAACAGTTCCTCTCCATCTACACCTGAACCCATAATGACAACAGATCCTCTCGATCTACACCTCCTGACCCCCCCATGACAACAGTTCCTCTCCATCTTCACCTCCTGACACCCCCAATGACAACAGTTCCTCTCGATCTACACCTCCTGACCCCCCCATGACAACAGTTCCTCTCTATCTACACCTCCTGACCCCCCATGACAAAAGCTCCCCTCCATCTACACCTCCTGACCCACCAATGACAACAGTTCCTCTCCATCTACACCTCCTGACCCCACCAATGACAACAGTTCCTCTCCATCTACACCTTCAGAACCCCCAATGACAACAGTTCCCCTCCATCTACACCTCCTGAACCCCAATGACAACAGTTCCTCTCCATCTACACTTCCTGACACCCCCAATGACAACAGTTCCTCTCCATCTACACCTCCTGACCCCGAATGACAACAGTTCCTCTCCATCTACACCTCCTGACCCCCCCATGACAACAGCTCCCCTCCATCTACACCTCCTGACCCCCCAATGACAACAGTTCCTCTATATCTACACCTCCTGACACCCCCAATGACAACAGTTCCCCTCCATCTACACCTCCTGACCCACCAATGACAACAGTTCCCCTCCATCTACACCTCATGACACCCCCAATGACAACAGTTCCTCTCGATCTACACCTACTGACCCCCCATGACAAAAGCTCCCCTCCATCTACACCTCCTGACCCACCAATGACAACAGTTCCTCTCCATCTACACTTCCTGACACACCCAGTGACAACAGTTCCTCTCCTTTTACACCTCCTGACCCCCACCCATGCCAGTTCCTCTCCATCTACACCTCCTGACCCCCCATGACAACAGTTCCTCTCCATCTACACCTCCTGACCCCCCATGACAACAGCTCCCCTCCATCTACACCTCCTGACACCCCCAATGAGAAATGTTCCTCTCCATCTACACCTCCTGACACCCCCAATGACAACAGTTCCTCTCCATCTACACCTCCTGACCCCCAATGACAACATTTCCTCTACATCTACACCTCCTGACCCCCCAATGACAACAGTTCCTCTCCATCTACACCTCCTGACCCCGCATGACAACAGTTCCTCTCCATCTACAGCTCCTGACCCCCCCAATGACAACAGTTCCTCTCCATCTACACCTCCTGACACTCCCAAAGACAACAGATCCTCTCCATCTCACCTCCTGACTGCCCAATGAGAACAGATCCTCTCCATCTACACTTCCTGACCCCCCTAATGACAACAGTTCCTCTACATCTACACCTCCTGACCCCCAATGACAACATTTCCTCTACATCTACACCTCCTGACCCCCCAATGACAACAGTTCCTCTCCATCTACAACTCCTGACCCCCCCATGACAACAGTTCCTCTCCATCTACACCTCCTGACACCCCGAATGACAACAGTTCCTCTCCATCTACACCTCCTGACTCCCCGAATGACAACAGTTCCTCTCCATCTACACCTCCTGACCCCCAATGACAACATTTTCTCTACATCTACACCTCCTGACCCCCCAATGACAACAGTTCCTCTCCATCTACACCTCCTGACCCCGAATGACAACAGTTCCTCTCCAACTACACCACCTGACCCCCCCAATGACAACAGTTCCTCTCCATCTACACCTTCAGAACCCCCAATGACAACAGTTCCCCTCCATCTACACCCCCTGAACCCCAATGACAACAGTTCCTCTCCATCTACACTTCCTGACACCCCCAATGACAACAGTTCCTCGCCATCTACACCTCCTGACCCCGAATGACAACAGTTCCTCTCCATCTACACCTCCTGACCCCCCCATGACAACAGCTCCCCTCCATCTACACCTCCTGACCCCCCAATGACAACAGTTCCTCTCCATCTACACCTCCTGACACCCCCAATGACAACAGTTCCCCTCCATCTACACCTCCTGACCCACCAATGACAACAGTTCCTCTCCATCTACACCTCATGACACCCCCAATGACAACAGTTCCTCTCGATCTACACCTCCTGACCCCCCATGACAAAAGCTCCCCTCCATCTACACCTCCTGACCCACCAATGACAACAGTTCCTCTCCATCTACACCTCCTGACCCCCCCATGACAACAGTTCCTCTCCATCTACACCTCCTGACCCCCCATGACAAAAGCTCCCCTCCATCTACACCTCCTGACCCACCAATGACAACAGTTCCTCTCGATCTACACCTCCTGACCCCCCCATGACAACAGTTCCTCTCCATCTACACCTCCTGACCCCCCATGACAAAAGCTCCCCTCCATCTACACCTCCTGACCCACCAATGACAACAGTTCCTCTCCATCTACAGCTCCTGACCCCCCCCAATGACAACAGTTCCTCTCCATCTACACCTCCTGACCCCCCCATGACAACAGTTCCTCTCCATCTACACCTCCTGACCCCCCATGACAAAAGCTCCCCTCCATCTACACCTCCTGACCCACCAATGACAACAGTTCCTCTCCATCTACAGCTCCTGACCCCCCCCAATGACAACAGTTCCTCTCGATCTACACCTCCTGACCCCCCCATGACAACAGTTCCTCTCCATCTACACCTCCTGACCCCCCATGACAAAAGCTCCCCTCCATCTACACCTCCTGACCCACCAATGACAACAGTTCCTCTCCATCTACAGCTCCTGACCCCCCCCAATGACAACAGTTCCTCTCCATCTACACCTCCTGACCCCGCATGACAACAGTTCCTCTCCATCTACAGCTCCTGACCCCCCCAATGACAACAGTTCCTCTCCATCTACACCTCCTGACACTCCCAAAGACAACAGATCCTCTCCATCTCACCGCCTGACTGCCCAATGAGAACAGATCCTCTCCATCTACACTTCCTGACCCCCCAATGACAACAGTTCCTCTCCATCTACACCTCCTGACCCCCAATGACAACATTTCCTCTACATCTACACCTCCTGACCCCCCAATGACAACAGTTCCTCTCCATCTACACCTCCTGAACCCATAATGACAACAGTTCCTCTCGATCTACACCTCCTGACCCCCCCATGACAACAGTTCCTCTCCATCTACACCTCCTGACACCCCCAATGACAACAGTTCCTCTCGATCTACACCTCCTGACCCCCCCATGACAACAGTTCCTCTCCATCTACACCTCCTGACCCCCCATGACAAAAGCTCCCCTCCATCTACACCTCCTGACCCACCAAAGACAACAGTTCCTCTCCATCTACACCTCCTGACCCCACCAATGACAACAGTTCCTCTCCATCTACACCTTCTGAACCCCCATGACAACAGTTCCCCTCCATCTACACCTCCTGAACCCCAATGACAACAGTTCCTCTCCATCTACACTTCCTGACACCCCCAATGACAACAGTTCCTCTCCATCTACACCTCCTGACCCCGAATGACAACAGATCCTCTCCATCTACACCTCCTGACCCCCCCATGACAACAGCTCCCCTCCATCTACACCTCCTGACACCCCAATGACAACAGTTCCTCTCCATCTACACCTCCTGACACCCCCAATGACAACAGTTCCCCTCCATCTACACCTCCTGACCCCCCATGACAACAGTTCCCCTCCATCTACACCTCCTGACCCCCCATGACAAAAGCTCCCCTCCATCTACACCTCCTGACCCACCAATGACAACAGTTCCTCTCCATCTACAGCTCCTGACCCCCCCCAATGACAACAGTTCCTCTCCATCTACACCTCCTGACCCCGCATGACAACAGTTCCTCTCCATCTACAGCTCCTGACCCCCCCAATGACAACAGTTCCTCTCCATCTACACCTCCTGACACTCCCAAAGACAACAGATCCTCTCCATCTCACCGCCTGACTGTCCAATGAGAACAGATCCTCTCCATCTACACTTCCTGACCCCCCTAATGACAACAGTTCCTCTCCATCTACACCTCCTGACCCCCAATGACAACATTTCCTCTACATCTACACCTCCTGACCCCCCAATGACAACAGTTCCTCTCCATCTACACCTCCTGAACCCCTAATGACAACAGTTCCTCTCCATCTACACCTCCTGACCCCCCAATGACAACAGTTCCTCTCCATCTACACCTCCTGACCCCTAATGACAACAGTTCCTCTCCATCTACACCTGAACCCATAATGACAACAGATCCTCTCGATCTACACCTCCTGACCGCCCCATGACAACAGTTCCTCTCCATCTTCACCTCCTGACACCCCCAATGACAACAGTTCCTCTCGATCTACACCTCCTGACCCCCCCATGACAACAGTTCCTCTCCATCTACACCTCCTGACCCCCCATGACAAAAGCTCCCCTCCATCTACACCTCCTGACCCACCAATGACAACAGTTCCTCTCCATCTACACCTCCTGACCCCACCAATGACAACAGTTCCTCTCCATCTACACCTTCAGAACCCCCAATGACAACAGTTCCCCTCCATCTACACCTCCTGAACCCCAATGACAACAGTTCCTCTCCATCTACACTTCCTGACACCCCCAATGACAACAGTTCCTCTCCATCTACACCTCCTGACCCCGAATGACAACAGTTCCTCTCCATCTACACCTCCTGACCCCCCCATGACAACAGCTCCCCTCCATCTACACCTCCTGACCCCCCAATGACAACAGTTCCTCTATATCTACACCTCCTGACACCCCCAATGACAACAGTTCCCCTCCATCTACACCTCCTGACCCACCAATGACAACAGTTCCTCTCCATCTACACCTCATGACACCCCCAATGACAACAGTTCCTCTCGATCTACACCTCCTGACCCCCCATGACAAAAGCTCCCCTCCATCTACACCTCCTGACCCACCAATGACAACAGTTCCTCTCCATCTACACCTCCTGACCCCACCAATGACAACAGTTCCTCTCCATCTACACCTTCTGACCCCCCCAATGACAACAGTTCCCCTCCATCTACACCTCCTGAACCCCAATGACAACAGTTCATCTCCATCTACACTTCCTGACACCCCCAATGATAACAGTTCCTCTCCATCTACACCTCCTGACACCCAATGACAACAGTTCCCCTCCATCTACACCTCCTGACCCCGAATGACAACAGTTCCTCTCCATCTACACCTCCTGACCCCCCCATGACAACAGCTCCCCTCCATCTACACCTCCTGACCACCCAATGACAAAAGTTCCTCTCCATCTACACCTCCTGACACCCCCAATGACAACAGTTCCCCTCCATCTACACCTCCTGACCCCCCATGACAACAGTTCCCCTCCATCTACACCTCCTGACCCCCCCATGACAACAGCTCCCCTCCATCTACACCTCCTGACACACCCAATGACAACAGTTCCTCTCGATCTACACCTCCTGACCCCCCCATGACAACAGTTCCTCTCCATCTACACCTCCTGACCCCCCATGACAAAAGCTCCCCTCCATCTACACCTCCTGACCCACCAATGACAACAGTTCCTCTCCATCTACACCTCATGACACCCCCAATGACAACAGTTCCTCTCGATCTACACCTCCTGACCCCCCCATGACAACAGTTCCTCTCCATCTACACCTCCTGACCCCCCATGACAAAAGCTCCCCTCCTTCTACACCTCCTGACCCACCAATGACAACAGTTCCTCTCCATCTACAGCTCCTGACACCCCCCAATGACAACAGTTCCTCTCCATCTACACCTCCTGACCCACCAATGACAACAGTTCCTCTCCATCTACAGCTCCTGACCCCCCCAATGACAACAGTTCCTCTCCATCTACAGCTCCAGACCCACCCCAATGACAACAGTTCCTCTCCATCTACACCTCCTGACCCCGCATGACAAAAGTTCCCCTCCATCTACACCTCCTGACACTCCCAAAGACAACAGATCCTCTCCATCTCACCGCCTGACTGCCCAATGAGAACAGATCCTCTCCATCTACACTTCCTGACCCCCCAATGACAACAGTTCCTCTCCATCTACACCTCCTGACCCCCAATGACAACATTTCCTCTACATCTACACCTCCTGACCCCCCAATGACAACAGTTCCTCTCCATCTACACCTCCTGAACCCCTAATGATAACAGTTCCTCTCCATCTACACCTGAACCCATAATGACAACATTTCCTCTCGATCTACACCTCCTGACCCCCCCATGACAACAGTTCCTCTCCATCTACACCTCCTGACACCCCCAATGACAACAGTTCCTCTCGATCTACACCTCCTGACCCCCCCATGACAACAGTTCCTCTCCATCTACACCTCCTGACCCCCCATGACAAAAGCTCCCCTCCATCTACACCTCCTGACCCAACAATGACAACAGTTCCTCTCCATCTACACCTCCTGACCCCACCAATGACAACAGTTCCTCTCCATCTACACCTTCTGAACCCCCATGACAACAGTTCCCCTCCATCTACACCTCCTGAACCCCAATGACAACAGTTCCTCTCCATCTACACTTCCTGACACCCCCAATGACAACAGTTCCTCTCCATCTACACCTCCTGACCCCGAATGACAACAGTTCCTCTCCATCTACACCTCCTGACCCCCCCATGACAACAGCTCCCCTCCATCTACACCTCCTGACCCCCCAATGACAACAGTTCCTCTCCATCTACACCTCCTGACACCCCCAATGACAACAGTTCCCCTCCATCTACACCTCCTGACCCCCCATGACAACAGTTCCTCTCCATCTACACCTCCTGACCCCCCCATGACAACAGCTCCCCTCCATCTACACCTCCTGACTCACCAATGACAACAGTTCCTCTCCATCTACACCTCCTGACCCCCCCAATGAGAACAGTTCCTCTCCATCTACACCTCCTGACACCCCCAATGACAACAGTTCCTCTCCATCTACACCTCCTGACCCCCAATGACAACATTTCCTCTACATCTACACCTCCTGACCCCCCAATGACAACAGTTCCTCTCCATCTACACCTCCTGACCCCGAATGACAACAGTTCCTCTCCATCTACCCCTCCTGACCCCCCATGACAACAGTTCTTCTCCAACTACACCACCTGACCCCGCATGACAACAGTTCCACTCCATCTACAGCTCCTGACCCCCCCAATGACAACAGTTCCTCTCCATCTACACCTCCTGACCCCCCTAATGAGAACATTTCATTTCCATCTACACCTCCTGACCCCCCAATGACAACAGTTCCTCTGCATCTACACCTCCTGACCCCGAATGACAACAGTTCCTCTCCATCTACACCTCCTGACACTCCCAAAGACAACAGATCCTCTCCATCTCACCTCCTGACTCCCCAATGAGAACAGTTCCTCTCCAACTACACTTCCTGACCCCCCTAATGAGAACATTTCATTTCCATCTTCACCTCCTGAGCCCTCCAATGACAACAGTTCCTCTCCATCTACACCTCCTGACCCCCCAATGACAACATTTCCTCTACATCTACACCTCCTGACCCCCCAATGACAACAGTTACTCTCCATCTACACCTCCTGAACCCCTAATGACAACAGTTCCTCTCCATCTACACCTGAACCCATAATGACAACAGTTCCTCTCCATCTACACCTCCTGACACCCCCAATGACAACAGTTCCTCTCGATCTACACCTCATGACACCCCCAATGACAACAGTTCCTCTCGATCTACACCTCCTGACCCCCCATGACAAAAGCTCCCCTCCATCTACACCTCCTGACCCACCAATGACAACAGTTCCTCTCCATCTACACCTCCTGACCCCACCAATGACAACAGTTCCTCTCCATCTACACCTTCTGACCCCCCCAATGACAACAGTTCCCCTCCATCTACACCTCCTGAACCCCAATGACAACAGTTCATCTCCATCTACACTTCCTGACACCCCCAATGATAACAGTTCCTCTCCATCTACACCTCCTGACACCCAATGACAACAGTTCCCCTCCATCTACACCTCCTGACCCCGAATGACAACAGTTCCTCTCCATCTACACCTCCTGACCCCCCCATGACAACAGCTCCCCTCCATCTACACCTCCTGACCACCCAATGACAAAAGTTCCTCTCCATCTACACCTCCTGACACCCCCAATGACAACAGTTCCCCTCCATCTACACCTCCTGACCCCCCATGACAACAGTTCCCCTCCATCTACACCTCCTGACCCCCCCATGACAACAGCTCCCCTCCATCTACACCTCCTGACACACCCAATGACAACAGTTCCTCTCGATCTACACCTCCTGACCCCCCCATGACAACAGTTCCTCTCCATCTACACCTCCTGACCCCCCATGACAAAAGCTCCCCTCCATCTACACCTCCTGACCCACCAATGACAACAGTTCCTCTCCATCTACACCTCATGACACCCCCAATGACAACAGTTCCTCTCGATCTACACCTCCTGACCCCCCCATGACAACAGTTCCTCTCCATCTACACCTCCTGACCCCCCATGACAAAAGCTCCCCTCCTTCTACACCTCCTGACCCACCAATGACAACAGTTCCTCTCCATCTACAGCTCCTGACACCCCCCAATGACAACAGTTCCTCTCCATCTACACCTCCTGACCCACCAATGACAACAGTTCCTCTCCATCTACAGCTCCTGACCCCCCCAATGACAACAGTTCCTCTCCATCTACAGCTCCAGACCCACCCCAATGACAACAGTTCCTCTCCATCTACACCTCCTGACCCCGCATGACAACAGTTCCCCTCCATCTACACCTCCTGACACTCCCAAAGACAACAGATCCTCTCCATCTCACCGCCTGACTGCCCAATGAGAACAGATCCTCTCCATCTACACTTCCTGACCCCCCAATGACAACAGTTCCTCTCCATCTACACCTCCTGACCCCCAATGACAACATTTCCTCTACATCTACACCTCCTGACCCCCCAATGACAACAGTTCCTCTCCATCTACACCTCCTGAACCCCTAATGATAACAGTTCCTCTCCATCTACACCTGAACCCATAATGACAACATTTCCTCTCGATCTACACCTCCTGACCCCCCCATGACAACAGTTCCTCTCCATCTACACCTCCTGACACCCCCAATGACAACAGTTCCTCTCGATCTACACCTCCTGACCCCCCCATGACAACAGTTCCTCTCCATCTACACCTCCTGACCCCCCATGACAAAAGCTCCCCTCCATCTACACCTCCTGACCCAACAATGACAACAGTTCCTCTCCATCTACACCTCCTGACCCCACCAATGACAACAGTTCCTCTCCATCTACACCTTCTGAACCCCCATGACAACAGTTCCCCTCCATCTACACCTCCTGAACCCCAATGACAACAGTTCCTCTCCATCTACACTTCCTGACACCCCCAATGACAACAGTTCCTCTCCATCTACACCTCCTGACCCCGAATGACAACAGTTCCTCTCCATCTACACCTCCTGACCCCCCCATGACAACAGCTCCCCTCCATCTACACCTCCTGACCCCCCAATGACAACAGTTCCTCTCCATCTACACCTCCTGACACCCCCAATGACAACAGTTCCCCTCCATCTACACCTCCTGACCCCCCATGACAACAGTTCCTCTCCATCTACACCTCCTGACCCCCCCATGACAACAGCTCCCCTCCATCTACACCTCCTGACTCACCAATGACAACAGTTCCTCTCCATCTACACCTCCTGACCCCCCCAATGAGAACAGTTCCTCTCCATCTACACCTCCTGACACCCCCAATGACAACAGTTCCTCTCCATCTACACCTCCTGACCCCCAATGACAACATTTCCTCTACATCTACACCTCCTGACCCCCCAATGACAACAGTTCCTCTCCATCTACACCTCCTGACCCCGAATGACAACAGTTCCTCTCCATCTACCCCTCCTGACCCCCCATGACAACAGTTCTTCTCCAACTACACCACCTGACCCCGCATGACAACAGTTCCACTCCATCTACAGCTCCTGACCCCCCCAATGACAACAGTTCCTCTCCATCTACACCTCCTGACCCCCCTAATGAGAACATTTCATTTCCATCTACACCTCCTGACCCCCCAATGACAACAGTTCCTCTGCATCTACACCTCCTGACCCCGAATGACAACAGTTCCTCTCCATCTACACCTCCTGACACTCCCAAAGACAACAGATCCTCTCCATCTCACCTCCTGACTCCCCAATGAGAACAGTTCCTCTCCAACTACACTTCCTGACCCCCCTAATGAGAACATTTCATTTCCATCTTCACCTCCTGAGCCCTCCAATGACAACAGTTCCTCTCCATCTACACCTCCTGACCCCCCAATGACAACATTTCCTCTACATCTACACCTCCTGACCCCCCAATGACAACAGTTACTCTCCATCTACACCTCCTGAACCCCTAATGACAACAGTTCCTCTCCATCTACACCTGAACCCATAATGACAACAGTTCCTCTCCATCTACACCTCCTGACACCCCCAATGACAACAGTTCCTCTCGATCTACACCTCCTGACACCCCCATGACAACTGTTCCTCTCCATCTACACCTTCTGACCCCCCATGACAAAAGCTCCCCTCCATCTACACCTCCTGACCCACCAATGACAACAGTTCCTCTCCATCTACACCTCATGACACCCCCAATGACAACAGTTCCTCTCGATCTACACCTCCTGACCCCCCATGACAACAGTTCCTCTCCATCTACACCTCCTGACCCCCCATGACAAAAGCTCCCCTCCATCTACACCTCCTGACACCATCCAATGACAACAGTTCCTCTCCATCTACACCTCCTGACCCCGAATGACAACAGTTCCTCTCCATCTACACCTCCTGACCCCCCATGACAACAGTTCTTCTCCAACTACACCACCTGACCCCGCATGACAACAGTTCCACTCCATCTACAGCTCCTGACCCCCCCAATGACAACAGTTCCTCTCCATCTACACCTCCTGACCCCCCATGACAACATTTCCTCTACATCTACACCTCCTGACCCCCCAATGACAACAGTTTCTCTGCATCTACACCTCCTGACCCCGAATGACAACAGTTCCTCTCCATCTACACCTCCTGACACTCCCAAAGACAACAGATCCTCTCCATCTCACCTCCTGACTCCCCAATGAGAACAGTTCCTCTCCAACTACACTTCCTGACCCCCTAATGAGAACATTTCATTTCCATCTACACCTCCTGAGCCCTCCAATGACAACAGTTCCTCTCCATCTACACCTCCTGACCCCCCAATGACAACAGTTCCTCTCCATCTACACCTCCTGAACCCCTAATGACAACAGTTCCTCTCCATCTACACCTGAACCCATAATGACAACAGTTCCTCTCCATCTACACCTCCTGACACCCCCAATGACAACAGTTCCTCTCGATCTACACCTCCTGACCCCCCCATGACAACAGTTCCTCTCCATCTACACCTCCTGACCACCCATGACAAAAGCTCCCCTCCATCTACACCTCCTGACCCACCAATGACAACAGTTCCTCTCCATCTACAACTCCTGACCCCCCCATGACAACAGTTCCTCTCCATCTACACCTCCTGACCCCCCATGACAAAAGCTCCCCTCCATCTACACCTCCTGACACCATCCAATGACAACAGTTCCTCTCCATCTACACCTCCTGACCCCCCCAATGACAACAGTTCCTCTACATCTACACCTTCTGACCCCCTAATGACAACAGTTCCTCTCCATCTACACCTCCTGACACCCCAATGACAACAGTTCCTCTCCATCTACACTTCCTGACACCCCCAATGACAACAGTTCCTCTCCATCTACACCTCCTGGACCCCCCAATGACAACAGTTCCTCTCCATCTACACCTCCTGACCCCCAATGACAAGATTTCCTCTACATCTACACCTCCTGACCCCCCAATGACAACAGTTCCTCTCCATCTACACCTCCTGACCCCCCATGACAACAGTTCCTCTACATCTACACTTCCTGACCCCCCCATGACAACAGTTCCTCTCCATCTACACCTCCTGACCCCCAATGACAAGATTTCCTCTACATCTACACCTCCTGACACCCCAATGACAACAGATCCTCTCCATCTACACCTCCTGACTCCCCAATGACAACAGTTCCCCTCCATCTACACCTCCTGACACCCCCAATGACAACAGTTCCTCTCCATCTACACCTCCTGACTCCCCAATGACAACAGTTCCCCTCCATCTAAACCTCCTGACACCCCCAATGACAACAGTTCCTCTCCATCTACACCTCCTGACCCCCAATGACAACATTTCCTCTACATCTACACCTCCTGACCCCCCATGACAACAGTTCTTCTCCAACTACACCACCTGACCCCGCATGACAACAGTTCCTCTCCATCTACAGCTCCTGACCCCCCCAATGACAACAGTTCCTCTCCATCTACACCTCCTGAACCCCCCATGACAACAGTTCCACTCCATCTACAGCTCCTTACACCCCAATGACGACAGTTCCTCTCCATCTACACTTCCTGACACACCCAATGACAACAGTTCCTCTCCTTTTACACCTCCTGACCCCCCCCATGCCAGTTCCTCTCCATCTACACCTCCTGACCCCCAATGACAACAGTTCTTCTCCAAATACACCACCTGTCCCCCCATGACAACAGTTCCCCTCCATCTACACCTCCTGACCCCCCATGACTACAGTTCCTCTCCATCTACACCTCCTGACCCCCCCATGACAACAGATCCCCTCCATCTACACCTCCTGACCCCCCCAATGACAACAGTTCCTCTCCATCTACACCTCCTGACACCCCCAATGACAACAGTTCCCCTCCATCTACACCTCCTGACCCCCCATGACAACAGTTCCTCTCCATCTACACCTCCTGACCCCCCCATGACAACAGCTCCCCTCCATCTACACCTCCTGACTCACCAATGACAACAGTTCCTCTCCATCTACACCTCCTGACCCCCCCAATGAGAACAGTTCCTCTCCATCTACACCTCCTGACACCCCCAATGACAACAGTTCCTCTCCATCTACACCTCCTGACCCCCAATGACAAGATTTCCTCTACATCTACACCTCCTGACCCCCCAATGACAACAGTTCCTCTCCATCTACACTTCCTGACCCCCCCATGACAACAGTTCCTCTCCATCTACACCTCCTGACCCCCAATGACAAGATTTCCTCTACATCTACACCTCCTGACACCCCAATGACATCATATCCTCTCCATCTACACCTCCTGACTCCCCAATGACAACAGTTCCCCTCCATCTACACCTCCTGACACCCCCAATGACAACAGTTCCTCTCCATCTACACCTCCTGACTCCCCAATGACAACAGTTCCCCTCCATCTACACCTCCTGACACCCCCAATGACAACAGTTCCTCTCCATCTACACCTCCTGACCCCCAATGACAACATTTCCTCTACATCTACACCTCCTGACCCCCCCATGACAACAGTTCCTCTCCATCTACACCTCCTGACCCCCCATGACAACAGTTCTTCTCCAACTACACCACCTGACCCCACATGACAACAGTTCCTCTCCATCTACAGCTCCTGACCCCCCCAATGACAACAGTTCCTCTCCATCTACACCTCCTGAACCCCCCATGACAACCGTTCCACTCCATCTACACCTCCTTACACCCCAATGACAACAGTTCCTCTCCATCTACACCTCCTGAACCCCCCATGACAACCGTTCCACTCCATCTACAGCTCCTTACACCCCAATGACAACAGTTCCTCTCCATCTACACTTCCTGACACACCCAGTGACAACAGTTCCTCTCCTTTTACACCTCCTGACCCCCCCCATTGCAGTTCCTCTCCATCTACACCTCCTGACCCCCAATGACAACAGTTCTTCTCCAACTACACCACCTGACCCCCCATGACAATAGTTCCCCTCCATCTACACCTCCTGACCCCCCATGACAACAGTTCCTCTCCATCTACACCTCCTGACCCCCCATGACAACAGCTCCCCTCCATCTACACCTCCTGACACCCCCAATGAGAAAAGTTCCTCTCCATCTACACCTCCTGACTCCCCGAATGACAACAGTTCCTCTCCATCTACACCTCCTGACTCCCCGAATGACAACAGTTCCTCTCCATCTACACCTCCTGACTCCCCGAATGACAACAGTTCCTCTCCATCTACACCTCCTGACCCCCAATGACAACATTTCCTCTAAATCTACACCTCCTGACCCACCAATGACAACAGTTCCTCTCCATCTACACCTCCTGACCCCACCAATGACAACAGTTCCTCTCCATCTACACCTTCTGACCCCCCCAATGACAACAGTTCCCCTCCATCTACACCTCCTGAACCCCAATGACAACAGTTCATCTCCATCTACACTTCCTGACACCCCCAATGATAACAGTTCCTCTCCATCTACACCTCCTGACACCCAATGACAACAGTTCCCCTCCATCTACACCTCCTGACCCCGAATGACAACAGTTCCTCTCCATCTACACCTCCTGACCCCCCCATGACAACAGCTCCCCTCCATCTACACCTCCTGACCACCCAATGACAAAAGTTCCTCTCCATCTACACCTCCTGACACCCCCAATGACAACAGTTCCCCTCCATCTACACCTCCTGACCCCCCATGACAACAGTTCCCCTCCATCTACACCTCCTGACCCCCCCATGACAACAGCTCCCCTCCATCTACACCTCCTGACACACCCAATGACAACAGTTCCTCTCGATCTACACCTCCTGACCCCCCCATGACAACAGTTCCTCTCCATCTACACCTCCTGACCCCCCATGACAAAAGCTCCCCTCCATCTACACCTCCTGACCCACCAATGACAACAGTTCCTCTCCATCTACACCTCATGACACCCCCAATGACAACAGTTCCTCTCGATCTACACCTCCTGACCCCCCCATGACAACAGTTCCTCTCCATCTACACCTCCTGACCCCCCATGACAAAAGCTCCCCTCCTTCTACACCTCCTGACCCACCAATGACAACAGTTCCTCTCCATCTACAGCTCCTGACACCCCCCAATGACAACAGTTCCTCTCCATCTACACCTCCTGACCCACCAATGACAACAGTTCCTCTCCATCTACAGCTCCTGACCCCCCCAATGACAACAGTTCCTCTCCATCTACAGCTCCAGACCCACCCCAATGACAACAGTTCCTCTCCATCTACACCTCCTGACCCCGCATGACAACAGTTCCCCTCCATCTACACCTCCTGACACTCCCAAAGACAACAGATCCTCTCCATCTCACCGCCTGACTGCCCAATGAGAACAGATCCTCTCCATCTACACTTCCTGACCCCCCAATGACAACAGTTCCTCTCCATCTACACCTCCTGACCCCCAATGACAACATTTCCTCTACATCTACACCTCCTGACACCCCCAATGACAACAGTTCCTCTCCATCTACACCTCCTGACTCCCCAATGACAACAGTTCCCCTCCATCTAAACCTCCTGACACCCCCAATGACAACAGTTCCTCTCCATCTACACCTCCTGACCCCCAATGACAACATTTCCTCTACATCTACACCTCCTGACCCCCCATGACAACAGTTCTTCTCCAACTACACCACCTGACCCCGCATGACAACAGTTCCTCTCCATCTACAGCTCCTGACCCCCCCAATGACAACAGTTCCTCTCCATCTACACCTCCTGAACCCCCCATGACAACAGTTCCACTCCATCTACAGCTCCTTACACCCCAATGACGACAGTTCCTCTCCATCTACACTTCCTGACACACCCAATGACAACAGTTCCTCTCCTTTTACACCTCCTGACCCCCCCCATGCCAGTTCCTCTCCATCTACACCTCCTGACCCCCAATGACAACAGTTCTTCTCCAAATACACCACCTGTCCCCCCATGACAACAGTTCCCCTCCATCTACACCTCCTGACCCCCCATGACTACAGTTCCTCTCCATCTACACCTCCTGACCCCCCCATGACAACAGATCCCCTCCATCTACACCTCCTGACCCCCCCAATGACAACAGTTCCTCTCCATCTACACCTCCTGACACCCCCAATGACAACAGTTCCCCTCCATCTACACCTCCTGACCCCCCATGACAACAGTTCCTCTCCATCTACACCTCCTGACCCCCCCATGACAACAGCTCCCCTCCATCTACACCTCCTGACTCACCAATGACAACAGTTCCTCTCCATCTACACCTCCTGACCCCCCCAATGAGAACAGTTCCTCTCCATCTACACCTCCTGACACCCCCAATGACAACAGTTCCTCTCCATCTACACCTCCTGACCCCCAATGACAAGATTTCCTCTACATCTACACCTCCTGACCCCCCAATGACAACAGTTCCTCTCCATCTACACTTCCTGACCCCCCCATGACAACAGTTCCTCTCCATCTACACCTCCTGACCCCCAATGACAAGATTTCCTCTACATCTACACCTCCTGACACCCCAATGACATCATATCCTCTCCATCTACACCTCCTGACTCCCCAATGACAACAGTTCCCCTCCATCTACACCTCCTGACACCCCCAATGACAACAGTTCCTCTCCATCTACACCTCCTGACTCCCCAATGACAACAGTTCCCCTCCATCTACACCTCCTGACACCCCCAATGACAACAGTTCCTCTCCATCTACACCTCCTGACCCCCAATGACAACATTTCCTCTACATCTACACCTCCTGACCCCCCCATGACAACAGTTCCTCTCCATCTACACCTCCTGACCCCCCATGACAACAGTTCTTCTCCAACTACACCACCTGACCCCACATGACAACAGTTCCTCTCCATCTACAGCTCCTGACCCCCCCAATGACAACAGTTCCTCTCCATCTACACCTCCTGAACCCCCCATGACAACCGTTCCACTCCATCTACACCTCCTTACACCCCAATGACAACAGTTCCTCTCCATCTACACCTCCTGAACCCCCCATGACAACCGTTCCACTCCATCTACACCTCCTGACCCCCCAATGACAACAGTTCCTCTGCATCTACACCTCCTGACCCCGAATGACAACAGTTCCTCTCCATCTACACCTCCTGACACTCCCAAAGACAACAGATCCTCTCCATCTCACCTCCTGACTCCCCAATGAGAACAGTTCCTCTCCAACTACACTTCCTGACCCCCCTAATGAGAACATTTCATTTCCATCTTCACCTCCTGAGCCCTCCAATGACAACAGTTCCTCTCCATCTACACCTCCTGACCCCCCAATGACAACATTTCCTCTACATCTACACCTCCTGACCCCCCAATGACAACAGTTACTCTCCATCTACACCTCCTGAACCCCTAATGACAACAGTTCCTCTCCATCTACACCTGAACCCATAATGACAACAGTTCCTCTCCATCTACACCTCCTGACACCCCCAATGACAACAGTTCCTCTCGATCTACACCTCCTGACACCCCCATGACAACTGTTCCTCTCCATCTACACCTTCTGACCCCCCATGACAAAAGCTCCCCTCCATCTACACCTCCTGACCCACCAATGACAACAGTTCCTCTCCATCTACACCTCATGACACCCCCAATGACAACAGTTCCTCTCGATCTACACCTCCTGACCCCCCATGACAACAGTTCCTCTCCATCTACACCTCCTGACCCCCCATGACAAAAGCTCCCCTCCATCTACACCTCCTGACACCATCCAATGACAACAGTTCCTCTCCATCTACACCTCCTGACCCCGAATGACAACAGTTCCTCTCCATCTACACCTCCTGACCCCCCATGACAACAGTTCTTCTCCAACTACACCACCTGACCCCGCATGACAACAGTTCCACTCCATCTACAGCTCCTGACCCCCCCAATGACAACAGTTCCTCTCCATCTACACCTCCTGACCCCCCATGACAACATTTCCTCTACATCTACACCTCCTGACCCCCCAATGACAACAGTTTCTCTGCATCTACACCTCCTGACCCCGAATGACAACAGTTCCTCTCCATCTACACCTCCTGACACTCCCAAAGACAACAGATCCTCTCCATCTCACCTCCTGACTCCCCAATGAGAACAGTTCCTCTCCAACTACACTTCCTGACCCCCTAATGAGAACATTTCATTTCCATCTACACCTCCTGAGCCCTCCAATGACAACAGTTCCTCTCCATCTACACCTCCTGACCCCCCAATGACAACAGTTCCTCTCCATCTACACCTCCTGAACCCCTAATGACAACAGTTCCTCTCCATCTACACCTGAACCCATAATGACAACAGTTCCTCTCCATCTACACCTCCTGACACCCCCAATGACAACAGTTCCTCTCGATCTACACCTCCTGACCCCCCCATGACAACAGTTCCTCTCCATCTACACCTCCTGACCACCCATGACAAAAGCTCCCCTCCATCTACACCTCCTGACCCACCAATGACAACAGTTCCTCTCCATCTACAACTCCTGACCCCCCCATGACAACAGTTCCTCTCCATCTACACCTCCTGACCCCCCATGACAAAAGCTCCCCTCCATCTACACCTCCTGACACCATCCAATGACAACAGTTCCTCTCCATCTACACCTCCTGACCCCCCCAATGACAACAGTTCCTCTACATCTACACCTTCTGACCCCCTAATGACAACAGTTCCTCTCCATCTACACCTCCTGACACCCCAATGACAACAGTTCCTCTCCATCTACACTTCCTGACACCCCCAATGACAACAGTTCCTCTCCATCTACACCTCCTGGACCCCCCAATGACAACAGTTCCTCTCCATCTACACCTCCTGACCCCCAATGACAAGATTTCCTCTACATCTACACCTCCTGACCCCCCAATGACAACAGTTCCTCTCCATCTACACCTCCTGACCCCCCATGACAACAGTTCCTCTACATCTACACTTCCTGACCCCCCCATGACAACAGTTCCTCTCCATCTACACCTCCTGACCCCCAATGACAAGATTTCCTCTACATCTACACCTCCTGACACCCCAATGACAACAGATCCTCTCCATCTACACCTCCTGACTCCCCAATGACAACAGTTCCCCTCCATCTACACCTCCTGACACCCCCAATGACAACAGTTCCTCTCCATCTACACCTCCTGACTCCCCAATGACAACAGTTCCCCTCCATCTAAACCTCCTGACACCCCCAATGACAACAGTTCCTCTCCATCTACACCTCCTGACCCCCAATGACAACATTTCCTCTACATCTACACCTCCTGACCCCCCATGACAACAGTTCTTCTCCAACTACACCACCTGACCCCGCATGACAACAGTTCCTCTCCATCTACAGCTCCTGACCCCCCCAATGACAACAGTTCCTCTCCATCTACACCTCCTGAACCCCCCATGACAACAGTTCCACTCCATCTACAGCTCCTTACACCCCAATGACGACAGTTCCTCTCCATCTACACTTCCTGACACACCCAATGACAACAGTTCCTCTCCTTTTACACCTCCTGACCCCCCCCATGCCAGTTCCTCTCCATCTACACCTCCTGACCCCCAATGACAACAGTTCTTCTCCAAATACACCACCTGTCCCCCCATGACAACAGTTCCCCTCCATCTACACCTCCTGACCCCCCATGACTACAGTTCCTCTCCATCTACACCTCCTGACCCCCCCATGACAACAGATCCCCTCCATCTACACCTCCTGACCCCCCCAATGACAACAGTTCCTCTCCATCTACACCTCCTGACACCCCCAATGACAACAGTTCCCCTCCATCTACACCTCCTGACCCCCCATGACAACAGTTCCTCTCCATCTACACCTCCTGACCCCCCCATGACAACAGCTCCCCTCCATCTACACCTCCTGACTCACCAATGACAACAGTTCCTCTCCATCTACACCTCCTGACCCCCCCAATGAGAACAGTTCCTCTCCATCTACACCTCCTGACACCCCCAATGACAACAGTTCCTCTCCATCTACACCTCCTGACCCCCAATGACAAGATTTCCTCTACATCTACACCTCCTGACCCCCCAATGACAACAGTTCCTCTCCATCTACACTTCCTGACCCCCCCATGACAACAGTTCCTCTCCATCTACACCTCCTGACCCCCAATGACAAGATTTCCTCTACATCTACACCTCCTGACACCCCAATGACATCATATCCTCTCCATCTACACCTCCTGACTCCCCAATGACAACAGTTCCCCTCCATCTACACCTCCTGACACCCCCAATGACAACAGTTCCTCTCCATCTACACCTCCTGACTCCCCAATGACAACAGTTCCCCTCCATCTACACCTCCTGACACCCCCAATGACAACAGTTCCTCTCCATCTACACCTCCTGACCCCCAATGACAACATTTCCTCTACATCTACACCTCCTGACCCCCCCATGACAACAGTTCCTCTCCATCTACACCTCCTGACCCCCCATGACAACAGTTCTTCTCCAACTACACCACCTGACCCCACATGACAACAGTTCCTCTCCATCTACAGCTCCTGACCCCCCCAATGACAACAGTTCCTCTCCATCTACACCTCCTGAACCCCCCATGACAACCGTTCCACTCCATCTACACCTCCTTACACCCCAATGACAACAGTTCCTCTCCATCTACACCTCCTGAACCCCCCATGACAACCGTTCCACTCCATCTACAGCTCCTTACACCCCAATGACAACAGTTCCTCTCCATCTACACTTCCTGACACACCCAGTGACAACAGTTCCTCTCCTTTTACACCTCCTGACCCCCCCCATTGCAGTTCCTCTCCATCTACACCTCCTGACCCCCAATGACAACAGTTCTTCTCCAACTACACCACCTGACCCCCCATGACAATAGTTCCCCTCCATCTACACCTCCTGACCCCCCATGACAACAGTTCCTCTCCATCTACACCTCCTGACCCCCCATGACAACAGCTCCCCTCCATCTACACCTCCTGACACCCCCAATGAGAAAAGTTCCTCTCCATCTACACCTCCTGACTCCCCGAATGACAACAGTTCCTCTCCATCTACACCTCCTGACTCCCCGAATGACAACAGTTCCTCTCCATCTACACCTCCTGACTCCCCGAATGACAACAGTTCCTCTCCATCTACACCTCCTGACCCCCAATGACAACATTTCCTCTAAATCTACACCTCCTGACCCACCAATGACAACAGTTCCTCTCCATCTACAACTCCTGACCCCACCAATGACAACAGTTCCTCTCCATCTACACCTTCTGACCCCCCCAATGACAACAGTTCCCCTCCATCTACACCTCCTGAACCCCAATGACAACAGTTCATCTCCATCTACACTTCCTGACACCCCCAATGATAACAGTTCCTCTCCATCTACACCTCCTGACACCCAATGACAACAGTTCCCCTCCATCTACACCTCCTGACCCCGAATGACAACAGTTCCTCTCCATCTACACCTCCTGACCCCCCCATGACAACAGCTCCCCTCCATCTACACCTCCTGACCACCCAATGACAAAAGTTCCTCTCCATCTACACCTCCTGACACCCCCAATGACAACAGTTCCCCTCCATCTACACCTCCTGACCCCCCATGACAACAGTTCCCCTCCATCTACACCTCCTGACCCCCCCATGACAACAGCTCCCCTCCATCTACACCTCCTGACACACCCAATGACAACAGTTCCTCTCGATCTACACCTCCTGACCCCCCCATGACAACAGTTCCTCTCCATCTACACCTCCTGACCCCCCATGACAAAAGCTCCCCTCCATCTACACCTCCTGACCCACCAATGACAACAGTTCCTCTCCATCTACACCTCATGACACCCCCAATGACAACAGTTCCTCTCGATCTACACCTCCTGACCCCCCCATGACAACAGTTCCTCTCCATCTACACCTCCTGACCCCCCATGACAAAAGCTCCCCTCCTTCTACACCTCCTGACCCACCAATGACAACAGTTCCTCTCCATCTACAGCTCCTGACACCCCCCAATGACAACAGTTCCTCTCCATCTACACCTCCTGACCCACCAATGACAACAGTTCCTCTCCATCTACAGCTCCTGACCCCCCCAATGACAACAGTTCCTCTCCATCTACAGCTCCAGACCCACCCCAATGACAACAGTTCCTCTCCATCTACACCTCCTGACCCCGCATGACAACAGTTCCCCTCCATCTACACCTCCTGACACTCCCAAAGACAACAGATCCTCTCCATCTCACCGCCTGACTGCCCAATGAGAACAGATCCTCTCCATCTACACTTCCTGACCCCCCAATGACAACAGTTCCTCTCCATCTACACCTCCTGACCCCCAATGACAACATTTCCTCTACATCTACACCTCCTGACACCCCCAATGACAACAGTTCCTCTCCATCTACACCTCCTGACTCCCCAATGACAACAGTTCCCCTCCATCTAAACCTCCTGACACCCCCAATGACAACAGTTCCTCTCCATCTACACCTCCTGACCCCCAATGACAACATTTCCTCTACATCTACACCTCCTGACCCCCCATGACAACAGTTCTTCTCCAACTACACCACCTGACCCCGCATGACAACAGTTCCTCTCCATCTACAGCTCCTGACCCCCCCAATGACAACAGTTCCTCTCCATCTACACCTCCTGAACCCCCCATGACAACAGTTCCACTCCATCTACAGCTCCTTACACCCCAATGACGACAGTTCCTCTCCATCTACACTTCCTGACACACCCAATGACAACAGTTCCTCTCCTTTTACACCTCCTGACCCCCCCCATGCCAGTTCCTCTCCATCTACACCTCCTGACCCCCAATGACAACAGTTCTTCTCCAAATACACCACCTGTCCCCCCATGACAACAGTTCCCCTCCATCTACACCTCCTGACCCCCCATGACTACAGTTCCTCTCCATCTACACCTCCTGACCCCCCCATGACAACAGATCCCCTCCATCTACACCTCCTGACCCCCCCAATGACAACAGTTCCTCTCCATCTACACCTCCTGACACCCCCAATGACAACAGTTCCCCTCCATCTACACCTCCTGACCCCCCATGACAACAGTTCCTCTCCATCTACACCTCCTGACCCCCCCATGACAACAGCTCCCCTCCATCTACACCTCCTGACTCACCAATGACAACAGTTCCTCTCCATCTACACCTCCTGACCCCCCCAATGAGAACAGTTCCTCTCCATCTACACCTCCTGACACCCCCAATGACAACAGTTCCTCTCCATCTACACCTCCTGACCCCCAATGACAAGATTTCCTCTACATCTACACCTCCTGACCCCCCAATGACAACAGTTCCTCTCCATCTACACTTCCTGACCCCCCCATGACAACAGTTCCTCTCCATCTACACCTCCTGACCCCCAATGACAAGATTTCCTCTACATCTACACCTCCTGACACCCCAATGACATCATATCCTCTCCATCTACACCTCCTGACTCCCCAATGACAACAGTTCCCCTCCATCTACACCTCCTGACACCCCCAATGACAACAGTTCCTCTCCATCTACACCTCCTGACTCCCCAATGACAACAGTTCCCCTCCATCTACACCTCCTGACACCCCCAATGACAACAGTTCCTCTCCATCTACACCTCCTGACCCCCAATGACAACATTTCCTCTACATCTACACCTCCTGACCCCCCCATGACAACAGTTCCTCTCCATCTACACCTCCTGACCCCCCATGACAACAGTTCTTCTCCAACTACACCACCTGACCCCACATGACAACAGTTCCTCTCCATCTACAGCTCCTGACCCCCCCAATGACAACAGTTCCTCTCCATCTACACCTCCTGAACCCCCCATGACAACCGTTCCACTCCATCTACACCTCCTTACACCCCAATGACAACAGTTCCTCTCCATCTACACCTCCTGAACCCCCCATGACAACCGTTCCACTCCATCTACAGCTCCTTACACCCCAATGACAACAGTTCCTCTCCATCTACACCTCCTGACCCCCCATGACAACAGCTCCCCTCCATCTACACCTCCTGACACCCCCAATGAGAAAAGTTCCTCTCCATCTACACCTCCTGACTCCCCGAATGACAACAGTTCCTCTCCATCTACACCTCCTGACTCCCCGAATGACAACAGTTCCTCTCCATCTACACCTCCTGACTCCCCGAATGACAACAGTTCCTCTCCATCTACACCTCCTGACCCCCAATGACAACATTTCCTCTAAATCTACACCTCCTGACCCACCAATGACAACAGTTCCTCTCCATCTACACCTTCTGACCCCCCCAATGACAACAGTTCCCCTCCATCTACACCTCCTGAACCCCAATGACAACAGTTCATCTCCATCTACACTTCCTGACACCCCCAATGATAACAGTTCCTCTCCATCTACACCTCCTGACACCCAATGACAACAGTTCCCCTCCATCTACACCTCCTGACCCCGAATGACAACAGTTCCTCTCCATCTACACCTCCTGACCCCCCCATGACAACAGCTCCCCTCCATCTACACCTCCTGACCACCCAATGACAAAAGTTCCTCTCCATCTACACCTCCTGACACCCCCAATGACAACAGTTCCCCTCCATCTACACCTCCTGACCCCCCATGACAACAGTTCCCCTCCATCTACACCTCCTGACCCCCCCATGACAACAGCTCCCCTCCATCTACACCTCCTGACACACCCAATGACAACAGTTCCTCTCGATCTACACCTCCTGACCCCCCCATGACAACAGTTCCTCTCCATCTACACCTCCTGACCCCCCATGACAAAAGCTCCCCTCCATCTACACCTCCTGACCCACCAATGACAACAGTTCCTCTCCATCTACACCTCATGACACCCCCAATGACAACAGTTCCTCTCGATCTACACCTCCTGACCCCCCCATGACAACAGTTCCTCTCCATCTACACCTCCTGACCCCCCATGACAAAAGCTCCCCTCCTTCTACACCTCCTGACCCACCAATGACAACAGTTCCTCTCCATCTACAGCTCCTGACACCCCCCAATGACAACAGTTCCTCTCCATCTACACCTCCTGACCCACCAATGACAACAGTTCCTCTCCATCTACAGCTCCTGACCCCCCCAATGACAACAGTTCCTCTCCATCTACAGCTCCAGACCCACCCCAATGACAACAGTTCCTCTCCATCTACACCTCCTGACCCCGCATGACAACAGTTCCCCTCCATCTACACCTCCTGACACTCCCAAAGACAACAGATCCTCTCCATCTCACCGCCTGACTGCCCAATGAGAACAGATCCTCTCCATCTACACTTCCTGACCCCCCAATGACAACAGTTCCTCTCCATCTACACCTCCTGACCCCCAATGACAACATTTCCTCTACATCTACACCTCCTGACCCCCCAATGACAACAGTTCCTCTCCATCTACACCTCCTGAACCCCTAATGATAACAGTTCCTCTCCATCTACACCTGAACCCATAATGACAACATTTCCTCTCGATCTACACCTCCTGACCCCCCCATGACAACAGTTCCTCTCCATCTACACCTCCTGACACCCCCAATGACAACAGTTCCTCTCGATCTACACCTCCTGACCCCCCCATGACAACAGTTCCTCTCCATCTACACCTCCTGACCCCCCATGACAAAAGCTCCCCTCCATCTACACCTCCTGACCCAACAATGACAACAGTTCCTCTCCATCTACACCTCCTGACCCCACCAATGACAACAGTTCCTCTCCATCTACACCTTCTGAACCCCCATGACAACAGTTCCCCTCCATCTACACCTCCTGAACCCCAATGACAACAGTTCCTCTCCATCTACACTTCCTGACACCCCCAATGACAACAGTTCCTCTCCATCTACACCTCCTGACCCCGAATGACAACAGTTCCTCTCCATCTACACCTCCTGACCCCCCCATGACAACAGCTCCCCTCCATCTACACCTCCTGACCCCCCAATGACAACAGTTCCTCTCCATCTACACCTCCTGACACCCCCAATGACAACAGTTCCCCTCCATCTACACCTCCTGACCCCCCATGACAACAGTTCCTCTCCATCTACACCTCCTGACCCCCCCATGACAACAGCTCCCCTCCATCTACACCTCCTGACTCACCAATGACAACAGTTCCTCTCCATCTACACCTCCTGACCCCCCCAATGAGAACAGTTCCTCTCCATCTACACCTCCTGACACCCCCAATGACAACAGTTCCTCTCCATCTACACCTCCTGACCCCCAATGACAACATTTCCTCTACATCTACACCTCCTGACCCCCCAATGACAACAGTTCCTCTCCATCTACACCTCCTGACCCCGAATGACAACAGTTCCTCTCCATCTACCCCTCCTGACCCCCCATGACAACAGTTCTTCTCCAACTACACCACCTGACCCCGCATGACAACAGTTCCACTCCATCTACAGCTCCTGACCCCCCCAATGACAACAGTTCCTCTCCATCTACACCTCCTGACCCCCCTAATGAGAACATTTCATTTCCATCTACACCTCCTGACCCCCCAATGACAACAGTTCCTCTGCATCTACACCTCCTGACCCCGAATGACAACAGTTCCTCTCCATCTACACCTCCTGACACTCCCAAAGACAACAGATCCTCTCCATCTCACCTCCTGACTCCCCAATGAGAACAGTTCCTCTCCAACTACACTTCCTGACCCCCCTAAGGAGAACATTTCATTTCCATCTTCACCTCCTGAGCCCTCCAATGACAACAGTTCCTCTCCATCTACACCTCCTGACCCCCCAATGACAACATTTCCTCTACATCTACACCTCCTGACCCCCCAATGACAACAGTTACTCTCCATCTACACCTCCTGAACCCCTAATGACAACAGTTCCTCTCCATCTACACCTGAACCCATAATGACAACAGTTCCTCTCCATCTACACCTCCTGACACCCCCAATGACAACAGTTCCTCTCGATCTACACCTCCTGACACCCCCATGACAACTGTTCCTCTCCATCTTCACCTTCTGACCCCCCATGACAAAAGCTCCCCTCCATCTACACCTCCTGACCCACCAATGACAACAGTTCCTCTCCATCTACACCTCATGACACCCCCAATGACAACAGTTCCTCTCGATCTACACCTCCTGACCCCCCATGACAACAGTTCCTCTCCATCTACACCTCCTGACCCCCCATGACAAAAGCTCCCCTCCATCTACACCTCCTGACACCATCCAATGACAACAGTTCCTCTCCATCTACACCTCCTGACCCCGAATGACAACAGTTCCTCTCCATCTACACCTCCTGACCCCCCATGACAACAGTTCTTCTCCAACTACACCACCTGACCCCGCATGACAACAGTTCCACTCCATCTACAGCTCCTGACCCCCCCAATGACAACAGTTCCTCTCCATCTACACCTCCTGACCCCCCATGACAACATTTCCTCTACATCTACACCTCCTGACCCCCCAATGACAACAGTTTCTCTGCATCTACACCTCCTGACCCCGAATGACAACAGTTCCTCTCCATCTACACCTCCTGACACTCCCAAAGACAACAGATCCTCTCCATCTCACCTCCTGACTCCCCAATGAGAACAGTTCCTCTCCAACTACACTTCCTGACCCCCTAATGAGAACATTTCATTTCCATCTACACCTCCTGAGCCCTCCAATGACAACAGTTCCTCTCCATCTACACCTCCTGACCCCCCAATGACAACAGTTCCTCTCCATCTACACCTCCTGAACCCCTAATGACAACAGTTCCTCTCCATCTACACCTGAACCCATAATGACAACAGTTCCTCTCCATCTACACCTCCTGACACCCCCAATGACAACAGTTCCTCTCGATCTACACCTCCTGACCCCCCCATGACAACAGTTCCTCTCCATCTACACCTCCTGACCACCCATGACAAAAGCTCCCCTCCATCTACACCTCCTGACCCACCAATGACAACAGTTCCCCTCCATCTACACCTCCTGACCCACCAATGACAACAGTTCCCCTCCATCTACACCTCCTGACACCATCCAATGACAACAGTTCCTCTCCATCTACACCTCCTGACCCCCCCAATGACAACAGTTCCTCTACATCTACACCTTCTGACCCCCTAATGACAACAGTTCCTCTCCATCTACACCTCCTGACACCCCAATGACAACAGTTCCTCTCCATCTACACTTCCTGACACCCCCAATGACAACAGTTCCTCTCCATCTACACCTCCTGGACCCCCCAATGACAACAGTTCCTCTCCATCTACACCTCCTGACCCCCAATGACAAGATTTCCTCTACATCTACACCTCCTGACCCCCCAATGACAACAGTTCCTCTCCATCTACACCTCCTGACCCCCCATGACAACAGTTCCTCTACATCTACACTTCCTGACCCCCCCATGACAACAGTTCCTCTCCATCTACACCTCCTGACCCCCAATGACAAGATTTCCTCTACATCTACACCTCCTGACACCCCAATGACAACAGATCCTCTCCATCTACACCTCCTGACTCCCCAATGACAACAGTTCCCCTCCATCTACACCTCCTGACACCCCCAATGACAACAGTTCCTCTCCATCTACACCTCCTGACTCCCCAATGACAACAGTTCCCCTCCATCTAAACCTCCTGACACCCCCAATGACAACAGTTCCTCTCCATCTACACCTCCTGACCCCCAATGACAACATTTCCTCTACATCTACACCTCCTGACCCCCCATGACAACAGTTCTTCTCCAACTACACCACCTGACCCCGCATGACAACAGTTCCTCTCCATCTACAGCTCCTGACCCCCCCAATGACAACAGTTCCTCTCCATCTACACCTCCTGAACCCCCCATGACAACAGTTCCACTCCATCTACAGCTCCTTACACCCCAATGACGACAGTTCCTCTCCATCTACACTTCCTGACACACCCAATGACAACAGTTCCTCTCCTTTTACACCTCCTGACCCCCCCCATGCCAGTTCCTCTCCATCTACACCTCCTGACCCCCAATGACAACAGTTCTTCTCCAAATACACCACCTGTCCCCCCATGACAACAGTTCCCCTCCATCTACACCTCCTGACCCCCCATGACTACAGTTCCTCTCCATCTACACCTCCTGACCCCCCCATGACAACAGATCCCCTCCATCTACACCTCCTGACCCCCCCAATGACAACAGTTCCTCTCCATCTACACCTCCTGACACCCCCAATGACAACAGTTCCCCTCCATCTACACCTCCTGACCCCCCATGACAACAGTTCCTCTCCATCTACACCTCCTGACCCCCCCATGACAACAGCTCCCCTCCATCTACACCTCCTGACTCACCAATGACAACAGTTCCTCTCCATCTACACCTCCTGACCCCCCCAATGAGAACAGTTCCTCTCCATCTACACCTCCTGACACCCCCAATGACAACAGTTCCTCTCCATCTACACCTCCTGACCCCCAATGACAAGATTTCCTCTACATCTACACCTCCTGACCCCCCAATGACAACAGTTCCTCTCCATCTACACTTCCTGACCCCCCCATGACAACAGTTCCTCTCCATCTACACCTCCTGACCCCCAATGACAAGATTTCCTCTACATCTACACCTCCTGACACCCCAATGACATCATATCCTCTCCATCTACACCTCCTGACTCCCCAATGACAACAGTTCCCCTCCATCTACACCTCCTGACACCCCCAATGACAACAGTTCCTCTCCATCTACACCTCCTGACTCCCCAATGACAACAGTTCCCCTCCATCTACACCTCCTGACACCCCCAATGACAACAGTTCCTCTCCATCTACACCTCCTGACCCCCAATGACAACATTTCCTCTACATCTACACCTCCTGACCCCCCCATGACAACAGTTCCTCTCCATCTACACCTCCTGACCCCCCATGACAACAGTTCTTCTCCAACTACACCACCTGACCCCACATGACAACAGTTCCTCTCCATCTACACCTGAACCCATAATGACAACATTTCCTCTCGATCTACACCTCCTGACCCCCCCATGACAACAGTTCCTCTCCATCTACACCTCCTGACACCCCCAATGACAACAGTTCCTCTCGATCTACACCTCCTGACCCCCCCATGACAACAGTTCCTCTCCATCTACACCTCCTGACCCCCCATGACAAAAGCTCCCCTCCATCTACACCTCCTGACCCAACAATGACAACAGTTCCTCTCCATCTACACCTCCTGACCCCACCAATGACAACAGTTCCTCTCCATCTACACCTTCTGAACCCCCATGACAACAGTTCCCCTCCATCTACACCTCCTGAACCCCAATGACAACAGTTCCTCTCCATCTACACTTCCTGACACCCCCAATGACAACAGTTCCTCTCCATCTACACCTCCTGACCCCGAATGACAACAGTTCCTCTCCATCTACACCTCCTGACCCCCCCATGACAACAGCTCCCCTCCATCTACACCTCCTGACCCCCCAATGACAACAGTTCCTCTCCATCTACACCTCCTGACACCCCCAATGACAACAGTTCCCCTCCATCTACACCTCCTGACCCCCCATGACAACAGTTCCTCTCCATCTACACCTCCTGACCCCCCCATGACAACAGCTCCCCTCCATCTACACCTCCTGACTCACCAATGACAACAGTTCCTCTCCATCTACACCTCCTGACCCCCCCAATGAGAACAGTTCCTCTCCATCTACACCTCCTGACACCCCCAATGACAACAGTTCCTCTCCATCTACACCTCCTGACCCCCAATGACAACATTTCCTCTACATCTACACCTCCTGACCCCCCAATGACAACAGTTCCTCTCCATCTACACCTCCTGACCCCGAATGACAACAGTTCCTCTCCATCTACCCCTCCTGACCCCCCATGACAACAGTTCTTCTCCAACTACACCACCTGACCCCGCATGACAACAGTTCCACTCCATCTACAGCTCCTGACCCCCCCAATGACAACAGTTCCTCTCCATCTACACCTCCTGACCCCCCTAATGAGAACATTTCATTTCCATCTACACCTCCTGACCCCCCAATGACAACAGTTCCTCTGCATCTACACCTCCTGACCCCGAATGACAACAGTTCCTCTCCATCTACACCTCCTGACACTCCCAAAGACAACAGATCCTCTCCATCTCACCTCCTGACTCCCCAATGAGAACAGTTCCTCTCCAACTACACTTCCTGACCCCCCTAATGAGAACATTTCATTTCCATCTTCACCTCCTGAGCCCTCCAATGACAACAGTTCCTCTCCATCTACACCTCCTGACCCCCCAATGACAACATTTCCTCTACATCTACACCTCCTGACCCCCCAATGACAACAGTTACTCTCCATCTACACCTCCTGAACCCCTAATGACAACAGTTCCTCTCCATCTACACCTGAACCCATAATGACAACAGTTCCTCTCCATCTACACCTCCTGACACCCCCAATGACAACAGTTCCTCTCGATCTACACCTCCTGACACCCCCATGACAACTGTTCCTCTCCATCTACACCTTCTGACCCCCCATGACAAAAGCTCCCCTCCATCTACACCTCCTGACCCACCAATGACAACAGTTCCTCTCCATCTACACCTCATGACACCCCCAATGACAACAGTTCCTCTCGATCTACACCTCCTGACCCCCCATGACAACAGTTCCTCTCCATCTACACCTCCTGACCCCCCATGACAAAAGCTCCCCTCCATCTACACCTCCTGACACCATCCAATGACAACAGTTCCTCTCCATCTACACCTCCTGACCCCGAATGACAACAGTTCCTCTCCATCTACACCTCCTGACCCCCCATGACAACAGTTCTTCTCCAACTACACCACCTGACCCCGCATGACAACAGTTCCACTCCATCTACAGCTCCTGACCCCCCCAATGACAACAGTTCCTCTCCATCTACACCTCCTGACCCCCCATGACAACATTTCCTCTACATCTACACCTCCTGACCCCCCAATGACAACAGTTTCTCTGCATCTACACCTCCTGACCCCGAATGACAACAGTTCCTCTCCATCTACACCTCCTGACACTCCCAAAGACAACAGATCCTCTCCATCTCACCTCCTGACTCCCCAATGAGAACAGTTCCTCTCCAACTACACTTCCTGACCCCCTAATGAGAACATTTCATTTCCATCTACACCTCCTGAGCCCTCCAATGACAACAGTTCCTCTCCATCTACACCTCCTGACCCCCCAATGACAACAGTTCCTCTCCATCTACACCTCCTGAACCCCTAATGACAACAGTTCCTCTCCATCTACACCTGAACCCATAATGACAACAGTTCCTCTCCATCTACACCTCCTGACACCCCCAATGACAACAGTTCCTCTCGATCTACACCTCCTGACCCCCCCATGACAACAGTTCCTCTCCATCTACACCTCCTGACCACCCATGACAAAAGCTCCCCTCCATCTACACCTCCTGACCCACCAATGACAACAGTTCCTCTCCATCTACAACTCCTGACCCCCCCATGACAACAGTTCCTCTCCATCTACACCTCCTGACCCCCCATGACAAAAGCTCCCCTCCATCTACACCTCCTGACACCATCCAATGACAACAGTTCCTCTCCATCTACACCTCCTGACCCCCCCAATGACAACAGTTCCTCTACATCTACACCTTCTGACCCCCTAATGACAACAGTTCCTCTCCATCTACACCTCCTGACACCCCAATGACAACAGTTCCTCTCCATCTACACTTCCTGACACCCCCAATGACAACAGTTCCTCTCCATCTACACCTCCTGGACCCCCCAATGACAACAGTTCCTCTCCATCTACACCTCCTGACCCCCAATGACAAGATTTCCTCTACATCTACACCTCCTGACCCCCCAATGACAACAGTTCCTCTCCATCTACACCTCCTGACCCCCCATGACAACAGTTCCTCTACATCTACACTTCCTGACCCCCCCATGACAACAGTTCCTCTCCATCTACACCTCCTGACCCCCAATGACAAGATTTCCTCTACATCTACACCTCCTGACACCCCAATGACAACAGATCCTCTCCATCTACACCTCCTGACTCCCCAATGACAACAGTTCCCCTCCATCTACACCTCCTGACACCCCCAATGACAACAGTTCCTCTCCATCTACACCTCCTGACTCCCCAATGACAACAGTTCCCCTCCATCTAAACCTCCTGACACCCCCAATGACAACAGTTCCTCTCCATCTACACCTCCTGACCCCCAATGACAACATTTCCTCTACATCTACACCTCCTGACCCCCCATGACAACAGTTCTTCTCCAACTACACCACCTGACCCCGCATGACAACAGTTCCTCTCCATCTACAGCTCCTGACCCCCCCAATGACAACAGTTCCTCTCCATCTACACCTCCTGAACCCCCCATGACAACAGTTCCACTCCATCTACAGCTCCTTACACCCCAATGACGACAGTTCCTCTCCATCTACACTTCCTGACACACCCAATGACAACAGTTCCTCTCCTTTTACACCTCCTGACCCCCCCCATGCCAGTTCCTCTCCATCTACACCTCCTGACCCCCAATGACAACAGTTCTTCTCCAAATACACCACCTGTCCCCCCATGACAACAGTTCCCCTCCATCTACACCTCCTGACCCCCCATGACTACAGTTCCTCTCCATCTACACCTCCTGACCCCCCCATGACAACAGATCCCCTCCATCTACACCTCCTGACCCCCCCAATGACAACAGTTCCTCTCCATCTACACCTCCTGACACCCCCAATGACAACAGTTCCCCTCCATCTACACCTCCTGACCCCCCATGACAACAGTTCCTCTCCATCTACACCTCCTGACCCCCCCATGACAACAGCTCCCCTCCATCTACACCTCCTGACTCACCAATGACAACAGTTCCTCTCCATCTACACCTCCTGACCCCCCCAATGAGAACAGTTCCTCTCCATCTACACCTCCTGACACCCCCAATGACAACAGTTCCTCTCCATCTACACCTCCTGACCCCCAATGACAAGATTTCCTCTACATCTACACCTCCTGACCCCCCAATGACAACAGTTCCTCTCCATCTACACTTCCTGACCCCCCCATGACAACAGTTCCTCTCCATCTACACCTCCTGACCCCCAATGACAAGATTTCCTCTACATCTACACCTCCTGACACCCCAATGACATCATATCCTCTCCATCTACACCTCCTGACTCCCCAATGACAACAGTTCCCCTCCATCTACACCTCCTGACACCCCCAATGACAACAGTTCCTCTCCATCTACACCTCCTGACTCCCCAATGACAACAGTTCCCCTCCATCTACACCTCCTGACACCCCCAATGACAACAGTTCCTCTCCATCTACACCTCCTGACCCCCAATGACAACATTTCCTCTACATCTACACCTCCTGACCCCCCCATGACAACAGTTCCTCTCCATCTACACCTCCTGACCCCCCATGACAACAGTTCTTCTCCAACTACACCACCTGACCCCACATGACAACAGTTCCTCTCCATCTACAGCTCCTGACCCCCCCAATGACAACAGTTCCTCTCCATCTACACCTCCTGAACCCCCCATGACAACCGTTCCACTCCATCTACACCTCCTTACACCCCAATGACAACAGTTCCTCTCCATCTACACCTCCTGAACCCCCCATGACAACCGTTCCACTCCATCTACAGCTCCTTACACCCCAATGACAACAGTTCCTCTCCATCTACACTTCCTGACACACCCAGTGACAACAGTTCCTCTCCTTTTACACCTCCTGACCCCCCCCATTGCAGTTCCTCTCCATCTACACCTCCTGACCCCCAATGACAACAGTTCTTCTCCAACTACACCACCTGACCCCCCATGACAATAGTTCCCCTCCATCTACACCTCCTGACCCCCCATGACAACAGTTCCTCTCCATCTACACCTCCTGACCCCCCATGACAACAGCTCCCCTCCATCTACACCTCCTGACACCCCCAATGAGAAAAGTTCCTCTCCATCTACACCTCCTGACTCCCCGAATGACAACAGTTCCTCTCCATCTACACCTCCTGACTCCCCGAATGACAACAGTTCCTCTCCATCTACACCTCCTGACTCCCCGAATGACAACAGTTCCTCTCCATCTACACCTCCTGACCCCCAATGACAACATTTCCTCTAAATCTACACCTCCTGACCCCCCAATGACAACAGTTCCTCTCCATCTACACCTCCTGACCCCGAATGACAACAGTTCCTCTCCAACTACACCACCTGACCCCCCCAATGACAACAGTTCCTCTCCATCTACACCTCCTGACCCCCCATGACAACAGTTCATCTCCAACTACACCACCTGACCCCGCATGACAACAGTTCCTCTCCATTTACAGCTCCTGACACCCCCAATGACAACAGTTCCTCTCCATCTACACCTCCTGACCCCCAATGACAACAGTTCCTCTCCATCTACACCTCCTGACCCCGCATGACAACAGTTCCTCTCCATCTACAGCTCCTGTCCCCCCCAATGACAACAGTTCCTCTCCATCTACACCTCCTGACACTCCCAAAGACAACAGATCCTCTCCATCTCACCTCCTTACTGCCCAATGAGAACAGTTCCTCTCCATCTACACTTCCTGACCCCCCTAATGACAACAGTTCCTCTCCATCTACACCTCCTGACCCCCAATGACAACATTTCCTCTACATCTACACCTCCTGACCCCCCAATGACAACAGTTCCTCTCCATCTACACCTCCTGACCCCGAATGACAACAGTTCCTCTCCAACTACACCACCTGACCCCCCATGACAACAGTTCCTCTCCATCTACACCTCCTGTCCCCCCATGACAACAGTTCATCTCCAACTACACCACCTGACCCCGCATGACAACAGTTCCTCTCCATCTACACCTCCTGACACTCCCAAAGACAACAGATCCTCTCCATCTCACCTCCTGACTCCCCAATGAGAACAGTTCCTCTCCATCTACACTTCCTGACCCCCCTAATGAGAACATTTCCTTTCCATCTACACCTCCTGAGCCCTCCAATGACAACAGCTCCTCTCCATCTACACCTCCTGACCCCCCAATGACAACAGTTCCTCTCCATCTACACCTCCTGAACCCCTAATGACAACAGTTCCTCTCCATCTACACCTGAACCCATAATGACAACAGTTCCTCTCCATCTACACCTTCTGACACCCCCAATGACAACAGTTCCTCTCGATCTACACCTCCTGACCCCCCCATGACAACAGTTCCTCTCCATCTACACCTCCTGACCCCCCATGACAAAAGCTCCCCTCCATCTACACCTCCTGACCCACCAATGACAACAGTTCCTCTCCATCTACACCTCCTGACCCCCCATGACAACAGTTCCTCTCCATCTACACCTCCTGACCCCCCTCATGACAACAGCTCCCCTCCATCTACACCTCCTGACCCCACAATGACAACAGTTCCTCTCCATCTACACCTCCTGACACCCCCAATGACAACAGTTCCCCTCCATCTATACCTCCTGACCCCCCATGACAACAGTTCCTCTCCATCTACACCTCCTGACCCCCCCATGACAACAGCTCCCCTCCATCCACACCTCCTGACTCACCAATGACAACAGTTCCTCTCCATCTACACCTCCTGACCCCCCCAATGAGAACAGTTCCTCTCCTTCTACACCTCCTGACACCCCCAATGACAACAGTTCCTCTCCATCTACACCTCCTGACACCCAATGACAAGATTTCCTCTACATCTACACCTCCTGACCCCCCAATGACAACAGTTCCTCTCCATCTACACTTCCTGACCCCCCCATGACAACAGTTCCTCTCCATCTACACCTCCTGACCCCCAATGACAAGATTTCCTCTACATCTACACCTCCTGACACCCCAATGACAACAGATCCTCTCCATCTACACCTCCTGACTCCCCAATGACAACAGTTCCTCTCCATCTACACTTCCTGACACCCCCAATGACAACAGTTCCTCTCCATCTACACCTCCTGACCCCCCATGACAACAGTTCCTCTCCATCTACACCTCCTGACCCCCAATGACAAGATTTCCTCTACATCTACACCTCCTTACACCCCAATGACAACAGTTCCTCTCCATCTACACCTCCTGAACCCCCCATGACAACCGTTCCACTCCATCTACAGCTCCTTACACCCCAATGACAACAGTTCCTCTCCATCTACACTTCCTGACACACCCAGTGACAACAGTTCCTCTCCTTTTACACCTCCTGACCCCCCCCATTGCAGTTCCTCTCCATCTACACCTCCTGACCCCCAATGACAACAGTTCTTCTCCAACTACACCACCTGACCCCCCATGACAATAGTTCCCCTCCATCTACACCTCCTGACCCCCCATGACAACAGTTCCTCTCCATCTACACCTCCTGACCCCCCATGACAACAGCTCCCCTCCATCTACACCTCCTGACACCCCCAATGAGAAAAGTTCCTCTCCATCTACACCTCCTGACTCCCCGAATGACAACAGTTCCTCTCCATCTACACCTCCTGACTCCCCGAATGACAACAGTTCCTCTCCATCTACACCTCCTGACTCCCCGAATGACAACAGTTCCTCTCCATCTACACCTCCTGACCCCCAATGACAACATTTCCTCTAAATCTACACCTCCTGACCCCCCAATGACAACAGTTCCTCTCCATCTACACCTCCTGACCCCGAATGACAACAGTTCCTCTCCAACTACACCACCTGACCCCCCCAATGACAACAGTTCCTCTCCATCTACACCTCCTGACCCCCCATGACAACAGTTCATCTCCAACTACACCACCTGACCCCGCATGACAACAGTTCCTCTCCATTTACAGCTCCTGACACCCCCAATGACAACAGTTCCTCTCCATCTACACCTCCTGACCCCCAATGACAACAGTTCCTCTCCATCTACACCTCCTGACCCCGCATGACAACAGTTCCTCTCCATCTACAGCTCCTGTCCCCCCCAATGACAACAGTTCCTCTCCATCTACACCTCCTGACACTCCCAAAGACAACAGATCCTCTCCATCTCACCTCCTTACTGCCCAATGAGAACAGTTCCTCTCCATCTACACTTCCTGACCCCCCTAATGACAACAGTTCCTCTCCATCTACACCTCCTGACCCCCAATGACAACATTTCCTCTACATCTACACCTCCTGACCCCCCAATGACAACAGTTCCTCTCCATCTACACCTCCTGACCCCGAATGACAACAGTTCCTCTCCAACTACACCACCTGACCCCCCATGACAACAGTTCCTCTCCATCTACACCTCCTGTCCCCCCATGACAACAGTTCATCTCCAACTACACCACCTGACCCCGCATGACAACAGTTCCTCTCCATCTACACCTCCTGACACTCCCAAAGACAACAGATCCTCTCCATCTCACCTCCTGACTCCCCAATGAGAACAGTTCCTCTCCATCTACACTTCCTGACCCCCCTAATGAGAACATTTCCTTTCCATCTACACCTCCTGAGCCCTCCAATGACAACAGCTCCTCTCCATCTACACCTCCTGACCCCCCAATGACAACAGTTCCTCTCCATCTACACCTCCTGAACCCCTAATGACAACAGTTCCTCTCCATCGACACCTGAACCCATAATGACAACAGTTCCTCTCCATCTACACCTTCTGACACCCCCAATGACAACAGTTCCTCTCGATCTACACCTCCTGACCCCCCCATGACAACAGTTCCTCTCCATCTACACCTCCTGACCCCCCATGACAAAAGCTCCCCTCCATCTACACCTCCTGACCCACCAATGACAACAGTTCCTCTCCATCTACACCTCCTGACCCCCCATGACAACAGTTCCTCTCCATCTACACCTCCTGACCCCCCTCATGACAACAGCTCCCCTCCATCTACACCTCCTGACCCCACAATGACAACAGTTCCTCTCCATCTACACCTCCTGACACCCCCAATGACAACAGTTCCCCTCCATCTATACCTCCTGACCCCCCATGACAACAGTTCCTCTCCATCTACACCTCCTGACCCCCCCATGACAACAGCTCCCCTCCATCCACACCTCCTGACTCACCAATGACAACAGTTCCTCTCCATCTACACCTCCTGACCCCCCCAATGAGAACAGTTCCTCTCCTTCTACACCTCCTGACACCCCCAATGACAACAGTTCCTCTCCATCTACACCTCCTGACACCCAATGACAAGATTTCCTCTACATCTACACCTCCTGACCCCCCAATGACAACAGTTCCTCTCCATCTACACTTCCTGACCCCCCCATGACAACAGTTCCTCTCCATCTACACCTCCTGACCCCCAATGACAAGATTTCCTCTACATCTACACCTCCTGACACCCCAATGACAACAGATCCTCTCCATCTACACCTCCTGACTCCCCAATGACAACAGTTCCTCTCCATCTACACTTCCTGACACCCCCAATGACAACAGTTCCTCTCCATCTACACCTCCTGACCCCCCATGACAACAGTTCCTCTCCATCTACACCTCCTGACCCCCCCATGACAACAGCTCCCCTCCATCTACACCTCCTGACTCACCAATGACAACAGTTCCTCTCCATCTACACCTCCTGACCCCCCCAATGAGAACAGTTCCTCTCCATCTACACCTCCTGACACCCCCAATGACAACAGTTCCTCTCCATCTACACCTCCTGACCCCCAATGACAACATTTCCTCTACATCTACACCTCCTGACCCCCCAATGACAACAGTTCCTCTCCATCTACACCTCCTGACCCCGAATGACAACAGTTCCTCTCCATCTACACCTCCTGACCCCCCATGACAACAGTTCTTCTCCAACTACACCACCTGACCCCGCATGACAACAGTTCCACTCCATCTACAGCTCCTGACCCCCCCAATGACAACAGTTCCTCTCCATCTACACCTGCTGAACCCCCCATGACAACAGTTCCACTCCATCTACAGCTCCTTACACCCCAATGACAACAGTTGCTCTCCATCTACACTTCCTGACACACCCAGTGACAACAGTTCCTCTCCTTTTACACCTCCTGACCCCCCCATGCCAGTTCCTCTCCATCTACACCTCCTGACCCCAAATGACAACAGTTCTTCTCCAACTACACCACCTGACCCCCCATGACAACAGTTCCCCTCCATCTACACCTCCTGACCCCCCATGACAACAGTTCCTCTCCATCTACACCTCCTGACCCCCCATGACAACAGCTCCCCTCCATCTACACCTCCTGACACCCCCAATGAGAACAGTTCCTCTCCATCTACACCTCCTGACACCCCCCAATGACAACATTTCCTCTACATCTCACCTCCTGACTCCCCAATGAGAACAGTTCCTCTCCAACTACACTTCCTGACCCCCCTAATGAGAACATTTCATTTCCATCTACACCTCCTGAGCCCTCCAATGACAACAGTTCCTCTCCATCTACACCTCCTGACCCCCCAATGACAACATTTCCTCTACATCTACACCTCCTGACCCCCCAATGACAACAGTTCCTCTCCATCTACACCTCCTGAACCCCTAATGACAACAGTTCCCCTCCATCTACACCTCCTGACCCCCCATGACAACAGTTCCTCTCCATCTACACCTCCTGACCCCCCCATGACAACAGCTCCCCTCCATCCACACCTCCTGACTCACCAATGACAACAGTTCCTCTCCATCTACACCTCCTGACCCCCCCAATGAGAACAGTTCCTCTCCTTCTACACCTCCTGACACCCCCAATGATAACAGTTCCTCTCCATCTACACCTCCTGACCGCCAATGACAAGATTTCCTCTACATCTACACCTCCTGACCCCCAAATGACAACAGTTCCTCTCCATCTACACTTCCTGACCCCCCCATGACAACAGTTCCTCTCCATCTACACCTCCTGACCCCCAATGACAAGATTTCCTCTACATCTACACATCCTGACACCCCAATGACAACAGATCCTCTCCATCTACACCTCCTGACTCCCCAATGACAACAGTTCCTCTCCATCTACACTTCCTGACACCCCCAATGACAACAGTTCCTCTCCATCTACACCTCCTGACACCCCCAATGACAACAGTTCCTCTCCATCTACACCTCCTGACCCCCAATGACAACATTTCCTCTACATCTACACCTCCTGACCCCCCAATGACAACAGCTCCTCTCCATCTACACCTCCTGACCCCGAATGACAACAGTTCCTCTCCATCTACACCTCCTGACCCCCCATGACAACAGTTCTTCTCCAACTACACCACCTGACCCCGCATGACAACAGTTCCACTCCATCTACAGCTCCTGACCCCCCCAATGACAACAGTTCCTCTCCATCTACACCTGCTGAACCCCCCATGACAACAGTTCCACTCCATCTACAGCTCCTTACACCCCAATGACAACAGTTCCTCTCCATCTACACTTCCTGACACACCCAGTGACAACAGTTCCTCTCCTTTTACACCTCCTGACCCCCCCCATGCCAGTTCCTCTCCATCTACACCTCCTGACCCCCAATGACAACAGTTCTTCTCCAACTACACCACCTGACCCCCCATGACAACAGTTCCCCTCCATCTACACCTTCTGACCCCCCATGACAACAGTTCCTCTCCATCTACACCTCCTGACCCCCCATGACAACAGCTCCCCTCCATCTACACCTCCTGACACCCCCAATGAGAACAGTTCCTCTCCATCTACACCTCCTGACACCCCCAATGACAACGGTTCCTCTCCATCTACACCTCCTGACCCCCAATGACAACATTTCCTCTACATCTCACCTCCTGACTCCCCAATGAGAACAGTTCCTCTCCAACTACACTTCCTGACCCCCCTAATGAGAACATTTCATTTCCATCTACACCTCCTGAGCCCTCCAATGACAACAGTTCCTCTCCATCTACACCTCCTGACCCCCCAATGACAACATTTCCTCTACATCTACACCTCCTGACCCCCCAATGACAACAGTTCCTCTCCATCTACACCTCCTGAACCCCTAATGACAACAGTTCCTCTCCATCTACACCTGAACCCATAATGACAACAGTTCCTCTCCATCTACACCTCCTGACACCCCCAATGACAACAGTTCCTCTCGATCTACACCTCCTGACACCCCCATGACAACAGTTCCTCTCCATCTACACCTCCTGACCCCCCATGACAAAAGCTCCCCTCCATCTACACCTCCTGACCCACCAATGACAACAGTTCCTCTCCATCTACACCTCATGACACCCCCAATGACAACAGTTCCTCTCGATCTACACCTCCTGACCCCCCCATGACAACAGTTCCTATCCATCTACACCTCCTGACCCCCCATGACAAAAGCTCCCCTCCATCTACACCTCCTGACACCATCCAATGACAACAGTTCCTCTCCATCTACACCTCCTGACCCCGAATGACAACAGTTCCTCTCCATCTACACCTCCTGACCCCCCATGACAACAGTTCTTCTCCAACTACACCACCTGACCCCGCATGACAACAGTTCCACTCCATCTACAGCTCCTGACCCCCCCAATGACAACAGTTCCTCTCCATCTACACCTCCTGACCCCCCATGACAACATTTCCTCTACATCTACACCTCCTGACCCCCCAATGACAACAGTTCCTCTGCATCTACACCTCCTGACCCCGAATGACAACAGTTCCTCTCCATCTACACCTCCTGACACTCCCAAAGACAACAGATCCTCTCCATCTCACCTCCTGACTCCCCAATGAGAACAGTTCCTCTCCAACTACACTTCCTGACCCCCCTAATGAGAACATTTCATTTCCATCTACACCTCCTGAGCCCTCCAATGACAACAGTTCCTCTCCATCTACACCTCCTGACCCCCCAATGACAACAGTTCCTCTCCATCTACACCTCCTGAACCCCTAATGACAACAGTTCCTCTCCATCTACACCTGAACCCATAATGACAACAGTTCCTCTCCATCTACACCTCCTGACACCCCCAATGACAACAGTTCCTCTCGATCTACACCTCCTGACCCCCCCATGACAACAGTTCCTCTCCATCTACACCTCCTGACCCCCCATGACAAAAGCTCCCCTCCATCTACACCTCCTGACCCACCAATGACAACAGTTCCTCTCCATCTACACCTCCTGACCCCCCCATGACAACAGTTCCTCTCCATCTACACCTCCTGACCCCCCATGACAAAAGCTCCCCTCCATCTACACCTCCTGACACCATCCAATGACAACAGTTCCTCTCCATCTACAACTCCTGACCCCCCCAATGACAACAGTTCCTCTACATCTACACCTTCTGACCCCCTAATGACAACAGTTCCTCTCCATCTACACCTCCTGACACCCCAATGACAACAGTTCCTCTCCATCTACACTTCCTGACACCCCCAATGACAACAGTTCCTCTCCATCTACACCTCCTGGACCCCCCAATGACAACAGTTCCTCTCCATCTACACCTCCTGACCCCCCATGACAACAGTTCCTCTCCATCTACACCTCCTGACGCCCCCATGACAACAGCTCCCCTCCATCTACACCTCCTGACCCCCCCAATGACAACAGTTCCTCTCCATCTACACCTCCTGACACCCCCAATGACAACAGTTCCCCTCCATCTACACCTCCTGACCCCCCATGACAACAGTTCCTCTCCATCTACACCTCCTGACCCCCCCATGACAACAGCTCCCCTCCATCTACACCTCCTGACTCACCAATGACAACAGTTCCTCTGCATCTACACCTCCTGACCCCCCCAATGAGAACAGTTCCTCTCCATCTACACCTCCTGACACCCCCAATGACAACAGTTCCTCTCCATCTACACCTCCTGACCCCCAATGACAAGATTTCCTCTACATCTACACCTCCTGACCCCCCAATGACAACAGTTCCTCTCCATCTACACTTCCTGACCCCCCCATGACAACAGTTCTTCTCCATCTACACCTCCTGACCCCCAATGACAAAATTTCCTCTACATCTACACCTCCTGACACCCCAATGACAACAGATCCTCTCCATCTACACCTCCTGACTCCCCAATGACAACAGTTCCCCTCCATCTACACCTCCTGACACCCCCAATGACAACAGTTCCTCTCCATCTACACCTCCTGACACCCCCAATGACAACAGTTCCTCTCCATCTACACCTCCTGACCCCCAATGACAACATTTCCTCAACATCTACACCTCCTGACCCCCCATGACAACAGTTCTTCTCCAACTACACCACCTGACCCCGCATGACAACAGTTCCTCTCCATCTACAGATCCTGACCCCCCCAATGACAACAGTTCCTCTCCATCTACACCTCCTGAACTCCCCATGACAACCGTTCCACTCCATCTACAGCTCCTTACACACCCAATGACAACAGTTCCTCTCCATCTACACTTCCTGACACACCCAGTGACAACAGTTCCTCTCCTTTTACACCTCCTGACCCCCCCCATGCCAGTTCCTCTCCATCTACACCTCCTGACCCCCAATGACAACAGTTCTTCTCCAAATACACCACCTGTCCCCCCATGACAACAGTTCCTCTCCATCTACACCTCCTGACCCCCCATGACAACAGTTCCTCTCCATCTACACCTCCTGACCCCCCATGACAACAGCTCCCCTCCATCTACACCTCCTGACACCCCCAATGAGAAAAGTTCCTCTCCATCTACACCTCCTGACTCCCCGAATGACAACAGTTCCTCTCCATCTACACCTCCTGACTCCCCGAATGACAACAGTTCCTCTCCATCTACACCCCCTGACTCCCCGAATGACAACAGTTCCTCTCCATCTACACCTCCTGACCCCCCCATGACAACAGTTCCTCTCGATCTACACCTCCTGACACCCCCATGACAACAGTTCCTCTCCATCTACACCTCCTGACCCCCCATGACAAAAGCTCCCCTCCATCTACACCTCCTGACCCACCAATGACAACAGTTCCTCTCCATCTACACCTCATGACACCCCCAATGACAACAGTTCCTCTCGATCTACACCTCCTGACCCCCCCATGACAACAGTTCCTATCCATCTACACCTCCTGACCCCCCATGACAAAAGCTCCCCTCCATCTACACCTCCTGACACCATCCAATGACAACAGTTCCTCTCCATCTACACCTCCTGACCCCGAATGACAACAGTTCCTCTCCATCTACACCTCCTGACCCCCCATGACAACAGTTCTTCTCCAACTACACCACCTGACCCCGCATGACAACAGTTCCACTCCATCTACAGCTCCTGACCCCCCCAATGACAACAGTTCCTCTCCATCTACACCTCCTGACCCCCCATGACAACATTTCCTCTACATCTACACCTCCTGACCCCCCAATGACAACAGTTCCTCTGCATCTACACCTCCTGACCCCGAATGACAACAGTTCCTCTCCATCTACACCTCCTGACACTCCCAAAGACAACAGATCCTCTCCATCTCACCTCCTGACTCCCCAATGAGAACAGTTCCTCTCCAACTACACTTCCTGACCCCCCTAATGAGAACATTTCATTTCCATCTACACCTCCTGAGCCCTCCAATGACAACAGTTCCTCTCCATCTACACCTCCTGACCCCCCAATGACAACAGTTCCTCTCCATCTACACCTCCTGAACCCCTAATGACAACAGTTCCTCTCCATCTACACCTGAACCCATAATGACAACAGTTCCTCTCCATCTACACCTCCTGACACCCCCAATGACAACAGTTCCTCTCGATCTACACCTCCTGACCCCCCCATGACAACAGTTCCTCTCCATCTACACCTCCTGACCCCCCATGACAAAAGCTCCCCTCCATCTACACCTCCTGACCCACCAATGACAACAGTTCCTCTCCATCTACACCTCCTGACCCCCCCATGACAACAGTTCCTCTCCATCTACACCTCCTGACCCCCCATGACAAAAGCTCCCCTCCATCTACACCTCCTGACACCATCCAATGACAACAGTTCCTCTCCATCTACAACTCCTGACCCCCCCAATGACAACAGTTCCTCTACATCTACACCTTCTGACCCCCTAATGACAACAGTTCCTCTCCATCTACACCTCCTGACACCCCAATGACAACAGTTCCTCTCCATCTACACTTCCTGACACCCCCAATGACAACAGTTCCTCTCCATCTACACCTCCTGGACCCCCCAATGACAACAGTTCCTCTCCATCTACACCTCCTGACCCCCCATGACAACAGTTCCTCTCCATCTACACCTCCTGACGCCCCCATGACAACAGCTCCCCTCCATCTACACCTCCTGACCCCCCCAATGACAACAGTTCCTCTCCATCTACACCTCCTGACACCCCCAATGACAACAGTTCCCCTCCATCTACACCTCCTGACCCCCCATGACAACAGTTCCTCTCCATCTACACCTCCTGACCCCCCCATGACAACAGCTCCCCTCCATCTACACCTCCTGACTCACCAATGACAACAGTTCCTCTGCATCTACACCTCCTGACCCCCCCAATGAGAACAGTTCCTCTCCATCTACACCTCCTGACACCCCCAATGACAACAGTTCCTCTCCATCTACACCTCCTGACCCCCAATGACAAGATTTCCTCTACATCTACACCTCCTGACCCCCCAATGACAACAGTTCCTCTCCATCTACACTTCCTGACCCCCCCATGACAACAGTTCTTCTCCATCTACACCTCCTGACCCCCAATGACAAAATTTCCTCTACATCTACACCTCCTGACACCCCAATGACAACAGATCCTCTCCATCTACACCTCCTGACTCCCCAATGACAACAGTTCCCCTCCATCTACACCTCCTGACACCCCCAATGACAACAGTTCCTCTCCATCTACACCTCCTGACACCCCCAATGACAACAGTTCCTCTCCATCTACACCTCCTGACCCCCAATGACAACATTTCCTCAACATCTACACCTCCTGACCCCCCATGACAACAGTTCTTCTCCAACTACACCACCTGACCCCGCATGACAACAGTTCCTCTCCATCTACAGATCCTGACCCCCCCAATGACAACAGTTCCTCTCCATCTACACCTCCTGAACTCCCCATGACAACCGTTCCACTCCATCTACAGCTCCTTACACACCCAATGACAACAGTTCCTCTCCATCTACACTTCCTGACACACCCAGTGACAACAGTTCCTCTCCTTTTACACCTCCTGACCCCCCCCATGCCAGTTCCTCTCCATCTACACCTCCTGACCCCCAATGACAACAGTTCTTCTCCAAATACACCACCTGTCCCCCCATGACAACAGTTCCTCTCCATCTACACCTCCTGACCCCCCATGACAACAGTTCCTCTCCATCTACACCTCCTGACCCCCCATGACAACAGCTCCCCTCCATCTACACCTCCTGACACCCCCAATGAGAAAAGTTCCTCTCCATCTACACCTCCTGACTCCCCGAATGACAACAGTTCCTCTCCATCTACACCTCCTGACTCCCCGAATGACAACAGTTCCTCTCCATCTACACCCCCTGACTCCCCGAATGACAACAGTTCCTCTCCATCTACACCTCCTGACCCCCCCATGACAACAGATCCCCTCCATCTACACCTCCTGACCCCCCAATGACAACAGTTCCTCTCCATCTACACCTCCTGACACCCCCAATGACAACAGTTCCCCTCCATCTACACCTCCTGACCCCCCATGACAACAGTTCCTCTCCATCTACACCTCCTGACCCCCCCATGACAACAGCTCCCCTCCATCTACACCTCCTGACTCACCAATGACAACAGTTCCTCTCCATCTACACCTCCTGACCCCCCCAATGAGAACAGTTCCTCTCCATCTACACCTCCTGACACCCCCAATGACAACAGTTCCTCTCCATCTACACCTCCTGACCCCCAATGACAAGATTTCCTCTACATCTACACCTCCTGACCCCCCAATGACAACAGTTCCTCTCCATCTACACTTCCTGACCCCCCCATGACAACAGTTCCTCTCCATCTACACCTCCTGACCCCCAATGACAAGATTTCCTCTACATCTACACCTCCTGACACCCCAATGACATCAGATCCTCTCCATCTACACCTCCTGACTCCCCAATGACAACAGTTCCCCTCCATCTACACCTCCTGACACCCCCAATGACAACAGTTCCTCTCCATCTACACCTCCTGACTCCCCAATGACAACAGTTCCTCTCCATCTACACCTCCTGACACCCCCAATGACAACAGTTCCTCTCGATCTACACCTCCTGACCCCCAATGACAACATTTCCTCTACATCTACACCTCCTGACCCCCCCATGACAACAGTTCCTCTCCATCTACACCTCCTGACCCCCCATGACATCTGTTCTTCTCCAACTACACCACCTGACCCCGCATGACAACAGTTCCTCTCCATCTACACCTCCTGAACCCCCCATGACAACCGTTCCACTCAATCTACAGCTCCTTACACCCCAATGACAACAGTTCCTCTCCATCTACACTTCCTGACACACCCAGTGACAACAGTTCCTCTCCTTTTACACCTCCTGACCCCCCCCCATGCCAGTTCCTCTCCATCTACACCTCCTGATCCCCAATGACAACAGTTCTTCTCCAACTACACCACCTGACCCCCCATGACAATAGTTCCCCTCCATCTACACCTCCTGACCCCCCATGACAACAGTTCCTCTCCATCTACACCTCCTGACCCCCCATGACAACAGCTCCCCTCCATCTACACCTCCTGACACCCCCAATGAGAAAAGTTCCTCTCCATCTACACCTCCTGACTCCCCGAATGACAACAGTTCCTCTCCATCTACACCTCCTGACTCCCCGAATGACAACAGTTCCTCTCCATCTACACCTCCTGACCCCCAATGACAACATTTCCTCTACATCTACACCTCCTGACCCCCCAATGACAACAGTTCCTCTCCATCTACACCTCCTGACCCCGAATGACAACAGTTCCTCTCCAACTACACCACCTGACCCCCCCAATGACAACAGTTCCTCTCTATCTACACCTCCTGACCCCCCATGACAACAGTTCATCTCCAACTACACCACCTGACCCCGCATGACAACAGTTCCTCTCCATCTACAGCTCCTGAACCCCCCCCAATGACAACAGTTCCTCTCCATCTACAGCTCCTGACCCCCCCAATGACAACAGTTCCTCTCCATCTACACCTCCTGACACTCCCAAAGACAACAGATCCTCTCCATCTCACCTCCTTACTGCACAATGAGAACAGTTCCTCTCCATCTACACTTCCTGACCCCCCTAATGACAACAGTTCCTCTCCATCTACACCTCCTGACCCCCAATGACAACATTTCCTCTACATCTACACCTCCTGACCCCCCAATGACAACAGTTCCTCTCCATCTACACCTCCTGACCCCGAATGACAACAGTTCCTCTCCAACTACACCACCTGACCCCCCATGACAACAGTTCCTCTCCATCTACACCTCCTGACCCCCCATGACAACAGTTCATCTCCAACTACACCACCTGACCCCGCATGACAACAGTTCCTCTCCATCTACAGCTCCTGACCCCCCCAATGACAACAGTTCCTCTCCATCTACACCTCCTGACACTCCCAAAGACAACAGATCCTCTCCATCTCACCTCCTGACTCCCCAATGAGAACAGTTCCTCTCCATCTACACTTCCTGACCCCCCTAATGAGAACATTTCCTTTCCATCTACACCTCCTGAGCCCTCCAATGACATCAGTTCCTCTCCATCTACACCTCCTGACCCCCCAATGACAACAGTTCCTCTCCATGTACACCTCCTGAACCCCTAATGACAACAGTTCCTCTCCATCTACACCTGAACCCATAATGACAACAGTTCCTCTCCATCTACACCTCCTGACACCCCCAATGACAACAGTTCCTCTCGATCTACACCTCCTGACCCCCCCATGACAACAGTTCCTCTCCATCTACACTTCCTGACCCCCCCATGACAACAGTTCCTCTCCATCTACACCTCCTGACCCCCAATGACAAGATTTCCTCTACATCTACACCTCCTGACACCCCAATGACATCAGATCCTCTCCATCTACACCTCCTGACTCCCCAATGACAACAGTTCCCCTCCATCTACACCTCCTGACACCCCCAATGACAACAGTTCCTCTCCATCTACACCTCCTGACTCCCCAATGACAACAGTTCCTCTCCATCTACACCTCCTGACACCCCCAATGACAACAGTTCCTCTCGATCTACACCTCCTGACCCCCAATGACAACATTTCCTCTACATCTACACCTCCTGACCCCCCCATGACAACAGTTCCTCTCCATCTACACCTCCTGACCCCCCATGACATCTGTTCTTCTCCAACTACACCACCTGACCCCGCATGACAACAGTTCCTCTCCATCTACACCTCCTGAACCCCCCATGACAACCGTTCCACTCAATCTACAGCTCCTTACACCCCAATGACAACAGTTCCTCTCCATCTACACTTCCTGACACACCCAGTGACAACAGTTCCTCTCCTTTTACACCTCCTGACCCCCCCCCATGCCAGTTCCTCTCCATCTACACCTCCTGATCCCCAATGACAACAGTTCTTCTCCAACTACACCACCTGACCCCCCATGACAATAGTTCCCCTCCATCTACACCTCCTGACCCCCCATGACAACAGTTCCTCTCCATCTACACCTCCTGACCCCCCATGACAACAGCTCCCCTCCATCTACACCTCCTGACACCCCCAATGAGAAAAGTTCCTCTCCATCTACACCTCCTGACTCCCCGAATGACAACAGTTCCTCTCCATCTACACCTCCTGACTCCCCGAATGACAACAGTTCCTCTCCATCTACACCTCCTGACTCCCCGAATGACAACAGTTCCTCTCCATCTACACCTCCTGACCCCCAATGACAACATTTCCTCTACATCTACACCTCCTGACCCCCCAATGACAACAGTTCCTCTCCATCTACACCTCCTGACCCCGAATGACAACAGTTCCTCTCCAACTACACCACCTGACCCCCCCAATGACAACAGTTCCTCTCTATCTACACCTCCTGACCCCCCATGACAACAGTTCATCTCCAACTACACCACCTGACCCCGCATGACAACAGTTCCTCTCCATCTACAGCTCCTGAACCCCCCCCAATGACAACAGTTCCTCTCCATCTACAGCTCCTGACCCCCCCAATGACAACAGTTCCTCTCCATCTACACCTCCTGACACTCCCAAAGACAACAGATCCTCTCCATCTCACCTCCTTACTGCACAATGAGAACAGTTCCTCTCCATCTACACTTCCTGACCCCCCTAATGACAACAGTTCCTCTCCATCTACACCTCCTGACCCCCAATGACAACATTTCCTCTACATCTACACCTCCTGACCCCCCAATGACAACAGTTCCTCTCCATCTACACCTCCTGACCCCGAATGACAACAGTTCCTCTCCAACTACACCACCTGACCCCCCATGACAACAGTTCCTCTCCATCTACACCTCCTGACCCCCCATGACAACAGTTCATCTCCAACTACACCACCTGACCCCGCATGACAACAGTTCCTCTCCATCTACAGCTCCTGACCCCCCCAATGACAACAGTTCCTCTCCATCTACACCTCCTGACACTCCCAAAGACAACAGATCCTCTCCATCTCACCTCCTGACTCCCCAATGAGAACAGTTCCTCTCCATCTACACTTCCTGACCCCCCTAATGAGAACATTTCCTTTCCATCTACACCTCCTGAGCCCTCCAATGACATCAGTTCCTCTCCATCTACACCTCCTGACCCCCCAATGACAACAGTTCCTCTCCATGTACACCTCCTGAACCCCTAATGACAACAGTTCCTCTCCATCTACACCTGAACCCATAATGACAACAGTTCCTCTCCATCTACACCTCCTGACACCCCCAATGACAACAGTTCCTCTCGATCTACACCTCCTGACCCCCCCATGACAACAGTTCCTCTCCATCTACACCTCCTGACCCCCCATGACAAAAGCTCCCCTCCATCTACACCTCCTGACCCACCAATGACAACAGTTCCTCTCCATCTACACCTCCTGACCCCCCATGACAACAGTTCCTCTCCATCTACACCTCCTGACCCCGAATGACAACAGTTCCTCTCCATCTACACCTCCTGACCCCCCATGACAACAGTTCTTCTCCAACTACACCACCTGACCCCGCATGACAACAGTTCCTCTCCATCTACAGCTCCTGACCCCCCCAATGACAACAGTTCCTCTCCATCTACACCTCCTGACCCCCCATGACAACATTTCCTCTACATCTACACCTCCTGACCCCCCAATGACAACAGTTCCTCTGCATCTACACCTCCTGACCCCGAATGACAACAGTTCCTCTCCATCTACACCTCCTGACACTCCCAAAGACAACAGATCCTCTCCATCTCACCTCCTGACTCCCCAATGAGAACAGTTCCTCTCCAACTACACTTCCTGACCCCCCTAATGAGAACATTTCATTTCCATCTACACCTCCTGAGCCCTCCAATGACAACAGTTCCTCTCCATCTACACCTCCTGACCCCCCAATGACAACAGTTCCTCTCCATCTACACCTCCTGAACCCCTAATGACAACAGTTCCTCTCCATCTACACCTGAACCCATAATGACAACAGTTCCTCTCCATCTACACCTCCTGACACCCCCAATGACAACAGTTCCTCTCGATCTACACCTCCTGACCCCCCCATGACAACAGTTCCTCTCCATCTACACCTCCTGACCCCCCATGACAAAAGCTCCCCTCCATCTACACCTCCTGACCCACCAATGACAACAGTTCCTCTCCATCTACACCTCCTGACCCCCCATGACAACAGTTCCTCTCCATCTACACCTCCTGACCCCCCATGACAAAAGCTCCCCTCCATCTACACATCCTGACACCATCCAATGACAACAGTTCCTCTCCATCTACACCTCCTGACCCCCCCAATGACAACAGTTCCTCTACATCTACACCTTCTGACCCCCTAATGACAACAGTTCCTCTCCATCTACACCTCCTGACACCCCAATGACAACAGTTCCTCTCCATCTACACTTCCTGACACCCCCAATGACAACAGTTCCTCTCCATCTACACCTCCTGGACCCCCCAATGACAACAGTTCCTCTCCATCGACACCTCCTGACCCCCCATGACAACAGTTCCTCTCCATCTACACCTCCTGACCCCCCCATGACAACAGCTCCCCTCCATCTACACCTCCTGACTCACCAATGACAACAGTTCCTCTCCATCTACACCTCCTAACCCCCCCAATGAGAACAGTTCCTCTCCATCTACACCTCCTGACACCCCCAATGACAACAGTTCCTCTCCATCTACACCTCCTGACCCCCAATGACAAGATTTCCTCTACATCTACACCTCCTGACCCCCCAATGACAACAGTTCCTCTCCATCTACACTTCCTGACCCCACCATGACAACAGTTCCTCTCCATCTACACCTCCTGACCCCCAATGACAAAATTTCCTCTACATCTACACCTCCTGACACCCCAATGACAACAGATCCTCTCCATCTACACCTCCTGACTCCCCAATGACAACAGTTCCCCTCCATCTACAACTCCTGACACCCCCAATGACAACAGTTCCTCTCCATCTACACCTCCTGACACCCCCAATGACAACAGTTCCTCTCCATCTACACCTCCTGACCCCCAATGACAACATTTCCTCTACATCTACACCTCCTGACCCCCCATGACAACAGTTCTTCTCCAACTACACCACCTGACCCCGCATGACAACAGTTCCTCTCCATCTACAGCTCCTGACCCCCCCAATGACAACAGTTCCTCTCCATCTACACCTCCTGAACCCCCCATGACAACCGTTCCACTCCATCTACAGCTCCTTACACCCCAATGACGACAGTTCCTCTCCATCTACACTTCCTGACACACCCAGTGACAACAGTTCCTCTCCTTTTACACCTCCTGACCCCCCCATGCCAGTTCCTCTCCATCTACACCTCCTGACCCCCAATGACAACAGTTCTTCTCCAAATACACCACCTGTCCCCGCATGACAACAGTTCCCCTCCATCTACACCTCCTGACCCCCCATGACAACAGTTCCTCTCCATCTACACCTCCTGACCCCCCATGACTACAGCTCCCCTCCATCTACACCTCCTGACACCCCCAATGAGAAAAGTTCCTCTCCATCTACACCTCCTGACTCCCCGAATGACAACAGTTCCTCTCCATCTACACCTCCTGACTCCCCGAATGACAACAGTTCCTCTCCATCTACACCTCCTGACTCCCCGAATGACAACAGTTCCTCTCCATCTACACCTCCTGACCCCCCCATGACAACAGATCCCCTCTATCTACACCTCCTGACCCCCCAATGACAACAGTTCCTCTCCATCTACACCTCCTGACACCCCCAATGACAACAGTTCCCCTCCATCTACACCTCCTGACCCCCCATGACAACAGTTCCTCTCCATCTACACCTCCTGACCCCCCCATGACAACAGCTCCCCTCCATCTACACCTCCTGACTCACCAATGACAACAGTTCCTCTCCATCTACACCTCCTGACCCCCCCAATGAGAACAGTTCCTCTACATCTACACCTCCTGACCCCCAATGACAAGATTTCCTCTACATCTACACCTCCTGACCCCCCAATGACAACAGTTCCTCTCCATCTACACTTCCTGACCCCCCCATGACAACAGTTCCTCTCCATCTACACCTCCTGACCCCCAATGACAAGATTTCCTCTACATCTACACCTCCTGACACCCCAATGACATCAGATCCTCTCCATCTACACCTCCTGACTCCCCAATGACAACAGTTCCCCTCCATCTACACCTCCTGACACCCCCAATGACAACAGTTCCTCTCCATCTACACCTCCTGACTCCCCAATGACAACAGTTCCCCTCCATCTACACCTCCTGACACCCCCAATGACAACAGTTCCTCTCCATCTACACCTCCTGACCCCCAATGACAACATTTCCTCTCCATCTACACTTCCTGACACACCCAGTGACAACAGTTCCTCTCCTTTTACACCTCCTGACCCCCCCCATGCCAGTTCCTCTCCATCTACACCTCCTGACCCCCCAATGACAACAGTTCCTCTCTATCTACACCTCCTGACCCCCCATGACAACAGTTCATCTCCAACTACACCACCTGACCCCGCATGACAACAGTTCCTCTCCATCTACAGCTCCTGAACCCCCCCCAATGACAACAGTTCCTCTCCATCTACAGCTCCTGACCCCCCCAATGACAACAGTTCCTCTCCATCTACACCTCCTGACACTCCCAAAGACAACAGATCCTCTCCATCTCACCTCCTTACTGCACAATGAGAACAGTTCCTCTCCATCTACACTTCCTGACCCCCCTAATGACAACAGTTCCTCTCCATCTACACCTCCTGACCCCCAATGACAACATTTCCTCTACATCTACACCTCCTGACCCCCCAATGACAACAGTTCCTCTCCATCTACACCTCCTGACCCCGAATGACAACAGTTCCTCTCCAACTACACCACCTGACCCCCCATGACAACAGTTCCTCTCCATCTACACCTCCTGACCCCCCATGACAACAGTTCATCTCCAACTACACCACCTGACCCCGCATGACAACAGTTCCTCTCCATCTACAGCTCCTGACCCCCCCAATGACAACAGTTCCTCTCCATCTACACCTCCTGACACTCCCAAAGACAACAGATCCTCTCCATCTCACCTCCTGACTCCCCAATGAGAACAGTTCCTCTCCATCTACACTTCCTGACCCCCCTAATGAGAACATTTCCTTTCCATCTACACCTCCTGAGCCCTCCAATGACATCAGTTCCTCTCCATCTACACCTCCTGACCCCCCAATGACAACAGTTCCTCTCCATGTACACCTCCTGAACCCCTAATGACAACAGTTCCTCTCCATCTACACCTGAACCCATAATGACAACAGTTCCTCTCCATCTACACCTCCTGACACCCCCAATGACAACAGTTCCTCTCGATCTACACCTCCTGACCCCCCCATGACAACAGTTCCTCTCCATCTACACCTCCTGACCCCCCATGACAAAAGCTCCCCTCCATCTACACCTCCTGACCCACCAATGACAACAGTTCCTCTCCATCTACACCTCCTGACCCCCCATGACAACAGTTCCTCTCCATCTACACCTCCTGACCCCGAATGACAACAGTTCCTCTCCATCTACACCTCCTGACCCCCCATGACAACAGTTCTTCTCCAACTACACCACCTGACCCCGCATGACAACAGTTCCTCTCCATCTACAGCTCCTGACCCCCCCAATGACAACAGTTCCTCTCCATCTACACCTCCTGACCCCCCATGACAACATTTCCTCTACATCTACACCTCCTGACCCCCCAATGACAACAGTTCCTCTGCATCTACACCTCCTGACCCCGAATGACAACAGTTCCTCTCCATCTACACCTCCTGACACTCCCAAAGACAACAGATCCTCTCCATCTCACCTCCTGACTCCCCAATGAGAACAGTTCCTCTCCAACTACACTTCCTGACCCCCCTAATGAGAACATTTCATTTCCATCTACACCTCCTGAGCCCTCCAATGACAACAGTTCCTCTCCATCTACACCTCCTGACCCCCCAATGACAACAGTTCCTCTCCATCTACACCTCCTGAACCCCTAATGACAACAGTTCCTCTCCATCTACACCTGAACCCATAATGACAACAGTTCCTCTCCATCTACACCTCCTGACACCCCCAATGACAACAGTTCCTCTCGATCTACACCTCCTGACCCCCCCATGACAACAGTTCCTCTCCATCTACACCTCCTGACCCCCCATGACAAAAGCTCCCCTCCATCTACACCTCCTGACCCACCAATGACAACAGTTCCTCTCCATCTACACCTCCTGACCCCCCATGACAACAGTTCCTCTCCATCTACACCTCCTGACCCCCCATGACAAAAGCTCCCCTCCATCTACACATCCTGACACCATCCAATGACAACAGTTCCTCTCCATCTACACCTCCTGACCCCCCCAATGACAACAGTTCCTCTACATCTACACCTTCTGACCCCCTAATGACAACAGTTCCTCTCCATCTACACCTCCTGACACCCCAATGACAACAGTTCCTCTCCATCTACACTTCCTGACACCCCCAATGACAACAGTTCCTCTCCATCTACACCTCCTGGACCCCCCAATGACAACAGTTCCTCTCCATCGACACCTCCTGACCCCCCATGACAACAGTTCCTCTCCATCTACACCTCCTGACCCCCCCATGACAACAGCTCCCCTCCATCTACACCTCCTGACTCACCAATGACAACAGTTCCTCTCCATCTACACCTCCTAACCCCCCCAATGAGAACAGTTCCTCTCCATCTACACCTCCTGACACCCCCAATGACAACAGTTCCTCTCCATCTACACCTCCTGACCCCCAATGACAAGATTTCCTCTACATCTACACCTCCTGACCCCCCAATGACAACAGTTCCTCTCCATCTACACTTCCTGACCCCACCATGACAACAGTTCCTCTCCATCTACACCTCCTGACCCCCAATGACAAAATTTCCTCTACATCTACACCTCCTGACACCCCAATGACAACAGATCCTCTCCATCTACACCTCCTGACTCCCCAATGACAACAGTTCCCCTCCATCTACAACTCCTGACACCCCCAATGACAACAGTTCCTCTCCATCTACACCTCCTGACACCCCCAATGACAACAGTTCCTCTCCATCTACACCTCCTGACCCCCAATGACAACATTTCCTCTACATCTACACCTCCTGACCCCCCATGACAACAGTTCTTCTCCAACTACACCACCTGACCCCGCATGACAACAGTTCCTCTCCATCTACAGCTCCTGACCCCCCCAATGACAACAGTTCCTCTCCATCTACACCTCCTGAACCCCCCATGACAACCGTTCCACTCCATCTACAGCTCCTTACACCCCAATGACGACAGTTCCTCTCCATCTACACTTCCTGACACACCCAGTGACAACAGTTCCTCTCCTTTTACACCTCCTGACCCCCCCATGCCAGTTCCTCTCCATCTACACCTCCTGACCCCCAATGACAACAGTTCTTCTCCAAATACACCACCTGTCCCCGCATGACAACAGTTCCCCTCCATCTACACCTCCTGACCCCCCATGACAACAGTTCCTCTCCATCTACACCTCCTGACCCCCCATGACTACAGCTCCCCTCCATCTACACCTCCTGACACCCCCAATGAGAAAAGTTCCTCTCCATCTACACCTCCTGACTCCCCGAATGACAACAGTTCCTCTCCATCTACACCTCCTGACTCCCCGAATGACAACAGTTCCTCTCCATCTACACCTCCTGACTCCCCGAATGACAACAGTTCCACTCCATCTACACCTCCTGACCCCCCCATGACAACAGATCCCCTCTATCTACACCTCCTGACCCCCCAATGACAACAGTTCCTCTCCATCTACACCTCCTGACACCCCCAATGACAACAGTTCCCCTCCATCTACACCTCCTGACCCCCCATGACAACAGTTCCTCTCCATCTACACCTCCTGACCCCCCCATGACAACAGCTCCCCTCCATCTACACCTCCTGACTCACCAATGACAACAGTTCCTCTCCATCTACACCTCCTGACCCCCCCAATGAGAACAGTTCCTCTACATCTACACCTCCTGACCCCCAATGACAAGATTTCCTCTACATCTACACCTCCTGACCCCCCAATGACAACAGTTCCTCTCCATCTACACTTCCTGACCCCCCCATGACAACAGTTCCTCTCCATCTACACCTCCTGACCCCCAATGACAAGATTTCCTCTACATCTACACCTCCTGACACCCCAATGACATCAGATCCTCTCCATCTACACCTCCTGACTCCCCAATGACAACAGTTCCCCTCCATCTACACCTCCTGACACCCCCAATGACAACAGTTCCTCTCCATCTACACCTCCTGACTCCCCAATGACAACAGTTCCCCTCCATCTACACCTCCTGACACCCCCAATGACAACAGTTCCTCTCCATCTACACCTCCTGACCCCCAATGACAACATTTCCTCTCCATCTACACTTCCTGACACACCCAGTGACAACAGTTCCTCTCCTTTTACACCTCCTGACCCCCCCCATGCCAGTTCCTCTCCATCTACACCTCCTGACCCCCAATGACAACAGTTCTTCTCCAACTACACCACCTGACCCCCCATGACAATAGTTCCCCTCCATTTACACCTCCTGACCCCCCATGACAACATTTCCTCTCCATCTACACCTCCTGACCCCCCCAATGAGAACAGTTCCCCTCCATCTACACCTCCTGACACCCCCAATGAGAAAAGTTCCTCTCCATCTACACCTACTGACTCCCCGAATGACAACAGTTCCTCTCCATCTACACCTCCTGACTCCCCGAATGAGAACCGTTCCTCTCCATCTACACCTCCTGACTCCCCCAATGAGAAAAGTTCCTCTCCATCTACACCTCCTGACTCCCCGAATGACAACAGTTCCTCTCCATCTACACCTCCTGACTCCCCGAATGAGAACCGTTCCTCTCCATCTACACCTCCTGACTCCCCGAATGACAATAGTTACTCTCCATCTACACCTCCTGACCCCGAATGACAACAGTTCCTCTCCAACTACACCACCTGACCCCCCCAATGACAACAGTTCCTCTCCATCTACACCTCCTGACCCCCCATGACAACAGTTAATCTCCAACTACACCACCTGAACCGGATGACAACAGTTCCTCTCCATCTACAGCTCCTGACCCCCCCCCAATGACAACAGTTCCTCTCCATCTACACCTCCTGACCCCGCATGACAACAGTTCCTCTCCATCTACAGCTCCTGACCCCCCCAATGACAACAGTTCCTCTCCATCTACACCTCCTGACACTCCCAAAGACAACAGATCCTCTCCATCTCACCTCCTTACTGCCCAATGAGAACAGTTCCTCTCCATCTACACTTCCTGACCCCCCTAATGACAACAGTTCCACTCCATCTACACCTCCTGACCCCCAATGACAACATTTCCTCTACATCTACACCTCCTGACCCCCCAATGACAACAGTTCCTCTCCATCTACACCTCCTGACCCCGAATGACAACAGTTCCTCTCCAACTACACCACCTGACCCCCCATGACAACAGTTCCTCTCCATCTACACCTCCTGACCCCCCATGACAACAGTTCATCTCCAACTACACCACCTGACCCCGCATGACAACAGTTCCTTTCCATCTACAGCTCCTGACCCCCCCAATGACAACAGTTCCTCTCCATCTACACCTCCTGACACTCCCAAAGACAACAGATCCTCTCCATCTCACCTCCTGACTCCCCAATGAGAACAGTTCCTCTCCATCTACACTTCCTGACCCCCCTAATGAGAACATTTCCTTTCCATCTACACCTCCTGAGCCCTCCAATGACAACAGTTCCTCTCCATCTACACCTCCTGACCCCCCAATGACAACAGTTCCTCTCCATCTACACCTCCTGAACCCCTAATGACAACAGTTCCTCTCCATCTACACCTGAACCCATAATGACAACAGTTCCTCTCCATCTACACCTCCTGACACCCCCAATGACAACAGTTCCTCTCGATCTACACCTCCTGACCCCCCCATGACAACAGTTCCTCTCCATCTACAACTCCTGACCCCCCATGACAAAAGCTCCCCTCCATCTACACCTCCTGACCCACCAATGACAACAGTTCCTCTCCATCTACACCTCCTGACCCCCCATGACAACAGTTCCTCTCCATCTACACCTCCTGACCCCCCCATGACAACAGCTCCCCTCCATCTACACCTCCTGACTCACCAATGACAACAGTTCCTCTCCATCTACACCTCCTGACCCCCCCAATGAGAACAGTTCCTCTACATCTACACCTCCTGACCCCCAATGACAAGATTTCCTCTACATCTACACCTCCTGACCCCCCAATGACAACAGTTCCTCTCCATCTACACTTCCTGACCCCCCCATGACAACAGTTCCTCTCCATCTACACCTCCTGACCCCCAATGACAAGATTTCCTCTACATCTACACCTCCTGACACCCCAATGACATCAGATCCTCTCCATCTACACCTCCTGACTCCCCAATGACAACAGTTCCCCTCCATCTACACCTCCTGACACCCCCAATGACAACAGTTCCTCTCCATCTACACCTCCTGACTCCCCAATGACAACAGTTCCCCTCCATCTACACCTCCTGACACCCCCAATGACAACAGTTCCTCTCCATCTACACCTCCTGACCCCCAATGACAACATTTCCTCTCCATCTACACTTCCTGACACACCCAGTGACAACAGTTCCTCTCCTTTTACACCTCCTGACCCCCCCCATGCCAGTTCCTCTCCATCTACACCTCCTGACCCCCAATGACAACAGTTCTTCTCCAACTACACCACCTGACCCCCCATGACAATAGTTCCCCTCCATTTACACCTCCTGACCCCCCCATGACAACATTTCCTCTCCATCTACACCTCCTGACCCCCCCAATGAGAACAGTTCCCCTCCATCTACACCTCCTGACACCCCCAATGAGAAAAGTTCCTCTCCATCTACACCTACTGACTCCCCGAATGACAACAGTTCCTCTCCATCTACACCTCCTGACTCCCCGAATGAGAACCGTTCCTCTCCATCTACACCTCCTGACTCCCCCAATGAGAAAAGTTCCTCTCCATCTACACCTCCTGACTCCCCGAATGACAACAGTTCCTCTCCATCTACACCTCCTGACTCCCCGAATGAGAACCGTTCCTCTCCATCTACACCTCCTGACTCCCCGAATGACAATAGTTACTCTCCATCTACACCTCCTGACCCCGAATGACAACAGTTCCTCTCCAACTACACCACCTGACCCCCCCAATGACAACAGTTCCTCTCCATCTACACCTCCTGACCCCCCATGACAACAGTTAATCTCCAACTACACCACCTGAACCGGATGACAACAGTTCCTCTCCATCTACAGCTCCTGACCCCCCCCCAATGACAACAGTTCCTCTCCATCTACACCTCCTGACCCCGCATGACAACAGTTCCTCTCCATCTACAGCTCCTGACCCCCCCAATGACAACAGTTCCTCTCCATCTACACCTCCTGACACTCCCAAAGACAACAGATCCTCTCCATCTCACCTCCTTACTGCCCAATGAGAACAGTTCCTCTCCATCTACACTTCCTGACCCCCCTAATGACAACAGTTCCACTCCATCTACACCTCCTGACCCCCAATGACAACATTTCCTCTACATCTACACCTCCTGACCCCCCAATGACAACAGTTCCTCTCCATCTACACCTCCTGACCCCGAATGACAACAGTTCCTCTCCAACTACACCACCTGACCCCCCATGACAACAGTTCCTCTCCATCTACACCTCCTGACCCCCCATGACAACAGTTCATCTCCAACTACACCACCTGACCCCGCATGACAACAGTTCCTTTCCATCTACAGCTCCTGACCCCCCCAATGACAACAGTTCCTCTCCATCTACACCTCCTGACACTCCCAAAGACAACAGATCCTCTCCATCTCACCTCCTGACTCCCCAATGAGAACAGTTCCTCTCCATCTACACTTCCTGACCCCCCTAATGAGAACATTTCCTTTCCATCTACACCTCCTGAGCCCTCCAATGACAACAGTTCCTCTCCATCTACACCTCCTGACCCCCCAATGACAACAGTTCCTCTCCATCTACACCTCCTGAACCCCTAATGACAACAGTTCCTCTCCATCTACACCTGAACCCATAATGACAACAGTTCCTCTCCATCTACACCTCCTGACACCCCCAATGACAACAGTTCCTCTCGATCTACACCTCCTGACCCCCCCATGACAACAGTTCCTCTCCATCTACAACTCCTGACCCCCCATGACAAAAGCTCCCCTCCATCTACACCTCCTGACCCACCAATGACAACAGTTCCTCTCCATCTACACCTCCTGACCCCCCATGACAACTGTTCCTCTCCATCTACACCTCCTGACCCCCCCATGACAACAGCTCCCCTCCATCTACACCTCCTGACCCCCCAATGACAACAGTTCCTCTCCATCTACACCTCCTGACACCCCCAATGACAACAGTTCCCCTCCATCTACACCTCCTGACCCCCCATGACAACAGTTCCTCTCCATCTACACCTCCTGACCCCCCCATGACAACAGCTCCCCTCCATCCACACCTCCTGACTCACCAATGACAACAGTTCCTCTCCATCTACACCTCCTGACCCCCCCAATGAGAACAGTTCCTCTCCTTCTACACCTCCTGACACCCCCAATGACAACAGTTCCTCTCCATCTACACCTCCTGACCCCCAATGACAAGATTTCCTCTACATCTACACCTCCTGACCCCCCAATGACAACAGTTCCTCTCCATCTACACTTCCTGACCCCCCCATGACAACAGCTCCCCTCCATCTACACCTCCTGACACCCACAATGAGAAAAGTTCCTCTCCATCTACACCTCCTGACTCCCCGAATGACAACAGTTCCTCTCCATCTACACCTCCTGACTCCCCGAATGACAACAGTTCCTCTCCATCTACACCTCCTGACTCCCCGAATGACAACAGTTCCTCTCCATCTACACCTCCTGACCCCCCCATGACAACAGATCCCCTCCATCTACACCTCCTGACCCCCCAATGACAACAGTTCCTCTCCATCTACACCTCCTGACACCCCCAATGACAACAGTTCCCCTCCATCTACACCTCCTGACCCCCCATGACAACAGTTCCTCTCCATCTACACCTCCTGACCCCCCCATGACAACAGCTCCCCTCCATCTACACCTCCTGACTCACCAATGACAACAGTTCCTCTCCATCTACACCTCCTGACCCCCCCAATGAGAACAGTTCCTCTACATCTACACCTCCTGACCCCCAATGACAAGATTTCCTCTACATCTACACCTCCTGACCCCCCAATGACAACAGTTCCTCTCCATCTACACTTCCTGACCCCCCCATGACAACAGTTCCTCTCCATCTACACCTCCTGACCCCCAATGACAAGATTTCCTCTACATCTACACCTCCTGACACCCCAATGACATCAGATCCTCTCCATCTACACCTCCTGACTCCCCAATGACAACAGTTCCCCTCCATCTACACCTCCTGACACCCCCAATGACAACAGTTCCTCTCCATCTACACCTCCTGACTCCCCAATGACAACTGTTCCCCTCCATCTACACCTCCTGACACCCCCAATGACAACAGTTCCTCTCCATCTACACCTCCTGACCCCCAATGACAACATTTCCTCTCCATCTACACTTCCTGACACACCCAGTGACAACAGTTCCTCTCCTTTTACACCTCCTGACCCCCCCCATGCCAGTTCCTCTCCATCTACACCTCCTGACCCCCAATGACAACAGTTCTTCTCCAACTACACCACCTGACCCCCCATGACAATAGTTCCCCTCCATTTACACCTCCTGACCCCCCATGACAACAGTTCCTCTCCATCTACACCTCCTGACCCCCCCAATGAGAACAGTTCCCCTCCATCTACACCTCCTGACACCCCCAATGAGAAAAGTTCCTCTCCATCTACACCTCCTGACTCCCCGAATGACAACAGTTCCTCTCCATCTACACCTCCTGACTCCCCGAATGAGAACAGTTCCTCTCCATCTACACCTCCTGACTCCCCGAATGACAACAGTTCCTCTCCATCTACACCTCCTGACCCCCAATGACAACATTTCCTCTACATCTACACCTCCTGACCCCCCAATGACAATAGTTACTCTCCATCTACACCTCCTGACCCCGAATGACAACAGTTCCTCTCCAACTACACCACCTGACCCCCCCAATGACAACAGTTCCTCTCCATCTACACCTCCTGACCCCCCATGACAACAGTTAATCTCCAACTACACCACCTGAACCGGATGACAACAGTTCCTCTCCATCTACAGCTCCTGACCCCCCCCCCAATGACAACAGTTCCTCTCCATCTACACCTCCTGACCCCGCATGACAACAGTTCCTCTCCATCTACAGCTCCTGACCCCCCCAATGACAACAGTTCCTCTCCATCTACACCTCCTGACACTCCCAAAGACAACAGATCCTCTCCATCTCACCTCCTTACTGCCCAATGAGAACAGTTCCTCTCCATCTACACTTCCTGACCCCCCTAATGACAACAGTTCCTCTCCATCTACACCTCCTGACCCCCAATGACAACATTTCCTCTACATCTACACCTCCTGACCCCCCAATGACAACAGTTCCTCTCCATCTACACCTCCTGACCCCGAATGACAACAGTTCCTCTCCAACTACACCACCTGACCCCCCCATGACAACAGTTCCTCTCCATCTACACCTCCTGACCCCCCATGACAACAGTTCATCTCCAACTACACCACCTGACCCCGCATGACCACAGTTCCTTTCCATCTACAGCTCCTGACCCCCCCAATGACAACAGTTCCTCTCCATCTACACCTCCTGACACTCCCAAAGACAACAGATCCTCTCCATCTCACCTCCTGACTCCCCAATGAGAACAGTTCCTCTCCATCTACACTTCCTGACCCCCCTAATGAGAACATTTCCTTTCCATCTACACCTCCTGAGCCCTCCAATGACAACAGTTCCTCTCCATCTACACCTCCTGACCCCCCAATGACAACAGTTCCTCTCCATCTACACCTCCTGAACCCCTAATGACAACAGTTCCTCTCCATCTACACCTCCTGACACCCCCAATGACAACAGTTCCTCTCGATCTACACCTCCTGACCCCCCCATGACAACAGTTCCTCTCCATCTACAACTCCTGACCCCCCATGACAAAAGCTCCCCTCCATCTACACCTCCTGACCCACCAATGACAACAGTTCCTCTCCATCTACACCTCCTGACCCCCCATGACAACAGTTCCTCTCCATCTACACCTCCTGACCCCCCCATGACAACAGCTCCCCTCCATCTACACCTCCTGACCCCCCAATGACAACAGTTCCTCTCCATCTACACCTCCTGACACCCCCAATGACAACAGTTCCCCTCCATCTACACCTCCTGACCCCCCATGACAACAGTTCCTCTCCATCTACACCTCCTGACCCCCCCATGACAACAGCTCCCCTCCATCCACACCTCCTGACTCACCAATGACAACAGTTCCTCTCCATCTACACCTCCTGACCCCCCCAATGAGAACAGTTCCTCTCCTTCTACACCTCCTGACACCCCCAATGACAACAGTTCCTCTCCATCTACACCTCCTGACCCCCCATGACAACAGTTCATCTCCAACTACACCACCTGACCCCGCATGACAACAGTTCCTCTCCATCTACAGCTCCTGACACCCCCCCAATGACAACAGTTCCTCTCCATCTACACCTCCTGACACTCCCAAAGACAACAGATCCTCTCCATCTCACCTCCTGACACCCCCCCAATGACAACAGTTCCTCTCCATCTACACCTCCTGACACTCCCAAAGACAACAGATCCTCTCCATCTCACCTCCTGACTCCCCAATGAGAACAGTTCCTCTCCATCTACACTTCCTGACCCCCCTAATGAGAACATTTCCTTTCCATCTACACCTCCGGAGCCCTCCAATGACAACAGTTCCTCTCCATCTACACCTCCTGACCCCCCAATGACAACAGTTCCTCTCCATCTACACCTCCTGAACCCCTAATGACAACAGTTCCTCTCCATCTACACCTGAACCCATAATGACAACAGTTCCTCTCCATCTACACCTCCTGACACCCCCAATGACAACAGTTCCTCTCGATCTACACCTCCTGACCCCCCCATGACAACAGTTCCTCTCCATCTACAACTCCTGACCCCCCATGACAAAAGCTCCCCTCCATCTACACCTCCTGACCCACCAATGACAACAGTTCCTCTCCATCTACACCTCCTGACCCCCCATGACAACAGTTCCTCTCCATCTACACCTCCTGACCCCCCCATGACAACAGCTCCCCTCCATCTACACCTCCTGACCCCCCAATGACAACAGTTCCTCTCCATCTACACCTCCTGACACCCCCAATGACAACAGTTCCCCTCCATCTACACCTCCTGACCCCCCATGACAACAGTTCCTCTCCATCTACACCTCCTGACCCCCCCATGACAACAGCTCCCCTCCATCCACACCTCCTGACTCACCAATGACAACAGTTCCTCTCCATCTACACCTCCTGACCCCCCCAATGAGAACAGTTCCTCTCCTTCTACACCTCCTGACACCCCCAATGACAACAGTTCCTCTCCATCTACACCTCCTGACCCCCAATGACAAGATTTCCTCTACATCTACACCTCCTGATCCCCCAATGACAACAGTTCCTCTCCATCTACACTTCCTGACCCCCCCATGACAACAGTTCCTCTCCATCTACACCTCCTGAACCCCTAATGACAACAGTTCCTCTCCATCTACACCTGAACCCATAATGACAACAGTTCCTCTCCATCTACACCTCCTGACACCCCCAATGACAACAGTTCCTCTCGATCTACACCTCCTGACACCCCCATGACAACAGTTCCTCTCCATCTACAACTCCTGACCCCCCATGACAAAAGCTCCCCTCCATCTACACATCCTGACCCACCAATGACAACAGTTCCTCTCCATCTACACCTCCTGACCCCCCATGACAACAGTTCCTCTCCATCTACACCTCCTGACCCCCCCGTGACAACAGCTCCCCTCCATCTACACCTCCTGACCCCCCAATGACAACAGTTCCTCTCCATCTACACCTCCTGACACCCCCAATGACAACAGTTCCCCTCCATCTACACCTCCTGACCCCCCATGACAACAGTTCCTCTCCATCTACACCTCCTGACCCCCCCATGACAACAGCTCCCCTCCATCCACACCTCCTGACTCACCAATGACAACAGTTCCTCTCCATCTACACCTCCTGACCCCCCCAATGAGAACAGTTCCTCTCCTTCTACACCTCCTGACACCCCCAATGACAACAGTTCCTCTCCATCTACACCTCCTGACCCCCAATGACAAGATTTCCTCTACATCTACACCTCCTGACCCCCCAATGACAACAGTTCCTCTCCAGCTACACTTCCTGACCCCCCCATGACAACAGTTCCTCTCCATCTACACCTCCTGACCCCCAATGACAAGATTTCCTCTACATCTACACCTCCTGACACCCCAATGACAACAGATCCTCTCCATCTACACCTCCTGACTCCCCAATGACAACAGTTCCTCTCCATCTACACTTCCTGACACCCCCAATGACAACAGTTCCTCTCCATCTACAACTCCTGACCCCCCATGACAACAGTTCCTCTCCATCTACACCTCTTGACCCCCCCATGACAACAGCTCCCCTCCATCTACACCTCCTGACTCACCAATGACAACAGTTCCTCTCCATCTACACCTCCTGACCCCCCCAATGAGAACAGTTCCTCTCCATCTACACCTCCTGACACCCCCAATGACAACAGTTCCTCTCCATCTACACCTCCTGACCCCCAATGACAACATTTCCTCTACATCTACACCTCCTGACCCCCCAATGACAACAGTTCCTCTCCATCTACACCTCCTGACCCCGAATGACAACAGTTCCTCTCCATCTACACCTCCTGACCCCCCATGACAACAGTTCTTCTCCAACTACACCACCTGACCCCGCATGACAACAGTTCCACTCCATCTACAGCTCCTGACCCCCCCAATGACAACAGTTCCTCTCCATCTACACCTGCTGAACCCCCCATGACAACAGTTCCACTCCATCTACAGCTCCTTACACCCCAATGACAACAGTCCCTCTCCATCTACACTTCCTGACACACCCAGTGACAACAGTTCCTCTCCTTTTACACCTCCTGACCCCCCCCCATGCCAGTTCCTCTCCATCTACACCTCCTGACCCCCAATGACAACAGTTCTTCTCCAACTACACCACCTGACCCCCCATGACAACAGTTCCCCTCCATCTACACCTCCTGACCCCCCCAATGACAACAGTTCCTCTCCATCTACACCTCCTGAACCCCCCAATGACAACAGTTCCTCTCCATCTACACCTCCTGAACCCCCCAATGACAACAGTTCCTCTCCATCTACACCTCCTGAACCCATAATGACAACAGTTCCTCTCCATCTACACCTCCTGACACCCCGAATGACAACAGTTCCTCTCCATCTACTCCTCCTGACCCCCCCATGACAACAGTTCCTCTCCATCTACACCTCCTGACCCCCCATGACAAAAGCTCCCCTCCATCTACACCTCCTGACCCACCAATGACAACAGTTCCTCTCCATCTACACTTCCTGACACCCCCAATGACAACAGTTCCTCTCCATCTACACCTCCTGACCCCCCATGACAACAGTTCCTCTCCATCTACACCTCCTGACCCCCCCATGACAACAGCTCCCCTCCATCTACACCTCCTGACTCCCCAATGACAACAGTTCCTCTCCATCTACACCTCCTGACACCCCCAATGACAACAGTTCCCCTCCATCTACACCTCCTGACCCCCCATGACAACAGTTCCTCTCCATCTACACCTCCTGACCCCCCCATGACAACAGCTCCCCTCCATCTACACCTTCTGTCTCACCAATGACAACAGTTCCTCTCCATCTACACCTCCCGACCCCCCCAATGAGAACAGTTCCTCTCCATCTACACCTCCTGACACCCCCAATGACAACAGTTCCTCTCCATCTATACCTCCTGACCCCCAATGACAACATTTCCTCTACATCTACACCTCCTGACCCCCCAATGACAACAGTTCCTCTCCATCTACACCTCCTGACCCCGAATGACAACAGTTCCTCTCCATCTACACCTCCTGACCCCCCATGACAACAGTTCATCTCCAACTACACCACCTGACCCCCCCCAATGACAACAGTTCCTCTCCATCTACACCTCCTGACACCCCCAATGACAACAGTTCCCCTCCATCTACACCTCCTGACCCCCCATGACAACAGTTCCTCTCCATCTACACCTCCTGACCCCCCCATGACAACAGCTCCCCTCCATCTACACCTCCTGTCTCACCAATGTCAACAGTTCCTCTCCATCTACACCTCCCGCCCCCCCCCCAATGAGAACAGTTCCTCTCCATCTACACCTCCTGACACCCCCAATGACAACAGTTCCTCTCCATCTATACCTCCTGACCCCCAATGACAACATTTCCTCTACATCTACACCTCCTGACCCCCCAATGACAACAGTTCCTCTCCATCTACACCTCCTGACCCCGAATGACAACAGTTCCTCTCCATCTACACCTCCTGACCCCCCATGACAACAGTTCATCTCCAACTACACCACCTGACCCAGCATGACAACATTTCCTCTCCATCTACACCTCCTGACCCCCCCAATGACAACAGTTCCTCTCCATCTACACCTCCTGAACCCCCCATGACAACAGTTCCACTCCATCTACAGCTCCTTACACCCCAATGACAACAGTTCCTCTCCATCTACACTTCCTGACACACCCAGTGACAACAGTTCCTCTCCTTTTACACCTCCTGACCCCCCCCATGCCAGTTCCTCTCCATCTACACCTCCTGACCCCCAATGACAACAGTTCTTCTCCAACTACACCACCTGACCCCACATGACAACAGTTCCCCTCCATCTACACCTCCTGACCCCCCATGACAACAGTTCCTCTCCATCTACACCTCCTGACCCCCCATGACAACAGCTCCCCTCCATCTACACCTCCTGACACCCCCAATGAGAACAGTTCCTCTCCATCTACACCTCCTGACACCCCTAATGACAACGGTTCCTCTCCATCTACACCTCCTGACCCCCAATGACAACATTTCCTCTACATCTACACCTCCTGACCCCCCCAATGACAACAGTTCCTCTCCATCTACACCTCCTGACCCCGAATGACAACAGTTCCTCTCCAACTACACCACCTGACCCGCATGACAACAGTTCCTCTCCATCTACACCTCCTGACAACCACCCAATGACAACAGTTCCTCTCCATCTACACCACCTGACCCCCGCATGACAACAGTTCCTCTCCATCTACAGCTCCTGACCCCCCCCCCCAATGACAACAGTTCCTCTCCATCTACACCTCCTGACCCCGCATTACAACAGTTCCTCTCCATCTACAGCTCCTGACCCCCCCAATGACAACAGTTCCTCTCCATCTACACCTCCTGACACTCCCAAAGACAACAGATCCTCTCCATCTCACCTCCTGACTGCCCAATGAGAACAGTTCCTCTCCATCTACACTTCCTGACCCCCCTAATGAGAACATTTCCTTTCCATCTACACCTCCTGAGCCCTCCAATGACAACAGTTCCTCTCCATCTACACCTCCTGACCCCCCCAATGACAACAGTTCCTCTCCATCTACACCTCCTGAACCCCCCAATGACAACAGTTCCTCTCCATCTACACCTCCTGAACCCCCCAATGACAACAGTTCCTCTCCATCTACACCTCCTGAACCCATAATGACAACAGTTCCTCTCCATCTACACCTCCTGACACCCCCAATGACAACAGTTCCTCTCCATCTACTCCTCCTGACCCCCCCATGACAACAGTTCCTCTCCATCTACACCTCCTGACCCCCCATGACAAAAGCTCCCCTCCATCTACACCTCCTGACCCACCAATGACAACAGTTCCTCTCCATCTACACTTCCTGACACCCCCAATGACAACAGTTCCTCTCCATCTACACCTCCTGACCCCCCATGACAACAGTTCCTCTCCATCTACACCTCCTGACCCCCCCATGACAACAGCTCCCCTCCATCTACACCTCCTGACCCCCCAATGACAACAGTTCCTCTCCATCAACACCTCCTGACACCCCCAATGACAACAGTTCCCCTCCATCTACACCTCCTGACCCCCCATGACAACAGTTCCTCTCCATCTACACCTCCTGACCCCCCCCATGACAACAGCTCCCCTCCATCTACACCTTCTGTCTCACCAATGACAACAGTTCCACTCCATCTACACCTCCCGACCCCCCCAATGAGAACAGTTCCTCTCCATCTACACCTCCTGACACACCCAATGACAACAGTTCCTCTCCATCTATACCTCCTGACCCCCAATGACAACATTTCCTCTACATCTACACCTCCTGACCCCCCAATGACAACAGTTCCTCTCCATCTACACCTCCTGACCCCGAATGACAACAGTTCCTCTCCATCTACACCTCCTGACCCCCCATGACAACAGTTCATCTCCAACTACACCACCTGACCCCCCCCCAATGACAACAGTTCCTTTCCATCTACACCTCCTGAGCCCTCCAATGACAACAGTTCCTCTCCATCTACACCTCCTGACCCCCCCAATGACAACAGTTCCTCTCCATCTACACCTCCTGAACCCCCCAATGACAACAGTTCCTCTCCATCTACACCTCCTGAACCCCCCAATGACAACAGTTCCTCTCCATCTACACCTCCTGAACCCATAATGACAACAGTTCCTCTCCATCTACACCTCCTGACACCCCCAATGACAACAGTTCCTCTCCATCTACTCCTCCTGACCCCCCCATGACAACAGTTCCTCTCCATCTACACCTCCTGACCCCCCATGACAAAAGCTCCCCTCCATCTACACCTCCTGACCCACCAATGACAACAGTTCCTCTCCATCTACACTTCCTGACACCCCCAATGACAACAGTTCCTCTCCATCTACACCTCCTGACCCCCCATGACAACAGTTCCTCTCCATCTACACCTCCTGACCCCCCCATGACAACAGCTCCCCTCCATCTACACCTCCTGACTCCCCAATGACAACAGTTCCTCTCCATCTACACCTCCTGACACCCCCAATGACAACAGTTCCCCTCCATCTACACCTCCTGACCCCCCATGACAACAGTTCCTCTCCATCTACACCTCCTGACCCCCCCATGACAACAGCTCCCCTCCATCTACACCTTCTGTCTCACCAATGACAACAGTTCCTCTCCATCTACACCTCCCGACCCCCCCAATGAGAACAGTTCCTCTCCATCTACACCTCCTGACACCCCCAATGACAACAGTTCCTCTCCATCTATACCTCCTGACCCCCAATGACAACATTTCCTCTACATCTACACCTCCTGACCCCCCAATGACAACAGTTCCTCTCCATCTACACCTCCTGACCCCGAATGACAACAGTTCCTCTCCATCTACACCTCCTGACCCCCCATGACAACAGTTCATCTCCAACTACACCACCTGACCCCCCCCCAATGACAACAGTTCCTCTCCATCTACACCTCCTGACACCCCCAATGACAACAGTTCCCCTCCATCTACACCTCCTGACCCCCCATGACAACAGTTCCTCTCCATCTACACCTCCTGACCCCCCCATGACAACAGCTCCCCTCCATCTACACCTCCTGTCTCACCAATGTCAACAGTTCCTCTCCATCTACACCTCCCGACCCCCCCAATGAGAACAGTTCCTCTCCATCTACACCTCCTGACACCCCCAATGACAACAGTTCCTCTCCATCTATACCTCCTGACCCCCAATGACAACATTTCCTCTACATCTACACCTCCTGACCCCCCAATGACAACAGTTCCTCTCCATCTACACCTCCTGACCCCGAATGACAACAGTTCCTCTCCATCTACACCTCCTGACCCCCCATGACAACAGTTCATCTCCAACTACACCACCTGACCCAGCATGACAACATTTCCTCTCCATCTACACCTCCTGACCCCCCCAATGACAACAGTTCCTCTCCATCTACACCTCCTGAACCCCCCATGACAACAGTTCCACTCCATCTACAGCTCCTTACACCCCAATGACAACAGTTCCTCTCCATCTACACTTCCTGACACACCCAGTGACAACAGTTCCTCTCCTTTTACACCTCCTGACTCCCCCCATGCCAGTTCCTCTCCATCTAGACCTGCTGACTCCCAATGACAACAGTTCTTCTCCAACTACACCACCTGACCCCCCATGACAACAGTTCCCCTCCATCTACACCTCCTGACCCCCCATGACAACAGTTCCTCTCCATCTACACTTCCTGACACCCCCAATGACAACAGTTCCTCTCCATCTACACCTCCTGACCCCCCATGACAACAGTTCCTCTCCATCTACACCTCCTGACCCCCCCATGACAACAGCTCCCCTCCATCTACCCCTCCTGACTCACCAATGACAGCAGTTCCTCTCCATCTACACCTCCTGACCCCCCCAATGAGAACAGTTCCTCTCCATCTACACCTCCTGACACCCCCAATGACAACAGTTCTTCTCCAACTACACCACCTGACCCCGCATGACAACAGTTCCACTCCATCTACAGCTCCTGACCCCCCCAATGACAACAGTTCCTCTCCATCTACACCTGCTGAACCCCCCATGACAACAGTTCCACTCCATCTACAGCTCCTTACACCCCAATGACAACAGTTCCTCTCCTTTTACACCTCCTGACCCCCCCCCATGCCAGTTCCTCTCCATCTACACCTCCTGACCCCCAATGACAACAGTTCTTCTCCAACTACACCACCTGACCCCCCATGACAACAGTTCCCCTCCATCTACACCTCCTGACCCCCCATGACAACAGTTCCTCTCCATCTACACCTCCTGACCCCCATGACAACAGCTCCCCTCCATCTACACCTCCTGACACCCCCAATGAGAACAGTTCCTCTCCATCTACACCTCCTGACACCCCCAATGACAACGGTTCCTCTCCATCTACACCTCCTGACCCCCAATGACAACATTTCCTCTACATCTACACCTCCTGACCCCCCAATGACAACAGTTCCTCTCCATCTACACCTCCTGACCCCGAATGACAACAGTTCCTCTCCAACTACACCACCTGACCCCGCATGACAACAGTTCCTCTCCATCTACAGCTCCTGACCCCCCATGACAACAGCTCCCCTCCATCTACATCTCCTGACCCCGAATGACAACAGTTCCTCTCCAACTACACCACCTGACCCCGCATGACAACAGTTCCTCTCCATCTACACCTCCTGACACCCCCAATGACAACGGTTCCTCTCCATCTACACCTCCTGACCCCCAATGACAACATTTCCTCTACATCTACACCTCCTGACCCCCCAATGACAACAGTTCCTCTCCATCTACACCTCCTGACCCCGAATGACAACAGTTCCTCTCCAACTACACCACCTGACCCCGCATGACAACAGTTCCTCTCCATCTACAGCTCCTGACCCCCCCCCAATGACAACAGTTCCTCTCCATCTACACCTCCTGACCCCCCAGTGACAACAGTTCCTCTCCATCTACACCTCCTGACCCCCAATTACAACAGTTCCTCTCCATCTACAGTTCCTGACCCCCCCCCAATGACAACAGTTCCTCTCCATCTACACCTCCTGACACTCCCAAAGACAACAGATCCTCTCCATCTCACCTCCTGACTGCCCAATGAGAACCGTTCCTCTCCATCTACACTTCCTGACCTCCCTAATGAGAACATTTCCTTTCCATCTACACCTCCTGAGCCCTCCAATGACAACAGTTCCTCTCCATCTACACCTCCTGACCCCCCCCAATGACAACAGTTCCTCTCCATCTACACCTCCTGACCCCCCAATGACAACAGTTCCTCTCCATCTACACCTCCTGACACCCCCAATGACAACAGTTCCTCTCCATCTACTCCTCCTGACCCCCCATGACAACAGTTCCTCTCCATCTACACCTCCTGACCCCCCCAATGACAACAGTTCCTCTCCATCTACACCTGCTGAACCCCCCATGACAACAGTTCCACTCCATCTACAGCTCCTTACACCCCAATGACAACAGTTCCTCTCCTTTTACACCTCCTGACCCCCCCCCATGCCAGTTCCTCTCCATCTACACCTCCTGACCCCCAATGACAACAGTTCTTCTCCAACTACACCACCTGACCCCCCATGACAACAGTTCCCCTCCATCTACACCTCCTGACCCCCCATGACAACAGTTCCTCTCCATCTACACCTCCTGACCCCCATGACAACAGCTCCCCTCCATCTACACCTCCTGACACCCCCAATGAGAACAGTTCCTCTCCATCTACACCTCCTGACACCCCCAATGACAACGGTTCCTCTCCATCTACACCTCCTGACCCCCAATGACAACATTTCCTCTACATCTACACCTCCTGACCCCCCAATGACAACAGTTCCTCTCCATCTACACCTCCTGACCCCGAATGACAACAGTTCCTCTCCAACTACACCACCTGACCCCGCATGACAACAGTTCCTCTCCATCTACAGCTCCTGACCCCCCATGACAACAGCTCCCCTCCATCTACATCTCCTGACCCCGAATGACAACAGTTCCTCTCCAACTACACCACCTGACCCCGCATGACAACAGTTCCTCTCCATCTACACCTCCTGACACCCCCAATGACAACGGTTCCTCTCCATCTACACCTCCTGACCCCCAATGACAACATTTCCTCTACATCTACACCTCCTGACCCCCCAATGACAACAGTTCCTCTCCATCTACACCTCCTGACCCCGAATGACAACAGTTCCTCTCCAACTACACCACCTGACCCCGCATGACAACAGTTCCTCTCCATCTACAGCTCCTGACCCCCCCCCAATGACAACAGTTCCTCTCCATCTACACCTCCTGACCCCCCAGTGACAACAGTTCCTCTCCATCTACACCTCCTGACCCCCAATTACAACAGTTCCTCTCCATCTACAGTTCCTGACCCCCCCCCAATGACAACAGTTCCTCTCCATCTACACCTCCTGACACTCCCAAAGACAACAGATCCTCTCCATCTCACCTCCTGACTGCCCAATGAGAACCGTTCCTCTCCATCTACACTTCCTGACCTCCCTAATGAGAACATTTCCTTTCCATCTACACCTCCTGAGCCCTCCAATGACAACAGTTCCTCTCCATCTACACCTCCTGACCCCCCCCAATGACAACAGTTCCTCTCCATCTACACCTCCTGACCCCCCAATGACAACAGTTCCTCTCCATCTACACCTCCTGACACCCCCAATGACAACAGTTCCTCTCCATCTACTCCTCCTGACCCCCCATGACAACAGTTCCTCTCCATCTACACCTCCTGACCCCCCATGACAAAAGCTCCCCTCCATCTACACCTCCTGACCCACCAATGACAACAGTTCCTCTCCATCTACACTTCCTGACACACCCAGTGACAACAGTTCCTCTCCTTTTACACCTCCTGACCCCCCATGCCAGTTCCTCTCCATCTAGACCTGCTGACTCCCAATGACAACAGTTCTTCTCCAACTACACCACCAGACCCCCCATGACAACAGTTCCCCTCCATCTACACCTCCTGACCCCCCATGACAACAGTTCCTCTCCATCTACACTTCCTGACACCATCCAATGACAACAGTTCCTCTCAATCTACACCTCCTGACCCCCCATGACAACAGTTCCTCTCCATCTACACCTCCTGACACCCCCAATGACAACAGTTCCTCTCCATCTACACCTCCTGACCCCCCATGACAACAGTTCCTCTCCATCTACACCTCCTGACCCCCCCATGACAACAGCTCCCCTCCATCTACACCTCCTGACTCACCAATGACAGCAGTTCCTCTCCATCTACACCTCCTGACCCCCCCAATGAGAACAGTTCCTCTCCATCTACACCTCCTGACCCCCCCATGACAACAGCTCCCCTCCATCTACACCTCCTGACTCACCAATGACAGCAGTTCCTCTCCATCTACACCTCCTGACCCCCCCAATGAGAACAGTTCCTCTCCATCTACACCTCCTGACACCCCCAATGACAACAGTTCTTCTCCAACTACACCACCTGACCCCGCATGACAACAGTTCCACTCCATCTACAGCTCCTGACCCCCCCAATGACAACAGTTCCTCTCCATCTACACCTGCTGAACCCCCCATGACAACAGTTCCACTCCATCTACAGCTCCTTACACCCCAATGACAACAGTTCCTCTCCATCTACACTTCCTGACACACCCAGTGACAACAGTTCCTCTCCTTTTACACCTCCTGACCCCCCCCATGCCAGTTCCTCTCCATCTACACCTCCTGACCCCCCAATGACAACAGTTCTTCTCCAACTACACCACCTGACCCCCCCATGACAAGTTCCCCTCCATCTACACCTCCTGACCCCCCATGACAACAGTTCCTCTCCATCTACACCTCCTGACCCCCCATGACAACAGCTCCCCTCCATCTACACCTCCTGACACCCCCCAATGAGAACAGTTCCTCTCCATCTACACCTCCTGACACCCCCAATGACAACGGTTCCTCTCCATCTACACCTCCTGACCCCCAATGACAACATTTCCTCTACATCTACACCTCCTGACCCCCCAATGACAACAGTTCCTCTCCATCTACACCTCCTGACCCCGAATGACAACAGTTCCTCTCCAACTACACCACCTGACCCCGCATGACAACAGTTCCTCTCCATCTACACCTCCTGACAACCACCCAATGACAACAGTTCCTCTCCATCTACAGCTCCTGACCCCGCATGACAACAGTTCCTCTCCATCTACAGCTCCTGACCCCCCCCCAATGACAACAGTTCCTCTCCATCTACACCTCCTGACCCCGCATTACAACAGTTCCTCTCCATCTACAGCTCCTGACCCCCCCAATGACAACAGTTCCTCTCCATCTACACCTCCTGACACTCCCAAAGACAACAGATCCTCTCCATCTCACCTCCTGACTGCCCAATGAGAACAGTTCCTCTCCATCTACACTTCCTGACCCCCCTAATGAGAACATTTCCTTTCCATCTACACCTCCTGAGCCCTCCAATGACAACAGTTCCTCTCCATCTACACCTCCTGACCCCGAATGACAACAGTTCCTCTCCATCTACACCTCCTGACCCCCCATGACAACAGTTCATCTCCAACTACACCACCTGACCCAGCATGACAACATTTCCTCTCCATCTACACCTCCTGACCCCCCCAATGACAACAGTTCCTCTCCATCTACACCTCCTGAACCCCCCATGACAACAGTTCCACTCCATCTACAGCTCCTTACACCCCAATGACAACAGTTCCTCTCCATCTACACTTCCTGACACACCCAGTGACAACAGTTCCTCTCCTTTTACACCTCCTGACCCCCCATGCCGGTTCCTCTCCATCTAGACCTGCTGACTCCCAATGACAACAGTTCTTCTCCAACTACACCACCTGACCCCCCATGACAACAGTTCCCCTCCATCTACACCTCCTGACCCCCCATGACAACAGTTCCTCTCCATCTACACTTCCTGACACCCCCAATGACAACAGTTCCTCTCCATCTACACCTCCTGACCCCCCATGACAACAGTTCCTCTCCATCTACACCTCCTGACCCCCCCATGACAACAGCTCCCCTCCATCTACCCCTCCTGACTCACCAATGACAGCAGTTCCTCTCCATCTACACCTCCTGACCCCCCCAATGAGAACAGTTCCTCTCCATCTACACCTCCTGACACCCCCAATGACAACAGTTCTTCTCCAACTACACCACCTGACCCCGCATGACAACAGTTCCACTCCATCTACAGCTCCTGACCCCCCCAATGACAACAGTTCCTCTCCATCTACACCTGCTGAACCCCCCATGACAACAGTTCCACTCCATCTACAGCTCCTTACACCCCAATGACAACAGTTCCTCTCCTTTTACACCTCCTGACCCCCCCCATGCCAGTTCCTCTCCATCTACACCTCCTGTCCCCCAATGACAACAGTTCTTCTCCAACTACACCACCTGACCCCCCATGACAACAGTTCCCCTCCATCTACACCTCCTGACCCCCCCATGACAACAGTTCCTCTCCATCTACACCTCCTGACCCCCATGACAACAGCTCCCCTCCATCTACACCTCCTGACACCCCCAATGAGAACAGTTCCTCTCCATCTACACCTCCTGACACCCCCAATGACAACGGTTCCTCTCCATCTACACCTCCTGACCCCCAATGACAACATTTCCTCTACATCTACACCTCCTGACCCCCCAATGACAACAGTTCCTCTCCATCTACACCTCCTGACCCCGAATGACAACAGTTCCTCTCCAACTACACCACCTGACCCCGAATGACAACAGTTCCTCTCCAACTACACCACCTGACCCCGCATGACAACAGTTCCTCTCCATCTACACCTCCTGACACCCACAATGACAACGGTTCCTCTCCATCTACACCTCCTGACCCCCAATGACAACATTTCCTCTACATCTACACCTCCTGACCCCCCAATGACAACAGTTCCTCTCCATCTACACCTCCTGACCCCGAATGACAACAGTTCCTCTCCAACTACACCACCTGACCCCCGCATGACAACAGTTCCTCTCCATCTACAGCTCCTGACCCCCCCCCCAATGACAACAGTTCCTCTCCATCTACACCTCCTGACCCCCCAGTGACAACAGTTCCTCTCCATCTACACCTCCTGACCCCCAATTACAACAGTTCCTCTCCATCTACAGCTCCTGACCCCCCCAGTGACAACAGTTCCTCTCCATCTACACCTCCTGACACTCCCAAAGACAACAGATCCTCTCCATCTCACCTCCTGACTGCCCAATGAGAACAGTTCCTCTCCATCTACACTTCCTGACCCCCCTAATGAGAACATTTCCTTTCCATCTACACCTCCTGAGCCCTCCAATGACAACAGTTCCTCTCCATCTACACCTCCTGACCCCCCCAATGACAACAGTTCCTCTCCATCTACACCTCCTGACCCCCCAATGACAACAGTTCCTCTCCATCTACACCTCCTGACACCCCCAATGACAACAGTTCCTCTCCATCTACTCCTCCTGACCCCCCATGACAACAGTTCCTCTCCATCTACACCTCCTGACCCCCCATGACAAAAGCTCCCCTCCATCTACACCTCCTGACCCACCAATGACAACAGTTCCTCTCCATCTACACTTCCTGACACACCCAGTGACAACAGTTCCTCTCCTTTTACACCTCCTGACCCCCCCCATGCCAGTTCCTCTCCATCTAGACCTGCTGACTCCCAATGACAACAGTTCTTCTCCAACTACACCACCAGACCCCCCATGACAACAGTTCCCCTCCATCTACACCTCCTGACCCCCCATGACAACAGTTCCTCTCCATCTACACTTCCTGACACCCCCAATGACAACAGTTCCTCTCCATCTACACCTCCTGACCCCCCATGACAACAGTTCCTCTCCATCTACACCTCCTGACCCCCCCATGACAACAGCTCCCCTCCATCTACACCTCCTGACTCACCAATGACAGCAGTTCCTCTCCATCTACACCTCCTGACCCCCCCAATGAGAACAGTTCCTCTCCATCTACACCTCCTGACACCCCCAATGACAACAGTTCTTCTCCAACTACACCACCTGACCCCGCATGACAACAGTTCCACTCCATCTACAGCTCCTGACCCCCCCAATGACAACAGTTCCTCTCCATCTACACCTGCTGAACCCCCCATGACAACAGTTCCACTCCATCTACAGCTCCTTACACCCCAATGACAACAGTTCCTCTCCATCTACACTTCCTGACACACCCAGTGACAACAGTTCCTCTCCTTTTACACCTCCTGACCCCCCCCATGCCAGTTCCTCTCCATCTACACCTCCTGACCCCCAATGACAACAGTTCTTCTCCAACTACACCACCTGACCCCCCATGACAAGTTCCCCTCCATCTACACCTCCTGACCCCCCATGACAACAGTTCCTCTCCATCTACACCTCCTGACCCCCCATGACAACAGCTCCCCTCCATCTACACCTCCTGACACCCCCAATGAGAACAGTTCCTCTCCATCTACACCTCCTGACACCCCCAATGACAACGGTTCCTCTCCATCTACACCTCCTGACCCCCAATGACAACATTTCCTCTACATCTACACCTCCTGACCCCCCAATGACAACAGTTCCTCTCCATCTACACCTCCTGACCCCGAATGACAACAGTTCCTCTCCAACTACACCACCTGACCCCGCATGACAACAGTTCCTCTCCATCTACACCTCCTGACAACCACCCAATGACAACAGTTCCTCTCCATCTACAGCTCCTGACCCCGCATGACAACAGTTCCTCTCCATCTACAGCTCCTGACCCCCCCCCAATGACAACAGTTCCTCTCCATCTACACCTCCTGACCCCGCATTACAACAGTTCCTCTCCATCTACAGCTCCTGACCCCCCCAATGACAACAGTTCCTCTCCATCTACACCTCCTGACACTCCCAAAGACAACAGATCCTCTCCATCTCACCTCCTGACTGCCCAATGAGAACAGTTCCTCTCCATCTACACTTCCTGACCCCCCTAATGAGAACATTTCCTTTCCATCTACACCTCCTGAGCCCTCCAATGACAACAGTTCCTCTCCATCTACACCTCCTGACCCCCCCAATGACAACAGTTCCTCTCCATCTACACCTCCTGACCCCCCAATGACAACAGTTCCTCTCCATCTACACCTCCTGACCCCGAATGACAACAGTTCCTCTCCAACTACACCACCTGACCCCGCATGACAACAGTTCCTCTCCATCTACACCTCCTGACAACCACCCAATGACAACAGTTCCTCTCCATCTACAGCTCCTGACCCCGCATGACAACAGTTCCTCTCCATCTACAGCTCCTGACCCCCCCCCCAATGACAACAGTTCCTCTCCATCTACACCTCCTGACCCCGCATTACAACAGTTCCTCTCCATCTACAGCTCCTGACCCCCCCAATGACAACAGTTCCTCTCCATCTACACCTCCTGACACTCCCAAAGACAACAGATCCTCTCCATCTCACCTCCTGACTGCCCAATGAGAACAGTTCCTCTCCATCTACACTTCCTGACCCCCCTAATGAGAACATTTCCTTTCCATCTACACCTCCTGAGCCCTCCAATGACAACAGTTCCTCTCCATCTACACCTCCTGACCCCCCCAATGACAACAGTTCCTCTCCATCTACACCTCCTGACCCCCCAATGACAACAGTTCCTCTCCATCTACACCTCCTGACACCCCCAATGACAACAGTTCCTCTCCATCTACTCCTCCTGACCCCCCCATGACAACAGTTCCTCTCCATCTACACCTCCTGACCCCCCATGACAAAAGCTCCCCTCCATCTACACCTCCTGACCCACCAATGACAACAGTTCCTCTCCATCTACACTTCCTGACACCCCCAATGACAACAGTTCCTCTCCATTTACACCTCCTGACCCCCCATGACAACAGTTCCTCTCCATCTACACCTCCTGACCCCCCCATGACAACAGCTCCCCTCCATCTACACCTCCTGACCCCCCAATGACAACAGTTCCTCTCCATCTACACCTCCTGACACCCCCAATGACAACAGTTCCCCTCCATCTACACCTCCTGACCCCCCATGACAACAGTTCCTCTCCATCTACAACTCCTGACCCCCCCATGACAACAGTTCCTCTCCATCTACAGCTCCTGACCACCCCAATGACAACAGTTCCCCTCCATCTACACCTCCTGTCTCACCAATGACAACAGTTCCTCTCCATCTACACCTCCCGACCCCCCCAATGAGAACAGTTCCTCTCCATCTACACCTCCTGACACCCCCAATGACAACAGTTCCTCTCCATCTATACCTCCTGACCCCCAATGACAACATTTCCTCTACATCTACACCTCCTGACCCCCCAATGACAACAGTTCCTCTCCATCTACACCTCCTGACCCCGAATGACAACAGTTCCTCTCCATCTACACCTCCTGACCCCCCATGACAACAGTTCATCTCCAACTACAGCTCCTGACCCCCCCAATGACAACAGTTCCTCTCCATCTACACCTCCTGAACCCCCCATGACAACAGTTCCACTCCATCTACAGCTCCTTACACCCCAATGACAACAGTTCCTCTCCATCTACACTTCCTGACACACCCAATGACAACAGTTCCTCTCCTTTTACACCTCCTGACCCCCCCCATGCCAGTTCCTCTCCATCTACACCTGCTGACTCCCAATGACAACAGTTCTTCTCCAACTACACCACCTGACCCCCCATGACAACAGTTCCCCTCCATCTACACCTCCTGACCCCCCCATGACAACAGTTCCTCTCCATCTACACCTCCTGACCCCCCCATGACAACAGCTCCCCTCCATCTACACCTCCTGACCCCCAATGACAACAGTTCCTCTCCATCTACACCTCCTGACCCCCCAATGACAACAGTACCTCTCCATCTACTCCTCCTGACCCCCAATGACAACAGTTCCTCTCCATCTACACCTCCTGACTCCCCAATGACAACAGTTCCTCTCCATCTACACCTCCTGACCCCTTCCCCCCAATGACGACAGTTCCTCTAAACCATGAATGTAAATGCCTTCTGCAGACGCAGTTTCCTGTTTCAAATCTGGGATGATCCTGCTTTCTCCCTCAGCCCAGCAACAAGGAGCGGAACAGCCTGAAGGTTTGGGAGAGACTGTCTGCAGGAAGTGGCTGGAGGCCCTCAGATACCCCTCCCAGTTGGTGTTGAATGCAGAAAGTTGTGGCTGAAGGGGGAAGGCCAGTTGATAGAGCACACACCTGTCTGTGCGTCGTAAATGATCATATAGAAGCCTCCTCCAATCCCCATGCTCTGTGCGTTGTGCAGCCCGTCACAGAGCATGCTGGCAATGGCCGCATCGACTGCTGACCCGTTCTTCAGAAAGAGAATGTCCCTGTGAAAGAAAGAGAGAGAGGGTTAGTCTGCGACAAATTGCCCACCGGGCTGCGGCTGTGTCAGAGGGACAGGTGATGCAGGAGAATGCGGACATTGGGACCCGGAGCCACAGACGTTTACTGGAGAAACTCCACAGGTCACGCAGCATCTGGGGGACGGTTGAGCTTCGGGTCGAAGCCCTGCATCCTGTCTGAGAGTGCAGAGGGAATAAAGAGGGGAAAGAGGAGCCCAGAACGGAGATATTAATAGTTTGTTTTACAAATGAGTTCAGACAAACACCGCACAGCTTACACTGACATTTTAAAATAAGGTGACTGGATTTGCAGAAGCCGGCATTAATCCAACATGTTTATAGAGGGTGAGGTGAGATGATAATCCAACATGGTGGCCGTCAATGTGTGAGGCTACACGCTGATTCGCATAGCCACAGGCAAGCTTCTCACTCTCTGGTTACATTTCAAAATAAGGAGAGAAGGGTGTCTCAGTAAATTTGCTTCCGGAGCTACAGAGATGGGTCCTGGATGCAGCAGTGGAGGGGTGCACACAGGCAGGTTGCCTGGCAATGTTCAGGGAGTATGTCTGTGGCCGGTAACCATGGAGAAAGAATTTGCTGTGACCAGAGATACCATGGAGGTGTTCCAGGAACATTGCGCAGGGAAAAATGTCAGCCAGATGCAGATGGAAATGTTTAAATTTACTGTTATTGTCTGTTTTGTTGTAGTATATTAGATAGATAGATAGATAGATAGATACTTTATTCATCCCCATGGGGAAATTCAACTTTTTTCCAATGTCCCATACACTTGTTGTAGCAAAACTAATTACATACAATACTTAATTCAGTAAAAAAATATGATATGCATCTAAATCACTATCTCAAAAAGCATTAATAATAGCTTTTAAAAAAGTTCTTAAGTCCTGGCGGTTGAATTGTAAAGCCTAATGGCATTGGGGAGTATTGACCTCTTCATCCTGTCTGAGGAGCATTGCATCGATAGTAACCTGTCGCTGAAACTGCTTCTCTGTCTCTGGATGGTGCTATGTAGAGGATGTTCAGAGTTGTCCATATTTGACCGTAGCCTACTCAGCGCCCTTCGCTCAGCTACCGATGTTAAACTCTCCAGTACTTTGCCCAAGACAGAGCCCGCCTTCCTTACCAGCTTATTAAGACATGAGGCGTCCCTCTTCTTAATGCTTCCTCCCCAACACGCCACCACAAAGAAGAGGGCGCTCTCCACAACTGACCTATAGAACATCTTCAGCATCTCACTACAGACATTGAATGACGCCAACCTTCTTAGGAAGTACATTCGACTCGGTGCCTTCCTGCACAAGGCATCTGTGTTGGCAGTCCAGTCTAGCTTCTCGTCTAACTGTACTCCCAGATACTTGTAGGTCTTAACCTGCTCCACACATTCTCCATTAATGATCACTGGCTCCATATGAGGCCTAGATCTCCTAAAGTCCACCACTATCTCCTTGATCTTGGTGATATTGAGTTGCAGGTAGTTAGATTGCTAAATCTGCAATAAACCTAATCCGTGATGTGCGACCGGGTCGTACAGCCCTGCTCCCCTTATATAATCAGTGACGTTAGGCTGGGTTGTGTTCCCTACTCCCATTATATAATCTGTGACGTGTGACCGGATTGTGTTCCCTACTCCCATTATATAATCTGTGACGTGTGACCGGATTGTGTTCCCTACTCCCATTATATAAACTGTGACGTGTGACCGGATTGTGTTCCCTACTCCCATTATATAATCAGTGACGCGTGACCGGATTGTGTTCCCTACTCCCATTATATAATCAGTGACGTGTGGCCGGATTGTGTTCCCTACTCCCATTATATAATCAGTGACGTGTGAACGGATTGTGTTCCCTACTCCCATTATATAATCAGTGACGCGTGACCGGATTGTGTTCCCTACTCCCATTATATAATCAGTGACGTGTGGCCGGATTGTGTTCCCTACTCCCATTATATAATCAGTGACGTTAGGCTGGATTGTGTTCCCTACTCCCATTATATAATCAGTGACGTGTGGCCGGATTGTGTTCCCTACTCCCATTATATAATCAGTGACGTGTGGCAAGATAGTGTTCCCTACTCCCATTATATAATCAGTGACGTTAGGCTGGATTGTGTTCCCTACTCCCATTATATAATCAGTGACGTGTGGCCGGATTGTGTTCCCTACTCCCATTATATAATCAGTGACGTGTGGCAAGATAGTGTTCCCTACTCCCATTATATAATCAGTGACGTGTGACCGGATTGTGTTCCCTACTCCCATTATATAATCAGTGTCGTTAGGCTGGATTGTATTCCCTACTCCCATTATATAATCAGTGACGTTAGGCTGGATTGTGTTCCCTACTCCCATTATATAATCAGTGACATGTGACTGGATTGGGTTCCCTACTCCCATTATATAATCAGTGACGCGTGACCGGATTGTGTTCCCTACTCCCAGTATATAATCAGTGACGTGTGGCGGGATTGTGTTCCCTACTCCCATTATATAATCAGTGACGCGTGACCGGATTGTGTTCCCTGCTCCCATTATATAATCAGTGACGTGCGACCGGATTGTGTTCCCTACTCCCATTATATAATCAGTGACGTGTGACCGGATTGTGTTCCCTACTCCCATTATATAATCAGTGACGTGTGACCGGATTGTGTTCCATACTCCCATTATATAATCAGTGACGCGTGACCGGATTGTGTTCCCTACTCCCATTATATAATCAGTGACGTGTGGCCGGATTGTGTTCCCTACTCCCATTATATAATCAGTGACGTTAGGCTGGATTGTGTTCCCTACTCCCATTATATAATCAGTGACGTGTGGCCGGATTGTGTTCCCTACTCCCATTATATAATCAGTGACGTGTGGCAAGATAGTGTTCCCTACTCCCATTATATAATCAGTGACGTTAGGCTGGATTGTGTTCCCTACTCCCATTATATAATCAGTGACGTGTGGCCGGATTGTGTTCCCTACTCCCATTATATAATCAGTGACGTCTGGCAAGATAGTGTTCCCTACTCCCATTATATAATCAGTGACGTGTGACCGGATTGTGTTCCCTACTCCCATTATATAATCAGTGTCGTTAGGCTGGATTGTGTTCCCTACTCCCATTATATAATCAGTGACGTTAGGCTGGATTGTGTTCCCTACTCCCATTATATAATCAGTGACATGTGACTGGATTGTGTTCCCTACTCCCATTATATAATCAGTGACGTGTGGCCGGATTCTGTTCCCTACTCCCATTATATAATCAGTGATGTGTGACCGGATTGTGTTCCCTACTCCCATTATATAATCAGTGACGTTAGGCTGGATTGTGTCCCTACTCCCATTAGATAATCAGTGACGTGTGGCCGGTTTGTATTCCCTACTCCCGTTATATAATCAGAGAAGTGTGGCCGGTTTGTGTTCCCTACTCCCATTATATAATCAGTGACGTGTGACCGGATTGTGTTCCCTACTCCCAATATATAATCAGAGACGTGTGACCGGATTGTGTTCCCTACTCCCATGATATAATCAGTGACGTGTGGCAAGATTGTGTTCCCTACTCCCATTATATAATCAGAGACGTGTGGCCGGATTGTGTTCCCTACTCCCATTATATAATTAGTGACGTGTGACCGGATTGAGTTCCCTACTCCCATTATATAATCAGTGACGTGTGACCGGATTGTGTTCCCTACTCCCATTACATAATCTGTGATGTGTGACCGGATTGTGTTCCCTACTCCCATTATATAAACTGTGACGTGTGACCGGATTGTGTTCCCTACTCCCATTATATAATCAGTGACGTGTGACTGGATTGTGTTCCCTACTCCCATTATATAATCAGTGACGTTAGGCCGGTTTGTGTTCCCTACTCACATTATATAATCAGTGACATGTGACTGGATTGTGTTCCCTACTCCCATTACATAATCAGTGACCTGTGGCCGGATTGTGTTCCCTACTACCATTATATAATCAGTGACGTGTGACCGGATTGTGTTCCCTACTCCCATTATTTAATCAGTGACGTGTGACCGGATTGTGTCCCCTACTCCCATTGTATAATCTGTGACGTGTGACCGGATTGTGTTCCCTACTCCCATTATATAATCAGTGACGCGTGACCGGATAGTGTTCCCTACTCCCATTATATAATCAGTGACGTGTGACCGGATTGTGATCCCTACTCCCATTATATAATCAGTGACGCGTGACCGGATTGTGTTCCCTACTCCCATTACATAATCAGTGAGGTGTGGCGGGATTGTGTTCCCTACTCCCATTATATAATCAGTGACGTGTGACCGGATTATGTTCACTACTCCCATTATATAATCAGTGACGCGTGACCGGATTCTGTTCCCTACTCCCATTATATAATCAGTGACGTGTGGCCGGATTGTGTTCCCTACTCCCATTATATAATCAGTGACGTTAGGCCGGATTGTGTTCCCTACTCCCATTATATAATCAGTGACGTTAGGCTGGATTGTGTCCCTACTCCCATTAGATTATCAGTGACGTGTGGCCGGATTGTGTTCCCTACTCCCATTATATAATCAGTGACGTTAGGCTGGATTGTGTCCCTACTCCCATTAGATAATCAGTGACGTGTGACCGGATTGTGTTCCCTACTCCCATTATATAATCAGTGACGTTAGGCTGGATTGTGTCCTTACTCCCATTATATAATCAGTGACGTGTGACCGGGTTGTGTTCCCTACTCCCATTATATAATCAGTGACGCGTGGCCGGATTGTGTTCCCTACTCCCATTATATAATCAGTGACGTGTGGCCGAATTGTGTTCCCTACTCCCATTATATAATCAGTGATGTGTGACCGGATTGTGTTCCCTACTCCCATTTGATAATCAGTGACGTGTGGCCGGATTGTGTTCCCTACTACCATTATATAATCAGTGACGTGTGGACGGATTGTGATCCCTACTCCCATTACATAATCAGTGACGTGTGACCGGATTGTGTTCCCTACACCCAGTATATAATCAGTGAAGTATGGCCGGATTGTGTTCCCTACTCCCATTATATAATCAGTGACGTATGGCCGGATTGTGTTCCCTACTCCCATTATATAATCAATGACGTGTGGCCGAATTGTGTTCCCTAATCCCGTTATATAATCAATGACGTGTGACCGGATTGTGTTCCCTACTCCCATTATATAATCAGTGACGTGTGACCGGATTGTGTTCCCTACTCCCATTATATAATCAGTGACTTGTGGCCGGATTGTATTCCCTACTCCCATTATATAATCAGTAACGTGTGACCGGATTGTGTTCCCTACTCCCATTATATAATCAGTGACGTCAGGCCGGATTGTGTTCCCTACTCCCATTATATAATCAGTGACGTGTGGCCGGATTGTATTCCCTACTCCCATTATATAATCAGAGAAGTGTGGCCGGTTTGTGTTCCCTACTCCCATTATATAATAAGTGACGTGTGACCGGATTGTGTTCCCTACTCCCATTACATAATCTGTGACGTGTGACCGGATTGTGTTCCCTACTCCCATTATATAAACTGTGACGTGTGACCGGATTGTGTTCCCTACTCCCATTATATAATCAGTGACGTGTGACCGGATTGTGTTCCCTACTCCCATTATATAATCAGTGACGTGTGGCAAGATAGTGTTCCCTACTCCCATTATATAATCAGTGACTTTAGGCCATTTTGTGTTCCCTACTCCCATTATATAATCAGTGACATGTAACTGGATTGTGTTCCCTACTCCCATTACATAATCAGTGATGTCAGGCCGGATTGTGTTCCCTACTCCCATTATGTAATCAGTAACGTGTGGCCGGATTGTGTTCCCTACTCCCATTATATAATCAGTGACGTTAGGCTGGATTGTGTTCCCTACTCCCATTATATAATCAGTGACGTGTGGCCGGTTTGTGTTCCCTACTCCCATTATATAATCAGTGACGTGTGATCGGATTGTGTTCCATACTCCCATTATATAATCAGTGACGTGTGGCCGGATTGTGTTCCCTACTCCCATTATATAATCAGTGACGTGTGACCGGATTGTGTTCCCTACTCCCATTATATAATCAGTGACGTGTGACCGGATTGTGTTCCCTACTACCATTATATAATCAGTGTCGTTAGGCTGGATTGTGTTCCCTACTCCCATTCTATAATCAGTGACGTGTGGCCGGATTGTGTTCCCTACTACCATTATATAATCAGTGTCGTTAGGCTGGATTGTCTTCCCTACTCCCATTCTATAATCAGTGATGTGTGGCCGGTTTTTGTCCCCTACTCCCATTATATAATCAGTGACATTAGGCTGGATTGTGTTCCCTACTCCCATTATATAATCAGTGACATGTGACTGGATTGTGTTCCCTACTCCCATTATATAATCAGTGACGTCTGGCCGGATTGTGTTCCCTACTCCCATTATATAATCAGTGACATGTGGACGGATTGTGTTCCCTACTCCCATTATATAATCAGTGACGTGTGGACGGATTGTGTTCCCTACTCCCATTATATAATCAGTGACGTGTGACCGGATTGTGTTCCCTACTCCCATTATATAATCAGTGACGTCAGGCCGGATTGTGTTCCCTACTCCCATTATATAATCAGTGACGTGTGGCCGGATTGTATTCCCTACTCCCATTATATAATCAGAGAAGTGTGGCCGGTTTGTGTTCCCTACTCCCATTATATAATAAGTGACGTGTGACCGGATTGTGTTCCCTACTCCCATTACATAATCTGTGACGTGTGACCGGATTGTGTTCCCTACTCCCATTATATAAACTGTGACGTCTGACCGGATTGTGTTCCCTACTCCCATTATATAATCAGTGACGTGTGACCGGATTGTGTTCCCTACTCCCATTATATAATCAGTGACGTGTGGCAAGATAGTGTTCCCTACTCCCATTATATAATCAGTGACTTTAGGCCATTTTGTGTTCCCTACTCCCATTATATAATCAGTGACATGTAACTGGATTGTGTTCCCTACTCCCATTACATAATCAGTGATGTCAGGCCGGATTATGTTCCCTACTCCCATTATGTAATCAGTAACGTGTGGCCGGATTGTGTTCCCTACTCCCATTATATAATCAGTGACGTTAGGCTGGATTGTGTTCCCTACTCCCATTATATAATCAGTGACGTGTGGCCGGTTTGTGTTCCCTACTCCCATTATATAATCAGTGACGTGTGATCGGATTGTGTTCCATACTCCCATTATATAATCAGTGACGTGTGGCCGGATTGTGTTCCCTACTCCCATTATATAATCAGTGACGTGTGACCGGATTGTGTTCCCTACTCCCATTATATAATCAGTGACGTGTGACCGGATTGTGTTCCCTACTACCATTATATAATCAGTGTCTTTAGGCTGGATTGTGTTCCCTACTCCCATTCTATAATCAGTGACGTGTGGCCGGATTGTGTTCCCTACTACCATTATATAATCAGTGTCGTTAGGCTGGATTGTGTTCCCTACTCCCATTCTATAATCAGTGATGTGTGGCCGGTTTGTGTCCCCTACTCCCATTATATAATCAGTGACGTGTCGCCGAATTGTGTTCCCTACTCCCATTATATAATCAATGACGTGTGGCCGGATTGTGTTCCCTACTACCATTATATAATCAGTGTCGTTAGGCTGGATTGTCTTCCCTACTCCCATTCTATAATCAGTGATGTGTGGCCGGTTTGTGTCCCCTACTCCCATTATATAATCAGTGACATGTGACTGGATTGTGTTCCCTACTCCCATTATATAATCAGTGACGTCTGGCCGGATTGTGTTCCCTACTCCCATTATATAATCAGTGACATGTGGACGGATTGTGTTCCCTACTCCCATTATATAATCAGTGACGTGTGGACGGATTGTGTTCCCTACTCCCATTATATAATCAGTGACGCGTGACCGGATTGTGTTCCCTACTCCCATTATATAATCAGTGACGTGTGGCCGGATTGTGTTCCCTACTCCCATTACATAATCAGTGACGTGTGGCCGGATTGTGTTCCCTACTCCCATTACATAATCAGTGACGTGTGGCCGGATTGTGTTCCCTACTCCCATTATATAATCAGTGACGCGTGACCGGATTGTGTTCCCTACTCCCATTATATAATCAGAGACGTGTGGCCGGATTGTGTTCCCTACTCCCATTATATCATCAGTAACGTGTGGCCCGATTGTGTTCCCTACTCCCATTATATAAATAGTGACGTTAGGCTGGATTGTGTTCCCTACTCCCAATATATAATCAGTGACGTGTGGCCGGATTGTGTTCCCTACTCCCATTATATAATCAGTGACGTGTGGCAAGATAGTGTTCCCTACTCCCATTATATAATCAGTGATGTGTGGCCGGATTGTGTTCCCTACTCCCATTATATAATCAGTGTCGTTAGGCTGGATTGTGTTCCCTACTCCCATTATATAATCAGTGACGTTAGGCTGGATTGTGTTCCCTACTCCCATTATATAATCAGTGACATGTGACTGGATTGTGTTCCCTACTCCCATTATATAATCAGTGACGTGTGGCCGGATTCTGTTCCCTACTCCCATTATATAATCAGTGTTGTGTGACCGGATTGTGTTCCCTGCTCCCATTATATAATCAGTGACGTGTAACCGGATTGTGTTCCCTACTCCCATTATATAATCAGTGACATGTGACTGGATTGTGTTCCCTACTCCCATTATATAATCAGTGACGTGTGGCTGGATTGTGTCCGTACTCCCATTATATAATCAGTGACATGTGGCCGGATTGTGTTCCCTACTGCCATTATATAATCAGTGACGTTAGGCTGGATTGTGTCCCTACTCCCATTAGATAATCAGTGATGTGTGGCCGGATTGTGTTCCCTACTCCCATTATGTAATCAGTGACGTGTGGCCGGATTGTGTTCCCTACTCCCATTATATAATCAGTGACGTGTGGCCGGATTGTGTTCCCTACTCCCATTATATAATCAGTGACGTGTGGCCGGATTGTGTTCCCTACTCCCATTATATAATCAGTGACATGTGACTGGATTGTGTTCCCTACTCCCATTATATAATCAGTGACGTGTGGCCGGATTGTGTTCCCTACTCCCATTATATAATCAGTGACGTGTGGCCGGATTGTGTTCCCTACTCCCATTATATAATCAGTGACGTGTGGCCGGATTGTGTTCCCTACTCCCATTATATAATCAGTGACGTGTGGCCGGATTGTGTTCCCTACTCCCATTATATAATCAGTGACGTGTGGCCGGATTGTGTTCCCTACTCCCATTATATAATCAGTGACATGTGACTGGATTGTGTTCCCTACTCCCATTATATAATCAGTGACATGTGACTGGATTGTGTTCCCTACTCCCATAATATAATCAGTGACGTGTGGCCGGATTGTGTTCCCTACTCCCATTATATAATCAGTGACGTGTGGCCGCATTGTGTTCCCTACTCCTATTATATAATCAGTGACGTGTGGCCGGATTGTGTTCCCTACACCCATTATATAATCAGTGACGTGTGACCGGATTGTGTTCCCTACTCCCATAATATAATCAGTGACGTGTGGCCGCATTGTGTTCCCTACTCCCATTATATAATCAGTGACATGTGGCCGGATTGTGTTCCCTACACCCATTATATAATCAGTGACGTCAGGCCGGATTGTGTTCCCTACACCCATTATATAATCAGTGACGTGTGGCCGGATTGTGTTCCCTACACCCATTATATAATCAGTGACGTCAGGCCGGATTGTGTTCCCTACACCCATTATATAATCAGTGACGTGTGGCCGGATTGTGTTCCCTACTCCCATTACATAATCAGTGATGTCAGGCCGGATTGTGTTCCCTACTCCCATTATATAATCAGTGACGTGTGGCCGCATTGTGTTCCCTACTCCTATTATATAATCAGTGACGTGTGGCCGGATTGTGTTCCCTACTCCCATTATATAATCAGTGACGTGTGGCCGGATTGTGTTCCCTACACCCATTATATAATCAGTGACGTGTGGCCGGATTGTATTCCCTACTCCCATTATATAATCAGTGACGTGTGACCGGATTGTGTTCCCTACTCCCATTATATAATCAGTGACGTGTGGCCGGATTGTGTTCCCTGCTCCCATTATATAATCAGTGACGTGTGACCGGATTGTGTTCCCTACTCCCAGTATATAATCAGTGACGTGTGACCGGATTGTGTTCCCTGCTCCCATTATATAATCAGTGACGTGTGACCGGATTGTGTTCCCTACTCCCATTATATAATCAGTGACGTGTGACCGGATTGTGTTCCCTACTCCCAGTATATAATCAGTGACGTGTGGCAAGATTGTGTTCCCTACTCCCATTATATAATCAGTGACGTGTGGCAAGATTGTGTTCCCTACTCCCATTATATAATCAGTGACGTGTTACCGGATTGTGTTCCCTGCTCCCATAATATAATCAGTGACGTGTGGCCGGATTGTGTTCCCTACTCCCATTATATAATCAGTGACGTGTGACCGGATTGTGTTCCCTACTCCCATTATATAATCAGTGACGTGTGGCCGGATTGTGTTCCCTACTCCCATTATATAATCAGTGACGTGTGGCCGGATTGTGTTCCCTGCTCCCATTATATAATCAGTGACGTGTGGTGGGATTGTGTTCCCTACTCCCATTATATAATCAGTGACGTGTGGCCGGATTGTGTTCCCTGCTCCCATTATATAATCAGTGACGTGGGACCGGATTGTGTTCCCTACTCCCATTATATAATCAGTGACGTGTGGCCGGATTGTGTTCCCTACTCCCATTATATAATCAGTGACGTGTGGCCGGATTGTGTTCCCTACTCCCATTATATAATCAGTGACGTGTGGCCGGATTGTGTTCCCTACTCCCATTATATAATCAGTGACCTGTGGCCGCATTGTGTTCCCTACTCCCATTATATAATCAGTGACGTGTGGCCGGATTGTGTTCCCTACTCCCATTATATAATCAGTGACGTGGGACCGGATTGTGTTCCCTACTCCCATTATATAATCAGTGACGTGTGACCGGATTGTGTTCCCTACTCCCATTATGTAATCAGTGACGTGTGGCCGGTTTGTGTTCCCTACTCCCATTACATAATCAGTGACGTGTGGCCGGATTGTGTTCCCTACTCCCATTATATAATCAGTGACGTTAGGCTGGATTGTGTTCCATACTCCAATTATATAATCAGTGACGTGTGGCGGGATTGTGTTCCCTACTCCCAGTATATAATCAGTGACGTGTGGCCGGATTGTGTTCCCTACTCCCATTATATAATCAGTGACATGTGGCGGGACTTTGTTCCCTACTCCCAGTATATAATCAGTGAATTATGGCCGGATTGTGTTCCCTACTCCCATTATATAATCAGTGACGTGTGGCCGGATTGTGTTCCCTACTCCCATTATATAATCAGTGACGTGTGACCGGATTGTGTTCCCTACTCCCATTATATAATCAGTGACGTCAGGCCGGATTGTGTTCCCTACTCCCATTATATAATCAGTGACGGGTGGCCGGATCGTATTCCCTACTCCCATTATATAATCAGAGAAGTGTGGCCGGTTTGTGTTCCCTACTCCCATTATATAATCAGTGACGTGTGACCGGATTGAGTTCCCTACTCCCATTATATAATCAGTGACGTGTGACCGGATTGTGTTCCCTACTCCCATTATATAATCAGTGACGTGTGGCAAGATTGTGTTCCCTACTCCCATTATGTAATCAGAGACGTGTGACCGGATTGTGTTCCCTACTCCCATGATATAATCAGTGACGTGTGGCAAGATTGTGTTCCCTACTCCCATTATATAATCAGAGACGTGTGGCCGGATTGTGTTCCCTACTCCCATTATATAATTAGTGACGTGTGGCCGGATTGTGTTCCCTGATCCCATTATATAATCAGTGACGTGTGGCCGGATTTGTTCCCTACTCCCATTATATAATTAGTGACGTGTGACCGGATTGTGTTCCCTACTCCCATTATATAATAAGTGACGTGTGACCGGATTGTGTTCCCTACTCCCATTACATAATCTGTGACGTGTGACCGGATTGTGTTCCCTACTCCCATTATATAAACTGTGACGTGTGACCGGATTGTGTTCCCTACTCCCATTATATAATCAGTGACGTGTGACCGGATTGTGTTCCCTACTCCCATTATATAATCAGTGACGTGTGGCAAGATAGTGTTCCCTACTCCTATTATATAATCAGTGACTTTAGGCCATTTTGTGTTCCCTACTCCCATTATATAATCAGTGACATGTAACTGGATTGTGTTCCCTACTCCCATTACATTATCAGTGATGTCAGGACGGATTGTGTTCCCTACTCCCATTATGTAATCAGTAACGTGTGGCCGGATTGTGTTCCCTACTCCCATTTTATAATCAGTGACGTTAGGCTGGATTGTGTTCCCTACACCCATTATATAATCAGTGACGTGTGGCCGGATTGTGTTCCCTACTCCCATTATATAATCAGTGACGTGTGGCCGGATTGTGTTCCCTACTCCCATTATATAATCAGTGATGTGTGGCCGGATTGTGTTCCCTACTCCCATTATATAATCAATGAAGTGTGGCCGGTTTGTGTTCCCTACTCCCATTATGTAATCAGTGACATGTGGCGGGACTTTGTTCCCTACTCCCAGTATATAATCAGTGAAGTATGGCCGGATTGTGTTCCCTTCTCCCATTATATAATCAGTGACGTGTGGCCGGATTGTGTTCCCTACTCCCATTATATAATCAGTGACGTGTTACCGGATTGTGTTCCCTACTCCCATTATATAATCAGTGACGTGTGACCGGATTGTGTTCCCTACTCCCATTCTATAATCAGTGACTTGTGGCCGGATTGTATTCCCTACACCCATTATATAATCAGTGACGTGTGACCGGATTGTGTTCCCTACTCCCATTATATAATCAGTGACGTGTGACCGGATTGTGTTCCCTACTCCCATTATATAATCAGTGACGTGTGACCGGATTGTGTTCCCTACTCCCATTATATAATCAGTGACGTGTGGCAAGATAGTGTTCCCTACTCCCATTATATAATCAGTGACTTTAGGCCATTTTGTGTTCCCTACTCCCATTATATAATCAGTGACATGTAACTGGATTGTGTTCCCTACTCCCATTACATAATCAGTGATGTCAGGCCGGATTGTGTTCCCTACTCCCATTATGTAATCAGTAACGTGTGGCCGGATTGTGTTCCCTACTCCCATTATATAATCAGTGACGTTAGGCTGGATTGTGTTCCATACTCCCATTATATAATCAGTGACGTGTGGCCGGTTTGTGTTCCCTACTCCCATTATATAATCAGTGACGTGTGATCGGATTGTGTTCCCTACTCCCATTATATAATCAGTGACGTGTGGCCGGATTGTGTTCCCTACTCCCATTATATAATCAGTGACGTGTGACCGGATTGTGTTCCCTACTCCCATTATATAATCCGTGACGTGTGACCGGATTGTGTTCCCTACTCCCATTATATAATCAGTGACGTGTGACCGGATTGTATTCCCTACTCCCATTATATAATCAGTGACGTGTGGCCGGATTGTGTTCCCTACTCCCATTATATAATCAGTGACGTGTGACCGGATTGTGTTCCCTACTCCCATTATATAATCAGTGACGTGTGACCGGATTGTGTTCCCTACTACCATTATATAATCAGTGTCGTTAGGCTGGATTGTGTTCCCTACTCCCATTCTATAATCAGTGACGTGTGGCCGGATTGTGTTCCCTACTACCATTATATAATCAGTGTCGTTAGGCTGGATTGTGTTCCCTACTCCCATTCTATAATCAGTGAGTGTGGCCGGTTTGTGTCCCCTACTCCCATTATATAATCAGTGACGTGTCGCCGAATTGTGTTCACTACTCCCATTATATAATCAGTGACGTGTGGCCGGATTGTGTTCCCTACTACCATTATATAATCAGTGTCGTTAGGCTGGATTGTCTTCCCTACTCCCATTCTATAATCAGTGATGTGTGGCCGGTTTGTGTCCCCTACTCCCATTATATAATCAGTGACATTAGGCTGGATTGTGTTCCCTACTCCCATTATATAATCAGTGACATGTGACTGGATTGTGTTCCCTACTCCCATTATATAATCAGTGACGTGTGACCGGATTGTGTTCCCTACTCCCATTATATAATCAGTGACGTGTGACCGGATTGTGTTCCCTACTCCCATTATATAATCAGTGACGTGTGACCGGATTGTGTTCCCTACTCCCATTATATAATCAGTGACGTGTGACCGGATTGTGTTCCCTACTCCCATTATATAATCAGTGACGTGTGGCAAGATAGTGTTCCCTACTCCCATTATATAATCAGTGACTTTAGGCCATTTTGTGTTCCCTACTCCCATTATATAATCAGTGACATGTAACTGGATTGTGTTCCCTACTCCCATTACATAATCAGTGATGTCAGGCCGGATTGTGTTCCCTACTCCCATTATGTAATCAGTAACGTGTGGCCGGATTGTGTTCCCTACTCCCATTATATAATCAGTGACGTTAGGCTGGATTGTGTTCCATACTCCCATTATATAATCAGTGACGTGTGGCCGGTTTGTGTTCCCTACTCCCATTATATAATCAGTGACGTGTGATCGGATTGTGTTCCCTACTCCCATTATATAATCAGTGACGTGTGGCCGGATTGTGTTCCCTACTCCCATTATATAATCAGTGACGTGTGACCGGATTGTGTTCCCTACTCCCATTATATAATCCGTGACGTGTGACCGGATTGTGTTCCCTACTCCCATTATATAATCAGTGACGTGTGACCGGATTGTATTCCCTACTCCCATTATATAATCAGTGACGTGTGGCCGGATTGTGTTCCCTACTCCCATTATATAATCAGTGACGTGTGACCGGATTGTGTTCCCTACTCCCATTATATAATCAGTGACGTGTGACCGGATTGTGTTCCCTACTACCATTATATAATCAGTGTCGTTAGGCTGGATTGTGTTCCCTACTCCCATTCTATAATCAGTGACGTGTGGCCGGATTGTGTTCCCTACTACCATTATATAATCAGTGTCGTTAGGCTGGATTGTGTTCCCTACTCCCATTCTATAATCAGTGAGTGTGGCCGGTTTGTGTCCCCTACTCCCATTATATAATCAGTGACGTGTCGCCGAATTGTGTTCACTACTCCCATTATATAATCAGTGACGTGTGGCCGGATTGTGTTCCCTACTACCATTATATAATCAGTGTCGTTAGGCTGGATTGTCTTCCCTACTCCCATTCTATAATCAGTGATGTGTGGCCGGTTTGTGTCCCCTACTCCCATTATATAATCAGTGACATTAGGCTGGATTGTGTTCCCTACTCCCATTATATAATCAGTGACATGTGACTGGATTGTGTTCCCTACTCCCATTATATAATCAGTGACGTCTGGCCGGATTGTGTTCCCTACTCCCATTATATAATCAGTGACATGTGGACGGATTGTGTTCCCTACTCCCATTATATAATCAGTGACGTGTGGACGGATTGTGTTCCCTACTCCCATTATATAATCAGTGACGTGTGGCCGGATTGTGTTCCCTACTCCCATTATATAATCAGTGACGTGTGACCGGATTGTGTTCCCTACTCCCATTATATAATCAGTGACGTCAGGCCGGATTGTGTTCCCTACTCCCATTATATAATCAGTGACGTGTGGCCGGATTGTATTCCCTACTCCCATTATATAATCAGAGAAGTGTGGCCGGTTTGTGTTCCCTACTCCCATTATATAATCAGTGACGTGTGACCGGATTGAGTTCCCTACTCCCATTATATAATCAGTGACGTGTGACCGGATTGTGTTCCCTACTCCCATTATATAATCAGTGACGTGTGGCAAGATTGTGTTCCCTACTCCCATTATGTAATCAGAGACGTGTGACCGGATTGTGTTCCCTACTCCCATGATATAATCAGTGACGTGTGGCAAGATTGTGTTCCCTACTCCCATTATATAATCAGAGACGTGTGGCCGGATTGTGTTCCCTACACCCATTATATAATTAGTGACCTGTGGCCGCATTGTGTTCCCTACTCCCATTATATAATCAGTGACGTGTGGCCGGATTGTGTTCCCTACTCCCATTATATAATCAGTGACGTGGGACCGGATTGTGTTCCCTACTCCCATTATATAATCAGTGACGTGTGACCGGATTGTGTTCCCTACTCCCATTATGTAATCAGTGACGTGTGGCCGGTTTGTGTTCCCTACTCCCATTACATAATCAGTGACGTGTGGCCGGATTGTGTTCCCTACTCCCATTATATAATCAGTGACGTTAGGCTGGATTGTGTTCCATACTCCAATTATATAATCAGTGACGTGTGGCGGGATTGTGTTCCCTACTCCCAGTATATAATCAGTGACGTGTGGCCGGATTGTGTTCCCTACTCCCATTATATAATCAGTGACATGTGGCGGGACTTTGTTCCCTACTCCCAGTATATAATCAGTGAATTATGGCCGGATTGTGTTCCCTACTCCCATTATATAATCAGTGACGTGTGGCCGGATTGTGTTCCCTACTCCCATTATATAATCAGTGACGTGTGACCGGATTGTGTTCCCTACTCCCATTATATAATCAGTGACGTCAGGCAGGATTGTGTTCCCTACTCCCATTATATAATCAGTGACGTGTGGCCGGATTGTATTCCCTACTCCCATTATATAATCAGAGAAGTGTGGCCGGTTTGTGTTCCCTACTCCCATTATATAATCAGTGACGTGTGACCGGATTGAGTTCCCTACTCCCATTATATAATCAGTGACGTGTGACCGGATTGTGTTCCCTACTCCCATTATATAATCAGTGACGTGTGGCAAGATTGTGTTCCCTACTCCCATTATGTAATCAGAGACGTGTGACCGGATTGTGTTCCCTACTCCCATGATATAATCAGTGACGTGTGGCAAGATTGTGTTCCCTACTCCCATTATATAATCAGAGACGTGTGGCCGGATTGTGTTCCCTACTCCCATTATATAATTAGTGACGTGTGGCCGGATTGTGTTCCCTGATCCCATTATATAATCAGTGACGTGTGGCCGGATTTGTTCCCTACTCCCATTATATAATTAGTGACGTGTGACCGGATTGTGTTCCCTACTCCCATTATATAATAAGTGACGTGTGACCGGATTGTGTTCCCTACTCCCATTACATAATCTGTGACGTGTGACCGGATTGTGTTCCCTACTCCCATTATATAAACTGTGACGTGTGACCGGATTGTGTTCCCTACTCCCATTATATAATCAGTGACGTGTGACCGGATTGTGTTCCCTACTCCCATTATATAATCAGTGACGTGTGGCAAGATAGTGTTCCCTACTCCTATTATATAATCAGTGACTTTAGGCCATTTTGTGTTCCCTACTCCCATTATATAATCAGTGACATGTAACTGGATTGTGTTCCCTACTCCCATTACATTATCAGTGATGTCAGGACGGATTGTGTTCCCTACTCCCATTATGTAATCAGTAACGTGTGGCCGGATTGTGTTCCCTACTCCCATTTTATAATCAGTGACGTTAGGCTGGATTGTGTTCCCTACACCCATTATATAATCAGTGACGTGTGGCCGGATTGTGTTCCCTACTCCCATTATATAATCAGTGACGTGTGGCCGGATTGTGTTCCCTACTCCCATTATATAATCAGTGATGTGTGGCCGGATTGTGTTCCCTACTCCCATTATATAATCAATGAAGTGTGGCCGGTTTGTGTTCCCTACTCCCATTATGTAATCAGTGACATGTGGCGGGACTTTGTTCCCTACTCCCAGTATATAATCAGTGAAGTATGGCCGGATTGTGTTCCCTTCTCCCATTATATAATCAGTGACGTGTGGCCGGATTGTGTTCCCTACTCCCATTATATAATCAGTGACGTGTTACCGGATTGTGTTCCCTACTCCCATTATATAATCAGTGACGTGTGACCGGATTGTGTTCCCTACTCCCATTCTATAATCAGTGACTTGTGGCCGGATTGTATTCCCTACACCCATTATATAATCAGTGACGTGTGACCGGATTGTGTTCCCTACTCCCATTATATAATCAGTGACGTGTGACCGGATTGTGTTCCCTACTCCCATTATATAATCAGTGACGTGTGACCGGATTGTGTTCCCTACTCCCATTATATAATCAGTGACGGGTGGCAAGATAGTGTTCCCTACTCCCATTATATAATCAGTGACTTTAGGCCATTTTGTGTTCCCTACTCCCATTATATAATCAGTGACATGTAACTGGATTGTGTTCCCTACTCCCATTACATAATCAGTGATGTCAGGCCGGATTGTGTTCCCTACTCCCATTATGTAATCAGTAACGTGTGGCCGGATTGTGTTCCCTACTCCCATTATATAATCAGTGACGTTAGGCTGGATTGTGTTCCATACTCCCATTATATAATCAGTGACGTGTGGCCGTTTTGTGTTCCCTACTCCCATTATATAATCAGTGACGTGTGATCGGATTGTGTTCCATACTCCCATTATATAATCAGTGACGTGTGGCCGGTTTGTGTTCCCTACTCCCATTATATAATCAGTGACGTGTGATCGGATTGTGTTCCATACTCCCATTATATAATCAGTGACGTGTGACCGGATTGTGTTCCCTACTCCCATTATATAATCAGTGACGTGTGACCGGATTGTGTTCCCTACTACCATTATATAATCAGTGTCGTTAGGCTGGATTGTGTTCCCTACTCCCATTCTATAATCAGTGACGTGTGGCCGGATTGTGTTCCCTACTACCATTATATAATCAGTGTCGTTAGGCTGGATTGTGTTCCCTACTCCCATTCTATAATCAGTGAGTGTGGCCGGTTTGTGTCCCCTACTCCCATTATATAATCAGTGACGTGTCGCCGAATTGTGTTCACTACTCCCATTATATAATCAGTGACGTGTGGCCGGATTGTGTTCCCTACTACCATTATATAATCAGTGTCGTTAGGCTGGATTGTCTTCCCTACTCCCATTCTATAATCAGTGATGTGTGGCCGGTTTGTGTCCCCTACTCCCATTATATAATCAGTGACATTAGGCTGGATTGTGTTCCCTACTCCCATTATATAATCAGTGACATGTGACTGGATTGTGTTCCCTACTCCCATTATATAATCAGTGACGTCTGGCCGGATTGTGTTCCCTACTCCCATTATATAATCAGTGACATGTGGACGGATTGTGTTCCCTACTCCCATTATATAATCAGTGACGTGTGGACGGATTGTGTTCCCTACTCCCATTATATAATCAGTGACGTGTGGCCGGATTGTGTTCCCTACTCCCATTATATAATCAGTGACGTGTGACCGGATTGTGTTCCCTACTCCCATTATATAATCAGTGACGTCAGGCCGGATTGTGTTCCCTACTCCCATTATATAATCAGTGACGTGTGGCCGGATTGTATTCCCTACTCCCATTATATAATCAGAGAAGTGTGGCCGGTTTGTGTTCCCTACTCCCATTATATAATCAGTGACGTGTGACCGGATTGAGTTCCCTACTCCCATTATATAATCAGTGACGTGTGACCGGATTGTGTTCCCTACTCCCATTATATAATCAGTGACGTGTGGCAAGATTGTGTTCCCTACTCCCATTATGTAATCAGAGACGTGTGACCGGATTGTGTTCCCTACTCCCATGATATAATCAGTGACGTGTGGCAAGATTGTGTTCCCTACTCCCATTATATAATCAGAGACGTGTGGCCGGATTGTGTTCCCTACTCCCATTATATAATTAGTGACGTGTGGCCGGATTGTGTTCCCTGATCCCATTATATAATCAGTGACGTGTGGCCGGATTTGTTCCCTACTCCCATTATATAATTAGTGACGTGTGACCGGATTGTGTTCCCTACTCCCATTATATAATAAGTGACGTGTGACCGGATTGTGTTCCCTACTCCCATTACATAATCTGTGACGTGTGACCGGATTGTGTTCCCTACTCCCATTATATAAACTGTGACGTGTGACCGGATTGTGTTCCCTACTCCCATTATATAATCAGTGACGTGTGACCGGATTGTGTTCCCTACTCCCATTATATAATCAGTGACGTGTGGCAAGATAGTGTTCCCTACTCCTATTATATAATCAGTGACTTTAGGCCATTTTGTGTTCCCTACTCCCATTATATAATCAGTGACATGTAACTGGATTGTGTTCCCTACTCCCATTACATTATCAGTGATGTCAGGACGGATTGTGTTCCCTACTCCCATTATGTAATCAGTAACGTGTGGCCGGATTGTGTTCCCTACTCCCATTTTGTAATCAGTGACGTTAGGCTGGATTGTGTTCCCTACACCCATTATATAATCAGTGACGTGTGGCCGGATTGTGTTCCCTACTCCCATTATATAATCAGTGACGTGTGGCCGGATTGTGTTCCCTACTCCCATTATATAATCAGTGATGTGTGGCCGGATTGTGTTCCCTACTCCCATTATATAATCAATGAAGTGTGGCCGGTTTGTGTTCCCTACTCCCATTATGTAATCAGTGACATGTGGCGGGACTTTGTTCCCTACTCCCAGTATATAATCAGTGAAGTATGGCCGGATTGTGTTCCCTACTCCCATTATATAATCAGTGACGTGTGGCCGGATTGTGTTCCCTACTCCCATTATATAATCAGTGACGTGTTACCGGATTGTGTTCCCTACTCCCATTATATAATCAGTGACGTGTGACCGGATTGTGTTCCCTACTCCCATTCTATAATCAGTGACTTGTGGCCGGATTGTATTCCCTACACCCATTATATAATCAGTGACGTGTGACCGGATTGTGTTCCCTACTCCCATGATATAATCAGTGACGTGTGACCGGATTGTGTTCCCTACTCCCATTATATAATCAGTGACGTGTGACCGGATTGTGTTCCCTACTCCCATTATATAATCAGTGACGTGTGGCAAGATAGTGTTCCCTACTCCCATTATATAATCAGTGACTTTAGGCCATTTTGTGTTCCCTACTCCCATTATATAATCAGTGACATGTAACTGGATTGTGTTCCCTACTCCCATTACATAATCAGTGATGTCAGGCCGGATTGTGTTCCCTACTCCCATTATGTAATCAGTAACGTGTGGCCGGATTGTGTTCCCTACTCCCATTATATAATCAGTGACGTTAGGCTGGATTGTGTTCCCTACTCCCATTATATAATCAGTGACGTGTGGCCGGTTTGTGTTCCCTACTCCCATTATATAATCAGTGACGTGTGATCGGATTGTGTTCCATACTCCCATTATATAATCAGTGACGTGTGGCCGGATTGTGTTCCCTACTCCCATTATATAATCAGTGACGTGTGACCGGATTGTGTTCCCTACTCCCATTATATAATCAGTGACGTGTGACCGGATTGTGTTCCCTACTACCATTATATAATCAGTGTCGTTAGGCTGGATTGTGTTCCCTACTCCCATTCTATAATCAGTGACGTGTGGCCGGATTGTGTTCCCTACTACCATTATATAATCAGTGTCGTTAGGCTGGATTGTGCTCCCTACTCCCATTCTATAATCAGTGATGTGTGGCCGGTTTGTGTCCCCTACTCCCATTATATAATCAGTGACGTGTCGCCGAATTGTGTTCCCTACTCCCATTATATAATCAGTGACGTGTGGCCGGATTGTGTTCCCTACTACCATTATATAATCAGTGTCGTTAGGCTGGATTGTCTTCCCTACTCCCATTCTATAATCAGTGATGTGTGGCCGGTTTGTGTCCCCTACTCCCATTATATAATCAGTGACATTAGGCTGGATTGTGTTCCCTACTCCCATTATATAATCAGTGACATGTGACTGGATTGTGTTCCCTACTCCCATTATATAATCAGTGACGTCTGGCCGGATTGTGTTCCCTACTCCCATTATATAATCAGTGACATGTGGACGGATTGTGTTCGCTACTCCCATTATATAATCAGTGACGTGTGGACGGATTGTGTTCCCTACTCCCATTATATAATCAGAGACGTGTGACCGGATTGTGTTCCCTACTCCCATTATATAATCAGTGACGTCAGGCCGGATTGTGTTCCCTACTCCCATTATATAATCAGTGACGTGTGGCCGGATTGTATTCCCTACTCCCATTATATAATCAGAGAAGTGTGGCCGGTTTGTGTTCCCTACTCCCATTATATAATAAGTGACGTGTGACCGGATTGTGTTCCCTACTCCCATTACATAATCTGTGACGTGTGACCGGATTGTGTTCCCTACTCCCATTATATAAACTGTGACGTGTGACCGGATTGTGTTCCCTACTCCCATTATATAATCAGTGACGTGTGACCGGATTGTGTTCCCTACTCCCATTATATAATCAGTGACGTGTGGCAAGATAGTGTTCCCTACTCCCATTATATAATCAGTGACTTTAGGCCATTTTGTGTTCCCTACTCCCATTATATAATCAGTGACATGTAACTGGATTGTGTTCCCTACTCCCATTACATAATCAGTGATGTCAGGCCGGATTGTGTTCCCTACTCCCATTATGTAATCAGTAACGTGTGGCCGGATTGTGTTCCCTACTCCCATTATATAATCAGTGACGTTAGGCTGGATTGTGTTCCCTACTCCCATTATATAATCAGTGACGTGTGATCGGATTGTGTTCCATACTCCCATTATATAATCAGTGACGTGTGGCCGGATTGTGTTCCCTACTCCCATTATATAATCAGTGACGTGTGACCGGATTGTGTTCCCTACTCCCATTATATAATCAGTGACGTGTGACCGGATTGTGTTCCCTACTACCATTATATAATCAGTGTCGTTAGGCTGGATTGTGTTCCCTACTCCCATTCTATAATCAGTGACGTGTGTCCGGATTGTGTTCCCTACTACCATTATATAATCAGTGTCGTTAGGCTGGATTGTGTTCCCTACTCCCATTCTATAATCAGTGCTGTGTGGCCGGTTTGTGTCCCCTACTCCCATTATATAATCAGTGACGTGTCGCTGAATTGTGTTCCCTACTCCCATTATATAATCAGTGACGTGTGGCCGGATTGTGTTCCCTACTACCATTATATAATCAGTGTCGTTAGGCTGGATGGTCTTCCCTACTCCCATTCTATAATCAGTGATGTGTGGCCGGTTTGTGTCCCCTACTCCCATTATATAATCAGTGACATGTGGACGGATTGTGTTCCCTACTCCCATTATATAATCAGTGACGTGTGGACGGATTGTGTTCCCTACTCCCATTATATAATCAGTGACGCGTGACCGGATTGTGTTCCCTACTCCCATTATATAATCAGTGACGTGTGGCCGGATTGTGTTCCCTACTCCCATTACATAATCAGTGACGTGTGGCCGGATTGTGTTCCCTACTCCCATTACATAATCAGTGACGTGTGGCCGGATTGTGTTCCCTACTCCCATTATATAATCAGTGACGCGTGACCGGATTGTGTTCCCTACTCCCATTATATAATCAGTGACGTGTGGCCGGATTGTGTTCCCTACTCCCATTATATCATCAGTAACGTGTGGCCGGATTGTGTTCCCTACTCCCATTATATAATCAGTGACGTTAGGCGGGATTGTGTTCCCTACTCCCATTATATAATCAGTGACGTGTGGCCGGATTGTGTTCCCTACTCCCATTATATAATCAGTGACGTGTGGCCGGATACTGTTCCCTACTCCCATTATATAATCAGTGATGTGTGGTCGGATTGTGTTCCCTACTCCCATTATATAATCAGTGACGTTAGGCTGGATTGTGTCCGTACTCCCATTCTATAATCAGTGAGGTTAGGCTGGATTGTGTTCCCTACTCCCATTATATAATCAGTGACATGTGGCCGGATTGTGTTCCCTACTGCCATTATATAATCAGTGACGTTAGGCTGGATTGTGTCCCTACTCCCATTAGATAATCAGTGAGGTGTGGCCGGATTGTGTTCCCTACTCCCATTATGTAATCAGTGACGTGTGGCCGGATTGTGTTCCCTACTCCCATTATATAATCAGTGACGTGTGGCCGGATTGTGTTACCTACACCCATTATATAATCAGTGACGTGTGGCCGGATTGTGTTCCCTACTACCATTATATAATCAGTGACGTGTGGCCGCATTGTGTTCCCTACTCCCATTATATAATCAGTGACGTGTGACCGGATTGTGTTCCCTACTCCCATTATATAATCAGTGACGTGTGGCCGGATTGTGTTCCCTACTACCATTATATAATCAGTGACTTGTGGCCGCATTGTGTTCCCTACTCCCATTATATAATCAGTGACGTGTGACCGGATTGTGATCCCTACTCCCATTATATAATCAGTGACGTGTGGCCGGTTTGTGTTCCCTACTCCCATTATATAATCAGTGACGTGTGACCGGATTGTGTTCCCTACTCCCATTATATAATCAGTGACGTCTGGCCGGATTGTGTTCCCTACTCCCATTATATAATCAGTGACGTGTGGCTGGATTGTATTCCCTACTCCCATTATATAATCAGTGACATGTGACCGGATTGTGTTCCCTACTCCCATTATATAATCAGTGACGTGTGGCCGGATTGTGTTCCCTACTCCCATTATATAATCAGTGACGTGTGGCCGGATTGTATTCCCTACTCCCATTATATAATCAGTGACGTGTGACCGGATTGTGTTCCCTACTCCCATTATATAATCAGTGACGTGTGGCCGGATTGTGTTCCCTACTACCATTATATAATCAGTGAAGTATGGCCGGATTGTGTTCCCTACTCCCATTATATAATCAGTGACGTGTGGCCGCATTGTGTTCCCTACTCCCATTATATAATCAGTGACGTGTGACCGGATTGTGTTCCCTACTACCATTATATAATCAGTGAAGTATGGCCGGATTGTGTTCCCTACTCCCATTATATAATCAGTGACGTGTGGCCGGATTGTGTTCCCTACTCCCATTATATAATCAGTGACGTGTGGCCGGATTGTGTTCCCTACTCCCATTATATAATCAGTGATGTGTGGCCGGATTGTGTTCCCTACTCCCATTATATAATCAATGAAGTGTGGCCGGTTTGTGTTCCCTACTCCCATTATGTAATCAGTGACATGTGGCGGGACTTTGTTCCCTACTCCCAGTATATAATCAGTGAAGTATGGCCGGATTGTGTTCCCTACTCCCATTATATAATCAGTGACGTGTGGCCGGATTGTGTTCCCTACTCCCATTATATAATCAGTGACGTGTTACCGGATTGTGTTCCCTACTCCCATTATATAATCAGTGACGTGTGACCGGATTGTGTTCCCTACTCCCATTCTATAATCAGTGACTTGTGGCCGGATTGTATTCCCTACACCCATTATATAATCAGTGACGTGTGACCGGATTGTGTTCCCTACTCCCATGATATAATCAGTGACGTGTGACCGGATTGTGTTCCCTACTCCCATTATATAATCAGTGACGTGTGACCGGATTGTGTTCCCTACTCCCATTATATAATCAGTGACGTGTGACCGGATTGTGTTCCCTACTCCCATTATATAATCAGTGACGTGTGGCAAGATAGTGTTCCCTACTCCCATTATATAATCAGTGACTTTAGGCCATTTTGTGTTCCCTACTCCCATTATATAATCAGTGACATGTAACTGGATTGTGTTCCCTACTCCCATTACATAATCAGTGATGTCAGGCCGGATTGTGTTCCCTACTCCCATTATGTAATCAGTAACGTGTGGCCGGATTGTGTTCCCTACTCCCATTATATAATCAGTGACGTTAGGCTGGATTGTGTTCCCTACTCCCATTATATAATCAGTGATGTCAGGCCGGATTGTGTTCCCTACTCCCATTATGTAATCAGTAACGTGTGGCCGGATTGTGTTCCCTACTCCCATTATATAATCAGTGACGTTAGGCTGGATTGTGTTCCCTACTCCCATTATATAATCAGTGACGTGTGGCCGGTTTGTGTTCCCTACTCCCATTATATAATCAGTGACGTGTGATCGGATTGTGTTCCATACTCCCATTATATAATCAGTGACGTGTGGCCGGATTGTGTTCCCTACTCCCATTATATAATCAGTGACGTGTGACCGGATTGTGTTCCCTACTCCCATTATATAATCAGTGACGTGTGACCGGATTGTGTTCCCTACTACCATTATATAATCAGTGTCGTTAGGCTGGATTGTGTTCCCTACTCCCATTCTATAATCAGTGACGTGTGGCCGGATTGTGTTCCCTACTACCATTATATAATCAGTGTCGTTAGGCTGGATTGTGCTCCCTACTCCCATTCTATAATCAGTGATGTGTGGCCGGTTTGTGTCCCCTACTCCCATTATATAATCAGTGACGTGTCGCCGAATTGTGTTCCCTACTCCCATTATATAATCAGTGACGTGTGGCCGGATTGTGTTCCCTACTACCATTATATAATCAGTGTCGTTAGGCTGGATTGTCTTCCCTACTCCCATTCTATAATCAGTGATGTGTGGCCGGTTTGTGTCCCCTACTCCCATTATATAATCAGTGACATTAGGCTGGATTGTGTTCCCTACTCCCATTATATAATCAGTGACATGTGACTGGATTGTGTTCCCTACTCCCATTATATAATCAGTGACGTCTGGCCGGATTGTGTTCCCTACTCCCATTATATAATCAGTGACATGTGGACGGATTGTGTTCCCTACTCCCATTATATAATCAGTGACGTGTGGACGGATTGTGTTCCCTACTCCCATTATATAATCAGAGACGTGTGACCGGATTGTGTTCCCTACTCCCATTATATAATCAGTGACGTCAGGCCGGATTGTGTTCCCTACTCCCATTATATAATCAGTGACGTGTGGCCGGATTGTATTCCCTACTCCCATTATATAATCAGAGAAGTGTGGCCGGTTTGTGTTCCCTACTCCCATTATATAATAAGTGACGTGTGACCGGATTGTGTTCCCTACTCCCATTACATAATCTGTGACGTGTGACCGGATTGTGTTCCCTACTCCCATTATATAAACTGTGACGTGTGACCGGATTGTGTTCCCTACTCCCATTATATAATCAGTGACGTGTGACCGGATTGTGTTCCCTACTCCCATTATATAATCAGTGACGTGTGGCAAGATAGTGTTCCCTACTCCCATTATATAATCAGTGACTTTAGGCCATTTTGTGTTCCCTACTCCCATTATATAATCAGTGACATGTAACTGGATTGTGTTCCCTACTCCCATTACATAATCAGTGATGTCAGGCCGGATTGTGTTCCCTACTCCCATTATGTAATCAGTAACGTGTGGCCGGATTGTGTTCCCTACTCCCATTATATAATCAGTGACGTTAGGCTGGATTGTGTTCCCTACTCCCATTATATAATCAGTGACGTGTGGCCGGGTTGTGTTCCCAACTCCCATTATATAATCAGTGACGTGTGATCGGATTGTGTTCCATACTCCCATTATATAATCAGTGACGTGTGGCCGGATTGTGTTCCCTACTCCCATTATATAATCAGTGACGTGTGACCGGATTGTGTTCCCTACTCCCATTATATAATCAGTGACGTGTGACCGGATTGTGTTCCCTACTACCATTATATAATCAGTGTCGTTAGGCTGGATTGTGTTCCCTACTCCCACTCTATAATCAGTGACGTGTGGCCGGATTGTGTTCCCTACTACCATTATATAATCAGTGTCGTTAGGCTGGATTGTGTTCCCTACTCCCATTCTATAATCAGTGCTGTGTGGCCGGTTTGTGTCCCCTACTCCCATTATATAATCAGTGACGTGTCGCTGAATTGTGTTCCCTACTCCCATTATATAATCAGTGACGTGAGGCCGGATTGTGTTCCCTACTACCATTATATAATCAGTGTCGTTAGGCTGGATGGTCTTCCCTACTCCCATTCTATAATCAGTGATGTGTGGCCGGTTTGTGTCCCCTACTCCCATTATATAATCAGTGACATGTGGACGGATTGTGTTCCCTACTCCCATTATATAATCAGTGACGTGTGGACGGATTGTGTTCCCTACTCCCATTATATAATCAGTGACGCGTGACCGGATTGTGTTCCCTACTCCCATTATATAATCAGTGACGTGTGGCCGGATTGTGTTCCCTACTCCCATTACATAATCAGTGACGTGTGGCCGGATTGTGTTCCCTACTCCCATTACATAATCAGTGACGTGTGGCCGGATTGTGTTCCCTACTCCCATTATATAATCAGTGACGCGTGACCGGATTGTGTTCCCTACTCCCATTATATAATCAGTGACATGTGGCCGGATTGTGTTCCCTACTCCCATTATATCATCAGTGACGTGTGGCCGCATTGTGTTCCCTACTCCCATTATATAATCAGTGACGTGTGACCGGATTGTGTTCCCTACTACCATTATATAATCAGTGAAGTATGGCCGGATTGTGTTCCCTACTCCCATTATATAATCAGTGACGTGTGGCCGGATTGTGTTCCCTACTCCCATTATATAATCAGTGACGTGTGGCCGGATTGTGTTCCCTACTCCCATTATATAATCAGTGATGTGTGGCCGGATTGTGTTCCCTACTCCCATTATATAATCAATGAAGTGTGGCCGGTTTGTGTTCCCTACTCCCATTATGTAATCAGTGACATGTGGCGGGACTTTGTTCCCTACTCCCAGTATATAATCAGTGAAGTATGGCCGGATTGTGTTCCCTACTCCCATTATATAATCAGTGACGTGTGGCCGGATTGTGTTCCCTACTCCCATTATATAATCAGTGACGTGTTACCGGATTGTGTTCCCTACTCCCATTATATAATCAGTGACGTGTGACCGGATTGTGTTCCCTACTCCCATTCTATAATCAGTGACTTGTGGCCGGATTGTATTCCCTACACCCATTATATAATCAGTGACGTGTGACCGGATTGTGTTCCCTACTCCCATGATATAATCAGTGACGTGTGACCGGATTGTGTTCCCTACTCCCATTATATAATCAGTGACGTGTGACCGGATTGTGTTCCCTACTCCCATTATATAATCAGTGACGTGTGACCGGATTGTGTTCCCTACTCCCATTATATAATCAGTGACGTGTGGCAAGATAGTGTTCCCTACTCCCATTATATAATCAGTGACTTTAGGCCATTTTGTGTTCCCTACTCCCATTATATAATCAGTGACATGTAACTGGATTGTGTTCCCTACTCCCATTACATAATCAGTGATGTCAGGCCGGATTGTGTTCCCTACTCCCATTATGTAATCAGTAACGTGTGGCCGGATTGTGTTCCCTACTCCCATTATATAATCAGTGACGTTAGGCTGGATTGTGTTCCCTACTCCCATTATATAATCAGTGATGTCAGGCCGGATTGTGTTCCCTACTCCCATTATGTAATCAGTAACGTGTGGCCGGATTGTGTTCCCTACTCCCATTATATAATCAGTGACGTTAGGCTGGATTGTGTTCCCTACTCCCATTATATAATCAGTGACGTGTGGCCGGTTTGTGTTCCCTACTCCCATTATATAATCAGTGACGTGTGATCGGATTGTGTTCCATACTCCCATTATATAATCAGTGACGTGTGGCCGGATTGTGTTCCCTACTCCCATTATATAATCAGTGACGTGTGACCGGATTGTGTTCCCTACTCCCATTATATAATCAGTGACGTGTGACCGGATTGTGTTCCCTACTACCATTATATAATCAGTGTCGTTAGGCTGGATTGTGTTCCCTACTCCCATTCTATAATCAGTGACGTGTGGCCGGATTGTGTTCCCTACTACCATTATATAATCAGTGTCGTTAGGCTGGATTGTGCTCCCTACTCCCATTCTATAATCAGTGATGTGTGGCCGGTTTGTGTCCCCTACTCCCATTATATAATCAGTGACGTGTCGCCGAATTGTGTTCCCTACTCCCATTATATAATCAGTGACGTGTGGCCGGATTGTGTTCCCTACTACCATTATATAATCAGTGTCGTTAGGCTGGATTGTCTTCCCTACTCCCATTCTATAATCAGTGATGTGTGGCCGGTTTGTGTCCCCTACTCCCATTATATAATCAGTGACATTAGGCTGGATTGTGTTCCCTACTCCCATTATATAATCAGTGACATGTGACTGGATTGTGTTCCCTACTCCCATTATATAATCAGTGACGTCTGGCCGGATTGTGTTCCCTACTCCCATTATATAATCAGTGACATGTGGACGGATTGTGTTCCCTACTCCCATTATATAATCAGTGACGTGTGGACGGATTGTGTTCCCTACTCCCATTATATAATCAGAGACGTGTGACCGGATTGTGTTCCCTACTCCCATTATATAATCAGTGACGTCAGGCCGGATTGTGTTCCCTACTCCCATTATATAATCAGTGACGTGTGGCCGGATTGTATTCCCTACTCCCATTATATAATCAGAGAAGTGTGGCCGGTTTGTGTTCCCTACTCCCATTATATAATAAGTGACGTGTGACCGGATTGTGTTCCCTACTCCCATTACATAATCTGTGACGTGTGACCGGATTGTGTTCCCTACTCCCATTATATAAACTGTGACGTGTGACCGGATTGTGTTCCCTACTCCCATTATATAATCAGTGACGTGTGACCGGATTGTGTTCCCTACTCCCATTATATAATCAGTGACGTGTGGCAAGATAGTGTTCCCTACTCCCATTATATAATCAGTGACTTTAGGCCATTTTGTGTTCCCTACTCCCATTATATAATCAGTGACATGTAACTGGATTGTGTTCCCTACTCCCATTACATAATCAGTGATGTCAGGCCGGATTGTGTTCCCTACTCCCATTATGTAATCAGTAACGTGTGGCCGGATTGTGTTCCCTACTCCCATTATATAATCAGTGACGTTAGGCTGGATTGTGTTCCCTACTCCCATTATATAATCAGTGACGTGTGGCCGGGTTGTGTTCCCAACTCCCATTATATAATCAGTGACGTGTGATCGGATTGTGTTCCATACTCCCATTATATAATCAGTGACGTGTGGCCGGATTGTGTTCCCTACTCCCATTATATAATCAGTGACGTGTGACCGGATTGTGTTCCCTACTCCCATTATATAATCAGTGACGTGTGACCGGATTGTGTTCCCTACTACCATTATATAATCAGTGTCGTTAGGCTGGATTGTGTTCCCTACTCCCACTCTATAATCAGTGACGTGTGGCCGGATTGTGTTCCCTACTACCATTATATAATCAGTGTCGTTAGGCTGGATTGTGTTCCCTACTCCCATTCTATAATCAGTGCTGTGTGGCCGGTTTGTGTCCCCTACTCCCATTATATAATCAGTGACGTGTCGCTGAATTGTGTTCCCTACTCCCATTATATAATCAGTGACGTGAGGCCGGATTGTGTTCCCTACTACCATTATATAATCAGTGTCGTTAGGCTGGATGGTCTTCCCTACTCCCATTCTATAATCAGTGATGTGTGGCCGGTTTGTGTCCCCTACTCCCATTATATAATCAGTGACATGTGGACGGATTGTGTTCCCTACTCCCATTATATAATCAGTGACGTGTGGACGGATTGTGTTCCCTACTCCCATTATATAATCAGTGACGCGTGACCGGATTGTGTTCCCTACTCCCATTATATAATCAGTGACGTGTGGCCGGATTGTGTTCCCTACTCCCATTACATAATCAGTGACGTGTGGCCGGATTGTGTTCCCTACTCCCATTACATAATCAGTGACGTGTGGCCGGATTGTGTTCCCTACTCCCATTATATAATCAGTGACGCGTGACCGGATTGTGTTCCCTACTCCCATTATATAATCAGTGACGTGTGGCCGGATTGTGTTCCCTACTCCCATTATATCATCAGTAACGTGTGGCCGGATTGTGTTCCCTACTCCCATTATATAATCAGTGACGTTAGGCGGGATTGTGTTCCCTACTCCCATTATATAATCAGTGACGTGTGGCCGGATTGTGTTCCCTACTCCCATTATATAATCAGTGACGTGTGGCCGGATACTGTTCCCTACTCCCATTATATAATCAGTGATGTGTGGTCGGATTGTGTTCCCTACTCCCATTATATAATCAGTGACGTTAGGCTGGATTGTGTCCGTACTCCCATTCTATAATCAGTGACGTTAGGCTGGATTGTGTTCCCTACTCCCATTATATAATCAGTGACATGTGGCCGGATTGTGTTCCCTACTGCCATTATATAATCAGTGACGTTAGGCTGGATTGTGTCCCTACTCCCATTAGATAATCAGTGAGGTGTGGCCGGATTGTGTTCCCTACTCCCATTATGTAATCAGTGACGTGTGGCCGGATTGTGTTCCCTACTCCCATTATATAATCAGTGACGTGTGGCCGGATTGTGTTACCTACACCCATTATATAATCAGTGACGTGTGGCCGGATTGTGTTCCCTACTACCATTATATAATCAGTGACGTGTGGCCGCATTGTGTTCCCTACTCCCATTATATAATCAGTGACGTGTGACCGGATTGTGTTCCCTACTCCCATTATATAATCAGTGACGTGTGGCCGGATTGTGTTCCCTACTACCATTATATAATCAGTGACTTGTGGCCGCATTGTGTTCCCTACTCCCATTATATAATCAGTGACGTGTGACCGGATTGTGATCCCTACTCCCATTATATAATCAGTGACGTGTGGCCGGTTTGAGTTCCCTACTCCCATTATATAATCAGTGACGTGTGACCGGATTGTGTTCCCTACTCCCATTATATAATCAGTGACGTGTGGCCGCATTGTGTTCCCTACTCCCATTATATAATCAGTGACGTGTGGCCGGATTGTGTTCCCTACTCCCATTATATAATCAGTGACGTGTGGCCGGATTGTATTCCCTACTCCCATTATATAATCAGTGACGTGTGACCGGATTGTGTTCCCTACTCCCATTATATAATCAGTGACGTGTGGCCGGATTGTGTTCCCTACTCCCATTATATAATCAGTGACGTGTGGCCGGATTGTATTCCCTACTCCCATTATATAATCAGTGACGTGTGACCGGATTGTGTTCCCTACTCCCATTATATAATCAGTGACGTGTGGCCGGATTGTGTTCCCTACTACCATTATATAATCAGTGAAGTATGGCCGGATTGTGTTCCCTACTCCCATTATATAATCAGTGACGTGTGGCCGCATTGTGTTCCCTACTCCCATTATATAATCAGTGACGTGTGACCGGATTGTGTTCCCTACTACCATTATATAATCAGTGAAGTATGGCCGGATTGTGTTCCCTACTCCCATTATATAATCAGTGACGTGTGACCGGATTGTTTTCCCTACTCCCATTATATAATCAGTGACGTGTGGCCGGATTGTGTTCCCTACTCCCATTATATAATCAGTGACGTGTGGCCGGATTGTGTTCCCTACTACCATTATATAATCCGTGACGTGTGACCGGATTGTGTTCCCTACTCCCATTATATAATCAGTGACGTGTGGACGGATTGTGTTCCCTACTCCCATTATATAATCAGTGACGTGTGGCCGCATTGTGTTCCCTACTCCCATTATATAATCAGTGACGTGTGACCGGATTGTTTTCCCTACTCCCATTATATAATCAGTGACGTGTGGCCGGATTGTGTTCCCTACTCCCATTATATAATCAGTGACGTGTGGCCGGATTGTGTTCCCTACTACCATTATATAATCAGTGACGTGTGACCGGATTGTTTTCCCTACTCCCATTATATAATCAGTGACGTGTGGCCGGATTGTGTTCCCTACTCCCATTATATAATCAGTGACGTGTGGCCGGATTGTGTTCCCTACTACCATTATATAATCAGTGACGTGTGGCCGCATTGTGTTCCCTACTCCCATTATATAATCAGTGACGTGTGACCGGATTGTTTTCCCTACTCCCATTATATAATCAGTGACGTGTGACCGGATTGTGTTCCCTACTCCCATTATATAATCAGTGACGTGTGACCGGATTGTGTTCCCTACTCCCATTATATAATCAGTGACGTGTGGCCGGTTTGTGTTCCCTACTCCCATTATATAATCAGTGACGTGTGACCGGATTGTGTTCCCTACTCCCATTATATAATCTCTGACGTGTGACCGGATTGTGTTCCCTACTCCCATTATATAATCAGTGACGTGTGGCCGCATTGTGTTCCCTGCTCCCATTATATAATCAGTGACGTGTGGACGGATTGTGTTCCCTACTCCCATTATATAATCAGTGACGTGTGACCGGATTGTGTTCCCTACTCCCATTATATAATCAGTGACGTGTGGCAAGATTGTGTTCCCTACTCCCATTATATAATCAGTGACGTGTGGACGGATTGTGTTCCCTACTCCCATTATATAATCAGTGACGTGTGACCGGATTGTGTTCCCTACTCCCATAATATAATCAGTGACGTGTGGCAAGATTGTGTTCCCTACTCCCATTATATAATCAGTGACGTGTGACCGGATTGTGTTCCCTACTCCCATTATATAATCAGTGACGTGTGGCCGCATTGTGTTCCCTACTCCCATTATATAATCCGTGACGTGTGACCGGATTGTGTTCCCTACTCCCATTATATAATCAGTGACGTGTGACCGGATTGTGTTCCCTACTCCCAATACATAATCAGTGACCTGTGGCCGGATTGTGTACCCTACTCCCATTTTATAATCAGTGACGTGTGGACGGATTGTGTTCCCTACTCCCATTATATAATCAGTGACGTGTGACCGGATTGTGTTCCCTACTCCCATTATATAATCAGTGACGTCAGGCCGGATTGTGTTCCCTACTCCCATTTTATAATCAGTGACGTGTGGCCGGATTGTATTCCCTACTCCCATTATATAATCAGAGAAGTGTGGCCGGTCTGCGTTCCCTACTCCCATTATATAATCAGTGACGTGTGACCGGATTGAGTTCCCTACTCCCATTATATAATCAGTGACGTGTGACCGGATTGTGTTCCCTACTCCCATTATATAATCAGTGACGTGTGGCAAGATTGTGTTCCCTACTCCCATTATATAATCAGTGACGTGTGACCGGATTGTGTTCCCTACTCCCATGATATAATCAGTGACGTGTGGCAAGATTGTGTTCCCTACTCCCATTATATAATCAGAGACGTATGGCCGGATTGTGTTCCCTACTCCCATTATATAATTAGTGACGTGTGGCCGGATTGTGTTCCCTGATCCCATTATATAATCAGTGACGTGTGGCCGGATTGTGTTCCCTACTCCCATTACATAATCTGTGACGTGTGACCGGATTGTGTTCCCTACTCCCATTATATAAACTGTGACGTGTGACCGGATTGTGTTCCCTACTCCCATTATATAATCAGTGAAGAGTTACCGGATTGTGTTCCCTACTCCCATTATATAATCAGTGACGTGTGACCGGATTGTGTTCCCTACTCCCATTCTATAATCAGTGACTTGTGGCCGGATTGTATTCCCTACACCCATTACATAATCAGTGACGTGTGGCAAGATTGTGTTCCCTACTCCCATTATATAATCAGAGACGTGTGACCGGATTGTGTTCCCTACTCCCATGATATAATCAGTGACGTGTGGCAAGATTGTGTTCCCTACTCCCATTATATAATCAGAGACGTATGGCCTGATTGTGTTCCCTACTCCCATTATATAATTAGTGACGTGTGGCCGGATTGTGTTCCCTGATCCCATTATATAATCAGTGACGTGTGGCCGGATTTGTTCCCTACTCCCATTATATAATTAGTGACGTGTGACCGGATTGTGTTCCCTACTCCCATTATATAATAAGTGACGTGTGACCGGATTGTGTTCCCTACTCCCATTACATAATCTGTGATGTGTGACCGGATTGTGTTCCCTACTCCCATTATATAAACTGTGACGTGTGACCGGATTGTGTTCCCTACTCCCATTATATAATCAGTGACGTGTGACCGGATTGTGTTCCCTACTCCCATTATATAATCAGTGACGTGTTACCGGATTGTGTTCCCTACTCCCATTATATAATCAGTGACGTGTGACCGGATTGTGTTCCCTACTCCCATTCTATAATCAGTGACTTGTGGCCGGATTGTATTCCCTACACCCATTACATAATCAGTGACGTGTGGCAAGATTGTGTTCCCTACTCCCATTATATAATCAGAGACGTGTGACCGGATTGTGTTCCCTACTCCCATGATATAATCAGTGACGTGTGGCAAGATTGTGTTCCCTACTCCCATTATATAATCAGAGACGTATGGCCTGATTGTGTTCCCTACTCCCATTATATAATTAGTGACGTGTGGCCGGATTGTGTTCCCTGATCCCATTATATAATCAGTGACGTGTGGCCGGATTTGTTCCCTACTCCCATTATATAATTAGTGACGTGTGACCGGATTGTGTTCCCTACTCCCATTATATAATAAGTGACGTGTGACCGGATTGTGTTCCCTACTCCCATTACATAATCTGTGATGTGTGACCGGATTGTGTTCCCTACTCCCATTATATAAACTGTGACGTGTGACCGGATTGTGTTCCCTACTCCCATTATATAATCAGTGACGTGTGACCGGATTGAGTTCCCTACTCCCATTATATAATCAGTGACGTGTGGCAAGATAGTGTTCCCTACTCCTATTATATAATCAGTGACATTAGGCCATTTTGTGTTCCCTACTCCCATTATATAATCAGTGACATGTAACTGGATTGTGTTCCCTACTCCCATTACATAATCAGTGATGTCAGGCCGGATTGTGTTCCCTACTCCCATTATGTAATCAGTAACGTGTGGCCGGATTGTGTTCCCTACTCCCATTATATAATCAGTGACGTTAGGCTGGATTGTGTTCCCTACTCCCATTATATAATCAGTGACATGTGACTGGATTGTGTTCCCTACTCCCATTATATAATCAGTGACGTGTGGCCGGATTGTGTTCCCTGCTCCCATTATATAATCAGTGACGTGTGGTGGGATTCTGTTCCCTACTCCCATTATATAATCAGTGACGTGGGACCGGATTGTGTTCCCTACTCCCATTATATAATCAGTGACGTGTGGCCGGATTGTGTTCCCTGCTCCCATTATATAATCAGTGACGTGGGACCGGATTGTGTTCCCTACTCCCATTATATAATCAGTGACGTGTGGCCGGATTGTGTTCCCTACTCGCATTATATAATCAGTGACGTGTGGCCGGATTGTGTTCCCTACTCCCATTATATAATCAGTGACGTGTGGCCGGATTGTGTTCCCTACTCCCATTATATAATCAGTGACGTGTGGCCGAATTGTGTTCCCTACTCCCATTATATAATCAGTGACGTGTGACCGGATTGTGTTCCCTACTCCCATTATGTAATCAGTGACGTGTGGCCGGTTTGTGTTCCCTACTCCCATTACATAATCAGTGACGTGTGGCCGGATTGTGTTCCCTACTACCATTATATAATCAGTGACGTGTGGCCGGATTGTGTTCCCTACTCCCATTATATAATCAGTGACATGTGGCGGGACTTTGTTCCCTACTCCCAGTATATAATCAGTGAAGTATGGCCGGATTATGTTCCCTCTCCCATTATATAATCAGTGACGTGTGGCCGGATTGTGTTCCCTACTCCCATTATATAATCAGTGACGTGTGGCCGGATTGTGTTCCCTACTCCCATTATATAATCAGTGATGTGTGGCCGGATTGTGTTCCCTACTCCCATTATATAATCAATGAAGTGTGGCCGGTTTGTGTTCCCTACTCCCATTATATAATCAGTGACGTGTGATCGGATTGTGTTCCATACTCCCATTATATAATCAGTGACGTGTGGCCGGATTGTGTTCCCTACTCCCATTATATAATCAGTGACGTGTGACCGGATTGTGTTCCCTACTCCCATTATATAATCAGTGACGTGTGACCGGATTGTGTTCCCTACTACCATTATATAATCAGTGTCGTTAGGCTGGATTGTGTTCCCTACTCCCATTCTATAATCAGTGACGTGTGGCAGGATTGTGTTCCCTACTACCATTATATAATCAGTGTCGTTAGGCTGGATTGTGTTCCCTAATCCCATTCTATAATCAGTGATGTGTGGCCGGTTTGTGTCCCCTACTCCCATTATATAATCAGTGACGTGTGGCCGCATTGTGTTCCCTACTCCCATTATATAATCAGTGACATGTGGCGGGACTTTGTTCCCTACTCCCAGTATATAATCAGTGAAGTATGGCCGGATTATGTTCCCTCTCCCATTATATAATCAGTGACGTGTGGCCGGATTGTGTTCCCTACTCCCATTATATAATCAGTGACGTGTGGCCGGATTGTGTTCCCTACTCCCATTATATAATCAGTGATGTGTGGCCGGATTGTGTTCCCTACTCCCATTATATAATCAATGAAGTGTGGCCGGTTTGTGTTCCCTACTCCCATTATATAATCAGTGACGTGTGATCGGATTGTGTTCCATACTCCCATTATATAATCAGTGACGTGTGGCCGGATTGTGTTCCCTACTCCCATTATATAATCAGTGACGTGTGACCGGATTGTGTTCCCTACTCCCATTATATAATCAGTGACGTGTGACCGGATTGTGTTCCCTACTACCATTATATAATCAGTGTCGTTAGGCTGGATTGTGTTCCCTACTCCCATTCTATAATCAGTGACGTGTGGCAGGATTGTGTTCCCTACTACCATTATATAATCAGTGTCGTTAGGCTGGATTGTGTTCCCTAATCCCATTCTATAATCAGTGATGTGTGGCCGGTTTGTGTCCCCTACTCCCATTATATAATCAGTGACGTGTGGCCGCATTGTGTTCCCTACTCCCATTATATAATCAGTGACGTGTGACCGGATTGTTTTCCCTACTCCCATTATATAATCAGTGACGTGTGGCCGGATTGTGTTCCCTACTCCCATTATATAATCAGTGACGTGTGGCCGGATTGTGTTCCCTACTACCATTATATAATCAGTGACGTGTGACCGGATTGTTTTCCCTACTCCCATTATATAATCAGTGACGTGTGGCCGGATTGTGTTCCCTACTCCCATTATATAATCAGTGACGTGTGGCCGGATTGTGTTCCCTACTACCATTATATAATCAGTGACGTGTGGCCGCATTGTGTTCCCTACTCCCATTATATAATCAGTGACGTGTGACCGGATTGTTTTCCCTACTCCCATTATATAATCAGTGACGTGTGACCGGATTGTGTTCCCTACTCCCATTATATAATCAGTGACGTGTGACCGGATTGTGTTCCCTACTCCCATTATATAATCAGTGACGTGTGGCCGGTTTGTGTTCCCTACTCCCATTATATAATCAGTGACGTGTGACCGGATTGTGTTCCCTACTCCCATTATATAATCAGTGACTTTAGGCCATTTTGTGTTCCCTACTCCCATTATATAATCAGTGACATGTAACTGGATTGTGTTCCCTACTCCCATTACATAATCAGTGATGTCAGGCCGGATTGTGTTCCCTACTCCCATTATGTAATCAGTAACGTGTGGCCGGATTGTGTTCCCTACTCCCATTATATAATCAGTGACGTTAGGCTGGATTGTGTTCCCTACTCCCATTATATAATCAGTGACGTGTGGCCGGGTTGTGTTCCCAACTCCCATTATATAATCAGTGACGTGTGATCGGATTGTGTTCCATACTCCCATTATATAATCAGTGACGTGTGGCCGGATTGTGTTCCCTACTCCCATTATATAATCAGTGACGTGTGACCGGATTGTGTTCCCTACTCCCATTATATAATCAGTGACGTGTGACCGGATTGTGTTCCCTACTACCATTATATAATCAGTGTCGTTAGGCTGGATTGTGTTCCCTACTCCCACTCTATAATCAGTGACGTGTGGCCGGATTGTGTTCCCTACTACCATTATATAATCAGTGTCGTTAGGCTGGATTGTGTTCCCTACTCCCATTCTATAATCAGTGCTGTGTGGCCGGTTTGTGTCCCCTACTCCCATTATATAATCAGTGACGTGTCGCTGAATTGTGTTCCCTACTCCCATTATATAATCAGTGACGTGAGGCCGGATTGTGTTCCCTACTACCATTATATAATCAGTGTCGTTAGGCTGGATGGTCTTCCCTACTCCCATTCTATAATCAGTGATGTGTGGCCGGTTTGTGTCCCCTACTCCCATTATATAATCAGTGACATGTGGACGGATTGTGTTCCCTACTCCCATTATATAATCAGTGACGTGTGGACGGATTGTGTTCCCTACTCCCATTATATAATCAGTGACGCGTGACCGGATTGTGTTCCCTACTCCCATTATATAATCAGTGACGTGTGGCCGGATTGTGTTCCCTACTCCCATTACATAATCAGTGACGTGTGGCCGGATTGTGTTCCCTACTCCCATTACATAATCAGTGACGTGTGGCCGGATTGTGTTCCCTACTCCCATTATATAATCAGTGACGCGTGACCGGATTGTGTTCCCTACTCCCATTATATAATCAGTGACGTGTGGCCGGATTGTGTTCCCTACTCCCATTATATCATCAGTAACGTGTGGCCGGATTGTGTTCCCTACTCCCATTATATAATCAGTGACGTTAGGCGGGATTGTGTTCCCTACTCCCATTATATAATCAGTGACGTGTGGCCGGATTGTGTTCCCTACTCCCATTATATAATCAGTGACGTGTGGCCGGATACTGTTCCCTACTCCCATTATATAATCAGTGATGTGTGGTCGGATTGTGTTCCCTACTCCCATTATATAATCAGTGACGTTAGGCTGGATTGTGTCCGTACTCCCATTCTATAATCAGTGACGTTAGGCTGGATTGTGTTCCCTACTCCCATTATATAATCAGTGACATGTGGCCGGATTGTGTTCCCTACTGCCATTATATAATCAGTGACGTTAGGCTGGATTGTGTCCCTACTCCCATTAGATAATCAGTGAGGTGTGGCCGGATTGTGTTCCCTACTCCCATTATGTAATCAGTGACGTGTGGCCGGATTGTGTTCCCTACTCCCATTATATAATCAGTGACGTGTGGCCGGATTGTGTTACCTACACCCATTATATAATCAGTGACGTGTGGCCGGATTGTGTTCCCTACTACCATTATATAATCAGTGACGTGTGGCCGCATTGTGTTCCCTACTCCCATTATATAATCAGTGACGTGTGACCGGATTGTGTTCCCTACTCCCATTATATAATCAGTGACGTGTGGCCGGATTGTGTTCCCTACTACCATTATATAATCAGTGACTTGTGGCCGCATTGTGTTCCCTACTCCCATTATATAATCAGTGACGTGTGACCGGATTGTGATCCCTACTCCCATTATATAATCAGTGACGTGTGGCCGGTTTGAGTTCCCTACTCCCATTATATAATCAGTGACGTGTGACCGGATTGTGTTCCCTACTCCCATTATATAATCAGTGACGTGTGGCCGCATTGTGTTCCCTACTCCCATTATATAATCAGTGACGTGTGGCCGGATTGTGTTCCCTACTCCCATTATATAATCAGTGACGTGTGGCCGGATTGTATTCCCTACTCCCATTATATAATCAGTGACGTGTGACCGGATTGTGTTCCCTACTCCCATTATATAATCAGTGACGTGTGGCCGGATTGTGTTCCCTACTCCCATTATATAATCAGTGACGTGTGGCCGGATTGTATTCCCTACTCCCATTATATAATCAGTGACGTGTGACCGGATTGTGTTCCCTACTCCCATTATATAATCAGTGACGTGTGGCCGGATTGTGTTCCCTACTACCATTATATAATCAGTGAAGTATGGCCGGATTGTGTTCCCTACTCCCATTATATAATCAGTGACGTGTGGCCGCATTGTGTTCCCTACTCCCATTATATAATCAGTGACGTGTGACCGGATTGTGTTCCCTACTACCATTATATAATCAGTGAAGTATGGCCGGATTGTGTTCCCTACTCCCATTATATAATCAGTGACGTGTGACCGGATTGTTTTCCCTACTCCCATTATATAATCAGTGACGTGTGGCCGGATTGTGTTCCCTACTCCCATTATATAATCAGTGACGTGTGGCCGGATTGTGTTCCCTACTACCATTATATAATCCGTGACGTGTGACCGGATTGTGTTCCCTACTCCCATTATATAATCAGTGACGTGTGGACGGATTGTGTTCCCTACTCCCATTATATAATCAGTGACGTGTGGCCGCATTGTGTTCCCTACTCCCATTATATAATCAGTGACGTGTGACCGGATTGTTTTCCCTACTCCCATTATATAATCAGTGACGTGTGGCCGGATTGTGTTCCCTACTCCCATTATATAATCAGTGACGTGTGGCCGGATTGTGTTCCCTACTACCATTATATAATCAGTGACGTGTGACCGGATTGTTTTCCCTACTCCCATTATATAATCAGTGACGTGTGGCCGGATTGTGTTCCCTACTCCCATTATATAATCAGTGACGTGTGGCCGGATTGTGTTCCCTACTACCATTATATAATCAGTGACGTGTGGCCGCATTGTGTTCCCTACTCCCATTATATAATCAGTGACGTGTGACCGGATTGTTTTCCCTACTCCCATTATATAATCAGTGACGTGTGACCGGATTGTGTTCCCTACTCCCATTATATAATCAGTGACGTGTGACCGGATTGTGTTCCCTACTCCCATTATATAATCAGTGACGTGTGGCCGGTTTGTGTTCCCTACTCCCATTATATAATCAGTGACGTGTGACCGGATTGTGTTCCCTACTCCCATTATATAATCTCTGACGTGTGACCGGATTGTGTTCCCTACTCCCATTATATAATCAGTGACGTGTGGCCGCATTGTGTTCCCTGCTCCCATTATATAATCAGTGACGTGTGGACGGATTGTGTTCCCTACTCCCATTATATAATCAGTGACGTGTGACCGGATTGTGTTCCCTACTCCCATTATATAATCAGTGACGTGTGGCAAGATTGTGTTCCCTACTCCCATTATATAATCAGTGACGTGTGGACGGATTGTGTTCCCTACTCCCATTATATAATCAGTGACGTGTGACCGGATTGTGTTCCCTACTCCCATAATATAATCAGTGACGTGTGGCAAGATTGTGTTCCCTACTCCCATTATATAATCAGTGACGTGTGACCGGATTGTGTTCCCTACTCCCATTATATAATCAGTGACGTGTGGCCGCATTGTGTTCCCTACTCCCATTATATAATCCGTGACGTGTGACCGGATTGTGTTCCCTACTCCCATTATATAATCAGTGACGTGTGACCGGATTGTGTTCCCTACTCCCAATACATAATCAGTGACCTGTGGCCGGATTGTGTACCCTACTCCCATTTTATAATCAGTGACGTGTGGACGGATTGTGTTCCCTACTCCCATTATATAATCAGTGACGTGTGACCGGATTGTGTTCCCTACTCCCATTATATAATCAGTGACGTCAGGCCGGATTGTGTTCCCTACTCCCATTTTATAATCAGTGACGTGTGGCCGGATTGTATTCCCTACTCCCATTATATAATCAGAGAAGTGTGGCCGGTCTGCGTTCCCTACTCCCATTATATAATCAGTGACGTGTGACCGGATTGAGTTCCCTACTCCCATTATATAATCAGTGACGTGTGACCGGATTGTGTTCCCTACTCCCATTATATAATCAGTGACGTGTGGCAAGATTGTGTTCCCTACTCCCATTATATAATCAGTGACGTGTGACCGGATTGTGTTCCCTACTCCCATGATATAATCAGTGACGTGTGGCAAGATTGTGTTCCCTACTCCCATTATATAATCAGAGACGTATGGCCGGATTGTGTTCCCTACTCCCATTATATAATTAGTGACGTGTGGCCGGATTGTGTTCCCTGATCCCATTATATAATCAGTGACGTGTGGCCGGATTGTGTTCCCTACTCCCATTACATAATCTGTGACGTGTGACCGGATTGTGTTCCCTACTCCCATTATATAAACTGTGACGTGTGACCGGATTGTGTTCCCTACTCCCATTATATAATCAGTGAAGAGTTACCGGATTGTGTTCCCTACTCCCATTATATAATCAGTGACGTGTGACCGGATTGTGTTCCCTACTCCCATTCTATAATCAGTGACTTGTGGCCGGATTGTATTCCCTACACCCATTACATAATCAGTGACGTGTGGCAAGATTGTGTTCCCTACTCCCATTATATAATCAGAGACGTGTGACCGGATTGTGTTCCCTACTCCCATGATATAATCAGTGACGTGTGGCAAGATTGTGTTCCCTACTCCCATTATATAATCAGAGACGTATGGCCTGATTGTGTTCCCTACTCCCATTATATAATTAGTGACGTGTGGCCGGATTGTGTTCCCTGATCCCATTATATAATCAGTGACGTGTGGCCGGATTTGTTCCCTACTCCCATTATATAATTAGTGACGTGTGACCGGATTGTGTTCCCTACTCCCATTATATAATAAGTGACGTGTGACCGGATTGTGTTCCCTACTCCCATTACATAATCTGTGATGTGTGACCGGATTGTGTTCCCTACTCCCATTATATAAACTGTGACGTGTGACCGGATTGTGTTCCCTACTCCCATTATATAATCAGTGACGTGTGACCGGATTGTGTTCCCTACTCCCATTATATAATCAGTGACGTGTTACCGGATTGTGTTCCCTACTCCCATTATATAATCAGTGACGTGTGACCGGATTGTGTTCCCTACTCCCATTCTATAATCAGTGACTTGTGGCCGGATTGTATTCCCTACACCCATTACATAATCAGTGACGTGTGGCAAGATTGTGTTCCCTACTCCCATTATATAATCAGAGACGTGTGACCGGATTGTGTTCCCTACTCCCATGATATAATCAGTGACGTGTGGCAAGATTGTGTTCCCTACTCCCATTATATAATCAGAGACGTATGGCCTGATTGTGTTCCCTACTCCCATTATATAATTAGTGACGTGTGGCCGGATTGTGTTCCCTGATCCCATTATATAATCAGTGACGTGTGGCCGGATTTGTTCCCTACTCCCATTATATAATTAGTGACGTGTGACCGGATTGTGTTCCCTACTCCCATTATATAATAAGTGACGTGTGACCGGATTGTGTTCCCTACTCCCATTACATAATCTGTGATGTGTGACCGGATTGTGTTCCCTACTCCCATTATATAAACTGTGACGTGTGACCGGATTGTGTTCCCTACTCCCATTATATAATCAGTGACGTGTGACCGGATTGAGTTCCCTACTCCCATTATATAATCAGTGACGTGTGGCAAGATAGTGTTCCCTACTCCTATTATATAATCAGTGACATTAGGCCATTTTGTGTTCCCTACTCCCATTATATAATCAGTGACATGTAACTGGATTGTGTTCCCTACTCCCATTACATAATCAGTGATGTCAGGCCGGATTGTGTTCCCTACTCCCATTATGTAATCAGTAACGTGTGGCCGGATTGTGTTCCCTACTCCCATTATATAATCAGTGACGTTAGGCTGGATTGTGTTCCCTACTCCCATTATATAATCAGTGACATGTGACTGGATTGTGTTCCCTACTCCCATTATATAATCAGTGACGTGTGGCCGGATTGTGTTCCCTGCTCCCATTATATAATCAGTGACGTGTGGTGGGATTCTGTTCCCTACTCCCATTATATAATCAGTGACGTGGGACCGGATTGTGTTCCCTACTCCCATTATATAATCAGTGACGTGTGGCCGGATTGTGTTCCCTGCTCCCATTATATAATCAGTGACGTGGGACCGGATTGTGTTCCCTACTCCCATTATATAATCAGTGACGTGTGGCCGGATTGTGTTCCCTACTCGCATTATATAATCAGTGACGTGTGGCCGGATTGTGTTCCCTACTCCCATTATATAATCAGTGACGTGTGGCCGGATTGTGTTCCCTACTCCCATTATATAATCAGTGACGTGTGGCCGAATTGTGTTCCCTACTCCCATTATATAATCAGTGACGTGTGACCGGATTGTGTTCCCTACTCCCATTATGTAATCAGTGACGTGTGGCCGGTTTGTGTTCCCTACTCCCATTACATAATCAGTGACGTGTGGCCGGATTGTGTTCCCTACTACCATTATATAATCAGTGACGTGTGGCCGGATTGTGTTCCCTACTCCCATTATATAATCAGTGACATGTGGCGGGACTTTGTTCCCTACTCCCAGTATATAATCAGTGAAGTATGGCCGGATTATGTTCCCTCTCCCATTATATAATCAGTGACGTGTGGCCGGATTGTGTTCCCTACTCCCATTATATAATCAGTGACGTGTGGCCGGATTGTGTTCCCTACTCCCATTATATAATCAGTGATGTGTGGCCGGATTGTGTTCCCTACTCCCATTATATAATCAATGAAGTGTGGCCGGTTTGTGTTCCCTACTCCCATTATATAATCAGTGACGTGTGATCGGATTGTGTTCCATACTCCCATTATATAATCAGTGACGTGTGGCCGGATTGTGTTCCCTACTCCCATTATATAATCAGTGACGTGTGACCGGATTGTGTTCCCTACTCCCATTATATAATCAGTGACGTGTGACCGGATTGTGTTCCCTACTACCATTATATAATCAGTGTCGTTAGGCTGGATTGTGTTCCCTACTCCCATTCTATAATCAGTGACGTGTGGCAGGATTGTGTTCCCTACTACCATTATATAATCAGTGTCGTTAGGCTGGATTGTGTTCCCTAATCCCATTCTATAATCAGTGATGTGTGGCCGGTTTGTGTCCCCTACTCCCATTATATAATCAGTGACGTGTGGCCGCATTGTGTTCCCTACTCCCATTATATAATCAGTGACGTGTGACCGGATTGTTTTCCCTACTCCCATTATATAATCAGTGACGTGTGGCCGGATTGTGTTCCCTACTCCCATTATATAATCAGTGACGTGTGGCCGGATTGTGTTCCCTACTACCATTATATAATCAGTGACGTGTGACCGGATTGTTTTCCCTACTCCCATTATATAATCAGTGACGTGTGGCCGGATTGTGTTCCCTACTCCCATTATATAATCAGTGACGTGTGGCCGGATTGTGTTCCCTACTACCATTATATAATCAGTGACGTGTGGCCGCATTGTGTTCCCTACTCCCATTATATAATCAGTGACGTGTGACCGGATTGTTTTCCCTACTCCCATTATATAATCAGTGACGTGTGACCGGATTGTGTTCCCTACTCCCATTATATAATCAGTGACGTGTGACCGGATTGTGTTCCCTACTCCCATTATATAATCAGTGACGTGTGGCCGGTTTGTGTTCCCTACTCCCATTATATAATCAGTGACGTGTGACCGGATTGTGTTCCCTACTCCCATTATATAATCTCTGACGTGTGACCGGATTGTGTTCCCTACTCCCATTATATAATCAGTGACGTGTGGCCGCATTGTGTTCCCTGCTCCCATTATATAATCAGTGACGTGTGGACGGATTGTGTTCCCTACTCCCATTATATAATCAGTGACGTGTGACCGGATTGTGTTCCCTACTCCCATTATATAATCAGTGACGTGTGGCAAGATTGTGTTCCCTACTCCCATTATATAATCAGTGACGTGTGGACGGATTGTGTTCCCTACTCCCATTATATAATCAGTGACGTGTGACCGGATTGTGTTCCCTACTCCCATAATATAATCAGTGACGTGTGGCAAGATTGTGTTCCCTACTCCCATTATATAATCAGTGACGTGTGACCGGATTGTGTTCCCTACTCCCATTATATAATCAGTGACGTGTGGCCGCATTGTGTTCCCTACTCCCATTATATAATCCGTGACGTGTGACCGGATTGTGTTCCCTACTCCCATTATATAATCAGTGACGTGTGACCGGATTGTGTTCCCTACTCCCAATACATAATCAGTGACCTGTGGCCGGATTGTGTACCCTACTCCCATTTTATAATCAGTGACGTGTGGACGGATTGTGTTCCCTACTCCCATTATATAATCAGTGACGTGTGACCGGATTGTGTTCCCTACTCCCATTATATAATCAGTGACGTCAGGCCGGATTGTGTTCCCTACTCCCATTTTATAATCAGTGACGTGTGGCCGGATTGTATTCCCTACTCCCATTATATAATCAGAGAAGTGTGGCCGGTCTGCGTTCCCTACTCCCATTATATAATCAGTGACGTGTGACCGGATTGAGTTCCCTACTCCCATTATATAATCAGTGACGTGTGACCGGATTGTGTTCCCTACTCCCATTATATAATCAGTGACGTGTGGCAAGATTGTGTTCCCTACTCCCATTATATAATCAGTGACGTGTGACCGGATTGTGTTCCCTACTCCCATGATATAATCAGTGACGTGTGGCAAGATTGTGTTCCCTACTCCCATTATATAATCAGAGACGTATGGCCGGATTGTGTTCCCTACTCCCATTATATAATTAGTGACGTGTGGCCGGATTGTGTTCCCTGATCCCATTATATAATCAGTGACGTGTGGCCGGATTGTGTTCCCTACTCCCATTACATAATCTGTGACGTGTGACCGGATTGTGTTCCCTACTCCCATTATATAAACTGTGACGTGTGACCGGATTGTGTTCCCTACTCCCATTATATAATCAGTGAAGAGTTACCGGATTGTGTTCCCTACTCCCATTATATAATCAGTGACGTGTGACCGGATTGTGTTCCCTACTCCCATTCTATAATCAGTGACTTGTGGCCGGATTGTATTCCCTACACCCATTACATAATCAGTGACGTGTGGCAAGATTGTGTTCCCTACTCCCATTATATAATCAGAGACGTGTGACCGGATTGTGTTCCCTACTCCCATGATATAATCAGTGACGTGTGGCAAGATTGTGTTCCCTACTCCCATTATATAATCAGAGACGTATGGCCTGATTGTGTTCCCTACTCCCATTATATAATTAGTGACGTGTGGCCGGATTGTGTTCCCTGATCCCATTATATAATCAGTGACGTGTGGCCGGATTTGTTCCCTACTCCCATTATATAATTAGTGACGTGTGACCGGATTGTGTTCCCTACTCCCATTATATAATAAGTGACGTGTGACCGGATTGTGTTCCCTACTCCCATTACATAATCTGTGATGTGTGACCGGATTGTGTTCCCTACTCCCATTATATAAACTGTGACGTGTGACCGGATTGTGTTCCCTACTCCCATTATATAATCAGTGACGTGTGACCGGATTGTGTTCCCTACTCCCATTATATAATCAGTGACGTGTTACCGGATTGTGTTCCCTACTCCCATTATATAATCAGTGACGTGTGACCGGATTGTGTTCCCTACTCCCATTCTATAATCAGTGACTTGTGGCCGGATTGTATTCCCTACACCCATTACATAATCAGTGACGTGTGGCAAGATTGTGTTCCCTACTCCCATTATATAATCAGAGACGTGTGACCGGATTGTGTTCCCTACTCCCATGATATAATCAGTGACGTGTGGCAAGATTGTGTTCCCTACTCCCATTATATAATCAGAGACGTATGGCCTGATTGTGTTCCCTACTCCCATTATATAATTAGTGACGTGTGGCCGGATTGTGTTCCCTGATCCCATTATATAATCAGTGACGTGTGGCCGGATTTGTTCCCTACTCCCATTATATAATTAGTGACGTGTGACCGGATTGTGTTCCCTACTCCCATTATATAATAAGTGACGTGTGACCGGATTGTGTTCCCTACTCCCATTACATAATCTGTGATGTGTGACCGGATTGTGTTCCCTACTCCCATTATATAAACTGTGACGTGTGACCGGATTGTGTTCCCTACTCCCATTATATAATCAGTGACGTGTGACCGGATTGAGTTCCCTACTCCCATTATATAATCAGTGACGTGTGGCAAGATAGTGTTCCCTACTCCTATTATATAATCAGTGACATTAGGCCATTTTGTGTTCCCTACTCCCATTATATAATCAGTGACATGTAACTGGATTGTGTTCCCTACTCCCATTACATAATCAGTGATGTCAGGCCGGATTGTGTTCCCTACTCCCATTATGTAATCAGTAACGTGTGGCCGGATTGTGTTCCCTACTCCCATTATATAATCAGTGACGTTAGGCTGGATTGTGTTCCCTACTCCCATTATATAATCAGTGACATGTGACTGGATTGTGTTCCCTACTCCCATTATATAATCAGTGACGTGTGGCCGGATTGTGTTCCCTGCTCCCATTATATAATCAGTGACGTGTGGTGGGATTCTGTTCCCTACTCCCATTATATAATCAGTGACGTGGGACCGGATTGTGTTCCCTACTCCCATTATATAATCAGTGACGTGTGGCCGGATTGTGTTCCCTGCTCCCATTATATAATCAGTGACGTGGGACCGGATTGTGTTCCCTACTCCCATTATATAATCAGTGACGTGTGGCCGGATTGTGTTCCCTACTCGCATTATATAATCAGTGACGTGTGGCCGGATTGTGTTCCCTACTCCCATTATATAATCAGTGACGTGTGGCCGGATTGTGTTCCCTACTCCCATTATATAATCAGTGACGTGTGGCCGAATTGTGTTCCCTACTCCCATTATATAATCAGTGACGTGTGACCGGATTGTGTTCCCTACTCCCATTATGTAATCAGTGACGTGTGGCCGGTTTGTGTTCCCTACTCCCATTACATAATCAGTGACGTGTGGCCGGATTGTGTTCCCTACTACCATTATATAATCAGTGACGTGTGGCCGGATTGTGTTCCCTACTCCCATTATATAATCAGTGACATGTGGCGGGACTTTGTTCCCTACTCCCAGTATATAATCAGTGAAGTATGGCCGGATTATGTTCCCTCTCCCATTATATAATCAGTGACGTGTGGCCGGATTGTGTTCCCTACTCCCATTATATAATCAGTGACGTGTGGCCGGATTGTGTTCCCTACTCCCATTATATAATCAGTGATGTGTGGCCGGATTGTGTTCCCTACTCCCATTATATAATCAATGAAGTGTGGCCGGTTTGTGTTCCCTACTCCCATTATATAATCAGTGACGTGTGATCGGATTGTGTTCCATACTCCCATTATATAATCAGTGACGTGTGGCCGGATTGTGTTCCCTACTCCCATTATATAATCAGTGACGTGTGACCGGATTGTGTTCCCTACTCCCATTATATAATCAGTGACGTGTGACCGGATTGTGTTCCCTACTACCATTATATAATCAGTGTCGTTAGGCTGGATTGTGTTCCCTACTCCCATTCTATAATCAGTGACGTGTGGCAGGATTGTGTTCCCTACTACCATTATATAATCAGTGTCGTTAGGCTGGATTGTGTTCCCTAATCCCATTCTATAATCAGTGATGTGTGGCCGGTTTGTGTCCCCTACTCCCATTATATAATCAGTGACGTGTCGCCGAATTGTGTTCCCTACTCCCATTATATAATCAGTGACGTGTGGCCGGATTGTGTTCCCTACTACCATTATATAATCAGTGTCGTTAGTCTGGATTGTGTTCCCTACTCCCATTCTATAATCAGTGATGTGTGGCCGGTTTGTGTCCCCTGCTCCCATTATATAATCAGTGACATTAGGCTGGATTGTGTTCCCTACTCCCATTATATAATCAGTGACGTTAGGCTGGATTGTGTTCCCTACTCCCATTATATAATCAGTGACGTGTGGCCGGATTGTGTTCCCTACTCCCATTATATAATCAGTGACGTGTGGCCGGATTGTGTTCCCTACTCCCATTATATAATCAGTGATGTGTGGCCGGATTGTGTTCCCTACTCCCATTATATAATCAATGAAGTGTGGCCGGTTTGTGTTCCCTACTCCCATTATATAATCAGTGACGTGTGATCGGATTGTGTTCCATACACCCATTATATAATCAGTGACGTGTGGCCGGATTGTGTTCCCTACTCCCATTATATAATCAGTGACGTGTGACCGGATTGTGTTCCCTACTCCCATTATATAATCAGTGACGTGTGACCGGATTGTGTTCCCTACTACCATTATATAATCAGTGTCGTTAGGCTGGATTGTGATCCCTACTCCCATTGTATAATCAGTGACGTGTGGCCGGATTGTGTTCCCTACTACCATTATATAATCAGTGTCGTTAGGCTGGATTGTGTTCCCTACTCCCATTCTATAATCAGTGATGTGTGGCCGGTTTGTGTCCTCTACTCCCATTATATAATCAGTGACGTGTCGCCGAATTGTGTTCCCTACTCCCATTATATAATCAGTGACGTGTGGCCGGATTGTGTTCCCTACTACCATTATATAATCAGTGTCGTTAGGCTGGATTGTGTTCCCTACTCCCATTCTATAATCTGTGATGTGTGGCCGGTTTGTGTCCCCTACTGCCATTATATAATCAGTGACATTAGGCTGGATTGTGTTCCCTACTCCCATTATATAATCAGTGACGTCTGGCCGGATTGTGTTCCCTACTCCCATTATATAATCAGTGACATGTGGACGGATTGTGTTCCCTACTCCCATTATATAATCAGTGACGTGTGGACGGATTGTGTTCCCTACTCCCATTATATAATAAGTGACGCGTGACCGGATTGTGTTCCCTACTCCCATTATATAATCAGTGACGTGTGGCCGGATTGTGTTCCCTACTCCCATTACATAATCAGTGACGTGTGGCCGGATTGTGTTCCCTACTCCCATTACATAATCAGTGACGTGTGGCCGGATTGTGTTCCCTACTCCCATTATATAATCAGTGACGCGTGACCGGATTGTGTTCCCTACTCCCATTATATAATCAGTGACGTGTGGCCGGATTGTGTTCCCTACTACCATTATATAATCAGTAACGTGTGGCCGGATTGTGTTCCCTACTCCCATTATATAATCAGTGACGTTAGGCTGGATTGTGTTCCCTACTCCCATTATATAATCAGTGACGTGTGGCCGGATTGTGTTCCCTACTCCCATTATATAATCAGTGACGTGTGGCAAGATAGTGTTCCCTACTCCCATTATATAATCAGTGATGTGTGGCCGGATTGTGTTCCCTACTCCCATTATATAATCAGTGTCGTTAGGCTGGATTGTGTTCCCTACTCCCATTATATAATCAGTGACGTTAGGCTGGATTGTGTTCCCTACTCCCATTATATAATCAGTGACATGTGACTGGATTGTGTTCCCTACTCCCATTATATAATCAGTGACGTGTGGCCGGATTCTGTTCCCTACTCCCATTATATAATCAGTGACGTGTGACCGGATTGTGTTCCCTACTCCCATTATATAATCAGTGACGTGTGGCCGGATTGTGTTCCCTACTCCCATTATATAATCAGTGACGTGTGGCCGGATTGTGTTCCCTGCTCCCATTATATAATCAGTGACGTGTGGTGGGATTGTGTTCCCTACTCCCATTATATAATCAGTGACGTGGGACCGGATTCTGTTCCCTACTCCCATTATATAATCAGTGACGTGTGGCCGGATTGTGTTCCCTGCTCCCATTATATAATCAGTGACGTGGGACCGGATTGTGTTCCCTACTCCCATTATATAATCAGTGACGTGTGGCCGGATTGTGTTCCCTACTCCCATTATGTAATCAGTGACGTGTGGCCGGTTTGTGTTCCCTACTGCCATTACATAATCAGTGACGTGTGGCCGGATTGTGTTCCCTACTACCATTATAAAATCAGTGACGTGTGGACGGATTGTGTTCCCTACTCCCATTATATAATCAGTGACATTAGGCTGGATTGTGTTCCATACTCCAATTATATAATCAGTGACGTGTGGCGGGATTGTGTTCCCTACTCCCATTATATAATCAGTGACGTGTGGCCGGATTGTGTTCCCTACTCCCATTATATAATCAGTGACATGTGGCGGGACTTTGTTCCCTACTCCCAGTATATAATCAGTGAAGTATGGCCGGATTGTGTTCCCTACTCCCATTATATAATCAGTGACGTGTGGCCGGATTGTGTTCCCTACTCCCATTATATAATCAGTGACGAGTGACCGGATTGTGTTCCCTACTCCCATTATATAATCAGTGACGTGTGACCGGATTGTGTTCCCTACTCCCATTCTATAATCAGTGACTTGTGGCCGGATTGTATTCCCTACACCCATTATATAATCAGTGACGTGTGACCGGATTGTGTTCCCTACTCCCATTATATAATCAGTGACGTGTGGCCGAATTTTGTTCCCTACTCTCATTATATAATCAGTGACATGTAACTGGATTGTGTTCCCTACTCCCATTACATAATCAGTGATGTCAGGCCGGATTGTGTTCCCTACTCCCATTATGTAATCAGTAACGTGTGGCCTGATTGTGTTCCCTACTCCCATTATATAATCAGTGACGTTAGGCTGGATTGTGTTCCCTACTCCCATTATATAATCAGTGACGTGTGGCCGGATTGTGTTCCCTACTCCCATTATATAATCAGTGACGTGTGGCCGGATTGTGTTCCCTACTCCCATTATATAATCAGTGATGTGTGGCCGGATTGTGTTCCCTACTCCCATTATATAATCAATGAAGTGTGGCCGGTTTGTGTTCCCTACTCCCATTATATAATCAGTGACGTGTGATCGGATTGTGTTCCATACTCCCATTATATAATCAGTGACGTGTGGCCGGATTGTGTTCCCTACTCCCATTATATAATCAGTGACGTGTGACCGGATTGTGTTCCCTACTCCCATTATATAATCAGTGACGTGTGACCGGATTGTGTTCCCTACTACCATTATATAATCAGTGTCGTTAGGCTGGATTGTGTTCCCTACTCCCATTCTATAATCAGTGACGTGTGGCCGGATTGTGTTCCCTACTACCATTATATAATCAGTGTCGTTAGGCTGGATTGTGTTCCCTAATCCCATTCTATAATCAGTGATGTGTGGCCGGTTTGTGTCCCCTACTCCCATTATATAATCAGTGACGTGTCGCCGAATTGTGTTCCCTACTCCCATTATATAATCAGTGACGTGTGGCCGGATTGTGTTCCCTACTACCATTATATAATCAGTGTCGTTAGTCTGGATTGTGTTCCCTACTCCCATTCTATAATCAGTGATGTGTGGCCGGTTTGTGTTCCCTGCTCCCATTATATAATCAGTGACATTAGGCTGGATTGTGTTCCCTACTCCCATTATATAATCAGTGACGTTAGGCTGGATTGTGTTCCCTACTCCCATTATATAATCAGTGACGTGTGGCCGGATTGTGTTCCCTACTCCCATTATATAATCAGTGACGTGTGGCCGGATTGTGTTCCCTACTCCCATTATATAATCAGTGATGTGTGGCCGGATTGTGTTCCCTACTCCCATTATATAATCAATGAAGTGTGGCCGGTTTGTGTTCCCTACTCCCATTATATAATCAGTGACGTGTGATCGGATTGTGTTCCATACACCCATTATATAATCAGTGACGTGTGGCCGGATTGTGTTCCCTACTCCCATTATATAATCAGTGACGTGTGACCGGATTGTGTTCCCTACTCCCATTATATAATCAGTGACGTGTGACTGGATTGTGTTCCCTACTACCATTATATAATCAGTGTCGTTAGGCTGGATTGTGTTCCCTACTCCCATTCTATAATCAGTGACGTGTGGCCGGATTGTGTTCCCTACTACCATTATATAATCAGTGTCGTTAGGCTGGATTGTGTTCCCTACTCCCATTCTATAATCAGTGATGTGTGGCCGGTTTGTGTCCTCTACTCCCATTATATAATCAGTGACGTGTCGCCGAATTGTGTTCCCTACTCCCATTATATAATCAGTGACGTGTGGCCGGATTGTGTTCCCTACTACCATTATATAATCAGTGTCGTTAGGCTGGATTGTGTTCCCTACTCCCATTCTATAATCAGTGATGTGTGGCCGGTTTGTGTCCCCTACTGCCATTATATAATCAGTGACATTAGGCTGGATTGTGTTCCCTACTCCCATTATATAATCAGTGACGTCTGGCCGGATTGTGTTCCCTACTCCCATTATATAATCAGTGACATGTGGACGGATTGTGTTCCCTACTCCCATTATATAATCAGTGACGTGTGGACGGATTGTGTTCCCTACTCCCATTATATAATAAGTGACGCGTGACCGGATTGTGTTCCCTACTCCCATTATATAATCAGTGACGTGTGGCCGGATTGTGTTCCCTACTCCCATTACATAATCAGTGACGTGTGGCCGGATTGTGTTCCCTACTCCCATTACATAATCAGTGACGTGTGGCCGGATTGTGTTCCCTACTCCCATTATATAATCAGTGACGCGTGACCGGATTGTGTTCCCTACTCCCATTATATAATCAGTGACGTGTGGCCGGATTGTGTTCCCTACTACCATTATATCATCAGTAACGTGTGGCCGGATTGTGTTCCCTACTCCCATTATATAATCAGTGACGTTAGGCTGGATTGTGTTCCCTACTCCCATTATATAATCAGTGACGTGTGGCCGGATTGTGTTCCCTACTCCCATTATATAATCAGTGACGTGTGGCAAGATAGTGTTCCCTACTCCCATTATATAATCAGTGATGTGTGGCCGGATTGTGTTCCCTACTCCCATTATATAATCAGTGTCGTTAGGCTGGATTGTGTTCCCTACTCCCATTATATAATCAGTGACGTTAGGCTGGATTGTGTTCCCTACTCCCATTATATAATCAGTGACATGTGACTGGATTGTGTTCCCTACTCCCATTATATAATCAGTGACGTGTGGCCGGATTCTGTTCCCTACTCCCATTCTATAATCAGTGATGTGTGGCCGGTTTGTGTCCCCTACTGCCATTATATAATCAGTGACATTAGGCTGGATTGTGTTCCCTACTCCCATTATATAATCAGTGACGTCTGGCCGGATTGTGTTCCCTACTCCCATTATATAATCAGTGACATGTGGACGGATTGTGTTCCCTACTCCCATTATATAATCAGTGACGTGTGGCCGGATTGTGTTCCCTACTCCCATTATATAATCAGTGACGTGTGGCCGGATTGTGTTCCCTGCTCCCATTATATAATCAGTGACGTGTGGTGGGATTGTGTTCCCTACTCCCATTATATAATCAGTGACGTGGGACCGGATTCTGTTCCCTACTCCCATTATATAATCAGTGACGTGCGGCCGGATTGTGTTCCCTGCTCCCATTATATAATCAGTGACGTGGGACCGGATTCTGTTCCCTACTCCCATTCTATAATCAGTGATGTGTGGCCGGTTTGTGTCCCCTACTGCCATTATATAATCAGTGACATTAGGCTGGATTGTGTTCCCTACTCCCATTATATAATCAGTGACGTCTGGCCGGATTGTGTTCCCTACTCCCATTATATAATCAGTGACATGTGGACGGATTGTGTTCCCTACTCCCATTATATAATCAGTGACGTGTGGCCGGATTGTGTTCCCTACTCCCATTATATAATCAGTGACGTGTGGCCGGATTGTGTTCCCTGCTCCCATTATATAATCAGTGACGTGTGGTGGGATTGTGTTCCCTACTCCCATTATATAATCAGTGACGTGGGACCGGATTCTGTTCCCTACTCCCATTATATAATCAGTGACGTGTGGCCGGATTGTGTTCCCTGCTCCCATTATATAATCAGTGACGTGGGACCGGATTGTGTTCCCTACTCCCATTATATAATCAGTGACGTGTGGCCGGATTGTGTTCCCTACTCCCATTATATAATCAGTGACGTGTGGCCGGATTGTGTTCCCTACTCCCATTATATAATCAGTGACGTGTGACCGGATTGTGTTCCCTACTCCCATTATGCAATCAGTGACGTGTGGCCGGTTTGTGTTCCCTACTCCCATTACATAATCAGTGACGTGTGGCCGGATTGTGTTCCCTACTACCATTATAAAATCAGGGACGTGTGGACGGATTGTGTTCCCTACTCCCATTATATAATCAGTGACGTTAGGCTGGATTGTGTTCCATACTCCAATTATATAATCAGTGACGTGTGGCGGGATTGTGTTCCCTACTCCCATTATATAATCAGTGACGTGTGGCCGGATTGTGTTCCCTACTCCCATTATATAATCAGTGACATGTGGCGGGACTTTGTTCCCTACTCCCAGTATATAATCAGAGAAGTATGGCCGGATTGTGTTCCCTACTCCCATTATATAATCAGTGACGTGTGGCCGGATTGTGTTCCCTACTCCCATTATATAATCAGTGACGAGTGACCGGATTGTGTTCCCTACTCCCATTATATAATCAGTGACGCGTGACCGGATTGTGTTCCCTACTCCCATTCTATAATCAGTGACTTGTGGCCGGATTGTATTCCCTACACCCATTATATAATCAGTGACGTGTGTCCGGATTGTGTTCCCTACTCCCATTATATAATCAGTGACGTGTGGCCGAATTTTGTTCCCTACTCTCATTATATAATCAGTGACATGTAACTGGATTGTGTTCCCTACTCCATTACATAATCAGTGATGTCAGGCCGGATTGTGTTCCCTACTCCCATTATGTAATCAGTAACGTGTGGCCGGATTGTGTTCCCTACTCCCATTATATAATCAGTGACGTTAGGCTGGATTGTGTTCCCTACTCCCATTATATAATCAGTGACGTGTGGCCGGATTGTGTTCCCTACTCCCATTATATAATCAGTGACGTGTGGCCGGATTGTGTTCCCTACTCCCATTATATAATCAGTCTTGTGTGGCCGGATTGTGTTCCCTACTCCCATTATATAATCAATGAAGTGTGGCCGGTTTGTGTTCCCTACTCCCATTATATAATCAGTGACGTGTGATCGGATTGTGTTCCATACTCCCATTATATAATCAGTGACGTGTGGCCGGATTGTGTTCCCTACTCCCATTATATAATCAGTGACGTGTGACCGGATTGTGTTCCCTACTCCCATTATATAATCAGTGACGTGTGACCGGATTGTGTTCCCTACTACCATTATATAATCAGTGTCGTTAGGCTGGATTGTGTTCCCTACTCCCATTCTATAATCAGTGACGTGTGGCCGGATTGTGTTCCCTACTACCATTATATAATCAGTGTCGTTAGGCTGGATTGTGTTCCCTAATCCCATTATATAATCAGTGATGTGTGGCCGGTTTGTGTCCCCTACTCCCATTATATAATCAGTGACGTGTCGCCGAATTGTGTTCCCTACTCCCATTATATAATCAGTGACGTGTGGCCGGATTGTGTTCCCTACTACCATTATATAATCAGTGTCGTTAGTCTGGATTGTGTTCCCTACTCCCATTCTATAATCAGTGATGTGTGGCCGGTTTGTGTCCCCTGCTCCCATTATATAATCAGTGACATTAGGCTGGATTGTGTTCCCTACTCCCATTATATAATCAGTGACATGTGACTGGATTGTGTTCCCTACTCCCATTATATAATCAGTGACGTCTGGCCGGATTGTGTTCCCTACTCCCATTATATAATCAGTGACATGTGGTCGGATTGTGTTCCCTACTCCCATTATATAATCAGTGACGTGTGGACGGATTGTGTTCCCTACTCCCATTATATAATCAGTGACGCGTGACCGGATTGTGTTCCCTACTCCCATTATATAATCAGTGACGTGTGGCCGGATTGTGTTCCCTACTCCCATTACATAATCAGTGACGTGTGGCCGGATTGTGTTCCCTACTCCCATTACATAATCAGTGACGTGTGGCCGGATTGTGTTCCCTACTCCCATTATATAATCAGTGACGCGTGACCGGATTGTGTTCCCTACTCCCATTATATAATCAGTGACGTGTGGCCGGATTGTGTTCCCTATTCCCATTATATCATCAGTAACGTGTGGCCGGATTGTGTTCCCTACTCCATTATATAATCAGTGACGTTAGGCTGGATTGTGTTCCCTACTCCCATTATATAATCAGTGACGTGTGGCCGGATTGTGTTCCCTACTCCCATTATATAATCAGTGACGTGTGGCAAGATAGAGTTCCCTACTCCCATTATATAATCAGTGATGTGCGGCCGGATTTTTCTCTACTCCCATTATATAATCAGTGTCGTTAGGCTGGATTGTGTTCCCTACTCCCATTATATAATCAGTGACGTTAGGCTGGATTGTGTTCCCTACTCCCATTATATAATCAGTGACATGTGACTGGATTGTGTTCCCTACTCCCATTATATAATCAGTGACGTGTGGCCGGATTCTGTTCCCTACTCCCATTATATAATCAGTGATGTGTGACCGGATTGTGTTCCCTGCTCCCATTATATAATCAGTGACGTGTGACCGGATTGTGTTCCCTACTCCCATTATATAATCAGTGACGTTAGGCTGGATTGTGTCCGTACTCCCATTATATAATCAGTGACATGTGGCCGGATTGTGTTCCCTACTGCCATTATATAATCAGTGACGTTAGGCTGGATTGTGTCCCTACTCCCATTAGATAATCAGTGACGTGTGGCCGGATTGTGTTCCCTACTCCCATTATGTAATCAGTGACGTGTGGCCGGATTGTGTTCCCTACTCCCATTATATAATCAATGAAGTGTGGCCGGTTTGTCTTCCCTACTCCCATTATATAATCAGTGACGTGGGACCGGATTGTGTTCCCTACTCCCATTATATAATCAGTGACGTGTGGCCGGATTGTGTTCCCTGCTCCCATTATATAATCAGTGACGTGGGACCGGATTGTGTTCCCTACTCCCATTATATAATCCGTGTCGTGTGACCGGAATGTGTTCCATACTCCCATTATATAATCAGTGATGTGTGGCCGGATTGTGTTCCCTACTCCCATTATATAATCAATGAAGTGTGGCCGGTTTGTCTTCCCTACTCCCATTATATAATCAGTGACGTGTGATCGGATTGTGTTCCATACTCATATTATATAATCAGTGACGTGTGGCCGGATTGTGTTCCCTACTCCCATTATATAATCAGTGACGTGTGACCGGATTGTGTTCCCTACTCCCATTATATAATCAGTGACGTGTGACCGGATTGTGTTCCCTACTACCATTATATAATCAGTGTCGTTAGGCTGGATTGTGTTCCCTACTCCCATTCTATAATCAGTGACGTGTGGTCGGATTGTGTTCCCTACTACCATTATATAATCAGTGTCGTTAGGCTGGATTGTGTTCCCTACTCCCATTCTATAATCAGTGACGTGTGGCCGGATTGTGTTCCCTGCTCCCATTATATAATCAGTGACGTGGAACCGGATTGTGTTCCCTACTCCCATTATATAATCAGTGACGTGTGGCCGGATTGTGTTCCCTACTCCCATTATATAATCAGTGACGTGTGGCCGAATTGTATTCCCTACTACCATTATATAATCAGTGACGTGTGGACGGATTGTGTTCCCTACTCCCATTATATAATCAGTGACATGTGACTGGATTGTGTTCCCTACTCCCATTACATAATCAGTGACGTCAGGCCGGATTGTTTTCCCTACTCCCATTATATAATCAGTGATGTGTGGCCGGTTTGTGTTCCCTACTCCCATTATATAATCAGTGACGTTAGGCTGGATTGTGTTCCATACTCCAATTATATAATCAGTGACGTGTGGCGGGATTGTGTTCCCTACTCCCATTATATAATCAGTGACGTGTGGCCGGATTGTGTTCCCTACTCCCATTATATAATCAGTGACATGTGGCTGGACTTTGTTCCCTACTCCCAGTATATAATCAGTGACGTGTGACCGGATTGTGTTCCTTACTCCCATTCTATAATCAGTGACTTGTGGCCGGATTGTATTCCCTACACCCATTATATAATCAGTGACGTGTGACCGGATTGTGTTCCCTACTCCCATTATATAATCAGTGACGTGTGGCCGAATTTTGTTCCCTACTCCCATTATATAATCAGTGACGTGTGGCCGGTTTGTGTTCCCTACTCCCATTACATAATCAGTGACCTGTGGCCGGATTGTATTCCCTACTCCCATTTTATAATCAGTGACGTGTGACCGGATTGTGTTCCCTACTCCCATTATATAATCAGTGACGTGTGGCCGGATTGTATTCCCTACTCCCATTATATAATCAGAGAAGTGTGGCCGGTTTGTGTTCCCTACTCCCATTATATAATCAGTGACGTGTAACCAGATTGAGTTCCCTACTCCCATTATATTATCAGTGACGTGTGACCGGATTGTGTTCCCTACTCCCATTATATAATCAGTGACGTGTGGCAAGATTGTGTTCCCTACTCCCATTATATAATCAGAGACATGTGACCGGATTGTGTTCCCTACTCCCATTATATAATCAGTGACGTGTGGCAAGATTGTGTTCCCTACTCCCATTATATAATCAGAGACGTGTGGCCGGATTGTGTTCCCTACTCCCATTATATAATTAGTGAAGTGTGGCCGGATTGTGTTCCCTGATCCCATTATATAATCAGTGACGTGTGGCCGGATTGTGTTCCCTACTCCCATTATATAATCAGTGACGTGTGACCGGATTGTGTTCCCTACTCCCATTATATAATCAGTGACATGTGGCCGGATTGTGTTCCCTACTCCCATTATATAATCAGTGAAGTTAGGCCGGATTGTGTTCCCGACTCACATTATATAATCAGTGACGTTAGGCTGGATTGTGTTCCCTACTCCCATTATATAATCAGTGACGTGCGACCGGATTGTGTTCCCTACTCCCATTATATAATCAGTGACGTGTGACCGGATTGTGTTCCCTACTCCCATTATATAATCAGTGACGTGTGACCGGATTGCGTTCCCTACTCCCATTACATAATCTGTGACGTGTGACCGGATTGTGTTCCCTACTCCCATTATATAAACTGTGACGTGTGACCGGATTGTGTTCCCTACTCCCATTATATAATCAGTGACGTGTGGCCGGATTGTGTTCCCTACTCCCATTATATATTCAGTGACGTGTGGCCGGATTGTGTTCCCTACTCCCATTATATAATCAGTGACGTGTGGCAAGATAGTGTTCCCTACTCCGATTATATAATCAGTGACGTTAGGCTGGATTGTGTTCCCTACTCCCATTATATAATCAGTGACGTGTGACAGGATTGTGTTCCCTACTCCCATTATATAATCAGTGACGTTAGGCCATTTTGTGTTCCCTACTACCATTATATAATCAGTGACATGTAACTGGATTGTGTTCCCTACTCCCATTATATAATCAGTGACGTGTGGCCGGATTGTGTTCCCTGCTCCCATTATATAATCAGTGACGTGTGGACGGATTGTGTTCCCTACTCCCATTATATAATCAGTGACATGTGACTGGATTGTGTTCCCTACTCCCATTACATAATCAGTGACGTCAGGCCGGATTGTTTTCCCTACTCCCATTATATAATCAGTGATGTGTGGCCGGTTTGTGTTCCCTACTCCCATTATATAATCAGTGACGTTAGGCTGGATTGTGTTCCATACTCCAATTATATAATCAGTGACGTGTGGCGGGATTGTGTTCCCTACTCCCATTATATAATCAGTGACGTTTGGCCGGATTGTGTTCCCTACTCCCATTATATAATCAGTGACATGTGGCGGGACTTTGTTCCCTACTCCCAGTATATAATCAGTGAAGTATGGCCGGATTATGTTCCCTCTCCCATTATATAATCAGTGACGTGTGGTGGGATTGTGTTCCCTACTCCCATTATATAATCAGTGACGTGGGACCGGATTCTGTTCCCTACTCCCATTATATAATCAGTGACGTGCGGCCGGATTGTGTTCCCTGCTCCCATTATATAATCAGTGACGTGGGACCGGATTCTGTTCCCTACTCCCATTCTATAATCAGTGATGTGTGGCCGGTTTGTGTCCCCTACTGCCATTATATAATCAGTGACATTAGGCTGGATTGTGTTCCCTACTCCCATTATATAATCAGTGACGTCTGGCCGGATTGTGTTCCCTACTCCCATTATATAATCAGTGACATGTGGACGGATTGTGTTCCCTACTCCCATTATATAATCAGTGACGTGTGGCCGGATTGTGTTCCCTACTCCCATTATATAATCAGTGACGTGTGGCCGGATTGTGTTCCCTGCTCCCATTATATAATCAGTGACGTGTGGTGGGATTGTGTTCCCTACTCCCATTATATAATCAGTGACGTGGGACCGGATTCTGTTCCCTACTCCCATTATATAATCAGTGACGTGTGGCCGGATTGTGTTCCCTGCTCCCATTATATAATCAGTGACGTGGGACCGGATTGTGTTCCCTACTCCCATTATATAATCAGTGACGTGTGGCCGGATTGTGTTCCCTACTCCCATTATATAATCAGTGACGTGTGGCCGGATTGTGTTCCCTACTCCCATTATATAATCAGTGACGTGTGACCGGATTGTGTTCCCTACTCCCATTATGCAATCAGTGACGTGTGGCCGGTTTGTGTTCCCTACTCCCATTACATAATCAGTGACGTGTGGCCGGATTGTGTTCCCTACTACCATTATAAAATCAGGGACGTGTGGACGGATTGTGTTCCCTACTCCCATTATATAATCAGTGACGTTAGGCTGGATTGTGTTCCATACTCCAATTATATAATCAGTGACGTGTGGCGGGATTGTGTTCCCTACTCCCATTATATAATCAGTGACGTGTGGCCGGATTGTGTTCCCTACTCCCATTATATAATCAGTGACATGTGGCGGGACTTTGTTCCCTACTCCCAGTATATAATCAGAGAAGTATGGCCGGATTGTGTTCCCTACTCCCATTATATAATCAGTGACGTGTGGCCGGATTGTGTTCCCTACTCCCATTATATAATCAGTGACGAGTGACCGGATTGTGTTCCCTACTCCCATTATATAATCAGTGACGCGTGACCGGATTGTGTTCCCTACTCCCATTCTATAATCAGTGACTTGTGGCCGGATTGTATTCCCTACACCCATTATATAATCAGTGACGTGTGTCCGGATTGTGTTCCCTACTCCCATTATATAATCAGTGACGTGTGGCCGAATTTTGTTCCCTACTCTCATTATATAATCAGTGACATGTAACTGGATTGTGTTCCCTACTCCCATTACATAATCAGTGATGTCAGGCCGGATTGTGTTCCCTACTCCCATTATGTAATCAGTAACGTGTGGCCGGATTGTGTTCCCTACTCCCATTATATAATCAGTGACGTTAGGCTGGATTGTGTTCCCTACTCCCATTATATAATCAGTGACGTGTGGCCGGATTGTGTTCCCTACTCCCATTATATAATCAGTGACGTGTGGCCGGATTGTGTTCCCTACTCCCATTATATAATCAGTCTTGTGTGGCCGGATTGTGTTCCCTACTCCCATTATATAATCAATGAAGTGTGGCCGGTTTGTGTTCCCTACTCCCATTATATAATCAGTGACGTGTGATCGGATTGTGTTCCATACTCCCATTATATAATCAGTGACGTGTGGCCGGATTGTGTTCCCTACTCCCATTATATAATCAGTGACGTGTGACCGGATTGTGTTCCCTACTCCCATTATATAATCAGTGACGTGTGACCGGATTGTGTTCCCTACTACCATTATATAATCAGTGTCGTTAGGCTGGATTGTGTTCCCTACTCCCATTCTATAATCAGTGACGTGTGGCCGGATTGTGTTCCCTACTACCATTATATAATCAGTGTCGTTAGGCTGGATTGTGTTCCCTAATCCCATTATATAATCAGTGATGTGTGGCCGGTTTGTGTCCCCTACTCCCATTATATAATCAGTGACGTGTCGCCGAATTGTGTTCCCTACTCCCATTATATAATCAGTGACGTGTGGCCGGATTGTGTTCCCTACTACCATTATATAATCAGTGTCGTTAGTCTGGATTGTGTTCCCTACTCCCATTCTATAATCAGTGATGTGTGGCCGGTTTGTGTCCCCTGCTCCCATTATATAATCAGTGACATTAGGCTGGATTGTGTTCCCTACTCCCATTATATAATCAGTGACATGTGACTGGATTGTGTTCCCTACTCCCATTATATAATCAGTGACGTCTGGCCGGATTGTGTTCCCTACTCCCATTATATAATCAGTGACATGTGGTCGGATTGTGTTCCCTACTCCCATTATATAATCAGTGACGTGTGGACGGATTGTGTTCCCTACTCCCATTATATAATCAGTGACGCGTGACCGGATTGTGTTCCCTACTCCCATTATATAATCAGTGACGTGTGGCCGGATTGTGTTCCCTACTCCCATTACATAATCAGTGACGTGTGGCCGGATTGTGTTCCCTACTCCCATTACATAATCAGTGACGTGTGGCCGGATTGTGTTCCCTACTCCCATTATATAATCAGTGACGCGTGACCGGATTGTGTTCCCTACTCCCATTATATAATCAGTGACGTGTGGCCGGATTGTGTTCCCTATTCCCATTATATCATCAGTAACGTGTGGCCGGATTGTGTTCCCTACTCCATTATATAATCAGTGACGTTAGGCTGGATTGTGTTCCCTACTCCCATTATATAATCAGTGACGTGTGGCCGGATTGTGTTCCCTACTCCCATTATATAATCAGTGACGTGTGGCAAGATAGAGTTCCCTACTCCCATTATATAATCAGTGATGTGCGGCCGGATTGTGTTCCCTACTCCCATTATATAATCAGTGTCGTTAGGCTGGATTGTGTTCCCTACTCCCATTATATAATCAGTGACGTTAGGCTGGATTGTGTTCCCTACTCCCATTATATAATCAGTGACATGTGACTGGATTGTGTTCCCTACTCCCATTATATAATCAGTGACGTGTGGCCGGATTCTGTTCCCTACTCCCATTATATAATCAGTGATGTGTGACCGGATTGTGTTCCCTGCTCCCATTATATAATCAGTGACGTGTGACCGGATTGTGTTCCCTACTCCCATTATATAATCAGTGACGTTAGGCTGGATTGTGTCCGTACTCCCATTATATAATCAGTGACATGTGGCCGGATTGTGTTCCCTACTGCCATTATATAATCAGTGACGTTAGGCTGGATTGTGTCCCTACTCCCATTAGATAATCAGTGACGTGTGGCCGGATTGTGTTCCCTACTCCCATTATGTAATCAGTGACGTGTGGCCGGATTGTGTTCCCTACTCCCATTATATAATCAATGAAGTGTGGCCGGTTTGTCTTCCCTACTCCCATTATATAATCAGTGACGTGGGACCGGATTGTGTTCCCTACTCCCATTATATAATCAGTGACGTGTGGCCGGATTGTGTTCCCTGCTCCCATTATATAATCAGTGACGTGGGACCGGATTGTGTTCCCTACTCCCATTATATAATCCGTGTCGTGTGACCGGAATGTGTTCCATACTCCCATTATATAATCAGTGATGTGTGGCCGGATTGTGTTCCCTACTCCCATTATATAATCAATGAAGTGTGGCCGGTTTGTCTTCCCTACTCCCATTATATAATCAGTGACGTGTGATCGGATTGTGTTCCATACTCATATTATATAATCAGTGACGTGTGGCCGGATTGTGTTCCCTACTCCCATTATATAATCAGTGACGTGTGACCGGATTGTGTTCCCTACTCCCATTATATAATCAGTGACGTCTGACCGGATTGTGTTCCCTACTACCATTATATAATCAGTGTCGTTAGGCTGGATTGTGTTCCCTACTCCCATTCTATAATCAGTGACGTGTGGCCGGATTGTGTTCCCTACTACCATTATATAATCAGTGTCGTTAGGCTGGATTGTGTTCCCTACTCCCATTCTATAATCAGTGACGTGTGGCCGGATTGTGTTCCCTGCTCCCATTATATAATCAGTGACGTGGAACCGGATTGTGTTCCCTACTCCCATTATATAATCAGTGACGTGTGGCCGGATTGTGTTCCCTACTCCCATTATATAATCAGTGACGTGTGGCCGAATTGTATTCCCTACTACCATTATATAATCAGTGACGTGTGGACGGATTGTGTTCCCTACTCCCATTATATAATCAGTGACATGTGACTGGATTGTGTTCCCTACTCCCATTACATAATCAGTGACGTCAGGCCGGATTGTTTTCCCTACTCCCATTATATAATCAGTGATGTGTGGCCGGTTTGTGTTCCCTACTCCCATTATATAATCAGTGACGTTAGGCTGGATTGTGTTCCATACTCCAATTATATAATCAGTGACGTGTGGCGGGATTGTGTTCCCTACTCCCATTATATAATCAGTGACGTGTGGCCGGATTGTGTTCCCTACTCCCATTATATAATCAGTGACATGTGGCTGGACTTTGTTCCCTACTCCCAGTATATAATCAGTGAAGTATGGCCGGATTATGTTCCCTCTCCCATTATATAATCAGTGACGTGTGGCCGGATTGTGTTCCCTACTCCCATTATATAATCAGTGACGTGTGACCGGATTGTGTTCCCTACTCCCATTATATAATCAGTGACGTGTGACCGGATTGTGTTCCTTACTCCCATTCTATAATCAGTGACTTGTGGCCGGATTGTATTCCCTACACCCATTATATAATCAGTGACGTGTGACCGGATTGTGTTCCCTACTCCCATTATATAATCAGTGACGTGTGGCCGAATTTTGTTCCCTACTCCCATTATATAATCAGTGACGTGTGGCCGGTTTGTGTTCCCTACTCCCATTACATAATCAGTGACCTGTGGCCGGATTGTATTCCCTACTCCCATTTTATAATCAGTGACGTGTGACCGGATTGTGTTCCCTACTCCCATTATATAATCAGTGACGTGTGGCCGGATTGTATTCCCTACTCCCATTATATAATCAGAGAAGTGTGGCCGGTTTGTGTTCCCTACTCCCATTATATAATCAGTGACGTGTAACCAGATTGAGTTCCCTACTCCCATTATATTATCAGTGACGTGTGACCGGATTGTGTTCCCTACTCCCATTATATAATCAGTGACGTGTGGCAAGATTGTGTTCCCTACTCCCATTATATAATCAGAGACATGTGACCGGATTGTGTTCCCTACTCCCATTATATAATCAGTGACGTGTGGCAAGATTGTGTTCCCTACTCCCATTATATAATCAGAGACGTGTGGCCGGATTGTGTTCCCTACTCCCATTATATAATTAGTGAAGTGTGGCCGGATTGTGTTCCCTGATCCCATTATATAATCAGTGACGTGTGGCCGGATTGTGTTCCCTACTCCCATTATATAATCAGTGACGTGTGACCGGATTGTGTTCCCTACTCCCATTATATAATCAGTGACATGTGGCCGGATTGTGTTCCCTACTCCCATTATATAATCAGTGAAGTTAGGCCGGATTGTGTTCCCGACTCACATTATATAATCAGTGACGTTAGGCTGGATTGTGTTCCCTACTCCCATTATATAATCAGTGACGTGCGACCGGATTGTGTTCCCTACTCCCATTATATAATCAGTGACGTGTGACCGGATTGTGTTCCCTACTCCCATTATATAATCAGTGACGTGTGACCGGATTGCGTTCCCTACTCCCATTACATAATCTGTGACGTGTGACCGGATTGTGTTCCCTACTCCCATTATATAAACTGTGACGTGTGACCGGATTGTGTTCCCTACTCCCATTATATAATCAGTGACGTGTGGCCGGATTGTGTTCCCTACTCCCATTATATATTCAGTGACGTGTGGCCGGATTGTGTTCCCTACTCCCATTATATAATCAGTGACGTGTGGCAAGATAGTGTTCCCTACTCCGATTATATAATCAGTGACGTTAGGCTGGATTGTGTTCCCTACTCCCATTATATAATCAGTGACGTGTGACAGGATTGTGTTCCCTACTCCCATTATATAATCAGTGACGTTAGGCCATTTTGTGTTCCCTACTACCATTATATAATCAGTGACATGTAACTGGATTGTGTTCCCTACTCCCATTATATAATCAGTGACGTGTGGCCGGATTGTGTTCCCTGCTCCCATTATATAATCAGTGACGTGTGGACGGATTGTGTTCCCTACTCCCATTATATAATCAGTGACATGTGACTGGATTGTGTTCCCTACTCCCATTACATAATCAGTGACGTCAGGCCGGATTGTTTTCCCTACTCCCATTATATAATCAGTGATGTGTGGCCGGTTTGTGTTCCCTACTCCCATTATATAATCAGTGACGTTAGGCTGGATTGTGTTCCATACTCCAATTATATAATCAGTGACGTGTGGCGGGATTGTGTTCCCTACTCCCATTATATAATCAGTGACGTTTGGCCGGATTGTGTTCCCTACTCCCATTATATAATCAGTGACATGTGGCGGGACTTTGTTCCCTACTCCCAGTATATAATCAGTGAAGTATGGCCGGATTATGTTCCCTCTCCCATTATATAATCAGTGACGTGTGGCCGGATTGTGTTCCCTACTCCCATTATATAATCAGTGACGTGTGACCGGATTGTGTTCCCTACTCCCATTATATAATCAGTGACGTGTGACCGGATTGTGTTCCTTACTCCCATTCTATAATCAGTGACTTGTGGCCGGATTGTATTCCCTACACCCATTATATAATCAGTGACGTGTGACCGGATTGTGTTCCCTACTCCCATTATATAATCAGTGACGTGTGGCCGAATTTTGTTCCCTACTCCCATTATATAATCAGTGACGTGTGGCCGGTTTGTGTTCCCTACTCCCATTACATAATCAGTGACCTGTGGCCGGATTGTATTCCCTACTCCCATTTTATAATCAGTGACGTGTGACCGGATTGTGTTCCCTACTCCCATTATATAATCAGTGACGTGTGGCCGGATTGTATTCCCTACTCCCATTATATAATCAGAGAAGTGTGGCCGGTTTGTGTTCCCTACTCCCATTATATAATCAGTGACGTGTAACCAGATTGAGTTCCCTACTCCCATTATATTATCAGTGACGTGTGACCGGATTGTGTTCCCTACTCCCATTATATAATCAGTGACGTGTGGCAAGATTGTGTTCCCTACTCCCATTATATAATCAGAGACATGTGTCCGGATTGTGTTCCCTACTCCCATTATATAATCAGTGACGTGTGGCAAGATTGTGTTCCCTACTCCCATTATATAATCTGAGACGTGTGGCCGGATTGTGTTCCCTACTCCCATTATATAATTAGTGACGTGTGGCCGGATTGTGTTCCCTGATCCCATTATATAATCAGTGACGTGTGGCCGGATTGTGTTCCCTACTCCCATTATATAATCAGTGACGTGTGACCGGATTGTGTTCCCTACTCCCATTATATAATCAGTGACATGTGGCCGGATTGTGTTCCCTACTCCCATTATTTAATCAGTGAAGTTAGGCCGGATTGTGTTCCCGACTCACATTATATAATCAGTGACGTTAGGCTGGATTGTGTTCCCTACTCCCATTATATAATCAGTGACGTGCGACCGGATTGTGTTCCCTACTCCCATTATATAATCAGTGACGTGTGACCGGATTGTGTTCCCTACTCCCATTATATAATCAGTGACGTGTGACCGGATTGTGTTCCCTACTCCCATTACATAATCTGTGACGTGTGACCGGATTGTGTTCCCTACTCCCATTATATAAACTGTGACGTGTGACCGGATTGTGTTCCCTACTCCCATTATATATTCAGTTACGTGTGGCCGGATTGTGTTCCCTACTCCCATTATATATTCAGTGACGTGTGGCCGGATTGTGTTCCCTACTCCCATTATATAATCAGTGACGTGTGGCAAGATAGTGTTCCCTACTCCGATTATATAATCAGTGACGTTAGGCTGGATTGTGTTCCCTACTCCCATTATATAATCAGTGACGTGTGACAGGATTGTGTTCCCTACTCCCATTATATAATCAGTGACGTTAGGCCATTTTGTGTTCCCTACTACCATTATATAATCAGTGACATGTAACTGGATTGTGTTCCCTACTCCCATTATATAATCAGTGACGTGTGGCCGGATTGTGTTCCCTGCTCCCATTATATAATCAGTGACGTGGGATGGGATTGTGTTCCCTACTCCCATTATATAATCAGTGACGTGTGGCCGGATTGTGTTCCCTATTCCCATTATATAATCAGTGACGTGTGGCCGAATTGTGTTCCCTACTACCATTATATAATCAGTGACGTGTTGACGGATTGTGTTCCCTACTCCCATTATATAATCAGTGACATGTGACTGGATTGTGTTCCCTACTCCCATTACATAATCAGTGACGTTAGGCTGGATTGTGTTCCATACTCCAATTATATAATCAGTGACGTGTGGCGGGATTGTGTTCCCTACTCCCATTATATAATCAGTGACGTGTGGCCGGATTGTGTTCCCTACTCCCATTATATAATCAGTGACATGTGGCGGGACTTTGTTCCCTACTCCCAGTATATAATCAGTGAAGTATGGCCGGATTATGTTCCCTCTCCCATTATATAATCAGTGACGTGTGGCCGGATTGTGTTCCCTACTCCCATTATATAATCAGTGACGTGTGACCGGATTGTGTTCCCTACTCCCATTATATAATCAGTGCCGTGTGACCGGATTGTGTTCCTTACTCCCATTCTATAATCAGTGACTTGTGGCCGGATTGTATTCCCTACACCCATTATATAATCAGTGACGTGTGACCGGATTGTGTTCCCTACACCCATTATATAATCAGTGACGTGTGGCCGAATTTTGTTCCCTACTCCCATTATATAATCAGTGATGTGTGACCGGTTTGTGTTCCCTACTCCCATTATATAATCAGTGACGTTAGGCTGGATTGTGTTCCATACTCCAATTATATAATCAGTGACGTGTGGCGGGATTGTGTTCCCTACTCCCATTATATAATCAGTGACGTGTGGCCGTATTGTGTTCCTTACTCCCATTATATAATCAGTGACATGTGGCGGGACTTTGTTCCCTACTCCCAGTATATAATCAGTGAAGTATGGCCGGATTATGTTCCCTCTCCCATTATATAATCAGTGACGTGTGGCCGGATTGTGTTCCCTACTCCCATTATATAATCAGTGACGTGTGACCGGATTGTGTTCCCTACTCCCATTATATAATCAGTGACGTGTGACCGGATTGTGTTCCTTACTCCCATTCTATAATCAGTGACTTGTGGCCGGATTGTATTCCCTACACCCATTATATAATCAGTGACGTGTGACCGGATTGTGTTCCCTACTCCCATTATATAATCAGTGACGTGTGGCCGAATTTTGTTCCCTACTCCCATTGTATAATCAGTGACGTTAGGCCATTTTGTGTTCCCTACTACCATTATATAATCAGTGACATGTAACTGGATTGTGTTCCCTACTCCCATTATATAATCAGTGACGTGTGGCCGGATTGTGTTCCCTGCTCCCATTATATAATCAGTGACGTGGGACCGGATTGTGTTCCCTACTCCCATTATATAATCAGTGACGTGTGACCGGATTGTGTTCCCTACTCCCATTATATAATCAGTGACGTGTGGCAAGATTGTGTTCCCTACTCCCATTATATTATCAGAGACATGTGTCCGGATTGTGTTCCCTACTCCCATTATATAATCAGTGACGTGTGGAAAGATTGTGTTCCCTACTCCCATTATATAATCAGAGACGTGTGGCCGGATTGTGTTCCCTACTCCCATTATATAATCAGTGATGTGTGGCCGGTTTGTGTTCCCTACTCCCATTATATAATCAGTGACGTTAGGCTGGATTGTGTTCCATACTCCAATTATATAATCAGTGACGTGTGGCGGGATTGTGTTCCCTACTCCCATTATATAATCAGTGACGTGTGGCCGGATTGTGTTCCCTACTCCCATTATATAATCAGTGACATGTGGCGGGACTTTGTTCCCTACTCCCAGTATATAATCAGTGAAGTATGGCCGGATTATGTTCCCTCTCCCATTATATAATCAGTGACGTGTGGCCGGATTGTGTTCCCTACTCCCATTATATAATCAGTGACGTGTGACCGGATTGTGTTCCCTACTCCCATTATATAATCAGTGACGTGTGACCGGATTGTGTTCCTTACTCCCATTCTATAATCAGTGACTTGTGGCCGGATTGTATTCCCTACACCCATTATATAATCAGTGACGTGTGACCGGATTGTGTTCCCTACTCCCATTATATAATCTGTGACGTGTGGCCGAATTTTGTTCCCTACTCCCATTATATAATCAGTGACGTGTGGCCGGTTTGTGTTCCCTACTCCCATTACATAATCAGTGACCTGTGGCCGGATTGTATTCCCTACACCCATTTTATAATCAGTGACGTGTGACCGGATTGTGTTCCCTACTCCCATTATATAATCAGTGACGTGTGGCCGGATTGTATTCCCAACTCCCATTATATAATCAGAGAAGTGTGGCCGGTTTGTGTTCCCTACTCCCATTATATAATCAGTGACGTGTAACCAGATTGAGTTCCCTACTCCCATTATATTATCAGTGACGTGTGACCGGATTGTGTTCCCTACTCCCATTATATAATCAGTGACGTGTGGCAAGATTGTGTTCCCTACTCCCATTATATAATCAGAGACATGTGTCAGGATTGTGTTCCCTACACCCATTATATAATCAGTGAAGTGTGGCAAGATTGTGTTCCCTACTCCCATTATATAATCAGAGACGTGTGGCCGGATTGTGTTCCCTACTCCAATTATATAATTAGTGACGTGTGGCCGGATTGTGTTCCCTGATCCCATTATATAATCAGTGACGTGTGGCCGGATTGTGTTCCCTACTCCCATTATATAATCAGTGACGTTTGACCGGATTGTGTTCCCTACTCCCATTATATAATCAGTGACATGTGGCCGGATTGTGTTCCCTACTCCCATTATATAATCAGTGAAGTTAGGCCGGATTGTGTTCCCGACTCACATTATATAATCAGTGACGTTAGGCTGGATTGTGTTCCCTACTCCCATTATATAATCAGTGACGTGCGACCGGATTGTGTTCCCTACTCCCATTAAATAATCAGTGACGTGTGACCGGATTGTGTTCCCTACTCCCATTATATAATCAGTGACGTGTGACCGGATTGTGTTCCCTACTCCCATTACATAATCTGTGACGTGTGACCGGATTGTGTTCCCTACTCCCATTATATAAACTGTGACGTGTGACCGGATTGTGTTCCCTACTCCCATTATATATTCAGTTACGTGTGGCCGGATTGTGTTCCCTACTCCCATTATATATTCAGTGACGTGTGGCCGGATTGTGTTCCCTACTCCCATTATATAATCAGTGACGTGTGGCAAGATAGTGTTCCCTACTCCGATTATATAATCAGTGAAGTTAGGCTGGATTGTGTTCCCTACTCCCATTATATAATCAGTGACGTGTGACAGGATTGTGTTCCCTACTCCCATTATATAATCAGTGACGTTAGGCCATTTTGTGTTCCCTACTACCATTATATAATCAGTGACATGTAACTGGATTGTGTTCCCTACTCCCATTATATAATCAGTGACGTGTGGCCGGATTGTGTTCCCTGCTCCCATTATATAATCAGTGACGTGGGACCGGATTGTGTTCCCTACCCCCATTATATAATCAGTGACGTGTGGCCGGATTGTGTTCCCTACTCCCATTATATAATCAGTGACGTGTGGCCGAATTGTGTTCCCTACTACCATTATATAATCAGTGACGTGTGGACGGATTGTGTTCCCTACTCCCATTATATAATCAGTGACATGTGACTGGATTGTGTTCCCTACTCCCATTACATAATCAGTGACGTTAGGCTGGATTGTGTTCCCTACTCCCATTATATAATCAGTGACGTGTGACCGGATTGTGTTCCCTACTCCCATTATATAATCAGTGCCGTGTGACCGGATTGTGTTCATTACTCCCATTCTATAATCAGTGACTTGTGGCCGGATTGTATTCCCTACACCCATTATATAATCAGTGACGTGTGACCGGATTGTGTTCCCTACACCCATTATATAATCAGTGACGTGTGGCCGAATTTTGTTCCCTACTCCCATTATATAATCAGTGATGTGTGGCCGGTTTGTGTTCCCTACTCCCATTATATAATCAGTGACGTTAGGCTGGATTGTGTTCCATACTCCAATTATATAATCAGTGACGTGTGGCGGGATTGTGTTCCCTACTCCCATTATATAATCAGTGACGTGTGGCCGGATTGTGTTCCTTACTCCCATTATATAATCAGTGACATGTGGCGGGACTTTGTTCCCTACTCCCAGTATATAATCAGTGAAGTATGGCCGGATTATGTTCCCTCTCCCATTATATAATCAGTGACGTGTGGCCGGATTGTGTTCCCTACTCCCATTATATAATCAGTGACGTGTGACCGGATTGTGTTCCCTACTCCCATTATATAATCAGTGACGTGTGACCGGATTGTGTTCCTTACTCCCATTCTATAATCAGTGACTTGTGGCCGGATTGTATTCCCTACACCCATTATATAATCAGTGACGTGTGACCGGATTGTGTTCCCTACTCCCATTATATAATCAGTGACGTGTGGCCGAATTTTGTTCCCTACTCCCATTGTATAATCAGTGACGTTAGGCCATTTTGTGTTCCGTACTACCATTATATAATCAGTGACATGTAACTGGATTGTGTTCCCTACTCCCATTATATAATCAGTGACGTGTGGCCGGATTGTGTTCCCTGCTCCCATTATATAATCAGTGACGTGGGACCGGATTGTGTTCCCTACTCCCATTATATAATCAGTGACGTGTGACCGGATTGTGTTCCCTACTCCCATTATATAATCAGTGACGTGTGGCAAGATTGTGTTCCCTACTCCCATTATATTATCAGAGACATGTGTCCGGATTGTGTTCCCTACTCCCATTATATAATCAGTGACGTGTGGCAAGATTGTGTTCCCTACTCCCATTATATAATCAGAGACGTGTGGCCGGATTGTGTTCCCTACTCCCATTATATAATCAGTGATGTGTGGCCGGTTTGTGTTCCCTACTCCCATTATATAATCAGTGACGTTAGGCTGGATTGTGTTCCATACTCCAATTATATAATCAGTGACGTGTGGCGGGATTGTGTTCCCTACTCCCATTATATAATCAGTGACGTGTGGCCGGATTGTGTTCCCTACTCCCATTATATAATCAGTGACATGTGGCCGGATTGTGTTCCCTACTCCCATTATATAATCAGTGACGTGTGGCAAGATAGTGTTCCCTACTCCCAGTATATAAGCAGTGAAGTATGGCCGGATTGTGTTCCCTACTCCCATTATATAATTAGTGACGTGTGACCGGATTGTGTTCCCTACTCCCATTATATAATCAGTGACGTGTGACCGGATTGTGTTCCTTACTCCCATTCTATAATCAGTGACTTGTGGCCGGATTGTATTCCCTACACCCATTATATAATCAGTGACGTGTGACCGGATTGTGTTCCCTACTCCCATTATATAATCAGTGACGTGTGACCGGATTGTGTTCCTTACTCCCATTCTATAATCAGTGACTTGTGGCCGGATTGTATTCCCTACACCCATTATATAATCAGTGACGTGTGACCGGATTGTGTTCCCTACTCCCATTATATAATCAGTGACGTGTGGCCGAATTTTGTTCCCTACTCCCATTATATAATCAGTGACGTGTGGCCGGTTTGTGTTCCCTGCTCCCATTATATAATCAGTGACGTGGGACCGGATTGTGTTCCCTACTCCCATTATATAATCAGTGACGTGTGACCGGATTGTGTTCCCTACTCCCATTATATAATCAGTGACGTGTGGCAAGATTGTGTTCCCTACTCCCATTATATTATCAGAGACATGTGTCCGGATTGTGTTCCCTACTCCCATTATATAATCAGTGACGTGTGGCAAGATTGTGTTCCCTACTCCCATTATATAATCAGAGACGTGTGGCCGGATTGTGTTCCCTACTCCCATTATATAATCAGTGATGTGTGGCCGGTTTGTGTTCCCTACTCCCATTATATAATCAGTGACGTTAGGCTGGATTGTGTTCCATACTCCAATTATATAATCAGTGACGTGTGGCGGGATTGTGTTCCCTACTCCCATTATATAATCAGTGACGTGTGGCCGGATTGTGTTCCCTACTCCCATTATATAATCAGTGACATGTGGCGGGACTTTGTTCCCTACTCCCAGTATATAATCAGTGAAGTATGGCCGGATTATGTTCCCTCTCCCATTATATAATCAGTGACGTGTGGCCGGATTGTGTTCCCTACTCCCATTATATAATCAGTGACGTGTGACCGGATTGTGTTCCCTACTCCCATTATATAATCAGTGACGTGTGACCGGATTGTGTTCCTTACTCCCATTCTATAATCAGTGACTTGTGGCCGGATTGTATTCCCTACACCCATTATATAATCAGTGACGTGTGACCGGATTGTGTTCCCTACTCCCATTATATAATCAGTGACGTGTGGCCGAATTTTGTTCCCTACTCCCATTATATAATCAGTGACGTGTGGCCGGTTTGTGTTCCCTACTCCCATTACATAATCAGTGACCTGTGGCCTGATTGTATTCCCTACTCCCATTTTATAATCAGTGACGTGTGACCGGATTGTGTTCCCTACTCCCATTATATAATCAGTGACGTGTGGCCGGATTGTATTCCCAACTCCCATTATATAATCAGAGAAGTGTGGCCGGTTTGTGTTCCCTACTCCCATTATATAATCAGTGACGTGTAACCAGATTGAGTTCCCTACTCCCATTATATTATCAGTGACGTGTGACCGGATTGTGTTCCCTACTCCCATTATATAATCAGTGACGTGTGGCAAGATTGTGTTCCCTACTCCCATTATATAATCAGAGACATGTGGCCGGATTGTGTTCCCTACTCCCATTATATAATTAGTGACGTGTGGCCGGATTGTGTTCCCTGATCCCATTATATAATCAGTGACGTGTGGCCGGATTGTGTTCCCTACTCCCATTATATAATCAGTGACGTGTGACCGGATTGTGTTCCCTACTCCCATTATATAATCAGTGACATGTGGCCGGATTGTGTTCCCTACTCCCATTATATAATCAGTGAAGTTAGGCCGGATTGTGTTCCCGACTCACATTATATAATCAGTGACGTTAGGCTGGATTGTGTTCCCTACTCCCATTATATAATCAGTGACGTGCGACCGGATTGTGTTCCCTACTCCCATTATATAATCAGTGACGTGTGACCGGATTGTGTTCCCTACTCCCATTATATAATCAGTGACGTGTGACCGGATTGTGTTCCCTACTCCCATTACATAATCTGTGACGTGTGACCGGATTGTGTTCCCTACTCCCATTATATAAACTGTGACGTGTGACCGGATTGTGTTCCCTACTCCCATTATATATTCAGTTACGTGTGGCCGGATTGTGTTCCCTACTCCCATTATATATTCAGTGACGTGTGGCCGGATTGTGTTCCCTACTCCCATTATATAATCTGTGACGTGTGGCAAGATAGTGTTCCCTACTCCGATTATATAATCAGTGACGTTAGGCTGGATTGTGTTCCCTACTCTCATTATATAATCAGTGACGTGTGACAGGATTGTGTTCCCTACTCCCATTATATAATCAGTGACGTTAGGCCATTTTGTGTTCCCTACTACCATTATATAATCAGTGACATGTAACTGGATTGTGTTCCCTACTCCCATTATATAATCAGTGACGTGTGGCCGGATTGTGTTCCCTGCTCCCATTATATAATCAGTGACGTGGGACCGGATTGTGTTCCCTACTCCCATTATATAATCAGTGACGTGTGGCCGGATTGTGTTCCCTACTCCCATTATATAATCAGTGACGTGTGGCCGAATTGTGTTCCCTACTACCATTATATAATCAGTGACGTGTGGACGGATTGTGTTCCCTACTCCCATTATATAATCAGTGACTTGTGACTGGATTGTGTTCCCTACTCCCATTACATAATCAGTGACGTTAGGCTGGATTGTGTTCCCTACTCCCATTATATAATCAGTGACGTGTGACCGGATTGTGTTCCCTACACCCATTATATAATCAGTGCCGTGTGACCGGATTGTGTTCCTTACTCCCATTCTATAATCAGTGACTTGTGGCCGGATTGTATTCCCTACACCCATTATATAATCAGTGACGTGTGACCGGATTGTGTTCCCTACACCCATTATATAATCAGTGACGTGTGGCCGAATTTTGTTCCCTACTCCCATTATATAATCAGTGATGTGTGGCCGGTTTGTGTTCCCTACTCCCATTATATAATCAGTGACGTTAGGCTGGATTGTGTTCCATACTCCAATTATATAATCAGTGACGTGTGGCGGGATTGTGTTCCCTACTCCCATTATATAATCAGTGACGTGTGGCCGGATTGTGTTCCTTACTCCCATTATATAATCAGTGACATGTGGCGGGACTTTGTTCCCTACTCCCAGTATATAATCAGTGAAGTATGGCCGGATTATGTTCCCTCTCCCATTATATAATCAGTGACGTGTGGCCGGATTGTGTTCCCTACTCCCATTATATAATCAGTGACGTGTGACCGGATTGTGTTCCCTACTCCCATTATATAATCAGTGACGTGTGACCGGATTGTGTTCCTTACTCCCATTCTATAATCAGTGACTTGTGGCCGGATTGTATTCCCTACACCCATTATATAATCAGTGACGTGTGACCGGATTGTGTTCCCTACTCCCATTATATAATCAGTGACGTGTGGCCGAATTTTGTTCCCTACTCCCATTGTATAATCAGTGACGTTAGGCCATTTTGTGTTCCCTACAACCATTATACAATCAGTGACATGTAACTGGATTGTGTTCCCTACTCCCATTATATAATCAGTGACGTGTGGCCGGATTGTGTTCCCTGCTCCCATTATATAATCAGTGACGTGGGACCGGATTGTGTTCCCTACTCCCATTATATAATCAGTGACGTGTGACCGGATTGTGTTCCCTACTCCCATTATATAATCAGTGACGTGTGGCAAGATTGTGTTCCCTACTCCCATTATATTATCAGAGACATGTGTCCGGATTGTGTTGCCTACTCCCATTATATAATCAGTGACGTGTGGCAAGATTGTGTTCCCTACTCCCATTATATAATCAGAGACGTGTGGCCGGATTGTGTTCCCTACTCCCATTATATAATCAGTGATGTGTGGCCGGTTTGTGTTCCCTACTCCCATTATATAATCAGTGACGTTAGGCTGGATTGTGTTCCATACTCCAATTATATAATCAGTGACGTGTGGCGGGATTGTGTTCCCTACTCCCATTATATAATCAGTGACGTGTGGCCGGATTGTGTTCCCTACTCCCATTATATAATCAGTGACATGTGGCGGGACTTTGTTCCCTACTCCCAGTATATAATCAGTGAAGTATGGCCGGATTATGTTCCCTCTCCCATTATATAATCAGTGACGTGTGGCCGGATTGTGTTCCCTACTCCCATTATATAATCAGTGACGTGTGACCGGATTGTGTTCCCTACTCCCATTATATAATCAGTGACGTGTGACCGGATTGTGTTCCTTACTCCCATTCTATAATCAGTGACTTGTGGCCGGATTGTATTCCCTACACCCATTATATAATCAGTGACGTGTGACCGGATTGTGTTCCCTACTCCCATTATATAATCAGTGACGTGTGGCCGAATTTTGTTCCCTACTCCCATTATATAATCAGTGACGTGTGGCCGGTTTGTGTTCCCTACTCCCATTACATAATCAGTGACCTGTGGCCGGATTGTATTCCCTTCTCCCATTTTATAATCAGTGACGTGTGACCGGATTGTGTTCCCTACTCCCATTATATAATCAGTGACGTGTGGCCGGATTGTATTCCCAACTCCCATTATATAATCAGAGAAGTGTGGCCGGTTTGTGTTCCCTACTCCCATTATATAATCAGTGACGTGTAACCAGATTGAGTTCCCTACACCCATTATATTATCAGTGACGTGTGACCGGATTGTGTTCCCTACTCCCATTATATAATCAGTGACGTGTGGCAAGATTGTGTTCCCTACTCCCATTATATAATCAGAGACATGTGTCCGGATTGTGTTCCCTACTCCCATTATATAATCAGTGACGTGTGGCAAGATTGTGTTCCCTACTCCCATTATATAATCAGAGACGTGTGGCCGGATTGTGTTCCCTACTCCCATTATATAATTAGTGACGTGTGGCCGGATTGTGTTCCCTGATCCCATTATATAATCAGTGACGTGTGGCCGGATTGTGTTCCCTACTCCCATTATATAATCAGTGACGTGTGACCGGATTGTGTTCCCTACTCCCATTATATAATCAGTGACATGTGGCCGGATTGTGTTCCCTACACCCATTATATAATCAGTGAAGTTAGGCCGGATTGTGTTCCCGACTCACATTATATAATCAGTGACGTTAGGCTGGATTGTGTTCCCTACTCCCATTATATAATCAGTGACGTGCGACCGGATTGTGTTCCCTACTCCCATTATATAATCAGTGACGTGTGACCGGATTGTGTTCCCTACTCCCATTATATAATCAGTGACGTGTGACCGGATTGTGTTCCCTACTCCCATTACATAATCTGTGACGTGTGACCGGATTGTGTTCCCTACTCCCATTATATAAACTGTGACGTGTGACCGGATTGTGTTCCCTACTCCCATTATATATTCAGTTACGTGTGGCCGGATTGTGTTCCCTACTCCCATTATATATTCAGTGACGTGTGGCCGGATTGTGTTCCCTACTCCCATTATATAATCAGTGACGTGTGGCAAGATAGTGTTCCCTACTCCGATTATATAATCAGTGACGTTAGGCTGGATTGTGTTCCCTACTCCCATTATATAATCAGTGACGTGTGGCCGGATTGTGTTCCCTGCTCCCATTATATAATCAGTGACGTGGGACCGGATTGTGTTCCCTACTCCCATTATATAATCAGTGACATGTAACTGGATTGTGTTCCCTACTCCCATTATATAATCAGTGACGTGTGGCCGGATTGTGTTCCCTGCTCCCATTATATAATCAGTGACGTGGGACCGGATTGTGTTCCCTACTCCCATTATATAATCAGTGACGTGTTGCCGGATTGTGTTCCCTACTCCCATTATATAATCAGTGACGTGTGGCCGAATTGTGTTCCCTACTACCATTATATAATCAGTGACGTGTGGACAGATTGTGTTCCCTACTCCCATTATATAATCAGTGACATGTGACTGGATTGTGTTCCCTACTCCCATTACATAATCAGTGACGTTAGGCTGGATTGTGTTCCATACTCCAATTATATAATCAGTGACGTGTGGCGGGATTGTGTTCCCTTCTCCCATTATATAATCAGTGACGTGTGGCCGGATTGTGTTCCCTACTCCCATTATATAATCAGTGACATGTGGCGGGACTTTGTTCCCTACTCCCAGTATATAATCAGTGAAGTATGGCCGGATTATGTTCCCTCTCCCATTATATAATCAGTGACGTGTGGCCGGATTGTGTTCCCTACTCCCATTATATAATCAGTGACGTGTGACCGGATTGTGTTCCCTACTCCCATTATATAATCAGTGCCGTGTGACCGGATTGTGTTCCTTACTCCCATTCTATAATCAGTGACTTGTGGCCGGATTGTATTCCCTACACCCATTATATAATCAGTGACGTGTGACCGGATTGTGTTCCCTACACCCATTATATAATCAGTGACGTGTGGCCGAATTTTGTTCCCTACTCCCATTATATAATCAGTGATGTGTGGCCGGTTTGTGTTCCCTACTCCCATTATATAATCAGTGACGTTAGGCTGGATTGTGTTCCATACTCCAATTATATAATCAGTGACGTGTGGCGGGATTGTGTTCCCTACTCCCATTATATAATCAGTGACGTGTGGCCGGATTGTGTTCCTTACTCCCATTATATAATCAGTGACATGTGGCGGGACTTTGTTCCCTACTCCCAGTATATAATCAGTGAAGTATGGCCGGATTATGTTCCCTCTCCCATTATATAATCAGTGACGTGTGGCCGGATTGTGTACCCTACTCCCATTATATAATCAGTGACGTGTGACCGGATTGTGTTCCCTACTCCCATTATATAATCAGTGACGTGTGACCGGATTGTGTTCCTTACTCCCATTCTATAATCAGTGACTTGTGGCCGGATTGTATTCCCTACACCCATTATATAATCAGTGACGTGTGACCGGATTGTGTTCCCTACTCCCATTATATAATCAGTGACGTGTGGCCGAATTTTGTTCCCTACTCCCATTGTATAATCAGTGACGTTAGGCCATTTTGTGTTCCCTACTACTATTATATAATCAGTGACATGTAACTGGATTGTGTTCCCTACTCCCATTATATAATCAGTGACGTGTGGCCGGATTGTGTTCCCTGCTCCCATTATATAATCAGTGACGTGGGACCGGATTGTGTTCCCTACTCCCATTATATAATCAGTGACGTGTGGCCGGATTATGTTCCCTCTCCCATTATATAATCAGTGACGTGTGGCCGGATTGTGTTCCCTACTCCCATTATATAATCAGTGACGTGTGACCGGATTGTGTTCCCTACTCCCATTATATAATCAGTGACGTGTGACCGGATTGTGTTCCTTACTCCCATTCTATAATCAGTGACTTGTGGCCGGATTGTATTCCCTACACCCATTATATAATCAGTGACGTGTGACCGGATTGTGTTCCCTACTCCCATTATATAATCAGTGACGTGTGGCCGAATTTTGTTCCCTACTCCCATTATATAATCAGTGACGTGTGGCCGGTTTGTGTTCCCTACTCCCATTACATAATCAGTGACCTGTGGCCGGATTGTATTCCCTTCTCCCATTTTATAATCAGTGACGTGTGACCGGATTGTGTTCCCTACTCCCATTATATAATCAGTGACGTGTGGCCGGATTGTATTCCCAACTCCCATTATATAATCAGAGAAGTGTGGCCGGTTTGTGTTCCCTACTCCCATTATATAATCAGTGACGTGTAACCAGATTGAGTTCCCTACACCCATTATATTATCAGTGACGTGTGACCGGATTGTGTTCCCTACTCCCATTATATAATCAGTGACATGTGGCAAGATTGTGTTCCCTACTCCCATTATATAATCAGAGACATGTGTCCGGATTGTGTTCCCTACTCCCATTATATAATCAGTGACGTGTGGCAAGATTGTGTTCCCTACTCCCATTATATAATCAGAGACGTGTGGCCGGATTGTGTTCCCTACTCCCATTATATAATTAGTGACGTGTGGCCGGATTGTGTTCCCTGATCCCATTATATAATCAGTGACGTGTGGCCGGATTGTGTTCCCTACTCCCATTATATAATCAGTGACGTGTGACCGGATTGTGTTCCCTACTCCCATTATATAATCAGTGACATGTGGCCGGATTGTGTTCCCTACACCCATTATATAATCAGTGAAGTTAGGCCGGATTGTGTTCCCGACTCACATTATATAATCAGTGACGTTAGGCTGGATTGTGTTCCCTACTCCCATTATATAATCAGTGACGTGCGACCGGATTGTGTTCCCTACTCCCATTATATAATCAGTGACGTGTGACCGGATTGTGTTCCCTACTCCCATTATATAATCAGTGACGTGTGACCGGATTGTGTTCCCTACTCCCATTACATAATCTGTGACGTGTGACCGGATTGTGTTCCCTACTCCCATTATATAAACTGTGACGTGTGACCGGATTGTGTTCCCTACTCCCATTATATATTCAGTTACGTGTGGCCGGATTGTGTTCCCTACTCCCATTATATATTCAGTGACGTGTGGCCGGATTGTGTTCCCTACTCCCATTATATAATCAGTGACGTGTGGCAAGATAGTGTTCCCTACTCCGATTATATAATCAGTGACGTTAGGCTGGATTGTGTTCCCTACTCCCATTATATAATCAGTGACGTGTGACAGGATTGTGTTCCCTACTCCCATTATATAATCAGTGACGTTAGGCCATTTTGTGTTCCCTACTACCATTATATAATCAGTGACATGTAACTGGATTGTGTTCCCTACTCCCATTATATAATCAGTGACGTGTGGCCGGATTGTGTTCCCTGCTCCCATTATATAATCAGTGACGTGGGACCGGATTGTGTTCCCTACTCCCATTATATAATCAGTGACGTGTGGCCGGATTGTGTTCCCTACTCCCATTATATAATCAGTGACGTGTGGCCGAATTGTGTTCCCTACTACCATTATATAATCAGTGACGTGTGGACGGATTGTGTTCCCTACTCCCATTATATAATCAGTGACATGTGACTGGATTGTGTTCCCTACTCCCATTACATAATCAGTGACGTTAGGCTGGATTGTGTTCCATACTCCAATTATATAATCAGTGACGTGTGGCGGGATTGTGTTCCCTTCTCCCATTATATAATCAGTGACGTGTGGCCGGATTGTGTTCCCTACTCCCATTATATAATCAGTGACATGTGGCGGGACTTTGTTCCCTACTCCCAGTATATAATCAGTGAAGTATGGCCGGATTATGTTCCCTCTCCCATTATATAATCAGTGACGTGTGGCCGGATTGTGTTCCCTACTCCCATTATATAATCAGTGACGTGTGACCGGATTGTGTTCCCTACTCCCATTATATAATCAGTGCCGTGTGACCGGATTGTGTTCCTTACTCCCATTCTATAATCAGTGACTTGTGGCCGGATTGTATTCCCTACACCCATTATATAATCAGTGACGTGTGACCGGATTGTGTTCCCTACACCCATTATATAATCAGTGACGTGTGGCCGAATTTTGTTCCCTACTCCCATTATATAATCAGTGATGTGTGGCCGGTTTGTGTTCCCTACTCCCATTATATAATCAGTGACGTTAGGCTGGATTCTGTTCCATACTCCAATTATATAATCAGTGACGTGTGGCGGGATTGTGTTCCCTACTCCCATTATATAATCAGTGACGTGTGGCCGGATTGTGTTCCTTACTCCCATTATATAATCAGTGACATGTGGCGGGACTTTGTTCCCTACTCCCAGTATATAATCAGTGAAGTATGGCCGGATTATGTTCCCTCTCCCATTATATAATCAGTGACGTGTGGCCGGATTGTGTTCCCTACTCCCATTATATAATCAGTGACGTGTGACCGGATTGTGTTCCCTACTCCCATTATATAATCAGTGACGTGTGACCGGATTGTGTTCCTTACTCCCATTCTATAATCAGTGACTTGTGGCCGGATTGTATTCCCTACACCCATTATATAATCAGTGACGTGTGACCGGATTGTGTTCCCTACTCCCATTATATAATCAGTGACGTGTGGCCGAATTTTGTTCCCTACTCCCATTGTATAATCAGTGACGTTAGGCCATTTTGTGTTCCCTACTACTATTATATAATCAGTGACATGTAACTGGATTGTGTTCCCTACTCCCATTATATAATCAGTGACGTGTGGCCGGATTGTGTTCCCTGCTCCCATTATATAATCAGTGACGTGGGACCGGATTGTGTTCCCTACTCCCATTATATAATCAGTGACGTGTGGCCGGATTGTGTTCCCTACTCCCATTATATAATCAGTGAGGTGTGGCCGAATTGTGTTCCCTACTACCATTCTATAATCAGTGACGTGTGGACGGATTGTGTTCCCTACTCCTATTATATAATCAGTGACATGTGACTGGATTGTGTTCCCTACTCCCATTACATAATCAGTGACGTCAGGCCGGATTGTTTTCCCTACTCCCATTATATAATCAGTGATGTGTGGCCGGTTCGTGTTCCCTACTCCCATTATATAATCAGTGACGTTAGGCTGGATTGTGTTCCATACTCCAATTATATAATCAGTGACGTGTGGCGGGATTGTGTTCCCTACTCCCATTATATAATCAGTGACGTGTGGCCGGATTGTGTTCCCTACTCCCATTATATAATCAGTGACATGTGGCGGGACTTTGTTCCCTACTCCCAGTATATAATCAGTGAAGTATGGCCGGATTATGTTCCCTCTCCCATTATATAATCAGTGACGTGTGGCCGGATTGTGTTCCCGACTCCCATTATATAATCAGTGACGTGTGACCGGATTGTGTTCCCTACTCCCATTATATAATCAGTGCCGTGTGACCGGATTGTGTTCCTTACTCCCATTCTATAATCAGTGACTTGTGGCCGGTTTGTGTTCCCTACTCCCATTATATAATCAGTGACGTTAGGCTGGATTGTGTTCCATACTCCAATTATATAATCAGTGACGTGTGGCGGGATTGTGTTCCCTACTCCCATTATATAATCAGTGACGTGTGGCCGGATTGTGTTCCCTACTCCCATTATATAATCAGTGACATGTGGCGGGACTTTGTTCCCTACTCCCAGTATATAATCAGTGAAGTATGGCCGGATTATGTTCCCTCTCCCATTATATAATCAGTGACGTGTGGCCGGATTGTGTTCCCTACTCCCATTATATAATCAGTGACGTGTGACCGGATTGTGTTCCTTACACCCATTCTATAATCAGTGACTTGTGGCCGGATTGTATTCCCTACACCCATTATATAATCAGTGACGTGTGACCGGATTGTGTTCCCTACTCCCATTATATAATCAGTGACGTGTGGCAAGATAGTGTTCCCTACTCCGATTATATAATCAGTGACGTTAGGCTGGATTGTGTTCCCTACTCCCATTATATAATCAGTGACGTGTGACAGGATTGTGTTCCCTACTCCCATTATATAATCAGTGACGTTAGGCCATTTTGTGTTCCCTACTACCATTATATAATCAGTGACATGTAACTGGATTGTGTTCCCTACTCCCATTATATAATCAGTGACGTGTGGCCGGATTGTGTTCCCTGCTCCCATTATATAATCAGTGACGTGGGACCGGATTGTGTTCCCTACTCCCATTATATAATCAGTGACGTGTGGCCGGATTGTGTTCCCTACTCCCATTATATAATCAGTGACGTGTGGCCGAATTGTGTTCCCTACTACCATTATATAATCAGTGACGTGTGGACGGATTGTGTTCCCTACTCCCATTATATAATCAGTGACATGTGACTGGATTGTGTTCCCTACTCCCATTACATAATCAGTGACGTTAGGCTGGATTGTGTTCCATACTCCAATTATATAATCAGTGACGTGTGGCGGGATTGTGTTCCCTACTCCCATTATATAATCAGTGACGTGAGGCCGGATTGTGTTCCCTACTCCCATTATATAATCAGTGACATGTGGCGGGACTTTGTTCCCTACTCCCAGTATATAATCAGTGAAGTATGGCCGGATTATGTTCCCTCTCCCATTATATAATCAGTGACGTGTGGCCGGATTGTGTTCCCTACTCCCATTATATAATCAGTGACGTGTGACCGGATTGTGTTCCCTACTCCCATTATATAATCAGTGCCGTGTGACCGGATTGTGTTCCTTACTCCCATTCTATAATCAGTGACTTGTGGCCGGATTGTATTCCCTACACCCATTATATAATCAGTGACGTGTGACCGGATTGTGTTCCCTACACCCATTATATAATCAGTGACGTGTGGCCGAATTTTGTTCCCTACTCCCATTATATAATCAGTGATGTGTGGCCGGTTTGTGTTCCCTACTCCCATTATATAATCAGTGACGTTAGGCTGGATTGTGTTCCATACTCCAATTATATAATCAGTGACGTGTGGCGGGATTGTGTTCCCTACTCCCATTATATAATCAGTGACGTGTGGCCGGATTGTGTTCCTTACTCCCATTATATAATCAGTGACATGTGGCGATACTTTGTTCCCTACTCCCAGTATATAATCAGTGAAGTATGGCCGGATTATGTTCCCTCTCCCATTATATAATCAGTGACGTGTGGCCGGATTGTGTTCCCTACTCCCATTATATAATCAGTGACGTGTGACCGGATTGTGTTCCCTACTCGCATTATATAATCAGTGACGTGTGACCGGATTGTGTTCCTTACTCCCATTCTATAATCAGTGACTTGTGGCCGGATTGTATTCCCTACACCCATTATATAATCAGTGACGTGTGACCGGATTGTGTTCCCTACTCCCATTATATAATCAGTGACGTGTGGCCGAATTTTGTTCCCTACTCACATTATATAATCAGTGACGTTAGGCCATTTTGTGTTCCCTACTACCATTATATAATCAGTGACATGTAACTGGATTGTGTTCCCTACTCCCATTATATAATCAGTGACGTGTGGCCGGATTGTGTTCCCTGCTCCCATTATATAAGCAGTGACGTGGGACCGGATTGTGTTCCCTACTCCCATTATATAATCAGTGACGTGTGGCCGGATTGTGTTCCCTACTCCCATTATATAATCAGTGACGTGTGGCCGAATTGTGTTCCCTACTCCCATTATATAATCAGTGATGTGTGGCCGGTTTGTGTTCCCTACTCCCATTATATAATCAGTGACGTTAGGCTGGATTGTGTTCCATACTCCAATTATATAATCAGTGACGTGTGGCGGGATTGTGTTCCCTACTCCCATTATATAATCAGTGACGTGTGGCCGGATTGTGTTCCCTACTCCCATTATATAATCAGTGCCATGTGGCGGGACTTTGTTCCCTACTCCCAGTATATAATCAGTGAAGTATGGCCGGATTATGTTCCCTCTCCCATTATATAATCAGTGACGTGTGGCCGGATTGTGTTCCCTACTCCCATTATATAATCAGTGACGTGTGACCGGATTGTGTTCCCTACTCCCATTATATAATCAGTGCCGTGTGACCGGATTGTGTTCCTTACTCCCATTCTATAATCAGTGACTTGTGGCCGGTTTGTGTTCCCTACTCCCATTATATAATCAGTGACGTTAGGCTGGATTGTGTTCCATACTCCAATTATATAATCAGTGACGTGTGGCGGGATTGTGTTCCCTACTCCCATTATATAATCAGTGACGTGTGGCCGGATTGTGTTCCCTACTCCCATTATATAATCAGTGACATGTGGCGGGACTTTGTTCCCTACTCCCAGTATATAATCAGTGAAGTATGGCCGGATTATGTTCCCTCTCCCATTATATAATCAGTGACGTGTGGCCGGATTGTGTTCCCTACTCCCATTATATAATCAGTGACGTGTGACCGGATTGTGTTCCCTACTCCCATTATATAATCAGTGACGTGTGACCGGATTGTGTTCCTTACTCCCATTCTATAATCAGTGACTTGTGGCCGGATTGTATTCCCTACACCCATTATATAATCAGTGACGTGTGACCGGATTGTGTTCCCTGCTCCCATTATATAATCAGTGACGTGGGACCGGATTGTGTTCCCTACTCCCATTATATAATCAGTGACGTGTGGCCGGATTGTGTTCCCTACTCCCATTACATAATCAGTGACGTGTGGCCGAATTGTGTTCCCTACTACCATTATATAATCAGTGACGTGTTGACGGATTGTGTTCCCTACTCCCATTATATAATCAGTGACATGTGACTGGATTGTGTTCCCTACTCCCATTACATAATCAGTGACGTTAGGCTGGATTGTGTTCCATACTCCAATTATATAATCAGTGACGTGTGGCGGGATTGTGTTCCCTACTCCCATTATATAATCAGTGACGTGTGGCCGGATTGTGTTCCCTACTCCCATTATATAATCAGTGACATGTGGCCGGACTTTGTTCCCTACTCCCAGTATATAATCAGTGAAGTATGGCCGGATTATGTTCCCTCTCCCATTATATAATCAGTGACGTGTGGCCGGATTGTGTTCCCTACTCCCATTATATAATCAGTGACGTGTGACCGGATTGTGTTCCCTACTCCCATTATATAATCAGTGCCGTGTGACCGGATTGTGTTCCTTACTCCCATTCTATAATCAGTGACTTGTGGCCGGATTGTATTCCCTACACCCATTATATAATCAGTGACGTGTGACCGGATTGTGTTCCCTACACCCATTATATAATCAGTGACGTGTGGCCGAATTTTGTTCCCTACTCCCATTATATAATCAGTGATGTGTGGCCGGTTTGTGTTCCCTACTCCCATTATATAATCAGTGACGTTAGGCTGGATTGTGTTCCATACTCCAATTATATAATCAGTGACGTGTGGCGGGATTGTGTTCCCTACTCCCATTATATAATCAGTGACGTGTGGCCGGATTGTGTTCCTTACTCCCATTATATAATCAGTGACATGTGGCGGGACTTTGTTCCCTACTCCCAGTATATAATCAGTGAAGTATGGCCGGATTATGTTCCCTCTCCCATTATATAATCAGTGACGTGTGGCCGGATTGTGTTCCCTACTCCCATTATATAATCAGTGACGTGTGACCGGATTGTGTTCCCTACTCCCATTATATAATCAGTGACGTGTGACCGGATTGTGTTCCTTACTCCCATTCTATAATCAGTGACTTGTGGCCGGATTGTATTCCCTACACCCATTATATAATCAGTGACGTGTGACCGGATTGTGTTCCCTACTCCCATTATATAATCAGTGACGTGTGGCCGAATTTTGTTCCCTACTCCCATTGTATAATCAGTGACGTTAGGCCATTTTGTGTTCCCTACTACCATTATATAATCAGTGACATGTAACTGGATTGTGTTCCCTACTCCCATTATATAATCAGTGACGTGTGGCCGGATTGTGTTCCCTGCTCCCATTATATAATCAGTGACGTGGGTCCGGATTGTGTTCCCTACTCCCATTATATAATCAGTGACGTGTGACCGGATTGTGTTCCCTACTCCCATTATATAATCAGTGACGTGTGGCAAGATTGTGTTCCCTACTCCCATTATATTATCAGAGACATGTGTCCGGATTGTGTTCCCTACTCCCATTATATAATCAGTGACGTGTGGCAAGATTGTGTTCCCTACTCCCATTATATACTCAGAGACGTGTGGCCGGATTGTGTTCCCTACTCCCATTATATAATCAGTGACGTGTGGCCGGATTGTGTTCCCTACTCCCATTATATAATCAGTGACATGTGGCGGGACTTTGTTCCCTACTCCCAGTATATAATCAGTGAAGTATGGCCGGATTATGTTCCCTCTCCCATTATATAATCAGTGACGTGTGGCCGGATTGTGTTCCCTACTCCCATTATATAATCAGTGACGTGTGACCGGATTGTGTTCCCTACTCCCATTATATAATCAGTGCCGTGTGACCGGATTGTGTTCCTTACTCCCATTCTATAATCAGTGACTTGTGGCCGGATTGTATTCCCTACACCCATTATATAATCAGTGACGTGTGACCGGATTGTGTTCCCTACACCCATTATATAATCAGTGACGTGTGGCCGAATTTTGTTCCCTACTCCCATTATATAATCAGTGATGTGTGGCCGGTTTGTGTTCCCTACTCCCATTATATAATCAGTGACGTTAGGCTGGATTGTGTTCCATACTCCAATTATATAATCAGTGACGTGTGGCGGGATTGTGTTCCCTACTCCCATTATATAATCAGTGACGTGTGGCCGGATTGTGTTCCTTACTCCCATTATATAATCAGTGACATGTGGCGGGACTTTGTTCCCTACTCCCAGTATATAATCAGTGAAGTATGGCCGGATTATGTTCCCTCTCCCATTATATAATCAGTGACGTGTGGCCGGATTGTGTTCCCTACTCCCATTATATAATCAGTGACGTGTGACCGGATTGTGTTCCCTACTCCCATTATATAATCAGTGACGTGTGACCGGATTGTGTTCCTTACTCCCATTCTATAATCAGTGACTTGTGGCCGGATTGTATTCCCTACACCCATTATATAATCAGTGACGTGTGACCGGATTGTGTTCCCTACTCCCATTATATAATCAGTGACGTGTGGCCGAATTTTGTTCCCTACTCCCATTGTATAATCAGTGACGTTAGGCCATTTTGTGTTCCCTACTACTATTATATAATCAGTGACATGTAACTGGATTGTGTTCCCTACTCCCATTATATAATCAGTGACGTGTGGCCGGATTGTGTTCCCTGCTCCCATTATATAATCAGTGACGTGGGACCGGATTGTGTTCCCTACTCCCATTATATAATCAGTGACGTGTGGCCGGATTGTGTTCCCTACTCCCATTATATAATCAGTGACGTGTGGCCGAATTGTGTTCCCTACTACCATTCTATAATCAGTGACGTGTGGACGGATTGTGTTCCCTACTCCTATTATATAATCAGAGACATGTGACTGGATTGTGTTCCCTACTCCCATTACATAATCAGTGACGTCAGGCCGGATTGTTTTCCCTACTCCCATTATATAATCAGTGATGTGTGGCCGGTTCGTGTTCCCTACTCCCATTATATAATCAGTGACGTTAGGCTGGATTGTGTTCCATACTCCAATTATATAATCAGTGACGTGTGGCGGGATTGTGTTCCCTACTCCCATTATATAATCAGTGACGTGTGGCCGGATTGTGTTCCCTACTGCCATTATATAATCAGTGACATGTGGCGGGACTTTGTTCCCTACTCCCAGTATATAATCAGTGAAGTATGGCCGGATTATGTTCCCTCTCCCATTATATAATCAGTGACGTGTGGCCGGATTGTGTTCCCTACTCCCATTATATAATCAGTGACGTGTGGCCGGATTGTGTTCCCTACTCCCATTATATAATCAGTGACATGTGGCGGGACTTTGTTCCCTACTCCCAGTATATAATCAGTGACGTGTGGCCGGATTGTGTTCCCTACTCCCATTATATAATCAGTGACGTGTGGCCGAATTGTGTTCCCTACTACCATTATATAATCAGTGACGTGTGGACGGATTGTGTTCCCTACTCCCATTATATAATCAGTGACATGTGACTGGATTGTGTTCCCTACTCCCATTACATAATCAGTGACGTTAGGCTGGATTGTGTTCCATACTCCAATTATATAATCAGTGACGTGTGGCGGGATTGTGTTCCCTACTCCCATTATATAATCAGTGACGTGAGGCCGGATTGTGTTCCCTACTCCCATTATATAATCAGTGACATGTGGCGGGACTTTGTTCCCTACTCCCAGTATATAATCAGTGAAGTATGGCCGGATTATGTTCCCTCTCCCATTATATAATCAGTGACGTGTGGCCGGATTGTGTTCCCTACTCCCATTATATAATCAGTGACGTGTGACCGGATTGTGTTCCCTACTCCCATTATATAATCAGTGCCGTGTGACCGGATTGTGTTCCTTACTCCCATTCTATAATCAGTGACTTGTGGCCGGATTGTATTCCCTACACCCATTATATAATCAGTGACGTGTGACCGGATTGTGTTCCCTACACCCATTATATAATCAGTGACGTGTGGCCGAATTTTGTTCCCTACTCCCATTATATAATCAGTGATGTGTGGCCGGTTTGTGTTCCCTACTCCCATTATATAATCAGTGACGTTAGGCTGGATTGTGTTCCATACTCCAATTATATAATCAGTGACGTGTGGCGGGATTGTGTTCCCTACTCCCATTATATAATCAGTGACGTGTGGCCGGATTGTGTTCCATACTCCCATTATATAATCAGTGACATGTGGCGATACTTTGTTCCCTACTCCCAGTATATAATCAGTGAAGTATGGCCGGATTATGTTCCCTCTCCCATTATATAATCAGTGACGTGTGGCCGGATTGTGTTCCCTACTCCCATTATATAATCAGTGACGTGTGACCGGATTGTGTTCCCTACTCGCATTATATAATCAGTGACGTGTGACCGGATTGTGTTCCTTACTCCCATTCTATAATCAGTGACTTGTGGCCGGATTGTATTCCCTACACCCATTATATAATCAGTGACGTGTGACCGGATTGTGTTCCCTACTCCCATTATATAATCAGTGACGTGTGGCCGAATTTTGTTCCCTACTCACATTATATAATCAGTGACGTTAGGCCATTTTGTGTTCCCTACTACCATTATATAATCAGTGACATGTAACTGGATTGTGTTCCCTACTCCCATTATATAATCAGTGACGTGTGGCCGGATTGTGTTCCCTGCTCCCATTATATAAGCAGTGACGTGGGACCGGATTGTGTTCCCTACTCCCATTATATAATCAGTGACGTGTGGCCGGATTGTGTTCCCTACTCCCATTATATAATCAGTGACGTGTGGCCGAATTGTGTTCCCTACTCCCATTATATAATCAGTGATGTGTGGCCGGTTTGTGTTCCCTACTCCCATTATATAATCAGTGACGTTAGGCTGGATTGTGTTCCATACTCCAATTATATAATCAGTGACGTGTGGCGGGATTGTGTTCCCTACTCCCATTATATAATCAGTGACGTGTGGCCGGATTGTGTTCCCTACTCCCATTATATAATCAGTGCCATGTGGCGGGACTTTGTTCCCTACTCCCAGTATATAATCAGTGAAGTATGGCCGGATTATGTTCCCTCTCCCATTATATAATCAGTGACGTGTGGCCGGATTGTGTTCCCTACTCCCATTATATAATCAGTGACGTGTGACCGGATTGTGTTCCCTACTCCCATTATATAATCAGTGCCGTGTGACCGGATTGTGTTCCTTACTCCCATTCTATAATCAGTGACTTGTGGCCGGTTTGTGTTCCCTACTCCCATTATATAATCAGTGACGTTAGGCTGGATTGTGTTCCATACTCCAATTATATAATCAGTGACGTGTGGCGGGATTGTGTTCCCTACTCCCATTATATAATCAGTGACGTGTGGCCGGATTGTGTTCCCTACTCCCATTATATAATCAGTGACATGTGGCGGGACTTTGTTCCCTACTCCCAGTATATAATCAGTGAAGTATGGCCGGATTATGTTCCCTCTCCCATTATATAATCAGTGACGTGTGGCCGGATTGTGTTCCCTACTCCCATTATATAATCAGTGACGTGTGACCGGATTGTGTTCCCTACTCCCATTATATAATCAGTGACGTGTGACCGGATTGTGTTCCTTACTCCCATTCTATAATCAGTGACTTGTGGCCGGATTGTATTCCCTACACCCATTATATAATCAGTGACGTGTGACCGGATTGTGTTCCCTGCTCCCATTATATAATCAGTGACGTGGGACCGGATTGTGTTCCCTACTCCCATTATATAATCAGTGACGTGTGGCCGGATTGTGTTCCCTACTCCCATTACATAATCAGTGACGTGTGGCCGAATTGTGTTCCCTACTACCATTATATAATCAGTGACGTGTTGACGGATTGTGTTCCCTACTCCCATTATATAATCAGTGACATGTGACTGGATTGTGTTCCCTACTCCCATTACATAATCAGTGACGTTAGGCTGGATTGTGTTCCATACTCCAATTATATAATCAGTGACGTGTGGCGGGATTGTGTTCCCTACTCCCATTATATAATCAGTGACGTGTGGCCGGATTGTGTTCCCTACTCCCATTATATAATCAGTGACATGTGGCCGGACTTTGTTCCCTACTCCCAGTATATAATCAGTGAAGTATGGCCGGATTATGTTCCCTCTCCCATTATATAATCAGTGACGTGTGGCCGGATTGTGTTCCCTACTCCCATTATATAATCAGTGACGTGTGACCGGATTGTGTTCCCTACTCCCATTATATAATCAGTGCCGTGTGACCGGATTGTGTTCCTTACTCCCATTCTATAATCAGTGACTTGTGGCCGGATTGTATTCCCTACACCCATTATATAATCAGTGACGTGTGACCGGATTGTGTTCCCTACACCCATTATATAATCAGTGACGTGTGGCCGAATTTTGTTCCCTACTCCCATTATATAATCAGTGATGTGTGGCCGGTTTGTGTTCCCTACTCCCATTATATAATCAGTGACGTTAGGCTGGATTGTGTTCCATACTCCAATTATATAATCAGTGACGTGTGGCGGGATTGTGTTCCCTACTCCCATTATATAATCAGTGACGTGTGGCCGGATTGTGTTCCTTACTCCCATTATATAATCAGTGACATGTGGCGGGACTTTGTTCCCTACTCCCAGTATATAATCAGTGAAGTATGGCCGGATTATGTTCCCTCTCCCATTATATAATCAGTGACGTGTGGCCGGATTGTGTTCCCTACTCCCATTATATAATCAGTGACGTGTGACCGGATTGTGTTCCCTACTCCCATTATATAATCAGTGACGTGTGACCGGATTGTGTTCCTTACTCCCATTCTATAATCAGTGACTTGTGGCCGGATTGTATTCCCTACACCCATTATATAATCAGTGACGTGTGACCGGATTGTGTTCCCTACTCCCATTATATAATCAGTGACGTGTGGCCGAATTTTGTTCCCTACTCCCATTGTATAATCAGTGACGTTAGGCCATTTTGTGTTCCCTACTACCATTATATAATCAGTGACATGTAACTGGATTGTGTTCCCTACTCCCATTATATAATCAGTGACGTGTGGCCGGATTGTGTTCCCTGCTCCCATTATATAATCAGTGACGTGGGTCCGGATTGTGTTCCCTACTCCCATTATATAATCAGTGACGTGTGACCGGATTGTGTTCCCTACTCCCATTATATAATCAGTGACGTGTGGCAAGATTGTGTTCCCTACTCCCATTATATTATCAGAGACATGTGTCCGGATTGTGTTCCCTACTCCCATTATATAATCAGTGACGTGTGGCAAGATTGTGTTCCCTACTCCCATTATATAATCAGAGACGTGTGGCCGGATTGTGTTCCCTACTCCCATTATATAATCAGTGACGTGTGGCCGGATTGTGTTCCCTACTCCCATTATATAATCAGTGACATGTGGCGGGACTTTGTTCCCTACTCCCAGTATATAATCAGTGAAGTATGGCCGGATTATGTTCCCTCTCCCATTATATAATCAGTGACGTGTGGCCGGATTGTGTTCCCTACTCCCATTATATAATCAGTGACGTGTGACCGGATTGGGTTCCCTACTCCCATTATATAATCAGTGCCGTGTGACCGGATTGTGTTCCTTACTCCCATTCTATAATCAGTGACTTGTGGCCGGATTGTATTCCCTACACCCATTATATAATCAGTGACGTGTGACCGGATTGTGTTCCCTACACCCATTATATAATCAGTGACGTGTGGCCGAATTTTGTTCCCTACTCCCATTATATAATCAGTGATGTGTGGCCGGTTTGTGTTCCCTACTCCCATTATATAATCAGTGACGTTAGGCTGGATTGTGTTCCATACTCCAATTATATAATCAGTGACGTGTGGCGGGATTGTGTTCCCTACTCCCATTATATAATCAGTGACGTGTGGCCGGATTGTGTTCCTTACTCCCATTATATAATCAGTGACATGTGGCGGGACTTTGTTCCCTACTCCCAGTATATAATCAGTGAAGTATGGCCGGATTATGTTCCCTCTCCCATTATATAATCAGTGACGTGTGGCCGGATTGTGTTCCCTACTCCCATTATATAATCAGTGACGTGTGACCGGATTGTGTTCCCTACTCCCATTATATAATCAGTGACGTGTGACCGGATTGTGTTCCTTACTCCCATTCTATAATCAGTGACTTGTGGCCGGATTGTATTCCCTACACCCATTATATAATCAGTGACGTGTGACCGGATTGTGTTCCCTACTCCCATTATATAATCAGTGACGTGTGGCCGAATTTTGTTCCCTACTCCCATTGTATAATCAGTGACGTTAGGCCATTTTGTGTTCCCTACTACTATTATATAATCAGTGACATGTAACTGGATTGTGTTCCCTACTCCCATTATATAATCAGTGACGTGTGGCCGGATTGTGTTCCCTGCTCCCATTATATAATCAGTGACGTGGGACCGGATTGTGTTCCCTACTCCCATTATATAATCAGTGACGTGTGGCCGGATTGTGTTCCCTACTCCCATTATATAATCAGTGACGTGTGGCCGAATTGTGTTCCCTACTACCATTCTATAATCAGTGACGTGTGGACGGATTGTGTTCCCTACTCCTATTATATAATCAGAGACATGTGACTGGATTGTGTTCCCTACTCCCATTACATAATCAGTGACGTCAGGCCGGATTGTTTTCCCTACTCCCATTATATAATCAGTGATGTGTGGCCGGTTCGTGTTCCCTACTCCCATTATATAATCAGTGACGTTAGGCTGGATTGTGTTCCATACTCCAATTATATAATCAGTGACGTGTGGCGGGATTGTGTTCCCTACTCCCATTATATAATCAGTGACGTGTGGCCGGATTGTGTTCCCTACTCCCATTATATAATCAGTGACATGTGGCGGGACTTTGTTCCCTACTCCCAGTATATAATCAGTGAAGTATGGCCGGATTATGTTCCCTCTCCCATTATATAATCAGTGACGTGTGGCCGGATTGTGTTCCCGACTCCCATTATATAATCAGTGACGTGTGACCGGATTGTGTTCCCTACTCCCATTATATAATCAGTGCCGTGTGACCGGATTGTGTTCCTTACTCCCATTCTATAATCAGTGACTTGTGGCCGGTTTGTGTTCCCTACTCCCATTATATAATCAGTGACGTTAGGCTGGATTGTGTTCCATACTCCAATTATATAATCAGTGACGTGTGGCGGGATTGTGTTCCCTACTCCCATTATATAATCAGTGACGTGTGGCCGGATTGTGTTCCCTACTCCCATTATATAATCAGTGACATGTGGCGGGACTTTGTTCCCTACTCCCAGTATATAATCAGTGAAGTATGGCCGGATTATGTTCCCTCTCCCATTATATAATCAGTGACGTGTGGCCGGATTGTGTTCCCTACTCCCATTATATAATCAGTGACGTGTGACCGGATTGTGTTCCTTACTCCCATTCTATAATCAGTGACTTGTGGCCGGATTGTATTCCCTACACCCATTATATAATCAGTGACGTGTGACCGGATTGTGTTCCCTACTCCCATTATATAATCAGTGACGTGTGGCCGAATTTTGTTCCCTACTCCCATTATATAATCAGTGACGTGTGGCCGGTTTGTGTTCCCTACTCCCATTACATAATCAGTGACCTGTGGCCGGATTGTATTCCCTACTCCCATTTTATAATCAGTGACGTGTGACCGGATTGTGTTCCATACTCCCATTATATAATCAGTGACGTGTGGCCGGATTGTATTCCCTACTCCCATTTTATAATCAGAGAAGTGTGGCCGGTTTGTGTTCCCTACTCCCATTATATAATCAGTGACGTGTAACCAGATTGAGTTCCCTACTCCCATTATATTATCAGTGACGTGTGACCGGATTGTGTTCCCTACTCCCATTATATAATCAGTGACGTGTGGCAAGATTGTGTTCCCTACTCCCATTATATTATCAGAGACATGTGTCCGGATTGTGTTCCCTACTCCCATTATATAATCAGTGACGTGTGGCAAGATTGTGTTCCCTACTCCCATTATATAATCAGAGACGTGTGGCCGGATTGTGTTCCCTACTCCCATTATATCATTAGTGACGTGTGGCCGGATTGTGTTCCCTACTCCCGTTATATAATCAGTGACGTGTGACCGGATTGTGTTCCCTACTCCCATTATATAATCAGTGACATGTGGCCGGATTGTGTTCCCTACTCCCATTATATAATCAGTGAAGTTAGGCCGGATTGTGTTCCCGACTCACATTATATAATCAGTGACGTTAGGCTGGATTGTGTTCCCTACTCCCATTATATAATCAGTGACGTGCGACCGGATTGTGTTCCCTACTCCCATTATATAATCAGTGACGTGTGACCGGATTGTGTTCCCTACTCCCATTACATAATCTGTGACGTGTGACCGGATTGTGTTCCCTACTCCCATTATATAAACTGTGACGTGTGACCGGATTCTGTTCCCTACTCCCATTATATATTCAGTTACGTGTGGCCGGATTGTGTTCCCTACTCCCATTATATATTCAGTGACGTGTGGCCGGATTGTGTTCCCTACTCCCATTATATAATCAGTGACGTGTGGCAAGATAGTGTTCCCTACTCCGATTATATAATCAGTGACGTTAGGCTGGATTGTGTTCCCTACTCCCATTATATAATCAGTGACGTGTGACAGGATTGTGTTCCCTACTCCCATTATATAATCAGTGACGTTAGGCCATTTTGTGTTCCCTACTACCATTATATAATCAGTGACATGTAACTGGATTGTGTTCCCTACTCCCATTATATAATCAGTGACGTGTGGCCGGATTGTGTTCCCTGCTCCCATTATATAATCAGTGACGTGGGACCGGATTGTGTTCCCTACTCCCATTATATAATCAGTGACGTGTGGCCGGATTGTGTTCCCTACTCCCATTATATAATCAGTGACGTGTGGCCGAATTGTGTTCCCTACTACCATTATATAATCAGTGACGTGTGGACGGATTGTGTTCCCTACTCCCATTATATAATCAGTGACATGTGACTGGATTGTGTTCCCTACTCCCATTACATAATCAGTGACGTTAGGCTGGATTGTGTTCCATACTCCAATTATATAATCAGTGACGTGTGGCGGGATTGTGTTCCCTACTCCCATTATATAATCAGTGACGTGTGGCCGGATTGTGTTCCCTACTCCCATTATATAATCATTGACATGTGGCGGGACTTTGTTCCCTACTCCCAGTATATAATCAGTGAAGTATGGCCGGATTATGTTCCCTCTCCCATTATATAATCAGTGACGTGTGGCCGGATTGTGTTCCCTACTCCCATTATATAATCAGTGACGTGTGACCGGATTGTGTTCCCTACTCCCATTATATAATCAGTGCCGTGTGACCGGATTGTGTTCCTTACTCCCATTCTATAATCAGTGACTTGTGGCCGGATTGTATTCCCTACACCCATTATATAATCAGTGACGTGTGACCGGATTGTGTTCCCTACACCCATTATATAATCAGTGACGTGTGGCCGAATTTTGTTCCCTACTCCCATTATATAATCAGTGATGTGTGGCCGGTTTGTGTTCCCTACTCCCATTATATAATCAGTGACGTTAGGCTGGATTGTGTTCCATACTCCAATTATATAATCAGTGACGTGTGGCGGGATTGTGTTCCCTACTCCCATTATATAATCAGTGACGTGTGGCCGGATTGTGTTCCTTACTCCCATTATATAATCAGTGACATGTGGCGATACTTTGTTCCCTACTCCCAGTATATAATCAGTGAAGTATGGCCGGATTATGTTCCCTCTCCCATTATATAATCAGTGACGTGTGGCCGGATTGTGTTCCCTACTCCCATTATATAATCAGTGACGTGTGACCGGATTGTGTTCCCTACTCGCATTATATAATCAGTGACGTGTGACCGGATTGTGTTCCTTACTCCCATTCTATAATCAGTGACTTGTGGCCGGATTGTATTCCCTACACCCATTATATAATCAGTGACGTGTGACCGGATTGTGTTCCCTACTCCCATTATATAATCAGTGACGTGTGGCCGAATTTTGTTCCCTACTCACATTATATAATCAGTGACGTTAGGCCATTTTGTGTTCCCTACTACCATTATATAATCAGTGACATGTAACTGGATTGTGTTCCCTACTCCCATTATATAATCAGTGACGTGTGGCCGGATTGTGTTCCCTGATCCCATTATATAAGCAGTGACGTGGGACCGGATTGTGTTCCCTACTCCCATTATATAATCAGTGACGTGTGGCCGGATTGTGTTCCCTACTCCCATTATATAATCAGTGACGTGTGGCCGAATTGTGTTCCCTACTCCCATTATATAATCAGTGATGTGTGGCCGGTTTGTGTTCCCTACTCCCATTATATAATCAGTGACGTTAGGCTGGATTGTGTTCCATACTCCAATTATATAATCAGTGACGTGTGGCGGGATTGTGTTCCCTACTCCCATTATATAATCAGTGACGTGTGGCCGGATTGTGTTCCCTACTCCCATTATATAATCAGTGCCATGTGGCGGGACTTTGTTCCCTACTCCCAGTATATAATCAGTGAAGTATGGCCGGATTATGTTCCCTCTCCCATTATATAATCAGTGACGTGTGGCCGGATTGTGTTCCCTACTCCCATTATATAATCAGTGACGTGTGACCGGATTGTGTTCCCTACTCCCATTATATAATCAGTGCCGTGTGACCGGATTGTGTTCCTTACTCCCATTCTATAATCAGTGACTTGTGGCCGGTTTGTGTTCCCTACTCCCATTATATAATCAGTGACGTTAGGCTGGATTGTGTTCCATACTCCAATTATATAATCAGTGACGTGTGGCGGGATTGTGTTCCCTACTCCCATTATATAATCAGTGACGTGTGGCGGGATTGTGTTCCCTACTCCCATTATATAATCAGTGACGTGTGGCGGGATTGTGTTCCCTACTCCCATTATATAATCAGTGACGTGTGGCCGGATTGTGTTCCCTACTCCCATTATATAATCAGTGACATGTGGCGGGACTTTGTTCCCTACTCCCAGTATATAATCAGTGAAGTATGGCCGGATTATGTTCCCTCTCCCATTATATAATCAGTGACGTGTGGCCGGATTGTGTACCCTACTCCCATTATATAATCAGTGACGTGTGACCGGATTGTGTTCCCTACTCCCATTATATAATCAGTGACGTGTGACCGGATTGTGTTCCTTACTCCCATTCTATAATCAGTGACTTGTGGCCGGATTGTATTCCCTACACCCATTATATAATCAGTGACGTGTGACCGGATTGTGTTCCCTGCTCCCATTATATAATCAGTGACGTGGGACCGGATTGTGTTCCCTACTCCCATTATATAATCAGTGACGTGTGGCCGGATTGTGTTCCCTACTCCCATTACATAATCAGTGACGTGTGGCCGAATTGTGTTCCCTACTACCATTATATAATCAGTGACGTGTTGACGGATTGTGTTCCCTACTCCCATTATATAATCAGTGACATGTGACTGGATTGTGTTCCCTACTCCCATTACATAATCAGTGACGTTAGGCTGGATTGTGTTCCATACTCCAATTATATAATCAGTGACGTGTGGCGGGATTGTGTTCCCTACTCCCATTATATAATCAGTGACGTGTGGCCGGATTGTGTTCCCTACTCCCATTATATAATCAGTGACATGTGGCGGGACTTTGTTCCCTACTCCCAGTATATAATCAGTGAAGTATGGCCGGATTATGTTCCCTCTCCCATTATATAATCAGTGACGTGTGGCCGGATTGTGTTCCCTACTCCCATTATATAATCAGTGACGTGTGACCGGATTGTGTTCCCTACTCCCATTATATAATCAGTGCCGTGTGACCGGATTGTGTTCCTTACTCCCATTCTATAATCAGTGACTTGTGGCCGGATTGTATTCCCTACACCCATTATATAATCAGTGACGTGTGACCGGATTGTGTTCCCTACACCCATTATATAATCAGTGACGTGTGGCCGAATTTTGTTCCCTACTCCCATTATATAATCAGTGATGTGTGGCCGGTTTGTGTTCCCTACTCCCATTATATAATCAGTGACGTTAGGCTGGATTGTGTTCCATACTCCAATTATATAATCAGTGACGTGTGGCGGGATTGTGTTCCCTACTCCCATTATATAATCAGTGACGTGTGGCCGGATTGTGTTCCTTACTCCCATTATATAATCAGTGACATGTGGCGGGACTTTGTTCCCTACTCCCAGTATATAATCAGTGAAGTATGGCCGGATTATGTTCCCTCTCCCATTATATAATCAGTGACGTGTGGCCGGATTGTGTTCCCTACTCCCATTATATAATCAGTGACGTGTGACCGGATTGTGTTCCCTACTCCCATTATATAATCAGTGACGTGTGACCGGATTGTGTTCCTTACTCCCATTCTATAATCAGTGACTTGTGGCCGGATTGTATTCCCTACACCCATTATATAATCAGTGACGTGTGACCGGATTGTGTTCCCTACTCCCATTATATAATCAGTGACGTGTGGCCGAATTTTGTTCCCTACTCCCATTGTATAATCAGTGACGTTAGGCCATTTTGTGTTCCCTACTACCATTATATAATCAGTGACATGTAACTGGATTGTGTTCCCTACTCCCATTATATAATCAGTGACGTGTGGCCGGATTGTGTTCCCTGCTCCCATTATATAATCAGTGACGTGGGACCGGATTGTGTTCCCTACTCCCATTATATAATCAGTGACGTGTGACCGGATTGTGTTCCCTACTCCCATTATATAATCAGTGACGTGTGGCAAGATTGTGTTCCCTACTCCCATTATAGTATCAGAGACATGTGTCCGGATTGTGTTCCCTACTCCCATTATATAATCAGTGACGTGTGGCAAGATTGTGTTCCCTACTCCCATTATATAATCAGAGACGTGTGGCCGGATTGTGTTCCCTACTCCCATTATATAATCAGTGATGTGTGGCCGGTTTGTGTTCCCTACTCCCATTATATAATCAGTGACGTTAGGCTGGATTGTGTTCCATACTCCAATTATATAATCAGTGACGTGTGGCGGGATTGTGTTCCCTACTCCCATTATATAATCAGTGACGTGTGGCCGGATTGTGTTCCCTACTCCCATTATATAATCAGTGACATGTGGCGGGACTTTGTTCCCTACTCCCAGTATATAATCAGTGAAGTATGGCCGGATTATGTTCCCTCTCCCATTATATAATCAGTGACGTGTGGCCGGATTGTGTTCCCTACTCCCATTATATAATCAGTGACGTGTGACCGGATTGTGTTCCCTACTCCCATTATATAATCAGTGACGTGTGACCGGATTGTGTTCCTTACTCCCATTCTATAATCAGTGACTTGTGGCCGGATTGTATTCCCTACACCCATTATATAATCAGTGACGTGTGACCGGATTGTGTTCCCTACTCCCATTATATAATCAGTGACGTGTGGCCGAATTTTGTTCTCTACTCCCATTATATAATCAGTGACGTGTGGCCGGTTTGTGTTCCCTACTCCCATTACATAATCAGTGACCTGTGGCCGGATTGTATTCCCTACTCCCATTTTATAATCAGTGACGTGTGACCGGATTGTGTTCCCTACTCCCATTATATAATCAGTGACGTGTGGCCGGATTGTATTCCCTACTCCCATTATATAATCAGAGAAGTGTGGCCGGTTTGTGTTCCCTACTCCCATTATATAATCAGTGACGTGTAACCAGATTGAGTTCCCTACTCCCATTATATTATCAGTGACGTGTGACCGGATTGTGTTCCCTACTCCCATTATATAATCAGTGACGTGTGGCAAGATTGTGTTCCCTACTCCCATTATATAATCAGAGACATGTGTCCGGATTGTGTTCCCTACTCCCATTATATAATCAGTGACGTGTGGCAAGATTGTGTTCCTTACTCCCATTATATAATCAGAGACGTGTGGCCGGATTGTGTTCCCTGATCCCATTATATAATCAGTGACGTGTGGCCGGATTGTGTTCCCTACTCCCATTATATAATCAGTGACGTGTGGCCGGATTGTGTTCCCTACTCCCATTATATAATCAGTGCCATGTGGCGGGACTTTGTTCCCTACTCCCAGTATATAATCAGTGAAGTATGGCCGGATTATGTTCCCTCTCCCATTATATAATCAGTGACGTGTGGCCGGATTGTGTTCCCTACTCCCATTATATAATCAGTGACGTGTGACCGGATTGTGTTCCCTACTCCCATTATATAATCAGTGCCGTGTGACCGGATTGTGTTCCTTACTCCCATTCTATAATCAGTGACTTGTGGCCGGTTTGTGTTCCCTACTCCCATTATATAATCAGTGACGTTAGGCTGGATTGTGTTCCATACTCCAATTATATAATCAGTGACGTGTGGCGGGATTGTGTTCCCTACTCCCATTATATAATCAGTGACGTGTGGCCGGATTGTGTTCCCTACTCCCATTATATAATCAGTGACATGTGGCGGGACTTTGTTCCCTACTCCCAGTATATAATCAGTGAAGTATGGCCGGATTATGTTCCCTCTCCCATTATATAATCAGTGACGTGTGGCCGGATTGTGTTCCCTACTCCCATTATATAATCAGTGACGTGTGACCGGATTGTGTTCCCTACTCCCATTATATAATCAGTGACGTGTGACCGGATTGTGTTCCTTACTCCCATTCTATAATCAGTGACTTGTGGCCGGATTGTATTCCCTACACCCATTATATAATCAGTGACGTGTGACCGGATTGTGTTCCCTGCTCCCATTATATAATCAGTGACGTGGGACCGGATTGTGTTCCCTACTCCCATTATATAATCAGTGACGTGTGGCCGGATTGTGTTCCCTACTCCCATTACATAATCAGTGACGTGTGGCCGAATTGTGTTCCCTACTACCATTATATAATCAGTGACGTGTTGACGGATTGTGTTCCCTACTCCCATTATATAATCAGTGACATGTGACTGGATTGTGTTCCCTACTCCCATTACATAATCAGTGACGTTAGGCTGGATTGTGTTCCATACTCCAATTATATAATCAGTGACGTGTGGCGGGATTGTGTTCCCTACTCCCATTATATAATCAGTGACGTGTGGCCGGATTGTGTTCCCTACTCCCATTATATAATCAGTGACATGTGGCGGGACTTTGTTCCCTACTCCCAGTATATAATCAGTGAAGTATGGCCGGATTATGTTCCCTCTCCCATTATATAATCAGTGACGTGTGGCCGGATTGTGTTCCCTACTCCCATTATATAATCAGTGACGTGTGACCGGATTGTGTTCCCTACTCCAATTATATAATCAGTGCCGTGTGACCGGATTGTGTTCCTTACTCCCATTCTATAATCAGTGACTTGTGGCCGGATTGTATTCCCTACACCCATTATATAATCAGTGACGTGTGACCGGATTGTGTTCCCTACACCCATTATATAATCAGTGACGTGTGGCCGAATTTTGTTCCCTACTCCCATTATATAATCAGTGATGTGTGGCCGGTTTGTGTTCCCTACTCCCATTATATAATCAGTGACGTTAGGCTGGATTGTGTTCCATACTCCAATTATATAATCAGTGACGTGTGGCGGGATTGTGTTCCCTACTCCCATTATATAATCAGTGACGTGTGACCGGATTGTGTTCCCTACTCCCATTATATAATCAGTGCCGTGTGACCGGATTGTGTTCCTTACTCCCATTCTATAATCAGTGACTTGTGGCCGGTTTGTGTTCCCTACTCCCATTATATAATCAGTGACGTTAGGCTGGATTGTGTTCCATACTCCAATTATATAATCAGTGACGTGTGGCGGGATTGTGTTCCCTACTCCCATTATATAATCAGTGACGTGTGGCCGGATTGTGTTCCCTACTCCCATTATATAATCAGTGACATGTGGCGGGACTTTGTTCCCTACTCCCAGTATATAATCAGTGAAGTATGGCCGGATTATGTTCCCTCTCCCATTATATAATCAGTGACGTGTGGCCGGATTGTGTTCCCTACTCCCATTATATAATCAGTGACGTGTGACCGGATTGTGTTCCCTACTCCCATTATATAATCAGTGACGTGTGACCGGATTGTGTTCCTTACTCCCATTCTATAATCAGTGACTTGTGGCCGGATTGTATTCCCTACACCCATTATATAATCAGTGACGTGTGACCGGATTGTGTTCCCTGCTCCCATTATATAATCAGTGACGTGGGACCGGATTGTGTTCCCTACTCCCATTATATAATCAGTGACGTGTGGCCGGATTGTGTTCCCTACTCCCATTACATAATCAGTGACGTGTGGCCGAATTGTGTTCCCTACTACCATTATATAATCAGTGACGTGTTGACGGATTGTGTTCCCTACTCCCATTATATAATCAGTGACATGTGACTGGATTGTGTTCCCTACTCCCATTACATAATCAGTGACGTTAGGCTGGATTGTGTTCCATACTCCAATTATATAATCAGTGACGTGTGGCGGGATTGTGTTCCCTACTCCCATTATATAATCAGTGACGTGTGGCCGGATTGTGTTCCCTACTCCCATTATATAATCAGTGACATGTGGCGGGACTTTGTTCCCTACTCCCAGTATATAATCAGTGAAGTATGGCCGGATTATGTTCCCTCTCCCATTATATAATCAGTGACGTGTGGCCGGATTGTGTTCCCTACTCCCATTATATAATCAGTGACGTGTGACCGGATTGTGTTCCCTACTCCAATTATATAATCAGTGCCGTGTGACCGGATTGTGTTCCTTACTCCCATTCTATAATCAGTGACTTGTGGCCGGATTGTATTCCCTACACCCATTATATAATCAGTGACGTGTGACCGGATTGTGTTCCCTACACCCATTATATAATCAGTGACGTGTGGCCGAATTTTGTTCCCTACTCCCATTATATAATCAGTGATGTGTGGCCGGTTTGTGTTCCCTACTCCCATTATATAATCAGTGACGTTAGGCTGGATTGTGTTCCATACTCCAATTATATAATCAGTGACGTGTGGCGGGATTGTGTTCCCTACTCCCATTATATAATCAGTGACGTGTGGCCGGATTGTGTTCCTTACTCCCATTATATAATCAGTGACATGTGGCGGGACTTTGTTCCCTACTCCCAGTATATAATCAGTGAAGTATGGCCGGATTATGTTCCCTCTCCCATTATATAATCAGTGACGTGTGGCCGGATTGTGTTCCCTACTCCCATTATATAATCAGTGACGTGTGACCGGATTGTGTTCCCTACTCCCATTATATAATCAGTGACGTGTGACCGGATTGTGTTCCTTACTCCCATTCTATAATCAGTGACTTGTGGCCGGATTGTATTCCCTACACCCATTATATAATCAGTGACGTGTGACCGGATTGTGTTCCCTACTCCCATTATATAATCAGTGACGTGTGGTCGAATTTTGTTCCCTACTCCCATTGTATAATCAGTGACGTTAGGCCATTTTGTGTTCCCTACTACCATTATATAATCAGTGACATGTAACTGGATTGTGTTCCCTACTCCCATTATATAATCAGTGACGTGTGGCCGGATTGTGTTCCCTGCTCCCATTATATAATCAGTGACGTGGGTCCGGATTGTGTTCCCTACTCCCATTATATAATCAGTGACGTGTGACCGGATTGTGTTCCCTACTCCCATTATATAATCAGTGACGTGTGGCAAGATTGTGTTCCCTACTCCCATTATATTATCAGAGACATGTGTCCGGATTGTGTTCCCTACTCCCATTATATAATCAGTGACGTGTGGCAAGATTGTGTTCCCTACTCCCATTATATAATCAGAGACGTGTGGCCGGATTGTGTTCCCTACTCCCATTATATAATCAGTGATGTGTGGCCGGTTTGTGTTCCCTACTCCCATTATATAATCAGTGACGTTAGGCTGGATTGTGTTCCATACTCCAATTATATAATCAGTGACGTGTGGCGGGATTGTGTTCCCTACTCCCATTATATAATCAGTGACGTGTGGCCGGATTGTGTTCCCTACTCCCATTATATAATCAGTGACATGTGGCGGGACTTTGTTCCCTACTCCCAGTATATAATCAGTGAAGTATGGCCGGATTATGTTCCCTCTCCCATTATATAATCAGTGACGTGTGGCCGGATTGTGTTCCCTACTCCCATTATATAATCAGTGACGTGTGACCGGATTGTGTTCCCTACTCCCATTATATAATCAGTGACGTGTGACCGGATTGTGTTCCTTACTCCCATTCTATAATCAGTGACTTGTGGCCGGATTGTATTCCCTACACCCATTATATAATCAGTGACGTGTGACCGGATTGTGTTCCCTACTCCCATTATATAATCAGTGACGTGTGGCCGAATTTTGTTCTCTACTCCCATTATATAATCAGTGACGTGTGGCCGGTTTGTGTTCCCTACTCCCATTACATAATCAGTGACCTGTGGCCGGATTGTCTTCCCTACTCCCATTTTATAATCAGTGACGTGTGACCGGATTGTGTTCCCTACTCCCATTATTTAATCAGTGACGTGTGGCCGGATTGTATTCCCTACTCCCATTATATAATCAGAGAAGTGTGGCCGGTTTGTGTTCCCTACTCCCATTATATAATCAGTGACGTGTAACCAGATTGAGTTCCCTACTCCCATTATATTATCAGTGACGTGTGACCGGATTGTGTTCCCTACTCCCATTATATAATCAGTGACGTGTGGCAAGATTGTGTTCCCTACTCCCATTATATAATCAGAGACATGTGTCCGGATTGTGTTCCCTACTCCCATTATATAATCAGTGACGTGTGGCAAGATTGTGTTCCCTACTCCCATTATATAATCAGAGACGTGTGGCCGGATTGTGTTCCCTACTCCCATTATATAATTAGTGACGTGTGGCCGGATTGTGTTCCCTGATCCCATTATATAATCAGTGACGTGTGGCCGGATTGTGTTCCCTACTCCCATTATATAATCAGTGACGTGTGACCGGATTGTGTTCCCTACTCCCATTATATAATCAGTGACATGTGGCCGGATTGTGTTCCCTACTCCCATTATATAATCAGTGAAGTTAGGCCGGATTGTGTTCCCGACTCACATTATATAATCAGTGACGTTAGGCTGGATTGTGTTCCCTACTCCCATTATATAATCAGTGACGTGCGACCGGATTGTGTTCCCTACTCCCATTATATAATCAGTGACGTGTGACCGGATTGTGTTCCCTACTCCCATTATATAATCAGTGACGTGTGACCGGATTGTGTTCCCTACTCCCATTACATAATCTGTGACGTGTGACCGGATTGTGTTCCCTACTCCCATTATATAAACTGTGACGTGTGACCGGATTGTGTTCCCTACTCCCATTATATATTCAGTTACGTGTGGCCGGATTGTGTTCCCTACTCCCATTATATATTCAGTGACGTGTGGCCGGATTGTGTTCCCTACTCCCATTATATAATCAGTGACGTGTGGCAAGATAGTGTTCCCTACTCCGATTATATAATCAGTGACGTTAGGCTGGATTGTGTTCCCTACTCCCATTATATAATCAGTGACGTGTGACAGGATTGTGTTCCCTACTCCCATTATATAATCAGTGACGTTAGGCCATTTTGTGTTCCCTACTACCATTATAAAATCAGTGACATGTAACTGGATTGTGTTCCCTACTCCCAATATATAATCAGTGACGTGTGGCCGGATTGTGTTCCCTGCTCCCATTATATAATCAGTGACGTGGGACCGGATTGTGTTCCCTACTCCCATTATATAATCAGTGACGTGTGGCCGGATTGTGTTCCCTACTCCCATTATATAATCAGTGACGTGTGGCCGAATTGTGTTCCCTACTACCATTATATAATCAGTGACGTGTGGACGGATTGTGTTCCCTACTCCCATTATATAATCAGTGACATGTGACTGGATTGTGTTCCCTACTCCCATTACATAATCAGTGACGTTAGGCTGGATTGTGTTCCATACTCCAATTATATAATCAGTGACGTGTGGCGGAATTGTGTTCCCTACTCCCATTATATAATCAGTGACGTGTGGCCGGATTGTGTTCCCTACTCCCATTATATAATCAGTGACATGTGGCGGGACTTTGTTCCCTACTCCCAGTATATAATCAGTGAAGTATGGCCGGATTATGTTCCCTCTCCCATTATATAATCAGTGACGTGTGGCCGGATTGTGTTCCCTACTCCCATTATATAATCAGTGACGTGTGACCGGATTGTGTTCCCTACTCCCATTATATAATCAGTGCCGTGTGACCGGATTGTGTTCCTTACTCCCATTCTATAATCAGTGACTTGTGGCCGGATTGTATTCCCTACACCCATTATATAATCAGTGACGTGTGATCGGATTGTGTTCCCTACACCCATTATATAATCAGTGACGTGTGGCCGAATTTTGTTCCCTACTCCCATTATATAATCAGTGATGTGTGGCCGGTTTGTGTTCCCTACTCCCATTATATAATCAGTGACGTTAGGCTGGATTGTGTTCCATACTCCAATTATATAATCAGTGACGTGTGGCGGGATTGTGTTCCCTACTCCCATTATATAATCAGTGACGTGTGGCCGGATTGTGTTCCTTACTCCCATTATATAATCAGTGACATGTGGCGGGACTTTGTTCCCTACTCCCAGTATATAATCAGTGAAGTATGGCCGGATTATGTTCCCTCTCCCATTATATAATCAGTGACGTGTGGCCGGATTGTGTTCCCTACTCCCATTATATAATCAGTGACGTGTGACCGGATTGTGTTCCCTACTCCCATTATATAATCAGTGACGTGTGACCGGATTGTGTTCCTTACTCCCATTCTATAATCAGTGACTTGTGGCCGGATTGTATTCCCTACACCCATTATATAATCAGTGACGTGTGACCGGATTGTGTTCCCTACTCCCATTATATAATCAGTGACGTGTGGCCGAATTTTGTTCCGTACTCCCATTGTATAATCAGTGACGTTAGGCCATTTTGTGTTCCCTACAACCATTATATAATCAGTGACATGTAACTGGATTGTGTTCCCTACTCCCATTATATAATCAGTGACGTGTGGCCGGATTGTGTTCCCTGCTCCCATTATATAATCAGTGACGTGGGACCGGATTGTGTTCCCTACTCCCATTATATAATCAGTGACGTGTGGCCGGATTGTGTTCCCTACTCCCATTATATAATCAGTGACGTGTGGCCGAATTGTGTTCCCTACTACCATTATATAATCAGTGACGTGTGGACGGATTGTGTTCCCTACTCCTATTATATAATCAGTGACATGTGACTGGATTGTGTTCCCTACTCCCATTACATAATCAGTGACGTCAGGCCGGATTGTTTTCCCTACTCCCATTATATAATCAGTGATGTGTGGCCGGTTTGTGTTCCCTACTCCCATTATATAATCAGTGACGTTAGGCTGGATTGTGTTCCATACTCCAATTATATAATCAGTGACGTGTGGCGGGATTGTGTTCCCTACTCCCATTATATAATCAGTGACGTGTGGCCGGATTGTGTTCCCTACTCCCATTATATAATCAGTGACATGTGGCGGGACTTTGTTCCCTACTCCCAGTATATAATCAGTGAAGTATGGCCGGATTATGTTCCCTCTCCCATTATATAATCAGTGACGTGTGGCCGGATTGTGTTCCCTACTCCCATTATATAATCAGTGACGTGTGACCGGATTGTGTTCCCTACTCCCATTATATAATCAGTGCCGTGTGACCGGATTGTGTTCCTTACTCCCATTCTATAATCAGTGACTTGTGGCCGGTTTGTGTTCCCTACTCCCATTATATAATCAGTGACGTTAGGCTGGATTGTGTTCCATACTCCAATTATATAATCAGTGACGTGTGGCGGGATTGTGTTCCCTACTCCCATTATATAATCAGTGACGTGTGGCCGGATTGTGTTCCCTACTCCCATTATATAATCAGTGACATGTGGCGGGACTTTGTTCCCTACTCCCAGTATATAATCAGTGAAGTATGGCCGGATTATGTTCCCTCTCCCATTATATAATCAGTGACGTGTGGCCGGATTGTGTTCCCTACTCCCATTATATAATCAGTGACGTGTGACCGGATTGTGTTCCCTACTCCCATTATATAATCAGTGACGTGTGACCGGATTGTGTTCCTTACTCCCATTCTATAATCAGTGACTTGTGGCCGGATTGTATTCCCTACACCCATTATATAATCAGTGACGTGTGACCGGATTGTGTTCCCTACTCCCATTATATAATCAGTGACGTGTGGCCGAATTTTGTTCCCTACTCCCATTATATAATCAGTGACGTGTGGCCGGTTTGTGTTCCCTACTCCCATTACATAATCAGTGACCTGTGGCCGGATTGTATTCCCTACTCCCATTTTATAATCAGTGACGTGTGACCGGATTGTGTTCCCTACTCCCATTATATAATCAGTGACGTGTGGCCGGATTGTATTCCCTACTCCCATTTTATAATCAGAGAAGTGTGGCCGGTTTGTGTTCCCTACTCCCATTATATAATCAGTGACGTGTAACCAGATTGAGTTCCCTACTCCCATTATATTATCAGTGACGTGTGACCGGATTGTGTTCCCTACTCCCATTATATAATCAGTGACGTGTGGCAAGATTGTGTTCCCTACTCCCATTATATTATCAGAGACATGTGTCCGGATTGTGTTCCCTACTCCCATTATATAATCAGTGACGTGTGGCAAGATTGTGTTCCCTACTCCCATTATATAATCAGAGACGTGTGGCCGGATTGTGTTCCCTACTCCCATTATATAATTAGTGACGTGTGGCCGGATTGTGTTCCCTGATCCCATTATATAATCAGTGACGTGTGGCCGGATTGTGTTCCCTACTCCCATTATATAATCAGTGACGTGTGACCGGATTGTGTTCCCTACTCCCATTATATAATCAGTGACATGTGGCCGGATTGTGTTCCCTACTCCCATTATATAATCAGTGAAGTTAGGCCGGATTGTGTTCCCGACTCACATTATATAATCAGTGACGTTAGGCTGGATTGTGTTCCCTACTCCCATTATATAATCAGTGACGTGCGACCGGATTGTGTTCCCTACTCCCATTATATAATCAGTGACGTGTGACCGGATTGTGTTCCCTACTCCCATTATATAATCAGTGACGTGTGACCGGATTGTGTTCCCTACTCCCATTACATAATCTGTGACGTGTGACCGGATTGTGTTCCCTACTCCCATTATATAAACTGTGACGTGTGACCGGATTGTGTTCCCTACTCCCATTATATATTCAGTTACGTGTGGCCGGATTGTGTTCCCTACTCCCATTATATATTCAGTGACGTGTGGCCGGATTGTGTTCCCTACTCCCATTATATAATCAGTGACGTGTGGCAAGATAGTGTTCCCTACTCCGATTATATAATCAGTGACGTTAGGCTGGATTGTGTTCCCTACTCCCATTATATAATCAGTGACGTGTGACAGGATTGTGTTCCCTACTCCCATTATATAATCAGTGACGTTAGGCCATTTTGTGTTCCCTACTACCATTATATAATCAGTGACATGTAACTGGATTGTGTTCCCTACTCCCATTATATAATCAGTGACGTGTGGCCGGATTGTGTTCCCTGCTCCCATTATATAATCAGTGACGTGGGACCGGATTGTGTTCCCTACTCCCATTATATAATCAGTGACGTGTGGCCGGATTGTGTTCCCTACTCCCATTATATAATCAGTGACGTGTGGCCGAATTGTGTTCCCTACTACCATTATATAATCAGTGACGTGTGGACGGATTGTGTTCCCTACTCCCATTATATAATCAGTGACATGTGACTGGATTGTGTTCCCTACTCCCATTACATAATCAGTGACGTTAGGCTGGATTGTGTTCCATACTCCAATTATATAATCAGTGACGTGTGGCGGGATTGTGTTCCCTACTCCCATTATATAATCAGTGACGTGTGGCCGGATTGTGTTCCCTACTCCCATTATATAATCAGTGACATGTGGCGGGACTTTGTTCCCTACTCCCAGTATATAATCAGTGAAGTATGGCCGGATTATGTTCCCTCTCCCATTATATAATCAGTGACGTGTGGCCGGATTGTGTTCCCTACTCCCATTATATAATCAGTGACGTGTGACCGGATTGTGTTCCCTACTCCCATTATATAATCAGTGCCGTGTGACCGGATTGTGTTCCTTACTCCCATTCTATAATCAGTGACTTGTGGCCGGATTGTATTCCCTACACCCATTATATAATCAGTGACGTGTGACCGGATTGTGTTCCCTACACCCATTATATAATCAGTGACGTGTGGCCGAATTTTGTTCCCTACTCCCATTATATAATCAGTGATGTGTGGCCGGTTTGTGTTCCCTACTCCCATTATATAATCAGTGACGTTAGGCTGGATTGTGTTCCATACTCCAATTATATAATCAGTGACGTGTGGCGGGATTGTGTTCCCTACTCCCATTATATAATCAGTGACGTGTGGCCGGATTGTGTTCCTTACTCCCATTATATAATCAGTGATATGTGGCGGGACTTTGTTCCCTACTCCCAGTATATAATCAGTGAAGTATGGCCGGATTATGTTCCCTCTCCCATTATATAATCAGTGACGTGTGGCCGGATTGTGTTCCCTACTCCCATTATATAATCAGTGACGTGTGACCGGATTGTGTTCCCTACTCGCATTATATAATCAGTGACGTGTGACCGGATTTTGTTCCTTACTCCCATTCTATAATCAGTGACTTGTGGCCGGATTGTATTCCCTACACCCATTATATAATCAGTGACGTGTGACCGGATTGTGTTCCCTACTCCCATTATATAATCAGTGACGTGTGGCCGAATTTTGTTCCCTACTCCCATTATATAATCAGTGACGTTAGGCCATTTTGTGTTCCCTACTACCATTATATAATCAGTGACATGTAACTGGATTGTGTTCCCTACTCCCATTATATAATCAGTGACGTGTGGCCGGATTGTGTTCCCTGCTCCCATTAATAATCAGTGACGTGGGACCGGATTGTGTTCCCTACTCCCATTATATAATCAGTGACGTGTGGCCGGATTGTGTTCCCTACTCCCATTATATAATCAGTGACGTGTGGCCGAATTGTGTTCCCTACTACCATTATATAATCAGTGATGTGTGGACGGATTGTGTTCCCTACTCCCATTATATAATCAGTGACATGTGACTGGATTGTGTTCCCTACTCCCATTACATAATCAGTGACGTCAGGCCGGATTGTTTTCCCTACTCCCATTATATAATCAGTGATGTGTGGCCGGTTTGTGTTCCCTACTCCCATTATATAATCAGTGACGTTAGGCTGGATTGTGTTCCATACTCCAATTATATAATCAGTGACGTGTGGCGGGATTGTGTTCCCTACTCCCATTATATAATCAGTGACGTGTGGCCGGATTGTGTTCCCTACTCCCATTATATAATCAGTGACATGTGGCGGGACTTTGTTCCCTACTCCCAGTATATAATCAGTGAAGTATGGCCGGATTATGTTCCCTCTCCCATTATATAATCAGTGACGTGTGGCCGGATTGTGTTCCCTACTCCCATTATATAATCAGTGACGTGTGACCGGATTGTGTTCCCTACTCCCATTATATAATCAGTGCCGTGTGACCGGATTGTGTTCCTTACTCCCATTCTATAATCAGTGACTTGTGGCCGGTTTGTGTTCCCTACTCCCATTATATAATCAGTGACGTTAGGCTGGATTGTGTTCCATACTCCAATTATATAATCAGTGACTTGTGGCGGGATTGTGTTCCCTACTCCCATTATATAATCAGTGACGTGTGGCCGGATTGTGTTCCCTACTCCCATTATATAATCAGTGACATGTGGCGGGACTTTGTTCCCTACTCCCAGTATATAATCAGTGAAGTATGGCCGGATTATGTTCCCTCTCCCATTATATAATCAGTGACGTGTGGCCGGATTGTGTTCCCTACTCCCATTATATAATCAGTGACGTGTGACCGGATTGTGTTCCCTACTCCCATTATATAATCAGTGACGTGTGACCGGATTGTGTTCCTTACTCCCATTCTATAATCAGTGACTTGTGGCCGGATTGTATTCCCTACACCCATTATATAATCAGTGACGTGTGACCGGATTGTGTTCCCTACTCCCATTATATAATCAGTGACGTGTGGCCGAATTTTGTTCCCTACTCCCATTATATAATCAGTGACGTGTGGCCGGTTTGTGTTCCCTACTCCCATTACATAATCAGTGACCTGTGGCCGGATTGTATTCCCTACTCCCATTTTATAATCAGTGACGTGTGACCGGATTGTGTTCCCTACTCCCATTATATAATCAGTGACGTGTGGCCGGATTGTATTCCCTACTCCCATTTTATAATCAGAGAAGTGTGGCCGGTTTGTGTTCCCTACTCCCATTATATAATCAGTGACGTGTAACCAGATTGAGTTCCCTACTCCCATTATATTATCAGTGACGTGTGACCGGATTGTGTTCCCTACTCCCATTATATAATCAGTGACGTGTGGCAAGATTGTGTTCCCTACTCCCATTATATTATCAGAGACATGTGTCCGGATTGTGTTCCCTACTCCCATTATATAATCAGTGACGTGTGGCAAGATTGTGTTCCCTACTCCCATTATATAATCAGAGACGTGTGGCCGGATTGTGTTCCCTACTCCCATTATATAATTAGTGACGTGTGGCCGGATTGTGTTCCCTGATCCCATTATATAATCAGTGACGTGTGGCCGGATTGTGTTCCCTACTCCCATTATATAATCAGTGACGTGTGACCGGATTGTGTTCCCTACTCCCATTATATAATCAGTGACATGTGGCCGGATTGTGTTCCCTACTCCCATTATATAATCAGTGAAGTTAGGCCGGATTGTGTTCCCGACTCACATTATATAATCAGTGACGTTAGGCTGGATTGTGTTCCCTACTCCCATTATATAATCAGTGACGTGCGACCGGATTGTGTTCCCTACTCCCATTATATAATCAGTGACGTGTGACCGGATTGTGTTCCCTACTCCCATTATATAATCAGTGACGTGTGACCGGATTGTGTTCCCTACTCCCATTACATAATCTGTGACGTGTGACCGGATTGTGTTCCCTACTCCCATTATATAAACTGTGACGTGTGTCCGGATTGTGTTCCCTACTCCCATTATATATTCAGTTACGTGTGGCCGGATTGTGTTCCCTACTCCCATTATATATTCAGTGACGTGTGGCCGGATTGTGTTCCCTACTCCCATTATATAATCAGTGACGTGTGGCAAGATAGTGTTCCATACTCCAATTATATAATCAGTGACGTGTGGCGGGATTGTGTTCCCTACTCCCATTATATAATCAGTGACGTGTGGCCGGATTGTGTTCCTTACTCCCATTATATAATCAGTGATATGTGGCGGGACTTTGTTCCCTACTCCCAGTATATAATCAGTGAAGTATGGCCGGATTATGTTCCCTCTCCCATTATATAATCAGTGACGTGTGGCCGGATTGTGTTCCCTACTCCCATTATATAATCAGTGACGTGTGACCGGATTGTGTTCCCTACTCGCATTATATAATCAGTGACGTGTGACCGGATTTTGTTCCTTACTCCCATTCTATAATCAGTGACTTGTGGCCGGATTGTATTCCCTACACCCATTATATAATCAGTGACGTGTGACCGGATTGTGTTCCCTACTCCCATTATATAATCAGTGCCGTGTGACCGGATTGTGTTCCTTACTCCCATTCTATAATCAGTGACTTGTGGCCGGATTGTATTCCCTACACCCATTATATAATCAGTGACGTGTGACCGGATTGTGTTCCCTACACCCATTATATAATCAGTGACGTGTGGCCGAATTTTGTTCCCTACTCCCATTATATAATCAGTGATGTGTGGCCGGTTTGTGTTCCCTACTCCCATTATATAATCAGTGACGTTAGGCTGGATTGTGTTCCATACTCCAATTATATAATCAGTGACGTGTGGCGGGATTGTGTTCCCTACTCCCATTATATAATCAGTGACGTGTGGCCGGATTGTGTTCCTTACTCCCATTATATAATCAGTGATATGTGGCGGGACTTTGTTCCCTACTCCCAGTATATAATCAGTGAAGTATGGCCGGATTATGTTCCCTCTCCCATTATATAATCAGTGACGTGTGGCCGGATTGTGTTCCCTACTCCCATTATATAATCAGTGACGTGTGACCGGATTGTGTTCCCTACTCGCATTATATAATCAGTGACGTGTGACCGGATTTTGTTCCTTATTCCCATTCTATAATCAGTGACTTGTGGCCGGATTGTATTCCCTACACCCATTATATAATCAGTGACGTGTGACCGGATTGTGTTCCCTACTCCCATTATATAATCAGTGACGTGTGGCCGAATTTTGTTCCCTACTCCCATTATATAATCAGTGACGTTAGGCCATTTTGTGTTCCCTACTACCATTATATAATCAGTGACATGTAACTGGATTGTGTTCCCTACTCCCATTATATAATCAGTGACGTGTGGCCGGATTGTGTTCCCTGCTCCCATTAATAATCAGTGACGTGGGACCGGATTGTGTTCCCTACTCCCATTATATAATCAGTGACGTGTGGCCGGATTGTGTTCCCTACTCCCATTATATAATCAGTGACGTGTGGCCGAATTGTGTTCCCTACTACCATTATATAATCAGTGATGTGTGGACGGATTGTGTTCCCTACTCCCATTATATAATCAGTGACATGTGACTGGATTGTGTTCCCTACTCCCATTACATAATCAGTGACGTCAGGCCGGATTGTTTTCCCTACTCCCATTATATAATCAGTGATGTGTGGCCGGTTTGTGTTCCCTACTCCCATTATATAATCAGTGACGTTAGGCTGGATTGTGTTCCATACTCCAATTATATAATCAGTGACGTGTGGCGGGATTGTGTTCCCTACTCCCATTATATAATCAGTGACGTGTGGCCGGATTGTGTTCCCTACTCCCATTATATAATCAGTGACATGTGGCGGGACTTTGTTCCCTACTCCCAGTATATAATCAGTGAAGTATGGCCGGATTATGTTCCCTCTCCCATTATATAATCAGTGACGTGTGGCCGGATTGTGTTCCCTACTCCCATTATATAATCAGTGACGTGTGACCGGATTGTGTTCCCTACTCCCATTATATAATCAGTGCCGTGTGACCGGATTGTGTTCCTTACTCCCATTCTATAATCAGTGACTTGTGGCCGGTTTGTGTTCCCTACTCCCATTATATAATCGGTGACGTTAGGCTGGATTGTGTTCCATACTCCAATTATATAATCAGTGACTTGTGGCGGGATTGTGTTCCCTACTCCCATTATATAATCAGTGACGTGTGGCCGGATTGTGTTCCCTACTCCCATTATATAATCAGTGACATGTGGCGGGACTTTGTTCCCTACTCCCAGTATATAATCAGTGAAGTATGGCCGGATTATGTTCCCTCTCCCATTATATAATCAGTGACGTGTGGCCGGATTGTGTTCCCTACTCCCATTATATAATCAGTGACGTGTGACCGGATTGTGTTCCCTACTCCCATTATATAATCAGTGACGTGTGACCGGATTGTGTTCCTTACTCCCATTCTATAATCAGTGACTTGTGGCCGGATTGTATTCCCTACACCCATTATATAATCAGTGACGTGTGACCGGATTGTGTTCCCTACTCCCATTATATAATCAGTGACGTGTGGCCGAATTTTGTTCCCTACTCCCATTATATAATCAGTGACGTTAGGCCATTTTGTGTTCCCTACTACCATTATATAATCAGTGACATGTAACTGGATTGTGTTCCCTACTCCCATTATATAATCAGTGACGTGTGGCCGGATTGTGTTCCCTGCTCCCATTATATAATCAGTGACGTGGGACCGGATTGTGTTCCCTACTCCCATTATATAATCAGTGACGTGTGGCCGGATTGTGTTCCCTACTCCCATTATATAATCAGTGACGTGTGGCCGAATTGTGTTCCCTACTACCATTATATAATCAGTGACGTGTGGACGGATTGTGTTCCCTACTCCCATTATATAATCAGTGACATGTGACTGGATTGTGTTCCCTACTCCCATTACATAATCAGTGACGTCAGGCCGGATTGTTTTCCCTACTCCCATTATATAATCAGTGATGTGTGGCCGGTTTGTGTTCCCTACTCCCATTATATAATCAGTGACGTTAGGCTGGATTGTGTTCCATACTCCAATTATATAATCAGTGACGTGTGGCGGGATTGTGTTCCCTACTCCCATTATATAATCAGTGACGTGTGGCCGGATTGTGTTCCCTACTCCCATTATATAATCAGTGACATGTGGCGGGACTTTGTTCCCTACTCCCAGTATATAATCAGTGAAGTATGGCCGGATTATGTTCCCTCTCCCATTATATAATCAGTGACGTGTGGCCGGATTGTGTTCCCTACTCCCATTATATAATCAGTGACGTGTGACCGGATTGTGTTCCCTACTCCCATTATATAATCAGTGCCGTGTGACCGGATTGTGTTCCTTACTCCCATTCTATAATCAGTGACTTGTGGCCGGATTGTATTCCCTACACCCATTATATAATCAGTGACGTGTGACCGGATTGTGCTCCCTACTCCCATTATATAATCAGTGACGTGTGGCCGAATTTTGTTCCCTACTCCCATTAGATAATCAGTGATGTGTGGCCGGTTTGTGTTCCCTACTCCCATTATATAATCAGTGACGTGTGACCGGATTGTGTTCCCTACTCCCATTATATAATCAGTGACGTTAGGCTGGATTGTGTTCCATACTCCAATTATATAATCAGTGACGTGTGGCGGGATTGTGTTCCCTACTCCCATTATATAATCAGTGACGTGTGGCCGGATTGTGTTCCCTACTCCCATTATATAATCAGTGACATGTGGCGGGACTTTGTTCCCTACTCCCAGTATATAATCAGTGAAGTATGGCCGGATTATGTTCCCTCTCCCATTATATAATCAGTGACGTGTGGCCGGATTGTGTTCCCTACTCCCATTATATAATCAGTGACGTGTGACCGGATTGTGTTCCCTACTCCCATTATATAATCAGTGACGTGTGACCGGATTGTGTTCCTTACTCCCATTCTATAATCAGTGACTTGTGGCCGGATTGTATTCCCTACACCCATTATAAAATCAGTGACGTGTGACCGGATTGTGTTCCCTACTCCCATTATATAATCAGTGACGTGTGGCCGAATTTTGTTCCCTACTCCCATTATATAATCAGTGACGTGTGGCCGGTTTGTGTTCCCTACTCCCATTACATAATCAGTGACCTGTGGCCGGATTGTATTCCCTACTCCCATTTTATAATCAGTGACGTGTGACCGGATTGTGTTCCCTACTCCCATTATATAATCAGTGACGTGTGGCCGGATTGTATTCCCTACTCTCATTATATAATCAGAGAAGTGTGGCCGGTTTGTGTTCCCTACTCCCATTATATAATCAGTGACGTGTAACAGGATTGAGTTCCCTACTCCCATTATATTATCAGTGACTTGTGACCGGATTGTGTTCCCTACTCCCATTATATAATCAGTGACGTGTGGCAAGATTGTGTTCCCTACTCCCATTATATAATCAGAGACATGTGACCGGATTGTGTTCCCTACTCCCATTATATAATCAGTGACGTGTGGCAAGATTGTGTTCCCTACTCCCATTATATAATCAGAGACGTGTGGCCGGATTGTGTTCCCTACTCCCATTATATAATTAGTGACGTGTGGCTGGATTGTGTTCCCTGCTCCCATTGTATAATCAGTGACGTGGAACCGGATTGTGTTCCCTACTCCCATTATATAATCAGTGACGTGTGGCCGGATTGTGTTCCCTACTCCCATTATATAATCAGTGACGTGTGGCCGAATTGTGTTCCCTACTACCATTATATAATCAGTGACGTGTGGACGGATTGTGTTCCCTACTCCCATTATATAATCAGTGACATGTGACTGGATTGTGTTCCCTACTCCCATTACATAATCAGTGACGTCAGGCCGGATTGTTTTCCCTACTCCCATTATATAATCAGTGATGTGTGGCCGGTTTGTGTTCCCTACTCCCATTATATAATCAGTGACGTTAGGCTGGATTGTGTTCCATACTCCAATTATATAATCAGTGACGTGTGGCGGGATTGTGTTCCCTACTCCCATTATATAATCAGTGACGTGTGGCCGGATTGTGTTCCCTACTCCCATTATATAATCAGTGACATGTGGCTGGACTTTGTTCCCTACTCCCAGTATATAATCAGTGAAGTATGGCCGGATTATGTTCCCTCTCCCATTATATAATCAGTGACGTGTGGCCGGATTGTGTTCCCTACTCCCATTATATAATCAGTGACGTGTGACCGGATTGTGTTCCCTACTCCCATTATATAATCAGTGACGTGTGACCGGATTGTGTTCCTTACTCCCATTCTATAATCAGTGACTTGTGGCCGGATTGTATTCCCTACACCCATTATATAATCAGTGACGTGTGACCGGATTGTGTTCCCTACTCCCATTATATAATCAGTGACGTGTGGCCGAATTTTGTTCCCTACTCCCATTATATAATCAGTGACGTGTGGCCGGTTTGTGTTCCCTACTCCCATTACATAATCAGTGACCTTTGGCCGGATTGTATTCCCTACTCCCATTTTATAATCAGTGACGTGTGACCGGATTGTGTTCCCTACTCCCATTATATAATCAGTGACGTGTGGCCGGATTGTATTCCCTACTCCCATTATATAATCAGAGAAGTGTGGCCGGTTTGTGTTCCCTACTCCCATTATATAATCAGTGACGTGTAACCAGATTGAGTTCCCTACTCCCATTATATTATCAGTGACGTGTGACCGGATTGTGTTCCCTACTCCCATTATATAATCAGTGACGTGTGGCAAGATTGTGTTCCCTACTCCCATTATATAATCAGAGACATGTGACCGGATTGTGTTCCCTACTCCCATTATATAATCAGTGACGTGTGGCAAGATTGTGTTCCCTACTCCCATTATATAATCAGAGACGTGTGGCCGGATTGTGTTCCCTACTCCCATTATATAATTAGTGAAGTGTGGCCGGATTGTGTTCCCTGATCCCATTATATAATCAGTGACGTGTGGCCGGATTGTGTTCCCTACTCCCATTATATAATCAGTGACGTGTGACCGGATTGTGTTCCCTACTCCCATTATATAATCAGTGACATGTGGCCGGATTGTGTTCCCTACTCCCATTATATAATCAGTGAAGTTAGGCCGGATTGTGTTCCCGACTCACATTATATAATCAGTGACGTTAGGCTGGATTGTGTTCCCTACTCCCATTATATAATCAGTGAATTGCGACCGGATTGTGTTCCCTACTCCCATTATATAATCAGTGATGTGTGACCGGATTGTGTTCCCTACTCCCATTATATAATCAGTGACGTGTGACCGGATTGCGTTCCCTACTCCCATTACATAATCTGTGACGTGTGACCGGATTGTGTTCCCTACTCCCATTATATAAACTGTGACGTGTGACCGGATCGTGTTCCCTACTCCCATTATATAATCAGTGACGTGTGGCCGGATTGTGTTCCCTACTCCCATTATATATTCAGTGACGTGTGGCCGGATTGTGTTCCCTACTCCCATTATATAATCAGTGACGTGTGGCAAGATAGTGTTCCCTACTCCGATTATATAATCAGTGACGTTAGGCTGGATTGTGTTCCCTACTCCCATTATATAATCAGTGACGTGTGACAGGATTGTGTTCCCTACTCCCATTATATAATCAGTGACGTTAGGCCATTTTGTGTTCCCTACTACCATTATATAATCAGTGACATGTAACTGGATTGTGTTCCCTACTCCCATTATATAATCAGTGACGTGTGGCCGGATTGTGTTCCCTGCTCCCATTATATAATCAGTGACGTGTGGACGGATTGTGTTCCCTACTCCCATTATATAATCAGTGACATGTGACTGGATTGTGTTCCCTACTCCCATTACATAATCAGTGACGTCAGGCCGGATTGTTTTCCCTACTCCCATTATATAATCAGTGATGTGTGGCCGGTTTGTGTTCCCTACTCCCATTATATAATCAGTGACGTTAGGCTGGATTGTGTTCCATACTCCAATTATATAATCAGTGACGTGTGGCGGGATTGTGTTCCCTACTCCCATTATATAATCAGTGACGTGTGGCCGGATTGTGTTCCCTACTCCCATTATATAATCAGTGACGTGTGACCGGATTGTGTTCCCTACTCCCATTATATAATCAGTGACGTGTGACCGGATTGTGTTCCTTACTCCCATTCTATAATCAGTGACTTGTGGCCGGATTGTATTCCCTACACCCATTATATAATCAGTGACGTGTGACCGGATTGTGTTCCCTACTCCCATTATATAATCAGTGACGTGTGGCCGAATTTTGTTCCCTACTCCCATTATATAATCAGTGACGTGTGGCCGGTTTGTGTTCCCTACTCCCATTACATAATCAGTGACCTGTGGCCGGATTGTATTCCCTACTCCCATTTTATAATCAGTGACGTGTGACCGGATTGTGTTCCCTACTCCCATTATATAATCAGTGACGTGTGGCCGGATTGTATTCCCTACTCCCATTATATAATCAGAGAAGTGTGGCCGGTTTGTGTTCCCTACTCCCATTATATAATCAGTGACGTGTAACCAGATTGAGTTCCCTACTCCCATTATATTATCAGTGACGTGTGACCGGATTGTGTTCCCTACTCCCATTATATAATCAGTGACGTGTGGCAAGATTGTGTTCCCTACTCCCATTATATAATCAGAGACATGTGTCCGGATTGTGTTCCCTACTCCCATTATATAATCAGTGACGTGTGGCAAGATTGTGTTCCCTACTCCCATTATATAATCAGAGACGTGTGGCCGGATTGTGTTCCCTACTCCCATTATATAATTAGTGACGTGTGGCCGGATTGTGTTCCCTGATCCCATTATATAATCAGTGACGTGTGGCCGGATTGTGTTCCCTACTCCCATTATATAATCAGTGACGTGTGACCGGATTGTGTTCCCTACTCCCATTATATAATCAGTGACATGTGGCCGGATTGTGTTCCCTACTCCCATTATATAATCAGTGAAGTTAGGCCGGATTGTGTTCCCGACTCACATTATATAATCAGTGACGTTAGGCTGGATTGTGTTCCCTACTCCCATTATATAATCAGTGACGTGCGACCGGATTGTGTTCCCTACTCCCATTATATAATCAGTGACGTGTGACCGGATTGTGTTCCCTACTCCCATTATATAATCAGTGACGTGTGACCGGATTGTGTTCCCTACTCCCATTACATAATCTGTGATGTGTGACCGGATTGTGTTCCCTACTCCCATTATATAAACTGTGACGTGTGACCGGATTGTGTTCCCTACTCCCATTATATAATCAGTGACGTGTGGCCGGATTGTGTTCTCTACTCCCATTATATATTCAGTGACGTGTGGCCGGATTGTGTTCCCTACTCCCATTATATAATAAGTGACGTGTGGCAAGATAGTGTTCCCTACTCCGATTATATAATCAGTGACGTTAGGTTGGATTGTGTTCCCTACTCCCATTATATAATCAGTGACGTGTGACAGGATTGTGTTCCCTACTCCCATTATATAATCAGTGACGTTAGGCCATTTTGTGTTCCCTACTACCATTATATAATCAGTGACATGTAACTGGATTGTGTTCCCTACTCCCATTATATAATCAGTGACGTGTGGCCGGATTGTGTTCCCTGCTCCCATTATATAATCAGTGACGTGGGACCGGATTGTGTTCCCTACTCCCATTATATAATCAGTGACGTGTGGCCGGATTGTGTTCCCTACTCCCATTATATAATCAGTGACGTGTGGCCGGTTTGTGTTCCCTACTCCCATTATATAATCAGTGACGTTAGGCTGGATTGTGTTCCATACTCCAATTATATAATCAGTGACGTGTGGCGGGATTGTGTTCCCTACTCCCATTATATAATCAGTGACGTGTGGCCGGATTGTGTTCCCTACTCCCATTATATAATCAGTGACATGTGGCGGGACTTTGTTCCCTACTCCCAGTATATAATCAGTGAAGTATGGCCGGATTATGTTCCCTCTCCCATTATATAATCAGTGACGTGTGGCCGGATTGTGTTCCCTACTCCCATTATATAATCAGTGACGTGTGACCGGATTGTGTTCCCTACTCCCATTACATAATCAGTGCCGTGTGACCGGATTGTGTTCCTTACTCCCATTCTATAATCAGTGACTTGTGGCCGGATTGTATTCCCTACACCCATTATATAATCAGTGACGTGTGACCGGATTGTGTTCCCTACACCCATTATATAATCAGTGACGTGTGGCCGAATTTTGTTCCCTACTCCCATTATATAATCAGTGATGTGTGGCCGGTTTGTGTTCCCTACTCCCATTATATAATCAGTGACGTTAGGCTGGATTGTGTTCCATACTCCAATTATATAATCAGTGACGTGTGGCGGGATTGTGTTCCCTACTCCCATTATATAATCAGTGACGTGTGGCCGGATTGTGTTCCCTACTCCCATTATATAATCAGTGACATGTGGCGGGACTTTGTTCCCTACTCCCAGTATATAATCAGTGAAGTATGGCCGGATTATGTTCCCTCTCCCATTATATAATCAGTGATGTGTGGCCGGATTGTGTTCCCTACTCCCATTATATAATCAGTGACGTGTGACCGGATTGTGTTCCCTACTCCCATTATATATTCAGTGACGCGTGACCGGATTGTGTTCCTTACTCCCATTCTATAATCAGTGACTTGTGGCCGGATTGTATTCCCTACACCCATTATATAATCAGTGACATGTGACCGGATTGTGTTCCCTACTCCCATTATATAACCAGTGACAAGTGGCCGAATTTTGTTCCCTACTCCCATTATATAATCAGTGACGTTAGGCCATTTTGTGTTCCCTACTACCATTATATAATCAGTGACATGTAACTGGATTGTGTTCCCTACTCCCATTATATAATCAGTGACGTGTGGCCGGATTGTGTTCCCTGCTCCCATTATATAATCAGTGACGTGGGACCGGATTGTGTTCCCTACTCCCATTATATAATCAGTGACGTGTGGCCGGATTGTGTTCCCTACTCCCATTATATAATCAGTGACGTGTGGCCGAATTGTGTTCCCTACTACCATTATATAATCAGTGACGTGTGGACGGATTGTGTTCCCTACTCCCATTATATAATCAGTGACATGTGACTGGATTGTGTTCCCTACTCCCATTACATAATCAGTGACGTCAGGCCGGATTGTTTTCCCTACTCCCATTATATAATCAGTGATGTGTGGCCGGTTTGTGTTCCCTACTCCCATTATATAATCAGTGACGTTAGGCTGGATTGTGTTCCATACTCCAATTATATAATCAGTGACGTGTGGCGGGATTGTGTTCCCTACTCCCATTATATAATCAGTGACGTGTGGCCGGATTGTGTTCCCTACTCCCATTATATAATCAGTGACATGTGGCGGGACTTTGTTCCCTACTCCCAGTATATAATCAGTGAAGTATGGCCGGATTATGTTCCCTCTCCCATTATATAATCAGTGACGTGTGGCCAGATTGTGTTCCCTACTCCCATTATATAATCAGTGACGTGTGACCGGATTGTGTTCCCTACTCCCATTATATAATCAGTGCCGTGTGACCGGATTGTGTTCCTTACTCCCATTCTATAATCAGTGACTTGTGGCCGGATTGTATTCCCTACACCCATTATATAATCAGTGACGTGTAACCGGATTGTGTTCCCTACTCCCATTATATAATCAGTGACGTGTGGCCGAATTTTGTTCCCTACTCCCATTATATAATCAGTGATGTGTGGCCGGTTTGTGTTCCCTACTCCCATTATATAATCAGTGACGTGTGACCGGATTGTGTTCCCTACTCCCATTATATAATCAGTGACGTTAGGCTGGATTGTGTTCCATACTCCAATTATATAATCAGTGACGTGTGGCGGGATTGTGTTCCCTACTCCCATTATATAATCAGTGACGTGTGGCCGGATTGTGTTCCCTAATCCCATTATATAATCAGTGACATGTGGCGGGACTTTGTTCCCTACTCCCAGTATATAATCAGTGAAGTATGGCCGGATTATGTTCCCTCTCCCATTATATAATCAGTGACGTGTGGCCGGATTGTGTTCCCTACTCCCATTATATAATCAGTGACGTGTGACCGGATTGTGTTCCTTACTCCCATTCTATAATCAGTGACTTGTGGCCGGATTGTATTCCCTACACCCATTATATAATCAGTGACGTGTGACCGGATTGTGTTCCCTACTCCCATTATATAATCAGTGACGTGTGGCCGAATTTTGTTCCCTACTCCCATTATATAATCAGTGACGTGTGGCCGGTTTGTGTTCCCTACTCCCATTACATAATCAGTGACCTGTGGCCGGATTGTATTCCCTACTCCCATTTTATAATCAGTGACGTGTGACCGGATTGTGTTCCCTACTCCCATTATATAATCAGTGACGTGTGGCCGGATTGTATTCCCTACTCTCATTATATAATCAGAGAAGTGTGGCCGGTTTGTGTTCCCTACTCCCATTATATAATCAGTGACGTGTAACAGGATTGAGTTCCCTACTCCCATTATATTATCAGTGACGTGTGACCGGATTGTGTTCCCTACTCCCATTATATAATCAGTGACGTGTGGCAAGATTGTGTTCCCTACTCCCATTATATAATCAGAGACATGTGACCGGATTGTGTTCCCTACTCCCATTATATAATCAGTGACGTGTGGCAAGATTGTGTTCCCTACTCCCATTATATAATCAGAGACGTGTGGCCGGATTGTGTTCCCTACTCCCATTATATAATTAGTGACGTGTGGCCGGATTGTGTTCCCTGATCCCATTATATAATCAGTGACGTGTGGCCGGATTGTGTTCCCTACTCCCATTATATAATCAGTGACGTGTGACCGGATTGTGTTCCCTACTCCCATTATATAATCAGTGACATGTGGCCGGATTGTGTTCCCTACTCCCATTATATAATCAGTGAAGTTAGGCCGGATTGTGTTCCCGACTCACATTATATAATCAGTGACGTTAGGCTGGATTGTGTTCCCTACTCCCATTATATAATCAGTGACGTGCGACCGGATTGTGTTCCCTACTCCCATTATATAATCAGTGACGTGTGACCGGATTGTGTTCCCTACTCCCATTATATAATCAGTGACGTGTGACCGGATTGTGTTCCCTACTCCCATTACATAATCTGTGATGTGTGACCGGATTGTGTTCCCTACTCCCATTATATAAACTGTGACATGTGACCGGATTGTGTTCCCTACTCCCATTATATAATCAGTGACGTGTGGCCGGATTGTGTTCCCTACTCCCATTATATATTCAGTGACGTATGGCCGGATTGTGTTCCCTACTCCCATTATATAATCAGTGACGTGTGGCAAGATAGTGTTCCCTACTCCGATTATATAATCAGTGACGTTAGGCTGGATTGTGTTCCCTACTCCCATTATATAATCAGTGACGTGTGACAGGATTGTGTTTCCTACTCCCATTATATAATCAGTGACGTTAGGCCATTTTGTGTTCCCTACTACCATTATATAATCAGTGACATGTAACTGGATTGTGTTCCCTACTCCCATTATATAATCAGTGACGTGTGACCGGATTGTGTTCCCTACTCCCATTATATAATCAGTGACGTGTGACCGGATTGTGTTCCCTACTCCCATTACATAATCTGTGACGTGTGACCGGATTTTGTTCCCTACTCCCATTATATAAACTGTGACGTGTGACCGGATTGTGTTCCCTACTCCCATTATATAATCAGTGACGTGTGGCCGGATTGTGTTCCCTACTCCCATTATATATTCAGTGACGTGTGGCCGGATTGTGTTCCCTACTCCCATTATATAATCAGTGACGTGTGGCAAGATAGTGTTCCCTACTCCGATTATATAATCAGTGACGTTAGGCTGGATTGTGTTCCCTACTCCCATTATATAATCAGTGACGTGTGACAGGATTGTGTTCCCTACTCCCATTATATAATCAGTGACGTTAGGCCATTTTGTGTTCCCTACTACCATTATATAATCAGTGACATGTAACTGGATTGTGTTCCCTACTCCCATTATATAATCAGTGACGTGTGGCCGGATTGTGTTCCCTGCTCCCATTATATAATCAGTGACGTGTGGCCGGATTGTGTTCCCTACTCCCATTATATAATCAGTGACGTGTGGCCGAATTGTGTTCCCTACTACCATTATATAATCAGTGACGTGTGGACGGATTGTGTTCCCTACTCCCATTATATAATCAGTGACATGTGACTGGATTGTGTTCCCTACTCCCATTACATAATCAGTGACGTCAGGCCGGATTGTTTTCCCTACTCCCATTATATAATCAGTGATGTGTGGCCGGTTTGTGTTCCCTACTCCCATTATATAATCAGTGACGTTAGGCTGGAATGTGTTCCATACTCCAATTATATAATCAGTGACGTGTGGCGGGATTGTGTTCCCTACTCCTATTATATAATCAGTGACGTGTGGCCGGATTGTGTTCCCTACTCCCATTATATAATCAGTGACATGTGGCAGGACTTTGTTCCCTACTCCCAGTATATAATCAGTGAAGTATGGCCGGATTATGTTCCCTCTCCCATTATATAATCAGTGACGTGTGGCCGGATTGTGTTCCCTACTCCCATTATATAATCAGTGACGTGTGACCGGATTGTGTTCCCTACTCCCATTATATAATCAGTGCCGTGTGACCGGATTGTGTTCCTTACTCCCATTCTATAATCAGTGACTTGTGGCCGGATTGTATTCCCTACACCCATTATATAATCAGTGACGTGTGACCGGATTGTGTTCCCTACTCCCATTATATAATCAGTGACGTGTGGCCGAATTTTGTTCCCTACTCCCATTATATAATCAGTGATGTGTGGCCGGTTTGTGTTCCCTACTCCCATTATATAATCAGTGACGTTAGGCTGGATTGTGTTCCATACTCCAATTATATAATCAGTGACGTGTGGCGGGATTGTGTTCCCTACTCCCATTATATAATCAGTGACGTGTGGCCGGATTGTGTTCCCTACTCCCATTATATAATCAGTGACATGTTGCGGGACTTTGTTCCCTACTCCCAGTATATAATCAGTGAAGTATGGCCGGATTATGTTCCCTCTCCCATTATATAATCAGTGATGTGTGGCCGGATTGTGTTCCCTACTCCCATTATATAATCAGTGACGTGTGACCGGATTGTGTTCCCTACTCCCATTATATATTCAGTGACGCGTGACCGGATTGTGTTCCTTACTCCCATTCTATAATCAGTGACTTGTGGCCGGATTGTATTCCCTACACCCATTATATAATCAGTGACATGTGACCGGATTGTGTTCCCTACTCCCATTATATAACCAGTGACAAGTGGCCGAATTTTGTTCCCTACTCCCATTATATAATCAGTGACGTTAGGCCATTTTGTGTTCCCTACTACCATTATATAATCAGTGACATGTAACTGGATTGTGTTCCCTACTCCCATTATATAATCAGTGACGTGTGGCCGGATTGTGTTCCCTGCTCCCATTATATAATCAGTGACGTGGGACCGGATTGTGTTCCCTACTCCCATTATATAATCAGTGACGTGTGGCCGGATTGTGTTCCCTACTCCCATTATATAATCAGTGACGTGTGGCCGAATTGTGTTCCCTACTACCATTATATAATCAGTGACGTGTGGACGGATTGTGTTCCCTACTCCCATTATATAATCAGTGACATGTGACTGGATTGTGTTCCCTACTCCCATTACATAATCAGTGACGTCAGGCCGGATTGTTTTCCCTACTCCCATTATATAATCAGTGATGTGTGGCCGGTTTGTGTTCCCTACTCCCATTATATAATCAGTGACGTTAGGCTGGATTGTGTTCCATACTCCAATTATATAATCAGTGACGTGTGGCGGGATTGTGTTCCCTACTCCCATTATATAATCAGTGACGTGTGGCCGGATTGTGTTCCCTACTCCCATTATATAATCAGTGACATGTGGCGGGACTTTGTTCCCTACTCCCAGTATATAATCAGTGAAGTATGGCCGGATTATGTTCCCTCTCCCATTATATAATCAGTGACGTGTGGCCAGATTGTGTTCCCTACTCCCATTATATAATCAGTGACGTGTGACCGGATTGTGTTCCCTACTCCCATTATATAATCAGTGCCGTGTGACCGGATTGTGTTCCTTACTCCCATTCTATAATCAGTGACTTGTGGCCGGATTGTATTCCCTACACCCATTATATAATCAGTGACGTGTAACCGGATTGTGTTCCCTACTCCCATTATATAATCAGTGACGTGTGGCCGAATTTTGTTCCCTACTCCCATTATATAATCAGTGATGTGTGGCCGGTTTGTGTTCCCTACTCCCATTATATAATCAGTGACGTGTGACCGGATTGTGTTCCCTACTCCCATTATATAATCAGTGACGTTAGGCTGGATTGTGTTCCATACTCCAATTATATAATCAGTGACGTGTGGCGGGATTGTGTTCCCTACTCCCATTATATAATCAGTGACGTGTGGCCGGATTGTGTTCCCTAATCCCATTATATAATCAGTGACATGTGGCGGGACTTTGTTCCCTACTCCCAGTATATAATCAGTGAAGTATGGCCGGATTATGTTCCCTCTCCCATTATATAATCAGTGACGTGTGGCCGGATTGTGTTCCCTACTCCCATTATATAATCAGTGACGTGTGACCGGATTGTGTTCCCTACTCCCATTATATAATCAGTGACGTGTGACCGGATTGTGTTCCTTACTCCCATTCTATAATCAGTGACTTGTGGCCGGATTGTATTCCCTACACCCATTATATAATCAGTGACGTGTGACCGGATTGTGTTCCCTACTCCCATTATATAATCAGTGACGTGTGGCCGAATTTTGTTCCCTACTCCCATTATATAATCAGTGACGTGTGGCCGGTTTGTGTTCCCTACTCCCATCACATAATCAGTGACCTGTGGCCGGATTGTATTCCCTACCCCCATTTTATAATCAGTGACGTGTGACCGGATTGTGTTCCCTACTCCCATTATATAATCAGTGACGTGTGGCCGGATTGTATTCCCTACTCTCATTATATAATCAGAGAAGTGTGGCCGGTTTGTGTTCCCTACTCCCATTATATAATCAGTGACGTGTAACAGGATTGAGTTCCCTACTCCCATTATATTATCAGTGACGTGTGACCGGATTGTGTTCCCTACTCCCATTATATAATCAGTGACGTGTGGCAAGATTGTGTTCCCTACTCCCATTATATAATCAGAGACATGTGACCGGATTGTGTTCCCTACTCCCATTATATAATCAGTGACGTGTGGCAAGATTGTGTTCCCTACTCCCATTATATAATCAGAGACGTGTGGCCGGATTGTGTTCCCTACTCCCATTATATAATTAGTGACGTGTGGCCGGATTGTGTTCCCTGATCCCATTATATAATCAGTGACGTGTGGCCGGATTGTGTTCCCTACTCCCATTATATAATCAGTGACGTGTGACCGGATTGTGTTCCCTACTCCCATTATATAATCAGTGACATGTGGCCGGATTGTGTTCCCTACTCCCATTATATAATCAGTGAAGTTAGGCCGGATTGTGTTCCCGACTCACATTATATAATCAGTGACGTTAGGCTGGATTGTGTTCCCTACTCCCATTATATAATCAGTGACGTGCGACCGGATTGTGTTCCCTACTCCCATTATATAATCAGTGACGTGTGACCGGATTGTGTTCCCTACTCCCATTATATAATCAGTGACGTGTGACCGGATTGTGTTCCCTACTCCCATTACATAATCTGTGATGTGTGACCGGATTGTGTTCCCTACTCCCATTATATAAACTGTGACGTGTGACCGGATTGTGTTCCCTACTCCCATTATATAATCAGTGACGTGTGGCCGGATTGTGTTCCCTACTCCCATTATATATTCAGTGACGTATGGCCGGATTGTGTTCCCTACTCCCATTATATAATCAGTGACGTGTGGCAAGATAGTGTTCCCTACTCCGATTATATAATCAGTGACGTTAGGCTGGATTGTGTTCCCTACTCCCATTATATAATCAGTGACGTGTGACAGGATTGTGTTCCCTACTCCCATTATATAATCAGTGACGTTAGGCCATTTTGTGTTCCCTACTACCATTATATAATCAGTGACATGTAACTGGATTGTGTTCCCTACTCCCATTATATAATCAGTGACGTGTGACCGGATTGTGTTCCCTACTCCCATTATATAATCAGTGACGTGTGACCGGATTGTGTTCCCTACTCCCATTACATAATCTGTGACGTGTGACCGGATTTTGTTCCCTACTCCCATTATATAAACTGTGACGTGTGACCGGATTGTGTTCCCTACTCCCATTATATAATCAGTGACGTGTGGCCGGATTGTGTTCCCTACTCCCATTATATATTCAGTGACGTGTGGCCGGATTGTGTTCCCTACTCCCATTATATAATCAGTGACGTGTGGCAAGATAGTGTTCCCTACTCCGATTATATAATCAGTGACGTTAGGCTGGATTGTGTTCCCTACTCCCATTATATAATCAGTGACGTGTGACAGGATTGTGTTCCCTACTCCCATTATATAATCAGTGACGTTAGGCCATTTTGTGTTCCCTACTACCATTATATAATCAGTGACATGTAACTGGATTGTGTTCCCTACTCCCATTATATAATCAGTGACGTGTGGCCGGATTGTGTTCCCTGCTCCCATTATATAATCAGTGACGTGGGACCGGATTGTGTTCCCTACTCCCATTATATAATCAGTGACGTGTGGCCGGATTGTGTTCCCTACTCCCATTATATAATCAGTGACGTGTGGCCGAATTGTGTTCCCTACTACCATTATATAATCAGTGACGTGTGGACGGATTGTGTTCCCTACTCCCATTATATAATCAGTGACATGTGACTGGATTGTGTTCCCTACTCCCATTACATAATCAGTGACGTCAGGCCGGATTGTTTTCCCTACTCCCATTATATAATCAGTGATGTGTGGCCGGTTTGTGTTCCCTACTCCCATTATATAATCAGTGACGTTAGGCTGGAATGTGTTCCATACTCCAATTATATAATCAGTGACGTGTGGCGGGATTGTGTTCCCTACTCCTATTATATAATCAGTGACGTGTGGCCGGATTGTGTTCCCTACTCCCATTATATAATCAGTGACATGTGGCAGGACTTTGTTCCCTACTCCCAGTATATAATCAGTGAAGTATGGCCGGATTATGTTCCCTCTCCCATTATATAATCAGTGACGTGTGGCCGGATTGTGTTCCCTACTCCCATTATATAATCAGTGACGTGTGACCGGATTGTGTTCCCTACTCCCATTATATAATCAGTGCCGTGTGACCGGATTGTGTTCCTTACTCCCATTCTATAATCAGTGACTTGTGGCCGGATTGTATTCCCTACACCCATTATATAATCAGTGACGTGTGACCGGATTGTGTTCCCTACTCCCATTATATAATCAGTGACGTGTGGCCGAATTTTGTTCCCTACTCCCATTATATAATCAGTGATGTGTGGCCGGTTTGTGTTCGCTACTCCCATTATATAATCAGTGACGTTAGGCTGGATTGTGTTCCATACTCCAATTATATAATCAGTGACGTGTGGCCGGATTGTGTTCCCTACTCCCATTATATAATCAGTGACATGTGGCGGGACTTTGTTCCCTACTCCCAGTATATAATCAGTGAAGTATGGCCGGATTATGTTCCCTCTCCCATTATATAATCAGTGACGTGTGGCCGGATTGTGTTCCCTACTCCCATTATGTAATCAGTGACGTGTGACCGGATTGTGTTCCCTACTCCCATTATATAATCAGTGACGTGTGGCCGAATTTTGTTCCCTACTCCCATTATATAATCAGTGACGTTAGGCCATTTTGTGTTCCCTACTACCATTATATAATCAGTGACATGTAACTGGATTGTGTTCCCTACTCCCATTATATAATCAGTGACGTGTGGCCGGATTGTGTTCCCTGCTCCCATTATATAATCAGTGACGTGGGACCGGATTGTGTTCCCTACTCCCATTATATAATCAGTGACGTGTGGCCGGATTGTGTTCCATACTCCAATTATATAATCAGTGACGTGTGGCGGGATTGTGTTCCCTACTCCCATTATATAATCAGTGACGTGTGGCCGGATTGTGTTCCCTACTCCCATTATATAATCAGTGACATGTGGCGGGACTTTGTTCCCTACTCCCAGTATATAATCAGTGAAGTATGGCCGGATTATGTTCCCTCTCCCATTATATAATCAGTGACGTGTGGCCAGATTGTGTTCCCTACTCCCATTATATAATCAGTGACGTGTGACCGGATTGTGTTCCCTACTCCCATTATATAATCAGTGCCGTGTGACCGGATTGTGTTCCTTACTCCCATTCTATAATCAGTGACTTGTGGCCGGATTGTATTCCCTACACCCATTATATAATCAGTGACGTGTAACCGGATTGTGTTCCCTACTCCCATTATATAATCAGTGACGTGTGGCCGAATTTTGTTCCCTACTCCCATTATATAATCAGTGATGTGTGGCCGGTTTGTGTTCCCTACTCCCATTATATAATCAGTGACGTGTGACCGGATTGTGTTCCCTACTCCCATTATATAATCAGTGACGTTAGGCTGGATTGTGTTCCATACTCCAATTATATAATCAGTGACGTGTGGCGGGATTGTGTTCCCTACTCCCATTATATAATCAGTGACGTGTGGCCGGATTGTGTTCCCTAATCCCATTATATAATCAGTGACATGTGGCGGGACTTTGTTCCCTACTCCCAGTATATAATCAGTGAAGTATGGCCGGATTATGTTCCCTCTCCCATTATATAATCAGTGACGTGTGGCCGGATTGTGTTCCCTACTCCCATTATATAATCAGTGACGTGTGACCGGATTGTGTTCCCTACTCCCATTATATAATCAGTGACGTGTGACCGGATTGTGTTCCTTACTCCCATTCTATAATCAGTGACTTGTGGCCGGATTGTATTCCCTACACCCATTATATAATCAGTGACGTGTGACCGGATTGTGTTCCCTACTCCCATTATATAATCAGTGACGTGTGGCCGAATTTTGTTCCCTACTCCCATTATATAATCAGTGACGTGTGGCCGGTTTGTGTTCCCTACTCCCATCACATAATCAGTGACCTGTGGCCGGATTGTATTCCCTACCCCCATTTTATAATCAGTGACGTGTGACCGGATTGTGTTCCCTACTCCCATTATATAATCAGTGACGTGTGGCCGGATTGTATTCCCTACTCTCATTATATAATCAGAGAAGTGTGGCCGGTTTGTGTTCCCTACTCCCATTATATAATCAGTGACGTGTAACAGGATTGAGTTCCCTACTCCCATTATATTATCAGTGACGTGTGACCGGATTGTGTTCCCTACTCCCATTATATAATCAGTGACGTGTGGCAAGATTGTGTTCCCTACTCCCATTATATAATCAGAGACATGTGACCGGATTGTGTTCCCTACTCCCATTATATAATCAGTGACGTGTGGCAAGATTGTGTTCCCTACTCCCATTATATAATCAGAGACGTGTGGCCGGATTGTGTTCCCTACTCCCATTATATAATTAGTGACGTGTGGCCGGATTGTGTTCCCTGATCCCATTATATAATCAGTGACGTGTGGCCGGATTGTGTTCCCTACTCCCATTATATAATCAGTGACGTGTGACCGGATTGTGTTCCCTACTCCCATTATATAATCAGTGACATGTGGCCGGATTGTGTTCCCTACTCCCATTATATAATCAGTGAAGTTAGGCCGGATTGTGTTCCCGACTCACATTATATAATCAGTGACGTTAGGCTGGATTGTGTTCCCTACTCCCATTATATAATCAGTGACGTGCGACCGGATTGTGTTCCCTACTCCCATTATATAATCAGTGACGTGTGACCGGATTGTGTTCCCTACTCCCATTATATAATCAGTGACGTGTGACCGGATTGTGTTCCCTACTCCCATTACATAATCTGTGATGTGTGACCGGATTGTGTTCCCTACTCCCATTATATAAACTGTGACGTGTGACCGGATTGTGTTCCCTACTCCCATTATATAATCAGTGACGTGTGGCCGGATTGTGTTCCCTACTCCCATTATATATTCAGTGACGTATGGCCGGATTGTGTTCCCTACTCCCATTATATAATCAGTGACGTGTGGCAAGATAGTGTTCCCTACTCCGATTATATAATCAGTGACGTTAGGCTGGATTGTGTTCCCTACTCCCATTATATAATCAGTGACGTGTGACAGGATTGTGTTCCCTACTCCCATTATATAATCAGTGACGTTAGGCCATTTTGTGTTCCCTACTACCATTATATAATCAGTGACATGTAACTGGATTGTGTTCCCTACTCCCATTATATAATCAGTGACGTGTGACCGGATTGTGTTCCCTACTCCCATTATATAATCAGTGACGTGTGACCGGATTGTGTTCCCTACTCCCATTACATAATCTGTGACGTGTGACCGGATTTTGTTCCCTACTCCCATTATATAAACTGTGACGTGTGACCGGATTGTGTTCCCTACTCCCATTATATAATCAGTGACGTGTGGCCGGATTGTGTTCCCTACTCCCATTATATATTCAGTGACGTGTGGCCGGATTGTGTTCCCTACTCCCATTATATAATCAGTGACGTGTGGCAAGATAGTGTTCCCTACTCCGATTATATAATCAGTGACGTTAGGCTGGATTGTGTTCCCTACTCCCATTATATAATCAGTGACGTGTGACAGGATTGTGTTCCCTACTCCCATTATATAATCAGTGACGTTAGGCCATTTTGTGTTCCCTACTACCATTATATAATCAGTGACATGCAACTGGATTGTGTTCCCTACTCCCATTATATAATCAGTGACGTGTGGCCGGATTGTGTTCCCTGCTCCCATTATATAATCAGTGACGTGGGACCGGATTGTGTTCCCTACTCCCATTATATAATCAGTGACGTGTGGCCGGATTGTGTTCCCTACTCCCATTATATAATCAGTGACGTGTGGCCGAATTGTGTTCCCTACTACCATTATATAATCAGTGACGTGTGGACGGATTGTGTTCCCTACTCCCATTATATAATCAGTGACATGTGACTGGATTGTGTTCCCTACTCCCATTACATAATCAGTGACGTCAGGCCGGATTGTTTTCCCTACTCCCATTATATAATCAGTGATGTGTGGCCGGTTTGTGTTCCCTACTCCCATTATATAATCAGTGACGTTAGGCTGGAATGTGTTCCATACTCCAATTATATAATCAGTGACGTGTGGCGGGATTGTGTTCCCTACTCCTATTATATAATCAGTGACGTGTGGCCGGATTGTGTTCCCTACTCCCATTATATAATCAGTGACATGTGGCAGGACTTTGTTCCCTACTCCCAGTATATAATCAGTGAAGTATGGCCGGATTATGTTCCCTCTCCCATTATATAATCAGTGACGTGTGGCCGGATTGTGTTCCCTACTCCCATTATATAATCAGTGACGTGTGACCGGATTGTGTTCCCTACTCCCATTATATAATCAGTGCCGTGTGACCGGATTGTGTTCCTTACTCCCATTCTATAATCAGTGACTTGTGGCCGGATTGTATTCCCTACACCCATTATATAATCAGTGACGTGTGACCGGATTGTGTTCCCTACTCCCATTATATAATCAGTGACGTGTGGCCGAATTTTGTTCCCTACTCCCATTATATAATCAGTGATGTGTGGCCGGTTTGTGTTCGCTACTCCCATTATATAATCAGTGACGTTAGGCTGGATTGTGTTCCATACTCCAATTATATAATCAGTGACGTGTGGCCGGATTGTGTTCCCTACTCCCATTATATAATCAGTGACATGTGGCGGGACTTTGTTCCCTACTCCCAGTATATAATCAGTGAAGTATGGCCGGATTATGTTCCCTCTCCCATTATATAATCAGTGACGTGTGGCCGGATTGTGTTCCCTACTCCCATTATGTAATCAGTGACGTGTGACCGGATTGTGTTCCCTACTCCCATTATATAATCAGTGACGTGTGGCCGAATTTTGTTCCCTACTCCCATTATATAATCAGTGACGTTAGGCCATTTTGTGTTCCCTACTACCATTATATAATCAGTGACATGTAACTGGATTGTGTTCCCTACTCCCATTATATAATCAGTGACGTGTGGCCGGATTGTGTTCCCTGCTCCCATTATATAATCAGTGACGTGGGACCGGATTGTGTTCCCTACTCCCATTATATAATCAGTGACGTGTGGCCGGATTGTGTTCCCTACTCCCATTATATAATCAGTGACGTGTGGCCGAATTGTGTTCCCTACTACCATTATATAATTAGTGACGTGTGGACGGATTGTGTTCCCTACTCCCATTATATAATCAGTGACATGTGACTGGATTGTGTTCCCTACTCCCATTACATAATCAGTGACGTCAGGCCGGATTGTTTTCCCTACTCCCATTATATAATCAGTGACGTTAGGCTGGATTGTGTTCCATACTCCAATTATATAATCAGTGACATGTGGCGGGACTTTGTTCCCTACTCCCAGTATATAATCAGTGAAGTATGGCCGGATTATGTTCCCTCTCCCATTATATAATCAGTGACGTGTGGCCGGATTGTGTTCCCTACTCCCATTATATAATCAGTGACGTGTGACCGGATTGTGTTCCCTACTCCCATTATATAATCAGTGCCGTGTGACCGGATTGTGTTCCTTACTCCCATTCTATAATCAGTGACTTGTGGCCGGTTTGTATTCCCTACACCCATTATATAATCAGTGACGTGTGACCGGATTGTGTTCCCTACTCCCATTATATAATCAGTGACGTGTGGCCGAATTTTGTTCCCTACTCCCATTATATAATAAGTGATATGTGGCCGGTTTGTGTTCCCTACTCCCATTATATAATCAGTGACGTGTGACCGGATTGTGTTCCCTACTCCCATTATATAATCAGTGACGTTAGGCTGGATTGTGTTCCATACTCCAATTATATAATCAGTGACGTGTGGCGGGATTGTATTCCCTACTCCCATTATATAATCAGTGACGTGTGGCCGGATTGTGTTCCCTACTCCCATTATATAATCAGTGACATGTGGCGGGACTTTGTTCCCTACTCCCAGTATATAATCAGTGAAGTATGGCCGGATTATGTTCCCTCTCCCATTATATAATCAGTGACGTGTGGCCGGATTGTGTTCCCTACTCCCATTATATAATCAGTGACGTGTGACCGGATTGTGTTCCCTACTCCCATTATATAATCAGTGACGTGTGACCGGATTGTGTTCCTTACTCCCATTCTATAATCAGTGACTTGTGGCCGGATTGTATTCCCTACACCCATTATATAATCAGTGACGTGTGACCGGATTGTGTTCCCTACTCCCATTACATAATCAGTGACGTGTGGCCGAATTTTGTTCCCTACTCCCATTATATAATCAGTGACGTGTGGCCGGTTTGTGTTCCCTACTCCCATTACATAATCAGTGACCTGTGGCCGGATTGTATTCCCTACTCCCATTTTATAATCAGTGACGTGTGACCGGATTGTGTTCCCTACTCCCATTATATAATCAGTGACGTGTGGCCGGATTGTATTCCCTACTCTCATTATATAATCAGAGAAGTGTGGCCGGTTTGTGTTCCCTACTCCCATTATATAATCAGTGACGTGTAACAGGATTGAGTTCCCTACTCCCATTATATTATCAGTGACGTGTGACCGGATTGTGTTCCCTACTCCCATTATATAATCAGTGACGTGTGGCAAGATTGTGTTCCCTACTCCCATTATATAATCAGAGACATGTGACCGGATTGTGTTCCCTACTCCCATTATATAATCAGTGACGTGTGGCAAGATTGTGTTCCCTACTCCCATTATATAATCAGAGACATGTGACCGGATTGTGTTCCCTACTCCCATTATATAATCAGTGACGTGTGGCAAGATTGTGTTCCCTACTCCCATTATATAATCAGAGACGTGTGGTCGGATTGTGTTCCCTACTCCCATTATATAATCAGTGAAGTTAGGCCGGATTGTGTTCCCGACTCACATTATATAATCAGTGACGTTAGGCTGGATTGTGTTCCCTACTCCCATTATATAATCAGTGACGTGCGACCGGATTGTGTTCCCTACTCCCATTACATAATCTGTGATGTGTGACCCGATTGTGTTCCCTACTCCCATTATATAAACTGTGACGTGTGACCGGATTGTGTTCCCTACTCCCATTATATAATCAGTGACGTGTGGCCGGATTGTGTTCCCTACTCCCATTATATATTCAGTGACGTGTGGCCGGATTGTGTTCCCTACTCCCATTATATAATCAGTGACGTGTGGCAAGATAGTGTTCCCTACTCCGATTATATAATCAGTGACGTTAGGCTGGATTGTGTTCCCTACTCCCATTATATAATCAGTGACGTGTGACAGGATTGTGTTCCCTACTCCCATTATATAATCAGTGACGTTAGGCCATTTTGTGTTCCCTACTACCATTATATAATCAGTGACATGTAACTGGATTGTGTTCCCTACTCCCATTATATAATCAGTGACGTGTGGCCGGATTGTGTTCCCTACTCCCATTACATAATCAGTGACGTAAGGCCGGATTGTGTTCCCTACTCCCATTATATAATCAGTGACGTTAGGCTGGATTGTGTTCCCTACTCCCATTATATAATCAGTGACGTATGGCCGGATTGTGTTCCCTACTCCCATTATATAATCAGTGACGTGTGGCCGGATTGTGTTCCCTACTCCCATTATATAATCAGTGAAGTGTGGCCGGTTTGTGTTCCCTACTCCCCTTATATAATCAGTGACGTGTGGCCGGATTGTGTTCCCTACTACCATTATATAATCAGTGTCGTTAGGCTGGATTGTGTTCCCTACTCCCATTCTATAATCAGTGACGTGTGGCCGGATTGCGTTCCCTACTCCCATTATATAATCAGTGAAGTATGGCCGGATTGTGTTCTCTACTCCCATTATATAATCAGTGACGTGTGGCCGGATTGTGTTCCCTACTCCCATTATATAATCAGTGACGTGTGACCGGATTGTGTTCCCTACTCCCATTATATAATCAGTGACGTGTGACCGGATTGTGTTCCCTACTCCCATTCTATAATCAGTGACTTGTGGCCGGATTGTATTCCCTACACCCATTATATAATCAGTGACGTGTGACCGGATTGTGTTCCCTACTCCCATTATATAATCAGTGACGTCTGGCCGAATTTTGTTCCCTACTCCCATTATATAATCAGTGACATGTAACTGGATTGTGTTCCCTACTCCCATTACATAATCAGTGATGTCAGGCCGGATTGTGTTCCCTACTCCCATTATGTAATCAGTAACGTGTGGCCGGATTGTGTTCCCTACTCCCATTATATAATCAGTGACGTTAGGCTGGATTGTGTTCCCTACTCCCATTATATAATCAGTGACGTGTGGCCGGATTGTGTTCCCTACTCCCAATATATAATCAGTGACGTGTGGCCGGATTGTGTTCCCTACTCCCATTATATAATCAGTGATGTGTGGCCGGATTGTGTTCCCTACTCCCATTATATAATCAGTGATGTGTGGCGGGATTGTGTTCCCTACTCCCATTATATAATCCGTGACGTGTGACCGGAATGTGTTCCATACTCCCATTATATAATCAGTGATGTGTGGCCGGATTGTGTTTCCTACTCCCATTATATAATCAGTGATGTGTGGCGGGATTGTGTTCCCTACTCCCATTATATAATCCGTGACGTGTGACCGGAATGTGTTCCATACTCCCATTATATAATCAGTGATGTGTGGCCGGATTGTGTTCCCTACTCCCATTATATAATCAATGAAGTGTGGCCGGTTTGTGTTCCCTACTCCCATTATATAATCAGTGACGTGTGATCGGATTGTGTTCCATACTCCCATTATATAATCAGTGTCGTTAGGCTGGATTGTGTTCCCTACTCCCATTCTATAATCAGTGACGTGTGGCCGGATTGTGTTCCCTACTACCATTATATAATCAGTGTCGTTAGGCTGGATTGTGTTCCCTACTCCCATTCTATAATCAGTGATGTGTGGCCGGTTTGTGTCCCCTACTCCCATTATATAATCAGTGAAGTGTCGCCGAATTGTGTTCCCTACTCCCATTATATAATCAGTGACGTGTGGCCGGATTGTGTTCCCTACTACCATTATATAATCAGTGTCGTTAGGCTGGATTGTGTTCCCTACTCCCATTCTATAATCAGTGATGTGTGGCCGGTTTGTGTCCCCTACTCCCATTATATAATCAGTGACATTAGGCTGGATTGTGTTCCCTACTCCCATTATATAATCAGTGACATGTGACTGGATTGTGTTCCGTACTCCCATTATATAATCAGTGACGCGTGGACGGATTGTGTTCCCTACTCCCATTATATAATCAGTGACGCGTGACCGGATTGTGTTCCCTACTCCCATTATATAATCAGTGACGTGTGGCCGGATTGTGTTCCCTACTCCCATTACATAATCAGTGACGTGTGGCCGGATTGTGTTCCCTACTCCCATTACATAATCAGTGACGTGTGGCCGGATTGTGTTCCCTACTCCCATTATATAATCAGTGACGCGTGACCGGATTGTGTTCCCTACTCCCATTATAGAATCAGTGACGTGTGGCCGGATTGTGTCCGTACTTCCATTATATAATTAGTGACATGTGGCCGGATTGTGTTCCCTACTCCCATTATATAAACTGTGACGTGTGACCGGATTGTGTTCCCTACTCCCATTATATAATCAGTGACGTGTGGCCGGATTGTGTTCCCTACTCCCATTATATATTCAGTGACGTGTGGCCGGATTGTGTTCCCTACTCCCATTATATAATCAGTGACGTGTGGCAAGATAGTGTTCCCTACTCCGATTATATAATCAGTGACGTTAGGCTGGATTGTGTTCCCTACTCCCATTATATAATCAGTGACGTGTGACAGGATTGTGTTCCCTACTCCCATTATATAATCAGTGACGTTAGGCCATTTTGTGTTCCCTACTACCATTATATAATCAGTGACATGTAACTGGATTGTGTTCCCTACTCCCATTATATAATCAGTGACGTGTGGCCGGATTGTGTTCCCTGCTCCCATTATATAATCAGTGACGTGTGGACGGATTGTGTTCCCTACTCCCATTATATAATCTGTGACATGTGACTGGATTGTGTTCCCTACTCCCATTACATAATCAGTGACGTCAGGCCGGATTGTTTTCCCTACTCCCATTATATAATCAGTGATGTGTGGCCGGTTTGTGTTCCCTACTCCCATTATATAATCAGTGACGTTAGGCTGGATTGTGTTCCATACTCCAATTATATAATCAGTGACGTGTGGCGGGATAGTGTTCCCTACTCCCATTATATAATCAGTGACGTGTGGCCGGATTGTGTTCCCTACTCCCATTATATAATCAGTGACATGTGGCGGGACTTTGTTCCCTACTCCCAGTATATAATCAGTGAAGTATGGCCGGATTATGTTCCCTCTCCCATTATATAATCAGTGACGTGTGGCCGGATTGTGTTCCCTACTCCCATTATATAATCAGTGACGTGTGACCGGATTGTGTTCCCTACTCCCATTATATAATCAGTGACGTGTGACCGGATTGTGTTCCTTACTCCCATTATATAATCAGTGACGTGTGGCCGGATTGTGTTCCCTACTCCCATTATATAATCAGTGAAGTGTGGCCGGTTTGTGTTCCCTACTCCCCTTATATAATCAGTGACGTGTGGCCGGATTGTGTTCCCTACTACCATTATATAATCAGTGTCGTTAGGCTGGATTGTGTTCCCTACTCCCATTCTATAATCAGTGACGTGTGGCCGGATTGTGTTCCCTACTCCCATTATATAATCAGTGACGTGTGGCCGGATTGTGTTCCCTACTCCCATTATATAATCAGTGACATGTGGCGGGACTTTGTTCCCTACTCCCAGTATATAATCAGTGAAGTATGGCCGGATTGTGTTCCCTACTCCCATTATATAATCAGTGACGTGTGGCCGGATTGTGTTCCCTACTCCCATTATATAATCAGAGACGTTAGGCTGGATTGTGTTCCCTACTCCCATTATATAATCAGTGAAGTGTGGCCGGTTTGTGTTCCCTACTCCCCTTATATAATCAGTGACGTGTGACCGGATTGTGTTCCCTACTCCCATTCTATAATCAGTGACTTGTGGCCGGATTGTATTCCCTACACCCATTATATAATCAGTGACGTGTGACCGGATTGTGTTCCCTACTCCCATTATATAATCAGTGACGTGTGGCCGAATTTTGTTCCCTACTCCCATTATATAATCAGTGACATGTAACTGGATTGTGTTCCCTACTCCCATTACATAATCAGTGATGTCAGGCCGGATTGTGTTCCCTACTCCCATTATGTAATCAGTAACGTGTGGCCGGATTGTGTTCCCTACTCCCATTATATAATCAGTGACGTTAGGCTGGATTGTGTTCCCTACTCCCATTATATAATCAGTGACGTGTGGCCGGATTGTGTTCCCTACTCCCATTATATAATCAGTGACGTGTGGCCGGATTGTGTTCCCTACTCCCATTATATAATCAGTGACGTGTGGCCGGATTGCGTTCCCTACTCCCATTATATAATCAGTGAAGTATGGCCGGATTGTGTTCTCTACTCCCATTATATAATCAGTGACGTGTGGCCGGATTGTGTTCCCTACTCCCATTATATAATCAGTGACGTGTGACCGGATTGTGTTCCCTACTCCCATTATATAATCAGTGACGTGTGACCGGATTGTGTTCCCTACTCCCATTCTATAATCAGTGACTTGTGGCCGGATTGTATTCCCTACACCCATTATATAATCAGTGACGTGTGACCGGATTGTGTTCCCTACTCCCATTATATAATCAGTGACGTCTGGCCGAATTTTGTTCCCTACTCCCATTATATAATCAGTGACATGTAACTGGATTGTGTTCCCTACTCCCATTATATAATCAGTGATGTCAGGCCGGATTGTGTTCCCTACTCCCATTATGTAATAAGTAACGTGTGGCCGGATTGTGTTCCCTACTCCCATTATATAATCAGTGACGTTAGGCTGGATTGTGTTCCCTACTCCCATTATATAATCAGTGACATGTAACTGGATTGTGTTCCCTACTCCCATTATATAATCAGTGACGTGTGGCCGGATTGTGTTCCCTGCTCCCATTATATAATCAGTGACGTGGGACCGGATTGTGTTCCCTACTCCCATTATATAATCAGTGACGTGAGGCCGGATTGTGTTCCCTACTCCCATTATATAATCAGTGACGTGTGGCCGAATTGTGTTCCCTACTACCATTATATAATCAGTGACGTGTGGACGGATTGTGTTCCCTACTCCCATTATATAATCAGTGACATGTGACTGGATTGTGTTCCCTACTCCCATTACATAATCAGTGACGTCAGGCCGGATTGTTTTCCCTACTCCCATTATATAATCAGTGATGTGTGGCCGGTTTGTGTTCCCTACTCCCATTATATAATCAGTGACGTTAGGCTGGATTGTGTTCCATACTCCAATTATATAATCAGTGACGTGTGGCGGGATTGTGTTCCCTACTCCTATTATATAATCAGTGACGTGTGGCCGGATTGTGTTCCCTACTCCCATTATATAATCAGTGACGTGTGATTGGATTGTGTTCCCTACTCCCATTACATAATCAGTGACGTCAGGCCGGATTGTTTTCCCTACTCCCATTATATAATCAGTGACGTTAGGCTGGATTGTGTTCCATACTCCAATTATATAATCAGTGACATGTGGCGGGACTTTGTTCCCTACTCCCAGTATATAATCAGTGAAGTATGGCCGGATTATGTTCCCTCTCCCATTATATAATCAGTGACGTGTGGCCGGATTGTGTTCCCTACTCCCATTATATAATCAGTGACGTGTGACCGGATTGTGTTCCCTACTCCCATTATATAATCAGTGCCGTGTGACCGGATTGTGTTCCTTACTCCCATTCTATAATCAGTGACTTGTGGCCGGATTGTATTCCCTACACCCATTATATAATCAGTGACGTGTGACCGGATTGTGTTCCCTACTCCCATTATATAATCAGTGACGTGTGGCCGAATTTTGTTCCCTACTCCCATTATATAATCAGTGATGTGTGGCCGGTTTGTGTTCCCTACTCCCATTATATAATCAGTGACGTGTGACCGGATTGTGTTCCCTACTCCCATTATATAATCAGTGACGTTAGGCTGGATTGTGTTCCATACTCCAATTATATAATCAGTGACGTGTGGCGGGATTGTGTTCCCTACTCCCATTATATAATCAGTGACGTGTGGCCGGATTGTGTTCCCTACTCCCATTATATAATCAGTGACATGTGGCGGGACTTTGTTCCCAACTCCCAGTATATAATCAGTGAAGTATGGCCGGATTATGTTCCCTCTCCCATTATATAATCAGTGACGTGTGGCCGGATTGTGTTCCCTACTCCCATTATATAATCAGTGACGTGTGACCGGATTGTGTTCCCTACTCCCATTATATAATCAGTGACGTGTGACCGGATTGTGTTCCTTACTCCCATTCTATAATCAGTGACTTGTGGCCGGATTGTATTCCCTACACCCATTATATAATCAGTGACGTGTGACCGGATTGTGTTCCCTACTCCCATTACATAATCAGTGACGTGTGGCCGAATTTTGTTCCCTACTCCCATTATATAATCAGTGACGTGTGGCCGGTTTGTGTTCCCTACTCCCATTACATAATCAGTGACATGTGGCCGGATTGTATTCCCTACTCCCATTTTATAATCAGTGACGTGTGACCGGATTGTGTTCCCTACTCCCATTATATAATCAGTGACGTGTGGCCGGATTGTATTCCCTACTCTCATTATATAATCAGAGAAGTGTGGCCGGTTTGTGTTCCCTACTCCCATTATATAATCAGTGACGTGTAACAGGATTGAATTCCCTACTCCCATTATATTATCAGTGACGTGTGACCGGATTGTGTTCCCTACTCCCATTATATAATCAGTGACGTGTGGCAAGATTGTGTTCCCTACTCCCATTATATAATCAGAGACATGTGACCGGATTGTGTTCCCTACTCCCATTATATAATCAGTGACGTGTGGCCGGATTGTGTTCCCTACTCCCATTATATAATCAGTGACGTGTGGCCGGATTGTGTTCCCTACTCCCATTATATAATCAGTGACGTGTGGCCGGATTGCGTTCCCTACTCCCATTATATAATCAGTGAAGTATGGCCGGATTGTGTTCTCTACTCCCATTATATAATCAGTGACGTGTGGCCGGATTGTGTTCCCTACTCCCATTATATAATCAGTGACGTGTGACCGGATTGTGTTCCCTACTCCCATTATATAATCAGTGACGTGTGACCGGATTGTGTTCCCTACTCCCATTCTATAATCAGTGACTTGTGGCCGGATTGTATTCCCTACACCCATTATATAATCAGTGACGTGTGACCGGATTGTGTTCCCTACTCCCATTATATAATCAGTGACGTCTGGCCGAATTTTGTTCCCTACTCCCATTATATAATCAGTGACATGTAACTGGATTGTGTTCCCTACTCCCATTATATAATCAGTGATGTCAGGCCGGATTGTGTTCCCTACTCCCATTATGTAATAAGTAACGTGTGGCCGGATTGTGTTCCCTACTCCCATTATATAATCAGTGACGTTAGGCTGGATTGTGTTCCCTACTCCCATTATATAATCAGTGACATGTAACTGGATTGTGTTCCCTACTCCCATTATATAATCAGTGACGTGTGGCCGGATTGTGTTCCCTGCTCCCATTATATAATCAGTGACGTGGGACCGGATTGTGTTCCCTACTCCCATTATATAATCAGTGACGTGAGGCCGGATTGTGTTCCCTACTCCCATTATATAATCAGTGACGTGTGGCCGAATTGTGTTCCCTACTACCATTATATAATCAGTGACGTGTGGACGGATTGTGTTCCCTACTCCCATTATATAATCAGTGACATGTGACTGGATTGTGTTCCCTACTCCCATTACATAATCAGTGACGTCAGGCCGGATTGTTTTCCCTACTCCCATTATATAATCAGTGATGTGTGGCCGGTTTGTGTTCCCTACTCCCATTATATAATCAGTGACGTTAGGCTGGATTGTGTTCCATACTCCAATTATATAATCAGTGACGTGTGGCGGGATTGTGTTCCCTACTCCTATTATATAATCAGTGACGTGTGGCCGGATTGTGTTCCCTACTCCCATTATATAATCAGTGACGTGTGATTGGATTGTGTTCCCTACTCCCATTACATAATCAGTGACGTCAGGCCGGATTGTTTTCCCTACTCCCATTATATAATCAGTGACGTTAGGCTGGATTGTGTTCCATACTCCAATTATATAATCAGTGACATGTGGCGGGACTTTGTTCCCTACTCCCAGTATATAATCAGTGAAGTATGGCCGGATTATGTTCCCTCTCCCATTATATAATCAGTGACGTGTGGCCGGATTGTGTTCCCTACTCCCATTATATAATCAGTGACGTGTGACCGGATTGTGTTCCCTACTCCCATTATATAATCAGTGCCGTGTGACCGGATTGTGTTCCTTACTCCCATTCTATAATCAGTGACTTGTGGCCGGATTGTATTCCCTACACCCATTATATAATCAGTGACGTGTGACCGGATTGTGTTCCCTACTCCCATTATATAATCAGTGACGTGTGGCCGAATTTTGTTCCCTACTCCCATTATATAATCAGTGATGTGTGGCCGGTTTGTGTTCCCTACTCCCATTATATAATCAGTGACGTGTGACCGGATTGTGTTCCCTACTCCCATTATATAATCAGTGACGTTAGGCTGGATTGTGTTCCATACTCCAATTATATAATCAGTGACGTGTGGCGGGATTGTGTTCCCTACTCCCATTATATAATCAGTGACGTGTGGCCGGATTGTGTTCCCTACTCCCATTATATAATCAGTGACATGTGGCGGGACTTTGTTCCCAACTCCCAGTATATAATCAGTGAAGTATGGCCGGATTATGTTCCCTCTCCCATTATATAATCAGTGACGTGTGGCCGGATTGTGTTCCCTACTCCCATTATATAATCAGTGACGTGTGACCGGATTGTGTTCCCTACTCCCATTATATAATCAGTGACGTGTGACCGGATTGTGTTCCTTACTCCCATTCTATAATCAGTGACTTGTGGCCGGATTGTATTCCCTACACCCATTATATAATCAGTGACGTGTGACCGGATTGTGTTCCCTACTCCCATTACATAATCAGTGACGTGTGGCCGAATTTTGTTCCCTACTCCCATTATATAATCAGTGACGTGTGGCCGGTTTGTGTTCCCTACTCCCATTACATAATCAGTGACATGTGGCCGGATTGTATTCCCTACTCCCATTTTATAATCAGTGACGTGTGACCGGATTGTGTTCCCTACTCCCATTATATAATCAGTGACGTGTGGCCGGATTGTATTCCCTACTCTCATTATATAATCAGAGAAGTGTGGCCGGTTTGTGTTCCCTACTCCCATTATATAATCAGTGACGTGTAACAGGATTGAGTTCCCTACTCCCATTATATTATCAGTGACGTGTGACCGGATTGTGTTCCCTACTCCCATTATATAATCAGTGACGTGTGGCAAGATTGTGTTCCCTACTCCCATTATATAATCAGAGACATGTGACCGGATTGTGTTCCCTACTCCCATTATATAATCAGTGACGTGTGGCAAGATTGTGTTCCCTACTCCCATTATATAATCAGAGACATGTGACCGGATTGTGTTCCCTACTCCCATTATATAATCAGTGACGTGTGGCCGGATTGTGTTCCCTACTCCCATTATATAATCAGTGACGTGTGGCCGAATTGTGTTCCCTACTACCATTATATAATCAGTGACGTGTGGACGGATTGTGTTCCCTACTCCCATTATATAATCAGTGACATGTGACTGGATTGTGTTCCCTACTCCCATTACATAATCAGTGACGTCAGGCCGGATTGTTTTCCCTACTCCCATTATATAATCAGTGATGTGTGGCCGGTTTGTGTTCCCTACTCCCATTATATAATCAGTGACGTTAGGCTGGATTGTGTTCCATACTCCAATTATATAATCAGTGACGTGTGGCGGGATTGTGTTCCCTACTCCTATTATATAATCAGTGACGTGTGGCCGGATTGTGTTCCCTACTCCCATTATATAATCAGTGACATGTGGCAGGACTTTGTTCCCTACTCCCAGTATATAATCAGTGAAGTATGGCCGGATTATGTTCCCTCTCCCATTATATAATCAGTGACGTGTGGCCGGATTGTGTTCCCTACTCCCATTATATAATAATTGACGTGTGACCGGATTGTGTTCCCTACTCCCATTATATAATCAGTGCCGTGTGACCGGATTGTGTTCCTTACTCCCATTCTATAATCAGTGACTTGTGGCCGGATTGTATTCCCTACACCCATTATATAATCAGTGACGTGTGACCGGATTGTGTTCCCTACTCCCATTATATAATCAGTGACGTGTGGCCGACTTTTGTTCCCTACTCCCATTATATAATCAGTGATGTGTGGCCGGTTTGTGTTCGCTACTCCCATTATATAATCAGTGACGTTAGGCTGGATTGTGTTCCATACTCCAATTATATAATCAGTGACGTGTGGCGGGATTGTGTTCCCTACTCCCATTATATAATCAGTGACGTGTGGCCGGATTGTGTTCCCTACTCCCATTATATAATCAGTGACATGTGGCGGGACTTTGTTCCCTACTCCCAGTATATAATCAGTGAAGTATGGCCGGATTATGTTCCCTCTCCCATTATATAATCAGTGACGTGTGGCCGGATTGTGTTCCCTACTCCCATTATGTAATCAGTGACGTGTGACCGGATTGTGTTCCCTACTCCCATTATATAATCAGTGACGTGTGGCCGAATTTTGTTCCCTACTCCCATTATATAATCAGTGACGTTAGGCCATTTTGTGTTCCCTACTACCATTATATAATCAGTGACATGTAACTGGATTGTGTTCCCTACTCCCATTATATAATCAGTGACGTGTGGCCGGATTGTGTTCCCTGCTCCCATTATATAATCAGTGACGTGGGACCGGATTGTGTTCCCTACTCCCATTATATAATCAGTGACGTGTGGCCGGATTGTGTTCCCTACTCCCATTATATAATCAGTGACGTGTGGCCGAATTGTGTTCCCTACTACCATTATATAATTAGTGACGTGTGGACGGATTGTGTTCCCTACTCCCATTATATAATCAGTGACATGTGACTGGATTGTGTTCCCTACTCCCATTACATAATCAGTGACGTCAGGCCGGATTGTTTTCCCTACTCCCATTATATAATCAGTGACGTTAGGCTGGATTGTGTTCCATACTCCAATTATATAATCAGTGACATGTGGCGGGACTTTGTTCCCTACTCCCAGTATATAATCAGTGAAGTATGGCCGGATTATGTTCCCTCTCCCATTATATAATCAGTGACGTGTGGCCGGATTGTGTTCCCTACTCCCATTATATAATCAGTGACGTGTGACCGGATTGTGTTCCCTACTCCCATTATATAATCAGTGCCGTGTGACCGGATTGTGTTCCTTACTCCCATTCTATAATCAGTGACTTGTGGCCGGATTGTATTCCCTACACCCATTATATAATCAGTGACGTGTGACCGGATTGTGTTCCCTACTCCCATTATATAATCAGTGACGTGTGGCCGAATTTTGTTCCCTACTCCCATTATATAATCAGTGATGTGTGGCCGGTTTGTGTTCCCTACTCCCATTATATAATCAGTGACGTGTGACCGGATTGTGTTCCCTACTCCCATTATATAATCAGTGACGTTAGGCTGGATTGTGTTCCATACTCCAATTATATAATCAGTGACGTGTGGCGGGATTGTGTTCCCTACTCCCATTATATAATCAGTGACGTGTGGCCGGATTGTGTTCCCTACTCCCATTATATAATCAGTGACATGTGGCGGGACTTTGTTCCCTACTCCCAGTATATAATCAGTGAAGTATGGCCGGATTATGTTCCCTCTCCCATTATATAATCAGTGACGTGTGGCCGGATTGTGTTCCCTACTCCCATTATATAATCAGTAACGTGTGACCGGATTGTGTTCCCTACTCCCATTATATAATCAGTGACGTGTGACCGGATTGTGTTCCTTACTCCCATTCTATAATCAGTGACTTGTGGCCGGATTGTATTCCCTACACCCATTATATAATCAGTGACGTGTGACCGGATTGTGTTCCCTACTCCCATTACATAATCAGTGACGTGTGGCCGAATTTTGTTCCCTACTCCCATTATATAATCAGTGACGTGTGGCCGGTTTGTGTTCCCTACTCCCATTACATAATCAGTGACCTGTGGCCGGATTGTATTCCCTACTCCCATTTTATAATCAGTGACGTGTGACCGGATTGTGTTCCCTACTCCCATTATATAATCAGTGACGTGTGGCCGGATTGTATTCCCTACTCTCATTATATAATCAGAGAAGTGTGGCCGGTTTGTGTTCCCTACTCCCATTATATAATCAGTGACGTGTAACAGGATTGAGTTCCCTACTCCCATTATATTATCAGTGACGTGTGACCGGATTGTGTTCCCTACTCCCATTATATAATCAGTGACGTGTGGCAAGATTGTGTTCCCTACTCCCATTATATAATCAGAGACATGTGACCGGATTGTGTTCCCTACTCCCATTATATAATCAGTGACGTGTGGCAAGATTGTGTTCCCTACTCCCATTATATAATCAGAGACATGTGACCGGATTGTGTTCCCTACTCCCATTATATAATCAGTGACGTGTGGCAAGATTGTGTTCCCTACTCCCATTATATAATCAGAGACGTGTGGTCGGATTGTGTTCCCTACTCCCATTATATAATCAGTGAAGTTAGGCCGGATTGTGTTCCCGACTCACATTATATAATCAGTGACGTTAGGCTGGATTGTGTTCCCTACTCCCATTATATAATCAGTGACGTGTGGCCGGATTGTGTTCCCTACTCCCATTATATAATCAGTGACGTGTGGCCGGATTGTGTTCCCTACTCCCATTATATAATCAGTGACGTGTGGCCGGATTGCGTTCCCTACTCCCATTATATAATCAGTGAAGTATGGCCGGATTGTGTTCTCTACTCCCATTATATAATCAGTGACGTGTGGCCGGATTGTGTTCCCTACTCCCATTATATAATCAGTGACGTGTGACCGGATTGTGTTCCCTACTCCCATTATATAATCAGTGACGTGTGACCGGATTGTGTTCCCTACTCCCATTCTATAATCAGTGACTTGTGGCCGGATTGTATTCCCTACACCCATTATATAATCAGTGACGTGTGACCGGATTGTGTTCCCTACTCCCATTATATAATCAGTGACGTCTGGCCGAATTTTGTTCCCTACTCCCATTATATAATCAGTGACATGTAACTGGATTGTGTTCCCTACTCCCATTACATAATCAGTGATGTCAGGCCGGATTGTGTTCCCTACTCCCATTATGTAATCAGTAACGTGTGGCCGGATTGTGTTCCCTACTCCCATTATATAATCAGTGACGTTAGGCTGGATTGTGTTCCCTACTCCCATTATATAATCAGTGACATGTAACTGGATTGTGTTCCCTACTCCCATTATATAATCAGTGACGTGTGGCCGGATTGTGTTCCCTGCTCCCATTATATAATCAGTGACGTGGGACCGGATTGTGTTCCCTACTCCCATTATATAATCAGTGACGTGTGGCCGGATTGTGTTCCCTACTCCCATTATATAATCAGTGACGTGTGGCCGAATTGTGTTCCCTACTACCATTATATAATCAGTGACGTGTGGACGGATTGTGTTCCCTACTCCCATTATATAATCAGTGACATGTGACTGGATTGTGTTCCCTACTCCCATTACATAATCAGTGACGTCAGGCCGGATTGTTTTCCCTACTCCCATTATATAATCAGTGATGTGTGGCCGGTTTGTGTTCCCTACTCCCATTATATAATCAGTGACGTTAGGCTGGATTGTGTTCCATACTCCAATTATATAATCAGTGACGTGTGGCGGGATTGTGTTCCCTACTCCTATTATATAATCAGTGACGTGTGGCCGGATTGTGTTCCCTACTCCCATTATATAATCAGTGACATGTGGCAGGACTTTGTTCCCTACTCCCAGTATATAATCAGTGAAGTATGGCCGGATTATGTTCCCTCTCCCATTATATAATCAGTGACGTGTGGCCGGATTGTGTTCCCTACTCCCATTATATAATCAGTGACGTGTGACCGGATTGTGTTCCCTACTCCCATTATATAATCAGTGCCGTGTGACCGGATTGTGTTCCTTACTCCCATTCTATAATCAGTGACTTGTGGCCGGATTGTATTCCCTACACCCATTATATAATCAGTGACGTGTGACCGGATTGTGTTCCCTACTCCCATTATATAATCAGTGACGTGTGGCCGAATTTTGTTCCCTACTCCCATTATATAATCAGTGATGTGTGGCCGGTTTGTGTTCGCTATTCCCATTATATAATCAGTGACGTTAGGCTGGATTGTGTTCCATACTCCAATTATATAATCAGTGACGTGTGGCGGGATTGTGTTCCCTACTCCCATTATATAATCAGTGACGTGTGGCCGGATTGTGTTCCCTACTCCCATTATATAATCAGTGACATGTGGCGGGACTTTGTTCCCTACTCCCAGTATATAATCAGTGAAGTATGGCCGGATTATGTTCCCTCTCCCATTATATAATCAGTGACGTGTGGCCGGATTGTGTTCCCTACTCCCATTATGTAATCAGTGACGTGTGACCGGATTGTGTTCCCTACTCCCATTATATAATCAGTGACGTGTGGCCGAATTTTGTTCCCTACTCCCATTATATAATCAGTGACGTTAGGCCATTTTGTGTTCCCTACTACCATTATATAATCAGTGACATGTAACTGGATTGTGTTCCCTACTCCCATTATATAATCAGTGACGTGTGGCCGGATTGTGTTCCCTGCTCCCATTATATAATCAGTGACGTGGGACCGGATTGTGTTCCCTACTCCCATTATATAATCAGTGACGTGTGGCCGGATTGTGTTCCCTACTCCCATTATATAATCAGTGACGTGTGGCCGAATTGTGTTCCCTACTACCATTATATAATTAGTGACGTGTGGACGGATTGTGTTCCCTACTCCCATTATATAATCAGTGACATGTGACTGGATTGTGTTCCCTACTCCCATTACATAATCAGTGACGTCAGGCCGGATTGTTTTCCCTACTCCCATTATATAATCAGTGACGTTAGGCTGGATTGTGTTCCATACTCCAATTATATAATCAGTGACATGTGGCGGGACTTTGTTCCCTACTCCCAGTATATAATCAGTGAAGTATGGCCGGATTATGTTCCCTCTCCCATTATATAATCAGTGACGTGTGGCCGGATTGTGTTCCCTACTCCCATTATATAATCAGTGACGTGTGACCGGATTGTGTTCCCTACTCCCATTATATAATCAGTGCCGTGTGACCGGATTGTGTTCCTTACTCCCATTCTATAATCAGTGACTTGTGGCCGGATTGTATTCCCTACACCCATTATATAATCAGTGACGTGTGACCGGATTGTGTTCCCTACTCCCATTATATAATCAGTGACGTGTGGCCGAATTTTGTTCCCTACTCCCATTATATAATCAGTGATGTGTGGCCGGTTTGTGTTCCCTACTCCCATTATATAATCAGTGACATGTGACTGGATTGTGTTCCCTACTCCCATTACATAATCAGTGACGTCAGGCCGGATTGTTTTCCCTACTCCCATTATATAATCAGTGACGTTAGGCTGGATTGTGTTCCATACTCCAATTATATAATCAGTGACATGTGGCGGGACTTTGTTCCCTACTCCCAGTATATAATCAGTGAAGTATGGCCGGATTATGTTCCCTCTCCCATTATATAATCAGTGACGTGTGGCCGGATTGTGTTCCCTACTCCCATTATATAATCAGTGACGTGTGACCGGATTGTGTTCCCTACTCCCATTATATAATCAGTGCCGTGTGACCGGATTGTGTTCCTTACTCCCATTCTATAATCAGTGACTTGTGGCCGGATTGTATTCCCTACACCCATTATATAATCAGTGACGTGTGACCGGATTGTGTTCCCTACTCCCATTATATAATCAGTGACGTGTGGCCGAATTTTGTTCCCTACTCCCATTATATAATCAGTGATGTGTGGCCGGTTTGTGTTCCCTACTCCCATTATATAATCAGTGACGTGTGACCGGATTGTGTTCCCTACTCCCACTATATAATCAGTGACGTTAGGCTGGATTGTGTTCCATACTCCAATTATATAATCAGTGACGTGTGGCGGGATTGTGTTCCCTACTCCCATTATATAATCAGTGACGTGTGGCCGGATTGTGTTCCCTACTCCCATTATATAATCAGTGACATGTGGCGGGACTTTGTTCCCTACTCCCAGTATATAATCAGTGAAGTATGGCCGGATTATGTTCCCTCTCCCATTATATAATCAGTGACGTGTGGCCGGATTGTGTTCCCTACTCCCATTATATAATCAGTAACGTGTGACCGGATTGTGTTCCCTACTCCCATTATATAATCAGTGACGTGTGACCGGATTGTGTTCCTTACTCCCATTCTATAATCAGTGACTTGTGGCCGGATTGTATTCCCTACACCCATTATATAATCAGTGACGTGTGACCGGATTGTGTTCCCTACTCCCATTACATAATCAGTGACGTGTGGCCGAATTTTGTTCCCTACTCCCATTATATAATCAGTGACGTGTGGCCGGTTTGTGTTCCCTACTCCCATTACATAATCAGTGACCTGTGGCCGGATTGTATTCCCTACTCCCATTTTATAATCAGTGACGTGTGACCGGATTGTGTTCCCTACTCCCATTATATAATCAGTGACGTGTGGCCGGATTGTATTCCCTACTCTCATTATATAATCAGAGAAGTGTGGCCGGTTTGTGTTCCCTACTCCCATTATATAATCAGTGACGTGTAACAGGATTGAGTTCCCTACTCCCATTATATTATCAGTGACGTGTGACCGGATTGTGTTCCCTACTCCCATTATATAATCAGTGACGTGTGGCAAGATTGTGTTCCCTACTCCCATTATATAATCAGAGACATGTGACCGGATTGTGTTCCCTACTCCCATTATATAATCAGTGACGTGTGGCAAGATTGTGTTCCCTACTCCCATTATATAATCAGAGACATGTGACCGGATTGTGTTCCCTACTCCCATTATATAATCAGTGACGTGTGGCAAGATTGTGTTCCCTACTCCCATTATATAATCAGAGACGTGTGGTCGGATTGTGTTCCCTACTCCCATTATATAATCAGTGAAGTTAGGCCGGATTGTGTTCCCGACTCACATTATATAATCAGTGACGTTAGGCTGGATTGTGTTCCCTACTCCCATTATATAATCAGTGACGTGTGGCCGGATTGTGTTCCCTACTCCCATTATATAATCAGTGACGTGTGGCCGGATTGTGTTCCCTACTCCCATTATATAATCAGTGACGTGTGGCCGGATTGCGTTCCCTACTCCCATTATATAATCAGTGAAGTATGGCCGGATTGTGTTCTCTACTCCCATTATATAATCAGTGACGTGTGGCCGGATTGTGTTCCCTACTCCCATTATATAATCAGTGACGTGTGACCGGATTGTGTTCCCTACTCCCATTATATAATCAGTGACGTGTGACCGGATTGTGTTCCCTACTCCCATTCTATAATCAGTGACTTGTGGCCGGATTGTATTCCCTACACCCATTATATAATCAGTGACGTGTGACCGGATTGTGTTCCCTACTCCCATTATATAATCAGTGACGTCTGGCCGAATTTTGTTCCCTACTCCCATTATATAATCAGTGACATGTAACTGGATTGTGTTCCCTACTCCCATTACATAATCAGTGATGTCAGGCCGGATTGTGTTCCCTACTCCCATTATGTAATCAGTAACGTGTGGCCGGATTGTGTTCCCTACTCCCATTATATAATCAGTGACGTTAGGCTGGATTGTGTTCCCTACTCCCATTATATAATCAGTGACATGTAACTGGATTGTGTTCCCTACTCCCATTATATAATCAGTGACGTGTGGCCGGATTGTGTTCCCTGCTCCCATTATATAATCAGTGACGTGGGACCGGATTGTGTTCCCTACTCCCATTATATAATCAGTGACGTGTGGCCGGATTGTGTTCCCTACTCCCATTATATAATCAGTGACGTGTGGCCGAATTGTGTTCCCTACTACCATTATATAATCAGTGACGTGTGGACGGATTGTGTTCCCTACTCCCATTATATAATCAGTGACGTTAGGCTGGATTGTGTTCCATACTCCAATTATATAATCAGTGACGTGTGGCGGGATTGTGTTCCCTACTCCTATTATATAATCAGTGACGTGTGGCCGGATTGTGTTCCCTACTCCCATTATATAATCAGTGACATGTGGCAGGACTTTGTTCCCTACTCCCAGTATATAATCAGTGAAGTATGGCCGGATTATGTTCCCTCTCCCATTATATAATCAGTGACGTGTGGCCGGATTGTGTTCCCTACTCCCATTATATAATCAGTGACGTGTGACCGGATTGTGTTCCCTACTCCCATTATATAATCAGTGCCGTGTGACCGGATTGTGTTCCTTACTCCCATTCTATAATCAGTGACTTGTGGCCGGATTGTATTCCCTACACCCATTATATAATCAGTGACGTGTGACCGGATTGTGTTCCCTACTCCCATTATATAATCAGTGACGTGTGGCCGAATTTTGTTCCCTACTCCCATTATATAATCAGTGATGTGTGGCCGGTTTGTGTTCGCTATTCCCATTATATAATCAGTGACGTTAGGCTGGATTGTGTTCCATACTCCAATTATATAATCAGTGACGTGTGGCGGGATTGTGTTCCCTACTCCCATTATATAATCAGTGACGTGTGGCCGGATTGTGTTCCCTACTCCCATTATATAATCAGTGACATGTGGCGGGACTTTGTTCCCTACTCCCAGTATATAATCAGTGAAGTATGGCCGGATTATGTTCCCTCTCCCATTATATAATCAGTGACGTGTGGCCGGATTGTGTTCCCTACTCCCATTATGTAATCAGTGACGTGTGACCGGATTGTGTTCCCTACTCCCATTATATAATCAGTGACGTGTGGCCGAATTTTGTTCCCTACTCCCATTATATAATCAGTGACGTTAGGCCATTTTGTGTTCCCTACTACCATTATATAATCAGTGACATGTAACTGGATTGTGTTCCCTACTCCCATTATATAATCAGTGACGTGTGGCCGGATTGTGTTCCCTGCTCCCATTATATAATCAGTGACGTGGGACCGGATTGTGTTCCCTACTCCCATTATATAATCAGTGACGTGTGGCCGGATTGTGTTCCCTACTCCCATTATATAATCAGTGACGTGTGGCCGAATTGTGTTCCCTACTACCATTATATAATTAGTGACGTGTGGACGGATTGTGTTCCCTACTCCCATTATATAATCAGTGACATGTGACTGGATTGTGTTCCCTACTCCCATTACATAATCAGTGACGTCAGGCCGGATTGTTTTCCCTACTCCCATTATATAATCAGTGACGTTAGGCTGGATTGTGTTCCATACTCCAATTATATAATCAGTGACATGTGGCGGGACTTTGTTCCCTACTCCCAGTATATAATCAGTGAAGTATGGCCGGATTATGTTCCCTCTCCCATTATATAATCAGTGACGTGTGGCCGGATTGTGTTCCCTACTCCCATTATATAATCAGTGACGTGTGACCGGATTGTGTTCCCTACTCCCATTATATAATCAGTGCCGTGTGACCGGATTGTGTTCCTTACTCCCATTCTATAATCAGTGACTTGTGGCCGGATTGTATTCCCTACACCCATTATATAATCAGTGACGTGTGACCGGATTGTGTTCCCTACTCCCATTATATAATCAGTGACGTGTGGCCGAATTTTGTTCCCTACTCCCATTATATAATCAGTGATGTGTGGCCGGTTTGTGTTCCCTACTCCCATTATATAATCAGTGACGTGTGACCGGATTGTGTTCCCTACTCCCATTATATAATCAGTGACGTTAGGCTGGATTGTGTTCCATACTCCAATTATATAATCAGTGACGTGTGGCGGGATTGTGTTCCCTACTCCCATTATATAATCAGTGACGTGTGGCCGGATTGTGTTCCCTACTCCCATTATATAATCAGTGACATGTGGCGGGACTTTGTTCCCTACTCCCAGTATATAATCAGTGAAGTATGGCCGGATTATGTTCCCTCTCCCATTATATAATCAGTGACGTGTGGCCGGATTGTGTTCCCTACTCCCATTATATAATCAGTGACGTGTGACCGGATTGTGTTCCCTACTCCCATTATATAATCAGTGACGTGTGACCGGATTGTGTTCCTTACTCCCATTCTATAATCAGTGACTTGTGGCCGGATTGTATTCCCTACACCCATTATATAATCAGTGACGTGTGACCGGATTGTGTTCCCTACTCCCATTACATAATCAGTGACGTGTGGCCGAATTTTGTTCCCTACTCCCATTATATAATCAGTGACGTGTGGCCGGTTTGTGTTCCCTACTCCCATTACATAATCAGTGACATGTGGCCGGATTGTATTCCCTACTCCCATTTTATAATCAGTGACGTGTGACCGGATTGTGTTCCCTACTCCCATTATATAATCAGTGACGTGTGGCCGGATTGTATTCCCTACTCTCATTATATAATCAGAGAAGTGTGGCCGGTTTGTGTTCCCTACTCCCATTATATAATCAGTGACGTGTAACAGGATTGAGTTCCCTACTCCCATTATATTATCAGTGACGTGTGACCGGATTGTGTTCCCTACTCCCATTATATAATCAGTGACGTGTGGCAAGATTGTGTTCCCTACTCCCATTATATAATCAGAGACATGTGACCGGATTGTGTTCCCTACTCCCATTATATAATCAGTGACGTGTGGCAAGATTGTGTTCCCTACTCCCATTATATAATCAGAGACATGTGACCGGATTGTGTTCCCTACTCCCATTATATAATCAGTGACGTGTGGCAAGATTGTGTTCCCTACTCCCATTATATAATCAGAGACGTGTGGTCGGATTGTGTTCCCTACTCCCATTATATAATCAGTGAAGTTAGGCCGGATTGTGTTCCCGACTCACATTATATAATCAGTGACGTTAGGCTGGATTGTGTTCCCTACTCCCATTATATAATCAGTGACGTGCGACCGGATTGTGTTCCCTACTCCCATTACATAATCTGTGATGTGTGACCCGATTGTGTTCCCTACTCCCATTATATAAACTGTGACGTGTGACCGGATTGTGTTCCCTACTCCCATTATATAATCAGTGACGTGTGGCCGGATTGTGTTCCCTACTCCCATTATATATTCAGTGACGTGTGGCCGGATTGTGTTCCCTACTCCCATTATATAATCAGTGACGTGTGGCAAGATAGTGTTCCCTACTCCGATTATATAATCAGTGACGTTAGGCTGGATTGTGTTCCCTACTCCCATTATATAATCAGTGACGTGTGACAGGATTGTGTTCCCTACTCCCATTATATAATCAGTGACGTTAGGCCATTTTGTGTTCCCTACTACCATTATATAATCAGTGACATGTAACTGGATTGTGTTCCCTACTCCCATTATATAATCAGTGAAGTATGGCCGGATTGTGTTCTCTACTCCCATTATATAATCAGTGACGTGTGGCCGGATTGTGTTCCCTACTCCCATTATATAATCAGTGACGTGTGACCGGATTGTGTTCCCTACTCCCATTATATAATCAGTGACGTGTGACCGGATTGTGTTCCCTACTCCCATTCTATAATCAGTGACTTGTGGCCGGATTGTATTCCCTACACCCATTATATAATCAGTGACGTGTGACCGGATTGTGTTCCCTACTCCCATTATATAATCAGTGACGTCTGGCCGAATTTTGTTCCCTACTCCCATTATATAATCAGTGACATGTAACTGGATTGTGTTCCCTACTCCCATTACATAATCAGTGATGTCAGGCCGGATTGTGTTCCCTACTCCCATTATGTAATCAGTAACGTGTGGCCGGATTGTGTTCCCTACTCCCATTATATAATCAGTGACGTTAGGCTGGATTGTGTTCCCTACTCCCATTATATAATCAGTGACATGTAACTGGATTGTGTTCCATACTCCCATTATATAATCAGTGACGTGTGGCCGGATTGTGTTCCCTGCTCCCATTATATAATCAGTGACGTGGGACCGGATTGTGTTCCCTACTCCCATTATATAATCAGTGACGTGTGGCCGGATTGTGTTCCCTACTCCCATTATATAATCAGTGACGTGTGGCCGAATTGTGTTCCCTACTACCATTATATAATCAGTGACGTGTGGACGGATTGTGTTCCCTACTCCCATTATATAATCAGTGACATGTGACTGGATTGTGTTCCCTACTCCCATTACATAATCAGTGACGTCAGGCCGGATTGTTTTCCCTACTCCCATTATATAATCAGTGATGTGTGGCCGGTTTGTGTTCCCTACTCCCATTATATAATCAGTGACGTTAGGCTGGATTGTGTTCCATACTCCAATTATATAATCAGTGACGTGTGGCGGGATTGTGTTCCCTACTCCTATTATATAATCAGTGACGTGTGGCCGGATTGTGTTCCCTACTCCCATTATATAATCAGTGACATGTGGCAGGACTTTGTTCCCTACTCCCAGTATATAATCAGTGAAGTATGGCCGGATTATGTTCCCTCTCCCATTATATAATCAGTGACGTGTGGCCGGATTGTGTTCCCTACTCCCATTATATAATCAGTGACGTGTGACCGGATTGTGTTCCCTACTCCCATTATATAATCAGTGCCGTGTGACCGGATTGTGTTCCTTACTCCCATTCTATAATCAGTGACTTGTGGCCGGATTGTATTCCCTACACCCATTATATAATCAGTGACGTGTGACCGGATTGTGTTCCCTACTCCCATTATATAATCAGTGACGTGTGGCCGAATTTTGTTCCCTACTCCCATTATATAATCAGTGATGTGTGGCCGGTTTGTGTTCGCTACTCCCATTATATAATCAGTGACGTTAGGCTGGATTGTGTTCCATACTCCAATTATATAATCAGTGACGTGTGGCGGGATTGTGTTCCCTACTCCCATTATATAATCAGTGACGTGTGGCCGGATTGTGTTCCCTACTCCCATTATATAATCAGTGACATGTGGCGGGACTTTGTTCCCTACTCCCAGTATATAATCAGTGAAGTATGGCCGGATTATGTTCCCTCTCCCATTATATAATCAGTGACGTGTGGCCGGATTGTGTTCCCTACTCCCATTATGTAATCAGTGACGTGTGACCGGATTGTGTTCCCTACTCCCATTATATAATCAGTGACGTGTGGCCGAATTTTGTTCCCTACTCCCATTATATAATCAGTGACGTTAGGCCATTTTGTGTTCCCTACTACCATTATATAATCAGTGACATGTAACTGGATTGTGTTCCCTACTCCCATTATATAATCAGTGACGTGTGGCCGGATTGTGTTCCCTGCTCCCATTATATAATCAGTGACGTGGGACCGGATTGTGTTCCCTACTCCCATTATATAATCAGTGACGTGTGGCCGGATTGTGTTCCCTACTCCCATTATATAATCAGTGACGTGTGGCCGAATTGTGTTCCCTACTACCATTATATAATTAGTGACGTGTGGACGGATTGTGTTCCCTACTCCCATTATATAATCAGTGACATGTGACTGGATTGTGTTCCCTACTCCCATTACATAATCAGTGACGTCAGGCCGGATTGTTTTCCCTACTCCCATTATATAATCAGTGACGTTAGGCTGGATTGTGTTCCATACTCCAATTATATAATCAGTGACATGTGGCGGGACTTTGTTCCCTACTCCCAGTATATAATCAGTGAAGTATGGCCGGATTATGTTCCCTCTCCCATTATATAATCAGTGACGTGTGGCCGGATTGTGTTCCCTACTCCCATTATATAATCAGTGACGTGTGACCGGATTGTGTTCCCTACTCCCATTATATAATCAGTGCCGTGTGACCGGATTGTGTTCCTTACTCCCATTCTATAATCAGTGACTTGTGGCCGGATTGTATTCCCTACACCCATTATATAATCAGTGACGTGTGACCGGATTGTGTTCCCTACTCCCATTATATAATCAGTGACGTGTGGCCGAATTTTGTTCCCTACTCCCATTATATAATCAGTGATGTATGGCCGGTTTGTGTTCCCTACTCCCATTATATAATCAGTGACGTGTGACCGGATTGTGTTCCCTACTCCCATTATATAATCAGTGACGTTAGGCTGGATTGTGTTCCATACTCCAATTATATAATCAGTGACGTGTGGCGGGATTGTGTTCCCTACTCCCATTATATAATCAGTGACGTGTGGCCGGATTGTGTTCCCTACTCCCATTATATAATCAGTGACATGTGGCGGGACTTTGTTCCCTACTCCCAGTATATAATCAGTGAAGTATGGCCGGATTATGTTCCCTCTCCCATTATATAATCAGTGACGTGTGGCCGGATTGTGTTCCCTACTCCCATTATATAATCAGTGACGTGTGACCGGATTGTGTTCCCTACTCCCATTATATAATCAGTGACGTGTGACCGGATTGTGTTCCTTACTCCCATTCTATAATCAGTGACTTGTGGCCGGATTGTATTCCCTACACCCATTATATAATCAGTGACGTGTGACCGGATTGTGTTCCCTACTCCCATTACATAATCAGTGACGTGTGGCCGAATTTTGTTCCCTACTCCCATTATATAATCAGTGACGTGTGGCCGGTTTGTGTTCCCTACTCCCATTACATAATCAGTGACCTGTGGCCGGATTGTATTCCCTACTCCCATTTTATAATCAGTGACGTGTGACCGGATTGTGTTCCCTACTCCCATTATATAATCAGTGACGTGTGGCCGGATTGTATTCCCTACTCTCATTATATAATCAGAGAAGTGTGGCCGGTTTGTGTTCCCTACTCCCATTATATAATCAGTGACGTGTAACAGGATTGAGTTCCCTACTCCCATTATATTATCAGTGACGTGTGACCGGATTGTGTTCCCTACTCCCATTATATAATCAGTGACGTGTGGCAAGATTGTGTTCCCTACTCCCATTATATAATCAGAGACATGTGACCGGATTGTGTTCCCTACTCCCATTATATAATCAGTGACGTGTGGCAAGATTGTGTTCCCTACTCCCATTATATAATCAGAGACATGTGACCGGATTGTGTTCCCTACTCCCATTATATAATCAGTGACGTGTGGCAAGATTGTGTTCCCTACTCCCATTATATAATCAGAGACGTGTGGTCGGATTGTGTTCCCTACTCCCATTATATAATCAGTGAAGTTAGGCCGGATTGTGTTCCCGACTCACATTATATAATCAGTGACGTTAGGCTGGATTGTGTTCCCTACTCCCATTATATAATCAGTGACGTGCGACGGGATTGTGTTCCCTACTCCCATTACATAATCTGTGATGTGTGACCCGATTGTGTTCCCTACTCCCATTATATAAACTGTGACGTGTGACCGGATTGTGTTCCCTACTCCCATTATATAATCAGTGACGTGTGGCCGGATTGTGTTCCCTACTCCCATTATATATTCAGTGACGTGTGGCCGGATTGTGTTCCCTACTCCCATTATATAATCAGTGACGTGTGGCAAGATAGTGTTCCCTACTCCGATTATATAATCAGTGACGTTAGGCTGGATTGTGTTCCCTACTCCCATTATATAATCAGTGACGTGTGACAGGATTGTGTTCCCTACTCCCATTATATAATCAGTGACGTTAGGCCATTTTGTGTTCCCTACTACCATTATATAATCAGTGACATGTAACTGGATTGTGTTCCCTACTCCCATTATATAATCAGTGACGTGTGGCCGGATTGTGTTCCCTACTCCCATTACATAATCAGTGACGTAAGGCCGGATTGTGTTCCCTACTCCCATTATATAATCAGTGACGTGTGGCCGGTTTGTGTTCCCTACTCCCATTACATAATCAGTGACCTGTGGCCGGATTGTATTCCCTACTCCCATTTTATAATCAGTGACGTGTGACCGGATTGTGTTCCCTACTCCCATTATATAATCAGTGACGTGTGGCCGGATTGTATTCCCTACTCTCATTATATAATCAGAGAAGTGTGGCCGGTTTGTGTTCCCTACTCCCATTATATAATCAGTGACGTGTAACAGGATTGAGTTCCCTACTCCCATTATATTATCAGTGACGTGTGACCGGATTGTGTTCCCTACTCCCATTATATAATCAGTGACGTGTGGCAAGATTGTGTTCCCTACTCCCATTATATAATCAGAGACATGTGACCGGATTGTGTTCCCTACTCCCATTATATAATCAGTGACGTGTGGCAAGATTGTGTTCCCTACTCCCATTATATAATCAGAGACATGTGACCGGATTGTGTTCCCTACTCCCATTATATAATCAGTGACGTGTGGCAAGATTGTGTTCCCTACTCCCATTATATAATCAGAGACGTGTGGTCGGATTGTGTTCCCTACTCCCATTATATAATCAGTGAAGTTAGGCCGGATTGTGTTCCCGACTCACATTATATAATCAGTGACGTTAGGCTGGATTGTGTTCCCTACTCCCATTATATAATCAGTGACGTGCGACCGGATTGTGTTCCCTACTCCCATTACATAATCTGTGATGTGTGACCCGATTGTGTTCCCTACTCCCATTATATAAACTGTGACGTGTGACCGGATTGTGTTCCCTACTCCCATTATATAATCAGTGACGTGTGGCCGGATTGTGTTCCCTACTCCCATTATATATTCAGTGACGTGTGGCCGGATTGTGTTCCCTACTCTCATTATATAATCAGTGACGTGTGGCAAGATAGTGTTCCCTACTCCGATTATAAAATCAGTGACGTTAGGCTGGATTGTGTTCCCTACTCCCATTATATAATCAGTGACGTGTGACAGGATTGTGTTCCCTACTCTCATTATATAATCAGTGACGTTAGGCCATTTTGTGTTCCCTACTACCATTATATAATCAGTGACATGTAACTGGATTGTGTTCCCTACTCCCATTATATAATCAGTGACGTGTGGCCGGATTGTGTTCCCTACTCCCATTACATAATCAGTGACGTAAGGCCGGATTGTGTTCCCTACTCCCAATATATAATCAGTGACGTTAGGCTGGATTGTGTTCCCTACTCCCATTATATAATCAGTGACGTATGGCCGGATTGTGTTCCCTACTCCCATTATATAATCAGTGACGTGTGGCGGGACTTTGTTCCCTACTCCCAGTATATAATCAGTGAAGTATGGCCGGATTATGTTCCCTCTCCCATTATATAATCAGTGACGTGTGGCCGGATTGTGTTCCCTACTCCCATTATGTAATCAGTGACGTGTGACCGGATTGTGTTCCCTACTCCCATTATATAATCAGTGACGTGTGGCCGAATTTTGTTCCCTACTCCCATTATATAATCAGTGACGTTAGGCCATTTTGTGTTCCCTACTACCATTATATAATCAGTGACATGTAACTGGATTGTGTTCCCTACTCCCATTATATAATCAGTGACGTGTGGCCGGATTGTGTTCCCTGCTCCCATTATATAATCAGTGACGTGGGACCGGATTGTGTTCCCTACTCCCATTATATAATCAGTGACGTGTGGCCGGATTGTGTTCCCTACTCCCATTATATAATCAGTGACGTGTGGCCGAATTGTGTTCCCTACTACCATTATATAATTAGTGACGTGTGGACGGATTGTGTTCCCTACTCCCATTATATAATCAGTGACATGTGACTGGATTGTGTTCCCTACTCCCATTACATAATCAGTGACGTCAGGCCGGATTGTTTTCCCTACTCCCATTATATAATCAGTGACGTTAGGCTGGATTGTGTTCCATACTCCAATTATATAATCAGTGACATGTGGCGGGACTTTGTTCCCTACTCCCAGTATATAATCAGTGAAGTATGGCCGGATTATGTTCCCTCTCCCATTATATAATCAGTGACGTGTGGCCGGATTGTGTTCCCTACTCCCATTATATAATCAGTGACGTGTGACCGGATTGTGTTCCCTACTCCCATTATATAATCAGTGCCGTGTGACCGGATTGTGTTCCTTACTCCCATTCTATAATCAGTGACTTGTGGCCGGATTGTATTCCCTACACCCATTATATAATCAGTGACGTGTGACCGGATTGTGTTCCCTACTCCCATTATATAATCAGTGACGTGTGGCCGAATTTTGTTCCCTACTCCCATTATATAATCAGTGATGTATGGCCGGTTTGTGTTCCCTACTCCCATTATATAATCAGTGACGTGTGACCGGATTGTGTTCCCTACTCCCATTATATAATCAGTGACGTTAGGCTGGATTGTGTTCCATACTCCAATTATATAATCAGTGACGTGTGGCGGGATTGTGTTCCCTACTCCCATTATATAATCAGTGACGTGTGGCCGGATTGTGTTCCCTACTCCCATTATATAATCAGTGACATGTGGCGGGACTTTGTTCCCTACTCCCAGTATATAATCAGTGAAGTATGGCCGGATTATGTTCCCTCTCCCATTATATAATCAGTGACGTGTGGCCGGATTGTGTTCCCTACTCCCATTATATAATCAGTGACGTGTGACCGGATTGTGTTCCCTACTCCCATTATATAATCAGTGACGTGTGACCGGATTGTGTTCCTTACTCCCATTCTATAATCAGTGACTTGTGGCCGGATTGTATTCCCTACACCCATTATATAATCAGTGACGTGTGACCGGATTGTGTTCCCTACTCCCATTACATAATCAGTGACGTGTGGCCGAATTTTGTTCCCTACTCCCATTATATAATCAGTGACGTGTGGCCGGTTTGTGTTCCCTACTCCCATTACATAATCAGTGACCTGTGGCCGGATTGTATTCCCTACTCCCATTTTATAATCAGTGACGTGTGACCGGATTGTGTTCCCTACTCCCATTATATAATCAGTGACGTGTGGCCGGATTGTATTCCCTACTCTCATTATATAATCAGAGAAGTGTGGCCGGTTTGTGTTCCCTACTCCCATTATATAATCAGTGACGTGTAACAGGATTGAGTTCCCTACTCCCATTATATTATCAGTGACGTGTGACCGGATTGTGTTCCCTACTCCCATTATATAATCAGTGACGTGTGGCAAGATTGTGTTCCCTACTCCCATTATATAATCAGAGACATGTGACCGGATTGTGTTCCCTACTCCCATTATATAATCAGTGACGTGTGGCAAGATTGTGTTCCCTACTCCCATTATATAATCAGAGACATGTGACCGGATTGTGTTCCCTACTCCCATTATATAATCAGTGACGTGTGGCAAGATTGTGTTCCCTACTCCCATTATATAATCAGAGACGTGTGGTCGGATTGTGTTCCCTACTCCCATTATATAATCAGTGAAGTTAGGCCGGATTGTGTTCCCGACTCACATTATATAATCAGTGACGTTAGGCTGGATTGTGTTCCCTACTCCCATTATATAATCAGTGACGTGCGACGGGATTGTGTTCCCTACTCCCATTACATAATCTGTGATGTGTGACCCGATTGTGTTCCCTACTCCCATTATATAAACTGTGACGTGTGACCGGATTGTGTTCCCTACTCCCATTATATAATCAGTGACGTGTGGCCGGATTGTGTTCCCTACTCCCATTATATATTCAGTGACGTGTGGCCGGATTGTGTTCCCTACTCCCATTATATAATCAGTGACGTGTGGCAAGATAGTGTTCCCTACTCCGATTATATAATCAGTGACGTTAGGCTGGATTGTGTTCCCTACTCCCATTATATAATCAGTGACGTGTGACAGGATTGTGTTCCCTACTCCCATTATATAATCAGTGACGTTAGGCCATTTTGTGTTCCCTACTACCATTATATAATCAGTGACATGTAACTGGATTGTGTTCCCTACTCCCATTATATAATCAGTGACGTGTGGCCGGATTGTGTTCCCTACTCCCATTACATAATCAGTGACGTAAGGCCGGATGGTGTTCCCTACTCCCATTATATAATCAGTGACGTGTGGCCGGTTTGTGTTCCCTACTCCCATTACATAATCAGTGACCTGTGGCCGGATTGTATTCCCTACTCCCATTTTATAATCAGTGACGTGTGACCGGATTGTGTTCCCTACTCCCATTATATAATCAGTGACGTGTGGCCGGATTGTATTCCCTACTCTCATTATATAATCAGAGAAGTGTGGCCGGTTTGTGTTCCCTACTCCCATTATATAATCAGTGACGTGTAACAGGATTGAGTTCCCTACTCCCATTATATTATCAGTGACGTGTGACCGGATTGTGTTCCCTACTCCCATTATATAATCAGTGACGTGTGGCAAGATTGTGTTCCCTACTCCCATTATATAATCAGAGACATGTGACCGGATTGTGTTCCCTACTCCCATTATATAATCAGTGACGTGTGGCAAGATTGTGTTCCCTACTCCCATTATATAATCAGAGACATGTGACCGGATTGTGTTCCCTACTCCCATTATATAATCAGTGACGTGTGGCAAGATTGTGTTCCCTACTCCCATTATATAATCAGAGACGTGTGGTCGGATTGTGTTCCCTACTCCCATTATATAATCAGTGAAGTTAGGCCGGATTGTGTTCCCGACTCACATTATATAATCAGTGACGTTAGGCTGGATTGTGTTCCCTACTCCCATTATATAATCAGTGACGTGCGACCGGATTGTGTTCCCTACTCCCATTACATAATCTGTGATGTGTGACCCGATTGTGTTCCCTACACCCATTATATAAACTGTGACGTGTGACCGGATTGTGTTCCCTACTCCCATTATATAATCAGTGACGTGTGGCCGGATTGTGTTCCCTACTCCCATTATATATTCAGTGACGTGTGGCCGGATTGTGTTCCCTACTCTCATTATATAATCAGTGACGTGTGGCAAGATAGTGTTCCCTACTCCGATTATATAATCAGTGACGTTAGGCTGGATTGTGTTCCCTACTCCCATTATATAATCAGTGACGTGTGACAGGATTGTGTTCCCTACTCTCATTATATAATCAGTGACGTTAGGCCATTTTGTGTTCCCTACTACCATTATATAATCAGTGACATGTAACTGGATTGTGTTCCCTACTCCCATTATATAATCAGTGACGTGTGGCCGGATTGTGTTCCCTACTCCCATTACATAATCAGTGACGTAAGGCCGGATTGTGTTCCCTACTCCCATTATATAATCAGTGACGTTAGGCTGGATTGTGTTCCCTACTCCCATTATATAATCAGTGACGTATGGCCGGATTGTGTTCCCTACTCCCATTATATAATCAGTGACGTGTGGCCGGATTGTGTTCCCTACTCCCATTATATAATCAGTGAAGTGTGGCCGGTTTGTGTTCCCTACTCCCCTTATATAATCAGTGACGTGTGGCCGGATTGTGTTCCCTACTACCATTATATAATCAGTGTCGTTAGGCTGGATTGTGTTCCCTACTCCCATTCTATAATCAGTGACGTGTGGCCGGATTGCGTTCCCTACTCCCATTATATAATCAGTGAAGTATGGCCGGATTGTGTTCTCTACTCCCATTATATAATCAGTGACGTGTGGCCGGATTGTGTTCCCTACTCCCATTATATAATCAGTGACGTGTGACCGGATTGTGTTCCCTACTCCCATTATATAATCAGTGACGTGTGACCGGATTGTGTTCCCTACTCCCATTCTATAATCAGTGACTTGTGGCCGGATTGTATTCCCTACACCCATTATATAATCAGTGACGTGTGACCGGATTGTGTTCCCTACTCCCATTATATAATCAGTGACGTCTGGCCGAATTTTGTTCCCTACTCCCATTATATAATCAGTGACATGTAACTGGATTGTGTTCCCTACTCCCATTACATAATCAGTGATGTCAGGCCGGATTGTGTTCCCTACTCCCATTATGTAATCAGTAACGTGTGGCCGGATTGTGTTCCCTACTCCCATTATATAATCAGTGACGTTAGGCTGGATTGTGTTCCCTACTCCCATTATATAATCAGTGATGTGTGGCCGGATTGTGTTCCCTACTCCCAATATATAATCAGTGACGTGTGGCCGGATTGTGTTCCCTACTCCCATTATATAATCAGTGATGTGTGGCCGGATTGTGTTCCCTACTCCCATTATATAATCAGTGATGTGTGGCGGGATTGTGTTCCCTACTCCGATTATATAATCCGTGACGTGTGACCGGAATGTGTTCCATACTCCCATTATATAATCAGTGATGTGTGGCCGGATTGTGTTCCCTACTCCCATTATATAATCAGTGATGTGTGGCGGGATTGTGTTCCCTACTCCCATTATATAATCCGTGACGTGTGACCGGAATGTGTTCCATACTCCCATTATATAATCAGTGATGTGTGGCCGGATTGTGTTCCCTACTCCCATTATATAATCAATGAAGTGTGGCCGGTTTGTGTTCCCTACTCCCATTATATAATCAGTGACGTGTGATCGGATTGTGTTCCATACTCCCATTATATAATCAGTGTCGTTAGGCTGGATTGTGTTCCCTACTCCCATTCTATAATCAGTGACGTGTGGCCGGATTGTGTTCCCTACTACCATTATATAATCAGTGTCGTTAGGCTGGATTGTGTTCCCTACTCCCATTCTATAATCAGTGATGTGTGGCCGGTTTGTGTCCCCTACTCCCATTATATAATCAGTGAAGTGTCGCCGAATTGTGTTCCCTACTCCCATTATATAATCAGTGACGTGTGGCCGGATTGTGTTCCCTACTACCATTATATAATCAGTGTCGTTAGGCTGGATTGTGTTCCCTACTCCCATTCTATAATCAGTGATGTGTGGCCGGTTTGTGTCCCCTACTCCCATTATATAATCAGTGACATTAGGCTGGATTGTGTTCCCTACTCCCATTATATAATCAGTGGCATGTGACTGGATTGTGTTCCGTACTCCCATTATATAATCAGTGACGTCTGGCCGGATTGTGTTCCCTACTCCCATTATATAATCAGTGACATGTGGACGGATTGTGTTCCCTACTCCCATTATATAATCAGTGACGTGTGGACGGATTGTGTTCCCTACTCCCATTATATAATCAGTGACGCGTGACCGGATTGTGTTCCCTACTCCCATTATATAATCAGTGACGTGTGGCCGGATTGTGTTCCCTACTCCCATTACATAATCAGTGACGTGTGGCCGGATTGTGTTCCCTACTCCCATTACATAATCAGTGACGTGTGGCCGGATTGTGTTCCCTACTCCCATTATATAATCAGTAACGCGTGACCGGATTGTGTTCCCTACTCCCATTATAGAATCAGTGACGTGTGGCCGGATTGTGTCCGTACTTCCATTATATAATTAGTGACATGTGGCCGGATTGTGTTCCCTACTCCCATTATATAAACTGTGACGTGTGACCGGATTGTGTTCCCTACTCCCATTATATAATCAGTGACGTGTGGCCGGATTGTGTTCCCTACTCCCATTATATATTCAGTGACGTGTGGCCGGATTGTGTTCCCTACTCCCATTATATAATCAGTGACGTGTGGCAAGATAGTGTTCCCTACTCCGATTATATAATCAGTGACGTTAGGCTGGATTGTGTTCCCTACTCCCATTATATAATCAGTGACGTGTGACAGGATTGTGTTCCCTACTCCCATTATATAATCAGTGACGTTAGGCCATTTTGTGTTCCCTACTACCATTATATAATCAGTGACATGTAACTGGATTGTGTTCCCTACTCCCATTATATAATCAGTGACGTGTGGCCGGATTGTGTTCCCTGCTCCCATTATATAATCAGTGACGTGTGGACGGATTGTGTTCCCTACTCCCATTATATAATCAGTGACATGTGACTGGATTGTGTTCCCTACTCCCATTACATAATCAGTGACGTCAGGCCGGATTGTTTTCCCTACTCCCATTATATAATCAGTGATGTGTGGCCGGTTTGTGTTCCCTACTCCCATTATATAATCAGTGACGTTAGGCTGGATTGTGTTCCATACTCCAATTATATAATCAGTGACGTGTGGCGGGATAGTGTTCCCTACTCCCATTATATAATCAGTGACGTGTGGCCGGATTGTGTTCCCTACTCCCATTATATAATCAGTGACATGTGGCGGGACTTTGTTCCCTACTCCCAGTATATAATCAGTGAAGTATGGCCGGATTATGTTCCCTCTCCCATTATATAATCAGTGACGTGTGGCCGGATTGTGTTCCCTACTCCCATTATATAATCAGTGACGTGTGACCGGATTGTGTTCCCTACTCCCATTATATAATCAGTGACGTGTGACCGGATTGTGTTCCTTACTCCCATTATATAATCAGTGACGTGTGGCCGGATTGTGTTCCCTACTCCCATTATATAATCAGTGAAGTGTGGCCGGTTTGTGTTCCCTACTCCCCTTATATAATCAGTGACGTGTGGCCGGATTGTGTTCCCTACTACCATTATATAATCAGTGTCGTTAGGCTGGATTGTGTTCCCTACTCCCATTCTATAATCAGTGACGTGTGGCCGGATTGTGTTCCCTACTCCCATTATATAATCAGTGACGTGTGGCCGGATTGTGTTCCCTACTCCCATTATATATTCAGTGACATGTGGCGGGACTTTGTTCCCTACTCCCAGTATATAATCAGTGAAGTATGGCCGGATTGTGTTCCCTACTCCCATTATATAATCAGTGACGTGTGGCCGGATTGTGTTCCCTACTCCCATTATATAATCAGAGACGTGTGACCGGATTGTGTTCCCTACTCCCATTATATAATCAGTGACGTGTGACCGGATTGTGTTCCCTACTCCCATTCTATAATCAGTGACTTGTGGCCGGATTGTATTCCCTACACCCATTATATAATCAGTGACGTGTGACCGGATTGTGTTCCCTACTCCCATTATATAATCAGTGACGTGTGGCCGAATTTTGTTCCCTACTCCCATTATATAATCAGTGACATGTAACTGGATTGTGTTCCCTACTCCCATTACATAATCAGTGATGTCAGGCCGGATTGTGTTCCCTACTCCCATTATGTAATCAGTAACGTGTGGCCGGATTGTGTTCCCTACTCCCATTATATAATCAGTGACGTTAGGCTGGATTGTGTTCCCTACTCCCATTATATAATCAGTGACGTGTGGCCGGATTGTGTTCCCTACTCCCATTATATAATCAGTGACGTGTGGCCGGATTGTGTTCCCTACTCCCATTATATAATCAGTGACGTGTGGCCGGATTGCGTTCCCTACTCCCATTATATAATCAGTGAAGTATGGCCGGATTGTGTTCTCTACTCCCATTATATAATCAGTGACGTGTGGCCGGATTGTGTTCCCTACTCCCATTATATAATCAGTGACGTGTGACCGGATTGTGTTCCCTACTCCCATTATATAATCAGTGACGTGTGACCGGATTGTGTTCCCTACTCCCATTCTATAATCAGTGACTTGTGGCCGGATTGTATTCCCTACACCCATTATGTAATCAGTGACGTGTGACCGGATTGTGTTCCCTACTCCAATTATATAATCAGTGACGTGTGGCGGGATAGTGTTCCCTACTCCCATTATATAATCAGTGACGTGTGGCCGGATTGTGTTCCCTACTCCCATTATATAATCAGTGACATGTGGCGGAACTTTGTTCCCTACTCCCAGTATATAATCAGTGAAGTATGGCCGGATTATGTTCCCTCTCCCATTATATAATCAGTGACGTGTGGCCGGATTGTGTTCCCTACTCCCATTATATAATCAGTGACGTGTGACCGGATTGTGTTCCCTACTCCCATTATATAATCAGTGACGTGTGACCGGATTGTGTTCCTTACTCCCATTATATAATCAGTGACGTGTGGCCGGATTGTGTTCCCTACTCCCATTATATAATCAGTGACGTGTGACCGGATTGTGTTCCCTACTCCCATTCTATAATCAGTGACTTGTGGCCGGATTGTATTCCCTACACCCATTATATAATCAGTGACGTGTGACCGGATTGTGTTCCCTACTCCCATTATATAATCAGTGACGTCTGGCCGAATTTTGTTCCCTACTCCCATTATATAATCAGTGACATGTAACTGGATTGTGTTCCCTACTCCCATTACATAATCAGTGATGTCAGGCCGGATTGTGTTCCCTACTCCCATTATGTAATCAGTAACGTGTGGCCGGATTGTGTTCCCTACTCCCATTATATAATCAGTGACGTTAGGCTGGATTGTGTTCCCTACTCCCATTATATAATCAGTGACGTGTGGCCGGATTGTGTTCCCTACTCCCAATATATAATCAGTGACGTGTGGCCGGATTGTGTTCCCTACTCCCATTATATAATCAGTGATGTGTGGCGGGATTGTGTTCCCTACTCCCATTATATAATCCGTGACGTGTGACCGGAATGTGTTCCATACTCCCATTATATAATCAGTGATGTGTGGCCGGATTGTGTTCCCTACTCCCATTATATAATCAGTGATGTGTGGCGGGATTGTGTTCCCTACTCCCATTATATAATCCGTGACGTGTGACCGGAATGTGTTCCATACTCCCATTATATAATCAGTGATGTGTGGCCGGATTGTGTTCCCTACTCCCATTATATAATCAATGAAGTGTGGCCGGTTTGTGTTCCCTACTCCCATTATATAATCAGTGACGTGTGATCGGATTGTGTTCCATACTCCCATTATATAATCAGTGACGTGTGGCCGGATTGTGTTCCCTACTCCCATTATATAATCAGTGACGTGTGACCGGATTGTGTTCCCTACTCCCATTATATAATCAGTGACGTGTGACCGGATTGTGTTCCCTACTACCATTATATAATCAGTGTCTTTAGGCTGGATTGTGTTCCCTACTCCCATTATATAATCAGTGACATGTGACTGGATTGTGTTCCCTACTCCCATTACATAATCAGTGACGTCAGGCCGGATTGTTTTCCCTACTCCCATTATATAATCAGTGATGTGTGGCCGGTTTGTGTTCCCTACTCCCATTATATAATCAGTGACGTTAGGCTGGATTGTGTTCCATACTCCAATTATATAATCAGTGACGTGTGGCGGGATAGTGTTCCCTACTCCCATTATATAATCAGTGACGTGTGGCCGGATTGTGTTCCCTACTCCCATTATATAATCAGTGACATGTGGCGGGACTTTGTTCCCTACTCCCAGTATATAATCAGTGAAGTATGGCCGGATTATGTTCCCTCTCCCATTATATAATCAGTGACGTGTGGCCGGATTGTGTTCCCTACTCCCATTATATAATCAGTGACGTGTGACCGGATTGTGTTCCCTACTCCCATTATATAATCAGTGACGTGTGACCGGATTGTGTTCCTTACTCCCATTATATAATCAGTGACGTGTGGCCGGATTGTGTTCCCTACTCCCATTATATAATCAGTGAAGTGTGGCCGGTTTGTGTTCCCTACTCCCCTTATATAATCAGTGACGTGTGGCCGGATTGTGTTCCCTACTACCGTTATATAATCAGTGTCGTTAGGCTGGATTGTGTTCCCTACTCCCATTCTATAATCAGTGACGTGTGGCCGGATTGTGTTCCCTACTCCCATTATATAATCAGTGACGTGTGGCCGGATTGTGTTCCCTACTCCCATTATATAATCAGTGACATGTGGCGGGACTTTGTTCCCTACTCCCAGTATATAATCAGTGAAGTATGGCCGGATTGTGTTCCCTACTCCCATTATATAATCAGTGACGTGTGGCCGGATTGTGTTCCCTACTCCCATTATATAATCAGAGACGTGTGACCGGATTGTGTTCCCTACTCCCATTATATAATCAGTGACGTGTGACCGGAATGTGTTCCCTACTCCCATTCTATAATCAGTGACTTGTGGCCGGATTGTATTCCCTACACCCATTATATAATCAGTGACGTGTGACCGGATTGTGTTCCCTACTCCCATTATATAATCAGTGACGTGTGGCCGAATTTTGTTCCCTACTCCCATTATATAATCAGTGACATGTAACTGGATTGTGTTCCCTACTCCCATTACATAATCAGTGATGTCAGGCCGGATTGTGTTCCCTACTCCCATTATGTAATCAGTAACGTGTGGCCGGATTGTGTTCCCTACTCCCATTATATAATCAGTGACGTTAGGCTGGATTGTGTTCCCTACTCCCATTATATAATCAGTGACGTGTGGCCGGATTGTGTTCCCTACTCCCATTATATAATCAGTGACGTGTGGCCGGATTGTGTTCCCTACTCCCATTATATAATCAGTGACGTGTGACCGGATTGTGTTCCCTACTCCCATTATATAATCAGTGACGTGTGGCCGGATTGTGTTCCCTACTCCCATTATATAATCAGTGACGTGTGGCCGGATTGCGTTCCCTACTCCCATTATATAATCAGTGAAGTATGGCCGGATTGTGTTCTCTACTCCCATTATATAATCAGTGACGTGTGGCCGGATTGTGTTCCCTACTCCCATTATATAATCAGTGACGTGTGACCGGATTGTGTTCCCTACTCCCATTATATAATCAGTGACGTGTGACCGGATTGTGTTCCCTACTCCCATTCTATAATCAGTGACTTGTGGCCGGATTGTATTCCCTACACCCATTATATAATCAGTGACGTGTGACCGGATTGTGTTCCCTACTCCCATTATATAATCAGTGACGTCTGGCCGAATTTTGTTCCCTACTCCCATTATATAATCAGTGACATGTAACTGGATTGTGTTCCCTACTCCCATTACATAATCAGTGATGTCAGGCCGGATTGTGTTCCCTACTCCCATTATGTAATCAGTAACGTGTGGCCGGATTGTGTTCCCTACTCCCATTATATAATCAGTGACGTTAGGCTGGATTGTGTTCCCTACTCCCATTATATAATCAGTGACGTGTGGCCGGATTGTGTTCCCTACTCCCAATATATAATCAGTGACGTGTGGCCGGATTGTGTTCCCTACTCCCATTATATAATCAGTGATGTGTGGCCGGATTGTGTTCCCTACTCCCATTATATAATCAGTGATGTGTGGCGGGATTGTGTTCCCTACTCCCATTATATAATCCGTGACGTGTGACCGGAATGTGTTCCATACTCCCATTATATAATCAGTGATGTGTGGCCGGATTGTGTTCCCTACTCCCATTATATAATCAGTGATGTGTGGCGGGATTGTGTTCCCTACTCCCATTATATAATCCGTGACGTGTGACCGGAATGTGTTCCATACTCCCATTATATAATCAGTGATGTGTGGCCGGATTGTGTTCCCTACTCCCATTATATAATCAATGAAGTGTGGCCGGTTTGTGTTCCCTACTCCCATTATATAATCAGTGACGTGTGATCGGATTGTGTTCCATACTCCCATTATATAATCAGTGACGTGTGGCCGGATTGTGTTCCCTACTCCCATTATATAATCAGTGACGTGTGACCGGATTGTGTTCCCTACTCCCATTATATAATCAGTGACGTGTGACCGGATTGTGTTCCCTACTACCATTATATAATCAGTGTCGTTAGGCTGGATTGTGTTCCCTATTCCCATTCTATAATCAGTGACGTGTGGCCGGATTGTGTTCCCTACTACCATTATATAATCAGTGTCGTTAGGCTGGATTGTGTTCCCTACTCCCATTCTATAATCAGTGATGTGTGGCCGGTTTGTGTCCCCTACTCCCATTATATAATCAGTGAAGTGTCGCCGAATTGTGTTCCCTACTCCCATTATATAATCAGTGACGTGTGGCCGGATTGTGTTCCCTACTACCATTATATAATCAGTGTCGTTAGGCTGGATTGTGTTCCCTACTCCCATTCTATAATCAGTGATGTGTGGCCGGTTTGTGTCCCCTACTCCCATTATATAATCAGTGACATTAGGCTGGATTGTGTTCCCTACTCCCATTATATAATCAGTGACATGTGACTGGATTGTGTTCCGTACTCCCATTATATAATCAGTGACGTCTGGCCGGATTGTGTTCCCTACTCCCATTATATAATCAGTGACGTGTGGACGGATTGTGTTCCCTACTCCCATTATATAATCAGTGACGCGTGACCGGATTGTGTTCCCTACTCCCATTATATAATCAGTGACGTGTGGCCGGATTGTGTTCCCTACTCCCATTACATAATCAGTGACGTGTGGCCGGATTGTGTTCCCTACTCCCATTACATAATCAGTGACGTGTGGCCGGATTGTGTTCCCTACTCCCATTATATAATCAGTGACGCGTGACCGGATTGTGTTCCCTACTCCCATTATAGAATCAGTGACGTGTGGCCGGATTGTGTCCGTACTCCCATTATATAATTAGTGACATGTGGCCGGATTGTGTTCCCTACTCCCATTATATAAACTGTGACGTGTGACCGGATTGTGTTCCCTACTCCCATTATATAATCAGTGACGTGTGGCCGGATTGTGTTCCCTACTCCCATTATATATTCAGTGACGTGTGGCCGGATTGTGTTCCCTACTCCCATTATATAATCAGTGACGTGTGGCCGAATTTTGTTCCCTACTCCCATTATATAATCAGTGACATGTAACTGGATTGTGTTCCCTACTCCCATTACATAATCAGTGATGTCAGGCCGGATTGTGTTCCCTACTCCCATTATGTAATCAGTAACGTGTGGCCGGATTGTGTTCCCTACTCCCATTATATAATCAGTGACGTTAGGCTGGATTGTGTTCCCTACTCCCATTATATAATCAGTGACGTGTGGCCGGATTGTGTTCCCTACTCCCATTATATAATCAGTGACGTGTGGCCGGATTGTGTTCCCTACTCCCATTATATAATCAGTGACGTGTGGCCGGATTGCGTTCCCTACTCCCATTATATAATCAGTGAAGTATGGCCGGATTGTGTTCTCTACTCCCATTATATAATCAGTGACGTGTGGCCGGATTGTGTTCCCTACTCCCATTATATAATCAGTGACGTGTGACCGGATTGTGTTCCCTACTCCCATTATATAATCAGTGACGTGTGACCGGATTGTGTTCCCTACTCCCATTCTATAATCAGTGACTTGTGGCCGGATTGTATTCCCTACACCCATTATACAATCAGTGACGTGTGACCGGATTGTGTTCCCTACTCCAATTATATAATCAGTGACGTGTGGCGGGATAGTGTTCCCTACTCCCATTATATAATCAGTGACGTGTGGCCGGATTGTGTTCCCTACTCCCATTATATAATCAGTGACATGTGGCGGGACTTTGTTCCCTACTCCCAGTATATAATCAGTGAAGTATGGCCGGATTATGTTCCCTCTCCCATTATATAATCAGTGACGTGTGGCCGGATTGTGTTCCCTACTCCCATTATATAATCAGTGACGTGTGACCGGATTGTGTTCCCTACTCCCATTATATAATCAGTGACGTGTGACCGGATTGTGTTCCTTACTCCCATTATATAATCAGTGACGTGTGGCCGGATTGTGTTCCCTACTCCCATTATATAATCAGTGACGTGTGACCGGATTGTATTCCCTACACCCATTATATAATCAGTGACGTGTGACCGGATTGTGTTCCCTACTCCCATTATATAATCAGTGACGTCTGGCCGAATTTTGTTCCCTACTCCCATTATATAATCAGTGACATGTAACTGGATTGTGTTCCCTACTCCCATTACATAATCAGTGATGTCAGGCCGGATTGTGTTCCCTACTCCCATTATGTAATCAGTAACGTGTGGCCGGATTGTGTTCCCTACTCCCATTATATAATCAGTGACGTTAGGCTGGATTGTGTTCCCTACTCCCATTATATAATCAGTGACGTGTGGCCGGATTGTGTTCCCTACTCCCAATATATAATCAGTGACGTGTGGCCGGATTGTGTTCCCTACTCCCATTATATAATCAGTGATGTGAGGCCGGATTGTGTTCCCTACTCCCATTATATAATCAGTGATGTGTGGCGGGATTGTGTTCCCTACTCCCATTATATAATCCGTGACGTGTGACCGGAATGTGTTCCATACTCCCATTATATAATCAGTGATGTGTGGCCGGATTGTGTTCCCTACTCCCATTATATAATCAGTGATGTGTGGCGGGATTGTGTTCCCTACTCCCATTATATAATCCGTGACGTGTGACCGGAATGTGTTCCATACTCCCATTATATAATCAGTGATGTGTGGCCGGATTGTGTTCCCTACTCCCATTATATAATCAATGAAGTGTGGCCGGTTTGTGTTCCCTACTCCCATTATATAATCAGTGACGTGTGATCGGATTGTGTTCCATACTCCCATTATATAATCAGTGACGTGTGGCCGGATTGTGTTCCCTACTCCCATTATATAATCAGTGACGTCTGACCGGATTGTATTCCCTACACCCATTATATAATCAGTGACGTTAGGCTGGATTGTGTTCCCTACTCCCATTATATAATCAGTGACGTGTGACCGGATTGTGTTCCCTACTCCCATTATATAATCAGTGACGTGTGACCGGATTGTGTTCCCTACTACCATTATATAATCAGTGTCGTTAGGCTGGATTGTGTTCCCTACTCCCATTATATAATCAGTGACATGTGACTGGATTGTGTTCCCTACTCCCATTACATAATCAGTGACGTCAGGCCGGATTGTTTTCCCTACTCCCATTATATAATCAGTGATGTGTGGCCGGTTTGTGTTCCCTACTCCCATTATATAATCAGTGACGTTAGGCTGGATTGTGTTCCATACTCCAATTATATAATCAGTGACGTGTGGCGGGATAGTGTTCCCTACTCCCATTATATAATCAGTGACGTGTGGCCGGATTGTGTTCCCTACTCCCATTATATAATCAGTGACATGTGGCGGGACTTTGTTCCCTACTCCCAGTATATAATCAGTGAAGTATGGCCGGATTATGTTCCCTCTCCCATTATATAATCAGTGACGTGTGGCCGGATTGTGTTCCCTACTCCCATTATATAATCAGTGACGTGTGACCGGATTGTGTTCCCTACTCCCATTATATAATCAGTGACGTGTGACCGGATTGTGTTCCTTACTCCCATTATATAATCAGTGACGTGTGGCCGGATTGTGTTCCCTACTCCCATGATATAATCAGTGAAGTGTGGCCGGTTTGTGTTCCCTACTCCCCTTATATAATCAGTGACGTGTGGCCGGATTGTGTTCCCTACTACCATTATATAATCAGTGTCGTTAGGCTGGATTGTGTTCCCTACTCCCATTCTATAATCAGTGACGTGTGGCCGGATTGTGTTCCCTACTCCCATTATATAATCAGTGACGTGTGGCCGGATTGTGTTCCCTACTCCCATTATATAATCAGTGACATGTGGCGGGACTTTGTTCCCTACTCCCAGTATATAATCAGTGAAGTATGGCCGGATTGTGTTCCCTACTCCCATTATATAATCAGTGACGTGTGGCCGGATTGTGTTCCCTACTCCCATTATATAATCAGAGACGTGTGACCGGATTGTGTTCCCTACTCCCATTATATAATCAGTGACGTGTGACCGGATTGTGTTCCCTACTCCCATTCTATAATCAGTGACTCGTGGCCGGATTGTATTCCCTACACCCATTATATAATCAGTGACGTGTGACCGGATTGTGTTCCCTACTCCCATTATATAATCAGTGACGTGTGGCCGAATTTTGTTCCCTACTCCCATTATATAATCAGTGACATGTAACTGGATTGTGTTCCCTACTCCCATTACATAATCAGTGATGTCAGGCCGGATTGTGTTCCCTACTCCCATTATGTAATCAGTAACGTGTGGACGGATTGTGTTCCCTACTCCCATTATATAATCAGTGACGTTAGGCTGGATTGTGTTCCCTACTCCCATTATATAATCAGTGACGTGTGGCCGGATTGTGTTCTCTACTCCCATTATATAATCAGTGACGTGTGGCCGGATTGTGTTCCCTACTCCCATTATATAATCAGTGACGTGTGGCCGGATTGCGTTCCCTACTCCCATTATATAATCAGTGAAGTATGGCCGGATTGTGTTCTCTACTCCCATTATATAATCAGTGACGTGTGGCCGGATTGTGTTCCCTACTCCCATTATATAATCAGTGACGTGTGACCGGATTGTGTTCCCTACTCCCATTATATAATCAGTGACGTGTGACCGGATTGTGTTCCCTACTCCCATTCTATAATCAGTGACTTGTGGCCGGATTGTATTCCCTACACCCATTATATAATCAGTGACGTGTGACCGGATTGTGTTCCCTACTCCCATTACATAATCAGTGACGTCTGGCCGAATTTTGTTCCCTACTCCCATTATATAATCAGTGACATGTAACTGGATTGTGTTCCCTACTCCCATTACATAATCAGTGATGTCAGGCCGGATTGTGTTCCCTACTCCCATTATGTAATCAGTAACGTGTGGCCGGATTGTGTTCCCTACTCCCATTATATAATCAGTGACGTTAGGCTGGATTGTGTTCCCTACTCCCATTATATAATCAGTGACGTGTGGCCGGATTGTGTTCCCTACTCCCAATATATAATCAGTGACGTGTGGCCGGATTGTGTTCCCTACTCCCATTATATAATCAGTGATGTGTGGCCGGATTGTGTTCCCTACTCCCATTATATAATCAGTGATGTGTGGCGGGATTGTGTTCCCTACTCCCATTATATAATCCGTGACGTGTGACCGGAATGTGTTCCATACTCCCATTATATAATCAGTGATGTGTGGCCGGATTGTGTTCCCTACTCCCATTATATAATCAGTGATGTGTGGCGGGATTGTGTTCCCTACTCCCATTATATAATCCGTGACGTGTGACCGGAATGTGTTCCATACTCCCATTATATAATCAGTGATGTGTGGCCGGATTGTGTTCCCTACTCCCATTATATAATCAATGAAGTGTGGCCGGTTTGTGTTCCCTACTCCCATTATATAATCAGTGACGTGTGATCGGATTGTGTTCCATACTCCCATTATATAATCAGTGACGTGTGGCCGGATTGTGTTCCCTACTCCCATTATATAATCAGTGACGTGTGACCGGATTGTGTTCCCTACTCCCATTATATAATCAGTGACGTGTGACCGGATTGTGTTCCCTACTACCATTATATAATCAGTGTCGTTAGGCTGGATTGTGTTCCCTACTCCCATTCTATAATCAGTGACGTGTGGCCGGATTGTGTTCCCTACTACCATTATATAATCAGTGTCGTTAGGCTGGATTGTGTTCCCTACTCCCATTCTATAATCAGTGATGTGTGGCCGGTTTGTGTCCCCTACTCCCATTATATAATCAGTGAAGTGTCGCCGAATTGTGTTCCCTACTCCCATTATATAATCAGTGACGTGTGGCCGGATTGTGTTCCCTACTACCATTATATAATCAGTGTCGTTAGGCTGGATTGTGTTCCCTACTCCCATTCTATAATCAGTGATGTGTGGCCGGTTTGTGTCCCCTACTCCCATTATATAATCAGTGACATTAGGCTGGATTGTGTTCCCTACTCCCATTATATAATCAGTGACATGTGACTGGATTGTGTTCCGTACTCCCATTATATAATCAGTGACGTCTGGCCGGATTGTGTTCCCTACTCCCATTATATAATCAGTGACGTGTGGACGGATTGTGTTCCCTACTCCCATTATATAATCAGTGACATTAGGCTGGATTGTGTTCCCTACTCCCATTATATAATCAGTGACGTGTGGCCGGATTGTGTTCCCTACTCCCATTACATAATCAGTGACGTGTGGCCGGATTGTGTTCCCTACTCCCATTACATAATCAGTGACGTGTGGCCGGATTGTGTTCCCTACTCCCATTATATAATCAGTGACGCGTGACCGGATTGTGTTCCCTACTCCCATTATAGAATCAGTGACGTGTGGCCGGATTGTGTCCGTACTCCCATTATATAATTAGTGACATGTGGCCGGATTGTGTTCCCTACTCCCATTATATAAACTGTGACGTGTGACCGGATTGTGTTCCCTACTCCCATTATATAATCAGTGACGTGTGGCCGGATTGTGTTCCCTACTCCCATTATATATTCAGTGACGTGTGGCCGGATTGTGTTCCCTACTCCCATTATATAATCAGTGACGTGTGGCAAGATAGTGTTCCCTACTCCGATTATATAATCAGTGACGTGTGACAGGATTGTGTTCCCTACTCCCATTATATAATCAGTGACGTTAGGCCATTTTGTGTTCCCTACTACCATTATATAATCAGTGACATGTAACTGGATTGTGTTCCCTACTCCCATTATATAATCAGTGACATGTGGCCGGATTGAGTTCCCTGCTCCCATTATATAATCAGTGACGTGTGGACGGATTGTGTTCCCTACTCCCATTATATAATCAGTGACGTGTGGCCGGATTGTGTTCCCTACTCCCATTATATATTCAGTGACGTGTGGCCGGATTGTGTTCCCTACTCCCATTATATAATCAGTGACGTGTGGCCGGATTGTGTTCCCTACTCCCATTATATAATCAGTGACGTGTGGCCGGATTGCGTTCCCTACTCCCATTATATAATCAGTGAAGTATGGCCGGATTGTGTTCTCTACTCCCATTATATAATCAGTGACGTGTGGCCGGATTGTGTTCCCTACTCCCATTATATAATCAGTGACGTGTGACCGGATTGTGTTCCCTACTCCCATTATATAATCAGTGACGTGTGACCGGATTGTGTTCCCTACTCCCATTCTATAATCAGTGACTTGTGGCCGGATTGTATTCCCTACACCCATTATACAATCAGTGACGTGTGACCGGATTGTGTTCCCTACTCCAATTATATAATCAGTGACGTGTGGCGGGATAGTGTTCCCTACTCCCATTATATAATCAGTGACGTGTGGCCGGATTGTGTTCCCTACTCCCATTATATAATCAGTGACATGTGGCGGGACTTTGTTCCCTACTCCCAGTATATAATCAGTGAAGTATGGCCGGATTATGTTCCCTCTCCCATTATATAATCAGTGACGTGTGGCCGGATTGTGTTCCCTACTCCCATTATATAATCAGTGACGTGTGACCGGATTGTGTTCCCTACTCCCATTATATAATCAGTGACGTGTGACCGGATTGTGTTCCTTACTCCCATTATATAATCAGTGACGTGTGGCCGGATTGTGTTCCCTACTCCCATTATATAATCAGTGACGTGTGACCGGATTGTATTCCCTACACCCATTATATAATCAGTGACGTGTGACCGGATTGTGTTCCCTACTCCCATTATATAATCAGTGACGTCTGGCCGAATTTTGTTCCCTACTCCCATTATATAATCAGTGACATGTAACTGGATTGTGTTCCCTACTCCCATTACATAATCAGTGATGTCAGGCCGGATTGTGTTCCCTACTCCCATTATGTAATCAGTAACGTGTGGCCGGATTGTGTTCCCTACTCCCATTATATAATCAGTGACGTTAGGCTGGATTGTGTTCCCTACTCCCATTATATAATCAGTGACGTGTGGCCGGATTGTGTTCCCTACTCCCAATATATAATCAGTGACGTGTGGCCGGATTGTGTTCCCTACTCCCATTATATAATCAGTGATGTGAGGCCGGATTGTGTTCCCTACTCCCATTATATAATCAGTGATGTGTGGCGGGATTGTGTTCCCTACTCCCATTATATAATCCGTGACGTGTGACCGGAATGTGTTCCATACTCCCATTATATAATCAGTGATGTGTGGCCGGATTGTGTTCCCTACTCCCATTATATAATCAGTGATGTGTGGCGGGATTGTGTTCCCTACTCCCATTATATAATCCGTGACGTGTGACCGGAATGTGTTCCATACTCCCATTATATAATCAGTGATGTGTGGCCGGATTGTGTTCCCTACTCCCATTATATAATCAATGAAGTGTGGCCGGTTTGTGTTCCCTACTCCCATTATATAATCAGTGACGTGTGATCGGATTGTGTTCCATACTCCCATTATATAATCAGTGACGTGTGGCCGGATTGTGTTCCCTACTCCCATTATATAATCAGTGACGTCTGACCGGATTGTATTCCCTACACCCATTATATAATCAGTGACGTTAGGCTGGATTGTGTTCCCTACTCCCATTATATAATCAGTGACGTGTGACCGGATTGTGTTCCCTACTCCCATTATATAATCAGTGACGTGTGACCGGATTGTGTTCCCTACTACCATTATATAATCAGTGTCGTTAGGCTGGATTGTGTTCCCTACTCCCATTATATAATCAGTGACATGTGACTGGATTGTGTTCCCTACTCCCATTACATAATCAGTGACGTCAGGCCGGATTGTTTTCCCTACTCCCATTATATAATCAGTGATGTGTGGCCGGTTTGTGTTCCCTACTCCCATTATATAATCAGTGACGTTAGGCTGGATTGTGTTCCATACTCCAATTATATAATCAGTGACGTGTGGCGGGATAGTGTTCCCTACTCCCATTATATAATCAGTGACGTGTGGCCGGATTGTGTTCCCTACTCCCATTATATAATCAGTGACATGTGGCGGGACTTTGTTCCCTACTCCCAGTATATAATCAGTGAAGTATGGCCGGATTATGTTCCCTCTCCCATTATATAATCAGTGACGTGTGGCCGGATTGTGTTCCCTACTCCCATTATATAATCAGTGACGTGTGACCGGATTGTGTTCCCTACTCCCATTATATAATCAGTGACGTGTGACCGGATTGTGTTCCTTACTCCCATTATATAATCAGTGACGTGTGGCCGGATTGTGTTCCCTACTCCCATGATATAATCAGTGAAGTGTGGCCGGTTTGTGTTCCCTACTCCCCTTATATAATCAGTGACGTGTGGCCGGATTGTGTTCCCTACTACCATTATATAATCAGTGTCGTTAGGCTGGATTGTGTTCCCTACTCCCATTCTATAATCAGTGACGTGTGGCCGGATTGTGTTCCCTACTCCCATTATATAATCAGTGACGTGTGGCCGGATTGTGTTCCCTACTCCCATTATATAATCAGTGACATGTGGCGGGACTTTGTTCCCTACTCCCAGTATATAATCAGTGAAGTATGGCCGGATTGTGTTCCCTACTCCCATTATATAATCAGTGACGTGTGGCCGGATTGTGTTCCCTACTCCCATTATATAATCAGAGACGTGTGACCGGATTGTGTTCCCTACTCCCATTATATAATCAGGGACGTGTGACCGGATTGTGTTCCCTACTCCCATTCTATAATCAGTGACTCGTGGCCGGATTGTATTCCCTACACCCATTATATAATCAGTGACGTGTGACCGGATTGTGTTCCCTACTCCCATTATATAATCAGTGACGTGTGGCCGAATTTTGTTCCCTACTCCCATTATATAATCAGTGACATGTAACTGGATTGTGTTCCCTACTCCCATTACATAATCAGTGATGTCAGGCCGGATTGTGTTCCCTACTCCCATTATGTAATCAGTAACGTGTGGACGGATTGTGTTCCCTACTCCCATTATATAATCAGTGACGTTAGGCTGGATTGTGTTCCCTACTCCCATTATATAATCAGTGACGTGTGGCCGGATTGTGTTCCCTACTCCCATTATATAATCAGTGACGTGTGGCCGGATTGTGTTCCCTACTCCCATTATATAATCAGTGACGTGTGGCCGGATTGCGTTCCCTACTCCCATTATATAATCAGTGAAGTATGGCCGGATTGTGTTCTCTACTCCCATTATATAATCAGTGACGTGTGGCCGGATTGTGTTCCCTACTCCCATTATATAATCAGTGACGTGTGACCGGATTGTGTTCCCTACTCCCATTATATAATCAGTGACGTGTGACCGGATTGTGTTCCCTACTCCCATTCTATAATCAGTGACTTGTGGCCGGATTGTATTCCCTACACCCATTATATAATCAGTGACGTGTGACCGGATTGTGTTCCCTACTCCCATTACATAATCAGTGACGTCTGGCCGAATTTTGTTCCCTACTCCCATTATATAATCAGTGACATGTAACTGGATTGTGTTCCCTACTCCCATTACATAATCAGTGATGTCAGGCCGGATTGTGTTCCCTACTCCCATTATGTAATCAGTAACGTGTGGCCGGATTGTGTTCCCTACTCCCATTATATAATCAGTGACGTTAGGCTGGATTGTGTTCCCTACTCCCATTATATAATCAGTGACGTGTGGCCGGATTGTGTTCCCTACTCCCAATATATAATCAGTGACGTGTGGCCGGATTGTGTTCCCTACTCCCATTATATAATCAGTGATGTGTGGCCGGATTGTGTTCCCTACTCCCATTATATAATCAGTGATGTGTGGCGGGATTGTGTTCCCTACTCCCATTATATAATCCGTGACGTGTGACCGGAATGTGTTCCATACTCCCATTATATAATCAGTGATGTGTGGCCGGATTGTGTTCCCTACTCCCATTATATAATCAGTGATGTGTGGCGGGATTGTGTTCCCTACTCCCATTATATAATCCGTGACGTGTGACCGGAATGTGTTCCATACTCCCATTATATAATCAGTGATGTGTGGCCGGATTGTGTTCCCTACTCCCATTATATAATCAATGAAGTGTGGCCGGTTTGTGTTCCCTACTCCCATTATATAATCAGTGACGTGTGATCGGATTGTGTTCCATACTCCCATTATATAATCAGTGACGTGTGGCCGGATTGTGTTCCCTACTCCCATTATATAATCAGTGACGTGTGACCGGATTGTGTTCCCTACTCCCATTATATAATCAGTGACGTGTGACCGGATTGTGTTCCCTACTACCATTATATAATCAGTGTCGTTAGGCTGGATTGTGTTCCCTACTCCCATTCTATAATCAGTGACGTGTGGCCGGATTGTGTTCCCTACTACCATTATATAATCAGTGTCGTTAGGCTGGATTGTGTTCCCTACTCCCATTCTATAATCAGTGATGTGTGGCCGGTTTGTGTCCCCTACTCCCATTATATAATCAGTGAAGTGTCGCCGAATTGTGTTCCCTACTCCCATTATATAATCAGTGACGTGTGGCCGGATTGTGTTCCCTACTACCATTATATAATCAGTGTCGTTAGGCTGGATTGTGTTCCCTACTCCCATTCTATAATCAGTGATGTGTGGCCGGTTTGTGTCCCCTACTCCCATTATATAATCAGTGACATTAGGCTGGATTGTGTTCCCTACTCCCATTATATAATCAGTGACATGTGACTGGATTGTGTTCCGTACTCCCATTATATAATCAGTGACGTCTGGCCGGATTGTGTTCCCTACTCCCATTATATAATCAGTGACGTGTGGACGGATTGTGTTCCCTACTCCCATTATATAATCAGTGACATTAGGCTGGATTGTGTTCCCTACTCCCATTATATAATCAGTGACGTGTGGCCGGATTGTGTTCCCTACTCCCATTACATAATCAGTGACGTGTGGCCGGATTGTGTTCCCTACTCCCATTACATAATCAGTGACGTGTGGCCGGATTGTGTTCCCTACTCCCATTATATAATCAGTGACGCGTGACCGGATTGTGTTCCCTACTCCCATTATAGAATCAGTGACGTGTGGCCGGATTGTGTCCGTACTCCCATTATATAATTAGTGACATGTGGCCGGATTGTGTTCCCTACTCCCATTATATAAACTGTGACGTGTGACCGGATTGTGTTCCCTACTCCCATTATATAATCAGTGACGTGTGGCCGGATTGTGTTCCCTACTCCCATTATATATTCAGTGACGTGTGGCCGGATTGTGTTCCCTACTCCCATTATATAATCAGTGACGTGTGGCAAGATAGTGTTCCCTACTCCGATTATATAATCAGTGACGTGTGACAGGATTGTGTTCCCTACTCCCATTATATAATCAGTGACGTTAGGCCATTTTGTGTTCCCTACTACCATTATATAATCAGTGACATGTAACTGGATTGTGTTCCCTACTCCCATTATATAATCAGTGACATGTGGCCGGATTGAGTTCCCTGCTCCCATTATATAATCAGTGACGTGTGGACGGATTGTGTTCCCTACTCCCATTATATAATCAGTGACATGTGACTGGATTGTGTTCCCTACTCCCATTACATAATCAGTGACGTCAGGCCGGATTGTTTTCCCTACTCCCATTATATAATCAGTGATGTGTGGCCGGTTTGCGTTCCCTACTCCCATTATATAATCAGTGACGTTAGGCTGGATTGTGTTCCATACTCCAATTATATAATCAGTGACGTGTGGCGGGATAGTGTTCCCTACTCCCATTATATAATCAGTGACGTGTGGCCGGATTGTGTTCCCTACTCCCATTATATAATCAGTGACATGTGGCGGGACTTTGTTCCCTACTCCCAGTATATAATCAGTGAAGTATGGCCGGATTATGTTCCCTCTCCCATTATATAATCAGTGACGTGTGGCCGGATTGTGTTCCCTACTCCCATTATATAATCAGTGACGTGTGACCGGATTGTGTTCCCTACTCCCATTATATAATCAGTGACGTGCGACCGGATTGTGTTCCTTACTCCCATTATATAATCAGTGACGTGTGGCCGGATTGTGTTCCCTACTCCCATTATATAATCAGTGAAGTGTGGCCGGTTTGTGTTCCCTACTCCCCTTATATAATCAGTGACGTGTGGCCGGATTGTGTTCCCTACTACCATTATATAATCAGTGTCGTTAGGCTGGATTGTGTTCCCTACTCCCATTCTATAATCAGTGACGTGTGGCCGGATTGTGTTCCCTACTCCCATTATATAATCAGTGACGTGTGGCCGGATTGTGTTCCCTACTCCCATTATATAATCAGTGACATGTGGCGGGACTTTGTTCCCTACTCCCAGTATATAATCAGTGAAGTATGGCCGGATTGTGTTCCCTACTCCCATTATATAATCAGTGACGTGTGGCCGGATTGTGTTCCCTACTCCCATTATATAATCAGAGACGTTTGACCGGATTGTGTTCCCTACTCCCATTATATAATCAGTGACGTGTGACCGGATTGTGTTCCCTACTCCCATTCTATAATCAGTGACTTGTGGCCGGATTGTATTCCCTACACCCATTATATAATCAGTGACGTGTGACCGGATTGTGTTCCCTACTCCCATTATATAATCAGTGACGTGTGGCCGAATTTTGTTCCCTACTCCCATTATATAATCAGTGACATGTAACTGGATTGTGTTCCCTACTCCCATTACATAATCAGTGATGTCAGGCCGGATTGTGTTCCCTACTCCCATTATGTAATCAGTAACGTGTGGCCGGATTGTGTTCCCTACTCCCATTATATAATCAGTGACGTTAGGCTGGATTGTGTTCCCTACTCCCATTATATAATCAGTGACGTGTGGCCGGATTGTGTTCCCTACTCCCATTATATAATCAGTGACGTGTGGCCGGATTGTGTTCCCTACTCCCATTATATAATCAATGACGTGTGGCCGGATTGTGTTCCCTACTCCCATTATATAATCAGTGACGTGTGGCCGGATTGTGTTCCCTACTCCCATTATATAATCAGTGACGTGTGGCCGGATTGTGTTCCCTACTCCCACTATATAATCAGTGACGTGTGGCCGGATTGTGTTCCCTACTCCCATTATATAATCAGTGACGTGTGGCCGGATTGTGTTCCATACTCCCATTATATAATCAATGAAGTGTGGCCGGTTTGTGTTCCCTACTCCCATTATATAATCAGTGACGTGTGATCGGATTGTGTTCCATACTCCCATTATATAATCAGTGACGTGTGGCGGGACTTTGTTCCCTACTCCCAGTATATAATCAGTGAAGTATGGCCGGATTGTGTTCCCTACTCCCATTATATAATCAGTGACGTGTGGCCGGATTGTGTTCCCTACTCCCATTATATAATCAGTGACGTGTGACCGGATTGTGTTCCCTACTCCCGTTATATAATCAGTGACGTGTGACCGGATTGTGTTCCCTACTCCCATTCTATAATCAGTGACTTGTGGCCGGATTGTATTCCCTACACCCATTATATAATCAGTGACGTGTGACCGGATTGTGTTCCCTACTCCCATTATATAATCAGTGACGTGTGGCCGAACTTTGTTCCCTACTCCCATTATATAATCAGTGACATGTAACTGGATTGTGTTCCCTACTCCCATTACATAATCAGTGATGTCAGGCCGGATTGTGTTCCCTACTCCCATTATGTAATCAGTAACGTGTGGCCGGATTGTGTTCCCTACTCCCATTATATAATCAGTGACGTTAGGCTGGATTGTGTTCCCTACTCCCATTATATAATCAGTGACGTGAGGCCGGATTGTGTTCCCTACTCCCATTATATAATCAGTGACGTGTGGCCGGATTGTGTTCCCTACTCCCATTATATAATCAGTGATGTGTGGCCGGATTGTGTTCCCTACTCCCATTATATAATCAGTGAAGTGTGGTCGGTTTGTGTTCCCTACTCCCCTTATATAATCAGTGACGTGTGGCCGGATTGTGTTCCCTACTACCATTATATAATCAGTGTTGTTAGGCTGGATTGTGTTCCCTACTCCCATTCTATAATCAGTGACGTGTGGCCGGATTGTGTTCCCTACTCCCATTATATAATCAGTGACGTGTGGCCGGATTGTGTTCCCTACTCCCATTATATAATCAGTGACATGTGGCGGGACTTTGTTCCCTACTCCCAGTATATAATCAGTGAAGTATGGCCGGATTGTGTTCCCTACTCCCATTTTATAATCAGTGACGTGTGGCCGGATTGTGTTCCCTACTCCCATTATATAATCAGTGACGTGTGACCGGATTGTGTTCCCTACTCCCATTATATAATCAGTGACGTGTGACCGGATTGTGTTCCTTACTCCCATTATATAATCAGTGACGTGTGGCCGGATTGTGTTCCCTACTCCCATTATATAATCAGTGAAGTGTGGCTGGATTGTGTTCCCTACTCCCATTCTATAATCAGTGACGTGTGGCCGGATTGTGTTCCCTACTCCCATTATATAATCAGTGACGTGTGGCCGGATTGTGTTCCCTACTCCCACTATATAATCAGTGACGTGTGGCCGGATTGTGTTCCCTACTCCCATTATATAATCAGTGACGTGTGGCCGGATTGTGTTCCATACTCCCATTATATAATCAATGAAGTGTGGCCGGTTTGTGTTCCCTACTCCCATTATATAATCAGTGACGTGTGATCGGATTGTGTTCCATACTCCCATTATATAATCAGTGACGTGTGGCGGGACTTTGTTCCCTACTCCCAGTATATAATCAGTGAAGTATGGCCGGATTGTGTTCCCTACTCCCATTATATAATCAGTGACGTGTGGCCGGATTGTGTTCCCTACTCCCATTATATAATCAGTGACGTGTGACCGGATTGTGTTCCCTACTCCCGTTATATAATCAGTGACGTGTGACCGGATTGTGTTCCCTACTCCCATTCTATAATCAGTGACTTGTGGCCGGATTGTATTCCCTACACCCATTATATAATCAGTGACGTGTGACCGGATTGTGTTCCCTACTCCCATTATATAATCAGTGACGTGTGGCCGAACTTTGTTCCCTACTCCCATTATATAATCAGTGACATGTAACTGGATTGTGTTCCCTACTCCCATTACATAATCAGTGATGTCAGGCCGGATTGTGTTCCCTACTCCCATTATGTAATCAGTAACGTGTGGCCGGATTGTGTTCCCTACTCCCATTATATAATCAGTGACGTTAGGCTGGATTGTGTTCCCTACTCCCATTATATAATCAGTGACGTGAGGCCGGATTGTGTTCCCTACTCCCATTATATAATCAGTGACGTGTGGCCGGATTGTGTTCCCTACTCCCATTATATAATCAGTGATGTGTGGCCGGATTGTGTTCCCTACTCCCATTATATAATCAGTGAAGTGTGGTCGGTTTGTGTTCCCTACTCCCCTTATATAATCAGTGACGTGTGGCCGGATTGTGTTCCCTACTACCATTATATAATCAGTGTTGTTAGGCTGGATTGTGTTCCCTACTCCCATTCTATAATCAGTGACGTGTGGCCGGATTGTGTTCCCTACTCCCATTATATAATCAGTGACGTGTGGCCGGATTGTGTTCCCTACTCCCATTATATAATCAGTGACATGTGGCGGGACTTTGTTCCCTACTCCCAGTATATAATCAGTGAAGTATGGCCGGATTGTGTTCCCTACTCCCATTTTATAATCAGTGACGTGTGGCCGGATTGTGTTCCCTACTCCCATTATATAATCAGTGACGTGTGACCGGATTGTGTTCCCTACTCCCATTATATAATCAGTGACGTGTGACCGGATTGTGTTCCTTACTCCCATTATATAATCAGTGACGTGTGGCCGGATTGTGTTCCCTACTCCCATTATATAATCAGTGAAGTGTGGCTGGATTGTGTTCCCTACTCCCATTCTATAATCAGTGACGTGTGGCCGGATTGTGTTCCCTACTCCCATTATATAATCAGTGACGTGTGGCCGGATTGTGTTCCCTACTCCCATTATATAATCAGTGACATGTGGCGGGACTTTGTTCCCTACTCCCAGTATATAATCAGTGAAGTATGGCCGGATTGTGTTCCCTACTCCCATTATATAATCAGTGACGTGTGGCCGGATTGTGTTCCCTACTCCCATTATATAATCAGAGACGTGTGACCGGATTGTGTTCCCTACTCCCATTATATAATCAGTGACGTGTGACCGGATTGTGTTCCCTACTCCCATTCTATAATCAGTGACTTGTGGCCGGATTGTATTCCCTACACCCATTATATAATCAGTGGCGTGTGACCGGATTGTGTTCCCTACTCCCATTATATAATCAGTGACGTGTGGCCGAATTTTGTTCCCTACTCCCATTATATAATCAGTGACATGTAACTGGATTGTGTTCCCTACTCCCATTACATAATCAGTGATGTCAGGCCGGATTGTGTTCCCTACTCCCATTATGTAATCAGTAACGTGTGGCCGGATTGTGTTCCCTACTCCCATTATATAATCAGTGACGTTAGGCTGGATTGTGTTCCCTACTCCCATTATATAATCAGTGACGTGTGGCCGGATTGTGTTCCCTACTCCAATTATATAATCAGTGACGTGTGGCCGGATTGTGTTCCCTACTCCCATTATATAATCAATGACGTGTGGCCGGATTGTGTTCCCTACTCCCATTATATAATCAGTGACGTGTGGCCGGATTGTGTTCCCTACTCCCATTATATAATCAGTGACGTGTGGCCGGATTGTGTTCCCTACTCCCATTATATAATCAGTGACGTGTGGCCGGATTGTGTTCCCTACTCCCATTATATAATCAGTGACGTGTGGCCGGATTGTGTTCCATACTCCCATTATATAATCAATGAAGTGTGGCCGGTTTGTGTTCCCTACTCCCAGTATATAATCAGTGAAGTATGGCCGGATTGTGTTCCCTACTCCCATTATATAATCAGTGACGTGTGGCCGGATTGTGTTCCCTACTCCCATTATATAATCAGTGACGTGTGACCGGATTGTGTTCCCTACTCCCATTATATAATCAGTGACGTGTGACCGGATTGTGTTCCCTACTCCCATTCTATAATCAGTGACTTGTGGCCGGATTGTATTCCCTACACCCATTATATAATCAGTGACGTGTGACCGGATTGTGTTCCCTACTCCCATTATATAATCAGTGACGTGTGGCCGAACTTTGTTCCCTACTCCCATTATATAATCAGTGACATGTAACTGGATTGTGTTCCCTACTCCCATTACATAATCAGTGATGTCAGGCCGGATTGTGTTCCCTACTCCCATTATGTAATCAGTAACGTGTGGCCGGATTGTGTTCCCTACTCCCATTATATAATCAGTGACGTTAGGCTGGATTGTGTTCCCTACTCCCATTATATAATCAGTGACGTGTGGCCGGATTGTGTTCCCTACTCCCATTATATAATCAGTGACGTGTGGCCGGATTGTGTTCCCTACTCCCATTATATAATCAGTGATGTGTGGCCGGATTGAGTTCCCTACTCCCATTATATAATCAGTGAAGTGTGGCCGGTTTGTGTTCCCTACTCCCCTTATATAATCAGTGACGTGTGGCCGGATTGTGTTCCCTACTACCATTATATAATCAGTGTCGTTAGGCTGGATTGTGTTCCCTACTCCCATTCTATAATCAGTGACGTGTGGCCGGATTGTGTTCCCTACTCCCATTATATAATCAGTGACGTGTGGCCGGATTGTGTTCCCTACTCCCATTATATAATCAGTGACATGTGGCGGGACTTTGTTCCCTACTCCCAGTATATAATCAGTGAAGTATGGCCGGATTGTGTTCCCTACTCCCATTATATAATCAGTGACGTGTGGCCGGATTGTGTTCCCTATTCCCATTATATAATCAGTGACGTGTGACCGGATTGTGTTCCCTACTCCCATTATATAATCAGTGACGTGTGACCGGATTGTGTTCCCTACTCCCATTCTATAATCAGTGACTTGTGGCCGGATTGTATTCCCTACACCCATTATATAATCAGTGACGTGTGACCGGATTGTGTTCCCTACTCCCATTATATAATCAGTGACGTGTGGTCGAATTTTGTTCCCTACTCCCATTATATAATCAGTGACATGTAACTGGACTGTGTTCCCTACTCCCATTACATAATCAGTGATGTCAGGCCGGATTGTGTTCCCTACTCCCATTATGTAATCTGTAACGTGTGGCCGGATTGTGTTCCCTACACCCATTATATAATCAGTGACGTTAGGCTGGATTGTGTTCCCTACTCCCATTATATAATCAGTGACGTGTGGCCGGATTGTGTTCCCTACTCCCATTATATAATCAGTGACGTGTGGCCGGATTGTGTTCCCTACTCCCATTATATAATCAATGACGTGTGGCCGGATTGTGTTCCCTACTCCCATTATATAATCAGTGACGTGTGGCCGGATTGTGTTCCCTACTCCCATTATATAATCAGTGACGTGTGGCCGGATTGTGTTCCCTACTCCCAGTATATAATCAGTGACGTGTGGCCGGATTGTGTTCCCTACTCCCATTATATAATCAGTGACGTGTGGCCGGATTGTGTTCCATACTCCCATTATATAATCAATGAAGTGTGGCCGGTTTGTGTTCCCTACTCCCATTATATAATCAGTGACGTGTGATCGGATTGTATTCCATACTCCGATTATATAATCAGTGACGTGTGGCGGGACTTTGTTCCCTACTCCCAGTATATAATCAGTGAAGTATGGCCGGATTGTGTTCCCTACTCCCATTATATAATCAGTGACGCGTGACCGGATTGTGTTCCCTACTCCCATTATATAATCAGTGACGTGTGGCCGGATTGTGTTCCCTACTCCCATTACATAATCAGTGACGTGTGGCCGGATTGTGTTCCCTACTCCCATTACATAATCAGTGACGTGTGGCCGGATTGTGTTCCCTACTCCCATTATATAATCAGTGACGCGTGACCGGATTGTGTTCCCTACTCCCATTATAGAATCAGTGACGTGTGGCCGGATTGTGTCCGTACTCCCATTATATAATTAGTGACATGTGGCCGGATTGTGTTCCCTACTCCCATTATATAAACTGTGACGTGTGACCGGATTGTGTTCCCTACTCCCATTATATAATCAGTGACGTGTGGCCGGATTGTGTTCCCTACTCCCATTATATATTCAGTGACGTGTGGCCGGATTGTGTTCCCTACTCCCATTATATAATCAGTGACGTGTGGCAAGATAGTGTTCCCTACTCCGATTATATAATCAGTGACGTTAGGCTGGATTGTGTTCCATACTCCAATTATATAATCAGTGACGTGTGGCGGGATTGTGTTCCCTACTCCCATTATATAATCAGTGACGTGTGGCCGGATTGTGTTCCCTACTCCCATTATATAATCAGTGACGTTAGGCCATTTTGTGTTCCCTACTACCATTATATAATCAGTGACATGTAACTGGATTGTGTTCCCTACTCCCATTATATAATCAGTGACGTGTGGCCGGATTGTGTTCCCTGCTCCCATTATATAATCAGTGACGTGTGGACGGATTGTGTTCCCTACTCCCATTATATAATCAGTGACATGTGACTGGATTGTGTTCCCTACTCCCATTACATAATCAGTGACGTCAGGCCGGATTGTTTTCCCTACTCCCATTATATAATCAGTGATGTGTGGCCGGTTTGTGTTCCCTACTCCCATTATATAATCAGTGACGTTAGGCTGGATTGTGTTCCATACTCCAATTATATAATCAGTGACGTGTGGCGGGATTGTGTTCCCTACTCCCATTATATAATCAGTGACGTGTGGCCGGATTGTGTTCCCTACTCCCATTATATAATCAGTGACATGTTGCGGGACTTTGTTCCCTACTCCCAGTATATAATCAGTGAAGTATGGCCGGATTATGTTCCCTCTCCCATTATATAATCAGTGACGTGTGGCCGGATTGTGTTCCCTACTCCCATTATATAATCAGTGACGTGTGACCGGATTGTGTTCCCTACTCCCCTTATATAATCAGTGTCGTTAGGCTGGATTGTGTTCCCTACTCCCATTATATAATCAGTGACGTGTGGCCGGATTGTGTTCCCTACTCCCATTATATAATCAGTGACATGTGGCGGGACTTTGTTCCCTACTCCCAGTATATAATCAGTGAAGTATGGCCGGATTGTGTTCCCTACTCCCATTATATAATCAGTGACGTGTGGCCGGATTGTGTTCCCTACTCCCATTATATAATCAGAGACGTGTGACCGGATTGTGTTCCCTACTCCCATTATATAATCAGTGACGTGTGACCGGATTGTGTTCCCTACTCCCATTCTATAATCAGTGACTTGTGGCCGGATTGTATTCCCTACACCCATTATATAATCAGTGACGTGTGACCGGATTGTGTTCCCTACTCCCATTATATAATCAGTGACGTGTGGCCGAATTTTGTTCCCTACTCCCATTATATAATCAGTGTCATGTAACTGGATTGTGTTCCCTACTCCCATTACATAATCAGTGATGTCAGGCCGGATTGTGTTCCCTACTCCCATTATGTAATCAGTAACGTGTGGCCGGATTGTGTTCCCTACTCCCATTATATAATCAGTGACGTTAGGCTGGATTGTGTTCCCTACTCCCATTATATAATCAGTGACGTGTGGCCGGATTGTGTTCCCTACTCCCATTATATAATCAGTGACGTGTGGCCGGATTGTGTTCCCTACTCCCATTATATAATCAATAACGTGTGGCCGGATTGTGTTCCCTACTCCCATTACATAATCAGTGACGTGTGGCCGGATTGTGTTCCCTACTCCCATTATATAATCAGTGACGCGTGACCGGATTGTGTTCCCTACTCCCATTATAGAATCAGTGACGTGTGGCCGGATTGTGTCCGTACTCCCATTATATAATTAGTGACATGTGGCCGGATTGTGTTCCCTACTCCCATTATATAAACTGTGACGTGTGACCGGATTGTGTTCCCTACTCCCATTATATAATCAGTGACGTGTGGCCGGATTGTGTTCCCTACTCCCATTATATAATCAGTGACGTGTGGCCGGATTGTGTTCCCTGCTCCCATTATATAATCAGTGACGTGTGGACGGATTGTGTTCCCTACTCCCATTATATAATCAGTGACATGTGACTGGATTGTGTTCCCTACTCCCATTACATAATCAGTGACGTCAGGCCAGATTGTTTTCCCTACTCCCATTATATAATCAGTGATGTGTGGCCGGTTTGTGTTCCCTACTCCCATTATATAATCAGTGACGTTAGGCTGGATTGTGTTCCCTACTCCCATTATATAATCAGTGACGTGTGGCCGGATTGTGTTCCCTACTCCCATTATATAATCAGTGACATGTGGCGGGACTTTGTTCCCTACTCCCAGTATATAATCAGTGAAGTATGGCCGGATTATGTTCCCTCTCCCATTATATAATCAGTGACGTGTGGCCGGATTGTGTTCCCTACTCCCATTATATAATCAGTGACGTGTGACCGGATTGTGTTCCCTACTCCCATTATATAATCAGTGACGTGTGACCGGATTGTGTTCCTTACTCCCATTATATAATCAGTGACGTGTGGCCGGATTGTGTTCCCTACTCCCATTATATAATCAGTGAAGTGTGGCCGGTTTGTGTTCCCTACTCCCCTTATATAATCAGTGTCGTTAGGCTGGATTGTGTTCCCTACTCCCATTCTATAATCAGTGACGTGTGGCCGGATTGTGTTCCCTACTCCCATTATATAATCAGTGACGTGTGGCCGGATTGTGTTCCCTACTCCCATTATATAATCAGTGACATGTGGCGGGACTTTGTTCCCTACTCCCAGTATATAATCAGTGAAGTATGGCCGGATTGTGTTCCCTACTCCCATTATATAATCAGTGACGTGTGGCCGGATTGTGTTCCCTACTCCCATTATATAATCAGAGACGTGTGACCGGATTGTGTTCCCTACTCCCATTATATAATCAGTGACGTGTGACCGGATTGTGTTCCCTACTCCCATTCTATGATCAGTGACTTGTGGCCGGATTGTATTCCCTACACCCATTATATAATCAGTGACGTGTGACCGGATTGTGTTCCCTACTCCCATTATATAATCAGTGACGTGTGGCCGAATTTTGTTCCCTACTCCCATTATATAATCAGTGTCATGTAACTGGATTGTGTTCCCTACTCCCATTACATAATCAGTGATGTCAGGCCGGATTGTGTTCCCTACTCCCATTATGTAATCAGTAACGTGTGGCCGGATTGTGTTCCCTACTCCCATTATATAATCAGTGACGTTAGGCTGGATTGTGTTCCCTACTCCCATTATATAATCAGTGACGTGTGGCCGGATTGTGTTCCCTACTCCCATTATATAATCAGTGACGTGTGGCCGGATTGTGTTCCCTACTCCCATTATATAATCAATGACGTGTGGCCGGATTGTGTTCCCTACTCCCATTATATAATCAGTGACGTGTGGCCGGATTGTGTTCCCTACTCCCATTATATAATCAGTGACGTGTGGCCGGATTGTGTTCCCTACTCCCATTATATAATCAGTGACGTGTGGCCGGATTGTGTTCCCTACTCCCATTATATAATCAGTGACGTGTGGCCGGTTTGTGTTCCATACTCCCATTATATAATCAATGAAGTGTGGCCGGTTTGTGTTCCCTACTCCCATTATATAATCAGTGACGTGTGACCGGATTGTGTTCCCTACTCCCATTATATAATCAGTGACGTGTGGCCGGATTGTGTTCCCTACTCCCATTATATAATCAGTGACGTGTGGCCGGATTGTGTTCCCTACTCCCATTATATAATCAGTGACGTGTGGCCGGATTGTGTTCCATACTCCCATTATATAATCAATGAAGTGTGGCCGGTTTGTGTTCCCTACTCCCAGTATATAATCAGTGAAGTATGGCCGGATTGTGTTCCCTACTCCCATTATATAATCAGTGACGTGTGGCCGGATTGTGTTCCCTACTCCCATTATATAATCAGTGACGTGTGACCGGATTGTGTTCCCTACTCCCATTATATAATCAGTGACGTGTGACCGGATTGTGTTCCCTACTCCCATTCTATAATCAGTGACTTGTGGCCGGATTGTATTCCCTACACCCATTATATAATCAGTGACGTGTGACCGGATTGTGTTCCCTACTCCCATTATATAATCAGTGACGTGTGGCCGAACTTTGTTCCCTACTCCCATTATATAATCAGTGACATGTAACTGGATTGTGTTCCCTACTCCCATTACATAATCAGTGATGTCAGGCCGGATTGTGTTCCCTACTCCCATTATGTAATCAGTAACGTGTGGCCGGATTGTGTTCCCTACTCCCATTATATAATCAGTGACGTTAGGCTGGATTGTGTTCCCTACTCCCATTATATAATCAGTGACGTGTGGCCGGATTGTGTTCCCTACTCCCATTATATAATCAGTGACGTGTGGCCGGATTGTGTTCCCTACTCCCATTATATAATCAGTGATGTGTGGCCGGATTGAGTTCCCTACTCCCATTATATAATCAGTGAAGTGTGGCCGGTTTGTGTTCCCTACTCCCCTTATATAATCAGTGACGTGTGGCCGGATTGTGTTCCCTACTACCATTATATAATCAGTGTCGTTAGGCTGGATTGTGTTCCCTACTCCCATTCTATAATCAGTGACGTGTGGCCGGATTGTGTTCCCTACTCCCATTATATAATCAGTGACGTGTGGCCGGATTGTGTTCCCTACTCCCATTATATAATCAGTGACATGTGGCGGGACTTTGTTCCCTACTCCCAGTATATAATCAGTGAAGTATGGCCGGATTGTGTTCCCTACTCCCATTATATAATCAGTGACGTGTGGCCGGATTGTGTTCCCTATTCCCATTATATAATCAGTGACGTGTGACCGGATTGTGTTCCCTACTCCCATTATATAATCAGTGACGTGTGACCGGATTGTGTTCCCTACTCCCATTCTATAATCAGTGACTTGTGGCCGGATTGTATTCCCTACACCCATTATATAATCAGTGACGTGTGACCGGATTGTGTTCCCTACTCCCATTATATAATCAGTGACGTGTGGTCGAATTTTGTTCCCTACTCCCATTATATAATCAGTGACATGTAACTGGACTGTGTTCCCTACTCCCATTACATAATCAGTGATGTCAGGCCGGATTGTGTTCCCTACTCCCATTATGTAATCAGTAACGTGTGGCCGGATTGTGTTCCCTACACCCATTATATAATCAGTGACGTTAGGCTGGATTGTGTTCCCTACTCCCATTATATAATCAGTGACGTGTGGCCGGATTGTGTTCCCTACTCCCATTATATAATCAGTGACGTGTGGCCGGATTGTGTTCCCTACTCCCATTATATAATCAATGACGTGTGGCCGGATTGTGTTCCCTACTCCCATTATATAATCAGTGACGTGTGGCCGGATTGTGTTCCCTACTCCCATTATATAATCAGTGACGTGTGGCCGGATTGTGTTCCCTACTCCCAGTATATAATCAGTGACGTGTGGCCGGATTGTGTTCCCTACTCCCATTATATAATCAGTGACGTGTGGCCGGATTGTGTTCCATACTCCCATTATATAATCAATGAAGTGTGGCCGGTTTGTGTTCCCTACTCCCATTATATAATCAGTGACGTGTGATCGGATTGTATTCCATACTCCCATTATATAATCAGTGACGTGTGGCGGGACTTTGTTCCCTACTCCCAGTATATAATCAGTGAAGTATGGCCGGATTGTGTTCCCTACTCCCATTATATAATCAGTGACGCGTGACCGGATTGTGTTCCCTACTCCCATTATATAATCAGTGACGTGTGGCCGGATTGTGTTCCCTACTCCCATTACATAATCAGTGACGTGTGGCCGGATTGTGTTCCCTACTCCCATTACATAATCAGTGACGTGTGGCCGGATTGTGTTCCCTACTCCCATTATATAATCAGTGACGCGTGACCGGATTGTGTTCCCTACTCCCATTATAGAATCAGTGACGTGTGGCCGGATTGTGTCCGTACTCCCATTATATAATTAGTGACATGTGGCCGGATTGTGTTCCCTACTCCCATTATATAAACTGTGACGTGTGACCGGATTGTGTTCCCTACTCCCATTATATAATCAGTGACGTGTGGCCGGATTGTGTTCCCTACTCCCATTATATATTCAGTGACGTGTGGCCGGATTGTGTTCCCTACTCCCATTATATAATCAGTGACGTGTGGCAAGATAGTGTTCCCTACTCCGATTATATAATCAGTGACGTTAGGCTGGATTGTGTTCCCTACTCCCATTATATAATCAGTGACGTGTGACAGGATTGTGTTCCCTACTCCCATTATATAATCAGTGACGTTAGGCCATTTTGTGTTCCCTACTACCATTATATAATCAGTGACATGTAACTGGATTGTGTTCCCTACTCCCATTATATAATCAGTGACGTGTGGCCGGATTGTGTTCCCTGCTCCCATTATATAATCAGTGACGTGTGGACGGATTGTGTTCCCTACTCCCATTATATAATCAGTGACATGTGACTGGATTGTGTTCCCTACTCCCATTACATAATCAGTGACGTCAGGCCGGATTGTTTTCCCTACTCCCATTATATAATCAGTGATGTGTGGCCGGTTTGTGTTCCCTACTCCCATTATATAATCAGTGACGTTAGGCTGGATTGTGTTCCATACTCCAATTATATAATCAGTGACGTGTGGCGGGATTGTGTTCCCTACTCCCATTATATAATCAGTGACGTGTGGCCGGATTGTGTTCCCTACTCCCATTATATAATCAGTGACATGTTGCGGGACTTTGTTCCCTACTCCCAGTATATAATCAGTGAAGTATGGCCGGATTATGTTCCCTCTCCCATTATATAATCAGTGACGTGTGGCCGGATTGTGTTCCCTACTCCCATTATATAATCAGTGACGTGTGACCGGATTGTGTTCCCTACTCCCCTTATATAATCAGTGTCGTTAGGCTGGATTGTGTTCCCTACTCCCATTATATAATCAGTGACGTGTGGCCGGATTGTGTTCCCTACTCCCATTATATAATCAGTGACATGTGGCGGGACTTTGTTCCCTACTCCCAGTATATAATCAGTGAAGTATGGCCGGATTGTGTTCCCTACTCCCATTATATAATCAGTGACGTGTGGCCGGATTGTGTTCCCTACTCCCATTATATAATCAGAGACGTGTGACCGGATTGTGTTCCCTACTCCCATTATATAATCAGTGACGTGTGACCGGATTGTGTTCCCTACTCCCATTCTATAATCAGTGACTTGTGGCCGGATTGTATTCCCTACACCCATTATATAATCAGTGACGTGTGACCGGATTGTGTTCCCTACTCCCATTATATAATCAGTGACGTGTGGCCGAATTTTGTTCCCTACTCCCATTATATAATCAGTGTCATGTAACTGGATTGTGTTCCCTACTCCCATTACATAATCAGTGATGTCAGGCCGGATTGTGTTCCCTACTCCCATTATGTAATCAGTAACGTGTGGCCGGATTGTGTTCCCTACTCCCATTATATAATCAGTGACGTTAGGCTGGATTGTGTTCCCTACTCCCATTATATAATCAGTGACGTGTGGCCGGATTGTGTTCCCTACTCCCATTATATAATCAGTGACGTGTGGCCGGATTGTGTTCCCTACTCCCATTATATAATCAATGACGTGTGGCCGGATTGTGTTCCCTACTCCCATTACATAATCAGTGACGTGTGGCCGGATTGTGTTCCCTACTCCCATTATATAATCAGTGACGCGTGACCGGATTGTGTTCCCTACTCCCATTATAGAATCAGTGACGTGTGGCCGGATTGTGTCCGTACTCCCATTATATAATTAGTGACATGTGGCCGGATTGTGTTCCCTACTCCCATTATATAAACTGTGACGTGTGACCGGATTGTGTTCCCTACTCCCATTATATAATCAGTGACGTGTGGCCGGATTGTGTTCCCTACTCCCATTATATAATCAGTGACGTGTGGCCGGATTGTGTTCCCTGCTCCCATTATATAATCAGTGACGTGTGGACGGATTGTGTTCCCTACTCCCATTATATAATCAGTGACATGTGACTGGATTGTGTTCCCTACTCCCATTACATAATCAGTGACGTCAGGCCAGATTGTTTTCCCTACTCCCATTATATAATCAGTGATGTGTGGCCGGTTTGTGTTCCCTACTCCCATTATATAATCAGTGACGTTAGGCTGGATTGTGTTCCCTACTCCCATTATATAATCAGTGACGTGTGGCCGGATTGTGTTCCCTACTCCCATTATATAATCAGTGACATGTGGCGGGACTTTGTTCCCTACTCCCAGTATATAATCAGTGAAGTATGGCCGGATTATGTTCCCTCTCCCATTATATAATCAGTGACGTGTGGCCGGATTGTGTTCCCTACTCCCATTATATAATCAGTGACGTGTGACCGGATTGTGTTCCCTACTCCCATTATATAATCAGTGACGTGTGACCGGATTGTGTTCCTTACTCCCATTATATAATCAGTGACGTGTGGCCGGATTGTGTTCCCTACTCCCATTATATAATCAGTGAAGTGTGGCCGGTTTGTGTTCCCTACTCCCCTTATATAATCAGTGTCGTTAGGCTGGATTGTGTTCCCTACTCCCATTCTATAATCAGTGACGTGTGGCCGGATTGTGTTCCCTACTCCCATTATATAATCAGTGACGTGTGGCCGGATTGTGTTCCCTACTCCCATTATATAATCAGTGACATGTGGCGGGACTTTGTTCCCTACTCCCAGTATATAATCAGTGAAGTATGGCCGGATTGTGTTCCCTACTCCCATTATATAATCAGTGACGTGTGGCCGGATTGTGTTCCCTACTCCCATTATATAATCAGAGACGTGTGACCGGATTGTGTTCCCTACTCCCATTATATAATCAGTGACGTGTGACCGGATTGTGTTCCCTACTCCCATTCTATAATCAGTGACTTGTGGCCGGATTGTATTCCCTACACCCATTATATAATCAGTGACGTGTGACCGGATTGTGTTCCCTACTCCCATTATATAATCAGTGACGTGTGGCCGAATTTTGTTCCCTACTCCCATTATATAATCAGTGTCATGTAACTGGATTGTGTTCCCTACTCCCATTACATAATCAGTGATGTCAGGCCGGATTGTGTTCCCTACTGCCATTATGTAATCAGTAACGTGTGGCCGGATTGTGTTCCCTACTCCCATTATATAATCAGTGACGTTAGGCTGGATTGTGTTCCCTACTCCCATTATATAATCAGTGACGTGTGGCCGGATTGTGTTCCCTACTCCCATTATATAATCAGTGACGTGTGGCCGGATTGTGTTCCCTACTCCCATTATATAATCAATGACGTGTGGCCGGATTGTGTTCCCTACTCCCATTATATAATCAGTGACGTGTGGCCGGATTGTGTTCCCTACTCCCATTATATAATCAGTGACGTGTGGCCGGATTGTGTTCCCTACTCCCATTATATAATCAGTGACGTGTGGCCGGATTGTGTTCCCTACTCCCATTATATAATCAGTGACGTGTGGCCGGTTTGTGTTCCATACTCCCATTATATAATCAATGAAGTGTGGCCGGTTTGTGTTCCCTACTCCCATTATATAATCAGTGACGTGTGACCGGATTGTGTTCCATACTCCGATTATATAATCAGTGACGTGTGACCGTATTGAGTTCCCTACTCCCATTATATAATCAGTGACATTTGACTGAGTTGTGTTCCCTACTCCCATTATATAATCAGTGACGTGTGGCTGGATTGTGTTCCCTACTCCCATTATATAATCAGTGACGTGTGACCGGATTGTGTTCCCTACTCCCATTATATAATCAGTGACGTGTGACCGGATTTTGTTCCCTACTCGCATTATATAATCAGTGACGTGTGACCGGATTGTGTTCCCTACTCCCATTATATAATCAGTGACGAGTGACCGGATTGAGTTCCCTACTCCCATTATATAATCAGTGACGTGTGACCAGGTTGTATGGCTCTGCCCCCATGATATAATCTAGAAACGTCAGATGTTAGAATCACAACAGGCCCTGTTGGAGACTCACCTGCCAATCTCCGAGCATTTTGCTGCTTCTGTGGCGACAGCTGCTCTCCGATATGAGTGCTTCTTTGTCCTCAGCCCGAAGTGCAGGCCTAGTGACAGTACGAGAATCAGCAGCAACGCCCCCGCTACTGCGATTCCAATCTTTCCACGTTTCATGCTGCAGAAAGTAAGAAGGGAAGGTCAGAGCTGAGTATGAAGCTGAAACTTCCTGTGAGGGACTTTACTGTTGGCAGGAATTGCCAGAGGTGGCTGTGGAGGCCAAGTCATTGGGTCTGTTTAAAGCAGAGTCCATTAGAAAGGGTGTCAGAGTTAATGAGGAGGAGAGGAAGAATGGGTTTGAGAAGCAAAATCCATAGAAAAGCAGTATCCATCATCAGAGATCTCTTTTCTCACTGCTGCCATCAGGAAGAAGGTACAAGAGCCTCAGGACTCGCACCACCAGGTCCAAGAACAGTTACTACCCCTCAACCACCAGGCTCTTAAACAAAGCAGAAAATTACACCCATTCTACTTCCGGTGTTCCCACACCGATGGTCTCACTTCAAGGACTCTTTACCTTGTTATGTTTTCATGACAGGTTATTTCACACTCGTTATTTATTGCTATTTGTTTATAATTACATTTCCACAGTCTGTTGTTCATTGATCCTGTTTACAGTTACTGTTCTATAGATTTGCTAAGTATGCCTGCAGGAAGAGGAATCTCAGGGATGTATGTGGAGACATGCATGAATTCTGATATACTCTGAACTGAGGGCTTGGGGCAACTGGCACAGAGGATGAGGCGAGTCCAGGGGAAGATTAGCCGTGGTGGGACAGCCTGGAGGGGCCGAGCGGCCTACTCCTGTTTCCGTGGTAACACCTTGAACAAGTCCTGGAGCACCATCCATCACACAGAACATAGAACAGGACGGCACTGGACTGGTCGTTTGGCTCACAGCTTTGTGTTGATCTTGTACTAATGGTGAATGATCAATAATCCCTCCAGTCCCTCCAATTACAAGCCCCTTGAACTCCATCAGACTGCATGCCCCCGGTAACCCATCCCAGGCACCTACAAATCTGTGTAAAATCATGTGCTTGCCCTTCATATTGGCTTTAAACTGCCCCCCAGGCCTAAAAGCATGTTACGGTTAGAGGGGTGGGGGTTTTCAGGCAATGTGAGGGGCAAGTAGAGGATTTTACACTAGCCTTTGACATCTTTGCCATGGGGAAAATATCCCACCTATTCCCCTATCAGGACTCCCCTCAGCCTCTGACTCTAGAGCATACAACACAGGTCAACACAGCTCATACCCTCTAATCCAGGCAGCTCACGGGTAAACCTCATCTGCTTACAACTCAGTACGTTACAGAAGCCAGCCTCTCTGTCCACACTTGTCCCTGTCTCAGTAATGCAGCCAGTGTAACCAAAGACCCCACCCACTGAGGAATATCTCTTCTCTCCCCTCCCACTGTGCAGAAGATAAAAATGCCCGAAGGTATGTTCTACCAGGCTGCAGATTGATCTATACATACAAAAGCTGGATGAACTCAGCAGGTCAGGCAACATCCATTGACTGCTCATTTCAACGGAGTCCTGACGAAGGGTCTCGGCCCGAAACATTGACTGCTTATTTCAACGGATGCTGCCCGACCTGCTGAGTTCATCCAGCTTTTGTACGTGTTGATTTGACCACCACAGCATCTGCAGTGTACTTTGTGTAGGCTGTAGACTGGTTCCCTTGTAGGGTAAAATGGACTCTTGATCTCATAATCTATCTTGTTCAGACCTTGTACCTATCAACTGCCTGCATTGCACTCTCTCTGCAGCTGTTACACTTTATTCTGCCTTGCTGTTCTTTCACCTTGTTCCACCTCAGTCACTGACTGGATCTGTGTGAATAGTGTGAAAGACCAGCTTTTCAGTGTATCTTGGTACACACGGCCCGAATAACCAACTTCCACAATATTCCAAGTGTGGTCTGACACACAATTCGTATAGTCGAAGCTTCACAGCAGTAAGTGCCCACTCCCACACAGATACACCAGACCGTCTCCATTCTACAGTGTCACCAACAGCTGGTATATCTCTCCTGTAATTCACTGGGGATCGTTTCCCAGCCGGTTGGTATCTCTCCCGTAATTCACCGGGGATCGTTTCCCAGCCGGTTGGTATCTCTCCCGTAATTCACCGGGGATCATTTCCCAGCCGGTTGGTATCTCTCCCGTAATTCACCGGGGATCATTTCCCAGCCGGTTGGTATCTCTCCTGTAATTCACCGGGGATCATTTCCCAGCCGGTTGGTATCTCTCCTGTAATTCACCGGGGATCGTTTCCCAGCCGGTTGGTATCTCTCCTGTAATTCACCGGGGATCGTTTCCCAGCCGGTTGGTATCTCTCCTGTAATTCACCGGGGATCGTTTCCCAGCCGGTTGGTATCTCTCCCGTAATTCACCGGGGATCGTTTCCCAGCCGGTTGGTATCTCTCCCGTAATGCACCGGGGATCATTTCCAAGCCGGTTGGTATCTCTCCTGTAATTCACCGGGGATCATTTCCCAGCCAGTTGGTATCTCTCCCGTAATTCACCGGGGATCATTTCCCAGCCGGTTGGTATCTCTCCCGTAATTAACCGAGGATCATTTCCCAGCCGGTTGGTATCTCTCCCGTAATTCACCGGGGATCATTTCCCAGCCGGTTGGTATCTCTCCCGTAATTAACCGAGGATCATTTCCCAGCCGGTTGGTATCTCTCCCGTAATTCACCGGGGATCATTTCCCAGCCGGTTTGTATCTCTCCCATAATTCACCGGGGATCATTTCCCAGCCGGTTGGTATCTCTCCTGTAATTCACCGGGGATCATTTCCCAGCCGGTTGGTATCTCTCCTGTAATTCACCGGGGATCATTTCCCAGCCGGTTGGTATCTCTCCCGTAATTAACCGAGGATCATTTCCCAGCCGGTTTGTATCTCTCCCGTAATTCACCGGGGATCATTTCCCAGCCGGTTGGTATCTCTCCAGTAATTCACCAGGGATCATTTCCCAGCCGGTTGGTATCTCTCCCGTAATTCACCGGGGATCATTTCCCAGCCGGGTGGTATCTCTCCAGTAATTCACCAGGGATCGTTTCCCAGCCGGTTGCTATCTCTCCCGTAATTCACCGGGGATCATTTCCCAGCCGGTTGGTATCTCTCCAGTAATTCACCAGGGATAATTTCCCAGCCGGTTTGTATCTCTCCTGTAATTCACCGGGGATCATTTCCCAGCCGGTTGGTATCTCTCCTGTAATTCACCGGGGATCGTTTCCCTGCCGGTTGGTATCTCTCCCGTAATTCACCAGGGATCATTTCCCAGACGGTTTGTATCTCTCCCATAATTCACCGGGGATCATTTCCCAGCCGGTTGGTATCTCTCCCGTAATTCACCGGGGATCATTTCCCAGCCGGTTTGTATCTCTCCCGTAATGCACCGGGGATAATTTCCCAGCCGGTTTGTATCTCTCCCGTAATTCACCGGGGATCATTTCCCAGCCGGTTGGTATCTCTCCAGTAATTCACCAGGGATCATTTCCCAGCCGGTTGGTATCTCTCCCGTAATTCACCGGGGATCATTTCCCAGCCGGTTGGTATCTCTCCAGTAATTCACCAGGGATCGTTTCCCAGCCGGTTGCTATCTCTCCCGTAATTCACCGGGGATCATTTCCCAGCCGGTTGGTATCTCTCCAGTAATTCACCAGGGATCATTTCCCAGCCGGTTGGTATCTCTCCCGTAATTCACCGGGGATCATTTCCCAGCCGGTTGGTATCTCTCCAGTAATTCACCAGGGATCGTTTCCCAGCCGGTTGCTATCTCTCCCGTAATTCACCGGGGATCATTTCCCAGCCGGTTGGTATCTCTCCAGTAATTCACCAGGGATCATTTCCCAGCCGGTTGCTATCTCTCCCGTAATTCACCGGGGATCGTTTCCCAGCCGGTTGGTATCTCTCCCGTAATTCACCAGGGATCGTTTCCCAGCCGGTTGCTATCTCTCCCGTAATTCACCAGGGATCATTTCCCAGCCGGTTGGTATCTCTCCCGTAATTCACCTGGGATCATTTCCCAGCCGGTTGGTATCTCTCCCGTAATTCACCAGGGATCATTTCCCAGCCGGTTGGTATCTCTCCAGTAATTCACCGGGGATCATTTCCCAGCCGGTTGGTATCTCTCCCATAATTCAGCGGGGATCATTTCCCAGCCGGTTTGTATCTCTCCCGTAATGCACCGGGGATCATTTCCCAGCCGGTTTGTATCTCTCCCGTAATGCACCGGGGATAATTTCCCAGCCGGTTTGTATCTCTCCCGTAATTCACCGGGGATCATTTCCCAGCCGGTTGGTATCTCTCCAGTAATTCACCGGGGATCATTTCCCAGCCGGTTGGTATCTCTCCAGTAATTCACCAGGGATCGTTTCCCAGCCGGTTGCTATCTCTCCCGTAATTCACCGGGGATCATTTCCCAGCCGGTTGGTATCTCTCCAGTAATTCACCAGGGATCATTTCCCAGCCGGTTGGTATCTCTCCCGTAATTCACCGGGGATCATTTCCCAGCCGGTTGGTATCTCTCCAGTAATTCACCAGGGATCGTTTCCCAGCCGGTTGCTATCTCTCCCGTAATTCACCGGGGATCATTTCCCAGCCGGTTGGTATCTCTCCAGTAATTCACCAGGGATCATTTCCCAGCCGGTTGCTATCTCTCCCGTAATTCACCGGGGATCGTTTCCCAGCCGGTTGGTATCACTCCAGTAATTCACCAGGGATCGTTTCCCAGCCGGTTGCTATCTCTCCCGTAATTCACCAGGGATCATTTCCCAGCCGGTTGGTATCTCTCCCGTAAATCACCTGGGATCATTTCCCAGCCGGTTGGTATCTCTCCCGTAATTCACCAGGGATCATTTCCCAGCCGGTTGGTATCTCTCCTGTAATTCACCGGGGATCATTTCCCAGCCGGTTGGTATCTCTCCCGTAATTCACCGGGGATCATTTCCCAGCCGGTTGGTACCCCTCCTGTAATTCACCAGGGATCGTTTCCCAGCTGGTTGGTATCTCTCCCGTAATTCACTGGGGATCATTTCCCAGCCGGTTGGTATCTCTCCTGTAATTCACCGGGGTTCATTTCCCAGCCGGTTGGTATCTCTCCAGTAATTCACCAGGGATCGTTTTCCAGCCGGTTGCTATCTCTCCCGTAATTCACCGGGGATCGTTTCCCAGCCGGTTGGTATCTCTCCCGTAATTCACCGGGGATCATTTCCCAGCCGGTTGGTATCTCTCCCGTAATTCACCAGGGATCATTTCCCAGCCGGTTGGTATCTCTCCCGTAATTCACCGGGGATCATTTCCCAGCCTGTTGGTATCTCTCCTGTAATTCACCGGGGATCATTTCCCAGCCGGTTGGTATCTCTCCCGTAATTCACCGGGGATCATTTCCCAGCCGGTTTGTATCTCTCCCGTAATTCACCGGGGATCGTTTCCCAGCCGGTTGGTATCTCTCCCGTAATTCACCGGGGATCATTTCCCAGCCGGTTGGTATCTCTCCCGTAATTCACCAGGGATCATTTCCCAGCCGGTTGGTATCTCTCCCGTAATTCACCGGGGATCATTTCCCAGCCGGTTGGTATCTCTCCAGTAATTCACCAGGGATCGTTTCCCAGCCGGTTGGTATCTCTCCCGTAATTCACTGGGGATCATTTCCCAGCCGGTTGGTATCTCTCCTGTAATTCACCGGGGATCATTTCCCAGCCGGTTGGTATCTCTCCAGTAATTCACCAGGGATCGTTTTCCAGCCGGTTGCTATCTCTCCCGTAATTCACCGGGGATCATTTCCCAGCCGGTTGGTATCTCTCCCGTAATTCACCGGGGATCATTTCCCAGCCGGTTTGTATCTCTCCCGTAATTCACCGGGGATCGTTTCCCAGCCGGTTGGTATCTCTCCCGTAATTCACCGGGGATCATTTCCCAGCCGGTTGGTATCTCTCCCGTAATTCACCAGGGATCATTTCCCAGCCGGTTGGTATCTCTCCCGTAATTCACCGGGGATCATTTCCCAGCCTGTTGGTATCTCTCCTGTAATTCACCAGGGATCATTTCCCAGCCTGTTGGTATCTCTCCTGTAATTCACCGGGGATCATTTCCCAGCCGGTTGGTATCTCTCCCGTAATTCACCGGGGATCATTTCCCAGCCGGTTTGTATCTCTCCCGTAATTCACCGGGGATCGTTTCCCAGCCGGTTGGTATCTCTCCCGTAATTCACCGGGGATCATTTCCCAGCCGGTTGGTATCTCTCCCGTAATTCACCAGGGATCATTTCCCAGGCGGTTGGTATCTCTCCCGTAATTCACCGGGGATCATTTCCCAGCCGGTTGGTATCTCTCCAGTAATTCACCAGGGATCGTTTCCCAGCCGGTTGCTATCTCTCCCGTAATTCACCGGGGATCATTTCCCAGCCGGTTGGTATCTCTCCAGTAATTCACCAGGGATCATTTCCCAGCCGGTTGGTATCTCTCCCGTAATTCACCGGGGATCATTTCCCAGCCGGTTGGTATCTCTCCAGTAATTCACCAGGGATCGTTTCCCAGCCGGTTGCTATCTCTCCCGTAATTCACCGGGGATCATTTCCCAGCCGGTTTGTATCTCTCCCGTAATTCACCGGGGATCATTTCCCAGCCGGTTGGTATCTCTCCAGTAATTCACCGGGGATCATTTCCCAGCCGGTTGGTATCTCTCCAGTAATTCACCAGGGATCGTTTCCCAGCCGGTTGCTATCTCTCCCGTAATTCACCGGGGATCATTTCCCAGCCGTTTGGTATCTCTCCAGTAATTCACCAGGGATCATTTCCCAGCCGGTTGGTATCTCTCCCGTAATTCACCGGGGATCATTTCCCAGCCGGTTGGTATCTCTCCAGTAATTCACCAGGGATCGTTTCCCAGCCGGTTGCTATCTCTCCCGTAATTCACCGGGGATCATTTCCCAGCCGGTTGGTATCTCTCCTGTAATTCACCGGGGATCATTTCCCAGCCGGTTGGTATCTCTCCCGTAATTCACCGGGGATCATTTCCCAGCCGGTTGGTACCCCTCCTGTAATTCACCAGGGATCGTTTCCCAGCTGGTTGGTATCTCTCCCGTAATTCACTGGGGATCATTTCCCAGCCGGTTGGTATCTCTCCTGTAATTCACCGGGGTTCATTTCCCAGCCGGTTGGTATCTCTCCAGTAATTCACCAGGGATCGTTTTCCAGCCGGTTGCTATCTCTCCCGTAATTCACCGGGGATCGTTTCCCAGCCGGTTGGTATCTCTCCCGTAATTCACCGGGGATCATTTCCCAGCCGGTTGGTATCTCTCCCGTAATTCACCAGGGATCATTTCCCAGCCGGTTGGTATCTCTCCCGTAATTCACCGGGGATCATTTCCCAGCCTGTTGGTATCTCTCCTGTAATTCACCGGGGATCATTTCCCAGCCGGTTGGTATCTCTCCCGTAATTCACCGGGGATCATTTCCCAGCCGGTTTGTATCTCTCCCGTAATTCACCGGGGATCGTTTCCCAGCCGGTTGGTATCTCTCCCGTAATTCACCGGGGATCATTTCCCAGCCGGTTGGTATCTCTCCCGTAATTCACCAGGGATCATTTCCCAGCCGGTTGGTATCTCTCCCGTAATTCACCGGGGATCATTTCCCAGCCGGTTGGTATCTCTCCAGTAATTCACCAGGGATCGTTTCCCAGCCGGTTGGTATCTCTCCCGTAATTCACTGGGGATCATTTCCCAGCCGGTTGGTATCTCTCCTGTAATTCACCGGGGATCATTTCCCAGCCGGTTGGTATCTCTCCAGTAATTCACCAGGGATCGTTTTCCAGCCGGTTGCTATCTCTCCCGTAATTCACCGGGGATCATTTCCCAGCCGGTTGGTATCTCTCCCGTAATTCACCGGGGATCATTTCCCAGCCGGTTTGTATCTCTCCCGTAATTCACCGGGGATCGTTTCCCAGCCGGTTGGTATCTCTCCCGTACTTCACCGGGGATCATTTCCCAGCCGGTTGGTATCTCTCCCGTAATTCACCAGGGATCATTTCCCAGCCGGTTGGTATCTCTCCCGTAATTCACCGGGGATCATTTCCCAGCCTGTTGGTATCTCTCCTGTAATTCACCAGGGATCATTTCCCAGCCTGTTGGTATCTCTCCTGTAATTCACCGGGGATCATTTCCCAGCCGGTTGGTATCTCTCCCGTAATTCACCGGGGATCATTTCCCAGCCGGTTTGTATCTCTCCCGTAATTCACCGGGGATCGTTTCCCAGCCGGTTGGTATCTCTCCCGTAATTCACCGGGGATCATTTCCCAGCCGGTTGGTATCTCTCCCGTAATTCACCAGGGATCATTTCCCAGGCGGTTGGTATCTCTCCCGTAATTCACCGGGGATCATTTCCCAGCCGGTTGGTATCTCTCCAGTAATTCACCAGGGATCGTTTCCCAGCCGGTTGCTATCTCTCCCGTAATTCACCGGGGATCATTTCCCAGCCGGTTGGTATCTCTCCAGTAATTCACCAGGGATCATTTCCCAGCCGGTTGGTATCTCTCCCGTAATTCACCGGGGATCATTTCCCAGCCGGTTGGTATCTCTCCAGTAATTCACCGGGGATCGTTTCCCAGCCGGTTGCTATCTCTCCCGTAATTCACCGGGGATCATTTCCCAGCCGGTTGGTATCTCTCCAGTAATTCACCAGGGATCATTTCCCAGCCGGTTGCTATCTCTCCCGTAATTCACCGGGGATCGTTTCCCAGCCGGTTGGTATCTCTCCCGTAATTCACCAGGGATCGTTTCCCAGCCGGTTGCTATCTCTCCCGTAATTCACCAGGGATCGTTTCCCAGCTGGTTGGTATCTCTCCCGTAATTCACTGGGGATCATTTCCCAGCCGGTTGGTATCTCTCCTGTAATTCACCGGGGATCATTTCCCAGCCGGTTGGTATCTCTCCAGTAATTCACCAGGGATCGTTTTCCAGCCGGTTGCTATCTCTCCCGTAATTCACCGGGGATCATTTCCCAGCCGGTTTGTATCTCTCCCGTAATTCACTGGGGATCATTTCCCAGCCGGTTGGTATCTCTCCCGTAATTCACCGGGGATCATTTCCCAGCCGGTTGGTACCTCTCCTGTAATTCACCAGGGATCGTTTCCCAGCTGGTTGGTATCTCTCCCGTAATTCACTGGGGATCATTTCCCAGCCGGTTGGTATCTCTCCTGTAATTCACCGGGGATCATTTCCCAGCCGGTTGGTATCTCTCCTGTAATTCACCAGGGATCGTTTCCCAGCTGGTTGGTATCTCTCCTGTAATTCACCGGGGATCATTTCCCAGCCGGTTGGTACCTCTCCTGTAATTCACCAGGGATCGTTTCCCAGCTGGTTGGTATCTCTCCCGTAATTCACCGGGGATCATTTCCCAGCCGGTTTGTATCTCTCCCGTAATTCACTGGGGATCATTTCCCAGCCGGTTGGTATCTCTCCCGTAATTCACCGGGGATCATTTCCCAGCCGGTTGGTACCTCTCCTGTAATTCACCAGGGATCGTTTCCCAGCTGGTTGGTATCTCTCCCGTAATTCACTGGGGATCATTTCCCAGCCGGTTGGTATCTCTCCTGTAATTCACCGGGGATCATTTCCCAGCCGGTTGGTATCTCTCCAGTAATTCACCAGGGATCGTTTTCCAGCCGGTTGCTATCTCTCCCGTAATTCACCGGGGATCATTTCCCAGCCGGTTTGTATCTCTCCCGTAATTCACCGGGGATCGTTTCCCAGCCGGTTGGTATCTCTCCAGTAATTCACCGGGGATCATTTCCCAGCCGGTTGGTATCTCTCCCGTAATTCACCAGGGATCATTTCCCAGCCGGTTGGTATCTCTCCCGTAATTCACCGGGGATCATTTCCCAGCCTGTTGGTATCTCTCCTGTAATTCACCGGGGATCATTTCCCAGCCGGTTGGTATCTCTCCCGTAATTCACCGGGGATAGTTTCCCAGCCGGTTGGTATCTCTCCCGTAATTCACCGGGGATCATTTCCCAGCCGGTTGGTATCTCTCCCGTAATTCACCAGGGATCATTTCCCAGCCGGTTGGTATCTCTCCCGTAATTCACCGGGGATCATTTCCCAGCCGGTTGGTATCTCTCCCGTAATTCACCGGGGATCATTTCCCAGCCGGTTGGTATCTCTCCCGTAATTCACCGGGGATCATTTCCCAGCCGGTTTGTATCTCTCCCGTAATGCACCGGGGATCATTTCCCAGCCGGTTTGTATCTCTCCCGTAATTCACCGGGGATCATTTCCCAGCCGGTTGGTATCTCTCCAGTAATTCACCAGGGATCATTTCCCAGCCGGTTGGTATCTCTCCCGTAATTCACCGGGGATCATTTCCCAGCCGGTTGGTATCTCTCCCGTAATTCACCAGGGATAATTTCCCAGCCGGTTTGTATCTCTCCTGTAATTCACCGGGGATCATTTCCCAGCCGGTTGGTATCTCTCCTGTAATTCACCGGGGATCGTTTCCCTGCCGGTTGGTATCTCTCCCGTAATTCACCAGGGATCATTTCCCAGACGGTTTGTATCTCTCCCGTAATTCACCGGGGATCATTTCCCAGCCGGTTGGTATCTCTCCAGTAATTCACCAGGGATTGTTTCCCAGCCGGTTGCTATCTCTCCCGTAATTCACCGGGGATCATTTCCCAGCCGGTTGGTATCTCTCCAGTAATTCACCAGGGATCATTTCCCAGCCGGTTGCTATCTCTCCCGTAATTCACCGGGGATCATTTCCCAGCCAGTTGGTATCTCTCCAGTAATTCACCAGGGATCGTTTCCCAGCCGGTTGCTATCTCTCCCGTAATTCACCGGGGATCATTTCCCAGCCGGTTGGTATCTCTCCAGTAATTCACCAGGGATCATTTCCCAGCCAGTTGCTATCTCTCCCGTAATTCACCGGGGATCGTTTCCCAGCCGGTTGGTATCTCTCCCGTAATTCACCGGGGATCTTTTCCCAGCCGGTTGGTATCTCTCCCGTAATTCACTGGGGATCATTTCCCAGCCGGTTGGTATCTCTCCCGTAATTCACCAGGGATCGTTTCCCAGCCGGTTGCTATCTCTACCGTAATTCACCAGGGATCATTTCCCAGCCGGTTGGTATCTCTCCCGTAATTCACCTGGGATCATTTCCGAGCCGGTTGGTATCTCTCCCGTAATTCACCAGGGATCATTTCCCAGCCGGTTGGTATCTCTCCAGTAATTCACCGGGGATCATTTCCCAGCCGGTTGGTATCTCTCCCGTAATTCACCGGGGATCATTTCCCAGCCGGTTGGTATCTCTCCCGTAATTCACCAGGGATCATTTCCCAGCCAGTTGGTATCTCTCCCGTAATTCACCGGGGATCATTTCCCAGCCGGTTGGTATCTCTCCAGTAATTCACCAGGGATCATTTCCCAGCCAGTTGGTATCTCTCCCGTAATTCACCGGGGATCATTTCCCAGCCGGTTTGTATCTCTCCCGTAATTCACTGGGGATCATTTCCCAGCCGGTTGGTATCTCTCCCGTAATTCACCGGGGATCATTTCCCAGCCGGTTGGTACCTCTCCTGTAATTCACCAGGGATCGTTTCCCAGCTGGTTGGTATCTCTCCCGTAATTCACTGGGGATCATTTCCCAGCCGGTTGGTATCTCTCCTGTAATTCACCGGGGATCATTTCCCAGCCGGTTGGTATCTCTCCAGTAATTCACCAGGGATCGTTTTCCAGCCGGTTTCTATCTCTCCCGTAATTCACCGGGGATCATTTCCCAGCCGGTTTGTATCTCTCCCGTAATTCACCGGGGATCGTTTCCCAGCCGGTTGGTATCTCTCCAGTAATTCACCGGGGATCATTTCCCAGCCGGTTGGTATCTCTCCCGTAATTCACCAGGGATCATTTCCCAGCCGGTTGGTATCTCTCCCGTAATTCACCGGGGATCATTTCCCAGCCTGTTGGTATCTCTCCTGTAATTCACCGGGGATCATTTCCCAGCCGGTTGGTATCTCTCCCGTAATTCACCGGGGATAGTTTCCCAGCCGGTTGGTATCTCTCCCGTAATTCACCGGGGATCATTTCCCAGCCGGTTGGTATCTCTCCCGTAATTCACCAGGGATCATTTCCCAGCCGGTTGGTATCTCTCCCGTAATTCACCGGGGATCATTTCCCAGCCGGTTGGTATCTCTCCCGTAATTCACCGGGGATCATTTCCCAGCCGGTTGGTATCTCTCCCGTAATTCACCGGGGATCATTTCCCAGCCGGTTTGTATCTCTCCCGTAATGCACCGGGGATCATTTCCCAGCCGGTTTGTATCTCTCCCGTAATTCACCGGGGATCATTTCCCAGCCGGTTGGTATCTCTCCAGTAATTCACCAGGGATCATTTCCCAGCCGGTTGGTATCTCTCCCGTAATTCACCGGGGATCATTTCCCAGCCGGTTGGTATCTCTCCCGTAATTCACCAGGGATAATTTCCCAGCCGGTTTGTATCTCTCCTGTAATTCACCGGGGATCATTTCCCAGCCGGTTGGTATCTCTCCTGTAATTCACCGGGGATCGTTTCCCTGCCGGTTGGTATCTCTCCCGTAATTCACCAGGGATCATTTCCCAGACGGTTTGTATCTCTCCCGTAATTCACCGGGGATCATTTCCCAGCCGGTTGGTATCTCTCCAGTAATTCACCAGGGATTGTTTCCCAGCCGGTTGCTATCTCTCCCGTAATTCACCGGGGATCATTTCCCAGCCGGTTGGTATCTCTCCAGTAATTCACCAGGGATCATTTCCCAGCCGGTTGCTATCTCTCCCGTAATTCACCGGGGATCATTTCCCAGCCAGTTGGTATCTCTCCAGTAATTCACCAGGGATCGTTTCCCAGCCGGTTGCTATCTCTCCCGTAATTCACCGGGGATCATTTCCCAGCCGGTTGGTATCTCTCCAGTAATTCACCAGGGATCATTTCCCAGCCAGTTGCTATCTCTCCCGTAATTCACCGGGGATCGTTTCCCAGCCGGTTGGTATCTCTCCCGTAATTCACCGGGGATCTTTTCCCAGCCGGTTGGTATCTCTCCCGTAATTCACTGGGGATCATTTCCCAGCCGGTTGGTATCTCTCCCGTAATTCACCAGGGATCGTTTCCCAGCCGGTTGCTATCTCTACCGTAATTCACCAGGGATCATTTCCCAGCCGGTTGGTATCTCTCCCGTAATTCACCTGGGATCATTTCCCAGCCGGTTGGTATCTCTCCCGTAATTCACCAGGGATCATTTCCCAGCCGGTTGGTATCTCTCCAGTAATTCACCGGGGATCATTTCCCAGCCGGTTGGTATCTCTCCCGTAATTCACCGGGGATCATTTCCCAGCCGGTTGGTATCTCTCCCGTAATTCACCAGGGATCATTTCCCAGCCAGTTGGTATCTCTCCCGTAATTCACCGGGGATCATTTCCCAGCCGGTTGGTATCTCTCCCGTAATTCACCAGGGATCATTTCCCAGCCGGTTGGTATCTCTCCCGTAATTCACCGGGGATCATTTCCCAGCCTGTTGGTATCTCTCCTGTAATTCACCGGGGATCATTTCCCAGCCGGTTGGTATCTCTCCCGTAATTCACCGGGGATAGTTTCCCAGCCGGTTGGTATCTCTCCCGTAATTCACCAGGGATCATTTCCCAGCCGGTTTGTATCTCTCCCGTAATTCACCGGGGATCGTTTCCCAGCCGGTTGGTATCTCTCCCGTAATTCACCGGGGATCATTTCCCAGCCGGTTGGTATCTCTCCCGTAATTCACCAGGGATCATTTCCCAGCCGGTTGGTATCTCTCCCGTAATTCACCGGGGATCATTTCCCAGCCTGTTGGTATCTCTCCTGTAATTCACCGGGGATCATTTCCCAGCCGGTTGGTATCTCTCCCGTAATTCACCGGGGATAGTTTCCCAGCCGGTTGGTATCTCTCCCGTAATTCACCGGGGATCATTTCCCAGCCGGTTGGTATCTCTCCCGTAATTCACCAGGGATCATTTCCCAGCCGGTTGGTATCTCTCCCGTAATTCACCGGGGATCATTTCCCAGCCGGTTGGTATCTCTCCCGTAATTCACCGGGGATCATTTCCCAGCCGGTTGGTATCTCTCCCGTAATTCACCGGGGATCATTTCCCAGCCGGTTTGTATCTCTCCCGTAATGCACCGGGGATCATTTCCCAGCCGGTTTGTATCTCTCCCGTAATTCACCGGGGATCATTTCCCAGCCGGTTGGTATCTCTCCAGTAATTCACCAGGGATCATTTCCCAGCCGATTGGTATCTCTCCCGTAATTCACCGGGGATCATTTCCCAGCCGGTTGGTATCTCTCCCGTAATTCACCAGGGATAATTTCCCAGCCGGTTTGTATCTCTTCTGTAATTCACCGGGGATCATTTCCCAGCCGGTTGGTATCTCTCCTGTAATTCACCGGGGATCGTTTCCCTGCCGGTTGGTATCTCTCCCGTAATTCACCAGGGATCATTTCCCAGACGGTTTGTATCTCTCCCGTAATTCACCGTGGATCATTTCCCAGCCGGTTGGTATCTCTCCAGTAATTCACCAGGGATCGTTTCCCAGCCGGTTGCTATCTCTCCCGTAATTCACCGGGGATCATTTCCCAGCCGGTTGGTATCTCTCCAGTAATTCACCAGGGATCATTTCCCAGCCGGTTGGTATCTCTCCCGTAATTCACCGGGGATCATTTCCCAGCCAGTTGGTATCTCTCCAGTAATTCACCAGGGATCGTTTCCCAGCCGGTTGCTATCTCTCCCGTAATTCACCGGGGATCATTTCCCAGCCGGTTGGTATCTCTCCAGTAATTCACCAGGGATCATTTCCCAGCCAGTTGCTATCTCTCCCGTAATTCACCGGGGATCGTTTCCCAGCCGGTTGGTATCTCTCCCGTAATTCACCGGGGATCTTTTCCCAGCCGGTTGGTATCTCTCCCGTAATTCACTGGGGATCATTTCCCAGCCGGTTGGTATCTCTCCCGTAATTCACCAGGGATCGTTTCCCAGCCGGTTGCTATCTCTCCCGTAATTCACCAGGGATCATTTCCCAGCCGGTTGGTATCTCTCCCGTAATTCACCTGGGATCATTTCCCAGCCGGTTGGTATCTCTCCCGTAATTCACCAGGGATCATTTCCCAGCCGGTTGGTATCTCTCCAGTAATTCACCGGGGATCATTTCCCAGCCGGTTGGTATCTCTCCCGTAATTCACCGGGGATCATTTCCCAGCCGGTTGGTATCTCTCCCGTAATTCACCGGGGATCTTTTCCCAGCCGGTTGGTATCTCTCCCGTAATTCACTGGGGATCATTTCCCATCCGGTTGGTATCTCTCCCGTAATTCACCAGGGATCGTTTCCCAGCCGGTTGCTATCTCTCCCGTAATTCACCAGGGATCATTTCCCAGCCGGTTGGTATCTCTCCCGTAATTCACCTGGGATCATTTCCCAGCCGGTTGGTATCTCTCCCGTAATTCACCAGGGATCATTTCCCAGCCGGTTGGTATCTCTCCAGTAATTCACCGGGGATCATTTCCCAGCCGGTTGGTATCTCTCCCGTAATTCACCGGGGATCATTTCCCAGCCGGTTGGTATCTCTCCAGTAATTCACCAGGGATCATTTCCCAGCCAGTTGGTATCTCTCCCGTAATTCACCGGGGATCATTTCCCAGCCGGTTGGTATCTCTCCCGTAATTCACCAGGGATCATTTCCCAGCCGGTTGGTATCTCTCCCGTAATTCACCGGGGATCATTTCCCAGCCTGTTGGTATCTCTCCTGTAATTCACCGGGGATCATTTCCCAGCCGGTTGGTATCTCTCCCGTAATTCACCGGGGATAGTTTCCCAGCCGGTTGGTATCTCTCCCGTAATTCACCAGGGATCATTTCCCAGCCGGTTGGTATCTCTCCCGTAATTCACCAGGGATCATTTCCCAGCCGGTTGGTATCTCTCCCGTAATTCACCGGGGATCATTTCCCAGCCGGTTGGTATCTCTCCCGTAATTCACCGTGGATCATTTCCCAGCCGGTTGGTCTCTCTCCTGTAATTCACTGGGGATCGTTTCCCAGCCGGTTGGTATCTCTCCTGTAATTCACCGGGGATCATTTCCCAGCCGGTTGGTATCTCTCCGGTAATTCACCGGGGATCGTTTCTCAGCCGGTTGGTATCTCTCCTGTAATTCACCGGGGATCATTTCCCAGCCGGTTGGTATCTCTCCAGTAATTCACCGGGGATCATTTCCCAGCCGGTTGGTATCTCTCCGGTAATTCACTGGGGATCATTTCCCAGCCGGTTGGTATCTCTCCCGTAATTAACCGGGGATCATTTCTCAGCCGGTTGGTATCTCTCCCGTAATTCACCGGGGATCATTTCCCAGCCGGTTGGTATCTCTCCTGTAATTCACCGGGGATCATTTCCCAGCTGGTTGGTATCTCTCCCGTAATTCACCGGGGATCGTTTCCCAGCCGGTTCGTATCTCTCCCGTAATTCACCGGGGATCGTTTCCCAGCCGGTTGGTATCACTCCTGTAATTCACTGGGGATCATTTCCCAGCCGGTTGGTATCTCTCCCGTAATTCACCGGGGATCGTTTCCCAGCTGGTTCGTATCTCTCCTGTAATTCACTGGGGATCATTTCCCAGCCGGTTGGTATCTCTCCCGTAATTCACCGGGGATCGTTTCCCAGCCGGTTGGTATCTCTCCCGTAATGCACCGGGGATCATTTCCCAGCCGGTTGGTATCTCTCCCGTAATTCACCAGGGATCATTTCCCAGCCGGTTGGTATCTCTCCCGTAATTCACCGGGGATCATTTCCCAGCCTGTAGGTATCTCTCCTGTAATTCACCGGGGATCATTTCCCAGCCGGTTGGTATCTCTCCCGTAATTCACCGGGGATAGTTTCCCAGCCGGTTGGTATCTCTCCCGTAATTCACCAGGGATCATTTCCCAGCCGGTTGGTATCTCTCCCGTAATTCACCAGGGATCATTTCCCAGCCGGTTGGTATCTCTCCCGTAATTCACCGGGGATCATTTCCCAGCCGGTTGGTATCTCTCCCGTAATTCACCGGGGATCATTTCCCAGCCGGTTGGTATCTCTCCCGTAATTCACCGGGGATCATTTCCCAGCCGGTTGGTATCTCTCCCGTAATTCACCATGGATCATTTCCCAGCCGGTTGGTATCTCTCCTGTAATTCACTGGGGATCGTTTCCCAGCCGCTTGGTATCTCTCCTGTAATTCACCGAGGATCATTTCCCAGCCGGTTGGTATCTCTCCCGTAATTCACCGGGGATAGTTTCCCAGCCGGTTGGTATCTCTCCCGTAATTCACCAGGGATCATTTCCCAGCCGGTTGGTATCTCTCCCGTAATTCACCGGGGATAGTTTCCCAGCCGGTTGGTATCTCTCCCGTAATTCACCAGGGATCATTTCCCAGCCGGTTGGTATCTCTCCCGTAATTCACCAGGGATCATTTCCCAGCCGGTTGGTATCTCTCCCGTAATTCACCGGGGATCATTTCCCAGCCGGTTGGTATCTCTCCCGTAATTCACCGTGGATCATTTCCCAGCCGGTTGGTCTCTCTCCTGTAATTCACTGGGGATCGTTTCCCAGCCGGTTGGTATCTCTCCTGTAATTCACCGGGGATCATTTCCCAGCCGGTTGGTATCTCTCCGGTAATTCACCGGGGATCGTTTCTCAGCCGGTTGGTATCTCTCCTGTAATTCACCGGGGATCATTTCCCAGCCGGTTGGTATCTCTCCAGTAATTCACCGGGGATCATTTCCCAGCCGGTTGGTATCTCTCCGGTAATTCACTGGGGATCATTTCCCAGCCGGTTGGTATCTCTCCCGTAATTAACCGGGGATCATTTCTCAGCCGGTTGGTATCTCTCCCGTAATTCACCGGGGATCATTTCCCAGCCGGTTGGTATCTCTCCTGTAATTCACCGGGGATCATTTCCCAGCTGGTTGGTATCTCTCCCGTAATTCACCGGGGATCGTTTCCCAGCCGGTTCGTATCTCTCCCGTAATTCACCGGGGATCGTTTCCCAGCCGGTTGGTATCACTCCTGTAATTCACTGGGGATCATTTCCCAGCCGGTTGGTATCTCTCCCGTAATTCACCGGGGATCGTTTCCCAGCTGGTTCGTATCTCTCCTGTAATTCACTGGGGATCATTTCCCAGCCGGTTGGTATCTCTCCCGTAATTCACCGGGGATCGTTTCCCAGCCGGTTGGTATCTCTCCCGTAATGCACCGGGGATCATTTCCCAGCCGGTTGGTATCTCTCCCGTAATTCACCAGGGATCATTTCCCAGCCGGTTGGTATCTCTCCCGTAATTCACCGGGGATCATTTCCCAGCCTGTAGGTATCTCTCCTGTAATTCACCGGGGATCATTTCCCAGCCGGTTGGTATCTCTCCCGTAATTCACCGGGGATAGTTTCCCAGCCGGTTGGTATCTCTCCCGTAATTCACCAGGGATCATTTCCCAGCCGGTTGGTATCTCTCCCGTAATTCACCAGGGATCATTTCCCAGCCGGTTGGTATCTCTCCCGTAATTCACCGGGGATCATTTCCCAGCCGGTTGGTATCTCTCCCGTAATTCACCGGGGATCATTTCCCAGCCGGTTGGTATCTCTCCCGTAATTCACCGGGGAACATTTCCCAGCCGGTTGGTATCTCTCCCGTAATTCACCATGGATCATTTCCCAGCCGGTTGGTATCTCTCCTGTAATTCACTGGGGATCGTTTCCCAGCCGCTTGGTATCTCTCCTGTAATTCACCGAGGATCATTTCCCAGCCGGTTGGTATCTCTCCCGTAATTCACCGGGGATAGTTTCCCAGCCGGTTGGTATCTCTCCCGTAATTCACCAGGGATCATTTCCCAGCCGGTTGGTATCTCTCCCGTAATTCACCAGGGATCATTTCCCAGCCGGTTGGTATCTCTCCCGTAATTCACCGGGGATCATTTCCCAGCCGGTTGGTATCTCTCCCGTAATTCACCGGGGATCATTTCCCAGCCGGTTGGTATCTCTCCCGTAATTCACCGGGGATCATTTCCCAGCCGGTTGGTATCTCTCCCGTAATTCACCGTGGATCATTTCCCAGCCGGTTGGTATCTCTCCTGTAATTCACTGGGGATCGTTTCCCAGCCGGTTGGTATCTATCCTGTAATTCACCGGGGATCATTTCCCAGCCGGTTGGTATCTCTCCGGTAATTCACCGGGGATCGTTTCTCAGCCGGTTGGTATCTCTCCTGTAATTCACCGGGGATCATTTCCCAGCCGGTTGGTATCTCTCCAGTAATTCACCGGGGATCATTTCCCAGCCGGTTGGTATCTCTCCGGTAATTCACTGGGGATCATTTCCCAGCCGGTTGGTATCTCTCCCGTAATTCACCGGGGATCATTTCCCGGCCGGTTGGTATCTCTCCCGTAATTCACCGGGGATCATTTCCCAGCCGGTTGGTATCTCTCCTGTAATTCACCGGGGATCATTTCCCAGCTGGTTGGTATCTCTCCCGTAATTCACCGGGGATCGTTTCCCAGCCGGTTCGTATCTCTCCCGTAATTCACCGGGGATCATTTCCCAGCCGGTTGGTATCTCTCCTGTAATTCACTGGGGATCATTTCCCAGCCGGTTGGTATCTCTCCCGTAATTCACCGGGGATCGTTTCCCAGCTGGTTCGTATCTCTCCCGTAATTCACCGGGGATCGTTTCCCAGCCGGTTGGTATCTCTCCCGTAATGCACCGGGGATCATTTCCCAGCCGGTTGGTATCTCTCCCGTAATTCACCAGGGATCATTTCCCAGCCGGTTGGTATCTCTCCCGCAATTCACCGGGGATAATTTCCCAGCCGGTTGGTATCTCTCCCGTAATTCACCAGGGATCATTTCCCAGCCGGTTGGTATCTCTCCCGTAATTCACCGAGGATCATTTCCCAGCCGGTTGGTATCTCTCCCGTAATTCACCAGGGATCGTTTCCCAGCCGGTTGCTATCTCTCCCGTAATTCACCGGGGATCATTTCCCAGCCGGTTGGTATCTCTCCCGTAATTCACCGGGGATCGTTTCCCAGCCGGTTGGTATCTCTCCCGTAATTCACCGGGGATCGTTTCCCAGCCGGTTGGTATCTCTCTGGTAATTCACCGGGGATCGTTTCCCAGCCGGTTGGTATCTCTCCCGTAATTCACCGGGGATCATTTCCCAGCCGGTTGGTATCTCTCCCGTAATTCACCGGGGATCGTTTCCCAGCCGGTTGGTATCTCTCCCGTAATTCACTGGGGATCGTTTCCCAGCCGGTTGGTATCTCTCCTGTAATTCACCGGGGATCATTTCCCAGCCGGTTGGTATCTCTCCGGTAATTCACAGGGGATCGTTTCACAGCCGGTTGGTATCTCTCCTGTAATTCACCGGGGATCATTTCCCAGCCGGTTGGTATCTCTCCTGTAATTCACCGGGGATCATTTCCCAGCCGGTTGGTATCACTCCGGTAATTCACCGGGGATCGTTTCTCAGCCGGTTGGTATCTCTCCTGTAATTCACCGGGAATCATTTCCCAGCCGGTTGGTATCTCTCCAGTAATTCACCGGGGATCATTTCCCAGCCGGTTGGTATCTCTCCGGTAATTCACTGGGGATCATTTCCCAGCCGGTTGGTATCTCTCCCGTAATTCACCGGGGATCATTTCCCAGCCGGTTGGTATCTCTCCCGTAATTCACCGGGGATCATTTCCCAGCCGGTTGGTATCTCTCCCGTAATTCACCGGGGATCATTTCCCAGCCGGTTGGTATCTCTCCCGTAATTCACCAGGGATCATTTCCCAGCCGGTTGGTATGTCTCCCGTAATTCACCGGGGATCATTTCCCAGCCGGTTGGTATCTCTCCCGTAATTCACCGGGGATCATTTCCCAGCCGGTTGGTATCTCTCCCGTAATTCACCGGGGATCATTTCCCAGCCGGTTGGTATCTCTCTCGTAATTCACCATGGATCATTTCCTAGCCGGTTGGTATCTCTCCTGTAATTCACTGGGGATCGTTTCCCAGCCGGTTGGTATCTCTCCTGTAATTCACCGAGGATCATTTCCCAGCCGGTTGGTATCTCTCCCGTAATTCACCGGGGATAGTTTCCCAGCCGGTTGGTATCTCTCCCGTAATTCACCAGGGATCATTTCCCAGCCGGTTGGTATCTCTCCCGTAATTCACCAGGGATCATTTCCCAGCCTGTTGGTATCTCTCCCGTAATTCACCGGGGATCATTTCCCAGCCGGTTGGTATCTCTCCCGTAATTCACCAGGGATCATTTCCCAGCCGGTTGGTATCTCTCCCGTAATTCACCGGGGATCATTTCCCAGCCGATTGGTATCTCTCCCGTAATTCACCGGGGATCATTTCCCAGCCGGTTGGTATCTCTCCTGTAATTCACTGGGGATCGTTTCCCAGCCGGTTGGTATCTATCCTGTAATTCACCGGGGATCATTTCCCAGCCGGTTGGTATCTCTCCGGTAATTCACCGGGGATCGTTTCTCAGCCGGTTGGTATCTCTCCTGTAATTCACCGGGGATCATTTCCAAGCCGGTTGGTATCTCTCCAGTAATTCACCGGGGATCATTTCCCAGCCGGTTGGTATCTCTCCCGTAATTCACCGGGGATCATTTCCCAGCCGGTTGGTATCTCTCCCGTAATTCACCGGGGATCATTTCCCAGCCGGTTGGTATCTCTCCTGTAATTCACCGGGGATCATTTCCCAGCTGGTTGGTATCTCTCCCGTAATTCACCGGGGATCGTTTCCCAGCCGGTTCGTATCTCTCTCGTAATTCACCGGGGATCATTTCCCAGCCGGTTGGTATCTCTCCTGTAATTCACTGGGGATCATTTCCCAGCCGGTTGGTATCTCTCCCGTAATTCACCGGGGATCGTTTCCCAGCTGGTTCGTATCTCTCCCGTAATTCACCGGGGATCGTTTCCCAGCCGGTTGGTATCTCTCCCGTAATGCACCGGGGATCATTTCCCAGCCGGTTGGTATCTCTCCCGTAATTCACCAGGGATCATTTCCCAGCCGGTTGGTATCTCTCCCGCAATTCACCGGGGATAATTTCCCAGCCGGTTGGTATCTCTCCCGTAATTCACCAGGGATCATTTCCCAGCCGGTTGGTATCTCTCCCGTAATTCACCGAGGATCATTTCCCAGCCGGTTGGTATCTCTCCCGTAATTCACCAGGGATCGTTTCCCAGCCGGTTGCTATCTCTCCAGTAATTCACCGGGGATCATTTCCCAACCGGTTGGTATCTCTCCGGTAATTCACTGGGGATCGTTTCCCAGCCGGTTGGTATCTCTCCTGTAATTCACCGGGGATCATTTCCCAGCCGGTTGGTATCTCTCCGGTAATTCACAGGGGATCGTTTCTCAGCCGGTTGGTATCTCTCCTGTAATTCACAGGGGATCATTTCCCAGCCGGTTGGTATCTCTCCTGTAATTCACCGGGGATCATTTCCCAGCCGGTTGGTATCTCTCCGGTAATTCACCGGGGATCGTTTCTCAGCCGGTTGGTATCTCTCCTGTAATTCACCGGGGATCATTTCCCAGCCGGTTGGTATCTCTCCAGTAATTCACCGGGGATCATTTCCCAACCGGTTGGTATCTCTCCGGTAATTCACTGGGGATCATTTCCCAGCCGGTTGGTATCTCTCCCGTAATTCACCGGGGATCATTTCCCAGCCGGTTGGTATCTCTCCCGTAATTCACCGGGGATCATTTCCCAGCCGGTTGGTATCTCTCCTGTAATTCACCGGGGATCATTTCCCAGCTGGTTGGTATCTCTCCCGTATTTCACCGGGGATCGTTTCCCAGCCAGTTCGTATCTGTCCCGTAATTCACCGGGGATCATTTCCCAGCCGGTTGGTATCTCTCCTGTAATTCACTGGGGATCATTTCCCAGCCGGTTGGTATCTCTCCCGTAATTCACCGGGGATCGTTTCCCAGCTGCTTCGTATCTCTCCTGTAATTCACTGGGGATCATTTCCCAGCCGGTTGGTATCTCTCCGGCAATTCACCGGGGATAATTTCCCAGCCGGTTGGTATCTCTCCCGTAATTCACCAGGGATCATTTCCCAGCCGGTTGGTATCTCTCCCGTAATTCACCTGGGATCATTTCCCAGCCGGTTGGTATCTCTCCCGTAATTCACCAGGGATCATTTCCCAGCCGGTTGGTATCTCTCCAGTAATTCACCGGGGATCATTTCCCAGCCGGTTGGTATCTCTCCCGTAATTCACCGGGGATCTTTTCCCAGCCGGTTGGTATCTCTCCAGTAATTCACCAGGGATCATTTCCCAGCCAGTTGGTATCTCTCCCGTAATTCACCGGGGATCATTTCCCAGCCGGTTTGTATCTCTCCCGTAATTCACTGGGGATCATTTCCCAGCCGGTTGGTATCTCTCCCGTAATTCACCGGGGATCATTTCCCAGCCGGTTGGTACCTCTCCTGTAATTCACCAGGGATCGTTTCCCAGCTGGTTGGTATCTCTCCCGTAATTCACTGGGGATCATTTCCCAGCCGGTTGGTATCTCTCCTATAATTCACCGGGGATCATTTCCCAGCCGGTTGGTATCTCTCCAGTAATTCACCAGGGATCGTTTCCCAGCCGGTTGCTATCTCTCCCGTAATTCACCGGGGATCATTTCCCAGCCGGTTGGTATCTCTCCCGTAATTCACCGGGGATCATTTCCCAGCCGGTTTGTATCTCTCCCGTAATTCACCGGGGATCGTTTCCCAGCCAGTTGGTATCTCTCCCGTAATTCACCGGGGATCATTTCCCAGCCGGTTGGTATCTCTCCCGTAATTCACCAGGGATCATTTCCCAGCCGGTTTGGTATCTCTCCCGTAATTCACCGGGGATCATTTCCCAGCCTGTTGGTATCTCTCCTGTAATTCACCGGGGATCATTTCCCAGCCGGTTGGTATCTCTCCCGTAATTCACCGGGGATAGTTTCCCAGCCGGTTGGTATCTCTCCCGTAATTCACCGGGGATCATTTCCCAGCCGGTTGGTATCTCTCCCGTAATTCACCAGGGATCATTTCCCAGCCGTTTGGTATCTCTCCCGTAATTCACCGGGGATCATTTCCCAGCCGGTTGGTATCTCTCCCGTAATTCACCGGGGATCATTTCCCAGCCGGTTGGTATCTCTCCCGTAATTCACCGGGGATCATTTCCCAGCCGGTTTGTATCTCTCCTGTAATGCACCGGGGATCATTTCCCAGCCGGTTTGTATCTCTCCCGTAATTCACCGGGGATCATTTCCCAGCCGGTTGGTATCTCTCCAGTAATTCACCAGGGATCATTTCCCAGCCGGTTGGTATCTCTCCCGTAATTCACCGGGGATCATTTCCCAGCCGGTTGGTATCTCTCCAGTAATTCACCGGGGATCATTTCCCAGCCGGTTGGTATCCCTCCTGTAATTCACCGGGGATCGTTTCCCTGCCGGTTGGTATCTCTCCCGTAATTCACCAGGGATCATTTCCCAGACGGTTTGTATCTCTCCCATAATTCACCGGGGATCATTTCCCAGCCGGTTGGTATCTCTCCCGTAATTCACCGGGGATCATTTCCCAGCCGGTTTGTATCTCTCCCGTAATGCACCGGGGATCATTTCCCAGCCGGTTTGTATCTCTCCCGTAATTCACCGGGGATCATTTCCCAGCCGGTTGGTATCTCTCCAGTAATTCACCAGGGATCATTTCCCAGCCGGTTGGTATCTCTCCCGTAATTCACCGGGGATCATTTCCCAGCCGGTTGGTATCTCTCCAGTAATTCACCAGGGATCGTTTCCCAGCCGGTTGCTATCTCTCCCGTAATTCACCGGGGATCATTTCCCAGCCGGTTGGTATCTCTACAGTAATTCACCAGGGATCATTTCCCAGCCGGTTGGTATCTCTCCCGTAATTCACCGGGGATCATTTCCCAGCCGGTTGGTATCTCTCCAGTAATTCACCAGGGATCGTTTCCCAGCCGGTTGCTATCTCTCCCGTAATTCACCGGGGATCATTTCCCAGCCGGTTGGTATCTCTCCAGTAATTCACCAGGGATCATTTCCCAGCCAGTTGCTATCTCTCCCGTAATTCACCGGGGATCGTTTCCCAGCCGGTTGGTATCTCTCCCGTAATTCACCGGGGATCTTTTCCCAGCCAGTTGGTATCTCTCCCGTAATTCACTGGGGATCATTTCCCAGCCGGTTGGTATCTCTCCCGTAATTCACCAGGGATCGTCTCCCAGCCGGTTGCTATCTCTCCCGTATTTCACCGGGGATCATTTCCCAGCCGGTTGGTATCTCTCCCGTAATTCACCTGGGATCATTTCCCAGCCGGTTGGTATCTCTCCCGTAATTCACCAGGGATCATTTCCCAGCCGGTTGGTATCTCTCCAGTAATTCACCGGGGATCATTTCCCAGCCGGTTGGTATCTCTCCCGTAATTCACCGGGGATCATTTCCCAGCCGGTTGGTATCTCTCCAGTAATTCACCAGGAATCATTTCCCAGCCAGTTGGTATCTCTCCCGTAATTCACCGGGGATCATTTCCCAGCCGGTTTGTATCTCTCCCGTAATTCACTGGGGATCATTTCCCAGCCGGTTGGTATCTCTCCCGTAATTCACCGGGGATCATTTCCCAGCCGGTTGGCACCTCTCCTGTAATTCACCAGGGATCGTTTCCCAGCTGGTTGGTATCTCTCCCGTAATTCACTGGGGATCATTTCCCAGCCGGTTGGTATCTCTCCTGTAATTCACCGGGGATCATTTCCCAGCCGGTTGGTATCTCTCCAGTAATTCACCAGGGATCGTTTCCCAGCCGGTTGGTATAGCTCCCGTAATTCACCGGGGATCATTTCCCAGCCTGTTGGTATCTCTCCTGTAATTCACCGGGGATCATTTCCCAGCCGGTTGGTATCTCTCCCGTAATTCACCGGGGATAGTTTCCCAGCCGGTTGGTATCTCTCCCGTAATTCACCAGGGATCATTTCCCAGCCGGTTGGTATCTCTCCCGTAATTCACCAGGGATCATTTCCCAGCCGGTTGGTATCTCTCCCGTAATTCACCGGGGATCATTTCCCAGCCGGTTGGTATCTCTCCCGTAATTCACCGGGGATCATTTCCCAGCCGGTTGGTATCTCTCCCGTAATTCACCGGGGATCATTTCCCAGCCGGTTGGTATCTCTCCCGTAATTCACCGTGGATCATTTCCCAGCCGCTTGGTATCTCTCCTGTAATTCACTGGGGATCGTTTCCCAGCCGGTTGTTATCTCTCCTGTAATTCACCGGGGATCATTTCCCAGCCGGTTGGTATCTCTCCGGTAATTCACCGGGGATCGTTTCTCAGCCGGTTGGTATCTCTCCTGTAATTCACCGGGGATCATTTCCCAGCCGGTTGGTATCTCTCCAGTAATTCACCGGGGATCATTTCCCAGCCGGTTGCATCTCTCCCGTAATTCACCGGGGATCATTTCCCAGCTGGTTGGTATCTCTCCCGTAATTCACCGGGGATCATTTCCCAGCCGGTTGGTATCTCTCCTGTAATTCACCGGGGATCATTTCCCAGCTGGTTGGTATCTCTCCCGTAATTCACCGGGGATCGTTTCCCAGCCGGTTCGTATCTCTCCCGTAATTCACCGGGGATCATTTCCCAGCCGGTTGGTATCTCTCCTGTAATTCACTGGGGATCATTTCCCAGCCGGTTGGTACCTCTCCTGTAATTCACCAGGGATCGTTTCCCAGCTGGTTGGTATCTCTCCCGTAATTCACTGGGGATCATTTCCCAGCCGGTTGGTATCTCTCCTGTAATTCACCGGGGATCATTTCCCAGCCGGTTGGTATCTCTCCAGTAATTCACCAGGGATCGTTTCCCAGCCGGTTGCTATCTCTCCCGTAATTCACCGGGGATCATTTCCCAGCCGGTTGGTATCTCTCCTGTAATTCACCGGGGATCATTTCCCAGCTGGTTGGTATCTCTCCCGTAATTCACCGGGGATCGTTTCCCAGCCGGTTCGTATCTCTCCCGTAATTCACCGGGGATCATTTCCCAGCCGGTTGGTATCTCTCCCGTAATTCACCGTGGATCATTTCCCAGCCGCTTGGTATCTCTCCTGTAATTCACTGGGGATCGTTTCCCAGCCGGTTGTTATCTCTCCTGTAATTCACCGGGGATCATTTCCCAGCCGGTTGGTATCTCTCCTGTAATTCACCGGGGATCGTTTCTCAGCCGGTTGGTATCTCTCCTGTAATTCACCGGGGATCATTTCCCAGCCGGTTGGTATCTCTCCAGTAATTCACCGGGGATCATTTCCCAGCCGGTTGCATCTCTCCCGTAATTCACCGGGGATCATTTCCCAGCTGGTTGGTATCTCTCCCGTAATTCACCGGGGATCATTTCCCAGCCGGTTGGTATCTCTCCTGTAATTCACCGGGGATCATTTCCCAGCTGGTTGGTATCTCTCCCGTAATTCACCGGGGATCGTTTCCCAGCCGGTTCGTATCTCTCCCGTAATTCACCGGGGATCATTTCCCAGCCGGTTGGTATCTCTCCTGTAATTCACTGGGGATCATTTCCCAGCCGGTTGGTACCTCTCCTGTAATTCACCAGGGATCGTTTCCCAGCTGGTTGGTATCTCTCCCGTAATTCACTGGGGATCATTTCCCAGCCGGTTGGTATCTCTCCTGTAATTCACCGGGGATCATTTCCCAGCCGGTTGGTATCTCTCCAGTAATTCACCAGGGATCGTTTCCCAGCCGGTTGCTATCTCTCCCGTAATTCACCGGGGATCATTTCCCAGCCGGTTGGTATCTCTCCTGTAATTCACCGGGGATCATTTCCCAGCTGGTTGGTATCTCTCCCGTAATTCACCGGGGATCATTTCCCAGCCGGTTCGTATCTCTCCCGTAATTCACCGGGGATCATTTCCCAGCCGGTTGGTATCTCTCCCGTAATTCACCGGGGATCATTTCCCAGCCGGTTGGTACCTCTCCTGTAATTCACCAGGGATCGTTTCCCAGCTGGTTGGTATCTCTCCCGTAATTCACTGGGGATCATTTCCCAGCCGGTTGGTATCTCTCCTGTAATTCACCGGGGATCATTTCCCAGCCGGTTGGTATCTCTCCAGTAATTCACCAGGGATCGTTTCCCAGCCGGTTGCTATCTCTCCCGTAATTCACCGGGGATCATTTCCCAGCCGGTTGGTATCTCTCCCGTAATTCACCAGGGATCATTTCCCAGCCGGTTGGTATCTCTCCCGTAATTCACCGGGGATCATTTCCCAGCCTGTTGGTATCTCTCCTGTAATTCACCGGGGGTCATTTCCCAGCCGGTTGGTATCTCTCCCGTAATTCACCAGGGATCGTTTCCCAGCCGGTTGGTATCTCTCCCGTAATTCACCGGGAATCATTTCCCAGCCGGTTGGTATCTCTCCCGTAATTCACCAGGGATCATTTCCCAGCCGGTTGGTATCTCTCCCGTAATTCACCGGGGATCATTTCCCAGCCGGTTGGTATCTCTCCCGTAATTCACCGGGGATCATTTCCCAGCCGGTTGGTATCTCTCCCGTAATTCACCGGGGATCATTTCCCAGCCGGTTGGTATCTCTCCCGTAATTCACCGTGGATCATTTCCCAGCCGGTTGGTATCTCTCCTGTAATTCACTGGGGATCGTTTCCCAGCCGGTTGGTATCTCTCCTGTAATTCACCGGGGATCATTTCCCAGCCGGTTGGTATCTCTCCCGTAATTCACCGGGGATCATTTCCCAGCTGGTTGGTATCTCTCCCGTAATTCACCGGGGATCATTTCCCAGCCGGTTGGTATCTCTCCTGTAATTCACCGGGGTTCATTTCCCAGCTGGTTGGTATCTCTCCCGTAATTCACCGGGGATCGTTTCCCAGCCGGTTCGTATCTCTCCCGTAATTCACCGGGGATCATTTCCCAGCCGGTTGGTATCTCTCCTGTAATTCACTGGGGATCATTTCCCAGCCGGTTGGTATCTCTCCCGTAATTCACCGGGGATCGTTTCCCAGCTGGTTCGTATCTCTCCTGTAATTCACTGGGGATCATTTCCCAGCCGGTTGGTATCTCTCCCGTAATTCACCGGGGATCGTTTCCCAGCCGGTTGGTATCTCTCCCGTAATGCACCGGGGATCATTTCCCAGCCGGTTGGTATCTCTCCCGTAATTCACCAGGGATCATTTCCCAGCCGGTTGGTATCTCTCCCGCAATTCACCGGGGATAATTTCCCAGCCGGTTGGTATCTCTCCCGTAATTCACCAGGGATCATTTCCCAGCCGGTTGGTATCTCTCCCGTAATTCACCGGGGATCATTTCCCAGCCGGTTGGTATCTCTCCCGTAATTCACCAGGGATCGTTTCCCAGCCGGTTGCTATCTCTCCCGTAATTCACCGGGGATCATTTCCCAGCCGGTTGGTATCTCTCCCGTAATTCACCGGGGATCGTTTCCCAGCCGGTTGGTATCTCTCCCGTAATTCACCGGGGATCGTTTCCCAGCCGGTTGGTATCTCTCCGGTAATTCACCGGGGATCGTTTCCCAGCCGGTTGGTATCTCTCCCGTAATTCACCGGGGATCATTTCCCAGCCGGTTGGTATCTCTCCCGTAATTCACCCGGGATCGTTTCCCAGCCGGTTGGTATCTCTCCCGTAATTCACTGGGGATCGTTTCCCAGCCGGTTGGTATCTCTCCTGTAATTCACCGGGGATCATTTCCCAGCCGGTTGGTCTCTCTCCGGTAATTCACCGGGGATCGTTTCTCAGCCGGTTGGTATCTCTCCTGTAATTCACCGGGGATCATTTCCCAGCCGGTTGGTATCTCTCCTGTAATTCACCGGGGATCATTTCCCAGCCGGTTGGTATCTCTCCGGTGATTCACCGGGGATCGTTTCTCAGCCGGTTGGTATCTCTCCTGTAATTCACCGGGGATCATTTCCCAGCCGGTTGGTATCTCTCCAGTAATTCACCGGGGATCATTTCCCAGCCGGTTGGTATCTCTCCGGTAATTCACTGGGGACCATTTCCCAGCCGGTTGGTATCTCTCCCGTAATTCACCGGGGATCATTTCCCAGCCGGTTGGTATCTCTCCCGTAATTCACCGGGGATCATTTCCCAGCCGGTTGGTATCTCTCCTGTAATTCACCGGGGATCATTTCCCAGCTGGTTGGTATCTCTCCCGTAATTCACCGGGGATCGTTTCCCAGCCGGTTCGTATCTCTCCCGTAATTCACCGGGGATCATTTCCCAGCCGGTTGGTATCTCTCCTGTAATTCACTGGGGATCATTTCCCAGCCGGTTGGTATCTCTCCCGTAATTCACCGGGGATCGTTTCCCAGCTGGTTCGTATCTCTCCTGTAATTCACTGGGGATCATTTCCCAGCCGGTTGGTATCTCTCCCGTAATTCACCGGGGATCGTTTCCCAGCCGGTTGGTATCTCTCCCGTAATGCACCGGGGATCATTTCCCAGCCGGTTGGTATCTCTCCCGTAATTCCCCAGGGATCATTTCCCAGCCGGTTGGTATCTCTCCCGCAATTCACCGGGGATAATTTCCCAGCCGGTTGGTATCTCTCCCGTAATTCACCAGGGATCATTTCCCAGCCGGTTGGTATCTCTCCCGTAATTCACCGAGGATCATTTCCCAGCCGGTTGGTATCTCTCCCGTAATTCACCAGGGATCGTTTCCCAGCCGGTTGCTATCTCTCCCGTAATTCACCGGGGATCATTTCCCAGCCGGTTGGTATCTCTCCCGTAATTCACCGGGGATCGTTTCCCAGCCGGTTGGTATCTCTCCCGTAATTCACCGGGGATCGTTTCCCAGCCGGTTGGTATCTCTCCGGTAATTCACCGGGGATCGTTTCCCAGCCGGTTGGTATCTCTCCCGTAATTCACCGGGGATCATTTCCCAGCCGGTTGGTATCTCTCTCGTAATTCACCGGGGATCGTTTTTCAGCCGGTTGGTATCTCTCCTGTAATTCACCGGGGATCATTTCCCAGCCGGTTGGTATCTCTGCAGTAATTCACCGGGGATCATTTCCCAGCCGGTTGGTATCTCTCCGGTAATTCACTGGGGATCATTTCCCAGCCGGTTGGTATCTCTCCCGTAATTCACCGGGGATCATTTCCCAGCCGATTGGTATCTCTCCCGTAATTCACCGGGGATCATTTCCCAGCCGGTTGGTATCTCTCCTGTAATTCACCGGGGATCATTTCCCAGCTGGTTTGTATCTCTCCCGTAATTCACCGGGGATCGTTTCCCAGCCGGTTCGTATCTCTCCCGTAATTCACCGGGGATCATTTCCCAGCCGGTTGGTATCTCTCCTGTAATTCACTGGGGATCATTTCCCAGCCGGTTGGTATCTCTCCCGTAATTCACCGGGGATCGTTTCCCAGCTGGTTCGTATCTCTCCTGTAATTCACTGGGGATCATTTCCCAGCCGGTTGGTATCTCTCCCGTAATTCACCGGGGATCGTTTCCCAGCCGGTTGGTATCTCTCCCGTAATGCACCGGGGATCATTTCCCAGCCGGTTGGTATCTCTCCCGTAATTCACCAGGGATCATTTCCCAGCCGGTTGGTATCTCTCCCGCAATTCACCGGGGATAAATTCCCAGCCGGTTGGTATCTCTCCCGTAATTCACCAGGGATCATTTCCCAGCCGGTTGGTATCTCTCCCGTAATTCACCGAGGATCATTTCCCAGCCGGTTGGTATCTCTCCCGTAATTCACCAGGGATCGTTTCCCAGCCGGTTGCTATCTCTCCCGTAATTCACCGGGGATCATTTCCCAGCCGGTTGGTATCTCTCCCGTAATTCACCGGGGATCGTTTCCCAGCCGGTTGGTATCTCTCCCGTAATTCACCGGGGATCGTTTCCCAGCCGGTTGGTATCTCTCCGGTAATTCACCGGGGATCGTTTCCCAGCCGGTTGGTATCTCTCCCGTAATTCACCGGGGATCATTTCCCAGCCGGTTGGTATCTCTCCTGTAATTCACCGGGGATCGTTTCCCAGCCGGTTGGTATCTCTCCCGTAATTCACCGGGGATCATTTCCCAGCCGGTTGGTATCTCTCCCGTAATTCACCGGGGATCATTTCCCAGCCGGTTGGTATCTCTCCCGTAATTCACCGGGGATAATTTCCCAGCCGGTTGGTATCTCTCCCGTAATTCACCGGGGATCATTTCCCAGCCGGTTGGTATCTCTCCCGTAATTCACTGGGGATCATTTCCCAGCCGGTTGGTATCTCTCCCGTAATTCACTGGGGATCATTTCCCAGCCGGTTGGTAACTCTGCCGTAATTCACCGGGGATCGTTTCCCAGCCGGTTTGTATCTCTCCCGTAATTCACCGGGGATCGTTTCCCAGCCGGTTTGTATCTCTCCCGTAATTCACCGGGGATCATTTCCCAGCCTGTTGGTATCTCTCCCGTAATTCACCAGGGATCGTTTCCCAGCCGGTTGGTATCTCTCCCGTAATTCACCGGGGATCATTTCCCAGCCGGTTGGTATCTCTCCCGTAATTCACCAGGGATCGTTTCCCAGCCGGTTGGTATCTCTCCCGTAATTCACCGGGGATCATTTCCCAGCCGGTTGGTATCTCTCCCGTAATTCACCGGGGATCATTTCCCAGCCGGTTGGTATCTCTCCCGTAATTCACCGGGGATCATTTCCCAGCCGGTTGGTATCTCTCCCGTAATTCACCGGGGATCATTTCCCAGCCGGTTTGTATCTCTCCCGTAATTCACCGGGGATCATTTCCCAGCCGGTTGGTATCTCTCCTGTAATTCACCGGGGATCGTTTCCCAGCCGGTTGGTATCTCTCCCATAATACTGCAAGTCCTTTCAACCACTGCCCTCCGTCCTCTTATGTGCAAGCCAGTTCTGAATCCGAGTGGCCAATTCTCTGAGAACCCCATGCATTCTGGATTCGACTCCCATGTCAAACGCCTTTTTAAAATACATGTCGGCTACATCCACTGCCCTACCCTCCTCGCGCTCTCGTCACCTCTTGTCAAAACCTCAAATAAAGTTGGTATGGCACAACCTGCCCTGCACAAAGCCATGCCGTCTCTCTCTAATTAAGCCATGGGTTTCCAAATGCTCATATATTCTCTCCCTAAGATGTTTCTTCAGCCATTTCCTTACAACTGACATGAAACTCACAGGTCTACGATTCTCAGGATTTTTCCTTGTCCCGTTCTAAAATAGAGGTACAACTTTAACCACTCACCACTCTTCTGGGACCTCGACTATGGCTAGAGAGGACACCAAGATACTGACCAAGGGCCCAGCAATCTTGTCTCTTGCCCGCTTCAATAACTTGGGGTAAATCCCATCAGGCCCTGGGGGCTTATTCTCCCTAATAATCCATAGAAGGCTCAACACTTCCTCCTCCTTGACCTCTAAATGTATTTATACCATCAGCACTGATCTCCTGGTCCTCCATATCCTTTTCCCTGGTAAATACTGAAACAAGGTTCTCATTAAGTACCTCACTCACATTCTCTGAATCCAAGTAAATGTCGCCCAGCCCTTTTATCCGTGAGTAGTCCCACCCTCTCCCTTGTTATTCTCTTGTTCTTGATTAGAATCTCTTGGGATTCTAATCCGACTTGCCGAGGACTTTTCTTGGCCGCTCCTGGCTTTCCTAATTCCCTTCTTTAGTTCTGTTCTGGCTTCTCTAAACTCCTCATGTGCTCCATTTAATCTGAACTTCCAGAACTTTACAGAGTTTTCCTTGTCCTTCTTGACTAAATTCATCATCTCTCCAGACGTGCAAGGTTCTCTTATCTTTCCATCCCTGTCCTTCCTGAACTTGCCAGAGACAAGCTCTTCCCAATTAATGCTTCTCAGTTCCTGCCTAACGCCCTCGTAGTTTGCCCTACTCCAATTTAAAACTCCCCCGCAAGGACCACACCTATCCTTATCTGTAGCTATCCTGAAAGTTCAGGAGTTGTGGTTATTGTTCCCTCACATTAGAAGGTCAGGCTCATTCCCCAACATCAAGTCCAGTACAGCCCCTCCTCTCATTGGACAGTCCACATATTGATTTAAGAAACCTCCCTGGACACATTTGACAAATTCAGCCCCATCTAAACCCCTTATACCATGAAGGTCCCAGTTTATATTAGGGAAGATGAAATCCCCCATAACAACAGCCCTATTATTTTTTACACATTTCCTTCATCCGACATATGGCTGCTCCTCACTGCAGTTACGTAGTGCAGTCCCATCGGTGAGATTGCATCCTTCCCATTCCTGAGTTCCACCCAACTGGACTCAGTGTCTGACCCCTTCCTTGTGTCTCCCCTGAGTGCAGCTGTGATATTGTCCCCGATAAGTCCTGTAACTTCCCCCCCCACCCCCTTTTACAACCAGGCTCAATACCCAACAGCAGGTCCAGTACAGCCCCTCCTCTCATTGGACTGTCTACACATTGATTTAAGACAACTTCCTGGATACACCCCAACCACAAACTGTTCCATTTGCTGCCATCCGGGAAACGGTACCGCAGCATAAAAGCCAGGACCAACAGGCTCCAGGACAGCTTCTTTCACCAGGCCATCAGACTGATTAACTCACACTGACACAATTGTATTTCTCTGTTATATAGACTATTATACATACTATTTATTACAAATTACTATAAATTGCACATTGCACATTTAGCCATGACATTTAATATATGAAGGATGTAAATAATAAAGTCAATTCAATTCTGTGTTGGGACCGATTCTTTTTGTGTTATAAATCAATGATTTGGATGATGGAATTGATGGCTTTGTTGCAAAGGTTGCAGATGATATGAAGATAGGTGGAGGGCCAGGTAGTTTTGAGGAAGTAGAGAGGCTTCAGAAGGACAGATGGAAAACAGTGTCAAGAGGTGTTTGTTCATGAACTTTGGTGGAAGAAATGAAAGGGTCGACTATTACCTAAATGGAGAGAAAATACAAAAATCTTGGGAGTCATTGTGTGGGATTCCCTAAAGATTAAATTACAGGTTGAATCTGTGGTGAGGAAGGCAAATGCGATGGTGGCATTGATTGAAGATGACTAGATATAAAAGCAAGGATGTAATGTGGGGACTTCATAAAACCCTGGCGCGCCTTCACTTGGAGTATTGTGAGCAGCTTTGGGCCCATTATCTTAGAAAGTACGTGCTGAAACTGGACAGGGTTGAAAGGAGGTTCATGAAAATGGTAACAGGATTGAATGGCTTGTCATATGAAGAGAGTCTGATGGCTCTAGGCCTGTATTCACTAGATTGAGGGATGACCTCGATTATTGAATGGAGAAAGGGCTTGATAGTGCGGATGTGCAGAGGACGTTTCCTATGATGAGAGAGTCTAAGACCAGAGGACGCCACCTCAGAATGGAGGGAGTCTTTTTAGAATGGAGGGGTAGAGGAATTTCTTTTGTCAGAGAGTGGTGAATCTGTGGAATTCTTAACCATAGGCAGCTGTGGAGGCCAAGTCTTTATGTATATTTAAGGCGGGGTTGATAGATTCTTGATTGGTCGGGGCATGACATATATGGGGGGGGGGGTGAAGGCAGGAGACTGGGGTTGAGAGGAAAATTGGATCAGCCATGATGCAATGAGGGAGCAGACAATGGGCCAAATGGCCAATTCTGCTTCTGTCTTATGGTCTTAACATATCTGTAGAAATCCTTCACCTTGTCTGCTAGAGCAACCTCATGCCTTCTCTTAGCCTCTCAATTTCTTAAGTGTTCTCTTGTATTTGATAAGCACCTCAGTTGTTCCTACCTGCGACACACCTCCTTTTATCTTTTAACCAGGCCTCAAAGTCTTTTGAAAACCAAAGGTTCCTCACACTCGTTGTTTTTACCTTTTATTCCAACAGGCACATACAAGGTTTGCACCCTCAACATTTCACATTTGAAGACCTGCCACTTATCAAATACACCTTTGCCAGGAAACAGCCTGTCCCAATCCACACTTGCCAGATCATTTCAGATACCATCAAAAGTGGCCTTACTCAAATTTAGAATCTCAACCTGCAGACCTAATCTATCTTTTTGCATATTTACTTTGAAAGTCATGGCATTGTGATCACTACATGCAAAGTGTTCTCCTACACAGACTTCTGCCACCTGCCCTGTCTCATTCCCTACCAGCAGATCCATTATCACACGCTCTCTCATTGGGACTTCCACGTACTGATGAAGCAAACTTTCCTGAACACATTTGACAAACTCTATCTCATCCAGTCCTTTTACAGTATGGGAGTCCCAGTCATTATGTGGAAAGTTAAAATCACCTACTATAACCACCTTATGTTTCTTGCAACAGTCTGCGATCTCTCTACGAACGTGTTGCTCTAAATCCCTCAGACTATTGGGTGGTGTGTAATACAGCCCTATCAATTGGTTAGACCTTCCTTATTTCTCAGTTCCACTCAAAGCCTCACTAGACCAGTTCTCTAGTCCTGACCGACCACTGCTGTGACATTTTCCCTGACTTGTAACATCACCCCTTCTCTTTTAATCCCTTCAGCTCTGTTGTGTCTAAAACAACGGAACCCCGGAATATTGAACTGCCAGTCCTGCCCTTCCTGCAAACAAGTCTCACTAATGGTTAAAATATTAGAATTCCAAGTGTTGATCCACGCCCAGAGCTCATCTGTCTTTCCTACGATACTTCTTGCATTGAAATATACACAGCTCAGGACACTGGTCGCACCATGCTCAACGTGTCGATCCCTGACTTTGTCTGAGGTCTTATCAACAATTGTCTCCACAAACTGTTCTGGCACTCTCGTTCCCATCCCCCTGCAACTCTAGTCTAAAACCCTACTGTGCAGCATTAACAAACCTTCCAACTAGGATATTAGTTCCCCCTCCAGATCAGCTCCAATCTGTACCTTCTGTACAGGTACCACCTTCCCAGGAAGAGAGCTTAATGATGCAAACATCTTCTCCCTTCCTCCTACACCAACTCCTTAGCCACGTGTTAAACCATTTAATCTTCCCAGTTCCGGCCTCCTATTTCAGCCTTAGATCACCTGGACTCTGCACACGCACGTCAGAATGCTGTTCGTTAACTTGGCCTTCAGCACCATCATTTCCACAGTCCTGATCGATAAGCTACAGAACTTGGGCCTCTGCACCTCCCTCTGCAATTGGATCCTCGACTTCCTAACTGGTAGCCCACAAACTGTGCAGATTGGTGACAGCATGTCCTCCTTGCTGACGGTCGACACTGGTACACCTCAGGGGAGTGTGCTTAGCCCACTGCTCTACTCTCTATAGACACATGACTAGGTGGCTAGGCACTGTTCACGTACCACCTATAAATTTGCAGGTGATACAACCATTGTTGGTAGAATGTCAGATGGAGATGCGAGGGTGTACAGGAGCTCCACCCAGTGTACCAACTAGAGGAGTGGTGTCACAGCAACAACCTGGCACTCAACGTCAGCAAAGAGCTGACTGTGGACTTCAGGAAGGGTAAGACGAAGGAACACATACCAATCCTCATAGAGGGATCAGAAGTGGAGAGAGTGAGCAGCTTCAAGTGCCTGGGTGTCAAGATCTCTGAGGACGACGCAGATATAAAGAAGGAAAGATAGCGACTATATTTCATTAGGAGTTTGAGGAGATATAGTTTGTCACCTAAACACTTGAAAACTTCTGGAGATGTACCGTGGAGAGCATTTTGACAGGCTGCATCACCGTCTGGTATGGAGGATGGGGGGGAGGGATTGCTACTGCACAGGACTGAAAGAAGTTACAGAAAGTTATAAAACTAGTCAGCTCCATCTTGGGTACTAGCCTCCACAGCATCCAAGACATCTTTGAGGAACGATGCCTCAGAATCAGTTATCAAGGACCCCCATCACCCAGGACATGCCCTCTTCTCATTGTTACCTAAAGGCACACACTCAGCGATTCAGGAACAGCTTCTTCCCCTCTGCCATTCAATTCCTAAACGGACATTGAGCCCATGAACACCACCTCACTTTTTAAATGTATATTATTTATGTTTTTGCACTATTTTAATCATATATATATAAACACACACAATTACAGTAATTGATTGATTGTTTCTCTTTTGATCTTAGATATTGCATTGAACTGCTGTTGCTAAGTTAACAAATTTCACCTCACATGCTGGTGATAATAAACCTGATTCTGATTCTGACTGTGATTAGAGGATTTAGGTTTGAGACTCCTTGGTGCTGGATCCACGTCTGAGATGTGAAGTCAATGAAAGGCCAGTTGAGTAGAGTTAATGACCAGTACGTTGGTGTAAATGGTGAGGGGAGCTGGGTCCAGCAGCCCTGGATGACAAGAGATGGTGTAAGTTCAGTCAGGAAAAAAAAGCACCTGGAAAGAGAAATGAGACAAAGACTTGACAGATGTCAAGGAAGCAGAAAGGAAAAGGAAATTCAGAACATTAAAAAGGGCTACGAGGTTTGGCACAACATCGTGTGCTAAAGGGCTTGCACCCTGTTGCAATCTCCGATCTTCTGTGAGATGCTCTGGGGAGGCAAGATTAAGGAGAATCAAGAGGGCAAGGGCAAGGGCAATGACCTGAGGAATGAGAGATGTTACCCCAGCCGTCAGGAATGTAGGTGCAGCCTCCTTAACCAATAATCATACAAGTGGCACCTTCCTTGTGAACAGATAATCCAAGGCATCCTTTCCTGGCACAGTCTGTCCTTCCTTCCTGTGTAACAGCCTTCTTGCCAACCAGCATGGGCATGGTGCTCACCCAGTAACCCACTGGGGTGGCATTCATACAGCACCACATTTCAACCGTGCCACCCTGTGGGAACCATGGGTAGGCTAGGATACTGCATATCCGTAAGTGCCATTCAGCTGCCAACAAGTGCCCAGCTTCACAACACCCTTTGGCACAGACACTGCCGTCCCAGGATACCACGCCTGCTCCTACTTGCTATCGACCTTGCACCCTGTACCCGCCCTGACTCAACCTACCACACACCAACACTCGGTCAGGTGGCAAAATCACAAAGTCAGGGCATTCCAATTCTCCAAAGGGTACGAGGGAGATACCAGCCCTTAAAGCACTCACTCCACAGGGGCTTAAGCCCCTTAAGGCAGTAGGCATACTCTGGGAACAGACTGTCCCCTCCCAGCTCCCCCAAAATGAATGCCAAGGCCCGAGAAGCCAGATCACTCCCCCCCCCCAGTCTTGTTCTTGTTAAAGGGATCAATATCAGTGGCATCCCTTCTGTGACGTAGCAAGGAGTCTTCTTACAAATTCATCAATCTGACCCGTTGGTCAAGGGTGAGAATTCAAGCGCTTATCCACAGGAATGTACAACAGGATTTCCCACCATGTTGCCATTCTGCAATGCAGGGAGATACAGATGCACTCGGTCCTGATCAGTCGCTGGATATTTGGAAAACACAAAAACAGCCACTAGAATTGCTCCCCGAATGATCAATTTCCTTTGAGATGGGGGCATCTCATATCTGGAATAAAGTTGCACAAATTTCAACTCAAATCTCATATGCCCTCTCTGAAAAATGAGTTAACCCTAAAACCACTGGGGAAGCAAGACACAATAAACAGGCTTAAAAACAAAGCAATTAACCAAACAAACACAGTAACAGATTAGAACGCAAAATAGAAAGCACAGATCACAAAGCTGGGCTGTGCTCTTCTTTAAAACTTTCTATGGGACTGCAAAAACTTAACAGAGATGGTTAATTTTTCACAGAGAAACAGCACTTATCAGAGAACAAGAGATAAAGGAAAAACTGGGTGGGACTCAGCACATTCACAGAGTCCCTTAAAGGCCACATTCAAATCATTCACACTGTTTACAGGGAACAGGATGCAAGTCGAACGACCCTCTCCCTACAACAATGAGGTTTGAATGTACTAACCACCCCACCCTCCGGTTCCCACTGCTGATGAACGGATATCCTTTGCAGCAACCCTGAATGCAATACGAGGAATCTTGCAGAGGAAAATGAATTCTTATTTGCAGAGGACTTGAACGATGACCCTTCCCTCTCAAAAGCCTCCCTTTTCTGCTTTTCCATACAGAACTTCCTCCACGTTGCACAGAGGGTGGACGTAGGATCCCCATTTACCAGCTCCCCCGGAACCCCAGCTTTAAGCGACGGTCAATCATTTCTGTACTGGGCATGCAGAATCCCCACTCCACATCCCCTTTTCCGACTTCAGTAACTGGCTACACGCACCCTCTCCTACATCTCTAAACCTTGTAATAATTGAATCCTGTACTTACAGGATGATCAACAGCTGATCGTATCAAAGACAGCACTACCCCTTTTATTGGGAAAATCCCAAAATAATCACGAGTCCTGCCAGTCCAGAAGTCAATTCAATAATCTCTGGTGAGCTACCACTCTCGCGGTATATTTCTGTGAGAAGAGCTCACTGGTGTAGAACTTTAGTAGCCTCCTCTACTGTGCTGCACTCCGTCCGCTTGGGGGTTCAAATTCCATTCAGTAAGAGTGCCAAACCCAAGTTTAACTGCGGCCATTACTCGAACCCATAGCTATGCATGATGCTCGGGGGAAGCAAGCAGTGATCCCAGGGCATTATTGGTCGTGTGTTGGGATGAAGGGCTCCCTAAGGACCCTACCCCTGTTAGATAGGCTCTCTCTAGTACCCCCACATCCCATAACCTCAATAACCACGCAGCCAAAGACTCACCAGCCTTTTTTGCTTTACCTATTCCCTAAACTTGCTAGTTCCTTCGTGGAGAATCTGAGCTCTGCTGTCTCTAATACACCATCTCCTGCACATTCCTGAGCCTCGTCCCCACCTCCCTCCTGAGAGGAAGAAGCTGCAGGCCGATGCCCCCCTATTATTTTACACTGACACCTTACAATTGCTGCAAACAGGCAGGAAACATTCTGCAGGCTCCTCCTGGGAAAACCCAACCATTTAAGCATAGAAACCATGTGATGTCCCATTTCAACCCCAGCAACATCTAACCGGTCTGACCAATCCACCGGTATCCCGTAACCCATCAGCAAGTTAGCGAGACTTCCAAAGCCTGCACTATTATCCATCTCTCATACCGAGAGTCCTCTCTTTTAAATAACCTCTTAAAGAAATGCATTTCTGCTCAAAAAGCCAGACCCTGCTCGCAGTGCCAAATGTAATGTTGAATCAGGTTCAGGGGTTTGGCAAGTGAGACAGGAAATGCACTGACTTTGAACAGGTCTATTGATCATTTATTTACAAACAGTAAAAATTCAGCCAAATATTCATGTTCCCCGGGTTACAGACAGTACAAAGCAGAATATTCAACAGACATACACACATTCAACAAGCATACTCTGTTGAAAGTTTACAGAGCATACCTTCCTAATGGTCATGTACATCCTTGCCTTAAACAAAGGAGGAAGAGAGTAAGCCCTTTCCACGTGTAATTTTATATACCCAGGATGTTTGAAACTGGACAGCAGGCAACTATCCAATGGGAAAAGAAGCAGCAGCTCCTGAACTCACCAGTCACGATGGAAGCGACTCCGGACAATCAGAATAAGGCACGCCCCACGGGACAGCTGTGCCCTCTAGTGTGAGACTCCCCTACCCTGAGAAGTCTGTGAACACGCACCTTATGATTCTATATACCTCTGTAAAGTCACCCTTCTGCCTCGAGGGAAAACAGTCACAGTCTGTCCAGTTTCCCTCATAACTGAAGCCCTTCAGTCCCGGCAAAATCCTTCTGAATCTGCATCCTCTCGAGCTTAATGATATCTTCCCTACAGCTGAACAACCAGAACAGCACACAATACTCTACATGTGGTCTCACTCATGTCTTGTACAGCTATAAAGTGATGTACAGCCAGCTCCTGTACTCTGTGTCCAACTGAAGGCCAGTGTGCCAATTCCATCTTCACCAGTCTCCAGTTTTAGAAATTATGTCCCCTGAATCCATTGGTCACATGCCCTCTCAATCTGAAGACCAACTATCTACTACCACCACCCAATTCTGTATCCAATCAGTTTGCATCAGCAAGGGGAAGACATGAGATCAGGGAGGGCTGTGTTGAATCTTCTGTCAGTGGAAGAGACACTACTGGAAAAGATTCTTAGGGGCAGGAGTTATGAGCACAACAAATTCTATGCTGATGATCCTGATTCAGGAAAAGCACGGCCAGTCGGTTTGGCTTTGTGTGGGTAAGGTCCTGTCTCTCAAATCTGACTGAAGAAAGTACAAAGTCATAGAGCCCTACAGCACAGAAACAGGCCCTTCAGTCCATCTAGTCCATGCTGGCTTCATCTTCTGTCTAGTCCCATGTACCGGCACCTGGACAATATCCCTCCCATCAATGTCCCTATCCTATCCTATCCTATCCTATCCAGTGTTACAATTGAACCTGCACCGACCACTTCCACCAGGAACTCGTCCCACATTCGCACCCTCTCCGAGCGGCATAATTCATTTCAGATTCTCCTTAAATATTTCACCTTTCACTCTAAACCTAGTTCCAGTCTCACCCAACTTGACGGGGAAAAGTCCTGCTTGTGTTCACTCTAACAATTGCCCTTATTTCATAATAGCCACCCCTCACTCACTGAAACTGCAGAGAGCAGGGGAACGTTGTGGTTAACTTGTGCCACGACGGTGATGGATCTACGGTCCTAAGCACATCATCTACAATGGTGTGGCACAGCCTCCCCAAGGTTCCATCCAGAGTAATCTGTCTCTAGTCTTCGTACAACACAGGAACAGGCACTCCTGCCAACACATCATTGATCATTGTCTAACCGTTACAGCTACCCTCGCTGATAGAGCACAGACTAGTCTCATACACAGGCCAGGGCTGTACCTGTTGATTATACATAAGCCAACACAGTACATACTGATGAATACACAGACCTGTGTGAACACAATTGTGGACTTACTCACCTCAGACTTCCAGAACACTCAGCTATCCCTCTGAAAATGAAAGTACGGCTGTTCAAGCCCGATGTCCTGACCAGACGTGAGAATGATAAACAACCTGCAGTCAAGCAGAGAAAAATAAGCAACAGTTCCTTGAATTACTGCTGGAAATTGTGAACAGGATGGAACTTAACCAACGCCCTGCTGCAGTTGTTGCTGAGCCGGAAATTGTGTGTGTTGCTGATACAGCTACCCACTGCATGTAGAGCAGTGGATGGCAGGATCCATACTCTGCGGTTTACGCTGTTCCCACTCCCCACTCCGCGGTTTACCCTGTTCCCACTATTCACTCCAAGATTTATCCCAGTCCCACTCCCCACTCCTCAGTTTACCTCGGTCCCACTCACAACTCCGCGGTTTACCCTGTTCCCATTCCCCACTCCGCAGTTTACCCCGGTCCCACGCCCCACTCCGTTCCCACTCCCCACTCCGGTCCCACTCCCCACTCCGGTCCCACTCCCCACTCCGTTCCCACTCCCCACTCGGCGGTTTACCCCGTTCCCACTCCCTACTCCGCGGTTTACCCTGTTCCCACTCCCCACTCGGCGGTTTACCCCAGTCCCACTCCCCACTCCGGTCCGACTCCCCACTCCGTTCCCACTCCCCACTCCGCGGTTTACCCCGGTCCCACTCCCCACTCGGCGGTTTACCCCAGTCCCACTCCCCACTCCGCGGTTTACCCCGGTCCCACTCCCCACTTGGCGGTTTACCCCAGTCCCACTCCCCACTCCGCGGTTTACCCCGGTCCCACTCCCCACTCGACGGTTTACCCCAGTCTTGCTCCCCACTCCGCGGTTTACCCCGGTCCCATTCCCCACTCCGCGGTTTACCCCGGTCCCACTCCTCACTCTGCGGTTTACCCCGGTCCCATTCCCCACTCGGCGGTTTACCCCGGTCCCACTCCTCACTCTGCGGTTTACCCCGGTCCCACTCCCCACTCCGCGGTTTACCCCGGTCCCACTCTCCACTCGGCGGTTTACCCCCGTCCCACTCCCCACTCCGCGGTTTACCCCGGTCCCACTCCTCACTCTGCGGTTTACCCTGGTCCCACTCCCCACTCCGCGGTTTACCCCGGTCCCACTCCCCACTCTGCGGTTTACCCCGGTCCCACTCCCCACTCGGCGGTTTACCCCGGTCCCATTCCCCACTCGGCGGTTTACCCCGGTCCCACTCCCCACTCCGCGGTTTACCCCGGTCCCACTCCCCACTCCGCGGTTTACCCCTGTCCCACTCCCCACTCGGCGGTTTACCCCGGTCCCATTCCCCACTCTGCTGTTTACCCCGGTCCCATTCCCCACTCTGCGGTTTACCCCGGTCCCACTCCCCACTCGGCGGTTTACCCCGGTCCCATTCCCCACTCTGCGGTTTACCCCGGTCCCACTCCCCACTCGGCGGTTTAGCCCGGTCCCACTCCCCACTCCGCGGTTTACCCCGGTCCCATTCTCCACTCCGCGGTTTACCCCGGTCCCACTCCCCACTCGGCGGTTTACCCCGGTCCCACTCCCCACTCGGCGGTTTACCCCGGTCCCACTCTCCACTCCGCGGTTTACCCCGGTCCCATTCCCCACTCTGCGGTTTACCCCTGTCCCATTCCCCACTCGGCGGTTTACCCCGGTCCCACTCTCCACTCCGCGGTTTACCCCGGTCCCATTCCCCACTCCGCAGTTTACCCCGGTCCCACTCCCCACTCGGCGGTTTACCCCGGTCCCACTCCCCACTCCACGGTTTACCCCGGTCCCACTCCCCACTCGGCGGTTTACCCCGGTCCCACTCCCCACTCCGCGGTTTACCCCGGTCCCACTCCCCACTCCGCAATTAACCCCGTTCCCACTCCTCACTCTGCGGTTTACCCTGTTCCCACTCCCCACTCTGCGGTTAACCCCGTTCCCACTCCCCACTCGGCGGTTTACCCCGGTCCCACTCCCCACTCCGCGGTTTACCCCAGTCCCACTCCCCACTCAAGTCAAGTCACTTTTTATTGTCATTTCAACCATTACTGCTGGTACAGTACACAGTGAAAACGAGACAACGTTTTTTCAGGACCATGATGTTACATGACACAGTACAAAAACTAGACTGAACTATTTAACAACAACACAGAAAAAACTACACTAGACTACAGACCTACCCAGGACTGCATAAAGTGCACAAGACAGTGCAGGCATTACAATAAATAATAAAGAGGACAATAGGGCAGGTGTCAGGTGTCAGTCCAGGCTCTGGGTATTGAGGAGTCTGACAGCTTGGGGGAAGAAACTGTTACATAGTCTGGTCGTGAGAGCCCGAATGCTTCGGAGCCTTTTCCCAGACGGCAGGAGGGAGAAGAGATTGTATGAGGGGTGCGTGGGGTCATTCATAATGCTGTTAGCTTTGCGGATGCAGCGTGTAGTGTAAATATCTGTAATGGCGGGAAGAGAGACCCCGATGATGTTCTCAGCTGACCTCATTATCCGCTGCGGGGTCTTGCGATCCGAGATGGTGCAATTCCCGAACCAGGCAGTCATACAGCTGCTCAGGATGCTCTCAATACAACCCCTGTAGAATGTGGTGAGGATGGGGAGGAGTGGGAGATGGACTCCGCGGTTTGCCCCGCTCCAACTGCCCAATCTGCGGTTTACCCAGGTCCCACTCTGTGGTTTACCCCATCCCCAACCCACTACGGTTTTCCCTGGTCCCACTCCCCACTACAGTTTTCCCCGGTCCCACTCCCCACTCCGCGGTTTACCCCGGTCCCACTCCCCACTCGGCGGTTTACCCCGGTCCCACTCCCCACTCCGCGGTTTACCCCGTTCCCACTCCCCACTCTGCGGTTTACCCCGATCCCACGCCCCTCCGGCCCGAACACAGACAGCTGCCACTCTGTCACGCAGTGCCTGGTGTTTGACTGAACGCTCACCATCCACACCACCTTGTTTGTCTGTCAGTTGCGAAGCACGGTAACTCCGGGTCTGCCTGGCCGACCTGACTGGGCCGACACTGTCTGGGCTTCCCCGGGGCCGACACTGTCTGGGCTTCCCCGGGGCCGACACTGTCTGGGCTTCCCCGGGGCCGACATTGTCTGGGCTTCCTGGGGCTGACGGTGTCTGGGCTTCCCCGGGGCTGAAATTGTCTGGGCTTCCCGGGGCTGACGGTGTCTGGGCTTCCCCGGGGCCGACACTGTCTGGGCTTCCCCGGGGCCGACACTGTCTGGGCTTCCCCAGGGCAGACGGTGTCTGGGCTTCCCCAGGGCTGACGGTGTCTGGGCTTCCCCGGGGCTGACACTGTCTGGGTTTCCCCAGGGCCGACACTGTCTCGGCTTCCCCGGGGCTGACGGTGTCTGGGCTTCCCCAGGGCTGACGGTGTCTGGGCTTCCCCGGGGCCGACACTGTCTGGGCTTCCCCGGGGCCGACACTGTCTGGGCTACCCCGGGTCTGACGGTGTCTGGGCTTCCCCGGGGACGACACTGTCTGCGCTTCCCCGGGGCCGACACTGTCTGGGCTTCCCCGGGGCCGACACTGTCTGCGCTTCCCCGGGGCTGACACTGTCTGGGCTTCCCCGGGGCCGACACTGTCTGGGCTTCCCCGGGGCTGACACTGTCTGGGTTTCCCAGGGGCCGACACTGTCTGGCCTTCCCCGGAGGCTGACACTGTCTGGGCTTCCCTGGGGCCGACACTGTCTGGGCTTCCCCGGGGCCGACACTGTCTGGGCTTCCCTGGGACTGACGATGTCTGGGCTTCCCCGGGGCTGACGGTGTCTGGGATTCCCCGGGGCTGACGGTGTCTGGGCTTCCCCGGGGTCGACACTCTCTGGACTTCCCCGGGACTGACGGTGTCTGGGCTTCCCCGGGGCTGACACTGTCTGGGCTTCCCCGGGGTCGACACTGTCTGGGCTTCCCCGGGGCTGACACTGTCTGGGCTTCCCCGGGGCTGACGGTGTCTGGGCTTCCCCGGGGCTGACGGTGTCTGGGCTTCCCCGGGGCTGACACTGTCTGGGCTTCCCCGGGGCTGACGGTGTCTGGGCTTCCCCGGGCTGACGGTGTCTGAGCTTCCCCGGGGCTGACGGTGTCTGGGCTTCCCCGGGGTGACGGTGTCTGAGCTTCCCTGGGGCTGACGGTGTCTGGGCTTCCCCGGGGTCGACACTGTCTGGGCTTCCCCGGGGTCGACACAGTCTGGGCTTCCCCGGGGCTGACGGTGTCTGGGATTCCCCGGGGTCGACACAGTCTGGGCTTCCCCGGGGCTGACGGTGTCTGGGATTCCCCGGGGCTGACACTGTCTGGGCTTCTCCGGGGCTGACGGTGTCTGGGCTTCCCCGGGGCTGACCATGTCTGGGCTTCCCCGGGGCTGACGGTGTCTGGGCTTCCCCGGGGTCGACACTGTCTGGGCTTCCCCGGGGCTGACGGTGTCTGGGCTTCCCCGGGGCTGACGGTGTCTGGGATTCCCCGGGGCTGACGGTGTCTGGGCTTCCCCGGGGCCGACACTGTCTGGGTTTCCCCGAGGCTGACGGTGTCTGGGCTTCCCCGGGGCTGACGGTGTCTGGGCTTCCCCGGGGCCGACACTGTCTGGGTTTCCCAGGGGCCGACACTATCTGGGCTTCCCCGGGGCCGACACTGTCTGGGCTTCCCCGGGGCTGACGGTGTCTGGGCTTCCCCAGGGCTGACGGTGTCTGGGCTTCCCCGGGGCCGACACTGTCTGGGCTTCCCCGGGGCTGACACTGTCTGTGCTTCACCGGGGCTGACGGTGTCTGGGCTTCCCCGGGGCCGACACATTCTGCGCTTCCCCGGGGCCGACACTGTCTGGGCTACCCCGGGTCTGACTGTGTCTGGGCTTCCCCGGGGCTGACACTGTCTGGGCTTCCCCGGGGCTGACACTGTCTGGGCTTACCCGGGGCCGACACTGTCTGGGCTTCCCCGGGGCTGACACTGTCTGGGCTTCCCCGGGGCTGACGGTGTCTGAGCTTCCCCGGGGCCGACACTGTCTGGGCTTCCCCGGGGCTGACGGAGTCTGGGCTTCCCCGGGGCTGACCATGTCTGGGCTTCCCCGGGGCTGACGGTGTCTGGGCTTCCCCGGGGTCGACACTGTCTGGGCTTCCCCGGGGCTGACGGTGTCTGGGCTTCCCCGGGGCTGACGGTGTCTGGGATTCCCCGGGGCTGACGGTGTCTGGGCTTCCCCGGGGCCGACACTGTCTGGGTTTCCCCGAGGCTGACGGTGTCTGGGCTTCCCCGGGGCTGACGGTGTCTGGGCTTCCCCGGGGCCGACACTGTCTGGGTTTGCCAGGGGCCGACACTATCTGGGCTTCCCCGGGGCCGACACTGTCTGGGCTTCCCCGGGGCTGACGGTGTCTGGGCTTCCCCAGGGCTGACGGTGTCTGGGCTTCCCCGGGGCCGACACTGTCTGGGCTTCCCCGGGGCTGACACTGTCTGGGCTTCCCCGGGGCTGACGGTGTCTGGGCTTCCCCGGGGCCGACACATTCTGCGCTTCCCCGGGGCCGACACTGTCTGGGCTACCCCGGGTCTGACTGTGTCTGGGCTTCCCCGGGGCTGACACTGTCTGGGCTTCCCCGGGGCTGACACTGTCTGGGCTTACCCGGGGCCGACACTGTCTGGGCTTCCCCGGGGCTGACACTGTCTGGGCTTCCCCGGGGCTGACGGTGTCTGAGCTTCCCCGGGGCCGACACTGTCTGGGCTTCCCCGGGGCTGACGGAGTCTGGGCTTCCCCGGGGCTGACACTGTCTGGGCTTCCCCGGGGCTGACACTGTCTGGGCTTCCCCGGGGTCGACACTCTCTGGACTTCCCCGGGACTGACGGTGTCTGGGCTTCCCCGGGGCTGACACTGTCTGGGCTTCCCCGGGGTCGACACTGTCTGGGCTTCCCCGGGGCTGACACTGTCTGGGCTTCCCCGGGGCTGACGGTGTCTGGGCTTCCCCGGGGCCGACACTGTCTGGGCTTCCCCAGGGCTGACGGTGTCTGGGCTTCCCCGGGACTGACGATTACGGGACTGAGCGTTCTGTATACGCTCTATCTGGTTGCCAGCCTGCTCTGTATATGCTCTATCTGGTTGCCAGCCTGCTCTGTATATGCTCTATCCGGTTGCCAGCCTGCTCTGTATATGCTCTATCTGGTTGCCAGCCTGCTCTGTATATGCTCTATCTGGTTGCCAGCCTGCTCTGTATACGCTCTATCCGGTTGCCAGCCTGTTCTGTATATGCTCTATCTGGTTGCCAGCCTGTTCTGTATACGCTCTATCCGGTTGCCAGCCTGCTCTGTATATGCTCTATCTGGTTGCCAGCCTGTTCTGTATATGCTCTATCCGGTCGCCAGCCTGCTCTGTATATGCTCTATCTGGTTGCCAGCCTGTTCTGTATATGCTCTATCTGGTTGCCAGCCTGTTCTGTATATGCTCTATCCGGTTGTCAGCCTGCTCTGTATGTGCTCTATCTGGTTGCCAGCCTGTTCTGTATATGCTCTATCCGGTTGCCAGCCTGCTCTGTATACGCTCTATCTGGTTGCCAGCCTGCTCTGTATATGCTCTATCTGGTTGCCAGCCTGTTCTGTATATGCTCTATCTGGTTGCCAGCCTGTTCTGTATATGCTCTATCTGGTTGCCAGCCTGTTCTGTATATGCTCTATCTGGTTGCCAGCCTGCTCTGTATATGCTCTATCTGGTTGTCAGCCTGCTCTGTATGTGCTCTATCTGGTTGCCAGCGTGCTCTGTATATGCTCTATCTGGTTGCCAGCCTGTTCTGTATATGCTCTATCTGGTTGCCAGCCTGCTCTGTATATGCTCTATCTGGTTGCCAGCCTGTTCTGTATATGCTCTATCTGGTTGCCAGCCTGCTCTGTATACGCTCTATCTGGTTACCAGCCTGCTCTGAATCCTGCTCTATCTGGTTGCCAGCCTGCTCTGTATACGCTCTATCCGGTTGCCAGCCTGTTCTGTATATGCTCTATCCGGTTGCCAGCCTGTTCTGTATATGCTCTATCCGGTTGCCAGCCTGTTCTGTATATGCTCTATCTGGTTGCCAGCCTGCTCTGTATACGCTCTATCTGGTTGCCAGCCTGTTCTGTATATGCTCTATCCGGTTGCCAGCCTGTTCTGTATATGCTCTATCCGGTTGCCAGCCTGTTCTGTATATGCTCTATCAGGTTGCCAGCCTGTTCTGTATATGTTCTATCTGGTTGCCAGCCTGCTCTGTATATGCTCTATCCGGTTGCCAGCCTGTTCTGTATATGCTCTATCCGGTTGCCAGCCTGTTCTGTATATGCTCTATCCGGTTGCCAGCCTGTTCTGTATATGCTCTATCCGGTTGCCAGCCTGCTCTGTATATGCTCGATCTGGTAGCCAGCCTGTTCTGTATATGTTCTATCTGGTTGCCAGCCTGTTCTGTATATGCTCTATCCGGTTGCCAGCCTGCTCTGTATATGCTCTATCCGGTTGCCAGCCTGCTCTGTATATGCTCTATCTGGTTGCCAGCCTGCTCTGTATACGCTCTATCCGGTTGCCAGCCTGCTCTGTATATGCTCTATCTGGTTGCCAGCCTGTTCTGTATACGTTCTATCTGGTTGCCAGCCTGTTCTGTATATGCTCTATCTGGTTGCCAGCCTGCTCTGTATATGCTCTATCCGGTTACCAGCCTGTTCTGTATATGCTCTATCCGGTTGCCAGCCTGCTCTGTATATGCTCTATCTGGTTGCCAGCCTGCTCTGTATATGTTCTATCTGGTTGCCAGCCTGTTCTGTATATGCTCTATCTGGTTGCCAGCCTGTTCTGTATACGCTCTATCTGGTTGCCAGCCTGCTCTGTATACGCTCTATCTGGTTGCCAGCCTGCTCTGTATATGCTCTATCTGGTTGCCAGCCTGTTCTGTATATGCTCTATCTGGTTGCCAGCCTGCTCTGTATATGCTCTATCTGGTTGCCAGCCTGCTCTGTATATGTTCTATCTGGTTGCCAGCCTGTTCTATATATATTCTATCTGGTTGCCAGCCTGTTCTGTATATGCTCTATCCGGTTGCCAGCCTGTTCTGTATATGCTCTGCCCTGGTTGCCAGCCTGCTCTGTATACGCTCTATCTGGTTGCCAGCCTGCTCTGTATATGCTCTATCTGGTTGCCAGCCTGTTCTGTATATGCTCTATCTGGTTGCCAGCCTGCTCTGTATATGCTCTATCTGGTTGCCAGCCTGCTCTGTATATGTTCTATCTGGTTGCCAGCCTGTTCTGTATATGCTCTATCTGGTTGCCAGCCTGTTCTGTATACGCTCTATCTGGTTGCCAGCCTGCTCTGTATGTGCTCTATCTGGTTGCCAGCCTGTTCTGTATATGCTCTATCTGGTTGCCAGCCTGCTCTGTATATGCTCTATCTGGTTGCCAGCCTGCTCTGTATATGTTCTATCTGGTTGCCAGCCTGTTCTGTATATGCTCTATCCGGTTGCCAGCTTGTTCTGTATACGCTCTATCTGGTTGCCAGCCTGCTCTGTATGTGCTCTACCTGGTTGCCAGCCTGCTCTGTATACGCTCTATCTGGTTGCCAGCCTGCTCTGTATATGCTCTATCCGGTTGCCAGCCTGCTCTGTATATGCTCTATCTGGTTGCCAGCCTGCTCTGTATATGCTCTATCTGGTTGCCAGCCTGTTCTGTATATGCTCTATCTGGTTGTCAGCCTGCTCTGTATATGCTCTATCTGGTTGCCAGCCTGCTCTGTATATGCTCTATCTGGTTGCCAGCCTGCTCTGTATATGCTCTATCTGGTTGCCAGCCTGCTCTGTATATGCTCTATCTGGTTGCCAGCCTGTTCTGTATGTGCTCTATCTGATTGGCAGCCTGCTCTGTATACGCTCTATCTGGTTGCCAGCCTGTTCTGTATACGCTCTATCTGGTTGCCAGCCTGCTCTGTATATGCCCTATCTGGTTGCCAGCCTGCTCTGTATATGCTCTATCTGGTTGCCAGCCTGCTCTGTATATGCTCTATCCGGTCGCCAGCCTGTTCTGTATATGCTCTATCCGGTTGCCAGCCTGTTCTGTATATGCTCTATCCGGTTGCCAGCCTGTTCTGTATATGCTCTATCCGGTTGCCAGCCTGCTCTGTATATGCTCGATCTGGTAGCCAGCCTGTTCTGTATATGTTCTATCTGGTTGCCAGCCTGTTCTGTATATGCTCTATCCGGTTGCCAGCCTGCTCTGTATATGCTCTATCCGGTTGCCAGCCTGCTCTGTATATGCTCTATCTGGTTGCCAGCCTGCTCTGTATACGCTCTATCCGGTTGCCAGCCTGCTCTGTATATGCTCTATCTGGTTGCCAGCCTGTTCTGTATATGTTCTATCTGGTTGCCAGCCTGTTCTGTATATGCTCTATCTGGTTGCCAGCCTGCTCTGTATATGCTCTATCCGGTTACCAGCCTGTTCTGTATATGCTCTATCCGGTTGCCAGCCTGCTCTGTATATGCTCTATCTGGTTGCCAGCCTGCTCTGTATATGTTCTATCTGGTTGCCAGCCTGTTCTGTATATGCTCTATCTGGTTGCCAGCCTGTTCTGTATACGCTCTATCTGGTTGCCAGCCTGCTCTGTATACGCTCTATCTGGTTGCCAGCCTGCTCTGTATATGCTCTATCTGGTTGCCAGCCTGTTCTGTATATGCTCTATCTGGTTGCCAGCCTGCTCTGTATATGCTCTATCTGGTTGCCAGCCTGCTCTGTATATGTTCTATCTGGTTGCCAGCCTGTTCTATATATATTCTATCTGGTTGCCAGCCTGTTCTGTATATGCTCTATCCGGTTGCCAGCCTGTTCTGTATATGCTCTGCCCTGGTTGCCAGCCTGCTCTGTATACGCTCTATCTGGTTGCCAGCCTGCTCTGTATATGCTCTATCTGGTTGCCAGCCTGTTCTGTATATGCTCTATCTGGTTGCCAGCCTGCTCTGTATATGCTCTATCTGGTTGCCAGCCTGCTCTGTATATGTTCTATCTGGTTGCCAGCCTGTTCTGTATATGCTCTATCTGGTTGCCAGCCTGTTCTGTATACGCTCTATCTGGTTGCCAGCCTGCTCTGTATGTGCTCTATCTGGTTGCCAGCCTGTTCTCAATATGCTCTATCTGGTTGCCAGCCTGCTCTGTATATGCTCTATCTGGTTGCCAGCCTGCTCTGTATATGTTCTATCTGGTTGCCAGCCTGTTCTGTATATGCTCTATCCGGTTGCCAGCTTGTTCTGTATACGCTCTATCTGGTTGCCAGCCTGCTCTGTATGTGCTCTACCTGGTTGCCAGCCTGCTCTGTATACGCTCTATCTGGTTGCCAGCCTGCTCTGTATATGCTCTATCCGGTTGCCAGCCTGCTCTGTATATGCTCTATCTGGTTGCCAGCCTGCTCTGTATATGCTCTATCTGGTTGCCAGCCTGTTCTGTATATGCTCTATCTGGTTGTCAGCCTGCTCTGTATACGCTCTATCTGGTTGCCAGCCTGCTCTGTATATGCTCTATCTGGTTGCCAGCCTGCTCTGTATATGCTCTATCTGGTTGCCAGCCTGCTCTGTATATGCTCTATCTGGTTGCCAGCCTGTTCTGTATGTGCTCTATCTGATTGGCAGCCTGCTCTGTATACGCTCTATCTGGTTGCCAGCCTGTTCTGTATACGCTCTATCTGGTTGCCAGCCTGCTCTGTATATGCCCTATCTGGTTGCCAGCCTGCTCTGTATATGCTCTATCTGGTTGCCAGCCTGCTCTGTATATGCTCTATCCGGTCGCCAGCCTGCTCTGTATATGTTCTATCTGGTTGCCAGCCTGTTCTGTATATGCTCTATCCGGTTGCCAGCCTGTTCTGTATATGCTCTGCCCTGGTTGCCAGCCTGCTCTGTATACGCTCTATCTGGTTGCCAGCCTGCTCTGTATATGCTCTATCTGGTTGCCAGCCTGTTCTGTATATGCTCTATCTGGTTGCCAGCCTGCTCTGTATATGCTCTATCTGGTTGCCAGCCTGCTCTGTATATGTTCTATCTGGTTGCCAGCCTGTTCTGTATATGCTCTATCTGGTTGCCAGCCTGTACTGTATACGCTCTATCTGGTTGCCAGCCTGCTCTGTATGTGCTCTATCTGGTTGCCAGCCTGTTCTCAATATGCTCTATCTGGTTGCCAGCCTGCTCTGTATATGCTCTATCTGGTTGCCAGCCTGCTCTGTATATGTTCTATCTGGTTGCCAGCCTGTTCTGTATATGCTCTATCCGGTTGCCAGCTTGTTCTGTATACGCTCTATCTGGTTGCCAGCCTGCTCTGTATGTGCTCTACCTGGTTGCCAGCCTGCTCTGTATACGCTCTATCTGGTTGCCAGCCTGCTCTGTATATGCTCTATCCGGTTGCCAGCCTGCTCTGTATATGCTCTATCTGGTTGCCAGCCTGCTCTGTATATGCTCTATCTGGTTGCCAGCCTGTTCTGTATATGCTCTATCTGGTTGCCAGCCTGCTCTGTATACGCTCTATCTGGTTGCCAGCCTGCTCTGTATATGCTCTATCTGGTTGCCAGCCTGCTCTGTATATGCTCTATCTGGTTGCCAGCCTGCTCTGTATATGCTCTATCTGGTTGCCAGCCTGTTCTGTATGTGCTCTATCTGATTGGCAGCCTGCTCTGTATACGCTCTATCTGGTTGCCAGCCTGTTCTGTATACGCTCTATCTGGTTGCCAGCCTGCTCTGTATATGCCCTATCTGGTTGCCAGCCTGCTCTGTATATGCTCTATCTGGTTGCCAGCCTGCTCTGTATATGCTCTATCCGGTCGCCAGCCTGCTCTGTATATGCTCTATCTGGTTGCCAGCCTGCTCTGTATATGCTCTATCCGGTCGCCAGCCTGCTCTGTATATGCTCTATCTGGTTGCCAGCCTGCTCTGTATATGCTCTATCCGGTCGCCAGCCTGTTCTGTATACGCTCTATCTGGTTGCCAGTCTGCTCTGTATATGCCCTATCTGGTTGCCAGCCTGCTCTGTATATGCTCTATCTGGTTGCCAGCCTGCTCTGTATATGCTCTATCTGGTTGCCAGCCTGTTCTGTATATGCTCTATCTGGTTGCCAGCCTGTTCTGTATGTGCTCTATCTGATTGGCAGCCTGCTCTGTATACGCTCTATCTGGTTGCCAGCCTGTTCTGTATACGCTCTATCCGGTTGCCAGCCTGCTCTGTATATGCTCTATCTGGTTGCCAGCCTGCTCTGTATACGCTCTATCCGGTTGCCTGCCTGTTCTGTATATGCTCTATCCGGTTGCCAGCCTGTTCTGTATATGCTCTATCTGATTGGCAGCCTGCTCTGTATATGCTCTATCAGGTTGCCAGCCTGTTCTGTATATGCTCTATCTGGTTGCCAGCCTGCTCTGTATATGCTCTATCTGGTTGCCAGCCTGTTCTGTATATGCTCTATCCGGTTGCCAGCCTGCTCTGTATATGCTCTATCCGGTTGCCAGCCTGTTCTGTATATGCTCTATCCGGTTGCCAGCCTGTTCTGTATATGCTCTATCTGGTTGCCAGCCTGCTCTGTATATGCTCTATCTGTTTGCCAGCCTGTTCTGTATACGCTCTATCTGGTTGCCAGCCTGCTCTGTATATGCTCTATCTGGTTGCCAGCCTGCTCTGTATATGCTCTATCTGGTTGCCAGCCTGCTCTGTATACGCTCTATCAGGTTGCCAGCCTGCTCTGTATATGCTCTATCTGGTTGTCAGCCTGCTCTGTATATGCTCTATCTGGTTGCCAGCCTGCTCTGTATACGCTCTATCCGGTTGCCAGCCTGTTCTGTATATGCTCTATCTGATTGGCAGCCTGCTCTGTATAAGCTCTATCTGGTTGCCAGCCTGTTCTGTATATGCTCTATCCGGTTGCCAGCCTGTTCTGTATATGCTCTATCTGGTTGCCAGCCTGCTCTGTATATGCTCTATCTGGTTGCCAGCCTGCTATGTATGTGCTCTATCTGATTGGCAGCCTGCTCTGTATACGCTCTATCTGGTTGCCAGCCTGCTCTGTATACGCTCTATCCAGTTGCCAGCCTGTTCTGTATATGCTCTATCTGGTTGCCAGCCTGTTCTGTATGTGCTCTATCTGATTGGCAGCCTGCTCTGTATACGCTCTATCTGGTTGCCAGCCTGCTCTGTATATGCTCTATCTGGTTGCCAGCCTGCTCTGTATATGTTCTATCTGGTTGCCAGCCTGTTCTGTATATGCTCTATCCGGTTGCCAGCTTGTTCTGTATACGCTCTATCTGGTTGCCAGCCTGCTCTGTATGTGCTCTACCTGGTTGCCAGCCTGCTCTGTATACGCTCTATCCGGTTGCCAGCCTGCTCTGTATATGCTCTATCTGGTTGCCAGCCTGCTCTGTATACGCTCTATCTGGTTGCCAGCCTGTTCTGTATATGCTCTATCCGGTTGCCAGCCTGCTCTGTATATGCTCTATCTGGTTGCCAGCCTGCTCTGTATACGCTCTATCTGGTTGCCAGCCTGCTCTGTATACGCTCTATCCGGTTGCCAGCCTGTTCTGTATATGCTCTATCTGATTGGCAGCCTGCTCTGTATAAGCTCTATCTGGTTGCCAGCCTGTTCTGTATATGCTCTATCCGGTTGCCAGCCTGTTCTGTATATGCTCTATCTGGTTGCCAGCCTGCTCTGAATATGCTCTATCTGGTTGCCAGCCTGCTATGTATGTGCTCTATCTGATTGGCAGCCTGCTCTGTATACGCTCTATCTGGTTGCCAGCCTGCTCTGTATACGCTCTATCCAGTTGCCAGCCTGTTCTGTATATGCTCTATCTGGTTGCCAGCCTGTTCTGTATGTGCTCTATCTGATTGGCAGCCTGCTCTGTATACGCTCTATCTGGTTGCCAGCCTGCTCTGTATATGCTCTATCTGGTTGCCAGCCTGCTCTGTATATGTTCTATCTGGTTGCCAGCCTGTTCTGTATATGCTCTATCCGGTTGCCAGCTTGTTCTGTATACGCTCTATCTGGTTGCCAGCCTGCTCTGTATGTGCTCTACCTGGTTGCCAGCCTGCTCTGTATACGCTCTATCCGGTTGCCAGCCTGCTCTGTATATGCTCTATCTGGTTGCCAGCCTGCTCTGTATACGCTCTATCTGGTTGCCAGCCTGTTCTGTATATGCTCTATCCGGTTGCCAGCCTGCTCTGTATACACTCAATCCGGTTGCCAGCCTGCTCTGTATATGCTCTATCTGGTTGCCAGCCTGTTCTGTATATGTTCTATCTGGTTGCCAGCCTGTTCTGTATACGCTCTATCTGGTTGCCAGCCTGTTCTGTATACACTCTAACCGGTTGCCAGCCTGCTCTGTATACACTCTATCCGGTTGCCAGCCTGCTCTGTATATGCTCTATCTGGTTGCCAGCCTGCTCTGTATACGCTCTATCTGGTTGCCAGCCTCTTCTGTATATGCTCTATCCGGTTGCCAGCCTGCTCTGTATATGCTCTATCCGGTTGCCAGCCTGTTCTGTATATGCTCTATCTGGTTGCCAGCCTGCTCTGTATATGCTCTATCTGGTTGCCAGCCTGCTCTGTATACGCTCTATCTGGTTGCCAGCCTGCTCTGTATACGCTCTATGCGGTTGCCAGCCTGCTCAGTATACGCTCTATCCGGTTGCCAGCCTGCTCTGTATATGCTCTATCTGGTTGCCAGCCTGTTCTGTATATGTTCTATCTGGTTGCCAGCCTGTTCTGTATATGCTCTATCCGGTTGCCAGCCTGCTCTGTATATGCTCTATCTGGTTGCCAGCCTGCTCTGTATACGCTCTATCTGGTTGCCAGCCTGCTCTGTATACGCTCTATCCGGTTGCCAGCCTGTTCTGTATATGCTCTATCTGATTGGCAGCCTGCTCTGTATAAGCTCTATCTGGTTGCCAGCCTGTTCTGTATATGCTCTATCCGGTTGCCAGCCTGTTCTGTATATGCTCTATCTGGTTGCCAGCCTGCTCTGTATATGCTCTATCTGGTTGCCAGCCTGCTCTGTATGTGCTCTATCTGATTGGCAGCCTGCTCTGTATACGCTCTATCTGGTTGCCAGCCTGCTCTGTATACGCTCTATCCAGTTGCCAGCCTGTTCTGTATATGCTCTATCTGGTTGCCAGCCTGTTCTGTATGTGCTCTATCTGATTGGCAGCCTGCTCTGTATACGCTCTATCTGGTTGCCAGCCTGCTCTGTATATGTTCTATCTGGTTGCCAGCCTGTTCTGTATATGCTCTATCCGGTTGCCAGCTTGTTCTGTATACGCTCTATCTGGTTGCCAGCCTGCTCTGTATGTGCTCTACCTGGTTGCCAGCCTGCTCTGTATACGCTCTATCTGGTTGCCAGCCTGCTCTGTATATGCTCTATCCGGTTGCCAGCCTGCTCTGTATATGCTCTATCTGGTTGCCAGCCTGCTCTGTATATGCTCTATCTGGTTGCCAGCCTGTTCTGTATATGCTCTATCTGGTTGTCAGCCTGCTCTGTATACGCTCTATCTGGTTGCCAGCCTGCTCTGTATATGCTCTATCTGGTTGCCAGCCTGCTCTGTATATGCTCTATCTGGTTGCCAGCCTGCTCTGTATATGCTCTATCTGGTTGCCAGCCTGTTCTGTATGTGCTCTATCTGATTGGCAGCCTGCTCTGTATACGCTCTATCTGGTTGCCAGCCTGTTCTGTATACGCTCTATCTGGTTGCCAGCCTGCTCTGTATATGCCCTATCTGGTTGCCAGCCTGCTCTGTATATGCTCTATCTGGTTGCCAGCCTGCTCTGTATATGCTCTATCCGGTCGCCAGCCTGCTCTGTATATGTTCTATCTGGTTGCCAGCCTGTTCTGTATATGCTCTATCCGGTTGCTAGCCTGTTCTGTATATGCTCTGCCCTGGTTGCCAGCCTGCTCTGTATACGCTCTATCTGGTTGCCAGCCTGCTCTGTATATGCTCTATCTGGTTGCCAGCCTGTTCTGTATATGCTCTATCTGGTTGCCAGCCTGCTCTGTATATGCTCTATCTGGTTGCCAGCCTGCTCTGTATATGTTCTATCTGGTTGCCAGCCTGTTCTGTATATGCTCTATCTGGTTGCCAGCCTGTACTGTATACGCTCTATCTGGTTGCCAGCCTGCTCTGTATGTGCTCTTTCTGGTTGCCAGCCTGTTCTCAATATGCTCTATCTGGTTGCCAGCCTGCTCTGTATATGCTCTATCTGGTTGCCAGCCTGCTCTGTATATGTTCTATCTGGTTGCCAGCCTGTTCTGTATATGCTCTATCCGGTTGCCAGCTTGTTCTGTATACGCTCTATCTGGTTGCCAGCCTGCTCTGTATGTGCTCTACCTGGTTGCCAGCCTGCTCTGTATACGCTCTATCTGGTTGCCAGCCTGCTCTGTATATGCTCTATCCGGTTGCCAGCCTGCTCTGTATATGCTCTATCTGGTTGCCAGCCTGCTCTGTATATGCTCTATCTGGTTGCCAGCCTGTTCTGTATATGCTCTATCTGGTTGCCAGCCTGCTCTGTATACGCTCTATCTGGTTGCCAGCCTGCTCTGTATATGCTCTATCTGGTTGCCAGCCTGCTCTGTATATGCTCTATCTGGTTGCCAGCCTGCTCTGTATATGCTCTATCTGGTTGCCAGCCTGTTCTGTATGTGCTCTATCTGATTGGCAGCCTGCTCTGTATACGCTCTATCTGGTTGCCAGCCTGTTCTGTATACGCTCTATCTGGTTGCCAGCCTGCTCTGTATATGCCCTATCTGGTTGCCAGCCTGCTCTGTATATGCTCTATCTGGTTGCCAGCCTGCTCTGTATATGCTCTATCCGGTCGCCAGCCTGCTCTGTATAAGCTCTATCTGGTTGCCAGCCTGCTCTGTATATGCTCTATCCGGTCGCCAGCCTGCTCTGTATATGCTCTATCTGGTTGCCAGCCTGCTCTGTATATGCTCTATCCGGTCGCCAGCCTGTTCTGTATACGTTCTATCTGGTTGCCAGTCTGCTCTGTATATGCCCTATCTGGTTGCCAGCCTGCTCTGTATATGCTCTATCTGGTTGCCAGCCTGCTCTGTATATGCTCTATCTGGTTGCCAGCCTGTTCTGTATATGCTCTATCTGGTTGCCAGCCTGTTCTGTATGTGCTCTATCTGATTGGCAGCCTGCTCTGTATACGCTCTATCTGGTTGCCAGCCTGTTCTGTATACGCTCTATCCGGTTGCCAGCCTGCTCTGTATATGCTCTATCTGGTTGCCAGCCTGCTCTGTATACGCTCTATCCGGTTGCCTGCCTGTTCTGTATATGCTCTATCCGGTTGCCAGCCTGTTCTGTATATGCTCTATCTGATTGGCAGCCTGCTCTGTATATGCTCTATCAGGTTGCCAGCCTGTTCTGTATATGCTCTATCTGGTTGCCAGCCTGCTCTGTATATGCTCTATCTGGTTGCCAGCCTGTTCTGTATATGCTCTATCCGGTTGCCAGCCTGCTCTGTATATGCTCTATCCGGTTGCCAGCCTGTTCTGTATATGCTCTATCCGGTTGCCAGCCTGTTCTGTATATGCTCTATCTGGTTGCCAGCCTGCTCTGTATATGCTCTATCTGTTTGCCAGCCTGTTCTGTATACGCTCTATCTGGTTGCCAGCCTGCTCTGTATATGCTCTATCTGGTTGCCAGCCTGCTCTGTATATGCTCTATCTGGTTGCCAGCCTGCTCTGTATACGCTCTATCAGGTTGCCAGCCTGCTCTGTATATGCTCTATCTGGTTGTCAGCCTGCTCTGTATATGCTCTATCTGGTTGCCAGCCTGCTCTGTATACGCTCTATCCGGTTGCCAGCCTGTTCTGTATATGCTCTATCTGATTGGCAGCCTGCTCTGTATAAGCTCTATCTGGTTGCCAGCCTGTTCTGTATATGCTCTATCCGGTTGCCAGCCTGTTCTGTATATGCTCTATCTGGTTGCCAGCCTGCTCTGTATATGCTCTATCTGGTTGCCAGCCTGCTATGTATGTGCTCTATCTGATTGGCAGCCTGCTCTGTATATGCTCTATCTGGTTGCCAGCCTGCTCTGTATACGCTCTATCCAGTTGCCAGCCTGTTCTGTATATGCTCTATCTGGTTGCCAGCCTGTTCTGTATGTGCTCTATCTGATTGGCAGCCTGCTCTGTATACGCTCTATCTGGTTGCCAGCCTGCTCTGTATATGCTCTATCTGGTTGCCAGCCTGCTCTGTATATGTTCTATCTGGTTGCCAGCCTGTTCTGTATATGCTCTATCCGGTTGCCAGCTTGTTCTGTATACGCTCTATCTGGTTGCCAGCCTGCTCTGTATGTGCTCTACCTGGTTGCCAGCCTGCTCTGTATACGCTCTATCCGGTTGCCAGCCTGCTCTGTATATGCTCTATCTGGTTGCCAGCCTGCTCTGTATACGCTCTATCTGGTTGCCAGCCTGTTCTGTATATGCTCTATCCGGTTGCCAGCCTGCTCTGTATATGCTCTATCTGGTTGCCAGCCTGCTCTGTATACGCTCTATCTGGTTGCCAGCCTGCTCTGTATACGCTCTATCCGGTTGCCAGCCTGTTCTGTATATGCTCTATCTGATTGGCAGCCTGCTCTGTATAAGCTCTATCTGGTTGCCAGCCTGTTCTGTATATGCTCTATCCGGTTGCCAGCCTGTTCTGTATATGCTCTATCTGGTTGCCAGCCTGCTCTGTATATGCTCTATCTGGTTGCCAGCCTGCTATGTATGTGCTCTATCTGATTGGCAGCCTGCTCTGTATACGCTCTATCTGGTTGCCAGCCTGCTCTGTATACGCTCTATCCAGTTGCCAGCCTGTTCTGTATATGCTCTATCTGGTTGCCAGCCTGTTCTGTATGTGCTCTATCTGATTGGCAGCCTGCTCTGTATACGCTCTATCTGGTTGCCAGCCTGCTCTGTATATGCTCTATCTGGTTGCCAGCCTGCTCTGTATATGTTCTATCTGGTTGCCAGCCTGTTCTGTATATGCTCTATCCGGTTGCCAGCTTGTTCTGTATACGCTCTATCTGGTTGCCAGCCTGCTCTGTATGTGCTCTACCTGGTTGCCAGCCTGCTCTGTATACGCTCTATCCGGTTGCCAGCCTGCTCTGTATATGCTCTATCTGGTTGCCAGCCTGCTCTGTATACGCTCTATCTGGTTGCCAGCCTGTTCTGTATATGCTCTATCCGGTTGCCAGCCTGCTCTGTATACACTCAATCCGGTTGCCAGCCTGCTCTGTATATGCTCTATCTGGTTGCCAGCCTGTTCTGTATATGTTCTATCTGGTTGCCAGCCTGTTCTGTATACGCTCTATCTGGTTGCCAGCCTGTTCTGTATACACTCTAACCGGTTGCCAGCCTGCTCTGTATACACTCTATCCGGTTGCCAGCCTGCTCTGTATATGCTCTATCTGGTTGCCAGCCTGCTCTGTATACGCTCTATCTGGTTGCCAGCCTCTTCTGTATATGCTCTATCCGGTTGCCAGCCTGCTCTGTATATGCTCTATCCGGTTGCCAGCCTGTTCTGTATATGCTCTATCTGGTTGCCAGCCTGCTCTGTATATGCTCTATCTGGTTGCCAGCCTGCTCTGTATACGCTCTATCTGGTTGCCAGCCTGCTCTGTATACGCTCTATGCGGTTGCCAGCCTGCTCAGTATACGCTCTATCCGGTTGCCAGCCTGCTCTGTATATGCTCTATCTGGTTGCCAGCCTGTTCTGTATATGTTCTATCTGGTTGCCAGCCTGTTCTGTATATGCTCTATCCGGTTGCCAGCCTGCTCTGTATATGCTCTATCTGGTTGCCAGCCTGCTCTGTATACGCTCTATCTGGTTGCCAGCCTGCTCTGTATACGCTCTATCCGGTTGCCAGCCTGTTCTGTATATGCTCTATCTGATTGGCAGCCTGCTCTGTATAAGCTCTATCTGGTTGCCAGCCTGTTCTGTATATGCTCTATCCGGTTGCCAGCCTGTTCTGTATATGCTCTATCTGGTTGCCAGCCTGCTCTGTATATGCTCTATCTGGTTGCCAGCCTGCTCTGTATGTGCTCTATCTGATTGGCAGCCTGCTCTGTATACGCTCTATCTGGTTGCCAGCCTGCTCTGTATACGCTCTATCCAGTTGCCAGCCTGTTCTGTATATGCTCTATCTGGTTGCCAGCCTGTTCTGTATGTGCTCTATCTGATTGGCAGCCTGCTCTGTATACGCTCTATCTGGTTGCCAGCCTGTTCTGTATACGCTCTATCCGGTTGCCAGCCTGCTCTGTATATGCTCTATCTGGTTGCCAGCCTGCTCTGTATACGCTCTATCCGGTTGCCTGCCTGTTCTGTATATGCTCTATCCGGTTGCCAGCCTGTTCTGTATATGCTCTATCTGATTGGCAGCCTGCTCTGTATATGCTCTATCAGGTTGCCAGCCTGTTCTGTATATGCTCTATCTGGTTGCCAGCCTGCTCTGTATATGCTCTATCTGGTTGCCAGCCTGTTCTGTATATGCTCTATCCGGTTGCCAGCCTGCTCTGTATATGCTCTATCCGGTTGCCAGCCTGTTCTGTATATGCTCTATCCGGTTGCCAGCCTGTTCTGTATATGCTCTATCTGGTTGCCAGCCTGCTCTGTATATGCTCTATCTGTTTGCCAGCCTGTTCTGTATACGCTCTATCTGGTTGCCAGCCTGCTCTGTATATGCTCTATCTGGTTGCCAGCCTGCTCTGTATATGCTCTATCTGGTTGCCAGCCTGCTCTGTATACGCTCTATCAGGTTGCCAGCCTGCTCTGTATATGCTCTATCTGGTTGTCAGCCTGCTCTGTATATGCTCTATCTGGTTGCCAGCCTGCTCTGTATACGCTCTATCCGGTTGCCAGCCTGTTCTGTATATGCTCTATCTGATTGGCAGCCTGCTCTGTATAAGCTCTATCTGGTTGCCAGCCTGTTCTGTATATGCTCTATCCGGTTGCCAGCCTGTTCTGTATATGCTCTATCTGGTTGCCAGCCTGCTCTGTATATGCTCTATCTGGTTGCCAGCCTGCTATGTATGTGCTCTATCTGATTGGCAGCCTGCTCTGTATACGCTCTATCTGGTTGCCAGCCTGCTCTGTATACGCTCTATCCAGTTGCCAGCCTGTTCTGTATATGCTCTATCTGGTTGCCAGCCTGTTCTGTATGTGCTCTATCTGATTGGCAGCCTGCTCTGTATACGCTCTATCTGGTTGCCAGCCTGCTCTGTATATGCTCTATCTGGTTGCCAGCCTGCTCTGTATATGTTCTATCTGGTTGCCAGCCTGTTCTGTATATGCTCTATCCGGTTGCCAGCTTGTTCTGTATACGCTCTATCTGGTTGCCAGCCTGCTCTGTATGTGCTCTACCTGGTTGCCAGCCTGCTCTGTATACGCTCTATCCGGTTGCCAGCCTGCTCTGTATATGCTCTATCTGGTTGCCAGCCTGCTCTGTATACGCTCTATCTGGTTGCCAGCCTGTTCTGTATATGCTCTATCCGGTTGCCAGCCTGCTCTGTATATGCTCTATCTGGTTGCCAGCCTGCTCTGTATACGCTCTATCTGGTTGCCAGCCTGCTCTGTATACGCTCTATCCGGTTGCCAGCCTGTTCTGTATATGCTCTATCTGATTGGCAGCCTGCTCTGTATAAGCTCTATCTGGTTGCCAGCCTGTTCTGTATATGCTCTATCCGGTTGCCAGCCTGTTCTGTATATGCTCTATCTGGTTGCCAGCCTGCTCTGTATATGCTCTATCTGGTTGCCAGCCTGCTATGTATGTGCTCTATCTGATTGGCAGCCTGCTCTGTATACGCTCTATCTGGTTGCCAGCCTGCTCTGTATACTCTCTATCCAGTTGCCAGCCTGTTCTGTATATGCTCTATCTGGTTGCCAGCCTGTTCTGTATGTGCTCTATCTGATTGGCAGCCTGCTCTGTATACGCTCTATCTGGTTGCCAGCCTGCTCTGTATATGCTCTATCTGGTTGCCAGCCTGCTCTGTATATGTTCTATCTGGTTGCCAGCCTGTTCTGTATATGCTCTATCCGGTTGCCAGCTTGTTCTGTATACGCTCTATCTGGTTGCCAGCCTGCTCTGTATGTGCTCTACCTGGTTGCCAGCCTGCTCTGTATACGCTCTATCCGGTTGCCAGCCTGCTCTGTATATGCTCTATCTGGTTGCCAGCCTGCTCTGTATACGCTCTATCTGGTTGCCAGCCTGTTCTGTATATGCTCTATCCGGTTGCCAGCCTGCTCTGTATACACTCAATCCGGTTGCCAGCCTGCTCTGTATATGCTCTATCTGGTTGCCAGCCTGTTCTGTATATGTTCTATCTGGTTGCCAGCCTGTTCTGTATACGCTCTATCTGGTTGCCAGCCTGTTCTGTATACACTCTAACCGGTTGCCAGCCTGCTCTGTATACACTCTATCCGGTTGCCAGCCTGCTCTGTATATGCTCTATCTGGTTGCCAGCCTGCTCTGTATACGCTCTATCTGGTTGCCAGCCTCTTCTGTATATGCTCTATCCGGTTGCCAGCCTGCTCTGTATATGCTCTATCCGGTTGCCAGCCTGTTCTGTATATGCTCTATCTGGTTGCCAGCCTGCTCTGTATATGCTCTATCTGGTTGCCAGCCTGCTCTGTATACGCTCTATCTGGTTGCCAGCCTGCTCTGTATACGCTCTATGCGGTTGCCAGCCTGCTCAGTATACGCTCTATCCGGTTGCCAGCCTGCTCTGTATATGCTCTATCTGGTTGCCAGCCTGTTCTGTATATGTTCTATCTGGTTGCCAGCCTGTTCTGTATATGCTCTATCCGGTTGCCAGCCTGCTCTGTATATGCTCTATCTGGTTGCCAGCCTGCTCTGTATACGGTCTATCTGGTTGCCAGCCTGCTCTGTATACGCTCTATCCGGTTGCCAGCCTGTTCTGTATATGCTCTATCTGATTGGCAGCCTGCTCTGTATAAGCTCTATCTGGTTGCCAGCCTGTTCTGTATATGCTCTATCCGGTTGCCAGCCTGTTCTGTATATGCTCTATCTGGTTGCCAGCCTGCTCTGTATATGCTCTATCTGGTTGCCAGCCTGCTCTGTATGTGCTCTATCTGATTGGCAGCCTGCTCTGTATACGCTCTATCTGGTTGCCAGCCTGCTCTGTATACGCTCTATCCAGTTGCCAGCCTGTTCTGTATATGCTCTATCTGGTTGCCAGCCTGTTCTGTATGTGCTCTATCTGATTGGCAGCCTGCTCTGTATACGCTCTATCTGGTTGCCAGCCTGTTCTGTATTCGCTCTATCTGGTTGCCAGCCTGCTCTGTATATGCTCTATCTGGTTGCCAGCCTGTTCTGTATATGCTCTATCCGGTTGCCAGCCTGCTCTGTATATGCTCTATCCGGTTGCCAGCCTGTTCTGTATATGCTCTATCCGGTTGCCAGCCTGCTCTGTATATGCTCTATCTGTTTGCCAGCCTCTTCTGTATATGCTCTATCCGGTTGCCAGCCTGCTCTGTATATGCTCTATCCGGTTGCCAGCCTGTTCTGTATATGCTCTATCTGGTTGCCAGCCTGCTCTGTATATGTTCTATCTGGTTGCCAGCCTGTTCTGTATATGCTCTATCTTGTTGCCAGCCTGTTCTGTATACGCTCTATCTGGTTGCCAGCCTGCTCTGTGTGTGCTCTATCTGGTTGCCAGCCTGTTCTGTATATGCTCTATCTGGTTGCCAGCCTGCTCTGTATATGCTCTATCTGGTTGCCAGCCTGCTCTGTATATGTTCTATCTGGTTGCCAGCCTGTTCTGTATATGCTCTATCCGGTTGCCAGCTTGTTCTGTATACGCTCTCTCTGGTTGCCAGCCTGCTCTGTATGTGCTCTACCTGGTTGCCAGCCTGCTCTGTATACGCTCTATCTGGTTGCCAGCCTGCTCTGTATATGCTCTATCCGGTTGCCAGCCTGCTCTGTATATGCTCTATCTGGTTGCCAGCCTGCTCTGTATATGCTCTATCTGGTTGCCAGCCTGTTCTGTATATGCTCTATCTGGTTGCCAGCCTGCTCTGTATACGCTCTATCTGGTTGCCAGCCTGCTCTGTATATGCTCTATCTGGTTGCCAGCCTGCTCTGTATATGCTCTATCTGGTTGCCAGCCTGCTCTGTATATGCTCTATCTGGTTGCCAGCCTGTTCTGTATGTGCTCTATCTGATTGGCAGCCTGCTCTGTATACGCTCTATCTGGTTGCCAGCCTGTTCTGTATACGCTCTATCTGGTTGCCAGCCTGCTCTGTATATGCCCTATCTGGTTGCCAGCCTGCTCTGTATATGCTCTATCTGGTTGCCAGCCTGCTCTGTATATGCTCTATCCGGTCGCCAGCCTGCTCTGTATATGTTCTATCTGGTTGCCAGCCTGTTCTGTATATGCTCTATCCGGTTGCCAGCCTGTTCTGTATATGCTCTGCCCTGGTTGCCAGCCTGCTCTGTATACGCTCTATCTGGTTGCCAGCCTGCTCTGTATATGCTCTATCTGGTTGCCAGCCTGTTCTGTATATGCTCTATCTGGTTGCCAGCCTGCTCTGTATATGCTCTATCTGGTTGCCAGCCTGCTCTGTATATGTTCTATCTGGTTGCCAGCCTGTTCTGTATATGCTCTATCTGGTTGCCAGCCTGTTCTGTATACGCTCTATCTGGTTGCCAGCCTGCTCTGTATGTGCTCTATCTGGTTGCCAGCCTGTTCTCAATATGCTCTATCTGGTTGCCAGCCTGCTCTGTATATGCTCTATCTGGTTGCCAGCCTGCTCTGTATATGTTCTATCTGGTTGCCAGCCTGTTCTGTATATGCTCTATCCGGTTGCCAGCTTGTTCTGTATACGCTCTATCTGGTTGCCAGCCTGCTCTGTATGTGCTCTACCTGGTTGCCAGCCTGCTCTGTATACGCTCTATCTGGTTGCCAGCCTGCTCTGTATATGCTCTATCCGGTTGCCAGCCTGCTCTGTATATGCTCTATCTGGTTGCCAGCCTGCTCTGTATATGCTCTATCTGGTTGCCAGCCTGTTCTGTATATGCTCTATCTGGTTGCCAGCCTGCTCTGTATACGCTCTATCTGGTTGCCAGCCTGCTCTGTATATGCTCTATCTGGTTGCCAGCCTGCTCTGTATATGCTCTATCTGGTTGCCAGCCTGCTCTGTATATGCTCTATCTGGTTGCCAGCCTGTTCTGTATGTGCTCTATCTGATTGGCAGCCTGCTCTGTATACGCTCTATCTGGTTGCCAGCCTGTTCTGTATACGCTATATCTGGTTGCCAGCCTGCTCTGTATATGCCCTATCTGGTTGCCAGCCTGCTCTGTATATGCTCTATCTGGTTGCCAGCCTGCTCTGTATATGCTCTATCCGGTCGCCAGCCTGCTCTGTATATGCTCTATCTGGTTGCCAGCCTGCTCTGTATATGCTCTATCCGGTCGCCAGCCTGCTCTGTATATGCTCTATCTGGTTGCCAGCCTGCTCTGTATATGCTCTATCCGGTCGCCAGCCTGTTCTGTATACGCTCTATCTGGTTGCCAGCCTGCTCTGTATATGCCCTATCTGGTTGCCAGCCTGCTCTGTATATGCTCTATCTGGTTGCCAGCCTGCTCTGTATGTGCTCTATCTGGTTGCCAGCCTGTTCTGTATATGCTCTATCTGGTTGCCAGCCTGTTCTGTATGTGCTCTATCTGATTGGCAGCCTGCTCTGTATACGCTCTATCTGGTTGCCAGCCTGTTCTGTATACGCTCTATCCGGTTGCCAGCCTGCTCTGTATATGCTCTATCTGGTTGCCAGCCTGCTCTGTATACGCTCTATCCGGTTGCCAGCCTGTTCTGTATATGCTCTATCCGCTTGCCAGCCTGTTCTGTATATGCTCTATCTGATTGGCAGCCTGCTCTGTATATGCTCTATCAGGTTGCCAGCCTGTTCTGTATATGCTCTATCTGGTTGCCAGCCTGCTCTGTATATGCTCTATCTGGTTGCCAGCCTGTTCTGTATATGCTCTATCCGGTTGCCAGCCTGCTCTGTATATGCTCTATCCGGTTGCCAGCCTGTTCTGTATATGCTCTATCCGGTTGCCAGCCTGTTCTGTATATGCTCTATCTGGTTGCCAGCCTGCTCTGTATATGCTCTATCTGTTTGCCAGCCTGTTCTGTATACGCTCTATCTGGTTGCCAGCCTGCTCTGTATATGCTCTATCTGGTTGCCAGCCTGCTCTGTATATGCTCTATCTGGTTGCCAGCCTGCTCTGTATACGCTCTATCCGGTTGCCAGCCTGCTCTGTATATGCTCTATCTGGTTGTCAGCCTGCTCTGTATATGCTCTATCTGGTTGCCAGCCTGCTCTGTATACGCTCTATCTGGTTGCCAGCCTCTTCTGTATATGCTCTATCCGGTTGCCAGCCAGCTCTGTATATGCTCTATCCGGTTGCCAGCCTGTTCTGTATATGCTCTATCTGGTTGCCAGCCTGCTCTGTATATGCTCTATCTGGTTGCCAGCCTGCTCTGTATACGCTCTATCTGGTTGCCAGCCTGTTCTGTATACGCTCTATCCGGTTGCCAGCCTGCTCTGTATATGCTCTATCTGGTTGCCAGCCTGTTCTGTATATGTTCTATCTGGTTGCCAGCCTGTTCTGTATATGCTCTATCCGGTTGCCAGCCTGCTCTGTATATGCTCTATCTGGTTGCCAGCCTGCTCTGTATACGCTCTATCTGGTTGCCAGCCTGCTCTGTATACGCTCTATCCGGTTGCCAGCCTGTTCTGTATATGCTCTATCTGATTGGCAGCCTGCTCTGTATAAGCTCTATCTGGTTGCCAGCCTGTTCTGTATATGCTCTATCCGGTTGCCAGCCTGTTCTGTATATGCTCTATCTGGTTGCCAGCCTGCTCTGTATATGCTCTATCTGGTTGCCAGCCTGCTATGTATGTGCTCTATCTGATTGGCAGCCTGCTCTGTATACGCTCTATCTGGTTGCCAGCCTGCTCTGTATACGCTCTATCCAGTTGCCAGCCTGTTCTGTATATGCTCTATCTGGTTGCCAGCCTGTTCTGTATGTGCTCTATCTGATTGGCAGCCTGCTCTGTATACGCTCTATCTGGTTGCCAGCCTGCTCTGTATATGCTCTATCTGGTTGCCAGCCTGCTCTGTATATGTTCTATCTGGTTGCCAGCCTGTTCTGTATATGCTCTATCCGGTTGCCAGCTTGTTCTGTATACGCTCTATCTGGTTGCCAGCCTGCTCTGTATGTGCTCTACCTGGTTGCCAGCCTGCTCTGTATACGCTCTATCCGGTTGCCAGCCTGCTCTGTATATGCTCTATCTGGTTGCCAGCCTGCTCTGTATACGCTCTATCTGGTTGCCAGCCTGTTCTGTATATGCTCTATCCGGTTGCCAGCCTGCTCTGTATACACTCAATCCGGTTGCCAGCCTGCTCTGTATATGCTCTATCTGGTTGCCAGCCTGTTCTGTATATGTTCTATCTGGTTGCCAGCCTGTTCTGTATACGCTCTATCTGGTTGCCAGCCTGTTCTGTATACACTCTAACCGGTTGCCAGCCTGCTCTGTATACACTCTATCCGGTTGCCAGCCTGCTCTGTATATGCTCTATCTGGTTGCCAGCCTGCTCTGTATACGCTCTATCTGGTTGCCAGCCTCTTCTGTATATGCTCTATCCGGTTGCCAGCCTGCTCTGTATATGCTCTATCCGGTTGCCAGCCTGTTCTGTATATGCTCTATCTGGTTGCCAGCCTGCTCTGTATATGCTCTATCTGGTTGCCAGCCTGCTCTGTATACGCTCTATCTGGTTGCCAGCCTGCTCTGTATACGCTCTATGCGGTTGCCAGCCTGCTCTGTATACGCTCTATCTGGTTGCCAGCCTCTTCTGTATATGCTCTATCCGGTTGCCAGCCTGTTCTGTATATGTTCTATCTGGTTGCCAGCCTGTTCTGTATATGCTCTATCCGGTTGCCAGCCTGCTCTGTATATGCTCTATCTGGTTGCCAGCCTGCTCTGTATACGCTCTATCTGGTTGCCAGCCTGCTCTGTATACGCTCTATCCGGTTGCCAGCCTGTTCTGTATATGCTCTATCTGATTGGCAGCCTGCTCTGTATAAGCTCTATCTGGTTGCCAGCCTGTTCTGTATATGCTCTATCCGGTTGCCAGCCTGTTCTGTATATGCTCTATCTGGTTGCCAGCCTGCTCTGTATATGCTCTATCTGGTTGCCAGCCTGCTCTGTATGTGCTCTATCTGATTGGCAGCCTGCTCTGTATACGCTCTATCTGGTTGCCAGCCTGCTCTGTATACGCTCTATCCAGTTGCCAGCCTGTTCTGTATATGCTCTATCTGGTTGCCAGCCTGTTCTGTATGTGCTCTATCTGATTGGCAGCCTGCTCTGTATACGCTCTATCTGGTTGCCAGCCTGTTCTGTATTCACTCTATCTGGTTGCCAGTATGCTCTGTAGATGGTCTATCTGGTTGCCAGCCTGTTCTGTATATGCTCTATCCGGTTGCCAGCCGGCTCTGTATATGCTCTATCCGGTTGCCAGCCTGTTCTGTATATGCTCTATCCGGTTGCCAGCCTGTTCTGTATATGCTCTATCTGGTTGCCAGCCTGCTCTGTATATGCTCTATCTGTTTGCCAGCCTGTTCTGTATACGCTCTATCTGGTTGCCAGCCTGCTCTGTATATGCTCTATCTGGTTGCCAGCCTGCTCTGTATATGCTCTATCTGGTTGCCAGCCTGCTCTGTATACGCTCTATCCGGTTGCCAGCCTGCTCTGTATATGCTCTATCTGGTTGTCAGCCTGCTCTGTATATGCTCTATCTGGTTGCCAGCCTGCTCTGTATACGCTCTATCTGGTTGCCAGCCTCTTCTGTATATGCTCTATCCGGTTGCCAGCCTGCTCTGTATATGCTCTATCCGGTTGCCAGCCTGTTCTGTATATGCTCTATCTGGTTGCCAGCCTGCTCTGTATATGCTCTATCTGGTTGCCAGCCTGCTCTGTATACGCTCTATCTGGTTGCCAGCCTGTTCTGTATACGCTCTATCCGGTTGCCAGCCTGCTCTGTATATGCTCTATCTGGTTGCCAGCCTGTTCTGTATATGTTCTATCTGGTTGCCAGCCTGTTCTGTATATGCTCTATCCGGTTGCCAGCCTGCTCTGTATATGCTCTATCTGGTTGCCAGCCTGCTCTGTATACGCTCTATCTGGTTGCCAGCCTGCTCTGTATACGCTCTATCCGGTTGCCAGCCTGTTCTGTATATGCTCTATCTGATTGGCAGCCTGCTCTGTATAAGCTCTATCTGGTTGCCAGCCTGTTCTGTATATGCTCTATCCGGTTGCCAGCCTGTTCTGTATATGCTCTATCTGGTTGCCAGCCTGCTCTGTATATGCTCTATCTGGTTGCCAGCCTGCTATGTATGTGCTCTATCTGATTGGCAGCCTGCTCTGTATACGCTCTATCTGGTTGCCAGCCTGCTCTGTATACGCTCTATCCAGTTGCCAGCCTGTTCTGTATATGCTCTATCTGGTTGCCAGCCTGTTCTGTATGTGCTCTATCTGATTGGCAGCCTGCTCTGTATACGCTCTATCTGGTTGCCAGCCTGTTCTGTATACGCTCTATCTGGTTGCCAGCCTGCTCTGTATATGCTCTATCTGGTTGCCAGCCTGCTCTGTATACGCTCTATCTGGTTGCCAGCCTGCTCTGTATACGCTCTATCCGGTTGCCAGCCTGCTCTGTATATGCTCTATCTGGTTGCCAGCCTGCTCTGTATATGCTCTATCTGGTTGCCAGCCTGCTCTGTATACGCTCTATCCGGTTGCCAGCCTGCTCTGTATATGCTCTATCTGGTTGTCAGCCTGCTCTGTATATGCTCTATCTGGTTGCCAGCCTGCTATGTATACGCTCTATCTGGTTGCCAGCCTCTTCTGTATATGCTCTATCCGGTTGCCAGCCTGCTCTGTATATGCTCTATCCGGTTGCCAGCCTGTTCTGTATATGCTCTATCTGGTTGCCAGCCTGCTCTGTATATGCTCTATCTGGTTGCCAGCCTGCTCTGTATACGCTCTATCTGGTTGCCAGCCTGTTCTGTATATGCTCTATCCGGTTGCCAGCCTGCTCTGTATATGCTCTATCCGGTTGCCAGCCTGTTCTGTATATGTTCTATCCGGTTGCCAGCCTGCTCTGTATACGCTCTATCCGGTTGCCAGCCTGCTCTGTATATGCTCTATCTGGTTGCCAGCCTGCTCTGTATATGCTCTATCCGGTTGCCAGCCTGCTCTGTATATGCTCTATCTGGTTGCCAGCCTGCTCTGTATATGCTCTATCCGGTTGCCAGCCTGCTCTGTATATGCTCTATCTGGTTGCCAGCCTGCTCTGTATATGCTCTATCTGGTTGCCAGCCTGCTCTGTATACGCTCTATCCGGTTGCCAGCCTGCTCTGTATATGCTCTATCTGGTTGCCAGCCTGCTCTGTATACGCTCTATCTGGTTGCCAGCCTGTTCTGTATATGCTCTATCCGGTTGCCAGCCTGCTCTGTATACACTCAATCCGGTTGCCAGCCTGCTCTGTATATGCTCTATCTGGTTGCCAGCCTGTTCTGTATATGTTCTATCTGGTTGCCAGCCTGTTCTGTATACGCTCTATCTGGTTGCCAGCCTGTTCTGTATACACTCTAACCGGTTGCCAGCCTGCTCTGTATACACTCTATCCGGTTGCCAGCCTGCTCTGTATATGCTCTATCTGTTTGCCAGCCTGCTCTGTATACGCTCTATCTGGTTGCCAGCCTCTTCTGTATATGCTCTATCCGGTTGCCAGCCTGCTCTGTATATGCTCTATCCGGTTGCCAGCCTGTTCTGTATATGCTCTATCTGGTTGCCAGCCTGCTCTGTATATGCTCTATCTGGTTGCCAGCCTGCTCTGTATACGCTCTATCTGGTTGCCAGCCTGCTCTGTATACGCTCTATGCGGTTGCCAGCCTGCTCAGTATACGCTCTATCCGGTTGCCAGCCTGCTCTGTATATGCTCTATCTGGTTGCCAGCCTGTTCTGTATATGTTCTATCTGGTTGCCAGCCTGTTCTGTATATGCTCTATCCGGTTGCCAGCCTGCTCTGTATATGCTCTATCTGGTTGCCAGCCTGCTCTGTATACGCTCTATCTGGTTGCCAGCCTGCTCTGTATACGCTCTATCCGGTTGCCAGCCTGTTCTGTATATGCTCTATCTGATTGGCAGCCTGCTCTGTATAAGCTCTATCTGGTTGCCAGCCTGTTCTGTATATGCTCTATCCGGTTGCCAGCCTGTTCTGTATATGCTCTATCTGGTTGCCAGCCTGCTCTGTATATGCTCTATCTGGTTGCCAGCCTGCTCTGTATGTGCTCTATCTGATTGGCAGCCTGCTCTGTATACGCTCTATCTGGTTGCCAGCCTGCTCTGTATACGCTCTATCCAGTTGCCAGCCTGTTCTGTATATGCTCTATCTGGTTGCCAGCCTGTTCTGTATGTGCTCTATCTGATTGGCAGCCTGCTCTGTATACGCTCTATCTGGTTGCCAGCCTGTTCTGTATACGCTCTATCTGGTTGCCAGCCTGCTCTGTATATGCTCTATCTGGTTGCCAGCCTGCTCTGTATATGCTCTATCTGGTTGCCAGCCTGCTCTGTATATGCTCTATCTGGTTGCCACCCTGTTCTGTATATGCTCTATCTGGTTGCCAGCCTGTTCTGTATGTGCTCTATCTGATTGGCAGCCTGCTCTGTATATGCTCTATCTGTTTGCCAGCCTGTTCTGTATACGCTCTATCTGGTTGCCAGCCTGCTCTGTATATGCTCTATCTGGTTGCCAGCCTGCTCTGTATATGCTCTATCTGGTTGCCAGCCTGCTCTGTATACGCTCTATCCGGTTGCCAGCCTGCTCTGTATATGCTCTATCTGGTTGTCAGCCTGCTCTGTATATGCTCTATCTGGTTGCCAGCCTGCTCTGTATACGCTCTATCTGGTTGCCAGCCTCTTCTGTATATGCTCTATCCAGTTGCCAGCCTGCTCTGTATATGCTCTATCCGGTTGCCAGCCTGTTCTGTATATGCTCTATCTGGTTGCCAGCCTGCTCTGTATATGCTCTATCTGGTTGCCAGCCTGCTCTGTATACGCTCTATCTGGTTGCCAGCCTGTTCTGTATACGCTCTATCCGGTTGCCAGCCTGCTCTGTATATGCTCTATCTGTTTGCCAGCCTGTTCTGTATATGTTCTATCTGGTTGCCAGCCTGTTCTGTATATGCTCTATCCGGTTGCCAGCCTGCTCTGTATATGCTCTATCTGGTTGCCAGCCTGCTCTGTATACGCTCTATCTGGTTGCCAGCCTGCTCTGTATACGCTCTATCCGGTTGCCAGCCTGTTCTGTATATGCTCTATCTGACTGGCTGCCTGCTCTGTATAAGCTCTATCTGGTTGCCAGCCTGTTCTGTATATGCTCTATCCGGTTGCCAGCCTGTTCTGTATATGCTCTATCTGGTTGCCAGCCTGCTCTGTATATGCTCTATCTGGTTGCCAGCCTGCTCTGTATGTGCTCTATCTGATTGGCAGCCTGCTCTGTATACGCTCTATCTGGTTGCCAGCCTGCTCTGTATACGCTCTATCCAGTTGCCAGCCTGTTCTGTATATGCTCTATCTGGTTGCCAGCCTGTTCTGTATGTGCTCTATCTGATTGGCAGCCTGCTCTGTATACGCTCTATCTGGTTGCCAGCCTGTTCTGTATACGCTCTATCTGGTTGCCAGCCTGCTCTGTATATGCTCTATCTGGTTGCCAGCCTGTTCTGTATATGCTCTATCCGGTTGCCAGCCTGCTCTGTATATGCTCTATCCGGTTGCCAGCCTGTTCTGTATATGCTCTATCCGGTTGCCAGCCTGTTCTGTATATGCTCTATCTGGTTGCCAGCCTGCTCTGTATATGCTCTATCTGTTTGCCAGCCTGTTCTGTATACGCTCTATCTGGTTGCCAGCCTGCTCTGTATATGCTCTATCTGGTTGCCAGCCTGCTCTGTATATGCTCTATCTGGTTGCCAGCCTGCTCTGTATACGCTCTATCCGGTTGCCAGCCTGCTCTGTATATGCTCTATCTGGTTGTCAGCCTGCTCTGTATATGCTCTATCTGGTTGCCAGCCTGCTCTGTATACGCTCTATCTGGTTGCCAGCCTCTTCTGTATATGCTCTATCCGGTTGCCAGCCTGCTCTGTATATGCTCTATCCGGTTGCCAGCCTGTTCTGTATATGCTCTATCTGGTTGCCAGCCTGCTCTGTATATGCTCTATCTGGTTGCCAGCCTGCTCTGTATACGCTCTATCTGGTTGCCAGCCTGTTCTGTATACGCTCTATCCGGTTGCCAGCCTGCTCTGTATATGCTCTATCCGGTTGCCAGCCTGTTCTGTATATGTTCTATCCGGTTGCCAGCCTGCTCTGTATACGCTCTATCCGGTTGCCAGCCTGCTCTGTATATGCTCTATCTGGTTGCCAGCCTGCTCTGTATATGCTCTATCCGGTTGCCAGCCTGCTCTGTATATGCTCTATCTGGTTGCCAGCCTGCTCTGTATATGCTCTATCCTGTTGCCAGCCTGCTCTGTATATGCTCTATCTGGTTGCCAGCCTGCTCTGTATATGCTCTATCTGGTTGCCAGCCTGCTCTGTATACGCTCTATCCGGTTGCCAGCCTGCTCTGTATATGCTCTATCTGGTTGCCAGCCTGCTCTGTATACGCTCTATCTGGTTGCCAGCCTGTTCTGTATATGCTCTATCCGGTTGCCAGCCTGCTCTGTATACACTCAATCCGGTTGCCAGCCTGCTCCGTATATGCTCTATCTGGTTGCCAGCCTGTTCTGTATATGTTCTATCTGGTTGCCAGCCTGTTCTGTATACGCTCTATCTGGTTGCCAGCCTGTTCTGTATACACTCTAACCGGTTGCCAGCCTGCTCTGTATACACTCTATCCGGTTGCCAGCCTGCTCTGTATATGCTCTATCTGGTTGCCAGCCTGCTCTGTATACGCTCTATCTGGTTGCCAGCCTCTTCTGTATATGCTCTATCCGGTTGCCAGCCTGCTCTGTATATGCTCTATCCGGTTGCCAGCCTGTTCTGTATATGCTCTATCTGGTTGCCAGCTTGCTCTGTATATGCTCTATCTGGTTGCCAGCCTGCTCTGTATACGCTCTATCTGGTTGCCAGCCTGCTCTGTATACGCTCTATGCGGTTGCCAGCCTGCTCAGTATACGCTCTATCCGGTTGCCAGCCTGCTCTGTATATGCTCTATCTGGTTGCCAGCCTGTTCTGTATATGTTCTATCTGGTTGCCAGCCTGTTCTGTATATGCTCTATCCGGTTGCCAGCCTGCTCTGTATATGCTCTATCTGGTTGCCAGCCTGCTCTGTATACGCTCTATCTGGTTGCCAGCCTGCTCTGTATACGCTCTATCCGGTTGCCAGCCTGTTCTGTATATGCTCTATCTGATTGGCAGCCTGCTCTGTATAAGCTCTATCTGGTTGCCAGCCTGTTCTGTATATGCTCTATCCGGTTGCCAGCCTGTTTTGTATATGCTCTATCTGGTTGCCAGCCTGCTCTGTATATGCTCTATCTGGTTGCCAGCCTGCTCTGTATGTGCTCTATCTGATTGGCAGCCTGCTCTGTATACGCTCTATCTGGTTGCCAGCCTGCTCTGTATACGCTCTATCCAGTTGCCAGCCTGTTCTGTATATGCTCTATCTGGTTGCCAGCCTGTTCTGTATGTGCTCTATCTGATTGGCAGCCTGCTCTGTATACGCTCTATCTGGTTGCCAGCCTGTTCTGTATATGCTCTATCTGGTTGCCAGCCTGCTCTGTATATGCTCTATCTGGTTGCCAGCCTGCTCTGTATATGCTCTATCTGGTTGCCAGCCTGCTCTGTATATGCTCTATCTGGTTGCCAGCCTGTTCTGTATGTGCTCTATCTGATTGGCAGCCTGCTCTGTATACGCTCTATCTGGTTGCCAGCCTGCTCTGTATACGCTCTATCCGGTTGCCAGCCTGTTCTGTATATGCTCTATCTGGTTGCCAGCCTGTTCTGTATGTGCTCTATCTGATTGGCTGCCTGCTCTGTATACGCTCTATCTGGTTGCCAGCCTGTTCTGTATACGCTCGATCCGGTTGCCAGCCTGCTCTGTATATGCTCTATCAGGTTGCCAGCCTGTTCTGTATATGCTCTATCCGGTTGCCAGCCTGCTCTGTATATGCTCTATCTGGTTGCCAGCCTGCTCTGTAAATGCTCTATCTGGTTGCCAGCCTGTTCTGTATTTGTTCTATCCGGTTGCCAGCCTGCTCTGTATACGCTCTATCCGGTTGCCAGCCTGCTCTGTATATGCTCTATCTGGTTGCCAGCCTGCTCTGTAAATGCTCTATCTGGTTGCCAGCCTGTTCTGAATATGTTCTATCCGGTTGCCAGCCTGCTCTGTATATGCTCTATCTGGTTGCCAGCCTGCTCTGTTAATGCTCTATCTGGTTGCCAGCCTGTTCTGTATATGCTCTATCCGGTTGCCAGCCTGTACTGTATATGCTCTATCCGGTTGCCACCCTGCTCTGTATACGCTCTATCCGGTTGCCAGCCTGCTCTGTATATGCTCTATCTGGTTACCAGCCTGTTCTGTATATGTTCTATCTGGATGCCAGCCTGTTCTGTATATGCTCTATCTGGTTGCCAGCCTGTTCTGTATATGTTCTATCTGGTTGCCAGCCTGTTCTGTATACGCTCTATCCGGTTGCCAGCCTGCTCTGTATATGCTCTATCTGGTTGCCAGCCTGCTCTGTATACGCTCTATCTGGTTGCCAGCCTGCTCTGTATATGCTCTATCTGGTTGCCAGCCTGCTCTGTATACGCTCTATCTGGTTGCCAGCCTGTTCTGTATATGCTCTATCTGGTTGCCAGCCTGTTCTGTATATGCTCTATCCGGTTGCCAGCCTGCTCTGTAAATGCTCTATCCGGTTGCCAGCCTGTTCTGTATATGCTCTATCTGGTTGCCAGCCTGCTCTGTATATGCTCTATCTGGTTGCCAGCCTGCTCTGTATACGCTCTATCTGGTTGCCAGCCTGTTCTGTATATGCTCTATCTGGTTGCCAGTCTGCTCTGTATACGCTCTATCTGGTTGCCAGCCAGTTCTGTATACGCTCTATCTGGTTGCCAGCCTGCTCTGTATATGCTCTATCCGGTTGCCATCCTGCTCTGTATACGCTCTATCTGGTTGCCAGCCTGTTCTGTATATGCTCTATCCGGTTGCCAGCCTGCTCTGTATATGCTCTATCTGGTTGCCAGCCTGTTCTGTATACGCTCTATCTGGTTGCCAGCCTGCTCTGTATACGCTCTATCTGGTTGCCAGCCTGTTCTGTATGTGCTCTATCTGATTGGCAGCCTGCTCTGTATATGCTCTATCTGGTTGCCAGCCTGCTCTGTATACGCTCTATCTGGTTGCCAGCCTGTTCTGTATATGCTCTATCTGGTTGCCAGCCTGTTCTGTATGTGCTCTATCTGATTGGCAGCCTGCTCTGTATACGCTCTATCTGGTTGCCAGCCTGTTCTGTATACGCTCTATCCGGTTGCCAGCCTGTTCTGTATATGCTCTATCCGGTTGCCAGCCTGTTCTGTATACGCTCTATCTGGTTGCCAGCCTGCTCTGAATCCTGCTCTATCTGGTTGCCAGCCTGCTCTGTATATGCTCTATCTGTTTGCCAGCCTGTTCTGTATACGCTCTATCTGGTTGCCAGCCTGCTCTGTATATGCTCTATACGGTTGCCAGCCTGCTCTGTATATGCTCTATCTGGTTGCCAGCCTGCTCTGTATATGCTCTATCTGGTTGCCAGCCTGTTCTGTATATGCTCTATCTGGTTGCCAGCCTGTTCTGTATATGCTCTATCTGGTTGCCAGCCTGCTCTGTATACGCTCTATCTGGTTGCCAGCCTGTTCTGTATGTGCTCTATCTGATTGGCAGCCTGCTCTGTATATGCTCTATCTGGTTGCCAGCCTGCTCTGTATACGCTCTATCTGGTTGCCAGCCTGTTCTGTATATGCTCTTTCCGGTTGCCAGCCTGCTCTGTATATGCTCTATCTGGTTGCCAGCCTGTTCTGTATATGCTCTATCCGGTTGCCAGCCTGCTCTGAATCCTGCTCTATCCGGTTGCCAGCCTGCTCTGTATACGCTCTATCTGGTTGCCATCCTGCTCTGTATATGCTCTATCCGGTTGCCAGCCTGCTCTGTATACGCTCTATCCGGTTGCCAGCCTGCTCTGTATATGCTCTATCCGGTTGCCAGCCTGCTCTGTATATGCTCTATCCGGTTGCCAGCCTGCTCTGTATATGCTCTATCCGGTTGCCAGCCTGCTCTGTATACGCTCTATCTGGTTGCCAGCCTGCTCTGTATACGCTCTATCCGGTTGCCAGCCTGTTCTGTATATGCTCTATCTGATTGGCAGCCTGCTCTGTATACGCTCTATCTGGTTGCCAGCCTGTTCTGTATACGCTCTATCTGGTTGCCAGCCTGCTCTGTATATGCTCTATCTGGTTGCCAGCCTGCTCTGTATATGCTCTATCTGGTTGCCAGCCTGCTCTGTATATGCTCTATCTGGTTGCCAGCCTGTTCTGTATATGCTCTATCTGGTTGCCAGCCTGTTCTGTATGTGTTCTATCTGATTGGCAGCCTGCTCTGTATACGCTCTATCCGGTTGCCAGCCTGCTCTGTATACGCTCTATCCGGCTGCCAGCCTGTTCTGTATATGCTCTATCTGGTTGCCAGCCTGTTCTGTATGTGCTCTATCTGATTGGCAGCCTGCTCTGTATACGCTCTATCTGGTTGCCAGCCTGTTCTGTATATGCTCTATCTGGTTGCCAGCCTGTTCTGTATGTGCTCTATCTGATTGGCAGCCTGCTCTGTATACGCTCTATCTGGTTGCCAGCCTGTTCTGTATACGCTCTATCCGGTTGCCAGCCTGTTCTGTATATGCTCTATCCGGTTGCCAGCCTGTTCTGTATACGCTCTATCTGGTTGCCAGCCTGCTCTGAATCCTGCTCTATCTGGTTGCCAGCCTGCTCTGTATATGCTCTATCTGTTTGCCAGCCTGTTCTGTATACGCTCTATCTGGTTGCCAGCCTGCTCTGTATATGCTCTATACGGTTGCCAGCCTGCTCTGTATATGCTCTATCTGGTTGCCAGCCTGCTCTGTATATGCTCTATCTGGTTGCCAGCCTGTTCTGTATATGCTCTATCTGGTTGCCAGCCTGTTCTGTATATGCTCTATCTGGTTGCCAGCCTGCTCTGTATACGCTCTATCTGGTTGCCAGCCTGCTCTGTATACGCTCTATCTGGTTGCCAGCCTGTTCTGTATACGCTCTATCTGGTTGCCAGCCTGCTCTGTATATGCTCTATCTGGTTGCCAGCCTGCTCTGTATATGCTCTATCCGGTTGCCAGCCTGTTCTGTATACGCTCTATCCGGTTGCCAGCCTGTTCTGTATACGCTCTATCCGGTTGCCAGCCTGTTCTGTATATGCTCTATCCGGTTGCCAGCCTGTTCTGTATATGCTCTATCCGGTTGCCAGCCTGCTCTGTATATGCTCTATCCGGTCGCCAGCCTGCTCTGTATATGCTCTATCCGGTCGCCAGCCTGTTCTGTATATGCTCTATCCGGTCGCCAGCCTGCTCTGTATATGCTCTATCCGGTCGCCAGCCTGCTCTGTATATGCTCTATCCGGTTGCCAGCCTGTTCTGTATATGCTCTATCCGGTCGCCAGCCTGTTCTGTATATGCTCTATCCGGTCGCCAGCCTGTTCTGTATATGCTCTATCCGGTTGCCAGCCTGTTCTGTATATGCTCTATCCGGTCGCCAGCCTGCTCTGTATATGCTCTATCCGGTTGCCAGCCTGCCCTGTATATGCTCTATCCGGTTGCCAGCCTGTTCTGTATATGCTCTATCCGGTTGCCAGCCTGTTCTGTATATGCTCTATCTGGTTGCCAGCCTGTTCTGTATATGCTCTATCCGGTTGCCAGCCTGTTCTGTATATGCTCTATCTGGTTGCCAGCCTGCTCTGTATATGCTCTATCTGGTTGCCAGCCTGCTCTGTATATGCTTTATCCGGTTGCCAGCCTGTTCTGTATATGCTCTATCCGGTTGCCAGCCTGTTCTGTATATGCTCTATCTGGTTGCCAGCCTGCTCTGTATATGCTCTATCTGGTTGCCAGCCTGCTCTGTATATGCTCTATCTGGTTACCAGCTTGCTCAGAATCCTGCTCTATCTGGTTGCCAGCCTGCTCTGTATACGCTCTATCCGGTTGCCAGCCTGCTCTGTATATGCTGTATCTGGTTGCCAGCCTGCTCTGTATACGCTCTATCTGGTTGCCAGCCTGCTCTGTATATGCTCTATCCGGTTGCCAGCCTGCTCTGTATATGCTCTATCTGGTTGCCAGCCTGCTCTGTATATGCTCTATCTGGTTGCCAGCCTGTTCTGTATATGCTCTATCTGGTTGCCAGCCTGTTCTGTATATGCTCTATCTGGTTGCCAGCCTGCTCTGTATACGCTCTATCTGGTTGCCAGCCTGTTCTGTATATACTCTATCTGGTTGCCAGCCTGCTCTGTATACACTCTATCTGGTTGCCAGCCTGTTCTGTATATGCTCTATCCGGTTGCCAGCCTGTTCTGTATACGCTGTATCCGGTTGCCAGCCTGCTCTGTATATGCTCTATCCGGTTGCCAGCCTGTTCTGTATATGCACTATCCGGTCGCCAGACTGCTCTGTATATGCTCTATCCGGTTGCCAGCCTGTTCTGTATATGCTCTATCCGGTTGCCAGCCTGCTCTGTATATGCTCTATCCGGTTGCCAGCCTGCTCTGTATACGCTCTATCCGGTTGCCAGCCTGTTCTGTATACGCTCTATCCGGTTGCCAGCCTGTTCTGTATATGCTCTATCCGGTTGCCAGCCTGCTCTGTATATGCTATATCCGGTTGCCAGCCTGCTCTGTATATGCTCTATCCGGTTTCCAGCCTGTTCTGTATACGCTCTATCCGGTTGCCAGCCTGTTCTGTATATGCTCTATCTGGTTGCCAGCCTGTTCTGTATATGCTCTATCTGGTTGCCAGCCTGCTCTGTATATGCTCTATCTGGTTGCCAGCCTGCTCTGTATATGCTCTATCTGGTTGCCAGCCTGTTCTGTAGATGCTCTATCCTGTTGCCAGCTTGCTCTGTATATGCTCTATCTGGTTGCCAGCCTGCTCTGTATATGCTCTATCTGGTTACCAGCCTGCTCTGAATCCTGCTCTATCTGGTTGCCAGCCTGCTCTGTATACGCTCTATCCGGTTGCCAGCCTGCTCTGTATACGCTCTATCTGGTTGCCAGCCTGTTCTGTATAAGCTCTATCTGGTTGCCAGCCTGCTCTGTATATGCTCTATCTGGTTGCCAGCCTGTTCTGTATATGCTCTATCCGGTTGCCAGCCTGCTCTGTATATGCTCTATCCGGTTGCCAGCCTGCTCTGTATATGCTCTATCCGGTTGCCAGCCTGTTCTGTATACCCTCTATCCGGTTGCCAGCCTGTTCTGTATATGCTCTATCCGGTTGCCAGCCTGTTCTGTATATGCTCTATCCGGTCGCCAGCCTGCTCTGTATATGCTCTTTCCGGTCGCCAGCCTGCTCTGTATATGCTCTATCCGGTTGCCAGCCGGTTCTGTATATGCTCTATCCGGTCGCCAGCCTGCTCTGTATATGCTCTATCCGGTTGCCAGCCTGTTCTGTATATGCTCTATCTGGTTTCCAGCCTGTTCTGTATATGCTCTATCCGTTTGCCAGCCTGTTCTGTATATGCTCTATCTGGTTGCCAGCCTGCTCTGTATATGCTCTATTTGGTTGCCAGCCTGTTCTGTATATGCTCTATCCGGTTGCAAGCCAGTTCTGTATATGCTCTATCTGGTTGCCAGCCTGCTCTGTATATGCTCTATTTGGTTGCCAGCCTGTTCTGTATATGCTCTATCCGGTTGCCAGCCTGCTCTGTATATGCTCTATTTGGTTGCCAGCCTGTTCTGTATATGCTCTATCCGGTTGCCAGCCAGTTCTGTATATGCTCTATCTGGTTGCCAGCCAGTTCTGTATATGCTCTATCCGGTTGCCAGCCAGTTCTGTATATGCTCTATCTGGTTGCCAGCCTGCTCTGTATATGCTCTATTTGGTTGCCAGCCTGTTCTGTATATGCTCTATCCGGTTGCCAGCCTGCTCTGTATATGCTCTATTTGGTTGCCAGCCTGTTCTGTATATGCTCTATCCGGTTGCCAGCCAGTTCAGTATATGCTCTATCTGGTTGCCAGCCTGCTCTGTATATGCTCTATCTGGTTACCAGCCTGCTCTGAATCCTGCTCTATCTGGTTGCCAGCCTGCTCTGTATACGCTCTATCTGGTTGCCAGCCTGCTCTGTATATGCTCTATCTGGTTGCCAGCCTGCTCTGTATACGCTCTATCCGGTTGCCAGCCTGCTCTGTATACGCTCTATCTGGTTGCCAGCCTGTTCTGTATAAGCTCTATCTGGTTGCCAGCCTGCTCTGTATATGCTCTATCTGGTTGCCAGCCTGCTCTGTATATGCTCTATCCGGTTGCCAGCCTGCTCTGTATATGCTCTATCCGGTTGCCAGCCTGCTCTGTATATGCTCTATCCGGTTGCCAGCCTGTTCTGTATACCCTCTATCCGGTTGCCAGCCTGTTCTGTATTTGCTCTATCCGGTTGCCAGCCTGTTCTGTATATGCTCTATCCGGTCGCCAGCCTGCTCTGTATATGCTCTTTCCGGTCGCCAGCCTGCTCTGTATATGCTCTATCCGGTTGCCAGCCTGTTCTGTATATGCTCTATCCGGTCGCCAGCCTGCTCTGTATATGCTCTATCCGGTTGCCAGCCTGTTCTGTATATGCTCTATCTGGTTTCCAGCCTGTTCTGTATATGCTCTATCCGTTTGCCAGCCTGTTCTGTATATGCTCTATCTGGTTGCCAGCCTGCTCTGTATATGCTCTATTTGGTTGCCAGCCTGTTCTGTATATGCTCTATCCGGTTGCAAGCCAGTTCTGTATATGCTCTATCTGGTTGCCAGCCTGCTCTGTATATGCTCTATTTGGTTGCCAGCCTGTTCTGTATATGCTCTATCCGGTTGCCAGCCTGCTCTGTATATGCTCTATTTGGTTGCCAGCCTGTTCTGTATATGCTCTATCCGGTTGCCAGCCAGTTCTGTATATGCTCTATCTGGTTGCCAGCCAGTTCTGTATATGCTCTATCCGGTTGCCAGCCAGTTCTGTATATGCTCTATCTGGTTGCCAGCCTGCTCTGTATATGCTCTATTTGGTTGCCAGCCTGTTCTGTATATGCTCTATCCGGTTGCCAGCCAGTTCTGTATATGCTCTATCTGGTTGCCAGCCTGCTCTGTATATGCTCTATCTGGTTACCAGCCTGCTCTGTATATGCTCTATCTGGTTGCGAGCCTGCTCTGTATATGCTCTATCCGGTTGCCAGCCTGCTCTGTATATGCTCTATCCGGTTGCCAGCCTGTTCTGTATACGCTCTATCCGGTTGCCAGCCTGTTCTGTATACGCTCTATCCGGTTGCCAGCCTGTTCTGTATATGCTCTATCCGGTCGCCAGCCTGTTCTGTATATGCTCTATCCGGTCGCCAGCCTGCTCTGTATATGCTCTATCCGGTCGCCAGCCTGCTCTGTATATGCTCTATCCGGTCGCCAGCCTGCTCTGTATATGCTCTATCCGGTTGCCAGCCTGTTCTGTATATTCTCTATCCGGTCGCCAGCCTGCTCTGTATATGCTCTATCCAGTTGCCAGCCTGTTCTGTATATGCTCTATCCGGTTGCCAGCCTGCTCTGTATATGCTCTCTCCGGTTGCCAGCCTGCTCTGTATATGCTCTATCTGGTTGCCAGCCTGTTCTGTATACGCTCTATCCGGTTGCCAGCCTGTTCTGTATATGCTCTATCCGGTTGCCAGCCTGCTCTGTATATGCTATATACGGTTGCCAGCCTGCTCTGTATATGCTCTATCCGGTTGCCAGCCTGTTCTGTATATGCTCTATCCGGTTGCCAGCCTGTTCTGTATATGCTCTATCTGGTTGCCAGCCTGTTCTGTATATGCTCTATCTGGTTGCCAGCCTGTTCTGTATATGCTCTATCTGGTTGCCAGCCTGCTCTGTATATGCTCTATCTGGTTGCCAGCCTGCTCTGTATATGCTCTATCTGGTTACCAGCTTGCTCAGAATCCTGCTCTATCTGGTTGGCTGCCTGCTCTGTATACGCTCTATCCGGTTGCCAGCCTGCTCTGTATATGCTCTATCTGGTTGCCAGCCTGCTCTGTATACGCTCTATCTGGTTGCCAGCCTGCTCTGTATACGCTCTATCCGGTTGCCAGCCTGCTCTGTATATGCTCTATCTGGTTGCCAGCCTGCTCTGTATATGCTCTATCTGGTTGCCAGCCTGTTCTGTATATGCTCTATCTGGTTGCCAGCCTGTTCTGTATATGCTCTATCTGGTTGCCAGCCTGCTCTGTATACGCTCTATCTGGTTGCCAGCCTGTTCTGTATATGCTCTATCTGGTTGCCAGCCTGCTCTGTATATGCTCTATCTGGTTGCCAGCCTGTTCTATATATGCTCTATCTGGTTGCCAGCCTGTTCTGTATGTGCTCTATCTGATTGGCAGCCTGCTCTGTATACGCTCTATCCGGTTGCCAGCCTGCTCTGTATACGCTCTATCCGGCTGCCAGCCTGTTCTGTATATGCTCTATCTGGTTGCCAGCCTGTTCTGTATGTGCTCTATCTGATTGGCAGTCTGCTCTGTATACGTTCTATCTGGTTGCCATCCTGTTCTGTATATGCTCTATCTGGTTGCCAGCCTGTTCTGTATGTGCTCTATCTGATTGGCAGCCTGCTCTGTATACGCTCTATCTGGTTGCCAGCCTGTTCTGTATACGCTCTATCCGGTTGCCAGCCTGTTCTGTATATGCTCTATCCGGTTGCCAGCCTGTTCTGTATATGCTCTATCTGGTTGCCAGCCTGCTCTGAATCCTGCTCTATCTGGTTGCCAGCCTGCTCTGTATATGCTCTATCTGTTTGCCAGCCTGTTCTGTATACGCTCTATCTGGTTGCCAGCCTGCTCTGTATATGCTCTATCCGGTTGCCAGCCTGCTCTGTATATGCTCTATCTGGTTGCCAGCCTGCTCTGTATATGCTCTATCTGGTTGCCAGCCTGTTCTGTATATGCTCTATCTGGTTGCCAGCCTGTTCTGTATATGCTCTATCTGGTTGCCAGCCTGCTCTGTATACGCTCTATCTGGTTGCCAGCCTACTCTGTATACGCTCTATCTGGTTGCCAGCCTGTTCTGTATACGCTCTATCTGGTTGCCAGCCTGCTCTGTATATGCTCTATCTGGTTGCCAGCCTGCTCTGTATATGCTCTATCCGGTTGCCAGCCTGCTCTGTTTATGCTCTATCCGGTTGCCAGCCTGCTCTGTATACGCTCTATCCGGTTGCCAGCCTGTTCTGTATACGCTCTATCCGGTTGCCAGCCTGTTCTGTATACGCTCTATCCGGTTGCCAGCCTGTTCTGTATATGCTCTATCCGGTTGCCAGCCTGTTCTGTATATGCTCTATCCGGTTGCCAGCCTGCTCTGTATATGCTCTATCCGGTTGCCAGCCTGTTCTGTATATGCTCTATCCGGTCGCCAGCCTGTTCTGTATATGCTCTATCCGGTCGCCAGCCTGCTCTGTATATGCTCTATCCGGTCGCCAGCCTGCTCTGTATATGCTCTATCCGGTTGCCAGCCTGTTCTGTATATGCTCTATCCGGTTGCCAGCCTGTTGTGTATATGCTCTATCCGGTTGCCAGCCTGTTCTGTATATGCTCTATCCGGTTGCCAGCCTGTTCTGTATATGCTCTATCCGGTCGCCAGCCTGCTCTGTATATGCTCTATCCGGTTGCCAGCCTGCCCTGTATATGCTCTATCCGGTTGCCAGCCTGCTCTGTATATGCTCTATCCGGTTGCCAGCCTGTTCTGTATATGCTCTATCCGGTTGCCAGCCTGTTCTGTATATGCTCTATCTGGTTGCCAGCCTGCTCTGTATATGCTCTATCTGGTTGCCAGCCTGCTCTGTATATGCTCTATCCGGTTGCCAGCCTGTTCTGTATATGCTCTATCCGGTTGCCAGCCTGTTGTGTATATGCTCTATCTGGTTGCCAGCCTGTTCTGTATATGCTCTATCTGGTTGCCAGCCTGTTCTGTATATGCTCTATCTGGTTGCCAGCCTGCTCTGTATATGCTCTATCTGGTTGCCAGCCTGCTCTGTATATGCTCTATCTGGTTACCAGCTTGCTCAGAATCCTGCTCTATCTGGTTGCCAGCCTGCTCTGTATACGCTCTATCCGGTTGCCAGCCTGCTCTGTATATGCTCTATCTGGTTGCCAGCCTGCTCTGTATACGCTCTATCTGGTTGCCAGCCTGCTCTGTATATGCTCTATCCGGTTGCCAGCCTGCTCTGTATATGCTCTATCTGGTTGCCAGCCTGCTCTGTATATGCTCTATCTGGTTGCCAGCCTGTTCTGTATATGCTCTATCTGGTTGCCAGCCTGTTCTGTATATGCTCTATCTGGTTGCCAGCCTGCTCTGTATACGCTCTATCTGGTTGCCAGCCTGTTCTGTATATGCTCAATCTGGTTGCCAGCCTGCTCTGTATATGTTCTATCTGGTTGCCAGCCTGTTCTGTATACGCTCTATCTTGTTGCCAGCCTGCTCTGTATACGCTTTATCTGGTTGCCAGCCTGCTCTGTATACGCTCTATCTGGTTGCCAGCCTGTTCTGTATACGCTCTATCTGGTTGCCAGCCTGCTCTGTATATGCTCTATCTGGTTGCCAGCCTGCTCTGTATATGCTCTATCTGGTTGCCAGCCTGCTCTGTATATGCTCTATCTGGTTGCCAGCCTGTTCTGTATATGCTCTATCTGGTTGCCAGCCTGTTCTGTATGTGCTCTATCTGATTGGCAGCCTGCTCTGTATACGCTCTATCCGGTTGCCAGCCTGCTCTGTATACGCTCTATCCGGCTGCCAGCCTGTTCTGTATATGCTCTATCTGGTTGCCAGCCTGTTCTGTATGTGCTCTATCTGATTGGCAGTCTGCTCTATATACGCTCTATCTGGTTGCCAGCCTGTTCTGTATATGCTCTATCTGGTTGCCAGCCTGTTCTGTATGTGCTCTATCTGATTGGCAGCCTGCTCTGTATATGCTCTATCTGGTTGCCAGCCTGTTCTGTATACGCTCTATCCGGTTGCCAGCCTGTTCTGTATATGCTCTATCCGGTTGCCAGCCTGTTCTGTATACGCTCTATCTGGTTGCCAGCCTGCTCTGAATCCTGCTCTATCTGGTTGCCAGACTGCTCTGTATATGCTCTATCTGTTTGCCAGCCTGTTCTGTATACGCTCTATCTGGTTGCCAGCCTGCTCTGTATAGGCTCTATCCGGTTGCCAGCCTGCTCTGTATATGCTCTATCTGGTTGCCAGCCTGCTCTGTATATGCTCTATCTGGTTGCCAGCCTGTTCTGTATATGCTCTATCTGGTTGCCAGCCTGTTCTGTATACGCTCTATCTGGTTGCCAGCCTGCTCTGTATACGCTCTATCTGGTTGCCAGCCTGCTCTGTATACGCTCTATCTGGTTGCCAGCCTGTTCTGTATACGCTCTATCTGGTTGCCAGCCTGCTCTGTATATGCTCTATCTGGTAGCCAGCCTGCTCTGTATATGCTCTATCCGGTTGCCAGCCTGCTCTGTTTATGCTCTATCCGGTTGACAGCCTGCTCTGTATACGCTCTATCCGGTTGCCAGCCTGTTCTGTATACGCTCTATCCGGTTGCCAGCCTGTTCTGTATACGCTCTATCCGGTTGCCAGCCTGTTCTGTATATGCTCTATCCGGTTGCCAGCCTGTTCTGTATATGCTCTATCCGGTTGCCAGCCTGCTCTGTATATGCTCTATCCGGTTGCCAGCCTGTTCTGTATATGCTCTATCCGGTCGCCAGCCTGTTCTGTATATGCTCTATCCGGTCGCCAGCCTGCTCTGTATATGCTCTATCCGGTCGCCAGCCTGCTCTGTATATGCTCTATCCGGTTGCCAGCCTGTTCTGTATATGCTCTATCCGGTTGCCAGCCTGTTGTGTATATGCTCTATCCGGTTGCCAACCTGTTCTGTATATGCTCTATCCGGTTGCCAGCCTGTTCTGTATATGCTCTATCCGGTCGCCAGCCTCCTCTGTATATGCTCTATCCGGTTGCCAGCCTGCCCTGTATATGCTCTATCCGGTTGCCAGCCTGTTCTGTATATGCTCTATCCGGTTGCCAGCCTGTTCTGTATATGCTCTATCTGGTTGCCAGCCTGTTCTGTATATGCTCTATCCGGTTGCCAGCCTGTTCTGTATATGCTCTATCTGGTTGCCACATGCTCTGTATATGCTCTATCTGGTTGCCAGCCTGCTCTGTATATGCTCTATCCGGTTGCCAGCCTGTTCTGTATATGCTCTATCCGGTTGCCAGCCTGTTCTGTATATGCTCTATCTGGTTGCCAGCCTGCTCTGTATATGCTCTATCTGGTTGCCAGCCTGCTCTGTATATGCTCTATCTGGTTACCAGCTTGCTCAGAATCCTGCTCTATCTGGTTGCCAGCCTGCTCTGTATACGCTCTATCCGGTTGCCAGCCTGCTCTGTATATGCTCTATCTGGTTGCCAGCCTGCTCTGTATACGCTCTATCTGGTTGCCAGCCTGCTCTGTATATGCTCTATCCGGTTGCCAGCCTGCTCTGTATATGCTCTATCTGGTTGCCAGCCTGCTCTGTATATGCTCTATCTGGTTGCCAGCCTGTTCTGTATATGCTCTATCTGGTTGCCAGCCTGTTCTGTATATGCTCTATCTGGTTGCCAGACTGCTCTGTATACGCTCTATCTGGTTGCCAGCCTGTTCTGTATATGCTCTATCTGCTTGCCAGCCTGCTCTGAATACACTCTATCTGGTTGCCAGACTGTTCTGTATATGCTCTATCCGGTTGCCAGCCTGTTCTGTATACGCTGTATCTGGTTGCCAGCCTGTTCTGTATATGCTCTATCCGGTTGCCAGCCTGCTCTGTATATGCTCTATCCGGTTGCCAGCCTGCTCTGTATATGCTCTATCCGGTTGCCAGTCTGTTCTGTATACGCTCTATCCGGTTGCCAGCCTGTTCTGTATATGCTCTATCCGGTTGCCAGCCTGTTCTGTATATGCTCTATCCGGTTGCCAGCCTGTTCTGTATATGCTCTATCCGGTCGCCAGCCTGCTCTGTATACGCTCTATCTTGTTGCCAGCCTGCTCTGTATATGCTCTCTCCGGTTGCCAGCCTGCTCTGTATATGCTCTATCCGGTTGCCAGCCTGCTCTGTATATGCTCTATCCGGTTGCCAGCCTGTTCTGTATACGCTCTATCCGGTTGCCAGCCTGTTCTGTATATGCTCTATCCGGTCGCCAGCCTGTTCTGTATATGCTCTATCCGGTCGCCAGCCTGCTCTGCATATGCTGTCTCCGGTCGCCAGCCTGCTCTGTAAATGCTCTATCCGGTTGCCAGCCTGCTCTGTATATGCTCTATCCGGTTGCCAGCCTGTTCTGTATATGCACTATCCGGTCGCCAGACTGCTCTGTATATGCTCTATCCGGTTGCCAGCCTGTTCTGTATATGCTCTATCCGGTTGCCAGCCTGCTCTGTATATGCTCTATCCGGTTGCCAGCCTGCTCTGTATACGCTCTATCCGGTTGCCAGCCTGTTCTGTATACGCTCTATCCGGTTGCCAGCCTGTTCTGTATATGCTCTATCCGGTTGCCAGCCTGCTCTGTATATGCTATATCCGGTTGCCAGCCTGCTCTGTATATGCTCTATCCGGTTGCCAGCCTGTTCTGTATATGCTCTATCCGGTTGCCAGCCTGTTCTGTATATGCTCTATCTGGTTGCCAGCCTGTTCTGTATATGCTCTATCTGGTTGCCAGCCTGCTCTGTATATGCTCTATCTGGTTGCCAGCCTGCTCTGTATATGCTCTATCTGGTTGCCAGCCTGTTCTGTATATGCTCTATCCTGTTGCCAGCCTGCTTTGTATCTGCTCTATCTGGTTGCCAGCCTGCTCTGTATATGCTCTATCTGGTTACCAGCCTGCTCTGAATCCTGCTCTATCTGGTTGCCAGCCTGCTCTGTATACGCTCTATCCGGTTGCCAGCCTGCTCTGTATACGCTCTATCTGGTTGCCAGCCTGTTCTGTATACGCTCTATCTGGTTGCCAGCCTGCTCTGTATATGCTCTATCTGGTTGCCAGCCTGCTCTGTATATGCTCTATCCGGTTGCCAGCCTGCTCTGTATATGCTCTATCCGGTTGCCAGCCTGTTCTGTATACGCTCTATCCGGTTGCCAGCCTGTTCTGTATATGCTCTATCCGGTTGCCAGCCTGTTCTGTATATGCTCTATCCGGTTGCCAGCCTGCTCTGTATATGCTCTATCCGGTTGCCAGCCTGTTCTGTATATGCTCTATCCGGTCGCCAGCCTGTTCTGTATATGCTCTATCCGGTCGCCAGCCTGCTCTGTATATGCTCTATCCGGTCGCCAGCCTGCTCTGTATATGCTCTATCCGGTTGCCAGCCTGTTCTGTATATGCTCTATCCGGTTGCCAGCCTGTTGTGTATATGCTCTATCCGGTTGCCAACCTGTTCTGTATATGCTCTATCCGGTTGCCAGCCTGTTCTGTATATGCTCTATCCGGTCGCCAGCCTCCTCTGTATATGCTCTATCCGGTTGCCAGCCTGCCCTGTATATGCTCTATCCGGTTGCCAGCCTGTTCTGTATATGCTCTATCCGGTTGCCAGCCTGTTCTGTATATGCTCTATCTGGTTGCCAGCCTGTTCTGTATATGCTCTATCCGGTTGCCAGCCTGTTCTGTATATGCTCTATCTGGTTGCCACATGCTCTGTATATGCTCTATCTGGTTGCCAGCCTGCTCTGTATATGCTCTATCCGGTTGCCAGCCTGTTCTGTATATGCTCTATCCGGTTGCCAGCCTGTTCTGTATATGCTCTATCTGGTTGCCAGCCTGCTCTGTATATGCTCTATCTGGTTGCCAGCCTGCTCTGTATATGCTCTATCTGGTTACCAGCTTGCTCAGAATCCTGCTCTATCTGGTTGCCAGCCTGCTCTGTATACGCTCTATCCGGTTGCCAGCCTGCTCTGTATATGCTCTATCTGGTTGCCAGCCTGCTCTGTATACGCTCTATCTGGTTGCCAGCCTGCTCTGTATATGCTCTATCCGGTTGCCAGCCTGCTCTGTATATGCTCTATCTGGTTGCCAGCCTGCTCTGTATATGCTCTATCTGGTTGCCAGCCTGTTCTGTATATGCTCTATCTGGTTGCCAGCCTGTTCTGTATATGCTCTATCTGGTTGCCAGACTGCTCTGTATACGCTCTATCTGGTTGCCAGCCTGTTCTGTATATGCTCTATCTGCTTGCCAGCCTGCTCTGAATACACTCTATCTGGTTGCCAGCCTGTTCTGTATATGCTCTATCCGGTTGCCAGCCTGTTCTGTATACGCTGTATCTGGTTGCCAGCCTGTTCTGTATATGCTCTATCCGGTTGCCAGCCTGCTCTGTATATGCTCTATCCGGTTGCCAGCCTGCTCTGTATATGCTCTATCCGGTTGCCAGTCTGTTCTGTATACGCTCTATCCGGTTGCCAGCCTGTTCTGTATATGCTCTATCCGGTTGCCAGCCTGTTCTGTATATGCTCTATCCGGTTGCCAGCCTGTTCTGTATATGCTCTATCCGGTCGCCAGCCTGCTCTGTATACGCTCTATCTTGTTGCCAGCCTGCTCTGTATATGCTCTCTCCGGTTGCCAGCCTGCTCTGTATATGCTCTATCCGGTTGCCAGCCTGCTCTGTATATGCTCTATCCGGTTGCCAGCCTGTTCTGTATACGCTCTATCCGGTTGCCAGCCTGTTCTGTATATGCTCTATCCGGTCGCCAGCCTGTTCTGTATATGCTCTATCCGGTCGCCAGCCTGCTCTGCATATGCTGTCTCCGGTCGCCAGCCTGCTCTGTAAATGCTCTATCCGGTTGCCAGCCTGCTCTGTATATGCTCTATCCGGTTGCCAGCCTGTTCTGTATATGCACTATCCGGTCGCCAGACTGCTCTGTATATGCTCTATCCGGTTGCCAGCCTGTTCTGTATATGCTCTATCCGGTTGCCAGCCTGCTCTGTATATGCTCTATCCGGTTGCCAGCCTGCTCTGTATACGCTCTATCCGGTTGCCAGCCTGTTCTGTATACGCTCTATCCGGTTGCCAGCCTGTTCTGTATATGCTCTATCCGGTTGCCAGCCTGCTCTGTATATGCTATATCCGGTTGCCAGCCTGCTCTGTATATGCTCTATCCGGTTGCCAGCCTGTTCTGTATATGCTCTATCCGGTTGCCAGCCTGTTCTGTATATGCTCTATCTGGTTGCCAGCCTGTTCTGTATATGCTCTATCTGGTTGCCAGCCTGCTCTGTATATGCTCTATCTGGTTGCCAGCCTGCTCTGTATATGCTCTATCTGGTTGCCAGCCTGTTCTGTATATGCTCTATCCTGTTGCCAGCCTGCTTTGTATCTGCTCTATCTGGTTGCCAGCCTGCTCTGTATATGCTCTATCTGGTTACCAGCCTGCTCTGAATCCTGCTCTATCTGGTTGCCAGCCTGCTCTGTATACGCTCTATCCGGTTGCCAGCCTGCTCTGTATACGCTCTATCTGGTTGCCAGCCTGTTCTGTATACGCTCTATCTGGTTGCCAGCCTGCTCTGTATATGCTCTATCTGGTTGCCAGCCTGCTCTGTATATGCTCTATCCGGTTGCCAGCCTGCTCTGTATATGCTCTATCCGGTTGCCAGCCTGCTCTGTATATGCTCTATCCGGTTGCCAGACTGTTCTGTATACGCTCTATCCGGTTGCCAGCCTGTTCTGTATATGCTCTATCCGGTTGCCAGCCTGTTCTGTATATGCTCTATCCGGTCGCCAGCCTGCTCTGTATATGCTCTTTCCGGTCGCCAGCCTGCTCTGTATATGCTCTATCCGGTTGCCAGCCTGTTCTGTATATGCTCTATCCGGTTGCCAGCCTGTTCTGTATATGCTCTATCTGGTTTCCAGCCTGTTCTGTATATGCTCTATCCGTTTGCCAGCCTGTTCTGTATATGCTCTATCTGGTTGCCAGCCTGCTCTGTATATGCTCTATTTGGTTGCCAGCCTGTTCTGTATATGCTCTATCCGGTTGCCAGCCAGTTCTGTATATGCTCTATCTGGTTGCCAGCCTGCTCTGTATATGCTCTATCTGGTTGCCAGCCTGCTCTGTATATGCTCTATCTGGTTGCCAGCCTGTTCTGTATATGCTCTATCTGGTTGCCAGCCTGTTCTGTATGTGCTCTATCTGATTGCCAGCCTGCTCTGTATACGCTCTATCCGGTTGCCAGCCTGCTCTGTATACGCTCTATCCGGCTGCCAGCCTGTTCTGTATATGCTCTATCTGGTTGCCAGCCTGTTCTGTATGTGCTCTATCTGATTGGCAGTCTGCTCTGTATACGCTCTATCTGGTTGCCAGCCTGTTCTGTATATGCTCTATCTGGTTGCCAGCCTGTTCTGTATGTGCTCTATCTGATTGGCAGCCTGCTCTGTATACGCTCTATCTGGTTGCCAGCCTGTTCTGTATACGCTCTATCCGGTTGCCAGCCTGTTCTGTATATGCTCTATCCGGTTGCCAGCCTGTTCTGTATACGCTCTATCTGGTTGCCAGCCTGTTCTGAATCCTGCTCTATCTGGTTGCCAGCCTGCTCTGTATATGCTCTATCTGTTTGCCAGCCTGTTCTGTATACGCTCTATCTGGTTGCCAGCCTGCTCTGTATATGCTCTATCCGGTTGCCAGCCTGCTCTGTATATGCTCTATCCGGTCGCCAGCCTGTTCTGTATATGCTCTATCCGGTCGCCAGCCTGCTCTGTATATGCTCTATCCGGTCGCCAGCCTGCTCTGTATATGCTCTATCCGGTTGCCAGCCTGTTCTGTATATGCTCTATCGGGTTGCCAGCCTGTTGTGTATATGCTCTATCCGGTTGCCAGCCTGTTCTGTATATGCTCTATCCGGTTGCCAGCCTGTTCTGTATATGCTCTATCCGGTCGCCAGCCTGCTCTGTATATGCTCTATCTGGTTGCCAGCCTGCTCTGTATATGCTCTATCTGGTTGCCAGCCTGTTCTGTATATGCTCTATCTGGTTGCCAGCCTGTTCTGTATATGCTCTATCTGGTTGCCAGCCTGCTCTGTATACGATCTATCTGGTTGCCAGCCTGCTCTGTATACGCTCTATCTGGTTGCCAGCCTGTTCTGTATACGCTCTATCTGGTTGCCAGCCTGCTCTGTATATGCTCTATCTGGTTGCCAGCCTGCTCTGTATACGCTCTATCCGGTTGCCAGCCTGCTCTGTTTATGCTCTATCCGGTTGCCAGCCTGTTCTGTATATGCTCTATCCGGTTGCCAGCCTGTTCTGTATATGCTCTATCCGGTTGCCAGCCTGTTCTGTATATGCTCTATCCGGTTGCCAGCCTGTTCTGTATATGCTCTATCTGGTTGCCAGCCTGCTCTGTATATGCTCTATCTGGTTGCCAGCCTGCTCTGTATATGCTCTATCTGGTTACCAGCTTGCTCAGAATCCTGCTCTATCTGGTTGCCAGCCTGCTCTGTATACCCTCTATCCGGTTGCCAGCCTGCTCTGTATATGCTCTATCTGGTTGCCAGCCTGCTCTGTATACGCTCTATCTGGTTGCCAGCCTGCTCTGTATATGCTCTATCCGGTTGCCAGCCTGCTCTGTATATGCTCTATCTGGTTGCCAGCCTGCTCTGTATATGCTCTATCTGGTTGCCAGCCTGTTCTGTATATGCTCTATCTGGTTGCCAGCCTGTTCTGTATATGCTCTATCTGGTTGCCAGCCTGCTCTGTATACGCTCTATCTGGTTGCCAGCCTGTTCTGTATATGCTCTATCTGGTTGCCAGCCTGCTCTGTATATGTTCTATCTGGTTGCCAGCCTGTTCTGTATATGCTCTATCTGGTTGCCAGCCTGCTCTGTATACGCTCTATCTGGTTGCCAGCCTGCTCTGTATACGCTCTATCTGGTTGCCAGCCTGTTCTGTATACGCTCTATCTGGTTGCCAGCCTGCTCTGTATATGCTCTATCTGGTTGCCAGCCTGCTCTGTATATGCTCTATCTGGTTGCCAGCCTGCTCTGTATATGCTCTATCTGGTTGCCAGCCTGTTCTGTATATGCTCTATCTGGTTGCCAGCCTGTTCTGTATGTGCTCTATCTGATTGGCAGCCTGCTCTGTATACGCTCTATCCGGTTGCCAGCCTGCTCTGTATACGCTCTATCCGGCTACCAGCCTGTTCTGTATATGCTCTATCTGGTTGCCAGCCTGTTCTGTATGTGCTCTATCTGAATGGCAGTCTGCTCTGTATACGCTCTATCTGGTTGCCAGCCTGTTCTGTATATGCTCTATATGGTTGCCAGCCTGTTCTGTATGTGCTCTATCTGATTGGCAGCCTGCTCTGTATACGCTCTATCTGGTTGCCAGCCTGTTCTGTATACGCTCTATCCGGTTGCCAGCCTGTTCTGTATATGCTCTATCCGGTTGCCAGCCTGCTCTGTATATGCTATATCCGGTTGCCAGCCTGCTCTGTATATGCTCTATCCGGTTGCCAGCCTGTTCTGTATATGCTCTATCCGGTTGCCAGCCTGTTCTGTATATGCTCTATCTGGTTGCCAGCCTGTTCTGTATATGCTCTATCTGGTTGCCAGCCTGCTCTGTATATGCTCTATCTGGTTGCCAGCCTGCTCTGTATATGCTCTATCTGGTTGCCAGCCTGTTCTGTATATGCTCTATCCTGTTGCCAGCCTGCTCTGTATCTGCTCTCTCTGGTTGCCAGCCTGCTCTGTATATGCTCTATCTGGTTACCAGCCTGCTCTGAATCCTGCTCTATCTGGTTGCCAGCCTGCTCTGTATACGCTCTATCCGGTTGCCTGCCTGCTCTGTATACGCTCTATCTGGTTGCCAGCCTGTTCTGTATACGCTCTATCTGGTTGCCAGCCTGCTCTGTATATGCTCTATCTGGTTGCCAGCCTGCTCTGTATATGCTCTATCCAGTTGCCAGCCTGCTCTGTATATGCTCTATCCGGTTGCCAGCCTGCTCTGTATATGCTCTATCCGGTTGCCAGACTGTTCTGTATACGCTCTATCCGGTTGCCAGCCTGTTCTGTATATGCTCTATCCGGTTGCCAGCCTGTTCTGTATATGCTCTATCCGGTCGCCAGCCTGCTCTGTATATGCTCTTTCCGGTCGCCAGCCTGCTCTGTATATGCTCTATCCGGTTGCCAGCCTGTTCTGTATATGCTCTATCCGGTTGCCAGCCTGTTCTGTATATGCTCTATCTGGTTTCCAGCCTGTTCTGTATATGCTCTATCCGTTTGCCAGCCTGTTCTGTATATGCTCTATCTGGTTGCCAGCCTGCTCTGTATATGCTCTATTTGGTTGCCAGCCTGTTCTGTATATGCTCTATCCGGTTGCCAGCCAGTTCTGTATATGCTCTATCTGGTTGCCAGCCTGCTCTATATATGCTCTATCTGGTTGCCAGCCTGCTCTGTATATGCTCTATCTGGTTGCCAGCCTGTTCTGTATATGCTCTATCTGGTTGCCAGCCTGTTCTGTATGTGCTCTATCTGATTGCCAGCCTGCTCTGTATACGCTCTATCCGGTTGCCAGCCTGCTCTGTATACGCTCTATCCGGCTGCCAGCCTGTTCTGTATATGCTCTATCTGGTTGCCAGCCTGTTCTGTATGTGCTCTATCTGATTGGCAGTCTGCTCTGTATACGCTCTATCTGGTTGCCAGCCTGTTCTGTATATGCTCTATCTGGTTGCCAGCCTGTTCTGTATGTGCTCTATCTGATTGGCAGCCTGCTCTGTATACGCTCTATCTGGTTGCCAGCCTGTTCTGTATACGCTCTATCCGGTTGCCAGCCTGTTCTGTATATGCTCTATCCGGTTGCCAGCCTGTTCTGTATACGCTCTATCTGGTTGCCAGCCTGTTCTGAATCCTGCTCTATCTGGTTGCCAGCCTGCTCTGTATATGCTCTATCTGTTTGCCAGCCTGTTCTGTATACGCTCTATCTGGTTGCCAGCCTGCTCTGTATATGCTCTATCCGGTTGCCAGCCTGCTCTGTATATGCTCTATCCGGTCGCCAGCCTGTTCTGTATATGCTCTATCCGGTCGCCAGCCTGCTCTGTATATGCTCTATCCGGTCGCCAGCCTGCTCTGTATATGCGCTATCCGGTTGCCAGCCTGTTCTGTATATGCTCTATCGGGTTGCCAGCCTGTTGTGTATATGCTCTATCCGGTTGCCAGCCTGTTCTGTATATGCTCTATCCGGTTGCCAGCCTGTTCTGTATATGCTCTATCCGGTCGCCAGCCTGCTCTGTATATGCTCTATCTGGTTGCCAGCCTGCTCTGTATATGCTCTATCTGGTTGCCAGCCTGTTCTGTATATGCTCTATCTGGTTGCCAGCCTGTTCTGTATATGCTCTATCTGGTTGCCAGCCTGCTCTGTATACGATCTATCTGGTTGCCAGCCTGCTCTGTATACGCTCTATCTGGTTGCCAGCCTGTTCTGTATACGCTCTATCTGGTTGCCAGCCTGCTCTGTATATGCTCTATCTGGTTGCCAGCCTGCTCTGTATACGCTCTATCCGGTTGCCAGCCTGCTCTGTTTATGCTCTATCCGGTTGCCAGCCTGTTCTGTATATGCTCTATCCGGTTGCCAGCCTGTTCTGTATATGCTCTATCCGGTTGCCAGCCTGTTCTGTATATGCTCTATCCGGTTGCCAGCCTGTTCTGTATATGCTCTATCTGGTTGCCAGCCTGCTCTGTATATGCTCTATCTGGTTGCCAGCCTGCTCTGTATATGCTCTATCTGGTTACCAGCTTGCTCAGAATCCTGCTCTATCTGGTTGCCAGCCTGCTCTGTATACCCTCTATCCGGTAGCCAGCCTGCTCTGTATATGCTCTATCTGGTTGCCAGCCTGCTCTGTATACGCTCTATCTGGTTGCCAGCCTGCTCTGTATATGCTCTATCCGGTTGCCAGCCTGCTCTGTATATGCTCTATCTGGTTGCCAGCCTGCTCTGTATATGCTCTATCTGGTTGCCAGCCTGTTCTGTATATGCTCTATCTGGTTGCCAGCCTGTTCTGTATATGCTCTATCTGGTTGCCAGCCTGCTCTGTATACGCTCTATCTGGTTGCCAGCCTGTTCTGTATATGCTCTATCTGGTTGCCAGCCTGCTCTGTATATGTTCTATCTGGTTGCCAGCCTGTTCTGTATATGCTCTATCTGGTTGCCAGCCTGCTCTGTATACGCTCTATCTGGTTGCCAGCCTGCTCTGTATACGCTCTATCTGGTTGCCAGCCTGTTCTGTATACGCTCTATCTGGTTGCCAGCCTGCTCTGTATATGCTCTATCTGGTTGCCAGCCTGCTCTGTATATGCTCTATCTGGTTGCCAGCCTGCTCTGTATATGCTCTATCTGGTTGCCAGCCTGTTCTGTATATGCTCTATCTGGTTGCCAGCCTGTTCTGTATGTGCTCTATCTGATTGGCAGCCTGCTCTGTATACGCTCTATCCGGTTGCCAGCCTGCTCTGTATACGCTCTATCCGGCTACCAGCCTGTTCTGTATATGCTCTATCTGGTTGCCAGCCTGTTCTGTATGTGCTCTATCTGAATGGCAGTCTGCTCTGTATACGCTCTATCTGGTTGCCAGCCTGTTCTGTATATGCTCTATATGGTTGCCAGCCTGTTCTGTATGTGCTCTATCTGATTGGCAGCCTGCTCTGTATACGCTCTATCTGGTTGCCAGCCTGTTCTGTATACGCTCTATCCGGTTGCCAGCCTGTTCTGTATATGCTCTATCCGGTTGCCAGCCTGTTCTGTATACGCTCTATCTGGTTGCCAGCCTGCTCTGAATCCTGCTCTATCTGGTTGCCAGCCTGCTCTGTATATGCTCTATCTGTTTGCCAGCCTGTTCTGTATACGCTCTATCTGGTTGCCAGCCTGTTCTGTATATGCTCTATCTGGTTTCCAGCCTGTTCTGTATATGCTCTATCCGTTTGCCAGCCTGTTCTGTATATGCTCTATCTGGTTGCCAGCCTGCTCTGTATATGCTCTATTTGGTTGCCAGCCTGTTCTGTATATGCTCTATCCGGTTGCCAGCCAGTTCTGTATATGCTCTATCTGGTTGCCAGCCTGCTCTATATATGCTCTATCTGGTTGCCAGCCTGCTCTGTATATGCTCTATCTGGTTGCCAGCCTGTTCTGTATATGCTCTATCTGGTTGCCAGCCTGTTCTGTATGTGCTCTATCTGATTGCCAGCCTGCTCTGTATACGCTCTATCCGGTTGCCAGCCTGCTCTGTATACGCTCTATCCGGCTGCCAGCCTGTTCTGTATATGCTCTATCTGGTTGCCAGCCTGTTCTGTATGTGCTCTATCTGATTGGCAGTCTGCTCTGTATACGCTCTATCTGGTTGCCAGCCTGTTCTGTATATGCTCTATCTGGTTGCCAGCCTGTTCTGTATGTGCTCTATCTGATTGGCAGCCTGCTCTGTATACGCTCTATCTGGTTGCCAGCCTGTTCTGTATACGCTCTATCCGGTTGCCAGCCTGTTCTGTATATGCTCTATCCGGTTGCCAGCCTGTTCTGTATACGCTCTATCTGGTTGCCAGCCTGTTCTGAATCCTGCTCTATCTGGTTGCCAGCCTGCTCTGTATATGCTCTATCTGTTTGCCAGCCTGTTCTGTATACGCTCTATCTGGTTGCCAGCCTGCTCTGTATATGCTCTATCCGGTTGCCAGCCTGCTCTGTATATGCTCTATCCGGTCGCCAGCCTGTTCTGTATATGCTCTATCCGGTCGCCAGCCTGCTCTGTATATGCTCTATCCGGTCGCCAGCCTGCTCTGTATATGCGCTATTCGGTTGCCAGCCTGTTCTGTATATGCTCTATCGGGTTGCCAGCCTGTTGTGTATATGCTCTATCCGGTTGCCAGCCTGTTCTGTATATGCTCTATCCGGTTGCCAGCCTGTTCTGTATATGCTCTATCCGGTCGCCAGCCTGCTCTGTATATGCTCTATCTGGTTGCCAGCCTGCTCTGTATATGCTCTATCTGGTTGCCAGCCTGTTCTGTATATGCTCTATCTGGTTGCCAGCCTGTTCTGTATATGCTCTATCTGGTTGCCAGCCTGCTCTGTATACGATCTATCTGGTTGCCAGCCTGCTCTGTATACGCTCTATCTGGTTGCCAGCCTGTTCTGTATACGCTCTATCTGGTTGCCAGCCTGCTCTGTATATGCTCTATCTGGTTGCCAGCCTGCTCTGTATACGCTCTATCCGGTTGCCAGCCTGCTCTGTTTATGCTCTATCCGGTTGCCAGCCTGTTCTGTATATGCTCTATCCGGTTGCCAGCCTGTTCTGTATATGCTCTATCCGGTTGCCAGCCTGTTCTGTATATGCTCTATCCGGTTGCCAGCCTGTTCTGTATATGCTCTATCTGGTTGCCAGCCTGCTCTGTATATGCTCTATCTGGTTGCCAGCCTGCTCTGTATATGCTCTATCTGGTTACCAGCTTGCTCAGAATCCTGCTCTATCTGGTTGCCAGCCTGCTCTGTATACCCTCTATCCGGTAGCCAGCCTGCTCTGTATATGCTCTATCTGGTTGCCAGCCTGCTCTGTATACGCTCTATCTGGTTGCCAGCCTGCTCTGTATATGCTCTATCCGGTTGCCAGCCTGCTCTGTATATGCTCTATCTGGTTGCCAGCCTGCTCTGTATATGCTCTATCTGGTTGCCAGCCTGTTCTGTATATGCTCTATCTGGTTGCCAGCCTGTTCTGTATATGCTCTATCTGGTTGCCAGCCTGCTCTGTATACGCTCTATCTGGTTGCCAGCCTGTTCTGTATATGCTCTATCTGGTTGCCAGCCTGCTCTGTATATGTTCTATCTGGTTGCCAGCCTGTTCTGTATATGCTCTATCTGGTTGCCAGCCTGCTCTGTATACGCTCTATCTGGTTGCCAGCCTGCTCTGTATACGCTCTATCTGGTTGCCAGCCTGTTCTGTATACGCTCTATCTGGTTGCCAGCCTGCTCTGTATATGCTCTATCTGGTTGCCAGCCTGCTCTGTATATGCTCTATCTGGTTGCCAGCCTGCTCTGTATATGCTCTATCTGGTTGCCAGCCTGTTCTGTATATGCTCTATCTGGTTGCCAGCCTGTTCTGTATGTGCTCTATCTGATTGGCAGCCTGCTCTGTATACGCTCTATCCGGTTGCCAGCCTGCTCTGTATACGCTCTATCCGGCTACCAGCCTGTTCTGTATATGCTCTATCTGGTTGCCAGCCTGTTCTGTATGTGCTCTATCTGAATGGCAGTCTGCTCTGTATACGCTCTATCTGGTTGCCAGCCTGTTCTGTATATGCTCTATATGGTTGCCAGCCTGTTCTGTATGTGCTCTATCTGATTGGCAGCCTGCTCTGTATACGCTCTATCTGGTTGCCAGCCTGTTCTGTATACGCTCTATCCGGTTGCCAGCCTGTTCTGTATATGCTCTATCCGGTTGCCAGCCTGTTCTGTATACGCTCTATCTGGTTGCCAGCCTGCTCTGAATCCTGCTCTATCTGGTTGCCAGCCTGCTCTGTATATGCTCTATCTGTTTGCCAGCCTGTTCTGTATACGCTCTATCTGGTTGCCAGCCTGCTCTGTATATGCTCTATCCGGTTGCCAGCCTGCTCTGTATATGCTCTATCTGGTTGCCAGCCTGCTCTGTATATGCTCTATCTGGTTGCCAGCCTGTTCTGTATATGCTCTATCTGGTTGCCAGCCTGCTCTGTATATGCTCTATCTGGTTGCCAGCCTGCTCTGTATACGCTCTATCTGGTTGCCAGCCTGCTCTGTATACGCTCTATCTGGTTGCCAGCCTGTTCTGTATACGCTCTATCTGGTTGCCAGCCTGCTCTGTATATGCTCTATCTGGTTGCCAGCCTGCTCTGTATATGCTCTATCCGGTTGCCAGCCTGCTCTGTTTATGCTCTATCCGGTTGCCAGCCTGCTCTGTATACGCTCTATCCGGTTGCCAGCCTGTTCTGTATACGCTCTATCCGGTTGCCAGCCTGTTCTGTATACGCTCTATCCGGTTGCCAGCCTGTTCTGTATATGCTCTATCTGGTTGCCAGCCTGCTCTGTATATGCTCTATCTGGTTGCCAGCCTGTTCTGTATATGCTCTATCTGGTTGCCAGCCTGTTCGGTATATGCTCTATCTGGTTGCCAGCCTGCTCTGTATACGCTCTATCTGGTTGCCAGCCTGCTCTGTATACGCTCTATCTGGTTGCCAGCCTGTTCTGTATACGCTCTAACTGGTTGCCAGCCTGCTCTGTATATGCTCTATCTGGTTGCCAGCCTGCTCTGTATATGCTCTATCCGGTTGCCAGCCTGCTCTGTTTATGCTCTATCCGGTTGCCAGCCTGCTCTGTATACGCTCTATCCGGTTGCCAGCCTGTTCTGTATACGCTCTATCCGGTTGCCAGCCTGTTCTGTATACGCTCTATCCGGTTGCCAGCCTGTTCTGTATATGCTCTATCCGGTTGCCAGCCTGTTCTGTATATGCTCTATCCGGTCGCCAGCCTGCTCTGTATATGCTCTATCCGGTCGCCAGCCTGTTCTGTATATGCTCTATCCGGTCGCCAGCCTGTTCTGTATATGCTCTATCCGGTCGCCAGCCTGCTCTGTATATGCTCTATCCGGTCGCCAGCCTGCTCTGTATATGCTCTATCCGGTTGCCAGCCTGTTCTGTATATGCTCTATCCGGTTGCCAGCCTGTTCTGTATATGCTCTATCCGGTTGCCAGCCTGTTCTGTATATGCTCTATCCGGTAGCCAGCCTGTTCTGTATATGCTCTATCCGGTCGCCAGCCTGCTCTGTATATGCTCTATCCGGTTGCCAGCCTGCCCTGTATATGCTCTATCCGGTTGCCAGCCTGTTCTGTATATGCTCTATCCGGTTGCCAGCCTGTTCTGTATATGCTCTATCTGGTTGCCAGCCTGTTCTGTATATGCTCTATCCGGTTGCCAGACTGTTCTGTATATGCTCTATCTGGTTGCCAGCCTGCTCTGTATATGCTCTATCTGGTTGCCAGCCTGCTCTGTATATGCTCTATCCGGTTGCCAGCCTGTTCTGTATATGCTCTATCCGGTTGCCAGCCTGTTCTGTATATGCTCTATCTGGTTGCCAGCCTGCTCTGTATATGCTCTATCTGGTTGCCAGCCTGCTCTGTATATGCTCTATCTGGTTACCAGCTTGCTCAGAATCCTGCTCTATCTGGTTGCCAGCCTGCTCTGTATACGCTCTATCCGGTTGCCAGCCTGCTCTGTATATGCTCTATCTGGTTGCCAGCCTGCTCTGTATACGCTCTATCTGGTTGCCAGCCTGCTCTGTATATGCTCTATCCGGTTGCCAGCCTGCTCTGTATATGCTCTATCTGGTTGCCAGCCTGCTCTGTATATGCTCAATCTGGTTGCCAGCCTGTTCTGTATATGCTCTATCTGGTTGCCAGCCTGTTCTGTATATGCTCTATCTGGTTGCCAGCCTGTTCTGTATATGCTCTATCCGGTTGCCAGCCTGCTCTGTATATGCTCTATTTGGTTGCCAGCCTGTTCTGTATATGCTCTATCCGGTTGCCAGCCAGTTCTGTATATGCTCTATCTGGTTGCCAGCCTGTTCTGTATGTGCTCTATCTGATTGGCAGCCTGCTCTGTATACGCTCTATCTGGTTGCCAGCCTGTTCTGTATATGCTCTATCCGGTTGCCAGCCTGCTCTGTATATGCTCTATTTGGTTGCCAGCCTGTTCTGTATATGCTCTATCCGGTTGCCAGCCAGTTCTGTATATGCTCTATCTGGTTGCCAGCCTGTTCTGTATGTGCTCTATCTGATTGGCAGCCTGCTCTGTATACGCTCTATCTGGTCGCCAGCCTGCTCTGTATATGCTCTTTCCGGTCGCCAGCCTGCTCTGTATATGCTCTATCCGGTTGCCAGCCTGTTCTGTATATGCTCTATCCGGTTGCCAGCCTGTTCTGTATATGCTCTATCTGGTTTCCAGCCTGTTCTGTATATGCTCTATCCGTTTGCCAGCCTGTTCTGTATATGCTCTATCTGGTTGCCAGCCTGCTCTGTATATGCTCTATTTGGTTGCCAGCCTGTTCTGTATATGCTCTATCCGGTTGCCAGCCAGTTCTGTATATGCTCTATCTGGTTGCCAGCCTGCTCTGTATATGCTCTATCTGGTTGCCAGCCTGCTCTGTATATGCTCTATCTGGTTGCCAGCCTGTTCTGTATATGCTCTATCTGGTTGCCAGCCTGTTCTGTATGTGCTCTATCTGATTGCCAGCCTGCTCTGTATACGCTCTATCCGGTTGCCAGCCTGCTCTGTATACGCTCTATCCGGCTGCCAGCCTGTTCTGTATATGCTCTATCTGGTTGCCAGCCTGTTCTGTATGTGCTCTATCTGATTGGCAGTCTGCTCTGTATACGCTCTATCTGGTTGCCAGCCTGTTCTGTATATGCTCTATCTGGTTGCCAGCCTGTTCTGTATGTGCTCTATCTGATTGGCAGCCTGCTCTGTATACGCTCTATCTGGTTGCCAGCCTGTTCTGTATACGCTCTATCCGGTTGCCAGCCTGTTCTGTATATGCTCTATCCGGTTGCCAGCCTGTTCTGTATACGCTCTATCTGGTTGCCAGCCTGTTCTGAATCCTGCTCTATCTGGTTGCCAGCCTGCTCTGTATATGCTCTATCTGTTTGCCAGCCTGTTCTGTATACGCTCTATCTGGTTGCCAGCCTGCTCTGTATATGCTCTATCCGGTTGCCAGCCTGCTCTGTATATGCTCTATCCGGTCGCCAGCCTGTTCTGTATATGCTCTATCCGGTCGCCAGCCTGCTCTGTATATGCTCTATCCGGTCGCCAGCCTGTTCTGTATATGCGCTATCCGGTTGCCAGCCTGTTCTGTATATGCTCTATCGGGTTGCCAGCCTGTTGTGTATATTCTCTATCCGGTTGCCAGCCTGTTCTGTATATGCTCTATCCGGTTGCCAGCCTGTTCTGTATATGCTCTATCCGGTCGCCAGCCTGCTCTGTATATGCTCTATCTGGTTGCCAGCCTGCTCTGTATATGCTCTATCTGGTTGCCAGCCTGTTCTGTATATGCTCTATCTGGTTGCCAGCCTGTTCTGTATATGCTCTATCTGGTTGCCAGCCTGCTCTGTATACGATCTATCTGGTTGCCAGCCTGCTCTGTATACGCTCTATCTGGTTGCCAGCCTGTTCTGTATACGCTCTATCTGGTTGCCAGCCTGCTCTGTATATGCTCTATCTGGTTGCCAGCCTGCTCTGTATACGCTCTATCCGGTTGCCAGCCTGCTCTGTTTATGCTCTATCCGGTTGCCAGCCTGTTCTGTATATGCTCTATCCGGTTGCCAGCCTGTTCTGTATATGCTCTATCCGGTTGCCAGCCTGTTCTGTATATGCTCTATCCGGTTGCCAGCCTGTTCTGTATATGCTCTATCTGGTTGCCAGCCTGCTCTGTATATGCTCTATCTGGTTGCCAGCCTGCTCTGTATATGCTCTATCTGGTTACCAGCTTGCTCAGAATCCTGCTCTATCTGGTTGCCAGCCTGCTCTGTATACCCTCTATCCGGTTGCCAGCCTGCTCTGTATATGCTCTATCTGGTTGCCAGCCTGCTCTGTATACGCTCTATCTGGTTGCCAGCCTGCTCTGTATATGCTCTATCCGGTTGCCAGCCTGCTCTGTATATGCTCTATCTGGTTGCCAGCCTGCTCTGTATATGCTCTATCTGGTTGCCAGCCTGTTCTGTATATGCTCTATCTGGTTGCCAGCCTGTTCTGTATATGCTCTATCTGGTTGCCAGCCTGCTCTGTATACGCTCTATCTGGTTGCCAGCCTGTTCTGTATATGCTCTATCTGGTTGCCAGCCTGCTCTGTATATGTTCTATCTGGTTGCCAGCCTGTTCTGTATATGCTCTATCTGGTTGCCAGCCTGCTCTGTATACGCTCTATCTGGTTGCCAGCCTGCTCTGTATACGCTCTATCTGGTTGCCAGCCTGTTCTGTATACGCTCTATCTGGTTGCCAGCCTGCTCTGTATATGCTCTATCTGGTTGCCAGCCTGCTCTGTATATGCTCTATCTGGTTGCCAGCCTGCTCTGTATATGCTCTATCTGGTTGCCAGCCTGTTCTGTATATGCTCTATCTGGTTGCCAGCCTGTTCTGTATGTGCTCTATCTGATTGGCAGCCTGCTCTGTATACGCTCTATCCGGTTGCCAGCCTGCTCTGTATACGCTCTATCCGGCTACCAGCCTGTTCTGTATATGCTCTATCTGGTTGCCAGCCTGTTCTGTATGTGCTCTATCTGAATGGCAGTCTGCTCTGTATACGCTCTATCTGGTTGCCAGCCTGTTCTGTATATGCTCTATATGGTTGCCAGCCTGTTCTGTATGTGCTCTATCTGATTGGCAGCCTGCTCTGTATACGCTCTATCTGGTTGCCAGCCTGTTCTGTATACGCTCTATCCGGTTGCCAGCCTGTTCTGTATATGCTCTATCCGGTTGCCAGCCTGTTCTGTATACGCTCTATCTGGTTGCCAGCCTGCTCTGAATCCTGCTCTATCTGGTTGCCAGCCTGCTCTGTATATGCTCTATCTGTTTGCCAGCCTGTTCTGTATACGCTCTATCTGGTTGCCAGCCTGCTCTGTATATGCTCTATCCGGTTGCCAGCCTGCTCTGTATATGCTCTATCTGGTTGCCAGCCTGCTCTGTATATGCTCTATCTGGTTGCCAGCCTGTTCTGTATATGCTCTATCTGGTTGCCAGCCTGTTCTGTATATGCTCTATCTGGTTGCCAGCCTGCTCTGTATACGCTCTATCTGGTTGCCAGCCTGCTCTGTATACGCTCTATCTGGTTGCCAGCCTGTTCTGTATACGCTCTATCTGGTTGCCAGCCAGCTCTGTATATGCTCTATCTGGTTGCCAGCCTGCTCTGTATATGCTCTATCCGGTTGCCAGCCTGCTCTGTTTATGCTCTATCCGGTTGCCAGCCTGCTCTGTATACGCTCTATCCGGTTGCCAGCCTGTTCTGTATACGCTCTATCCGGTTGCCAGCCTGTTCTGTATACGCTCTATCCGGTTGCCAGCCTGTTCTGTATATGCTCTATCTGGTTGCCAGCCTGCTCTGTATATGCTCTATCTGGTTGCCAGCCTGTTCTGTATATGCTCTATCTGGTTGCCAGCCTGTTCGGTATATGCTCTATCTGGTTGCCAGCCTGCTCTGTATACGCTCTATCTGGTTGCCAGCCTGCTCTGTATACGCTCTATCTGGTTGCCAGCCTGTTCTGTATACGCTCTAACTGGTTGCCAGCCTGCTCTGTATATGCTCTATCTGGTTGCCAGCCTGCTCTGTATATGCTCTATCCGGTTGCCAGCCTGCTCTGTTTATGCTCTATCCGGTTGCCAGCCTGCTCTGTATACGCTCTATCCGGTTGCCAGCCTGTTCTGTATACGCTCTATCCGGTTGCCAGCCTGTTCTGTATACGCTCTATCCGGTTGCCAGCCTGTTCTGTATATGCTCTATCCGGTTGCCAGCCTGTTCTGTATATGCTCTATCCGGTCGCCAGCCTGCTCTGTATATGCTCTATCCGGTCGCCAGCCTGTTCTGTATATGCTCTATCCGGTCGCCAGCCTGTTCTGTATATGCTCTATCCGGTCGCCAGCCTGCTCTGTATATGCTCTATCCGGTCGCCAGCCTGCTCTGTATATGCTCTATCCGGTTGCCAGCCTGTTCTGTATATGCTCTATCCGGTTGCCAGCCTGTTCTGTATATGCTCTATCCGGTTGCCAGCCTGTTCTGTATATGCTCTATCCGGTAGCCAGCCTGTTCTGTATATGCTCTATCCGGTCGCCAGCCTGCTCTGTATATGCTCTATCCGGTTGCCAGCCTGCCCTGTATATGCTCTATCCGGTTGCCAGCCTGTTCTGTATATGCTCTATCCGGTTGCCAGCCTGTTCTGTATATGCTCTATCTGGTTGCCAGCCTGTTCTGTATATGCTCTATCCGGTTGCCAGACTGTTCTGTATATGCTCTATCTGGTTGCCAGCCTGCTCTGTATATGCTCTATCTGGTTGCCAGCCTGCTCTGTATATGCTCTATCCGTTTGCCAGCCTGTTCTGTATATGCTCTATCCGGTTGCCAGCCTGTTCTGTATATGCTCTATCTGGTTGCCAGCCTGCTCTGTATATGCTCTATCTGGTTGCCAGCCTGCTCTGTATATGCTCTATCTGGTTACCAGCTTGCTCAGAATCCTGCTCTATCTGGTTGCCAGCCTGCTCTGTATACGCTCTATCCGGTTGCCAGCCTGCTCTGTATATGCTCTATCTGGTTGCCAGCCTGCTCTGTATACGCTCTATCTGGTTGCCAGCCTGCTCTGTATATGCTCTATCCGGTTGCCAGCCTGCTCTGTATATGCTCTATCTGGTTGCCAGCCTGCTCTGTATATGCTCAATCTGGTTGCCAGCCTGTTCTGTATATGCTCTATCTGGTTGCCAGCCTGTTCTGTATATGCTCTATCTGGTTGCCAGCCTGTTCTGTATATGCTCTATCCGGTTGCCAGCCTGCTCTGTATATGCTCTATTTGGTTGCCAGCCTGTTCTGTATATGCTCTATCCGGTTGCCAGCCAGTTCTGTATATGCTCTATCTGGTTGCCAGCCTGTTCTGTATGTGCTCTATCTGATTGGCAGCCTGCTCTGTATACGCTCTATCCGGTTGCCAGCCTGCTCTGTATACGCTCTATCCGGCTACCAGCCTGTTCTGTATATGCTCTATCTGGTTGCCAGCCTGTTCTGTATGTGCTCTATCTGAATGGCAGTCTGCTCTGTATACGCTCTATCTGGTTGCCAGCCTGTTCTGTATATGCTCTATATGGTTGCCAGCCTGTTCTGTATGTGCTCTATCTGATTGGCAGCCTGCTCTGTATACGCTCTATCTGGTTGCCAGCCTGTTCTGTATACGCTCTATCCGGTTGCCAGCCTGTTCTGTATATGCTCTATCCGGTTGCCAGCCTGCTCTGTATATGCTATATCCGGTTGCCAGCCTGCTCTGTATATGCTCTATCCGGTTGCCAGCCTGTTCTGTATATGCTCTATCCGGTTGCCAGCCTGTTCTGTATATGCTCTATCTGGTTGCCAGCCTGTTCTGTATATGCTCTATCTGGTTGCCAGCCTGCTCTGTATATGCTCTATCTGGTTGCCAGCCTGCTCTGTATATGCTCTATCTGGTTGCCAGCCTGTTCTGTATATGCTCTATCCTGTTGCCAGCCTGCTCTGTATCTGCTCTATCTGGTTGCCAGCCTGCTCTGTATATGCTCTATCTGGTTACCAGCCTGCTCTGAATCCTGCTCTATCTGGTTGCCAGCCTGCTCTGTATACGCTCTATCCGGTTGCCAGCCTGCTCTGTATACGCTCTATCTGGTTGCCAGCCTGTTCTGTATACGCTCTATCTGGTTGCCAGCCTGCTCTGTATATGCTCTATCTGGTTGCCAGCCTGCTCTGTATATGCTCTATCCGGTTGCCAGCCTGCTCTGTATATGCTCTATCCGGTTGCCAGCCTGCTCTGTATATGCTCTATCCGGTTGCCAGACTGTTCTGTATACGCTCTATCCGGTTGCCAGCCTGTTCTGTATATGCTCTATCCGGTTGCCAGCCTGTTCTGTATATGCTCTATCCGGTCGCCAGCCTGCTCTGTATATGCTCTTTCCGGTCGCCAGCCTGCTCTGTATATGCTCTATCCGGTTGCCAGCCTGTTCTGTATATGCTCTATCCGGTTGCCAGCCTGTTCTGTATATGCTCTATCTGGTTTCCAGCCTGTTCTGTATATGCTCTATCCGTTTGCCAGCCTGTTCTGTATATGCTCTATCTGGTTGCCAGCCTGCTCTGTATATGCTCTATTTGGTTGCCAGCCTGTTCTGTATATGCTCTATCCGGTTGCCAGCCAGTTCTGTATATGCTCTATCTGGTTGCCAGCCTGCTCTGTATATGCTCTATCTGGTTGCCAGCCTGCTCTGTATATGCTCTATCTGGTTGCCAGCCTGTTCTGTATATGCTCTATCTGGTTGCCAGCCTGTTCTGTATGTGCTCTATCTGATTGCCAGCCTGCTCTGTATACGCTCTATCCGGTTGCCAGCCTGCTCTGTATACGCTCTATCCGGCTGCCAGCCTGTTCTGTATATGCTCTATCTGGTTGCCAGCCTGTTCTGTATGTGCTCTATCTGATTGGCAGTCTGCTCTGTATACGCTCTATCTGGTTGCCAGCCTGTTCTGTATATGCTCTATCTGGTTGCCAGCCTGTTCTGTATGTGCTCTATCTGATTGGCAGCCTGCTCTGTATACGCTCTATCTGGTTGCCAGCCTGTTCTGTATACGCTCTATCCGGTTGCCAGCCTGTTCTGTATATGCTCTATCCGGTTGCCAGCCTGTTCTGTATACGCTCTATCTGGTTGCCAGCCTGTTCTGAATCCTGCTCTATCTGGTTGCCAGCCTGCTCTGTATATGCTCTATCTGTTTGCCAGCCTGTTCTGTATACGCTCTATCTGGTTGCCAGCCTGCTCTGTATATGCTCTATCCGGTCGCCAGCCTGTTCTGTATATGCTCTATCCGGTCGCCAGCCTGCTCTGTATATGCTCTATCCGGTCGCCAGCCTGCTCTGTATATGCGCTATCCGGTTGCCAGCCTGTTCTGTATATGCTCTATCGGGTTGCCAGCCTGTTGTGTATATGCTCTATCCGGTTGCCAGCCTGTTCTGTATATGCTCTATCCGGTTGCCAGCCTGTTCTGTATATGCTCTATCCGGTCGCCAGCCTGCTCTGTATATGCTCTATCTGGTTGCCAGCCTGCTCTGTATATGCTCTATCTGGTTGCCAGCCTGTTCTGTATATGCTCTATCTGGTTGCCAGCCTGTTCTGTATATGCTCTATCTGGTTGCCAGCCTGCTCTGTATACGATCTATCTGGTTGCCAGCCTGCTCTGTATACGCTCTATCTGGTTGCCAGCCTGTTCTGTATACGCTCTATCTGGTTGCCAGCCTGCTCTGTATATGCTCTATCTGGTTGCCAGCCTGCTCTGTATACGCTCTATCCGGTGGCCAGCCTGCTCTGTTTATGCTCTATCCGGTTTCCAGCCTGTTCTGTATATGCTCTTTCCGGTTGCCAGCCTGTTCTGTATATGCTCTATCCGGTTGCCAGCCTGTTCTGTATATGCTCTATCCGGTTGCCAGCCTGTTCTGTATATGCTCTATCTGGTTGCCAGCCTGCTCTGTATATGCTCTATCTGGTTGCCAGCCTGCTCTGTATATGCTCTATCTGGTTACCAGCTTGCTCAGAATCCTGCTCTATCTGGTTGCCAGCCTGCTCTGTATACCCTCTATCCGGTTGCCAGCCTGCTCTGTATATGCTCTATCTGGTTGCCAGCCTGCTCTGTATACGCTCTATCTGGTTGCCAGCCTGCTCTGTATATGCTCTATCCGGTTGCCAGCCTGCTCTGTATATGCTCTATCTGGTTGCCAGCCTGCTCTGTATATGCTCTATCTGGTTGCCAGCCTGTTCTGTATATGCTCTATCTGGTTGCCAGCCTGTTCTGTATATGCTCTATCTGGTTGCCAGCCTGCTCTGTATACGCTCTATCTGGTTGCCAGCCTGTTCTGTATATGCTCTATCTGGTTGCCAGCCTGCTCTGTATATGTTCTATCTGGTTGCCAGCCTGTTCTGTATATGCTCTATCTGGTTGCCAGCCTGCTCTGTATACGCTCTATCTGGTTGCCAGCCTGCTCTGTATACGCTCTATCTGGTTGCCAGCCTGTTCTGTATACGCTCTATCTGGTTGCCAGCCTGCTCTGTATATGCTCTATCTGGTTGCCAGCCTGCTCTGTATATGCTCTATCTGGTTGCCAGCCTGCTCTGTATATGCTCTATCTGGTTGCCAGCCTGTTCTGTATATGCTCTATCTGGTTGCCAGCCTGTTCTGTATGTGCTCTATCTGATTGGCAGCCTGCTCTGTATACGCTCTATCCGGTTGCCAGCCTGCTCTGTATACGCTCTATCCGGCTACCAGCCTGTTCTGTATATGCTCTATCTGGTTGCCAGCCTGTTCTGTATGTGCTCTATCTGAATGGCAGTCTGCTCTGTATACGCTCTATCTGGTTGCCAGCCTGTTCTGTATATGCTCTATATGGTTGCCAGCCTGTTCTGTATGTGCTCTATCTGATTGGCAGCCTGCTCTGTATACGCTCTATCTGGTTGCCAGCCTGTTCTGTATACGCTCTATCCGGTTGCCAGCCTGTTCTGTATATGCTCTATCCGGTTGCCAGCCTGTTCTGTAAACGCTCTATCTGGTTGCCAGCCTGCTCTGAATCCTGCTCTATCTGGTTGCCAGCCTGCTCTGTATATGCTCTATCTGTTTGCCAGCCTGTTCTGTATACGCTCTATCTGGTTGCCAGCCTGCTCTGTATATGCTCTATCCGGTTGCCAGCCTGCTCTGTATATGCTCTATCTGGTTGCCAGCCTGCTCTGTATATGCTCTATCTGGTTGCCAGCCTGTTCTGTATATGCTCTATCTGGTTGCCAGCCTGTTCTGTATATGCTCTATCTGGTTGCCAGCCTGCTCTGTATACGCTCTATCTGGTTGCCAGCCTGCTCTGTATACGCTCTATCTGGTTGCCAGCCTGTTCTGTATACGCTCTATCTGGTTGCCAGCCTGCTCTGTATATGCTCTATCTGGTTGCCAGCCTGCTCTGTATATGCTCTATCCGGTTGCCAGCCTGCTCAGTTTATGCTCTATCCGGTTGCCAGCCTGCTCTGTATACGCTCTATCCGGTTGCCAGCCTGTTCTGTATACGCTCTATCCGGTTGCCAGCCTGTTCTGTATACGCTCTATCCGGTTGCCAGCCTGTTCTGTATATGCTCTATCTGGTTGCCAGCCTGCTCTGTATATGCTCTATCTGGTTGCCAGCCTGTTCTGTATATGCTCTATCTGGTTGCCAGCCTGTTCGGTATATGCTCTATCTGGTTGCCAGCCTGCTCTGTATACGCTCTATCTGGTTGCCAGCCTGCTCTGTATAGGCTCTATCTGGTTGCCAGCCTGTTCTGTATACGCTCTAACTGGTTGCCAGCCTGCTCTGTATATGCTCTATCTGGTTGCCAGCCTGCTCTGTATATGCTCTATCCGGTTGCCAGCCTGCTCTGTTTATGCTCTATCCGGTTGCCAGCCTGCTCTGTATACGCTCTATCCGGTTGCCAGCCTGTTCTGTATACGCTCTATCCGGTTGCCAGCCTGTTCTGTATACGCTCTATCCGGTTGCCAGCCTGTTCTGTATATGCTCTATCCGGTCGCCAGCCTGTTCTGTATATGCTCTATCCGGTCGCCAGCCTGCTCTGTATATGCTCTATCCGGTCGCCAGCCTGTTCTGTATATGCTCTATCCGGTCGCCAGCCTGTTCTGTATATGTCCTATCCGGTCGCCAGCCTGCTCTGTATATGCTCTATCCGGTCGCCAGCCTGCTCTGTATATGCTCTATCCGGTTGCCAGCCTGTTCTGTATATGCTCTATCCGGTTGCCAGCCTGTTCTGTATATGCTCTATCCGGTAGCCAGCCTGTTCTGTATATGCTCTATCCGGTCGCCAGCCTGCTCTGTATATGCTCTATCCGGTTGCCAGCCTGCCCTGTATATGCTCTATCCGGTTGCCAGCCTGTTCTGTATATGCTCTATCCGGTTGCCAGCCTGTTCTGTATATGCTCTATCTGGTTGCCAGCCTGTTCTGTATATGCTCTATCCGGTTGCCAGACTGTTCTGTATATGCTCTATCTGGTTGCCAGCCTGCTCTGTATATGCTCTATCTGGTTGCCAGCCTGCTCTGTATATGCTCTATCCGGTTGCCAGCCTGTTCTGTATATGCTCTATCCGGTTGCCAGCCTGTTCTGTATATGCTCTATCTGGTTGCCAGCCTGCTCTGTATATGCTCTATCTGGTTGCCAGCCTGCTCTGTATATGCTCTATCTGGTTACCAGCTTGCTCAGAATCCTGCTCTATCTGGTTGCCAGCCTGCTCTGTATACGCTCTATCCGGTTGCCAGCCTGCTCTGTATATGCTCTATCTGGTTGCCAGCCTGCTCTGTATACGCTCTATCTGGTTGCCAGCCTGCTCTGTATATGCTCTATCCGGTTGCCAGCCTGCTCTGTATATGCTCTATCTGGTTGCCAGCCTGCTCTGTATATGCTCAATCTGGTTGCCAGCCTGTTCTGTATATGCTCTATCTGGTTGCCAGCCTGTTCTGTATATGCTCTATCTGGTTGCCAGCCTGTTCTGTATATGCTCTATCCGGTTGCCAGCCTGCTCTGTATATGCTCTATTTGGTTGCCAGCCTGTTCTGTATATGCTCTATCCGGTTGCCAGCCAGTTCTGTATATGCTCTATCTGGTTGCCAGCCTGCTCTGTATATGCTCTATCTGGTTACCAGCCTGCTCTGAATCCTGCTCTATCTGGTTGCCAGCCTGCTCTGTATACGCTCTATCTGGTTGCCAGCCTGTTCTGTATACGCTCTATCTGGTTGCCAGCCTGCTCTGTATATGCTCTATCTGGTTGCCAGCCTGCTCTGTATATGCTCTATCCGGTTGCCAGCCTGCTCTGTATATGCTCTATCCGGTTGCCAGCCTGTTCTGTATACGCTCTATCCGGTTGCCAGCCTGTTCTGTATACGCTCTATCCGGTTGCCAGCCTGTTCTGTATATGCTCTATCCGGTTGCCAGCCTGTTCTGTATATGCTCTATCCGGTCGCCAGCCTGCTCTGTATATGCTCTATCCGGTCGCCAGCCTGCTCTGTATATGCTCTATCCGGTCGCCAGCCTGCTCTGTATATGCTCTATCCGGTTGCCAGCCTGTTCTGTATATTCTCTATCCGGTCGCCAGCCTGCTCTGTATATGCTCTATCCGGTTGCCAGCCTGTTCTGTATATGCTCTATCCGGTTGCCAGCCTGCTCTGTATATGCTCTCTCCGGTTGCCAGCCTGCTCTGTATATGCTCTATCCGGTTGCCAGCCTGTTCTGTATACGCTCTATCCGGTTGCCAGCCTGTTCTGTATATGCTCTATCCGGTTGCCAGCCTGCTCTGTATATGCTATATACGGTTGCCAGCCTGCTCTGTATATGCTCTATCCGGTTGCCAGCCTGTTCTGTATATGCTCTATCCGGTTGCCAGCCTGTTCTGTATATGCTCTATCTGGTTGCCAGCCTGTTCTGTATATGCTCTATCTGGTTGCCAGCCTGTTCTGTATATGCTCTATCTGGTTGCCAGCCTGCTCTGTATATGCTCTATCTGGTTGCCAGCCTGCTCTGTATATGCTCTATCTGGTTACCAGCTTGCTCAGAATCCTGCTCTATCTGGTTGCCAGCCTGCTCTGTATAAGCTCTATCCGGTTGCCAGCCTGCTCTGTATATGCTCTATCTGGTTGCCAGCCTGCTCTGTATACGCTCTATCTGGTTGCCAGCCTGCTCTGTATATGCTCTATCCGGTTGCCAGCCTGCTCTGTATATGCTCTATCTGGTTGCCAGCCTGCTCTGTATATGCTCTATCTGGTTGCCAGCCTGTTCTGTATATGCTCTATCTGGTTGCCAGCCTGCTCTGTATACGCTCTATCTGGTTGCCAGCCTGTTCTGTATATGCTCTATCTGGTTGCCAGCCTGCTCTGTATAAACTCTATCTGGTTGTCAGCCTGTTCTGTATATGCTCTATCCGGTTGCCAGCCTGTTCTGTATACGCTGTATCTGGTTGCCAGCCTGTTCTGTATATGCTCTATCCGGTTGCCAGCCTGCTCTGTATATGCTCTATCCGTTTGCCAGCCTGCTCTGTATATGCTCTATCCGGTTGCCAGCCTGTTCTGTATACGCTCTATCCGGTTGCCAGCCTGTTCTGTATATGCTCTATCTTGTTGCCAGCCTGCTCTGTATATGCTCTCTCCGGTTGCCAGCCTGCTCTGTATATGCTCTATCCGGTTGCCAGCATGCTCTGCATATGCTCTATCCGGTTGCCAGCCTGTTCTGTATACGCTCTATCCGGTTGCCAGCCTGTTCTGTATATGCTCTATCCGGTCGCCAGCCTGTTCTGTATATGCTCTATCCGGTCACCAGCCTTCTCTGTTTATGCTCTATCCGGTCGCCAGCCTGCTCTGTATATGCTCTATCCGGTTGCCAGCCTGCTCTGTATATGCTCTATCCGGTTGCCAGCCTGTTCTGTATATGCACTATCCGGTCGCCAGACTGCTCTGTATATGCTCTATCCGGTTGCCAGCCTGTTCTGTATATGCTCTATCCGGTTGCCAGCCTGCTCTGTATATGCTCTATCCGGTAGCCAGCCTGCTCTGTATACACTCTATCCGGTTGCCAGCCTGTTCTGTATACGCTCTATCCGGTTGCCAGCCTGTTCTGTATATGCTCTATCCGGTTGCCAGCCTGCTCTGTATATGCTATATCCGGTTGCCAGCCTGCTCTGTATATGCTCTATCCGGTTGCCAGCCTGTTCTGTATATGCTCTATCCGGTTGCCAGCCTGTTCTGTATATGCTCTATCTGGTTGCCAGCCTGTTCTGTATATGCTCTATCTGGTTGCCAGCCTGCTCTGTATATGCTCTATCTGGTTGCCAGCCTGCTCTGTATATGCTCTATCTGGTTGCCAGCCTGCTCTGTATATGCTCTATCTGGTTGCCAGCCTGCTCTGTATATGCTCTATCTGGTTGCCAGCCTGTTCTGTATATGCTCTATCTGGTTGCCAGCCTGTTCTGTATGTGCTCTATCTGATTGCCAGCCTGCTCTGTATACGCTCTATCCGGTTGCCAGCCTGCTCTGTATACGCTCTATCCGGCTGCCAGCCTGTTCTGTATATGCTCTATCTGGTTGCCAGCCTGTTCTGTATGTGCTCTATCTGATTGGCAGTCTGCTCTGTATACGCTCTATCTGGTTGCCAGCCTGTTCTGTATATGCTCTATCTGGTTGCCAGCCTGTTCTGTATGTGCTCTATCTGATTGGCAGCCTGCTCTGTATACGCTCTATCTGGTTGCCAGCCTGTTCTGTATACGCTCTATCCGGTTGCCAGCCTGTTCTGTATATGCTCTATCCGGTTGCCAGCCTGTTCTGTATACGCTCTATCTGGTTGCCAGCCTGTTCTGAATCCTGCTCTATCTGGTTGCCAGCCTGCTCTGTATATGCTCTATCTGTTTGCCAGCCTGTTCTGTATACGCTCTATCTGGTTGCCAGCCTGCTCTGTATATGCTCTATCCGGTCGCCAGCCTGTACTGTATATGCTCTATCCGGTCGCCAGCCTGCTCTGTATATGCTCTATCCGGTCGCCAGCCTGCTCTGTATATGCGCTATCCGGTTGCCAGCCTGTTCTGTATATGCTCTATCGGGTTGCCAGCCTGTTGTGTATATGCTCTATCCGGTTGCCAGCCTGTTCTGTATATGCTCTATCCGGTTGCCAGCCTGTTCTGTATATGCTCTATCCGGTCGCCAGCCTGCTCTGTATATGCTCTATCTGGTTGCCAGCCTGCTCTGTATATGCTCTATCTGGTTGCCAGCCTGTTCTGTATATGCTCTATCTGGTTGCCAGCCTGTTCTGTATATGCTCTATCTGGTTGCCAGCCTGCTCTGTATACGATCTATCTGGTTGCCAGCCTGCTCTGTATACGCTCTATCTGGTTGCCAGCCTGTTCTGTATACGCTCTATCTGGTCGCCAGCCTGCTCTGTATATGCTCTATCTGGTTGCCAGCCTGCTCTGTATACGCTCTATCCGGTGGCCAGCCTGCTCTGTTTATGCTCTATCCGGTTGCCAGCCTGTTCTGTATATGCTCTATCCGGTTGCCAGCCTGTTCTGTATATGCTCTATCCGGTTGCCAGCCTGTTCTGTATATGCTCTATCCGGTTGCCAGCCTGTTCTGTATATGCTCTATCTGGTTGCCAGCCTGCTCTGTATATGCTCTATCTGGTTGCCAGCCTGCTCTGTATATGCTCTATCTGGTTACCAGCTTGCTCAGAATCCTGCTCTATCTGGTTGCCAGCCTGCTCTGTATACCCTCTATCCGGTTGCCAGCCTGCTCTGTATATGCTCTATCTGGTTGCCAGCCTGCTCTGTATACGCTCTATCTGGTTGCCAGCCTGCTCTGTATATGCTCTATCCGGTTGCCAGCCTGCTCTGTATATGCTCTATCTGGTTGCCAGCCTGCTCTGTATATGCTCTATCTGGTTGCCAGCCTGTTCTGTATATGCTCTATCTGGTTGCCAGCCTGTTCTGTATATGCTCTATCTGGTTGCCAGCCTGCTCTGTATACGCTCTATCTGGTTGCCAGCCTGTTCTGTATATGCTCTATCTGGTTGCCAGCCTGCTCTGTATATGTTCTATCTGGTTGCCAGCCTGTTCTGTATATGCTCTATCTGGTTGCCAGCCTGCTCTGTATACGCTCTATCTGGTTGCCAGCCTGCTCTGTATACGCTCTATCTGGTTGCCAGCCTGTTCTGTATACGCTCTATCTGGTTGCCAGCCTGCTCTGTATATGCTCTATCTGGTTGCCAGCCTGCTCTGTATATGCTCTATCTGGTTGCCAGCCTGCTCTGTATATGCTCTATCTGGTTGCCAGCCTGTTCTGTATATGCTCTATCTGGTTGCCAGCCTGTTCTGTATGTGCTCTATCTGATTGGCAGCCTGCTCTGTATACGCTCTATCCGGTTGCCAGCCTGCTCTGTATACGCTCTATCCGGCTACCAGCCTGTTCTGTATATGCTCTATCTGGTTGCCAGCCTGTTCTGTATGTGCTCTATCTGAATGGCAGTCTGCTCTGTATACGCTCTATCTGGTTGCCAGCCTGTTCTGTATATGCTCTATATGGTTGCCAGCCTGTTCTGTATGTGCTCTATCTGATTGGCAGCCTGCTCTGTATACGCTCTATCTGGTTGCCAGCCTGTTCTGTATACGCTCTATCCGGTTGCCAGCCTGTTCTGTATATGCTCTATCCGGTTGCCAGCCTGTTCTGTAAACGCTCTATCTGGTTGCCAGCCTGCTCTGAATCCTGCTCTATCTGGTTGCCAGCCTGCTCTGTATATGCTCTATCTGTTTGCCAGCCTGTTCTGTATACGCTCTATCTGGTTGCCAGCCTGCTCTGTATATGCTCTATCCGGTTGCCAGCCTGCTCTGTATATGCTCTATCTGGTTGCCAGCCTGCTCTGTATATGCTCTATCTGGTTGCCAGCCTGTTCTGTATATGCTCTATCTGGTTGCCAGCCTGTTCTGTATATGCTCTATCTGGTTGCCAGCCTGCTCTGTATACGCTCTATCTGGTTGCCAGCCTGCTCTGTATACGCTCTATCTGGTTGCCAGCCTGTTCTGTATACGCTCTATCTGGTTGCCAGCCTGCTCTGTATATGCTCTATCTGGTTGCCAGCCTGCTCTGTATATGCTCTATCCGGTTGCCAGCCTGCTCAGTTTATGCTCTATCCGGTTGCCAGCCTGCTCTGTATACGCTCTATCCGGTTGCCAGCCTGTTCTGTATACGCTCTATCCGGTTGCCAGCCTGTTCTGTATACGCTCTATCCGGTTGCCAGCCTGTTCTGTATATGCTCTATCTGGTTGCCAGCCTGCTCTGTATATGCTCTATCTGGTTGCCAGCCTGTTCTGTATATGCTCTATCTGGTTGCCAGCCTGTTCGGTATACGCTCTATCTGGTTGCCAGCCTGCTCTGTATACGCTCTATCTGGTTGCCAGCCTGCTCTGTATACGCTCTATCTGGTTGCCAGCCTGTTCTGTATACGCTCTAACTGGTTGCCAGCCTGCTCTGTATATGCTCTATCTGGTTGCCAGCCTGCTCTGTATATGCTCTATCCGGTTGCCAGCCTGCTCTGTTTATGCTCTATCCGGTTGCCAGCCTGCTCTGTATACGCTCTATCCGGTTGCCAGCCTGTTCTGTATACGCTCTATCCGGTTGCCAGCCTGTTCTGTATACGCTCTATCCGGTTGCCAGCCTGTTCTGTATATGCTCTATCCGGTCGCCAGCCTGTTCTGTATATGCTCTATCCGGTCGCCAGCCTGCTCTGTATATGCTCTATCCGGTCGCCAGCCTGTTCTGTATATGCTCTATCCGGTCGCCAGCCTGTTCTGTATATGTCCTATCCGGTCGCCAGCCTGCTCTGTATATGCTCTATCCGGTCGCCAGCCTGCTCTGTATATGCTCTATCCGGTTGCCAGCCTGTTCTGTATATGCTCTATCCGGTTGCCAGCCTGTTCTGTATATGCTCTATCCGGTAGCCAGCCTGTTCTGTATATGCTCTATCCGGTCGCCAGCCTGCTCTGTATATGCTCTATCCGGTTGCCAGCCTGCCCTGTATATGCTCTATCCGGTTGCCAGCCTGTTCTGTATATGCTCTATCCGGTTGCCAGCCTGTTCTGTATATGCTCTATCTGGTTGCCAGCCTGTTCTGTATATGCTCTATCCGGTTGCCAGACTGTTCTGTATATGCTCTATCTGGTTGCCAGCCTGCTCTGTATATGCTCTATCTGGTTGCCAGCCTGCTCTGTATATGCTCTATCCGGTTGCCAGCCTGTTCTGTATATGCTCTATCCGGTTGCCAGCCTGTTCTGTATATGCTCTATCTGGTTGCCAGCCTGCTCTGTATATGCTCTATCTGGTTGCCAGCCTGCTCTGTATATGCTCTATCTGGTTACCAGCTTGCTCAGAATCCTGCTCTATCTGGTTGCCAGCCTGCTCTGTATACGCTCTATCCGGTTGCCAGCCTGCTCTGTATATGCTCTATCTGGTTGCCAGCCTGCTCTGTATACGCTCTATCTGGTTGCCAGCCTGCTCTGTATATGCTCTATCCGGTTGCCAGCCTGCTCTGTATATGCTCTATCTGGTTGCCAGCCTGCTCTGTATATGCTCAATCTGGTTGCCAGCCTGTTCTGTATATGCTCTATCTGGTTGCCAGCCTGTTCTGTATATGCTCTATCTGGTTGCCAGCCTGTTCTGTATATGCTCTATCCGGTTGCCAGCCTGCTCTGTATATGCTCTATTTGGTTGCCAGCCTGTTCTGTATATGCTCTATCCGGTTGCCAGCCAGTTCTGTATATGCTCTATCTGGTTGCCAGCCTGCTCTGTATATGCTCTATCTGGTTACCAGCCTGCTCTGAATCCTGCTCTATCTGGTTGCCAGCCTGCTCTGTATACGCTCTATCTGGTTGCCAGCCTGTTCTGTATACGCTCTATCTGGTTGCCAGCCTGCTCTGTATATGCTCTATCTGGTTGCCAGCCTGCTCTGTATATGCTCTATCCGGTTGCCAGCCTGCTCTGTATATGCTCTATCCGGTTGCCAGCCTGTTCTGTATACGCTCTATCCGGTTGCCAGCCTGTTCTGTATACGCTCTATCCGGTTGCCAGCCTGTTCTGTATATGCTCTATCCGGTTGCCAGCCTGTTCTGTATATGCTCTATCCGGTCGCCAGCCTGCTCTGTATATGCTCTATCCGGTCGCCAGCCTGCTCTGTATATGCTCTATCCGGTCGCCAGCCTGCTCTGTATATGCTCTATCCGGTTGCCAGCCTGTTCTGTATATTCTCTATCCGGTCGCCAGCCTGCTCTGTATATGCTCTATCCGGTTGCCAGCCTGTTCTGTATATGCTCTATCCGGTTGCCAGCCTGCTCTGTATATGCTCTCTCCGGTTGCCAGCCTGCTCTGTATATGCTCTATCCGGTTGCCAGCCTGTTCTGTATACGCTCTATCCGGTTGCCAGCCTGTTCTGTATATGCTCTATCCGGTTGCCAGCCTGCTCTGTATATGCTATATACGGTTGCCAGCCTGCTCTGTATATGCTCTATCCGGTTGCCAGCCTGTTCTGTATATGCTCTATCCGGTTGCCAGCCTGTTCTGTATATGCTCTATCTGGTTGCCAGCCTGTTCTGTATATGCTCTATCTGGTTGCCAGCCTGTTCTGTATATGCTCTATCTGGTTGCCAGCCTGCTCTGTATATGCTCTATCTGGTTGCCAGCCTGCTCTGTATATGCTCTATCTGGTTACCAGCTTGCTCAGAATCCTGCTCTATCTGGTTGCCAGCCTGCTCTGTATAAGCTCTATCCGGTTGCCAGCCTGCTCTGTATATGCTCTATCTGGTTGCCAGCCTGCTCTGTATACGCTCTATCTGGTTGCCAGCCTGCTCTGTATATGCTCTATCCGGTTGCCAGCCTGCTCTGTATATGCTCTATCTGGTTGCCAGCCTGCTCTGTATATGCTCTATCTGGTTGCCAGCCTGTTCTGTATATGCTCTATCTGGTTGCCAGCCTGTTCTGTATATGCTCTATCTGGTTGCCAGCCTGCTCTGTATACGCTCTATCTGGTTGCCAGCCTGTTCTGTATATGCTCTATCTGGTTGCCAGCCTGCTCTGTATAAACTCTATCTGGTTGTCAGCCTGTTCTGTATATGCTCTATCCGGCTGCCAGCCTGTTCTGTATACGCTGTATCTGGTTGCCAGCCTGTTCTGTATATGCTCTATCCGGTTGCCAGCCTGCTCTGTATATGCTCTATCCGGTTGCCAGCCTGCTCTGTATATGCTCTATCCGGTTGCCAGCCTGTTCTGTATACGCTCTATCCGGTTGCCAGCCTGTTCTGTATATGCTCTATCTTGTTGCCAGCCTGCTCTGTATATGCTCTCTCCGGTTGCCAGCCTGCTCTGTATATGCTCTATCCGGTTGCCAGCATGCTCTGCATATGCTCTATACGGTTGCCAGCCTGTTCTGTATACGCTCTATCCGGTTGCCAGCCTGTTCTGTATATGCTCTATCCGGTCGCCAGCCTGTTCTGTATATGCTCTATCCGGTCACCAGCCTTCTCTGTATATGCTCTATCCGGTCGCCAGCCTGCTCTGTATATGCTCTATCCGGTTGCCAGCCTGCTCTGTATATGCTCTATCCGGTTGCCAGCCTGTTCTGTATATGCACTATCCGGTCGCCAGACTGCTCTGTATATGCTCTATCCGGTTGCCAGCCTGTTCTGTATATGCTCTATCCGGTTGCCAGCCTGCTCTGTATATGCTCTATCCGGTAGCCAGCCTGCTCTGTATACACTCTATCCGGTTGCCAGCCTGTTCTGTATACGCTCTATCCGGTTGCCAGCCTGTTCTGTATATGCTCTATCCGGTTGCCAGCCTGCTCTGTATATGCTATATCCGGTTGCCAGCCTGCTCTGTATATGCTCTATCCGGTTGCCAGCCTGTTCTGTATATGCTCTATCCGGTTGCCAGCCTGTTCTGTATATGCTCTATCTGGTTGCCAGCCTGTTCTGTATATGCTCTATCTGGTTGCCAGCCTGCTCTGTATATGCTCTATCTGGTTGCCAGCCTGCTCTGTATATGCTCTATCTGGTTGCCAGCCTGTTCTGTATATGCTCTATCCTGTTGCCAGCCTGCTCTGTATATGCTCTATCTGGTTGCCAGCCTGCTCTGTATATGCTCTATCTGGTTACCAGCCTGCTCTGAATCCTGCTCTATCTGGTTGCCAGCCTGCTCTGTATACGCTCTATCCGGTTGCCAGCCTGCTCTGTATACGCTCTATCTGGTTGCCAGCCTGTTCTGTATACGCTCTATCTGGTTGCCAGCCTGCTCTGTATATGCTCTATCTGGTTGCCAGCCTGCTCTGTATATGCTCTATCCGGTTGCCAGCCTGCTCTGTATATGCTCTATCCGGTTGCCAGCCTGCTCTGTATATGCTCTATCCGGTTGCCAGCCTGTTCTGTATACGCTCTATCCGGTTGCCAGCCTGTTCTGTATATGCTCTATCCGGTTGCCAGCCTGTTCTGTATATGCTCTATCCGGTCGCCAGCCTGCTCTGTATATGCTCTTTCCGGTCGCCAGCCTGCTCTGTATATGCTCTATCCGGTTGCCAGCCTGTTCTGTATATTCTCTATCCGGTCGCCAGCCTGCTCTGTATATGCTCTATCCGGTTGCCAGCCTGTTCTGTATATGCTCTATCTGGTTTCCAGCCTGTTCTGTATATGCTCTATCCGTTTGCCAGCCTGTTCTGTATATGCTCTATCTGGTTGCCAGCCTGCTCTGTATATGCTCTATTTGGTTGCCAGCCTGTTCTGTATATGCTCTATCCGGTTGCCAGCCAGTTCTGTATATGCTCTATCTGGTTGCCAGCCTTCTCTGTATATGCTCTATTTGGTTGCCAGCCTGTTCTGTATATGCTCTATCCGGTTGCCAGCCTGCTCTGTATATGCTCTATTTGGTTGCCAGCCTGTTCTGTATATGCTCTATCCGGTTGCCAGCCAGTTCTGTATATGCTCTATCTGGTTGCCAGCCAGTTCTGTATATGCTCTATCCGGTTTCCAGCCAGTTCTGTATATGCTCTATCTGGTTGCCAGCCTGCTCTGTATATGCTCTATTTGGTTGCCAGCCTGTTCTGTATATGCTCTATCCGGTTGCCAGCCTGTTCTGTATATGCTCTATCTGGTTGCCAGCCTGCTCTGTATACGCTCTATCCGGTCGCCAGCCTGCTCTGTATATGCTCTATCCGGTTGCCAGCCTGTTCTGTATATGCTCTATCCGGTTGCCAGCCTGTTCTGTATATGCTCTATCCGGTTGCCAGCCTGCTCTGTATATGCTCTATCCGGTCGCCAGCCTGCTCTGTATATGCTCTATCCGGTCGCCAGCCTGTTCTGTATATGCTCTATCCGGTCGCCAGCCTGCTCTGTATATGCTCTATCCGGTCGCCAGCCTGTTCTGTATATGCTCTATCCGGTCGCCAGCCTGTTCTGTATATGCTCTATCTGGTCGCCAGCCTGCTCTGTATATGCTCTATCCGGTTGCCAGCCTGTTCTGTATATGCTCTATCTGGTTGCCAGCCTGCTCTGTATATGCTCTATCTGGTTGCCAGCCTGCTCTGTATATGCTCTATCTGGTTGCCAGCCTGTTCTGTATACGCTCTATCCGGTTGCCAGCCTGTTCTGTATATGCTCTATCTGGTTGCCAGCCTGCTCTGTATATGCTCTATCTGGTTGCCAGCCTGCTCTGTATATGCTCTATCTGGTTACCAGCCTGCTCTGAATCCTGCTCTATCTGGTTGCCAGCCTGCTCTGTATACGCTCTATCCGGTTGCCAGCCTGCTCTGTATACGCTCTATCTGGTTGCCAGCCTGCTCTGTATACGCTCTATCTGGTTGCCAGCCTGCTCTGTATACGCTCTATCTGGTTGCCAGCCTGCTCTGTATATGCTCTATCCGGTTGGCAGCCTGCTCTGTATATGCTCTATCTGGTTGCCAGCCTGCTCTGTATATGCTCTATCTGGTTGCCAGCCTGTTCTGTATATGCTCTATCTGGTTGCCAGCCTGTTCTGTATATGCTCTATCTGGTTGCCAGCCTGCTCTGTATACGCTCTATCCGGTCGCCAGCCTGCTCTGTATATGCTCTTTCCGGTCGCCAGCCTGCTCTGTATATGCTCTATCCGGTTGCCAGCCTGTTCTGTATATGCTCTATCCGGTCGCCAGCCTGCTCTGTATATGCTCTATCCGGTTGCCAGCCTGTTCTGTATATGCACTATCTGGTTTCCAGCCTGTTCTGTATATGCTCTATCCGTTTGCCAGCCTGTTCTGTATATGCTCTATCTGGTTGCCAGCCTGCTCTGTATATGCTCTATTTGGTTGCCAGCCTTTTCTGTATATGCTCTATCCGGTTGCCAGCCAGTTCTGTATATGCTCTATCTGGTTGCCAGCCTGCTCTGTATATGCTCTATTTGGTTGCCAGCCTGTTCTGTATATGCTCTATCCGGTTGCCAGCCTGCTCTGTATATGCTCTATCCGGTCGCCAGCCTGCTCTGTATATGCTCTATCCGGTCGCCAGCCTGCTCTGTATATGCTCTATCCGGTTGCCAGCCTGTTCTGTATATGCTCTATCCGGTCGCCAGCCTGCTCTGTATATGCTCTATCCGGTTGCCAGCCTGTTCTGTATATGCTCTATCCGGTTGCCAGCCTGTTCTGTATATGCTCTATCTGGTTGCCAGCCTGTTCTGTATATGCTCTATCCGGTTGCCAGCCTGTTCTGTATATGCTCTATCTGGTTGCCAGCCTGCTCTGTATATGCTCTATCTGGTTGCCAGCCTGCTCTGTATATGCTCTATCTGGTTGCCAGCCTGTTCTGTACATGCTCTATCCGGTTGCCAGCCTGTTCTGTATATGCTCTATCTGGTTGCCAGCCTGCTCTGTATATGCTCTATCTGGTTGCCAGCCTGGTCTGTACATGCTCTATCCGGTTGCCAGCCTGTTCTGTATATGCTCTATCTGGTTGCCAGCCTGCTCTGTATACGCTCTATCTGGTTACCAGCCTGCTCTGTATATGCTCTATCTGGTTGCCAGCCTGTTCTGTATATGCTCTATCTGGTTACCAGCCTGCTCTGTATATGCTCTATCTGGTTGCCAGCATGTTCTGTATATGCTCTATCTGGTTGCCAGCCTGTTCTGTATATGCTCTATCCGGTTGCCAGCCTGTTCTGTATATGCTCTATCTGGTTGCCAGCCTGCTCTGTATATGCTCTATCTGGTTGCCAGCCTGTTCTGTATATGCTCTATCTGGTTGCCAGCCTGTTCTGTATGTGCTCTATCTGATTGGCAGCCTGCTCTGTATACGCTCTATCTGGTTGCCAGCCTGCTCTGTATAAGCTCTATCCGGTTGCCAGCCTGTTCTGTATATGCTCTATCTGGTTGCCAGCCTGCTGTGAATCCTGCTCTATCTGGTTGCCAGCCTGCTCTGTATATGCTCTATCCGGTTGCCAGCCTGTTCTGTATATGCTCTATCTGGTTGCCAGCCTGCTCTGTATATGCTCTATCTGGTTGCCAGCCTGTTCTGTATATGCTCTATCTGGTTGCCAGCCTGTTCTGTATATGCTCTATCCGGTTGCCAGCCTGTTCAGTATATGCTCTATCTGGTTGCCAGCCTGCTCTGTATATGCTCTATCTGGTTGCCAGCCTGTTCTGTATATGCTCTATCCGGTTGCCAGCCTGTTCTGTATATGCTCTATCTGGTTACCAGCCTGCTCTGAATCCTGCTCTATCTGGTTGCCAGCCTGCTCTGTATACGCTCCATCTGGTTACCAGCCTGCTCTGTATATGCTCTATCTGGTTGCCAGCCTGTTCTGTATATGCTCTATCTGGTTACCAGCCTGCTCTGAATCCTGCTCTATCTGGTTGCCAGCCTGCTCTGTATATGCTCTATCTGGTTGCCAGCCTGCTCTGTATATGCTCTATCTGGTTGCCAGCCTGTTCTGTATATGCTCTATCTGGTTGCCAGCCTGTTCTGTATATGCTCTATCCGGTTGCCAGCCTGCTCTGTATATGCTCTATCTGGTTGCCAGCCTGCTCTGTATATGCTCTATCTGGTTGCCAGCCTGTTCTGTATATGCTCTATCTGGTTGCCAGCCTGTTCTGTATGTGCTCTATCTGATTGGCAGCCTGCTCTGTATACGCTCTATCTGGTTGCCAGCCTGCTCTGTATACGCTCTATCCGGTTGCCAGCCTGTTCTGTATATGCTCTATCTGGTTGCCAGCCTCTTCTGTATGTGCTCTATCTGATTGGCAGCCTGCTCTGTATACGCTCTATCTGGTTGCCAGCCTGTTCTGTATACGCTCTATCCGGTTGCCAGCCTGTTCTGTATATGCTCTATCCGGTTGCCAGCCTGTTCTGTATACGCTCTATCTGGTTGCCAGCCTGCTCTGAATCCTGCTCTATCTGGTTGCCAGCCTGCTCTGTATATGCTCTATCTGTTTGCCAGCCTGTTCTGTATACGCTCTATCTGGTTGCCAGCCTGCTCTGTATATGCTCTATCCGGTTGCCAGCCTGCTCTGTATATGCTCTATCTGGTTGCCAGCCTGCTCTGTATATGCTCTATCTGGTTGCCAGCCTGTTCTGTATATGCTCTATCTGGTTGCCAGCCTGTTCTGTATATGCTCTATCTGGTTTCCAGCCTGCTCTGTATACGCTCTATCTGGTTGCCAGCCTGCTCTGTATACGCTCTATCTGGTTGCCAGCCTGCTCTGTATATGCTCTATCCGGTTGCCAGCCTGCTCTGTATATGCTCTATCCTGTTGCCAGCCTGCTCTGTATATGCTCTATCCGGTTGCCAGCCTGTTCTGTATATGCTCTATCCGGTTGCCAGCCTGCTCTGTATATGCTCTATCCGGTCGCCAGCCTGCTCTGTATATGCTCTATCCGGTCGCCAGCCTGTTCTGTATATGCTCTATCCGGTCGCCAGCCTGCTCTGTATATGCTCTATCCGGTCGCCAGCCTGTTCTGTATATGCTCTATCCGGTCGCCAGCCTGTTCTGTATATGCTCTATCCGGTCGCCAGCCTGCTCTGTATATGCTCTATCCGGTTGCCAGCCTGTTCTGTATATGCTCTATCTGGTTGCCAGCCTGCTCTGTATATGCTCTATCTGGTTGCCAGCCTGCTCTGTATATGCTCTATCTGGTTGCCAGCCTGTTCTGTATACGCTCTATCCGGTTGCCAGCCTGTTCTGTATATGCTCTATCTGGTTGCCAGCCTGCTCTGTATATGCTCTATCTGGTTGCCAGCCTGCTCTGTATATGCTCTATCTGGTTACCAGCCTGCTCTGAATCCTGCTCTATCTGGTTGCCAGCCTGCTCTGTATACGCCCTATCCGGTTGCCAGCCTGCTCTGTATACGCTCTATCTGGTTGCCAGCCTGCTCTGTATACGCTCTATCTGGTTGCCAGCCTGCTCTGTATACGCTCTATCTGGTTGCCAGCCTGCTCTGTATATGCTCTATCCGGTTGGCAGCCTGCTCTGTATATGCTCTATCTGGTTGCCAGCCTGCTCTGTATATGCTCTATCTGGTTGCCAGCCTGTTCTGTATATGCTCTATCTGGTTGCCAGCCTGTTCTGTATATGCTCTATCTGGTTGCCAGCCTGCTCTGTATACGCTCTATCCGGTCGCCAGCCTGCTCTGTATATGCTCTTTCCGGTCGCCAGCCTGCTCTGTATATGCTCTATCCGGTTGCCAGCCTGTTCTGTATATGCTCTATCCGGTCGCCAGCCTGCTCTGTATATGCTCTATCCGGTTGCCAGCCTGTTCTGTATATGCACTATCTGGTTTCCAGCCTGTTCTGTATATGCTCTATCCGTTTGCCAGCCTGTTCTGTATATGCTCTATCTGGTTGCCAGCCTGCTCTGTATATGCTCTATTTGGTTGCCAGCCTATTCTGTATATGCTCTATCCGGTTGCCAGCCAGTTCTGTATATGCTCTATCTGGTTGCCAGCCTGCTCTGTATATGCTCTATTTGGTTGCCAGCCTGTTCTGTATATGCTCTATCCGGTTGCCAGCCTGCTCTGTATATGCTCTATCCGGTCGCCAGCCTGCTCTGTATATGCTCTATCCGGTCGCCAGCCTGCTCTGTATATGCTCTATCCGGTTGCCAGCCTGTTCTGTATATGCTCTATCCGGTCGCCAGCCTGCTCTGTATATGCTCTATCCGGTTGCCAGCCTGTTCTGTATATGCTCTATCCGGTTGCCAGCCTGTTCTGTATATGCTCTATCTGGTTGCCAGCCTGTTCTGTATATGCTCTATCCGGTTGCCAGCCTGTTCTGTATATGCTCTATCTGGTTGCCAGCCTGCTCTGTATATGCTCTATCTGGTTGCCAGCCTGCTCTGTATATGCTCTATCTGGTTGCCAGCCTGTTCTGTATATGCTCTATCCGGTTGCCAGCCTGTTCTGTATATGCTCTATCTGGTTGCCAGCCTGCTCTGTATATGCTCTATCTGGTTGCCAGCCTGGTCTGTACATGCTCTATCCGGTTGCCAGCCTGTTCTGTATATGCTCTATCTGGTTGCCAGCCTGCTCTGTATACGCTCTATCTGGATACCAGCCTGCTCTGTATATGCTCTATCTGGTTGCCAGCCTGTTCTGTATATGCTCTATCTGGTTACCAGCCTGCTCTGTATATGCTCTATCTGGTTGCCAGCATGTTCTGTATATGCTCTATCTGGTTGCCAGCCTGTTCTGTATATGCTCTATCCGGTTGCCAGCCTGTTCTGTATATGCTCTATCTGGTTGCCAGCCTGCTCTGTATATGCTCTATCTGGTTGCCAGCCTGTTCTGTATATGCTCTATCTGGTTGCCAGCCTGTTCTGTATGTGCTCTATCTGATTGGCAGCCTGCTCTGTATACGCTCTATCTGGTTGCCAGCCTGCTCTGTATAAGCTCTATCCGGTTGCCAGCCTGTTCTGTATATGCTCTATCCGGTCGCCAGCCTGTTCTGTATATGCTCTATCTGGTCGCCAGCCTGCTCTGTATATGCTCTATCCGGTTGCCAGCCTGTTCTGTATATGCTCTATCTGGTTGCCAGCCTGCTCTGTATATGCTCTATCTGGTTGCCAGCCTGCTCTGTATATGCTCTATCTGGTTGCCAGCCTGTTCTGTATACGCTCTATCCGGTTGCCAGCCTGTTCTGTATATGCTCTATCTGGTTGCCAGCCTGCTCTGTATATGCTCTATCTGGTTGCCAGCCTGCTCTGTATATGCTCTATCTGGTTACCAGCCTGCTCTGAATCCTGCTCTATCTGGTTGCCAGCCTGCTCTGTATACGCTCTATCCGGTTGCCAGCCTGCTCTGTATACGCTCTATCTGGTTGCCAGCCTGCTCTGTATACGCTCTATCTGGTTGCCAGTCTGCTCTGTATACGCTCTATCTGGTTGCCAGCCTGCTCTGTATATGCTCTATCCGGTTGGCAGCCTGCTCTGTATATGCTCTATCTGGTTGCCAGCCTGCTCTGTATATGCTCTATCTGGTTGCCAGCCTGTTCTGTATATGCTCTATCTGGTTGCCAGCCTGTTCTGTATATGCTCTATCTGGTTGCCAGCCTGCTCTGTATACGCTCTATCCGGTCGCCAGCCTGCTCTGTATATGCTCTTTCCGGTCGCCAGCCTGCTCTGTATATGCTCTATCCGGTTGCCAGCCTGTTCTGTATATGCTCTATCCGGTCGCCAGCCTGCTCTGTATATGCTGTATCCGGTTGCCAGCCTGTTCTGTATATGCACTATCTGGTTTCCAGCCTGTTCTGTATATGCTCTATCCGTTTGCCAGCCTGTTCTGTATATGCTCTATCTGGTTGCCAGCCTGCTCTGTATATGCTCTATTTGGTTGCCAGCCTGTTCTGTATATGCTCTATCCGGTTGCCAGCCAGTTCTGTATATGCTCTATCTGGTTGCCAGCCTGCTCTGTATATGCTCTATTTGGTCGCCAGCCTGTTCTGTATATGCTCTATCCGGTTGCCAGCCTGCTCTGTATATGCTCTATCCGGTCGCCAGCCTGCTCTGTATATGCTCTATCCGGTTGCCAGCCTGTTCTGTATATGCTCTATCCGGTCGCCAGCCTGCTCTGTATATGCTCTATCCGGTTGCCAGCCTGTTCTGTATATGCTCTATCCGGTTGCCAGCCTGTTCTGTATATGCTCTATCTGGTTGCCAGCCTGTTCTGTATATGCTCTATCCGGTTGCCAGCCTGTTCTGTATATGCTCTATCTGGTTGCCAGCCTGCTCTGTATATGCTCTATCTGGTTGCCAGCCTGCTCTGTATATGCTCTATCTGGTTGCCAGCCTGTTCTGTATATGCTCTATCCGGTTGCCAGCCTGTTCTGTATATGCTCTATCTGGTTGCCAGCCTGCTCTGTATATGCTCTATCTGGTTGCCAGCCTGGTCTGTACATGCTCTATCCGGTTGCCCGCCTGTTCTGTATATGCTCTATCTGGTTGCCAGCCTGCTCTGTATACGCTCTATCTGGTTACCAGCCTGCTCTGTATATGCTCTATCTGGTTGCCAGCCTGTTCTGTATATGCTCTATCTGGTTACCAGCCTGCTCTGTATATGCTCTATCTGGTTGCCAGCATGTTCTGTATATGCTCTATCTGGTTACCAGCCTGTTCTGTATATGCTCTATCCGGTTGCCAGCCTGTTCTGTATATGCTCTATCTGGTTGCCAGCCTGCTCTGTATATGCTCTATCTGGTTGCCAGCCTGTTCTGTATATGCTCTATCTGGTTGCCAGCCTGTTCTGTATGTGCTCTATCTGATTGGCAGCCTGCTCTGTATACGCTCTATCTGGTTGCCAGCCTGCTCTGTATAAGCTCTATCCGGTTGCCAGCCTGTTCTGTATATGCTCTATCTGGTTGCCAGCCTGCTGTGAATCCTGCTCTATCTGGTTGCCAGCCTGCTCTGTATATGCTCTATCCGGTTGCCAGCCTGTTCTGTATATGCTCTATCTGGTTGCCAGCCTGCTCTGTATATGCTCTATCTGGTTGCCAGACTGTTCTGTATATGCTCTATCTGGTTGCCAGCCTGTTCTGTATATGCTCTATCCGGTTGCCAGCCTGTTCAGTATATGCTCTATCTGGTTGCCAGCCTGCTCTGTATATGCTCTATCTGGTTGCCAGCCTGTTCTGTATATGCTCTATCCGGTTGCCAGCCTGTTCTGTATATGCTCTATCTGGTTACCAGCCTGCTCTGAATCCTGCTCTATCTGGTTGCCAGCCTGCTCTGTATACGCTCCATCTGGTTACCAGCCTGCTCTGTATATGCTCTATCTGGTTGCCAGCCTGTTCTGTATATACTCTATCTGGTTACCAGCCTGCTCTGAATCCTGCTCTATCTGGTTGCCAGCCTGCTCTGTATATGCTCTATCTGGTTGCCAGCCTGCTCTGTATATGCTCTATCTGGTTGCCAGCCTGTTCTGTATATGCTCTATCTGGTTGCCAGCCTGTTCTGTATATGCTCTATCCGGTTGCCAGCCTGCTCTGTATATGCTCTATCTGGTTGCCAGCCTGCTCTGTATATGCTCTATCTGGTTGCCAGCCTGTTCTGTATATGCTCTATCTGGTTGCCAGCCTGTTCTGTATGTGCTCTATCTGATTGGCAGCCTGCTCTGTATACGCTCTATCCGGTTGCCAGCCTGTTCTGTATATGCTCTATCTGGTTGCCAGCCTGTTCTGTATGTGCTCTATCTGATTGGCAGCCTGCTCTGTATACGCTCTATCTGATTGGCAGCCTGCTCTGTATACGCTCTATCTGGTTGCCAGCCTGTTCTGTATACGCTCTATCCGGTTGCCAGCCTGTTCTGTATATGCTCTATCCGGTTGCCAGCCTGTTCTGTATACGCTCTATCTGGTTGCCAGCCTGCTCTGAATCCTGCTCTATCTGGTTGCCAGCCTGCTCTGTATATGCTCTATCTGTTTGCCAGCCTGTTCTGTATACGCTCTATCTGGTTGCCAGCCTGCTCTGTATATGCTCTATCCGGTTGCCAGCCTGCTCTGTATATGCTCTATCTGGTTGCCAGCCTGCTCTGTATATGCTCTATCTGGTTGCCAGCCTGTTCTGTATATGCTCTATCTGGTTGCCAGCCTGTTCTGTATATGCTCTATCTGGTTGCCAGCCTGCTCTGTATACGCTCTATCTGGTTGCCAGCCTGCTCTGTATACGCTCTATCTGGTTGCCAGCCTGTTCTGTATACGCTCTATCTGGTTGCCAGCCTGCTCTGTATATGCTCTATCCGGTTGCCAGCCTGCTCTGTATATGCTCTATCCTGTTGCCAGCCTGCTCTGTATACGCTCTATCCGGTTGCCAGCCTGTTCTGTATACGCTCTATCCGGTTGCCAGCCTGTTCTGTATATGCTCTATCCGGTTGACAGCCTGTTCTGTATATGCTCTATCCGGTTGCCAGCCTGCTTTGTATATGCTCTATCCGGTTGCCAGCCTGCTCTGTATATGCTCTATCCGGTTGCCAGCCTGTTCTGTATATGCTCTATCCGGTCGCCAGCCTGTTCTGTATATGCTCTATCCAGTCGCCAGCCTGCTCTGTATATGCTCTATCCGGTCGCCAGCCTGCTCTGTATATGCTCTATCCGGTTGCCAGCCTGCTCTGTATATGCTCTATCCGGTTGCCAGCCTGTTCTGTATATGCTCTATCCGGTTGCCAGCCTGCTCTGTATATGCTCTATCCGGTTGCCAGCCTGTTCTGTATATGCTCTATCTGGTTGCCAGCCTGCTCTGTATATGCTCTATCCGGTTGCCAGCCTGCTCTGTATATGCTCTATCTGGTTGCCAGCCTGTTCTGTATATGCTCTATCCGGTTGCCAGCCTGTTCTGTATATGCTCTATCTGGTTGCCAGCCTGCTCTGTATATGCTCTATCTGGTTGCCAGCCTGCTCTGTATATGCTCTATCTGGTTACCAGCCTGCTCTGAATCCTGCTCTATCTGGTTGCCAGCCTGCTCTGTATACGCTCTATCCGGTTGCCAGCCTGTTCTGTATATGCTCTATCCGGTTGCCAGCCTGTTCTGTATATGCTCTATCTGGTTGCCAGCCTGCTCTGTATACGCTCTATCTGGTTGCCAGCCTGCTCTGTATATGCTCTATCCGGTTGCCAGCCTGCTCTGTATATGCTCTATCTGGTTGCCAGCCTGCTCTGTATATGCTCTATCTGGTTGCCAGCCTGTTCTGTATATGCTCTATCTGGTTGCCAGCCTGTTCTGTATGTGCTCTATCTGGTTGCCAGCCTGCTCTGTATACGCTCTATCTGGTTGCCAGCCTGCTCTGTATACGCTCTATCTGGTTGCCAGCCTGTTCTGTATACGCTCTATCTGGTTGCCAGCCTGCTCTGTATATGCTCTATCTGGTTGCCAGCCTGCTCTGTATATGCTCTATCCGGTTGCCAGCCTGCTCTGTATACGCTCTATCCGGTTGCCAGCCTGCTCTGTATACGCTCTATCCGGTTGCCAGCCTGTTCTGTATACGCTCTATCCGGTTGCCAGCCTGTTCTGTATATGCTCTATCCGGTTGCCAGCCTGTTCTGTATATGCTCTATCCGGTCGCCAGCCTGCTCTGTATATGCTCTATCCGGTCGCCAGCCTGCTCTGTATATGCTCTATCCGGTTGCCAGCCTGTTCTGTATATGCTCTATCCGGTCGCCAGCCTGCTCTGTATATGCTCTATCCGGTTGCCAGCCTGTTCTGTATATGCTCTATCCGGTTGCCAGCCTGTTCTGTATATGCTCTATCCGGTCGCCAGCCTGTTCTGTATATGCTCTATCCGGTCGCCAGCCTGCTCTGTATATGCTCTATCCGGTCGCCAGCCTGTTCTGTATATGCTCTATCCGGTCGCCAGCCTGTTCTGTATATGCTCTATCCGGTCGCCAGCCTGCTCTGTATATGCTCTATCCGGTTGCCAGCCTGTTCTGTATATGCTCTATCTGGTTGCCAGCCTGCTCTGTATATGCTCTATCTGGTTGCCAGCCTGCTCTGTATATGCTCTATCTGGTTGCCAGCCTGTTCTGTATACGCTCTATCCGGTTGCCAGCCTGCTCTGTATATGCTCTATCTGGTTGCCAGCCTGCTCTGTATATGCTCTATCTGGTTACCAGCCTGCTCTGAATCCTGCTCTATCTGGTTGCCAGCCTGCTCTGTATACGCTCTATCCGGTTGCCAGCCTGCTCTGTATACGCTCTATCTGGTTGCCAGCCTGCTCTGTATACGCTCTATCTGGTTGCCAGCCTGCTCTGTATACGCTCTATCTGGTTGCCAGCCTGCTCTGTATATGCTCTATCCGGTTGGCAGCCTGCTCTGTATATGCTCTATCTGGTTGCCAGCCTGCTCTGTATATGCTCTATCTGGTTGCCAGCCTGTTCTGTATATGCTCTATCTGGTTGCCAGCCTGTTCTGTATACGCTCTATCTGGTTGCCAGCCTGCTCTGTATACGCTCTATCTGGTTGCCAGCCTGTTCTGTATATGCTCTATCTGGTTGCCAGCCTGTTCTGTATATGCTCTATCTGGTTGCCAGCCTGCTCTGTATACGCTCTATCTGGTTGCCAGCCTGTTCTGTATACGCTCTATCTGGTTGCCAGCCTGCTCTGTATACGCTCTATCTGGTTGCCAGCCTGTTCTGTATACGCTCTATCTGGTTGCCAGCCTGCTCTGTATATGCTCTATCTGGTTGCCAGCCTGCTCTGTATATGCTCTATCCGGTTGCCAGCCTGCTCTGTATATGCTCTATCCGGTTGCCAGCCTGTTCTGTATACGCTCCATCCGGTTGCCAGCCTGCTCTGTATACGCTCTATCCGGTCGCCAGCCTGCTCTGTATATGCTCTATCCGGTTGCCAGCCTGCTCTGTATATGCTCTATCCGGTCGCCAGCCTGCTCTGTATATGCTCTATCCGGTCGCCAGCCTGCTCTGTATATGCTCTATCCGGTTGCCAGCCTGTTCTGTATATGCTCTATCCGGTCGCCAGCCTGCTCTGTATATGCTCTATTAGGTTGCCAGCCTGTTCTGTATATGCTCTATCCGGTTGCCAGCCTGTTCTGTATATGCTCTATCTGGTTGCCAGCCTGTTCTGTATATGCTCTATCCGGTTGCCAGCCTGCTCTGTATATGCTCTATCCGGTTGCCAGCCTGCTCTGTATATGCTCTATCCGGTTGCCAGCTTGTTCTGTATATGCTCTATCCGTTTGCCAGCCTGTTCTGTATATGCTCTATCTGGTCGCCAGCCTGCTCTGTATATGCTCTATCCGGTCGCCAGCCTGCTCTGTATATGCTCTATCCGGTCGCCAGCCTGCTCTGTATATGCTCTATCCGGTTGCCAGCCTGTTCTGTATATGCTCTATCCGGTCGCCAGCCTGCTCTGTATATGCTCTATCCGGTTGCCAGCCTGTTCTGTATATGCTCTATCCGGTTGCCAGCCTGCTCTGTATATGCTCTATCCGGTTGCCAGCCTGCTCTGTATATGCTCTATCCGGTTGCCAGCCTGTTCTGTATACGCTCTATCCGGTTGCCAGCCTGTTCTGTATATGCTCTATCCGGTTGCCAGCCTGCTCTGTATATGCTATATCCGGTTGCCAGCCTGCTCTGTATATGCTCTATCCGGTTGCCAGCCTGTTCTGTATATGCTCTATCCGGTTGCCAGCCTGTTCTGTATATGCTCTATCCGGTTGCCAGCCTGTTCTGTATATGCTCTATCTGGTTGCCAGCCTGCTCTGTATATGCTCTATATGGTTGCCAGCCTGCTCTGTATACGCTCTATCTGGTTGCCAGCCTGTTCTGTATATGCTCTATCCGGTTGCCAGCCTGCTCTGTATATGCTCTATCTGGTTGCCAGCCTGCTCTGTATATGCTCTATCTGGTTACCAGCCTGCTCTGAATCCTGCTCTATCTGGTTGCCAGCCTGCTCTGTATACGCTCTATCCGGTTGCCAGCCTGCTCTGTATATGCTCTATCTGGTTGCCAGCCTGCTCTGTATACGCTCTATCTGGTTGCCAGCCTGCTCTGTATATGCTCTATCTGGTTGCCAGCCTGTTCTGTATATGCTCTATCTGGTTGCCAGCCTGTTCTGTATATGCTCTATCTGGTTGCCAGCCTGCTCTGTATACGCTCTATCTGGTTGCCAGCCTGTTCTGTATACGCTCTATCTGGTAGCCAGCCTGCTCTGTATATGCTCTATCTGGTTGCCAGCCTGCTCTGTATATGCTCTATCCGGTTGCCAGCCTGCTCTGTATATGCTCTATCCGGTTGCCAGCCTGTTCTGTATATGCTCTATCCGGTTGCCAGCCTGTTCTGTATATGCTCTATCCGGTCGCCAGCCTGCTCTGTATATGCTCTATCCGGTCGCCAGCCTGCTCTGTATATGCTCTATCCGGTTGCCAGCCTGTTCTGTATATGCTCTATCTGGTTACCAGCCTGCTCTGTATATGCTCTATCTGGTTGCCAGCATGTTCTGTATATGCTCTATCTGGTTGCCAGCCTGTTCTGTATATGCTCTATCCGGTTGCCAGCCTGTTCTGTATATGCTCTATCTGATTGGCAGCCTGCTCTGTATATGCTCTATCTGGTTGCCAGCCTGTTCTGTATATGCTCTATCTGGTTGCCAGCCTGTTCTGTATGTGCTCTATCTGATTGGCAGCCTGCTCTGTATACGCTCTATCTGGTTGCCAGCCTGCTCTGTATAAGCTCTATCCGGTTGCCAGCCTGTTCTGTATATGCTCTATCTGGTTGCCAGCCTGCTGTGAATCCTGCTCTATCTGGTTGCCAGCCTGCTCTGTATATGCTCTATCCGGTTGCCAGCCTGTTCTGTATATGCTCTATCTGGTTGCCAGCCTGCTCTGTATATGCTCTATCTGGTTGCCAGCCTGTTCTGTATATGCTCTATCTGGTTGCCAGCCTGTTCTGTATATGCTCTATCCGGTTGCCAGCCTGTTCAGTATATGCTCTATCTGGTTGCCAGCCTGCTCTGTATATGCTCTATCTGGTTGCCAGCCTGTTCTGTATATGCTCTATCCGGTTGCCAGCCTGTTCTGTATATGCTCTATCTGGTTACCAGCCTGCTCTGAATCCTGCTCTATCTGGTTGCCAGCCTGCTCTGTATACGCTCCATCTGGTTACCAGCCTGCTCTGTATATGCTCTATCTGGTTGCCAGCCTGTTCTGTATATGCTCTATCTGGTTACCAGCCTGCTCTGAATCCTGCTCTATCTGGTTGCCAGCCTGCTCTGTATATGCTCTATCTGGTTGCCAGCCTGCTCTGTATATGCTCTATCTGGTTGCCAGCCTGTTCTGTATATGCTCTATCTGGTTGCCAGCCTGTTCTGTATATGCTCTATCCGGTTGCCAGCCTGCTCTGTATATGCTCTATCTGGTTGCCAGCCTGCTCTGTATATGCTCTATCTGGTTGCCAGCCTGTTCTGTATATGCTCTATCTGGTTGCCAGCCTCTTCTGTATGTGCTCTATCTGATTGGCAGCCTGCTCTGTATACGCTCTATCTGGTTGCCAGCCTGCTCTGTATACGCTCTATCCGGTTGCCAGCCTGTTCTGTATATGCTCTATCTGGTTGCCAGCCTCTTCTGTATGTGCTCTATCTGATTGGCAGCCTGCTCTGTATACGCTCTATCTGGTTGCCAGCCTGTTCTGTATACGCTCTATCCGGTTGCCAGCCTGTTCTGTATATGCTCTATCCGGTTGCCAGCCTGTTCTGTATACGCTCTATCTGGTTGCCAGCCTGCTCTGAATCCTGCTCTATCTGGTTGCCAGCCTGCTCTGTATATGCTCTATCTGTTTGCCAGCCTGTTCTGTATACGCTCTATCTGGTTGCCAGCCTGCTCTGTATATGCTCTATCCGGTTGCCAGCCTGCTCTGTATATGCTCTATCTGGTTGCCAGCCTGCTCTGTATATGCTCTATCTGGTTGCCAGCCTGTTCTGTATATGCTCTATCTGGTTGCCAGCCTGTTCTGTATATGCTCTATCTGGTTGCCAGCCTGCTCTGTATACGCTCTATCTGGTTGCCAGCCTGCTCTGTATACGCTCTATCTGGTTGCCAGCCTGTTCTGTATACGCTCTATCTGGTTGCCAGCCTGCTCTGTATATGCTCTATCCGGTTGCCAGCCTGCTCTGTATATGCTCTATCCTGTTGCCAGCCTGCTCTGTATACGCTCTATCCGGTTGCCAGCCTGTTCTGTATACGCTCTATCCGGTTGCCAGCCTGTTCTGTATATGCTCTATCCGGTTGACAGCCTGTTCTGTATATGCTCTATCCGGTTGCCAGCCTGCTTTGTATATGCTCTATCCGGTTGCCAGCCTGCTCTGTATATGCTCTATCCGGTTGCCAGCCTGTTCTGTATATGCTCTATCCGGTCGCCAGCCTGTTCTGTATATGCTCTATCCAGTCGCCAGCCTGCTCTGTATATGCTCTATCCGGTCGCCAGCCTGCTCTGTATATGCTCTATCCGGTTGCCAGCCTGCTCTGTATATGCTCTATCCGGTTGCCAGCCTGTTCTGTATATGCTCTATCCGGTTGCCAGCCTGCTCTGTATATGCTCTATCCGGTTGCCAGCCTGTTCTGTATATGCTCTATCGGGTTGCCAGCCTGCTCTGTATATGCTCTATCTGGTTGCCAGCCTGCTCTGTATATGCTCTATCTGGTTGCCAGCCTGTTCTGTATATGCTCTATCCGGTTGCCAGCCTGTTCTGTATATGCTCTATCTGGTTGCCAGCCTGCTCTGTATATGCTCTATCTGGTTGCCAGCCTGCTCTGTATATGCTCTATCTGGTTACCAGCCTGCTCTGAATCCTGCTCTATCTGGTTGCCAGCCTGCTCTGTATACGCTCTATCCGGTTGCCAGCCTGTTCTGTATATGCTCTATCCGGTTGCCAGCCTGTTCTGTATATGCTCTATCTGGTTGCCAGCCTGCTCTGTATACGCTCTATCTGGTTGCCAGCCTGCTCTGTATATGCTCTATCCGGTTGCCAGCCTGCTCTGTATATGCTCTATCTGGTTGCCAGCCTGCTCTGTATATGCTCTATCTGGTTGCCAGCCTGTTCTGTATATGCTCTATCTGGTTGCCAGCCTGTTCTGTATGTGCTCTATCTGGTTGCCAGCCTGCTCTGTATACGCTCTATCTGGTTGCCAGCCTGCTCTGTATACGCTCTATCTGGTTGCCAGCCTGTTCTGTATACGCTCTATCTGGTTGCCAGCCTGCTCTGTATATGCTCTATCTGGTTGCCAGCCTGCTCTGTATATGCTCTATCCGGTTGCCAGCCTGCTCTGTATATGCTCTATCCGGTTGCCAGGCTGCTCTGTATACGCTCTATCCGGTTGCCAGCCTGTTCTGTATACGCTCTATCCGGTTGCCAGCCTGTTCTGTATATGCTCTATCCGGTTGCCAGCCTGTTCTGTATATGCTCTATCCGGTCGCCAGCCTGCTCTGTATATGCTCTATCCGGTCGCCAGCCTGCTCTGTATATGCTCTATCCGGTTGCCAGCCTGTTCTGTATATGCTCTATCCGGTCGCCAGCCTGCTCTGTATATGCTCTATCCGGTTGCCAGACTGTTCTGTATATGCTCTATCCGGTTGCCAGCCTGTTCTGTATATGCTCTATCCGGTTGCCAGCCTGTTCTGTATATGCTCTATCCGGTCGCCAGCCTACTCTGTATATGCTCTATCCGGTCGCCAGCCTGTTCTGTATATGCTCTATCCGGTCGCCAGCCTGTTTTGTATATGCTCTATCTGGTCGCCAGCCTGCTCTGTATATGCTCTATCCGGTTGCCAGCCTGTTCTGTATATGCTCTATCTGGTTGCCAGCCTGCTCTGTATATGCTCTATCTGGTTGCCAGCCTGCTCTGTATATGCTCTATCTGGTTGCCAGCCTGTTCTGTATACGCTCTATCCGGTTGCCAGCCTGTTCTGTATATGCTCTATCTGGTTGCCAGCCTGCTCTGTATATGCTCTATCTGGTTGCCAGCCTGCTCTGTATATGCTCTATCTGGTTACCAGCCTGCTCTGAATCCTGCTCTATCTGGTTGCCAGCCTGCTCTGTATACGCTCTATCCGGTTGCCAGCCTGCTCTGTATACGCTCTATCTGGTTGCCAGCCTGCTCTGTATACGCTCTATCTGGTTGCCAGCCTGCTCTGTATACGCTCTATCTGGTTGCCAGCCTGCTCTGTATATGCTCTATCCGGTTGGCAGCCTGCTCTGTATATGCTCTATCTGGTTGCCAGCCTGCTCTGTATATGCTCTATCTGGTTGCCAGCCTGTTCTGTATATGCTCTATCTGGTTGCCAGCCTGTTCTGTATATGCTCTATCTGGTTGCCAGCCTGCTCTGTATACGCTCTATCTGGTTGCCAGCCTGTTCTGTATACGCTCTATCTGGTTGCCAGCCTGTTCTGTATATGCTCTATCTGGTTGCCAGCCTGTTCTGTATATGCTCTATCTGGTTGCCAGCCTGCTCTGTATACGCTCTATCTGGTTGCCAGCCTGTTCTGTATACGCTCTATCTGGTTGCCAGCCTGCTCTGTATACGCTCTATCTGGTTGCCAGCCTGTTCTGTATACACTCTATCTGGTTGCCAGCCTGCTCTGTATATGCTCTATCTGGTTGCCAGCCTGCTCTGTATATGCTCTATCCGGTTGCCAGCCTGCTCTGTATATGCTCTATCCGGTTGCCAGCCTGCTCTGTATATGCTCTATCCGGTTGCCAGCCTGTTCTGTATACGCTCCATCCGGTTGCCAGCCTGCTCTGTATATGCTCTATCCGGTCGCCAGCCTGCTCTGTATATGCTCTATCCGGTTGCCAGCCTGCTCTGTATATGCTCTATCCGGTCGCCAGCCTGCTCTGTATATGCTCTATCCGGTCGCCAGCCTGCTCTGTATATGCTCTATCCGGTTGCCAGCCTGTTCTGTATATGCTCTATCCGGTCGCCAGCCTGCTCTGTATATGCTCTATCCGGTTGCCAGCCTGTTCTGTATATGCTCTATCCGGTTGCCAGCCTGTTCTGTATATGCACTATCTGGTTGCCAGCCTGTTCTGTATATGCTCTATCCGGTTGCCAGCCTGCTCTGTATATGCTCTATCCGGTTGCCAGCCTGCTCTGTATATGCTCTATCCGGTTGCCAGCTTGTTCTGTATATGCTCTATCCGTTTGCCAGCCTGTTCTGTATATGCTCTATCTGGTCGCCAGCCTGCTCTGTATATGCTCTATCCGGTCGCCAGCCTGCTCTGTATATGCTCTATCCGGTCGCCAGCCTGCTCTGTATATGCTCTATCCGGTTGCCAGCCTGTTCTGTATATGCTCTATCCGGTCGCCAGCCTGCTCTGTATATGCTCTATCCGGTTGCCAGCCTGTTCTGTATATGCTCTATCCGGTTGCCAGCCTGCTCTGTATATGCTCTATCCGGTTGCCAGCCTGCTCTGTATATGCTCTATCCGGTTGCCAGCCTGTTCTGTATACGCTCTATCCGGTTGCCAGCCTGTTCTGTATATGCTCTATCCGGTTGCCAGCCTGCTCTGTATATGCTATATCCGGTTGCCAGCCTGCTCTGTATATGCTCTATCCGGTTGCCAGCCTGTTCTGTATATGCTCTATCCGGTTGCCAGCCTGTTCTGTATATGCTCTATCCGGTTGCCAGCCTGTTCTGTATATGCTCTATCTGGTTGCCAGCCTGCTCTGTATATGCTCTATCTGGTTGCCAGCCTGCTCTGTATACGCTCTATCTGGTTGCCAGCCTGTTCTGTATATGCTCTATCCGGTTGCCAGCCTGCTCTGTATATGCTCTATCTGGTTGCCAGCCTGCTCTGTATATGCTCTATCTGGTTCCAGCCTGCTCTGAATCCTGCTCTATCTGGTTGCCAGCCTGCTCTGTATACGCTCTATCCGGTTGCCAGCCTGCTCTGTATATGCTCTATCTGGTTGCCAGCCTGCTCTGTATACGCTCTATCTGGTTGCCAGCCTGCTCTGTATATGCTCTATCTGGTTGCCAGCCTGTTCTGTATATGCTCTATCTGGTTGCCAGCCTGTTCTGTATATGCTCTATCTGGTTGCCAGCCTGCTCTGTATACGCTCTATCTGGTTGCCAGCCTGTTCTGTATACGCTCTATCTGGTTGCCAGCCTGCTCTGTATATGCTCTATCTGGTTGCCAGCCTGCTCTGTATATGCTCTATCCGGTTGCCAGCCTGCTCTGTATATGCTCTATCCGGTTGCCAGCCTGTTCTGTATATGCTCTATCCGGTTGCCAGCCTGTTCTGTATATGCTCTATCCGGTCGCCAGCCTGCTCTGTATATGCTCTATCCGGTCGCCAGCCTGCTCTGTATATGCTCTATCCGGTTGCCAGCCTGTTCTGTATATGCTCTATCCGGTCGCCAGCCTGCTCTGTATATGCTCTATCCGGTTGCCAGCCTGTTCTGTATATGCTCTATCCGGTTGCCAGCCTGTTCTGTATATGCTCTATCTGGTTGCCAGCCTGTTCTGTATATGCTCTATCCGGTTGCCAGCCTGCTCTGTATATGCTCTATCCGGTTGCCAGCCTGCTCTGTATATGCTCTATCCGGTTGCCAGCTTGTTCTGTATATGCTCTATCCGGTTGCCAGCCTGCTCTGTATATGCTCTATCCGGTCGCCAGCCTGCTCTGTATATGCTCTATCCGGTTGCCTGCCTGTTCTCTATATGCTCTATCCGGTCGCCAGCCTGCTCTGTATATGCTCTATCCGGTTGCCAGCCTGTTCTGTATATGCTCTATCCGGTTGCCAGCCTGCTCTGTATATGCTCTATCCGGTTGCCAGCCTGCTCTGTATACGCTCTATCCGGTTGCCAGCCTATTCTGTATACGCTCTATCCGGTTGCCAGCCTGTTCTGTATATGCTCTATCCGGTTGCCAGCCTGCTCTGTATATGCTATATCCGGTTGCCAGCCTGCTCTGTATATGCTCTATCCGGTTGCCAGCCTGTTCTGTATATGCTCTATCCGGTTGCCAGCCTGTTCTGTATATGCTCTATCTGGTTGCCAGCCTGTTCTGTATATGCTCTATCTGGTTGCCAGCCTGCTCTGTATATGCTCTATCTGGTTGCCAGCCTGCTCTGTATACGCTCTATCTGGTTGCCAGCCTGTTCTGTATATGCTCTATCCGGTTGCCAGCCTGCTCTGTATATGCTCTATCTGGTTGCCAGCCTGCTCTGTATATGCTCTATCTGGTTACCAGCCTGCTCTGAATCCTGCTCTATCTGGTTACCAGCCTGCTCTGTATACGCTCTATCCGGTTGCCAGCCTGCTCTGTATATGCTCTATCTGGTTGCCAGCCTGCTCTGTATATGCTCTATCCGGTCGCCAGCCTGCTCTGTATATGCTCTATCCGGTCGCCAGCCTGCTCTGTATATGCTCTATCCGGTTGCCAGCCTGTTCTGTATATGCTCTATCCTGTCGCCAGCCTGCTCTGTATATGCTCTATCCGGTTGCCAGCCTGTTCTGTATATGCTCTATCCGGTTGCCAGACTGTTCTGTATATGCTCTATCTGGTTGCCAGCCTGTTCTGTATATGCTCTATCCGGTTGCCAGCCTCATCTGTATATGTTCTATCTGGTTGCCAGCCTGCTCTGTATATGCTCTATCTGGTTGCCAGCCTGCTCTGTATATGCTCTATCTGGTTGCCAGCCTGTTCTGTATATGCTCTATCCGGTTGCCAGCCTGTTCTGTATATGCTCTATCTGGTTGCCAGCCTGCTCTGTATATGCTCTATCTGGTTGCCAGCCTGGTCTGTACATGCTCTATCCGGTTGCCAGCCTGTTCTGTATATGCTCTATCTGGTTGCCAGCCTGCTCTGTATACGCTCTATCTGGTTGCCAGCCTGCTCTGTATACGCTCTATCTGGTTGCCAGCCTGTTATGTATACGCTCTATCTGGTTGCCAGCCTGCTCTGTATATGCTCTATCCGGTTGCCAGCCTGCTCTGTATATGCTCTATCCTGTTGCCAGCCTGCTCTGTATACGCTCTATCCGGTTGCCAGCCTGTTCTGTATACGCTCTATCCGGTTGCCAGCCTGTTCTGTATATGCTCTATCCGGTTGACAGCCTGTTCTGTATATGCTCTATCCGGTTGCCAGCCTGCTTTGTATATGCTCTATCCGGTTGCCAGCCTGCTCTGTATATGCTCTATCCGGTTGCCAGCCTGTTCTGTATATGCTCTATCCGGTCGCCAGCCTGTTCTGTATATTCTCTATCCAGTCGCCAGCCTGCTCTGTATATGCTCTATCCGGTCGCCAGCCTGCTCTGTATATGCTCTATCCGGTTGCCAGCCTGCTCTGTATATGCTCTATCCGGTTGCCAGCCTGTTCTGTATATGCTCTATCCGGTTGCCAGCCTGCTCTGTATATGCTCTATCCGGTTGCCAGCCTGTTCTGTATATGCTCTATCGGGTTGCCAGCCTGCTCTGTATATGCTCTATCTGGTTGCCAGCCTGCTCTGTATATGCTCTATCTGGTTGCCAGCCTGTTCTGTATATGCTCTATCCGGTTGCCAGCCTGTTCTGTATATGCTCTATCTGGTTGCCAGCCTGCTCTGTATATGCTCTATCTGGTTGCCAGCCTGCTCTGTATATGCTCTATCTGGTTACCAGCCTGCTCTGAATCCTGCTCTATCTGGTTGCCAGCCTGCTCTGTATACGCTCTATCCGGTTGCCAGCCTGTTCTGTATATGCTCTATCCGGTTGCCAGCCTGTTCTGTATATGCTCTATCTGGTTGCCAGCCTGCTCTGTATACGCTCTATCTGGTTGCCAGCCTGCTCTGTATATGCTCTATCCGGTTGCCAGCCTGCTCTGTATATGCTCTATCTGGTTGCCAGCCTGCTCTGTATATGCTCTATCTGGTTGCCAGCCTGTTCTGTATATGCTCTATCTGGTTGCCAGCCTGTTCTGTATGTGCTCTATCTGGTTGCCAGCCTGCTCTGTATACGCTCTATCTGGTTGCCAGCCTGCTCTGTATACGCTCTATCTGGTTGCCAGCCTGTTCTGTATACGCTCTATCTGGTTGCCAGCCTGCTCTGTATATGCTCTATCTGGTTGCCAGCCTGCTCTGTATATGCTCTATCCGGTTGCCAGCCTGCTCTGTATATGCTCTATCCGGTTGCCAGCCTGCTCTGTATACGCTCTATCCGGTTGCCAGCCTGTTCTGTATACGCTCTATCCGGTTGCCAGCCTGTTCTGTATATGCTCTATCCGGTTGCCAGCCTGTTCTGTATATGCTCTATCCGGTCGCCAGCCTGCTCTGTATATGCTCTATCCGGTCGCCAGCCTGCTCTGTATATGCTCTATCCGGTTGCCAGCCTGTTCTGTATATGCTCTATCCGGTCGCCAGCCTGCTCTGTATATGCTCTATCCGGTTGCCAGCCTGTTCTGTATATGCTCTATCCGGTTGCCAGCCTGTTCTGTATATGCTCTATCCGGTTGCCAGCCTGTTCTGTATATGCTCTATCCGGTCGCCAGCCTACTCTGTATATGCTCTATCCGGTCGCCAGCCTGTTCTGTATATGCTCTATCCGGTCGCCAGCCTGTTCTGTATATGCTCTATCTGGTCGCCAGCCTGCTCTGTATATGCTCTATCCGGTTGCCAGCCTGTTCTGTATATGCTCTATCTGGTTGCCAGCCTGCTCTGTATATGCTCTATCTGGTTGCCAGCCTGCTCTGTATATGCTCTATCTGGTTGCCAGCCTGTTCTGTATACGCTCTATCCGGTTGCCAGCCTGTTCTGTATATGCTCTATCTGGTTGCCAGCCTGCTCTGTATATGCTCTATCTGGTTGCCAGCCTGCTCTGTATATGCTCTATCTGGTTACCAGCCTGCTCTGAATCCTGCTCTATCTGGTTGCCAGCCTGCTCTGTATACGCTCTATCCGGTTGCCAGCCTGCTCTGTATACGCTCTATCTGGTTGCCAGCCTGCTCTGTATACGCTCTATCTGGTTGCCAGCCTGCTCTGTATACGCTCTATCTGGTTGCCAGCCTGCTCTGTATATGCTCTATCCGGTTGGCAGCCTGCTCTGTATATGCTCTATCTGGTTGCCAGCCTGCTCTGTATATGCTCTATCTGGTTGCCAGCCTGTTCTGTATATGCTCTATCTGGTTGCCAGCCTGTTCTGTATATGCTCTATCTGGTTGTCAGCCTGCTCTGTATACGCTCTATCTGGTTGCCAGCCTGTTCTGTATACGCTCTATCTGGTTGCCAGCCTGTTCTGTATATGCTCTATCTGGTTGCCACCCTGTTCTGTATATGCTCTATCTGGTTGCCAGCCTGCTCTGTATACGCTCTATCTGGTTGCCAGCCTGTTCTGTATACGCTCTATCTGGTTGCCAGCCTGCTCTGTATACGCTCTATCTGGTTGCCAGCCTGTTCTGTATACACTCTATCTGGTTGCCAGCCTGCTCTGTATATGCTCTATCTGGTTGCCAGCCTTCTCTGTATATGCTCTATCCGGTTGCCAGCCTGCTCTGTATATGCTCTATCCGGTTGCCAGCCTGCTCTGTATATGCTCTATCCGGTTGCCAGCCTGTTCTGTATACGCTCCATCCGGTTGCCAGCCTGCTCTGTATATGCTCTATCCGGTCGCCAGCCTGCTCTGTATATGCTCTATCCGGTTGCCAGCCTGCTCTGTATATGCTCTATCCGGTCGCCAGCCTGCTCTGTATATGCTCTATCCGGTCGCCAGCCTGCTCTGTATATGCTCTATCCGGTTGCCAGCCTGTTCTGTATATGCTCTATCCGGTCGCCAGCCTGCTCTGTATATGCTCTATCCGGTTGCCAGCCTGTTCTGTATATGCTCTATCCGGTTGCCAGCCTGTTCTGTATATGCTCTATCTGGTTGCCAGCCTGTTCTGTATATGCTCTATCCGGTTGCCAGCCTGCTCTGTATACGCTCTATCCGGTTGCCAGCCTGTTCTGTATACGCTCTATCCGGTTGCCAGCCTGTTCTGTATATGCTCTATCCGGTTGCCAGCCTGCTCTGTATATGCTATATCCGGTTGCCAGCCTGCTCTGTATATGCTCTATCCGGTTGCCAGCCTGTTCTGTATATGCTCTATCCGGTTGCCAGCCTGTTCTGTATATGCTCTATCTGGTTGCCAGCCTGTTCTGTATATGCTCTATCTGGTTGCCAGCCTGCTCTGTATATGCTCTATCTGGTTGCCAGCCTGCTCTGTATACGCTCTATCTGGTTGCCAGCCTGTTCTGTATATGCTCTATCCGGTTGCCAGCCTGCTCTGTATATGCTCTATCTGGTTGCCAGCCTGCTCTGTATATGCTCTATCTGGTTACCAGCCTGCTCTGAATCCTGCTCTATCTGGTTACCAGCCTGCTCTGTATACGCTCTATCCGGTTGCCAGCCTGCTCTGTATATGCTCTATCTGGTTGCCAGCCTGCTCTGTATATGCTCTATCCGGTCGCCAGCCTGCTCTGTATATGCTCTATCCGGTCGCCAGCCTGCTCTGTATATGCTCTATCCGGTTGCCAGCCTGTTCTGTATATGCTCTATCCTGTCGCCAGCCTGCTCTGTATATGCTCTATCCGGTTGCCAGCCTGTTCTGTATATGCTCTATCCGGTTGCCAGACTGTTCTGTATATGCTCTATCTGGTTGCCAGCCTGTTCTGTATATGCTCTATCCGGTTGCCAGCCTCATCTGTATATGTTCTATCTGGTTGCCAGCCTGCTCTGTATATGCTCTATCTGGTTGCCAGCCTGCTCTGTATATGCTCTATCTGGTTGCCAGCCTGTACTGTATATGCTCTATCCGGTTGCCAGCCTGTTCTGTATATGCTCTATCTGGTTGCCAGCCTGCTCTGTATATGCTCTATCTGGTTGCCAGCCTGGTCTGTACATGCTCTATCCGGTTGCCAGCCTGTTCTGTATATGCTCTATCTGGTTACCAGCCTGCTCTGAATCCTGCTCTATCTGGTTGCCAGCCTGCTCTGTATACGCTCTATCTGGTTACCAGCCTGCTCTGTATATGCTCTATCTGGTTGCCAGCCTGTTCTGTATATGCTCTATCTGGTTACCAGCCTGCTCTGTATCCTGCTCTATCTGGTTGCCAGCCTGCTCTGTATATGCTCTATCTGGTTGCCAGCCTGCTCTGTATACGCTCTATCTGGTTGCCAGCCTGTTCTGTATATGCTCTATCTGGTTGCCAGCCTGTTCTGTATATGCTCTATCTGGTTGCCAGCCTGTTCTGTATATGCTCTATCCGGTTGCCAGCCTGCTCTGTATATGCTCTATCTGGTTGCCAGCCTGCTCTGTATATGCTCTATCTGGTTACCAGCCTGCTCTGAATCCTGCTCTATCTGGTTGCCAGCCTGCTCTGTATACGCTCTATCCGGTTGCCAGCCTGCTCTGTATATGCTCTATCTGGTTGCCAGCCTGCTCTGTATATGCTCTATCCGGTCGCCAGCCTGCTCTGTATATGCTCTATCCGGTCGCCAGCCTGCTCTGTATATGCTCTATCCGGTTGCCAGCCTGTTCTGTATATGCTCTATCCTGTCGCCAGCCTGCTCTGTATATGCTCTATCCGGTTGCCAGCCTGTTCTGTATATGCTCTATCCGGTTGCCAGCCTGTTCTGTATATGCTCTATCTGGTTGCCAGCCTGTTCTGTATATGCTCTATCCGGTTGCCAGCCTGCTCTGTATATGCTCTATCTGGTTGCCAGCCTGCTCTGTATATGCTCTATCTGGTTACCAGCCTGCTCTAAATCCTGCTCTATCTGGTTGCCAGCCTGCTCTGTATACGCTCTATCCGGTTGCCAGCCTGCTCTGTATATGCTCTATCTGGTTGCCAGCCTGCTCTGTATATGCTCTATCCGGTCGCCAGCCTGCTCTGTATATGCTCTATCCGGTCGCCAGCCTGCTCTGTATATGCTCTATCCGGTTGCCAGCCTGTTCTGTATATGCTCTATCCTGTCGCCAGCCTGCTCTGTATATGCTCTATCCGGTTGCCAGCCTGTTCTGTATATGCTCTATCCGGTTGCCAGCCTGTTCTGTATATGCTCTATCTGGTTGCCAGCCTGTTCTGTATATGCTCTATCCGGTTGCCAGCCTGTTCTGTATATGCTCTATCTGGTTGCCAGCCTGCTCTGTATATGCTCTATCTGGTTGCCAGCCTGCTCTGTATATGCTCTATCTGGTTGCCAGCCTGTTCTGTATATGCTCTATCCGGTTGCCAGCCTGTTCTGTATATGCTCTATCTGGTTAACAGCCTGCTCTGAATCCTGCTCTATCTGGTTGCCAGCCTGCTCTGTATACGCTCTATCTGGTTACCAGCCTGCTCTGTATATGCTCTATCTGGTTGCCAGCCTGTTCTGTATATGCTCTATCTGGTTACCAGCCTGCTCTGTATCCTGCTCTATCTGGTTGCCAGCCTGCTCTGTATATGCTCTATCTGGTTGCCAGCCTGCTCTGTATACGCTCTATCTGGTTGCCAGCCTGTTCTGTATATGCTCTATCTGGTTGCCAGCCTGTTCTGTATATGCTCTATCTGGTTGCCAGCCTGTTCTGTATATGCTCTATCCGGTTGCCAGCCTGCTCTGTATATGCTCTATCTGGTTGCCAGCCTGCTCTGTATATGCTCTATCTGGTTACCAGCCTGCTCTGAATCCTGCTCTATCTGGTTGCCAGCCTGCTCTGTATACGCTCTATCCGGTTGCCAGCCTGCTCTGTATATGCTCTATCTGGTTGCCAGCCTGCTCTGTATATGCTCTATCCGGTCGCCAGCCTGCTCTGTATATGCTCTATCCGGTCGCCAGCCTGCTCTGTATATGCTCTATCCGGTTGCCAGCCTGTTCTGTATATGCTCTATCCTGTCGCCAGCCTGCTCTGTATATGCTCTATCCGGTTGCCAGCCTGTTCTGTATATGCTCTATCCGGTTGCCAGCCTGTTCTGTATATGCTCTATCTGGTTGCCAGCCTGTTCTGTATATGCTCTATCCGGTTGCCAGCCTGCTCTGTATATGCTCTATATGGTTGCCAGCCTGCTCTGTATATGCTCTATCTGGTTACAAGCCTGCTCTGAATCCTGCTCTATCTGGTTGCCAGCCTGCTCTGTATACGCTCTATCCGGTTGCCAGCCTGCTCTGTATACGCTCTATCTGGTTGCCAGCCTGCTCTGTATATGCTCTATCCGGTCGCCAGCCTGCTCTGTATATGCTCTATCCGGTCGCCAGCCTGCTCTGTATATGCTCTATCCGGTTGCCAGCCTGTTCTGTATATGCTCTATCCTGTCGCCAGCCTGCTCTGTATATGCTCTATCCGGTTGCCAGCCTGTTCTGTATATGCTCTATCCGGTTGCCAGCCTGTTCTGTATATGCTCTATCTGGTTGCCAGCCTGTTCTGTATATGCTCTATCCGGTTGCCAGCCTGTTCTGTATATGCTCTATCTGGTTGCCAGCCTGCTCTGTATATGCTCTATCTGGTTGCCAGCCTGCTCTGTATATGCTCTATCTGGTTGCCAGCCTGTTCTGTATATGCTCTATCCGGTTGCCAGCCTGTTCTGTATATGCTCTATCTGGTTGCCAGCCTGCTCTGTATATGCTCTATCTGGTTGCCAGCCTGGTCTGTATATGCTCTATCTGGTTGCCAGCCTGGTCTGTACATGCTCTATCCGGTTGCCAGCCTGTTCTGTATATGCTCTATCTGGTTACCAGCCTGCTCTGAATCCTGCTCTATCTGGTTGCCAGCCTGCTCTGTATACGCTCTATCTGGTTACCAGCCTGCTCTGTATATGCTCTATCTGGTTGCCAGCCTGTTCTGTATATGCTCTATCTGGTTACCAGCCTGCTCTGTATCCTGCTCTATCTGGTTGCCAGCCTGCTCTGTATATGCTCTATCTGGTTGCCAGCCTGTTCTGTATACGCTCTATCCGGTTGCCAGCCTGTTCTGTATATGCTCTATCCGGTTGCCAGCCTGCTCTGTATATGCTATATCCGGTTGCCAGCCTGCTCTGTATATGCTCTATCCGGTTGCCAGCCTGTTCTGTATATGCTCTATCCGGTTGCCAGCCTGTTCTGTATATGCTCTATCTGGTTGCCAGCCTGTTCTGTATATGCTCTATCTGGTTGCCAGCCTGCTCTGTATATGCTCTATCTGGTTGCCAGCCTGCTCTGTATACGCTCTATCTGGTTGCCAGCCTGTTCTGTATATGCTCTATCCGGTTGCCAGCCTGCTCTGTATATGCTCTATCTGGTTGCCAGCCTGCTCTGTATATGCTCTATCTGGTTACCAGCCTGCTCTGAATCCTGCTCTATCTGGTTGCCAGCCTGCTCTGTATACGCTCTATCCGGTTGCCAGCCTGCTCTGTATATGCTCTATCTGGTTGCCAGCCTGCTCTGTATATGCTCTATCCGGTCGCCAGCCTGCTCTGTATATGCTCTATCCGGTCGCCAGCCTGCTCTGTATATGCTCTATCCGGTTGCCAGCCTGTTCTGTATATGCTCTATCCTGTCGCCAGCCTGCTCTGTATATGCTCTATCCGGTTGCCAGCCTGTTCTGTATATGCTCTATCCGGTTGCCAGCCTGTTCTGTATATGCTCTATCTGGTTGCCAGCCTGTTCTGTATATGCTCTATCCGGTTGCCAGCCTGTTCTGTATATGTTCTATCTGGTTGCCAGCCTGCTCTGTATATGCTCTATCTGGTTGCCAGCCTGCTCTGTATATGCTCTATCTGGTTGCCAGCCTGTTCTGTATATGCTCTATCCGGTTGCCAGCCTGTTCTGTATATGCTCTATCTGGTTGCCAGCCTGCTCTGTATATGCTCTATCTGGTTGCCAGCCTGGTCTGTACATGCTCTATCCGGTTGCCAGCCTGTTCTGTATATGCTCTATCTGGTTACCAGCCTGCTCTGAATCCTGCTCTATCTGGTTGCCAGCCTGCTCTGTATACGCTCTATCTGGTTACCAGCCTGCTCTGTATATGCTCTATCTGGTTGCCAGCCTGTTCTGTATATGCTCTATCTGGTTACCAGCCTGCTCTGTATCCTGCTCTATCTGGTTGCCAGCCTGCTCTGTATATGCTCTATCCGGTTGCCAGCCTGCTCTGTATATGCTCTATCCGGTTGCCAGCTTGTTCTGTATATGCTCTATCCGGTTGCCAGCCTGCTCTGTATATGCTCTATCCGGTCGCCAGCCTGCTCTGTATATGCTCTATCCGGTTGCCTGCCTGTTCTGTATATGCTCTATCCGGTCGCCAGCCTGCTCTGTATATGCTCTATCCGGTTGCCAGCCTGTTCTGTATATGCTCTATCCGGTTGCCAGCCTGCTCTGTATATGCTCTATCCGGTTGCCAGACTGCTCTGTATATGCTCTATCCGGTTGCCAGCCTGTTCTGTATACGCTCTATCCGGTTGCCAGCCTGTTCTGTATATGCTCTATCCGGTTGCCAGCCTGCTCTGTATATGCTATATCCGGTTGCCAGCCTGCTCTGTATATGCTCTATCCGGTTGCCAGCCTGTTCTGTATATGCTCTATCCTGTTGCCAGCCTGTTCTGTATATGCTCTATCTGGTTGCCAGCCTGTTCTGTATATGCTCTATCTGGGTGCCAGCCTGCTCTGTATATGCTCTATCTGGTTGCCAGCCTGCTCTGTATACGCTCTATCTGGTTGCCAGCCTGTTCTGTATATGCTCTATCCGGTTGCCAGCCTGCTCTGTATATGCTCTATCTGGTTGCCAGCCTGCTCTGTATATGCTCTATCTGGTTACCAGCCTGTTCTGTATACGCTCTATCTGGTTGCCAGTCTGCTCTGAATCCTGCTCTATCTGGTTGCCAGCCTGCTCTGTATACGCTCTATCCGGTTGCCAGCCTGCTCTGTATATGCTCTATCTGGTTGCCAGCCTGCTCTGTATATGCTCTATTCTGTCGCCAGCCTGCTCTGTATATGCTCTATCCGGTCGCCAGCCTGCTCTGTATATGCTCTATCCGGTTGCCAGCCTGTTCTGTATATGCTCTATCCTGTCGCCAGCCTGCTCTGTATATGCTCTATCCGGTTGCCAGCCTGTTCTGTATATGCTCTATCCGGTTGCCAGCCTGTTCTGTATATGCTCTATCTGGTTGCCAGCCTGTTCTGTATATGCTCTATCCGGTTGCCAGCCTGTTCTGTATATGTTCTATCTGGTTGCCAGCCTGCTCTGTATATGCTCTATCTGGTTGCCAGCCTGCTCTGTATATGCTCTATCTGGTTGCCAGCCTGTTCTGTATATGCTCTATCCGGTTGCCAGCCTGTTCTGTATATGCTCTATCTGGTTGCCAGCCTGCTCTGTATATGCTCTATCTGGTTGCCAGCCTGGTCTGTACATGCTCTATCCGGTTGCCAGCCTGTTCTGTATATGCTCTATCTGGTTACCAGCCTGCTCTGAATCCTGCTCTATCTGGTTGCCAGCCTGCTCTGTATACGCTCTATCTGGTTACCAGCCTGCTCTGTATATGCTCTAACTGGTTGCCAGCCTGTTCTGTATATGCTCTATCTGGTTACCAGCCTGCTCTGTATCCTGCTCTATCTGGTTGCCAGCCTGCTCTGTATATGCTCTATCTGGTTGCCAGCCTGCTCTGTATACGCTCTATCTGGTTGCCAGCCTGTTCTGTATATGCTCTATCTGGTTGCCAGCCTGTTCTGTATATGCTCTATCTGGTTGCCAGCCTGTTCTGTATATGCTCTATCCGGTTGCCAGCCTGCTCTGTATATGCTCTATCTGGTTGCCAGCCTGCTCTGTATATGCTCTATCTGGTTACCAGCCTGCTCTGAATCCTGCTCTATCTGGTTGCCAGCCCGCTCTGTATACGCTCTATCCGGTTGCCAGCCTGCTCTGTATATGCTCTATCTGGTTGCCAGCCTGCTCTGTATATGCTCTATCCGGTCGCCAGCCTGCTCTGTATATGCTCTATCCGGTCGCCAGCCTGCTCTGTATATGCTCTATCCGGTTGCCAGCCTGTTCTGTATATGCTCTATCCTGTCGCCAGCCTGCTCTGTATATGCTCTATCTGGTTGCCAGCCTGCTCTGTATATGCTCTATCCGGTCGCCAGCCTGCTCTGTATATGCTCTATCCGGTCGCCAGCCTGCTCTGTATATGCTCTATCCGGTTGCCAGCCTGCTCTGTATATGCTCTATCTGGTTGCCAGCCTGCTCTGTATATGCTCTATCTGGTTGCCAGCCTGTTCTGTATATGCTCTATCCGGTTGCCAGCCTGTTCTGTATATGCTCTATCTGGTTGCCAGCCTGCTCTGTATATGCTCTATCTGGTTGCCAGCCTGGTCTGTACATGCTCTATCCGGTTGCCAGCCTGTTCTGTATATGCTCTATCTGGTTACCAGCCTGCTCTGAATCCTGCTCTATCTGGTTGCCAGCCTGCTCTGTATACGCTCTATCTGGTTACCAGCCTGCTCTGTATATGCTCTATCTGGTTCCCAGCCTGTTCTGTATATGCTCTATCTGGTTACCAGCCTGCTCTGTATCCTGCTCTATCTGGTTGCCAGCCTGCTCTGTATATGCTCTATCTGGTTGCCAGCCTGTTCTGTATACGCTCTATCCGGTTGCCAGCCTGTTCTGTATATGCTCTATCCGGTTGCCAGCCTGCTCTGTATATGCTATATCCGGTTGCCAGCCTGCTCTGTATATGCTCTATCCGGTTGCCAGCCTGTTCTGTATATGCTCTATCCGGTTGCCAGCCTGTTCTGTATATGCTCTATCTGGTTGCCAGCCTGTTCTGTATATGCTCTATCTGGTTGCCAGCCTGCTCTGTATATGCTCTATCTGGTTGCCAGCCTGCTCTGTATATGCTCTATCCGGTCGCCAGCCTGCTCTGCATATGCTCTATCCGGTCGCCAGCCTGCTCTGTATATGCTCTATCCGGTCGCCAGCCTGCTCTGTATATGCTCTATCCGGTTGCCAGCCTGTTCTGTATATGCTCTATCCTGTCGCCAGCCTGCTCTGTATATGCTCTATCCGGTTGCCAGCCTGTTCTGTATATGCTCTATCCGGTTGCCAGCCTGTTCTGTATATGCTCTATCTGGTTGCCAGCCTGTTCTGTATATGCTCTATCCGGTTGCCAGCCTGTTCTGTATATGCTCTATCTGGTTGCCAGCCTGCTCTGTATATGCTCTATCTGGTTGCCAGCCTGCTCTGTATATGCTCTATCTGGTTGCCAGCCTGTTCTGTATATGCTCTATCCGGTTGCCAGCCTGTTCTGTATATGCTCTATCTGGTTGCCAGCCTGCTCTGTATATGCTCTATCTGGTTGCCAGCCTGGTCTGTACATGCTCTATCCGGTTGCCAGCCTGTTCTGTATATGCTCTATCTGGTTACCAGCCTGCTCTGAATCCTGCTCTATCTGGTTGCCAGCCTGCTCTGTATACGCTCTATCTGGTTACCAGCCTGCTCTGTATATGCTCTATCTGGTTGCCAGCCTGTTCTGTATATGCTCTATCTGGTTACCAGCCTGCTCTGTATCCTGCTCTATCTGGTTGCCAGCCTGCTCTGTATATGCTCTATCTGGTTGCCAGCCTGTTCTGTATACGCTCTATCCGGTTGCCAGCCTGTTCTGTATATGCTCTATCCGGTTGCCAGCCTGCTCTGTATATGCTATATCCGGTTGCCAGCCTGCTCTGTATATGCTCTATCCGGTTGCCAGCCTGTTCTGTATATGCTCTATCCGGTTGCCAGCCTGTTCTGTATATGCTCTATCTGGTTGCCAGCCTGTTCTGTATATGCTCTATCTGGTTGCCAGCCTGCTCTGTATATGCTCTATCTGGTTGCCAGCCTGCTCTGTATACGCTCTATCTGGTTGCCAGCCTGTTCTGTATATGCTCTATCCAGTTGCCAGCCTGCTCTGTATATGCTCTATCTGGTTGCCAGCCTGCTCTGTATATGCTCTATCTGGTTACCAGCCTGCTCTGAATCCTGCTCTATCTGGTTGCCAGCCTGCTCTGTATACGCTCTATCCGGTTGCCAGCCTGCTCTGTATATGCTCTATCTGGTTGCCAGCCTGCTCTGTATATGCTCTATCCGGTCGCCAGCCTGCTCTGTATATGCTCTATCCGGTCGCCAGCCTGCTCTGTATATGCTCTATCCGGTTGCCAGCCTGTTCTGTATATGCTCTATCCTGTCGCCAGCCTGCTCTGTATATGCTCTATCCGGTTGCCAGCCTGTTCTGTATATGCTCTATCCGGTTGCCAGCCTGTTCTGTATATGCTCTATCTGGTTGCCAGCCTGTTCTGTATATGCTCTATCCGGTTGCCAGCCTGTTCTGTATATGCTCTATCCGGTTGCCAGCCTGCTCTGTATATGCTCTATCCGGTTGCCAGCCTGCTCTGTATATGCTCTATCCGGTTGCCAGCCTGCTCTGTATATGCTCTATCTGGTTGCCAGCCTGTTCTGTATATGCTCTATCCGGTTGCCAGCCTGTTCTGTATATGTTCTATCTGGTTGCCAGCCTGCTCTGTATATGCTCTATCTGGTTGCCAGCCTGCTCTGTATATGCTCTATCTGGTTGCCAGCCTGTTCTGTATATGCTCTATCCGGTTGCCAGCCTGTTCTGTATATGCTCTATCTGGTTGCCAGCCTGCTCTGTATATGCTCTATCTGGTTGCCAGCCTGGTCTGTACATGCTCTATCCGGTTGCCAGCCTGTTCTGTATATGCTCTATCTGGTTACCAGCCTGCTCTGAATCCTGCTCTATCTGGTTGCCAGCCTGCTCTGTATACGCTCTATCTGGTTACCAGCCTGCTCTGTATATGCTCTATCTGGTTGCCAGCCTGTTCTGTATATGCTCTATCTGGTTACCAGCCTGCTCTGTATCCTGCTCTATCTGGTTGCCAGCCTGCTCTGTATATGCTCTATCTGGTTGCCAGCCTGCTCTGTATACGCTCTATCTGGTTGCCAGCCTGTTCTGTATATGCTCTATCTGGTTGCCAGCCTGTTCTGTATATGCTCTATCTGGTTGCCAGCCTGTTCTGTATATGCTCTATCCGGTTGCCAGCCTGCTCTGTATATGCTCTATCTGGTTGCCAGCCTGCTCTGTATATGCTCTATCTGGTTACCAGCCTGCTCTGAATCCTGCTCTATCTGGTTGCCAGCCTGCTCTGTATACGCTCTATCCGGTTGCCAGCCTGCTCTGTATATGCTCTATCTGGTTGCCAGCCTGCTCTGTATATGCTCTATCCGGTCGCCAGCCTGCTCTGTATATGCTCTATCCGGTCGCCAGCCTGCTCTGTATATGCTCTATCCGGTTGCCAGCCTGTTCTGTATATGCTCTATCCTGTCGCCAGCCTGCTCTGTATATGCTCTATCCGGTTGCCAGCCTGTTCTGTATATGCTCTATCCGGTTGCCAGCCTGTTCTGTATATGCTCTATCTGGTTGCCAGCCTGTTCTGTATATGCTCTATCCGGTTGCCAGCCTGCTCTGTATATGCTCTATCTGGTTGCCAGCCTGCTCTGTATATGCTCTATCTGGTTACCAGCCTGCTCTGAATCCTGCTCTATCTGGTTGCCAGCCTGCTCTGTATACGCTCTATCCGGTTGCCAGCCTGCTCTGTATATGCTCTATCTGGTTGCCAGCCTGCTCTGTATATGCTCTATCCGGTCGCCAGCCTGCTCTGTATATGCTCTATCCGGTCGCCAGCCTGCTCTGTATATGCTCTATCCGGTTGCCAGCCTGTTCTGTATATGCTCTATCCTGTCGCCAGCCTGCTCTGTATATGCTCTATCCGGTTGCCAGCCTGTTCTGTATATGCTCTATCCGGTTGCCAGCCTGTTCTGTATATGCTCTATCTGGTTGCCAGCCTGTTCTGTATATGCTCTATCCGGTTGCCAGCCTGTTCTGTATATGCTCTATCTGGTTGCCAGCCTGCTCTGTATATGCTCTATCTGGTTTCCAGCCTGCTCTGTATATGCTCTATCTGGTTGCCAGCCTGTTCTGTATACGCTCTATCCGGTTGCCAGCCTGTTCTGTATATGCTCTATCTGGTTGCCAGCCTGCTCTGTATATGCTCTATCTGGTTGCCAGCCTGTTCTGTATATGCTCTATCTGGTTGCCAGCCTGCTCTGTATATGCTCTATCTGGTTGCCAGCCTGGTCTGTACATGCTCTATCCGGTTGCCAGCCTGTTCTGTATATGCTCTATCTGGTTACCAGCCTGCTCTGAATCCTGCTCTATCTGGTTGCCAGCCTGCTCTGTATACGCTCTATCTGGTTACCAGCCTGCTCTGTATATGCTCTATCTGGTTGCCAGCCTGTTTTGTATATGCTCTATCTGGTTACCAGCCTGCTCTGTATCCTGCTCTATCTGGTTGCCAGCCTGCTCTGTATATGCTCTATCTGGTTGCCAGCCTGCTCTGTATACGCTCTATCTGGTTGCCAGCCTGTTCTGTATATGCTCTATCTGGTTGCCAGCCTGTTCTGTATATGCTCTATCTGGTTGCCAGCCTGTTCTGTATATGCTCTATCCGGTTGCCAGCCTGTTCTGTATATGCTCTATCTGGTTACCAGCCTGTTCTGTATATGCTCTATCTGGTTACCAGCCTGTTCTGTATATGCTCTATCTGGTTACCAGCCTGTTCTGTATATGCTCTATCTGGTTACCAGCCTGCTCTGTATATGCTCTATCTGGTTGCCAGCCTGCTCTGTATACGCTCTATCTGGTTGCCAGCCTGTTCTGTATATGCTCTATCTGGTTGCCAGCCTGCTCTGTATATGCTCTATCTGGTTGCCAGCCTGTTCTGTATATGCTCTATCTGGTTGCCAGCCTGCTCTGTATATGCTCTATCTGGTTGCCAGCCTGTTCTGTATATGCTCTATCCGGTTGCCAGCCTGCTCTGTATATGCTCTATCTGGTTGCCAGCCTGCTCTGTATATGCTCTATTTGGTTACCAGCCTGTTCTGTATATGCTCTATCTGGTTACCAGCCTGTTCTGTATATGCTCTATCTGGTTACCAGCCTGTTCTGTATATGCTCTATCTGGTTACCAGCCTGCTCTGAATCCTGCTCTATCTGGTTGCCAGCCTGCTCTGTATACGCTCTATCTGGTTGCCAGCCTGTTCTGTATATGCTCTATCCGGTTGCCAGCCTGCTCTGTATATGCTCTATCTGGTTGCCAGCCTGCTCTGAATCCTGCTCTGCCCTGGTTGCCAGCCAGCTCTGTATATGCTCTATCTGGTTGCCAGCCTGTTCTGTATATGTTCTATCTGGTTGCCAGCCTGTTCTGTATATGCTCTATCCGGTTGCCAGCCTGCTCTGTATATGCTCTATCTGGTTGCCAGCCTGTTCTGTATATGTTCTATCTGGTTGCCAGCCTGCTCTGTATACGCTCTATCCGGTTGGTCTTGTTCCCTGCTTCTCTCCTGTGCGCTGGTCCTGCTGTTCTGCCTTATTCACCTTGCCCGCGCTGTCGGTTGCCTTTACCAATGTACCTGGGTATCACGGTAGTCCTGTTGCTCACCCTGGACCCAGCTTCCTTCTGATCCCTTGCCTCTGTTGGGCAGCTCCGGCCGGACTGCCGCTGTCCGGCGGGGGTTCTGTCCTTTCCACCCATTGCTCCCTAAGGGTTGTGCCCCGCACCTGCCCAGGTGTTCGCGCCTTGCCCAGGATCCATGCGGCCCGCCCTAAGGACTCCTACCCTTTCCTCCCCTCGTTTCCCATGGGTTGTGCCCCGTACCTGCCCAGGTGTTCGCGCCTTGTCCAGGATCCATGCGGCCCGCCCTAAGGACTCCTACCCTTTCCTCCCCTCGTTTCCCATGGGTTGTGCCCCGTACCTGCCCAGGTGTTCGCGCCTTGTCCAGGCCTCTGTGTTTCTGCCTGGAGGCGGCCCCGCCACGAGCGAACTCTGGGATCCAGCCCCGCCTGCATTACCCCTTGCATGCCATGGAATCCCTATCCTGTCCTACCCCTAGTACTTCAGTGCCCGCGTCCCGCATTTGTGTCCAATCCTGTCCCCGTCCCTGACAAATATATGCCTTGAACACCTCCCATCTCATGCCGGCACTAGTCTGATCTGTATTTATCTCAAAATAACTATCTATCTTAGTTCCCACAGATTTAACAAAGTCTGGGTTTTGTAGCCATCGCAGCTGAAATCGCCAGTTAGGGGGACTGTGAATAAATTTCTCTATATGAATACTTAATGAAATGCCAGTGTGGTCGCTTATTACTATGCTATCATACCAGCAACTTTTAATCTTTGATAAGAGCTCTCTTGAGACAAGAATGTAATCAATACGAGAACGAGATTTACATATACTTGAATGACAAGAGTATTCTGCCAGGATTTTGTTCTCTCCATACTTCAACCAAATTTATATCCACAATGTATTGTTTTAGTAATTTTGTAGTTTGTGCCTTACAGGTATCACAGCCTATAGAGCCATCCATTACTGGGTACAATTAAAGTCTCCTGCAATGATATAAAAGCCTTGTACAGTGGACAAAGTTAGGAAGAAATCTTCATATAATCTAGGACTGTCTTCATTGGGGCCACATATACTGACGAGGTTTAATGTGAAAGAGAGGATATTACCTCGCACAATAACATACCTTCCGGCTGAGGCTTGGATTGTTTTCATAGTTTGAAACGGTATCGTTCTATGGATAAGTACACCTCTAGCATAGTTGTTGTATGTTGCATGTATTACTTGGCCAGGCCACCTATTCCGTTCCAGTTTAATATCTGAAACTGTCAGATGGGTTCCTTGGAAAAAAATTATTTTGGACTGTTTGATCCTATTTATAACTGTATCCCAGTATTGTCCTTAAATCCAATTAGACAGTCAAACAGAACAGAAGCAGGCCCTCCGATCCAATTAGAGAGTGAAACAGAACAGAAACAAGCACTTCGATCCAATTACACAGTCAAACAAAACAGAAACAGGCCCTCCGATCCAATTACACAGTCAAACAGAACAGAAACAGGCCCTCCGATCCAATTACACAGTCAAACAGAACAGAAACAGGCCCTCCGATCCAATTACACAGTCAAACAGAACAGAAACAAGCACTTCGATCCAATTACACAGTCAAACAGAACAGAAACAGGGCCTCCGATCCAATTACACAGTCAAACAGAACAGAAACAGGCCCTCCGATCCAATTACACAGTCAAACAGCGCAGAAACAGGCCCTCCGATTCAATTAGACAGTCAAACAGTGCAGAAACAGGCACTTCAATCCAATTACACAGTCAAACAGAACAGAAACAAGCACTTCGATCCAATTAGACTGTCAAACAGAACAGAAACAAGCACTTCGATCCAATTACACAGTCAAACAGAACAGAAACAAGCACTTCGATGCAATTACACAGTCAAACAGAACAGAAACAAGCACTTCGATCCAATTAGACTGTCAAACAGAACAGAAACAAGCACTTCGATCCAATTACACAGTCAAACAGAACAGAAACAGGCCCTCCGATCCAATTACACAGTCAAACAGCGCAGAAACAGGCCCTCCGATTCAATTAGACAGTCAAACAGTGCAGAAACAGGCACTTCAATCCAATTACACAGTCAAACAGAACAGAAACAAGCACTTCGATCCAATTAGACTGTCAAACAGAACAGAAACAAGCACTTCGATCCAATTACACAGTCAAACAGAACAGAAACAGGCCCTCCGATCCAATTACACAGTCAAACAGAACAGAAACAGGCCCTCCGATCCAATTACACAGTCAAACAGAACAGAAACAAGCACTTCGATCCAATTAGACAGTCAAACAGAACAGAAACAAGCACTTCGATCCAATTAGACTGTCAAACAGAACAGAAACAAGCACTTCGATCCAATTACACAGTCAAACAGAACAGAAGCAGGCCCTTCGATCCAATTACAGTCAAGCAGAACAGAAACAAGCACTTCGATCCAATTACACAGTCAAACAGAACAGAAACAAGCACTTCGATCCAATTACACAGTCAAACAGAACAGAAACAGGCCCTCTGATCCAATTACACAGTCAAACAGAACAGAAGCAAGCACTTCGATCCAATTACACAGTCAAACAGAACAGAAACCGGCCCTCCGATCCAATTACACAGCCAAACAGAACAGAAACAAGCACTTCGATCCAATTGCACAGTCAAACAGAACAGAAACAAGCACCTCGATCCAATTACACAGTCAAACAGAACAGAAACAGGCCCTCCGATCCAATTACACAGTCAAACAGAACAGAAACAAGCTCTACGATCCAATTACACAGTCAAACAGAACAGAAACAGGCCCTCCGATCCAATTACACAGTCAAACAGAACAGAAACAGGCCCTCCGATCCAATTACACAGTCAAACAGAACAGAATCAGGCCCTCCGATCCAATTAGACAGTCAAACAGAACAGAAACAAGCACTTCGATCCAATTACACAGTCAATCAGAACAGAAACAGGCCCTCCGATCCAATTACACAGCCAAACAGCACAGAAACAAGCCCTCAGATCTAATTAGACAGTCAAACAGAAAAGAAACAAGCACTTCGATCCAATTACACAGTCAAACAGAACAGAAACAGGCCCTCCGATCCAATTACACAGTCAAACAGCACAGAAACAAGCCCTCAGATCTAATTAGACAGTCAAACAGAACAGAAACAAGCACTTCGATCCAATTACACAGTCAAACAGAACAGAAACCGGCCCTCAGATCTAATTAGACACTACAACAGCACGGAAACAGGGCCGTCAATCCAATTAGACAATCTAACAGCACAGGAACAGACCTTCTTATCTAATTAAACAGCACTGCAGCACAGAAATAGGCCCCTCAATCCAAATTAGACTGTCAAACAGAACAGAAACAGACCCTCTGATCCAATTAGATATTGAAGCAGCACAGAATCAGGCTCGTTAATCCAATTAGACAGTTAAACAGAACAGAAACAGGCCCTTAGACTGAATCAGACAGTCAAACAACAAAGAAACCAAACTTACGATTTAATTAGACAGTCAAATGACACAGAAACAGACCCATCGATCTCTGTATAACGACTGTAGCAATCCTCTGCAAACTGTGTAACGATTCGATCTGTGCATAATGACAGTATGCAACCTCTGCATAGTGTGTAATGATTCTATCTGTATAACAACAGTATGCAACTTCTGCACACGGTGTAATGATTCGATCTGTATAATGACTGTATTCAAATTCTGCACACTGTGCAATGATTCGATCTCTGTATGACAGTTTTCAACATCTGCACACAGTGTAATGATGCAATCTCTGTATAACAACTGTAGCAAACCTCTGCACATTGTGTAACAAGTCTATCTGTATAACAACAGTATGCAAATTCTGCACACAGTGTAATGATTCGATATGTATGATGACAGTATGCAACCTCTCCATATTGTGTGACAATTCGATCTGTATAACGACAGTATGCAACCTCTGCACACTGTGTAATGATACAATCTCTGTATAACAACAGTAGCAATCGTCTGCAAACAGTGTAACGATTCGATCTATGCAGAATGACAGTATGCAGCCTCTGCACACTGTGTAATGATTTGATCTCTGTATAACAACACTATGCAAACTCTGCACAATGTTTAACAATCAGACCTGTTTAATAACAGTATGCAACCTCTGCTCACTGTGTAATGATTCCATATGTAATCATTAGTTCTGCATAAAGACAGTTTGCACCCTCTGCACACAGTGGACAATTCGATGTGTATAATGACATTACGCAATCTCTGCATACTGTGCGAAAATTCATCTGTATAACGACAGTATGCAACCTTTGCGCACTGTGAACAATTCAATATCTGGGCACGACACTATGCAAACTCTGCACACAGTGTAAATTTTAGATCTATTTGACAAGTGTATGCAACCTCTGCACACTGTATAATAATTCAATATCTGTTTAAAGACAGTATGCACCTCTGCGCACTGTGTAACAGTTTGATCTGTATAACGATGGTATGCAACCTCTGCACACTGTGTAACGATTCGATATGTATAACAACAGTATGCAACCTCTACACACTGTGTAACAATTTGATCACTGTATAACAACACTATGCAAACTCTGCACAATGTTTAACAATCAGACCTGTTTAATAACAGTATGCAATTTCTGCACACTGCATTACAATCCGATCTCTCTTTAAGACAGTATGCAACATCTGTACATTCTGTAATGATTCAATCTCTGTATATCTACAGTATGAAACTACTGGACACTGTGTAACGATTCAGTCTCTGCATAATGACAACATTTCACCACTGCACTCTGTGTGACCACTTGTCCTGTGTAATGCTGGTATTTACCATCTGCACACTGTGCAACCATTTGATCTGTAGAATGACAGTATGCAACCACTGCACAGTGTGTAATGATTAGATCTGTATAACGACAGTATGCAACCACTGCACACTGTGTAATGATTCGATCTGTATAACGACAGTATGGAAACCCTATGCACTGTCTAATAATTCGATATCTGCTAAATGCCAATATGCACCAATGCTCACTCTGTAATCATTCGATCTACATAACGACAGTTTGCAACATCTGCACACAGTGTGATATTTCAATGTGCACGACACTATGCAAACTCTGCACACTGTGTAAAATTTAGATCTGTTTAACAAGTGTATGCAGCCTCTGCAGACAGTGTAATGATTCAATATCTGTTTCCTGACAGTATGCACCTCCTCACTGTATAAGGATTTGATTTCTCTAACAACAGTCTGCAACATCTGCACCCTGTGTAATGATTCAACCTGTATAACAACAGTATGAAAATTCTGCACACTGTGTAATGATTTGATTTGTATAACGAGAGTATGCAACCTCAGAACACTGTGTAACATTTCAATATCTGTGAACTGACAGCATGCAACTCTGTGCACTGTGCAATCATTTAATCTGTGTAACTCAGTCTGCAAACTCTGCACACTGTGTAATGATTTGCTCTGTGTAACTCAGTCTGCAAACTCTGCACACTGTGTAATGATTTGCTCTGTGTAACTCAGTCTGCAAACTCTGCACACTGTGTAACAATTTGCACTGTGTAACTCAGTCTGCAAACTCTGCACACTGTGTAATGATTTGCACTGTGTAACTCAGTCTGCAAACTCTGCACACTGTGTAACGATTTGCACTGTGTAACTCAGTCTGCGAACTCTGCACACTGTGTAATGATTTGCTCTGTACTACGACAATATACAACCTCTGCACACTGTGTAATGATTTGCTCTGTACTACGACAATATACAACCTCTGCACGCTGTGTAACGATTTGCTCTGTACTACGACAATATACAACCTCTGCACGCTGTGTAATGATTTGCTCTGTACTACGACAATATACAACCTCTGCACACTGTGTAATGATTTGCTCTGTACTACGACAATATACAACCTCTGCACACTGTGTAATGATTTGCTCTGTACTATGACACTATGCAACCTCTGCACACTGTGTAATGATTTGTTCTGTACTACGACAATATACAACCTCTGCATGCTGTGTAATGATTTGCTCTGTACTACGACAATATACAACCTCTGCACGCTGTGTAATGATTTGCTCTGTACTACGACAATATACAACCTCTGCACACTGTGTAATGATTTGCTCTGTATGACAATATACAACCTCTGCACGCTGTGTAATGATTTGCTCTGTACTACGACAATATACAACCTCTGCACACTGTGTAATGATTTGCTCTGTATGACAATATACAACCTCTGCACACTGTGTAATGATTTGCTCTGTATGACAATATACAACCTCTGCACGCTGTGTAATGATTTGCTCTGTACTACGACAATATACAACCTCTGCACACTGTGTAATGATTTGCTCTGTATGACAATATACAACCTCTGCACACTGTGTAATGATTTGCTCTGTACTACGACAATATACAACCTCTGCACACTGTGTAATGATTTGCTCTGTATGACAATATACAACCTCTGCACACTGTGTAATGATTTGCTCTGTACTACGACAATATACAACCTCTGCACACTCTGTAACGATTTGCTCTGTACTACGACAATATACAACCTCTGCACACTGTGTAATGATTTGCTCTGTATGACAATATACAACCTCTGCACACTGTGTAATGATTTGCTCTGTACTACGACAATATACAACCTCTGCACACTGTGTAATGATTTGCTCTGTACTACGACAATATACAACCTCTGCACACTCTGTAACGATTTGCTCTGTACTACGACAATATACAACCTCTGCACACTGTGTAATGATTTGCTCTGTATGACAATATACAACCTCTGCACACTGTGTAATGATTTGCTCTGTACTACGACAATATACAACCTCTGCACACTCTGTAACGATTTGCTCTGTACTACGACAATATACAACCTCTGCACACTGTGTAATGATTTGCTCTGTATGACAATATACAACCTCTGCACACTGTGTAATGATTTGCTCTGTACTATGACAATATACAACCTCTGCACACTGTGTAATGATTTGCTCTGTACTACGACAATATACAACCTCTGCACACTGTGTAATGATTTGCTCTGTATGACAATATACAACCTCTGCACACTGTGTAATGATTTGCTCTGTACTACGACAATATACAACCTCTGCACGCTGTGTAATGATTTGCTCTGTACTACGACAATATACAACCTCTGCACACTGTGTAATGATTTGCTCTGTATGACAATATACAACCTCTGCACACTGTGTAATGATTTGCTCTGTACTACGACAATATACAACCTCTGCACGCTGTGTAATGATTTGCTCTGTACTACGACAATATACAACCTCTGCACACTGTGTAACGATTTGCTCTGTACTATGACAATATACAACCTCTGCACACTGTGTAATGATTTGCTCTGTACTACGACAATATAGAACCTCTGCACGCTGTGTAACGATTTGCTCTGTACTACGACAATATACAACCTCTGCACACTGTGTAATGATTTGCTCTGTATGACAATATACAACCTCTGCACACTGTGTAATGATTTGCTCTGTACTACGACAATATACAACCTCTGCACACTGTGTAATGATTTGCTCTGTACTACGACAATATACAACCTCTGCACGCTGTGTAATGATTTGCTCTGTACTACGACAATATACAACCTCTGCACACTGTGTAATGATTTGCTCTGTATGACAATATACAATCTCTGCACACTGTGTAATGATTTGCTCTGTACTACGACAATATACAACCTCTTCACACTGTGTAGTGATTTGCTCTGTACTACGACAATATACAACCTCTGCACACTGTGTAATGATTTGCTCTGTACTACGACAATATACAACCTTTGCACACTGTGTAATGATTTGCTCTGTACTACGACAATATACAACCTCTGCACGCTGTGTAATGATTTGCTCTGTACTACGACACTATGCAACCTCTGCACACTGTGTAATGATTTGCTCTGTACTACGACAATATACAACCTCTGCACACTGTGTAATGATTTGCTCTGTACTACGACAATATACAACTTCTGCACGCTGTGTAATGATTTGCTCTGTACTACGACAATATACAACCTCTGCACACTGTGTAATGATTTGCTCTGTACTATGACACTATGCAACCTCTGCACACTGTGTAATGATTTGTTCTGTACTACGACAATATACAACCTCTGCATGCTGTGTAATGATTTGCTCTGTACTACGACAATATACAACCTCTGCACGCTGTGTAATGATTTGCTCTGTACTACGACAATATACAACCTCTGCACACTGTGTAATGATTTGCTCTATACTACGGCAATGTACAACCTCTGCACACTGTGTAATGATTTGCTCTGTATGACAATATACAACCTCTGCACGCTGTGTAATGATTTGCTCTGTACTACGACAATATACAACCTCTGCACACTGTGTAATGATTTGCTCTGTATGACAATATACAACCTCTGCACGCTGTGTAATGATTTGCTCTGTATGACAATATACAACCTCTGCACACTGTGTAATGATTTGCTCTGTACTACGACAATATACAACCTCTGCACACTGTGTAATGATTTGCTCTGTATGACAATATACAACCTCTGCACACTGTGTAATGATTTGCTCTGTACTACGACAATATACAACCTCTGCACACTCTGTAACGATTTGCTCTGTACTACGACAATATACAACCTCTGCACACTGTGTAATGATTTGCTCTGTATGACAATATACAACCTCTGCACACTGTGTAATGATTTGCTCTGTACTACGACAATATACAACCTCTGCACACTGTGTAATGATTTGCTCTGTACTACGACAATATACAACCTCTGCACACTCTGTAACGATTTGCTCTGTACTACGACAATATACAACCTCTGCACACTGTGTAATGATTTGCTCTGTATGACAATATACAACCTCTGCACACTGTGTAATGATTTGCTCTGTACTACGACAATATACAACCTCTGCACACTCTGTAACGATTTGCTCTGTACTACGACAATATACAACCTCTGCACACTGTGTAATGATTTGCTCTGTATGACAATATACAACCTCTGCACACTGTGTAATGATTTGCTCTGTACTATGACAATATACAACCTCTGCACACTGTGTAATGATTTGCTCTGTACTACGACAATATACAACCTCTGCACACTGTGTAATGATTTGCTCTGTACTACGACAATATACAACCTCTGCACGCTGTGTAATGATTTGCTCTGTACTACGACAATATACAACCTCTGCACACTGTGTAATGATTTGCTCTGTATGACAATATACAACCTCTGCACACTGTGTAATGATTTGCTCTGTACTACGACAATATACAACCTCTGCACGCTGTGTAATGATTTGCTCTGTACTACGACAATATACAACCTCTGCACACTGTGTAACGATTTGCTCTGTACTATGACAATATACAACCTCTGCACACTGTGTAATGATTTGCTCTGTACTACGACAATATAGAACCTCTGCACGCTGTGTAACGATTTGCTCTGTACTACGACAATATACAACCTCTGCACACTGTGTAATGATTTGCTCTGTATGACAATATACAACCTCTGCACACTGTGTAATGATTTGCTCTGTACTACGACAATATACAACCTCTGCACACTGTGTAATGATTTGCTCTGTACTACGACAATATACAACCTCTGCACGCTGTGTAATGATTTGCTCTGTACTACGACAATATACAACCTCTGCACACTGTGTAATGATTTGCTCTGTATGACAATATACAATCTCTGCACACTGTGTAATGATTTGCTCTGTACTACGACAATATACAACCTCTTCACACTGTGTAGTGATTTGCTCTGTACTACGACAATATACAACCTCTGCACACTGTGTAATGATTTGCTCTGTACTACGACAATATACAACCTTTGCACACTGTGTAATGATTTGCTCTGTACTACGACAATATACAACCTCTGCACGCTGTGTAATGATTTGCTCTGTACTACGACACTATGCAACCTCTGCACACTGTGTAATGATTTGCTCTGTACTACGACAATATACAACCTCTGCACACTGTGTAATGATTTGCTCTGTACTACGACAATATACAACTTCTGCACGCTGTGTAACGATTTGCTCTGTACTACGACAATATACAACCTCTGCACGCTGTGTAATGATTTGCTCTGTACTACGACAATATACAACCTCTGCACGCTGTGTAATGATTTGCTCTGTACTACGACAATATACAACCTCTGCACACTGTGTAATGATTTGCTCTGTACTACGACAATATACAACCTCTGCACACTGTGTAACGATTTGCTCTGTACTACGACAATATACAACCTCTGCACGCTGTGTAACGATTTGCTCTGTACTACGACAATATACAACCTCTGCACACTGTGTAACGATTTGCTCTGTACTACGACAATATACAACCTCTGCACACTGTAACGATTTGCTCTGTACTACGACAATATACAACCTCTGCACGCTGTGTAACGATTTGCTCTGTACTACGACAATATACAAACTCTGCACGCTGTGTAATGTTTTGCTCTGTACAATGACAATATACAAACTCTGCACACTGTGTAACGATTTGCTCTGTACTACGACAATATACAAACTCTGCACACTGTGTAACGATTTGCTCTGTACAATGACAATATACAACCTCTGCACGCTGTGTCACAGTTCGATATCTTTCAAGGACAGCATGCAACTTCTTTTTTCTGTAATTTATTTTTTTATTGAAGTTCATCATCAAACATTTCCACAAGATGAATTTCAGACATTGTACATATATATATATATCATATAATCATATATATCCCAAATCTCCACAAAGTATTTATCTGAGGTATACACTTATAGAAAAGAGTGGAAAGAAAAAACAAGCAAAAGCAACTTCTACACACTGTGTAATGATTCGACCTCTGTATAAGAACAAAATGGTAATTCTGCACAATATGTAATGAATTGATCTGTATAATGACAGTATGCATCCTCTGCACACTGTGTAATGAGTCGATCTGCATAACAATAGTAAGCAACCACTGCACACTGTGTAGTGAATCGATATGTATAATGACAGTATTCAACCTCTACACACCGTGTAACAATTCGAGCTCTGTATAATCACGGTATGCAACCTCTGCGCACTGTGTAATGATACGATCTCTGTATAACAACTGTAGCAAACCTTTGCACACCGTGTAACTATTTGATTTCAGCATAATGACAGTATGCAACCTTTGCACACTGTGTAATGATTTGACTCGTACTACGATAGTCTGCAACCTCTGCACACTGTGTAACAGCTCAATATCTTTTAAGGACAGTATGCACCCTCTGCACACCGTGTAATGATTCGATCTCTGCATAACAACAGTATGCAACCACTGCACACTGTGTAACGAATCGAACTGTATAATGACGGCATGCAACCTCTGCACATTGTGAAATGATTAGATCTGTATAACAACAGTATGCAACCTCTACACACAGTGTAGTGATTTGATCTGTATAACAGCAGTATGCAACTTCTGCATGCAGTGTAATGATTTGATATGTTGAAAGACACTATGCAACCTCTCAACACTGTGTGACAATTCAATCTTTATAAGGACAGTATGCAACCTCTGTACACTGTGTAACGATTCAATCTGTATGACAGTATGCAAACTCAGCACACTGTGTAACGATTCAATCTGTATGACAGTATGCAAACTCTGCACATTGTACAATGATTTGATCTCAGCATAATGACAGTATGCAACATCTGCACACTGTAATGATACGATCTCTGTATAATGACTGTAGAAAACCTCTGTACACTGTGTAACGATTCGATCTGTACATAATGACAGTATGCAACATCTGTACACTGTGAAATTATTTGATCTGTATAACGACCGTATGCAACCTCTGTCCACTGTGTAATAATTTGATCTGTATAACGACAGTTTGCAACCTCTGCACACAGTGTAATGATTCAATATCTGTTTCATGACAGTATGCACCTCTGCTCATTGTGTAAGGATTCGATTTGTCTAAAGACAGTCTGCAACCTCTGCACGCTGTGTAATGATCCGACCTGTATAACACCAGTATGATTAATGATTATTAAACGTTAGTAATGATTTGATCTGTGTAATTATGGTATGTAACCTCTGTACACTATGTAACGATGTGATCTCTCTACTGACAATATGCAACCTTTGTACTGACTAATGTTTGAATCTGTATAACGATGGTATGCAACCTCTGCACACTGTGTAATGATTCGATCTCTGTTTAATGACAGTATGCAACCTCTGCACGCTGTGAAATTATTTGATCTGTATAACGACAGTCTGCAACTTCTACGCACTGCATAACAATTTGATCTGTATAATGATGGTATGCAACCTCTGCACATTGTGTAACAATTCTATCTGTATTACAACAGTGTGCAAATTCAGGACACGGTGGAATGTTTTGATCTGTTTAACGACAGAATGCATCCTCTGCACACTGTGTAATGATAAAATCAGTATTATCACCATATGCAACCACTGAACACAGTGTAATGATTCGATCTGTATAACGACAGTATGCAACCACTGCACATTGTGAAATGATTAGATCTGTATGACGACAGTATGCAACCACTGCACACTGTGTAATGATTCGATCTGTATGACGACAGTATGCAACCACTGCACACTGTGTAATGATTCGATCTGTATGACGACAGTATGCAACCACTGCACACTGTGTAATGATTAGATCTGTATGACGACAGTATGCAACCACTGCACACTGTGTAATGATTAGATCTGTATGACGACAGTATGCAACCACTGCACACTGTGTAATGATTCGATCTGTTTGACGACAGTATGCAACCACTGCACACTGTGTAATGTCACGTACCCCATGACGGGTTAAAGAACCAGCAGAAATAGAAAACACCGTGGAGTCTGGTATTGCCATAAACTGATGCTTTTTAGTAGTAACTACACAATACAGTTATATAAATGCAGATATATCAAACAGGTTAGCAATGATTATATAAGTGTGGAATTAGGAAAACCAAGCTTCTTCAAGCCAAGGGGAAAGTGGATTCAGTCTTACGATGATCAGTAAAGTTCAGTTCAGTTCGTGGCATTGAGTCGAGTCGTGATGGAGAGAGAGAGAGGGAGGGTTTTGAGTCTTCAAGTAAGCTGATGCCATCGGTTGTCCCATTGTCCTCCGAAATCCTTTGGAAGTCACCGACTGTGACCACACACAAAGGGGACCGTTCTTCTGTGGTGGGATTATTAACCCTGGCGAGGGTTGGACACACGAATAACACCCCACCGGTCACACCCTTTTCACACTGCGAGAGCCATTGATCGATTCTCCTGATCAATCCTCCAAAAACCCACCCTTCTGTGGGCACAACAAAGCTCATCCAGTGTCCAAAACCATGTGTCAGTAGTCTATCAGTGGACCTTCTATTTATCCCACCGTGCTGAACACCAGCTGTCCATCAAACAGCTCCTCCCTTCTCTGACATCGGTGGTGGGGTAAATGCTAGAATTGGTTATCAAAGATGTGATAACAGCACATTTGGAAAGAGGTGAAATCATCGGACAAAGTCAGTATGGAGTTGTGAAAGGAAAATCATGTCTGACGAATCTTATAGAATTTTTTGAAGATGTAACTAGTAGAGTGGATAGGGGAGAGCCAGTGGATGTGGTATATTTAGATTTTCAAAAGGCTTTTGACAAGGTCCCACACAGGAGATTAGTGTGCAAACTTAAAGCACACGGTATTGGGGGTATGGTATTGATGTGGATAGAGAATTGGTTGGCAGACAGGAAGCAAAGAGTGGGAGTAAACAGGACCTTTTCAGAATGGCAGGCAGTGACTAGTGGGGTACCGCAAGGCTCAGTGCTGGGACCCCAGTTGTTTACAATATATATTAATGATTTAGATGAGGGAATTAAATGCAGCATCTCCAAGTTTGCAGATGACACGAAGCTGGGCGGCGGTGTTAGCTGTGAGGAGGATGCTAAGAGGATGCAGGGTGACTTGGATAGGTTAGGTGAGTGGGCAAATTCATGGCAGATGCAATTTAATGTGGATAAATGTGAGGTTATCCACTTTGGTTGCAAGAACAGGAAAACAGATTATTATCTGAATGGTGGCTGATTAGGAAAAGGGGAGGTGCAACGAGACCTGGGTGTCATTGTACACCAGTCATTGAAGGTGGGCATGTAGGTACAGCAGGCAGTGAAAAAGGCAAATGGTATGTTGGCATTCATAGCAAAAGGGTATAGCAACAGGAGCAGGAGATTCTACTGCAGTTGTACAAGGCCTTGGTGAGACCGCACCTAGAGTATTGTGTGCAGTTTTGGTCCCCTAATCTGAGGAAAGACATTCTTGCCATAGAGGGAGAACAAAGAAGGTTCACCAGATTGATTCCTGGGATGGCAAGACTTTCATATGAAGAAAGACTGGATTAACTAGGCTTATACTCACTGGAATTTAGAAGATTGAGGGGGGATCTTATTGAAACGTATAAAATTCTAAAGGGATTGGACAGGCTAGATGCAGGAAGATTGTTCCCGATGTTGGGGAAGTCCAGAATGAGGGGTCACAGTTTAAGGATAAAGGGGAAGCCTTTTAGGACCGAGATGAGGAAATACTTCTTCACACAGAGAGTGGTGAATCTGTGGAATTCTCTGCCACAGGAAACAGTTGAGGCCAGTTCATTGGCTATATTTAAGAGGGAGTTAGATATGGCTCATGTGGCTAAAGGGATCGGGGGTATGGAGAGAAAGCAGGTACAGGGTTCTGAGTTGGATGATCAGCCATGATCATACTGAATGGCGGTGCAGGCTCGAAGGGCCGAATGGCCTACTCCTGCACCTATTTTGATGTTTCTATGTTTCTCTCTGTAAGAATACAGAAGCTGACAGTGTCCTTGTAAAAGTGTAAACATGCTTGCAGAGAAACCATAACACCATCTCCGAGCAGTCTTCGCCTCTCTCTCTCTCTCTGTCAGAACTCACAAGCAGGCAGTGTCCCTGTACATTCAAAACAAGCTTTAGAGTTCATTTAAACACCATCTCAAGGCAGGTTTCAACCCTCTCTCTGTAGCAGCTCAAACAGTGTCCAAAAGCCAGTTTCATTCTCCCGACATTTTAAATGATAGTGGACAGAAAATAATGGAACCTAGGGGTACATAACTGTAGTACTTTGATCTGTATAATGACTGTATGCAATGTCTGCACATTGTGCAACGATTCTATCTGTGTAACAACAGTATGCAACTTCTGCACACGGTGTAATGATTTGATATGTATAACAACTATATGCAATCTCTGCACACTGTGTAACAATTCGATCTGTATAAGGACAGTATGCAACCTCTGCAAACTGTGTAACAATTCGATCTGTATAAGGACAGTATGCAACCTCTGCACACTGTGTAACAATTCGATCTGTGCATAACGACAGTATGCAACCTCTGCACACTGTGTAACAATTTGATCTGTATAACTATGATATGCAATCTCTGCACACTGTGTAATGATTCGATCTTTATAATGACCGTATGCAACCTCTGTGCACTGTGTAATAATTTGATCTGTATAACAGCAGTATGCAACCTCTGCAGACAGTGTAGTGATTCGATCTGTGTAATGACCATATGCATCCTCTGCACACTCTGTAATGATTCAATCTGAATAACGACAGATTGCAATCTTGGCACACTGTGTAACGAGTAAATGTGTATAATGACAGTATGCAATCTCTATGCACTATCGAATAATTCAATATCTGCTTAATGCCAGTATACAACTATGCTTACTCTGTAATCATTTGATCTGTATAATGACAGTATGCAACCTCTGCACACTGTGTGACAATTCGATCTGTGTGACAATTCATCTGTATAACAACAGTATACAACCACTGTACAATTGTGTGACAATTCATCTGTATAACAACAGTATGGAACCACTGTATATTGTGTGACAATTCATCTGTATAATGACAGTTTGCAACCTCTGCACATTGTGTGACAATTCATCTGTATAACAACAGTATGCAACCTCTGTACATTGTGTGACAATTCATCTGTATAACAACAGTATGCAACCACTGTATATTGTGTGACAATTCATCTGTATAATAACTATGTGCAAACTCGGCACACTGTGACCAATTCAATATCTGTGCACAACACTATGCAACTTCTGCACACTGTGTAAAACTTAGATCTGATTAACAGCTGTATGCAACCTCTGCACAATGTGTAATGATTCAATATCTGTTTAATGACCTATGCAACCTCTGAACACAGTGTAATTATTCGATCTGTATAATGATAGTATGCAACCTCTGAACACAGTGTAATTATTCGATCTGCGTAATGACAGTATGCAACCTCTGAACACAGTGTAATTATTCAATCTGTATAACGATAGTATGCAACCTCTGCACACAGTGTAATGATTTAATCTGTATAACAACAGTACACATCTTCACACTGTGTAATGATTCAAGATCTGTATAATGATGGTATGCAATCTCTGCACTTTGTGTAATGATTTGATCTGTATAACAACAGTATGCAACCTCTGTACATTGTGTGACAATTCATCTGTATAACAACAGTATGCAACCACTGTATATTGTGTGACAATTCATCTGTATAATAACTATGTGCAAACTCGGCACACTGTGACCAATTCAATATCTGTGCACAACACTATGCAACTTCTGCACACTGTGTAAAACTTAGATCTGATTAACAGCTGTATGCAACCTCTGCACAATGTGTAGTGATTCAATATCTGTTTAATGACCTATGCAACCTCTGAACACAGTGTAATTATTCGATCTGTATAATGATAGTATGCAACCTCTGAACACAGTGTAATTATTCGATCTGCGTAATGACAGTATGCAACCTCTGAACACAGTGTAATTATTCAATCTGTATAACGATAGTATGCAACCTCTGCACACAGTGTAATGATTTAATCTGTATAACAACAGTACACATCTTCACACTGTGTAATGATTCAAGATCTGTATAATGATGGTATGCAATCTCTGCACTTTGTGTAATGATTTGATCTGTATAACAACAGTATGCAACCTCTGTACATTGTGTGACAATTCATCTGTATAACAACAGTATGCAACCACTGTATATTGTGTGACAATTCATCTGTATAATAACTATGTGCAAACTCGGCACACTGTGACCAATTCAATATCTGTGCACAACACTATGCAACTTCTGCACACTGTGTAAAACTTAGATCTGATTAACAGCTGTATGCAACCTCTGCACAATGTGTAGTGATTCAATATCTGTTTAATGACCTATGCAACCTCTGAACACAGTGTAATTATTCGATCTGTATAATGATAGTATGCAACCTCTGAACACAGTGTAATTATTCGATCTGCGTAATGACAGTATGCAACCTCTGAACACAGTGTAATTATTTGATCTGTATAATGACAGTATGCAACCTCTGAACACAGTGTAATTATTCGATCTGCGTAATGACAGTATGCAACCTCTGAACACAGTGTAATTATTCAATCTGTATAACGATAGTATGCAACCTCTGCACACAGTGTAATTATTTAATCTGTATAACAACAGTACACATCTTCACACTGTGTAATGATTCAAGATCTGTATAATGATGGTATGCAATCTCTGCACTTTGTGTAATGATTTGATCTGTATAACGGCAGTATGCAACCTCAGCACACTGTGTAATGGTTTGATCTGTAGTATGACAGTATGCAACCTCTGCACACCATGTAACTATTTGATTTCTGCATAATGACAGGATGCACCCTCTGCACACTGTGTAATGATGCGAACTCTGCAAAATGACAGCTTGCAACACTGCAAACTGTGTAACAATTTGTCCTGTATAATGCTGGTATGCAACACCTGCATTCTGTGTAACCATTCAATCTGTGTAATGACCGTATGCATCCTCTGCACACTGTGTAACGAGTCAATCTGTATAACGACAGTATGCAATCTTGGCGCACTGTGTAATAATTCGATATCTGTTTAACGCCAGTATGCACCTATGATCACTCTGTAATCATTCGATCTGTATAATGACGTTATGCAACCTCCACACACTGTGAACAATTCAATATCTGTGTACAACACTATGCAACCTCTGCACACTGTGTAGTGATTCAATATCTGTTTAATGACAGTATGCACCTCTGCACACTGTGTAACGATTTAATCTGTATAATGACAGTACACAACATCTTCCCACTGTGTAATGATTCGATCTCTGTATAACGACATGATGCAACCTCTGCACACTGAAATGATTCGATCTGCATAATAACAGTACGCAACCTCTGTAGACGGTGTAGCAATTTGATCTGCATAACGACAGTACATAACCTCTGTGCACTGCGTAATAATTTGATCTGTATAATGATGGTATGCAACCTCTGCACACTGTATAATGATTCCATCTCCATATAACGACAGGATGCAAACTCTAAACGCTGTGTGACAATTCACCTGTATAATAACAGTATGCAACCTTCGCACACTGTGAACAATTCGAAGTCTGTGCACGACACTATGCAACCTCTGCACACTGTGCAAAATTTTGATCTGTTTTACAAGTGTATGCAACCTCTGCATACTGTGTAATGATTCGATCTGTATAACAACAATATACAACTTTTGCACACTGTTTAATGATTTGATCTGTATAAGGACTGTATGCAACCTCTGTACACTGTGCAATGATTCGACCTCTGTATGACGACAATATGGTAATTCTGCCCAATGTGTAAAGAATCAATCTGTATAACAAAATTATACAACCTCTGCACACTGTGTAATGATTCAATCTGTATAACAACAATATACAACTTCTGCACACTGTTTAATGATTTGATCTGTATAACAACAGTATGCAACCTCTGTACACTGTGTAATGATTCAATATCTGTGTAATGACAGTATGCACCTCTGCACACTGTGTAATGATTTGATCTGTATATCTCAGTCTGCAAACACTGCACACTGTGTAACGATTCGATCTGTAGGACGACAGTATGTGACCTCTGCACACTGTGTAGCGATTTGATCTGTACAATGACAATATGCAACCTCTGCACACTGTGTAACAGTTCAATATCTTTTAAGGACAGTACGCAACCTCCGCACACTGTGAATGATTCGACCTCTGTATGACGACAATATGGTAATTCTGCACAATGTGTAAAGAATCGATCTGTATAACAAAATTATGCAACCACTGCACACTGTGTAATGAGTCGATATGCATACCGACAGTATGCAACCACAGCACACTGTGTAATGATTTGATCTATGTAACAACAGCATGCAACCTCTTCTATCCAAAAGATTTCCAAAAAGATTTTAATGAAGGACATGACCAGAACATATGTCATAAAGTAGCTACTTCAGTTTTACACCTATCGCAGTAATTGTCTATGTTAGGAAATCTTTTGGATAGTCTCTCCTTTGTTAAATAATATCTGTGAACATTTTTAAATTGAATTAAACAGTGATTGGCACATATCGAAGAATTGACCATTTTCAAAACTAACAACCGATCTTCATTAACAAAGGTCATATTAAGTTCTCTCTCCCAATCTTGTTTAATCTTTAGTGAGAGATTATTCTTTTGTAGTAAAAATAATTTATAAATTCTACCAATGGAACCTCTTACTAAAGGATTCATATTCAAAATAGTATCCAACAAATCAGATTCTTGCATATATGGAAACTTAGATAAGTATTTTTGTAAAAAATGTCTAACTTGAAAATATTGCAAAAAGTGTGTATGAGAGAGAGAATATTTGCTAATTAACTCTTCAAAAGTCATCAATCGACCATCACAAAATAAATCTGTGAAAAAACAGATCCCCTTATTTCTCCATAAGAGAAAAATGGGATCAGTTATTGAAGGTTTAAATCAAAAATTTTGATATAAAGAGCTAGACAATCTAATTTGTTTAAATTTTTTAAAAATTTGTGAAACTGAAACTAAATCTGTAAGGACTGTTTAATAACAGGGTAGAGATTTACATTTGGAATTTTAGAGAGTTGAAAAGATAATGCAGCTCCTAATAATAATGTTAAATGAAATTGTTTGATAGCTTTTAATTTCAAATCAATCCAAGCTGATTTTTGGCTTTTGTTGAGCCAATATAGCCAAAAGCATAATTTTTGAATATTAACAGCCCAATAATACAATCTTAAAGTAGGAAGTGCAAGTCCACCATCTTTTTTAGATTTTTGTAAATGATACTTAATAATTCATGGTCTTTTATTGTTCCAAATAAAGGATGAAATAATAGTCAATTTGATCAAAAAAATTTTAGTTAAAAAGATAGGTATATTTTGAAAAATATATAAAAATCTAGATAAAATCATCATTTTCACGGCATGGATACGACCTATTAAAGAAAGTGTAAGTAGGTTCCATCTAGAAAATAATTGTTTCATAAAGTCCAATAAAGGAACTACATTAGCTTTATAGAGATCTTTATATTTTTTAGTAATTATAATACCTAAATATTTAAAAGAATTAACAATTCTAAATGGAATATCATTATATATATAAAACAGGAGCATTTAATGGAAACAATTAACTTTTATTTAAATTAAGTTTATATCCTGAAAATTTTCCAAAATCATTTAGTATTTCCAATAGATTAGGAATAGATTCTTCAGGGTTCGAAATATAAACCAAAGATCATCTGCATAAAGAGAAATCTTATGTATATTCCCAATTATAGAGATACCATAAATATTTTTAGCTGCACAGAGTGTTATGGCCAAAGGCTCCAGTGCAAGATTAAATAATAAAGGATTAATGGACATCCCAGTCTAGTACCTTGTGAAAGTGAAAAAAGAGGACCCAAGATTATTCATAATAACAGTAGCAGTAGGATTCTTATAGATCATTTGAATCCAGCTATTGAAATTATTACCAAAACCAAATTTTTCTAATACGTTAAACAGATATGTCCACTCAAATCTATCAAATGCCTTTTCTGTGTCAAGAGAGATAACACATTGGGGTATCTTAGGTAATGATGAATATATAATGTTCATCAATCTCCAAACATTGGAGAAAGAGTAACTGCCTTTAATAAAACCTGTTTGATCCATCAAAATAATTTTAGTTAAAACATTTTCCAAATGGTTAGCCATTATCTTAGAGAGAATTTTTGCATCCACATTTAATAACAAAATAGGTCTATATGATCAAAATTCAGTAGGATCTTTATCTTTCTTAAGGATTAAGGAAACAGAAGCTTCATAAAAAGGAGGTAAATTACCCTTCTCAAAAGATTCATGAAATATTTCTGAAAGATATGGAGAATGTAATTTTTCAAATTTTTTGTAAAATCCTACCGAATAACTATCAAGTCCAGGAGCTTTACCTGATTGCATTGACAACATAGCTTTCTGAATTTCATGCTCAATAATTGGAGCATCAAGCATCTGTTGATCTTCAACAGTAATTTGAGGAAATTTAATCCTATGTAAAAAAGCATTCATTTTGGAGGAATCTGCAGGAAATTGAGATTTATAAAGATCAGAATAAAAATCCTAGAAAATGTTATTAATGTCTTCATGATTACTTACTACATTTCCATTATCATTATGAATCCTTAAAATTTGTCTTTTAGCTCTAGCTGCCCTTAATCGGGAAGCTAAGAGCTTATTATTTTTATCCCCAAAAATATAAAACTGACTTTTCAATTTAAGCAAATATCCTTCAATAGGATAAGTTAATAATAAATTATATTGTGATTGTAATTCCACTCTTCTGTTAAACAAATCAATATTTGGAGAGGTTGCAATGATGTCTAAATCTTTAATTAGTTTAGAAATTTTATCTAATTCCATTCTTGTCTGTTTCTTCAGCTTATCTATATAGGAAATAATCTGACCACGTAAATAAGCTTTAAATGTATCCCAAATCACTAACTTTGAAACGTTTCCTCTATTATTAAAGAGAAAAAACTCTTTTATCTGAGTTTCAATAAACTCAACAAATTCTAAACTTTGTAACAAATGTTCTGGAAAATGCCAAAGTGGTCTTGTAGAAGCGACATCTTTCAGTTCAAATATTAGGTTTAAAGGAGTGTGATCAGAGATAACAATTGCATCATATTCACATTTCTGAACATTAAACAGGTCGAGAGTCGACGATAAAATAGTCGATCCTCGAACATGTGTAAAGAAGGAATAATCTTTATCACTAGGATGTTTATGTCTCCAAATTTCAATCAAGCCATAATTAATTAAAAAGGGATTAATAAGTGATGCAGAACGATTAGGGAGTTGATGTTTGGGTGATGACTTGTCTATTAAAGGATTTAAACAAATATTAAAATCACCACCCATTAATAACATATATTCATTTAGATCAGGTAATAAAGCAAAAACAGCTTTAAAAAATGAGGAATCATCAACATTTGGTCCATATATATTAACCAAAACCATTTTCCTGTTGTAAATTGTTCCTTTAAGAAACAAAAATCTACCATTAATATCAGCTATAATATCCTCCTGGTTAAAAGGAATATTGGAATCAATAAAAATAGAAACACCTCTAATTTTACTTTGAGAATTTGCATGAAACTGAGGAACCTCCAAAGTTTAAAAAATTTATTTTTATCACATAACCTGATATGCGTCTCTTGTGCAAAGATTACATCAGGTTAGAATTGGTTAATAGCTTTAAATGTTTTCTTATGCTTAATAGGATGATTCTAACCACGGACATTCCAGCTTAAAACATTTAACTGTTTAAACATCATCATGAGACTTTATATCTAAAAATAGTAGTTAGACGCATGTCAGGATAAGTTAGTCGAGAATGGCAGAGATAAACAACAATAATAATAATTTGGGTATGCTCCGGAATTCCATAATGGGGATAAAAAGTAAGAAAAAAGGGAAAAAAAACTCTCCCTAACTACAAAGCCCAGAAATAAGTCGATATCAATCGATGCAAGCCCCAAAGAATGCATAAAAAGCAATTATAAACTCCACCTGCCTGAATAAAAGATAAACATGAAAAAAGTAATCTCTATCTCCCTCTCCTGGATATAGAACTCATTACAGTCGACATACAGTTCATTATAACTGAGCTAAAGAAAACAATTACTAGGCATGACCTTCAGTTTTGAAAACAGACTTCATAATATTAGATAAGGAAAAAAACACATCCAAAAAATTCTTGAAACATTTGCTCAGAAGAAAAAACAATTGCAATCTTTAAAATGTCAAATCTATCTTTAAAGCGTAAAGAAACCCAGATAATTACTTAAAAGTTCTTCACAAAAGCATACAAAGCAAAAAAAAACCAATTAGTTCATTTAAATGCTGCAAACAGAAAAACAATTCTAGATGGTTCAAAGTTATCTACGGTCTTTTGACAGTTCCCTCGCTATGACTTCTGAGGTTAAAACCACCCAAACCAGTCTATTTCAGAGCTAAAAGTACATTTTGAGGTAAAGACTTTCTCTAGCCATTAAATATTCCGATTTCGTCACTCCTTACGTCATGAGACAATCAGACAGTTGTAAATCATTCAAACTTCAGGCTTCAGACTCGTCAGGGAGAGAATTAATAAAACGCAGTGCTTCAGCTGGGTCATCAAAAATACGAACCCCAGAAAACGAAGAAAACACACAACCACATACCGACCGGTCTTTACCTAGACCCGAGGATTTTAAGGAGCCGACTCTATGAGCCATTTCGATCTGCAGCGGTTGTAGGCAGGCCTCTGGAAATAAAGATTGAAACATTTTAGCAAAATAATCCAGTGTGTCGGCGGATTCTGATTTCTCTTTTAATCCAACAATTCGAATATTGTTCGGACGAGAGCGAACCTCCAATCCACAATCCGTTGTTGGGCCTTTTCCAAACGAGAAGAAATATCAGCCGCATTTTGACTAACCTCTTTAAGATCAAGGCTCAGAGTCAATTTTTCTGAGGGAGAAATCTTTCTACTAGTTGAGTTAATTCAGCAACGATATAGCTGATCTGAGACTCCAATCTATTTACCCAGGGTGGCTCCTCTGAAGTCCTGTCAGCTTTCTTAAGCTTACTGTTGCCTGCTTCAGAATTCTTTTTGGAGCTTCTTAGGTTAGACATAATTGTAACTGTCACCGTACAGGATCCGACTGAATAAAGTTGAAATTTCTGAGTTTAAATCGTAAAAGGGAGAGACTAAACATGGCTGACGGCTAACATCCCGGATGTAAATGTAGAATTACCTGGTTTTACTACGGTAAGATTTGACAGAGATGCCAAAAAGTGTGGGAAGAAGAAAGGAGGGGGACTCGCTGTCTACATTAACGTAAGATGGTGTAACCCCGGGCATGTGAGTACAAAGATCTCCGTTTGTGAAAGAGATATTGAGCTGATCGCCGTGAGTATGAGGCCATATTACCTGCCTCGAGAATTCGCAAGCGTCATTGTGGTGAATGTGTATGTCCCGCCGCGTGCCGACGCAACGGTAGCGTGTGACGTCATCAGCTCCGCTGTTGCTAGGCTTCAGACACAGCACCCTGAGGCACTGGTGTTAATTACAGGGGACTTCAACCATGTGACCTTGGACAAGACACTACCTGCTTTCTCCCAGTACGTGGATTGCTACACCAGGGGTAATAGGACTATTGACCTACTGTATGCAAACGTAGAGGAGGCATATAGTGCATCCCCGCTGCCTGCACTGGGGAAAGCTGATCACAACCTGGTTTTGCTACAGCCCAGATATAAATCAATTGTGATGAGGCATCCCACTACCACACGCTCTTTTAGGAAATGGACTCCTGAAGCTGAACAGGCCCTGAGAGACTGCTTCAGTACTACTAACTGGGATGTACTGCAAGGGGGCTCTGTGGGGGCGTTGAGGAGGTCACTGAATGCACAATGGACTATATTAACTTTTGTGTGGATGCAGTTGTCCCTGTTAGAACTGTTCGCTGCTATCCCAATAATAAGCCCTGGATCACTAGTCACATCAAAGGCCTCCTAAACCAGAAGAAGAGGGCCTTTAAAGATGGTGATCGGTTGGAGCTTAAAAGAGTTCAGAAGGAACTCAGAGTACAGATAAGGGGGGCAAAGGAGCAGTACAGGAGGAAGCTAGAACAAAAGCTGCAGAAAAAAAGCATGAAGGAGGTGTGGGATGGGATGAAGATCATCACCGGATGCGGCGCAAAGCGGGGGGCGAACATAAGTGGAGATGTGGAGAAAGCGAACCAGCTGAACAACTTCTTCAACAGGTTCGACAGCACAATCTCATCCTCACCGCAGAAATCCACACCAGGCTTACTTCCCTCACAGGAAGATAGCCACTCACAGGAGACCTTGCCCACGCCCAGGATTACGGCTGCACAGGTGGAAGGTCAACTGAGGAAGATCTGTACCAGCAAGGCGGCTGGACCGGATGGAGTTTCCCCACGATTACTGAGGGCCTGTGCGACTGAGCTGGGAGAACCACTACAGCGCATCTTCAACATGAGCCTAGATCAGAGAAGAGTACCCAGACAGTGGAAAACATCCTGTATTGTCCCGGTACCGAAGAAACCACAACCAAAGGAGTTGAATGACTTCAGACCTGTTGCCTTGACGTCGCACGTGATGAAGACCATGGAGCGGCTGATAATACAGAATCTGAGGCCACAAACCAGGCACGCCCAGGATCCTCTTCAGTTTGCGTATAAGGAGAAGGTGGGAGTGGAGGATGCTATCACGTATTTGCTGCACAAATCACTCTCTCACCTAGATGGGGTCAGTTGTGCTGTGAGGATTACATTCCTTGACATCTCTAGGGCCTTTAACACCATCCAGCCCAAGATCTTAAGGCACAAACTAACGGAGATGGGAGTAGACTCTCACATGGTGGATTGGATAGTGGACTACTTGACAGATAGACCTCAGTATGTGCGGTTGGGAGACTGTAGGTCTGACACGGTGGTCAGCAGCACAGGAGCGCCGCAGGGAACCGTACTCTCTCCGGTCCTGTTCACCCTGTACACATCAGACTTCCAATATAACTCGGAGTCCTGCCATGTGCAGAAGTTCGCTGATGACACGGCCATAGTGGGGTGTGTCAGGAATGGACAGGAGGAGGAGTATAGGAAACTGATACAGGACTTTGTGATATGGTCCAACTCAAACTACCTGCGTCTCAATATCACCAAGACCAAGGAGATGGTGGTGGACTTTAGGAGATCTAGGCCTCATATGGAGCCAGTGATCATTAATGGAGAATGTGTGGAGCAGGTTAAGACCTACAAGTATCTGGGAGTACAGTTAGACGAGAAGCTAGACTGGACTGCCAACACAGATGCCTTGTGCAGGAAGGCACAGAGTCGACTGTACTTCCTTAGAAGGTTGGCGTCATTCAATGTCTGCAGTGAGATGCTGAAGATGTTCTATAGGTCAGTTGTGGAGAGCGCCCTCTTCTTTGTGGTGGCGTGTTGGGGAGGAAGCATTAAGAAGAGGGACGCCTCACGTCTTAATAAGCTGGTAAGGAAGGCGGGCTCTGTCGTGGGCAAAGTACTGGAGAGTTTAACATCGGTAGCTGAGCGAAGGGCGCTGAGTAGGCTACGGTCAATTATGGAAAACCCTGAACATCCTCTACATAGCACCATCCAGAGACAGAGAAGCAGTTTCAGCGACAGGTTACTATCGATGCAATGCTCCTCAGACAGGATGAAGAGGTCAATACTCCCCAATGCCATTAGGCTTTACAATTCAACTGCCAGGACTTAAGAACTTTTTTTTTCCTTAAAGCTATATTAATGCTTTTTGAGTTAGTGATTTAGATGCATACCATATTATTACTGAGTTAAGTATTGTATGTAATTAGTTTTTGCTACAACAAGTGTATGGGACATTGGAAAAAAAGGTTGAATTTCCCCATGGGGATGAATAAAGTATCTATCTATCTATCTATCTATCTAAAGGTGGACAGAAAGAAACTGTGTCTTACAAGTCCACAGGCAGGAGGTGGAGGTTGCATACTGTCATAGTACACATCAAATAAATACACTGTGTGCAGGTGTCGCCTATTGTCGTTATACAGAGATTGAATCATTACACAGAGCACAGAGTTTTCATACTGTCATTATACAGATCGAATCGTTACACGGTGTGCAGAAGTTGCAAACAGTTGTTAAACAGATCTAAATTTTACACAGTGTGCAGAGGTTGCATTGTGTCGTGCACAGACATCGAATTGTTAAACAGTGTGCAGATGCTGCATACTGTCGTTATGCAGATCAAATCAATACACAGTGTGCAGAGGTTTCATACTGTCATTATACAGATCGAATGGTTAGACAGTGTGCAGAGGTTCCATACTAACATCAACCAGAAAACTAAACATGACACAGAGTGTGGAGGCTGCATACTGTCCTTAAAGTGATATCGGATCATTACACAATGTGCAGATGCTGCATACTGTCTTATACAGAGAGTGAATCAAAACACAGTGTGCAGAGGTGGCATACTGTCACAAACTGATCAAATCATTATACTGTGTGCACAGGTTGCATACAGTGGTTATACAGATCGAACTGCTACACACTGTGCAGATATTGCATACTGTCGTTGTACATATCGTCACTTTACACAGTGTGCAGAGGTTGTATACAGTGGTTATACAGATTGAACTGCTACACACTGTGCGGATATTGCACACTGTCGTACATATCGACACTTTACACAGTGTGCAGAGGTTGCATACTGTTGTTATACAGAACAATTCATTACACAGTGTGCAGAGGTTACATAACATCGTTATGCAGATCAAAGCGTTAAACAGTGTGCAGAGGCTGCATCCTGTCGTTATACAGAGATCGAATCATTACACAGTGTGCAGAGGTTGCATACAGTTGTTATACAGAACAATTCATTACAGAGTGTGCAGAGTTTGCACACGGTTGTAAACTGATCAAATCATTGCAGAGTGCACAGAGGTTGTATACTGTCGCTATACAGAACAAATGATTACGCAGTGTGCAGAGGTTCGATATTATCATTGTACAGAGAGTGAAACATGACACAGAGAACAGAGTTTGCATACTATCCTTAAAAATATATGGGATCATTACACAGTGTGCAGATGCTGCATACTGTCATTATGCCGAGATCGTATCATTACCCAATACGCAGATGTTGTGCACTGTCATTACTCACATATTGAATCGTTATACAGTTTGAAGAGGTTGTCTACTGTTGCAAAACCAATCTATTCATTACACAGTGTGCAGAGATTCCACAGTGTCGTTATACAGATTACAAATTGCTACACTGTGTGCAGAGGTAGCATACCATCATTATACATATCGAATCATTACACAGTGTGCAGAGGTTGCATAACATCGCTATACAGATGAAAGCGTTAAACAGTGTGCAGAGGCTGCATACAGTCGTTATACAGAACGGTTCATAACACAGTGTGCAGAGGTTGCATAACATCTTTATACATATCAAAGTGTTAAACAATGAGCGGTGGCTGCATACAGTCATAATACAGAAATCGAACAATTACAGAGTGTGCTGAGGTTGCATATGGTTCCATACTATCATTCTACAGAGATCAAAACATGACACAGTGTGCAGAGATTGCAGACTGTTGTTATACAGAACGATTCATTACAGAGTGTGCAGAGGTGGCATACGGTCGTAAACTGATCAAATCATTGCACAGTTCACAGAGGTTGTATACTGTCATTATACAGAACAAATGGTTACGCAGTGTGCAGAGGTGGCATACGGTCGTAAACTGATCAAATCATTGCACAGTTCACAGAGGTTGCATACTGTCGTTATACAGAACAAATGGTTACGCAGTGTGCAGAGGTTCTACTATCATTGTACAGAGAGTGAAACATGACACAGAGAACAGAGTTTGCATACTATCCTTAAAGATATATGGGATCATTACACAGTGTGCAGATAGTGCATACTGTCATTATGCCGAGATCGAATCATTACACAGTGTGCAGAGGTTGCATAGAGATGTTGCGCAGATCGATTCATTACAAAGTGTGCAGAGTTTGCATACTGTCTTTATACAGCTCAAATCATTACACAATACGCAGATGTTGTGCACTGTCATTACTCACATATTGAATCGTTATACAGTTTGAAGAGGTTGTCTACTGTTGTAAAAGCAATCTAATCATTACACAGTGTGCAGAGATTCCACAGTGTCGTTATACACCTTACAAATTGCTACACTGTGTGCAGAGGTAGCGTACCATCATTATACTGATCGAATCATTACACAGTGTGCAGAGGTTGCATACTGTTGTTATACATATCGAATTGTTACACTGTGTGTAGAGGTTGCATACTGTCGTTATACAGAGATCGAATGATTACACAGTGTGCTGAGTTTGCATACGGTTCCATAGTATCATTATACAGAGATCAAATCATTACACAGTGTGCACATACTGCATACTGTTGTTATACAGTGATCGAATCATTACACTGTGCGCAGCTGTTCCATACCGTCAGTATTCTGATCGAATCATTACACAGTGGGCAGAGGTTGCATACTGTCATTATACATATCAAATCGTTACACATTGTGCAGTGGTTGCATAACAACATTATACAGATCAAAGCATTAAACGGTGTGCAGAGGCTGCATACAGTCGTTATACAGAGATCGAATCAATACACTTTGTGCAGAGGTTGCATACTGTTGTTGCACAGAACGATTCATTACACAGTCTGCAGAGGTTGCATAAAACTGTTATACAGATCAAAGCGCTAAACAGTGTGCAGAGGTTGCATACTGTCGTTATACAGAACGATTCATTACACAGTGTGCAAAGGTTGCATAACATAGTTATACAGATCAAAGCATTAAACAGTGTGCAGAGGCTGCATACTGTCATTATACAGTGATCAAATCATTACACAGTGTGCATAGGTTGCATACTGTTGTTGTACAGAACAATTCATTACACAGTGTGCAGATGATACAAAACATCGTTATACAGATCAAAGCATTAAACAGCGTGCAGAGGCTGCATACAGTGGTTATATAGATTGAACTGCTACACAGTGTGTGGATATTGCATACTGTCGTTGTACATATCGACACTTTACACTGTGTGCAGAGGTTGCATACTGTTGTTATACAGAACGATTCATTACAGAGTGTGCAGAGGTGGCATACGGTCGTAAACTGATCAAATCATTGCACAGTGCACAGAGGTTGTATACTGTCATTATACAGAACAAATGGTTACGCAGTGTGCAGAGGTTGCATACGGTCATAAACAGATCAAATCATTGCACAGTTCACAGAGGTTGTATACTGTCATTATACAGAACAAATGGTTACGCAGTGTGCAGAGGTTCGACACTATCATTGTACACAGAATGAAACATGACACAGAGAACAGAGTTTGCATTCTATCCTTAAAGATATATGGGAACATTACACAGTGTGCAGAGGTTGCATACGGTCATAAACAGATCAAATCATTGCACAGTTCACAGAGGTTGTATACTGTCGTTATACAGAACAAATGGTTACGCAGTGTGCAGAGGTTCGACACTACCATTGTACACAGAATGAAACATGACACAGAGAACAGAGTTTGCATTCTATCCTTAAAGATATATGGGATCATTACACTGTTTGCAGAGGTTGAATACTGTCATTATGCCGAGATTGAATCAGTACGCAGTGTGCAGAGGTTGCATACTGCTGTTATACAGAACGATTCGTTAAACTGATCTAATTGTTACACATTGTGCAGAGGGTGTATAGAATCATTATACAGAGTTCGAATTTATATACAGTGTGCAGAGGTTGCATACAGTCATTATACAGAGATCAGATCAATACACACTGTGCAGAGGTTCCATACCATTGTTATACAGATCAAAATCTTACACAGTTTGCAGAGGTTGAATACTGTTGTTATGCCAAGATTGAATCGTTACACAGTGTGCAGAGGTTGCATGCTGTCATTATACGGATATCAATTCATTACAGAGTGTGTATAGCTTCAATATTGTCATTATTCAGATTGAATTGTTACACGGTGTGCAGAGGCTGCATACCATCGTTATGCAGATCAAATCGGTACACAGTGTGCAGAGGCTGAATAGGTCATTATACAGAGATCGAATCATTACACACTGTGCAGACATTCCATATGGTCGTAAACTGATCAAATCATTACAAAATGTGCAGAGGTTGCATACAGTCATTATGCAGATCGAATGTGTAGACAGTGTGCAGTGGTTCCATACAGGGATTGAAACATGACACAGAGTGTGCAGGTTGCATACTGTCCTTAAAGAGATATTGGATCATTACACAGTGTGCAGATGTTGCATACTGCCATTCCACAGATCGAATTGTTACACAGTGTGCAGAAGTTATATACTGTCATTATACAGATCAAATCCTTACACAGTGTGCAGAGGTAGCATACTCCCGTTATACTGATCAAATCATTACACCGTGTACAGAGGCTGTGTAGTGTCATTATACAGATCAATTTATTACACAGTGTGCAGCGGTTGCAAATTGTCATTATACAGATCGAATTGTTACACAGTGGGCGGAGTTTGCATACTCTCGTTATACAGATTAAATCATTACACAGTGTGCAGAGGTTGCATACGGTCGTAAACTGATCAATTCATTACACAGTGTGGAGAGCTTGCATACTGTCGTTATATAGATAGAATCATTACCCAGTGTGCATACTCTCATTATACTGATCATATCATTACACAATGTGCAGAGGTTGCATACTGTCATTACACAGATCGAATTGTTACCTAGTGTGCAGAGGTTCCATACTCTCAATATACAGAGATCGAAACACGACATAGAGAGCAGAGTTTGCATACTGTCCTTAAGGAGATATCGGATCATTACACAGTGTGCAGATGCTGCATACAGTTGTTATACAAAGATTGAAACAATATACAATGTACAGAGGTTGCAACCTGTTGTTATACAGATCGAATCGTTAAACAGTTCGCAGAAGTAGCATACCCTCATTATACTGATCGAGTCATTACACATTACGGAGAGGTTGCATACTGTCATTACCCAGATCGAATGGTTACGCAGTGTACAGAGATTCCATACTATCATCATTGAAACATGACACAGAGAGCAGAGATTGCATATTGTCCTTAAAGTGATATTGCATCATTACACAGTGTGCAGAGGTTGCATGCTGTCGTTAATCTGATCAAATTGTTACACAGATTCCAGGCATCACATACATCTGTACAGATGGACTCATTACACAGTATGCAGAGGTTGCATACTGTGGTTATACAGAGATCGAAACATTACAGAGTGTGCAGAGGTTGCATTGTGTCCTTAAAGATATAGCGGATCGTTACACCGTGTGTAGAGGTTGCATACTGTCGTTATACAGATGGAATCATTACACATAGTGCAGAGTTTCCATACTGTCATTTTACAATTTAAATTATTACAGAGTGTGCAGATGTTGTATACTGTCATTATACAGAGGGAATCATTACACAATGTGCAGAGGTTGCATACTGTCATTACACAAATTGAATCATTATAGAGTGCACAGAGGTTGCACTCTGTTGTAAAACTGAACAAATCATTACACAGTTTGCAGAGGTCACATACCATCATTAAAAAGATCAAGAGTTTGCTGGGACCTCAGTTGTTTACAATATATATTAATGATTTAGACAAGGGAATTAAATGCAGCATCTCCAAGTTTGCAGACGACACGAAGCTGGGCGGCGGTGTTAGCTGTGAGGAGGATGCTAAGAGGATGCAGGGTGACTTGGATAGGTTAGGTGAGTGGGCAAATTCATGGCAGATGCAATTTAATGTGGATAAATGTGAGGTGGCAAGAACAGGAAAACAGATTATTATCTGAATGGTGGCCGATTAGGAAAAAGGGAGGTGCAATGAGACCTGGGTGTCATTGTACACCAGTCATTGAAGGTGGGCATGCAGGTACAGTAGGTGGTGAAAAAGGTGAATGGTATGTTGGCATTCATAGCAAGAGGATTTGAGTACAGGAGCAGGGAGGTTCTACTGCAGTTGTACAAGGCCTTGGTGAGACCGCACCTAGAGTATTGTGTGCAGTTTTGGTCCCCTAATCTGAGGAAAGACATTCTTGCCATAGAGGGAGTACAGAGAAGGTTCACCAGATTGATTCCTGGGATGGCAGGACTTTCATATGAAGAAAGACTGGATCGGCTAGGCTTATACCCGCTGGAATTTAGAAGATTGAGGGGGGATCTTATTGAAACGTATAAAATTCTAAAGGGATTGGACAGGCTAGATGCAGGAAGATTGTTCCCGATGTTGGGGAAATCCAGAACGAGGGGTCACAGTTTAAGGATAAAGGGGAAGCCTTTTAGGACTGAGATGAGGAAAAACTTCTTCACACAGAGAGTGGTGAATCTGTGGAATTCTCTGCCACAGGAAACAGTTGAGGCAGGTTCATTGGCTATATTTAGGAGGGAGTTAGATATGGCCCTTGTGGTTAAAGGGATCAGGGGGTATGGAGAGAAAGCAGGTACAGGGTTCTGAGTTGGATGCTCAGCCATGATCATACTGAATGGTGGTGCAGGCTCGAAGGGCCAAATGGCCTACTCCTGCACCTATTTTCTATGTTTCTATGTCACTTCACAGTGTGCAGAGGTTGCATACGGTCGTAAACTGATCAAATCATGACAGAGTCTGCAGAGTTTGCATACTGTCATTATACAGATGGAATCATTGCACAGTGTGCTGAGGTTGCTTAGTGACGTCATACAGATCAAATCATTACACAGTATGCAGAGGTTGCACACTGTCGTTAAACTGATCAAATCATTACACAGTATGCAGAGGTTGCACACTGTCGTTAAACTGATCAAATCATTACACAGTGTGCAGAGGTTGCATACTGTCGTTTTCCTGATCAAATTCTTACACAGAGGTTGCATAGGATCATTATACAGATCAAATCATTACACAGTGTGCAGAGGTTGGGTACTCTCATAATACAGATCAAAAATGTTACATAGTGTGCAGAGTTTGCATACTGTCGTTATACAGGTGGAGTCATTACACAGTGTGCAGAGGTTGCATACGGTCGTAGTACAGATCGAATTGTTACACAGTGTGCAGAGGTTGCATAGTGCCATTATACAGATCAAATCATTACACTGTGTGCAGAGGTTGAATAGGATCATTATACACATCAAACATACACACTGTGGGACGAGTCGATCCGTATACCAACAGCATGCAACATCTACACACTGTTCAACGATTTGATCTGTATAACGACAGTATGCAAACTCTGCACTCTGTGTAATGATTCCATCTATATAACGACAGTATTCAAACTCTAAACACTGTGTAATGATTTAATCTGTATTATGAGAGTTTACAACCTCTGCAATCTGTGTAATAATTCCATCTGTATAACGATAGTATGCAATCTCTGCACACAGTGGAACCATCCACTATCTCTATTTTTAAATGCGTCATTAATTTCTAAATGATCCGATGTAAAGTCTCCGTTCTCCTTCCAGATCTTTGTAATATGTTGTTTGGCTTTGGAACGCCTCAGCTGATTGGCTAGGAATTTACCAGACTTATCCCCATGAATGTCGCTATCTCTATAATGACAGTCTGCAATCTCTGCACACACTGGAACCATCCGCTATCTCTATAATGACAGTCTGCAATCTCTGCACACACTGGAACCATCCGCTATCTCTATAATGACACTATGCAACCTCTGCACACTGTGTAACGACTTGATCTGTTCTACGATAGTATGCAGCCTCTGCACACTGTATAATGATTCTGCATAACGACAGTACACAATCACAGCACACTGTGTAACAATTTGATCTGTGTAATGCCAGTATGCAATCTCTGTGCATTGTGTTATGATTTGATTTGTATAACTACAGGTTGCCACCTCTGTACACTGTGTAATGTTTTGATATCTATATAATGATAGTATAAAACCTTTGCACACGGTGTAACAATTCGGTCTGCATAACGACATTATGCAACCTCTGCACACTGTGTAATTATTTGAACTGTATAACGACAGTATGTAAACTCTGCACAGTGTAATGATTTGATCTGTATAATGACAGTATGCAACACCTGCACACTGTGTAACAATTCGATATCTGTGAATGACACTATGCAACTTCCGCACGCTTTGTAAAATTTAGATCTGTTTAACGACTGTATGAAACCTCTGCACACTGTGTAATGATTCGATCTGTAAAACAACATATGCATCTTCTGCACACTGTGAAATGATTTGATGTGTGTAACAACAGTATGCAACCTCTGCACACAGTGTAGCAATTCAATCTGTATAATGACCGTATGCAACCTCTGCGCACTGTGTAATAATTTGATCTGTATAATGACTGCATGCAACCTCTGCACATTTATGTAACGTTTCTATCTGTGTAACAACAGTGTGCAACTTCTGGACATGGTGTAATGTTTCGATCTGTATAACAACAGAATGCAACCTCTGCACACTGTGTGACAATTTGATCTGTATAATGACAGTATGCAGCCTCTGCACACTGTGTAATGATACGATCTCTGTATAAAAACTGTAGCAAACCTCTGCAAACAGTATAACGATTTGATCTGTGCATAACGACAGTATGCAACCTTTGCACAGTGTGTAATGATTTGATCTCTCTAATGGCAGTATGCAACCTCTGCACACGATGTAACAATTCAATCTGTACTATGATAGTATGCAGCCTCGGTACACTGTGTAATGATTCAATCAGTGTAATGACACTATGCTACCTCTGCACACCATGTAACAATTTGATCTGTATAACAACACAATTTAAACTCTGCACAATGTTTCACAACAGTATGCAACGTCTGCACCGTGTTACGATCTGATCTCTCTTTAAGACAGTAAGCACCATCTGCACACTCTATAGTGATTCGATCTCTGTATATGTACAGTGTGAAACCTCAGCACACTGTGTAATGAGTGAAACCACAGCACACTGTGTAATGATTTGTCCTGTATAACTCTGGTATGCAACATTTGCACACTGTGTAACCCCTCGATCTGTGTAATGGTGGTATGCATCCTCTGCACACTGTCTAACGATTCAATCTGTATAACAACAGTCTGCAATTTTGGCACACTGTGTAATGAGCCAATCTATATAACGACAGTATGTAAACTCTATGCACTGTGTAATAATTCGATATTTGCTTAATGCCAGTATGCTCACTCTGTAATCATTCGATCTGTATAACAACAGTTTGCAAACTCCACACACTGTGTAAAATTTAGATCTGTGTAACAGTTGTATGCAACCTTTGCACACTGTGTAATGATTCAATATCTGTCTAATGCCTGTATGCACCTATGCGCCATGTGTAATGATTCGATCTGCATAATGACAGTATGCAACCTCCGTGCACTGTGTAACAATTCGATATTTGTGAATGACATTATGCAATCTCTCTACACTGTGTAAAATTTAGATCTGTTTAACAACTGTGTGCAACCTCTGCACACAGTGCAGCCATACAGTCTGTATAGCGACAGCATGCAACATCTGCAAACTGTGTAACAATTTTATCTGTATAAATATGGCATGTAACCTCTGCCAACTGTGTAACGATTTGATCAGTATAACAATCTGTATAATAACAGTATTTAACTTCTGCAAGCTGTGTAATGATTCGATCTCTATGAGGACAGTATGCAACCTCTGCACACTGTGTAATGACTTGATCAGGATAATGACAGTATACAACCTCTGCACACTGTATAATCATTCTATCTGTATAATGAAACTATGCATCCTCTGCACACTGTGTAATGATTCGATATCTCTTTAACGCCAATATGCAACTATGTGCACTGTGCAATGATTCGATCTGTATAACGACAGTATGTATCCTCTGCACACTGTGTAAAATTTAGATCTGTTTAACAACGGTTTGCAACCTCTGCACACTATGTAAAGATTTGAACTCTGTATAATGACAGTGTGGAAACTCTAGACACTGGGCAACGATTCAATCTTTGCATAACAACAATATGCAACCTCTTCATTGAACCATAGAACATTACAAAACAGAAACTGTCGTGGTCTGGATCAGTTTCTCTTTAAATTTATCTAGGTTGTGTTATGATCTGGACCGTTGACTCCTTGTTCCCCTTTAATTCCCTGTTTCACATGTCCCTCGAGCTTGGTGATTAAGGTAATTTACTCTCGACCAAACCGGCAGTTTATAAGCCCCCGGCTTCAGCCGTTCTGGGCGAGAGAGTTATGAAGCATTAGCGAAGTCACCGAAGCTACCGCGAGCCAAAGTCATCTAGCCGGAGCCAGCTAAGTTTCTTGCCGGAGAGAGCCAAGACTCCTCCCGCAGCAAGTGCCAGCGATTCACCTTCCCTTGTCAGAGCGGGTCCGGGCAAGATTAACCCGCCAGGGGTGAGTTAAGAGCTCCGGCAGCTTGGAACAAACTTGGGTCCAGTGATAGTACCGTCTGTTGTCTTGTCGTCTTGTATCCAGTTCAGTAGGCAGGCCGTTTGCTGCTACTCGAATGGACTGTCGTTGTGTGGTCTCTGTATCCATGTCCTGTCTAAAGAGGGGTCCTGACCCTGTTTTAAAGAGTCCCGGCTCCATGCCTGGTGTCTTAAGGCAGAGCCCTGGCTCAGTGTTTCATGTTCTGTGCTTGAGTCTGTCCCTCGAACAGCAAGAGGCCCGGCTCCATGCCTGGTGTCTTAAGGCAGAGTCCTGGCTCAGTGTTTCATGTTCTGTGCTTGAGTCTGTCCCTCGAACAGCAAGAGGCCCGGCTCCATGCCTGGTGTCTTAAGGCAGAGTCCTGGCTCAGTGTTTCATGTTCTGTGCTTGAGTCTGTCCCTCGAACAGCAAGAGTCCCGGCTCCATGCCTGGTGTCTTAAGGCAGAGTCCTGGCTCAGTGTTTCATGTTCTGTGCTTGAGTCTGTCCCTCGAACAGCAAGAGGCCCGGCTCCATGCCTGGTGTCTTAAGGCGGAGTCCTGCCTCAGTGTTTCATGTCCTGTGTTTGAGTACCAAGTCCAGGCCGTGGTGTTCCAGGTCCAAAGTACCAAGTCCTGGCCCTGGTGTTCCAGGTCCAAAGTACCAAGTCGTGGCCCGGGTGTTCCAGGTCCAAAGTACCAAGTAGTGGCCCTGGTGTTCCACGTCTCCAAGTCGAGGCCCTGGTGTTCCAATTCTCCAAGTCGTGGCCCTGGTGTTCCACGTCTCCAAGTCGTGGCCCTGGTGTTCCACGTCTCCAAGTAGTGGCCGTGGTGTTCCAGGTCCAAAGTACCAAGTCGTGGCCGTGGTGTTCCACGTCTCCAAGTCGTGGCCCTGGTGTTCCACGTCTCCAAGTCGTGGCCCTGGTGTTCCACGTCTCCAAGTCGTGGCCGTGGTGATCCACGTTTCCAAGTCGTGGCCCTGGTGTTCCAGGTCCAAAGTACCAAGTCGTGGCCCTGGTGTTCCACGTCTCGAAGTCGTGGCCCTGGTGTTCCACGTCTCCAAGTAGTGGCCCTGGTGTTCCACGTCTCCAAGTCGTGGCCCTGGTGTTCCACGTCTCCAAGTCGTGGCCGTGGTGTTCCACGTCTCCAAGTCGTGGCCCTGGTGTTCCACGTCTCCAAGTCGTGGCCCTGGTGTTCCACGTCTCCAAGTCGTGGCCGTGGTGTTCCACGTCTCCAAGTCGTGGCCCTGGTGTTCCACGTCTCCAAGTCGTGGCTGTGGTGTTCCACATCTCCAAGTCGTGGCCGTGGTGTTCCAGTTCTCCAAGTCGTGGCCCTGGTGTTCCACGTCTCCAAGTCGTGGCCCTGGTGTTCCACGTCTCCAAGTCTTAATAAGCTGGTAAGGAAGGAGGGCTCTGTCGTGGGCAAAGTACTGGAGAGTTTAACATCGGTAGCTGAGCGAAGGGCGCTGAGTAGGCTACGGTCAATTATGGATAACTCTGAACATCCTCTACATAGCACCATCCAGAGACAGAGAAGCAGTTTCAGCAACAGGTTACTATTGATGCAATGCTCCTCAGACAGGATGAAGAGGTCAATACTCCCCAATGCCATTAGGCTTTACAATTCTACCGCCAGGACTTAAGAACTTTTTAAAAGCTATTATTAATGCTTTGTGAGATGGTGATTTAGATACATATCATATTTTTTTTACTGAGTTAAGTATTGTATGTAATTAGTTTTGCTACAACAAGTGTATGGGACATTGGAAAAAAAGTTGAATTTCCCCATGGGGATGAATAAAGTATCTATCTATCTATCTATCTATCTATCTATCTATCTATCTAAGTCGTGGCCCTGGTGTTCCACGTCTCCAAGTCGTGGCCCTGGTGTTCCATGTCTCCAAGTCGTGGCCCTGGTGTTCCAGGTCCAAAGTACCAAGTCGTGGCCCTGGTGTTCCACGTCTCCAAGTCGTGGCCCTGGTGTTCCACGTCTCCAAGTCGTGGCCCTGGTGTTCCACATCTCCAAGTAGTGGCCCTGGTGTTCCACGTCTCCAAGTAGTGGCCCTGGTGTTCCACGTCTCCAAGTCATGGCCCTGGTGTTCCAGGTCCAAAGTACCAAGTCGTGGCCCTGGTGATCCACGTCTCCAAGTCGTGGCCGTGGTGTTCCACGTCTCCAAGTCGTGGCCCTGGTGTTCCACATCTCCAAGTCGTGGCCCTGGTGTTCCACGTCTCCAAGTCGTGGCCCTGGTGTTCCAGGTCCAAAGTACCAAGTCGTGGCCATGGTGTTCCACGTCTCCAAGTCGTGGCCCTGGTGTTCCACGTCTCCAAGTCATGGCCCTGGTGTTCCAGGTCCAAAGTACCAAGTCATGGCCCTGGTGTTCCACGTCTCCAAGTCGTGGCCGTGGTGTTCCACGTCTCCAAGTCATGGCCGTGGTGTTCCACGTCTCCAAGACGTGGCCCTGGTGTTCCACGTCTCCAAGTCATGGCCCTGGTGTTCCAGGTCCAAAGTACCAAGTCGTGGCCCTGGTGTTCCACGTCTCCAAGTCGTGGCCCTGGTGTTCCACGTCTCCAAGTCGTGGCCGTGGTGTTCCAGGTCGAAAGTACCAATTCGTGTCCCTGGTGTTCCACGTCTCCAAGTCATGGCCCTGGTGTTCCAGGTCCAAAGTACCAAGTCGTGGCCCTGGTGTTCCACGTCTCCAAGTCATGGCCCTGGTGTTCCACGTCTCCAAGTCGTGGCCCTGGTGTTCCACGTCTCCAAGTCGTGGCCCTGGTGTTCCACGTCTCCAAGTCGTGGCCCTGGTGTTCCAGGTCCAAAGTACCAAGTCATGGCCGTGGTGTTCCACGTCTCCAAGTCGTGGCCCTGGTGTTCCAGGTCCAAAGTACCAAGTCGTGGCCGTGGTGTTCCACATCTCCAAGTCATGGCCGTGGTGTTCCACGTCTCCAAGTCGTGGCCGTGGTGTTCCACGTCTCCAAGTCGTGTCCCTGGTGTTCCACGTCTCCAAGTAGTGGCCCTGGTGTTCCACGTCTCCAAGTAGTGGCCGTGGTGTTCCAGGTCCAAAGTACCAAGTCGTGGCCCTGGTGTTCCACGTCTCCAAGTCGTGGCCGTGGTGTTCCACGTCTCCAAGTCGTGGCCGTGGTGTTTCAAGTCTCGAAGTCGTGGCCCTGGTGTTCCACGTCTCCAAGTAGTGGCCGTGGTGTTCCAGGTCCAAAGTACCAAGTCGTGGCCCTGGTGTTCCACGTCTCCAAGTCGTGGCCCTGGTGTTCCACGTCTCCAAGTAGTGGCCGTGGTGTTCCACGTCTCCAAGTAGTGGCCGTGGTGTTCCAGGTCCAAAGTACCAAGTCGTGGCCCTGGTGTTCCACGTCTCCAAGTCGTGGCCGTGGTGTTCCACGTCTCCAAGTAGTGGCCGTGGTGTTCCACGTCTCCAAGTAGTGGCCGTGGTGTTCCAGGTCCAAAGTACCAAGTCGTGGCCCTGGTGTTCCACGTCTCCAAGTCGTGGCCCTGGTGTTCCACGTCTCCAAGTAGTGGCCGTGGTGTTCCAGGTCCAAAGTACCAAGTCGTGGCCCTGGTGTTCCACGTCTCCAAGTCGTGGCCGTGGTGTTCCACGTCTCCAAGTCGTGGCCCTGGTGTTCCACGTCTCCAAGTAGTGGCAGTGGTGTTCCAGGTCCAACGTACCAAGTCGTGGCCGTGGTGTTCCACGTCTCCAAGTCGTGGCCCTGGTGTTCCACGTCTCCAAGTCATGGCCCTGGTGTTCCACGTCTCCAAGTAGTGGCCGTGGTGTTCCAGGTCCAAAGTACCAAGTCGTGGCCCTGGTGTTCCACGTCTCCAAGTCGTGGCCCTGGTGTTCCAAGTCTCCAAGTCGTGGCCGTGGTGTTCCACGTCTCCAAGTCGTGTCCCTGGTGTTCCACGTCTCCAAGTCGTGGCCCTGGTGTTCCACGTCTCCAAGTCGTGGACGTGGTGTTCCACGTCTCCAAGTCATGGCCGTGGTGTTCCACATCTCCAAGTCTTGGCCGTGGTGTTCCACGTCTCCAAGTCATGGCTCTGGTTTTCCACGTCTCCAAGTAGTGGCCGTGGTGTTCCAGGTCCAAAGTACCAAGTCGTGGCCCTGCTGTTCCACGTCTCCAAGTCGTGGCCCTGGTGTTCCACGTCTCCAAGTCGTGGCCGTGGTGTTCCACGTCTCCAAGTCGTGGCCGTGGTGATCCAGGACCAAAGTACCAAGCCGTGGCCCTGGTGTTCCAGGTCCAAAGTACCAAGTCGTGGCCCTGGTGTTCCACGTCTCCAAGTCGTGGCCCTGGTGATCCACGTCTCCAAGTCGTGGCCCTGGTGTTCCACGTCTCCAAGTCGTGGCACTGGTGTTCCACGTCTCCAAGTCGTGGCCGTGGTGTTCCACGTCTCCAAGTCGTGGCCGTGGTGATCCACGTCTCCAAGTCGTGGCACTGGTGTTCCACGTCTCCAAGTCGTGGCCCTGGTGTTCCACGTCTCCAAGTCGTGGCCGTGGTGATCCACGTCTCCAAGTCGTGGCCCTGGTGTTCCACGTCTCCAAGTCGTGGCACTGGTGTTCCACGTCTCCAAGTCGTGGCCGTGGTGTTCCACGTCTCCAAGTCGTGGCCGTGGTGTTCCACATCTCCAAGTCGTGGCCCTGGTGTTCCACGTCTCCAAGTCTTAATATGCTGGTAAGGAAGGCGGGCTCTGTCGTGGGCAAAGTACTGGAGAGTTTAACATCGGTAGCTGAGCGAAGGGCGCTGAGTAGGCTACGGTCAATTATGGATAACTCTGAACATCCTCTACATAGCACCATCCAGAGACAGAGAAGCAGTTTCAGCGACAAGTTACTATCGATGCAATGCTCCTCAGACAGGATGAAGAGGTCAATACTCCCCAATGCCATTAGGCTTTACAATTCTACCGCCAGGACTTAAGAACTTTTTAAAAGCTATTATTAATGCTTTGTGAGATGGTGATTTAGATACATATCATATTTTTTTTACTGAGTTAAGTATTGTATGTAATTAGTTTTGCTACAACAAGTGTATGGGACATTGGAAAAAAAGTTGAATTTCCCCATGGGGATGAATAAAGTATCTATCTATCTATCTATCTATCTATCTATCTATCTATCTATCTATCTAAGTCGTGGCCCTGGTGTTCCACGTCTCCAAGTCGTGGCCCTGGTGTTCCATGTCTCCAAGTCGTGGCCCTGGTGTTCCAGGTCCAAAGTACCAAGTCGTGGCCCTGGTGTTCCATGTCTCCAAGTCGTGGCCCTGGTGTTCCACGTCTCCAAGTCGTGGCCCTGGTGTTCAACATCTCCAAGTAGTGGCCCTGGTGTTCCACGTCTCCAAGTAGTGGCCCTGGTGTTCCACGTCTCCAAGTCATGGCCCTGGTGTTCCAGGTCCAAAGTACCAAGTCGTGGCCCTGGTGATCCACGTCTCCAAGTCGTGGCCGTGGTGTTCCACGTCTCCAAGTCGTGGCCCTGGTGTTCCACATCTCCAAGTCGTGGCCCTGGTGTTCCACGTCTCCAAGTCGTGGCCCTGGTGTTCCAGGTCCAAAGTACCAAGTCGTGGCCCTGGTGTTCCACGTCTCCAAGTCGTGGCCCTGGTGTTCCACGTCTCCAAGTCATGGCCCTGGTGTTCCAGGTCCAAAGTACCAAGTCGTGGCCCTGGTGTTCCACGTCTCCAAGTCGTGGCCGTGGTGTTCCACGTCTCCAAGTCATGGCCGTGGTGTTCCACGTCTCCAAGACGTGTCCCTGGTGTTCCACGTCTCCAAGTCATGGCCCTGGTGTTCCAGGTCCAAAGTACCAAGTCGCGGCCCTGGTGTTCCACGTCTCCAAGTCGTGGCCCTGGTGTTCCACGTCTCCAAGTCGTGGCCGTGGTGTTCCAGGTCGAAAGTACCAAGTCGTGTCCCTGGTGTTCCACGTCTCCAAGTCATGGCCCTGGTGTTCCAGGTCCAAAGTACCAAGTCGTGGCCCTAGTGTTCCACGTCTCCAAGTCATGGCCCTGGTGTTCCACGTCTCCAAGTCTTGGCCCTGGTGTTCCACGTCTCCAAGTCGTGGCCCTGGTGTTCTACGTCTCCAAGTCGTGGCCCTGGTGTTCCACGTCTCCAAGTCGTGGCCCTGGTGTTCCAGGTCCAAAGTACCAAGTCATGGCCGTGGTGTTCCACGTCTCCAAGTCGTGGCCCTGGTGTTCCAGGTCCAAAGTACCAAGTCGTGGCCGTGGTGTTCCACATCTCCAAGTCGTGGCCGTGGTGTTCCACGTCTCCAAGTCGTGTCCCTGGTGTTCCACGTCTCCAAGTAGTGGCCCTGGTGTTCCACGTCTCCAAGTAGTGGCCGTGGTGTTCCAGGTCCAAAGTACCAAGTCGTGGCCCTGGTGTTCCACGTCTCCAAGTCGTGGCACTGGTGTTCCACGTCTCCAAGTCGTGGCCGTGGTGTTCCACGTCTCCAAGTCGTGGCCGTGGTGTTCCACATCTCCAAGTCGTGGCCCTGGTGTTCCACGTCTCCAAGTCTTAATATGCTGGTAAGGAAGGCGGGCTCTGTCGTGGGCAAAGTACTGGAGAGTTTAACATCGGTAGCTGAGCGAAGGGCGCTGAGTAGGCTACGGTCAATTATGGATAACTCTGAACATCCTCTACATAGCACCATCCAGAGACAGAGAAGCAGTTTCAGCGACAAGTTACTATCGATGCAATGCTCCTCAGACAGGATGAAGAGGTCAATACTCCCCAATGCCATTAGGCTTTACAATTCTACCGCCAGGACTTAAGAACTTTTTAAAAGCTATTATTAATGCTTTGTGAGATGGTGATTTAGATACATATCATATTTTTTTTACTGAGTTAAGTATTGTATGTAATTAGTTTTGCTACAACAAGTGTATGGGACATTGGAAAAAAAGTTGAATTTCCCCATGGGGATGAATAAAGTATCTATCTATCTATCTATCTATCTATCTATCTATCTATCTATCTATCTATCTATCTATCTATCTATCTATCTATCTATCTATCTAAGTCGTGGCCCTGGTGTTCCACGTCTCCAAGTCGTGGCCCTGGTGTTCCATGTCTCCAAGTCGTGGCCCTGGTGTTCCAGGTCCAAAGTACCAAGTCGTGGCCCTGGTGTTCCACGTCTCCAAGTCGTGGCCCTGGTGTTCCACGTCTCCAACTCGAGGCCCTGGTGTTCCACATCTCCAAGTAGTGGCCCTGGTGTTCCACGTCTCCAAGTAGTGGCCCTGGTGTTCCACGTCTCCAAGTCATGGCCCTGGTGTTCCAGGTCCAAAGTACCAAGTCGTGGCCCTGGTGATCCACGTCTCCAAGTCGTGGCCGTGGTGTTCCACGTCTCCAAGTCGTGGCCCTGGTGTGCCAAATCTCCAAGTCGTGGCCCTGGTGTTCCACGTCTCCAAGTCGTGGCCCTGGTGTTCCAGGTCCAAAGTACCAAGTCGTGGCCCTGGTGTTCCACGTCTCCAAGTCGTGGCCCTGGTGTTCCACGTCTCCAAGTCATGGCCCTGGTGTTCCAGGTCCAAAGTACCAAGTCGTGGCCCTGGTGTTCCACGTCTCCAAGTCGTGGCCGTGGTGTTCCACGTCTCCAAGTCATGGCCGTGGTGTTCCACGTCTCCAAGACGTGGCCCTGGTGTTCCACGTCTCCAAGTCATGGCCCTGGTGTTCCAGGTCCAAAGTACCAAGTCGCGGCCCTGGTGTTCCACGTCTCCAAGTCGTGGCCCTGGTGTTCCACGTCTCCAAGTCGTGGCCGTGGTGTTCCAGGTCGAAAGTACCAAGTCGTGTCCCTGGTGTTCCACGTCTCCAAGTCATGGCCCTGGTGTTCCAGGTCCAAAGTACCAAGTCGTGGCCCTGGTGTTCCACATCTCCAAGTCATGGCCCTGGTGTTCCACGTCTCCAAGTCGTGGCCCTGGTGTTCCACGTCTCCAAGTCGTGGCCCTGGTGTTCTACGTCTCCAAGTTGTGGCCCTGGTGTTCCACGTCTCCAAGTCGTGGCCCTGGTGTTCCAGGTCCAAAGTACCAAGTCATGGCCGTGGTGTTCCACGTCTCCAAGTCGTGGCCCTGGTGTTCCAGGTCCAAAGTACCAAGTCGTGGCCGTGGTGTTCCACATCTCCAAGTCGTGGCCGTGGTGTTCCACGTCTCCAAGTCGTGGCCGTGGTGTTCCACGTCTCCAAGTCGTGTCCCTGGTGTTCCACGTCTCCAAGTAGTGGCCCTGGTGTTCCACGTCTCCAAGTAGTGGCCGTGGTGTTCCAGGTCCAAAGTACCAAGTCGTGGCCCTGGTGTTCCACGTCTCCAAGTCGTGGCCGTGGTGTTCCACGTCTCCAAGTCGTGGCCGTGGTGTTTCAAGTCTCGAAGTCATGGCCCTGGTGTTCCACGTCTCCAAGTAGTGGCCGTGGTGTTCCAGGTCCAAAGTACCAAGTCGTGGCCCTGGTGTTCCACGTCTCCAAGTCGTGGCCCTGGTGTTCCAAGTCTCCAAGTAGTGGCCGTGGTGTTCCATGTCTCCAAGTAGTGGCCGTGGTGTTCCAGGTCCAAAGTACCAAGTCGTGGCCGTGGTGTTCCACGTCTCCAAGTCGTGGCCGTGGTGTTCCACGTCTCCAAGTAGTGGCCGTGGTGTTCCAGGTCCAAAGTACCAAGTCGTGGCCCTGGTGTTCCACGTCTCCAAGTCGTGGCCCTGGTGTTCCACGTCTCCAAGTAGTGGCCGTGGTGTTCCACGTCTCCAAGTAGTGGCCGTGGTGTTCCAGGTCCAAAGTACCAAGTCGTGGCCCTGGTGTTCCACGTCTCCAAGTCGTGGCCCTGGTGTTCCACGTCTCCAAGTAGTGGCCGTGGTGTTCCAGGTCCAAAGTACCAAGTCGTGGCCCTGGTGTTCCACGTCTCCAAGTCGTGGCCGTGGTGTTCCACGTCTCCAAGTCGTGGCCCTGGTGTTCCACGTCTCCAAGTAGTGGCAGTGGTGTTCCAGGTCCAACGTACCAAGTCGTGGCCGTGGTGTTCCACGTCTCCAAGTCGTGGCCCTGGTGTTCCACATCTCCAAGTCATGGCCCTGGTGTTCCACGTCTCCAAGTAGTGGCCGTGGTGTTCCAGGTCCAAAGTACCAAGTCGTGGCCCTGGTGTTCCACGTCTCCAAGTAGTGGCCCTGGTGTTCCACGTCTCCAAGTAGTGGCCGTGGTGTTCCACGTCTCCAAGTAGTGGCCGTGGTGTTCCAGGTCCAAAGTACCAAGTCGTGGCCCTGGTGTTCCACGTCTCCAAGTCGTGGCCCTGGTGTTCCACGTCTCCAACTGGTGGCCGTGGTGTTCCAGGTCCAAAGTACCAAGTCGTGGCCCTGGTGTTCCACGTCTCCAAGTCGTGGCCGTGGTGTTCCACGTCTCCAAGTCGTGGCCCTGGTGTTCCACGTCTCCAACTGGTGGCCGTGGTGTTCCAGGTCCAAAGTACCAAGTCGTGGCCCTGGTGTTCCACGTCTCCAAGTCGTGGCCGTGGTGTTCCACGTCTCCAAGTCGTGGCCCTGGTGTTCCACGTCTCCAAGTAGTGGCAGTGGTGTTCCAGGTCCAACGTACCAAGTCGTGGCCGTGGTGTTCCACGTCTCCAAGTCGTGGCCCTGGTGTTCCACGTCTCCAAGTCATGGCCCTGGTGTTCCACGTCTCCAAGTAGTGGCCGTGGTGTTCCAGGTCCAAAGTACCAAGTCGTGGCCCTGGTGATCCACGTCTCCAAGTCGTGGCCGTGGTGTTCCACGTCTCCAAGTCGTGGCCCTGGTGTTCCAGGTCCAAAGTACCAAGTCGTGGCCCTGGTGTTCCACGTCTCCAAGTCGTGGCCCTGGTGTTCCACGTCTCCAACTGGTGGCCGTGGTGTTCCAGGTCCAAAGTACCAAGTCGTGGCCCTGGTGTTCCACGTCTCCAAGTCGTGGCCATGGTGTTCCACGTCTCCAAGTCGTGGCCCTGGTGTTCCACGTCTCCAAGTAGTGGCAGTGGTGTTCCAGGTCCAACGTACCAAGTCGTGGCCGTGGTGTTCCACGTCTCCAAGTCGTGGCCCTGGTGTTCCACGTCTCCAAGTCATGGCCCTGGTGTTCCACGTCTCCAAGTAGTGGCCGTGGTGTTCCAGGTCCAAAGTACCAAGTCGTGGCCCTGGTGATCCACGTCTCCAAGTCGTGGCCGTGGTGTTCCACGTCTCCAAGTCGTGGCCCTGGTGTTCCACATCTCCAAGTCGTGGCCCTGGTGTTCCACATCTCCAAGTCGTGGCCCTGGTGTTCCAGGTCCAAAGTACCAAGTCGTGGCCCTGGTGTTCCACGTCTCCAAGTCGTGGCCCTGGTGTTCCACGTCTCCAAGTCATGGCCCTGGTGTTCCAGGTCCAAAGTACCAAGTCGTGGCCCTGGTGTTCCACGTCTCCAAGTCATGGCCCTGGTGTTCCAGGTCCAAAGTACCAAGTCGTGGCCCTGGTGATCCACGTCTCCAAGTCGTGGCCGTGGTGTTCCACGTCTCCAAGTCGTGGCCCTGGTGTGCCAAATCTCCAAGTCGTGGCCCTGGTGTTCCACGTCTCCAAGTCGTGGCCCTGGTGTTCCAGGTCCAAAGTACCAAGTCGTGGCCCTGGTGTTCCACGTCTCCAAGTCGTGGCCCTGGTGTTCCACGTCTCCAAGTCATGGCTCTGGTGTTCCAGGTCCAAAGTACCAAGTCGTGGCCCTGGTGTTCCACGTCTCCAAGTCGTGGCCGTGGTGTTCCACGTCTCCAAGTCATGGCCGTGGTGTTCCACGTCTCCAAGACGTGGCCCTGGTGTTCCACGTCTCCAAGTCATGGCCCTGGTGTTCCAGGTCCAAAGTACCAAGTCGCGGCCCTGGTGTTCCACGTCTCCAAGTCGTGGCCCTGGTGTTCCACGTCTCCAAGTCGTGGCCGTGGTGTTCCAGGTCGAAAGTACCAAGTCGTGTCCCTGGTGTTCCACGTCTCCAAGTCATGGCCCTGGTGTTCCAGGTCCAAAGTACCAAGTCGTGGCCCTGGTGTTCCACATCTCCAAGTCATGGCCCTGGTGTTCCACGTCTCCAAGTCGTGGCCCTGGTGTTCCACGTCTCCAAGTCGTGGCCCTGGTGTTCTACGTCTCCAAGTTGTGGCCCTGGTGTTCCACGTCTCCAAGTCGTGGCCCTGGTGTTCCAGGTCCAAAGTACCAAGTCATGGCCGTGGTGTTCCACGTCTCCAAGTCGTGGCCCTGGTGTTCCAGGTCCAAAGTACCAAGTCGTGGCCGTGGTGTTCCACATCTCCAAGTCGTGGCCGTGGTGTTCCACGTCTCCAAGTCGTGGCCGTGGTGTTCCACGTCTCCAAGTCGTGTCCCTGGTGTTCCACGTCTCCAAGTAGTGGCCCTGGTGTTCCACGTCTCCAAGTAGTGGCCGTGGTGTTCCAGGTCCAAAGTACCAAGTCGTGGCCCTGGTGTTCCACGTCTCCAAGTCGTGGCCGTGGTGTTCCACGTCTCCAAGTCGTGGCCGTGGTGTTTCAAGTCTCGAAGTCATGGCCCTGGTGTTCCACGTCTCCAAGTAGTGGCCGTGGTGTTCCAGGTCCAAAGTACCAAGTCGTGGCCCTGGTGTTCCACGTCTCCAAGTCGTGGCCCTGGTGTTCCAAGTCTCCAAGTAGTGGCCGTGGTGTTCCATGTCTCCAAGTAGTGGCCGTGGTGTTCCAGGTCCAAAGTACCAAGTCGTGGCCGTGGTGTTCCACGTCTCCAAGTCGTGGCCGTGGTGTTCCACGTCTCCAAGTAGTGGCCGTGGTGTTCCAGGTCCAAAGTACCAAGTCCTGGCCCTGGTGTTCCACGTCTCCAAGTCGTGGCCCTGGTGTTCCACGTCTCCAAGTAGTGGCCGTGGTGTTCCACGTCTCCAAGTAGTGGCCGTGGTGTTCCAGGTCCAAAGTACCAAGTCGTGGCCCTGGTGTTCCACGTCTCCAAGTCGTGGCCCTGGTGTTCCACGTCTCCAAGTAGTGGCCGTGGTGTTCCAGGTCCAAAGTACCAAGTCGTGGCCCTGGTGTTCCACGTCTCCAAGTCGTGGCCGTGGTGTTCCACGTCTCCAAGTCGTGGCCCTGGTGTTCCACGTCTCCAAGTAGTGGCAGTGGTGTTCCAGGTCCAACGTACCAAGTCGTGGCCGTGGTGTTCCACGTCTCCAAGTCGTGGCCCTGGTGTTCCACATCTCCAAGTCATGGCCCTGGTGTTCCACGTCTCCAAGTAGTGGCCGTGGTGTTCCAGGTCCAAAGTACCAAGTCGTGGCCCTGGTGTTCCACGTCTCCAAGTAGTGGCCCTGGTGTTCCACGTCTCCAAGTAGTGGCCGTGGTGTTCCACGTCTCCAAGTAGTGGCCGTGGTGTTCCAGGTCCAAAGTACCAAGTCGTGGCCCTGGTGTTCCACGTCTCCAAGTCGTGGCCCTGGTGTTCCACGTCTCCAACTGGTGGCCGTGGTGTTCCAGGTCCAAAGTACCAAGTCGTGGCCCTGGTGTTCCACGTCTCCAAGTCGTGGCCGTGGTGTTCCACGTCTCCAAGTCGTGGCCCTGGTGTTCCACGTCTCCAACTGGTGGCCGTGGTGTTCCAGGTCCAAAGTACCAAGTCGTGGCCCTGGTGTTCCACGTCTCCAAGTCGTGGCCGTGGTGTTCCACGTCTCCAAGTCGTGGCCCTGGTGTTCCACGTCTCCAAGTAGTGGCAGTGGTGTTCCAGGTCCAACGTACCAAGTCGTGGCCGTGGTGTTCCACGTCTCCAAGTCGTGGCCCTGGTGTTCCACGTCTCCAAGTCATGGCCCTGGTGTTCCACGTCTCCAAGTAGTGGCCGTGGTGTTCCAGGTCCAAAGTACCAAGTCGTGGCCCTGGTGATCCACGTCTCCAAGTCGTGGCCGTGGTGTTCCACGTCTCCAAGTCGTGGCCCTGGTGTTCCAGGTCCAAAGTACCAAGTCGTGGCCCTGGTGTTCCACGTCTCCAAGTCGTGGCCCTGGTGTTCCACGTCTCCAACTGGTGGCCGTGGTGTTCCAGGTCCAAAGTACCAAGTCGTGGCCCTGGTGTTCCACGTCTCCAAGTCGTGGCCATGGTGTTCCACGTCTCCAAGTCGTGGCCCTGGTGTTCCACGTCTCCAAGTAGTGGCAGTGGTGTTCCAGGTCCAACGTACCAAGTCGTGGCCGTGGTGTTCCACGTCTCCAAGTCGTGGCCCTGGTGTTCCACGTCTCCAAGTCATGGCCCTGGTGTTCCACGTCTCCAAGTAGTGGCCGTGGTGTTCCAGGTCCAAAGTACCAAGTCGTGGCCCTGGTGATCCACGTCTCCAAGTCGTGGCCGTGGTGTTCCACGTCTCCAAGTCGTGGCCCTGGTGTTCCACATCTCCAAGTCGTGGCCCTGGTGTTCCACATCTCCAAGTCGTGGCCCTGGTGTTCCAGGTCCAAAGTACCAAGTCGTGGCCCTGGTGTTCCACGTCTCCAAGTCGTGGCCCTGGTGTTCCACGTCTCCAAGTCATGGCCCTGGTGTTCCAGGTCCAAAGTACCAAGTCGTGGCCCTGGTGTTCCACGTCTCCAAGTCGTGGCCGTGGTGTTCCACGTCTCCAAGTCATGGCCGTGGTGTTCCACGTCTCCAAGACGTGGCCCTGGTGTTCCACGTCTCCAAGTCATGGCCCTGGTGTTCCAGGTCCAAAGTAGCAAATCGTGGCCCTGGTGTTCCACGTCTCCAAGTCGTGGCCCTGGTGTTCCACGTCTCCAAGTCGTGGCCGTGGTGTTCCAGGTCGAAAGTACCAAGTCGTGTCCCTGGTGTTCCACGTCTCCAAGTCATGGCCCTGGTGTTCCAGGTCCAAAGTACCAAGTCGTGGCCCTGGTGTTCCACGTCTCCAAGTCATGGCCCTGGTGTTCCACGTCTCCAAGTCGTGGCCCTGGTGTTCCACGTCTCCAAGTCGTGGCCCTGGTGTTCTACGTCTCCAAGTCGTGGCCCTGGTGTTCCACGTCTCCAAGTCGTGGCCCTGGTGTTCCAGGTCCAAAGTACCAAGTCATGGCCGTGGTGTTCCACGTCTCCAAGTCGTGGCCCTGGTGTTCCAGGTCCAAAGTACCAAGTCGTGGCCGTGGTGTTCCACATCTCCAAGTCGTGGCCGTGGTGTTCCACGTCTCCAAGTCGTGTCCCTGGTGTTCCACGTCTCCAAGTAGTGGCCCTGGTGTTCCACGTCTCCAAGTAGTGGCCGTGGTGTTCCAGGTCCAAAGTACCAAGTCGTGGCCCTGGTGTTCCACGTCTCCAAGTCGTGGCCGTGGTGTTCCACGTCTCCAAGTCGTGGCCGTGGTGTTTCAAGTCTCGAAGTCGTGGCCCTGGTGTTCCACGTCTCCAAGTAGTGGCCGTGGTGTTCCAGGTCCAAAGTACCAAGTCGTGGCCCTGGTGTTCCACGTCTCCAAGTCGTGGCCCTGGTGTTCCAAGTCTCCAAGTAGTGGCCGTGGTGTTCCATGTCTCCAAGTAGTGGCCGTGGTGTTCCAGGTCCAAAGTACCAAGTCGTGGCCGTGGTGTTCCACGTCTCCAAGTAGTGGCCGTGGTGTTCCACGTCTCCAAGTAGTGGCCGTGGTGTTCCAGGTCCAAAGTACCAAGTCGTGGCCCTGGTGTTCCACGTCTCCAAGTCGTGGCCCTGGTGTTCCACGTCTCCAAGTAGTGGCCGTGGTGTTCCACGTCTCCAAGTAGTGGCCGTGGTGTTCCAGGTCCAAAGTACCAAGTCGTGGCCCTGGTGTTCCACGTCTCCAAGTCGTGGCCCTGGTGTTCCACGTCTCCAAGTAGTGGCCGTGGTGTTCCAGGTCCAAAGTACCAAGTCGTGGCCCTGGTGTTCCACGTCTCCAAGTCGTGGCCGTGGAGTTCCACGTCTCCAAGTCGTGGCCCTGGTGTTCCACGTCTCCAAGTAGTGGCAGTGGTGTTCCAGGTCCAACGTACCAAGTCGTGGCCGTGGTGTTCCACGTCTCCAAGTCGTGGCCCTGGTGTTCCACGTCTCCAAGTCATGGCCCTGGTGTTCCACGTCTCAAAGTAGTGGCCGTGGTGTTCCAGGTCCAAAGTACCAAGTCGTGGCCCTGGTGTTCCACGTCTCCAAGTCGTGGCCCTGGTGTTCCACGTCTCCAAGTAGTGGCCGTGGTGTTCCACGTCTCCAAGTAGTGGCCGTGGTGTTCCAGGTCCAAAGTACCAAGTCGTGGCCCTGGTGTTCCACGTCTCCAAGTCGTGGCCCTGGTGTTCCACGTCTCCAAGTAGTGGCCGTGGTGTTCCAGGTCCAAAGTACCAAGTCGTGGCCCTGGTGTTCCACGTCTCCAAGTCGTGGCCGTGGTGTTCCACGTCTCCAAGTCGTGGCCCTGGTGTTCCACGTCTCCAAGTAGTGGCAGTGGTGTTCCAGGTCCAACGTACCAAGTCGTGGCCGTGGTGTTCCACGTCTCCAAGTCGTGGCCCTGGTGTTCCACGTCTCCAAGTCATGGCCCTGGTGTTCCACGTCTCCAAGTAGTGGCCGTGGTGTTCCAGGTCCAAAGTACCAAGTCGTGGCCCTGGTGTTCCACGTCTCCAATTCGTGGCCCTGGTGTTCCACGTCTCCAAGTCGTGGCCGTGGTGTTCCACGTCTCCAAGTCGTGTCCCTGGTGTTCCACGTCTCCAAGTCGTGGCCCTGGTGTTCCACGTCTCCAAGTCGTGGCCGTGGTGTTCCACGTCTCCAAGTCATGGCCGTGGTGTTCCACATCTCCAAGTCTTGGCCGTGGTGTTCCAGGTCTCCAAGTCGTGGCCGTGGTGTTCCACGTCTCCAAGTCATGGCCCTGGTTTTCCACGTCTCCAAGTAGTGGCCGTGGTGTTCCAGGTCCAAAGTACCAAGTCGTGGCCCTGGTGTTCCACGTCTCCAAGTCGTGGCCCTGGTGTTCCACGTCTCCAAGTCGTGGCCGTGGTGTTCCACGTCTCCAAGTCGTGGCCGTGGTGTTCCACGTCTCCAAGTCATGGCCCTGGTTTTCCACGTCTCCAAGTAGTGGCCGTGGTGTTCCAGGTCCAAAGTACCAAGTCGTGGCCCTGGTGTTCCACGTCTCCAAGTCGTGGCCCTGGTGTTCCACGTCTCCAAGTCATGGCCGTGGTGTTCCACGTCTCCAAGACGTGGCCCTGGTGTTCCACGTCTCCAAGTCATGGCCCTGGTGTTCCAGGTCCAAAGTAGCAAATCGTGGCCCTGGTGTTCCACGTCTCCAAGTCGTGGCCCTGGTGTTCCACGTCTCCAAGTCGTGGCCGTGGTGTTCCAGGTCGAAAGTACCAAGTCGTGTCCCTGGTGTTCCACGTCTCCAAGTCATGGCCCTGGTGTTCCAGGTCCAAAGTACCAAGTCGTGGCCCTGGTGTTCCACGTCTCCAAGTCATGGCCCTGGTGTTCCACGTCTCCAAGTCGTGGCCCTGGTGTTCCACGTCTCCAAGTCGTGGCCCTGGTGTTCTACGTCTCCAAGTCGTGGCCCTGGTGTTCCATGTCTCCAAGTCGTGGCCCTGGTGTTCCAGGTCCAAAGTACCAAGTCATGGCCGTGGTGTTCCACGTCTCCAAGTCGTGGCCCTGGTGTTCCAGGTCCAAAGTACCAAGTCGTGGCCGTGGTGTTCCACATCTCCAAGTCGTGGCCGTGGTGTTCCACGTCTCCAAGTCGTGTCCCTGGTGTTCCACGTCTCCAAGTAGTGGCCCTGGTGTTCCACGTCTCCAAGTAGTGGCCGTGGTGTTCCAGGTCCAAAGTACCAAGTCGTGGCCCTGGTGTTCCACGTCTCCAAGTCGTGGCCGTGGTGTTCCACGTCTCCAAGTCGTGGCCGTGGTGTTTCAAGTCTCGAAGTCGTGGCCCTGGTGTTCCACGTCTCCAAGTAGTGGCCGTGGTGTTCCAGGTCCAAAGTACCAAGTCGTGGCCCTGGTGTTCCACGTCTCCAAGTCGTGGCCCTGGTGTTCCAAGTCTCCAAGTAGTGGCCGTGGTGTTCCATGTCTCCAAGTAGTGGCCGTGGTGTTCCAGGTCCAAAGTACCAAGTCGTGGCCGTGGTGTTCCACGTCTCCAAGTAGTGGCCGTGGTGTTCCACGTCTCCAAGTAGTGGCCGTGGTGTTCCAGGTCCAAAGTACCAAGTCGTGGCCCTGGTGTTCCACGTCTCCAAGTCGTGGCCCTGGTGTTCCACGTCTCCAAGTAGTGGCCGTGGTGTTCCACGTCTCCAAGTAGTGGCCGTGGTGTTCCAGGTCCAAAGTACCAAGTCGTGGCCCTGGTGTTCCACGTCTCCAAGTCGTGGCCCTGGTGTTCCACGTCTCCAAGTAGTGGCCGTGGTGTTCCAGGTCCAAAGTACCAAGTCGTGGCCCTGGTGTTCCACGTCTCCAAGTCGTGGCCGTGGTGTTCCACGTCTCCAAGTCGTGGCCCTGGTGTTCCACGTCTCCAAGTAGTGGCAGTGGTGTTCCAGGTCCAACGTACCAAGTCGTGGCCGTGGTGTTCCACGTCTCCAAGTCGTGGCCCTGGTGTTCCACGTCTCCAAGTCATGGCCCTTGTGTTCCACGTCTCCAAGTAGTGGCCGTGGTGTTCCAGGTCCAAAGTACCAAGTCGTGGCCCTGGTGTTCCACGTCTCCAAGTCGTGGCCCTGGTGTTCCACGTCTCCAAGTAGTGGCCGTGGTGTTCCACGTCTCCAAGTAGTGGCCGTGGTGTTCCAGGTCCAAAGTACCAAGTCGTGGCCCTGGTGTTCCACGTCTCCAAGTCGTGGCCCTGGTGTTCCACGTCTCCAAGTAGTGGCCGTGGTGTTCCAGGTCCAAAGTACCAAGTCGTGGCCCTGGAGTTCCACGTCTCCAAGTCGTGGCCGTGGTGTTCCACGTCTCCAAGTCGTGGCCCTGGTGTTCCACGTCTCCAAGTAGTGGCAGTGGTGTTCCAGGTCCAACGTACCAAGTCGTGGCCGTGGTGTTCCACGTCTCCAAGTCGTGGCCCTGGTGTTCCACGTCTCCAAGTCATGGCCCTGGTGTTCCACGTCTCCAAGTAGTGGCCGTGGTGTTCCAGGTCCAAAGTACCAAGTCGTGGCCCTGGTGTTCCACGTCTCCAAGTCGTGGCCCTGGTGTTCCACGTCTCCAAGTCGTGGCCGTGGTGTTCCACGTCTCCAAGTCGTGTCCCTGGTGTTCCACGTCTCCAAGTCGTGGCCCTGGTGTTCCACGTCTCCAAGTCGTGGCCGTGGTGTTCCACGTCTCCAAGTCATGGCCGTGGTGTTCCACATCTCCAAGTCTTGGCCGTGGTGTTCCAGGTCTCCAAGTCGTGGCCGTGGTGTTCCACGTCTCCAAGTCATGGCCCTGGTTTTCCACGTCTCCAAGTAGTGGCCGTGGTGTTCCAGGTCCAAAGTACCAAGTCGTGGCCCTGGTGTTCCACGTCTCCAAGTCGTGGCCCTGGTGTTCCACGTCTCCAAGTCGTGGCCGTGGTGTTCCACGTCTCCAAGTCGTGGCCGTGGTGTTCCACGTCTCCAAGTCATGGCCCTGGTTTTCCACGTCTCCAAGTAGTGGCCGTGGTGTTCCAGGTCCAAAGTACCAAGTCGTGGCCCTGGTGTTCCACGTCTCCAAGTAGTGGCCGTGGTGTTCCACGTCTCCAAGTCGTGGCCGTGGTGATCCAGGACCAAAGTACCAAGCCGTGGCCCTGGTGTTCCAGGTCCAAAGTACCAAGTCGTGGCCCTGGTGTTCCACGTCTCCAAGTCGTGGCCCTGGTGTTCCACGTCTCCAAGTCGTGGCCGTGGTGATCCACGTCTCCAAGTCGTGGCCCTGGTGTTCCACGTTTCCAAGTCGTGGCACTGGTGTTCCACGTCTCCAAGTCGTGGCCCTGGTGTTCCACGTCTCCAAGTCGTGGCCCTGGTGTTCCACGTCTCCAAGTAGTGGCCGTGGTGTTCCACGTCTCCAAGTAGTGGCCGTGGTGTTCCAGGTCCAAAGTCCCAAGTCGTGGCCCTGGTGTTCCACGTCTCCAAGTCGTGGCCCTGGTGTTCCACGTCTCCAACTGGTGGCCGTGGTGTTCCAGGTCCAAAGTACCAAGTCGTGGCCCTGGTGTTCCACGTCTCCAAGTCGTGGCCGTGGTGTTCCACGTCTCCAAGTCGTGGCCCTGGTGTTCCACGTCTCCAATTGGTGGCCGTGGTGTTCCAGGTCCAAAGTACCAAGTCGTGGCCCTGGTGTTCCACGTCTCCAAGTCGTGGCCGTGGTGTTCCACGTCTCCAAGTCGTGGCCCTGGTGTTCCACGTCTCCAAGTAGTGGCAGTGGTGTTCCAGGTCCAACGTACCAAGTCGTGGCCGTGGTGTTCCACGTCTCCAAGTCGTGGCCCTGGTGTTCCACGTCTCCAAGTCATGGCCCTGGTGTTCCACGTCTCCAAGTAGTGGCCGTGGTGTTCCAGGTCCAAAGTACCAAGTCGTGGCCCTGGTGATCCACGTCTCCAAGTCGTGGCCGTGGTGTTCCACGTCTCCAAGTCGTGGCCCTGGTGTTCCAGGTCCAAAGTACCAAGTCGTGGCCCTGGTGTTCCACGTCTCCAAGTCGTGGCCCTGGTGTTCCACGTCTCCAACTGGTGGCCGTGGTGTTCCAGGTCCAAAGTACCAAGTCGTGGCCCTGGTGTTCCACGTCTCCAAGTCGTGGCCGTGGTGTTCCACGTCTCCAAGTCGTGGCCCTGGTGTTCCACGTCTCCAAGTAGTGGCAGTGGTGTTCCAGGTCCAACGTACCAAGTCGTGGCCGTGGTGTTCCACGTCTCCAAGTCGTGGCCCTGGTGTTCCACGTCTCCAAGTCATGGCCCTGGTGTTCCACGTCTCCAAGTAGTGGCCGTGGTGTTCCAGGTCCAAAGTACCAAGTCGTGGCCCTGGTGATCCACGTCTCCAAGTCGTGGCCGTGGTGTTCCACGTCTCCAAGTCGTGGCCCTGGTGTTCCACATCTCCAAGTCGTGGCCCTGGTGTTCCACGTCTCCAAGTCGTGGCCCTGGTGTTCCAGGTCCAAAGTACCAAGTCGTGGCCCTGGTGTTCCACGTCTCCAAGTCGTGGCCCTGGTGTTCCACGTCTCCAAGTCATGGCCCTGGTGTTCCAGGTCCAAAGTACCAAGTCGTGGCCCTGGTGTTCCACGTCTCCAAGTCGTGGCCGTGGTGTTCCACGTCTCCAAGTCATGGCCGTGGTGTTCCACGTCTCCAAGTCGTGGCCGTGGTGTTCCAGGTCGAAAGTACCAAGTCGTGTCCCTGGTGTTCCACGTCTCCAAGTCATGGCCCTGGTGTTCCAGGTCCAAAGTACCAAGTCGTGGCCCTGGTGTTCCACGTCTCCAAGTCATGGCCCTGGTGTTCCACGTCTCCAAGTCGTGGCCCTGGTGTTCCACGTCTCCAAGTCGTGGCCCTGGTGTTCTACGTCTCCAAGTCGTGGCCCTGGTGTTCCACGTCTCCAAGTCGTGGCCCTGGTGTTCCAGGTCCAAAGTACCAAGTCATGGCCGTGGTGTTCCACGTCTCCAAGTCGTGGCCCTGGTGTTCCTGGTCCAAAGTACCAAGTCGTGGCCGTGGTGTTCCACATCTCCAAGTCGTGGCCGTGGTGTTCCACGTCTCCAAGTCGTGGACGTGGTGTTCCACGTCTCCAAGTCGTGTCCCTGGTGTTCCACGTCTCCAAGTAGTGGCCCTGTTGTTCCACGTCTCCAAGTAGTGGCCGTGGTGTTCCAGGTCCAAAGTACCAAGTCGTGGCCCTGGTGTTCCACGTCTCCAAGTCGTGGCCGTGGTGTTCCACGTCTCCAAGTCGTGGCCGTGGTGTTTCAAGTCTCGAAGTCGTGGCCCTGGTGTTCCACGTCTCCAAGTAGTGGCCGTGGTGTTCCAGGTCCAAAGTACCAAGTCGTGGCCCTGGTGTTCCACGTCTCCAAGTCGTGGCCCTGGTGTTCCAAGTCTCCAAGTAGTGGCCGTGGTGTTCCATGTCTCCAAGTAGTGGCCGTGGTGTTCCAGGTCCAAAGTACCAAGTCGTGGCCGTGGTGTTCCACGTCTCCAAGTAGTGGCCGTGGTGTTCCACGTCTCCAAGTAGTGGCCGTGGTGTTCCAGGTCCAAAGTACCAAGTCGTGGCCCTGGTGTTCCACGTCTCCAAGTCGTGGCCCTGGTGTTCCACGTCTCCAAGTCGTGGCCGTGGTGTTCCACGTCTCCAAGTCGTGGCCGTGGTGTTCCACGTCTCCAAGTCATGGCCCTGGTTTTCCACGTCTCCAAGTAGTGGCCGTGGTGTTCCAGGTCCAAAGTACCAAGTCGTGGCCCTGGTGTTCCACGTCTCCAAGTAGTGGCCCTGGTGTTCCACGTCTCCAAGTCGTGGCCGTGGTGTTCCACGTCTCCAAGTCGTGGCCGTGGTGATCCAGGACCAAAGTACCAAGCCGTGGCCCTGGTGTTCCAGGTCCAAAGTACCAAGTCGTGGCCCTGGTGTTCCACGTCTCCAAGTCGTGGCCCTGGTGTTCCACGTCTCCAAGTCATGGCCGTGGTGTTCCACGTCTCCAAGACGTGGCCCTGGTGTTCCACGTCTCCAAGTCATGGCCCTGGTGTTCCAGGTCCAAAGTAGCAAATCGTGGCCCTGGTGTTCCACGTCTCCAAGTCGTGGCCCTGGTGTTCCACGTCTCCAAGTCGTGGCCGTGGTGTTCCAGGTCGAAAGTACCAAGTCGTGTCCCTGGTGTTCCACGTCTCCAAGTCATGGCCCTGGTGTTCCAGGTCCAAAGTACCAAGTCGTGGCCCTGGTGTTCCACGTCTCCAAGTCATGGCCCTGGTGTTCCACATCTCCAAGTCGTGGCCCTGGTGTTCCACGTCTCCAAGTCGTGGCCCTGGTGTTCTACGTCTCCAAGTCGTGGCCCTGGTGTTCCATGTCTCCAAGTCGTGGCCCTGGTGTTCCAGGTCCAAAGTACCAAGTCATGGCCGTGGTGTTCCACGTCTCCAAGTCGTGGCCCTGGTGTTCCAGGTCCAAAGTACCAAGTCGTGGCCGTGGTGTTCCACATCTCCAAGTCGTGGCCGTGGTGTTCCACGTCTCCAAGTCGTGGCCGTGGTGTTCCACGTCTCCAAGTCGTGTCCCTGGTGTTCCACGTCTCCAAGTAGTGGCCCTGGTGTTCCACGTCTCCAAGTAGTGGCCGTGGTGTTCCAGGTCCAAAGTACCAAGTCGTGGCCCTGGTGTTCCACGTCTCCAAGTCGTGGCCGTGGTGTTCCACGTCTCCAAGTCGTGGCCGTGGTGTTTCAAGTCTCGAAGTCGTGGCCCTGGTGTTCCACGTCTCCAAGTAGTGGCCGTGGTGTTCCAGGTCCAAAGTACCAAGTCGTGGCCCTGGTGTTCCACGTCTCCAAGTCGTGGCCCTGGTGTTCCAAGTCTCCAAGTAGTGGCCGTGGTGTTCCATGTCTCCAAGTAGTGGCCGTGGTGTTCCAGGTCCAAAGTACCAAGTCGTGGCCGTGGTGTTCCACGTCTCCAAGTAGTGGCCGTGGTGTTCCACGTCTCCAAGTAGTGGCCGTGGTGTTCCAGGTCCAAAGTACCAAGTCGTGGCCCTGGTGTTCCACGTCTCCAAGTCGTGGCCCTGGTGTTCCACGTCTCCAAGTAGTGGCCGTGGTGTTCCACGTCTCAAAGTAGTGGCCGTGGTGTTCCAGGTCCAAAGTACCAAGTCGTGGCCCTGGTGTTCCACGTCTCCAAGTCGTGGCCCTGGTGTTCCACGTCTCCAAGTAGTGGCCGTGGTGTTCCAGGTCCAAAGTACCAAGTCGTGGCCCTGGTGTTCCACGTCTCCAAGTCGTGGCCGTGGTGTTCCACGTCTCCAAGTCGTGGCCCTGGTGTTCCACGTCTCCAAGTAGTGGCAGTGGTGTTCCAGGTCCAACGTACCAAGTCGTGGCCGTGGTGTTCCACGTCTCCAAGTCGTGGCCCTGGTGTTCCACGTCTCCAAGTCATGGCCCTTGTGTTCCACGTCTCCAAGTAGTGGCCGTGGTGTTCCAGGTCCAAAGTACCAAGTCGTGGCCCTGGTGTTCCACGTCTCCAAGTCGTGGCCCTGGTGTTCCACGTCTCCAAGTAGTGGCCGTGGTGTTCCAGGTCCAAAGTACCAAGTCGTGGCCCTGGTGTTCCACGTCTCCAAGTCGTGGCCCTGGTGTTCCACGTCTCCAAGTAGTGGCCGTGGTGTTCCAGGTCCAAAGTACCAAGTCGTGGCCCTGGAGTTCCACGTCTCCAAGTCGTGGCCGTGGTGTTCCACGTCTCCAAGTCGTGGCCCTGGTGTTCCACGTCTCCAAGTAGTGGCAGTGGTGTTCCAGGTCCAACGTACCAAGTCGTGGCCGTGGTGTTCCACGTCTCCAAGTCGTGGCCCTGGTGTTCCACGTCTCCAAGTCATGGCCCTGGTGTTCCACGTCTCCAAGTAGTGGCCGTGGTGTTCCAGGTCCAAAGTACCAAGTCGTGGCCCTGGTGTTCCACGTCTCCAAGTCGTGGCCCTGGTGTTCCACGTCTCCAAGTCGTGGCCGTGGTGTTCCACGTCTCCAAGTCGTGTCCCTGGTGTTCCACGTCTCCAAGTCGTGGCCCTGGTGTTCCACGTCTCCAAGTCGTGGCCGTGGTGTTCCACGTCTCCAAGTCATGGCCGTGGTGTTCCACATCTCCAAGTCTTGGCCGTGGTGTTCCAGGTCTCCAAGTCGTGGCCGTGGTGTTCCACGTCTCCAAGTCATGGCCCTGGTTTTCCACGTCTCCAAGTAGTGGCCGTGGTGTTCCAGGTCCAAAGTACCAAGTCGTGGCCCTGGTGTTCCACGTCTCCAAGTCGTGGCCGTGGTGTTCCACGTCTCCAAGTCGTGGCCGTGGTGTTCCACGTCTCCAAGTCATGGCCCTGGTTTTCCACGTCTCCAAGTAGTGGCCGTGGTGTTCCAGGTCCAAAGTACCAAGTCGTGGCCCTGGTGTTCCACGTCTCCAAGTAGTGGCCGTGGTGTTCCACGTCTCCAAGTCGTGGCCGTGGTGATCCAGGACCAAAGTACCAAGCCGTGGCCCTGGTGTTCCAGGTCCAAAGTACCAAGTCGTGGCCCTGGTGTTCCACGTCTCCAAGTCGTGGCCCTGGTGTTCCACGTCTCCAAGTCGTGGCCGTGGTGATCCACGTCTCCAAGTCGTGGCCCTGGTGTTCCACGTTTCCAAGTCGTGGCACTGGTGTTCCACGTCTCCAAGTCGTGGCCCTGGTGTTCCACGTCTCCAAGTCGTGGCCCTGGTGTTCCACGTCTCCAAGTAGTGGCCGTGGTGTTCCACGTCTCCAAGTAGTGGCCGTGGTGTTCCAGGTCCAAAGTCCCAAGTCGTGGCCCTGGTGTTCCACGTCTCCAAGTCGTGGCCCTGGTGTTCCACGTCTCCAACTGGTGGCCGTGGTGTTCCAGGTCCAAAGTACCAAGTCGTGGCCCTGGTGTTCCACGTCTCCAAGTAGTGGCCGTGGTGTTCCACGTCTCCAAGTCGTGGCCCTGGTGTTCCACGTCTCCAATTGGTGGCCGTGGTGTTCCAGGTCCAAAGTACCAAGTCGTGGCCCTGGTGTTCCACGTCTCCAAGTCGTGGCCGTGGTGTTCCACGTCTCCAAGTCGTGGCCCTGGTGTTCCACGTCTCCAAGTAGTGGCAGTGGTGTTCCAGGTCCAACGTACCAAGTCGTGGCCGTGGTGTTCCACGTCTCCAAGTCGTGGCCCTGGTGTTCCACGTCTCCTAGTCATGGCCCTGGTGTTCCACGTCTCCAAGTAGTGGCCGTGGTGTTCCAGGTCCAAAGTACCAAGTCGTGGCCCTGGTGATCCACGTCTCCAAGTCGTGGCCGTGGTGTTCCACGTCTCCAAGTTGTGGCCCTGGTGTTCCAGGTCCAAAGTACCAAGTCGTGGCCCTGGTGTTCCACGTCTCCAAGTCGTGGCCCTGGTGTTCCACGTCTCCAACTGGTGGCCGTGGTGTTCCAGGTCCAAAGTACCAAGTCGTGGCCCTGGTGTTCCACGTCTCCAAGTCGTGGCCGTGGTGTTCCACGTCTCCAAGTCGTGGCCCTGGTGTTCCACGTCTCCAAGTAGTGGCAGTGGTGTTCCAGGTCCAACGTACCAAGTCGTGGCCGTGGTGTTCCACGTCTCCAAGTCGTGGCCCTGGTGTTCCACGTCTCCAAGTCATGGCCCTGGTGTTCCACGTCTCCAAGTAGTGGCCGTGGTGTTCCAGGTCCAAAGTACCAAGTCGTGGCCCTGGTGATCCACGTCTCCAAGTCGTGGCCGTGGTGTTCCACGTCTCCAAGTCGTGGCCCTGGTGTTCCACATCTCCAAGTCGTGGCCCTGGTGTTCCACGTCTCCAAGTCGTGGCCCTGGTGTTCCAGGTCCAAAGTACCAAGTCGTGGCCCTGGTGTTCCACGTCTCCAAGTCGTGGCCCTGGTGTTCCACGTCTCCAAGTCATGGCCCTGGTGTTCCAGGTCCAAAGTACCAAGTCGTGGCCCTGGTGTTCCACGTCTCCAAGTCGTGGCCGTGGTGTTCCACGTCTCCAAGTCATGGCCGTGGTGTTCCACGTCTCCAAGTCGTGGCCGTGGTGTTCCAGGTCGAAAGTACCAAGTCGTGTCCCTGGTGTTCCACGTCTCCAAGTCATGGCCCTGGTGTTCCAGGTCCAAAGTACCAAGTCGTGGCCCTGGTGTTCCACGTCTCCAAGTCATGGCCCTGGTGTTCCACGTCTCCAAGTCGTGGCCCTGGTGTTCCACGTCTCCAAGTCGTGGCCCTGGTGTTCTACGTCTCCAAGTCGTGGCCCTGGTGTTCCACGTCTCCAAGTCGTGGCCCTGGTGTTCCAGGTCCAAAGTACCAAGTCATGGCCGTGGTGTTCCACGTCTCCAAGTCGTGGCCCTGGTGTTCCTGGTCCAAAGTACCAAGTCGTGGCCGTGGTGTTCCACATCTCCAAGTCGTGGCCGTGGTGTTCCACGTCTCCAAGTCGTGGCCGTGGTGTTCCACGTCTCCAAGTCGTGTCCCTGGTGTTCCACGTCTCCAAGTAGTGGCCCTGTTGTTCCACGTCTCCAAGTAGTGGCCGTGGTGTTCCATGTCCAAAGTACCAAGTCGTGGCCCTGGTGTTCCACGTCTCCAAGTCGTGGCCGTGGTGTTCCACGTCTCCAAGTCGTGGCCGTGGTGTTTCAAGTCTCGAAGTCGTGGCCCTGGTGTTCCACGTCTCCAAGTAGTGGCCGTGGTGTTCCAGGTCCAAAGTACCAAGTCGTGGCCCTGGTGTTCCACGTCTCCAAGTCGTGGCCCTGGTGTTCCAAGTCTCCAAGTAGTGGCCGTGGTGTTCCATGTCTCCAAGTAGTGGCCGTGGTGTTCCAGGTCCAAAGTACCAAGTCGTGGCCGTGGTGTTCCACGTCTCCAAGTAGTGGCCGTGGTGTTCCACGTCTCCAAGTAGTGGCCGTGGTGTTCCAGGTCCAAAGTACCAAGTCGTGGCCCTGGTGTTCCACGTCTCCAAGTCGTGGCCCTGGTGTTCCACGTCTCCAGGTAGTGGCCCTGGTGTTCCACGTCTCCAAGTAGTGGCCGTGGTGTTCCAGGTCCAAAGTACCAAGTCGTGGCCCTGGTGTTCCACGTCTCCAAGTCGTGGCCCTGGTGTTCCACGTCTCCAAGTAGTGGCCGTGGTGTTCCAGGTCCAAAGTACCAAGTCGTGGCCCTGGTGTTCCACGTCTCCAAGTCTTGGCCGTGGTGTTCCACGTCTCCAAGTCGTGGCCCTGGTGTTCCACGTCTCCAAGTAGTGGCAGTGGTGTTCCAGGTCCAACGTACCAAGTCGTGGCCGTGGTGTTCCACGTCTCCAAGTCGTAGCCCTGGTGTTCCACGTCTCCAAGTCATGGCCCTGGTGTTCCACGTCTCCAAGTAGTGGCCGTGGTGTTCCAGGTCCAAAGTACCAAGTCGTGGCCCTGGTGTTCCACGTCTCCAAGTCGTGGCCCTGGTGTTCCACGTCTCCAAGTAGTGGCCGTGGTGTTCCACGTCTCCAAGTAGTGGCCGTGGTGTTCCAGGTCCAAAGTACCAAGTCGTGGCACTGGTGTTCCACGTCTCCAAGTCGTGGCCCTGGTGTTCCACGTCTCCAAGTAGTGGCCGTGGTGTTCCAGGTCCAAAGTACCAAGTCGTGGCCCTGGTGTTCCACGTCTCCAAGTCGTGGCCGTGGTGTTCCACGTCTCCAAGTCGTGGCCCTGGTGTTCCACGTCTCCAAGTAGAGGCAGTGGTGTTCCAGGTCCAACGTACCAAGTCGTGGCCGTGGTGTTCCACGTCTCCAAGTCGTGGCCCTGGTGTTCCACGTCTCCAAGTCATGTCCCTGGTGTTCCACGTCTCCAAGTAGTGGCCGTGGTGTTCCAGGTCCAAAGTACCAAGTCGTGGCCCTGGTGTTCCACGTCTCCAAGTCGTGGCCCTGGTGTTCCACGTCTCCAAGTCGTGGCCGTGGTGTTCCACGTCTCCAAGTCGTGTCCCTGGTGTTCCACGTCTCCAAGTCGTGGCCCTGGTGTTCCACGTCTCCAAGTCGTGGCCGTGGTGTTCCACGTCTCCAAGTCGTGGCCCTGGTGTTCCACGTCTCCAAGTAGTGGCAGTGGTGTTCCAGGTCCAACGTACCAAGTCGTGGCCGTGGTGTTCCACGTCTCCAAGTCGTGGCCCTGGTGTTCCACGTCTCCAAGTCATGGCCCTGGTGTTCCACGTCTCCAAGTAGTGGCCGTGGTGTTCCAGGTCCAAAGTACCAAGTCGTGGCCCTGGTGATCCACGTCTCCAAGTCGTGGCCGTGGTGTTCCACGTCTCCAAGTCGTGGCCCTGGTGTTCCAGGTCCAAAGTACCAAGTCGTGGCCCTGGTGTTCCACGTCTCCAAGTCGTGGCCCTGGTGTTCCACGTCTCCAACTGGTGGCCGTGGTGTTCCAGGTCCAAAGTACCAAGTCGTGGCCCTGGTGTTCCACGTCTCCAAGTCGTGGCCGTGGTGTTCCACGTCTCCAAGTCGTGGCCCTGGTGTTCCACGTCTCCAAGTAGTGGCAGTGGTGTTCCAGGTCCAACGTACCAAGTCGTGGCCGTGGTGTTCCACGTCTCCAAGTCGTGGCCCTGGTGTTCCACGTCTCCAAGTCATGGCCCTGGTGTTCCACGTCTCCAAGTAGTGGCCGTGGTGTTCCAGGTCCAAAGTACCAAGTCGTGGCCCTGGTGATCCACGTCTCCAAGTCGTGGCCGTGGTGTTCCACGTCTCCAAGTCGTGGCCCTGGTGTTCCACATCTCCAAGTCGTGGCCCTGGTGTTCCACGTCTCCAAGTCGTGGCCCTGGTGTTCCAGGTCCAAAGTACCAAGTCGTGGCCCTGGTGTTCCACGTCTCCAAGTCGTGGCCCTGGTGTTCCACGTCTCCAAGTCATGGCCCTGGTGTTCCAGGTCCAAAGTACCAAGTCGTGGCCCTGGTGTTCCACGTCTCCAAGTCGTGGCCGTGGTGTTCCACGTCTCCAAGTCATGGCCGTGGTGTTCCACGTCTCCAAGTCGTGGCCGTGGTGTTCCAGGTCGAAAGTACCAAGTCGTGTCCCTGGTGTTCCACGTCTCCAAGTCATGGCCCTGGTGTTCCAGGTCCAAAGTACCAAGTCGTGGCCCTGGTGTTCCACGTCTCCAAGTCATGGCCCTGGTGTTCCACGTCTCCAAGTCGTGGCCCTGGTGTTCCACGTCTCCAAGTCGTGGCCCTGGTGTTCTACGTCTCCAAGTCGTGGCCCTGGTGTTCCACGTCTCCAAGTCGTGGCCCTGGTGTTCCAGGTCCAAAGTACCAAGTCATGGCCGTGGTGTTCCACGTCTCCAAGTCGTGGCCCTGGTGTTCCTGGTCCAAAGTACCAAGTCGTGGCCGTGGTGTTCCACATCTCCAAGTCGTGGCCGTGGTGTTCCACGTCTCCAAGTCGTGTCCCTGGTGTTCCACGTCTCCAAGTAGTGGCCCTGTTGTTCCACATCTCCAAGTAGTGGCCGTGGTGTTCCAGGTCCAAAGTACCAAGTCGTGGCCCTGGTGTTCCACGTCTCCAAGTCGTGGCCGTGGTGTTCCACGTCTCCAAGTCGTGGCCGTGGTGTATCAAGTCTCGAAGTCGTGGCCCTGGTGTTCCACGTCTCCAAGTAGTGGCCGTGGTGTTCCAGGTCCAAAGTACCAAGTCGTGGCCCTGGTGTTCCACGTCTCCAAGTCGTGGCCCTGGTGTTCCAAGTCTCCAAGTAGTGGCCGTGGTGTTCCATGTCTCCAAGTAGTGGCCGTGGTGTTCCAGGTCCAAAGTACCAAGTCGTGGCCGTGGTGTTCCACGTCTCCAAGTAGTGGCCGTGGTGTTCCACGTCTCCAAGTAGTGGCCGTGGTGTTCCAGGTCCAAAGTACCAAGTCGTGGCCCTGGTGTTCCACGTCTCCAAGTCGTGGCCCTGGTGTTCCACGTCTCCAGGTAGTGGCCCTGGTGTTCCACGTCTCCAAGTAGTGGCCGTGGTGTTCCAGGTCCAAAGTACCAAGTCGTGGCCCTGGTGTTCCACGTCTCCAAGTCGTGGCCCTGGTGTTCCACGTCTCCAAGTAGTGGCCGTGGTGTTCCAGGTCCAAAGTACCAAGTCGTGGCCCTGGTGTTCCATGTCTCCAAGTCTTGGCCGTGGTGTTCCACGTCTCCAAGTCGTGGCCCTGGTGTTCCACGTCTCCAAGTAGTGGCAGTGGTGTTCCAGGTCCAACGTACCAAGTCGTGGCCGTGGTGTTCCACGTCTCCAAGTCGTAGCCCTGGTGTTCCACGTCTCCAAGTCATGGCCCTGGTGTTCCACGTCTCCAAGTAGTGGCCGTGGTGTTCCAGGTCCAAAGTACCAAGTCGTGGCCCTGGTGTTCCACGTCTCCAAGTCGTGGCCCTGGTGTTCCACGTCTCCAAGTAGTGGCCGTGGTGTTCCACGTCTCCAAGTAGTGGCCGTGGTGTTCCAGGTCCAAAGTACCAAGTCGTGGCACTGGTGTTCCACGTCTCCAAGTCGTGGCCCTGGTGTTCCACGTCTCCAAGTAGTGGCCGTGGTGTTCCAGGTCCAAAGTACCAAGTCGTGGCCCTGGTGTTCCACGTCTCCAAGTCGTGGCCGTGGTGTTCCACGTCTCCAAGTCGTGGCCCTGGTGTTCCACGTCTCCAAGTAGTGGCAGTGGTGTTCCAGGTCCAACGTACCAAGTCGTGGCCGTGGTGTTCCACGTCTCCAAGTCGTGGCCCTGGTGTTCCACGTCTCCAAGTCATGGCCCTGGTGTTCCACGTCTCCAAGTAGTGGCCGTGGTGTTCCAGGTCCAAAGTACCAAGTCGTGGCCCTGGTGTTCCACGTCTCCAAGTCGTGGCCCTGGTGTTCCACGTCTCCAAGTCGTGGCCGTGGTGTTCCACGTCTCCAAGTCGTGTCCCTGGTGTTCCACGTCTCCAAGTCGTGGCCCTGGTGTTCCACGTCTCCACGTCGTGGCCGTGGTGTTCCACGTCTCCAAGTCATGGCCGTGGTGTTCCACATCTCCAAGTCTTGGCCGTGGTGTTCCAGGTCTCCAAGTCGTGGCCGTGGTGTTCCACGTCTCCAAGTCATGGCCCTGGTTTTCCACGTCTCCAAGTAGTGGCCGTGGTGTTCCAGGTCCAAAGTACCAAGTCGTGGCCCTGGTGTTCCACGTCTCCAAGTCGTGGCCCTGGTGTTCCACGTCTCCAAGTCGTGGCCGTGGTGTTCCACGTCTCCAAGTCGTGGCCGTGGTGTTCCACGTCTCCAAGTCATGGCCCTGGTTTTCCACGTCTCCAAGTAGTGGCCGTGGTGTTCCAGGTCCAAAGTACCAAGTCGTGGCCCTGGTGTTCCACGTCTCCAAGTAGTGGCCCTGGTGTTCCACGTCTCCAAGTCGTGGCCGTGGTGTTCCACGTCTCCAAGTCGTGGCCGTGGTGATCCAGGACCAAAGTACCAAGCCGTGGCCCTGGTGTTCCAGGTCCAAAGTACCAAGTCGTGGCCCTGGTGTTCCACGTCTCCAAGTCGTGGCCCTGGTGTTCCACGTCTCCAAGTCGTGGCCGTGGTGATCCACGTCTCCAAGTCGTGGCCCTAGTGTTCCACGTTTCCAAGTCGTGGCACTGGTGTTCCACGTCTCCAAGTCGTGGCCGTGGTGTTCCACGTCTCCAAGTCGTGGCCGTGGTGTTCCACATCTCCAAGTCGTGGCCCTGGTGTTCCACGTCTCCAAGTCGTGGCCGTGGTGTTCCAGGTCGAAAGTACCAAGTCGTGTCCCTGGTGTTCCACGTCTCCAAGTCATGGCCCTGGTGTTCCAGGTCCAAAGTACCAAGTCGTGGCCCTGGTGTTCCACGTCTCCAAGTCATGGCCCTGGTGTTCCACGTCTCCAAGTCGTGGCCCTGGTGTTCCACGTCTCCAAGTCGTGGCCCTGGTGTTCTACGTCTCCAAGTCGTGGCCCTGGTGTTCCACGTCTCCAAGTCGTGGCCCTGGTGTTCCAGGTCCAAAGTACCAAGTCATGGCCGTGGTGTTCCACGTCTCCAAGTCGTGGCCCTGGTGTTCCAGGTCCAAAGTACCAAGTCGTGGCCGTGGTGTTCCACATCTCCAAGTCGTGGCCGTGGTGTTCCACGTCTCCAAGTCGTGTCCCTGGTGTTCCACGTCTCCAAGTAGTGGCCCTGGTGTTCCACGTCTCCAAGTAGTGGCCGTGGTGTTCCAGGTCCAAAGTACCAAGTCGTGGCCCTGGTGTTCCACGTCTCCAAGTCGTGGCCGTGGTGTTCCACGTCTCCAAGTCGTGGCCGTGGTGTTTCAAGTCTCGAAGTCGTGGCCCTGGTGTTCCACGTCTCCAAGTAGTGGCCGTGGTGTTCCAGGTCCAAAGTACCAAGTCGTGGCCCTGGTGTTCCACGTCTCCAAGTCGTGGCCCTGGTGTTCCACGTCTCCAAGTAGTGGCCGTGGTGTTCCACGTCTCCAAGTAGTGGCCGTGGTGTTCCAGGTCCAAAGTACCAAGTCGTGGCCCTGGTGTTCCACGTCTCCAAGTCGTGGCCGTGATGTTCCACGTCTCCAAGTAGTGGCCGTGGTGTTCCACGTCTCCAAGTAGTGGCCGTGGTGTTCCAGATCCAAAGTACCAAGTCGTGGCCCTGGTGTTCCACGTCTCCAAGTCGTGGCCCTGGTGTTCCACGTCTCCAAGTAGTGGCCGTGGTGTTCCACGTCTCCAAGTAGTGGCCGTGGTGTTCCAGGTCCAAAGTACCAAGTCGTGGCCCTGGTGTTCCACGTCTCCAAGTAGTGGCCGTGGTGTTCCAGGTCCAAAGTACCAAGTCGTGGCCCTGGTGTTCCACGTCTCCAAGTCGTGGCCGTGGTGTTCCACGTCTCCAAGTCGTGGCCCTGGTGTTCCACGTCTCCAAGTAGTGGCAGTGGTGTTCCAGGTCCAACGTACCAAGTCGTGGCCGTGGTGTTCCACGTCTCCAAGTCGTGGCCCTGGTGTTCCACGTCTCCAAGTTATGGCCCTGGTGTTCCACGTCTCCAAGTCGTGGCCCTGGTGTTCCACGTCTCCAAGTAGTGGCAGTGGTGTTCCAGGTCCAACGTACCAAGTCGTGGCCTTGGTGTTCCACGTCTCCAAGTCGTGGCCCTGGTGTTCCACGTCTCCAAGTTATGGCCCTAGTGTTCCACGTCTCCAAGTAGTGGCCGTGGTGTTCCAGGTCCAAAGTACCAAGTCGTGGCCCTGGTGTTCCACGTCTCCAAGTCGTGGCCCTGGTGTTCCACGTCTCCAAGTCGTGGCCGTGGTGTTCCACGTCTCCAAGTCGTGTCCCTGGTGTTCCACGTCTCCAAGTCGTGGCCCTGGTGTTCCACGTCTCCAAGTCGTGGCCGTGGTGTTCCACGTCTCCAAGTCATGGCCGTGGAGTTCCACATCTCCAAGTCTTGGCCGTGGTGTTCCACGTCTCCAAGTCGTGGCCCTGGTTTTCCACGTCTCCAAGTCGTGGCCCTGGTGTTCCACGTCTCCAAGTCGTGGCCGTGGTGTTCCACGTCTCCAAGTCGTGGCCGTGGTGATCCAGGACCAAAGTACCAAGCCGTGGCCCTGGTGTTCCAGGTCCAAAGTACCAAGTCGTGGCCCTGGTGTTCCACGTCTCCAAGTTGTGGCCCTGGTGTTCCACGTCTCCAAGTCGTGGCCGTGGAGATCCACGTCTCCAAGTCGTGGCCCTGGTGTTCCACGTCTCCAAGTCGTGGCACTGGTGTTCCACGTCTCCAAGTCGTGGCCGTTGTGTTCCACGTCTCCAAGTCGTGGCCGTGGTGATCCACGTCTCCAAGTCGTGGCACTGGTGTTCCACGTCTACAAGTCGTGGCCCTGGTGTTCCACGTCTCCAAGTCTTGGCCGTGGTGATCCACGTCTCCAAGTCGTGGCCCTGGTGTTCCACGTCTCCAAGTCGTGGCACTGGTGTTCCACGTCTCCAAGTCGTGGCCGTGGTGTTCCACGTCTCCAAGTCGTGGCCGTGGTGTTCCACATCTCCAAGTCGTGGCCCTGGTGTTCCACGTCTCCAAGTCTTAATATGCTGGTAAGGAAGGCGGGCTCTGTCGTGGCAAAGTACTGGAGAGTTTAACATCGGTAGCTGAGCGAAGGGCGCTGAGTAGGCTACGGTCAATTATGGATAACTCTGAACATCCTCTACATAGCACCATCCAGAGACAGAGAAGCAGTTTCAGCGACAAGTTACTATCGATGCAATGCTCCTCAGAAGGATGAAGAGGTCAATACTCCCCAATGCCATTAGGCTTTACAATTCTACCGCCAGGACTTAAGAACTTTTTAAAAGCTATTATTAATGCCTTTTGAGATGGTGATTTAGATACATATCATATTTTTTTTACTGAGTTAAGTATTGTATGTAATTAGTTTTGCTACAACAAGTGTATGGGACATTGGAAAAAAAGTTGAATTTCCCCATGGGGATGAATAAAGTATCTATCTATCTATCTATCTATCTATCTATCTATCTATCTATCTAAGTCGTGGCCCTGGTGTTCCACGTCTCCAAGTCGTGGCCCTGGTGTTCCATGTCTCCAAGTCGTGGCCCTTGTGTTCCAGGTCCAAAGTACCAAGTCGTGGCCCTGGTGTTCCATGTCTCCAAGTCGTGGCCCTGGTGTTCCATGTCTCCAAGTCGTGGCCCTGGTGTTCCACATCTCCAAGTAGTGGCCCTTGTGTTCCACGTCTCCAAGTAGTGGCCCTGGTGTTCCACGTCTCCAAGTCATGGCCCTGGTGTTCCAGGTCCAAAGTACCAAGTCGTGGCCCTGGTGATCCACGTCTCCAAGTCGTGGCCGTGGTGTTCCACGTCTCCAAGTCGTGGCCCTGGTGTTCCACATCTCCAAGTCGTGGCCCTGGTGTTCCACGTCTCCAAGTCGTGGCCCTGGTGTTCCAGGTCCAAAGTACCAAGTCGTGGCCCTGGTGTTCCACGTCTCCAAGTCGTGGCCCTGGTGTTCCACGTCTCCAAGTCATGGCCCTGGTGTTCCAGGTCCAAAGTACCAAGTCGTGGCCCTGGTGTTCCACGTCTCCATGTCGTGGCCGTGGTGTTCCACGTCTCCAAGTCATGGCCGTGGTGTTCCACGTCTCCAAGACGTGGCCCTGGTGTTCCACGTCTCCAAGTCATGGCCCTGGTGTTCCAGGTCCAAAGTACCAAGTCGTGGCCCTGGTGTTCCACGTCTCCAAGACGTGGCCCTGGTGTTCCACGTCTCCAAGTCGTGGCCGTGGTGTTCCAGGTCGAAAGTACCAAGTCGTGTCCCTGGTGTTCCACGTCTCCAAGTCATGGCCCTGGTGTTCCAGGTCCAAAGTACCAAGTCGTGGCCCTGGTGTTCCACGTCTCCAAGTCATGGCCCTGGTGTTCCACGTCTCCAAGTCGTGGCCCTGGTGTTCCACGTCTCCAAGTCGTGGCCCTGGTGTTCTACGTCTCCAAGTCGTGGCCCTGGTGTTCCACGTCTCCAAGTCGTGGCCCTGGTGTTCCAGGTCCAAAGTACCAAGTCATGGCCGTGGTGTTCCACGTCTCCAAGTCGTGGCCCTGGTGTTCCAGGTCCAAAGTACCAAGTCGTGGCCGTGGTGTTCCACATCTCCAAGTCGTGGCCGTGGTGTTCCACGTCTCCAAGTCGTGGCCGTGGTGTTCCACGTCTCCAAGTCGTGTCCCTGGTGTTCCACGTCTCCAAGTAGTGGCCCTGGTGTTCCACGTCTCCAAGTAGTGGCCCTGGTGTTCCACGTCTCCAAGTAGTGGCCGTGGTGTTCCACGTCTCCAAGTCGTGGCCGTGGTGTTCCACGTCTCCAAGTCGTGGCCGTGGTGTTTCAAGTCTCGAAGTCGTGGCCCTGGTGTTCCACGTCTCCAAGTAGTGGCCGTGGTGTTCCAGGTCCAAAGTACCAAGTCGTGGCCCTGGTGTTCCACGTCTCCAAGTCGTGGCCGTGGTGTTCCACGTCTCCAAGTAGTGGCCGTGGTGTTCCACGTCTCCAAGTCGTGGCCGTGGTGTTCCACGTCTCCAAGTAGTGGCCGTGGTGTTCCAGGTCCAAAGTACCAAGTCGTGGCCCTGGTGTTCCACGTCTCCAAGTCGTGGCCGTGGTGTTCCACGTCTCCAAGTAGTGGCCGTGGTGTTCCACGTCTCCAAGTAGTGGCCGTGGTGTTCCAGGTCCAAAGTACCAAGTCGTGGCCCTGGTGTTCCACGTCTCCAAGTCGTGGCCCTGGTGTTCCAGGTCCAAAGTACCAAGTCGTGGCCGTGGTGTTCCACGTCTCCAAGTAGTGGCCGTGGTGTTCCACGTCTCCAAGTAGTGGCCGTGGTGTTCCAGGTCCAAAGTACCAAGTCGTGGCCCTGGTGTTCCACGTCTCCAAGTCGTGGCCCTGGTGTTCCAGGTCCAAAGTACCAAGTCGTGGCCGTGGTGTTCCACGTCTCCAAGTAGTGGCCGTGGTGTTCCACGTCTCCAAGTAGTGGCCGTGGTGTTCCAGGTCCAAAGTACCAAGTCGTGGCCCTGGTGTTCCACGTCTCCAAGTCGTGGCCGTGGTGTTCCACGTCTCCAAGTCGTGGCCCTGGTGTTCCACGTCTCCAAGTAGTGGCAGTGGTGTTCCAGGTCCAACGTACCAAGACGTGGCCGTGGTGTTCCACGTCTCCAAGTCGTTGCCCTGGTGTTCCACGTCTCCAAGTCATGGCCCTGGTGTTCCACGTCTCCAAGTAGTGGCCGTGGTGTTCCAGGTCCAAAGTACCAAGTCGTGGCCCTGGTGTTCCACGTCTCCAAGTCGTGGCCCTGGTGTTCCACGTCTCCAAGTCGTGGCCGTGGTGTTCCACGTCTCCAAGTCGTGTCCCTGGTGTTCCACGTCTCCAAGTCGTGGCCCTGGTGTTCCACGTCTCCAAGTCGTGGCCGTGGTGTTCCACGTCTCCAAGTCGTGGCCCTGGTGTTCCACGTCTCCAAGTCGTGGCACTGGTGTTCCACGTCTCCAAGTCGTGGCCGTGGTGTTCCACGTCTCCAAGTCGTGGCCGTGGTGTTCCACATCTCCAAGTCGTGGCCCTGGTGTTCCACGTCTCCAAGTCTTAATATGCTGGTAAGGAAGGCGGGCTCTGTCGTGGGCAAAGTACTGGAGAGTTTAACATCGGTAGCTGAGCGAAGGGCGCTGAGTAGGCTACCGTCAATTATGGATAACTCTGAACATCCTCTACATAGCACCATCCAGAGACAGAGAAGCAGTTTCAGCAACAGGTTACTATCGATGCAATGCTCCTCAGAAGGATGAAGAGGTCAATACTCCCCAATGCCATTAGGCTTTACAATTCTACCGCCAGGACTTAAGAACTTTTTAAAAGCTATTATTAATGCCTTTTGAGATGGTGATTTAGATACATATCATATTTTTTTTACTGAGTTAAGTATTGTATGTAATTAGTTTTGCTACAACAAGTGTATGGGACATTGGAAAAAAAGTTGAATTTCCCCATGGGGATGAATAAAGTATCTATCTATCTATCTATCTATCTATCTATCTAAGTCGTGGCCCTGGTGTTCCACGTCTCCAAGTCGTGGCCCTGGTGTTCCATGTCTCGAAGTCGTGGCCCTGGTGTTCCAGGTCCAAAGTACCAAGTCGTGGCCCTGGTGTTCCATGTCTCCAAGTCGTGGCCCTGGTGTTCCATGTCTCCAAGTCGTGGCCCTGGTGTTCCACATCTCCAAGTAGTGGCCCTTGTGTTCCACGTCTCCAAGTAGTGGCCCTGGTGTTCCACGTCTCCAAGTCATGGCCCTGGTGTTCCAGGTCCAAAGTACCAAGTCGTGGCCCTGGTGATCCACGTCTCCAAGTCGTGGCCGTGGTGTTCCACGTCTCCAAGTCGTGGCCCTGGTGTTCCACATCTCCAAGTCGTGGCCCTGGTGTTCCACGTCTCCAAGTCGTGGCCCTGGTGTTCCAGGTCCAAAGTACCAAGTCGTGGCCCTGGTGTTCCACGTCTCCAAGTCGTGGCCCTGGTGTTCCACGTCTCCAAGTCATGGCCCTGGTGTTCCAGGTCCAAAGTACCAAGTCGTGGCCCTGGTGTTCCACGTCTCCAAGTCATGGCCGTGGTGTTCCACGTCTCCAAGACGTGGCCCTGGTGTTCCACGTCTCCAAGTCATGGCCCTGGTGTTCCAGGTCCAAAGTACCAAGTCGTGGCCCTGGTGTTCCACGTCTCCAAGACGTGGCCGTGGTGTTCCAGGTCGAAAGTACCAAGTCGTGTCCCTGGTGTTCCACGTCTCCAAGTCATGGCCCTGGTGTTCCAGGTCCAAAGTACCAAGTCGTGGCCCTGGTGTTCCACGTCTCCAAGTCGTGGCCCTGGTGTTCCACGTCTCCAAGTCGTGGCCCTGGTGTTCCACGTCTCCAAGTCGTGGCCCTGGTGTTCCAGGTCCAAAGTACCAAGTCATGGCCGTGGTGTTCCACGTCTCCAAGTCGTGGCCCTGGTGTTCCAGGTCCAAAGTACCAAGTCGTGGCCGTGGTGTTCCACATCTCCAAGTCGTGGCCGTGGTGTTCCACGTCTCCAAGTCGTGGCCGTGGTGTTCCACGTCTCCAAGTCGTGTCCCTGGTGTTCCACGTCTCCAAGTAGTGGCCCTGGTGTTCCACGTCTCCAAGTAGTGGCCGTGGTGTTCCAGGTCCAAAGTACCAAGTCGTGGCCCTGGTGTTCCACGTCTCCAAGTCGTGGCCGTGGTGTTCCACGTCTCCAAGTCGTGGCCGTGGTGTTCCACGGTCTCCAAGTCGTGGCCCTGGTGTTCCACGTCTCCAAGTAGTGGCCGTGGTGTTCCAGGTCCAAAGTACCAAGTCGTGGCCCTGGTGTTCCACGTCTCCAAGTCGTGGCCCTGGTGTTCCACGTCTCCAAGTAGTGGCCGTGGTGTTCCACGTCTCCAAGTAGTGGCCGTGGTGTTCCAGGTCCAAAGTACCAAGTCGTGGCCCTGGTGTTCCACGTCTCCAAGTCGTGGCCCTGGTGTTCCACGTCTCCAAGTCATGGCCCTGGTGTTCCACGTCTCCAAGTAGTGGCCGTGGTGTTCCAGGTCCAAAGTACCAAGTCGTGGCCCTGGTGTTCCACGTCTCCAAGTCGTGGCCCTGGTGTTCCACGTCTCCAAGTCGTGGCCGTGGTGTTCCACGTCTCCAAGTCGTGTCCCTGGTGTTCCACGTCTCCAAGTCGTGGCCCTGGTGTTCCACGTCTCCAAGTCGTGGCCGTGGTGTTCCACGTCTCCAAGTCTTGGCCGTGGTGTTCCACGTCTCCAAGTCATGGCCCTGGTTTTCCACGTCTCCAAGTAGTGGCCCTGGTGTTCCACGTCTCCAAGTCGTGGCCCTGGTGTTCCAGGTCCAAAGTACCAAGTCATGGCCGTGGTGTTCCACGTCTCCAAGTCGTGGCCCTGGTGTTCCAGGTCCAAAGTACCAAGTCGTGGCCGTGGTGTTCCACATCTCCAAGTCGTGGCCGTGGTGTTCCACGTCTCCAAGTCGTGTCCCTGGTGTTCCACGTCTCCAAGTAGTGGCCCTGGTGTTCCACGTCTCCAAGTAGTGGCCGTGGTGTTCCAGGTCCAAAGTACCAAGTCGTGGCCCTGGTGTTCCACGTCTCCAAGTCGTGGCCGTGGTGTTTCAAGTCTCGAAGTCGTGGCCCTGGTGTTCCACGTCTCCAAGTAGTGGCCGTGGTGTTCCAGGTCCAAAGTACCAAGTCGTGGCCCTGGTGTTCCACGTCTCCAAGTCGTGGCCCTGGTGTTCCACGTCTCCAAGTAGTGGCCGTGGTGTTCCACGTCTCCAAGTAGTGGCCGTGGTGTTCCAGGTCCAAAGTACCAAGTCGTGGCCGTGGTGTTCCACGTCTCCAAGTAGTGGCCGTGGTGTTCCACGTCTCCAAGTAGTGGCCGTGGTGTTCCAGATCCAAAGTACCAAGTCGTGGCCCTGGTGTTCCACGTCTCCAAGTCGTGGCCCTGGTGTTCCACGTCTCCAAGTAGTGGCCGTGGTGTTCCACGTCTCCAAGTAGTGGCCGTGGTGTTCCAGGTCCAAAGTACCAAGTCGTGGCCCTGGTGTTCCACGTCTCCAAGTAGTGGCCGTGGTGTTCCAGGTCCAAAGTACCAAGTCGTGGCCCTGGTGTTCCACGTCTCCAAGTCGTGGCCGTGGTGTTCCACGTCTCCAAGTCGTGGCCCTGGTGTTCCACGTCTCCAAGTAGTGGCAGTGGTGTTCCAGGTACAACGTACCAAGTCGTGGCCGTGGTGTTCCACGTCTCCAAGTCGTGGCCCTGGTGTTCCACGTCTCCAAGTTATGGGCCTGGTGTTCCACGTCTCCAAGTCGTGGCCCTGGTGTTCCACGTCTCCAAGTAGTGGCAGTGGTGTTCCAGGTCCAACGTACCAAGTCGTGGCCTTGGTGTTCCACGTCTCCAAGTCGTGGCCCTGGTGTTCCACGTCTCCAAGTTATGGCCCTAGTGTTCCACGTCTCCAAGTAGTGGCCGTGGTGTTCCAGGTCCAAAGTACCAAGTCGTGGCCCTGGTGTTCCACGTCTCCAAGTCGTGGCCCTGGTGTTCCACGTCTCCAAGTCGTGGCCGTGGTGTTCCACGTCTCCAAGTCGTGTCCCTGGTGTTCCACGTCTCCAAGTCGTGGCCCTGGTGTTCCACGTCTCCAAGTCGTGGCCGTGGTGTTCCACGTCTCCAAGTCGTGGCCGTGGTGTTCCACGTCTCCAAGTCTTGGCCGTGGTGTTCCACGTCTCCAAGTCATGGCCCTGGTTTTCCACGTCTCCAAGTAGTGGCCGTGGTGTTCCAGGTCCAAAGTACCAAGTCGTGGCCCTGGTGTTCCACGTCTCCAAGTCGTGGCCCTGGTGTTCCACGTCTCCAAGTCGTGGCCGTGGTGTTCCACGTCTCCAAGTCGTGGCCGTGGTGATCCAGGACCAAAGTACCAAGCCGTGGCCCTGTTGTTCCAGGTCCAAAGTACCAAGTCGTGGCCCTGGTGTTCCACGTCTCCAAGTTGTGGCCCTGGTGTTCCACGTCTCCAAGTCGTGGCCGTGGTGATCCACGTCTCCAAGTCGTGGCCCTGGTGTTCCACGTCTCCAAGTCGTGGCACTGGTGTTCCACGTCTCCAAGTCGTGGCCGTTGTGTTCCACGTCTCCAAGTCGTGGCCGTGGTGATCCACGTCTCCAAGTCGTGGCACTGGTGTTCCACGTCTCCAAGTCGTGGCCCTGGTGTTCCACGTCTCCAAGTCTTGGCCGTGGTGATCCACGTCTCCAAGTCGTGGCCCTGGTGTTCCACGTCTCCAAGTCGTGGCACTGGTGTTCCACGTCTCCAAGTCGTGGCCGTGGTGTTCCACGTCTCCAAGTCGTGGCCGTGGTGTTCCACATCTCCAAGTCGTGGCCCTGGTGTTCCACGTCTCCAAGTCTTAATATGCTGGTAAGGAAGGCGGGCTCTGTCGTGGGCAAAGTACTGGAGAGTTTAACATCGGTAGCTGAGCGAAGGGCGCTGAGTAGGCTACGGTCAATTATGGATAACTCTGAACATCCTCTACATAGCACCATCCAGAGACAGAGAAGCAGTTTCAGCGACAAGTTACTATCGATGCAATGCTCCTCAGAAGGATGAAGAGGTCAATACTCCCCAATGCCATTAGGCTTTACAATTCTACCGCCAGGACTTAAGAACTTTTTAAAAGCTATTATTAATGCCTTTTGAGATGGTGATTTAGATACATATCATATTTTTTTTACTGAGTTAAGTATTGTATGTAATTAGTTTTGCTACAACAAGTGTATGGGACATTGGAAAAAAAGTTGAATTTCCCCATGGGGATGAATAAAGTATCTATCTATCTATCTATCTATCTATCTATCTAAGTCGTGGCCCTGGTGTTCCACGTCTCCAAGTCGTGGCCCTGGTGTTCCATGTCTCCAAGTCGTGGCCCTGGTGTTCCAGGTCCAAAGTACCAAGTCGTGGCCCTGGTGTTCCATGTCTCCAAGTCGTGGCCCTGGTGTTCCATGTCTCCAAGTCGTGGCCATGGTGTTCCACATCTCCAAGTAGTGGCCCTTGTGTTCCACGTCTCCAAGTAGTGGCCCTGGTGTTCCACGTCTCCAAGTCATGGCCCTGGTGTTCCAGGTCCAAAGTACCAAGTCGTGGCCCTGGTGATCCACGTCTCCAAGTCGTGGCCGTGGTGTTCCACGTCTCCAAGTCGTGGCCCTGGTGTTCCACATCTCCAAGTCGTGGCCCTGGTGTTCCACGTCTCCAAGTCGTGGCCCTGGTGTTCCAGGTCCAAAGTACCAAGTCGTGGCCCTGGTGTTCCACGTCTCCAAGTCGTGGCCCTGGTGTTCCACGTCTCCAAGTCATGGCCCTGGTGTTCCAGGTCCAAAGTACCAAGTCGTGGCCCTGGTGTTCCACGTCTCCATGTCGTGGCCGTGGTGTTCCACGTCTCCAAGTCATGGCCGTGGTGTTCCACGTCTCCAAGACGTGGCCCTGGTGTTCCACGTCTCCAAGTCATGGCCCTGGTGTTCCAGGTCCAAAGTACCAAGTCGTGGCCCTGGTGTTCCACGTCTCCAAGACGTGGCCCTGGTGTTCCACGTCTCCAAGTCGTGGCCGTGGTGTTCCAGGTCGAAAGTACCAAGTCGTGTCCCTGGTGTTCCACGTCTCCAAGTCATGGCCCTGGTGTTCCAGGTCCAAAGTACCAAGTCGTGGCCCTGGTGTTCCACGTCTCCAAGTCGTGGCCCTGGTGTTCCACGTCTCCAAGTCGTGGCCCTGGTGTTCCACGTCTCCAAGTCGTGGCCCTTGTGTTCTACGTCTCCAAGTCGTGGCCCTGGTGTTCCACGTCTCCAAGTCGTGGCCCTGGTGTTCCAGGTCCAAAGTACCAAGTCATGGCCGTGGTGTTCCACATCTCCAAGTCGTGGCCCTGGTGTTCCAGGTCCAAAGTACCAAGTCGTGGCCGTGGTGTTCCACATCTCCAAGTCGTGGCCGTGGTGTTCCACGTCTCCAAGTCGTGGCCGTGGTGTTCCACGTCTCCAAGTCGTGTCCCTGGTGTTCCACGTCTCCAAGTAGTGGCCCTGGTGTTCCACGTCTCCAAGTAGTGGCCGTGGTGTTCCAGGTCCAAAGTACCAAGTCGTGGCCCTGGTGTTCCACGTCTCCAAGTCGTGGCCGTGGTGTTCCACGTCTCCAAGTCGTGGCCGTGGTGTTTCAAGTCTCGAAGTCGTGGCCCTGGTGTTCCACGTCTCCAAGTAGTGGCCGTGGTGTTCCAGGTCCAAAGTACCAAGTCGTGGCCCTGGTGTTCCACGTCTCCAAGTCGTGGCCCTGGTGTTCCAAGTCTCCAAGTAGTGGCCGTGGTGTTCCATGTCTCCAAGTAGTGGCCGTGGTGTTCCAGGTCCAAAGTACCAAGTCGTGGCCCTGGTGTTCCACGGTCTCCAAGTCGTGGCCGTGGTGTTCCACGTCTCCAAGTAGTGGCCGTGGTGTTCCAGGTCCAAAGTACCAAGTCGTGGCCCTGGTGTTCCACGTCTCCAAGTCGTGGCCCTGGTGTTCCACGTCTCCAAGTAGTGGCCGTGGTGTTCCACGTCTCCAAGTAGTGGCCGTGGTGTTCCAGGTCCAAAGTACCAAGTCGTGGCCCTGGTGTTCCACGTCTCCATGTCGTGGCCGTGGTGTTCCACGTCTCCAAGTCATGGCCGTGGTGTTCCACGTCTCCAAGACGTGGCCCTGGTGTTCCACGTCTCCAAGTCATGGCCCTGGTGTTCCAGGTCCAAAGTACCAAGTCGTGGCCCTGGTGTTCCACGTCTCCAAGACGTGGCCCTGGTGTTCCACGTCTCCAAGTCGTGGCCGTGGTGTTCCAGGTCGAAAGTACCAAGTCGTGTCCCTGGTGTTCCACGTCTCCAAGTCATGGCCCTGGTGTTCCAGGTCCAAAGTACCAAGTCGTGGCCCTGGTGTTCCACGTCTCCAAGTCATGGCCCTGGTGTTCCACGTCTCCAAGTCGTGGCCCTGGTGTTCCACGTCTCCAAGTCGTGGCCCTGGTGTTCTACGTCTCCAAGTCGTGGCCCTGGTGTTCCACGTCTCCAAGTCGTGGCCCTGGTGTTCCAGGTCCAAAGTACCAAGTCATGGCCGTGGTGTTCCACGTCTCCAAGTCGTGGCCCTGGTGTTCCAGGTCCAAAGTACCAAGTCGTGGCCGTGGTGTTCCACATCTCCAAGTCGTGGCCGTGGTGTTCCACGTCTCCAAGTCGTGGCCGTGGTGTTCCACGTCTCCAAGTCGTGTCCCTGGTGTTCCACGTCTCCAAGTAGTGGCCCTGGTGTTCCACGTCTCCAAGTAGTGGCCCTGGTGTTCCACGTCTCCAAGTAGTGGCCGTGGTGTTCCACGTCTCCAAGTCGTGGCCGTGGTGTTCCACGTCTCCAAGTCGTGGCCGTGGTGTTTCAAGTCTCGAAGTCGTGGCCCTGGTGTTCCACGTCTCCAAGTAGTGGCCGTGGTGTTCCAGGTCCAAAGTACCAAGTCGTGGCCCTGGTGTTCCACGTCTCCAAGTCGTGGCCGTGGTGTTCCACGTCTCCAAGTAGTGGCCGTGGTGTTCCACGTCTCCAAGTCGTGGCCGTGGTGTTCCACGTCTCCAAGTAGTGGCCGTGGTGTTCCAGGTCCAAAGTACCAAGTCGTGGCCCTGGTGTTCCACGTCTCCAAGTCGTGGCCGTGGTGTTCCACGTCTCCAAGTAGTGGCCGTGGTGTTCCACGTCTCCAAGTAGTGGCCGTGGTGTTCCAGGTCCAAAGTACCAAGTCGTGGCCCTGGTGTTCCACGTCTCCAAGTCGTGGCCCTGGTGTTCCAGGTCCAAAGTACCAAGTCGTGGCCGTGGTGTTCCACGTCTCCAAGTAGTGGCCGTGGTGTTCCACGTCTCCAAGTAGTGGCCGTGGTGTTCCAGGTCCAAAGTACCAAGTCGTGGCCCTGGTGTTCCACGTCTCCAAGTCGTGGCCCTGGTGTTCCAGGTCCAAAGTACCAAGTCGTGGCCGTGGTGTTCCACGTCTCCAAGTAGTGGCCGTGGTGTTCCACGTCTCCAAGTAGTGGCCGTGGTTTTCCAGGTCCAAAGTACCAAGTCGTGGCCCTGGTGTTCCACGTCTCCAAGTCGTGGCCGTGGTGTTCCACGTCTCCAAGTCGTGGCCCTGGTGTTCCACGTCTCCAAGTAGTGGCAGTGGTGTTCCAGGTCCAACGTACCAAGACGTGGCCGTGGTGTTCCACGTCTCCAAGTCGTTGCCCTGGTGTTCCACGTCTCCAAGTCATGGCCCTGGTGTTCCACGTCTCCAAGTAGTGGCCGTGGTGTTCCAGGTCCAAAGTACCAAGTCGTGGCCCTGGTGTTCCACGTCTCCAAGTCGTGGCCCTGGTGTTCCACGTCTCCAAGTCGTGGCCGTGGTGTTCCACGTCTCCAAGTCGTGTCCCTGGTGTTCCACGTCTCCAAGTCGTGGCCCTGGTGTTCCACGTCTCCAAGTCGTGGCCGTGGTGTTCCACGTCTCCAAGTCGTGGCCCTGGTGTTCCACGTCTCCAAGTCGTGGCACTGGTGTTCCACGTCTCCAAGTCGTGGCCGTGGTGTTCCACGTCTCCAAGTCGTGGCCGTGGTGTTCCACATCTCCAAGTCGTGGCCCTGGTGTTCCACGTCTCCAAGTCTTAATATGCTGGTAAGGAAGGCGGGCTCTGTCGTGGGCAAAGTACTGGAGAGTTTAACATCGGTAGCTGAGCGAAGGGCGCTGAGTAGGCTACCGTCAATTATGGATAACTCTGAACATCCTCTACATAGCACCATCCAGAGACAGAGAAGCAGTTTCAGCAACAGGTTACTATCGATGCAATGCTCCTCAGAAGGATGAAGAGGTCAATACTCCCCAATGCCATTAGGCTTTACAATTCTACCGCCAGGACTTAAGAACTTTTTAAAAGCTATTATTAATGCCTTTTGAGATGGTGATTTAGATACATATCATATTTTTTTTACTGAGTTAAGTATTGTATGTAATTAGTTTTGCTACAACAAGTGTATGGGACATTGGAAAAAAAGTTGAATTTCCCCATGGGGATGAATAAAGTATCTATCTATCTATCTATCTATCTATCTATCTAAGTCGTGGCCCTGGTGTTCCACGTCTCCAAGTCGTGGCCCTGGTGTTCCATGTCTCGAAGTCGTGGCCCTGGTGTTCCAGGTCCAAAGTACCAAGTCGTGGCCCTGGTGTTCCATGTCTCCAAGTCGTGGCCCTGGTGTTCCATGTCTCCAAGTCGTGGCCCTGGTGTTCCACATCTCCAAGTAGTGGCCCTTGTGTTCCACGTCTCCAAGTAGTGGCCCTGGTGTTCCACGTCTCCAAGTCATGGCCCTGGTGTTCCAGGTCCAAAGTACCAAGTCGTGGCCCTGGTGATCCACGTCTCCAAGTCGTGGCCGTGGTGTTCCACGTCTCCAAGTCGTGGCCCTGGTGTTCCACATCTCCAAGTCGTGGCCCTGGTGTTCCACGTCTCCAAGTCGTGGCCCTGGTGTTCCAGGTCCAAAGTACCAAGTCGTGGCCCTGGTGTTCCACGTCTCCAAGTCGTGGCCCTGGTGTTCCACGTCTCCAAGTCATGGCCCTGGTGTTCCAGGTCCAAAGTACCAAGTCGTGGCCCTGGTGTTCCACGTCTCCAAGTCATGGCCGTGGTGTTCCACGTCTCCAAGACGTGGCCCTGGTGTTCCACGTCTCCAAGTCATGGCCCTGGTGTTCCAGGTCCAAAGTACCAAGTCGTGGCCCTGGTGTTCCACGTCTCCAAGACGTGGCCGTGGTGTTCCAGGTCGAAAGTACCAAGTCGTGTCCCTGGTGTTCCACGTCTCCAAGTCATGGCCCTGGTGTTCCAGGTCCAAAGTACCAAGTCGTGGCCCTGGTGTTCCACGTCTCCAAGTCGTGGCCCTGGTGTTCCACGTCTCCAAGTCGTGGCCCTGGTGTTCCACGTCTCCAAGTCGTGGCCCTGGTGTTCCAGGTCCAAAGTACCAAGTCATGGCCGTGGTGTTCCACGTCTCCAAGTCGTGGCCCTGGTGTTCCAGGTCCAAAGTACCAAGTCGTGGCCGTGGTGTTCCACATCTCCAAGTCGTGGCCGTGGTGTTCCACGTCTCCAAGTCGTGGCCGTGGTGTTCCACGTCTCCAAGTCGTGTCCCTGGTGTTCCACGTCTCCAAGTAGTGGCCCTGGTGTTCCACGTCTCCAAGTAGTGGCCGTGGTGTTCCAGGTCCAAAGTACCAAGTCGTGGCCCTGGTGTTCCACGTCTCCAAGTCGTGGCCGTGGTGTTCCACGTCTCCAAGTCGTGGCCGTGGTGTTCCACGGTCTCCAAGTCGTGGCCCTGGTGTTCCACGTCTCCAAGTAGTGGCCGTGGTGTTCCAGGTCCAAAGTACCAAGTCGTGGCCCTGGTGTTCCACGTCTCCAAGTCGTGGCCCTGGTGTTCCACGTCTCCAAGTAGTGGCCGTGGTGTTCCACGTCTCCAAGTAGTGGCCGTGGTGTTCCAGGTCCAAAGTACCAAGTCGTGGCCCTGGTGTTCCACGTCTCCAAGTCGTGGCCCTGGTGTTCCACGTCTCCAAGTCATGGCCCTGGTGTTCCACGTCTCCAAGTAGTGGCCGTGGTGTTCCAGGTCCAAAGTACCAAGTCGTGGCCCTGGTGTTCCACGTCTCCAAGTCGTGGCCCTGGTGTTCCACGTCTCCAAGTCGTGGCCGTGGTGTTCCACGTCTCCAAGTCGTGTCCCTGGTGTTCCACGTCTCCAAGTCGTGGCCCTGGTGTTCCACGTCTCCAAGTCGTGGCCGTGGTGTTCCACGTCTCCAAGTCTTGGCCGTGGTGTTCCACGTCTCCAAGTCATGGCCCTGGTTTTCCACGTCTCCAAGTAGTGGCCCTGGTGTTCCACGTCTCCAAGTCGTGGCCCTGGTGTTCCAGGTCCAAAGTACCAAGTCATGGCCGTGGTGTTCCACGTCTCCAAGTCGTGGCCCTGGTGTTCCAGGTCCAAAGTACCAAGTCGTGGCCGTGGTGTTCCACATCTCCAAGTCGTGGCCGTGGTGTTCCACGTCTCCAAGTCGTGTCCCTGGTGTTCCACGTCTCCAAGTAGTGGCCCTGGTGTTCCACGTCTCCAAGTAGTGGCCGTGGTGTTCCAGGTCCAAAGTACCAAGTCGTGGCCCTGGTGTTCCACGTCTCCAAGTCGTGGCCGTGGTGTTTCAAGTCTCGAAGTCGTGGCCCTGGTGTTCCACGTCTCCAAGTAGTGGCCGTGGTGTTCCAGGTCCAAAGTACCAAGTCGTGGCCCTGGTGTTCCACGTCTCCAAGTCGTGGCCCTGGTGTTCCACGTCTCCAAGTAGTGGCCGTGGTGTTCCACGTCTCCAAGTAGTGGCCGTGGTGTTCCAGGTCCAAAGTACCAAGTCGTGGCCGTGGTGTTCCACGTCTCCAAGTAGTGGCCGTGGTGTTCCACGTCTCCAAGTAGTGGCCGTGGTGTTCCAGATCCAAAGTACCAAGTCGTGGCCCTGGTGTTCCACGTCTCCAAGTCGTGGCCCTGGTGTTCCACGTCTCCAAGTAGTGGCCGTGGTGTTCCACGTCTCCAAGTAGTGGCCGTGGTGTTCCAGGTCCAAAGTACCAAGTCGTGGCCCTGGTGTTCCACGTCTCCAAGTAGTGGCCGTGGTGTTCCAGGTCCAAAGTACCAAGTCGTGGCCCTGGTGTTCCACGTCTCCAAGTCGTGGCCGTGGTGTTCCACGTCTCCAAGTCGTGGCCCTGGTGTTCCACGTCTCCAAGTAGTGGCAGTGGTGTTCCAGGTACAACGTACCAAGTCGTGGCCGTGGTGTTCCACGTCTCCAAGTCGTGGCCCTGGTGTTCCACGTCTCCAAGTTATGGGCCTGGTGTTCCACGTCTCCAAGTCGTGGCCCTGGTGTTCCACGTCTCCAAGTAGTGGCAGTGGTGTTCCAGGTCCAACGTACCAAGTCGTGGCCTTGGTGTTCCACGTCTCCAAGTCGTGGCCCTGGTGTTCCACGTCTCCAAGTTATGGCCCTAGTGTTCCACGTCTCCAAGTAGTGGCCGTGGTGTTCCAGGTCCAAAGTACCAAGTCGTGGCCCTGGTGTTCCACGTCTCCAAGTCGTGGCCCTGGTGTTCCACGTCTCCAAGTTATGGCCCTAGTGTTCCACGTCTCCAAGTAGTGGCCGTGGTGTTCCAGGTCCAAAGTACCGAGTCGTGGCCCTGGTGTTCCACGTCTCCAAGTCGTGGCCCTGGTGTTCCACGTCTCCAAGTCGTGGCCGTGGTGTTCCACGTCTCCAAGTCGTGTCCCTGGTGTTCCACGTCTCCAAGTCGTGGCCCTGGTGTTCCACGTCTCCAAGTCGTGGCCGTGGTGTTCCACGTCTCCAAGTCGTGGCCCTGGTGTTCCACGTCTCCAAGTCGTGGCACTGGTGTTCCACGTCTCCAAGTCGTGGCCGTGGTGTTCCACGTCTCCAAGTCGTGGCCGTGGTGTTCCACATCTCCAAGTCGTGGCCCTGGTGTTCCACGTCTCCAAGTCTTAATATGCTGGTAAGGAAGGCGGGCTCTGTCGTGGGCAAAGTACTGGAGAGTTTAACATCGGTAGCTGAGCGAAGGGCGCTGAGTAGGCTACCGTCAATTATGGATAACTCTGAACATCCTCTACATAGCACCATCCAGAGACAGAGAAGCAGTTTCAGCAACAGGTTACTATCGATGCAATGCTCCTCAGAAGGATGAAGAGGTCAATACTCCCCAATGCCATTAGGCTTTACAATTCTACCGCCAGGACTTAAGAACTTTTTAAAAGCTATTATTAATGCCTTTTGAGATGGTGATTTAGATACATATCATATTTTTTTTACTGAGTTAAGTATTGTATGTAATTAGTTTTGCTACAACAAGTGTATGGGACATTGGAAAAAAAGTTGAATTTCCCCATGGGGATGAATAAAGTATCTATCTATCTATCTATCTATCTATCTATCTAAGTCGTGGCCCTGGTGTTCCACGTCTCCAAGTCGTGGCCCTGGTGTTCCATGTCTCCAAGTCGTGGCCCTGGTGTTCCAGGTCCAAAGTACCAAGTCGTGGCCCTGGTGTTCCATGTCTCCAAGTCGTGGCCCTGGTGTTCCATGTCTCCAAGTCGTGGCCCTGGTGTTCCACATCTCCAAGTAGTGGCCCTTGTGTTCCACGTCTCCAAGTAGTGGCCCTGGTGTTCCACGTCTCCAAGTCATGGCCCTGGTGTTCCAGGTCCAAAGTACCAAGTCGTGGCCCTGGTGATCCACGTCTCCAAGTCGTGGCCGTGGTGTTCCACGTCTCCAAGTCGTGGCCCTGGTGTTCCACATCTCCAAGTCGTGGCCCTGGTGTTCCACGTCTCCAAGTCGTGGCCCTGGTGTTCCAGGTCCAAAGTACCAAGTCGTGGCCCTGGTGTTCCACGTCTCCAAGTCGTGGCCCTGGTGTTCCACGTCTCCAAGTCATGGCCCTGGTGTTCCAGGTCCAAAGTACCAAGTCGTGGCCCTGGTGTTCCACGTCTCCAAGTCATGGCCGTGGTGTTCCACGTCTCCAAGACGTGGCCCTGGTGTTCCACGTCTCCAAGTCATGGCCCTGGTGTTCCAGGTCCAAAGTACCAAGTCGTGGCCCTGGTGTTCCACGTCTCCAAGACGTGGCCGTGGTGTTCCAGGTCGAAAGTACCAAGTCGTGTCCCTGGTGTTCCACGTCTCCAAGTCATGGCCCTGGTGTTCCAGGTCCAAAGTACCAAGTCGTGGCCCTGGTGTTCCACGTCTCCAAGTCGTGGCCCTGGTGTTCCACGTCTCCAAGTCGTGGCCCTGGTGTTCCACGTCTCCAAGTCGTGGCCCTGGTGTTCCAGGTCCAAAGTACCAAGTCATGGCCGTGGTGTTCCACGTCTCCAAGTCGTGGCCCTGGTGTTCCAGGTCCAAAGTACCAAGTCGTGGCCGTGGTGTTCCACATCTCCAAGTCGTGGCCGTGGTGTTCCACGTCTCCAAGTCGTGGCCGTGGTGTTCCACGTCTCCAAGTCGTGTCCCTGGTGTTCCACGTCTCCAAGTAGTGGCCCTGGTGTTCCACGTCTCCAAGTAGTGGCCGTGGTGTTCCAGGTCCAAAGTACCAAGTCGTGGCCCTGGTGTTCCACGTCTCCAAGTCGTGGCCGTGGTGTTCCACGTCTCCAAGTCGTGGCCGTGGTGTTCCACGGTCTCCAAGTCGTGGCCCTGGTGTTCCACGTCTCCAAGTAGTGGCCGTGGTGTTCCAGGTCCAAAGTACCAAGTCGTGGCCCTGGTGTTCCACGTCTCCAAGTCGTGGCCCTGGTGTTCCACGTCTCCAAGTAGTGGCCGTGGTGTTCCACGTCTCCAAGTAGTGGCCGTGGTGTTCCAGGTCCAAAGTACCAAGTCGTGGCCCTGGTGTTCCACGTCTCCAAGTCGTGGCCCTGGTGTTCCACGTCTCCAAGTCATGGCCCTGGTGTTCCACGTCTCCAAGTAGTGGCCGTGGTGTTCCAGGTCCAAAGTACCAAGTCGTGGCCCTGGTGTTCCACGTCTCCAAGTCGTGGCCCTGGTGTTCCACGTCTCCAAGTCGTGGCCGTGGTGTTCCACGTCTCCAAGTCGTGTCCCTGGTGTTCCACGTCTCCAAGTCGTGGCCCTGGTGTTCCACGTCTCCAAGTCTTGGCCGTGGTGTTCCACGTCTCCAAGTCATGGCCCTGGTTTTCCACGTCTCCAAGTAGTGGCCCTGGTGTTCCACGTCTCCAAGTCGTGGCCCTGGTGTTCCAGGTCCAAAGTACCAAGTCATGGCCGTGGTGTTCCACGTCTCCAAGTCGTGGCCCTGGTGTTCCAGGTCCAAAGTACCAAGTCGTGGCCGTGGTGTTCCACATCTCCAAGTCGTGGCCGTGGTGTTCCACGTCTCCAAGTCGTGTCCCTGGTGTTCCACGTCTCCAAGTAGTGGCCCTGGTGTTCCACGTCTCCAAGTAGTGGCCGTGGTGTTCCAGGTCCAAAGTACCAAGTCGTGGCCCTGGTGTTCCACGTCTCCAAGTCGTGGCCGTGGTGTTTCAAGTCTCGAAGTCGTGGCCCTGGTGTTCCACGTCTCCAAGTAGTGGCCGTGGTGTTCCAGGTCCAAAGTACCAAGTCGTGGCCCTGGTGTTCCACGTCTCCAAGTCGTGGCCCTGGTGTTCCACGTCTCCAAGTAGTGGCCGTGGTGTTCCACGTCTCCAAGTAGTGGCCGTGGTGTTCCAGGTCCAAAGTACCAAGTCGTGGCCGTGGTGTTCCACGTCTCCAAGTAGTGGCCGTGGTGTTCCAGATCCAAAGTACCAAGTCGTGGCCCTGGTGTTCCACGTCTCCAAGTCGTGGCCCTGGTGTTCCACGTCTCCAAGTAGTGGCCGTGGTGTTCCACGTCTCCAAGTAGTGGCCGTGGTGTTCCAGGTCCAAAGTACCAAGTCGTGGCCCTGGTGTTCCACGTCTCCAAGTAGTGGCCGTGGTGTTCCAGGTCCAAAGTACCAAGTCGTGGCCCTGGTGTTCCACGTCTCCAAGTCGTGGCCGTGGTGTTCCACGTCTCCAAGTCGTGGCCCTGGTGTTCCACGTCTCCAAGTAGTGGCAGTGGTGTTCCAGGTACAACGTACCAAGTCGTGGCCGTGGTGTTCCACGTCTCCAAGTCGTGGCCCTGGTGTTCCACGTCTCCAAGTTATGGGCCTGGTGTTCCACGTCTCCAAGTCGTGGCCCTGGTGTTCCACGTCTCCAAGTAGTGGCAGTGGTGTTCCAGGTCCAACGTACCAAGTCGTGGCCTTGGTGTTCCACGTCTCCAAGTCGTGGCCCTGGTGTTCCACGTCTCCAAGTTATGGCCCTAGTGTTCCACGTCTCCAAGTAGTGGCCGTGGTGTTCCAGGTCCAAAGTACCAAGTCGTGGCCCTGGTGTTCCACGTCTCCAAGTCGTGGCCCTGGTGTTCCACGTCTCCAAGTCGTGGCCGTGGTGTTCCACGTCTCCAAGTCGTGTCCCTGGTGTTCCACGTCTCCAAGTCGTGGCCCTGGTGTTCCACGTCTCCAAGTCGTGGCCGTGGTGTTCCACGTCTCCAAGTCGTGGCCGTGGTGTTCCACGTCTCCAAGTCTTGGCCGTGGTGTTCCACGTCTCCAAGTCATGGCCCTGGTTTTCCACGTCTCCAAGTAGTGGCCGTGGTGTTCCAGGTCCAAAGTACCAAGTCGTGGCCCTGGTGTTCCACGTCTCCAAGTCGTGGCCCTGGTGTTCCACGTCTCCAAGTCGTGGCCGTGGTGTTCCACGTCTCCAAGTCGTGGCCGTGGTGATCCAGGACCAAAGTACCAAGCCGTGGCCCTGTTGTTCCAGGTCCAAAGTACCAAGTCGTGGCCCTGGTGTTCCACGTCTCCAAGTTGTGGCCCTGGTGTTCCACGTCTCCAAGTCGTGGCCGTGGTGATCCACGTCTCCAAGTCGTGGCCCTGGTGTTCCACGTCTCCAAGTCGTGGCACTGGTGTTCCACGTCTCCAAGTCGTGGCCGTTGTGTTCCACGTCTCCAAGTCGTGGCCGTGGTGATCCACGTCTCCAAGTCGTGGCACTGGTGTTCCACGTCTCCAAGTCGTGGCCCTGGTGTTCCACGTCTCCAAGTCTTGGCCGTGGTGATCCACGTCTCCAAGTCGTGGCCCTGGTGTTCCACGTCTCCAAGTCGTGGCACTGGTGTTCCACGTCTCCAAGTCGTGGCCGTGGTGTTCCACGTCTCCAAGTCGTGGCCGTGGTGTTCCACATCTCCAAGTCGTGGCCCTGGTGTTCCACGTCTCCAAGTCTTAATATGCTGGTAAGGAAGGCGGGCTCTGTCGTGGGCAAAGTACTGGAGAGTTTAACATCGGTAGCTGAGCGAAGGGCGCTGAGTAGGCTACGGTCAATTATGGATAACTCTGAACATCCTCTACATAGCACCATCCAGAGACAGAGAAGCAGTTTCAGCGACAAGTTACTATCGATGCAATGCTCCTCAGAAGGATGAAGAGGTCAATACTCCCCAATGCCATTAGGCTTTACAATTCTACCGCCAGGACTTAAGAACTTTTTAAAAGCTATTATTAATGCCTTTTGAGATGGTGATTTAGATACATATCATATTTTTTTTACTGAGTTAAGTATTGTATGTAATTAGTTTTGCTACAACAAGTGTATGGGACATTGGAAAAAAAGTTGAATTTCCCCATGGGGATGAATAAAGTATCTATCTATCTATCTATCTATCTATCTATCTAAGTCGTGGCCCTGGTGTTCCACGTCTCCAAGTCGTGGCCCTGGTGTTCCATGTCTCCAAGTCGTGGCCCTGGTGTTCCAGGTCCAAAGTACCAAGTCGTGGCCCTGGTGTTCCATGTCTCCAAGTCGTGGCCCTGGTGTTCCATGTCTCCAAGTCGTGGCCATGGTGTTCCACATCTCCAAGTAGTGGCCCTTGTGTTCCACGTCTCCAAGTAGTGGCCCTGGTGTTCCACGTCTCCAAGTCATGGCCCTGGTGTTCCAGGTCCAAAGTACCAAGTCGTGGCCCTGGTGATCCACGTCTCCAAGTCGTGGCCGTGGTGTTCCACGTCTCCAAGTCGTGGCCCTGGTGTTCCACATCTCCAAGTCGTGGCCCTGGTGTTCCACGTCTCCAAGTCGTGGCCCTGGTGTTCCAGGTCCAAAGTACCAAGTCGTGGCCCTGGTGTTCCACGTCTCCAAGTCGTGGCCCTGGTGTTCCACGTCTCCAAGTCATGGCCCTGGTGTTCCAGGTCCAAAGTACCAAGTCGTGGCCCTGGTGTTCCACGTCTCCATGTCGTGGCCGTGGTGTTCCACGTCTCCAAGTCATGGCCGTGGTGTTCCACGTCTCCAAGACGTGGCCCTGGTGTTCCACGTCTCCAAGTCATGGCCCTGGTGTTCCAGGTCCAAAGTACCAAGTCGTGGCCCTGGTGTTCCACGTCTCCAAGACGTGGCCCTGGTGTTCCACGTCTCCAAGTCGTGGCCGTGGTGTTCCAGGTCGAAAGTACCAAGTCGTGTCCCTGGTGTTCCACGTCTCCAAGTCATGGCCCTGGTGTTCCAGGTCCAAAGTACCAAGTCGTGGCCCTGGTGTTCCACGTCTCCAAGTCGTGGCCCTGGTGTTCCACGTCTCCAAGTCGTGGCCCTGGTGTTCCACGTCTCCAAGTCGTGGCCCTTGTGTTCTACGTCTCCAAGTCGTGGCCCTGGTGTTCCACGTCTCCAAGTCGTGGCCCTGGTGTTCCAGGTCCAAAGTACCAAGTCATGGCCGTGGTGTTCCACATCTCCAAGTCGTGGCCCTGGTGTTCCAGGTCCAAAGTACCAAGTCGTGGCCGTGGTGTTCCACATCTCCAAGTCGTGGCCGTGGTGTTCCACGTCTCCAAGTCGTGGCCGTGGTGTTCCACGTCTCCAAGTCGTGTCCCTGGTGTTCCACGTCTCCAAGTAGTGGCCCTGGTGTTCCACGTCTCCAAGTAGTGGCCGTGGTGTTCCAGGTCCAAAGTACCAAGTCGTGGCCCTGGTGTTCCACGTCTCCAAGTCGTGGCCGTGGTGTTCCACGTCTCCAAGTCGTGGCCGTGGTGTTTCAAGTCTCGAAGTCGTGGCCCTGGTGTTCCACGTCTCCAAGTAGTGGCCGTGGTGTTCCAGGTCCAAAGTACCAAGTCGTGGCCCTGGTGTTCCACGTCTCCAAGTCGTGGCCCTGGTGTTCCAAGTCTCCAAGTAGTGGCCGTGGTGTTCCATGTCTCCAAGTAGTGGCCGTGGTGTTCCAGGTCCAAAGTACCAAGTCGTGGCCCTGGTGTTCCACGGTCTCCAAGTCGTGGCCGTGGTGTTCCACGTCTCCAAGTAGTGGCCGTGGTGTTCCAGGTCCAAAGTACCAAGTCGTGGCCCTGGTGTTCCACGTCTCCAAGTCGTGGCCCTGGTGTTCCACGTCTCCAAGTAGTGGCCGTGGTGTTCCACGTCTCCAAGTAGTGGCCGTGGTGTTCCAGGTCCAAAGTACCAAGTCGTGGCCCTGGTGTTCCACGTCTCCAAGTCGTGGCCCTGGTGTTCCACGTCTCCAAGTAGTGGCCGTGGTGTTCCAGGTCCAAAGTACCAAGTCGTGGCCCTGGTGTTCCACGTCTCCAAGTCGTGGCCGTGGTGTTCCACGTCTCCAAGTCGTGGCCCTGGTGTTCCACGTCTCCAAGTAGTGGCAGTGGTGTTCCAGGTCCAACGTACCAAGTCGTGGCCGTGGTGTTCCACGTCTCCAAGTCGTGGCCGTGGTGTTCCACGTCTCCAAGTCGTGGCCCTGGTGTTCCACGTCTCCAAGTAGTGGCCGTGGTGTTCCAGGTCCAAAGTACCAAGTCGTGGCCCTGGTGTTCCACGTCTCCAAGTCGTGGCCGTGGTGTTCCACGTCTCCAAGTCGTGTTCCTTGTGTTCCACGTCTCCAAGTCGTGGCCCTGGTGTTCCACGTCTCCAAGTCGTGGCCGTGGTGTTCCACGTCTCCAAGTCGTGGCCGTGGTGTTCCACGTCTCCAAGTCTTGGCCGTGGTGTTCCACGTCTCCAAGTCATGGCCCTGGTTTTCCACGTCTCCAAGTAGTGGCCGTGGTGCTCCAGGTCCAAAGTACCAAGTCGTGGCCCTGGTGTTCCACGTCTCCAAGTCGTGGCCCTGGTGTTCCACGTCTCCAAGTCGTGGCCGTGGTGTTCCACGTCTCCAAGTCGTGGCCGTGGTGATCCAGGACCAAAGTACCAAGCCGTGGCCCTGGTGTTCCAGGTCCAAAGTACCAAGTCGTGGCCCTGGTGTTCCACGTCTCCAAGTCGTGGCCCTGGTGTTCCACGTCTCCAAGTAGTGGCCGTGGTGTTCCAGGTCCAAAGTACCAAGTCGTGGCCCTGGTGTTCCAGGTCCAAAGTACCAAGTCGTGGCCGTGGTGTTCCACGTCTCCAAGTCGTGGCCCTGGTGTTCCACGTCTCTAAGTAGTGGCAGTGGTGTTCCACGTCTCCAAGTAGTGGCCGTGGTGTTCCAGGTCCAAAGTACCAAGTCGTGGCCCTGGTGTTCCACGTCTCCAAGTCGTGGCCCTGGTGTTCCACGTCTCCAAGTCGTGGCCGTGGTGTTCCACATCTCCAAGTCGTGGCCCTGGTGTTCCACGTCTCCAAGTCGTGGCCCTGGTGTTCCACGTCTCCAAGTCGTGGCCCTGGTGTTCCACGTCTCCAAGTCGTGGCCCTGGTGTTCCACGTCTCCAAGTCGTGGCCGTGGTGTTCCACATCTCCAAGTCGTGGCCCTGGTGTTCCACGTCTCCAAGTCGTGGCCCTGGTGTTCCACGTCTCCAAGTCGTGGCCGTGGTGTTCCACATCTCCAAGTCGTGGCCCTGGTGTTCCACGTCTCCAAGTCGTGGCCGTGGTGTTCCACATCTCCAAGTAGTGGCCCTGGTGTTCCACGTCACCAAGTCGTGGCCGTGGTGTTCCACGTCTCCAAGTCGTGGCCGTGGTGTTCCACATCTCCAAGTCGTGGCCCTGGTGTTCCACGTCTCCAAGTCGTGGCCCTGGTGTTCCACGTCTCCAAGTCGTGGCCGTGGTGTTCCACATCTCCAAGTAGTGGCCCTGGTGTTCCACGTCACCAAGTCGTGGCCCTGGTGTTCCACGTCTCCAAGTCGTGGCCCTGGTGTTCCACGTCTCCAAGTAGTGGCCCTGGTGTTCCACGTCTCCAAGTCGTGGCCCTGGTGTTCCACGTCTCCAAGTCGTGGCCCTGGTGTTCCACGTCTCCAAGTAGTGGCCCTGGTGTTCCACGTCTCCAAGTCGTGGCCCTGGTGTTCCACGTCTCCAAGTCGTGGCCCTGGTGTTCCACGTCTCCAAGTAGTGGCCCTGGTGTTCCACGTCTCCAAGTCGTGGCCCTGGTGTTCCACATCTCCAAGTCGTGGCCCTGGTGTTCCACATCTCCAAGTAGTGGCCCTGGTGTTCCACGTCACCAAGTCGTGGCCGTGGTGTTCCACGTCTCCAAGTCGTGGCCGTGGTGTTCCACATCTCCAAGTCGTGGCCCTGGTGTTCCACGTCTCCAAGTCTTAATATGCTGGTAAGGAAGGCGGGCTCTGTCGTGGGCAAAGTACTGGAGAGTTTAACATCGGTAGCTGAGCGAAGGGCGCTGAGTAGGCTACGGTCAATTATGGATAACTCTGAACATCCTCTACATAGCACCATCCAGAGACAGAGAAGCAGTTTCAGCGACAAGTTACTATCGATGCAATGCTCCTCAGACAGGATGAAGAGGTCAATACTCCCCAATGCCATTAGGCTTTACAATTCTACCGCCAGGACTTAAGAACTTTTTAAAAGCTATTATTAATGCCTTTTGAGATGGTGATTTAGATACATATCATATTTTTTTTACTGAGTTAAGTATTGTATGTAATTAGTTTTGCTACAACAAGTGTATGGGACTTTGGAAAAAAAGTTGAATTTCCCCATGGGGATGAATAAAGTATCTATCTATCAATCTATCTATCTAAGTCGTGGCCCTGGTGTTCCACGTCTCCAAGTCGTGGCCCTGGTGTTCCACGTCTCCAAGTCCTGGCCCTGGTGATCCACGTCTCCAAGTCGTGGCCGTAGTGTTCCACGTCTCCAAGTAGTGGCCCTGGTGTTCCACGTCTCCAAGTCGTAGCCCTGGTGTTCCACGTCTCCAAATCGTGGCCGTGGTGTTCCACGTCTCCAAGTCGTGGCCCTGGTGTTCCACGTCTCCAAGTCGTGGCCCTGGTGTTCCACGTCTCCAAGTAGTGGCCCTGGTGTTCCACGTCTCCAAGTCGTGGCCGTGGTGTTCCACGTCTCCAGGTAGTGGCCGTGGTGTTCCAGGTCCAAAGTACCAAGTCGTGGCCCTGGTGTTCCACGTCTCCAAGTAGTGGCCGTGGTGTTCCACGTCTCCAAGTAGTGGCCGTGGTGTTCCAGGTCCAAAGTACCAAGTCGTGGCCCTGGTGTTCCACGTCTCCAAGTCGTGGCCCTGGTGTTCCACGTCTCCAAGTAGTGGCCGTGGTGTTCCAGGTCCAAAGTTCCAAGTCGTGGCCCTGGTGTTCCACGTCTCCAAGTCGTGGCCGTGGTGTTCCACGTCTCCAAGTCGTGGCCCTGGTGTTCCACGTCTCTAAGTAGTGGCAGTGGTGTTCCAGGTCCAACGTACCAAGTCGTAGCCGTGGTGTTCCACGTCTCCAAGTCGTGGCCCTGGTGTTCCACGTCTCCAAGTCATGGCGCTGGTATTCCACGTCTCCAAGTAGTGGCCGTGGTGTTCCAGGTCCAAAGTACCAAGTCGTGGCCCTGGTGTTCCACGTCTCCAAGTCGTGGCCCTGGTGTTCCACGTCTCCAAGTCGTGGCCGTGGTGTTCCACGTCTCCAAGTCGTGTCCCTGGTGTTCCACGTCTCCAAGTCGTGGCACTGGTGTTCCACGTCTCCAAGTCATGGCCGTGGTGTTCCACGTCTCCAAGTCTTGGCCGTGGTGTTCCACGTCTCCAAGTAGTGGCCGTGGTGTTCCAGGTCCAAAGTACCAAGTCGTGGCCCTGGTGTTCCACGTCTCCAAGTCGTGGCCCTGGTGTTCCAGGTCCAAAGTACCAAGTCGTGGCCCTGGTGTTCCACGTCTCCAAGTCGTGGCCCTGGTGTTCCACGTCTCCAAGTCATGGCCCTGGTGTTCCAGGTCCAAAGTACCAAGTCGTGGCCCTGGTGTTCCACGTCTCCATGTCGTGGCCGTGGTGTTCCACGTCTCCAAGTCATGGCCGTGGTGTTCCACGTCTCCAAGACGTGGCCCTGGTGTTCCACGTCTCCAAGTCATGGCCCTGGTGTTCCAGGTCCAAAGTACCAAGTCGTGGCCCTGGTGTTCCACGTCTCCAAGACGTGGCCCTGGTGTTCCACGTCTCCAAGTCGTGGCCGTGGTGTTCCAGGTCGAAAGTACCAAGTCGTGTCCCTGGTGTTCCACGTCTCCAAGTCATGGCCCTGGTGTTCCAGGTCCAAAGTACCAAGTCGTGGCCCTGGTGTTCCACGTCTCCAAGTCGTGGCCCTGGTGTTCCACGTCTCCAAGTCGTGGCCCTGGTGTTCCACGTCTCCAAGTCGTGGCCCTTGTGTTCTACGTCTCCAAGTCGTGGCCCTGGTGTTCCACGTCTCCAAGTCGTGGCCCTGGTGTTCCAGGTCCAAAGTACCAAGTCATGGCCGTGGTGTTCCACATCTCCAAGTCGTGGCCCTGGTGTTCCAGGTCCAAAGTACCAAGTCGTGGCCGTGGTGTTCCACATCTCCAAGTCGTGGCCGTGGTGTTCCACGTCTCCAAGTCGTGGCCGTGGTGTTCCACGTCTCCAAGTCGTGTCCCTGGTGTTCCACGTCTCCAAGTAGTGGCCCTGGTGTTCCACGTCTCCAAGTAGTGGCCGTGGTGTTCCAGGTCCAAAGTACCAAGTCGTGGCCCTGGTGTTCCACGTCTCCAAGTCGTGGCCGTGGTGTTCCACGTCTCCAAGTCGTGGCCGTGGTGTTTCAAGTCTCGAAGTCGTGGCCCTGGTGTTCCACGTCTCCAAGTAGTGGCCGTGGTGTTCCAGGTCCAAAGTACCAAGTCGTGGCCCTGGTGTTCCACGTCTCCAAGTCGTGGCCCTGGTGTTCCAAGTCTCCAAGTAGTGGCCGTGGTGTTCCATGTCTCCAAGTAGTGGCCGTGGTGTTCCAGGTCCAAAGTACCAAGTCGTGGCCCTGGTGTTCCACGGTCTCCAAGTCGTGGCCGTGGTGTTCCACGTCTCCAAGTAGTGGCCGTGGTGTTCCAGGTCCAAAGTACCAAGTCGTGGCCCTGGTGTTCCACGTCTCCAAGTCGTGGCCCTGGTGTTCCACGTCTCCAAGTAGTGGCCGTGGTGTTCCACGTCTCCAAGTAGTGGCCGTGGTGTTCCAGGTCCAAAGTACCAAGTCGTGGCCCTGGTGTTCCACGTCTCCAAGTCGTGGCCCTGGTGTTCCACGTCTCCAAGTAGTGGCCGTGGTGTTCCAGGTCCAAAGTACCAAGTCGTGGCCCTGGTGTTCCACGTCTCCAAGTCGTGGCCGTGGTGTTCCACGTCTCCAAGTCGTGGCCCTGGTGTTCCACGTCTCCAAGTAGTGGCAGTGGTGTTCCAGGTCCAACGTACCAAGTCGTGGCCGTGGTGTTCCACGTCTCCAAGTCGTTGCCCTGGTGTTCCACGTCTCCAAGTCATGGCCCTGGTGTTCCACGTCTCCAAGTAGTGGCCGTGGTGTTCCAGGTCCAAAGTACCAAGTCGTGGCCCTGGTGTTCCACGTCTCCAAGTCGTGGCCGTGGTGTTCCACGTCTCCAAGTCGTGTTCCTTGTGTTCCACGTCTCCAAGTCGTGGCCCTGGTGTTCCACGTCTCCAAGTCGTGGCCGTGGTGTTCCACGTCTCCAAGTCGTGGCCGTGGTGTTCCACGTCTCCAAGTCTTGGCCGTGGTGTTCCACGTCTCCAAGTCATGGCCCTGGTTTTCCACGTCTCCAAGTAGTGGCCGTGGTGCTCCAGGTCCAAAGTACCAAGTCGTGGCCCTGGTGTTCCACGTCTCCAAGTCGTGGCCCTGGTGTTCCACGTCTCCAAGTCGTGGCCGTGGTGTTCCACGTCTCCAAGTCGTGGCCGTGGTGATCCAGGACCAAAGTACCAAGCCGTGGCCCTGGTGTTCCAGGTCCAAAGTACCAAGTCGTGGCCCTGGTGTTCCACGTCTCCAAGTCGTGGCCCTGGTGTTCCACGTCTCCAAGTAGTGGCCGTGGTGTTCCAGGTCCAAAGTACCAAGTCGTGGCCCTGGTGTTCCACGTCTCCAAGTCGTGGCCGTGGTGTTCCACGTCTCCAAGTCGTGGCCCTGGTGTTCCACGTCTCTAAGTAGTGGCAGTGGTGTTCCACGTCTCCAAGTAGTGGCCGTGGTGTTCCAGGTCCAAAGTACCAAGTCGTGGCCCTGGTGTTCCACGTCTCCAAGTCGTGGCCCTGGTGTTCCACGTCTCCAAGTCGTGGCCGTGGTGATCCACGTCTCCAAGTCGTGGCCCTAGTGTTTCACGTTTCCAAGTCGTGGCACTGGTGTTCCACGTCTCCAAGTCGTGGCCGTGGTGTTCCACGTCTCCAAGTCGTGGCCGTGGTGTTCCACATCTCCAAGTCGTGGCCCTGGTGTTCCACGTCTCCAAGTCTTAATATGCTGGTAAGGAAGGCGGGCTCTGTCGTGGGCAAAGTACTGGAGAGTTTAACATCGGTAGCTGAGCGAAGGGCGCTGAGTAGGCTACGGTCAATTATGGATAACTCTGAACATCCTCTACATAGCACCATCCAGAGACAGAGAAGCAGTTTCAGCGACAAGTTACTATCGATGCAATGCTCCTCAGACAGGATGAAGAGGTCAATACTCCCCAATGCCATTAGGCTTTACAATTCTACCGCCAGGACTTAAGAACTTTTTAAAAGCTATTATTAATGCCTTTTGAGATGGTGATTTAGATACATATCATATTTTTTTTACTGAGTTAAGTATTGTATGTAATTAGTTTTGCTACAACAAGTGTATGGGACTTTGGAAAAAAAGTTGAATTTCCCCATGGGGATGAATAAAGTATCTATCTATCAATCTATCTATCTAAGTCGTGGCCCTGGTGTTCCACGTCTCCAAGTCGTGGCCCTGGTGTTCCACGTCTCCAAGTCCTGGCCCTGGTGATCCACGTCTCCAAGTCGTGGCCGTTGTGTTCCACGTCTCCAAGTAGTGGCCCTGGTGTTCCACGTCTCCAAGTCGTAGCCCTGGTGTTCCACGTCTCCAAATCGTGGCCGTGGTGTTCCACGTCTCCAAGTCGTGGCCCTGGTGTTCCACGTCTCCAAGTCGTGGCCCTGGTGTTCCACGTCTCCAAGTAGTGGCCCTGGTGTTCCACGTCTCCAAGTCGTGGCCGTGGTGTTCCACGTCTCCAGGTAGTGGCCGTGGTGTTCCAGGTCCAAAGTACCAAGTCGTGGCCCTGGTGTTCCACGTCTCCAAGTAGTGGCCGTGGTGTTCCACGTCTCCAAGTAGTGGCCGTGGTGTTCCAGGTCCAAAGTACCAAGTCGTGGCCCTGGTGTTCCACGTCTCCAAGTCGTGGCCCTGGTGTTCCACGTCTCCAAGTAGTGGCCGTGGTGTTCCAGGTCCAAAGTTCCAAGTCGTGGCCCTGGTGTTCCACGTCTCCAAGTCGTGGCCGTGGTGTTCCACGTCTCCAAGTCGTGGCCCTGGTGTTCCACGTCTCTAAGTAGTGGCAGTGGTGTTCCAGGTCCAACGTACCAAGTCGTAGCCGTGGTGTTCCACGTCTCCAAGTCGTGGCCCTGGTGTTCCACGTCTCCAAGTCATGGCGCTGGTATTCCACGTCTCCAAGTAGTGGCCGTGGTGTTCCAGGTCCAAAGTACCAAGTCGTGGCCCTGGTGTTCCACGTCTCCAAGTCGTGGCCCTGGTGTTCCACGTCTCCAAGTCGTGGCCGTGGTGTTCCACGTCTCCAAGTCGTGTCCCTGGTGTTCCACGTCTCCAAGTCGTGGCACTGGTGTTCCACGTCTCCAAGTCATGGCCGTGGTGTTCCACGTCTCCAAGTCTTGGCCGTGGTGTTCCACGTCTCCAAGTCATGGCCCTGGTTTTCCACGTCTCCAAGTAGTGGCCGTGGTGTTCCAGGTCCAAAGTACCAAGTCGTGTCCCTGGTGTTCCACGTCTCTAAGTCGTGGCCCTGGTGTTCCACGTCTCCAAGTCGTGGCCGTGGTGTTCCACGTCTCCAAGTCGTGGCCGTGGTGATCCAGGACCAAAGTACCAAGCCGTGGCCCTGGTGTTCCAGGTCCAAAGTACCAAGTCGTGGCCCTGGTGTTCCACGTCTCCAAGTCGTGGCCCTGGTGTTCCACGTCTCCAAGTCGTGGCCCTGGTGTTCCACGTCTCCAAGTCCTGGCCCTGGTGATCCACGTCTCCAAGTCGTGGCCGTAGTGTTCCACGTCTCCAAGTAGTGGCCCTGGTGTTCCACGTCTCCAAGTCGTAGCCCTGGTGTTCCACGTCTCCAAATCGTGGCCGTGGTGTTCCACGTCTCCAAGTCGTGGCCCTGGTGTTCCACGTCTCCAAGTCGTGGCCCTGGTGTTCCACGTCTCCAAGTAGTGGCCCTGGAGTTCCACGTCTCCAAGTCGTGGCCGTGGTGTTCCACGTCTCCAGGTAGTGGCCGTGGTGTTCCAGGTCCAAAGTACCAAGTCGTGGCCCTGGTGTTCCACGTCTCCAAGTCGTGGCCCTGGTGTTCCACGTCTGCAAGTAGTGGCCGTGGTGTTCCACGTCTCCAAGTAGTGGCCGTGGTGTTCCAGGTCCAAAGTACCAAGTCGTGGCCCTGGTGTTCCACGTCTCCAAGTCGTGGCCCTGGTGTTCCACGTCTCCAAGTAGTGGCCGTGGTGTTCCAGGTCCAAAGTTCCAAGTCGTGGCCCTGGTGTTCCACGTCTCCAAGTCGTGGCCGTGGTGTTCCACGTCTCCAAGTCGTGGCCCTGGTGTTCCACGTCTCTAAGTAGTGGCAGTGGTGTTCCAGGTCCAACGTACCAAGTCGTAGCCGTGGTGTTCCACGTCTCCAAGTCGTGGCCCTGGTGTTCCACGTCTCCAAGTCATGGCGCTGGTATTCCACGTCTCCAAGTAGTGGCCGTGGTGTTCCAGGTCCAAAGTACCAAGTCGTGGCCCTGGTGTTCCACGTCTCCAAGTCGTGGCCCTGGTGTTCCACGTCTCCAAGTCGTGGCCGTGGTGTTCCACGTCTCCAAGTCGTGTCCCTGGTGTTCCACGTCTCCAAGTCGTGGCACTGGTGTTCCACGTCTCCAAGTCATGGCCGTGGTGTTCCACGTCTCCAAGTCTTGGCCGTGGTGTTCCACGTCTCCAAGTCATGGCCCTGGTTTTCCACGTCTCCAAGTAGTGGCCGTGGTGTTCCAGGTCCAAAGTACCAAGTCGTGTCCCTGGTGTTCCACGTCTCTAAGTCGTGGCCCTGGTGTTCCACGTCTCCAAGTCGTGGCCGTGGTGTTCCACGTCTCCAAGTCGTGGCCGTGGTGATCCAGGACCAAAGTACCAAGCCGTGGCCCTGGTGTTCCAGGTCCAAAGTACCAAGTCGTGGCCCTGGTGTTCCACGTCTCCAAGTCGTGGCCCTGGTGTTCCACGTCTCCAAGTCGTGGCCCTGGTGTTCCACGTCTCCAAGTCGTGGCCGTGATGATCCACGTCTCCAAGTCGTGGCCCTAGTGTTCCATGTCTCCAAGTCGTGGCAGTGGTGTTCCACGTCTCCAAGTCGTGGCCATGGTGTTCCACGTCTCCAAGTCGTGGCCGTGGTGTTCCACATCTCCAATTCGTGGCCCTGGTGTTCCACGTCTCCAAGTCTTAATATGCTGGTAAGGAAGGCGGGCTCTGTCGTGGGCAAAGTACTGGAGAGTTTAACATCGGTAGCTGTGCGAAGGGCGCTGAGGAGGCTACGGTCAATTATGGATAACTCTGAACATCCTCTACATCGCACCATCCAGAGACAGAGAAGCAGTTTCAGCGACAAGTTACTATCGATGCAATGCTCCTCAGACAGGATGAAGAGGTCAATACTCCCCAATGCCATTAGGCTTTACAATTCTACCGCCAGGACTTAAGAACTTTTTAAAAGCTATTATTAATGCCTTTTGAGATGGTGATTTAGATACATATCATATTTTTTTTACTGAGTTAAATATTGTATGTAATTAGTTTTGCTACAACAAGTGTATGGGACTTTGGAAAAAAAGTTGAATTTCCCCATGGGGATGAATAAAGTATCTATCTATCAATCTATCTATCTAAGTCGTGGCCCTGGTGTTCCACGTCTCCAAGTCGTGGCCCTGGTGTTCCACGTCTCCAAGTCGTGGCCCTGGTGATCCACGTCTCCAAGTCGTGGCCGTGGTGTTCCACGTCTCCAAGTCGTGGCCCTGGTGTTCCACGTCTCCAAGTCGTGGCCGTGGTGTTCCACGTCTCCAAGTCGTGGCCCTGGTGTTCCACGTCTCCAAGTCGTGGCCCTGGTGTTCCAGGTCCAAAGTACCAAGTCGTGGCCCTGGTGTTCCACGTCTCCAAGTCGTGGCCCTGGTGTTCCACGTTTCCAAGTCGTGGCCCTGGTGTTCCACGTCTCCAAGTCGTGGCCCTGGTGTTCCAGGTCCAAAGTACCAAGTCGTGGCCATGGTGTTCCACGTCTCCAAGTCGTGGCCGTGGTGTTCAACGTCTCCAAGTCGTGGTCCTGGTGTTCCACGTCTCCAAGTCGTGGCCGTGGTGTTCAACGTCTCCAAGTCGTGGTCCTGGTGTTCCACGTCTCCAAGTCGTGGCCGTGGTGTTCAACGTCTCAAAGTCGTGGTCCTGGTGTTCCACGTCTCCAAGTCGTGGCCCTGGTGTTCCACGTCTCGAAGTCGTGGCCCTGGTGTTCCACGTCTCCAAGTCGTGGCCGTGGTGTTCCACGTCTCCAAGTCGTGGCCCTGGTGTTCCAGGTCCAAAGTACCAAGCCGTGGCCCTGGTGTTCCAGGTCCAAAGTACCAAGTCGTGGCCCTGGTTTTCCACGTCTCCAAGTCGTGGCCCTGGTGTTCCACATCTCCAAGTCATGGCCGTGGTGATCCACGTCTCCAAGTCGTGGCCCTGGTGTTCCACGTCTCCAAGTCGTGGCCGTGGTGTTCCACGTCTCCAAGTCTTAATAAGCTGGTAAGGAAGGCGGGCTCTGTCGTGGGCAAAGTACTGGAGAGTTTAACATCGGTAGCTGAGCGAAGGGCGCTGAGTAGGCTACGGTCAATTATGGATAACTCTTAACATCCTCTACATAGCACCATCCAGAGACAGAGAAGCAGTTTCTACGACAGGTTACTATCGATGCAATGCTCCTCAGACAGGATGAAGAGGTCAATACTCCCCAATGCCATTAGGCTTTACAATACTACCGCCAGGAGTTAAGAACTTTTTAAAAGCTATTATTAATGCTTTTTGAGATGGTGATTTTGATACATATCATATTTTTTTTACTGAGTTAAGTATTGAATGTAATTAGTTTTGCTACAACAAGTGTATGGGACATTGGAAAAAAAGTTGAATTTCCCCATGCGGATGAATAAAGTATCTATCTATCTATCTATCTATCTATCTAAGTCGTGGCCCTGGTGTTCCACGTCTCCAAGTCGTGGCCCTGGTGTTCCACGTCTCCAAGTAGTGGCCGTGGTGATCCACGTCTCCAAGTCATGGCCCTGGTGTTCCACGTCTCCAAGTCGTGGCCCTGGTGTTCCACGTCTCCAAGTCGTGGCCCTGGTGTTCCACGTCTCCAAGTAGTGTCCCTGGTGATCCACGTCTCCAAGTCGTGGCCCTGGTGTTCCACGTCTCCAAGTAGTGGCCGTGGTGATCCACGTCTCCAAGTCGTGGCCGTGGTGATCCACGTCTCCAAGTCGTGGCCCGGGTGTTCCACGTCTCCAAGTAGTGTCCCTGGTGATCCACGTCTCCAAGTCGTGGCCATGGTGTTCCACGTCCCCAAGTCGTGGCCGTGTTGATCCACGTCTCGAAGTCGTGGCCCTGGTGTTCCACGTCTCCAAGTCATGGCCGTGGTGTTCCACGTCTCCAAGTCGTGGCCCTGGTGTTCCACGTCTCCAAGTCGTTGCCCTGGTGTTCCACGTCTCCAAGTAGTGTCCCTGGTGATCCACGTCTCCAAGTCGTGGCCCTGGTGTTCCACGTCCCCAAGTAGTGGCCATCTTGATCCACGTCTCGAAGTCGTGGCCCTGGTGTTCCACGTCTCCAAGTCGTGGCCCTGGTGTTCCACGTCTCCAAGTCGTGGCCGTGGTGTTCCACGTCTCCAAGTAGTGGCCCTGGTGTTCCACGTCTCCAAGTCGTGGCCCTGGTGATCCACGTCTCCAAGTCGTGGCCGTGGTGTTCCACGTCTCCAAGTCGTGGCCCTGGTGTTCCACGTCTCCAAGTCGTGGCCCTGGTGTTCCACATCTCCTAGTCGTGGCCCTGGTGATCCACGTCTCCAAGTCGTGGCCGTGGTGTTCCACGTCTCCAAGTCGTGGCCCTGGTGTTCCACGTCTCCAAGTCGTGGCCCTGGTGTTCCAGGTCCAAAGTACCAAGTCGTGGCCCTGGTGTTCCACGTCTCCAAGTCGTGGCCGTGGTGTTCCACGTCTCCAAGTCGTGGCCCTGGTGTTCCACATCTTCAAGTCATGGCCCTGGTGTTCCACGTCTCCAAGTCGAGGCCCTTGTGTTCCACGTCTCCACGTCGTGGCCCTGGTGATCCACGTCTCCAAGTCGTGGCCGTGGTTTTCCATGTCTCCAAGTCGTGGCCGTGGTGTTCCAGGTCCAAAGTACCAAGTCGTAGCCCTGGTGTTCCACGTCTCCAACTCGTGGCCGTGGTGTTCCACGTCTCCAAGTCGTGACCGTAGTGTTCCACGTCTCCAAGTCGTGGCCCTGGTGTTCCAGGTCCAAAGTACCAAGTAGTGGCCGTGGTGTTCCACGTCTCCAAGTCGTGGCCGTGGTGATCCACGTCTCCAAGTCGTGGCCCTGGTGATCCACGTCTCCAAGTCGTGTCCCTGCTGTTCCACGTCTCCAAGTAGTGGCCGTGGTGATCCACGTCTCCAAGTCGTGGCCGTGGTGATCCACGTCTCCAAGTCGTGGCCCTGGTGATCCACGTCTCCAAGTCGTGGCCCTGGTGTTCCACGTCTCCAAGTAGTGTCCCTGGTGATCCACGTCTCCAAGTCGTGGCCCTGGTGTTCCACGTCCCCAAGTCGTGGCCGTGTTGATCCACGTCTCGAAGTCGTGGCCCTGGTGTTCCACGTCTCCAAGTCATGGCCGTGGTGTTCCACGTCTCCAAGTCGTGGCCCTGGTGTTCCACGTCTCCAAGTCGTTGCCCTGGTGTTCCACGTCTCCAAGTAGTGTCCCTGGTGATCCACGTCTCCAAGTCGTGGCCCTGGTGTTCCACGTCCCCAAGTCGTGGCCGTGTTGATCCACGTCTCGAAGTCGTGGCCCTGGTGTTCCACGTCTCCAAGTCGTGGCCCTGGTGTTCCACGTCTCCAAGTCGTGGCCGTGGTGTTCCACGTCTCCAAGTAGTGGCCCTGGTGTTCCACGTCTCCAAGTCGTGGCCCTGGTGATCCACGTCTCCAAGTCGTGGCCGTGGTGTTCCACGTCTCCAAGTCGTGGCCCTGGTGTTCCACGTCTCCTAGACGTGGCCCTGGTGATCCATGTCTCCAACTCGTGGCCGTGGTGTTCCACGTCTCCAAGTCGTGACCGTAGTGTTCCACGTCTCCAAGTCGTGGCCCTGGTGTTCCAGGTCCAAAGTACCAAGTAGTGGCCGTGGTGTTCCACGTCTCCAAGTCGTGGCCGTGGTGATCCACGTCTCCAAGTCGTGGCCCTGTTGATCCACGTCTCCAAGTCGTGTCCCTGCTGTTCCACGTCTCCAAGTAGTGGCCGTGGTGATCCACGTCTCCAAGTCGTGGCCGTGGTGATCCACGTCTCCAAGTCGTGGCCCTGGTGATCCACGTCTCCAAGTCGTGGCCCTGGTGTTCCACGTCTCCAAGTAGTGTCCCTGGTGATCCACGTCTCCAAGTCGTGGCCCTGGTGTTCCACGTCCCCAAGTCGTGGCCGTGTTGATCCACGTCTCGAAGTCGTGGCCCTGGTGTTCCACGTCTCCAAGTCGTGGCCGTGGTGTTCCACGTCTCCAAGTCGTGGCCCTGGTGTTCCACGTCTCCAAGTCGTGGCCGTGGTGATCCACGTCTCCAAGTCGTGGCCCTAGTGTTTCACGTTTCCAAGTCGTGGCACTGGTGTTCCACGTCTCCAAGTCGTGGCCGTGATGTTCCACGTCTCCAAGTCGTGGCCGTGGTGTTCCACATCTCCAAGTCGTGGCCCTGGTGTTCCACGTCTCCAAGTCGTGGCCGTGGTGTTCCACATCTCCAAGTCGTGGCCCTGGTGTTCCACGTCTCCAAGTCTTAATATGCTGGTAAGGAAGGCGGGCTCTGTCGTGGGCAAAGTACTGGAGAGTTTAACATCGGTAGCTGAGCGAAGGGCGCTGAGTAGGCTACGGTCAATTATGGATAACTCTGAACATCCTCTACATAGCACCATCCAGAGACAGAGAAGCAGTTTCAGCGACAAGTTACTATCGATGCAATGCTTCTCAGACAGGATGAAGAGGTCAATACTCCCCAATGCCATTAGGCTTTACAATTCTACCGCCAGGACTTAAGAACTTTTTAAAAGCTATTATTAATGCCTTTTGAGATGGTGATTTAGATACATATCATATTTTTTTTACTGAGTTAAGTATTGTATGTAATTAGTTTTGCTACAACAAGTGTATGGGACTTTGGAAAAAAAGTTGAATTTCCCCATGGGGATGAATAAAGTATCAATCTATCAATCTATCTATCTAAGTCGTGGCCCTGGTGTACCACGTCTCCAAGTCGTGGCCCTGGTGTTCCACGTCTCCAAGTACTGGCCCTGGTGATCCACGTCTCCTAGTCGTGGCCGTAGTGTTCCACGTCTCCAAGTAGTGGCCCTGGTGTTCCACGTCTCCAAGTCGTAGCCCTGGTGTTCCACGTCTCCAAGTAGTGGCCGTGGTGTTCCACGTCTCCAAGTAGTGGCCGTGGTGTTCCAGGTCCAAAGTACCAAGTCGTGGCCCTGGTGTTCCACGTCTCCAAGTAGTGGCCCTGGTGTTCCACGTCTCCAAGTCGTGGCCCTGGTGTTCCACGTCTCCAAGTAGTGGCCCTGGTGTTCCACGTCTCCAAGTCGTGGCCCTGGTGTTCCACGTCTCCAAGTCGTGGCCGTGGTGTTCCACGTCTCCAAGTAGTGGCCGTGGTGTTCCAGGTCCAAAGTACCAAGTCGTGGCCCTGGTGTTCCACGTCTCCAAGTCGTGGCCCTGGTGTTCCACGTCTCCAAGTAGTGGCCGTGGTGTTCCACGTCTCCAAGTAGTGGCCGTGGTGTTCCAGGTCCAAAGTACCAAGTCGTGGCCCTGGTGTTCCACGTCTCCAAGTCGTGGCCCTGGTGTTCCACGTCTCCAAGTCGTGGCCGTGGTGATCCACGTCTCCAAGTCGTGGCCCTAGTGTTTCACGTTTCCAAGTCGTGGCACTGGTGTTCCACGTCTCCAAGTCGTGGCCGTGATGTTCCACGTCTCCAAGTCGTGGCCGTGGTGTTCCACATCTCCAAGTCGTGGCCCTGGTGTTCCACGTCTCCAAGTCGTGGCCGTGGTGTTCCACATCTCCAAGTCGTGGCCCTGGTGTTCCACGTCTCCAAGTCTTAATATGCTGGTAAGGAAGGCGGGCTCTGTCGTGGGCAAAGTACTGGAGAGTTTAACATCGGTAGCTGAGCGAAGGGCGCTGAGTAGGCTACGGTCAATTATGGATAACTCTGAACATCCTCTACATAGCACCATCCAGAGACAGAGAAGCAGTTTCTACGACAGGTTACTATCGATGCAATGCTCCTCAGACAGGATGAAGAGGTCAATACTCCCCAATGCCATTAGGCTTTACAATTCTACCGCCAGGACTTAAGAACTTTTTAAAAGCTATTATTAATGCCTTTTGAGATGGTGATTTAGATACATATCATATTTTTTTTACTGAGTTAAGTATTGTATGTAATTAGTTTTGCTACAACAAGTGTATGGGACTTTGGAAAAAAAGTTGAATTTCCCCATGGGGATGAATAAAGTATCTATCTATCAATCTATCTATCTAAGTCGTGGCCCTGGTGTTCCACGTCTCCAAGTCATGGCCCTGGTGTTCCACGTCTCCAAGTCCTGGCCCTGGTGATCCACGTCTCCAAGTCGTGGCCGTAGTGTTCCACGTCTCCAAGTAGTGGCCCTGGTGTTCCACGTCTCCAAGTCGTGGCCCTGGTGTTCCACGTCTCCAAATCGTGGCCGTGGTGTTCCACGTCTCCAAGTCGTGGCCCTGGTGTTCCACGTCTCCAAGTCGTGGCCCTGGTGTTCCACGTCTCCAAGTAGTGGCCCTGGTGTTCCACGTCTCCAAGTCGTGGCCCTGGTGTTCCACGTCTCCAAGTCGTGGCCGTGGTGTTCCACGTCTCCAAGTAGTGGCCGTGGTGTTCCAGGTCCAAAGTACCAAGTCGTGGCCCTGGTGTTCCACGTCTCCAAGTCGTGGCCCTGGTGTTCCACGTCTCCAAGTCGTGGCCGTGGTGTTCCACGTCTCCAAGTCGTGGCCCTGGTGTTCCACGTCTCCAAGTCGTGGCCCTGGTGTTCCAGGTCCAAAGTACCAAGTCGTGGCCCTGGTGTTCCACGTCTCCAAGTCGTGGCCGTGGTGTTCCACGTCTCCAAGTCGTGGCCCTGGTGTTCCACATCTTCAAGTCATGGCCCTGGTGTTCCACGTCTCCAAGTCGAGGCCCTTGTGTTCCACGTCTCCACGTCGTGGCCCTGGTGATCCACGTCTCCAAGTCGTGGCCGTGGTTTTCCATGTCTCCAAGTCGTGGCCGTGGTGTTCCAGGTCCAAAGTACCAAGTCGTAGCCCTGGTGTTCCACGTCTCCAACTCGTGGCCGTGGTGTTCCACGTCTCCAAGTCGTGACCGTAGTGTTCCACGTCTCCAAGTCGTGGCCCTGGTGTTCCAGGTCCAAAGTACCAAGTAGTGGCCGTGGTGTTCCACGTCTCCAAGTCGTGGCCGTGGTGATCCACGTCTCCAAGTCGTGGCCCTGGTGATCCACGTCTCCAAGTCGTGTCCCTGCTGTTCCACGTCTCCAAGTAGTGGCCGTGGTGATCCACGTCTCCAAGTCGTGGCCGTGGTGATCCACGTCTCCAAGTCGTGGCCCTGGTGATCCACGTCTCCAAGTCGTGGCCCTGGTGTTCCACGTCTCCAAGTAGTGTCCCTGGTGATCCACGTCTCCAAGTCGTGGCCCTGGTGTTCCACGTCCCCAAGTCGTGGCCGTGTTGATCCACGTCTCGAAGTCGTGGCCCTGGTGTTCCACGTCTCCAAGTCATGGCCGTGGTGTTCCACGTCTCCAAGTCGTGGCCCTGGTGTTCCACGTCTCCAAGTCGTTGCCCTGGTGTTCCACGTCTCCAAGTAGTGTCCCTGGTGATCCACGTCTCCAAGTCGTGGCCCTGGTGTTCCACGTCCCCAAGTCGTGGCCGTGTTGATCCACGTCTCGAAGTCGTGGCCCTGGTGTTCCACGTCTCCAAGTCGTGGCCCTGGTGTTCCACGTCTCCAAGTCGTGGCCGTGGTGTTCCACGTCTCCAAGTAGTGGCCCTGGTGTTCCACGTCTCCAAGTCGTGGCCCTGGTGATCCACGTCTCCAAGTCGTGGCCGTGGTGTTCCACGTCTCCAAGTCGTGGCCCTGGTGTTCCACGTCTCCTAGACGTGGCCCTGGTGATCCATGTCTCCAACTCGTGGCCGTGGTGTTCCACGTCTCCAAGTCGTGACCGTAGTGTTCCACGTCTCCAAGTCGTGGCCCTGGTGTTCCAGGTCCAAAGTACCAAGTAGTGGCCGTGGTGTTCCACGTCTCCAAGTCGTGGCCGTGGTGATCCACGTCTCCAAGTCGTGGCCCTGGTGATCCACGTCTCCAAGTCGTGTCCCTGCTGTTCCACGTCTCCAAGTAGTGGCCGTGGTGATCCACGTCTCCAAGTCGTGGCCGTGGTGATCCACGTCTCCAAGTCGTGGCCCTGGTGATCCACGTCTCCAAGTCGTGGCCCTGGTGTTCCACGTCTCCAAGTAGTGTCCCTGGTGATCCACGTCTCCAAGTCGTGGCCCTGGTGTTCCACGTCCCCAAGTCGTGGCCGTGTTGATCCACGTCTCGAAGTCGTGGCCCTGGTGTTCCACGTCTCCAAGTCGTGGCCGTGGTGTTCCACGTCTCCAAGTCGTGGCCCTGGTGTTCCACGTCTCCAAGTCGTGGCCGTGGTGATCCACGTCTCCAAGTCGTGGCCCTAGTGTTTCACGTTTCCAAGTCGTGGCACTGGTGTTCCACGTCTCCAAGTCGTGGCCGTGATGTTCCACGTCTCCAAGTCGTGGCCGTGGTGTTCCACATCTCCAAGTCGTGGCCCTGGTGTTCCACGTCTCCAAGTCGTGGCCGTGGTGTTCCACATCTCCAAGTCGTGGCCCTGGTGTTCCACGTCTCCAAGTCTTAATATGCTGGTAAGGAAGGCGGGCTCTGTCGTGGGCAAAGTACTGGAGAGTTTAACATCGGTAGCTGAGCGAAGGGCGCTGAGTAGGCTACGGTCAATTATGGATAACTCTGAACATCCTCTACATAGCACCATCCAGAGACAGAGAAGCAGTTTCAGCGACAAGTTACTATCGATGCAATGCTCCTCAGACAGGATGAAGAGGTCAATACTCCCCAATGCCATTAGGCTTTACAATTCTACCGCCAGGACTTAAGAACTTTTTAAAAGCTATTATTAATGCCTTTTGAGATGGTGATTTAGATACATATCATATTTTTTTTACTGAGTTAAGTATTGTATGTAATTAGTTTTGCTACAACAAGTGTATGGGACTTTGGAAAAAAAGTTGAATTTCCCCATGGGGATGAATAAAGTATCAATCTATCAATCTATCTATCTAAGTCGTGGCCCTGGTGTACCACGTCTCCAAGTCGTGGCCCTGGTGTTCCACGTCTCCAAGTACTGGCCCTGGTGATCCACGTCTCCAAGTCGTGGCCGTAGTGTTCCACGTCTCCAAGTAGTGGCCCTGGTGTTCCACGTCTCCAAGTCGTAGCCCTGGTGTTCCACGTCTCCAAGTAGTGGCCGTGGTGTTCCACGTCTCCAAGTAGTGGCCGTGGTGTTCCAGGTCCAAAGTACCAAGTCGTGGCCCTGGTGTTCCACGTCTCCAAGTAGTGGCCCTGGTGTTCCACGTCTCCAAGTCGTGGCCCTGGTGTTCCACGTCTCCAAGTAGTGGCCCTGGTGTTCCACGTCTCCAAGTCGTGGCCCTGGTGTTCCACGTCTCCAAGTCGTGGCCGTGGTGTTCCACGTCTCCAAGTAGTGGCCGTGGTGTTCCAGGTCCAAAGTACCAAGTCGTGGCCCTGGTGTTCCACGTCTCCAAGTCGTGGCCCTGGTGTTCCACGTCTCCAAGTAGTGGCCGTGGTGTTCCACGTCTCCAAGTAGTGGCCGTGGTGTTCCAGGTCCAAAGTACCAAGTCGTGGCCCTGGTGTTCCACGTCTCCAAGTCGTGGCCCTGGTGTTCCACGTCTCCAAGTCGTGGCCGTGGTGATCCACGTCTCCAAGTCGTGGCCCTAGTGTTTCACGTTTCCAAGTCGTGGCACTGGTGTTCCACGTCTCCAAGTCGTGGCCGTGATGTTCCACGTCTCCAAGTCGTGGCCGTGGTGTTCCACATCTCCAAGTCGTGGCCCTGGTGTTCCACGTCTCCAAGTCGTGGCCGTGGTGTTCCACATCTCCAAGTCGTGGCCCTGGTGTTCCACGTCTCCAAGTCTTAATATGCTGGTAAGGAAGGCGGGCTCTGTCGTGGGCAAAGTACTGGAGAGTTTAACATCGGTAGCTGAGCGAAGGGCGCTGAGTAGGCTACGGTCAATTATGGATAACTCTGAACATCCTCTACATAGCACCATCCAGAGACAGAGAAGCAGTTTCAGCGACAAGTTACTATCGATGCAATGCTCCTCAGACAGGATGAAGAGGTCAATACTCCCCAATGCCATTAGGCTTTACAATTCTACCGCCAGGACTTAAGAACTTTTTAAAAGCTATTATTAATGCCTTTTGAGATGGTGATTTAGATACATATCATATTTTTTTTACTGAGTTAAGTATTGTATGTAATTAGTTTTGCTACAACAAGTGTATGGGACTTTGGAAAAAAAGTTGAATTTCCCCATGGGGATGAATAAAGTATCTATCTATCAATCTATCTATCTAAGTCGTGGCCCTGGTGTTCCACGTCTCCAAGTCATGGCCCTGGTGTTCCACGTCTCCAAGTCCTGGCCCTGGTGATCCACGTCTCCAAGTCGTGGCCGTAGTGTTCCACGTCTCCAAGTAGTGGCCCTGGTGTTCCACGTCTCCAAGTCGTGGCCCTGGTGTTCCACGTCTCCAAATCGTGGCCGTGGTGTTCCACGTCTCCAAGTCGTGGCCCTGGTGTTCCACGTCTCCAAGTCGTGGCCCTGGTGTTCCACGTCTCCAAGTAGTGGCCCTGGTGTTCCACGTCTCCAAGTCGTGGCCCTGGTGTTCCACGTCTCCAAGTCGTGGCCGTGGTGTTCCACGTCTCCAAGTAGTGGCCGTGGTGTTCCAGGTCCAAAGTACCAAGTCGTGGCCCTGGTGTTCCACGTCTCCAAGTCGTGGCCCTGGTGTTCCACGTCTCCAAGTAGTGGCCGTGGTGTTCCACGTCTCCAAGTAGTGGCCGTGGTGTTCCAGGTCCAAAGTACCAAGTCGTGGCCCTGGTGTTCCACGTCTCCAAGTCGTGGCCCTGGTGTTCCACGTCTCCAAGTAGTGGCCGTGGTGTTCCAGGTCCAAAGTACCAAGTCGTGGCCCTGGTGTTCCACGTCTCCAAGTCGTGGCCGTGGTGTTCCACGTCTCCAAGTCGTGGCCCTGGTGTTCCACGTCTCTAAGTAGTGGCAGTGGTGTTCCAGGTCCAACGTACCGAGTCGTGGCCGTGGTGTTCCACGTCTCCAAGTCGTGGCCCTGGTGTTCCACGTCTCCAAGTCATGGCGCTGGTATTCCACGTCTCCAAGTAGTGGCCGTGGTGTTCCAGGTCCAAAGTACCAAGTCGTGGCCCTGGTGTTCCACGTCTCCAAGTCGTGGCCCTGGTGTTCCACGTCTCCAAGTCGTGGCCGTGGTGTTCCACGTCTCCAAGTCGTGTCCCTGGTGTTCCACGTCTCCAAGTCGTGGCACTGGTGTTCCACGTCTCCAAGTCATGGCCGTGGTGTTCCACGTCTCCAAGTCTTGGCCGTGGTGTTCCACGTCTCCAAGTCATGGCCCTGGTTTTCCACGTCTCCAAGTAGTGGCCGTGGTGTTCCAGGTCCAAAGTACCAAGTCGTGGCCCTGGTGTTCCACGTCTCTAAGTCGTGGCCCTGGTGTTCCACGTCTCCAAGTCGTGGCCGTGGTGTTCCACGTCTCCAAGTCATGGCCGTGGTGATCCAGGACCAAAGTACCAAGCCGTGGCCCAGGTGTTCCAGGTCCAAAGTACCAAGTCGTGGCCCTGGTGTTCCACGTCTCCAAGTCGTGGCCCTGGTGTTCCACGTCTCCAAGTCGTGGCCGTGGTGATCCACGTCTCCAAGTCGTGGCCCTAGTGTTCCATGTCTCCAAGTCGTGGCAGTGGTGTTCCACGTCTCCAAGTCGTGGCCGTGGTGTTCCACGTCTCCAAGTCGTGGCCGTGGTGTTCCACATCTCCAATTCGTGGCGCTGGTGTTCCACGTCTCCAAGTCTTAATATGCTGGTAAGGAAGGCGGGCTCTGTCGTGGGCAAAGTACTGGAGAGTTTAACATCGGTAGCTGAGCGAAGGGCGCTGAGTAGGCTACGGTCAATTATGGATAACTCTGAACATCCTCTACATAGCACCATCCAGAGACAGAGAAGCAGTTTCTACGACAGGTTACTATCGATGCAATGCTCCTCAGACAGGATGAAGAGGTCAATACTCCCCAATGCCATTAGGCTTTACAATTCTACCGCCAGGACTTAAGAACTTTTTAAAAGCTATTATTAATGCCTTTTGAGATGGTGATTTAGATACATATCATATTTTTTTTACTGAGTTAAGTATTGTATGTAATTAGTTTTGCTACAACAAGTGTATGGGACTTTGGAAAAAAAGTTGAATTTCCCCATGGGGATGAATAAAGTATCTATCTATCAATCTATCTATCTAAGTCGTGGCCCTGGTGTTCCACGTCTCCAAGTCGTGGCCCTGGTGTTCCACGTCTCCAAGTCCTGGCCCTGGTGATCCACGTCTCCAAGTCGTGGCCGTAGTGTTCCACGTCTCCAAGTAGTGGCCCTGGTGTTCCTCGTCTCCAAGTCGTAGCCCTGGTGTTCCACGTCTCCAAATCGTGGCCGTGGTGTTCCACGTCTCCAAGTCGTGGCCCTGGTGTTCCACGTCTCCAAGTCGTGGCCCTGGTGTTCCACGTCTCCAAGTAGTGGCCCTGGTGTTCCACGTCTCCAAGTCGTGGCCCTGGTGTTCCACGTCTCCAAGTCGTGGCCGTGGTGTTCCACGTCTCCAAGTAGTGGCCGTGGTGTTCCAGGTCCAAAGTACCAAGTCGTGGCCCTGGTGTTCCACGTCTCCAAGTCGTGGCCCTGGTGTTCCACGTCTCCAAGTAGTGGCCGTGGTGTTCCACGTCTCCAAGTAGTGGCCGTGGTGTTCCAGGTCCAAAGTACCAAGTCGTGGCCCTGGTGTTCCACGTCTCCAAGTCGTGGCCCTGGTGTTCCACGTCTCCAAGTAGTGGCCGTGGTGTTCCAGGTCCAAAGTACCAAGTCGTGGCCCTAGTGTTCCACGTCTCCAAGTCGTGGCCGTGGTGTTCCACGTCTCCAAGTCGTGGCCCTGGTGTTCCACGTCTCTAAGTAGTGGCAGTGGTGTTCCAGGTCCAACGTACCAAGTCGTGGCCGTGGTGTTCCACGTCTCCAAGTCGTGGCCCTGGTGTTCCACGTCTCCAAGTCATGGCGCTGGTATTCCACGTCTCCAAGTAGTGGCCGTGGTGTTCCAGGTCCAAAGTACCAAGTCGTGGCCCTGGTGTTCCACGTCTCCAAGTCGTGGCCCTGGTGTTCCACGTCTCCAAGTCGTGGCCGTGGTGTTCCACGTCTCCAAGTCGTGTCCCTGGTGTTCCACGTCTCCAAGTCGTGGCACTGGTGTTCCACGTCTCCAAGTCATGGCCGTGGTGTTCCACGTCTCCAAGTCTTGGCCGTGGTGTTCCACGTCTCCAAGTCATGGCCCTGGTTTTCCACGTCTCCAAGTAGTGGCCGTGGTGTTCCAGGTCCAAAGTACCAAGTCGTGGCCCTGGTGTTCCACGTCTCTAAGTCGTGGCCCTGGTGTTCCACGTCTCCAAGTCGTGGCCGTGGTGTTCCACGTCTCCAAGTCGTGGCCGTGGTGATCCAGGAGCAAAGTACCAAGCCGTGGCCCTGGTGTTCCAGGTCCAAAGTACCAAGTCGTGGCCCTGGTGTTCCACGTCTCCAAGTCGTGGCCCTGGTGTTCCACGTCTCCAAGTCGTGGCCCTGGTGTTCCACGTCTCCAAGTCGTGGCCGTGGTGATCCACGTCTCCAAGTCGTGGCCCTAGTGTTCCATGTCTCCAAGTCGTGGCAGTGGTGTTCCACGTCTCCAAGTCGTGGCCGTGGTGTTCCACGTCTCCAAGTCGTGGCCGTGGTGTTCCACATCTCCAATTCGTGGCCCTGGTGTTCCACGTCTCCAAGTCTTAATATGCTGGTAAGGAAGGCGGGCTCTGTCGTGGGCAAAGTACTGGAGAGTTTAACATCGGTAGCTGAGCGAAGGGCGCTGAGTAGGCTACGGTCAATTATGGATAACTCTGAACATCCTCTACATCGCACCATCCAGAGACAGAGAAGCAGTTTCTACGACAGGTTACTATCGATGCAATGCTCCTCAGACAGGATGAAGAGGTCAATACTCCCCAATGCCATTAGGCTTTACAATTCTACCGCCAGGACTTAAGAACTTTTTAAAAGCTATTATTAATGCCTTTTGAGATGGTGATTTAGATACATATCATATTTTTTTTACTGAGTTAAATATTGTATGTAATTAGTTTTGCTACAACAAGTGTATGGGACTTTGGAAAAAAAGTTGAATTTCCCCATGGGGATGAATAAAGTATCTATCTATCAATCTATCTATCTAAGTCGTGGCCCTGGTGTTCCACGTCTCCAAGTCGTGGCCCTGGTGTTCCACGTCTCCAAGTCGTGGCCCTGGTGATCCACGTCTCCAAGTCGTGGCCGTGGTGTTCCACGTCTCCAAGTCGTGGCCCTGGTGGTCCACGTCTCCAAGTCGTGGCCGTGGTGTTCCACGTCTCCAAGTCGTGGCCCTGGTGTTCCACGTCTCCAAGTCGTGGCCCTGGTGTTCCACGTTTCCAAGTCGTGGCCCTGGTGTTCCACGTCTCCAAGTCGTGGCCCTGGTGTTCCAGGTCCAAAGTACCAAGTCGTGGCCCTGGTGTTCCACGTCTCCAAGTCGTGGCCCTGGTGTTCCACGTTTCCAAGTCGTGGCCCTGGTGTTCCACGTCTCCAAGTCGTGGCCCTGGTGTTCCAGGTCCAAAGTACCAAGTCGTGGCCATGGTGTTCCACGTCTCCAAGTCGTGGCCGTGGTGTTCAACGTCTCCAAGTCGTGGTCCTGGTGTTCCACGTCTCCAAGTCGTGGCCGTGGTGTTCAACGTCTCCAAGTCGTGGTCCTGGTGTTCCACGTCTCCAAGTCGTGGCCGTGGTGTTCAACGTCTCCAAGTCGTGGTCCTGGTGTTCCACGTCTCCAAGTCGTGGCCCTGGTGTTCCACGTCTCGAAGTCGTGGCCCTGGTGTAACACGTCTCCAAGTCGTGGCCGTGGTGTTCCACGTCTCCAAGTCGTGGCCCTGGTGTTCCACGTCTCCAAGTCGTGGCCCTGGTGTTCCAGGTCCAAAGTACCAAGCCGTGGCCCTGGTGTTCCAGGTCCAAAGTACCAAGTCGTGGCCCTGGTGTTCCACGTCTCCAAGTCGTGGCCCTGGTGTTCCACATCTCCAAGTCATGGCCGTGGTGATCCACGTCTCCAAGTCGTGGCCCTGGTGTTCCACGTCTCCAAGTCGTGGCCGTGGTGTTCCACGTCTCCAAGTCTTAATAAGCTGGTAAGGAAGGCGGGCTCTGTCGTGGGCAAAGTACTGGAGAGTTTAACATCGGTAGCTGAGCGAAGGGCGCTGAGTAGGCTACGGTCAATTATGGATAACTCTTAACATCCTCTACATAGCACCATCCAGAGACAGAGAAGCAGTTTCTACGACAGGTTACTATCGATGCAATGCTCCTCAGACAGGATGAAGAGGTCAATACTCCCCAATGCCATTAGGCTTTACAATACTACCGCCAGGAGTTAAGAACTTTTTAAAAGCTATTATTAATGCTTTTTGAGATGGTGATTTTGATACATATCATATTTTTTTTACTGAGTTAAGTATTGAATGTAATTAGTTTTGCTACAACAAGTGTATGGGACATTGGAAAAAAAGTTGAATTTCCCCATGCGGATGAATAAAGTATCTATCTATCTATCTATCTAAGTCGTGGCCCTGGTGTTCCACGTCTCCAAGTCGTGGCCCTGGTGTTCCACGTCTCCAAGTAGTGGCCGTGGTGATCCACGTCTCCAAGTCATGACCCTGGTGTTCCACGTCTCCAAGTCGTGGCCCTGGTGTTCCACGTCTCCAAGTCGTGGCCCTGGTGTTCCACGTCTCCAAGTAGTGTCCCTGGTGATCCACGTCTCCAAGTCGTGGCCCTGGTGTTCCACGTCTCCAAGTAGTGGCCGTGGTGATCCACGTCTCCAAGTCGTGGCCGTGGTGATCCACGTCTCCAAGTCGTGGCCCTGGTGTTCCACGTCTCCAAGTAGTGTCCCTGGTGATCCACGTCTCCAAGTCGTGGCCATGGTGTTCCACGTCCCCAAGTCGTGGCCGTGTTGATCCACGTCTCGAAGTCGTGGCCCTGGTGTTCCACGTCTCCAAGTCATGGCCGTGGTGTTCCACGTCTCCAAGTCGTGGCCCTGGTGTTCCACGTCTCCAAGTCGTTGCCCTGGTGTTCCACGTCTCCAAGTAGTGTCCCTGGTGATCCACGTCTCCAAGTCGTGGCCCTGGTGTTCCACGTCCCCAAGTAGTGGCCGTCTTGATCCACGTCTCGAAGTCGTGGCCCTGGTGTTCCACGTCTCCAAGTCGTGGCCCTGGTGTTCCACGTCTCCAAGTCGTGGCCCTGGTGATCCACGTCTCCAAGTCGTGGCCGTGGTGTTCCACGTCTCCAAGTCGTGGCCCTGGTGTTCCACGTCTCCTAGTCGTGGCCCTGGTGATCCACGTCTCCAAGTCGTGGCCGTGGTGTTCCACGTCTCCAAGTCGTGGCCCTGGTGTTCCACGTCTCCAAGTCGTGGCCCTGGTGTTCCAGGTCCAAAGTACCAAGTCGTGGCCCTGGTGTTCCACGTCTCCAAGTCGTGGCCGTGGTGTTCCACGTCTCCAAGTCGTGGCCCTGGTGTTCCACATCTTCAAGTCATGGCCCTGGTGTTCCACGTCTCCAAGTCGAGGCCCTTGTGTTCCACGTCTCCACGTCGTGGCCCTGGTGATCCACGTCTCCAAGTCGTGGCCGTGGTTTTCCACGTCTCCAAGTCGTGGCCGTGGTGTTCCAGGTCCAAAGTACCAAGTCGTAGCCCTGGTGTTCCACGTCTCCAACTCGTGGCCGTGGTGTTCCACGTCTCCAAGTCGTGACCGTAGTGTTCCACGTCTCCTAGTCGTGGCCCTGGTGTTCCAGGTCCAAAGTACCAAGTAGTGGCCGTGGTGTTCCACGTCTCCAAGTCATGGCCGTGGTGATCCACGTCTCCAAGTCGTGGCCCTGGTGATCCACGTCTCCAAGTCGTGTCCCTGCTGTTCCACGTCTCCAAGTAGTGGCCGTGGTGATCCACGTCTCCAAGTCGTGGCCGTGGTGATCCACGTCTCCAAGTCGTGGCCCTGGTGATCCACGTCTCCAAGTCGTGGCCCTGGTGTTCCACGTCTCCAAGTAGTGTCCCTGGTGATCCACGTCTCCAAGTCGTGGCCCTGGTGTTCCACGTCCCCAAGTCGTGGCCGTGTTGATCCACGTCTCGAAGTCGTGGCCCTGGTGTTCCACGTCTCCAAGTCATGGCCGTGGTGTTCCACGTCTCCAAGTCGTGGCCCTGGTGTTCCACGTCTCCAAGTCGTTGCCCTGGTGTTCCACGTCTCCAAGTAGTGTCCCTGGTGATCCACGTCTCCAAGTCGTGGCCCTGGTGTTCCACGTCCCCAAGTCGTGGCCGTGTTGATACACGTCTCGAAGTCGTGGCCCTGGTGTTCCACGTCTCCAAGTCGTGGCCCTGGTGTTCCACGTCTCCAAGTCGTGGCCGTGGTGTTCCACGTCTCCAAGTAGTGGCCCTGGTGTTCCACGTCTCCAAGTCGTGGCCCTGGTGATCCACGTCTCCAAGTCGTGGCCGTGGTGTTCCACGTCTCCAAGTCGTGGCCCTGGTGTTCCACGTCTCCTAGTCGTGGCCCTGGTGATCCATGTCTCCAACTCGTGGCCGTGGTGTTCCACGTCTCCAAGTCGTGACCGTAGTGTTCCACTTCTCCAAGTCGTGGCCCTGGTGTTCCAGGTCCAAAGTACCAAGTAGTGGCCGTGGTGTTCCACGTCTCCAAGTCGTGGACGTGGTGATCCACGTCTCCAAGTCGTGGCCCTGGTGATCCACGTCTCCAAGTCGTGTCCCTGCTGTTCCACGTCTCCAAGTAGTGGCCGTGGTGATCCACGTCTCCAAGTCGTGGCCGTGGTGATCCACGTCTCCAAGTCGTGGCCCTGGTGATCCACGTCTCCAAGTCGTGGCCCTGGTGTTCCACGTCTCCAAGTAGTGTCCCTGGTGATCCACGTCTCCAAGTCGTGGCCCTGGTGTTCCACGTCCCCAAGTCGTGGCCGTGTTGATCCATGTCTCGAAGTCGTGGCCCTGGTGTTCCACGTCTCCAAGTCGTGGCCGTGGTGTTCCACGTCTCCAAGTCGTGGCCCTGGTGTTCCACGTCTCCAAGTCGTTGCCCTGGTGTTCCACGTCTCCAAGTAGTGTCCCTGGTGATCCACGTCTCCAAGTCGTGGCCCTGGTGTTCCACGTCCCCAAGTCGTGGCCGTGTTGATCCACGTCTCGAAGTCGTGGCCCTGGTGTTCCACGTCTCCAAGTCGTGGCCCTGGTGTTCCACGTCTCCAAGTCGTGGCCGTGGTGTTCCACGTCTCCAAGTAGTGGCCCTGGTGTTCCACGTCTCCAAGTCGTGGCCCTGGTGAACCACGTCTCCAAGTCGTCGCCATGGTGTTCCCCGTCTCCAAGTCGTGGCCCTGGTGTTCCACGTCTCCTAGTCGTGGCCCTGGTGATCCATGTCTCCAAGTCGTGGCCGTGGTGTTCCACGTCTCCAAGTCTTGGCCCGGGTGTTCCACGTCTCCAAGTCGTGGCCCTGGTGTTCCAGGTCCAAAGTACCAAGTCGTGGCCCTGGTGTTCCACGTCTCCAAGTCGTGGCCGTGGTGTTCCACGTCTCCAAGTCGTGGCCCTGGTGTTCCACGTCTCCAAGTCGTGGCCCTGGTGTTCCACGTCTCCTAGTCGTGGCCCTGGTGATCCACGTCTCCAAGTCGTGGCCGTGGTGTTCCAGGTCCAAAGTACCAAGTCTTAGCCCTGGTGTTCCACGTCTCCAACTCGTGGCCGTGGTGTTCCACGTCTCCAAGTTGTGGCCGTGGTGTTCCACGTCTCCAAGTCGTAGCCCTGGTGTTCCAGGTCCAAAGTACCAAGTCGTGGCCCTGGTGTTCCACGTCTCCAAGTCGTGGCCGTGTGTTCTACGACTCCAAGTCATGGCCCTGGTGTTCCACGTCTTCAAGTCGTGGCCCTGGTTTTCCACGTCTCCAAGTCGTGGCCCTGGTGTTCTACGTCTCCATGTCATGGCCCTGGTGTTCCACGTCTCCAAGTAGTGGCCGTGGTGTTCCAGGACCAAAGTACCAAGTCGTGGCCCTGGTGTTCCAGGTCCAAAGTACCAAGTCGTGGCCCTGGTGTTCCACGTCTTCAAGTCGTGGCCCTGGTGTTCCACGTCTCCAAGTCGTGGCCCTGGTGTTCCACGTCTCCAAGTCGTGGCCGTGGTGTTCCACGTCTTCAAGTCGTGGCCGTGGTGTTCCACGTCTCCAAGTCGTGGCCCTGGTGTTCTACGTCTCCAAGTCATGGCCCTGGTGTTCCACGTCTCCAAGTAGTGGCCATGGTGTTCCAGGTCCAAAGTACCAAGTCGTGGCCCTGGTGTTCCACGTCTCCAGGTCGTGGCCCTGGTGTTCCATGTCTCCAAGTCGTGGCCCTGGTGTTCCACGTCTCCAAGTCGTGGCCGTGGTGATCCACGTCTCCAAGTAGTGGCCCTAGTGTTCCACATCTCCAAGTCGTGGCCGTGGTGTTCCACGTCTCCAAGTCGTGGCCCTGGTGTTCCACGTCTCCAAGTCGTGGCCGTGGTGATCCACGTCTCCAAGTCGAGGCCCTGGTGTTCCACGTCTCCAAGTCGAGGCCCTGGTGTTCCACGTCTCCAAGTCGTGGCCGTGGTGATCCACGTCTCCAAGTAGTGGCCCTGGTGTTCCACGTCTCCAAGTCGTGGCCCTGGTGTTCCACGTCTCCAAGTCGTGGCCGTGGTGTTCCACGTCTCCAGGTCGTGGCCCTGGTGTTCCACGTCTCCAGGTCGTGGCCGTGGTGATCCACGTCTCCAAGTCGTGGCCCTGGTGATCCACGTCTCCAAGTAGCGGCCCTGGTGTTCCACGTCTCCAAGTCGTGGCCCTGGCGTTCCACGTCTCCAAGTCGTGGCCGTGGTGTTCCACGTCTCCAAGTCTTAATAAGCTGGTAAGGAAGGCGGGCTCTGTTGTGGGCAAAGTACTGGAGAGTTTAACATCGATAGCTGAGCGAAGGGCGCTGAGCAGGCTACGGTCAATTATGGATAACTCTGAACATCCTCTACATAGCACCATCCAGAGACAGAGAAGCAGTTTCTACGACAGGTTACTATCGATGCAATGCTCCTCAGACAGGATGAAGAGGTCAATACTCCCCAATGCCATTAGGCTTTACAATTCTACCGCCAGGACTTAAGAACTTTTTAAAAGCTATTATTAATGCTTTTTCAGATGGTGATTTAGATACATATCATATTTTTTTTACTGAGTTAAGTATTGTATGTAATTAGTTTTGCAACAACAAGTGTATGGGACATTGGAAAAAAAGTTGAATTTCCCCATGGGGATGAATAAAGTATCTATCTATCTATCTATCTATCCAAGTCGTGGCCCTGGTGTTCCACGTCTCCAAGTCGTGGCCCTGGTGTTCCACGTCTCCAAGTCGTGGCCCTGGTGTTCCACGTCTCCAAGTAGTGGCCGTGGTGATCCACGTCTCCAAGTCGTGGCCGTGGTGTTCCACGTCTCCAAGTCGTGGCAGTGGTGTTCCACGTCTCCAAGTAGTGGCCCTGTTGTTCCACGTCTCCAGGTCGTGGCCGTGGTGTTCCACGTCTCCAAGTCGTGGCCCTGGTGTTCCACGTCTCCAAGTCGTGGCCGTGGTGTTCCACGTCTCCAAGTCTTGGCCCTGGTGTTCCACGTCTCCAAGTCGTGGCCGTGGTGTTCCACGTCTCCAAGTCTTGGCCCTGGTGTTCCACGTCTCCAAGTCGTGGCCCTGGTGTTCCACGTCTCCAAGTCGTGGCCGTGGTGTTCCAGGTCCAAAGTACCAAGTCGTGGCCGTGGTGTTCCACGTCTCCAAGTCGTGGCCGTGGTGTTCCACGTCTCCAATTCTTGGCCCTGGTGTTCCACGTCTCCAAGTCGTGGCCCTGGTGTTCCACGTCTCCAAGTCGTGGCCGTGGTGTTCCACGTCTCCAAGTCATGGCCCTGGTGTTCCACGTCTCCAAGTCGTGGCCGTGGTGTTCCAGGTCCAAAGTACCAAGTCGTGGCCGTGGTGTTCCACGTCTCCAAGTTGTGGCCGTGTTGTTCCACGTCTCCAAGTCGTGGCCCTGGTGTTCCACGTCTCCAAGTCGTGGCCGTGGTGTTCCACGTCTCCAAGTCGTGGCCCTGGTGTTCCACGTCTCCAAGTCGTGGTCCTGGTGTTCCACGTCTCCAAGTCGTGGCCGTGGTGTTCCAGGTCCAAAGTACCAAGTCGTGGCCCTGGTGTTCCACGTCTCGAAGTCGTGGCCCTGGTGTTCCACGTCTCGAAGTCGTGGCCCTGGTGTTCCACGTCTAGAAGTAGTGGCCCTGGTGTTCCACGTCTCCAAGTCGTGGCCGTGGAGTTCCACGTTTCCAAGTCGTGGCCCTGGTGTTCCACGTCTCCAAGTCATGGCCCTGGTGTTCCAGGTCCAAAGTACCAAGTCGTGGCCCTGGTGTTCCACGTCTCCAAGTCGTGGCCCTGGTGTTCCACGTTTCCAAATCGTGGCCCTGGTGTTCCACGTCTCCAAGTCTTGGCCCTGGTGTTCCACGTCTCCAAGTCGTGGCCCTGGTGTTCCACGTCTCCAAGTCGTGGCCGTGGTGTTCCATGTCTCCAAGTCGTGGCCCTGGTGTTCCAGGTCCAAAGTACCAAGTCGTGGCCGTGGTGTTCCACGTCTCCAAGTCGTGGCCGTGGTGTTCCACGTCTCCAAGCCGTGGCCCTTGTGTTCCACGTCTCCAAGTCGTAGCCGTGGTGTTCCACGTCTCCAAGTAGTGTCCCTGGTGATCCACGTCTCCAAGTCGTGGCCCTGGTGTTCCACGTCTCCAAGTAGTGGCCGTGGTGATCCACGTCTCCAAGTCGTGGCCGTGGTGTTCCACGTCTCCAAGTCGTGGCCCTCGTGATCCACGTCTCCAAGTCGTGGCCCTGGTGTTCCACGTCTCCAAGTAGTGTCCCTGGTGATCCACGTCTCCAAGTCGTGGCCCTGGTGTTCCACGTCCCCAAGTCGTGGCCGTGTTGATCCAGGTCTCGAAGTAGTGGCCCTGGTGTTCCACGTCTCCAAGTCATGGCCGTGGTGTTCCACATCTCCAAGTCGTGGCCCTGGTGTTCCACGTCTCCAAGTAGTGTCCCTGGTGATCCACGTCTCCAAGTCGTGGCCCTGGTGTTCCACATCCCCAAGTCGTGGCCGTGTTGATCCACGTCTCGAAGTCGTGGCCCTGGTGTTCCACGTCTCCAAGTCGTGGCCCTGGTGTTCCACGTCTCCAAGTCGTGGCCCTGGTGATCCACGTCTCCAAGTCGTGGCCGTTGTGTTCCACGTCTCCAAGTCGTGGCCCTGGTGTTCCACGTCTCCAAGTCGTGGCCCTGGTGTTCCAGGTCCAAAGTACCAAGTCGTGGCCCTGGTGTTCCACGTCTCCAAGTCGTGGCCCTGGTGTTCCACGTCTCCTAGTCGTGTCCCTGGTGATCCACGTCTCCAAGTCGTGGCCGTGGTGTTCCACGTCTCCAAGTCGTGGCCCTGGTGTTCCACGTCACCAAGTCGTGGCCCTGGTGTTCCACGTCTCCAAGTCGTGGCCGTGGTGATCCACGTCTCCAAGTCATGGCCCTGGTGTTCCACATCTCCAAGTCGTGGCCGTGGAGATCCACGTCTCCAAGTCTTGGCCCTGGTGTTCCACGTCTCCAAGTCGTGGCCCTGATGTTCCACGTCTCCAAGTCGTGGCCGTGGTGTTCCACGTCTCCAAGTAGTGGCCCTGGTGTTCCACGTCTCCAAGTAGTGGCCCTGGTGATCCACGTCTCCAAGTCGTGGCCCTGGTGTTCCACATCTCCAAGTCGTGGCCGTGGAGATCCACGTCTCCAAGTCTTGGCCCTGGTGTTCCACGTCTCCAAGTCGTGGCCCTGATGTTCCACGTCTCCAAGTCGTGGCCGTGGTGTTCCACGTCTCCAAGTAGTGGCCCTGGTGTTCCACGTCTCCAAGTCGTGGCCGTGGTGTTCCACATCTTCAAGTCGTGGCCCTGGTGTTCCACGTCTCCAAGTCATGGCCCTGGTGTTCCACATCTTCAAGTCGTGGCCCTGGTGTTCCACGTCTCCAAGTCGTGGCCCTGGTGTTCCAGGTCCAAAGTACCAAGTCGTGGCCGTGGTGTTCCACGTCTCCAAGTCGTGGCCGTGGTGTTCCACGTCTTCAAGTCGTGGCCGTGGTGTTCCACGTCTCCAAGTCGTGGCCGTGGTTTTCCACGTCTCCAAGTCGTGGCCGTGGTGTTCCACGTCTCCAAGTCGTGGCCGTGGTGTTCCACGTCTCCAAGTCGTGGCCGTGGTTTTCCACGTCTCCAAGTCGTGGCCGTGGTGTTCCAGGTCCAAAGTACCAAGTCGTAGCCCTGGTGTTCCACGTCTCCAACTCGTGGCCGTGGTGTTCCACGTCTCCAAGTCGTGGCCGAGGTGTTCCACGTCTCCAACTCGTGGCCGTGGTGTTCCACGTCTCCAACTCGTGGCCGTGGTGTTCCACGTCTACAAGTCTTAATAAGCTGGTAAGGAAGGCGGGCTCTGTTGTGGGCAAAGTACTGGAGAGTTTAACATCGATAGCTGAGCGAAGGGCGCTGAGCAGGCTACGGTCAATTATGGATAACTCTGAACATCCTCTACATAGCACCATCCAGAGACAGAGAAGCAGTTTCTACGACAGGTTACTATCGATGCAATGCTCCTCAGACAGGATGAAGAGGTCAATACTCCCCAATGCCATTAGGCTTTACAATACTACCGCCAGGAGTTAAGAACTTTTTAAAAGCTATTATTAATGCTTATTCAGATGGTGATTTAGATACATATCATATTTTTTTTACTGAGTTAAGTATTGTATGTAATTAGTTTTGCTACAACAAGTGTATGGGACATTGGAAAAAAAGTTGAATTTCCCCATGGGGATGAATAAAGTATCTATCTATCTATCTATCTATCTATCTATCTATCCAAGTCGTGGCCGTGGTGTTCCAGGTCCAAAGTACCAAGTCGTGGCCGTGGTGTTCCACGTCTCCAAGTCGTGGCCGTGTTGTTCCACGTCTCCAAGTCGTGGCCCTGGTGTTCCACGTCTCCAAGTCGTGGCCCTGGTGTTCCACGTCTCCAAGTAGTGGCCCTGGTGTTCCACGTCTCCAAGTCATGGCCCTGGTGTTCCACGTCTCCAAGTCGTGGCCGTGGTGTTCCACATCTGCAAGTAGTGGCCGTGTGTTCTACGACTCCAAGTCATGGCCCTGGTGTTCCACGTCTTCAAGTCGTGGCCCTGGTTTTCCACGTCTCCAAGTCGTGGCCCTGGTGTTCTACGTCTCCAAGTCATGGCCCTGGTGTTCCACGTCTCCAAGTAGTGGCCGTGGTGTTCCAGGACCAAAGTACCAAGTCGTGGCCCTGGTGTTCCAGGTCCAAAGTACCAAGTCGTGGCCCTGGTGTTCCACGTCTTCAAGTCGTGGCCCTGGTGTTCCACGTCTCCAAGTCGTGGCCCTGGTGTTCCACGTCTCCAAGTCGTGGCCGTGGTGTTCCACGTCTTCAAGTCGTGGCCGTGGTGTTCCACGTCTCCAAGTCGTGGCCCTGGTGTTCTACGTCTCCAAGTCATGGCCCTTGTGTTCCACGTCTCCAAGTAGTGGCCGTGGTGTTCCAGGTCCAAAGTACCAAGTCGTGGCCCTGGTGTTCCACGTCTCCAAGTCGTGGCCCTGGTGTTCCACGTCTCCAAGTCGTGGCCCTGGTGTTCCATGTCTCCAAGTCGTGGCCCTGGTGTTCCACGTCTCCAAGTCGTGGCCGCGGTGATCCACGTCTCCAAGTAGTGGCCCTAGTGTTCCACGTCTCCAAGTCGTGGCCGTGGTGTTCCACGTCTCCAAGTCGTGGCCCTAGTGTTCCACGTCTCCAAGTCGTGGCCGTGGTGATCCACGTCTCCAAGTCGAGGCCCTGGTGTTCCACATCTCCAAGTCGAGGCCCTGGTGTTCCACGTCTCCAAGTCGTGGCCGTGGTGATCCACGTCTCCAAGTCGTGGCCGTGGTGATCCACGTCTCCAAGTAGTGGCCCTGGTGTTCCACGTCTCCAAGTCGTGGCCCTGGTGTTCCACGTCTCCAAGTCGTGGCCGTGGTGATCCACGTCTCCAAGTAGTGGCCCTGGTGTTCCACGTCTCCAAGTCGTGGCCCTGGCGTTCCACGTCTCCAAGTCGTGGCCGTGGTGTTCCACGTCTCCAAGTCTTAATAAGCTGGTAAGGAAGGCGGGCTCTGTTGTGGGCAAAGTACTGGAGAGTTTAACATCGATAGCTGAGCGAAGGGCGCTGAGCAGGCTACGGTCAATTATGGATAACTCTGAACATCCTCTACATAGCACCATCCAGAGACAGAGAAGCAGTTTCTACGACAGGTTACTATCGATGCAATGCTCCTCAGACAGGATGAAGAGGTCAATACTCCCCAATGCCATTAGGCTTTACAATTCTACCGCCAGGACTTAAGAACTTTTTAAAAGCTATTATTAATGCTTTTTCAGATGGTGATTTAGATACATATCATATTTTTTTTACTGAGTTAAGTATTGTATGTAATTAGTTTTGCAACAACAAGTGTATGGGACATTGGAAAAAAAGTTGAATTTCCCCATGGGGATGAATAAAGTATCTATCTATCTATCTATCTATCCAAGTCGTGGCCCTGGTGTTCCACGTCTCCAAGTCGTGGCCCTGGTGTTCCACGTCTCCAAGTCGTGGCCCTGGTGTTCCACGTCTCCAAGTAGTGGCCGTGGTGATCCACGTCTCCAAGTCGTGGCCGTGGTGTTCCACGTCTCCAAATCGTGGCAGTGGTGTTCCACGTCTCCAAGTAGTGGCCCTGTTGTTCCACGTCTCCAGGTCGTGGCCGTGGTGTTCCACGTCTCCAAGTCGTGGCCCTGGTGTTCCACGTCTCCAAGTCGTGGCCCTGGTGTTCCACGTCTCCAAGTCGTGGCCGTGGTGTTCCACGTCTCCAAGTCTTGGCCCTGGTGTTCCACGTCTCCAAGTCGTGGCCCTGGTGTTCCACGTCTCCAAGTCGTGGCCGTGGTGTTCCACGTCTCCAAGTCTTGGCCCTGGTGTTCCACGTCTCCAAGTCGTGGCCCTGGTGTTCCACGTCTCCAAGTCGTGGCCGTGGTGTTCCAGGTCCAAAGTACCAAGTCGTGGCCGTGGTGTTCCACGTCTCCAAGTCGTGGCCGTGGTGTTCCACGTCTCCAATTCTTGGCCCTGGTGTTCCACGTCTCCAAGTCGTGGCCCTGGTGTTCCACGTCTCCAAGTCGTGGCCGTGTTGTTCCACGTCTCCAAGTCGTGGCCCTGGTGTCCCACGTCTCCAAGTCGTGGCCGTGGTGTTCCACGTCTCCAAGTCGTGGCCCTGGTGTTCCACGTCTCCAAGTCGTGGCCCTGGTGTTCCACGTCTCCAAGTCGTGGTCCTGGTGTTCCACGTCTCCAAGTCGTGGCCGTGGTGTTCCAGGTCCAAAGTACCAAGTCGTGGCCCTGGTGTTCCACGTATCGAAGTCGTGGCCCTGGTGTTCCACGTCTCGAAGTCGTGGCCCTGGTGTTCCACGTCTCCAAGTAGTGGCCCTGGTGTTCCACGTCTCCAAGTCGTGGCCGTGGAGTTCCACGTTTCCAAGTCGTGGCCCTGGTGTTCCACGTCTCCAAGTCATGGCCCTGGTGTTCCAGGTCCAAAGTACCAAGTCGTGGCCCTGGTGTTCCACGTCTCCAAGTCGTGGCCCTGGTGTTCCACGTTTCCAAATCATGGCCCTGGTGTTCCACGTCTCCAAGTCTTGGCCCTGGTGTTCCACGTCTCCAAGTCGTGGCCCTGGTGTTCCACGTCTCCAAGTCGTGGCCGTGGTGTTCCATGTCTCCAAGTCGTGGCCCTGGTGTTCCAGGTCCAAAGTACCAAGTCGTGGCCGTGGTGTTCCACGTCTCCAAGTCGTGGCCGTGGTGTTCCACGTCTCCAAGCCGTGGCCCTTGTGTTCCACGTCTCCAAGTCGTAGCCGTGGTGTTCCACGTCTCCAAGTAGTGTCCCTGGTGATCCACGTCTCCAAGTCGTGGCCCTGGTGTTCCACGTCTCCAAGTAGTGGCCGTGGTGATCCACGTCTCCAAGTCGTGGCCGTGGTGTTCCACGTCTCCAAGTCGTGGCCCTCGTGATCCACGTCTCCAAGTCGTGGCCCTGGTGTTCCACGTCTCCAAGTAGTGTCCCTGGTGATCCACGTCTCCAAGTCGTGGCCCTGGTGTTCCACGTCCCCAAGTCGTGGCCGTGTTGATCCAGGTCTCGAAGTAGTGGCCCTGGTGTTCCACGTCTCCAAGTCATGGCCGTGGTGTTCCACATCTCCAAGTCGTGGCCCTGGTGTTCCACGTCTCCAAGTAGTGTCCCTGGTGATCCACGTCTCCAAGTCGTGGCCCTGGTGTTCCACGTCCCCAAGTCGTGGCCGTGTTGATCCACGTCTCGAAGTCGTGGCCCTGGTGTTCCACGTCTCCAAGTCGTGGCCGTGGTGTTCCACGTCTCCAAGTCTTGGCCCTGGTGTTCCACGTCTCCAAGTCGTGGCCCTGGTGTTCCACGTCTCCAAGTCGTGGCCGTGGTGTTCCACGTCTCCAAGTCTTGGCCCTGGTGTTCCACGTCTCCAAGTCGTGGCCGTGGTGTTCCAAGTCTCCAAGTCTTGGCCCTGGTGTTCCACGTCTCCAAGTCGTGGCCGTGGTGTTCCGGGTCCAAAGTACCAAGTCGTGGCCGTGCTGTTCCACGTCTCCAAGTCGTGGCCGTGGTGTTCCACGTCTCCAAGTCGTGGCCCTGGTGTTCCACGTCTTCAAGTCGTGGCCGTGGTGTTCCACGTCTCCAAGTCGTGGCCGTGGTGTTCCACGTCTCCAAGTCTTGGCCCTGGTGTTCCACGTCTCCAAGTAGTGGCCCTGGTGTTCCAAGTCTCCAAGTCATGGCCCTGGTGTTCCACGTCTCCAAGTCGTGGCCGTGGTGTTCCACGTCTTCAAGTCGTGGCCCTGGTGTTCCACGTCTCCAAGTCGTGGCCCTGGTGTTCCACGTCTCCAAGTAGTGGCCCTGGTGTTCCACGTCTCCAAGTCATGGCCCTGGTGTTCCACGTCTCCAAGTCGTGGCCGTGGTGTTCCACATCTCCAAGTAGTGGCCGTGTGTTCTACGACTCCAAGTCATGGCCCTGGTGTTCCACGTCTTCAAGTCGTGGCCCTGGTTTTCCACGTCTCCAAGTCGTGGCCCTGGTGTTCTACGTCTCCAAGTCATGGCCCTGGTGTTCCACGTCTCCAAGTAGTGGCCGTGGTGTTCCAGGACCAAAGTACCAAGTCGTGGCCCTGGTGTTCCAGGTCCAAAGTACCAAGTCGTGGCCCTGGTGTTCCACGTCTTCAAGTCGTGGCCCTGGTGTTCCACGTCTCCAAGTCGTGGCCCTGGTGTTCCACGTCTCCAAGTCGTGGCCGTGGTGTTCCACGTCTTCAAGTCGTGGCCGTGGTGTTCCACGTCTCCAAGTCGTGGCACTGGTGTTCTACGTCTCCAAGTCATGGCCCTTGTGTTCCACGTCTCCAAGTAGTGGCCGTGGTGTTCCAGGTCCAAAGTACCAAGTCGTGGCCCTGGTGTTCCACGTCTCCAAGTCGTGGCCCTGGTGTTCCACGTCTCCAAGTCGTGGCCCTGGTGTTCCATGTCTCCAAGTCGTGGCCCTGGTGTTCCACGTCTCCAAGTCGTGGCCGTGGTGATCCACGTCTCCAAGTAGTGGCCCTAGTGTTCCACGTCTCCAAGTCGTGGCCGTGGTGTTCCACGTCTCCAAGTCGTGGCCCTAGTGTTCCACGTCTCCAAGTCGTGGCCGTGGTGATCCACGTCTCCAAGTCGAGGCCCTGGTGTTCCACGTCTCCAAGTTGAGGCCCTGGTGTTCCACGTCTCCAAGTCGTGGCCGTGGTGATCCACGTCTCCAAGTAGTGGCCCTGGTGTTCCACGTCTCCAAGTCGTGGCCCTGGTGTTCCACGTCTCCAAGTCGTGGCCGTGGTGTTCCACGTCTCCAGGTCGTGGCCCTGGTGTTCCACGTCTCCAGGTCGTGGCCGTGGTGATCCACGTCTCCAAGTCGTGGCCCTGGTGATCCACGTCTCCAAGTAGCGGCCCTGGTGTTCCACGTCTCCAAGTCGTGGCCCTGGCGTTCCACGTCTCCAAGTCGTGGCCGTGGTGTTCCACGTCTCCAAGTCTTAATAAGCTGGTAAGGAAGGCGGGCTCTGTTGTGGGCAAAGTACTGGAGAGTTTAACATCGATAGCTGAGCGAAGGGCGCTGAGCAGGCTACGGTCAATTATGGATAACTCTGAACATCCTCTACATAGCACCATCCAGAGACAGAGAAGCAGTTTCTACGACAGGTTACTATCGATGCAATGCTCCTCAGACAGGATGAAGAGGTCAATACTCCCCAATGCCATTAGGCTTTACAATTCTACCGCCAGGACTTAAGAACTTTTTAAAAGCTATTATTAATGCTTTTTCAGATGGTGATTTAGATACATATCATATTTTTTTTACTGAGTTAAGTATTGTATGTAATTAGTTTTGCAACAACAAGTGTATGGGACATTGGAAAAAAAGTTGAATTTCCCCATGGGGATGAATAAAGTATCTATCTATCTATCTATCTATCCAAGTCGTGGCCCTGGTGTTCCACGTCTCCAAGTCGTGGCCCTGGTGTTCCACGTCTCCAAGTCGTGGCCCTGGTGTTCCACGTCTCCAAGTAGTGGCCGTGGTGATCCACGTCTCCAAGTCGTGGCCGTGGTGTTCCACGTCTCCAAATCGTGGCAGTGGTGTTCCACGTCTCCAAGTAGTGGCCCTGTTGTTCCACGTCTCCAGGTCGTGGCCGTGGTGTTCCACGTCTCCAAGTCGTGGCCCTGGTGTTCCACGTCTCCAAGTCGTGGCCCTGGTGTTCCACGTCTCCAAGTCGTGGCCGTGGTGTTCCACGTCTCCAAGTCTTGGCCCTGGTGTTCCACGTCTCCAAGTCGTGGCCCTGGTGTTCCACGTCTCCAAGTCGTGGCCGTGGTGTTCCACGTCTCCAAGTCTTGGCCCTGGTGTTCCACGTCTCCAAGTCGTGGCCCTGGTGTTCCACGTCTCCAAGTCGTGGCCGTGGTGTTCCAGGTCCAAAGTACCAAGTCGTGGCCGTGGTGTTCCACGTCTCCAAGTCGTGGCCGTGGTGTTCCACGTCTCCAATTCTTGGCCCTGGTGTTCCACGTCTCCAAGTCGTGGCCCTGGTGTTCCACGTCTCCAAGTCGTGGCCGTGGTGTTCCACGTCTCCAAGTCATGGCCCTGGTGTTCCACGTCTCCAAGTCGTGGCCGTGGTGTTCCAGGTCCAAAGTACCAAGTCGTGGCCGTGGTGTTCCACGTCTCCAAGTCGTGGCCGTGTTGTTCCACGTCTCCAAGTCGTGGCCCTGGTGTTCCACGTCTCCAAGTCGTGGCCGTGGTGTTCCACGTCTCCAAGTCGTGGCCCTGGTGTTCCACGTCTCCAAGTCGTGGCCCTGGTGTTCCACGTCTCCAAGTCGTGGTCCTGGTGTTCCACGTCTCCAAGTCGTGGCCGTGGTGTTCCAGGTCCAAAGTACCAAGTCGTGGCCCTGGTGTTCCACGTATCGAAGTCGTGGCCCTGGTGTTCCACGTCTCGAAGTCGTGGCCCTGGTGTTCCACGTCTCCAAGTAGTGGCCCTGGTGTTCCACGTCTCCAAGTCGTGGCCGTGGAGTTCCACGTTTCCAAGTCGTGGCCCTGGTGTTCCACGTCTCCAAGTCATGGCCCTGGTGTTCCAGGTCCAAAGTACCAAGTCGTGGCCCTGGTGTTCCACGTCTCCAAGTCGTGGCCCTGGTGTTCCACGTTTCCAAATCGTGGCCCTGGTGTTCCACGTCTCCAAGTCTTGGCCCTGGTGTTCCACGTCTCCAAGTCGTGGCCCTGGTGTTCCACGTCTCCAAGTCGTGGCCGTGGTGTTCCATGTCTCCAAGTCGTGGCCCTGGTGTTCCAGGTCCAAAGTACCAAGTCGTGGCCGTGGTGTTCCACGTCTCCAAGTCGTGGCCGTGGTGTTCCACGTCTCCAAGCCGTGGCCCTTGTGTTCCACGTCTCCAAGTCGTAGCCGTGGTGTTCCACGTCTCCAAGTAGTGTCCCTGGTGATCCACGTCTCCAAGTCGTGGCCCTGGTGTTCCACGTCTCCAAGTAGTGGCCGTGGTGATCCACGTCTCCAAGTCGTGGCCGTGGTGTTCCACGTCTCCAAGTCGTGGCCCTCGTGATCCACGTCTCCAAGTCGTGGCCCTGGTGTTCCACGTCTCCAAGTAGTGTCCCTGGTGATCCACGTCTCCAAGTCGTGGCCCTGGTGTTCCACGTCCCCAAGTCGTGGCCGTGTTGATCCAGGTCTCGAAGTAGTGGCCCTGGTGTTCCACGTCTCCAAGTCATGGCCGTGGTGTTCCACATCTCCAAGTCGTGGCCCTGGTGTTCCACGTCTCCAAGTAGTGTCCCTGGTGATCCACGTCTCCAAGTCGTGGCCCTGGTGTTCCACGTCCCCAAGTCGTGGCCGTGTTGATCCACGTCTCGAAGTCGTGGCCCTGGTGTTCCACGTCTCCAAGTCGTGGCCCTGGTGTTCCACGTCTCCAAGTCGTGGCCGTGGTGTTCCACGTCTCCAAGTAGTGGCCCTGGTGTTCCACGTCTCCAAGTCGTGGCCCTGGTGATCCACGTCTCCAAGTCGTGGCCGTTGTGTTCCACGTCTCCAAGTCGTGGCCCTGGTGTTCCACGTCTCCAAGTCGTGGCCCTGGTGTTCCAGGTCCAAAGTACCAAGTCGTGGCCCTGGTGTTCCACGTCTCCAAGTCGTGGCCCTGGTGTTCCACGTCTCCTAGTCGTGTCCCTGGTGATCCACGTCTCCAAGTCGTGGCCGTGGTGTTCCACGTCTCCAAGTCGTGGCCCTGGTGTTCCACGTCTCCAAGTCGTGGCCCTGGTGTTCCAGGTCCAAAGTACCAAGTTGTGGCCCTGGTGTTCCACTTCTCCAAGTCGTGGCCGTGGTGTTCCACGTCACCAAGTCGTGGCCCTGGTGTTCCACATCTTCAAGTCGTGGCCCTGGTGTTCCACGTCTCCAAGTCGTGGCCCTGGTGTTCCAGGTCCAAAGTACCAAGTCGTGGCCCTGGTGTTCCACGTCTCCAAGTCGTGGCCGTGGTGTTCCACGTCTTCAAGTCGTGGCCGTGGTGTTCCACGTCTCCAAGTCGTGGCCGTGGTTTTCCACGTCTCCAAGTCGTGGCCGTGGTGTTCCAGGTCCAAAGTACCAAGTCGTAGCCCTGGTGTTCCACGTCTCCAACTCGTGGCCGTGGTGTTCCACGTCTCCAAGTCGTGGCCGAGGTGTTCCACGTCTCCAACTCGTGGCCGTGGTGTTCCACGTCTCCAACTCGTGGCCGTGGTGTTCCATGTCTACAAGTCTTAATAAGCTGGTAAGGAAGGCGGGCTCTGTTGTGGGCAAAGTACTGGAGAGTTTAACATCGATAGCTGAGCGAAGGGCGCTGAGCAGGCTACGGTCAATTATGGATAACTCTGAACATCCTCTACATAGCACCATCCAGAGACAGAGAAGCAGTTTCTACGACAGGTTACTATCGATGCAATGCTCCTCAGACAGGATGAAGAGGTCAATACTCCCCAATGCCATTAGGCTTTACAATTCTACCGCCAGGACTTAAGAACTTTTTAAAAGCTATTATTAATGCTTTTTCAGATGGTTATTTAGATACATATCATATTTTTTTTACTGAGTTAAGTATTGTATGTAATTAGTTTTGCAACAACAAGTGTATGGGACATTGGAAAAAAAGTTGAATTTCCCCATGGGGATGAATAAAGTATCTATCTATCGATCTATCTATCCAAGTCGTGGCCCTGGTGTTCCACGTCTCCAAGTCGTGGCCCTGGTGTTCCACGTCTCCAAGTCGTGGCCCTGGTGTTCCATGTCTCTAAGTAGTGGCCGTGGTGTTCCACGTCTCCAAGTCGTGGCCGTGGTGTTCCACGTCTCCAAGTAGTGGCCCTGGTGTTCCACGTCTCCAAGTCGTGGCCGTGGTGTTCCACGTCTCCAAGTCGTGGCCCTGGAGTTCCACGTCTCCAAGTCGTGGCCGTGGTGTTCCACGTCTCCAAGTCTTGGCCCTGGTGTTCCACGTCTCCAAGTCGTGGCCCTGGTGTTCCACGTCTCCAAGTCGTGGCCGTGGTGTTCCATGTCTCCAAGTCTTGGCCCTGGTGTTCCACGTCTCCAAGTCGTGGCCCTGGTGTTCCACGTCTCCAAGTCGTGGCCGTGGTGTTCCACGTCTCCAAGTCTTGGCCCTGGTGTTCCACGTCTCCAAGTCGTGGCCGTGGTGTTCCAAGTCTCCAAGTCTTGGCCCTGGTGTTCCACGTCTCCAAGTCGTGGCCGTGGTGTTCCAGGTCCAAAGTACCAAGTCGTGGCCGTGCTGTTCCACGTCTCCAAGTCGTGGCCGTGGTGTTCCACGTCTCCAAGCCGTGGCCCTTGTGTTCCAAGTCTCCAAGTCGTGGCCGTGGTGTTCCACGTCTCCAAGTAGTGTCCCTGGTGATCCACGTCTCCAAGTCGTGGCCCTGGTGTTCCACGTCTCCAGTAGTGGCCGTGGTGATCCACGTCTCCAAGTCGTGGCCGTGGTGTTCCACGTCTCCAAGTCGTGGCCCTGGTGATCCACGTCTCCAAGTCGTGGCCCTGGTGTTCCACGTCCCCAAGTCGTGGCCGTGGTGTTCCACGTCTCCAAGTCGTGGCCCTGGTGTTCCACGTCTCCAAGTCGTGGCCGTGGTGTTCCAGGTCCAAAGTACCAAGTCGTGGCCCTGGTGTTCCACGTCTCCAAGTCATGGCCCTGGTGTTCCAGGTCCTAAGTACCAAGTCGTGGCCGTGGTGTTCCACGTCACCAAGTCGTGGCCCTGGTGTTCCACGTCTCCAAGTCGTGGCCGTGGTGTTCCACGTCTCCAAGTCGTGTCCCTGGTGATCCACGTCTCCAAGTCGTGGCCCTGGTGTTCCACGTCCCCAAGTCGTGGCAGTGTTGATCCACGTCTCGAAGTCGTGGCCCTGGTGTTCCACGTCTCCAAGTCGTGGCCCTGGTGTTCCACGTCTCCAAGTCGTGGCCGTGGTGTTCCAGGTCCAAAGTACCAAGTCGTGGCCCTGGTGTTCCACGTCTCCAAGTCGTGGCCCTGGTGTTCCACGTCTCGAAGTCGTGGCCCTGGTGTTCCACGTCTCGAAGTCGTGGCCCTGTTGTTCCACGTCTCCAAGTAGTGGCCCTGGTGTTCCACGTCTCCAAGTCGTGGCCGTGGAGTTCCACGTTTCCAAGTCGTGGCCCTGGTGTTCCACGTCTCCAAGTCATGGCCCTGGTGTTCCAGGTCCTAAGTACCAAGTCGTGGCCGTGGTGTTCCACGTCTCCAAGTCGTGGCCCTGGTGTTCCACGTCTCCAAGTCGTGGCCGTGGTGTTCCACGTCTCCAAGTCGTGTCCCTGGTGATCCACGTCTCCAAGTCGTGGCCCTGGTGTTCCACGTCCCCAAGTCTTGGCAGTGTTGATCCACGTCTCGAAGTCGTGGCCCTGGTGTTCCACGTCTCCAAGTCGTGGCCCTGGTGTTCCACGTCTCCAAGTCGTGGCCGTGGTGTTCCAGGTCCAAAGTACCAAGTCGTGGCCCTGGTGTTCCAAGTCTCCAAGTCGTGGCCCTGGTGTTCCACGTCTCGAAGTCGTGGCCCTGGTGTTCCACGTCTCGAAGTCGTGGCCCTGGTGTTCCACGTCTCCAAGTAGTGGCCCTGGTGTTCCACGTCTCCAAGTCGTGGCCGTGGAGTTCCACGTTTCCAAGTCGTGGCCCTGGTGTTCCACGTCTCCAAGTCGTGGCCCTGGTGTTCCAGGTCCAAAGTACCAAGTCGTGGCCCTGGTGTTCCACGTCTCCAAGTAGTGGCCCTGGTGTTCCACGTCTCCAAGTCGTGGCCGTGGTGTTCCACGTCTCCAAGTCGTGGCCCTGGTGTTCCACGTCTCCAAGTCGTGGCCCTGGAGTTCCACGTCTCCAAGTCGTGGCCCTGGTGTTCCACGTCTCCAAGTCGTGGCCCTGGTGTTCCACGTCTCCAAGTCGTGGCCGTGGTGATCCACGTCTCCAAGTAGTGGCCCTAGTGTTCCACGTCTCCAAGTCGTGGCCGTGGTGTTCCACGTCTCCAAGTCGTGGCCCTAGTGTTCCACGTCTCCAAGTCGTGGCCGTGGTGATCCACGTCTCCAAGTCGAGGCCCTGGTGTTCCACGTCTCCAAGTCGAGGCCCTGGTGTTCCACGTCTCCAAGTAGTGGCCCTGGTGTTCCACGTCTCCAAGTCGTGGCCCTGGTGTTCCACGTCTCCAGGTCGTGGCCGTGGTGTTCCACGTCTCCAAGTCGTGGCCCTGGTGTTCCACGTCTCCAAGTCGTGGCCCTGGAGTTCCACGTCTCCAAGTCGTGGCCCTGGTGTTCCACGTCTCCAAGTCGTGGCCCTGGTGTTCCACGTCTCCAAGTCGTGGCCGTGGTGATCCACGTCTCCAAGTAGTGGCCCTAGTGTTCCACATCTCCAAGTCGTGGCCGTGGTGTTCCACGTCTCCAAGTCGTGGCCCTAGTGTTCCACGTCTCCAAGTCGTGGCCGTGGTGATCCACGTCTCCAAGTCGAGGCCCTGGTGTTCCACGTCTCCAAGTCGAGGCCCTGGTGTTCCACGTCTCCAAGTCGTGGCCGTGGTGTTCCACGTCTCCAACTCGTGGCCGTGGTGTTCCACGTCTACAAGTCTTAATAAGCTGGTAAGGAAGGCGGGCTCTGTTGTGGGCAAAGTACTGGAGAGTTTAACATCGATAGCTGAGCGAAGGGCGCTGAGCAGGCTACGGTCAATTATGGATAACTCTGAACATCCTCTACATAGCACCATCCAGAGACAGAGAAGCAGTTTCTACGACAGGTTACTATCGATGCAATGCTCCTCAGACAGGATGAAGAGGTCAATACTCCCCAATGCCATTAGGCTTTACAATTCTACCGCCAGGACTTAAGAACTTTTTAAAAGCTATTATTAATGCTTTTTCAGATGGTTATTTAGATACATATCATATTTTTTTTACTGAGTTAAGTATTGTATGTAATTAGTTTTGCAACAACAAGTGTATGGGACATTGGAAAAAAAGTTGAATTTCCCCATGGGGATGAATAAAGTATCTATCTATCGATCTATCTATCCAAGTCGTGGCCCTGGTGTTCCACGTCTCCAAGTCGTGGCCCTGGTGTTCCACGTCTCCAAGTCGTGGCCCTGGTGTTCCATGTCTCTAAGTAGTGGCCGTGGTGTTCCACGTCTCCAAGTCGTGGCCGTGGTGTTCCACGTCTCCAAGTAGTGGCCCTGGTGTTCCACGTCTCCAAGTCGTGGCCGTGGTGTTCCACGTCTCCAAGTCGTGGCCCTGGAGTTCCACGTCTCCAAGTCGTGGCCGTGGTGTTCCACGTCTCCAAGTCTTGGCCCTGGTGTTCCACGTCTCCAAGTCGTGGCCCTGGTGTTCCACGTCTCCAAGTCGTGGCCGTGGTGTTCCATGTCTCCAAGTCTTGGCCCTGGTGTTCCACGTCTCCAAGTCGTGGCCCTGGTGTTCCACGTCTCCAAGTCGTGGCCGTGGTGTTCCACGTCTCCAAGTCTTGGCCCTGGTGTTCCACGTCTCCAAGTCGTGGCCGTGGTGTTCCAAGTCTCCAAGTCTTGGCCCTGGTGTTCCACGTCTCCAAGTCGTGGCCGTGGTGTTCCAGGTCCAAAGTACCAAGTCGTGGCCGTGCTGTTCCACGTCTCCAAGTCGTGGCCGTGGTGTTCCACGTCTCCAAGCCGTGGCCCTTGTGTTCCAAGTCTCCAAGTCGTGGCCGTGGTGTTCCACGTCTCCAAGTAGTGTCCCTGGTGATCCACGTCTCCAAGTCGTGGCCCTGGTGTTCCACGTCTCCAGTAGTGGCCGTGGTGATCCACGTCTCCAAGTCGTGGCCGTGGTGTTCCACGTCTCCAAGTCGTGGCCCTGGTGATCCACGTCTCCAAGTCGTGGCCCTGGTGTTCCACGTCCCCAAGTCGTGGCCGTGGTGTTCCACGTCTCCAAGTCGTGGCCCTGGTGTTCCACGTCTCCAAGTCGTGGCCGTGGTGTTCCAGGTCCAAAGTACCAAGTCGTGGCCCTGGTGTTCCACGTCTCCAAGTCATGGCCCTGGTGTTCCAGGTCCTAAGTACCAAGTCGTGGCCGTGGTGTTCCACGTCACCAAGTCGTGGCCCTGGTGTTCCACGTCTCCAAGTCGTGGCCGTGGTGTTCCACGTCTCCAAGTCGTGTCCCTGGTGATCCACGTCTCCAAGTCGTGGCCCTGGTGTTCCACGTCCCCAAGTCGTGGCAGTGTTGATCCACGTCTCGAAGTCGTGGCCCTGGTGTTCCACGTCTCCAAGTCGTGGCCCTGGTGTTCCACGTCTCCAAGTCGTGGCCGTGGTGTTCCAGGTCCAAAGTACCAAGTCGTGGCCCTGGTGTTCCACGTCTCCAAGTCGTGGCCCTGGTGTTCCACGTCTCGAAGTCGTGGCCCTGGTGTTCCACGTCTCGAAGTCGTGGCCCTGTTGTTCCACGTCTCCAAGTAGTGGCCCTGGTGTTCCACGTCTCCAAGTCGTGGCCGTGGAGTTCCACGTTTCCAAGTCGTGGCCCTGGTGTTCCACGTCTCCAAGTCATGGCCCTGGTGTTCCAGGTCCTAAGTACCAAGTCGTGGCCGTGGTGTTCCACGTCTCCAAGTCGTGGCCCTGGTGTTCCACGTCTCCAAGTCGTGGCCGTGGTGTTCCACGTCTCCAAGTCGTGTCCCTGGTGATCCACGTCTCCAAGTCGTGGCCCTGGTGTTCCACGTCCCCAAGTCTTGGCAGTGTTGATCCACGTCTCGAAGTCGTGGCCCTGGTGTTCCACGTCTCCAAGTCGTGGCCCTGGTGTTCCACGTCTCCAAGTCGTGGCCGTGGTGTTCCAGGTCCAAAGTACCAAGTCGTGGCCCTGGTGTTCCAAGTCTCCAAGTCGTGGCCCTGGTGTTCCACGTCTCGAAGTCGTGGCCCTGGTGTTCCACGTCTCGAAGTCGTGGCCCTGGTGTTCCACGTCTCCAAGTAGTGGCCCTGGTGTTCCACGTCTCCAAGTCGTGGCCGTGGAGTTCCACGTTTCCAAGTCGTGGCCCTGGTGTTCCACGTCTCCAAGTCGTGGCCCTGGTGTTCCAGGTCCAAAGTACCAAGTCGTGGCCCTGGTGTTCCACGTCTCCAAGTAGTGGCCCTGGTGTTCCACGTCTCCAAGTCGTGGCCGTGGTGTTCCACGTCTCCAAGTCGTGGCCCTGGTGTTCCACGTCTCCAAGTCGTGGCCCTGGAGTTCCACGTCTCCAAGTCGTGGCCCTGGTGTTCCACGTCTCCAAGTCGTGGCCCTGGTGTTCCACGTCTCCAAGTCGTGGCCGTGGTGATCCACGTCTCCAAGTAGTGGCCCTAGTGTTCCACGTCTCCAAGTCGTGGCCGTGGTGTTCCACGTCTCCAAGTCGTGGCCCTAGTGTTCCACGTCTCCAAGTCGTGGCCGTGGTGATCCACGTCTCCAAGTCGAGGCCCTGGTGTTCCACGTCTCCAAGTCGAGGCCCTGGTGTTCCACGTCTCCAAGTAGTGGCCCTGGTGTTCCACGTCTCCAAGTCGTGGCCCTGGTGTTCCACGTCTCCAAGTCGTGGCCGTGGTGTTTCACGTCTCCAGGTCGTGGCCCTGGTGTTCCACGTCTCCAGGTCGTGGCCGTGGTGATCCACGTCTCCAAGTCGTGGCCCTGGTGATCCACGTCTCCAAGTAGCGGCCCTGGTGTTCCACGTCTCCAAGTCGTGGCCCTGGCGTTCCACGTCTCCAAGTCGTGGCCGTGGTGTTCCACGTCTCCAAGTCTTAATAAGCTGGTAAGGAAGGCGGGCTCTGTTGTGGGCAAAGTACTGGAGAGTTTAACATCGATAGCTGAGCGAAGGGCGCTGAGCAGGCTACGGTCAATTATGGATAACTCTGAACATCCTCTACATAGCACCATCCAGAGACAGAGAAGCAGTTTCTACGACAGGTTACTATCGATGCAATGCTCCTCAGACAGGATGAAGAGGTCAATACTCCCCAATGCCATTAGGCTTTACAATTCTACCGCCAGGACTTAAGAACTTTTTAAAAGCTATTATAAATGCTTTTTCAGATGGTGATTTAGATACATATCATATTTTTTTTACTGAGTTAAGTATTGTATGTAATTAGTTTTGCAACAACAAGTGTATGGGACATTGGAAAAAAAGTTGAATTTCCCCATGGGGATGAATAAAGTATCTATCTATCTATCTATCTATCCAAGTCGTGGCCCTGGTGTTCCACGTCTCCAAGTCGTGGCCCTGGTGTTCCACGTCTCCAAGTCGTGGCCCTGGTGTTCCACGTCTCCAAGTAGTGGCCGTGGTGATCCACGTCTCCAAGTCGTGGCCGTGGTGTTCCACGTCTCCAAGTCGTGGCAGTGGTGTTCCACATCTCCAAGTAGTGGCCCTGTTGTTCCACGTCTCCAGGTCGTGGCCGTGGTGTTCCACGTCTCCAAGTCGTGGCCCTGGTGTTCCACGTCTCCAAGTCGTGGCCCTGGTTTTCCACGTCTCCAAGTCGTGGCCGTGGTGTTCCACGTCTCCAAGTCTTGGCCCTGGTGTTCCACGTCTCCAAGTCGTGGCCCTGGTGTTCCACGTCTCCAAGTCGTGGCCGTGGTGTTCCACGTCTCCAAGTCTTGGCCCTGGTGTTCCACGTCTCCAAGTCGTGGCCCTGGTGTTCCACGTCTCCAAGTCGTGGCCGTGGTGTTCCAGGTCCAAAGTACCAAGTCGTGGCCGTGGTGTTCCACGTCTCCAAGTCGTGGCCGTGGTGTTCCACGTCTCCAATTCTTGGCCCTGGTGTTCCACGTCTCCAAGTCGTGGCCCTGGTGTTCCACGTCTCCAAGTCGTGGCCGTGGTGTTCCACGTCTCCAAGTCATGGCCCTGGTGTTCCACGTCTCCAAGTCGTGGCCGTGGTGTTCCAGGTCCAAAGTACCAAGTCGTGGCCGTGGTGTTCCACGTCTCCAAGTCGTGGCCGTGGTGTTCCAGGTCCAAAGTACCAAGTGGTGGCCGTGGTGTTCCACGTCTCCAAGTCGTGGCCGTGGTGTTCCACGTCTCCAAGTCGTGGCCCTGGTGTTCCACGTCTCCAAGTCGTGGCCGTGGTGTTCCACGTCTCCAAGTCGTGGCCCTGGTGTTCCACATCTCCAAGTCGTGGCCCTGGTGTTCCACGTCTCCAAGTCGTGGTCCTGGTGTTCCACGTCTCCAAGTCGTGGCCGTGGTGTTCCAGGTCCAAAGTACCAAGTCGTGGCCCTGGTGTTCCACGTCTCGAAGTCGTGGCCCTGGTGTTCCACGTCTCGAAGTCGTGGCCCTGGTGTTCCACGTCTCCAAGTAGTGGCCCTGGTGTTCCACGTCTCCAAGTCGTGGCCGTGGAGTTCCACGTTTCCAAGTCGTGGCCCTGGTGTTCCACGTCTCCAAGTCATGGCCCTGGTGTTCCAGGTCCAAAGTACCAAGTCGTGGCCCTGGTGTTCCACGTCTCCAAGTCGTGGCCCTGGTGTTCCACGTTTCCAAATCGTGGCCCTGGTGTTCCACGTCTCCAAGTCTTGGCCCTGGCGTTCCACGTCTCCAAGTCGTGGCCCTGGTGTTCCACGTCTCCAAGTCGTGGCCGTGGTGTTCCATGTCTCCAAGTCGTGGCCCTGGTGTTCCAGGTCCAAAGTACCAAGTCGTGGCCGTGGTGTTCCACGTCTCCAAGTCGTGGCCGTGGTGTTCCACGTCTCCAAGCCGTGGCCCTTGTGTTCCACGTCTCCAAGTCGTAGCCGTGGTGTTCCACGTCTCCAAGTAGTGTCCCTGGTGATCCACGTCTCCAAGTCGTGGCCCTGGTGTTCCACGTCTCCAAGTAGTGGCCGTGGTGATCCACGTCTCCAAGTCGTGGCCGTGGTGTTCCACGTCTCCAAGTCGTGGCCCTCGTGATCCACGTCTCCAAGTCTTGGCCCTGGTGTTCCACGTCTCCAAGTAGTGTCCCTGGTGATCCACGTCTCCAAGTCGTGGCCCTGGTGTTCCACGTCCCCAAGTCGTGGCCGTGTTGATCCAGGTCTCGAAGTAGTGGCCCTGGTGTTCCACGTCTCCAAGTCATGGCCGTGGTGTTCCACGTCTCCAAGTCGTGGCCCTGGTGTTCCACGTCTCCAAGTAGTGTCCCTGGTGATCCACGTCTCCAAGTCGTGGCCCTGGTGTTCCACGTCTCCAAGTCGTGGCCCTGGTGTTCCACGTCTCCAAGTCGTGGCCGTGGTGTTCCACGTCTCCAAGTAGTGGCCCTGGTGTTCCACGTCTCCAAGTCGTGGCCCTGGTGATCCACGTCTCCAAGTCGTGGCCGTTGTGTTCCACGTCTCCAAGTCGTGGCCCTGGTGTTCCACGTCTCCAAGTCGTGGCCCTGGTGTTCCAGGTCCAAAGTACCAAGTCGTGGCCCTGGTGTTCCACGTCTCCAAGTCGTGGCCCTGGTGTTCCACGTCTCCTAGTCGTGTCCCTGGTGATCCACGTCTGCAAGTCGTGGCCGTGGTGTTCCACGTCTCCAAGTCGTGGCCCTGGTGTTCCACGTCTCCAAGTCGTGGCCCTGGTGTTCCAGGTCCAAAGTACCAAGTTGTGGCCCTGGTGTTCCACTTCTCCAAGTCGTGGCCGTGGTGTTCCACGTCACCAAGTCGTGGCCCTGGTGTTCCACATCTTCAAGTCGTGGCCCTGGTGTTCCACGTCTCCAAGTCGTGGCCCTGGTGTTCCAGGTCCAAAGTACCAAGTCGTGGCCCTGGTGTTCCACGTCTCCAAGTCGTGGCCGTGGTGTTCCACGTCTTCAAGTCGTGGCCGTGGTGTTCCACGTCTCCAAGTCGTGGCCGTGGTTTTCCACGTCTCCAAGTCGTGGCCGTGGTGTTCCAGGTCCAAAGTACCAAGTCGTGGCCCTGGTGTTCCACATCTTCAAGTCGTGGCCCTGGTGTTCCACGTCTCCAAGTCGTGGCCCTGGTGTTCCAGGTCCAAAGTACCAAGTCGTGGCCCTGGTGTTCCACGTCTCCAAGTCGTGGCCGTGGTGTTCCACGTCTTCAAGTCGTGGCCGTGGTGTTCCACGTCTCCAAGTCGTGGCCGTGGTGTTCCACGTCTCCAACTCGTGGCCGTGGTGTTCCACGTCTACAAGTCTTAAGAAGCTGGTAAGGAAGGCGGGCTCTGTTGTGGGCAAAGTACTGGAGAGTTTAATATCGATAGCTGAGCGAAGGGCGCTGAGCAGGCTACGGTCAATTATGGATAACTCTGAACATCCTCTACATAGCACCATCCAGAGACAGAGAAGCAGTTTCTACGACAGGTTACTATCGATGCAATGCTCCTCAGACAGGATGAAGAGGTAAATACTCCCCAATGCCATTAGGCTTTACAATTCTACCGCCAGGACTTAAGAACTTTTTAAAAGCTATTATTAATGCTTTTTCAGATGGTTATTTAGATACATATCATATTTTTTTTACTGAGTTAAGTATTGTATGTAATTAGTTTTGCAACAACAAGTGTATGGGACATTGGAAAAAAAGTTGAATTTCCCCATGGGGATGAATAAAGTATCTATCTATCCAAGTCGTGGCCCTGGTGTTCCACGTCTCCAAGTCGTGGCCCTGGTGTTCCACGTCTCCAAGTCGTGGCCCTGGTGTTCCATGTCTCTAAGTAGTGGCCGTGGTGTTCCACGTCTCCAAGTCGTGGCCGTGGTGTTCCACGTCTCCAAGTAGTGGCCCTGGTGTTCCACGTCTCCAAGTCGTGGCCTTGGTGTTCCACGTCTCCAAGTCGTGGCCCTGGTGTTCCACGTCTCCAAGTCGTGGCCCTGGAGTTCCACGTCTCCAAGTCGTGGCCGTGGTGTTCCACGTCTCCAAGTCTTGGCCCTGGTGTTCCACGTCTCCAAGTCGTGGCCCTGGTGTTCCACGTCTCCAAGTCGTGGCCGTGGTGTTCCAGGTCCAAAGTACCAAGTCGTAGCCCTGGTGTTCCACGTCTCCAACTCGTGGCCGTGGTGTTCCACGTCTCCAAGTCGTGGCCGAGGTGTTCCACGTCTCCAACTCGTGGCCGTGGTGTTCCACGTCTCCAACTCGTGGCCGTGGTGTTCCATGTCTACAAGTCTTAATAAGCTGGTAAGGAAGGCGGGCTCTGTTGTGGGCAAAGTACTGGAGAGTTTAACATCGATAGCTGAGCGAAGGGCGCTGAGCAGGCTACGGTCAATTATGGATAACTCTGAACATCCTCTACATAGCACCATCCAGAGACAGAGAAGCAGTTTCTACGACAGGTTACTATCGATGCAATGCTCCTCAGACAGGATGAAGAGGTCAATACTCCCCAATGCCATTAGGCTTTACAATTCTACCGCCAGGACTTAAGAACTTTTTAAAAGCTATTATTAATGCTTTTTCAGATGGTTATTTAGATACATATCATATTTTTTTTACTGAGTTAAGTATTGTATGTAATTAGTTTTGCAACAACAAGTGTATGGGACATTGGAAAAAAAGTTGAATTTCCCCATGGGGATGAATAAAGTATCTATCTATCGATCTATCTATCCAAGTCGTGGCCCTGGTGTTCCACGTCTCCAAGTCGTGGCCCTGGTGTTCCACGTCTCCAAGTCGTGGCCCTGGTGTTCCATGTCTCTAAGTAGTGGCCGTGGTGTTCCACGTCTCCAAGTCGTGGCCGTGGTGTTCCACGTCTCCAAGTAGTGGCCCTGGTGTTCCACGTCTCCAAGTCGTGGCCGTGGTGTTCCACGTCTCCAAGTCGTGGCCCTGGAGTTCCACGTCTCCAAGTCGTGGCCGTGGTGTTCCACGTCTCCAAGTCTTGGCCCTGGTGTTCCACGTCTCCAAGTCGTGGCCCTGGTGTTCCACGTCTCCAAGTCGTGGCCGTGGTGTTCCATGTCTCCAAGTCTTGGCCCTGGTGTTCCACGTCTCCAAGTCGTGGCCCTGGTGTTCCACGTCTCCAAGTCGTGGCCGTGGTGTTCCACGTCTCCAAGTCTTGGCCCTGGTGTTCCACGTCTCCAAGTCGTGGCCGTGGTGTTCCAAGTCTCCAAGTCTTGGCCCTGGTGTTCCACGTCTCCAAGTCGTGGCCGTGGTGTTCCAGGTCCAAAGTACCAAGTCGTGGCCGTGCTGTTCCACGTCTCCAAGTCGTGGCCGTGGTGTTCCACGTCTCCAAGCCGTGGCCCTTGTGTTCCAAGTCTCCAAGTCGTGGCCGTGGTGTTCCACGTCTCCAAGTAGTGTCCCTGGTGATCCACGTCTCCAAGTCGTGGCCCTGGTGTTCCACGTCTCCAAGTAGTGGCCGTGGTGATCCACGTCTCCAAGTCGTGGCCGTGGTGTTCCACGTCTCCAAGTCGTGGCCCTGGTGATCCACGTCTCCAAGTCGTGGCCCTGGTGTTCCACGTCCCCAAGTCGTGGCCGTGGTGTTCCACGTCTCCAAGTCGTGGCCCTGGTGTTCCACGTCTCCAAGTCGTGGCCGTGGTGTTCCAGGTCCAAAGTACCAAGTCGTGGCCCTGGTGTTCCACGTCTCCAAGTCATGGCCCTGGTGTTCCAGGTCCTAAGTACCAAGTCGTGGCCGTGGTGTTCCACGTCACCAAGTCGTGGCCCTGGTGTTCCACGTCTCCAAGTCGTGTCCCTGGTGATCCACGTCTCCAAGTCGTGGCCCTGGTGTTCCACGTCCCCAAGTCGTGGCAGTGTTGATCCACGTCTCGAAGTCGTGGCCCTGGTGTTCCACGTCTCCAAGTCGTGGCCCTGGTGTTCCACGTCTCCAAGTCGTGGCCGTGGTGTTCCAGGTCCAAAGTACCAAGTCGTGGCCCTGGTGTTCCACGTCTCCAAGTCGTGGCCCTGGTGTTCCACGTCTCGAAGTCGTGGCCCTGGTGTTCCACGTCTCGAAGTCGTGGCCCTGGTGTTCCACGTCTCCAAGTAGTGGCCCTGGTGTTCCACGTCTCCAAGTCGTGGCCGTGGAGTTCCACGTTTCCAAGTCGTGGCCCTGGTGTTCCACGTCTCCAAGTCATGGCCCTGGTGTTCCAGGTCCTAAGTACCAAGTCGTGGCCGTGGTGTTCCACGTCTCCAAGTCGTGGCCCTGGTGTTCCACGTCTCCAAGTCGTGGCCGTGGTGTTCCACGTCTCCAAGTCGTGTCCCTGGTGATCCACGTCTCCAAGTCGTGGCCCTGGTGTTCCACGTCCCCAAGTCTTGGCAGTGTTGATCCACGTCTCGAAGTCGTGGCCCTGGTGTTCCACGTCTCCAAGTCGTGGCCCTGGTGTTCCACGTCTCCAAGTCGTGGCCGTGGTGTTCCAGGTCCAAAGTACCAAGTCGTGGCCCTGGTGTTCCAAGTCTCCAAGTCGTGGCCCTGGTGTTCCACGTCTCGAAGTCGTGGCCCTGGTGTTCCACGTCTCGAAGTCGTGGCCCTGGTGTTCCACGTCTCCAAGTAGTGGCCCTGGTGTTCCACGTCTCCAAGTCGTGGCCGTGGAGTTCCACGTTTCCAAGTCGTGGCCCTGGTGTTCCACGTCTCCAAGTCGTGGCCCTGGTGTTCCAGGTCCAAAGTACCAAGTCGTGGCCCTGGTGTTCCACGTCTCCAAGTAGTGGCCCTGGTGTTCCACGTCTCCAAGTCGTGGCCGTGGTGTTCCACGTCTCCAAGTCGTGGCCCTGGTGTTCCACGTCTCCAAGTCGTGGCCCTGGAGTTCCACGTCTCCAAGTCGTGGCCCTGGTGTTCCACGTCTCCAAGTCGTGGCCCTGGTGTTCCACGTCTCCAAGTCGTGGCCGTGGTGATCCACGTCTCCAAGTAGTGGCCCTAGTGTTCCACGTCTCCAAGTCGTGGCCGTGGTGTTCCACGTCTCCAAGTCGTGGCCCTAGTGTTCCACGTCTCCAAGTCGTGGCCGTGGTGATCCACGTCTCCAAGTCGAGGCCCTGGTGTTCCACGTCTCCAAGTCGAGGCCCTGGTGTTCCACGTCTCCAAGTCGTGGCCGTCTTGATCCACGTCTCCAAGTAGTGGCCCTGGTGTTCCACGTCTCCAAGTCGTGGCCCTGGTGTTCCACGTCTCCAAGTCGTGGCCGTGGTGTTTCACGTCTCCAGGTCGTGGCCCTGGTGTTCCACGTCTCCAGGTCGTGGCCGTGGTGATCCACGTCTCCAAGTCGTGGCCCTGGTGATCCACGTCTCCAAGTAGCGGCCCTGGTGTTCCACGTCTCCAAGTCGTGGCCCTGGCGTTCCACGTCTCCAAGTCGTGGCCGTGGTGTTCCACGTCTCCAAGTCTTAATAAGCTGGTAAGGAAGGCGGGCTCTGTTGTGGGCAAAGTACTGGAGAGTTTAACATCGATAGCTGAGCGAAGGGCGCTGAGCAGGCTACGGTCAATTATGGATAACTCTGAACATCCTCTACATAGCACCATCCAGAGACAGAGAAGCAGTTTCTACGACAGGTTACTATCGATGCAATGCTCCTCAGACAGGATGAAGAGGTCAATACTCCCCAATGCCATTAGGCTTTACAATTCTACCGCCAGGACTTAAGAACTTTTTAAAAGCTATTATAAATGCTTTTTCAGATGGTGATTTAGATACATATCATATTTTTTTTACTGAGTTAAGTATTGTATGTAATTAGTTTTGCAACAACAAGTGTATGGGACATTGGAAAAAAAGTTGAATTTCCCCATGGGGATGAATAAAGTATCTATCTATCTATCTATCTATCCAAGTCGTGGCCCTGGTGTTCCACGTCTCCAAGTCGTGGCCCTGGTGTTCCACGTCTCCAAGTCGTGGCCCTGGTGTTCCACGTCTCCAAGTAGTGGCCGTGGTGATCCACGTCTCCAAGTCGTGGCCGTGGTGTTCCACGTCTCCAAGTCGTGGCAGTGGTGTTCCACATCTCCAAGTAGTGGCCCTGTTGTTCCACGTCTCCAGGTCGTGGCCGTGGTGTTCCACGTCTCCAAGTCGTGGCCCTGGTGTTCCACGTCTCCAAGTCGTGGCCCTGGTTTTCCACGTCTCCAAGTCGTGGCCGTGGTGTTCCACGTCTCCAAGTCTTGGCCCTGGTGTTCCACGTCTCCAAGTCGTGGCCCTGGTGTTCCACGTCTCCAAGTCGTGGCCGTGGTGTTCCACGTCTCCAAGTCTTGGCCCTGGTGTTCCACGTCTCCAAGTCGTGGCCCTGGTGTTCCACGTCTCCAAGTCGTGGCCGTGGTGTTCCAGGTCCAAAGTACCAAGTCGTGGCCGTGGTGTTCCACGTCTCCAAGTCGTGGCCGTGGTGTTCCACGTCTCCAATTCTTGGCCCTGGTGTTCCACGTCTCCAAGTCGTGGCCCTGGTGTTCCACGTCTCCAAGTCGTGGCCGTGGTGTTCCACGTCTCCAAGTCATGGCCCTGGTGTTCCACGTCTCCAAGTCGTGGCCGTGGTGTTCCAGGTCCAAAGTACCAAGTCGTGGCCGTGGTGTTCCACGTCTCCAAGTCGTGGCCGTGGTGTTCCAGGTCCAAAGTACCAAGTCGTGGCCGTGGTGTTCCACGTCTCCAAGTCGTGGCCCTGGTGTTCCACGTCTCCAAGTCGTGGCCGTGGTGTTCCACGTCTCCAAGTCGTGGCCCTGGTGTTCCAAGTCTCCAAGTCGTGGCCCTGGTGTTCCACGTCTCCAAGTCGTGGTCCTGGTGTTCCACGTCTCCAAGTCGTGGCCGTGGTGTTCCAGGTCCAAAGTACCAAGTCGTGGCCCTGGTGTTCCACGTCTCGAAGTCGTGGCCCTGGTGTTCCACGTCTCGAAGTCGTGGCCCTGGTGTTCCACGTCTCCAAGTAGTGGCCCTGGTGTTCCACGTCTCCAAGTCGTGGCCGTGGAGTTCCACGTTTCCAAGTCGTGGCCCTGGTGTTCCACGTCTCCAAGTCATGGCCCTGGTGTTCCAGGTCCAAAGTACCAAGTCGTGGCCCTGGTGTTCCACGTCTCCAAGTCGTGGCCCTGGTGTTCCACGTTTCCAAATCGTGGCCCTGGTGTTCCACGTCTCCAAGTCTTGGCCCTGGCGTTCCACGTCTCCAAGTCGTGGCCCTGGTGTTCCTCGTCTCCAAGTCGTGGCCGTGGTGTTCCATGTCTCCAAGTCGTGGCCCTGGTGTTCCAGGTCCAAAGTACCAAGTCGTGGCCGTGGTGTTCCACGTCTCCAAGTCGTGGCCGTGGTGTTCCACGTCTCCAAGTCGTGGCCGTGGTGTTCCACGTCTCCAAGCCGTGGCCCTTGTGTTCCACGTCTCCAAGTCGTAGCCGTGGTGTTCCACGTCTCCAAGTAGTGTCCCTGGTGATCCACGTCTCCAAGTCGTGGCCCTGGTGTTCCACGTCTCCAAGTAGTGGCCGTGGTGATCCACGTCTCCAAGTCGTGGCCGTGGTGTTCCACGTCTCCAAGTCGTGGCCCTCGTGATCCACGTCTCCAAGTCTTGGCCCTGGTGTTCCACGTCTCCAAGTAGTGTCCCTGGTGATCCACGTCTCCAAGTCGTGGCCCTGGTGTTCCACGTCCCCAAGTCGTGGCCGTGTTGATCCAGGTCTCGAAGTAGTGGCCCTGGTGTTCCACGTCTCCAAGTCATGGCCGTGGTGTTCCACATCTCCAAGTCGTGGCCCTGGTGTTCCACGTCTCCAAGTAGTGTCCCTGGTGATCCACGTCTCCAAGTCGTGGCCCTGGTGTTCCACGTCTCCAAGTCGTGGCCCTGGTGTTCCACGTCTCCAAGTCGTGGCCCTGGTGTTCCACGTCTCCAAGTCGTGGCCGTGGTGTTCCACGTCTCCAAGTAGTGGCCCTGGTGTTCCACGTCTCCAAGTCGTGGCCCTGGTGATCCACGTCTCCAAGTCGTGGCCGTTGTGTTCCACGTCTCCAAGTCGTGGCCCTGGTGTTCCACGTCTCCAAGTCGTGGCCCTCGTGATCCACGTCTCCAAGTCTTGGCCCTGGTGTTCCACGTCTCCAAGTAGTGTCCCTGGTGATCCACGTCTCCAAGTCGTGGCCCTGGTGTTCCACGTCCCCAAGTCGTGGCCGTGTTGATCCAGGTCTCGAAGTAGTGGCCCTGGTGTTCCACGTCTCCAAGTCATGGCCGTGGTGTTCCACATCTCCAAGTCGTGGCCCTGGTGTTCCACGTCTCCAAGTAGTGTCCCTGGTGATCCACGTCTCCAAGTCGTGGCCCTGGTGTTCCACGTCTCCAAGTCGTGGCCCTGGTGTTCCACGTCTCCAAGTCGTGGCCCTGGTGTTCCACGTCTCCAAGTCGTGGCCGTGGTGTTCCACGTCTCCAAGTAGTGGCCCTGGTGTTCCACGTCTCCAAGTCGTGGCCCTGGTGATCCACGTCTCCAAGTCGTGGCCGTTGTGTTCCACGTCTCCAAGTCGTGGCCCTGGTGTTCCACGTCTCCAAGTCGTGGCCCTGGTGTTCCAGGTCCAAAGTACCAAGTCGTGGCCCTGGTGTTCCACGTCTCCAAGTCGTGGCCCTGGTGTTCCACGTCTCCTAGTCGTGTCCCTGGTGATCCACGTCTGCAAGTCGTGGCCGTGGTGTTCCACGTCTCCAAGTCGTGGCCCTGGTGTTCCACGTCTCCAAGTAGTGGCCCTGGTGTTCCACGTCTCCAAGTCGTGGCCCTGGTGATCCACGTCTCCAAGTCGTGGCCGTTGTGTTCCACGTCTCCAAGTCGTGGCCCTGGTGTTCCACGTCTCCAAGTCGTGGCCCTGGTGTTCCAGGTCCAAAGTACCAAGTCGTGGCCCTGGTGTTCCACGTCTCCAAGTCGTGGCCCTGGTGTTCCAGGTCCAAAGTACCAAGTCGTGGCCCTGGTGTTCCACGTCTCCAAGTCGTGGCCGTGGTGTTCCACGTCTCCAAGTAGTGGCCCTGGTGTTCCACGTCTCCAAGTCGTGGCCCTGGTGATCCACGTCTCCAAGTCGTGGCCGTTGTGTTCCACGTCTCCAAGTCGTGGCCCTGGTGTTCCACGTCTCCAAGTCGTGGCCCTGGTGTTCCAGGTCCAAAGTACCAAGTCGTGGCCCTGGTGTTCCACGTCTCCAAGTCGTGGCCCTGGTGTTCCACGTCTCCTAGTCGTGTCCCTGGTGATCCACGTCTGCAAGTCGTGGCCGTGGTGTTCCACGTCTCCAAGTCGTGGCCCTGGTGTTCCACGTCTCCAAGTCGTGGCCCTGGTGTTCCAGGTCCAAAGTACCAAGTTGTGGCCCTGGTGTTCCACTTCTCCAAGTCGTGGCCGTGGTGTTCCACGTCTCCAAGTCGTGGCCCTGGTGTTCCACGTCTCCAAGTAGTGGCCCTGGTGTTCCACGTCTCCAAGTCGTGGCCCTGGTGATCCACGTCTCCAAGTCGTGGCCGTTGTGTTCCACGTCTCCAAGTCGTGGCCCTGGTGTTCCACGTCTCCAAGTCGTGGCCCTGGTGTTCCAGGTCCAAAGTACCAAGTCGTGGCCCTGGTGTTCCACGTCTCCAAGTCGTGGCCCTGGTGTTCCAGGTCCAAAGTACCAAGTCGTGGCCCTGGTGTTCCACGTCTCCAAGTCGTGGCCGTGGTGTTCCACGTCTCCAAGTAGTGGCCCTGGTGTTCCACGTCTCCAAGTCGTGGCCCTGGTGATCCACGTCTCCAAGTCGTGGCCGTTGTGTTCCACGTCTCCAAGTCGTGGCCCTGGTGTTCCACGTCTCCAAGTCGTGGCCCTGGTGTTCCAGGTCCAAAGTACCAAGTCGTGGCCCTGGTGTTCCACGTCTCCAAGTCGTGGCCCTGGTGTTCCACGTCTCCTAGTCGTGTCCCTGGTGATCCACGTCTGCAAGTCGTGGCCGTGGTGTTCCACGTCTCCAAGTCGTGGCCCTGGTGTTCCACGTCTCCAAGTCGTGGCCCTGGTGTTCCAGGTCCAAAGTACCAAGTTGTGGCCCTGGTGTTCCACTTCTCCAAGTCGTGGCCGTGGTGTTCCACGTCACCAAGTCGTGGCCCTGGTGTTCCACATCTTCAAGTCGTGGCCCTGGTGTTCCACGTCTCCAAGTCGTGGCCCTGGTGTTCCAGGTCCAAAGTACCAAGTCGTGGCCCTGGTGTTCCACGTCTCCAAGTCGTGGCCGTGGTGTTCCACGTCTTCAAGTCGTGGCCGTGGTGTTCCACGTCTCCAAGTCGTGGCCGTGGTTTTCCACGTCTCCAAGTCGTGGCCGTGGTGTTCCAGGTCCAAAGTACCAAGTCGTAGCCGTGGTGTTCCACGTCTCCAAGTCGTGGCCGTGGTGTTCCACGTCTCCAAGTCGTGGCCGAGGTGTTCCACGTCTCCAACTCGTGGCCGTGGTGTTCCACGTCTCCAACTCGTGGCCGTGGTGTTCCACGTCTCCAAGTCGTGGCCGAGGTGTTCCACGTCTCCAACTCGTGGCCGTGGTGTTCCACGTCTCCAAGTCGTGGCCGAGGTGTTCCACGTCTCCAACTCGTGGCCGTGGTGTTCCACGTCTCCAACTCGTGGCCGTGGTGTTCCACGTCTACAAGTCTTAATAAGCTGGTAAGGAAGGCGGGCTCTGTTGTGGGCAAAGTACTGGAGAGTTTAACATCGATAGCTGAGCGAAGGGCGCTGAGCAGGCTACGGTCAATTATGGATAACTCTGAACATCCTCTACATAGCACCATCCAGAGACAGAGAAGCAGTTTCTACGACAGGTTACTATCGATGCAATGCTCCTCAGACAGGATGAAGAGGTAAATACTCCCCAATGCCATTAGGCTTTACAATTCTACCGCCAGGACTTAAGAACTTTTTAAAAGCTATTATTAATGCTTTTTCAGATGGTTATTTAGATACATATCATATTTTTTTTACTGAGTTAAGTATTGTATGTAATTAGTTTTGCAACAACAAGTGTATGGGACATTGGAAAAAAAGTTGAATTTCCCCATGGGGATGAATAAAGTATCTATCTATCGATCTATCTATCCAAGTCGTGGCCCTGGTGTTCCACGTCTCCAAGTCGTGGCCCTGGTGTTCCACGTCTCCAAGTCGTGGCCCTGGTGTTCCATGTCTCTAAGTAGTGGCCGTGGTGTTCCACGTCTCCAAGTCGTGGCCGTGGTGTTCCACGTCTCCAAGTAGTGGCCCTGGTGTTCCACGTCTCCAAGTCGTGGCCGTGGTGTTCCACGTCTCCAAGTCGTGGCCCTGGAGTTCCACGTCTCCAAGTCGTGGCCGTGGTGTTCCACGTCTCCAAGTCTTGGCCCTGGTGTTCCACGTCTCCAAGTCGTGGCCCTGGTGTTCCACGTCTCCAAGTCGTGGCCGTGGTGTTCCACGTCTCCAAGTCTTGGCCCTGGTGTTCCACGTCTCCAAGTCGTGGCCCTGGTGTTCCACGTCTCCAAGTCGTGGCCGTGGTGTTCCACGTCTCCAAGTCTTGGCCCTGGTGTTCCACGTCTCCAAGTCGTGGCCGTGGTGTTCCAAGTCTCCAAGTCTTGGCCCTGGTGTTCCACGTCTCCAAGTCGTGGCCGTGGTGTTCCAGGTCCAAAGTACCAAGTCGTGGCCGTGCTGTTCCACGTCTCCAAGTCGTGGCCGTGGTGTTCCACGTCTCCAAGCCGTGGCCCTTGTGTTCCAAGTCTCCAAGTCGTGGCCGTGGTGTTCCACGTCTCCAAGTAGTGTCCCTGGTGATCCACGTCTCCAAGTCGTGGCCCTGGTGTTCCACGTCTCCAAGTAGTGGCCGTGGTGATCCACGTCTCCAAGTCGTGGCCGTGGTGTTCCACGTCTCCAAGTCGTGGCCCTGGTGATCCACGTCTCCAAGTCGTGGCCCTGGTGTTCCACGTCCCCAAGTCGTGGCCGTGGTGTTCCACGTCTCCAAGTCGTGGCCCTGGTGTTCCACGTCTCCAAGTCGTGGCCGTGGTGTTCCAGGTCCAAAGTACCAAGTCGTGGCCCTGGTGTTCCACGTCTCCAAGTCATGGCCCTGGTGTTCCAGGTCCTAAGTACCAAGTCGTGGCCGTGGTGTTCCACGTCACCAAGTCATGGCCCTGGTGTTCCACGTCTCCAAGTCGTGTCCCTGGTGATCCACGTCTCCAAGTCGTGGCCCTGGTGTTCCACGTCCCCAAGTCGTGGCAGTGTTGATCCACGTCTCGAAGTCGTGGCCCTGGTGTTCCACGTCTCCAAGTCGTGGCCCTGGTGTTCCACGTCTCCAAGTCGTGGCCATGGTGTTCCAGGTCCAAAGTACCAAGTCGTGGCCCTGGTGTTCCACGTCTCCAAGTCGTGGCCCTGGTGTTCCACGTCTCGAAGTCGTGGCCCTGGTGTTCCACGTCTCGAAGTCGTGGCCCTGGTGTTCCACGTCTCCAAGTAGTGGCCCTGGTGTTCCACGTCTCCAAGTCGTGGCCGTGGAGTTCCACGTTTCCAAGTCGTGGCCCTGGTGTTCCACGTCTCCAAGTCATGGCCCTGGTGTTCCAGGTCCTAAGTACCAAGTCGTGGCCGTGGTGTTCCACGTCTCCAAGTCGTGGCCCTGGTGTTCCACGTCTCCAAGTCGTGGCCGTGGTGTTCCACGTCTCCAAGTCGTGTCCCTGGTGATCCACGTCTCCAAGTCGTGGCCCTGGTGTTCCACGTCCCCAAGTCTTGGCAGTGTTGATCCACGTCTCGAAGTCGTGGCCCTGGTGTTCCACGTCTCCAAGTCGTGGCCCTGGTGTTCCACGTCTCCAAGTCGTGGCCGTGGTTTTCCAGGTCCAAAGTACCAAGTCGTGGCCCTGGTGTTCCAAGTCTCCAAGTCGTGGCCCTGGTGTTCCACGTCTCGAAGTCGTGGCCCTGGTGTTCCACGTCTCGAAGTCGTGGCCCTGGTGTTCCACGTCTCCAAGTAGTGGCCCTGGTGTTCCACGTCTCCAAGTCGTGGCCGTGGAGTTCCACGTTTCCAAGTCGTGGCCCTGGTGTTCCACGTCTCCAAGTCGTGGCCCTGGTGTTCCAGGTCCAAAGTACCAAGTCGTGGCCCTGGTGTTCCACGTCTCCAAGTAGTGGCCCTGGTGTTCCACGTCTCCAAGTCGTGGCCGTGGTGTTCCACGTCTCCAAGTCGTGGCCCTGGTGTTCCACGTCTCCAAGTCGTGGCCCTGGAGTTCCACGTCTCCAAGTCGTGGCCCTGGTGTTCCACGTCTCCAAGTCGTGGCCCTGGTGTTCCACGTCTCCAAGTCGTGGCCGTGGTGATCCACGTCTCCAAGTAGTGGCCCTAGTGTTCCACGTCTCCAAGTCGTGGCCGTGGTGTTCCACGTCTCCAAGTCGTGGCCCTAGTGTTCCACGTCTCCAAGTCGTGGCCGTGGTGATCCACGTCTCCAAGTCGAGGCCCTGGTGTTCCACGTCTCCAAGTCGAGGCCCTGGTGTTCCACGTCTCCAAGTCGTGGCCGTGGTGATCCACGTCTCCAAGTAGTGGCCCTGGTGTTCCACGTCTCCAAGTCGTGGCCCTGGTGTTCCACGTCTCCAAGTCGTGGCCGTGGTGTTTCACGTCTCCAGGTCGTGGCCCTGGTGTTCCACGTCTCCAGGTCGTGGCCGTGGTGATCCACGTCTCCAAGTCGTGGCCCTGGTGATCCACGTCTCCAAGTAGCGGCCCTGGTGTTCCACGTCTCCAAGTCGTGGCCCTGGCGTTCCACGTCTCCAAGTCGTGGCCGTGGTGTTCCACGTCTCCAAGTCTTAATAAGCTGGTAAGGAAGGCGGGCTCTGTTGTGGGCAAAGTACTGGAGAGTTTAACATCGATAGCTGAGCGAAGGGCGCTGAGCAGGCTACGGTCAATTATGGATAACTCTGAACATCCTCTACATAGCACCATCCAGAGACAGAGAAGCAGTTTCTACGACAGGTTACTATCGATGCAATGCTCCTCAGACAGGATGAAGAGGTCAATACTCCCCAATGCCATTAGGCTTTACAATTCTACCGCCAGGACTTAAGAACTTTTTAAAAGCTATTATAAATGCTTTTTCAGATGGTGATTTAGATACATATCATATTTTTTTTACTGAGTTAAGTATTGTATGTAATTAGTTTTGCAACAACAAGTGTATGGGACATTGGAAAAAAAGTTGAATTTCCCCATGGGGATGAATAAAGTATCTATCTATCTATCTATCTATCCAAGTCGTGGCCCTGGTGTTCCACGTCTCCAAGTCGTGGCCCTGGTGTTCCACGTCTCCAAGTCGTGGCCCTGGTGTTCCACGTCTCCAAGTAGTGGCCGTGGTGATCCACGTCTCCAAGTCGTGGCCGTGGTGTTCCACGTCTCCAAGTCGTGGCAGTGGTGTTCCACATCTCCAAGTAGTGGCCCTGTTGTTCCACGTCTCCAGGTCGTGGCCGTGGTGTTCCACGTCTCCAAGTCGTGGCACTGGTGTTCCACGTCTCCAAGTCGTGGCCCTGGTTTTCCACGTCTCCAAGTCGTGGCCGTGGTGTTCCACGTCTCCAAGTCTTGGCCCTGGTGTTCCACGTCTCCAAGTCGTGGCCCTGGTGTTCCACGTCTCCAAGTCGTGGCCGTGGTGTTCCACGTCTCCAAGTCTTGGCCCTGGTGTTCCACGTCTCCAAGTCGTGGCCCTGGTGTTCCACGTCTCCAAGTCGTGGCCGTGGTGTTCCAGGTCCAAAGTACCAAGTCGTGGCCGTGGTGTTCCACGTCTCCAAGTCGTGGCCGTGGTGTTCCACGTCTCCAATTCTTGGCCCTGGTGTTCCACGTCTCCAAGTCGTGGCCCTGGTGTTCCACGTCTCCAAGTCGTGGCCGTGGTGTTCCACGTCTCCAAGTCATGGCCCTGGTGTTCCACGTCTCCAAGTCGTGGCCGTGGTGTTCCAGGTCCAAAGTACCAAGTCGTGGCCGTGGTGTTCCACGTCTCCAAGTCGTGGCCGTGGTGTTCCAGGTCCAAAGTACCAAGTCGTGGCCGTGGTGTTCCACGTCTCCAAGTCGTGGCCCTGGTGTTCCACGTCTCCAAGTCGTGGCCGTGGTGTTCCACGTCTCCAAGTCGTGGCCCTGGTGTTCCAAGTCTCCAAGTCGTGGCCCTGGTGTTCCACGTCTCCAAGTCGTGGTCCTGGTGTTCCACGTCTCCAAGTCGTGGCCGTGGTGTTCCAGGTCCAAAGTACCAAGTCGTGGCCCTGGTGTTCCACGTCTCGAAGTCGTGGCCCTGGTGTTCCACGTCTCGAAGTCGTGGCCCTGGTGTTCCACGTCTCCAAGTAGTGGCCCTGGTGTTCCACGTCTCCAAGTCGTGGCCGTGGAGTTCCACGTTTCCAAGTCGTGGCCCTGGTGTTCCACGTCTCCAAGTCATGGCCCTGGTGTTCCAGGTCCAAAGTACCAAGTCGTGGCCCTGGTGTTCCACGTCTCCAAGTCGTGGCCCTGGTGTTCCACGTTTCCAAATCGTGGCCCTGGTGTTCCACGTCTCCAAGTCTTGGCCCTAGCGTTCCACGTCTCCAAGTCGTGGCCCTGGTGTTCCACGTCTCCAAGTCGTGGCCGTGGTGTTCCATGTCTCCAAGTCGTGGCCCTGGTGTTCCAGGTCCAAAGTACCAAGTCGTGGCCGTGGTGTTCCACGTCTCCAAGTCGTGGCCGTGGTGTTCCACGTCTCCAAGTCGTGGCCGTGGTGTTCCACGTCTCCAAGCCGTGGCCCTTGTGTTCCACGTCTCCAAGTCATAGCCGTGGTGTTCCACGTCTCCAAGTAGTGTCCCTGGTGATCCACGTCTCCAAGTCGTGGCCCTGGTGTTCCACGTCTCCAAGTAGTGGCCGTGGTGATCCACGTCTCCAAGTCGTGGCCGTGGTGTTCCACGTCTCCAAGTCGTGGCCCTCGTGATCCACGTCTCCAAGTCTTGGCCCTGGTGTTCCACGTCTCCAAGTAGTGTCCCTGGTGATCCACGTCTCCAAGTCGTGGCCCTGGTGTTCCACGTCCCCAAGTCGTGGCCGTGTTGATCCAGGTCTCGAAGTAGTGGCCCTGGTGTTCCACGTCTCCAAGTCATGGCCGTGGTGTTCCACATCTCCAAGTCGTGGCCCTGGTGTTCCACGTCTCCAAGTAGTGTCCCTGGTGATCCACGTCTCCAAGTCGTGGCCCTGGTGTTCCACGTCTCCAAGTCGTGGCCCTGGTGTTCCACGTCTCCAAGTCGTGGCCCTGGTGTTCCACGTCTCCAAGTCGTGGCCGTGGTGTTCCACGTCTCCAAGTAGTGGCCCTGGTGTTCCACGTCTCCAAGTCGTGGCCCTGGTGATCCACGTCTCCAAGTCGTGGCCGTTGTGTTCCACGTCTCCAAGTCGTGGCCCTGGTGTTCCACGTCTCCAAGTCGTGGCCCTGGTGTTCCAGGTCCAAAGTACCAAGTCGTGGCCGTGGTGTTCCACGTCTCCAAGTCGTGGCCCTGGTGTTCCACGTCTCCAAGTCGTGGCCCTGGTGTTCCACGTCTCCAAGTCGTGGCCCTGGTGTTCCAGGTCCAAAGTACCAAGTCGTGGCCCTGGTGTTCCACGTCTCCAAGTCGTGGCCCTGGTGTTCCACGTCTCCTAGTCGTGTCCCTGGTGATCCACGTCTGCAAGTCGTGGCCGTGGTGTTCCACGTCTCCAAGTCGTGGCCCTGGTGTTCCACGTCTCCAAGTCGTGGCCCTGGTGTTCCAGGTCCAAAGTACCAAGTTGTGGCCCTGGTGTTCCACTTCTCCAAGTCGTGGCCGTGGTGTTCCACGTCACCAAGTCGTGGCCCTGGTGTTCCACATCTTCAAGTCGTGGCCCTGGTGTTCCACGTCTCCAAGTCGTGGCCCTGGTGTTCCACGTCTCCAAGTCGTGGCCGTGGTGTTCCATGTCTCCAAGTCGTGGCCCTGGTGTTCCAGGTCCAAAGTACCAAGTCGTGGCCGTGGTGTTCCACGTCTCCAAGTCGTGGCCGTGGTGTTCCACGTCTCCAAGTCGTGGCCGTGGTGTTCCACGTCTCCAAGCCGTGGCCCTTGTGTTCCACGTCTCCAAGTCATAGCCGTGGTGTTCCACGTCTCCAAGTAGTGTCCCTGGTGATCCACGTCTCCAAGTCGTGGCCCTGGTGTTCCACGTCTCCAAGTAGTGGCCGTGGTGATCCACGTCTCCAAGTCGTGGCCGTGGTGTTCCACGTCTCCAAGTCGTGGCCCTCGTGATCCACGTCTCCAAGTCTTGGCCCTGGTGTTCCACGTCTCCAAGTAGTGTCCCTGGTGATCCACGTCTCCAAGTCGTGGCCCTGGTGTTCCACGTCCCCAAGTCGTGGCCGTGTTGATCCAGGTCTCGAAGTAGTGGCCCTGGTGTTCCACGTCTCCAAGTCATGGCCGTGGTGTTCCACATCTCCAAGTCGTGGCCCTGGTGTTCCACGTCTCCAAGTAGTGTCCCTGGTGATCCACGTCTCCAAGTCGTGGCCCTGGTGTTCCACGTCTCCAAGTCGTGGCCCTGGTGTTCCACGTCTCCAAGTCGTGGCCGTGGTGTTCCACGTCTCCAAGTAGTGGCCCTGGTGTTCCACGTCTCCAAGTCGTGGCCCTGGTGATCCACGTCTCCAAGTCGTGGCCGTTGTGTTCCACGTCTCCAAGTCGTGGCCCTGGTGTTCCACGTCTCCAAGTCGTGGCCCTGGTGTTCCAGGTCCAAAGTACCAAGTCGTGGCCGTGGTGTTCCACGTCTCCAAGTCGTGGCCCTGGTGTTCCACGTCTCCAAGTCGTGGCCCTGGTGTTCCACGTCTCCAAGTCGTGGCCCTGGTGTTCCAGGTCCAAAGTACCAAGTCGTGGCCCTGGTGTTCCACGTCTCCAAGTCGTGGCCCTGGTGTTCCACGTCTCCTAGTCGTGTCCCTGGTGATCCACGTCTGCAAGTCGTGGCCGTGGTGTTCCACGTCTCCAAGTCGTGGCCCTGGTGTTCCACGTCTCCAAGTCGTGGCCCTGGTGTTCCAGGTCCAAAGTACCAAGTTGTGGCCCTGGTGTTCCACTTCTCCAAGTCGTGGCCGTGGTGTTCCACGTCACCAAGTCGTGGCCCTGGTGTTCCACATCTTCAAGTCGTGGCCCTGGTGTTCCACGTCTCCAAGTCGTGGCCCTGGTGTTCCAGGTCCAAAGTACCAAGTCGTGGCCCTGGTGTTCCACGTCTCCAAGTCGTGGCCGTGGTGTTCCACGTCTTCAAGTCGTGGCCGTGGTGTTCCACGTCTCCAAGTCGTGGCCGTGGTTTTCCACGTCTCCAAGTCGTGGCCGTGGTGTTCCAGGTCCAAAGTACCAAGTCGTAGCCCTGGTGTTCCACGTCTCCAACTCGTGGCCGTGGTGTTCCACGTCTCCAAGTCGTGGCCGAGGTGTTCCACGTCTCCAACTCGTGGCCGTGGTGTTCCACGTCTCCAACTCGTGGCCGTGGTGTTCCACGTCTACAAGTCTTAATAAGCTGGTAAGGAAGGCGGGCTCTGTTGTGGGCAAAGTACTGGAGAGTTTAACATCGATAGCTGAGCGAAGGGCGCTGAGCAGGCTACGGTCAATTATGGATAACTCTGAACATCCTCTACATAGCACCATCCAGAGACAGAGAAGCAGTTTCTACGACAGGTTACTATCGATGCAATGCTCCTCAGACAGGATGAAGAGGTAAATACTCCCCAATGCCATTAGGCTTTACAATTCTACCGCCAGGACTTAAGAACTTTTTAAAAGCTATTATTAATGCTTTTTCAGATGGTTATTTAGATACATATCAGATTTTTTTTACTGAGTTAAGTATTGTATGTAATTAGTTTTGCAACAACAAGTGTATGGGACATTGGAAAAAAAGTTGAATTTCCCCATGGGGATGAATAAAGTATCTATCTATCCAAGTCGTGGCCCTGGTGTTCCACGTCTCCAAGTCGTGGCCCTGGTGTTCCACGTCTCCAAGTCGTGGCCCTGGTGTTCCATGTCTCTAAGTAGTGGCCGTGGTGTTCCACGTCTCCAAGTCGTGGCCGTGGTGTTCCACGTATCCAAGTAGTGGCCCTGGTGTTCCACGTCTCCAAGTCGTGGCCTTGGTGTTCCACGTCTCCAAGTCGTGGCCCTGGTGTTCCACGTCTCCAAGTCGTGGCCCTGGAGTTCCACGTCTCCAAGTCGTGGCCGTGGTGTTCCACGTCTCCAAGTCTTGGCCCTGGTGTTCCACGTCTCCAAGTCGTGGCCCTGGTGTTCCACGTCTCCAAGTCGTGGCCGTGGTGTTCCACGTCTCCAAGTCTTGGCCCTGGTGTTCCACGTCTCCAAGTCGTGGCCCTGGTGTTCCACGTCTCCAAGTCGTGGCCGTGGTGTTCCACGTCTCCAAGTCTTGGCCCTGGTGTTCCACGTCTCCAAGTCGTGGCCGTGGTGTTCCAAGTCTCCAAGTCTTGGCCCTGGTGTTCCACGTCTCCAAGTCGTGGCCGTGGTGTTCCAGGTCCAAAGTACCAAGTCGTGGCCGTGCTGTTCCACGTCTCCAAGTCGTGGCCGTGGTGTTCCACGTCTCCAAGCCGTGTCCCTTGTGTTCCAAGTCTCCAAGTCGTGGCCGTGGTGTTCCACGTCTCCAAGTAGTGTCCCTGGTGATCCACGTCTCCAAGTCGTGGCCCTGGTGTTCCACGTCTCCAAGTAGTGGCCGTGGTGATCCACGTCTCCAAGTCGTGGCCGTGGTGTTCCACGTCTCCAAGTCGTGGCCCTGGTGATCCACGTCTCCAAGTCGTGGCCCTGGTGTTCCACGTCCCCAAGTCGTGGCCGTGGTGTTCCACGTCTCCAAGTCGTGGCCCTGGTGTTCCACGTCTCCAAGTCGTGGCCGTGGTGTTCCAGGTCCAAAGTACCAAGTCGTGGCCCTGGTGTTCCACGTCTCCAAGTCATGGCCCTGGTGTTCCAGGTCCTAAGTACCAAGTCGTGGCCGTGGTGTTCCACGTCTCCAAGTCGTGGCCCTGGTGTTCCACGTCTCCAAGTCGTGGCCGTGGTGTTCCACGTCTCCAAGTCGTGTCCCTGGTGATCCACGTCTCCAAGTCGTGGCCCTGGTGTTCCACGTCCCCAAGTCGTGGCAGTGTTGATCCACGTCTCGAAGTCGTGGCCCTGGTGTTCCACGTCTCCAAGTCGTGGCCCTGGTGTTCCACGTCTCCAAGTCGTGGCCGTGGTGTTCCAGGTCCAAAGTACCAAGTCGTGGCCCTGGTGTTCCACGTCTCCAAGTCGTGGCCCTGGTGTTCCACGTCTCGAAGTCGTGGCCCTGGTGTTCCACGTCTCGAAGTCGTGGCCCTGGTTTTCCACGTCTCCAAGTAGTGGCCCTGGTGTTCCACGTCTCCAAGTCGTGGCCGTGGAGTTCCACGTTTCCAAGTCGTGGCCCTGGTGTTCCACGTCTCCAAGTCGTGGCCCTGGTGTTCCAGGTCCAAAGTACCAAGTCGTGGCCCTGGTGTTCCACGTCTCCAAGTAGTGGCCCTGGTGTTCCACGTCTCCAAGTCGTGGCCGTGGTGTTCCACGTCTCCAAGTCGTGGCCCTGGTGTTCCACGTCTCCAAGTCGTGGCCCTGGAGTTCCACGTCTCCAAGTCGTGGCCGTGGTGTTCCACGTCTCCAAGTCTTGGCCCTGGTGTTCCACGTCTCCAAGTCGTGGCCGTGGTGTTCCACGTCTCCAAGTCTTGGCCCTGGTGTACCACGTCTCCAAGTCGTGGCCGTGGTGTTCCACGTCTCCAAGTCTTGGCCCTGGTGTTCCACGTCTCCAAGTCGTGGCCCTGGTGTTCCACGTCTCCAAGTCGTGGCCGTGGTGTTCCACGTCTCCAAGTCGTGGCCCTGGTGTTCCACGTCTCCAAGTCTTGGCCGTGGTGTTCCACGTCTCCAAGTCGTGGCCGTTGTGTTCCACGTCTCCAAGTCTTGGCCCTGGTGTTCCACGTCTCCAAGTCGTGGCCCTGGTGTTCCACGTCTCCAAGTCGTGGCCGTGGTGTTCCAGGTCCAAAGTACCAAGTCGTGGCCGTGCTGTTCCACGTCTCCAAGTGGTGGCCGTGGTGTTCCACGTCTCCAAGTCGTGGCCCTGGTGTTCCACGTCTCCAAGCCGTGGCCCTTGTGTTCCAAGTCTCCAAGTCGTGGCCGTGGTGTTCCACGTCTCCAAGTAGTGTCCCTGGTGATCCACGTCTCCAAGTCGTGGCCCTGGTGTTCCACGTCTCCAAGTAGTGGCCGTGGTGATCCACGTCTCCAAGTCGTGGCCGTGGTGTTCCACGTCTCCAAGTCGTGGCCCTGGTTATCCACGTCTCCAAGTCGTGGCCCTTGTGTTCCACGTCCCCAAGTCGTGGCCGTGGTGTTCCACGTCTCCAAGTCGTGTCCCTGGTGATCCACGTCTCCAAGTCGTGGCCCTGGTGTTCCACGTCCCCAAGTCGTGGCCGTGGTGTTCCACGTCTCCAAGTCGTGGCCCTGGTGTTCCACGTCTCCAAGTCTTGGCCGTGGTGTTCCACGTATCCAAGTAGTGGCCCTGGTGTTCCACGTCTCCAAGTCGTGGCCGTGGTGTTCCACGTCTTCAAGTCGTGGCCCTGGTGTTCCTCGTCTCCAAGTCGTGGCCCTGGTGTTCCAGGTCCAAAGTACCAAGTCGTGGCCCTGGTGTTCCACGTCTCCAAGTCGTGGCCCTGGTGTTCCACGTCTCCAAGTCATGGCCCTGGTGTTCCAGGTCCAAAGTACCAAGTCGTGGCCGTGGTGTTCCACGTCTCCAAGTCGTGGCCCTGGTGTTCCACGTCTCCAAGTCGTGGCCCTGGTGTTCCACGTCTCCAAGTAGTGGCCCTGGTGTTCCACGTCTCCAAGTCGTGGCCCTGGTGTTCCACGTCTCCAAGTCGTGGCCCTGGTGTACCAGGTCCAAAGTACCAAGTCAAGGCCCTGGTGTTCCACGTCTTCAAGTCGTGGCCCTGGTGTTCCACGTCTCCAAGTTGTGGCCCTGGTGTTCCACGTCTCCAAGTCGTGGCCGTGGTGTTCCACGTCTTCAAGTCGTGGCCGTGGTGTTCCACGTCTCCAAGTCGTGGCCCTGGTGTTCTACGTCTCCAAGTCATGGCCCTTGTGTTCCACGTCTCCAAGTAGTGGACGTGTTGTTCCAGGTCCAAAGTACCAAGTCGTGGCCCTGGTATTCCATGTCTCCAAGTCGTGGCCCTGGTGTTCCACGTCTCCAAGTCGTGGCCCTGGTGTTCCAAGTCTCCAAGTCGTGGCCCTGGTGTTCCACGTCTCCAAGTCGTGGCCCTGGTGTTCCACGTCTCCAAGTCGTGGCCGTGGTGATCCACGTCTCCAAGTAGTGGCCCTGGTGTTCCACGTCTCCAAGTCGTGGCCCTGGTGTTCCACGTCTCCAAGTCGTGGCCGTGGTGTTCCACGTCTCCAAGTCGTGGCCGTGGTGTTCCACGTCTCCAAGTCGTAGCCCTGGTGTTCCAGGTCCAAAGTACCAAGTCGTGGCCCTGGTGTTCTACGTCTTCAAGTCGTGGCCCTGGTGTTCCACATCTCCAAGTCGTGGCCCTGGTGTTCCACGTCTCCAAGTCGTGGCACTGGTGTTACAGGTCCAAAGTACCAAGTCGTGGCCCTGGTGTTCCAGGTCCAAATTACCAATTCGTGGCCCTGGTGTTCCACGTCTCCAAGTCGTGGCTGTGGTGTTCCACGTCTCCAAGTCGTGGCCCTGGTGTTCCACGTCTCCAAGTCTTGGCCGTGGTGTTCCACGTTTCCAAGTAGTGGCCCTGGTGTTCCACGTCTCCAAGTCGTGGCCGTGGTGTTCCACGTCTTCAAGTCGTGGCCCTGGTGTTCCACGTCTCCAAGTCGTGGCCCTGGTGTTCCAGGTCCAAAGTACCAAGTCGTGGCCCTGGTGTTCCACGTCTCCAAGTCATGGCCCTGGTGTTCCAGGTCCTAAGTACCAAGTCGTGGCCGTGGTGTTCCACGTCTCCAAGTCGTGGCCCTGGTGTTCCACGTCTCCAAGTCGTGGCCGTGGTGTTCCACGTCTCCAAGTCGTGGCCCTGGTGTTCCACGTCTCCAAGTAGTGGCCCTGGTGTTCCAGGTCCAAAGTACCAAGTCGTGGCCCTGGTGTTCCACGTCTCCAAGTCGTGGCCCTGGTGTTCCACGTCTCCAAGTCGTGGCCCTGGTGTACCAGGTCCAAAGTACCAAGTCAAGGCCCTGGTGTTCCACGTCTACAAGTCGTGGCCCTGGTGTTCCACGTCTCCAAGTCGTGGCCCTGGTGTTCCACGTCTCCAAGTCGTGGCCGTGGTGTTCCACGTCTTCAAGTCGTGGCCGTGGTGTTCCACGTCTCCAAGTCGTGGCCCTGGTGTTCTACGTCTCCAAGTCATGGCCCTGGTGTTCCACGTCTCCAAGTAGTGGACGTGTTGTTCCAGGTCCAAAGTACCAAGTCGTGGCCCTGGTGTTCCATGTCTCCAAGTCGTGGCCCTGGTGTTCCACGTCTCCAAGTCGTGGCCCTGGTGTTCAATGTCTCCAAGTCGTGGCCCTGGTGTTCCACGTCTCCAAGTCGTGGCCCTTGTGTTCCACGTCTCCAAGTCGTGGCCGTGGTGATCCACGTCTCCAAGTAGTGGCCCTGGTGTTCCACGTCTCCAAGTCGTGGCCCTGGTGTTCCACGTCTCCAAGTCATGGCCGTGGTGTTCCACGTCTCCAAGTCGTGGCCCTGGTGTTCCACGTCTCGAAGTCATGGCCGTGGTGATCCACGTCTCCAAGTCGAGGCCCTGGTGTTCAACGTCTCCAAGTCGAGGCCCTGGTGTTCCACGTCTCCAAGTCGTGGCCCTGGTGTTCCACGTCTCCAAGTCGTGGCCGTGGTGTTCCACGTCTCCAAGTCTTGGCCCTGGTGTTCCACGTCTCCAAGTCGTGGCCCTGGTGTTCCACGTCTCCAAGTCGTGGCCGTGGTGTTCCACGTCTCCAAGTCTTGGCCCTGGTGTTCCACGTCTCCAAGTCGTGGCCGTGGTGTTCCAAGTCTCCAAGTCTTGGCCCTGGTGTTCCACGTCTCCAAGTCGTGGCCGTGGTGTTCCAGGTCCAAAGTACCAAGTCGTGGCCGTGCTGTTCCACGTCTCCAAGTCGTGGCCGTGGTGTTCCACGTCTCCAAGCCGTGGCCCTTGTGTTCCAAGTCTCCAAGTCGTGGCCGTGGTGTTCCACGTCTCCAAGTAGTGTCCCTGGTGATCCACGTCTCCAAGTCGTGGCCCTGGTGTTCCACGTCTCCAAGTAGTGGCCGTGGTGATCCACGTCTCCAAGTCCTGGCCGTGGTGTTCCACGTCTCCAAGTCGTGGCCCTGGTGATCCACGTCTCCAAGTCGTGGCCCTGGTGTTCCACGTCCCCAAGTCGTGGCCGTGGTGTTCCACGTCTCCAAGTCGTGGCCCTGGTGTTCCACGTCTCCAAGTCGTGGCCGTGGTGTTCCAGGTCCAAAGTACCAAGTCGTGGCCCTGGTGTTCCACGTCTCCAAGTCATGGCCCTGGTGTTCCAGGTCCTAAGTACCAAGTCGTGGCCGTGGTGTTCCACGTCTCCAAGTCGTGGCCCTGGTGTTCCACGTCTCCAAGTCGTGGCCGTGGTGTTCCACGTCTCCAAGTCGTGTCCCTGGTGATCCACGTCTCCAAGTCGTGGCCCTGGTGTTCCACGTCCCCAAGTCGTGGCAGTGTTGATCCACGTCTCGAAGTCGTGGCCCTGGTGTTCCACGTCTCCAAGTCGTGGCCCTGGTGTTCCACGTCTCCAAGTCGTGGCCGTGGTGTTCCAGGTCCAAAGTACCAAGTCGTGGCCCTGGTGTTCCACGTCTCCAAGTCGTGGCCCTGGTGTTCCACGTCTCGAAGTCGTGGCCCTGGTGTTCCACGTCTCGAAGTCGTGGCCCTGGTGTTCCACGTCTCCAAGTAGTGGCCCTGGTGTTCCACGTCTCCAAGTCGTGGCCGTGGAGTTCCACGTTTCCAAGTCGTGGCCCTGGTGTTCCACGTCTCCAAGTCATGGCCCTGGTGTTCCAGGTCCTAAGTACCAAGTCGTGGCCGTGGTGTTCCACGTCTCCAAGTCGTGGCCCTGGTGTTCCACGTCTCCAAGTCGTGGCCGTGGTGTTCCACGTCTCCAAGTCGTGTCCCTGGTGATCCACGTCTCCAAGTCGTGGCCCTGGTGTTCCACGTCCCCAAGTGTTGGCAGTGTTGATCCACGTCTCGAAGTCGTGGCCCTGGTGTTCCACGTCTCCAAGTCGTGGCCCTGGTGTTCCACGTCTCCAAGTCGTGGCCGTGGTGTTCCAGGTCCAAAGTACCAAGTCGTGGCCCTGGTGTTCCAAGTCTCCAAGTCGTGGCCCTGGTGTTCCACGTCTCGAAGTCGTGGCCCTGGTGTTCCACGTCTCGAAGTCGTGGCCCTGGTGTTCCACGTCTCCAAGTAGTGGCCCTGGTGTTCCACGTCTCCAAGTCGTGGCCGTGGAGTTCCACGTTTCCAAGTCGTGGCCCTGGTGTTCCACGTCTCCAAGTCGTGGCCCTGGTGTTCCAGGTCCAAAGTACCAAGTCGTGGCCCTGGTGTTCCACGTCTCCAAGTCGTGGCCCTGGTGTTCCACGTCTCCAAGTCGTGGCCGTGGTGTTCCACGTCTCCAAGTCGTGGCCCTGGTGTTCCACGTCTCCAAGTCGTGGCCGTGGTGTTCCAGGTCCAAAGTACCAAGTCGTGGCCGTGCTGTTCCACGTCTCCAAGTCGTGGCCGTGGTGTTCCACGTCTCCAAGCCGTGGCCCTTGTGTTCCAAGTCTCCAAGTCGTGGCCGTGGTGTTCCACGTCTCCAAGTAGTGTCCCTGGTGATCCACGTCTCCAAGTCGTGGCCCTGGTGTTCCACGTCTCCAAGTAGTGGCCGTGGTGATCCACGTCTCCAAGTCCTGGCCGTGGTGTTCCACGTCTCCAAGTCGTGGCCCTGGTGATCCACGTCTCCAAGTCGTGGCCCTGGTGTTCCACGTCCCCAAGTCGTGGCCGTGGTGTTCCACGTCTCCAAGTCGTGGCCCTGGTGTTCCACGTCTCCAAGTCGTGGCCGTGGTGTTCCAGGTCCAAAGTACCAAGTCGTGGCCCTGGTGTTCCACGTCTCCAAGTCATGGCCCTGGTGTTCCAGGTCCTAAGTACCAAGTCGTGGCCGTGGTGTTCCACGTCTCCAAGTCGTGGCCCTGGTGTTCCACGTCTCCAAGTCGTGGCCGTGGTGTTCCACGTCTCCAAGTCGTGTCCCTGGTGATCCACGTCTCCAAGTCGTGGCCCTGGTGTTCCACGTCCCCAAGTCGTGGCAGTGTTGATCCACGTCTCGAAGTCGTGGCCCTGGTGTTCCACGTCTCCAAGTCGTGGCCCTGGTGTTCCACGTCTCCAAGTCGTGGCCGTGGTGTTCCAGGTCCAAAGTACCAAGTCGTGGCCCTGGTGTTCCACGTCTCCAAGTCGTGGCCCTGGTGTTCCACGTCTCGAAGTCGTGGCCCTGGTGTTCCACGTCTCGAAGTCGTGGCCCTGGTGTTCCACGTCTCCAAGTAGTGGCCCTGGTGTTCCACGTCTCCAAGTCGTGGCCGTGGAGTTCCACGTTTCCAAGTCGTGGCCCTGGTGTTCCACGTCTCCAAGTCATGGCCCTGGTGTTCCAGGTCCTAAGTACCAAGTCGTGGCCGTGGTGTTCCACGTCTCCAAGTCGTGGCCCTGGTGTTCCACGTCTCCAAGTCGTGGCCGTGGTGTTCCACGTCTCCAAGTCGTGTCCCTGGTGATCCACGTCTCCAAGTCGTGGCCCTGGTGTTCCACGTCCCCAAGTCTTGGCAGTGTTGATCCACGTCTCGAAGTCGTGGCCCTGGTGTTCCACGTCTCCAAGTCGTGGCCCTGGTGTTCCACGTCTCCAAGTCGTGGCCGTGGTGTTCCAGGTCCAAAGTACCAAGTCGTGGCCCTGGTGTTCCAAGTCTCCAAGTCGTGGCCCTGGTGTTCCACGTCTCGAAGTCGTGGCCCTGGTGTTCCACGTCTCGAAGTCGTGGCCCTGGTGTTCCACGTCTCCAAGTAGTGGCCCTGGTGTTCCACGTCTCCAAGTCGTGGCCGTGGAGTTCCACGTTTCCAAGTCGTGGCCCTGGTGTTCCACGTCTCCAAGTCGTGGCCCTGGTGTTCCAGGTCCAAAGTACCAAGTCGTGGCCCTGGTGTTCCACGTCTCCAAGTAGTGGCCCTGGTGTTCCACGTCTCCAAGTCGTGGCCGTGGTGTTCCACGTCTCCAAGTCGTGGCCCTGGTGTTCCACGTCTCCAAGTCGTGGCCGTGGTGTTCCAGGTCCAAAGTACCAAGTCGTGGCCGTGCTGTTCCACGTCTCCAAGTCGTGGCCGTGGTGTTCCACGTCTCCAAGCCGTGGCCCTTGTGTTCCAAGTCTCCAAGTCGTGGCCGTGGTGTTCCACGTCTCCAAGTAGTGTCCCTGGTGATCCACGTCTCCAAGTCGTGGCCCTGGTGTTCCACGTCTCCAAGTAGTGGCCGTGGTGATCCACGTCTCCAAGTCCTGGCCGTGGTGTTCCACGTCTCCAAGTCGTGGCCCTGGTGATCCACGTCTCCAAGTCGTGGCCCTGGTGTTCCACGTCCCCAAGTCGTGGCCGTGGTGTTCCACGTCTCCAAGTCGTGGCCCTGGTGTTCCACGTCTCCAAGTCGTGGCCGTGGTGTTCCAGGTCCAAAGTACCAAGTCGTGGCCCTGGTGTTCCACGTCTCCAAGTCATGGCCCTGGTGTTCCAGGTCCTAAGTACCAAGTCGTGGCCGTGGTGTTCCACGTCTCCAAGTCGTGGCCCTGGTGTTCCACGTCTCCAAGTCGTGGCCGTGGTGTTCCACGTCTCCAAGTCGTGTCCCTGGTGATCCACGTCTCCAAGTCGTGGCCCTGGTGTTCCACGTCCCCAAGTCGTGGCAGTGTTGATCCACGTCTCGAAGTCGTGGCCCTGGTGTTCCACGTCTCCAAGTCGTGGCCCTGGTGTTCCACGTCTCCAAGTCGTGGCCGTGGTGTTCCAGGTCCAAAGTACCAAGTCGTGGCCCTGGTGTTCCACGTCTCCAAGTCGTGGCCCTGGTGTTCCACGTCTCGAAGTCGTGGCCCTGGTGTTCCACGTCTCGAAGTCGTGGCCCTGGTGTTCCACGTCTCCAAGTAGTGGCCCTGGTGTTCCACGTCTCCAAGTCGTGGCCGTGGAGTTCCACGTTTCCAAGTCGTGGCCCTGGTGTTCCACGTCTCCAAGTCATGGCCCTGGTGTTCCAGGTCCTAAGTACCAAGTCGTGGCCGTGGTGTTCCACGTCTCCAAGTCGTGGCCCTGGTGTTCCACGTCTCCAAGTCGTGGCCGTGGTGTTCCACGTCTCCAAGTCGTGTCCCTGGTGATCCACGTCTCCAAGTCGTGGCCCTGGTGTTCCACGTCCCCAAGTCTTGGCAGTGTTGATCCACGTCTCGAAGTCGTGGCCCTGGTGTTCCACGTCTCCAAGTCGTGGCCCTGGTGTTCCACGTCTCCAAGTCGTGGCCGTGGTGTTCCAGGTCCAAAGTACCAAGTCGTGGCCCTGGTGTTCCAAGTCTCCAAGTCGTGGCCCTGGTGTTCCACGTCTCGAAGTCGTGGCCCTGGTGTTCCACGTCTCGAAGTCGTGGCCCTGGTGTTCCACGTCTCCAAGTAGTGGCCCTGGTGTTCCACGTCTCCAAGACTTGGCCGTGGAGTTCCACGTTTCCAAGTCGTGGCCCTGGTGTTCCACGTCTCCAAGTCGTGGCCCTGGTGTTCCAGGTCCAAAGTACCAAGTCGTGGCCCTGGTGTTCCACGTCTCCAAGTAGTGGCCCTGGTGTTCCACGTCTCCAAGTCGTGGCCGTGGTGTTCCACGTCTCCAAGTCGTGGCCCTGGTGTTCCACGTCTCCAAGTCGTGGCCGTGGTGTTCCAGGTCCAAAGTACCAAGTCGTGGCCGTGCTGTTCCACGTCTCCAAGTCGTGGCCGTGGTGTTCCACGTCTCCAAGCCGTGGCCCTTGTGTTCCAAGTCTCCAAGTCGTGGCCGTGGTGTTCCACGTCTCCAAGTAGTGTCCCTGGTGATCCACGTCTCCAAGTCGTAGCCCTGGTGTTCCACGTCTCCAAGTAGTGGCCGTGGTGATCCACGTCTCCAAGTCCTGGCCGTGGTGTTCCACGTCTCCAAGTCGTGGCCCTGGTGATCCACGTCTCCAAGTCGTGGCCCTGGTGTTCCACGTCCCCAAGTCGTGGCCGTGGTGTTCCACGTCTCCAAGTCGTGGCCCTGGTGTTCCACGTCTCCAAGTCGTGGCCGTGGTGTTCCAGGTCCAATGTACCAAGTCGTGGCCCTGGTGTTCCACGTCTCCAAGTCATGGCCCTGGTGTTCCAGGTCCTAAGTACCAAGTCGTGGCCGTGGTGTTCCACGTCTCCAAGTCGTGGCCCTGGTGTTCCACGTCTCCAAGTCGTGGCCGTGGTGTTCCACGTCTCCAAGTCGTGTCCCTGGTGATCCACGTCTCCAAGTCGTGGCCCTGGTGTTCCACGTCCCCAAGTCGTGGCAGTGTTGATCCACGTCTCGAAGTCGTGGCCCTGGTGTTCCACGTCTCCAAGTCGTGGCCCTGGTGTTCCACGTCTCCAAGTCGTGGCCGTGGTGTTCCAGGTCCAAAGTACCAAGTCGTGGCTCTGGTGTTCCACGTCTCCAAGTCGTGGCCCTGGTGTTCCACGTCTCGAAGTCGTGGCCCTGGTGTTCCACGTCTCGAAGTCGTGGCCCTGGTGTTCCACGTCTCCAAGTAGTGGCCCTGGTGTTCCACGTCTCCAAGTCGTGGCCGTGGAGTTCCACGTTTCCAAGTCGTGGCCCTGGTGTTCCACGTCTCCAAGTCATGGCCCTGGTGTTCCAGGTCCTAAGTACCAAGTCGTGGCCGTGGTGTTCCACGTCTCCAAGTCGTGGCCCTGGTGTTCCACGTCTCCAAGTCGTGGCCGTGGTGTTCCACGTCTCCAAGTCGTGTCCCTGGTGATCCACGTCTCCAAGTCGTGGCCCTGGTGTTCCACGTCCCCAAGTCTTGGCAGTGTTGATCCACGTCTCGAAGTCGTGGCCCTGGTGTTCCACGTCTCCAAGTCGTGGCCCTGGTGTTCCACGTCTCCAAGTCGTGGCCGTGGTGTTCCAGGTCCAAAGTACCAAGTCGTGGCCCTGGTGTTCCAAGTCTCCAAGTCGTGGCCCTGGTGTTCCACGTCTCGAAGTCGTGGCCCTGGTGTTCCACGTCTCGAAGTCGTGGCCCTGGTGTTCCACGTCTCCAAGTAGTGGCCCTGGTGTTCCACGTCTCCAAGTCGTGGCCGTGGAGTTCCACGTTTCCAAGTCGTGGCCCTGGTGTTCCACGTCTCCAAGTCGTGGCCCTGGTGTTCCAGGTCCAAAGTACCAAGTCGTGGCCCTGGTGTTCCACGTCTCCAAGTAGTGGCCCTGGTGTTCCACGTCTCCAAGTCGTGGCCGTGGTGTTCCACGTCTCCAAGTCGTGGCCCTGGTGTTCCACGTCTCCAAGTCGTGGCCCTGGAGTTCCACGTCTCCAAGTCGTGGCCCTGGTGTTCCACGTCTCCAAGTCGTGGCCCTGGTGTTCCACGTCTCCAAGTCGTGGCCCTGGTGTTCCACGTCTCCAAGTCGTGGCCGTGGTGATCCACGTCTCCAAGTAGTGGCCCTGGTGTTCCACGTCTCCAAGTCGTGGCCGTGGTGTTCCACGTCTCCAAGTCGTGGCCCTTGTGTTCCACGTCTCCAAGTCGTGGCCGTGGTGATCCACGTCTCCAAGTCGAGGCCCTGGTGTTCCACGTCTCCAAGTCGAGGCCCTGGTGTTCCACGTCTCCAAGTCGTGGCCGTGGTGATCCACGTCTCCAAGTAGTGGCCCTGGTGTTCCACGTCTCCAAGTCGTGGCCCTGGTGTTCCACGTCTCCAAGTCGTGGCCGTGGTGTTACACGTCTCCAGGTCGTGGCCCTGGTGTTCCACGTCTCCAGGTCGTGGCCGTGGTGATCCACGTCTCCAAGTCGTGGCCCTGGTGATCCACGTCTCCAAGTAGCGGCCCTGGTGTTCCACGTCTCCAAGTCGTGGCCCTGGCGTTCCACGTCTCCAAGTCGTGGCCGTGGTGTTCCACGTCTCCAAGTCTTAATAAGCTGGTAAGGAAGGCGGGCTCTGTTGTGGGCAAAGTACTGGAGAGTTTAACATCGATAGCTGAGCGAAGGGCGCTGAGCAGGCTACGGTCAATTATGGATTACTCTGAACATCCTCTACATAGCACCATCCAGAGACAGAGAAGCAGTTTCTACGACAGGTTACTATCGATGCAATGCTCCTCAGACAGGATGAAGAGGTCAATACTCCCCAATGCCATTAGGCTTTACAATTCTACCGCCAGGACTTAAGAACTTTTTAAAAGCTATTATAAATGCTTTTTCAGATGGTGATTTAGATACATATCATATTTTTTTTACTGAGTTAAGTATTGTATGTAATTAGTTTTGCAACAACAAGTGTATGGGACATTGGAAAAAAAGTTGAATTTCCCCATGGGGATGAATAAAGTATCTATCTATCTATCTATCTATCCAAGTCGTGGCCCTGGTGTTCCACGTCTCCAAGTCGTGGCCCTGGTGTTCCACGTCTCCAAGTCGTGGCCCTGGTGTTCCACGTCTCCAAGTAGTGGCCGTGGTGATCCACGTCTCCAAGTCGTGGCCGTGGTGTTCCACGTCTCCAAGTCGTGGCAGTGGTGTTCCACATCTCCAAGTAGTGGCCCTGTTGTTCCACGTCTCCAGGTCGTGGCCGTGGTGTTCCACGTCTCCAAGTCGTGGCCCTGGTGTTCCACGTCTCCAAGTCGTGGCCCTGGTTTTCCACGTCTCCAAGTCGTGGCCGTGGTGTTCCACGTCTCCAAGTCTTGGCCCTGGTGTTCCACGTCTCCAAGTCGTGGCCCTGGTGTTCCACGTCTCCAAGTCGTGGCCGTGGTGTTCCACGTCTCCAAGTCTTGGCCCTGGTGTTCCACGTCTCCAAGTCGTGGCCCTGGTGTTCCACGTCTCCAAGTCGTGGCCGTGGTGTTCCAGGTCCAAAGTACCAAGTCGTGGCCGTGGTGTTCCACGTCTCCAAGTCGTGGCCGTGGTGTTCCACATCTCCAATTCTTGGCCCTGGTGTTCCACGTCTCCAAGTCGTGGCCCTGGTGTTCCACGTCTCCAAGTCGTGGCCGTGGTGTTCCACGTCTCCAAGTCATGGCCCTGGTGTTCCACGTCTCCAAGTCGTGGCCGTGGTGTTCCAGGTCCAAAGTACCAAGTCGTGGCCGTGGTGTTCCACGTCTCCAAGTCGTGGCCGTGGTGTTCCAGGTCCAAAGTACCAAGTCGTGGCCGTGGTGTTCCACGTCTCCAAGTCGTGGCCGTGGTGTTCCACGTCTCCAAGTCGTGGCCCTGGTGTTCCACGTCTCCAAGTCGTGGCCGTGGTGTTCCACGTCTCCAAGTCGTGGCCCTGGTGTTCCACGTCTCCAAGTCGTGGCCCTGGTGTTCCACGTCTCCAAGTCGTGGTCCTGGTGTTCCACGTCTCCAAGTCGTGGCCGTGGTGTTCCAGGTCCAAAGTACCAAGTCGTGGCCCTGGTGTTCCACGTCTCGAAGTCGTGGCTTTGGTGTTCCACGTCTCGAAGTCGTGGCCCTGGTGTTCCACGTCTCCAAGTAGTGGCCCTGGTGTTCCACGTCTCCAAGTCGTGGCCGTGGAGTTCCACGTTTCCAAGTCGTGGCCCTGGTGTTCCACGTCTCCAAGTCATGGCCCTGGTGTTCCAGGTCCAAAGTACCAAGTCGTGGCCCTGGTGTTCCACGTCTCCAAGTCGTGGCCCTGGTGTTCCACGTTTCCAAATCGTGGCCCTGGTGTTCCACGTCTCCAAGTCTTGGCCCTGGCGTTCCACGTCTCCAAGTCGTGGCCCTGGTGTTCCACGTCTCCAAGTCGTGGCCGTGGTGTTCCATGTCTCCAAGTCGTGGCCCTGGTGTTCCAGGTCCAAAGTACCAAGTCGTGGCCGTGGTGTTCCACGTCTCCAAGTCGTGGCCGTGGTGTTCCACGTCTCCAAGTCGTGGCCGTGGTGTTCCACGTCTCCAAGCCGTGGCCCTTGTGTTCCACGTCTCCAAGTCGTAACCGTGGTGTTCCACGTCTCCAAGTAGTGTCCCTGGTGATCCACGTCTCCAAGTCGTGGCCCTGGTGTTCCACGTCTCCAAGTAGTGGCCGTGGTGATCCACGTCTCCAAGTCGTGGCCGTGGTGTTCCACGTCTCCAAGTCGTGGCCCTCGTGATCCACGTCTCCAAGTCGTGGCCCTGGTGTTCCACGTCTCCAAGTAGTGTCCCTGGTGATCCACGTCTCCAAGTCGTGGCCCTGGTGTTCCACGTCCCCAAGTCGTGGCCGTGTTGATCCAGGTCTCGAAGTAGTGGCCCTGGTGTTCCACGTCTCCAAGTCATGGCCGTGGTGTTCCACATCTCCAAGTCGTGGCCCTGGTGTTCCACGTCTCCAAGTAGTGTCCCTGGTGATCCACGTCTCCAAGTCGTGGCCCTGGTGTTCCACGTCTCCAAGTCGTGGCCCTGGTGTTCCACGTCTCCAAGTCGTGGCCCTGGTGTTCCACGTCTCCAAGTCGTGGCCGTGGTGTTCCACGTCTCCAAGTAGTGGCCCTGGTGTTCCACGTCTCCAAGTCGTGGCCCTGGTGATCCACGTCTCCAAGTCGTGGCCGTTGTGTTCCACGTCTCCAAGTCGTGGCCCTGGTGTTCCACGTCTCCAAGTCGTGGCCCTGGTGTTCCAGGTCCAAAGTACCAAGTCGTGGCCCTGGTGTTCCACGTCTCCAAGTCGTGGCCCTGGTGTTCCACGTCTCCAAGTCGTGGCCCTGGTGTTCCAGGTCCAAAGTACCAAGTCGTGGCCCTGGTGTTCCACGTCTGCAAGTCGTGGCCGTGGTGTTCCACGTCTCCAAGTCGTGGCCCTGGTGTTCCACGTCTCCAAGTCGTGGCCCTGGTGTTCCAGGTCCAAAGTACCAAGTCGTGGCCCTGGTGTTCCACGTCTCCAAGTCGTGGCCCTGGTGTTCCAGGTCCAAAGTACCAAGTCGTGGCCCTGGTGTTCCACTTCTCCAAGTCGTGGCCCTGGTGTTCCACGTCACCAAGTCGTGGCCATGGTGTTCCACGTCTCCAAGTCGTGGCCCTGGTGTTCCAGGTCCAAAGTACCAAGTCGTGGCCCTGGTGTTCCACTTCTCCAAGTCGTGGCCCTGGTGTTCCACGTCTCCAAGTCGTGGCCCTGGTGTTCCACGTCACCAAGTCGTGGCCGTGGTGTTCCACGTCTCCAAGTCGTGGCCCTGGTGTTCCACGTCTCCAAGTCGTGTCCCTGGTGTTCCACGTCTTCAAGTCGTGGCCGTGGTGTTCCACGTCTCCAAGTCGTGGCCGTGGTTTTCCACGTCTCCAAGTCGTGGCCGTGGTGTTCCAGGTCCAAAGTACCAAGTCGTAGCCCTGGTGTTCCACGTCTCCAACTCGTGGCCGTGGTGTTCCACGTCTCCAAGTCGTGGCCGAGGTGTTCCACGTCTCCAACTCGTGGCCGTGGTGTTCCACGTCTCCAACTCGTGGCCGTGGTGTTCCACGTCTACAAGTCTTAATAAGCTGGTAAGGAAGGCGGGCTCTGTTGTGGGCAAAGTACTGGAGAGTTTAACATCGATAGCTGAGCGAAGGGCGCTGAGCAGGCTACGGTCAATTATGGATAACTCTGAACATCCTCTACATAGCACCATCCAGAGACAGAGAAGCAGTTTCTACGACAGGTTACTATCGATGCAATGCTCCTCAGACAGGATGAAGAGGTAAATACTCCCCAATGCCATTAGGCTTTACAATTCTACTGCCAGGACTTAAGAACTTTTTAAAAGCTATTATTAATGCTTTTTCAGATGGTTATTTAGATACATATCATATTTTTTTTACTGAGTTAAGTATTGTATGTAATTAGTTTTGCAACAACAAGTGTATGGGACATTGGAAAAAAAGTTGAATTTCCCCATGGGGATGAATAAAGTATCTATCTATCCAAGTCGTGGCCCTGGTGTTCCACGTCTCCAAGTCGTGGCCCTGGTGTTCCACGTCTCCAAGTCGTGGCCCTGGTGTTCCATGTCTCTAAGTAGTGGCCGTGGTGTTCCACGTCTCCAAGTCGTGGCCGTGGTGTTCCACGTCTCCAAGTAGTGGCCCTGGTGTTCCACGTCTCCAAGTCGTGGCCTTGGTGTTCCACGTCTCCAAGTCGTGGCCCTGGTGTTCCACGTCTCCAAGTCGTGGCCCTGGAGTTCCACGTCTCCAAGTCGTGGCCGTGGTGTTCCACGTCTCCAAGTCTTGGCCCTGGTGTTCCACGTCTCCAAGTCGTGGCCCTGGTGTTCCACGTCTCCAAGTCGTGGCCGTGGTGTTCCACGTCTCCAAGTCTTGGCCCTGGTGTTCCACGTCTCCAAGTCGTGGCCCTGGTGTTCCACGTCTCCAAGTCGTGGCCGTGGTGTTCCACGTCTCCAAGTCTTGGCCCTGGTGTTCCACGTCTCCAAGTCGTGGCCGTGGTGTTCCAAGTCTCCAAGTCTTGGCCCTGGTGTTCCACGTCTCCAAGTCGTGGCCGTGGTGTTCCAGGTCCAAAGTACCAAGTCGTGGCCGTGCTGTTCCACGTCTCCAAGTCGTGGCCGTGGTGTTCCACGTCTCCAAGCCGTGTCCCTTGTGTTCCAAGTCTCCAAGTCGTGGCCGTGGTGTTCCACGTCTCCAAGTAGTGTCCCTGGTGATCCACGTCTCCAAGTCGTGGCCCTGGTGTTCCACGTCTCCAAGTAGTGGCCGTGGTGATCCACGTCTCCAAGTCGTGGCCGTGGTGTTCCACGTCTCCAAGTCGTGGCCCTGGTGATCCACGTCTCCAAGTCGTGGCCCTGGTGCTCCACGTCCCCAAGTCGTGGCCGTGGTGTTCCACGTCTCCAAGTCGTGGCCCTGGTGTTCCACGTCTCCAAGTCGTGGCCGTGGTGTTCCAGGTCCAAAGTACCAAGTCGTGGCCCTGGTGTTCCACGTCTCCAAGTCATGGCCCTGGTGTTCCAGGTCCTAAGTACCAAGTCGTGGCCGTGGTGTTCCACGTCTCCAAGTCGTGGCCCTGGTGTTCCACGTCTCCAAGTCGTGGCCGTGGTGTTCCACGTCTCCAAGTCGTGTCCCTGGTGATCCACGTCTCCAAGTCGTGGCCCTGGTGTTCCACGTCCCCAAGTCGTGGCAGTGTTGATCCACGTCTCGAAGTCGTGGCCCTGGTGTTCCACGTCTCCAAGTCGTGGCCCTGGTGTTCCACGTCTCCAAGTCGTGGCCGTGGTGTTCCAGGTCCAAAGTACCAAGTCGTGGCCCTGGTGTTCCACGTCTCCAAGTCGTGGCCCTGGTGTTCCACGTCTCGAAGTCGTGGCCCTGGTGTTCCACGTCTCGAAGTCGTGGCCCTGGTTTTCCACGTCTCCAAGTAGTGGCCCTGGTGTTCCACGTCTCCAAGTCGTGGCCGTGGAGTTCCACGTTTCCAAGTCGTGGCCCTGGTGTTCCAGGTCCAAAGTACCAAGTCGTGGCCCTGGTGTTCCACGTCTCCAAGTAGTGGCCCTGGTGTTCCACGTCTCCAAGTCGTGGCCGTGGTGTTCCACGTCTCCAAGTCGTGGCCCTGGTGTTCCACGTCTCCAAGTCGTGGCCCTGGAGTTCCACGTCTCCAAGTCGTGGCCGTGGTGTTCCACGTCTCCAAGTCTTGGCCCTGGTGTTCCACGTCTCCAAGTCGTGGCCGTGGTGTTCCACGTCTCCAAGTCTTGGCCCTGGTGTTCCACGTCTCCAAGTCGTGGCCGTGGTGTTCCACGTCTCCAAGTCTTGGCCCTGGTGTTCCACGTCTCCAAGTCGTGGCCCTGGTGTTCCACGTCTCCAAGTCGTGGCCGTGGTGTTCCACGTCTCCAAGTCGTGGCCCTGGTGTTCCACGTCTCCAAGTCGTGGCCGTGGTGTTCCACATCTCCAAGTCGTGGCCGTTGTGTTCCACGTCTCCAAGTCTTGGCCCTGGTGTTCCACGTCTCCAAGTCGTGGCCCTGGTGTTCCACGTCTCCAAGTCGTGGCCGTGGTGTTCCAGGTCCAAAGTACCAAGTCGTGGCCGTGCTGTTCCACGTCTCCAAGTGGTGGCCGTGGTGTTCCACGTCTCCAAGTCGTGGCCCTGGTGTTCCACGTCTCCAAGCCGTGGCCCTTGTGTTCCAAGTCTCCAAGTCGTGACCGTGGTGTTCCACGTCTCCAAGTAGTGTCCCTGGTGATCCACGTCTCCAAGTCGTGGCCCTGGTGTTCCACGTCTCCAAGTAGTGGCCGTGGTGATCCACGTCTCCAAGTCGTGGCCGTGGTGTTCCACGTCTCCAAGTCGTGGCCCTGGTTATCCACGTCTCCAAGTCGTGGCCCTTGTGTTCCACGTCCCCAAGTCGTGGCCGTGGTGTTCCACGTCTCCAAGTCGTGTCCCTGGTGATCCACGTCTCCAAGTCGTGGCCCTGGTGTTCCACGTCCCCAAGTCGTGGCCGTGGTGTTCCACGTCTCCAAGTCGTGGCCCTGGTGTTCCACGTCTCCAAGTCTTGGCCGTGGTGTTCCACGTATCCAAGTAGTGGCCCTGGTGTTCCACGTCTCCAAGTCATGGCCGTGGTGTTCCACGTCTTCAAGTCGTGGCCCTGGTGTTCCAGGTCCAAAGTACCAAGTCATGGCCCTGGTGTTCCACGTCTCCAAGTCGTGGCCGTGGTGTTCCACGTCTCCAAGTCGTGGCCCTGGTGTTCCACGTCTCCAAGTCGTGGCCCTGGCGTTCCACGTCTCCTAGTCGTGGCCCTGGCGATCCACGTCTCCAAGTCGTGGCTGTGGTGTTCCACGTCTCCAAGTCGTGGCCCTTGTGTTCCACGTCTCCAAGTCGTGGCCCTGGTGTTCCAGGTCCAAAGTACCAAGTCGTGGCCCTGGTGTTCCACGTCTCCAAGTCGTGGCCGTGGTGTTCCACGTCTCCAAGTCGTGGCCCTGGTGTTCCACATCTTCAAGTCGTGGCCCTGGTGTTCCACGTCTGCAAGTCGTGGCCCTGGGGTTCCACGTCTCCAAGTCGTGGCCCTGGTGTTCCAGGTCCAAAGTACCAAGTCGTGGCCCTGGTTTTCCATGTCTCCAAGTCGTGGCCGTGGTGTTCCATGTCTCCAAGTCGTGGCCCTGGTGTTCCACGTCTGCAAGTCGTGGCCGTGCTGTTCCACGTCTCCAAGTCTTGGCCCTGGTGTTCCACGTCTCCAAGTCATGGCCCTGGTGTTCCACGTCTCCAAGTCGTGGCCGTGGTGTTCCACGTCTCCAAGTCGTGGCCCTGGTGTTCCACGTCTCCAAGTCGTGGCCGTGGTGTTCCACGTCTCCAAGTCTTGGCCCTGGTGTTCCACGTCTCCAAGTCGTGGCCCTGGTGTTCCACGTCTCCAAGTCGTGGCCGTGGTGTTCCACGTCTCCAAGTCATGGCCCTGGTGTTCCACGTCTCCAAGTCGTGGCCGTGGTGTTCCAGGTCCAAAGTACCAAGTCGTGGCCGTGGTGTTCCAGGTCCAAAGTACCAAGTCGTGGCCGTGGTGTTCCACGTCTCCAAGTCGTGGCCGTGGTGTTCCACGTCTCCAAGCCGTGGCCCTTGTGTTCCAAGTCTCCAAGTCGTGTCCGTGGTGTTCCACGTCTCCAAGTAGTGTCCCTGGTGATCCACGTCTCCAAGTCGTGGCCCTGGTGTTCCACGTCTCCAAGTAGTGGCCGTGGTGATCCACGTCTCCAAGTCGTGGCCTTGGTGTTCCACGTCTCCAAGTCGTGGCCCTGGTGATCCACGTCTCCAAGTCGTGGCCCTGGTGTTCCACGTCCCCAAGTCGTGGCCGTGGTGTTCCACGTCTCCAAGTCGTGTCCCTGGTGATCCACGTCTCCAAGTCCTGGCCCTGGTGTTCCACGTCCCCAAGTCGTGGCCGTGTTGATCCACGTCTCGAAGTCGTGGCCCAGGTGTTCCACGTCTCCAAGTCGTGGCCCTGGTGTTCCACGTCTCCAAGTCGTGGCCGTGGTGTTCCACGTCTCCAAGTCGTGGCCCTGGTGATCCACGTCTCCAAGTCGTGGCCGTGGTGTTCCACGTCTCCAAGTCGTGGCCCTGGTGTTCCACGTCTCCAAGTCGTGGCCCTGGTGTTCCAGGTCCAAAGTACCAAGTCGTGGCCCTGGTGTTCCACGTCTCCAAGTCGTGGCCCTGGTGTTCCACGTCTCCTAGTCGTGGCCCTGGTGATCCACGTCTCCAAGTCGTGGCTGTGGTGTTCCACGTCTCCAAGTCGTGGCCCTTGTGTTCCACGTCTCCAAGTCGTGGCCCTGGTGTTCCAGGTCCAAAGTACCAAGTCGTGGCCCTGGTGTTCCACGTCTCCAAGTCGTGGCCGTGGTGTTCCACGTCTCCAAGTCGTGGCCCTGGTGTTCCACGTCTTCAAGTAGTGGCCCTGGTGTTCCACGTCTCCAAGTCGTGGCCCTGGTGTTCCACGTCTCCAAGTCGTGGCCCTGGTGTTCTAGGTCCAAAGTACCAAGTCGTGGCCCTGGTGTTCCACGTCTCCAAGTCGTGGCCGTGGTGTTCCACGTCTCCAAGTCGTGGCCCTGGTGTTCCACGTCTCCAAGTCGTGGCCGTGGTGTTCCACGTCTCCAAGTCGTGGCCCTGGTGTTCCACGTCTCCTAGTCGTGGCCCTGGTGATCCACGTCTCCAAGTCGTGGCTGTGGTGTTCAACGACTCCAAGTCGTGGCCCTTGTGTTCCACGTCTCCAAGTCGTGGCCCTGGTGTTCCAGGTCCAAAGTACCAAGTCGTGGCCCTGGTGTTCCACGTCTCCAAGTCGTGGCCGTGGTGTTCCACGTCTCCAAGTCGTGGCCCTGGTGTTCCACATCTTCAAGTCGTGGCCCTGGTGTTCCACGTCTCCAAGTCGTGGCCCTGGGGTTCCACGTCTCCAAGTCGTGGCCCTGGTGTTCCAGGTCCAAAGTACCAAGTCGTGGCCCTTGTGTTCCACGTCTCCAAGTCGTGGCCGTGGTGTTCCACGTCTCCAAGTCGTGGCCCTGGTGTTCCACGTCTCCAAGTCGTGGCCGTGGTGTTCCACGTCTCCAAGTCGTGGCCCTGGTGTTCCACGTCTCCAAGTCGTGGCCGTAGTGTTCCACGTCTCCAAGTCGTGGCCCTGGTGTTCCACGTCTCCAAGTCGTGGCCCTGGTGATCCACGTCTCCAAGTCGTGGCCGTGGTGTTCCACGTCTCCAAGTCGTGGCCCTGGTGTTCCACGTCTCCAAGTCGTGGCCCTTGTGTTCCAGGTCCAAAGTACCAAGTCGTGGCCCTGGTGTTCCACGTCTCCAAGTCGTGGCCCTGGTGTTCCACGTCTCCTAGTCGTGGCCCTGGTGATCCACGTCTCCAAGTCGTGGCTGTGGTGTTCCACGTCTCCAAGTCGTGGCCCTTGTGTTCCACGTCTCCAAGTCGTGGCCCTGGTGTTCCAGGTCCAAAGTACCAAGTCGTGGCCCTGGTGTTCCACGTCTCCAAGTCGTGGCCGTGGTGGTCCACGTCTCCAAGTCGTGGCCCTGGTGTTCCACATCTTCAAGTCGTGGCCCTGGTGTTCCACGTCTCCAAGTCGTGGCCCTTGTGTTCCACGTCTCCAAGTCGTGGCCCTGGTGTTCCAGGTCCAAAGTACCAAGTCGTGGCCCTGGTGTTCCACGTCTCCAAGTCGTGGCCGTGGTGTTCCACGTCTCCAAGTCGTGGCCCTGGTGTTCCACGTCTCCAAGTCGTGGCCGTGGTGTTCCACGTCTCCAAGTCGTGGCCCTGGTGTTCCACGTCTCCTAGTCGTGGCCCTGGTGATCCACGTCTGCAAGTCGTGGCTGTGGTGTTCCACGTCTCCAAGTCGTGGCCCTTGTGTTCCACGTCTCCAAGTCGTGGCCCTGGTGTTCCAGGTCCAAAGTACCAAGTCGTGGCCCTGGTGTTCCACGTCTCCAAGTCGTGGCCGTGGTGTTCCACGTCTCCAAGTCGTGGCCCTGGTGTTCCACATCTTCAAGTCGTGGCCCTGGTGTTCCACGTCTCCAAGTCGTGGCCCTGCGGTTCCACGTCTCCAAGTCGTGGCCCTGGTGTTCCAGGTCCAAAGTACCAAGTCGTGGCCCTGGTGTTCCACGTCTCCAAGTCGTGGCCGTGGTGTTCCACGTCTCCAAGTCGTGGCCCTGGTGTTCCACGTCTCCTAGTCGTGGCCCTGGTGATCCACGTCTCCAAGTCGTGGCTGTGGTGTTCAACGACTCCAAGTCGTGGCCCTTGTGTTCCACGTCTCCAAGTCGTGGCCCTGGTGTTCCAGGTCCAAAGTACCAAGTCGTGGCCCTGGTGTTCCACGTCTCCAAGTCGTGGCCGTGGTGTTCCACGTCTCCAAGTCGTGGCCCTGGTGTTCCACATCTTCAAGTCGTGGCCCTGGTGTTCCACGTCTCCAAGTCGTGGCCCTTGTGTTCCACGTCTCCAAGTCGTGGCCCTGGTGTTCCAGGTCCAAAGTACCAAGTCGTGGCCCTGGTGTTCCACGTCTCCAAGTCGTGGCCGTGGTGTTCCACGTCTCCAAGTCGTGGCCCTGGTGTTCCACATCTTCAAGTCGTGGCCCTGGTGTTCCACGTCTCCAAGTCGTGGCCCTGCGGTTCCACGTCTCCAAGTCGTGGCCCTGGTGTTCCAGGTCCAAAGTACCAAGTCGTGGCCCTGGTTTTCCACGTCTCCAAGTCGTGGCCGTGGTGTTCCATGTCTCCAAGTCGTGGCCCTGGTGTTCCACGTCTCCAAGTCGTGGCCGTGGTGTTCCACGTTTCCAAGTCGTGGCCCTGGTGTTCCACGTCTCCAAGTCGCGGCCCTGGTGTTCCAGGTCCAAAGTACCAAGTCGTGGCCCTGGTGTTCCACGTCTCCAAGTCGTGGCCCTGGTGTTCCACGTCTCCAAGTCGTGGCCGTGGTGTTCCACGTCTCCAAGTCTTGGCCCTGGTGTTCCACGTCTCCAAGTCATGGCCCTGGTGTTCCACGTCTCCAAGTCGTGGCCGTGGAGTTCCACGTCTCCAAGTCGTGGCCCTGGTGTTCCACGTCTCCAAGTCGTGGCCGTGGTGTTCCACGTCTCCAAGTCGTGGCCGTGGTGTTCCACGTCTCCAAGTCTTGGCCCTGGTGTTCCACGTCTCCAAGTCGTGGCCCTGGTGTTCCACGTCTCCAAGTCGTGGCCATGGTGTTCCACGTCTCCAAGTCATGGCCCTGGTGTTCCACGTCTCCAAGTCGTGGCCGTGGTGTTCCAGGTCCAAAGTACCAAGTCATGGCCGTGGTGTTCCAGGTCCAAAGTACCAAGTCGTGGCCGTGGTGTTCCACGTCTCCAAGTCGTGGCATGGTGTTCCACGTCTCCAAGCCGTGGCCCTTGTGTTCCAAGTCTCCAAGTCGTGGCCGTGGTGTTCCACGTCTCCAAGTAGTGTCCCTGGTGATCCACGTCTCCAAGTCGTGGCCCTGGTGTTCCACGTCTCCAAGTAGTGGCCGTGGTGATCCACGTCTCCAAGTCGTGGCCGTGGTGTTCCACGTCTCCAAGTCGTGGCCCTGGTGTTCCAGGTCCAAACTACCAAGTCGTGGCCCTGGTGTTCCACGTCTCCAAGTCGTGGCCCTGGTGTTCCACGTCTCCTAGTCGTGGCCCTGGTGATCCACGTCTCCAAGTCGTGGCTGTGGTGTTCCACGTCTCCAAGTCGTGGCCCTTGTGTTCCACGTCGCCAAGTCGTGGCCCTGGTGTTCCAGGTCCAAAGTACCAAGTCGTGGCCCTGGTGTTCCACGTCTCCAAGTCGTGGCCGTGGTGTTCCACGTCTCCAAGTCGTGGCCCTGGTGTTCCACATCTTCAAGTCGTGGCCCTGGTGTTCCACGTCTCCAATCGTGGCCCTGGTGTTCCACGTCTCCAAGTCGTGGCCCTGGTGTTCCAGGTCCAAAGTACCAAGTCGTGGCCCTAGTGTTCCACGTCTCCAAGTCGTGGCCGTGGTGTTCCACGTCTCCAAGTCGTGGCCCTGGTGTTCCACGTCTCCAAGTCGTGGCCGTGGTGTTCCACGTCTCCAAGTCGTGGCCCTGGTGTTCCACGTCTCCTAGTCGTGGCCCTGGTGATCCACGTCTCCAAGTCGTGGCTGTGGTGTTCCACGTCTCCAAGTCGTGGCCCTTGTGTTCCACGTCTCCAAGTCGTGGCCCTGGTGTTCCAGGTCCAAAGTACCAAGTCGTGGCCCTGGTGTTCCACGTCTCCAAGTCGTGGCCGTGGTGTTCCACGTCTCCAAGTCGTGGCCCTGGTGTTCCACATCTTCAAGTCGTGGCCCTGGTGTTCCACGTCTCCAAGTCGTGGCCCTGGGGTTCCACGTCTCCAAGTCGTGGCCCTGGTGTTCCAGGTCCAAAGTACCAAGTCATGGCCCTGGTGTTCCACGTCTCCAATTCGTGGCCGTGGTGTTCCACGTCTCCAAGTCGTGGCCCTGGTGTTCCACGTCTCCAAGTCGTGGCCGTGGTGTTCCACGTTTCCAAGTCGTGGCCCTGGTGTTCCACGTCTCCAAGTCGTGGCCCTGGTGTTCCAGGTCCAAAGTACCAAGTCGTGGCCCTGGTGTTCCACGTCTCCAAGTCGTGGCCCTGGTGTTCCACGTTTCCAAGTCGTGGCCCTGGTGTTCCACGTCTCCAAGTCGTGGCCCTGATGTTCCAGGTCCAAAGTACCAAGTCGTGGCCCTGGTGTTCCACGTCTCCAAGTCGTGGCCCTGGTGTTCCACGTCTCCAAATCGTGGCCGTGGTGTTCCACGTCTCCAAGTCGTGGCCCTGGTGTTCCACGTCTCCAAGTCGTGGCCGTGGTGATCCACGTCTCCAAGTCGAGGCCCTGGTGTTCCACGTCTCCAAGTCGAGGCCCTGGTGTTCCGCGTCTCCAAGTCGTGGCCGTGGTGATCCGCGTCTCCAAGTAGTGGCCCTGGTGTTCCACGTCTCCAAGTCGTGGCCCTGGTGTTCCACGTCTCCAAGTCGTGGCCGTGGTGTTCCACGTCTCCAAGTCGTGGCCCTGGTGTTCCACGTCTCCAAGTCGTGGCCGTGGTGATCCACGTCTCCAAGTCGTGGCCCTGGTGATCCACGTCTCCAATTAGCGGCCCTGGTGTTCCACGTCTCCAAGTCGTGGCCCTGGTGTTCCACGTCTCCAAGTCGTGGCCGTGGTGTTCCACGTCTCCAAGTCTTAATAAGCTGGTAAGGAAGGCGGGCTCTGTTGTGGGCAAAGTACTGGAGAGTTTAACATCGATAGCTGAGCGAAGGGCGCTGAGTAGGCTACGGTCAATTATGGATACCTCTGAACATTCTCTACATAGCACCATCCAGAGACAGAGAAGCAGTTTCTACGACAGGTTACTATCGATGCAATGCTCCTAGACAGGATGAAGAGGTCAATACTCCCCAATGCCATTAGGCTTTACAATACTACCGCCAGGAGTTAAGAACTTTTTAAAAGCTATTATTAATGCTTATTCAGATGGTGATTTAGATACATATCATATTTTTTTTACTGAGTTAAGTATTGTATGTAATTAGTTTTGCAACAACAAGTGTATGGGACATTGGAAAAAAAGTTGAATTTCCCCATGGGGATGAATAAAGTATCTATCTATCTATCTATCTATCCAAGTCGTGGCCCTGGTGTTCCACGTCTCCAAGTCGTGGGCCTGGTGTTCCACGTCTCCAAGTCGTGGCCCTGGTGTTCCACGTCTCCAAGTAGTGGCCGTGGTGATCCACGTCTCCAAGTCGTGGCCGTTGTGTTCCACGTCTCCAAGTCGTGGCCGTGGTGTTCCACGTCTCCAAGTAGTGGCCCTGGTGTTCCACGTCTCCTAGTCGTGGCCCTGGTGATCCACGTCTCCAAGTCGTGGCTGTGGTGTTCAACGTCTTCAAGTCGTGGCCCTTGTGTTCCACGTCTCCAAGTCGTGGCCCTGGTGTTCCAGGTCCAAAGTACCAAGTCGTGGCCCTCGTGTTCCACGTCTCCAAGTCGTGGCCGTGGTGTTCCACGTCTCCAAGTCGTGGCCCTGGTGTTCCACGTCTCCAAGTCGTGGCCCTGGTGTTCCACATCTTCAAGTCGTGGCCCTGGTGTTCCACGTCTCCAAGTCGTGGCCCTGGGGTTCCACGTCTCCAAGTCGTGGCCCTGGTGTTCCAGGTCCAAAGTACCAAGTCGTGGCCCTGGTTTTCCACGTCTCCAAGTCGTGGCCGTGGTGTTCCATGTCTCCAAGTCGTGGCCCTGGTGTTCCACGTCTCCAAGTCGTGGCCGTGGTGTTCCACGTTTCCAAGTCGTGGCCCTGGTGTTCCACGTCTCCAAGTCGCGGCCCTGGTGTTCCAGGTCCAAAGTACCAAGTCGTGGCCCTGGTGTTCCACGTCTCCAAGTCGTGGCCCTGGTGTTCCACGTCTCCAAGTCGTGGCCGTGGTGTTCCACGTCTCCAAGTCTTGGCCCTGGTATTCCACGTCTCCAAGTCGTGGCCGTGGTGTTCCACGTCTCCAAGTCTTGGCCCTGGTGTTCCACGTCTCCAAGTCGTGGCCGTGCTGTTCCACGTCTCCAAGTCTTGGCCCTGGTGTTCCACATCTCCAAGTCGTGGCCCTGGTGTTCCACGTCTCCAAGTCGTGGCCGTGGTGTTCCACGTCTCCAAGTCGTGGCCCTGGTGTTCCACGTCTCCAAGTCGTGGCCGTGGTGTTCCACGTCTCCAAGTCGTGGCCCTGGTGTTCCACGTCTCCAAGTCGTGGCCCTGGTGTTCCACGTCTCCAAGTCGTGGCCATGGTGTTCCACGTCTCCAAGTCATGGCCCTGGTGTTCCACGTCTCCAAGTCGTGGCCGTGGTTTTCCAGGTCCAAAGTACCAAGTCGTGGCCGTGGTGTTCCAGGTCCAAAGTACCAAGTCGTGGCCGTGGTGTTCCACGTCTCCAAGTCGTGGCATGGTGTTCCACGTCTCCAAGCCGTGGCCCTTGTGTTCCAAGTCTCCAAGTCGTGGCCGTGGTGTTCCACGTCTCCAAGTAGTGTCCCTGGTGATCCACGTCTCCAAGTCGTGGCCCTGGAGTTCCACGTCTCCAAGTAGTGGCCGTGGTGATCCAGGTCCAAACTACCAAGTCGTGGCCCTGGTGTTCCACGTCTCCAAGTCGTGGCCCTGGTGTTCCACGTCTCCTAGTCGTGGCCCTGGTGATCCACGTCTCCAAGTCGTGGCTGTGGTGTTCCACGTCTCCAAGTCGTGGCCCTTGTGTTCCACGTCGCCAAGTCGTGGCCCTGGTGTTCCAGGTCCAAAGTACCAAGTCGTGGCCCTGGTGTTCCACGTCTCCAAGTCGTGGCCGTGGTGTTCCACGTCTCCAAGTCGTGGCCCTGGTGTTCCACATCTTCAAGTCGTGGCCCTGGTGTTCCACGTCTCCAATCGTGGCCCTGGTGTTCCACGTCTCCAAGTCGTGGCCCTGGTGTTCCAGGTCCAAAGTACCAAGTCGTGGCCCTAGTGTTCCACGTCTCCAAGTCGTGGCCGTGGTGTTCCACGTCTCCAAGTCGTGGCCCTGGTGTTCCACGTCTCCAAGTCGTGGCCGTGGTGTTCCACGTCTCCAAGTCGTGGCCCTGGTGTTCCACGTCTCCTAGTCGTGGCCCTGGTGATCCACGTCTCCAAGTCGTGGCTGTGGTGTTCCACGTCTCCAAGTCGTGGCCCTTGTGTTCCACGTCTCCAAGTCGTGGCCCTGGTGTTCCAGGTCCAAAGTACCAAGTCGTGGCCCTGGTGTTCCACGTCTCCAAGTCGTGGCCGTGGTGTTCCACGTCTCCAAGTCGTGGCCCTGGTGTTCCACATCTTCAAGTCGTGGCCCTGGTGTTCCACGTCTCCAAGTCGTGGCCCTGGGGTTCCACGTCTCCAAGTCGTGGCCCTGGTGTTCCAGGTCCAAAGTACCAAGTCATGGCCCTGGTGTTCCACGTCTCCAATTCGTGGCCGTGGTGTTCCACGTCTCCAAGTCGTGGCCCTGGTGTTCCACGTCTCCAAGTCGTGGCCGTGGTGTTCCACGTTTCCAAGTCGTGGCCCTGGTGTTCCACGTCTCCAAGTCGTGGCCCTGGTGTTCCAGGTCCAAAGTACCAAGTCGTGGCCCTGGTGTTCCACGTCTCCAAGTCGTGGCCCTGGTGTTCCACGTTTCCAAGTCGTGGCCCTGGTGTTCCACGTCTCCAAGTCGTGGCCCTGATGTTCCAGGTCCAAAGTACCAAGTCGTGGCCCTGGTGTTCCACGTCTCCAAGTCGTGGCCCTGGTGTTCCACGTCTCCAAATCGTGGCCGTGGTGTTCCACGTCTCCAAGTCGTGGCCCTGGTGTTCCACGTCTCCAAGTCGTGGCCGTGGTGATCCACGTCTCCAAGTCGAGGCCCTGGTGTTCCACGTCTCCAAGTCGAGGCCCTGGTGTTCCGCGTCTCCAAGTCGTGGCCGTGGTGATCCGCGTCTCCAAGTAGTGGCCCTGGTGTTCCACGTCTCCAAGTCGTGGCCCTGGTGTTCCACGTCTCCAAGTCGTGGCCGTGGTGTTCCACGTCTCCAAGTCGTGGCCCTGGTGTTCCACGTCTCCAAGTCGTGGCCGTGGTGATCCACGTCTCCAAGTCGTGGCCCTGGTGATCCACGTCTCCAATTAGCGGCCCTGGTGTTCCACGTCTCCAAGTCGTGGCCCTGGTGTTCCACGTCTCCAAGTCGTGGCCGTGGTGTTCCACGTCTCCAAGTCTTAATAAGCTGGTAAGGAAGGCGGGCTCTGTTGTGGGCAAAGTACTGGAGAGTTTAACATCGATAGCTGAGCGAAGGGCGCTGAGTAGGCTACGGTCAATTATGGATACCTCTGAACATTCTCTACATAGCACCATCCAGAGACAGAGAAGCAGTTTCTACGACAGGTTACTATCGATGCAATGCTCCTAGACAGGATGAAGAGGTCAATACTCCCCAATGCCATTAGGCTTTACAATACTACCGCCAGGAGTTAAGAACTTTTTAAAAGCTATTATTAATGCTTATTCAGATGGTGATTTAGATACATATCATATTTTTTTTACTGAGTTAAGTATTGTATGTAATTAGTTTTGCAACAACAAGTGTATGGGACATTGGAAAAAAAGTTGAATTTCCCCATGGGGATGAATAAAGTATCTATCTATCTATCTATCTATCCAAGTCGTGGCCCTGGTGTTCCACGTCTCCAAGTCGTGGGCCTGGTGTTCCACGTCTCCAAGTCGTGGCCCTGGTGTTCCACGTCTCCAAGTAGTGGCCGTGGTGATCCACGTCTCCAAGTCGTGGCCGTTGTGTTCCACGTCTCCAAGTCGTGGCCGTGGTGTTCCACGTCTCCAAGTAGTGGCCCTGGTGTTCCACGTCTCCTAGTCGTGGCCCTGGTGATCCACGTCTCCAAGTCGTGGCTGTGGTGTTCAACGTCTTCAAGTCGTGGCCCTTGTGTTCCACGTCTCCAAGTCGTGGCCCTGGTGTTCCAGGTCCAAAGTACCAAGTCGTGGCCCTCGTGTTCCACGTCTCCAAGTCGTGGCCGTGGTGTTCCACGTCTCCAAGTCGTGGCCCTGGTGTTCCACGTCTCCAAGTCGTGGCCCTGGTGTTCCACATCTTCAAGTCGTGGCCCTGGTGTTCCACGTCTCCAAGTCGTGGCCCTGGGGTTCCACGTCTCCAAGTCGTGGCCCTGGTGTTCCAGGTCCAAAGTACCAAGTCGTGGCCCTGGTTTTCCACGTCTCCAAGTCGTGGCCGTGGTGTTCCATGTCTCCAAGTCGTGGCCCTGGTGTTCCACGTCTCCAAGTCGTGGCCGTGGTGTTCCACGTTTCCAAGTCGTGGCCCTGGTGTTCCACGTCTCCAAGTCGCGGCCCTGGTGTTCCAGGTCCAAAGTACCAAGTCGTGGCCCTGGTGTTCCACGTCTCCAAGTCGTGGCCCTGGTGTTCCACGTCTCCAAGTCGTGGCCGTGGTGTTCCACGTCTCCAAGTCTTGGCCCTGGTATTCCACGTCTCCAAGTCGTGGCCGTGGTGTTCCACGTCTCCAAGTCTTGGCCCTGGTGTTCCACGTCTCCAAGTCGTGGCCGTGCTGTTCCACGTCTCCAAGTCTTGGCCCTGGTGTTCCACATCTCCAAGTCGTGGCCCTGGTGTTCCACGTCTCCAAGTCGTGGCCGTGGTGTTCCACGTCTCCAAGTCGTGGCCCTGGTGTTCCACGTCTCCAAGTCGTGGCCGTGGTGTTCCACGTCTCCAAGTCGTGGCCCTGGTGTTCCACGTCTCCAAGTCGTGGCCCTGGTGTTCCACGTCTCCAAGTCGTGGCCATGGTGTTCCACGTCTCCAAGTCATGGCCCTGGTGTTCCACGTCTCCAAGTCGTGGCCGTGGTTTTCCAGGTCCAAAGTACCAAGTCGTGGCCGTGGTGTTCCAGGTCCAAAGTACCAAGTCGTGGCCGTGGTGTTCCACGTCTCCAAGTCGTGGCATGGTGTTCCACGTCTCCAAGCCGTGGCCCTTGTGTTCCAAGTCTCCAAGTCGTGGCCGTGGTGTTCCACGTCTCCAAGTAGTGTCCCTGGTGATCCACGTCTCCAAGTCGTGGCCCTGGAGTTCCACGTCTCCAAGTAGTGGCCGTGGTGATCCACGTCTCCAAGTCGTGGCCGTGGTGTTCCACGTCTCCAAGTCGTGGCCCTGGTGATCCACGTCTCCAAGTCGTGGCCCTGGTGTTCCACGTCCCCAAGTCGTGGCCGTGGTGTTCCACGTCTCCAAGTCGTGTCCCTGGTGATCCACGTCTCCAAGTCCTGGCCCTAGTGTTCCACGTCCCCAAGTCGTGGCCGTGTTGATCCACGTCTCAAAGTCGTGGCCCTGGTGTTCCACGTCTCCAAGTCGTGGCCCTGGTGTTCCACGTCTCCAAGTCGTGGCCGTGGTGTTCCACGTCTCCAAGTCGTGGCCCTGGTGTTCCACGTCTCCAAGTCGTGGCCCTGGTGATCCACGTCTCCAAGTCGTGGCCGTGGTGTTCCACGTCTCCAAGTCGTGGCCCTGGTGTTCCACGTCTCCAAGTCGTGGCCCTGGTGTTCCAGGTCCAAAGTACCAAGTCGTGGCCCTGGTGTTCCACGTCTCCAAGTCGTGGCCCTGGTGTTCCACGTCTCCTAGTCGTGGCCCTGGTGATCCACGTCTCCAAGTCGTGGCTGTGGTGTTCCACGTCTCCAAGTCGTGGCCCTTGTGTTCCACGTCGCCAAGTCGTGGCCCTGGTGTTCCAGGTCCAAAGTACCAAGTCGTGTCCCTCGTGTTCAACGTCTCCAAGTCGTGGCCGTGGTGTTCCACGTCTCCAAGTCGTGGCCCTGGTGTTCCACATCTTCAAGTCGTGGCCCTGGTGTTCCACGTCTCCAAGTCGTGGCCCTGGTGTTCCACGTCTCCAAGTCGTGGCCCTGGTGTTCCAGGTCCAAAGTACCAAGTCGTGGCCCTGGTGTTCCACGTCTCCAAGTCGTGGCCGTGGTGTTCCACGTCTCCAAGTCGTGGCCCTGGTGTTCCACGTCTCCAAGTCGTGGCCGTGGTGTTCCACGTCTCCAAGTCGTGGCCCTGGTGTTCCACGTCTCCTAGTCGTGGCCCTGATGATCCACGTCTCCAAGTCGTGGCTGTGGTGTTCCACGTCTCCAAGTCGTGGCCCTTGTGTTCCACGTCTCCAAGTCGTGGCCCTGGTGTTCCAGGTCCAAAGTACCAAGTCGTGGCCCTGGTGTTCCACGTCTCCAAGTCGTGGCCCTGCGGTTCCACGTCTCCAAGTCGTGGCCCTGGTGTTCCAGGTCCAAAGTACCAAGTCGTGGCCCTGGTTTTCCACGTCTCCAAGTCGTGGCCGTGGTGTTCCATGTCTCCAAGTCGTGGCCCTGGTGTTCCACGTCTCCAAGTCGTGGCCGTGGTGTTCCACGTTTCCAAGTCGTGGCCCTGGTGTTCCACGTCTCCAAGTCGCGGCCCTGGTGTTCCAGGTCCAAAGTACCAAGTCGTGGCCCTGGTGTTCCACGTCTCCAAGTCGTGGCCCTGGTGTTCCACGTCTCCAAGTCGTGGCCGTGGTGTTCCACGTCTCCAAGTCTTGGCCCTGGTGTTCCACGTCTCCAAGTCGTGGCCCTGGTGTTCCACGTCTCCAAGTCGTGGCCGTGGTGTTCCACGTCTCCAAGTCTTGGCCCTGGTGTTCCACGTCTCCAAGTCGTGGCCGTGCTGTTCCACGTCTCCAAGTCTTGGCCCTGGTGTTCCACGTCTCCAAGTCATGGCCCTGGTGTTCCACGTCTCCAAGTCGTGGCCGTGGAGTTCCACGTCTCCAAGTCGTGGCCCTGGTGTTCCACGTCTCCAAGTCGTGGCCGTGGTGTTCCACGTCTCCAAGTCTTGGCCCTGGTGTTCCACGTCTCCAAGTCGTGGCCCTGGTGTTCCACGTCTCCAAGTCGTGGCCATGGTGTTCCACGTCTCCAAGTCATGGCCCTGGTGTTCCACGTCTCCAAGTCGTGGCCGTGGTGTTCCAGGTCCAAAGTACCAAGTCGTGGCCGTGGTGTTCCAGGTCCAAAGTACCAAGTCGTGGCCGTGGTGTTCCACGTCTCCAAGTCGTGGCATGGTGTTCCACGTCTCCAAGCCGTGGCCCTTGTGTTCCAAGTCTCCAAGTCGTGGCCGTGGTGTTCCACGTCTCCAAGTAGTGTCCCTGGTGATCCACGTCTCCAAGTCGTGGCCCTGGTGTTCCACGTCTCCAAGTAGTGGCCGTGGTGATCCACGTCTCCAAGTCGTGGCCGTGGTGTTCCACGTCTCCAAGTCGTGGCCCTGGTTTTCCAGGTCCAAAGTACCAAGTCGTGGCCCTGGTGTTCCACGTCTCCAAGTCGTGGCCCTGGTGTTCCACGTCTCCTAGTCGTGGCCCTGGTGATCCACGTCTCCAAGTCGTGGCTGTGGTGTTCCACGTCTCCAAGTCGTGGCCCTTGTGTTCCACGTCGCCAAGTCGTGGCCCTGGTGTTCCAGGTCCAAAGTACCAAGTCGTGGCCCTGGTGTTCCACGTCTCCAAGTCGTGGCCGTGGTGTTCCACGTCTCCAAGTCGTGGCCCTGGTGTTCCACATCTTCAAGTCGTGGCCCTGGTGTTCCACGTCTCCAATCGTGGCCCTGGTGTTCCACGTCTCCAAGTCGTGGCCCTGGTGTTCCAGGTCCAAACTACCAAGTCGTGGCCCTAGTGTTCCACGTCTCCAAGTCGTGGCCGTGGTGTTCCACGTCTCCAAGTCGTGGCCCTGGTGTTCCACGTCTCCAAGTCGTAGCCGTGGTGTTCCACGTCTCCAAGTCGTGGCCCTGGTGTTCCACGTCTCCTAGTCGTGGCCCTGGTGATCCACGTCTCCAAGTCGTGGCTGTGGTGTTCCACGTCTCCAAGTCGTGGCCCTTGTGTTCCACGTCTCCAAGTCGTGGCCCTGGTGTTCCAGGTCCAAAGTACCAAGTCGTGGCCCTGGTGTTCCACGTCTCCAAGTCGTGGCCGTGGTGTTCCACGTCTCCAAGTCGTGGCCCTGGTGTTCCACATCTTCAAGTCGTGGCCCTGGTGTTCCACGTCTCCAAGTCGTGGCCCTGGGGTTCCACGTCTCCAAGTCGTGGCCCTGGTGTTCCAGGTCCAAAGTACCAAGTCATGGCCCTGGTGTTCCACGTCTCCAATTCGTGGCCGTGGTGTTCCACGTCTCCAAGTCGTGGCCCTGGTGTTCCACGTCTCCAAGTCGTGGCCGTGGTGTTCCACGTCTCCAAGTCGTGGCCCTGGTGTTCCACGTCTCCAAGTCGTGGCCCTGGTGTTCCAGGTCCAAAGTACCAAGTCGTGGCCCTGGTGTTCCACGTCTCCAAGTCGTGGCCCTGGTGTTCCACGTTTCCAAGTCGTGGCCCTGGTGTTCCACGTCTCCAAGTCGTGGCCCTGGTGTTCCACGTCTCCAAGTCGTGGCCGTGGTGTTCCACGTCTCCAAGTCGTGGCCCTGTGTTCCACGTCTCCAAGTCGTGGCCGTGGTGATCCACGTCTCCAAGTCGTGGCCCTGGTGATCCACGTCTCCAATTAGCGGCCCTGGTGTTCCACGTCTCCAAGTCGTGGCCCTGGTGTTCCACGTCTCCAAGTCGTGGCCGTGGTGTTCCACGTCTCCAAGTCTTAATAAGCTGGTAAGGAAGGCGGGCTCTGTTGTGGGCAAAGTACTGGAGAGTTGAACATCGATAGCTGAGCGAAGGGCGCTGAGTAGGCTACGGTCAATTATGGATAACTCTGAACATTCTCTACATAGCACCATCCAGAGACAGAGAAGCAGTTTCTACGACAGGTTACTATCGATGCAATGCTCCTCAGACAGGATGAAGAGGTCAATACTCCCCAATGCCATTAGGCTTTACAATACTACCGCCAGGAGTTAAGAACTTTTTAAAAGCTATTATTAATGCTTATTCAGATGGTGATTTAGATACATATCATATTTTTTTTACTGAGTTAAGTATTGTATGTAATTAGTTTTGCAACAACAAGTGTATGGGACATTGGAAAAAAAGTTGAATTTCCCCATGGGGATGAATAAAGTATCTATCTATCTATCTATCTATCCAAGTCGTGGCCCTGGTGTTCCACGTCTCCAAGTCGTGGCCCTGGTGTTCCACGTCTCCAAGTAGTGGCCGTGGTGATCCACGTCTCCAAGTCGTGGCCGTTGTGTTCCACGTCTCCAAGTCGTGGCCGTGGTGTTCCACGTCTCCAAGTAGTGGCCCTGGTGTTCCACGTCTCCTAGTCGTGGCCCTGGTGATCTACGTCTCCAAGTCGTGGCTGTGGTGTTCAACGTCTCCAAGTCGTGGCCCTTGTGTTCCACGTCTCCAAGTCGTGGCCCTGGTGTTCCAGGTCCAAAGTACCAAGTCGTGGCCCTGGTGTTCCACGTCTCCAAGTCGTGGCCGTGGTGTTCCACGTCTCCAAGTCGTGGCCCTGGTGTTCCACATCTTCAAGTCGTGGCCCTGGTGTTCCACGTCTCCAAGTCGTGGCCCTGGGGTTCCACGTCTCCAAGTCGTGGCCCTGGTGTTCCAGGTCCAAAGTACCAAGTCGTGGCCCTGGTTTTCCACGTCTCCAAGTCGTGGCCGTGGTGTTCCATGTCTCCAAGTCGTGGCCCTGGTGTTCCACGTCTCCAAGTCGTGGCCGTGGTGTTCCACGTTTCCAAGTCGTGGCCCTGGTGTTCCACGTCTCCAAGTCGCGGCCCTGGTGTTCCAGGTCCAAAGTACCAAGTCGTGGCCCTGGTGTTCCACGTCTCCAAGTCGTGGCCCTGGTGTTCCACGTCTCCAAGTCTTGGCCCTGGTATTCCACGTCTCCAAGTCGTGGCCGTGGTGTTCCACGTCTCCAAGTCTTGGCCCTGGTGTTCCACGTCTCCAAGTCGTGGCCGTGCTGTTCCACGTCTCCAAGTCTTGGCCCTGGTGTTCCACATCTCCAAGTCGTGGCCCTGGTGTTCCACGTCTCCAAGTCGTGGCCGTGGTGTTCCACGTCTCCAAGTCGTGGCCCTGGTGTTCCACGTCTCCAAGTCGTGGCCGTGGTGTTCCACGTCTCCAAGTCGTGGCCGTGGTGTTCCACGTCTCCAAGTCTTGGCCCTGGTGTTCCACGTCTCCAAGTCGTGGCCCTGGTGTTCCACGTCTCCAAGTCGTGGCCATGGTGTTCCACGTCTCCAAGTCGTGGCCCTGGTGTTCCACGTCTCCAAGTCGTGGCCGTGGTGTTCCAGGTCCAAAGTACCAAGTCGTGGCCGTGGTGTTCCAGGTCCAAAGTACCAAGTCGTGGCCGTGGTGTTCCACGTCTCCAAGTCGTGGCATGGTGTTCCACGTCTCCAAGCCGTGGCCCTTGTGTTCCAAGTCTCCAAGTCGTGGCCGTGGTGTTCCACGTCTCCAAGTAGTGTCCCTGGTGATCCACGTCTCCAAGTCGTGGCCCTGGAGTTCCACGTCTCCAAGTAGTGGCCGTGGTGATCCACGTCTCCAAGTCGTGGCCGTGGTGTTCCACGTCTCCAAGTCGTGGCCCTGGTGATCCACGTCTCCAAGTCGTGGCCCTGGTGTTCCACGTCCCCAAGTCGTGGCCGTGGTGTTCCACGTCTCCAAGTCGTGTCCCTGGTGATCCACGTCTCCAAGTCCTGGCCCTAGTGTTCCACGTCCCCAAGTCGTGGCCGTGTTGATCCACGTCTCGAAGTCGTGGCCCTGGTGTTCCACGTCTCCAAGTCGTGGCCCTGGTGTTCCACGTCTCCAAGTCGTGGCCGTGGTGTTCCACGTCTCCAAGTCGTGGCCCTGGTGTTCCACGTCTCCAAGTCGTGGCCCTGGTGATCCACGTCTCCAAGTCGTGGCCGTGGTGTTCCACGTCTCCAAGTCGTGGCCCTGGTGTTCCACGTCTCCAAGTCGTGGCCCTGGTGTTCCAGGTCCAAAGTACCAAGTCGTGGCCCTGGTGTTCCACGTCTCCAAGTCGTGGCCCTGGTGTTCCACGTCTCCTAGTCGTGGCCCTGGTGATCCACGTCTCCAAGTCGTGGCTGTGGTGTTCCACGTCTCCAAGTCGTGGCCCTTGTGCTCCACGTCGCCAAGTCGTGGCCCTGGTGTTCCAGGTCCAAAGTACCAAGTCGTGGCCCTGGTGTTCAACGTCTCCAAGTCGTGGCCGTGGTGTTCCACGTCTCCAAGTCGTGGCCCTGGTGTTCCACATCTTCAAGTCGTGGCCCTGGTGTTCCACGTCTCCAAGTCGTGGCCCTGGTGTTCCACGTCTCCAAGTCGTGGCCCTGGTGTTCCAGGTCCAAAGTACCAAGTCGTGGCCCTGGTGTTCCACGTCTCCAAGTCGTGGCCGTGGTGTTCCACGTCTCCAAGTCGTGGCCCTGGTGTTCCACGTCTCCAAGTCGTGGCCGTGGTGTTCCACGTCTCCAAGTCGTGGCCCTGGTGTTCCACGTCTCCTAGTCGTGGCCCTGGTGATCCACGTCTCCAAGTCGTGGCTGTGGTGTTCCACGTCTCCAAGTCGTGGCCCTTGTGTTCCACGTCTCCAAGTCGTGGCCCTGGTGTTCCAGGTCCAAAGTACCAAGTCGTGGCCCTGGTGTTCCACGTCTCCAAGTCGTGGCCCTGGTGTTCCACGTCTCCAAGTCGTGGCCCTGCGGTTCCACGTCTCCAAGTCGTGGCCCTGGTGTTCCAGGTCCAAAGTACCAAGTCGTGGCCCTGGTTTTCCACGTCTCCAAGTCGTGGCCGTGGTGTTCCATGTCTCCAAGTCGTGGCCCTGGTGTTCCACGTCTCCAAGTCGTGGCCGTGGTGTTCCACGTTTCCAAGTCGTGGCCCTGGTGTTCCACGTCTCCAAGTCGCGGCCCTGGTGTTCCAGGTCCAAAGTACCAAGTCGTGGCCCTGGTGTTCCACGTCTCCAAGTCGTGGCCCTGGTGTTCCACGTCTCCAAGTCGTGGCCGTGGTGTTCCACGTCTCCAAGTCTTGGCCCTGGTGTTCCACGTCTCCAAGTCGTGGCCCTGGTGTTCCACGTCTCCAAGTCGTGGCCGTGGTGTTCCACGTCTCCAAGTCTTGGCCCTGGTGTTCCACGTCTCCAAGTCGTGGCCGTGCTGTTCCACGTCTCCAAGTCTTGGCCCTGGTGTTCCACGTCTCCAAGTCGTGGCCCTGGTGTTCCACGTCTCCAAGTCGTGGCCGTGGAGTTCCACGTCTCCAAGTCGTGGCCCTGGTGTTCCACGTCTCCAAGTCGTGGCCGTGGTGTTCCACGTCTCCAAGTCGTGGCCGTGATGTTCCACGTCTCCAAGTCTTGGCCCTGGTGTTCCACGTCTCCAAGTCGTGGCCCTGGTGTTCCACGTCTCCAAGTCGTGGCCATGGTGTTCCACGTCTCCAAGTCGTGGCCCTGGTGTTCCACGTCTCCAAGTCGTGGCCGTGGTGTTCCAGGTCCAAAGTACCAAGTCGTGGCCGTGGTGTTCCAGGTCCAAAGTACCAAGTCGTGGCCGTGGTGTTCCACGTCTCCAAGTCGTGGCATGGTGTTCCACGTCTCCAAGCCGTGGCCCTTGTGTTCCAAGTCTCCAAGTCGTGGCCGTGGTGTTCCACGTCTCCAAGTAGTGTCCCTGGTGATCCACGTCTCCAAGTCGTGGCCCTGGTGTTCCACGTCTCCAAGTAGTGGCCGTGGTGATCCACGTCTCCAAGTCGTGGCCGTGGTGTTCCACGTCTCCAAGTCGTGGCCCTGGTTTTCCAGGTCCAAAGTACCAAGTCGTGGCCCTGGTGTTCCACGTCTCCAAGTCGTGGCCCTGGTGTTCCACGTCTCCTAGTCGTGGCCCTGGTGATCCACGTCTCCAAGTCGTGGCTGTGGTGTTCCACGTCTCCAAGTCGTGGCCCTTGTGTTCCACGTCGCCAAGTCGTGGCCCTGGTGTTCCAGGTCCAAAGTACCAAGTCGTGGCCCTGGTGTTCCACGTCTCCAAGTCGTGGCCGTGGTGTTCCACGTCTCCAAGTCGTGGCCCTGGTGTTCCACATCTTCAAGTCGTGGCCCTGGTGTTCCACGTCTCCAATCGTGGCCCTGGTGTTCCACGTCTCCAAGTCGTGGCCCTGGTGTTCCAGGTCCAAAGTACCAAGTCGTGGCCCTAGTGTTCCACGTCTCCAAGTCGTGGCCGTGGTGTTCCACGTCTCCAAGTCGTGGCCCTGGTGTTCCACGTCTCCAAGTCGTAGCCGTGGTGTTCCACGTCTCCAAGTCGTGGCCCTGGTGTTCCACGTCTCCTAGTCGTGGCCCTGGTGATCCACGTCTCCAAGTCGTGGCTGTGGTGTTCCACGTCTCCAAGTCGTGGCCCTTGTGTTCCACGTCTCCAAGTCGTGGCCCTGGTGTTCCAGGTCCAAAGTACCAAGTCGTGGCCCTGGTGTTCCACGTCTCCAAGTCGTGGCCCTGGTGTTCCACATCTTCAAGTCGTGGCCCTGGTGTTCCACGTCTCCAAGTCGTGGCCCTGGGGTTCCACGTCTCCAAGTCGTGGCCCTGGTGTTCCAGGTCCAAAGTACCAAGTCATGGCCCTGGTGTTCCACGTCTCCAATTCGTGGCCGTGGTGTTCCAAGTCTCCAAGTCGTGGCCCTGGTGTTCCACGTCTCCAAGTCGTGGCCGTGGTGTTCCACGTTTCCAAGTCGTGGCCCTGGTGTTCCACGTCTCCAAGTCGTGGCCCTGGTGTTCCAGGTCCAAAGTACCAAGTCGTGGCCCTGGTGTTCCACGTCTCCAAGTCGTGGCCCTGGTGTTCCACGTTTCCAAGTCGTGGCCCTGGTGTTCCACGTCTCCAAGTCGTGGCCCTGATGTTCCAGGTCCAAAGTACCAAGTCGTGGCCCTGGTGTTCCACGTCTCCAAGTCGTGGCCCTGGTGTTCCACGTCTCCAAATCGTGGCCGTGGTGTTCCACGTCTCCAAGTCGTGGCCCTGGTGTTCCACGTCTCCAAGTCGTGGCCGTGGTGATCCACGTCTCCAAGTCGAGGCCCTGGTGTTCCACGTCTCCAAGTCGAGGCCCTGGTGTTCCACGTCTCCAAGTCGTGGCCCTGGTGTTCCACGTCTCCAAGTCGTGGCCGTGGTGATCCACGTCTCCAAGTAGTGGCCCTGGTGTTCCACGTCTCCAAGTCGTGGCCCTGGTGTTCCACGTCTCCAAGTCGTGGCCGTGGTGTTCCACGTCTCCAAGTCGTGGCCCTGGTGTTCCACGTCTCCAAGTCGTGGCCGTGGTGATCCACGTCTCCAAGTCGTGGCCCTGGTGATCCACGTCTCCAATTAGCGGCCCTGGTGTTCCACGTCTCCAACTCGTGGCCCTGGTGTTCCACGTCTCCAAGTCGTGGCCGTGGTGTTCCACGTCTCCAAGTCTTAATAAGCTGGTAAGGAAGGCGGGCTCTGTTGTGGGCAAAGTACTGGAGAGTTTAACATCGATAGCTGAGCGAAGGGCGCTGAGTAGGCTACGGTCAATTATGGATAACTCTGAACATTCTCTACATAGCACCATCCAGAGACAGAGAAGCAGTTTCTACGACAGGTTACTATCGATGCAATGCTCCTCAGACAGGATGAAGAGGTCAATACTCCCCAATGCCATTAGGCTTTACAATACTACCGCCAGGAGTTAAGAACTTTTTAAAAGCTATTATTAATGCTTATTCAGATGGTGATTTAGATACATATCATATTTTTTTTACTGAGTTAAGTATTGTATGTAATTAGTTTTGCAACAACAAGTGTATGGGACATTGGAAAAAAAGTTGAATTTCCCCATGGGGATGAATAAAGTATCTATCTATCTATCTATCTATCCAAGTCGTGGCCCTGGTGTTCCACGTCTCCAAGTCGTGGGCCTGGTGTTCCACGTCTCCAAGTCGTGGCCCTGGTGTTCCACGTCTCCAAGTAGTGGCCGTGGTGATCCACGTCTCCAAGTCGTGGCCGTTGTGTTCCACGTCTCCAAGTCGTGGCCGTGGTGTTCCACGTCTCCAAGTAGTGGCCCTGGTGTTCCACGTCTCCTAGTCGTGGCCCTGGTGATCCACGTCTCCAAGTCGTGGCTGTGGTGTTCAACGTCTCCAAGTCGTGGCCCTTGTGTTCCACGTCTCCAAGTCGTGGCCCTGGTGTTCCAGGTCCAAAGTACCAAGTCGTGGCCCTGGTGTTCCACGTCTCCAAGTCGTGGCCGTGGTGTTCCACGTCTCCAAGTCGTGGCCCTGGTGTTCCACATCTTCAAGTCGTGGCCCTGGTGTTCCACGTCTCCAAGTCGTGGCCCTGGGGTTCCACGTCTCCAAGTCGTGGCCCTGGTGTTCCAGGTCCAAAGTACCAAGTCGTGGCCCTGGTTTTATACGTCTCCAAGTCGTGGCCGTGGTGATCCATGTCTCCAAGTCGTGGCCCTGGTGTTCCACGTCTCCAAGTCGTGGCCGTGGTGTTCCACGTTTCCAAGTCGTGGCCCTGGTGTTCCACGTCTCCAAGTCGCGGCCCTGGTGTTCCAGGTCCAAAGTACCAAGTCGTGGCCCTGGTGTTCCACGTCTCCAAGTCGTGGCCCTGGTGTTCCACGTCTCCAAGTCGTGGCCGTGTTGTTCCACGTCTCCAAGTCTTGGCCCTGGTGTTCCACGTCTCCAAGTCGTGGCCGTGGTGTTCCACGTCTCCAAGTCTTGGCCCTGGTGTTCCACGTCTCCAAGTCGTGGCCGTGCTGTTCCACGTCTCCAAGTCTTGGCCCTGGTGTTCCACGTCTCCAAGTCGTGGCCCTGGTGTTCCACGTCTCCAAGTCGTGGCCGTGGTGTTCCACGTCTCCAAGTCGTGGCCCTGGTGTTCCACGTCTCCAAGTCGTGGCCGTGGTGTTCCACGTCTCCAAGTCGTGGCCGTGGTGTTCCACGTCTCCAAGTCTTGGCCCTGGTGTTCCACGTCTCCAAGTCGTGGCCCTGGTGTTCCACGTCTCCAAGTCGTGGCCATGGTGTTCCACGTCTCCAAGTCATGGCCCTGGTGTTCCACGTCTCCAAGTCGTGGCCGTGGTGTTCCAGGTCCAAAGTACCAAGTCGTGGCCGTGGTGTTCCAGGTCCAAAGTACCAAGTCGTGGCCGTGGTGTTCCACGTCTCCAAGTCGTGGCATGGTGTTCCACGTCTCCAAGCCGTGGCCCTTGTGTTCCAAGTCTCCAAGTCATGGCCGTGGTGTTCCACGTCTCCAAGTAGTGTCCCTGGTGATCCACGTCTCCAAGTCGTGGCCCTGGTGTTCCAGGTCCAAAGTACCAAGTCGTGGCCCTGGTTTTCCACGGCTCCAAGTCGTGGCCGTGGTGATCCATGTCTCCAAGTCGTGGCCCTGGTGTTCCACGTCTCCAAGTCATGGCCGTGGTGTTCCACGTTTCCAAGTCGTGGCCCTGGTGTTCCACGTCTCCAAGTCGCGGCCCTGGTGTTCCAGGTCCAAAGTACCAAGTCGTGGCCCTGGTGTTCCACGTCTCCAAGTCGTGGCCCTGGTGTTCCACGTCTCCAAGTCGTGGCCGTGTTGTTCCACGTCTCCAAGTCTTGGCCCTGGTGTTCCACGTCTCCAAGTCGTGGCCGTGGTGTTCCACGTCTCCAAGTCTTGGCCCTGGTGTTCCACGTCTCCAAGTCGTGGCCGTGCTGTTCCACGTCTCCAAGTCTTGGCCCTGGTGTTCCACGTCTCCAAGTCGTGGCCCTGGTGTTCCACGTCTCCAAGTCGTGGCCGTGGTGTTCCACGTCTCCAAGTCGTGGCCCTGGTGTTCCACGTCTCCAAGTCGTGGCCGTGGTGTTCCACGTCTCCAAGTCGTGGCCGTGGTGTTCCACGTCTCCAAGTCTTGGCCCTGGTGTTCCACGTCTCCAAGTCGTGGCCCTGGTGTTCCACGTCTCCAAGTCGTGGCCATGGTGTTCCACGTCTCCAAGTCATGGCCCTGGTGTTCCACGTCTCCAAGTCGTGGCCGTGGTGTTCCAGGTCCAAAGTACCAAGTCGTGGCCGTGGTGTTCCAGGTCCAAAGTACCAAGTCGTGGCCGTGGTGTTCCACGTCTCCAAGTCGTGGCATGGTGTTCCACGTCTCCAAGCCGTGGTCCTTGTGTTCCAAGTCTCCAAGTCATGGCCGTGGTGTTCCACGTCTCCAAGTAGTGTCCCTGGTGATCCACGTCTCCAAGTCGTGGCCCTGGTGTTCCACGTCTCCAAGTAGTGGCCGTGGTGATCCACGTCTCCAAGTCGTGGCCGTGGTGTTCCACGTCTCCAAGTCGTGGCCCTGGTGATCCACGTCTCCAAGTCGTGGCCCTGGTGTTCCACGTCCCCAAGTCGTGGCCGTGGTGTTCCACGTCTCCAAGTCGTGTCCCTGGTGATCCACGTCTCCAAGTCCTGGCCCTAGTGTTCCACGTCCCCAAGTCGTGGCCATGGTGTTCCAGGTCCGAAGTACCAAGTCGTGGCCCTGGTGTTCCAGGTCTCCAAGTCGTGGCCCTGGTGTTCCACGTCTCCAAGTCGTGGCCCTGGTGATCCACGTCTCCAAGTCGTGGCCCTGGTGTTCCAGGTCCAAAGTACCAAGTCGTGGCCCTGGTGTTCCACGTCTCCAAGTCGTGGCCCTGGTGTTCCACGTCTCCAAGTCGTGGCCCTGGTGATCCACGTCTCCAAGTCGTGGCCGTGGTGTTCCACGTCTCCAAGTCGTGGCCGTGGTGTTCCACGGCTCCAACTCGTGGCCCTGGTGTTCCACGTCTCCAAGTCGTGGCCCTGGTGTTCCACGTCTTCAAGTCATGGCCGTGGTGTTCCTCGTCTCCAAGTCGTGGCCGTGGTGTTCCAGGTCCAAAGTACCAAGTCGTGGCCCTGGTGTTCCACGGCTCCAACTCGTGGCCCTGGTGTTCCTCGTCTCCAAGTCGTGGCCCTGGTGTTCCAGGTCCAAAGTACCAAGTCGTCGCCGTGGTGTTCCACGTCTCCAAGTAGTGGCCCTGGTGTTCCACATCTTCAAGTAGTGGCCCTGGTGTTCCACGTCTCCAAGTCGTGGCCGTGGTGTTCCACGTCTCCAAGTCATGGCCCTGGTTTTCCACGTCTCCAAGTAGTGGCCGTGGTGTTCCAGGTCCAAAGTACCAAGTCGTGGCCCTGGTGTTCCACGTCTCCAAGTAGTGGCCCTGGTGTTCCACGTCTCCAAGTCGTGGCCGTGGTGTTCCACGTCTCCAAGTCGTGGCCGTGGTGATCTAGGACCAAAGTACCAAGCCGTGGCCCTGGTGTTCCACGTCTCCAAGTCGTGGCCCTGGTGTTCCACGTCTCCAAGTCGTGGCCCTAGTGTTCCACGTTTCCAAGTCGTGGCACTGGTGTTCCACGTCTCCAAGCCGTGGCCGTGGTGATCCACGTCTCCAAGTCGTGGCCCTAGTGTTCCACGTTTCCAAGTCGTGGCACTGGTGTTCCACGTCTCCAAGTCGTGGCCCTGGTGTTCCACGTCTCCAAGTCGTGGCCCTGGTGTTCCACGTCTCCAAGTAGTGGCCGTGGTGTTCCACGTCTCCAAGTAGTGGCCGTGGTGTTCCAGGTCCAAAGTCCCAAGTCGTGGCCCTGGTGTTCCACGTCTCCAAGTCGTGGCCCTGGTGTTCCACGTCTCCAACTGGTGGCCGTGGTGTTCCAGGTCCAAAGTACCAAGTCGTGGCCCTGGTGTTCCACGTCTCCAAGTCGTGGCCGTGGTGTTCCACGTCTCCAAGTCGTGGCCCTGGTGTTCCACGTCTCCAATTGGTGGCCGTGGTGTTCCAGGTCCAAAGTACCAAGTCGTGTCCCTGGTGATCCACGTCTCCAAGTCCTGGCCCTAGTGTTCCACGTCCCCAAGTCGTGGCCGTGTTGATCCACGTCTCGACGTCGTGGCCCTGGTGTTCCACGTCTCCAAGTTCAGGCCCTGGTGTTCCACGTCTCCAAGTCGTGGCCCTGGTGATCCACGTCTCCAAGTCGTGGCCGTGGTGTTCCACGTCTCCAAGTCGTGGCCCTGGTGTTCCACGTCTCCAAGTCGTGGCCCTGGTGTTCCAGGTCCAAAGTACCAAGTCGTGGCCCTGGTGTTCCACGTCTCCAGGTCGTGGCCCTGGTGTTCCACGTCTCCTAGTCGTGGCCCTGGTGATCCACGTCTCCAAGTCGTGGCTGTGGTGTTCCACGTCTCCAAGTCGTGGCCCTTGTGTTCCACGTCGCCAAGTCGTGGCCCTGGTGTTCCAGGTCCAAAGTACCAAGTCGTGGCCCTGGTGTTCAACGTCTCCAAGTCGTGGCCGTGGTGTTCCACGTCTCCAAGTCGTGGCCCTGGTGTTCCACATCTTCAAGTCGTGGCCCTGGTGTTCCACGTCTCCAAGTCGTGGCCCTGGTGTTCCACGTCTCCAAGTCGTGGCCCTGGTGTTCCAGGTCCAAAGTACCAAGTCGTGGCCCTGGTGTTCCACGTCTCCAAGTCGTGGCCGTGGTGTTCCACGTCTCCAAGTCGTGGCCCTGGTGTTCCACGTCTCCAAGTCGTGGCCGTGGTGTTCCACGTCTCCAAGTCGTGGCCCTGGTGTTCCACGTCTCCTAGTCGTGGCCCTGGTGATCCACGTCTCCAAGTCGTGGCTGTGGTGTTCCACGTCTCCAAGTCGTGGCCCCTGTGTTCCACGTCTCCAAGTCGTGGCCCTGGTGTTCCAGGTCCAAAGTACCAAGTCGTGGCCCTGGTGTTCCACATCTCCAAGTCGTGGCCGTGGTGTTCCACGTCTCCAAGTCGTGGCCCTGGTGTTCCACATCTTCAAGTCGTGGCCCTGGTGTTCCACGTCTCCAAGTCGTGGCCCTGGGGTTCCACGTCTCCAAGTCGTGGCCCTGGGGTTCCACGTCTCCAAGTCGTGGCCCTGGTGTTCCAGGTCCAAAGTACCAAGTCATGGCCCTGGTGTTCACGTCTCCAATTCGTGGCCGTGGTGTTCCACGTCTCCAAGTCGTGGCCCTGGTGTTCCACGTCTCCAAGTCGTGGCCGTGGTGTTCCACGTTTCCAAGTCGTGGCCCTGGTGTTCCACGTCTCCAAGTCGTGGCCCTGGTGTTCCAGGTCCAAAGTACCAAGTCGTGGCCCTGGTGTTCCACGTCTCCAAGTCGTGGCACTGGTGTTCCACGTTTCCAAGTCGTGGCCCTGGTGTTCCACGTCTCCAAGTCGTGGCCCTGATGTTCCAGGTCCAAAGTACCAAGTCGTGGCCCTGGTGTTCCACGTCTCCAAGTCGTGGCCCTGGTGTTCCACGTCTCCAAATCGTGGCCGTGGTGTTCCACGTCTCCAAGTCGTGGCCCTGGTGTTCCACGTCTCCAAGTCGTGGCCGTGGTGATCCACGTCTCCAAGTCGAGGCCCTGGTGTTCCACGTCTCCAAGTCGAGGCCCTGGTGTTCCACGTCTCCAAGTCGTGGCCCTGGTGTTCCACGTCTCCAAGTCGTGGCCGTGGTGATCCACGTCTCCAAGTAGTGGCCCTGGTGTTCCACGTCTCCAAGTCGTGGCCCTGGTGTTCCACGTCTCCAAGTCGTGGCCCTGGTGTTCCACGTCTCCAAGTCGTGGCCGTGGTGATCCACGTCTCCAAGTCGTGGCCCTGGTGATCCACGTCTCCAATTAGCGGCCCTGGTGTTCCACGTCTCCAAGTCGTGGCCCTGGTGTTCCACGTCTCCAAGTCGTGGCCGTGGTGTTCCACGTCTCCAAGTCTTAATAAGCTGGTAAGGAAGGCGGGCTCTGTTGTGGGCAAAGTACTGGAGAGTTTAACATCTATAGCTGAGCGAAGGGCGCTGAGTAGGCTACGGTCAATTATGGATAACTCTGAACATTCTCTACATAGCACCATCCAGAGACAGAGAAGCAGTTTCTACGACAGGTTACTATCGATGCAATGCTCCTCAGACAGGATGAAGAGGTCAATGCTCCCCAATGCCATTAGGCTTTACAATACTACCGCCAGGAGTTAAGAACTTTTTAAAAGCTATTATTAATGCTTTTTCAGATGGTGATTTAGATACATATCATATTTTTTTTACTGAGTTAAGTATTGTATGTAATTAGTTTTGCAACAACAAGTGTATGGGACATTGGAAAAAAAGTTGAATTTCCCCATGGGGATGAATAAAGTATCTATCTATCTATCTATCTATCTATCCAAGTCGTGGCCCTGGTGTTCCACGTCTCCAAGTCGTGGGCCTGGTGTTCCACATCTCCAAGTCGTGGCCCTGGTGTTCCACGTCTCCAAGTAGTGGCCGTGGTGATCCACGTCTCCAAGTCGTGGCCGTTGTGTTCCACGTCTCCAAGTCGTGGCCGTGGTGTTCCACGTCTCCAAGTAGTGGCCCTGGTGTTCCACGTCTCCTAGTCGTGGCCCTGGTGATCCACGTCTCCAAGTCGTGGCTGTGGTGTTCAACGTCTCCAAGTCGTGGCCCTTGTGTTCCACGTCTCCAAGTCGTGGCCCTGGTGTTCCAGGTCCAAAGTACCAAGTCGTGGCCCTGGTGTTCCACGTCTCCAAGTCGTGGCCGTGGTGTTCCACGTCTCCAAGTCGTGGCCCTGGTGTTCCACATCTTCAAGTCGTGGCCCTGGTGTTCCACGTCTCCAAGTCGTGGCCCTGGGGTTCCACGTCTCCAAGTCGTGGCCCTGGTGTTCCAGGTCCAAAGTACCAAGTCGTGGCCCTGGTGTTCCACGTCTCCAAGTCGTGGCCGTGGTGTTCCACGTCTCCAAGTCGTGGCCCTGGTGTTCCACGTCTCCAAGTCGTGGCCGTGGTGTTCCACGTTTCCAAGTCGTGGCCCTGGTGTTCCACGTCTCCAAGTCGTGGCCGTAGTGTTCCACGTCTCCAAGTCGTGGCCCTGGTGTTCCACGTCTCCAAGTCGTGGCCCTGGTGATCCACGTCTCCAAGTCGTGGCCGTGGTGTTCCACGTCTCCAAGTCGTGGCCCTGATGTTCCACGTCTCCAAGTCGTGGCCCTTGTGTTCCAGGTCCAAAGTACCAAGTCGTGGCCCTGGTGTTCCACGTCTCCAAGTCGTGGCCCTGGTGTTCCACGTCTCCTAGTCGTGGCGCTGGTGATCCACGTCTCCAAGTCGTGGCTGTGGTGTTCCACGTCTCCAAGTCGTGGCCCTTGTGTTCCACGTCTCCAAGTCGTGGCCCTGGTGTTCCAGGTCCAAAGTACCAAGTCGTGGCCCTGGTGTTCCACGTCTCCAAGTCGTGGCCGTGGTGGTCCACGTCTCCAAGTCGTGGCCCTGGTGTTCCACATCTTCAAGTCGTGGCCCTGGTGTTCCACGTCTCCAAGTCGTGGCCCTTGTGTTCCACGTCTCCAAGTCGTGGCCCTGGTTTTCCAGGTCCAAAGTACCAAGTCGTGGCCCTGGTGTTCCACGTCTCCAAGTCGTGGCCGTGGTGTTCCACGTCTCCAAGTCGTGGCCCTGGTGTTCCACGTCTCCAAGTCGTGGCCGTGGTGTTCCACGTCTCCAAGTCGTGGCCCTGGTGTTCCACGTCTCCTAGTCGTGGCCCTGGTGATCCACGTCTCCAAGTCGTGGCTGTGGTCTTCCACGTCTCCAAGTCGTGGCCCTTGTGTTCCACGTCTCCAAGTCGTGGCCCTGGTGTTCCAGGTCCACAGTACCAAGTCGTGGCCCTGGTGTTCCACGTCTCCAAGTCGTGGCCGTGGTGTTCCACGTCTCCAAGTCGTGGCCCTGGTGTTCCACGTCTTCAAGTCATGGCCCTGGTGTTCCACGTCTCCAAGTCGTGGCCCTGGGGTTCCACGTCTCCAAGTCGTGGCCCTGGTGTTCCAGGTCCAAAGTACCAAGTCGTGGCCCTGGTTTTCCACGTCTCCAAGTCGTGGCCGTGGTGTTCCATGTCTCCAAGTCGTGGCCCTGGTGTTCCACGTCTCCAATTCGTGGCCGTGGTGTTCCACGTTTCCAAGTCGTGGCCCTGGTGTTCCACGTCTCCAAGTCGCGGCCCTGGTGTTCCAGGTCCAAAGTACCAAGTCGTGGCCCTGGTGTTCCACGTCTCCAAGTCGTGGCCCTGGTGTTCCACGTCTCCAAGTCGTGGCCGTGGTGTTCCACGTCTCCAAGTCTTGGCCCTGGTGTTCCACGTCTCCAAGTCGTGGCCCTGGTGTTCCACGTCTCCAAGTCGTGGCCGTGGTGTTCCACGTCTCCAAGTCTTGGCCCTGGTGTTCCACGTCTCCAAGTCGTGGCCGTGCTGTTCCACGTCTCCAAGTCTTGGCCCTGGTGTTCCACGTCTCCAAGTCATGGCCCTGGTGTTCCACGTCTCCAAGTCGTGGCCCTGGTGTTCCACGTCTCCAAGTCGTGGCCGTGGTGTTCCACGTCTCCAAGTCGTGGCCGTGGTGTTCCACGTCTCCAAGTCTTGGCCCTGGTGTTCCACGTCTCCAAGTCGTGGCCCTGGTGTTCCACGTCTCCAAGTCGTGGCCATGGTGTTCCACGTCTCCAAGTCATGGCCCTGGTGTTCCACGTCTCCAAGTCGTGGCCGTGGTGTTCCAGGTCCAAAGTACCAAGTCGTGGCCGTGGTGTTCCAGGTCCAAAGTACCAAGTCTTGGCCCTGGTGTTCCACGTCTCCAAGTAGTGTCCCTGGTGATCCATGTCTCCAAGTCCTGGCCCTAGTGTTCCACGTCCCCAAGTCGTGGCCGTGTTGATCCACGTCTCGAAGTCGTGGCCCTGGTGTTCCACGTCTCCAAGTCGTGGCCCTGGTGTTCCACGTCTCCAAGTCGTGGCCGTGGTGTTCCACGTCTCCAAGTCGTGGCCCTGGTGTTCCACGTCTCCAAGTCGTGGCCCTGGTGATCCACGTCTCCAAGTCGTGGCCGTGGTGTTCCACGTCTCCAAGTCGTGGCCCTGGTGTTCCACGTCTCCAAGTCGTGGCCCTGGTGTTCCAGGTCCAAAGTACCAAGTCGTGGCCCTGGTGTTCCACGTCTCCAAGTCGTGGCCCTGGTGTTCCACGTCTCCTAGTCGTGGCCCTGGTGATCCACGTCTCCAAGTCGTGGCTGTGGTGTTCCACGTCTCCAAGTCATGGCCCTTGTGTTCCACGTCGCCAAGTCGTGGCCCTGGTGTTCCAGGTCCAAAGTACCAAGTCGTGGCCCTGGTGTTCCACGTCTCCAAGTCGTGGCCGTGGTGTTCCACGTCTCCAAGTCGTGGCCCTGGTGTTCCACATCTTCAAGTCGTGGCCCTGGTGTTCCACGTCTCCAAGTCGTGGCCCTGGTGTTCCAGGTCCAAAGTACCAAGTCGTGGCCCTGGTGTTCCACGTCTCCAAGTCGTGGCCGTGGTGTTCCACGTCTCCAAGTCCTGGCCCTGGTGTTCCACGTCTCCAAGTCGTGGCCGTGGTGTTCCACGTCTCCAAGTCGTGGCCCTGGTGTTCCACGTCTCCTAGTCGTGGCCCTGTTGATCCACGTCTCCAAGTCGTGGCTGTGGTGTTCCACGTCTCCAAGTCGTGGCCCTTGTGTTCCACGTCTCCAAGTCGTGGCCCTGGTGTTCCAGGTCCAAAGTACCAAGTCGTGGCCCTGGTGTTCCACGTCTCCAAGTCGTGGCCGTGGTGTTCCACGTCTCCAAGTCGTGGCCCTGGTGTTCCACATCTTCAAGTCGTGGCCCTGGTGTTCCACGTCTCCAAGTCGTGGCCCTGGGGTTCCACATCTCCAAGTCGTGGCCCTGGTGTTCCAGGTCCAAAGTACCAAGTCATGGCCCTGGTGTTCCACGTCTCCAATTCGTGGCCGTGGTGTTCCACGTCTCCAAGTCGTGGCCCTGGTGTTCCACGTCTCCAAGTCATGGCCGTGGTGTTCCACGTCTCCAAGTCGTGGCCCTGGTGTTCCACGTCTCCTAGTCGTGGCCCTGGTGATCCACGTCTCCAAGTCGTGGCTGTATTGTTCCACGTCTCCAAGTCGTGGCCCTTGTGTTCCACGTCTCCAAGTCGTGGCCCTGGTGTTCCAGGTCCAAAGTACCAAGTCGTGGCCCTGGTGTTCCACGTCTCCAAGTCGTGGCCGTGGTGTTCCACGTCTCCAAGTCGTGGCCCTGGTGTTCCACATCTTCAAGTCGTGGCCCTGGTGTTCCACGTCTCCAAGTCGTGGCCCTGGGGTTCCACGTCTCCAAGTCGTGGCCCTGGTGTTCCAGGTCCAAAGTACCAAGTCGTGGCCCTGGTGTTCCACGTCTCCAAGTCGTGGCCCTGGTGTTCCACGTCTCCAAATCGTGGCCGTGGTGTTCCACGTCTCAAAGTCGTGGCCCTGGTGTTCCACGTCTCCAAGTCGTGGCCGTGGTGATCCACGTCTCCAAGTCGAGGCCCTGGTGTTCCACGTCTCCAAGTCGAGGCCCTGGTGTTCCACGTCTCCAAGTCGTGGCCCTGGTGTTCCACGTCTCCAAGTCGTGGCCGTGGTGATCCACGTCTCCAAGTAGTGGCCCTGGTGTTCCACGTCTCCAAGTCGTGGCCCTGGTGTTCCACGTCTCCAAGTCGTGGCCGTGGTGTTCCACGTCTCCAAGTCGTGGCCCTGTGTTCCACGTCTCCAAGTCGTGGCCGTGGTGATCCACGTCTCCAAGTCGTGGCCCTGGTGATCCACGTCTCCAATTAGCGGCCCTGGTGTTCCACGTCTCCAAGTCGTGGCCCTGGTGTTCCACGTCTCCAAGTCGTGGCCGTGGTGTTCCACGTCTCCAAGTCTTAATAAGCTGGTAAGGAAGGCGGGCTCTGTTGTGGGCAAAGTACTGGAGAGTTTAACATCGATAGCTGAGCGAAGGGCGCTGAGTATGCTACGGTCAATTATGGATAACTCTGAACATTCTCTACATAGCACCATCCAGAGACAGAGAAGCAGTTTCTACGACAGGTTACTATCGATGCAATGCTCCTCAGACAGGATGAAGAGGTCAATACTCCCCAATGCCATTAGGCTTTACAATTCTACCGCCAGGACTTAAGAACTTTTTAAAAGCTATTATTAATGCTTTTTCAGATGGTGATTTAGATACATATCATATTTTTTTTACTGAGTTAAGTATTGTATGTAATTAGTTTTGCAACAACAAGTGTATGGGACATTGGAAAAAAAGTTGAATTTCCCCATGGGGATGAATAAAGTATCTATCTATCTATCTATCTATCCAAGTCGTGGCCCTGGTGTTCCACGTCTCCAAGTCGTGGGCCTGGTGTTCCACGTCTCCAAGTCGTGGCCCTGGTGTTCCACGTCTCCAAGTAGTGGCCGTGGTGATCCACGTCTCCAAGTCGTGGCCGTTGTGTTCCACGTCTCCAAGTCGTGGCCGTGGTGTTCCACGTCTCCAAGTAGTGGCCCTGGTGTTCCACGTCTCCAAGTTGTGGCCGTGGTGTTCCACGTCTCCAAGTCGTGGCCCTGGTGTTCCACGTCTCCAAGTCGTGGCCGTGGTGTTCCACGTCTCCAAGTCTTGGCCCTGGTGTTCCACGTCTCCAAGTAGAGTCCCTGGTGATCCACTTCTCCAAGTCGTGGCCCTGGTGTTCCACGTCTCCAAGTAGTGGCCGTGGTGATCCACGTCTCCAAGTCGTGGCCGTGGTGTTCCACGTCTCCAAGTCGTGGCCCTGGTGATCCACGTCTCCAAGTCGTGGCCCTGGTGTTCCACGTCCCCAAGTCGTGGCCGTGGTGTTCCACGTCTCCAAGTCGTGTCCCTGGTGATCCACGTCTCCAAGTCCTGGCCCTAGTGTTCCACGTCCCCAAGTCGTGGCCGTGTTGATCCACGTCTCGAAGTCGTGGCCCTGGTGTTCCACGTCTCCAAGTCGTGGCCCTGGTGTTCCACGTCTCCAAGTCGTGGCCGTGGTGTTCCACGTCTCCAAGTCGTGGCCCTGGTGTTCCACGTCTCCAAGTCGTGGCCCTGGTGATCCACGTCTCCAAGTCGTGGCCGTGGTGTTCCACGTCTCCAAGTCGTGGCCCTGGTGTTCCACGTCTCCAAGTCGTGGCCCTGGTGTTCCAGGTCCAAAGTACCAAGTCGTGGCCCTGGTGTTCCACGTCTCCAAGTCGTGGCCCTGGTGTTCCACGTCTCCTAGTCGTGGCCCTGGTGATCCACGTCTCCAAGTCGTGGCTGTGGTGTTCCACGTCTCCAAGTCGTGGCCCTTGTGTTCCACGTCGCCAAGTCGTGGCCCTGGTGTTCCAGGTCCAAAGTACCAAGTCGTGGCCCTGGTGTTCCACGTCTCCAAGTCGTGGCCGTGGTGTTCCACGTCTCCAAGTCGTGGCCCTGGTGTTCCACATCTTCAAGTCGTGGCCCTGGTTTTCCACGTCTCCAAGTCGTGGCCCTGGTGTTCCAGGTCCAAAGTACCAAGTCGTGGCCCTGGTGTTCCACGTCTCCAAGTCGTGGCCGTGGTGTTCCACGTCTCCAAGTCGTGGCCCTGGTGTTCCACGTCTCCAAGTCGTGGCCGTGGTGTTCCACGTCTCCAAGTCGTGGCCCTGGTGTTCCACGTCTCCTAGTCGTGGCCCTGGTGATCCACGTCTCCAAGTCGTGGCTGTGGTGTTCCACGTCTCCAAGTCGTGGCCCTTGTGTTCCACGTCTCCAAGTCGTGGCCCTGGTGTTCCAGGTCCAAAGTACCAAGTCGTGGCCCTGGTGTTCCACGTCTCCAAGTCGTGGCCGTGGTGTTCCACGTCTCCAAGTCGTGGCCCTGGTGTTCCACATCTTCAAGTCGTGGCCCTGGTGTTCCACGTCTCCAAGTCGTGGCCCTGGGGTTCCACGTCTCCAAGTCGTGGCCCTGGTGTTCCAGGTCCAAAGTACCAAGTCATGGCCCTGGTGTTCCACGTCTCCAATTCGTGGCCGTGGTATTCCACGTCTCCAAGTCGTGGCCCTGGTGTTCCACGTCTCCAAGTCGTGGCCGTGGTGTTCCACGTTTCCAAGTCGTGGCCCTGGTGTTCCACGTCTCCAAGTCGTGGCCCTGGTGTTCCAGGTCCAAAGTACCAAGTCGTGGCCCTGGTGTTCCACGTCTCCAAGTCGTGGCCCTGGTGTTCCACTTTTCCAAGTCGTGGCCCTGGTGTTCCACGTCTCCAAGTCGTGGCCTTGATGTTCCAGGTCCAAAGTACCAAGTCGTGGCCCTGGTGTTCCACGTCTCCAAGTCGTGGCCCTGGTGTTCCACGTCTCCAAATCGTGGCCGTGGTGTTCCACGTCTCCAAGTCGTGGCCCTGGTGTTCCACGTCTCCAAGTCGTGGCCGTGGTGATCCACGTCTCCAAGTCGAGGCCCTGGTGTTCCACGTCTCCAAGTCGTGGCCCTGGTGTTCCACGTCTCCAAGTCGTGGCCGTGGTGATCCACGTCTCCAAGTAGTGGCCCTGGTGTTCCACGTCTCCAAGTCGTGGCTCTGGTGTTCCACGTCTCCAAGTCGTGGCCGTGGTGTTCCACGTCTCCAAGTCGTGGCCCTGGTGTTCCACGTCTCCAAGTCGTGGCCGTGGTGATCCACGTCTCCAAGTCGTGGCCCTGGTGATCCACGTCTCCAATTAGCGGCCCTGGTGTTCCACGTCTCCAAGTCGTGGCCCTGGTGTTCCACGTCTCCAAGTCGTGGCCCTGGTGTTCCACGTCTCCAAGTCGTGGCCGTGGTGTTCCACGTCTCCAAGTCTTGGCCCTGGTGTTCCACGTCTCCAAGTCGTGGCCCTGGTGTTCCACGTCTCCAAGTCGTGGCCGTGGTGTTCCACGTCTCCAAGTCATGGCCGTGGTGTTCCAGGTCCAAAGTACCAAGTCGTGGCCGTGGTGTTCCACGTCTCCAAGTCGTGGCCGTGGTGTTCCACGTCTCCAAGTCTTGGCCCTGGTGTTCCACGTCTCCAAGTCGTGGCCCTGGTGTTCCACGACTCCAAGTCGTGGCCGTGGTGTTCCACGTCTCCAAGTCGTGGCCCTGGTGTTCCACGTCTCCAAGTCATGGCCGTGGTGTTCCAGGTCCAAAGTACCAAGTCGTGGCCGTGGTGTTCCACGTCTCCAAGTCGTGGCCGTGGTGTTCCACGTCTCCAAGTCTTGGCCCTGGTGTTCCACGTCTCCAAGTCGTGGCCCTGGTGTTCCACGTCTCCAAGTCGTTGCCGTGGTGTTCCACGTATCCAAGTCGTGGCCCTGGTGTTCCACGTCTCCAAGTCGTGGCCCTGGTGTTCCACGTCTCCAAGTCGTGGTCCTGGTGTTCCACGTCTCCAAGTCGTGGCCCTGGTGTTCCACGTCTCCAAGTCGTGGCCGTGGTGTTCCAGGTCCAAAGTACCAAGTCGAGGCCGTGGTGTTCCACGTCTCCAAGTCGTGTCCCTGGTGATCCACGTCTCCAAGTCCTGGCCCTAGTGTTCCACGTCCCCAAGTCGTGGCCGTGTTGATCCACGTCTCGAAGTCGTGGCCCTGGTGTTCCACGTCTCCAAGTCGTGGCCCTGGTGTTCCACGTCTCCAAGTCGTGGCCCTGGTGTTCCAGGTCCAAAGTACCAAGTCGTGGCCCTGGTGTTCCATGTCTCCAAGTCGTGGCCGTGGTGTTCCACGTCTCCAAGTCGTGGCCCTGGTGTTCCACATCTTCAAGTCGTGGCCCTGGTGTTCCACGTCTCCAAGTCGTCGCCCTGGTGTTCCAGGTCCAAAGTACCAAGTCGTGGCCCTGGTGTTCCACGTCTCCAAGTCGTGGCCGTGGTGTTCCACGTCTCCAAGTCGTGGCCCTGGTGTTCCACGTCTCCAAGTCGTGGCCGTGGTGTTCCACGTCTCCAAGTCGTGGCCCTGGTGTTCCACGTCTCCTAGTCGTGGCCCTGGTGATCCACGTCTCCAAGTCGAGGCCCTGGTGTTCCACGTCTCCAAGTCGAGGCCCTGGTGTTCCACGTCTCCAAGTCGTGGCCGTGGTGATCCACGTCTCCAAGTAGTGGCCCTGGTGTTCCACGTCTCCAAGTCGTGGCTCTGGTGTTCCACGTCTCCAAGTCGTGGCCGTGGTGTTCCACGTCTCCAAGTCGTGGCCCTGGTGTTCCACGTCTCCAAGTCGTGGCCGTGGTGATCCACGTCTCCAAGTCGTGGCCCTGGTGATCCACGTCTCCAATTAGCGGCCCTGGTGTTCCACGTCTCCAAGTCGTGGCCCTGGTGTTCCACGTCTCCAAGTCGGGGCCGTGGTGTTCCACGTTTCCAAGTCTTAATAAGCTGGTAAGGAAGGCGGGCTCTGTTGTGGGCAAAGTACTGGAGAGTTTAACATCGATAGCTGAGCGAAGGGCGCTGAGTATGCTACGGTCAATTATGGATAACTCTGAACATTCTCTACATAGCACCATCCAGAGACAGAGAAGCAGTTTCTACGACAGGTTACTATCGATGCAATGCTCCTCAGACAGGATGAAGAGGTCAATACTCCCCAATGCCATTAGGCTTTACAATTCTACCGCCAGGACTTAAGAACTTTTTAAAAGCTATTATTAATGCTTTTTCAGATGGTGATTTAGATACATATCATATTTTTTTTACTGAGTTAAGTATTGTATGTAATTAGTTTTGCAACAACAAGTGTATGGGACATTGGAAAAAAAGTTGAATTTCCCCATGGGGATGAATAAAGTATCTATCTATCTATCTATCTATCCAAGTCGTGGCCCTGGTGTTCCACGTCTCCAAGTCGTGGGCCTGGTGTTCCACGTCTCCAAGTCGTGGCCCTGGTGTTCCACGTCTCCAAGTAGTGGCCGTGGTGATCCACGTCTCCAAGTCGTGGCCGTTGTGTTCCACGTCTCCAAGTCGTGGCCGTGGTGTTCCACGTCTCCAAGTAGTGGCCCTGGTGTTCCACGTCTCCAAGTCGTGGCCGTGGTGTTCCACGTCTCCAAGTCGTGGCCCTGGTGTTCCACGTCTCCAAGTCGTGGCCGTGGTGTTCCACGTCTCCAAGTCTTGGCCCTGGTGTTCCACGTCTCCAAGTCGTGGCCCTGGTGTTCCACGTCTCCAAGTCGTGGCCGTGGTGTTCCACGTCTCCAAGTCTTGGCCCTGGTGTTCCACGTCTCCAAGTCGTGGCCCTGGTGTTCCACGTCTCCAAGTCGTGGCCGTGGTGTTCCACGTCTCCAAGTCATGGCCGTGGTGTTCCAGGTCCAAAGTACCAAGTCGTGGCCGTGGTGTTCCACGTCTCCAAGTCGTGGCCGTGGTGTTCCACGTCTCCAAGTCTTGGCCCTGGTGTTCCACGTCTCCAAGTCGTGGCCCTGGTGTTCCACGACTCCAAGTCGTGGCCGTGGTGTTCCACGTCTCCAAGTCGTGGCCCTGGTGTTCCACGTCTCCAAGTCATGGCCGTGGTGTTCCAGGTCCAAAGTACCAAGTCGTGGCCGTGGTGTTCCACGTCTCCAAGTCGTGGCCGTGGTGTTCCACGTCTCCAAGTCTTGGCCCTGGTGTTCCACGTCTCCAAGTCGTGGCCCTGGTGTTCCACGTCTCCAAGTCGTGGCCGTGGTGTTCCACGTATCCAAGTCGTGGCCCTGGTGTTCCACGTCTCCAAGTCGTGGCCCTGGTGTTCCACGTCTCCAAGTCGTGGTCCTGGTGTTCCACGTCTCCAAGTCGTGGCCCTGGTGTTCCACGTCTCCAAGTCGTGGCCGTGGTGTTCCAGGTCCAAAGTACCAAGTCGTGGCCCTGGTGTTCCACGTCTCCAAGTCGTGGCCCTCGTGTTCCACGTCTCCAAGTCGTGGCCCTGGTGTTCCACGTTTCCAAATCGTGGCCCTGGTGTTTCACGTCTCCAACTCATGGCCCTGATGTTCCAGGTCCAAAGTACCAAGTCGTGGCCATGGTGTTCCACGTCTCCAAGTCGTGGCCGTGGTGTTCCATGTCTCCAAGTCGTGGCCCTGGTGTTCCAGGTCCAAAGTACCAAGTCGTGGCTGTGGTGTTCCACGTCTCCAAGTCGTGGCCGTGGTGTTCCACGTCTCCAAGCCGTGGCCCTTGTGTTCCACGTCTCCAAGTCGTGGCCGTGGTGTTCCAGGTCCAAAGTACCAAGTCGTGGCCCTGGTGTTCCAGGTCCAAAGTACCAAGTCGTGGCCCTGGTGTTCCACGTCTCCAAGTCGTGGCCGTGGTGTTCCACGTCTCCAAGCCGTGGCCCTTGTGTTCCACGTCTCCAAGTCGTGGCCGTGGTGTTCCAGGTCTCCAAGTCGTGGCCATGGTGTTCCACGTCTCCAAGTCGTGGCCCTGGTGTTCCAGGTCCAAAGTACCAAGTCGTGGCCGTGGTGTTCCACATCTCCAAGTCGTGGCCCTGGTGTTCCACGTCTCCAAGTCGTGGCCGTGGTGTTCCACGTCTCCAAGTCGTGGCCCTGGTGTTCCAGGTCAAAAGTACCAAGTCGTGGCCGTGGTGTTCCAGGTCTCCAAGTCGTGGCCCTGGTGTTCCACGTCTCCAAGTCGTGGCCCTGGAGTTCCACGTCTCCAAGTCGTGGCCCTTGTGTTCCACGTCTCCAAGTCGTGGCCCTGGTGTTCCAGGTCCAAAGTACCAAGTCGTGGCCCTGGTGTTCCACGTCTCCAAGTCGTGGCCGTGGTGTTCCACGTCTCCAAGTCGTGGCCCTGGTGTTCCACATCTTCAAGTCGTGGCCCTGGTGTTCCACGTCTCCAAGTCGTGGCCCTGGTGTTCCACGTCTCCAAGTCGTGGCCCTGGTGTTCCAGGTCCAAAGTACCAAGTCGTGGCCCTGGTGTTCCATGTCTCCAAGTCGTGGCCATGGTGTTCCACGTCTCCAAGTCGTGGCCCTGGTGTTCCACGTCTCCAAGTCGTGGCCGTGGTGTTCCACGTCTCCAAGTCGTGGCCCTGGTGTTCCACGTCTCCTAGTCGTGGCCCTGGTGATCCACGTCTCCAAGTCGTGGCTGTGGTGTTCCACGTCTCCAAGTCGTGGCCCTTGTGTTCCACGTCTCCAAGTCGTGGCCCTGGTGTTCCAGGTCCAAAGTACCAAGTCGTGGCCCTGGTGTTCCACGTCTCCAAGTCGTGGCCCTGGTGTTCCAGGACCAAAGTACCAAGTCGTGGCCCTGGTGTTCCACATCTTCAAGTCGTGGCCCTGGTGTTCCACGTCTCCAAGTCGTGGCCCTGGGGTTCCACGTCTCCAAGTCGTGGCCCTGGTGTTCCAGGTCCAAAGTACCAAGTCGTGGCCCTGGTGTTCCACGTCTCCAAGTCGTGGCCGTGGTGTTCCACGTCTCCAAGTCGTGGCCCTGGTGTTCCACGTCTCCAAGTCGTGGCCGTGGTGTTCCACGTTTCCAAGTCGTGGCCCTGGTGTTCCACGTCTCCAAGTCGTGGCCCTGGTGTTCCAGGTCCAAAGTACCAAGTCGTGGCCCTGGTGTTCCACGTCTCCAAGTCGTGGCCCTGGTGTTCCACGTTTCCAAGTCGTGGCCCTGGTGTTCCACGTCTCCAAGTCGTGGCCCTGATGTTCCAGGTCCAAAGTACCAAGTCGTGGCCCTGGTGTTCCACGTCTCCAAGTCGTGGCCCTGGTGTTCCACGTTTCCAAATCGTGGCCGTGGTGTTCCACGTCTCCAAGTCGTGGCCCTGGTGTTCCACGTCTCCAAGTCGTGGCCGTGGTGATCCACGTCTCCAAGTCGAGGCCCTGGTGTTCCACGTCTCCAAGTCGAGGCCCTGGTGTTCCACGTCTCCAAGTCGTGGCCCTGGTGTTCCACGTCTCCAAGTCGTGGCCGTGGTGATCCACGTCTCCAAGTAGTGGCCCTGGTGATCCACGTCTCCAAGTAGTGGCCCTGGTGTTCCACGTCTCCAAGTCGTGGCCGTGGTGTTCCACGTCTCCAAGTCGTGGCCCTGGTGTTCCACGTCTCCAAGTCGTGGCCGTGGTGATCCACGTCTCCAAGTCGTGGCCCTGGTGATCCACGTCTCCAATTAGCGGCCCTGGTGTTCCACGTCTCCAAGTCGTGGCCCTGGTGTTCCACGTCTCCAAGTCGTGGCCGTGGTGTTCCACGTCTCCAAGTCTTAATAAGCTGGTAAGGAAGGCGGGCTCTGTTGTGGGCAAAGTACTGGAGAGTTTAACATCGATAGCTGAGCGAAGGGCGCTGAGTAGGCTACGGTCAATTATGGATAACTCTGAACATCCTCTACATAGCACCATCCAGAGACAGAGAAGCAGTTTCTACGACAGGTTACTATCGATGCAATGCTCCTCAGACAGGATGAAGAGGTCAATACTCCCCAATGCCATTAGGCTTTACAATACTACCGCCAGGAGTTAAGAACTTTTTAAAAGCTATTATTAATGCTTTTTCAGATGGTGATTTAGATACATATCATATTTTTTTTACTGAGTTAAGTATTGTATGTAATTAGTTTTGCAACAACAAGTGTATGGGACATTGGAAAAAAAGTTGAATTTCCCCATGGGGATGAATAAAGTATCTATCTATCTATCTATCTATCCAAGTCGTGGCCCTGGTGTTCCACGTCTCCAAGTCGTGGCCCTGGTGTTCCACGTCTCCAAGTCGTGGCCGTGGTGATCCACGTCTCCAAGTCGTGGCCGTGGTGTTCCACGTCTCCAAGTCGTGGCCGTGGTGTTCCACGTCTCCAAGTAGTGGCCCTGGTGTTCCACGTCTCCAAGTCGTGGCCCTGGTGTTCCACGTCTCCAAGTCGTGGCCCTGGTGTTCCACGTCTCCAAGTCGTGGCCGTGGTGTTCCACGTCTCCAAGTCTTGGCCCTGGTGTTCCACGTCTCCAAGTCGTGGCCCTGGTGTTCCACGTCTCCAAGTCGTGGCCGTGGTGTTCCACGTATCCAAGTCGTGGCCCTGGTGTTCCACGTCTCCAAGTCGTGGCCCTGGTGTTCCACGTCTCCAAGTCGTGGTCCTGGTGTTCCACGTCTCCAAGTCGTGGCCCTGGTGTTCCACGCCTCCAAGTCGTGGCCGTGGTGTTCCAGGTCCAAAGTACCAAGTCGTGGCCCTGGTGTTCCAGGTCCAAAGTACCAAGTCGTGGCCCTGGTGTTCCACGTCTCCAAGTCGTGGCCCTGGTGTTCCACGTTTCCAAATCGTGGCCCTGGTGTTTCACGTCTCCAAGTCATGGCCCTGATGTTCCAGGTCCAAAGTACCAAGTCGTGGCCGTGGTGTTCCACGTCTCCAAGTCGTGGCCGTGGTGTTCCATGTCTCCAAGTCGTGGCCCTGGTGTTCCAGGTCCAAAGTACCAAGTCGTGGCCGTGGTGTTCCACGTCTCCAAGTCGTGGCCGTGGTGTTCCACGTCTCCAAGCCGTGGCCCTTGTGTTCCACGTCTCCAAGTCGTGGCCGTGGTGTTCCAGGTCTCCAAGTCGTGGCCATGGTGTTCCACGTCTCCAAGTCGTGGCCCTGGTGTTCCAGGTCCAAAGTACCAAGTCGTGGCCGTGGTGTTCCACATCTCCAAGTCGTGGCTCTGGTGTTCCACGTCTCCAAGTCGTGGCCGTGGTGTTCCACGTCTCCAAGTCGTGGCCCTGGTGTTCCAGGTCCAAAGTACCAAGTCGTGGCCGTGGTGTTCCAGGTCTCCATGTCGTGGCCGTGGTGTTCCACGTCTCCAAGTCGTGGCCCTGGTGTTCCAGGTCCAAAGTACCAAGTCGTGGCCGTGGTGTTCCACATCTCCAAGTCGTGGCCCTGGTGTTCCACGTCTCCAAGTTGTGGCCGTGGTGATCCACGTCTCCAAGTCGTGGCTGTGGTGATCCACGTCTCCAAGTCGTGGCCCTGGTGTTCCAGGTCCAAAGTACCTAGTCGTGGCCCTGGTGTTCCAGGTCCAAAGTACCAAGTCGTGGCCCTGGTGTTCCACGTCTCCAAGTCGTGGCCGTGGAGTTCCACGTCTCCAAGTCGTTGCCCTGGTGTTCCACGTCTCCAAGTCGTGGCCCTGGTGTTCCACGTCTCCAAGTAGTGGCCCTGGTGTTCCACGTCTCGAAGTCGTGGCCCTGGTGTTCCACGTCTCCAAGTCGTGGCCCTGGTGTTCCAGGTCCAAAGTACCTAGTCGTGGCCCTGGTGTTCCAGGTCCAAAGTACCAAGTCGTGGCCCTGGTGTTCCACGTCTCCAAGTCGTGGCCGTGGAGTTCCACGTCTCCAAGTCGTTGCCCTGGTGTTCCACGTCTCCAAGTCGTGGCCCTGGTGTTCCACGTCTCCAAGTCGTGGTCCTGGTGTTCCACGTCTCCAAGTCGTGGCCGTGGTGTTCCACGTCTCCAAGTCGTGGCCGTGGTGTTCCACGTCTCCAAGTCGTGGCCCTGGTGTTCCACGTCTCCAAGTCGTGGCCGTGGTGTTCCACGTCTCCAAGTCGTGGCCCTGGTGTTCCACGTCTCCAAGTCGTGGCCCTGGTGTTCCACGTCTCCAAGTAGTGGCCCTGGTGTTCCACGTCTCCAAGTCGTGGCCCTGGTGTTCCACGTCTCCAAGTCTTGGCCCTGGTGTTCCACGTCTCCAAGTCATTGACCAGGTGTCCCAGGTCCAAAGTACCAAGTCGTGGCCGTGGTGTTCCACGTCTCCAAGTCGTGGCCCTGGTGTTCCACGTCTCCAAGTCGTGGCCCTGGTGATCCACGTCTCCAAGTCGTGGCCGTGGTGTTCCACGTCTCCAAGTCCTCTGCAAATTGTGCAATGAATCAATCAGTATAATGACAGTATGCAAACTCTGCACACTGTGTAACGATTCGATCTCTGTATAATGGCAGTACACAACCACAGCACACCATGTAAAACTTTGATCTGTTTAACAACAGCAGGAAACCTCTGCACACCATGTAATGATTTGATCTCTATAATGCCAGTATGCAACCTCTGCGCTCTGTGTAATGTTTTGATCAGACTAATGACAGCATGCCTCATCTGCACACAGTGTAATGATTTGATCTCTATGTAACAGAAGTATGGAACCTCTGCACACTCTGTAACCATTCGATCTGTATAACGACACTATGCAACCTCTGCACACTATGTAACGATTCGATATCTGTGAACGACACTATGCAACCGCTGCACACTGTGTAACGATTTGATCTGTACTACGACAATATACAGCCTCTGCACACTGTGTAATGATTTGATCAGTATAATGACAGTATACAACCTCTGTACACTGTGTAATGATTTGATCAGTATAATTACCGTATGCATCCTCTGCACACTGTGTAATGATTTGATCAGTATAATGACAGTATACAACCTCTGCACACTGAGAAATGATTCGATCTCTGCATTATGACAGTGTGCAACATCTGCACACGGTGTAATGATCTGATCTGTATAATGATGGTATGCAACCTCTGCACTCTGTTTAATGATTCAATGTGTATAACAACAGTAGGCAACATCTGCACACTGTGTAATGATTTGATTTCAGTATGGCAAGAGCTGCAAACTCTGGTTTTTCTTGTGTGGTCTGTTTTGTCGTGTGCTTTTTTGTGATATCATTCTGGAGAACGTTGTCTCATTTTTTAACTGCATTGCATTTGTGGTTTCTAAATGACAATAAACTGAATCTGAATACTGTGTAAACACTCGATCTGTATAATGACAGTATGCAAAATCTGCACACTGTGTATCAATTCGATCTCTGCATAACAACAGTATGGAAACTCTGGACATTGGAACGATTCGATCTCTGCATAACGACAGTATGCAACCTCTGCATACTGTGCAACAATTTGATCTGTATAACAATGGTATGCAACCTCTGCACACTGTAACAATTTGATCTGTATAAAGGTGGTATGAAACCTCTGGACGCTGTGTAACAATTCGATCTCTGTGTAACGACATAATGCAACCCTCCACGCACTGTGTAGCAATTCGATATCTGTGAACGACACTGTACAATCTTTGCACACTGTGTAATGATTCGATCTGTATAACTACGGTATGCATCCTCTGCACACTCTGTAATGGGTCAATCTGTATAACGACAGTAGGTAACCTTTGCGCACCTTGTAATAATTCGATATCTGTTTAACGCCAGTAGGCACCTATGCACACTGTTGAATAATTCGATCTGTATAACAATAGTATGCAACCTCTGCACACTGTGTGACAATTCGATCTGTATAATGTGTAATATATAAGGTCATGTTTGACAAATCTTATTGAATTTTTTGAAGAGGTTACCAGGAAAGTTGATGAGGGTAAAGCAGTGGATGTTGTCTATATGGACTTCATTAAGGCCTTTGACAAGGTTCCACATGGAAGGTTAGTTAGGAAGGTTCAATCGTTAGGTGTTAATATTGAAATAGTAAAATGGATTCAACAGTGGCTGGATGGGAGATGCCAGAGAGTAGTGGTGGATAACTGTTTGTCAGGTTGGAGGCCGGTGACTAGCGGTGTGCCTCAGGGATCTGTACTGGGTCCAATGTTGTTTGTCATATACATTAATGATCTGGATGATGGGGTGGTAAATTGGATTAGTAAGTGTGCAGATGATACTAAGGTAGGTGGTGTTGTGGATAATGAAGTAGGTTTTCAAAGCTTGCAGAGAGATTTAGGCCAGTTAGAAGAGTGGGCTGAAAGATGGCAGATGGAGTTTAATGCTGATAAGTGTGAGGTGCTACATTTTGGAAGGACTAATCAAAATAGGACATACATGGTAAATGGTAGAGCATTGAAGAATGGAGTAGAACAGAGTGATCTAGGAATAATGGTGCATAGTTCCCTGAAGGTGGAATCTCATGTGGATAGGGTGGTGAAGAAAACTTTTGGTATCCTGACCTTTATAAATCAGAGTGTTGAGTATAGGAGTTGGGATGTAATGTTAAAATTGTGCAAGGCATTGGTGAGGCCAAATTTGGAGTATTGTGTACAGTTCTGGTCACCGAATTATAGGAAAGATGTCAACAAAACTAGAGAGAGTACAGAGATTTACTGGACTGTTACCTGGGTTTCAGCACCTAAGTTACAGGGAAAGGTTTTTTGCTTTAAATTTTTTTTTTAATTGTTTTCAAATGATTACAGAAAGAAAGAAAAAAAATTATCAACCCTTCCCCCCTCCCCTTAACCCCTTCCCCCTAACATGTCCCAAGAAAAAGAAAGAGAAGAAGAAAGAAAGAAAGAAAGAATGCCTGGATATCGGAAGATCCCCACATGCTCCACGGAGTTCATAATAGCTTTAGTATATATATTTATTTATTTCCCCAAATAACCAAGAATTTTATCTTTGGAGCACCTATATATTTAATCCTGTCTTTTGTAAATAAGGGCGCCAATTTTTCACAAATGTTTCATATAATTTAAGAGATAAATAAGTAATTTTTTCAAGTGGAATACAGTTGAAAATTTTGTTCTTCCAACGATCTATACTTAAGTATGAATCCGATTTCCAAGTAACTGCAATAGCCTTTTTGGCTACTGCCAATGCAATTTTTATGAATTCTTTCTCCTATTTATTCAATTTGGGTTTCAGCTTTATCCCTTCAATATCACCTAATAAAAATAATATTGGGTTATGTGGAAGTTGTGTTCCAATAATTTGTTCCAGTAAAACTCTTAAATTTGTCCAAAAAGGTTGAATTTTAGAACAAGACCAAGTAGAATGTAAAAAAGTACCAATATCGTGATTACATCAGGAACATTGATCAGATAAATATAGGTTTAATTTATTTATTTTTTGTGGTGTGATATATAATTGATGTAAAAAATTATATTGCTCTAATCTTAACCGGTCATTTGTTGTATTTGTCATACTGTCAAGACATAGTCTTGACCAACTTGTTTTTTCAATTTTAATATTCAAGTCAGTTTCCCATTTTTGTCTTGACTTATGAATTCCTTGTTTAATTGCCTGTTTTTGAATCAAACTATACATACAAGAAATATTTTTTTTAATTTTTCCTTTTTGAATTAAAGTTTCTATTTCATTAGGTTTCGGCAATAATATTGTTTGACCCAATTTATCTCTTAAATAAGCCCTTAATTGGAAATAACAAAAAAAGAGTGTTGTTTGATATTTTGTATTTATTCTTTAATTGATCAAATGACATTAATATTCCTCCTTCAAAACAATCTCGTATATATCTAATCCCTTTTTGAAACCAGTTGTATAAAAGTTGATTATCCATTGTAAAAGGAATAAGTTTATTTTGAATTAAAGATCTCTTTGCTAATAAAGATTTCCTTATCTCATCATCAACATTTATTTTATTCCATAGATCAATCAAATGTTTTAATATAGGAGATTCTTTCTTTTCCCGTATCCATTTAGATTCCCATTTATATATAAAATCTTCTGGTGTATTTTCTCCTATTTTATCTAGTTCTATTCTAATCCATGCCGGCTTATCTTTATCAAAAAAAGATGCAATAAATCTAAGTTGATTTGCTTTATAATAATTCTTAAAGTTTGGAAGTTGTAACCCTCCTAGATCAAATTTCCATGTCAATTTTTCCAACGATATTCTTGACATCTTACCTTTCCAAAGGAACTTCCTCACATATTTATTTAACTCTTGAAAAAACTTCTGGGGTAGTTGTATTGGTAGTGTTTGGAATAAGTATTGTAATCTAGGGAATATATTCATTTTTACGGCATTTACTCTGCCTACTAATGTTATTGGTAATATCATCCATTTATCAAGATCTTCTTGAATTTTTTTCAATAATGGTAAATAATTTAATTTATATAGGTTCTTTATATCGTTATCAACTCTTATACCTAAATATTTTATACCATTTATCGGCCATCTAAATTGAGTTATCAATCAACATTGACTATAATCTCCTTTAGTAAGAGGTAGAATTTCACTTTTATCCCAATTTATTTTGTAGCCTGATATTTTCCCATATTCCTCCAATCTAGAGGATAATTTATGCAGCAAATACAATGGGTTTGTTAAATAAAGCAGAACATCGTCAGCAAATAAGTTAATCTTGTATTCCTCCTGGTTAACTCTGAAACCCTTAATATCTGGGTCCATTCTAATTAATTCAGCTAATGGTTCTATCGCCAACACAAATAAAGCAGGTGATAATGGACAACCTTGCCTAGTTGACCTTGTTAACTGAAATGGTGTTGAAATTTGACCATTTGTCACTACTTTAGCTTTGGGATTAGTATTTAAGGTTTTATAAAAGATACTCCTAATCCATATTTTTTCAATACCTTAAATAAAAAATCCCATTCCAATCTATCAAATACTTTTTCTGCATCTAAAGCAATTGCCATACTCATTTCCTCCCTCTTTTGTGCCAAATGAATTATGCTAAGTAACCGGGTTACATTATCTGCCGATTGTCTATTTTTGATAAATCCTGTTTGGTCCATATTTATTAATTTTGGTAAGTATTTAGATAATCTACTAGACAAAATCTTTGCTATTATTTTATAGTCAGTGTTTAACAAAGAAATAGGTCTATATGATGCTGGCTTTAAAAGATCTCTATCTTTTTTTGGCAATACTATTAAAATAGCTGTCGAAAAAGATTCTGGAAGTTTATGTGTTCTTTCTGCTTGATGTATTAACTCCATAAAAGGAGGAATTAGTAAATCTTTAAACTTTTTGTAAAATTCGGGCGGAAAACCATCTTCTCCTGGGGATTTATTACTCTGAAGTGATCCTAAAGCTTCTTCAACCTCTTTTAATGTAAAAGGCATATCTAATCCCTTCTGTTCTTCCGAATTCAACTTTGGAAGAGTTATTTATGATAAAAACCTTTCTATCTTGATATTATCATTTTGTGATTCTGATTGATACAGTTCAGAATAAAAATTCTTAAAAGTTTCATTAATTTCTAAAGGTTTATAAGTAATTTTGTTTACACTTGTTCTAATTGCATTTATCGTTTTGGAAGTCTGGTCTGTTTTTAACTGCCAAGCAAGAACCTTATGTGATCTTTCACCTAGTTTGTAATATCTCTGTTTAGTTCTCATAATTGCTTTTTCTGTTCGATATGTCTGAAGGGTATTATATTGTAACTTCTTGTTAACAAGTTGTCTTCGTTTTTCTTCTGTCATATATCTTTGAGATTCTTTTTCTAATTTTGTAATCTCTTTTTCCAATTGATCTATTTCTATCATATATCCCTCTTAATTTTAGAAGTGTAACTTATTATCTGGCCTCTCAAATATGCCTTCATTGCTTCCCACAATATAAATTTATCATCAACTGAATGTGAATTTGTATCTAAAAAAAAACTGAATCTGCTTTTTCATAAATTCACAAAAATCTTGACGTTTTAATAATATTGAATTAAATCTCCATCTATAAATTGATTCCTCTTTATCTATCATTTTTGTTGTCATTATCAAGGGAGAATGATCTGACAATATTCTTGCTTTATATTTCATATTTTTCACTTTGTCTTGAATATTCGTTGATAGAAGGAAAAAATCTATCCTTGACTAAGTTTTGTGTCTATTTGAATAAAATGAATAATCTCTTTCTTTTGGATTAATTCTTCTCCATATATCAATCAAATTTAAATCTTTCATCAATGATAAAGTTAATTTTGCTACTTTTGATTTTGTAACAACCTTTGTTGATCTATCTAAAACTGGATCTAGACAAAAGTTAAAATCTCCATCTTAAAATCTTAAAAGTTAAAATCCATCCAGCGACAGGTTACTATCGATGCAATGCTCCTCAGACAGGATGAAGAGGTCAATACTCCCCAATGCCATTAGGCTTTACAATTCAACCGCCAGGACTTAAGAACTTTTTAAAAGCTATTATTAATGCTTTTTGAGATAGTGATTTAGATGCATATCATATTTTTTACTGAGTTAAGTATTGTATGTAATTAGTTTTGCTACAACAAGTGTATGGGACATTGGAAAAAAGTTGAATTTCCCCATGGGGATAAATAAAGTATCTATCTATCTATCTATCTATCTATCTATCTATTAATATTTTGGCATGTGCATCAGCCAAATTCAAAAAGACCTCTTGTATAAATTTTACATCATTTTCATTTGGTGCATAAATATTCATAAGAGTCCATAGTTCTGAAAAAATTTGACAATGTATAATTACATATCTCCCCGCCGAATCAATTAATACATTTTGTATTTTAATTGGTAAAGTTTTATTAACCAAAATTGCAACTCCTCTCGCCTTTGAGTTAAATGAAGCTGCAATAACATTTCCAAACCAATCTCTTTTTAATTTCTGATGTTCTATGTCTGTTAAGTGTGTTTCTTGTAAAAAAAAAGCTATATCTATTTTCATTTTCTTAATGTATGTTAAAATTCTTTTTCTTTTCACCGGTTCATTAAGCCCATTAACATTAAAACTTTAAAAATTCAGTAAATTCGTCATTGTTTTTAATAGGGTTACTCCAATCTATAATAATACTTAATCTTTCAACTTGCGTGGTACCTTGGGGAATCTTTTTAAAATTCTCCATGTTGCTATGTGTCTCCCCACTGATCATCCAGGCAAAGGAAGAAAGATAGAAGAAAAATAGATTATAAAGAAAAAAACAAAATACCCCCCTACTAATGTTGTGGATAAAAACAAACACAACATTACCCCCCCTCTGTTGTACGGGTCATGGCAATCACCATGATTACACACGTGAATCCCGTAGCAATTGATCCGAAGTTCCCCCAGCTCCCCCGTAACATTAAAAAAATATATATGAGAAGAAGAAAAAAAATAATATCACTACTCTCAATTAATATTTCTCAATTTTTTACCTTTCTCCCCCTGTATCATATAATTAAGAATATATTTAAATATTCTTCTGTCCTTAAATGTCCATCAATTCCATTCACTGTCCCTGTCTTCATCTTTAATCCGTTTCGCTTTTAAATCTTTGGGTGTAGTTAGCGAATATTTGGGAGTTTTTGTGCAAACTCTTCCGCGTCTTGATAATCAGTAAAAAATCTTCTTTTTCCATCATCCAAAAAAATTATCAGTGTTACCGGGTGATGCAATATAAATTTATAACCCTTTTCCCATAAAACTTTTTCCGCTGGGTTAACTTCCTTCTTTCTCTTCAAAAGGCTATAACTTATATCAGGATAGAAAAGAACTGTTTTCCCTTCTATCATCAATGGCCCGTTTCTCTTTCTGGCACGTTGGGCAGCCGCCTTCAGGATCTTTTCTTTATCTTGATATCTTAAGCATTTTATCAAGATTGAATGTGGATTTTGATCAACTTGAGGTTTTGATCTTAAGGCTCTGTGAGCCCTTTCAATTTCAATTAACTGAGTTCCTTCTTCCATTTTCAAGTTTTCCAGGATCCATTTTTGAAAACAATTTATTGGATCCTCTCCTTCTATACCTTCTTTAAGTCCTACAATCTTAATATTATTTCGACTGCTAAAATTTTCAAGCATGTCCACTTTTTCCAACAACTGTTTTCTTTCTGATGTCCAGGCAGAAATATTATCTTCCATTTTATTCATTCTTTCAATGATGTCTCCCGTTGTTTCTTCCAAGTCAGTAATTCGCTTATCCATTTTGACTTGTTTTTTATCATTTCATCAAACATAATCTTCATATTTTTAATATCTTTTTATTGCTTTTAATGCATTTAATTTTTCTAATTTATGCATTATTTGCATCAACGTTTTTCCTATATCTCCCGAGAAACTTTTACCTTCACCTGCGTCTGATTTATCCAGAGAATCTGAATCTGCCTCAGATTCACTTTCACTTCCGGTTTCGATCGCAACTGGGATTTGTAGTTCAGGTTGCTCGCGTTTGCGCATGCTCCTTCCTTCACGTTTGTGAAATTCTTGTTGGTCTTTCTCTTTAGAAATGGTTGATGTTGCCGCAGTTTCCTGTTCCGTATCGCCGGAGGTAAGATGTACTTGAGCCCGTGGTTCTTTCAAGGCAGGCCTTGATTCTGATGCAACTTCCATTGTCTTCAAGGTAGTAGTTTTCTTCTGCTTCTGTTTGTGAGACATAGTTTGAAACAATCCTGAGTAGTTTATAAATAACTTCTAGAAAGTATTTACTAACTTTTCTTCACTTAAACATTAATTCACTGATTTTTTACGAGAGAGCTGGATTTCCATGTCTTAATCCTACGTCATCACGTGACGTCCCCCAGTTACAGAGAAAGGTTGAACAAGTTAGATCTTTATTCTTTGGAGCATAGAAGGTTGAGGGGGGACTTGATAGAGGTATTTAAAATTATGAGGGGGATAGATAGAGTTGACGTGGATAGGCTTTTTCCATTTAGAGTAGGGGAGATTCAAACAAGAGGACATGAGTTGAGAGATAGTGGGCAAAAGTTTAGGGGTAACACGAGGGGGAACTTCTTTACTCAGAGAGTGGTAGCTGTGTGGAACGAGCTTCCAATAGAAGTGGTAGAGGCAGGTTCGATATTGTCATTTAAAGTAAAATTTGATAGGTATATGGACAGGAAAGGAATGGAGGGTTATGGGCTGAGTGCAGATCGGTGGGACTAGGTGAGAGTAAGTGCTCAGCATGGACTAGAAGGGCCAAGATGGCCTGTTTCCGTGCTGTAATTGTTATATGGTTATATGACAGTATGCAACCACTTCACACTGTTTAACAATTCGATCTCTGTGTAACGACAGTATGCAAGCTCTGCAAACTGTGGAAAATTTAGATCTGTTTAACAACTGTATGCAAACTCTGCAAACTGTGGAAAATTTAGATCTGTTTAACAACTGTATGCAAACTCTGCAAACTGTGGAAAATTTAGATCTGTTTAACAACTGTATGCAAACTCTGCAAACTGTGGAACATTTAGATCTGTTTAACAACTGTATGCAAACTCTGCAAACTGTGGAAAATTTAGATCTGTTTAACAACTGTATGCAAACTCTGCAAACTGTGGAAAATTTAGATCTGTTTAACAGCTGTATGCAACTTCTGCACACTGTAAAGATTCAATATCTGTTTAATGACAGTATTCTCCTCTGTGCACTGTGTAATGATTCAGTCTGTATAACAACAGTTTGCAGCCTCTGTGCAGTTGAATTATTCGATCTGTATCACGACAGTATGCAACCTCTGCACACTGTGTAACAATTTGATCTCTGTATAATGACAACATGCATCCTCTGCAAACTGTGTAAAATTTAGATCTGTTTAACAACTGTATGCAAACTCTGCAAACTGTGTAAAATTTAGATCTGTTTAACAACTGTATGCAAACTCTGCAAACTGTGTAATACTTTGATCTGTATAAAGATGGTAGGCAACCTCTGTACACTGTGTAATAATTCAATATCTGCTTAATGATGATATGCACTTCTGCGCACAGTGTAATGATTCGATCTCAGTATAACAGTATGCAACATCTGCACACTGTGTAACAATTTGATCTCTGTGTAATGACACTATGCAACCTTTGCACACTGTGTAATGATTCGATCTGTATAACTACAGTATGCATCCTCTGCACACTGTGTAATGAGTCGATCTGTATAACGAGAGTATGCATCCTCTGCACACTGTGTAACGAGTCGATCTGTATAACTACAGTATGCAACCTTTGCACACCTTGTAATAACTGTATATCTGTTTAACGCCAGCATGGACCTACGCCCACGGTGTAAAGATTCGATCTGTATGTGACAGAATGCAACATTTGCACTCTGTGTGACAATTCGATCATAATAATGACAATGTGATAAGGTGGGCGTTGGGAACGGACCCAAATGCAAACCACAGACACTGAACAACTGGGGAGAGGACTAGGTGTATCAAGAAAGCAAGGGAAGTGGGGAAGAAATGACGCTGGACAAGACACAGGCCCTGGCCAAGACTAGGAGACAGGGCATGGGCAAGGACTAGAGTAGGAAAGTGGGACCTGGACGAGGAACTAGGAACTGGGAACCTGGACAATGAGTCAGAGCCAGAGACTGGCCAGGGACCAGGAACCTGGGTCTTGTCTCGGGCTCAGACTCCAGATTCAGGTGAGGACTGGATGTGGCAAGGCAACAGGACTGGACGTGGGGGCAGGACGCGGGACTCCAGGGCTGGACAAGGACATGAAGTTCAGATGGTCTTGATCGAGAGAGAGCAGGAACGCAGAGCCTAGGTCGAGGGAGAGCAGGAACGCAGAGCCTAGGTAGAGGGAGAGCAGGAACGCAGAGCCTAGGTAGAGGGAGAGCAGGAACGCAGGGCCTAGGTAGAGGGAGAGCAGGAATGCAGGGCCTAGGTAGAGGGAGAGCAGGAACGCAGAGCCTAGGTAGAGGGAGAGCAGGAACGCAGAGCCTAGGTCGAGGGAGAGCAGGAACGCAGGGCCTAGGTCGAGGGAGAGCAAAACAGAAGTGGGGAGAGGCGTAGCTGGACACAGACAGTAGCCCTGGATGGGACCAGGACTCAGGGCCTAGGCCACGACTTGGACATGGACCGGAACATCCTGGGAGCCTTGGACTGGAGCACAGGAACACAGAGTCAGGACCCCTCCTTGGGGACAGGACGTAGGGCCAGGACTCACACACAGACACAAAGAGACAGCTCCAAGCTCAATGATAGATACACAAAAATACAACTGCAGATGCTGTGGATCAAAGAATACGTACACAACGCTGGAAGAACTCAGCAGGTCAGGCAGCATCCGTGAGAAAAGAGTAACCAACGTTTCCGGCTGAGACCCTTCATCAGGAATGGGGGGGAAGAGAGGGCCGAAGCCCAGTAATAGAGATAGGGGAGGGGGTAGGGCCTAGAGGCACCAGGTGGAAAACCACTCAGAGGAAAGATAAAGGGGGGAGGGGGAGGGGATAAGCATGAAGCCAACATTTTGGACCGAAACCCTTCATCAGGAATGGGGCCAACGTTTCGGGTCGAGTTCTTGAACTGAATTCTCCAATTTCCGTTAATTCCCTCCCCCTCCCCCTTCCCCTATCCCAGGTCCCTCTCTGCCTCTCTCCCCTTTCAACTTTCTGCTTCTTTATCTTTACAGTCCTTTCACACTTATCCCCTCCCCCTTCCCCCTTTATCTTTATCAGTGCTCTTGAATTCAGTCCCCATCAGTACGAAGGCCAACACACCATATGGATGTGATCCCTGGGATTGTCTCAGGTCCTGTCACACCCGCTACAGTGAGCAAATCTCGCTCTACTGGTTGGCTGGGACCAATGAGTGTTGGCAGATGGGTTTGGCTGATGCAGTGAATTGGCTCTTCAGTGTCCTGGTTCACCTGGGTCCTGGATGGAGTTTCTGGCCAGACTGGGACAAGCCACAGACCCAGGGTCCATAGGAGTGAGCAGGCATTTCCTACACCACACAGCCATTCAATATCCTGTGCAGCAGAGGCAATCGGCGTTTCACTTTTGAAATGCTGTAGTCAGAAATGGATATACTCAGCTGGCCAGGCAGGATCTGTGGTGATGAGATATTTACTAATACTTTTCTCTATGGTTGCGGATGGGAATGGATGATGGGTAAACCTTGGGCAGTTTGTGTAGTCACTGTGGGCGGGGGGCTACAGCTTCCAAGGGAGGGGCTTGTGCCTGTCCCTGACTGCAGGGAGTGATAGTGAAGGGGGTAGGGGTGTATGAGGACAGACAGCTGAGCTCATACAGTGGAGCCTGTGTGGAGAAGTCAAAGGCCCAAAGCCTGTGACTGGAGGCTGAAGGGGAAGATGCTCTGTGCTGAGGTCAGAGTTCTATATGTGCGTTGTTGGTATCCTAATGTGTGACCCTCAGCAAACCCTTGTTAATGCAAATGACACATTTCACACGTCTCGATGTAGATGTGATCTATCTGTCTGATGACAGTCTCCCGTCACTATACCGAATGGGGAGCCACTCAGATGTGATCGATCTGTCTGATCCCAGTCTCCCGTCACTATACCGAATGGGGAGCCACTCGGATGTGATCGATCTGTCTGATCCCAGTCTCCCGTCACTATACCGAATGGGGAGCCACTCGGATGTGATCGATCTGTCTGATCCCAGTCTCCCGTCACTATACCGAATGGGGAGCCACTCGGATGTGATCGATCTGTCTGATCCCAGTCTCCCGTCACTATACCGAATGGGGAGCCACTCGGATGTGATCGATCTGTCTGATCCCAGTCTCCCGTCACTATACCGAATGGGGAGCCACTCGGATGTGATCGATCTGTCTGATCCCAGTCTCCCGTCACTATACCGAATGGGGAGCCACTCGGATGTGATCGATCTGTCTGATCCCAGTCTCCCGTCACTATACCGAATGGGGAGCCACTCAGATGTGATCGATCTGTCTGATCCCAGTCTCCCGTCACTATACCGAATGGGGAGCCACTCGGATGTGATCGATCTGTCTGATCCCAGTCTCCCGTCACTATACCGAATGGGGAGCCACTCGGATGTGATCGATCTGTCTGATCCCAGTCTCCCGTCACTATACCGAATGGGGATCCATTCAGCCCAGACCTGGGCTTCAAATGGCTCAGCCTTTGGAGTGAGAGTCCCACAGCTCAGAAACAGGCTCCTGGGGCTGTCTGCTCCCCGCTGACCAGATTCTCATCTAAAGCAGTCCCGTTTGCTTCTGCTGAGCCATGTCCCTCTTCTCATCTGCGTACCTGTCCGAGTAGAAAGCAGGTGCTGGGGATCCAGCTGCAATATCTCTTCCCAGAGAGCAACTGCTCCCTCTCTCCACCGAGCAAGGTTTAAGTCCAGAGCCCATGAGTAAAGACACAATGTGCTTTGAGAATTTATTGGTGTGTTCACAAAGTCGCAGTGAAACAGTCGACACAATCCTGTGCATCAAGGATATGGAGTGTTACTCAGAGCCGGACGGGCTGATCATCAGAGACCCTTGGTCAGGGCTGGAGGGTGGGAAGAGTTATTGTTCAGCCTCCAGTCAACAGAACAGGGCAAATTGGTCCCATTATTGCTGACAATTCATCTGCTCAGGGACGTCGAGAAGAAGAGACATGGAAACTGTCCAGGGAAGGTGGAGGGGAGAGGAACGGTCGACCAAATGGACTCTGTGTACTCACCAAATGCAGGCCAGGTCTTAGGTACAGGGTCTCAAACTTACTGAATTAATCAGCAAGCACTGAAGCTAGATTGGATTTCCAGCAAAACTACATAGGTCTTATAAATATTAGACAAATTATTGACTGGAGACAGATGTCACAGGTAACCCTAGTTTGGAATGGGGTCCAGAATTGACTCTATGAACTATGCTGCTATTAAGAGAGAGAGAGGGAGGCGTCTAGTGCAATGAGAGAGATATAGAGACAGAAACTGCTCGAAATATTAATGTTATGGTTTCTCTGAAAGTTATTTACCTTTCTGCAAGGACACTTGCCTGCTTGTTAAATTTCCTGCAAAGAGAAGAGGGCGGAGCAGGCTGATGGACAGCTGGTGTCCAACATGTGGAGATAAAAACCAGGTCTGCTGTTAGACAGACAGACACACCACGAGACGCACAGTTCAGACACTGAACGAGCTTTGTTGCACCCACAAGAAGGCGAGGTTTTGGAGGATTGATTGGGGGAATCGATCAGTGGCTCACAGTGTGAAAAGGTGGGACCAGTGGGGAATTATTCGTGTGTCCATCCTTGACTGGGTGATAATTCCAGCACTGAAGAATGGTCGTATGTATCATGGTCACAGTCAATGACCACAACAGGACTTCGGAAGAGAACGGGAAGATCGAAGGAATCACCTCTCACCTCTCTCTCTCTCTCTCTCTCCAACATCACTCAACTACATACCACAAAATGAACTGAACTCTCTTCATCATCATAAGACTGTACCCATTTACCCCGAGCTTTGAAAGAGCCTAGTTTTGTTCCTATTTCCACACACACACATATATACATATATCATTGCTAACCTGTTCAATATATTTGCATTTATATTACTGTATTGCTTAGTTACTAATAAACACTATTAGTTATTAGCAATACCAGACTCCAGTGCATTCTCCATTTCTGCTGGTTCTTTAACCCGTTCACGGGTTACGTGACAAAATTGGGGCCTGCGTCCGGGATTTGAACAAAATTGTGTGGGGATTTGTTTGAATTGGTTGGGGAAATTCCCTTATTTGATTTGCTTGTGTGGAAAAACAGCAGAAATGGCTATTGATACATTTTTGGAGGCACCAACCTTTGAGGCATTAGAGGACACCAGAAGGTTGGAGCTGTTGAGTATTGCAAAAAAGTTGAAACTTTCGAAGGTGAAATTGACAATGAGGAGGTCACAGATGCAGAGTGTCATAGCCGAGTATTTTGTATCTAAGGGGGTGTTTCAAGCAGAGGAGTTGGAGTTGTTTCCTGAAAGTAAACCTAGCGGGTTTGAGACCCAAGTTCAGATGGAAAGATTAAGGCTCAAGGCTGAGGAGAAGCAAAGGGAGTTTGAGTTATGAGTAAAACAGATGGAGGCTGAGAAAGCAGAAAGAGAGAGGCAGTTTCAGCTGGAAAAAATAAAAGCATTGCAGGAAGGGGGACAAGTGCTAGACCCAGTCGGGAGGGTTGAAGGTTAGTCAGGAAATAAAGTTGGTACCTCCATTTGAGGAAACAGACGTCGATAGGTATTTTCTACATTTTGAAAAAGTTGCTATGAATCAGAAATGGCTGAGAGAGAAGTGGACTGTTTTGTTACAAAGTGTACTTAAGGGGAAGGCTCAGCAAGCCTATTTGGCGTTGTCTATGGAAGACACAAAAGATTATAATAAAGTGAAAGGGGCTCTACTTAAGGTTTATGAGTTGGTTCCTGATGCACACAGGCAAATGATCCGAAATTTGAGGAAGCCATGGGATGGCACATACCTAGAGTTTGCCTGTGAGTTGCAGATGTACTTTGATCTCTGGTGTATCTCGAAAGGGATAAGGGGGGATAGTGACAAACTGACGCAGTTGATGCTGATTGGACAGTTTAAAAGTTGCATCCTTGATGGTATGAAGACATATTTAGATGAGAAAGTAACAGACACCCTGTCAGAAAATGTTAAGTTAGCAGACAAGTATGCTTTGATCCATTAGGTAAAGTTTTACCCGAGCAAGAACTACCAGAAGGGTAACAGAGGTGACAGAGACAGCCCACCAGCTAAGCCAGAAAGTAAGCCAGGGACTAGCGAGAAAGGTAAGGAGGAAGAGAAACAGTCGGGAGGAAATTTCCCTAGTTTAACGTGTTTTAATTATGGAAAGCTCGGTCACATGGCGCTCCGAAAAGAGACAAGGGAAAAGGAAAGGAGAAAACCCCAATGGCCTGTGTCCAGCCGAGGAAAATACCGCTGAGGAAGGAGGGGTCAGGCCGAGTTCAAGAAGGACGTGAGAGATTTATTTCAAATGGGTTTGTGTCTGTTAAGGAGGGGTCAGCCCCGGTTCCTGTGAGAATCTGGAGAGATACTGGAGCTTTTCAGTCGTTAATCTTAAGGAGTGTGTTGGAATTTGGTGCTGAGACGGAGACTGGGGAAGTGAATGTAATCCAAGGTATTGGAAAAGGGACGGAGGCTGTACCTTTGCATAAAATAATTCTGAAATGTGACTTGGTATCCGGACCAGTCACAATAGGGGTGTGATCTGAACTACCAATAGACGATGTTGATGTCTTACTCAGTAATGACCTTACAGGTGGAGAAGTGTCTCCAGCAGATCAGCTAACGAGCAAGCCTGCTGCTGCTGAGGCATCGCCCGTGACAAGGAATAACAAGGCACAGTAACAAGAAGCATGTCGAGAAAGGCTGCTGACCCTAATATTGATTTATCTGAGACTGTCTTACCGTCCCTGTATCAACAGGATTTAGAGGATAGTAAGGCTGAGGAGAGTAAGGAGGAGGAGAAAGATGCCGTTATTGAGGAAAGAATTCATAGAGGAACAGAATAAAGATTTAGAAATTATGGCTTTAAGAGAGACAGCTCTCTCTGAAGAGGAAATTCAGAATGAGGCAGTGGGATATTACATTAAAGATGGGGTGTTAATGAGGAAGTGGGATATTACATTAAAGATGGGGTGTTGATGAGGAAGTGGGATATTACGTTAAAGATGGGGTGTTACTGAGGAAGTGGAGACCCGCTACGGTGCCTGCAAATGAGGATGGGGCGATTGTACATCAGGTGGTGGTTCCAAAAGCTTACAGAGCAGAAATTTTAAATTCGGCACACAAGATGCCTTTAGGTGGACATTTTGGAATAAAGAAAACAGTACACTGGATTATGAGGGAATTTTTTTTTGCCTAACATGAGGAAAGATATTGTCAACTACTGCAGAGGGTGTCATACGTGCCAGGTGGCGGGGGAAACCTAACCAGGCCATCCTAAAAGTTCTACTTCGGCCGATACCTGCTTTCGGCGAACCATTTTCCCGAGTCATAGTGGACTGTGTGGTGTCACACAGGTGAGAAACTACTAGAAAACTCAGCAGCCTAATGAACAAGGAGGCAATTAAAAGACTCTGACTTGGTTTTGATAATACTTTTAATTGTGACCTTGAAAGAGAGAGAGAGAGAGAGAGAGAGAGAGAGAGAGAGAGAGAGAGAGAGAGAGAGAGAGAGAGAGAGAGAGAGAGAGAGAGAGTACGGCGCCAGCTGAGACACAAGCTGGGAAGTCACCATGGTAACAGCTCAGAGCGGTTGAGCTAACGGATGGCTGGAATTTCGAATGGATTATAAAAAGTTGAAGCTTTTGGTCTGATAACGGTAAAGGAGACACAACACGGGAGAATTGCAGAAGTTACCCAAGAAACCACTGGTGGAGTTTAAGACCACCATGAGGGTGGAGGCCACGGACCAATTAATTTCGACCCGTGATTACCAGTGCGGGTAAGAGCTTGCCTGTGGGGGTCTGCTGGTGGTGAACCCGTGCCATGGGTTAGTAGACCATTCCCTAGAAGGGGCTCTGTCCATATCTGTGTCTGTGTGGGGTTCACATGAAGTGACTCTAAAGACTTCGGAAGCAAGAACAACTAAAGCTGCCAACTTAAACAACAACTCAATTAACTCTCTCTCTCTCCATCAATTCAACTCGACGCAACACAAACTGAACTGAACTGCTTAAACTTACCTGACACCATAAGACTGATATCTACCTCTGGGTCTATTATCTTTGTATCCACACACACATTTATGGAGATATAGATACATATATTAAAAAAATAGTTTATAACCTGTATCGAATTACCTGGTTTTAATGATATTAATTCATAGTAGTAATAAATATAGTCTTAATTTATAGCAAACCAGACTCCAGGTGTGTTCCTTTTCTGTCACAAGAAGCATGACAATGAAGGCTGTAGAAGTGAAGCGATCTGGACGGGAGGGGTCAGGTGCCCGTGATAGCAAAGACAGGAGTACGGATCCTACTGACTTATCTGAAACTTTTCTACCGTCTGTGTTCGATCAGGACTCAGGTAGTGAGGCGGATAAGAGGGGTTTGTCATTGTCCAGGTGGAAGCTTATGGAAGAGCAGGATAGGGATCCTGAGATTGCAGTTTTAAAAGAGACTGCTCTTTCTGAGGATGAAATTCAGAGGGAGTCAATGGGTTACTATCTGAAGGATGGGGTATTAATGAGGAAGTGGAGACCATCAACAGTACCTGCCGATGAGGATTGGGCCATGGTGCACCAAGTGGTGGTTCTGAAGGGTTTCCATACAGAAATTTTAAAGATGGCTCATACAATGCCTTTAGGGGGACATCTTGGAGTTAGAAAGACAGGGCACAAGATTATGAAAGAATTTCATTGGCCGGGTATAAGAAAGGATGTGGTGGTTTTTTGTAGAGCCTGTCACACATGTCAAGTGGTAGGGAAACCGAATCAGACTATCCTAAAGGCACCGCTTCACCCCATACCAGCTTTTGGTGAACCTTTCTCCAGGGTCATTGTGGATTGTGTTGGCCCACTGCCAAAGACTGCAGGTGGCCACCAATACTTGTTAACCATTATGTGCACTGCCTCTAGGTTCCCAGAAGCAATACCCGTCAGGAACCTAAAGGCTAAAACAGTGGTGAAGGCACTTATTAAGTTCTTCACCTTAGTGGGTCTGCCCAAGGAGATACAATCAGATCAGGGCAGTAATTTTACATCGGGTGTATTTCAACAGATAGTTACAGAACTGGGAGTGAAACAAATTTTGTCCACGGCATACCATCCCCAATCCCAGGGAGCGATAGAGAGGTTTCACTCTACCCTCAAAACCATGATTAAAACGTGCTGTATGGAAAATGAAAAACATTGGGAATGAGAGTATACCTTTACTCCTATTTGCAATAAGAGATTCGATCCAGGAATCGTTGGGGTTCAGTCCGTTTGAGCTCGTGTTCGGTCAGAGGCCTCGAGGACCCTTGACCTTACTGAGAGAGCAATGGTCTCAGGAGAAAGTGCGAATTGGGGTATTGGATTATGTCTTAGAGTTTCGAGACAGGCCGAGCAGGGCTTGTGACCTTGCGAAACAAAATCTCCACGACTCCCAGGCTGATACGAAGCGCTGGTATGACAGACAGCAGAGCGAGCAAAGCTATGAGGTTGGAGATAAGGTTTTGGTTTTGTTTCCCTTGGAGGATAACCCTCTCCAGGCTCGATTTAGTGGACCTTAAGAAATAATGAGGAACATTGATGAGCTGAACTATGTTATCGGGACACCTGGTAGAAGGAAGGCCACTCAATTAGTGCATGTGAACCTAATCAAACCTTATTTTGACTCTAAATCTGTATCAGCTGGGGTCACGACCAAACAAGACCCAGCTGCAAAGACTAGCCCAGAGATAACGGTGGAGTGTAATGAGCAGTGTCCGGTTTCAGCTCAACTCAAGAATGCTAGTGTTTTGGAGAACATAGACAGTAAAATTAACCACCTGGAACCGAAGCAACAACAACAGGTAAAGGAGCTAATTGGCAATCATTCCGATCTATTCCCAGATACACCAAGGCAGTGTAGTACAGCTACACGTGATGTCATTGTGGGGCAGGCTGATCCAGTGGAACAGCACCCCTACAGGATGTATTTAGAATGTAGTAAAGTAGTGGAACAGGAAATCGTATATATAGATAGATAGATAGATAGATAGATAGATAGATAGATAGATAGATAGATAGATAGATAGATAGATAGATAGATAGATAGATAGATAGATAGATAGATACTTTATTCATCCCCATGGGGAAATTCAACCTTTTTTCCAATGTCCCATACACTTGTTGTAGCAAAAACTAATTACATACAATACTTATCTCAGTAATAATATGATATGCATCTAAATCACTAACTCAAAAAGCATTAATAATAGCTTTAAAAAAAGTTCTTAAGTCCTGGCAGTTGAATTGTAAAGCCTAATGGCATTGGGGAGTATTGACCTCTTCATCCTGTCTGAGGAGCATTGCATCGATAATAACCTGTCGCTGAAACTGCTTCTCTGTCTCTGGATGGTGCTATGTAGAGGATGTTCAGGGTTTTCCATAATTGACCGTAGCCTACTCAGCGCCCTTCGCTCAGCTACCGATGTTAAACTCTCCAGTACTTTGCCCACGACAGAGCCCGCCTTCCTTACCAGCTTATTAAGACGTGAGGCGTCCCTCTTCTTAATGCTTCCTCCCCAACACGCCACCACAAAGAAGAGGGCGCTCTCAACAACTGACCTATAGAACATCTTCAGCATCTCACTGCAGACATTGAATGACGCCAACCTTCTAAGGAAGTACAGTCGACTCTGTGCCTTCCTGCACAAGGCATCTGTGTTGGCAGTCCAGTCTAGCTTCTCGTCTAACTGTACTCCCAGATACTTGTAGGTCTTAACCTGCTCCACACATTCTCCATTAATGATCACTGGCTCCATATGAGGCCTAGATCTCCTAAAGTCCACCACCATCTCCTTGGTCTTGGTGATATTGAGACGCAGGTAGTTTGAGTTGGACCATATCACAAAGTCCTGTATCAGTTTCCTATACTCCTCCTCCTGTCCATTCCTGACACACCCCACTATGGCCGTGTCATCAGCGAACTTCTGCACATGGCAGGACTCCAAGTTATATTGGAAGTCTGATGTGTACAGGGTGAACAGGACCGGAGAGAGTACGGTTCCCTGCGGCGCTCCTGTGCTGCTGACCACCGTGTCAGACCTACAGTCTCCCAACCGCACATACTGAGGTCTATCTGTCAAGTAGTCCACTATCCAATCCACCATGTGAGAGTCTACTCCCATCTCCGTTAGTTTGTGCCTTAAGATCTTGGGCTGGATGGTGTTAAAGGCACTAGAGAAGTCAAGGAATGTAATCCTTGGCCAATGGTATTATCAGGCCATCCACCTCTGCGTGGGCTTCCCCGTGCGTGATAGTTCCCAAGCCCGATGGGACAATGAGATTTTGCACAGATTATAGAAAGGTCAACGTAATAACTAAAACAGATGCTTACCCTATTCCCAGAATAGATGACTGCATCGATAGGGTGGGGGAGGCTAAGTACCTAACAAAAATTGATCCACTAAAAGGGTACTGGTGTGTTCCCTTAACCAATAGGGCTTGAGAGATATTGGCATTCGTCACCCCCTCGGGGTTGTACGAGTATAATGTGATGTCTTTTGGGATGAAAAATGTCCCTGGAACATTCCAGAGTATGATAAACTCTGTGATTCAAGGCTTGAAGTACACTGGGGCATATATTGACGATTTAGTAGTATGGAACGATACGTAGGAGGAACACATTGTAACAGTAGAGAAATTATTTGACCGGCTCTCTAAAGCTTATCTGACCGTGAATCTTGCCAAGAGTGAGTTTGGTCATGCCAGGGTCACGTATCTTGGTTACGTGGTGGGCCAGGGTCAACTGGCTCCTGTGAAAGGGAAAGTTCAGGCGATCGCTGATGTATCCATTCCAACGGGTAAGAGAGCCTTGAGAAGGTTTTTAGGTATGGTGGGGTATAATCGAAAATTTTGCAAGAACTTTGCGGATATTGCCCTTCCACTGACAAAACTGTTGAGAAAGAGTGAATGATTTGTTTGGAATGAGCGTTGACAAAAGGTGTTCGAACGGTTAAAGGGTATCTTGTGTCACCATCCAGTGCTAAAGGCACCGGACTTCACTAAGCCGTTCTCCCTAGCGACGGACGCTAGCGATGAAGCTGCAGGGGCGGTGCTATTACAGAGGGGAGATGATGGTTTTGAACATCCGATGGCATACTTTTCCAAAAAGTTTAATGTGCACCAGAAAAATTGCATTACAGCATTTCGAGGTTTACGTCAGTGACACACAAAAGCCGTTAGTCACTGACCACAACCCTTTGGTGTTTTTAGATAGATTAAAGATTGAAATCAGCGTTTATTAAACTGGGGCCTGTGTTTACAACAGTTTGATATCGAGATAAGACACTTAAGGGGAACGGACAACGTCATTGCGGATTGCCTATCCCACTGTTAAAAAATGCTGATGAACTGTGTAAATGCTAAATGTACACTCTGTGAAGTAGAATGTAGTGCTTGGTGTGTAGAATCTGTGAGTGAGCAAAATTTTGCTCAAAGATCAAAATTTTCCCAAAAGGGGAAAGGTGTCACGCAAGTGAGAAACTGTTAGAAAATTCAGCAGTCTAATGAACAAGGAGGCAATTAAAAGAGAGAGAGGATTCTGACTTGGTTTTGATAACACTTTTAATTGTGACCTTGAGAGAGAGAGAGAGAGAGAGAGAGAGAGAGAGAGAGAGAGAGAGAGAGAGAGAGAGAGAGAGAGAGAGAGAGAGAGAGAGAGAGAGAGAGAGAGAGAGTACGGCGCCAGCTGAGACACCAGCTGGGAAGTCACCATGGTAACAGCTCAGAGCGGTTGAGCTAACGGATGGCAGGAATTTCGAATGGATTATAAAAAGTTGAGGCTTTTGGTCTGATAATGGTAAAGGAGACACGACACAGGAGAATTGCTGAAGCTACCTGAGAAACCACTGGGGGAATTTAAGACCACCACGAGAGTGGAGGCCATGGACCAATTAATTTCAACCCATGATCACCAGTGCGGGTAAGAGCTTGCCTGTGGGGGTCTGCTGGTGGTGAACCCGTGCCGTGGGTTAGTAGACCGTTCCCTAAAAGGGGCTCTGTCCATCTGTGTCTGTGTTGGGTTCACATGAAGTGACTCTAAAGACTTTGGAAGCAAGAACAACTAAAGCTGCCAACTTAAACAACAACTCAATTAACTCTCTCTCTCTCCATCAATTCAACTCGACGCAACACAAAGTGAACTGAACTACTTAAACTTACCTGACACCGTAAGACTGATATCTACCTCCAGGACTATTGTCTTTGTATCCATACACACATTTACAGAGATTTATATATAATAGTTTATAACCTGCATCGTATTATCTGGTTTTAATGATATTAACTCATACTAGTAATAAATATAGTCTTAATTTATGGTAAACCAGACTCCAGGTGTGTTCCATTTCTGCTGGTCCTTTTCAACTTGTCACGGGATTTATAGACAATAGACAATAGGTGCAGAAGTAGACCATTCGGCCCTTCGAGCCTGCACCGCCATTTTGAGATTATGGCTGATCATCTACTATCAATACCCGGTTCCTGCCTTGTCCCCATATCCCTTGATTTCCCTATCCATAAAATACATATCTAGCTCCTTCTTGAAAGCATCCAGAGAATTGGCCTCCACTGCCTTCTGAGGCAGTGCATTCCAGACCCCCACAACTCTCTGGGAGAAGAAGTTTTTCCTTAACTCTGTCCTAAATGACCTACCCCTTATTCTCAAACCATGCCCTCTGGTACTGGACTCTCCCAGCATCTGGAACATATTTCCTGCCTCTATCTTGTCCAATCCCTTAATAATCTTATATGTTGCAATCAGATCCCCTCTCAATCTCCTTAATTCCAGTGTGTACAAGCCCAGTCTCTCTGACCTCTCTGTGTAAGACAGTCCAGACATCCCAGGAATTAACCTTGTGAATCTACGCTGCACCTCCTCTACAGCCAGGATGTCCTTCCTTAACCTTGGAGACCAAAACTGTACACAATACTCCAGGTGTGGTCTCACCAGGGCCCTGTACAAATGCAAGAGGATTTCCTTGCTCTTGTACTCTTGTAATAAAGGCCAACATTTCATTAGCCTTCTTCACTGCCTGCTGCATTTGCTCATTCACCTTCAGTGACTGATGAACAAGGACTCCTAGATCTCTTTGTATTTCTCCCTTACCTAACTCTACACCGTTCAGTTAATAATCTGCCTTCCTGTTCTTACTCCCAAAGTGGATAACCTCACACTTATTCACATTAAACGTCATCTGCCAAGTATCTGCCCACTCACCCAGCCTATCCAAGTCACCCTGAATTCTCCTAACATCCTCATCACATGTCACACTGCCACCCAGCTTAGTATCATCAGCAAACTTGCTGATGTTATTCTCAATGCCTTCATCTAAATCATAAACAGCTGTGGTCCCAATACCGAGCCCTGTGGCACCCCACTAGTCACCACCTACCATTCCGAGAAACACCCATTCACCACTACCCTTTGCTTTCTATCTGCCAACCAGTTTTCTATCCATGTCAATGTCTTCCCCCCAATGCCATGAGCTCTGATTTTACCCACCAACGTCCTATGTGGGACCTTATCAAATGCCTTCTGAAAATCGAGGTACACTAAATCCACTGGATCTCCCTTGACTAACTTCCTGGTTACATCCTCGAAAAACTCCAATAGATTAGTCAAGCATGATTTATCCTTGGTAAATCCATGCTGGCTCGGCCCAATCCTATCACTGCTATCTAGATATGCCACTATTTCATCTTTAATAATGGACTCTAGCATCTTCCCCACTACTGATGTTAGGCTGACAGGACGATAGTTCTCTGTTTTCTCCCTCCCTCCTTTCTTAAAAAGTGGGATAACATTAGCCATTCTCCAATCCTCAGGAACTGATCCTGAATCTAAGGAACATTGGAAAATGATTACCAATGCATCCGCAATTTCCAGGGCCACCTCCTTTAGTACCCTAGGATGCAGACCATCTGGACCTGGAGATTTGTTGGCCTTCAGTCCCATCAGTCTACTCATCACCGTTTCCTTCCTAATGTCAATCTGTTTCATTTCCTCTGTTACCCTATGTCCTTGGCCCATCCATACATCTGGGAGATTGCTTGTGTCTTCCTTAGTGAAGACAATCTAAAGTACAATCTGGAGTACAATCTAAAGTACTTATTAAATTCTTCTGCCATTTCTCTGTTTCCCATAAGAATTTCACCCAATTCATTCTTCAAGGGCCCAACATTGTTCTTAACTATCTTCTTACTCTTCACATACCTAAAATAGCTTTTGCTATCCTCCTTTATATTCCTGGCTAGCTTGCATTCGTACCTCATTTTTTCTCCCTGTATTGCCTTTTTAGTTAAGTTCTGTTGTTCCTTAAAAATTTCCCAATCATCTGTCCTCCCACTCACCTTAGCTCTGTCATACTTCCTTTTTTTTAATGCTATGCAATCTCTGACTTCCTTTGTCAACCACTGTGGCCCCTTTCCCCCCTTTGAATCCTTCCTTCTCCGGGGGATGAACTGATTTTGCACCTTGTGCATTATTCCCAAGAATACCTGCCATTGCTGTTCCACTGTCTTTTCTGCTAGGATATCCGTCCAGTTAACTTTGGCCAGCTCCTCCCTCATGGCTCCATAGTCTCCTTTGTTCAACTGCAACACTGACACCTCTGATCTGCCCTTATCCTTCTTAAATTACGGATAAAAGCTTATCATATTGTGATCACTACCTCCTAATGGCTCCTTTACTGCGAGATCGCTTATCAAATCCTGTTCATTACATAACACTAAATCCAGAATAGTCTTGTCCCTGGTTGGCTCTCATGCAAGCTGTTCCAAGAATGCATCCCATAGGCACTCTACAAACTCCCTATCCTGGGGTCCAGCACCAACCTGATTCTCCCAGTTCACCTGCATGTTGAAATCCCCCATAACTACTGCGACATTTCCTTTGCCACATGTCAATGTTAACTCCCTATTCAACTTGCACCCAATATCCATGCTACTGTTTGGTGGCCTATAGACAACACCCATTAGGGTCCTTTTGCCCTTACTGTTCCTCAATTCTATCCACACAGACTCCACTTCTCCTGATCCACTTCCCCAGGACTGAATCTCATTCCTCACCAACAGGGCCACCCCACCCCCTCTGCCCACATTTCTGTCCCTACGATAGCATGTATACCCTTGTACATTCATTTCCCAGGTCTGATCTCCCTGCAGCCATGTCTCCGTTATCCCAACAACATCATAGTTACCCATTCGCACCTGAGCTTCAAGCTCATCCGCCTTATTTCTGACACTTCGTGCATTCAGATATAGAATGTTTAGCCCATTTCTCCTCTCTCTGTTTAAATCTCTGCCTATTGTGCTTAACCCAGCTCCCCGAACTCCCATCGGGCTATACGCCCCTAAAATTTTGTTGTCCTTCCTAAATTTACTTATTCTTTCTGCACATTTAACTCCATGTTCCGTCTTCCGATTTGTGACTGCAGCCGGGTATCAGTATGTGCTAACTATTTTGTGTGCTGCATCTAGGTTCCCGGAGGCTGTGCCTCTCAGAAGCATCAAAGCAAAAGCTGTGGTAAAGAACCTCGTCAAGTTTCTCACACTGGTAGGTTTGCCTAAGGAGATTCAATCGGATCAGGGGAGTAGCTTCACATCAAGCACATTCCAGTGAATAGTTTCTGAGCTGGGGGCTAAACAAACTGTGTCATCTGCCTACCACCCGGATTCTCAAGGGGGTTTGGAGCAATTTCATTCAACTTTAAAAACCATGATTAAAACCTACTGTCAGGAGAATGACAGAGACTGGGATGAGGGATTGTCCCTATTGCTCTTTGCCATGAGAGACACTATTCACTGGGGTTCAGTCCATTTGAGCTCGTTTTCGGCCATAGGCACAAGGGACCTTTGACCTTACTCAGAGAGCTGTGGCCTAACCTGACAGCGTGTGTCAGTGTGATAGATTACGTTCTGAAATTCCGCGAGAGACTTAGTAAGGTATGCGACCTTGCAAGGAAGAATTTACAAGACTCCCAAGTCAGAATGAAGCATTGGTATGATAAGAAAGTAAGGTACTGACTTAGTGGTTTGAAGTTGAGGATAAAGTCCTGGTTTTGTTTCCCTTAGTGACCAAACCCCTCCATGCGAGATTTCAGGGACCCTGTGAGGTGATTAAAAAGATTGACTCCTTGAACTATGTTATCAAAACTCCTGATAGGAGAAAGGCTAATCAGCTAGTTTTGTTCCTATTTCCACACACACACACACGCATGCACGCACGCACGCACGCACACACACATGCACACACACGCACGCACGCACACGCATGCACTCACGCACGCATGCACACACACACACACACGCACACGCACGCACGCACGCACACACACACACACACACACACACACATATATATCATTGCTAACCTGTTCAATATATTTGTATTTATATTACTGTATTGCTTAGTTACTAATAAACACTATTAGTTATTAGCAATACCAGACTCCAGTGCGTTCTCCATTTCTGCTGGTTCTTTGACCCAGTCGCAGGGTACGTGACAAAATTGGGGCCTGCGTCCGGGATTTGAACAAAATTGTGTGTGGACTTGTTTGAATTGGTTGGGGAAATTCCCTTATTTGATTTGCTTGTGTGGAAAAACGGCAGAAATGGCTATTGATACATTTTTGGAGGCACCAACCTTTGAGGCATTAGAGGACACCAGAAGGTTGGAGCTGTTGAGTATTGCAAAAAAGTTGAAACTTTCGAAGGTGAAATTGACAATGAGGAGGTCACAGATGCAGAGTGTCATAGCCGAGTATTTTGTATCTAAGGGGGTGTTTCAAGCAGAGGAGTTGGAGTTGTTTCCTGAAAGTAAACCTAGCAGGTTTGAGACCCAAGTTCAGATGGAAAGATTAAGGCTCAAGGCTGAGGAGAAGCAAAGGGAGTTTGAGTTATGAGTAAAACAAATGGAGGCTGAGAAAGCAGAAAGAGAGAGGCAGTTTCAGCTGGAAAAAATAAAAGCATTGCAGGAAGGGGGACAAGTGCTAGACCCAGTCGGGAGGGTTGAAGGTTAGTCAGGAAATAAAGTTGGTACCTCCATTTGAGGAAACAGACGTTGATAGGTATTTTCTACATTTTGAAAAAGTTGCTATGAATCAGTAATGGCTGAGAGAGAAGTAGACTGTTTTGTTACAAATATACTTGTATTTATAGTACTGTATTGCATAGTTACTAATAAACACTATTAGTTATTAGCAATACCAGACTCCAGTGCGTTCTCCATTTCTGCTGGATCTTTAACCTGGTCACGGGGGACGTGACACAGAGCACCACTGGAACTCTTTCTGAGCTAGAACGTTGACAAGCATAGATGGAACTGCAAATGGCTGCTGGGTTTGCACGTGTTCTCCTGACCCAGCTGGGACTCGTCTGAGAGGCAGGTGGAGTGGTAACAATCACGTCAGACTGCCCACTGTGGTTGTTAGCACTGCTTTCAGGCTGGGCATGATGGGGTGAGGCTGGCGATGATTCGAGGCTGGGAATAGGTTGGGAAGTTTGGAATAAGTTGGGAATGGTTTGTAAAGGCTAGGGAGGCTGGGTGTGGTTGGGAGTGGGTTTGAAGGTTGGGAATGGTTTGTAAAGGCTAGGGAGGCTGGGTGTGGTTGGGAGTGGGTTTGAAGGTTGGGAATGGTTTGTAAAGGCTAGGGAGGCTGGGTGTGGTTGGGAATGGGTTTGAAGGTTGGGAATGGTTTGTAAAGGCTAGGGAGGCTGAGTGTGGTTGGGAATGGGTTTGAAGGTTGGGAATGGTTTGTAAAGGCTAGGGAGGTTGGGTGTGGTTGGGAGTGGGTTTGAAGGTTGGGAATGGTTTGTAAAGGCTAGGGAGGCTGGATGTGGTTGGGAGTGGGTTTGAAGGTCGGGAATGGTTTGTAAAGGCTAGGGAGGCTGGGTGTGGTTGGGAGTGGGTTTGAAGGTTGGACAGGGCTTGAGGTTGCAGTGGGCTGGGCTGGATTTCAGAAGACTGGAAGTGAGTGGCACAATGGTCCAAACACAATCAGTTTCAGAGAGAGCCGGCAAAGGCATTTGTATCTCTGTGTCTGGCCACGTGTCTGAACTGAAAACACAATTTACATTCCTGAGTTCCTCCCCAACTCCAGATGTCTTAAGAGCTTCTGCTTGTGGCTGTTAAAGTATCTGACAAAGGTGCAGACAGGTAAAGTTGCCTGTAAGTGGCTGTGGTGATATCGCGTGCAATGATGTGCCAATACATGATTGGACAGAGCACTGAGCATGCGCGGGATTGCTAGAATGTTCCAGCATGGTTAAGACATGTTTGTTTATTACTGTAAATAAAAGTTCTCTAATTCTTCCAGAATATGACTCTTTACTGTTAACCTGTTTAAACAGAAGTAACATAACACTGGCCATACTTCAACAGTACATTGGATCGTCAGATCCGATTACAGATTGGATTGATCAGTTTGGCTCCTGCCAGTCGAACTCCTCAATCTAGGCACAGAGCTGTACAGACCAACCGATCAGGGTCCTCAGTAACCTGCTGGTTCTCCTCCTTTCCGGTAGTCTGACACAGCATCCCACCATCCTCCGTTCCGCACGATGGCCTGGACCACGCCTGCTTTTATTGGCTCGTCTGTGACGTTCAGGTTCGGGTGTCTCTTCTTCAGGCCCATTTGTACCTCCTGAAAACAACAGCAACACGTAATTTGCACAGGCTCCTGGTCAGGGGAGGATTTTGTCGAGCATGTGGGGAGACACGCGGATAGGCGCAGTTAGACCTGGCGTGTGGTGGGCAGTGAGCAGTGATGATCCTGTGCTGTTTCTAGTCTGCTCAGTGAAACCAGGCCTGATGCTCACCCCCTACAAGAGAGATACTTGCCAAGCAGACAAGCCCACACCACGGCAGGGCCAGACCATCCGAATCTTGCCAAAACTCTCATCTCAGGGCAAAAACTACTCTGCAGATGCTGTGGTCAAAGCAACACGTACAACACGCTGGAGGAACTCAGCAGGTCGGACAGCATCCGTGGAAACGAACAGTCAACGTTTCAGGCCGAGACCCTTCGACAGGACTGAAGCAGGAGGGGGCAGGGGCCCTATAAAGAAGGTGGGGTGGGGGGAGGGTGGGAAGGATGGGAAGAAGGCTGGTAGGTGCCAGGTGAACAACCAGTAAGGGGAAAGATCAAGGGGTGGGGGAGGGGAAGCAGAGAGGTAAGGGGAAAGCACTATGAGTAGTAGAAGGAGATGGAATCATGAGGGAGGTGATAGGCAGCTGGAGGAGGATGCAGAGTGAAACTGGGATTGGGGAAGGGAGGGGGAGGGAATTATCAGAAGTTGGAGAATTCGATGTTCATGCCAAGGGGCTGGAGACTACCCAGACGGTATATGAGGTGTTGCTCCTCCAACCTGAGTTTGGTCTCATCATGGTAGTATAGGAGGCCATGTATGGATATACGTATCCTAATGGGAATGTGAAGCAGAGTTGAAGTGGGTGACAACCGGGAGTGGAGGTGCTCGACGAAGCGGTCTCTCATAACTATGTCGACTACACCTCTTCCCACCCTGCCACATGCAAAAATACTATTCCCTATTCCCAGTTCCTCTGTCTCCGCTGCATCTGCTCCCAGGATGAGGCTTTCCGTTCCAGGACATCTCAAGCGGTTTCCCTTCTGCCGTCATCAATGATGCCCTCACCCGCATCTCCTCCGTTTCCTGCACTTCGGCCCTCACCCCATCCTCCCGTCACCACAACAGGAACAGAGTTCCCTTGTCCTCACCTACCACCCCACCAGCCTCCGGATCCAGCACGTTATCCTCCGCAACTTCCGCCACCTTCAACAGGAGCCCACCACTAATCACATCTTTCCCTCCCTACCCCTCTCCGCTTTCCGCAGGGATCGTTCCCTCCGTGACTCCCTGGTCCACACGTCCCTCCCCACAGATCTCCCACCTGGTACTTATCCCTGCAAGCGTAAGTGCTACACTTGTCCCTACACCTCCTCTCTTACCACCATTCCGAGCCCCAAACAGTCCTTCCAGGTGAGGCAACACTTCACTTGTGAGTCTGCTGGAGTCGTCTATTGCATCCGGTGCTCCCGGTGCGGCCTCCTCTACATCGGCGAGACCCAACGCAGATTGGGGGACCACTTCGTCGAAAACCTCCGCTCCGTCCACCACAACAGACAGGATCTCCCGGTTGCCACCCACTTCAACTCTGCTTCACATTCCCATTCGGATATGTCCATACATGGCCTCCTCTACTACCATGATGAGGCCAAACTCAGGTTGGAGGAGCAACACCTCATATACCATCTGGGTAGTCTCCAGCCCCTTGGCATGAACATCGAATTCTCCAACTTCCAGTAATTCCCACCCCCTCCCTTCCCCCATCCCAGTTTCACTCTGCCTCCTCCTCCAGCTGCCTATCACCTCCCTCATGATTCCGTCTCCTTCTTCTACCCATAGTGCTTTCCCCTTACCTCTCTGCTTCCCCTCCCCCACCCCTTGATCTTCCTCTTACTGGTTTTTCACCTGGCACCTACCAGCCTTCTCCTTCCCACCCTCCCCCCACCTTCTTTATGGGGCCCCTGCCCCTCCCTCTTCAGTCCTGACAAAGGGTCGCGGCCCGAATCGTTGACTGTTCATTTCCACGGATGCTGCCCGACCTGCTGAGTTCCTCCAGCGTGTTGCTCTAATTTCACGGTGCCTGGTGTTTTCCACCCTTCCTCCCTGCACCTCCCCCCCTTACACCCACCCCCACTTCCCTCTGCCGCCAGTTAGCCTGGCTCAAGGAGAGACTGCAGCACGTTGTGTTCAGACTGAACCGACCGGGCCTGGAACTGGGAAGAGGGTCAAACAGTAAGTGGAGCACACAGCCGATTTGTGTGGGAAAGGCCACAGGTTCTGGGACGTCTCTTCAACTACTTCTGCTCCTCAATCTTATGGTCTTCTATTCATGCTGGTATCTTTCCCGTGACACCATGAGCTCTCATCTTGTTAATCAGCCTCATGTAGCACCTTGTCAAAAATTGAAGAAAATAAACATCCATTGACTCTTCTTTGTCTATCCTGCCTGTTATTTCCTGAAAGAATTCCAATAGATTCATCAGGCAAGATTTCCCCTGAAGGAAACCATGCTGACTTTGGCCTATTTTATCATGTGCCTCCTAGTAACTCAAAACTCATCCTTAATGATGGACTCCAACATTTTCCCAACCACTAAAGTCAGACCAACTGGCCAATAATATCATTTCTTCTACCTACCTCTCCTCTTAAACAGAGGAGTGACATTTGCAATTTTCCAGCCCTCTGGACCCATTCCAGAATCTAATGATTCTTGAAAGATCATTAGTCAAGCCCCCACGATCTCTTTGGCCGCCTTTCAGAGCCCTGGGGTGTGTCCGTCTGGTCCAGATAGCTCATCTACCTTTCAGCTTCCCGAGCACCTTGTCCTTAGTGACAGCACGACACTCACTGCTGCCTCTTGACACTAGTTTCCAGCACACTGCTAGTGTCTTCAACAGTGAAGACAGATGCAAAATACTTATTCAGTTCCTCTCCATTTCCTTGTCTCCACTTACTACCTGTCAAGTGACATTTTCCGGCAGTTTGATATCCGGTCTTCCCTCTCTTTTACTCTTCATATATTCGAATAAAGTTTTGGTATCCTTTTGCTTTTATGCTGTTTTTCACTTCCCTTGTCAGACACAGTTGCCTCATCCTTCCTTTCAGTTCTTCATCCTTTGGATATATCTATCCTGCACCTTCTGAGTTATCCCCAAAACCTCAGAAAATGCTGTTCTGTCCCCTTCCAATCAACTTTGGCCAGTTCATCTCCCATGCCAGTGTAAATCCCCTTTCCTCCACTGTAATACTGATACACCTGTCTTTATCTTCGCCCTGTCAAACTGTCAGGTGATTTTGATCTCATTATGATCGCTGCCTCCTAAGTGTTCCTTTATGTCCATCTCCCTGCTTTAACCTGGTTCATTACACAACACCCAGTTCAGAATTGCCTTTCCCCTAGTGGGCTCAACAACAAGCTGTTCTAAAAACCATCACATAGGAATTCGACAAATTCCTCTCTTGGGATCCAGCACCAACCCGATTTTCCCAATCTACCTGCATTTTGAAATCTCCTATGACCATCATAACTTTGCCTTTTTGACATGCATTTTCTGTTCCCCATTGTAATTTGTAGCCCACATTCTGGCCACTGTTCGGAGGCCTATATACAACTCCCATCAGGCTCTTTTTACCCTTGCAGTTTCTTAACTCTCCCCACAAGGATTCTACATCTTCCAATCCTATATTGCTTCTTTCTAAGGATCTGACTTCATTTTTTACCATCAGAACCATGTCACCCCCTCTGCCTCCCATCCTGTTCTTTCCATGCTAAGTGTATCCTTGGATGTTAAGCTCCTAACTATGATCTTCTTTCAGCAATGAATCAGTGATTCCCACAACATCATACCCGTCATTCTCTAACCACATTACATGATCATCTGCCTTATTCCATAAAGTCATGAATTCAAATATAACACCTTCATTTCTGTATTAAGCAGCCTTTTCGATTTTGCCCCCATGTTACACTTCCACTCATCACACTGACAGCAATTTTGCTCTATCATCTGCCTGTTCTTCTTCACAGACTCACTACACACTGCACCTACTTGTGTACCAACTGCCCCATCCTCTGCCCTATCACTCCGGTTCCCATCCACTGTCCTATCACTCCTGTCCCCATCCTCTGCCCTAACACTCTGGTCCCCATCCTCTGCCCTATCACTCCGGTTCCCATCCTCTGTCCTATCACTCCGGACCCCATCCGCTGCCCTATCACTCCGGTCCCCATCCTCTGCCCTATCACTCCGGTCCCCATCCTCTGCCCTATCACTCCGATCCTCATCCTCTGCCCTATCACTCCGGTTCCCATCCTCTGCCCTATCTCTCCGGTCCCCATCCTCTGCCCTATCAGTCCGGTCCCCATCCTCTGCCCTATCACTCCGGTTCCCATCCTCTGCCCTATCACTCCGGTCCCCATCCTCTGCCCTATAACTCCTGTCCCATCCTCTGCCCTATCACTCCGGTCCCATCCTCTGCCCTTTCACTCCGGTCCCCATCCTCTGCCCTATCACTCCGGTCCCATCCTCTGCCCTTTCACTCCGGCCCCATCCTCTGCCCTATCACTCCGGTCCCATCCTCTGCCCTATCACTCCAGTCCCATCCTCTGCCCTATCACTCCGGTCCCATCCTCTGCCCTTTCACTCCGGTCCCCATCCTCTGCCCTATCACTCCGGTCCCATCCTCTGCCCTATCACTCCGGTCCCCATCCTCTGCCCTATCACTCTGGTCCCCATCCTCTGCCCTATCACTCCGGTTCCCATCCTCTGCCCTATCACTCCGGTTCCCATCCTCTGCCCTATCACTCCGGACCCATCCTCTGCCCTATCACTCCGGTCCTCATCCTCTGCCCTATCACTCCGGTTCCCATCCTCTGCCAAATTAGTCTAAACCCTCCCCAACAGCTCTAGTGAACCTGCCTGATCCCCCTGGAGTTCAGGTATAACCACTCCATTTTGTACAGATAAAACCTTCCCTAGAAGAGGTCCCAGAGATCCAGAATCTGAAGCCCTGCCCTCCACACCACTCTCTCAGCCACTCATTTATCTGTACCACCATCCTATTCCTGCCCTGACTAGCACGTGGCACTGGGTGTAATCCAGAGAACACTACTGGAAGGTCTTTCTCTTCAGCCTCTTTCCTAACTCCCTCAGGACTTCTTCCTCATTCTGCCTATGTTATTGGTTCCAATATCCTCTGGCTGCTCACCATCCCTCCTGAGAACCTTCTGCAGCCACTCTGAGACATCCTGGTTTCTAGCCCCTGGGAGACAACACACTGTCAACCTGTACTCTCCCATCCATCTAGTTAGCTAAATTTCTCTTCAACGCTGGAATTGGACCTGCATCCACCAATTCCGCTGACAACTCGTCAGCACGCTGAGCAAAGTTCCCGTCAACAAGGCAGCGAGTGCCTCCTCCTCTGTAATCCGTGACCTCATTGCTGTTTTGTCTCTGTTCTCTACAGTTCCCTGGAGCAGGGAATTCCAAAGATTCACCACTTCTGGGAAAAGGAATTCCTCCTCCTCGCCACCTGGAAGGGATGACTCATTCTGAAGTTCTCTCCACGGTCTAAATCCCCCATCAGGGGAACATCCTGCACCCAGTCAAAGCCCCTCAGAAACTGTGACCACCCTTCAGTGAGCTTTGGCTCAGTCATATTTGACCATCTCATTTCAGGAATTAAACTGGTGCAGGTCCCAACGTCAGTCCTGTGGTCAGGGGCCAATCTGTACAGGCAAGCAGTAGAGCAGGTTTACTCAACCCCCCCCCCCCCCACCGCGCCCCCACTACAAAGGCAACGTCCTGCTAGCTTTCCCAATGACCTTTCTACTTTTGTGCTAAAACGTCAGAGACACACAAGACACTGAAAGATTCCCGAGCAAACAAAAATCAACGGCTGGAGGAGCTCGGTGGGTCAAACAGCACCTGCAGAAGGAAAAAGTCAACATTTGGCATTCATTTACTCATGTTTTATTGATTGAATATTGTATTCCCCTGTGTTGTTCAGATTATTAAAGCAAATCCAACCTACATTAACTGAATGAAAATGGAGTTACGTGAAAAAACTTGTTTCCAGTAAACTTCCTTAGACAGTAAATCCACCTCTCTCTGTTATTCCACTATAGCCTCTTGTCTGGTCTTTGTACTGAAGTACAGTCTACATCTCTGTCGTTTGCATCATTCTCCTAATTTGTAGCTGTTTATTGTCACTGTATCACTCTGCACACTTCATACAAACAAGGAATCTCATGGCATTCTGGTGAATGCAACAGTAAACTGATCTGAATTTGAGCACATTACGTGTGCAAGTTGGACCAAGGACAGCAGGAACATTGATTCGGAGAATGTTTGTTCACATTATGTCGTGTCGCATGACATGGACGACCATGGTCTTTCCATGACCATGATTGGCCTTGCCAAATTCTTCCACAGATGTGATTTGCCATTGCCTTCTTCTGGGCAGGGGCTTTACAAGACAAGTGCCCCCAGCCATTATCAATACTCTCCAGAGACGGTCTGCCTGGTGTCAGTGGTCCCATAACCAGGACTTGAGAGATGAACCAACTGCTCGTCCATCACAAGTTCCCTTGGCTTCACGTGACCCTGATCGGTGGCCGAAGCAGATGCCACACTTTGCCAAAGGTCACCTGCAGGCTAGCAGAGGGAAGGAGCACCTCACAGCCTCTTTGGTAGAGACGTATCTCCACCCCACCACCTACTAGGAGTCAGAGGCTCTGACTGAGACCCAGTGGACAGATGACAGTGAATAGGTCTGTGTGAAGAAGAGAAACAGAAACCTATTGGGTTTAGTACCACCGACTTTGTGTACCTGACATGATATGAGGTGTTTCACAGCCGCAGTCCCGTCCAGAGACAAAGTACTGTAAGTTACAAAATAAATAGTGAAATATATACTGAAATTAGAGGAAATAAGACAAACAATAAATGAAACAAAGTATATTTCTAGGAGGAACAGAGTTTGGATAACTCCAGAAATTAGTAGTTAGCAGATAAGATCAAATACAGAAAGTGTAGAAAGGATGGGCTTAGATGAGAGATAGATGGGGAGGAAGGGGAATGGAGGGGCAGGGTTGAGAGTGGAGCAGGGGGAATGAGGGGAGGCAGACAGCAGAGGGAAGGAAGGGGAGGGCAGAAGAGGGCAAAGCGGAGGATGGGGGAGGGAGGACCATGTCATAGGCGCAGAATGAGGCCATTTGGCCGATTACATCGGCTCTGACATTCCATCATGGCTGGTTTATCATCCCTCTCAACCCCATTCTCCTGCCTTCTCCCTGGGCCCTTGATTAGTTGACGCCCTTACTAACGAAGGCCTGTCAATCTCTGCTTTAAATATACCTAGGGACTTGGCTTCCACGGTCGTCCATGGCAATTAACTCCACAGATTCACCACCCTTGGGCTAAAGTAATTCCTCCTCATTCCTGTTCTAAAGGGACGTCCTCATACTGTGAGTCTGTGTTCCCTGGTCCTGGACGCCCTTACTGCAGGAAACATTCTCTCAACGCTGACCCTATATAGGCCTTTCAATATGCGATAGGTTTCAATAAAGTTTCTCCTCGTTCATCTAAACTTCAGCAAGCACAGCCCAGAGCTATTAAACACTCCTCATACAGTAACCCTTTCAATCCTGGGGTAATTCTCATGAACGTCCTCAGGACCCTCTCCAAAACCAGCACATCCTTCTTAGAGAAGGTGCACAAAACTGTTCACAAACCTCCAAGTGGGGTCTAGCCTGTGCTTTATAAATCCCTAACACAAAGTACACTGCAGATGCTGTGGTCAAATCAAGACGTACAAAAAAGCTGGATGAACTCAGCAGGTCGGGCAGCATCCGTTGAAAGGGGCAGTCAACGTTTCCGGTCGAGACACTTCGTCAGGACTAAAGAAGGAGGGGGCAGGGATAGGTGCCAGGTGGGAGATCTGTGGGAAGGGACGTCTTTAAAAATCCCTGCTCTTCTACTCTAGTCCTCTTGAAATGAATGCAAACAGGGCATATACCTTCCTCACCACCAAATTAACTTCCAAATTAACCTGTACAGAATGCTGCATGAGAACTCCCAAGTCCCTTTGCACCGAATTCTCCCCCCATTTAAACAACAGTCTATGCCTTTAATCCTCTACCCAAGCACACGGACGTATACATCCCTACACTGGATCTATCTGCCACTTCTTTGCCCAGTCTCCTAAACTGTCCAAGTCAGGAGGCCCAACCTGGAGTCCACAGACCCCTCAGTTAATGGTAGGGTCCATGGCATGAAAACCATTGGGAATCCAGAGACTAAGGCCTCCTGCAGGCTCCCTACTTCTTCAACACCATCTGCCCCTCACCTGTCCTTGTATCGCCTGCAAATCTGGCCACAAAGCAATCAACTCCGTCATTGAAATCATTGACATATAATGTGAAAAGATGAGGTGCCAACTCCCAGCCCTGCAGAACACCACTAGTTATGGGGGACAGGGGGGAGGGAGTGAGTGGTGTGTGGAGGGAGGGAGAAAGGGAGGGAGTGTTGGAGGGAGTGGTAGGTGGAGGGAGAAAGGGAGGGAGAAAGGGAGGAGTGGTGGGTGGAGGGAGAAAGGGAGGGAGAAAGGGAGGAGTGGTGGAGGGAGGGAGAAAGGGAGGGAGAAAGGGAGGAGTGGTGAGTGGAGGGAGGGAGAAAGGGAGACAGAAAGGGAGGGAGAAAGGGAGGGAGTTGTGGGTGGAGGGAGAAAGGGAGGGAGTGGTGGATGGAGGGAGAAAGGGAGGGAGTGTTGGAGGGAGGGAGGGACAAAGGGAGGGAGAAAGGGAGGGAGAAAGGGAGTGAGTGGTGTGTGGAGGGAGGGAGAAAGGGAGAGAGTTGTGGATGGAGGGAGAAAGGGAGGGAGTTGTGGGTGGACGGAGAAAGGGAGGGTGTGGTGGGCGGAGGAAGAAAGGGAGGGAGTGGTGGAAGGAGGGACAAAGGGAGGAGTCGTGGAGGGTGGGACAGACAGAGGAGTGGTGGAGGGAGGGAGAAAGGGAGGGAGTGGTGGGTGGAGGGAGAAAGGGAGGGAGTGGTGGATGGAAGGACAAAGGGAGGAGTGGTGGGCGGAGGGAGAAAGGGAGGAGTGGTGGGGGGAGGAAGAAACGGAGGGAGAGGTGGGTGGAGGGAGAGAGGGAGGGAGAGATGGATGGAAGGAGAAAGGGAGGGAGTGGTGGGTCGAGGGAGAAAGGGAGGGTGTGGTGGGAGGAGGGAGAAAGGGAGGGAGTGGCGGATGGAGGGAGAAAGGGAGGGAGTGGTGGGTGGAGGGAGGCAGAAAGGGAGGGAGTGATGGATGGAGGGAGAAAGGGAGGAGTGGTGGGTGGAGGGAGAAAGGGAAGAGTGGTGGATGGAGGAAGAAAGGGAGGGAGTGGTAGAGGGAGGGAGAAAGGGAGGGAGTGGTGGGTGGAAGGAGAAAGGGAGGAGTGGTGGAGGGAGGAAGAAAGGGAGGGAGTGGTGGATGGAGGGAGAAAGGGAGGGAGTGGTGGGTGGAGGGAGGGAGAAAGGGAGAGAGTGGTGGATGGAGGGAGAAAGGGAGGAGTGGTGGATGGAGGGAGAAAGGGAGGGAGTGGTGGGTGGTGGGAGAAAGGGAGGGTGTGGTGGGTGGAGGAAGAAAGGGAGGGAGTGGTGGGTGGAGGGAGAAAGGGAGGAGTGGTGGATGGAGGGAGGGACAAAGGGAGGAGTGGTGGGTGGAGGGAGAAAGGGAGGGTGTGGTGGGTGGAGGGAGAAAGGGAGGAGTGGTGGGTGGAGGGAGAAAGGGAGGAGTGGTGGATGGAGGGAGAAAGGGAGGAGTGGTGGATGGACGGAGAAAGGGAGGGAGTGGTGGGTGGAAGGAGAAAGGGAGGAGTGGTGGAGGGAGGAAGAAAGGGAGGGAGTGGTGGATGGAGGGAGAAAGGGAGGGAGTGGTGGGTGGAGGGAGGGAGAAAGGGAGAGAGTGGTGGATGGAGGGAGAAAGGGAGGAGTGGTGGAGGGAGGGAGAAAGGGAGGGAGTGGTGGGTGGAGTGAGAAAGGGAGGGAGTGGTGGGTGGAGGGAGGGACAGAGGGAGGAGTGGTGGGTGGAGGGAGAAATTGAGGAGTGGTGGGTAGAGGGAGAAAGGGAGGGAGTGGTAGAGGGAGGGAGAAAGGGAGGGAGTGGTGGGTGGAGGGAGAAAGGGAGGGAGTGGTGGATGGAGGGAGAAAGGGAGGGAGTGGTGGGTGGAGGGAGGGAGAAAGGGAGGGAGTGGTAGAGGGAGGGAGAAAGGGAGGGAGTGGTGGATGGAGAGAGAAAGGGAGGGAGTGGTGGGTGGACGGAGAAAGGGAGGGTGTGGTGGGTGGAGGAAGAAAGGGAGGGAGTGGTGGAAGGAGGGACAAACTGAGGAGTGGTGGAGGGAGGGAGAAAGGGAGGGAGTGGTGGGTGGAGTGAGAAAGGGAGGAGTGGTGGAGGGAGGGACAGAGGGAGGAGTGGTGGAAGGAGGGACAAACTGAGGAGTGGTGGAGGGAGGGAGAAAGGGAGGGAGTGGTGGGTGGAGGGAGGGAGAAAGGGAGGGAGTGGTAGAGGGAGGGAGAAAGGGAGGGAGTGGTGGATAGAGGGAGAAAGGGAAGGAGTGGTGGGTGGAGGGAGGGAGAAAGGGAGGGAGTGGTGGATGGAGGGAGAAAGGGAGAAGTGGTGGATGGAGAGAGAAAGGGAGGGTGTGTTGGGTGGAGGGAGAAAGGGAGGAGTGGTGGGTGGAGGGAGAAAGGGAGGGAGTGGTGGGTGGAGGAAGAAAGGGAGGGTGGTGGGTGGAGGGAGAAAGGGAGGGAGAGATGGATGGAAGGAGAAAGGGAGGGAGTGGTGGGAGGAGGGAGAAAGGGAGGGTGTGGTGGGTGGAGGAAGAAAGGGAGAGAGTGGTGGGTGGAGGAAGAAAGTGAGGGAGTGGTGGGAGGAGGGAGAAAGGGAGGGAGTATTGGGTGGAGTAAGAAAGGGAGGAGTGGTGGAGGGAGGGAGAAAGGGAGGGAGTGGTGGGTAGAGGGAGAAAGGGAGGGAGTGGTGGGTGGAGGGAGAAAGGGAGGGAGTGGTGGGTGGTGGGAGAAAGGGAGGATTGGTGGGTAGAGGGAGAAAGGGAGGAGTGGTGGGTGGAGGGAGAAAGGGAGGGAGAAAGGGAGGGAGTGGTGGGTGGAGGGAGAAAGGGAGTGAGAAAGGGAGGGAGTGGTGGGTGGAGGAAGAAAGGGAGGGAGTGGTGGGTGGAGGGAGAATGGGAGGGAGAAAGGGAGGGAGTGGTGGGTGGAGGGAGAAAGGGAGGGAGAAAGGGAGGGAGTGGTGGTTGGAGGGAGAAAGAGAGGAGTGGTGGGTGGAAGGAGAAAGGGAGGAGTGGTGGGTGGAGGAAGAAAGGGAGGGAGTGGTGGGTGGAGGGAGAAAGGGAGGGAGTATTGGGTGGAGTAAGAAAGGGAGGAGTGGTGGAGGGAGGGAGAAAGGGAGGGAGTGGTGGGTAGAGGGAGAAAGGGAGGGAGTGGTGGGTGGAGGGAGAAAGGGAGGGAGTGGTGGGTGGTGGTAGAAAGGGAGGATTGGTGGGTAGAGGGAGAAAGGGAGGAGTGGTGGGTGGAGGGAGAAAGGGAGGGAGAAAGGGAGGGAGTGGTGGGTGGAGGGAGAAAGGGAGTGAGAAAGGGAGGGAGTGGTGGGTGGAGGAAGAAAGGGAGGGAGTGGTGGGTGGAGGGAGAATGGGAGGGAGAAAGGGAGGGAGTGGTGGGTGGAGGGAGAAAGGGAGGGAGAAAGGGAGGGAGTGGTGGTTGGAGGGAGAAAGAGAGGAGTGGTGGGTGGAAGGAGAAAGGGAGGAGTGGTGGGTGGAGGAAGAAAGGGAGGGAGTGGTGGGTGGAGGGAGAAAGGAGGAGGAGTGGTGGGTGGAGGTAGAAAGGGAGGAGTGGTGGGTGGAGGAAGAAAGGGAGGAGTGGTGGGTGGAGGGAGAAAGGGAGGGAGTGTTCGGTGGAGTAAGAAAGGGAGGAGTGGTGGAGGGAGGGAGAAAGGGAGGGAGTGGTGGGTAGAGGGAGAAAGGGAGGGAGTGGTGGGTGGAGGGAGAAAGGGAGGGAGTGGTGGGTGGTGGGAGAAAGGGAGGATTGGTGGGTAGAGGGAGAAAGGGAGGAGTGGTGGGTGGAGGGAGAAAGGGAGGGAGAAAGGGAGGGAGTGGTGGGTGGAGGGAGAAAGGGAGTGAGAAAGGGAGGGAGTGGTGGGTGGAGGAAGAAAGGGAGGGAGTGGTGGGTGGAGGGAGAAAGGGAGGGAGAGATGGATGGAAGGAGAAAGGGTAGGGAGTGGTGGGAGGAGGGAGAAAGGGAGGGTGTGGTAGGTGGAGGAAGAAAGGGAGGGAGTGGTGGGTGGAGGAAGAAAGGGAGGGAGTGGTGGGTGGAGGGAGAATGGGAGGGCGTGGTGGGTGGAGGGAGAAAGGGAGGGAGTGTTGGGTGGAGTAAGAAAGGGAGGAGTGGTGGAGGGAGGGAGAAAGGGAGGGAGTGGTGGGTAGAGGGAGAAAGGGAGGGAGTGGTGGGTGGAGGGAGAAAGGGAGGGTGTGGTGGGTGGAGGGAGAAAGGGAGGAGTGGTGGGTGGAGTGAGAAAGGGAGGAGTGGTGGATGGAGGGACAAAGGGAGGAGTGGTGGAGGGAGGGAGAAAGGGAGTTGTGGTGGAGGGAGGGACAAAGGGAGAGAGTGGTGGAATAAGGGAGAAAGGGAGGAGTGGTGGAGGGAGGGAGAAAGGGAGGGAGTGTTGGGTGGAGGGAGGGAGAAAGGGAGGGAGTGGTAGAGGGATTGAGAAAGGGAGGGAGTGGTGGATGGAGGGAGAAAGGGAGGGAGTGGTGGATGGAGGGAGAAAGGGAGGGAGTGGTGGAGGGAGGGAGAAAGGGAGGGAGTGGTGGGTGGAGGGAGAAAGGGAGGGAGAAAGGGAGGGAGTGGTGGGTGGAGGGAGAAAGGGAGTGAGAAAGGGAGGGAGTGGTGGGTGGAGGAAGAAAGGGAGGGAGTGGTGGGTGGAGGGAGAATGGGAGGGAGAAAGGGAGGGAGTGGTGGGTGGAGGGAGAAAGGGAGGGAGAAAGGGAGGGAGTGGTGGTTGGAGGGAGAAAGAGAGGAGTGGTGGGTGGAAGGAGAAAGGGAGGAGTGGTGGGTGGAGGAAGAAAGGGAGGGAGTGGTGGGTGGAGGGAGAAAGGGAGGAGTGGTGGGTGGAGGTAGAAAGGGAGGAGTGGTGGGTGGAGGAAGAAAGGGAGGAGTGGTGGGTGGAGGGAGAAAGGGAGGGAGTGTTCGGTGGAGTAAGAAAGGGAGGAGTGGTGGAGGGAGGGAGAAAGGGAGGGAGTGGTGGGTAGAGGGAGAAAGGGAGGGAGTGGTGGGTGGAGGGAGAAAGGGAGGGAGTGGTGGGTGGTGGGAGAAAGGGAGGATTGGTGGGTAGAGGGAGAAAGGGAGGAGTGGTGGGTGGAGGGAGAAAGGGAGGGAGAAAGGGAGGGAGTGGTGGGTGGAGGGAGAAAGGGAGTGAGAAAGGGAGGGAGTGGTGGGTGGAGGAAGAAAGGGAGGGAGTGGTGGGTGGAGGGAGAAAGGGAGGGAGAGATGGATGGAAGGAGAAAGGGTAGGGAGTGGTGGGAGGAGGGAGAAAGGGAGGGTGTGGTAGGTGGAGGAAGAAAGGGAGGGAGTGGTGGGTGGAGGGAGAATGGGAGGGCGTGGTGGGTGGAGGGAGAATGGGAGGGCGTGGTGGGTGGAGGGAGAAAGGGAGGGAGTGTTGGGTGGAGTAAGAAAGGGAGGAGTGGTGGAGGGAGGGAGAAAGGGAGGGAGTGGTGGGTAGAGGGAGAAAGGGAGGGAGTGGTGGGTGGAGGGAGAAAGGGAGGGTGTGGTGGGTGGAGGGAGAAAGGGAGGAGTGGTGGGTGGAGTGAGAAAGGGAGGAGTGGTGGATGGAGGGACAAAGGGAGGAGTGGTGGAGGGAGGGAGAAAGGGAGTTGTGGTGGAGGGAGGGACAAAGGGAGGAGTGGTGGAATAAGGGAGAAAGGGAGGAGTGGTGGAGGGAGGGAGAAAGGGAGGGAGTGTTGGGTGGAGGGAGGGAGAAAGGGAGGGAGTGGTAGAGGGATTGAGAAAGGGAGGGAGTGGTGGATGGAGGGAGAAAGGGAGGGAGTGGTGGATGGAGGGAGAAAGGGAGGGAGTGGTGGATGGAGGGAGAAAGGGAGGGAGTGGTGGAGGGAGGGAGAAAGGGAGGGAGTGGTGGATGGAGGGAGAAAGGGAGGGAGTGGTGGGTGGAGGCAGGGAGAAAGGGAGGGAGTGGTAGACGGAGGGAGAAAGGGAGGGAGTGGTGGGTGGACGGAGAAAGGGAGGGTGTGGTGGGTGGAGGGAGAATGGGAGGGAGAAAGGGAGGGAGTGGTGGGTGGAGGGAGAAAGGGAGGGAGAAAGGGAGGGAGTGGTGGTTGGAGGGAGAAAGAGAGGAGTGGTGGGTGGAAGGAGAAAGGGAGGAGTGGTGGGTGGAGGAAGAAAGGGAGGGAGTGGTGGGTGGAGGGAGAAAGGGAGGAGTGGTGGGTGGAGGTAGAAAGGGAGGAGTGGTGGGTGGAGGAAGAAAGGGAGGAGTGGTGGGTGGAGGGAGAAAGGGAGGGAGTGTTCGGTGGAGTAAGAAAGGGAGGAGTGGTGGAGGGAGGGAGAAAGGGAGGGAGTGGTGGGTAGAGGGAGAAAGGGAGGGAGTGGTGGGTGGAGGGAGAAAGGGAGGGAGTGGTGGGTGGTGGGAGAAAGGGAGGATTGGTGGGTAGAGGGAGAAAGGGAGGAGTGGTGGGTGGAGGGAGAAAGGGAGGGAGAAAGGGAGGGAGTGGTGGGTGGAGGGAGAAAGGGAGTGAGAAAGGGAGGGAGTGGTGGGTGGAGGAAGAAAGGGAGGGAGTGGTGGGTGGAGGGAGAAAGGGAGGGAGAGATGGATGGAAGGAGAAAGGGTAGGGAGTGGTGGGAGGAGGGAGAAAGGGAGGGGTGTGGTAGGTGGAGGAAGAAAGGGAGGGAGTGGTGGGTGGAGGGAGAATGGGAGGGCGTGGTGGGTGGAGGGAGAATGGGAGGGCGTGGTGGGTGGAGGGAGAAAGGGAGGGAGTGTTGGGTGGAGTAAGAAAGGGAGGAGTGGTGGAGGGAGGGAGAAAGGGAGGGAGTGGTGGGTAGAGGGAGAAAGGGAGGGAGTGGTGGGTGGAGGGAGAAAGGGAGGGTGTGGTGGGTGGAGGGAGAAAGGGAGGAGTGGTGGGTGGAGTGAGAAAGGGAGGAGTGGTGGATGGAGGGACAAAGGGAGGAGTGGTGGAGGGAGGGAGAAAGGGAGTTGTGGTGGAGGGAGGGACAAAGGGAGGAGTGGTGGAATAAGGGAGAAAGGGAGGAGTGGTGGAGGGAGGGAGAAAGGGAGGGAGTGTTGGGTGGAGGGAGGGAGAAAGGGAGGGAGTGGTAGAGGGATTGAGAAAGGGAGGGAGTGGTGGATGGAGGGAGAAAGGGAGGGAGTGGTGGATGGAGGGAGAAAGGGAGGGAGTGGTGGATGGAGGGAGAAAGGGAGGGAGTGGTGGAGGGAGGGAGAAAGGGAGGGAGTGGTGGATGGAGGGAGAAAGGGAGGGAGTGGTGGGTGGAGGCAGGGAGAAAGGGAGGGAGTGGTAGACGGAGGGAGAAAGGGAGGGAGTGGTGGGTGGACGGAGAAAGGGAGGGTGTGGTGGGTGGAGGAAGAAAGGGAGGGAGTGGTGGAAGGAGGGACAAAGTGAGGAGTGGTGGAGGGAGGGAGAAAGGGAGGGAGTGGTGGGTGGAGTGAGAAAGGGAGGAGTGGTGGGTGGAGTGAGAAAGGGAGGGAGTGTTGGGTGGAGGTAGAAAGGGAGCAGTGGTGGAGGGAGGGACAGAGGGAGGAGTGGTGGAAGGAGGGAGAAAGGGAGGAGTGGTGGAGGGGGGGACAGATGGAGGTGGTAGAGGGAGGGACAAAGTGAGGAGTGGTGGAGGGAGGGAGAAAGGGAGGGAGTTGTGGGTGGAGTAAGAAAGGGAGGAGTGGTGGGTGGAGGGAGAAAGGGAGGGTGTGTTGGGTGGAGGGAGAAAGGGAGGAGTGTTGGGTGGAGGGAGAAAGGGAGGGAGGGAGAAAGGGAGGGAGTGGTGGATGGAGGGAGAAAGGGAGGGAGTGGTGGGTGGAGGGAGGGAGAAAGGGAGGGAGTGGTAGAGGGAGGGAGAAAGAGAGGGAGTTGTGTATGGAGGGAGAAAGGGAGGGAGTGGTGGATGGAGGGAGAAAGGGAGGGAGTGGTGGGTGGAGGGAGGGAGAAAGGGAGGGAGTGGTAGAGGGAGGGAGAAAGAGAGGGAGTTGTGTATGGAGGGAGAAAGGGAGGGAGTGGTGGGTGGAGGGAGGGAGAAAGGGAGGGAGTGGTGGATGGAGGGAGAAAGGGAGGAGTGGTGGATGGAGAGAGAAAGGGAGGAAGTGGTGGGTGGACGGAGAAAGGGAGGGTGTGGTGGGTGGAGGAAGAAAGGGAGGGAGTGGTGGAAGGAGGGACAAAGTGAGGAGTGGTGGAGGGAGGGAGAAAGGGAGGGAGTGGTGGGTGGAGTGAGAAAGGGAGGAGTGGTGGAGGGAGGGACAGAGGGAGGAGTGGTGGGTGGAGGGAGAAAGGGAGGAGTGGTGGAGGGAGGGACAAAGGGAGGAGTGGTGGAGGGAGGGACAAAGGGAGGGAGTTGTGGGTGGAGTAAGAAAGGTAGGGAGAAAGGGAGGGAGTGGTGGGTGGAGGAAGAAAGGGAGGGAGTGGTGGGTGGAGGGACTGAGGGAGGAGTGGTGGGTGGAGGGAGAAAGGGAGGGAGTTGTGGGTGGAGTAAGAAAGGGAGGAGTGGTGGGTGGAGGGAGAAACGGAGGGTGTCTTGGGTGGAGGGAGAAAGGGAGGAGTGTTGGGTGGAGGGAGAAAGGGAGGGAGAAAGGGAGGGAGTGGTGGGTGGAGGAAGAAAGGGAGGGAGTGGTGGGTGGAGGGAAAATGGAGGGAGTGGTGGGTGGAGGGAGAAAGGGAGGGAGTGTTGGGTGGAGTAAGAAAGGGAGGAGTGGTGGAGGGAGGGAGAAAGGGAGGGAGTGGTGGGTAGAGGGAGAAAGGGAGGGAGCGGTGGGTGGAGGGAGAAAGGGAGGGAGTGGTGGGTGGTGGGAGAAAGGGAGGATTGGTGGGTAGAGGGAGAAAGGGAGTAGTGGTGGGTGGAGGGAGAAAGGGAGGGAGAAAGGGAGGGAGTGGTGGGTGGAGGAAGAAAGGGAGGGAGTGGTGGGTGGAGGGAGGGAGAAAGGGAGTGGTAGAGGGAGGGAGAAAGAGAGGGAGTGGTGGATGGAGGGAGAAAGGGAGGGAGTGGTGGGTGGAGGGAGGGAGAAAGGGAGGGAGTGGTGGATGGAGGGAGAAAGGGAGGAGTGGTGGATGGAGAGAGAAAGGGAGGGAGTGGTGGGTGGACGGAGAAAGGGAGGGTGTGGTGGGTGGAGGAAGAAAGGGAGGGAGTGGTGGAAGGAGGGACAAAGTGAGGAGTGGTGGAGGGAGGGAGAAAGGGAGGGAGTGGTGGGTGGAGTGAGAAAGGGAGGAGTGGTGGAGGGAGGGACAGAGGGAGGAGTGGTGGGTGGAGGGAGAAAGGGAGGGAGTGGTGGGTGGAGGGAGAAAGGGAGGGAGAGATGGATGGAAGGAGAAAGGGAGGGAGTGGTGGGAGGAGGGAGAAAGGGAGGGTGTGGTGGGTGGAGGAAGAAAGGGAGGGAGTGGTGGGTGGAGGAAGAAAGGGAGGGACTGGTGGGTGGAGGGAGAATGGGAGGGAGTGGTGGGTGGAGGGAGAAAGGGAGGGAGTGTTGGGTGGAGTAAGAAAGGGAGGAGTGGTGGAGGGAGGGAGAAAGGGAGGAGTGGTGGATGGAGGGAGGGACAAAGGGAGGGTGTGGTGATTGAAGGGAGAAAGGGAGGGTGTGGTGGATGGAGGGAGAAAGGGAGGAGTGGTGGAGGGAGGGACAGAGGGAGGAGTGGTGGGTGGAGGGAGAAAGGGAGGAGTGGTGGATGGAGGGAGGGACAAAGGGAGGGTGTGGTGGATGGAGGGAGAAAGGGAGGGTGTGGTGGATGGAGGGAGAAAGGGAGGAGTGGTGGAGGGAGGGACAGAGGGAGGAGTGGTGGGTGGGGAGGGAGATGTGAAGAAGACCATCAGCCAGCAGGACACACCAAGTGAAAGTATTGGATTGGAGTCATTCCACAGGGTCCCTGAGGCTTGCAGGGATGGACTCTGATGATTGTCTTTGCTAATTATTGCCACTTCTTTACAGGAGGCAGCTAATCACAATTCTACCTGCCAGTGGTTGGTCGTAGCCATGAACACATTCCTGAGCTAGTCAAACCCAGTACAGTTCAGGAAAACTGTCAAAAGTTTGTGTATTTGACTCCATCATCAATTTCCTACCTGGAACCACAGAGCCTTGGGAAAACTCCCAGCCAGACATGGAGCCCATACACCCAGAGACGTCCAACACAACTTCACTAACCTGCTCGAGTTCCTTCTCAACATAAGTGATATTGGGCACGAGTTGATTGTGAAATCTTGGCCTCTTCACAGCTTCCTCTGCATCATAACCAAACCACAGCACGTTCATTATTACCTGGGCCACAGGAAAGACACTGAATGAATCACACAAAAAGGTATTTCCACACCAAAATGTCTGCCCAACTGTTGTCCCCTCCACTTCTGAAGAGGGTGCTTATAATCCTCTCGACCCCAGTACATACCAGAGCAGTTGCCGTAGTGATACTCGTTCCTCCAGCGGCCCCCACCACCATCTTCACTGAGTTGTCTTTGAGTATTATAGCAGGACACATGGAGGACATTGGCGTCTTGCCTGATGGGAAGAGAACAGACACTAAGGCACAGCGTAGAAAGGGAGAACCTGCGGGAGGGGGATTTCCACGCAATCAGGCAGGAAAATGGGAGTAAAAATTGGAATGCATGGCTCAGGGAGAAATGCACAGTGGAAATATGGGCTTGTTCAGGGTGTAAGGGAGAATTGCACAGTGATAATTCTGGGTTTGTTCAGGGAACACTTGCTGGGGGTTCTGAATAGACCTGTCTGACTGAGGTACGGAATGAATTGTGCGATTAAACAACCGTGTTTGAGAAGAGATATTGAGCATCTTGTCAAGAGGAAGAAAGAAGCTCACTTAAGTGTTTGGAAGCAAGGGTCACACCGGGGTCATGCGGACTTTAAGATTGCAAGGAAGGAGCTTAAGAAGGGATTTAGGAGAGCTAGAATGGGGTTGAGAAGGGCCTGATGAGTCTGATTAAGGTAACCCCAAGGCTTTCTTCATGTATGTGAAGAAGAGGAAGATAGCCAAAGAGAACAAAGGCCCAATCAAATTGGAGTGAGAGGAGATAGTGGAGGTACTTAATGAATACTTTGCCTCAGTATTCAGCAGAGAGAGTGACCTTGACAAATGTGAGGCCAGCATAGACCAAGAGGATATATTGGAAAGATGTTGACATTAAGGAAGACACAAGCTATCTCTCAGATGTATGGATGGGCCAAGGACATAGGGTAACAGAGGAAATGAAACAGATTGACATTCGGAAGGAAACGGTGATGAGAAGACTGATGGGACTGAAGGCTGACAAATCCCCAGGTCCAGATGGTCTGCATCCTAGGGTATTAAAGGAGGTGGCCCTGGAAATTGCGGATGCATTGGTAATCATTTTCCAATGTTCCTTAGATTCAGGATCAGTCCCTGAGGATTGGAGAATGGCTAATGTTATCCCACTTTTTAAGAAAGGAGGGAGGGAGAAAACAGAGAACTATCGACCTGTCAGCCTGACATCAGTGGTGGGAAAGATGCTAGAGTCCATTATTAAGGGTGAAATAGTGGCATATCTAGATAGCAGTGATAGGATTGGGCCGAGCCAGCATGGATTTACCAAGGGTAAATCATGCTTGACTAATCTGTTGGAGATTTTCGAGGATGTAACCAGGAAGTTAGACGGGGGAGATCCAGTGGATGTAGTGTACCTCGATTTCCAGAAGGCATTTGATAAGGTCCCACATAGAAGATTGGTGGGTAAAATCAAAGCTCAGGGCATCGGGGGGAAGATATTGACATGGATAGAAAACTGGTTGGCAGATAGAAAGCAAAGGGTAGCGGTGAATGGGTGTTTCTCGGAATGGCAGGTGGTGACTAGTGGGGTGCCACAAGGCTCAGTATTGGGACCACAGCTGTTTACCATTTACGTTAACAATTTGGATGAAGGCATAGAAAATAACAACAGCAAGTTTGCTGATGATACTAAGCTGGGTGGCAGTGTGACATGTGATGAGGATGTTAGGAGAATTCAGGGTGACTTGGATAGGCTGGGTGAATGGGCAGATACTTGGCAGATGGCATTTAATGTGAATAAGTGTGAGGTTATCCACTTTGGGAGTAAGAACAGGAAGGCAGATTATTATCTGAATGGTGTAGAGTTGGGTAAGGGAGAAATACAAAGAGATCTCGGAGTCCTTGTTCATCAGTCACTGAAGGTGAATGAGCAAGTGCAGCAGGCAGTGAAGAAGGCTAATGGAATGTTGGCCTTTATTACAAAGGGAATTGAGTACAAGAGCAAGGAAATCCTCTTGCATTTGTACAGAGCCCTGGTGAGACCACACCTGGAGTATTGTGTACAGTTTTGGTCTCCAGGGTTAAGGAAGGACATCCTGGCTGTAGAGGAAGTGCAGGGTAGATTCACGAGGTTAATTCCTGGGAAGTCTGGACTGTCTTATGCGGAGAGGTTAGAGAGACTGGGCTTGTACACGCTGGAATTAAGGAGATTGAGAGGGGATCTGATTGAAACATATAAGATTATTAAGGTATTGGACAAGATAGAGGCAGGAAATATGTTCCAGGTGCTGGGAGAGTCCAGTACCAGAGGGCATGGTTTGAGAATAAGGGGTAGGTCATTTAGGACAGAGTTAAGGAAAAACTTATTCTCCCAGAGAGTTGTGGGGGTGTGGAATGCACTGCCTCGGAAGGTAGTGGAGTCCAATTCTCCGGATGCTTTCAAGAAGGAGCTAGATAGGTAACTTATGGATAGGGGAATCAAGGGATATGGGGACAAGGCAGGAACCGGGTATTGATAGTAATTGATCAGCCATGATCTCAAAATGGCGGTGCAGGCTCGAAGGGCCGAATGGTCTACTTCTGCATCTATTGTCTATTGTCTATTGTCTATTAACACAGAATATGCATTGGAAGTTCTTAAGAAAAAATGAGGATAGATAATTACCCAGGACTAGACAGGATTTGGCCCAGGTTACTGTGGGAAGCGAAGGACGTTATTGCTGCATCTTTGGCAATGACCTCTGTGTGCGCAGCAGCCGATGGGTGGTGCAGATGATTGGAGGGAGGGAGATGTTCTTCCTTTGGTCAGGAAAGGGACTGGGGATAACCCTGGGAATTATAGTCTCACTTCAATTGTGGACAAATAATTGGAGATGATTCTTAGAGACAGGATTATGAGAATTTTGAAAGGCATAGTTTGATTAGTGATAGGCAGCATGGCTTTGTGAGGGTCAAATCTCACACCAGATCAAATTCTTTAATGAATTGACAAGACAAATTGCTGAAGGTAGGGCAGTGGATGTGGTGTATATGGATTTTAGTAAGGTGCTCGACCAAGTTCCCCACAGTAGGTCCATTCAGAACGTCAGAGCACATGGGATCCAATCGAACCCGGCCGCATGGATTCAGAATTTCTTGCTCACATGAGCCGGAAGGTGGTAGTAGTTGGGGAGGTGGGTGACCTGCGGTGTTCCACAGGGATCTGTTCTGGGACCCCAGCTCTTCGTGATTTTTATAAATGATATGCATGTGGAAGTTGTGGGAGGGGGGGGTGGGGAGTAGTAAGTTTGCACTTTGACAAAGAACTTCTGAAAATCTAAGTAAGCAACATCCGCTGACTCTGCTTTGACTATCCTACCTGTTATTTCCTTAAAGAATTCAGGGAAAGATTTTCCTTCAACAAAACCATTCTGAATTTAGCCTATTTTATCATCTGCCTCCAAAGACCCTGACATCTCATCCTTGATAATGGAATCCGACATCCTCCCAACCACTGAGCTCAGGCTAACTGGTCTATAATTTCCTTTCTTTTGCCTCCCACCTTTCTTAAAGAGTGGAGTGGCATTTGCAATTTTTCAAGTTCTCTGGAAACATTCCAGAATCTAGTGATTCTTGAAAAATCATTACTAATGCCTGCACAATCTCTTCAGTTACCTCGTTCAGATCCCTGGGGTGTAGTCCATCAGACCTTCAGACCTCTCCGAAGAGTTCCTTTACCCTAATCAAATCTAGTTCATTCCACAACACCCAGTCCAGTATTGCTTTTCCTTCGTGGGTTCAACCACAATCTGCTCTAAAAAGCCGGCTTGTGTCATGCTACAAATTCCTTCTTTTGTGATCGAGCACCAACCTGATTTCTCCAACCCACCTGCATATTGAAATCTCCCATGACTATCACGACATTACATTTTGATATGCCTTTTCCATCTCCCGGTGCAATTTGAATCTCAAACTCGGCTACTGTTTGTAGGTCTGTGTGTAACTTCCATCGGGCTTCTCACTCCTGCAGGTTTTTTACTTCACAACAAGGATTCTGTATCTGATTGTCTGCCTGCTCTTTCAAAACAATGTGTATCCCTGGAGATTAAGCCCCAACGATCATCTTCTTTCAGCCACAACTCAGTGATGCCCACAACATCATGCCGGCCAATCTCGAACGGTTCTACAAGATCATCCACCTTATTCTGTACACTGTCTGCATTCAAATACAACACCTTCAGTCCTGTATTCTTCACCTTTATGATTTGACCCCCATCTTATAATTCAACTCCTCTCAATATTGCACTCTCATCTGCAGGTATATCCTCACAGACTCACTACACACTGCATCTACTTGTTTACCAATTGCCCCATCCCCTGCCGTATCACTCCGGTCCTCATCCTCTGCCCTATCACTCCGGTCCCCATCCTCGGCCGTATCACTCCGGTCACCATCCTCTGCCCTATCACTCCGGTCACCATCCTCTGCCCTATCACTCCGGTCACCATCCTCTGCCCTATCACTCCGGTCCCATCCTCTGCCCTTTCACTCCGGTCCCATCCTCTGCCCTATCACTCCGGTCCCCATCCTCTGCCCTATCACTCCGGTCCCCATCCTCTGCCCTATCACACCGGTCCTCATCCTCTGCCCTATCACTCCGGTCCGCATCCTCTGCCCTATCACTCTGGTCCCATCCTCTGCCCTATCACTCCGGTCCCCATCCTCTGCCCTATCACTCCGGTCCTCATCCTCTGCCCTATCACTCCGGTCCTCATCCTCTGCCCTATCACTCCGGTCCTCATCCTCTGCCCTATCACACCGGTCCTCATCCTCTGCCCTATCACACCGGTCCTCATCCTCTGCCCTATCACTCCGGTCCCCATCCTCTGCCCTATCACTCCGGTCCCCATCCTCTGCCCTATCACTCCGGTCCCCATCCTCTGCCCTATCACTCCGGTCCCCATCCTCTGCCCTATCACTCCGGACCCCATCCTCTGCCCTATCACTCCGGACCCCATCCTCTGCCCGATCACTCCGATCCTCATCCTCTGCCGTATCACTCCGGTCCTCATCCTCTGCCCTATCACTCCTGTCCCATCCTCTGCCCTATCACTCCGGTCCAAATCCTCTGCCCTATCACTCCGGTCCTCATCCTCTGCCCTATCACTCCGGTCCCCATCCTCTGCCCGATCACTCCGGTCCCCATCCTCTGCCCTATCACTCCGGTCCCAATCCTCTGCCGTATTACTCCGGTCCCCATCCTCTGCCCTATCACTCCGGTCCCCATCCTCTGCCGTATCACTCCAGTCCCCATCCTCGGCCCGATCACTCCGGTCTCCATCCTCTGCCCTATCACTCCGATCCTCATCCTCTGCCGTATCACTCCGGTCCCCATCCTCTGCCCTATCACTCCAGTCCCCATCCTCTGCCCTATCACTCCGGTCCCCATCCTCTGCCCTATCACACCGGTCCCCATCCTCTGCCCGATCACTCCGGTCCTCATCCTCTGCCCTATCACTCCGGTTCCCATCCTCTGCCCGATCACTCCGATCCTCATCCTCTGCCGTATCACTCCGGTCCCCATCCTCTGCCCTATCACACCGGTCCCCATCCTCTGCCCTATCACTCCGGTCCCAATCCTCTGCCCTATCACTCCGGTCCTCATCCTCTGCCCTATCACTCCGGTCCCATCCTCTGCCCTATCACTCCGGTCCTCATCCTCTGCCCTATCACTCCGGTCCTCATCCTCTGCCCTATCACTCCGGTCCCATCCTCTGCCCTATCACTCCGGTCCTCATCCTCTGCCCTATCACTCCGGTCCTCATCCTCTGCCCTATCACACCGGTCCTCATCCTCTGCCCTATCACTCCGGTCCTCATCCTCTGCCCTATCACTCCGGTCCTCATCCTCTGCCCTATCACTCCGGTCCTCATCCTCTGCCCTATCACTCCGATCCCCATCCTCTGCCCTATCACTCCGGTCCCATCCTCTGCCCTATCACTCCGGTCCCATCCTCTGCCCGATCACTCCGGTCCTCATCCTCTGCCCTATCAATCCGGTCCCCATCCTCTGCCCTATCACACCGGTCCCCATCCTCTGCCCTATCACTCCGGTCCCCATCCTCTGCCCTATCACTCCGGTCCCCATCCTCTGCGTTATCACTCCGGTCCCCATCCTCTGCCCGATCACTCCGATCCTCATCCTCTGCCGTATCACTCCGGTCCTCATCCTCTGCCCTATCACTCCTGTCCCATCCTCTGCCCTATCACTCCGGTCCAAATCCTCTGCCCTATCACTCCGGTCCTCATCCTCTGCCCTATCACTCCGGTCCCCATCCTCTGCCCGATCACTCCGGTCCCCATCCTCTGCCCTATCACTCCGGTCCCAATCCTCTGCCGTATTACTCCGGTCCCCATCCTCTGCCCTATCACTCCGGTCCCCATCCTCTGCCGTATCACTCCAGTCCCCATCCTCGGCCCGATCACTCCGGTCTCCATCCTCTGCCCTATCACTCCGATCCTCATCCTCTGCCGTATCACTCCGGTCCCCATCCTCTGCCCTATCACTCCAGTCCCCATCCTCTGCCCTATCACTCCGGTCCCCATCCTCTGCCCTATCACACCGGTCCCCATCCTCTGCCCGATCACTCCGGTCCTCATCCTCTGCCCTATCACTCCGGTTCCCATCCTCTGCCCGATCACTCCGATCCTCATCCTCTGCCGTATCACTCCGGTCCCCATCCTCTGCCCTATCACACCGGTCCCCATCCTCTGCCCTATCACTCCGGTCCCAATCCTCTGCCCTATCACTCCGGTCCTCATCCTCTGCCCTATCACTCCGGTCCCCATCCTCTGCCCGATCACTCCGATCCTCATCCTCTGCCGTATCACTCCGGTCCCCATCCTCTGCCCTATCACTCCGGTCCTCATCCTCTGCCCTATCACTCCGGTCCCCATCCTCTGCCCTATCACACCGGTCCCCATCCTCTGCCTTATCACTCCGGTCCCCATCCTCTGCCCTTTCACTCCGGTCCCCATCCTCTGCCCTGTCACTCCGGTCCCCATCCTCTGCCCTATCACTCCGGTCCCATCCTCTGCCTTATCACTCCGGTCCTCATGCTCTGCCCTATCACTCCGGTCCCATCCTCTGCCCTATCACACCGGTCCCCATTCTCTGCCCTATCACTCCGGTCCCCATCCTCTGCCCTATCACTCCGGTCCCATCCTCTGCCCTATCACTCCGGTCCCATCCTCTGCCCTATCACTCCGTTCCCATCCTCTGCCCTATCACTCCGGTCCCATCCTCTGCCCTATCACTCCGTTCCCATCCTCTGCCCTATCACTCCGGTCCCCATCCTCTGCCCTATCACTCCGGTCCCATCCTCTGCCCTATCACTCCGGTCCCCATCCTCTGCCCTATCACTCCGGTCCCCATCCTCTGCCCGATCACTCCGGTCCCCATCCTCTGCCCTATCACTCCGGTCCCATCCTCTGCCCTATCACTCCGGTCCCAATCCTCTGCCGTATCACTCCGGTTCCCATCCTCTGCCCTATCACTCCGGTCCCATCCTCTGCCCTATCACTCCGGTCCCATCCTCTGCCTTATCACTCCGGTCCTCATGCTCTGCCCTATCACTCCGTTCCCATCCTCTGCCCTATCACTCCGGTCCCCATCCTCTGCCCTATCACTCCGGTCCCATCCTCTGCCCTATCACTCCGGTCCCCATCCTCTGCCCTATCACTCCGGTCCCAATCCTCTGCCGTATCACACCGGTCCCCATCCTCTGCCCTATCACTCCGGTCCCATCCTCTGCCTTATCACTCCGGTCCTCATGCTCTGCCCTATCACTCCGGTCCCCATCCTCTGCCTTATCACTCCGGTCCTCATACTCTGCCCTATCACTCCGGTCCAAATCCTCTGCCCTATCACTCCGGTCCTCATCCTCTGCCCTATCACTCCGGTCCCCATCCTCTGCCCGATCACTCCGGTCCCCATCCTCTGCCTTATCACTCCGGTCCCCATCCTCTGCCCTATCACTCCGGTCCTCATCCTCTGCCCTATCACTCCTGTCCCATCCTCTGCCCTATCACTCCGGTCCAAATCCTCTGCCCTATCACTCCGGACCCATCCTCTGCCCTATCACTCCGGTCCCCATCCTCTGCCCTATCACTCCGGTCCCCATCCTCTGCCCGATCACTCCGGTCCCCATCCTCTGCCCTATCACTCCGGTCCCAATCCTCTGCCCTATCACTCCGATCCTCATCCTCTGCCGTATTACTCCGGTCCCCATCCTCTGCCCTATCACTCCGGTCCCCATCCTCAGCCGTATCACTCCAGTCCCCATCCTCTGCCCGATCACTCCGATCCTCATCCTCTGCCGTATCACTCCGGTCCCCATCCTCTGCCCTATCACTCCAGTCCCCATCCTCTGCCCTATCACTCCGGTCCCCATCCTCTGCCCTATCACTCCGGTCCCATCCTCTGCCCGATCACTCCGGTCCCCATCCTCTGCCGTATCACTCCAGTCCCCATCCTCTGCCCTATCACTCCGGTCCAAATCCTCTGCCCTATCACTCCGGACCCATCCTCTGCCCTATCACTCCGGTCCCCATCCTCTGCCCTATCACTCCGGTCCCCATCCTCTGCCCGATCACTCCGGTCCCCATCCTCTGCCCTATCACTCCGGTCCCAATCCTCTGCCCTATCACTCCGATCCTCATCCTCTGCCGTATTACTCCGGTCCCCATCCTCTGCCCTATCACTCCGGTCCCCATCCTCTGCCGTATCACTCCAGTCCCCATCCTCGGCCCGATCACTCCGGTCTCCATCCTCTGCCCTATCACTCCGATCCTCATCCTCTGCCGTATCACTCCGGTCCCCATCCTCTGCCCTATCACTCCAGTCCCCATCCTCTGCCCTATCACTCCGGTCCCCATCCTCTGCCCTATCACTCCGGTCCCATCCTCTGCCCGATCACTCCGGTCCCCATCCTCTGCCGTATCACTCCAGTCCCCATCCTCTGCCCGATCATTCCGGTCTCCATCCTCTGCCAAATTAGTTAGTCCCAGCGTGGTTCATAAGACGCTGAGAGGTCAGTCCCATGATTGAAATGTCCTGCCATGTTAGAACATGAGCAACATGCCACTCCTCGGGCACAGCCCTGATCATGCCACTGCTTGGGCACAGTCCTTGCCACTCCACTGACACAGCCCTGATCATGCCACTCCACTGACACAGCCCTGATCATGCCATTCCACTGACACAGTCCTGTTCATGCCACTCCACTGACACAGTCCTGATCATGGAACTCCACTGACACAGTCCTGATCATGCCACTCCACTGACACAGCCCTGATCATGCCATTCCACTGACACAGTCCTGATCATGCCACTCCACGGGCACAGACCTGATCATGCCACTCCACGGGCACAGCCCTGATCATGCCATTCCACTGACACAGCCCTGATCATGCCATTCCACTGACACAGTCCTGATCATGCCACTCCACGGGCACAGACCTGATCATGCCACTCCACTGACACAGTCCTGATCATGCCATTCCACTGACACAGTCCTGATCATGCCACTCCACTGACACAGCCCTGATCATGCCACTCCACTGACACAGCCCTGATCATGCCACTCCACTGACACAGGCCTGATCATGCCACTCCACTGACACAGGCCTGATCATGCCACTCCACTGACACAGCCCTGATCATGCCACTCCACTGACACAGCCCTGATCATGCCATTCCACTGACACAGCCCTGATCATGCCACTCCACTGACACAGCCCTGATCATGCCATTCCACTGACACAGTCCTGATCATGCCATTCCACTGACACAGCCCTGATCATGCCATTCCACTGACACAGCCCTGATCATGCCATTCCACTGACACAGTCCTGATCATGCCACTCCACGGGCACAGACCTGATCATGCCACTCCACTGACACAGTCCTGATCATGCCATTCCACTGACACAGTCCTGATCATGCCACTCCACTGACACAGTCCTGATCATGCCATTCCACTGACACAGTCCTGATCATGCCATTCCACTGACACAGTCCTGATCATGCCACTCCACTGACACAGTCCTGATCATGCCATTCCACTGACACAGTCCTGATCATGCCATTCCACTGACACAGTCCTGATCATGCCATTCCACTGACACAGTCCTGATCATGCCATTCCACTGACACAGTCCTGATCATGCCATTCCACTGACACAGCCCTGATCATGCCATTCCACTGACACAGTCCTGATCATGCCACTCCACGGGCACAGACCTGATCATGCCACTCCACTGACACAGTCCTGATCATGCCATTCCACTGACACAGTCCTGATCATGCCACTCCACTGACACAGTCCTGATCATCCCACTCCACTGACACAGTCCTGATCATGCCACTCCACTGACACAGTCCTGATCATCCCACTCCACTGACACAGACCTGATCATGCCATTCCACTGACACAGTCCTGATCATCCCACTCCACTGACACAGACCTGATCATCCCACTCCACTGACACAGCCCTGATCATGCCACTCCACTGACACAGTCCTGATCATGCCACTCCACTGACACAGTCCTGATCATGCCACTCCACTGACACAGCCCTGATCATGCCACTCCACTGACACAGTCCTGATCATGCCACTCCACTGACACAGTCCTGATCATGCCATTCCACTGACACAGTCCTGATCATGCCACTCCACTGACACAGTGCTGATCATGCCACTCCACTGACACAGTCCTGATCATGCCACTCCACGGACGCAGTCCTGATCATGCCACTCCACTGACACAGTCCTGATCATGCCATTCCACTGACACAGTCCTGATCATGCCATTCCACTGACACAGCCCTGATCATGCCACTCCACTGACACTGTCCTGATCATGCCATTCCACTGACACAGCCCTGATCATGCCACTCCACGGACGCAGTCCTGATCATGCCACTCCACGGACGCAGTCCTGATCATGCCACTCCACTGACACAGTCCTGATCATGCCACTCCACTGATACAGTCCTGATCATGCCACTCCACTGACACAGTCCTGATCATGCCACTCCACTGACACAGCCCTGATCATGCCACTCCACTGACACAGCCCTGATCATGCCATTCCACTGACACAGCCCTGATCATGCCACTCCACTGACACTGTCTTGATAATGCCACTCCACTGACACAGTCCTGATCATGCCACTCCACGGACACAGTCCTGATCATGGAACTCCACTGACACAGCCCTGATCATGCCACTCCACTGACACAGTCCTGATCATGCCACTCCACTGACACAGTCCTGATCATGCCATTCCACTGACACAGCCCTGATCATGCCACTACACTGACACAGTCCTGATCATGCCATTCCACTGACACAGTCCTGATCATGCCATTCCACTGACACAGCCCTGATCATGCCACTCCACTGACACAGTCCTGATCATGCCACTCCACTGACACAGTCCTGATCATGCCATTCCACTGACACAGTCCTGATCATGCCACTCCACTGACACAGTCCTGATCATGCCATTCCACTGACACAGTCCTGATCATGCCACTCCACTGACACAGTCCTGATCATGGAACTCCACTGACACAGCCCTGATCATGCCACTCCACTGACACAGTCCTGATCATGCCACTCCACTGACACAGTCCTGATCATGGAACTCCACTGACACAGTCCTGATCATGCCACTCCACTGACACAGCCCTGATCATGCCATTCCACTGACACAGTCCTGATCATGCCACTCCACGGGCACAGACCTGATCATGCCACTCCACTGACACAGTCCTGATCATGCCATTCCACTGACACAGTCCTGATCATGCCATTCCACTGACACAGTCCTGATCATGCCACTCCACTGACACAGCCCTGATCATGCCACTCCACTGACACAGGCCTGATCATGCCATTCCACTGACACAGTCCTGATCATGCCATTCCACTGACACAACCCTGATCATGCCACTCCACTGACACAGTCCTGATCATGCCATTCCACTGACACAGGCCTGATCATGCCACTCCACTGACACAGCCCTGATCATGCCACTCCACTGACACAGCCCTGATCATGCCACTCCACTGACACAGGCCTGATCATGCCACTCCACTGACACAGCCCTGATCATGCCACTCCACTGACACAGTCCTGATCATGCCATTCCACTGACACAGGCCTGATCATGCCATTCCACTGACACAGCCCTGATCATACCACTCCACTGACACAGGCCTGATCATGCCACTCCACTGACACAGCCCTGATCATGCCACTCCACTGACACAGTCCTGATCATGCCATTCCACTGACACAGCCCTGATCATGCCATTCCACTGACACAGTCCTGATCATACCACTCCACCGATACAGTCCTGATCATGCCACTCCTCTGACACAGGCCTGATCATGCCACTCCACTGACAAAGCCCTGATCATGCCACTCCACTGACACAGTCCTGATCATGCCACTCCACTGACACAGTCCTGATCATGCCACTCCACTGACACAGCCCTGATCATGCCACTCCACGGGCACAGACCTGATCATGCCACTCCACTGACACAGTCCTGATCATGCCATTCCACTGACACAGTCCTGATCATGCCATTCCACTGACACAGTCCTGATCATGCCATTCCACTGACACAGACCTGATCATGCCACTCCACTGACACAGCCCTGATCATGCCACTCCACTGACTCATCCCTGATCATGCCACTCCACTGACTCATCCCTGATCATGCCCCTCCACTGACTCATCCCTGATCATGCCACTCCACTGACACATCCCTGATCATGCCACTCCACTGACACAGCCCTGATCATGCCCCTCCACTGACTCATCCCTGATCATGCCACTCCACTGACTCATCCCTGATCATGCCACTCCACTGACACAGACCTGATCATGCCACTCCACCGACACAGCCCTGATCATGCCACTCCACTGACACAGTCCTGATCATGCCATTCCACTGACACAGTCCTGATCATGCCACTCCACGGACACAGCCCTGATCATGCCAGTCCACTGACACAGTCCTGATCATGCCACTCCACTGACACAGTCCTGATCATGCCACTCCACGGGCACAGTCCTGATCATGCCACTCCACTGACACAGTCCTGATCATGCCATTCCACTGACACAGTCCTGATCATGGAACTCCACTGACACAGTCCTGATCATGGAACTCCACTGACACAATCCTGATCATGCCATTCCACTGACACAGTCCTGATCATGCCACTCCATGGACACAGCCCTGATCATGCCATTCCACTGACACAGTCCTGATCATCCCACTCCACTGACACAGTCCTGATCATCCCACTCCACTGACACAGTCCTGATCATGCCACTCCACGGGCACAGACCTGATCATGGAACTCCACTGACACAGCCCTGATCATGCCATTCCACTGACACAGCCCTGATCATGCCACTCCACTGACACAGTCCTGATCATGCCACTCCAAGGGCACAGCCCTGATCATGCCACTCCACTGACACAGCCCTGATCATGCCACTCCACTGACACAGCCCTGATCATGGAACTCCACTGACACAGTCCTGATCATGCCACTCCACTGACACAGTCCTGATCATGCCATTCCACTGACACAGACCTGATCATGCCACTCCACTGACACAGTCCTGATCATGCCACTCCACTGACACAGTCCTGATCATGCCACTCCACTGACACAGCCCTGTTCATGGAACTCCACTGACACAGTCCTGATCATGCCACTCCACTGACACAGTCCTGATCATGCCACTCCACTGACACAGTCCTGATCATGCCACTCCACTGACACAGCCCTGATCATGGAACTCCACTGACACAGTCCTGATCATGCCACTCCACTGACACAGCCCTGATCATGGAACTCCACTGCCACAGCCCTGATCATGCCACTCCACGGACACAGTCCTGATCATGCCATTCCACTGACACAGTCCTGATCATGCCACTCCACTGACACAGCCCTGATCATGGAACTCCACTGACACAGCCCTGATCATGCCACTCCACGGACACAGTCCTGATCATGCCATTCCACTGACACAGTCCTGATCATGCCACTCCACTGACACAATCCTGATCATGCCACTCCACTGACACAGTCCTGATCATGCCACTCCACTGACACAATCCTGATCATGCCACTCCACTGACACAGTCCTGATCATGCCACTCCACTGACACAGCCCTGATCATGCCATTCCACTGACACAGTCCTGATCATGCCATTCCACTGACACAGTCCTGATCATGCCATTCCACTGACACAGCCCTGATCATGCCACTCCACTGACACTGTCCTGATCGTGCCACTCCACTGACACAGCCCTGATCATGCCATTCCACTGACACAGTCCTGATCATGCCACTCCACTGACACAGCCCTGATCATCCCACTCCACTGACACAGCCCTGATCATGCCATTCCACTGACACAGTCCTGATCATGCCACTCCACTGACACAGCCCTGATCATGCCACTCCACGGGCACAGACCTGATCATCCCACTCCACTGACACAGCCCTGATCATCCCACTCCACTGACACAGTCCTGATCATGCCACTCCACGGGCACAGTCCTGATCATGCCACTACACTGACACAGTCCTGATCATGCCACCCCGCTGACACAGTCCTGATCATGCCACTCCACTGACACAGCCCTGATCATGCCAGTCCACTGACACAGTCCTAATCATGCCACTCCACTGACACAGTCCTGATCATGCCACTCCACTGACACAGTCCTGATCATGCCACTCCACGGGCACAGTCCTGATCATGCCACTCCACTGACACAGTCCTGATCATGCCACTCCACGGGCACAGTCCTGATCATGCCACTACACTGACACAGTCCTGATCATGCCACCCCACTGACACAGTCCTGATCATGCCACTCCACTGACACAGCCCTGATCATGCCACTCCACTGACACAGTCCGGATCATGCCATTCCACTGACACAGTCCTGATCATGCCACTCCACTGACACAGTCCTGATCATGCCATTCCACTGACACAGTCCTGATCATGCCACTCCACGGGCACAGCCCTGATCATGCCACTCCACTGACACAGTCCTGATCATGCCACTCCACTGACACAGTGCTGATCATGGAACTCCACGGACACAGTCCTGATCATGCCACTCCACTGACACAGTCCTGATCATGCCACTCCACTGACACAGTCCTGATCATGGAACTCCACTGACACAGTCCTGATCATGCCACTCCACTGACACAGCCCTGATCATGCCATTCCACTGACACAGTCCTGATCATGCCACTCCACGGGCACAGACCTGATCATGCCACTCCACGGGCACAGCCCTGATCATGCCATTCCACTGACACAGCACTGATCATACCACTCCACGGGCACAGACCTGATCATGCCACTCCACTGACACAGTCCTGATCATGCCATTCCACTGACACAGTCCTGATCATGCCACTCCACTGACACAGCCCTGATCATGCCACTCCACTGACACAGCCCTGATCATGCCACTCCACTGACACAGGCCTGATCATGCCATTCCACTGACACAGTCCTGATCATGCCACTCCACTGACACAGCCCTGATCATGCCACTCCACTGACACAGCCCTGATCATGGAACTCCACTGACACAGTCCTGATCATGCCACTCCACTGACGCAGTCCTGATCATGCCACTCCACGGGCACAGTCCTGATCATGCCACTCCACTGACACAGTCCTGATCATGCCACTCCACTGACACAGTCCTGATCATGCCACTCCACTGACACAGCCCTGATCATGCCACTCCACTGACACAGTCCTGATCATGCCACTCCACTGACACAGTCCTGATCATGCCACTCCACTGACACAGCCCTGATCATGCCACTCCACTGACACAGCCCTGATCATGCCATTCCACTGACACAGTCCTGATCATGCCACTCCACTGACACAGCCCTGATCATGCCACTCCACTGACACAGTCCTGATCATGCCATTCCACTGACACAGGCCTGATCATGCCACTCCACTGACACAGTCCTGATCATGCCATTCCACTGACACAGGCCTGATCATGCCACTCCACTGACACAGTCCTGATCATGCCACTCCACTGACACAGCCCTGATCATGCCACTCCACTGACACAGTCCTGATCATGCCACTCCACTGACACAGCCCTGATCATGCCACTCCACTGACACAGCCCTGATCATGCCATTCCACTGACACAGGCCTGATCATGCCACTCCACTGACACAGTCCTGATCATGCCACTCCACTGACACAGTCCTGATCATGCCACTCCACTGACACAGTCCTGATCATGCCACTCCACTGACACAGCCCTGATCATGCCACTCCACTGACACAGCCCTGATCATGCCACTCCACTGACACAGTCCTGATCATGCCATTCCACTGACACAGGCCTGATCATGCCACTCCACTGACACAGTCCTCATCATGCCATTCCACTGACACAGCCCTGATCATGCAACTCCACTGACACAGTCCTGATCATGCCACTCCACTGACACAGTCCTGATCATGCCACTCCACTGACACAGTCCTGATCATGCCACTCCACTGACACAGTCCTGATCATGCCACTCCACTGACACAGTCCTGATCATGCCACTCCACTGACACAGTCCTGATCATGCCACTCCACTGACACAGCCCTGATCATGGAACTCCACTGACGCAGTCCTGATCATGCCACTCCACTGACACAGTCCTGATCATGCCACTCCACTGACACAGCCCTGATCATGCCACTCCACTGACACAGTCCTGATCATGCCACTCCACTGACACAGTCCTGATCATGCCACTCCACTGACACAGCCCTGATCATGGAACTCCACTGACGCAGTCCTGATCATGCCATTCCACTGACACAGTCCTGATCATGGAACTCCACTGACACAGCCCTGATCATGCCACTCCACTGACACAGTCCTGATCATGCCACTCCACTGACACAGTCCTGATCATGCCACTCCACTGACACAGCCCTGATCATGCCACTCCACTGACACAGTCCTGATCATGCCACTCCACCGACACAGCCCTGATCATGCCAGTCCACTGACACAGTCCTGATCATGCCACTCCACTGACACAGTCCTGATCATGCCACTCCACGGACACAGCCCTGATCATGCCACTCCACGGACACAGTCCTGATCATGCCACTCCACGGACACAGTCCTGATCATGCCACTCCACTGACACAGTCCTGATCATGCCACTCCACGGACGCAGTCCTGATCATGCCACTCCACTGACACAGCCCTGATCATGCCACTCCACAGACACAGCCCTGATCATGCCACTCCACTGACACAGCCCTGATCATGCCATTCCACTGACACAGTCCTGATCATGTCACTCCACTGACACAGCCCTGATCATGCCATTCCACTGACACGGCCCCGATCATGCCATTCCACTGACACAGTCCTGATCATGCAACTCCACTGATACAGTCCTGATCATGCCACTCCACTGACACAGTCCTGATCATGCCACTCCACTGACACAGTCCTGATCATGCCACTCCACTGACACAGTCCTGATCATGCCACTCCACTGACACAGTCCTGATCATGCCACTCCACTGACACAGTCCTGATCATGCCACTCCACTGACACAGCCCTGATCATGCCACTCCACAGACACAGCCCTGATCATGCCACTCCACTGACACAGCCCTGATCATGCCACTCCACTGACACAGCCCTGATCATGTCACTCCACTGACACAGCCCTGATCATTCCATTCCACTGACACAGCCCTGATCATGTCACTCCACTGACACAGCCCTGATCATTCCATTCCACTGACACAGCCCTGATCATGCCACTCCACGGACACGGTCCTGATCATGCCATTCCACTGACACAGTCCTGATCATGTCACTCCACTGACACAGCCCTGATCATGTCACTCCACTGACACAGCCCTGATCATTCCATTCCACTGACACAGCCCTGATCATGTCACTCCACTGACACAGCCCTGATCATTCCATTCCACAGACACAGCCCTGATCATGCCACTCCACTGACACAGCCCTGATCATGCCATTCCACTGACACAGTCCTGATCATGCCACTCCACTGACACAGTACTGATCATGCCATTCCACTGACACAGTCCTGATCATGCCACTCCACGGACACAGTCCTGATAATGACACTCCACTGACACAGTCCTGATCATGCCACTCCACTGACACAGCCCTGATCATGCCACTCCACTGACACAGTCCTGATCATGCCATTCCACTGACACAGTCCTGATCATGCCACTCCACTGACACAGCCCTGATCATGCCATTCCACTGACACAGCCCTGATCATGCCACTCCACTGACACTGTCTTGATAATGCCACTCCACTGACACAGTCCTGATCATGCCACTCCACGGACACAGTCCTGATCATGGAACTCCACTGACACAGCCCTGATCATGCCACTCCACTGACACAGTCCTGATCATGCCACTCCACTGACACAGTCCTGATCATGCCATTCCACTGACACAGCCCTGATCATGCCACTACACTGACACAGTCCTGATCATGCCATTCCACTGACACAGTCCTGATCATGCCATTCCACTGACACAGCCCTGATCATGCCACTCCACTGACACAGTCCTGATCATGCCACTCCACTGACACAGTCCTGATCATGCCACTCCACTGACACAGTCCTGATCATGCCACCCCACTGACACAGCCCTGATCATGCCACTCCACTGACACAGTCCTGATCATGCCACTCCACTGACACAGTCCTGATCATGCCATTCCACTGACACAGTCCTGATCATGCCACTCCACTGACACAGTCCTGATCATGGAACTCCACTGACACAGCCCTGATCATGCCACTCCACTGACACAGTCCTGATCATGCCACTCCACTGACACAGTCCTGATCATGCCACTCCACTGACACAGTCCTGATCATGCCATTCCACTGACACAGCCCTGATCATGCCACTACACTGACACAGTCCTGATCATGCCATTCCACTGACACAGTCCTGATCATGCCATTCCACTGACACAGCCCTGATCATGCCACTCCACTGACACAGTCCTGATCATGCCACTCCACTGACACAGTCCTGATCATGCCACTCCACTGACACAGTCCTGATCATGCCACCCCACTGACACAGCCCTGATCATGCCACTCCACTGACACAGTCCTGATCATGCCACTCCACTGACACAGTCCTGATCATGCCATTCCACTGACACAGTCCTGATCATGCCATTCCACTGACACAGTCCTGATCATGCCATTCCACTGACACAGTCCTGATCATGCCATTCCACTGACACAGCCCTGATCATGCCATTCCACTGACACAGTCCTGATCATGCCACTCCACGGGCACAGACCTGATCATGCCACTCCACTGACACAGTCCTGATCATGCCATTCCACTGACACAGTCCTGATCATGCCACTCCACTGACACAGTCCTGATCATCCCACTCCACTGACACAGTCCTGATCATGCCACTCCACTGACACAGTCCTGATCATCCCACTCCACTGACACAGACCTGATCATGCCATTCCACTGACACAGTCCTGATCATCCCACTCCACTGACACAGACCTGATCATCCCACTCCACTGACACAGCCCTGATCATGCCACTCCACTGACACAGTCCTGATCATGCCACTCCACTGACACAGTCCTGATCATGCCACTCCACTGACACAGCCCTGATCATGCCACTCCACTGACACAGTCCTGATCATGCCACTCCACTGACACAGTCCTGATCATGCCATTCCACTGACACAGTCCTGATCATGCCACTCCACTGACACAGTGCTGATCATGCCACTCCACTGACACAGTCCTGATCATGCCACTCCACGGACGCAGTCCTGATCATGCCACTCCACTGACACAGTCCTGATCATGCCATTCCACTGACACAGTCCTGATCATGCCATTCCACTGACACAGCCCTGATCATGCCACTCCACTGACACTGTCCTGATCATGCCATTCCACTGACACAGCCCTGATCATGCCACTCCACGGACGCAGTCCTGATCATGCCACTCCACGGACGCAGTCCTGATCATGCCACTCCACTGACACAGTCCTGATCATGCCACTCCACTGATACAGTCCTGATCATGCCACTCCACTGACACAGTCCTGATCATGCCACTCCACTGACACAGCCCTGATCATGCCACTCCACTGACACAGCCCTGATCATGCCATTCCACTGACACAGCCCTGATCATGCCACTCCACTGACACTGTCTTGATAATGCCACTCCACTGACACAGTCCTGATCATGCCACTCCACGGACACAGTCCTGATCATGGAACTCCACTGACACAGCCCTGATCATGCCACTCCACTGACACAGTCCTGATCATGCCACTCCACTGACACAGTCCTGATCATGCCATTCCACTGACACAGCCCTGATCATGCCACTACACTGACACAGTCCTGATCATGCCATTCCACTGACACAGTCCTGATCATGCCATTCCACTGACACAGCCCTGATCATGCCACTCCACTGACACAGTCCTGATCATGCCACTCCACTGACACAGTCCTGATCATGCCACTCCACTGACACAGTCCTGATCATGCCATTCCACTGACACAGTCCTGATCATGCCACTCCACTGACACAGTCCTGATCATGGAACTCCACTGACACAGCCCTGATCATGCCACTCCACTGACACAGTCCTGATCATGCCACTCCACTGACACAGTCCTGATCATGGAACTCCACTGACACAGTCCTGATCATGCCACTCCACTGACACAGCCCTGATCATGCCATTCCACTGACACAGTCCTGATCATGCCACTCCACGGGCACAGACCTGATCATGCCACTCCACTGACACAGTCCTGATCATGCCATTCCACTGACACAGTCCTGATCATGCCATTCCACTGACACAGTCCTGATCATGCCACTCCACTGACACAGCCCTGATCATGCCACTCCACTGACACAGGCCTGATCATGCCATTCCACTGACACAGTCCTGATCATGCCATTCCACTGACACAACCCTGATCATGCCACTCCACTGACACAGTCCTGATCATGCCATTCCACTGACACAGGCCTGATCATGCCACTCCACTGACACAGCCCTGATCATGCCACTCCACTGACACAGCCCTGATCATGCCACTCCACTGACACAGGCCTGATCATGCCACTCCACTGACACAGCCCTGATCATGCCACTCCACTGACACAGTCCTGATCATGCCATTCCACTGACACAGGCCTGATCATGCCATTCCACTGACACAGCCCTGATCATACCACTCCACTGACACAGGCCTGATCATGCCACTCCACTGACACAGCCCTGATCATGCCACTCCACTGACACAGTCCTGATCATGCCATTCCACTGACACAGCCCTGATCATGCCATTCCACTGACACAGTCCTGATCATACCACTCCACCGATACAGTCCTGATCATGCCACTCCTCTGACACAGGCCTGATCATGCCACTCCACTGACAAAGCCCTGATCATGCCACTCCACTGACACAGTCCTGATCATGCCACTCCACTGACACAGTCCTGATCATGCCACTCCACTGACACAGCCCTGATCATGCCACTCCACGGGCACAGACCTGATCATGCCACTCCACTGACACAGTCCTGATCATGCCATTCCACTGACACAGTCCTGATCATGCCATTCCACTGACACAGTCCTGATCATGCCATTCCACTGACACAGACCTGATCATGCCACTCCACTGACACAGCCCTGATCATGCCACTCCACTGACTCATCCCTGATCATGCCACTCCACTGACTCATCCCTGATCATGCCCCTCCACTGACTCATCCCTGATCATGCCACTCCACTGACACATCCCTGATCATGCCACTCCACTGACACAGCCCTGATCATGCCCCTCCACTGACTCATCCCTGATCATGCCACTCCACTGACTCATCCCTGATCATGCCACTCCACTGACACAGACCTGATCATGCCACTCCACCGACACAGCCCTGATCATGCCACTCCACTGACACAGTCCTGATCATGCCATTCCACTGACACAGTCCTGATCATGCCACTCCACGGACACAGCCCTGATCATGCCAGTCCACTGACACAGTCCTGATCATGCCACTCCACTGACACAGTCCTGATCATGCCACTCCACGGGCACAGTCCTGATCATGCCACTCCACTGACACAGTCCTGATCATGCCATTCCACTGACACAGTCCTGATCATGGAACTCCACTGACACAGTCCTGATCATGGAACTCCACTGACACAATCCTGATCATGCCATTCCACTGACACAGTCCTGATCATGCCACTCCATGGACACAGCCCTGATCATGCCATTCCACTGACACAGTCCTGATCATCCCACTCCACTGACACAGTCCTGATCATCCCACTCCACTGACACAGTCCTGATCATGCCACTCCACGGGCACAGACCTGATCATGGAACTCCACTGACACAGCCCTGATCATGCCATTCCACTGACACAGCCCTGATCATGCCACTCCACTGACACAGTCCTGATCATGCCACTCCAAGGGCACAGCCCTGATCATGCCACTCCACTGACACAGCCCTGATCATGCCACTCCACTGACACAGCCCTGATCATGGAACTCCACTGACACAGTCCTGATCATGCCACTCCACTGACACAGTCCTGATCATGCCATTCCACTGACACAGACCTGATCATGCCACTCCACTGACACAGTCCTGATCATGCCACTCCACTGACACAGTCCTGATCATGCCACTCCACTGACACAGCCCTGTTCATGGAACTCCACTGACACAGTCCTGATCATGCCACTCCACTGACACAGTCCTGATCATGCCACTCCACTGACACAGTCCTGATCATGCCACTCCACTGACACAGCCCTGATCATGGAACTCCACTGACACAGTCCTGATCATGCCACTCCACTGACACAGCCCTGATCATGGAACTCCACTGCCACAGCCCTGATCATGCCACTCCACGGACACAGTCCTGATCATGCCATTCCACTGACACAGTCCTGATCATGCCACTCCACTGACACAGCCCTGATCATGGAACTCCACTGACACAGCCCTGATCATGCCACTCCACGGACACAGTCCTGATCATGCCATTCCACTGACACAGTCCTGATCATGCCACTCCACTGACACAATCCTGATCATGCCACTCCACTGACACAGTCCTGATCATGCCACTCCACTGACACAATCCTGATCATGCCACTCCACTGACACAGTCCTGATCATGCCACTCCACTGACACAGCCCTGATCATGCCATTCCACTGACACAGTCCTGATCATGCCATTCCACTGACACAGTCCTGATCATGCCATTCCACTGACACAGCCCTGATCATGCCACTCCACTGACACTGTCCTGATCGTGCCACTCCACTGACACAGCCCTGATCATGCCATTCCACTGACACAGTCCTGATCATGCCACTCCACTGACACAGCCCTGATCATCCCACTCCACTGACACAGCCCTGATCATGCCATTCCACTGACACAGTCCTGATCATGCCACTCCACTGACACAGCCCTGATCATGCCACTCCACGGGCACAGACCTGATCATCCCACTCCACTGACACAGCCCTGATCATCCCACTCCACTGACACAGTCCTGATCATGCCACTCCACGGGCACAGTCCTGATCATGCCACTACACTGACACAGTCCTGATCATGCCACCCCGCTGACACAGTCCTGATCATGCCACTCCACTGACACAGCCCTGATCATGCCAGTCCACTGACACAGTCCTAATCATGCCACTCCACTGACACAGTCCTGATCATGCCACTCCACTGACACAGTCCTGATCATGCCACTCCACGGGCACAGTCCTGATCATGCCACTCCACTGACACAGTCCTGATCATGCCACTCCACGGGCACAGTCCTGATCATGCCACTACACTGACACAGTCCTGATCATGCCACCCCACTGACACAGTCCTGATCATGCCACTCCACTGACACAGCCCTGATCATGCCACTCCACTGACACAGTCCGGATCATGCCATTCCACTGACACAGTCCTGATCATGCCACTCCACTGACACAGTCCTGATCATGCCATTCCACTGACACAGTCCTGATCATGCCACTCCACGGGCACAGCCCTGATCATGCCACTCCACTGACACAGTCCTGATCATGCCACTCCACTGACACAGTGCTGATCATGGAACTCCACGGACACAGTCCTGATCATGCCACTCCACTGACACAGTCCTGATCATGCCACTCCACTGACACAGTCCTGATCATGGAACTCCACTGACACAGTCCTGATCATGCCACTCCACTGACACAGCCCTGATCATGCCATTCCACTGACACAGTCCTGATCATGCCACTCCACGGGCACAGACCTGATCATGCCACTCCACGGGCACAGCCCTGATCATGCCATTCCACTGACACAGCACTGATCATACCACTCCACGGGCACAGACCTGATCATGCCACTCCACTGACACAGTCCTGATCATGCCATTCCACTGACACAGTCCTGATCATGCCACTCCACTGACACAGCCCTGATCATGCCACTCCACTGACACAGCCCTGATCATGCCACTCCACTGACACAGGCCTGATCATGCCATTCCACTGACACAGTCCTGATCATGCCACTCCACTGACACAGCCCTGATCATGCCACTCCACTGACACAGCCCTGATCATGGAACTCCACTGACACAGTCCTGATCATGCCACTCCACTGACGCAGTCCTGATCATGCCACTCCACGGGCACAGTCCTGATCATGCCACTCCACTGACACAGTCCTGATCATGCCACTCCACTGACACTGTCCTGATCATGCCACTCCACTGACACAGCCCTGATCATGCCACTCCACTGACACAGTCCTGATCATGCCACTCCACTGACACAGTCCTGATCATGCCACTCCACTGACACAGCCCTGATCATGCCACTCCACTGACACAGCCCTGATCATGCCATTCCACTGACACAGTCCTGATCATGCCACTCCACTGACACAGCCCTGATCATGCCACTCCACTGACACAGTCCTGATCATGCCATTCCACTGACACAGGCCTGATCATGCCACTCCACTGACACAGTCCTGATCATGCCATTCCACTGACACAGGCCTGATCATGCCACTCCACTGACACAGTCCTGATCATGCCATTCCACTGACACAGGCCTGATCATGCCACTCCACTGACACAGTCCTGATCATGCCACTCCACTGACACAGTCCTGATCATGCCACTCCACTGACACAGTCCTGATCATGCCACTCCACTGACACAGCCCTGATCATGCCACTCCACTGACACAGCCCTGATCATGCCACTCCACTGACACAGTCCTGATCATGCCATTCCACTGACACAGGCCTGATCATGCCACTCCACTGACACAGTCCTCATCATGCCATTCCACTGACACAGCCCTGATCATGCAACTCCACTGACACAGTCCTGATCATGCCACTCCACTGACACAGTCCTGATCATGCCACTCCACTGACACAGTCCTGATCATGCCACTCCACTGACACAGTCCTGATCATGCCACTCCACTGACACAGTCCTGATCATGCCACTCCACTGACACAGCCCTGATCATGGAACTCCACTGACGCAGTCCTGATCATGCCACTCCACTGACACAGTCCTGATCATGCCACTCCACTGACACAGCCCTGATCATGCCACTCCACTGACACAGTCCTGATCATGCCACTCCACTGACACAGTCCTGATCATGCCACTCCACTGACACAGCCCTGATCATGGAACTCCACTGACGCAGTCCTGATCATGCCATTCCACTGACACAGTCCTGATCATGGAACTCCACTGACACAGCCCTGATCATGCCACTCCACTGACACAGTCCTGATCATGCCACTCCACTGACACAGTCCTGATCATGCCACTCCACTGACACAGCCCTGATCATGCCACTCCACTGACACAGTCCTGATCATGCCACTCCACCGACACAGCCCTGATCATGCCAGTCCACTGACACAGTCCTGATCATGCCACTCCACTGACACAGTCCTGATCATGCCACTCCACGGACACAGCCCTGATCATGCCACTCCACGGACACAGTCCTGATCATGCCACTCCACGGACACAGTCCTGATCATGCCACTCCACTGACACAGTCCTGATCATGCCACTCCACGGACGCAGTCCTGATCATGCCACTCCACTGACACAGCCCTGATCATGCCACTCCACAGACACAGCCCTGATCATGCCACTCCACTGACACAGCCCTGATCATGCCATTCCACTGACACAGTCCTGATCATGTCACTCCACTGACACAGCCCTGATCATGCCATTCCACTGACACGGCCCCGATCATGCCATTCCACTGACACAGTCCTGATCATGCAACTCCACTGATACAGTCCTGATCATGCCACTCCACTGACACAGTCCTGATCATGCCACTCCACTGACACAGTCCTGATCATGCCACTCCACTGACACAGTCCTGATCATGCCACTCCACTGACACAGTCCTGATCATGCCACTCCACTGACACAGCCCTGATCATGCCACTCCACAGACACAGCCCTGATCATGCCACTCCACTGACACAGCCCTGATCATGCCACTCCACTGACACAGCCCTGATCATGTCACTCCACTGACACAGCCCTGATCATTCCATTCCACTGACACAGCCCTGATCATGTCACTCCACTGACACAGCCCTGATCATTCCATTCCACTGACACAGCCCTGATCATGCCACTCCACGGACACGGTCCTGATCATGCCATTCCACTGACACAGTCCTGATCATGTCACTCCACTGACACAGCCCTGATCATGTCACTCCACTGACACAGCCCTGATCATTCCATTCCACTGACACAGCCCTGATCATGTCACTCCACTGACACAGCCCTGATCATTCCATTCCACAGACACAGCCCTGATCATGTCACTCCACTGACACAGCCCTGATCATTCCATTCCACAGACACAGTCCTGATCATGTCACTCCACTGACACAGCCCTGATCATGTCACTCCACTGACACAGCCCTGATCATTCCATTCCACAGACACAGCCCTGATCATGCCACTCCACGGACACAGTCCTGATAATGACACTCCACTGACACAGTCCTGATCATGCCACTCCACTGACACAGCCCTGATCATGCCACTCCACTGACACAGTCCTGATCATGCCATTCCACTGACACAGTCCTGATCATGCCACTCCACTGACACAGCCCTGATCATGCCATTCCACTGACACAGCCCTGATCATGCCACTCCACTGACACTGTCTTGATAATGCCACTCCACTGACACAGTCCTGATCATGCCACTCCACGGACACAGTCCTGATCATGGAACTCCACTGACACAGCCCTGATCATGCCACTCCACTGACACAGTCCTGATCATGCCACTCCACTGACACAGTCCTGCTCATGCCATTCCACTGACACAGCCCTGATCATGCCACTACACTGACACAGTCCTGATCATGCCATTCCACTGACACAGTCCTGATCATGCCATTCCACTGACACAGCCCTGATCATGCCACTCCACTGACACAGTCCTGATCATGCCACTCCACTGACACAGTCCTGATCATGCCACTCCACTGACACAGTCCTGATCATGCCACCCCACTGACACAGCCCTGATCATGCCACTCCACTGACACAGTCCTGATCATGCCACTCCACTGACACAGTCCTGATCATGCCATTCCACTGACACAGTCCTGATCATGCCACTCCACTGACACAGTCCTGATCATGGAACTCCACTGACACAGCCCTGATCATGCCACTCCACTGACACAGTCCTGATCATGCCACTCCACTGACACAGTCCTGATCATGGAACTCCACTGACACAGTCCTGATCATGCCACTCCACTGACACAGCCCTGATCATGCCATTCCACTGACACAGTCCTGATCATGCCACTCCACGGGCACAGACCTGATCATGCCACTCCACTGACACAGTCCTGATCATGCCATTCCACTGACACAGTCCTGATCATGCCATTCCACTGACACAGTCCTGATCATGCCACTCCACTGACACAGCCCTGATCATGCCACTCCACTGACACAGGCCTGATCATGCCATTCCACTGACACAGTCCTGATCATGCCATTCCACTGACACAACCCTGATCATGCCACTCCACTGACACAGTCCTGATCATGCCATTCCACTGACACAGGCCTGATCATGCCACTCCACTGACACAGCCCTGATCATGCCACTCCACTGACACAGCCCTGATCATGCCACTCCACTGACACAGGCCTGATCATGCCACTCCACTGACACAGCCCTGATCATGCCACTCCACTGACACAGTCCTGATCATGCCATTCCACTGACACAGGCCTGATCATGCCATTCCACTGACACAGCCCTGATCATACCACTCCACTGACACAGGCCTGATCATGCCACTCCACTGACACAGCCCTGATCATGCCACTCCACTGACACAGTCCTGATCATGCCATTCCACTGACACAGCCCTGATCATGCCATTCCACTGACACAGTCCTGATCATACCACTCCACCGATACAGTCCTGATCATGCCACTCCTCTGACACAGGCCTGATCATGCCACTCCACTGACAAAGCCCTGATCATGCCACTCCACTGACACAGTCCTGATCATGCCACTCCACTGACACAGTCCTGATCATGCCACTCCACTGACACAGCCCTGATCATGCCACTCCACGGGCACAGACCTGATCATGCCACTCCACTGACACAGTCCTGATCATGCCATTCCACTGACACAGTCCTGATCATGCCATTCCACTGACACAGTCCTGATCATGCCATTCCACTGACACAGACCTGATCATGCCACTCCACTGACACAGCCCTGATCATGCCACTCCACTGACTCATCCCTGATCATGCCACTCCACTGACTCATCCCTGATCATGCCCCTCCACTGACTCATCCCTGATCATGCCACTCCACTGACACATCCCTGATCATGCCACTCCACTGACACAGCCCTGATCATGCCCCTCCACTGACTCATCCCTGATCATGCCACTCCACTGACTCATCCCTGATCATGCCACTCCACTGACACAGACCTGATCATGCCACTCCACCGACACAGCCCTGATCATGCCACTCCACTGACACAGTCCTGATCATGCCATTCCACTGACACAGTCCTGATCATGCCACTCCACGGACACAGCCCTGATCATGCCAGTCCACTGACACAGTCCTGATCATGCCACTCCACTGACACAGTCCTGATCATGCCACTCCACGGGCACAGTCCTGATCATGCCACTCCACTGACACAGTCCTGATCATGCCATTCCACTGACACAGTCCTGATCATGGAACTCCACTGACACAGTCCTGATCATGGAACTCCACTGACACAATCCTGATCATGCCATTCCACTGACACAGTCCTGATCATGCCACTCCATGGACACAGCCCTGATCATGCCATTCCACTGACACAGTCCTGATCATCCCACTCCACTGACACAGTCCTGATCATCCCACTCCACTGACACAGTCCTGATCATGCCACTCCACGGGCACAGACCTGATCATGGAACTCCACTGACACAGCCCTGATCATGCCATTCCACTGACACAGCCCTGATCATGCCACTCCACTGACACAGTCCTGATCATGCCACTCCAAGGGCACAGCCCTGATCATGCCACTCCACTGACACAGCCCTGATCATGCCACTCCACTGACACAGCCCTGATCATGGAACTCCACTGACACAGTCCTGATCATGCCACTCCACTGACACAGTCCTGATCATGCCATTCCACTGACACAGACCTGATCATGCCACTACACTGACACAGCCCTGATCATGCCACTCCACTGACACAGTCCTGATCATGCCACTCCACTGACACAGTCCTGATCATGCCACTCCACTGACACAGCCCTGTTCATGGAACTCCACTGACACAGTCCTGATCATGCCACTCCACTGACACAGTCCTGATCATGCCACTCCACTGACACAGTCCTGATCATGCCACTCCACTGACACAGCCCTGATCATGGAACTCCACTGACACAGTCCTGATCATGCCACTCCACTGACACAGCCCTGATCATGGAACTCCACTGCCACAGCCCTGATCATGCCACTCCACGGACACAGTCCTGATCATGCCATTCCACTGACACAGTCCTGATCATGCCACTCCACTGACACAGCCCTGATCATGGAACTCCACTGACACAGCCCTGATCATGCCACTCCACGGACACAGTCCTGATCATGCCATTCCACTGACACAGTCCTGATCATGCCACTCCACTGACACAATCCTGATCATGCCACTCCACTGACACAGTCCTGATCATGCCACTCCACTGACACAATCCTGATCATGCCACTCCACTGACACAGTCCTGATCATGCCACTCCACTGACACAGCCCTGATCATGCCATTCCACTGACACAGTCCTGATCATGCCATTCCACTGACACAGTCCTGATCATGCCATTCCACTGACACAGCCCTGATCATGCCACTCCACTGACACTGTCCTGATCGTGCCACTCCACTGACACAGCCCTGATCATGCCATTCCACTGACACAGTCCTGATCATGCCACTCCACTGACACAGCCCTGATCATCCCACTCCACTGACACAGCCCTGATCATGCCATTCCACTGACACAGTCCTGATCATGCCACTCCACTGACACAGCCCTGATCATGCCACTCCACGGGCACAGACCTGATCATCCCACTCCACTGACACAGCCCTGATCATGCCAGTCCACTGACACAGTCCTAATCATGCCACTCCACTGACACAGTCCTGATCATGCCACTCCACTGACACAGTCCTGATCATGCCACTCCACGGGCACAGTCCTGATCATGCCACTCCACTGACACAGTCCTGATCATGCCACTCCACGGGCACAGTCCTGATCATGCCACTACACTGACACAGTCCTGATCATGCCACCCCACTGACACAGTCCTGATCATGCCACTCCACTGACACAGCCCTGATCATGCCACTCCACTGACACAGTCCGGATCATGCCATTCCACTGACACAGTCCTGATCATGCCACTCCACTGACACAGTCCTGATCATGCCATTCCACTGACACAGTCCTGATCATGCCACTCCACGGGCACAGCCCTGATCATGCCACTCCACTGACACAGTCCTGATCATGCCACTCCACTGACACAGTGCTGATCATGGAACTCCACGGACACAGTCCTGATCATGCCACTCCACTGACACAGTCCTGATCATGCCACTCCACTGACACAGTCCTGATCATGGAACTCCACTGACACAGTCCTGATCATGCCACTCCACTGACACAGCCCTGATCATGCCATTCCACTGACACAGTCCTGATCATGCCACTCCACGGGCACAGACCTGATCATGCCACTCCACGGGCACAGCCCTGATCATGCCATTCCACTGACACAGCACTGATCATACCACTCCACGGGCACAGACCTGATCATGCCACTCCACTGACACAGTCCTGATCATGCCATTCCACTGACACAGTCCTGATCATGCCACTCCACTGACACAGCCCTGATCATGCCACTCCACTGACACAGCCCTGATCATGCCACTCCACTGACACAGGCCTGATCATGCCATTCCACTGACACAGTCCTGATCATGCCACTCCACTGACACAGCCCTGATCATGCCACTCCACTGACACAGCCCTGATCATGGAACTCCACTGACACAGTCCTGATCATGCCACTCCACTGACGCAGTCCTGATCATGCCACTCCACGGGCACAGTCCTGATCATGCCACTCCACTGACACAGTCCTGATCATGCCACTCCACTGACACAGTCCTGATCATGCCACTCCACTGACACAGCCCTGATCATGCCACTCCACTGACACAGTCCTGATCATGCCACTCCACTGACACAGTCCTGATCATGCCACTCCACTGACACAGCCCTGATCATGCCACTCCACTGACACAGCCCTGATCATGCCATTCCACTGACACAGTCCTGATCATGCCACTCCACTGACACAGCCCTGATCATGCCACTCCACTGACACAGTCCTGATCATGCCATTCCACTGACACAGGCCTGATCATGCCACTCCACTGACACAGTCCTGATCATGCCATTCCACTGACACAGGCCTGATCATGCCACTCCACTGACACAGTCCTGATCATGCCACTCCACTGACACAGCCCTGATCATGCCACTCCACTGACACAGTCCTGATCATGCCACTCCACTGACACAGCCCTGATCATGCCACTCCACTGACACAGCCCTGATCATGCCATTCCACTGACACAGGCCTGATCATGCCACTCCACTGACACAGTCCTGATCATGCCACTCCACTGACACAGTCCTGATCATGCCTCTCCACTGACACAGCCCTGATCATGCCATTCCACTGACACGGCCCCGATCATGCCATTCCACTGACACAGTCCTGATCATGCAACTCCACTGATACAGTCCTGATCATGCCACTCCACTGACACAGTCCTGATCATGCCACTCCACTGACACAGTCCTGATCATGCCACTCCACTGACACAGTCCTGATCATGCCACTCCACTGACACAGTCCTGATCATGCCACTCCACTGACACAGCCCTGATCATGCCACTCCACAGACACAGCCCTGATCATGCCACTCCACTGACACAGCCCTGATCATGCCACTCCACTGACACAGCCCTGATCATGTCACTCCACTGACACAGCCCTGATCATTCCATTCCACTGACACAGCCCTGATCATGTCACTCCACTGACACAGCCCTGATCATTCCATTCCACTGACACAGCCCTGATCATGCCACTCCACGGACACGGTCCTGATCATGCCATTCCACTGACACAGTCCTGATCATGTCACTCCACTGACACAGCCCTGATCATGTCACTCCACTGACACAGCCCTGATCATTCCATTCCACTGACACAGCCCTGATCATGTCACTCCACTGACACAGCCCTGATCATTCCATTCCACAGACACAGCCCTGATCATGTCACTCCACTGACACAGCCCTGATCATTCCATTCCACAGACACAGTCCTGATCATGTCACTCCACTGACACAGCCCTGATCATGTCACTCCACTGACACAGCCCTGATCATTCCATTCCACAGACACAGCCCTGATCATGCCACTCCACGGACACAGTCCTGATAATGACACTCCACTGACACAGTCCTGATCATGCCACTCCACTGACACAGCCCTGATCATGCCACTCCACTGACACAGTCCTGATCATGCCATTCCACTGACACAGTCCTGATCATGCCACTCCACTGACACAGCCCTGATCATGCCATTCCACTGACACAGCCCTGATCATGCCACTCCACTGACACTGTCTTGATAATGCCACTCCACTGACACAGTCCTGATCATGCCACTCCACGGACACAGTCCTGATCATGGAACTCCACTGACACAGCCCTGATCATGCCACTCCACTGACACAGTCCTGATCATGCCACTCCACTGACACAGTCCTGCTCATGCCATTCCACTGACACAGCCCTGATCATGCCACTACACTGACACAGTCCTGATCATGCCATTCCACTGACACAGTCCTGATCATGCCATTCCACTGACACAGCCCTGATCATGCCACTCCACTGACACAGTCCTGATCATGCCACTCCACTGACACAGTCCTGATCATGCCACTCCACTGACACAGTCCTGATCATGCCACCCCACTGACACAGCCCTGATCATGCCACTCCACTGACACAGTCCTGATCATGCCACTCCACTGACACAGTCCTGATCATGCCATTCCACTGACACAGTCCTGATCATGCCACTCCACTGACACAGTCCTGATCATGGAACTCCACTGACACAGCCCTGATCATGCCACTCCACTGACACAGTCCTGATCATGCCACTCCACTGACACAGTCCTGATCATGGAACTCCACTGACACAGTCCTGATCATGCCACTCCACTGACACAGCCCTGATCATGCCATTCCACTGACACAGTCCTGATCATGCCACTCCACGGGCACAGACCTGATCATGCCACTCCACTGACACAGTCCTGATCATGCCATTCCACTGACACAGTCCTGATCATGCCATTCCACTGACACAGTCCTGATCATGCCACTCCACTGACACAGCCCTGATCATGCCACTCCACTGACACAGGCCTGATCATGCCATTCCACTGACACAGTCCTGATCATGCCATTCCACTGACACAACCCTGATCATGCCACTCCACTGACACAGTCCTGATCATGCCATTCCACTGACACAGGCCTGATCATGCCACTCCACTGACACAGCCCTGATCATGCCACTCCACTGACACAGCCCTGATCATGCCACTCCACTGACACAGGCCTGATCATGCCACTCCACTGACACAGCCCTGATCATGCCACTCCACTGACACAGTCCTGATCATGCCATTCCACTGACACAGGCCTGATCATGCCATTCCACTGACACAGCCCTGATCATACCACTCCACTGACACAGGCCTGATCATGCCACTCCACTGACACAGCCCTGATCATGCCACTCCACTGACACAGTCCTGATCATGCCATTCCACTGACACAGCCCTGATCATGCCATTCCACTGACACAGTCCTGATCATACCACTCCACCGATACAGTCCTGATCATGCCACTCCTCTGACACAGGCCTGATCATGCCACTCCACTGACAAAGCCCTGATCATGCCACTCCACTGACACAGTCCTGATCATGCCACTCCACTGACACAGTCCTGATCATGCCACTCCACTGACACAGCCCTGATCATGCCACTCCACGGGCACAGACCTGATCATGCCACTCCACTGACACAGTCCTGATCATGCCATTCCACTGACACAGTCCTGATCATGCCATTCCACTGACACAGTCCTGATCATGCCATTCCACTGACACAGACCTGATCATGCCACTCCACTGACACAGCCCTGATCATGCCACTCCACTGACTCATCCCTGATCATGCCACTCCACTGACTCATCCCTGATCATGCCCCTCCACTGACTCATCCCTGATCATGCCACTCCACTGACACATCCCTGATCATGCCACTCCACTGACACAGCCCTGATCATGCCCCTCCACTGACTCATCCCTGATCATGCCACTCCACTGACTCATCCCTGATCATGCCACTCCACTGACACAGACCTGATCATGCCACTCCACCGACACAGCCCTGATCATGCCACTCCACTGACACAGTCCTGATCATGCCATTCCACTGACACAGTCCTGATCATGCCACTCCACGGACACAGCCCTGATCATGCCAGTCCACTGACACAGTCCTGATCATGCCACTCCACTGACACAGTCCTGATCATGCCACTCCACGGGCACAGTCCTGATCATGCCACTCCACTGACACAGTCCTGATCATGCCATTCCACTGACACAGTCCTGATCATGGAACTCCACTGACACAGTCCTGATCATGGAACTCCACTGACACAATCCTGATCATGCCATTCCACTGACACAGTCCTGATCATGCCACTCCATGGACACAGCCCTGATCATGCCATTCCACTGACACAGTCCTGATCATCCCACTCCACTGACACAGTCCTGATCATCCCACTCCACTGACACAGTCCTGATCATGCCACTCCACGGGCACAGACCTGATCATGGAACTCCACTGACACAGCCCTGATCATGCCATTCCACTGACACAGCCCTGATCATGCCACTCCACTGACACAGTCCTGATCATGCCACTCCAAGGGCACAGCCCTGATCATGCCACTCCACTGACACAGCCCTGATCATGCCACTCCACTGACACAGCCCTGATCATGGAACTCCACTGACACAGTCCTGATCATGCCACTCCACTGACACAGTCCTGATCATGCCATTCCACTGACACAGACCTGATCATGCCACTACACTGACACAGCCCTGATCATGCCACTCCACTGACACAGTCCTGATCATGCCACTCCACTGACACAGTCCTGATCATGCCACTCCACTGACACAGCCCTGTTCATGGAACTCCACTGACACAGTCCTGATCATGCCACTCCACTGACACAGTCCTGATCATGCCACTCCACTGACACAGTCCTGATCATGCCACTCCACTGACACAGCCCTGATCATGGAACTCCACTGACACAGTCCTGATCATGCCACTCCACTGACACAGCCCTGATCATGGAACTCCACTGCCACAGCCCTGATCATGCCACTCCACGGACACAGTCCTGATCATGCCATTCCACTGACACAGTCCTGATCATGCCACTCCACTGACACAGCCCTGATCATGGAACTCCACTGACACAGCCCTGATCATGCCACTCCACGGACACAGTCCTGATCATGCCATTCCACTGACACAGTCCTGATCATGCCACTCCACTGACACAATCCTGATCATGCCACTCCACTGACACAGTCCTGATCATGCCACTCCACTGACACAATCCTGATCATGCCACTCCACTGACACAGTCCTGATCATGCCACTCCACTGACACAGCCCTGATCATGCCATTCCACTGACACAGTCCTGATCATGCCATTCCACTGACACAGTCCTGATCATGCCATTCCACTGACACAGCCCTGATCATGCCACTCCACTGACACTGTCCTGATCGTGCCACTCCACTGACACAGCCCTGATCATGCCATTCCACTGACACAGTCCTGATCATGCCACTCCACTGACACAGCCCTGATCATCCCACTCCACTGACACAGCCCTGATCATGCCATTCCACTGACACAGTCCTGATCATGCCACTCCACTGACACAGCCCTGATCATGCCACTCCACGGGCACAGACCTGATCATCCCACTCCACTGACACAGCCCTGATCATGCCAGTCCACTGACACAGTCCTAATCATGCCACTCCACTGACACAGTCCTGATCATGCCACTCCACTGACACAGTCCTGATCATGCCACTCCACGGGCACAGTCCTGATCATGCCACTCCACTGACACAGTCCTGATCATGCCACTCCACGGGCACAGTCCTGATCATGCCACTACACTGACACAGTCCTGATCATGCCACCCCACTGACACAGTCCTGATCATGCCACTCCACTGACACAGCCCTGATCATGCCACTCCACTGACACAGTCCGGATCATGCCATTCCACTGACACAGTCCTGATCATGCCACTCCACTGACACAGTCCTGATCATGCCATTCCACTGACACAGTCCTGATCATGCCACTCCACGGGCACAGCCCTGATCATGCCACTCCACTGACACAGTCCTGATCATGCCACTCCACTGACACAGTGCTGATCATGGAACTCCACGGACACAGTCCTGATCATGCCACTCCACTGACACAGTCCTGATCATGCCACTCCACTGACACAGTCCTGATCATGGAACTCCACTGACACAGTCCTGATCATGCCACTCCACTGACACAGCCCTGATCATGCCATTCCACTGACACAGTCCTGATCATGCCACTCCACGGGCACAGACCTGATCATGCCACTCCACGGGCACAGCCCTGATCATGCCATTCCACTGACACAGCACTGATCATACCACTCCACGGGCACAGACCTGATCATGCCACTCCACTGACACAGTCCTGATCATGCCATTCCACTGACACAGTCCTGATCATGCCACTCCACTGACACAGCCCTGATCATGCCACTCCACTGACACAGCCCTGATCATGCCACTCCACTGACACAGGCCTGATCATGCCATTCCACTGACACAGTCCTGATCATGCCACTCCACTGACACAGCCCTGATCATGCCACTCCACTGACACAGCCCTGATCATGGAACTCCACTGACACAGTCCTGATCATGCCACTCCACTGACGCAGTCCTGATCATGCCACTCCACGGGCACAGTCCTGATCATGCCACTCCACTGACACAGTCCTGATCATGCCACTCCACTGACACAGTCCTGATCATGCCACTCCACTGACACAGCCCTGATCATGCCACTCCACTGACACAGTCCTGATCATGCCACTCCACTGACACAGTCCTGATCATGCCACTCCACTGACACAGCCCTGATCATGCCACTCCACTGACACAGCCCTGATCATGCCATTCCACTGACACAGTCCTGATCATGCCACTCCACTGACACAGCCCTGATCATGCCACTCCACTGACACAGTCCTGATCATGCCATTCCACTGACACAGGCCTGATCATGCCACTCCACTGACACAGTCCTGATCATGCCATTCCACTGACACAGGCCTGATCATGCCACTCCACTGACACAGTCCTGATCATGCCACTCCACTGACACAGCCCTGATCATGCCACTCCACTGACACAGTCCTGATCATGCCACTCCACTGACACAGCCCTGATCATGCCACTCCACTGACACAGCCCTGATCATGCCATTCCACTGACACAGGCCTGATCATGCCACTCCACTGACACAGTCCTGATCATGCCACTCCACTGACACAGTCCTGATCATGCCTCTCCACTGACACAGTCCTGATCATGCCACTCCACTGACACAGCCCTGATCATGCCACTCCACTGACACAGCCCTGATCATGCCACTCCACTGACACAGTCCTGATCATGCCATTCCACTGACACAGGCCTGATCATGCCACTCCACTGACACAGTCCTCATCATGCCATTCCACTGACACAGCCCTGATCATGCAACTCCACTGACACAGTCCTGATCATGCCACTCCACTGACACAGTCCTGATCATGCCACTCCACTGACACAGTCCTGATCATGCCACTCCACTGACACAGTCCTGATCATGCCACTCCACTGACACAGTCCTGATCATGCCACTCCACTGACACAGTCCTGATCATGCCACTCCACTGACACAGCCCTGATCATGGAACTCCACTGACGCAGTCCTGATCATGCCACTCCACTGACACAGCCCTGATCATGGAACTCCACTGACGCAGTCCTGATCATGCCACTCCACTGACACAGGCCTGATCATGCCATTCCACTGACACAGTCCTGATCATGCCACTCCACTGACACAGTCCTGATCATGCCACTCCACTGACACAGCCCTGATCATGCCACTCCACTGACACAGTCCTGATCATGCCACTCCACTGACACAGTCCTGATCATGCCACTCCACTGACACAGCCCTGATCATGGAACTCCACTGACGCAGTCCTGATCATGCCATTCCACTGACACAGTCCTGATCATGGAACTCCACTGACACAGCCCTGATCATGCCACTCCACTGACACAGTCCTGATCATGCCACTCCACTGACACAGTCCTGATCATGCCACTCCACTGACACAGCCCTGATCATGCCACTCCACTGACACAGTCCTGATCATGCCACTCCACCGACACAGCCCTGATCATGCCAGTCCACTGACACAGTCCTGATCATGCCACTCCACTGACACAGTCCTGATCATGCCACTCCACGGACACAGCCCTGATCATGCCACTCCACGGACACAGTCCTGATCATGCCACTCCACGGACACAGTCCTGATCATGCCACTCCACTGACACAGTCCTGATCATGCCACTCCACGGACGCAGTCCTGATCATGCCACTCCACTGACACAGCCCTGATCATGCCACTCCACAGACACAGCCCTGATCATGCCACTCCACTGACACAGCCCTGATCATGCCATTCCACTGACACAGTCCTGATCATGTCACTCCACTGACACAGCCCTGATCATGCCATTCCACTGACACGGCCCTGATCATGCCATTCCACTGACACAGTCCTGATCATGCAACTCCACTGATACAGTCCTGATCATGCCACTCCACTGACACAGTCCTGATCATGCCACTCCACTGACACAGTCCTGATCATGCCACTCCACTGACACAGTCCTGATCATGCCACTCCACTGACACAGTCCTGATCATGCCACTCCACTGACACAGTCCTGATCATGCCAGTCCACTGACACAGCCCTGATCATGCCACTCCACAGACACAGCCCTGATCATGCCACTCCACTGACACAGCCCTGATCATGCCACTCCACTGACACAGCCCTGATCATGTCACTCCACTGACACAGCCCTGATCATTCCATTCCACTGACACAGCCCTGATCATGTCACTCCACTGACACAGCCCTGATCATTCCATTCCACTGACACAGCCCTGATCATGCCACTCCACGGACACGGTCCTGATCATGCCATTCCACTGACACAGTCCTGATCATGTCACTCCACTGACACAGCCCTGATCATGTCACTCCACTGACACAGCCCTGATCATTCCATTCCACTGACACAGCCCTGATCATGTCACTCCACTGACACAGCCCTGATCATTCCATTCCACAGACACAGCCCTGATCATGCCACTCCACTGACACAGCCCTGATCATGCCATTCCACTGACACAGTCCTGATCATGCCACTCCACTGACACAGTACTGATCATGCCATTCCACTGACACAGTCCTGATCATGCCATTCCACTGACACAGTCCTGATCATGCCATTCCACTGACACAGACCTGATCATGCCACTCCACTGACACAGCCCTGATCATGCCACTCCACTGACTCATCCCTGATCATGCCACTCCACTGACTCATCCCTGATCATGCCCCTCCACTGACTCATCCCTGATCATGCCACTCCACTGACACATCCCTGATCATGCCACTCCACTGACACAGCCCTGATCATGCCCCTCCACTGACTCATCCCTGATCATGCCACTCCACTGACTCATCCCTGATCATGCCACTCCACTGACACAGACCTGATCATGCCACTCCACCGACACAGCCCTGATCATGCCACTCCACTGACACAGTCCTGATCATGCCATTCCACTGACACAGTCCTGATCATGCCACTCCACGGACACAGCCCTGATCATGCCAGTCCACTGACACAGTCCTGATCATGCCACTCCACTGACACAGTCCTGATCATGCCACTCCACGGGCACAGTCCTGATCATGCCACTCCACTGACACAGTCCTGATCATGCCATTCCACTGACACAGTCCTGATCATGGAACTCCACTGACACAGTCCTGATCATGGAACTCCACTGACACAATCCTGATCATGCCATTCCACTGACACAGTCCTGATCATGCCACTCCATGGACACAGCCCTGATCATGCCATTCCACTGACACAGTCCTGATCATCCCACTCCACTGACACAGTCCTGATCATCCCACTCCACTGACACAGTCCTGATCATGCCACTCCACGGGCACAGACCTGATCATGGAACTCCACTGACACAGCCCTGATCATGCCATTCCACTGACACAGCCCTGATCATGCCACTCCACTGACACAGTCCTGATCATGCCACTCCAAGGGCACAGCCCTGATCATGCCACTCCACTGACACAGCCCTGATCATGCCACTCCACTGACACAGCCCTGATCATGGAACTCCACTGACACAGTCCTGATCATGCCACTCCACTGACACAGTCCTGATCATGCCATTCCACTGACACAGACCTGATCATGCCACTACACTGACACAGCCCTGATCATGCCACTCCACTGACACAGTCCTGATCATGCCACTCCACTGACACAGTCCTGATCATGCCACTCCACTGACACAGCCCTGTTCATGGAACTCCACTGACACAGTCCTGATCATGCCACTCCACTGACACAGTCCTGATCATGCCACTCCACTGACACAGTCCTGATCATGCCACTCCACTGACACAGCCCTGATCATGGAACTCCACTGACACAGTCCTGATCATGCCACTCCACTGACACAGCCCTGATCATGGAACTCCACTGCCACAGCCCTGATCATGCCACTCCACGGACACAGTCCTGATCATGCCATTCCACTGACACAGTCCTGATCATGCCACTCCACTGACACAGCCCTGATCATGGAACTCCACTGACACAGCCCTGATCATGCCACTCCACGGACACAGTCCTGATCATGCCATTCCACTGACACAGTCCTGATCATGCCACTCCACTGACACAATCCTGATCATGCCACTCCACTGACACAGTCCTGATCATGCCACTCCACTGACACAATCCTGATCATGCCACTCCACTGACACAGTCCTGATCATGCCACTCCACTGACACAGCCCTGATCATGCCATTCCACTGACACAGTCCTGATCATGCCATTCCACTGACACAGTCCTGATCATGCCATTCCACTGACACAGCCCTGATCATGCCACTCCACTGACACTGTCCTGATCGTGCCACTCCACTGACACAGCCCTGATCATGCCATTCCACTGACACAGTCCTGATCATGCCACTCCACTGACACAGCCCTGATCATCCCACTCCACTGACACAGCCCTGATCATGCCATTCCACTGACACAGTCCTGATCATGCCACTCCACTGACACAGCCCTGATCATGCCACTCCACGGGCACAGACCTGATCATCCCACTCCACTGACACAGCCCTGATCATGCCAGTCCACTGACACAGTCCTAATCATGCCACTCCACTGACACAGTCCTGATCATGCCACTCCACTGACACAGTCCTGATCATGCCACTCCACGGGCACAGTCCTGATCATGCCACTCCACTGACACAGTCCTGATCATGCCACTCCACGGGCACAGTCCTGATCATGCCACTACACTGACACAGTCCTGATCATGCCACCCCACTGACACAGTCCTGATCATGCCACTCCACTGACACAGCCCTGATCATGCCACTCCACTGACACAGTCCGGATCATGCCATTCCACTGACACAGTCCTGATCATGCCACTCCACTGACACAGTCCTGATCATGCCATTCCACTGACACAGTCCTGATCATGCCACTCCACGGGCACAGCCCTGATCATGCCACTCCACTGACACAGTCCTGATCATGCCACTCCACTGACACAGTGCTGATCATGGAACTCCACGGACACAGTCCTGATCATGCCACTCCACTGACACAGTCCTGATCATGCCACTCCACTGACACAGTCCTGATCATGGAACTCCACTGACACAGTCCTGATCATGCCACTCCACTGACACAGCCCTGATCATGCCATTCCACTGACACAGTCCTGATCATGCCACTCCACGGGCACAGACCTGATCATGCCACTCCACGGGCACAGCCCTGATCATGCCATTCCACTGACACAGCACTGATCATACCACTCCACGGGCACAGACCTGATCATGCCACTCCACTGACACAGTCCTGATCATGCCATTCCACTGACACAGTCCTGATCATGCCACTCCACTGACACAGCCCTGATCATGCCACTCCACTGACACAGCCCTGATCATGCCACTCCACTGACACAGGCCTGATCATGCCATTCCACTGACACAGTCCTGATCATGCCACTCCACTGACACAGCCCTGATCATGCCACTCCACTGACACAGCCCTGATCATGGAACTCCACTGACACAGTCCTGATCATGCCACTCCACTGACGCAGTCCTGATCATGCCACTCCACGGGCACAGTCCTGATCATGCCACTCCACTGACACAGTCCTGATCATGCCACTCCACTGACACAGTCCTGATCATGCCACTCCACTGACACAGCCCTGATCATGCCACTCCACTGACACAGTCCTGATCATGCCACTCCACTGACACAGTCCTGATCATGCCACTCCACTGACACAGCCCTGATCATGCCACTCCACTGACACAGCCCTGATCATGCCATTCCACTGACACAGTCCTGATCATGCCACTCCACTGACACAGCCCTGATCATGCCACTCCACTGACACAGTCCTGATCATGCCATTCCACTGACACAGGCCTGATCATGCCACTCCACTGACACAGTCCTGATCATGCCATTCCACTGACACAGGCCTGATCATGCCACTCCACTGACACAGTCCTGATCATGCCACTCCACTGACACAGCCCTGATCATGCCACTCCACTGACACAGTCCTGATCATGCCACTCCACTGACACAGCCCTGATCATGCCACTCCACTGACACAGCCCTGATCATGCCATTCCACTGACACAGGCCTGATCATGCCACTCCACTGACACAGTCCTGATCATGCCACTCCACTGACACAGTCCTGATCATGCCTCTCCACTGACACAGTCCTGATCATGCCACTCCACTGACACAGCCCTGATCATGCCACTCCACTGACACAGCCCTGATCATGCCACTCCACTGACACAGTCCTGATCATGCCATTCCACTGACACAGGCCTGATCATGCCACTCCACTGACACAGTCCTCATCATGCCATTCCACTGACACAGCCCTGATCATGCAACTCCACTGACACAGTCCTGATCATGCCACTCCACTGACACAGTCCTGATCATGCCACTCCACTGACACAGTCCTGATCATGCCACTCCACTGACACAGTCCTGATCATGCCACTCCACTGACACAGTCCTGATCATGCCACTCCACTGACACAGTCCTGATCATGCCACTCCACTGACACAGCCCTGATCATGGAACTCCACTGACGCAGTCCTGATCATGCCACTCCACTGACACAGCCCTGATCATGGAACTCCACTGACGCAGTCCTGATCATGCCACTCCACTGACACAGGCCTGATCATGCCATTCCACTGACACAGTCCTGATCATGCCACTCCACTGACACAGTCCTGATCATGCCACTCCACTGACACAGCCCTGATCATGCCACTCCACTGACACAGTCCTGATCATGCCACTCCACTGACACAGTCCTGATCATGCCACTCCACTGACACAGCCCTGATCATGGAACTCCACTGACGCAGTCCTGATCATGCCATTCCACTGACACAGTCCTGATCATGGAACTCCACTGACACAGCCCTGATCATGCCACTCCACTGACACAGTCCTGATCATGCCACTCCACTGACACAGTCCTGATCATGCCACTCCACTGACACAGCCCTGATCATGCCACTCCACTGACACAGTCCTGATCATGCCACTCCACCGACACAGCCCTGATCATGCCAGTCCACTGACACAGTCCTGATCATGCCACTCCACTGACACAGTCCTGATCATGCCACTCCACGGACACAGCCCTGATCATGCCACTCCACGGACACAGTCCTGATCATGCCACTCCACGGACACAGTCCTGATCATGCCACTCCACTGACACAGTCCTGATCATGCCACTCCACGGACGCAGTCCTGATCATGCCACTCCACTGACACAGCCCTGATCATGCCACTCCACAGACACAGCCCTGATCATGCCACTCCACTGACACAGCCCTGATCATGCCATTCCACTGACACAGTCCTGATCATGTCACTCCACTGACACAGCCCTGATCATGCCATTCCACTGACACGGCCCTGATCATGCCATTCCACTGACACAGTCCTGATCATGCAACTCCACTGATACAGTCCTGATCATGCCACTCCACTGACACAGTCCTGATCATGCCACTCCACTGACACAGTCCTGATCATGCCACTCCACTGACACAGTCCTGATCATGCCACTCCACTGACACAGTCCTGATCATGCCACTCCACTGACACAGTCCTGATCATGCCAGTCCACTGACACAGCCCTGATCATGCCACTCCACAGACACAGCCCTGATCATGCCACTCCACTGACACAGCCCTGATCATGCCACTCCACTGACACAGCCCTGATCATGTCACTCCACTGACACAGCCCTGATCATTCCATTCCACTGACACAGCCCTGATCATGTCACTCCACTGACACAGCCCTGATCATTCCATTCCACTGACACAGCCCTGATCATGCCACTCCACGGACACGGTCCTGATCATGCCATTCCACTGACACAGTCCTGATCATGTCACTCCACTGACACAGCCCTGATCATGTCACTCCACTGACACAGCCCTGATCATTCCATTCCACTGACACAGCCCTGATCATGTCACTCCACTGACACAGCCCTGATCATTCCATTCCACAGACACAGCCCTGATCATGCCACTCCACTGACACAGCCCTGATCATGCCATTCCACTGACACAGTCCTGATCATGCCACTCCACTGACACAGTACTGATCATGCCATTCCACTGACACAGTCCTGATCATGCCACTCCACGGACACAGTCCTGATAATGACACTCCACTGACACAGTCCTGATCATGCCACTCCACTGACACAGCCCTGATCATGCCACTCCACTGACACAGTCCTGATCATGCCATTCCACTGACACAGTCCTGATCATGCCACTCCACGGACACAGTCCTGATCATGCCACTCCACTGACACAGTCCTGATCATGCCACTCCACTGACACAGTCCTGATCATGCCACTCCACTGACACAGTCCTGATCATGCCATTCCACCGACACAGTCCTGAACATGCCACTCCACTGACACTGTCCTGATCATGCCATTCCACTGACACAGTCCTGATCATGCCATTCCACTGACACAGTCCTGATCATGCCACTCCACGGACACAGTCCTGATCATGCCACTCCACTGACACAGCCCTGATCATGTCACTCCACTGACACAGCCCTGATCATGCCACTCCACTGACACAGCCCTGATCATGTCACTCCACTGACACAGCCCTGATCATGCCACTCCACTGACACGGCCCTGATCATGCCATTCCACTGACACAGTCCTGATCATGCCACTCCACTGACACAGTCCTGATCATGCCACTCCACGGACGCAGTCCTGATCATGCCACTCCACTGACACAGTCCTGATCATGCCACTCCACTGACACAGCCCTGATCATGCCACTCCACTGACACAGTCCTGATCATGCCACTCCACTGACACAGCCCTGATCATGCCATTCCACTGACACAGTCCTGATCATGCCATTCCACTGACACAGCCCTGATCATGCCACTCCACTGACACAGCCCTGATCATGCCATTCCACTGACACAGTCCTGATCATGCCACTCCACGGACGCAGTCCTGATCATGCCATTCCACTGACACAGTCCTGATCATGCCACTCCACTGACACAGTCCTGATCATGCCATTCCACTGACACAGTCCTGATCATGCCACTCCACTGACACAGTCCTGATCATGCCATTCCACTGACACAGCCCTGATCATGCCACTCCACTGACACAGTCCTGAACATGCCACTCCACTGACACAGTCCTGATCATGCCACTCCACTGACACAGTCCTGATCATGCCACTCCACTGACACAGTCCTGATCATGCCATTCCACTGACACAGTCCTGATCATGCCACTCCACTGACACAGTCCTGATCATGCCATTCCACTGACACAGCCCTGATCATGCCACTCCACTGACACAGTCCTGAACATGCCACTCCACTGACACAGTCCTGATCATGCCATTCCACTGACACAGTCCTGATCATGCCATTCCACCGACACAGTCCTGATCATGCCACTCCACTGACACAGTCCTGATCATGCCATTCCACCGACACAGTCCTGAACATGCCACTCCACTGACACAGTCCTGATCATGCCACTCCACTGACACAGTCCTGATCATGCCACTCCACTGACACAGTCCTGATCATGCCACTCCACTGACACAGTCCTGATCATGCCACTCCACGGACGCAGTCCTGATCATGCCACTCCACTGACACAGTCCTGATCATGCCATTCCACTGACACAGTCCTGATCATGCCACTCCACTGACACAGTCCTGATCATGCCATTCCACTGACACAGTCCTGATCATGCCACTCCACTGACACAGTCCTGATCATGCCATTCCACTGACACAGCCCTGATCATGCCACTCCACTGACACAGTCCTGAACATGCCACTCCACTGACACAGTCCTGATCATGCCACTCCACGGACACAGCCCTGATCATGCCACTCCACTGACACAGTCCTGATCATGCCACTCCACGGACACAGTCCTGATCATGCCACTCCACTGACACAGTCCTGATCATGCCAGTCCTCGGACACAGTCCTGATCATGCCACTCCACGGACACAGCCCTGATCATGCCACTCCACTGACACAGTCCTGATCATGCCACTCCACGGACACAGCCCTGATCATGCCACTCCACTGACACAGTCCTGATCATCCCACTCCACTGACACAGTCCTGATCATGCCACTCCACTGACACAGTCCTGATCATGCCACTCCACTGACACAGTCCTGAACATGCCACTCCACCGACACAGCCCTGATCATGCCACTCCACTGACACAGCCCTGATCATGCCATTCCACTGACACAGTCCTGATCATGCCACTCCACTGACACAGTCCTGATCATCCCACTCCACTGACACAGTCCTGATCATGCCACTCCACTGACACAGCCCTGATCATACCATTCCACTGACACAGTCCTGATCATGCCACTCCACTGACACAGTCCTGATCATCCCACTCCACTGACACAGTCCTGATCATGCCACTCCACTGACACAGTCCTGATCATCCCACTCCACTGACACAGTCCTGATCATGCCACTCCACTGACACAGCCCTGATCATGCCACTCCACTGACACAGCCCTGATCATGCCATTCCACTGACACAGTCCTGATCATGCCATTCCACCGACACAGTCCTGATCATGCCATTCCACCGACACAGTCCTGATCATGCCATTCCACTGACACAGTCCTGATCATGCCACTCCACGGACACAGTCCTGATCATGCCACTCCACTGACACAGCCCTGATCATGCCATTCCACTGACACAGTCCTGATCATGCCATTCCACCGACACAGTCCTGATCATGCCATTCCACTGACACAGTCCTGATCATGCCACTCCACTGACACAGACCTGATCATGCCACTCCACTGACACAGTCCTGATCATGCCACTCCACTGACACAGTCCTGATCATGCCACTCCACTGACACAGTCCTGATCATGCCCCTCCACGGACACAGTCCTGATCATGCCACTCCACTGACACAGTCCTGATCATGCCACTCCACTGACACAGTCCTGATCATGCCACTCCACGGACGCAGTCCTGATCATGCCATTCCACTGACACAGTCCTGATCATGCCACTCCACGGACACAGTCCTGATCATGCCATTCCACTGACACAGTCCTGATCATGCCATTCCACTGACACAGCCCTGATCATCCCACTCCACTGACACAGTCCTGATCATGCCACTCCACTGACACAGCCCTGATCATCCCACTCCACTGACACAGTCCTGATCATGCCACTCCACTGACACAGTCCTGATCATGCCACTCCACTGACACAGTCCTGATCATGCCACTCCACTGACACAGTCCTGATCATCCCACTCCACTGACACAGTCCTGATCATGCCACTCCACTGACACAGTCCTGATCATGCCATTCCACGGACACAGTCCTGATCATGCCACTCCACGGACGCAGTCCTGATCATGCCATTCCACTGACACAGTCCTGATCATGCCATTCCACTGACACAGTCCTGATCATGCCATTCCACTGACACAGTCCTGATCATGCCACTCCACTGACACAGTCCTGATCATGCCATTCCACTGACACAGTCCTGATCATGCCATTCCACTGACACAGTCCTGATCATGCCACTCCACTGACACAGTCCTGATCATGCCATTCCACTGACACAGTCCTGATCATGCCACTCCACTGACACAGTCCTGATCATGCCATTCCACTGACACAGTCCTGATCATGCCACTCCACTGACACAGTCCTGATCATGCCATTCCACTGACACAGTCCTGATCACGCCATTCCACCGACACAGTCCTGATCATGCCATTCCACTGACACAGCCCTGATCATGCCATTCCACTGACACAGTCCTGATCATGCCATTCCACTGACACAGTCCTGATCATGCCACTCCACGGACGCAGTCCTGATCATGCCACTCCACTGACACAGCCCTGATCATGCCACTCCACGGACGCAGTCCTGATCATGCCATTCCACTGACACAGTCCTGATCATGCCACTCCACTGACACAGTCCTGATCATGCCATTCCACGGACACAGTCCTGATCATGCCACTCCACTGACACAGTCCTGATCATGCCATTCCACTGACACAGTCCTGATCATGCCATTCCACTGACACAGTCCTGATCATGCCATTCCACTGACACAGTCCTGATCATGCCATTCCACTGACACAGTCCTGATCATGCAACTCCACTGACACAGTCCTGATCATGCCATTCCACGGACACAGTCCTGATCATGCCATTCCACTGACACAGTCCTGATCATGCCATTCCACTGACACAGTCCTGATCATGCCATTCCACTGACACAGTCCTGATCATGCCACTCCACTGACACAGTCCTGATCATGCCATTCCACGGACACAGTCCTGATCATGCCATTCCACTGACACAGTCCTGATCATGCCACTCCACTGACACAGTCCTGATCATGCCATTCCACGGACACAGTCCTGATCATGCCACTCCACGGACGCAGTCCTGATCATGCCATTCCACTGACACAGTCCTGATCATGCCACTCCACTGACACAGTCCTGATCACGCAACTCCACTAACAGAGTCCTGATCATGCCATTCCACTGACACAGTCCTGATCATGCCACTCCACTGACACAGTCCTGATCATGCCATTCCACTGACACAGTCCTGATCATGCCACTCCACTGACACAGCCCTGATCATGCCACTCCACGGACACAGTCCTGATCATGCCACTCCACTGACACAGCCCTGATCATGCCACTCCACTGACACAGCCCTGATCATGCCACTCCACTGACACAGTCCTGATCATGCCATTCCACTGACACAGTCCTGATCATGCCACTCCACTGACACAGTCCTGATCATGCCACTCCACTGACACAGTCCTGATCATGCCATTCCACTGACACAGCCCTGATCATGCCATTCCACTGACACAGCCCTGATCATGCCATTCCACTGACACAGTCCTGATCATGCCACTCCACTGACACAGCCCTGATCATGCCATTCCACTGACACAGCCCTGATCATGCCATTCCACTGACACAGTCCTGATCATGCCACTCCACGGACGCAGTCCTGATCATGCCATTCCACTGACACAGCCCTGATCATGCCATTCCACGGACACAGTCCTGATCATGCCACTCCACTGACACAGTCCTGATCATGGAACTCCACTGACACAGTCCTGATCATGCCACTCCACTGACACAGTCCTGATCATGGAACTCCACTGACACAGTCCTGATCATGCCATTCCACTGACACAGTCCTGATCATGGAACTCCACTGACACAGTCCTGATCATGCCATTCCACTGACACAGTCCTGATCATGCCACTCCACTGACACAGTCCTGATCATGCCATTCCACTGACACAGTCCTGATCATGGAACTCCACTGACACAGTCCTGATCATGCCATTCCACTGACACAGTCCTGATCATGCCACTCCACTGACATAGTCCTGATCATGCCACTCCACTGACACAGTCCTGATCATGGAACTCCACTGACACAGTCCTGATCATGCCATTCCACTGACACAGTCCTGATCATGGAACTCCACTGACACAGTCCTGATCATGCCACTCCACTGACACAGTCCTGATCATGGAACTCCACTGACACAGTCCTGATCATGCCATTCCACTGACACAGTCCTGATCATGCCACTCCACTGACACAGTCCTGATCATGCCACTCCACTGACACAGTCCTGATCATGCCATTCCACGGACACGGCCCTGATCATGCCATTCCACTGACACAGTCCTGATCATGCCATTCCACTGACACAGTCCTGATCATGCCATTCCACTGACACAGCCCTGATCATGCCATTCCACTGACACAGTCCTGATCATGCCACTCCACTGACACAGTCCTGATCATGCCATTCCACTGACACAGTCCTGATCATGCCATTCCACTGACACAGCCCTGATCATGCCACTCCACTGACACAGTCCTGATCATGCCATTCCACTGACACAGCCCTGATCATGCCACTCCACTGACACAGTCCTGATCATGCCACTCCACTGACACAGTCCTGATCATGCCACTCCACTGACACAGGCCTGATCATGCCATTCCACTGACACAGTCCTGATCATGCCACTCCACTGACACAGTCCTGATCATGCCACTCCACTGACACAGTCCTGATCATGCCATTCCACGGACACGGCCCTGATCATGCCACTCCACTGACACAGTCCTGATCATGCCACTCCACTGACACAGTCCTGATCATGCCATTCCACTGACACAGTCCTGATCATGCCACTCCACTGACACAGTCCTGATCATGCCACTCCACTGACACAGTCCTGATCATGCCATTCCACTGACACAGTCCTGATCATGCCATTCCACTGACACAGTCCTGATCATGCCATTCCACTGACACAGTCCTGATCATGCCATTCCACTGACACAGCCCTGATCATGCCATTCCACTGACAGAGTCCTGATCATGCCACTCCACTGACACAGTCCTGATCATGCCATTCCACTGACACAGTCCTGATCATGCCATTCCACTGACACAGTCCTGATCATGCCATTCCACTGACACAGTCCTGATCATGCCATTCCACTGACACAGTCCTGATCATGCCACTCCACTGACACAGTCCTGATCATGCCATTCCACTGACACAGTCCTGATCATGCCACTCCACTGACACAGTCCTGATCATGCCACTCCACTGACACAGTCCTGATCATGCCATTCCACTGACACAGTCCTGATCATGCCATTCCACTGACACAGTCCTGATCATGCCATTCCACTGACACAGTCCTGATCATGCCACTCCACTGACACAGTCCTGATCATGCCACTCCACTGACACAGTCCTGATCATGCCATTCCACTGACACAGTCCTGATCATGCCACTCCACTGACACAGTCCTGATCATGCCATTCCACTGACACAGCCCTGATCATGCCACTCCACTGACACAGTCCTGATCATGGAACTCCACTGACACTGTCCTGATCATGCCATTCCACTGACACAGCCCTGATCATGCCACTCCACTGACACAGTCCTGATCATGCCATTCCACTGACACAGCCCTGATCATGCCACTCCACTGACACAGTCCTGATCATGCCACTCCACTGACACAGTCCTGATCATGCCACTCCACTGACACAGTCCTGATCATGCCATTCCACTGACACAGTCCTGATCATGCCACTCCACTGACACAGTCCTGATCATGCCATTCCACTGACACAGTCCTGATCATGCCACTCCACTGACACAGTCCTGATCATGCCACTCCACTGACACAGTCCTGATCATGCCATTCCACTGACACAGTCCTGATCATGCCACTCCACTGACACAGTCCTGATCATGCCATTCCACTGACACAGTCCTGATCATGCCACTCCACTGACACAGCCCTGATCATGCCATTCCACTGACACAGTCCTGATCATGCCATTCCACTGACACAGCCCTGATCATGGAACTCCACTGACACAGCCCTGATCATGCCATTCCACTGACACAGCCCTGATCATGCCATTCCACTGACACAGTCCTGATCATGCCATTCCACTGACACAGTCCTGATCATGCCACTCCACTGACACAGCCCTGATCATGCCACTCCACTGACACAGTCCTGATCATGCCATTCCACTGACACAGTCCTGATCATGCCACTCCACTGACACAGTCCTGATCATGCCACTCCACTGACACAGTCCTGATCATGCCATTCCACTGACACAGTCCTGATCATGCCACTCCACTGACACAGCCCTGATCATGCCATTCCACTGACACAGTCCTGATCATGCCACTCCACTGACACAGACCTGATCATGCCACTCCACGGACGCAGTCCTGATCATGCCACTCCACTGACACAGCCCTGATCATGCCATTCCACTGACACAGCCCTGATCATGCCACTCCACCGACACAGTCCTGATCATGCCATTCCACTGACACAGTCCTGATCATGCCACTCCACTGACACAGTCCTGATCATGCCATTCCACTGACACAGTCCTGATCATGCCACTCCACTGACACAGCCCTGATCATGCCACTCCACTGACACAGTCCTGATCATGCCATTCCACTGACACAGTCCTGATCATGCCATTCCACTGACACAGTCCTGATCATGCCACTCCACTGACACAGTCCTGATCATGCCATTCCACTGACACAGTCCTGATCATGCCACTCCACTGACACAGTCCTGATCATGCCATTCCACTGACACAGTCCTGATCATGCCACTCCACTGACACAGTCCTGATCATGCCATTCCACTGACACAGTCCTGATCATGCCATTCCACTGACACAGTCCTGATCATGCCATTCCACTGACACAGTCCTGATCATGCCACTCCACTGACACAGTCCTGATCATGCCACTCCACTGACACAGTCCTGATCATGCCACTCCACTGACACAGTCCTGATCATGCCACTCCACTGACACAGTCCTGATCATGCCACTCCACTGACACAGTTCTGATCATGCCATTCCACTGACACAGCCCTGATCATGCCATTCCACTGACACAGTCCTGATCATGCCACTCCACTGACACAGTCCTGATCATGCCATTCCACTGACACAGCCCTGATCATGCCACTCCACTGACACAGTCCTGATCATGCCATTCCACTGACACAGTCCTGATCATGCCACTCCACTGACACAGTCCTGATCATGCCATTCCACTGACACAGGCCTGATCATGCCATTCCACTGACACAGTCCTGATCATGCCACTCCACTGACACAGTCCTGATCATGCCACTCCACTGACACAGTCCTGATCATGCCATTCCACTGACACAGTCCTGATCATGCCACTCCACTGACACAGTCCTGATCATGCCATTCCACTGACACAGCCCTGATCATGCCACTCCACTGACACAGTCCTGATCATGGAACTCCACTGACACTGTCCTGATCATGCCATTCCACTGACACAGCCCTGATCATGCCACTCCACTGACACAGTCCTGATCATGCCATTCCACTGACACAGCCCTGATCATGCCACTCCACTGACACAGTCCTGATCATGCCACTCCACTGACACAGTCCTGATCATGCCACTCCACTGACACAGACCTGATCATGCCACTCCACTGACACAGTCCTGATCATGCCATTCCACGGACACAGCCCTGATCATGCCACTCCACTGACACAGTCCTGATCATGCCACTCCACGGACACAGTCCTGATCATGCCACTCCACTGACACAGTCCTGATCATGCCACTCCACGGACACAGTCCTGATCATGCCACTCCACGGACACAGCCCTGATCATGCCACTCCACTGACACAGTCCTGATCATGCCACTCCACGGACACAGTCCTGATCATGCCACTCCACTGACACAGTCCTGATCATGCCACTCCACGGACACAGTCCTGATCATGCCACTCCACGGACACAGCCCTGATCATGCCACTCCACTGACACAGTCCTGATCATGCCACTCCACGGACACAGTCCTGATCATGCCATTCCACTGACACAGCCCTGATCATGACACTCCACTGACACAGTCCTGATCATCCCACTCCACGGACACAGCCCTGATCATGCCACTCCACGGACACAGTCCTGATCATGCCATTCCACTGACACAGCCCTGATCATGCCACTCCACGGACACAGTCCTGATCTTGCCATTCCACTGACACAGTCCTGATCATGCCATTCCACTGACACAGTCCTGATCATGCCACTCCACTGACACAGTCCTGATCATGCCACTCCACTGACACAGCCCTGATCATGCCATTCCACTGACACAGCCCTGATCATGCCACTCCACGGACACAGTCCTGATCATGCCATTCCACTGACACAGCCCTGATCATGCCACTCCACGGACACAGTCCTGATCATGCCACTCCACGGACACAGCCCTGATCATGCCACTCCACTGACACAGTCCTGATCATGCCATTCCACTGACACAGTCCTGATCATGACACTCCACTGACACAGTCCTGATCATGACACTCCACTGACACAGTCCTGATCATGCCATTCCACGGACACAGTCCTGATCATGCCACTCCACTGACACAGTCCTGATCATGACACTCCACTGACACAGTCCTGATCATGCCACTCCACTGACACAGTCCTGATCATGACACTCCACTGACACAGTCCTGATCATGCCACTCCACTGACACAGCCCTGATCATGCCATTCCACTGACACAGTCCTGATCATGCCACTCCACTGACACAGTCCTGATCATGCCACTCCACTGACACAGCCCTGATCATGCCACTCCACTGACACAGTCCTGATCATGCCATTCCACTGACACAGTCCTGATCATGCCACTCCACTGACACAGTCCTGATCATGCCATTCCACTGACACAGTCCTGATCATGCCACTCCACTGACACAGCCCTGATCATGCCATTCCACTGACACAGTCCTGATCATGCCACTCGACGGACACAGTCCTGCAGACACCAGCTGACCTGGTTCGATGAAGTTTGCAGCAAAATTATTGTCGCGGCCCGGGAAGGCGAAGTCATTCATTTGATTGTTGAAGATGATGCCACTGGTGTTCGACCTCACCTTGGATCCAAAACTGCAACAGGAAGGAGTGATATTGTCATGGAGATAAAGCACAGAGAGAGGCCCTTCAGCTCACCTAGTCCATGCTGAGCACCAGCCACCCAGTTTCACTAATCCTTCATTCTCCCCACATCATAAGATCTAGGCCATTCAGCCCAACGAGTCTGCTCAGCCACTCCACCATGAGCTGAACTATTCTCCCTTCTAGTTCCAATATTCGGCTTTTTTTTTCCCATATCCCTTGATACTCTGACTAATTAGATACCTGTCAATCTACTCCTTAAAAACCTTCAATGATTGGGCCTCCACAGTTGTATGTGGCAATGAATTCCGTAAATCCACGACGCTCTGGCTAAGAAAATTTCTCCTCATCTCTGTTTTAAATGGGTACCCTCTAATTCTAAGACTGTGGCCTCTTGTCCTGGACTCACCCACCAAGGGAAACAGCTTTTCCACATCTACTCTGTCCAACCACATCCCCATCATTGCTCTGATTCTACCATATACAGATATACACTGACGGAACTTACCTTGGCCAATTAACCTACTAACCCACGTGATGGGGAGCAAATCAGAAACACCACACAGGCAGCACCCAAGGTCAGGACCGAGCCCGGGTCTCTGGAACTGGGAGACAGTGGACTGCATCACTGGACCTCCCATTAGCAAAACAAATTTAGGCGACAGAGACGTCAAACAAAAGTGAACTTCACAAAGACATCTTTGTAAGTGGGAGGGAATGTCGGGTGCAGTGAGAGGATCTCACTCTCGTTCTAAGGATGATCGACTCCTCCAGGATTTCAGCGACACACACCGACTGCTGGAGGAGGTTCGCAGGTCAGGCAACACCAACGGACAGTTGGAGTTTCAAGCTGAGCCCTTTCATCTGCACTTCGGATAACACTTCCCTGGAATATGGACCACAGTGCTGAAAGGCTGGATGAATCAATAGTCAGTGCTAATCATGCCCTGAAAACCAAGTTCATCAAAGCAAAAGAAAGGGCATACAGCAAAGCAAACATTAGTGAGAAGTTCTACTGATATCTACTGTAAGCCTACAGACTCTCACAGCTACCTGGACTATTCCTCTTCCCACCCTGTCTCTTGCAAAAATGCTATCCCCTTCTCACAATTCCTCCATCTCCGCCGCATCTGCTCTCAGGATGAGGCTTTTCATTCCAGGATGAAGGAGATGTCTTCCTTTTTTAAACAAAGGGGCTTCCCTTCTTCCACCATCAACTCTGCTCTCAAACGCATCTCTCCCATTTCCGGCACATCTGCCCTCACCCCATCCGCCCGCCACCCCACTCGGGATAGGGTTCCCCTTGTCCTCACCTACCACCCCAGCAGCCTCCAGGTCTAACGTATAATTCTCCGTAACTTCCGCCAACTCCAACGGGATCCCACTACCAAGCACATCTTTCCCTCCCCCCCTTTCTGCTTTCCGCAGGGATTGATCCCTACGCGACTCCCTTGTCCACTCGTCCCCCCCATCCCTTCCCACCGATCTCCCTCCTGGCATTTATTCTTGTAAGCGGAACAAGTGCTACACCTGCCCTTACACTTCCTCCCTCACCACCATTCAGGGCCTCAGACAGTCCTTCCAGGTGAGGCGACACTTCACCTGTGAGTCGGCTGGTGTGGTATACTGCGTCCGGTGCTCCCGGTGTGGCCTTTTATATATTGGTGAGACCCGACGCAGACTGGGAGACCGTTTCGCTGAACACCTACGCTCGGTCCACCAGAGAAAGCAGGATCTCCCAGTGGCCACACATTTTAATTCCACATCCCATTCCCATTCTGATATGTCTATCCATGGCCTCCTCTACTGTCAAGATGAAGCCACACTCAGGTTGGAGGAACAACACCTTATATACCGGCTGGGTAGCCTCCAAACTGATGGCATGAACAATGACTTCTCTAACTTCCCGTTAATGCCCCTCCTCCTCTTCTTACCCCATCCCTGACATATTTAGTTGTTTTTTTTCTCTCTCTCTGCCCATCACCCTGCCTGTTCTCCATCTCCCTCTGGTGCTTCCCCCTCCCCCTTTCTTGCTCCCTAGGCCTCCCGTCCCATGATCCAGCTTCTCCAGCTCTGTATCCCTTTTGCCAATCACCTTTCCAGCTCTTAGCTTCACCCCTCCCCCTCCGGTCTTCTCCTATCATTTCGCATTTCCCCCTCCCCCCACTACTTTCAAATCTCTTACTATCTTTCCTTTCAGTTAGTCCTGACGAAGGGTCTCGGCCCAAAACGTCGACAGTGCTTCTCCCTATAGATGCTGCCTGGCTTGCTGTGTTCCACCAGCATTTTGTGTGTGTTACTGTTTGAATTTCCAGCATCTGCAGATTTCCTCGTGTTTGTAGGATTGGGAAGCTTTTAAAAACCAATAGAAGGCAACTAAAAAAGCAGAAAGGAGAGGAAAGATGAAATATGAGGTCAGGCCAGCAAATCATGAAAAAGGGTTTTATTTTTCCAAATAGATAAATATATTGAGAGTAAAAGAGAGGCAAGAGTGGATATCACACTGCTGGAAAGTTATGCTGAAGGGGTAGCAATGGGAGGCAGACAAAATGGTGGATGAACTCAATAAATATTTTGTGTCAGTCTTTACTGTGGAAGATACAGATAGAATACCAGTAATTTGAGAACGTCAGGGAGTCGGAGTGTTGTTGCTATTACTAAGGAGAAGGTGAGAAATGTAAATGGACCAGATGAACTACACCCCAGAGTTCTGAAAGAAGTAGCTGAGGAGATTGTGGTGGCTTTCGTAATGATAGTTCAAAAACCACTGGATTCCTCAGTGATTCCGGAGTACAGGAAAATTGTAAATGTCCCTCCACTCTTTAAGGGAGGGAGGCAAGAGAATAGAAATTATGGCCAGTTAACCGAACTCAAATGGTTGGGAAAATGTTGGAGTCCATTATTAAGGATGAGGTTTCAGGGTAATTGGTGACACATTGATAAGATAGGCCAAAATTAGCATATTTAACTTAAGGGGAAATCTTGCCTGATAAATCTGTTGGAGTTCTTTGACAAGACAAAGGAGAGTCGGTGGAGGATGCTAAACTGGATTTTCAGAAGGCCTTTGACAAGATGCTGTAGATAATAAGCCTGCTGTACAAGATAAGAACCCATGGTATTACAGGAACGGTACGAGGGGATGGAAGATTGTCTGACTGACAGGAAGCAGAGTGGGAATAATGGGAGACTTTCTGGTCAGCTGACTGTTGGCGGCCCGCAGAGGTCTGTGTTGTGATCACTCCTTCTCATGCTTTATAGCAATGATATGAACGATGGCATTTATTCCTTCATACTGCAAGGGTGAAAAAAAACCAGAATGGGAATTACAGATAGGCCTCCAAATAGGAGCCAAGATGTGGTGTTGAGATTGCAAAGGGAGCTGGGAAAGGCATGTAATGAAGGTAATGACACAGTTGTAATTGGGACTTCATTTTGCAAAGGGATTTGGGTAAGTCAGGTTGGTGTCCTGTCACAAGAGAGGGTATTTGTTGATGCCTACGAGATGGCTTTTTAGAGCAGCTTGTGCTTGAGCCTACTCGGGGAAAGGACATCTTAAATTGGATGTTGTGGAATAAGCCAGATCTTAGTGGGGAATTTAACATAAAAGAACCCTGAGGAGGCAGTGATGATAATATGATTGAATTCATAACGCAGTTTGAGAGGGAGAAGCATAAGTCAGGTGTATCAGTATCGCAATGGAATAAAGGGAATTCCAGAGGCACGAGAGAGGAGCTTGCCCAGGTGGGTCGGAGGAGGATACTGGTGGGGATGACGACAGAGCAGAGATGGCTGAAGTTACTGGGAATAGTTCACAAGGTGCAGGATAGATTTGTCTCTCAGAAGCAACTGATCTCAAATAACAGAAGTAGGCAATTGTGGCTGACAAAGGAAGTTAAGGACTGCATAAAAGCTAAGAAAAGGGTATATAAGGCAGCAAAAGTGAGTGGGAAGTTGGGTGATTGGGAAACTTTTAAAATCCAACAAAAGGCAACTAAAAAAGCTATAAAGGGAAAAAGATGAAATATGAGGGCAAACTGGCCAATAATATAAAGCAGAATACTAAAGGTTTTTTCAGTTATATAAAGAGTAAAAGGGAAGTGAGAGTTGATATTGGACCACTGGACAATGATGCTGGTGAGGTAGTAATGGGAGACAAAGAAATGACAGATGAAGATAATGAGTACTTTACATCTGTCTTCACAGTGGAAGACACTAGCAGTGTGCCAGTGCTTCATGAGTGTCAGGGAGCAGGAGTGAGTGACATCGCTATTACAAAGGAGAGAGTGCTTGTCACTGTCCGGTCCATTGACTATTCAGTTCAGTTAATTTCCGTTTCCCTGTGTTCCACTGGGCTCCACGATTAGGGCACCTGATCCTCATTCGAACCAGCAGCAGAAAAACTCCGGCTTACGTCTACTCGCTACTGATTCGTCCCCTCAGCAGAGCCGCTATGCTCGTTCCGGGCCGCCGAGAATGGGTCGAGTCGAGAGCCTGTCGTCCGTAGTTCCTGGGTCGAGTCGAGAGCCTGTCGTCCGCAGTTCCTGGGTCGAGTCGAGAGCCCGTCGTCCGCAGTTCCTGGGTCGAGTCCAGAGCCTGTCGTCCGCAGTTCCTGGGTCGAGTCGAGAGCCTGTCGTCCGCAGTTCCCGGGTCGAGTCGAGAACCTGTCGTCCGCAGTTCCCGGGTCGAGTCGAGAGCCCGTCGTCCGCAGTTCCTGGGTCGAGTCGAGAGCCCGTCGTCCGCAGTTCCTGGGTCGAGTCGAGAGCCCGTCGTCCGCAGTTCCCGGGTCGAGTCGAGAGCCCGTCGTCCGCAGTTCCCGGGTCGAGTCGAGAGCCCGTCGTCCGCAGTTCCTGGGTCGAGTCGAGAGCCCGTCGTCCGCAGTTCCTGGGTCGAGTCGAGAGCCCGTCGTCCGCAGTTCCTGGGTCGAGTCGAGAGCCCGTCGTCCGCAGTTCCCGGGTCGAGTCGAGAACCCATCGTCCGCAATACCTGGGTCGAATCGACAGCCTGTCGTCCGCAGTTCCTGGGTCGAGTCGAGAACCTGTCGTCCACAGTTCCCGGGTCGAGTCGAGAGCCTGTCGTCCGCAGTTCCCGGGTCGAATCGAGAGCCTGTCGTCCGCAGTTCCTGGGTCGAGTCGAGAGCCTGTCGTCCGCAGTTCCTGGGTCGAATCGAGAGCCCGTCGTCCGCAGTTCCTGGGTCGAGTCGAGAGCCTGTCGTCCGCAGTTCCTGGGTCGAATCGAGAGCCTGTCGTCCGCAGTTCCTGGGTCGAGTCGAGAGCCCGTCGTCCACAGTTCCTGGGTCGAGTCGAGAGCCCGTCGTCCGCAGTTCCTGGGTCGAGTCGAGAGCCCGTCGTCCGCAGTTCCTGGGTCGAGTCGAGAGCCCGTCGTCCGCAGTTCCTGGGTCGAGTCGAGAGCCCGTCGTCCGCAGTTCCTGGGTCGAGTCGAGAGCCCGTCGTCCGCAGTTCCTGGGTCGAGTCGAGAGCCTGTCGTCCGCAGTTCCTGGGTCGAGTCGAGAGCCTGTCGTCCCCAGTTCCTGGGTCGAGTCGACAGCCTGTCGTCCGCAGTTCCTGGGTCGAGTCGACAGCCTGTCGTCCGCAGTTCCTGGGTCGAGTCGAGAGCCCGTCGTCCCCAGTTCCCGGGTCGAGTCGAGAGCCTGTCGTCCGCAGTTCCTGGGTCAAGTCGAGAACCTGTCGTCCCCAGTTCCTGGGTCGAGTCGACAGCCTGTCGTCCGCAGTTCCTGGGTCGAGTCGAGAGCCCGTCGTCCGCAGTTCCCGGGTCGAATCGAGAACCTGTCATCCGCAGTTCCTGGGTCGAGTCGAGAGCCTGTCGTCCGCAGTTCCCGGGTCGAGTCGAGAGCCTGTCGTCCGCAGTTCCTGGGTCGAGTCGAGAGCCTGTCGTCCGCAGTTCCCGGGTCGAGTCGAGAGCCTGTCGTCCGCAGTTCCTGGGTCGAGTCGAGAACCCGTCGTCCGCAGTTCCTGGGTCGAGTCGAGAGCCTGTCGTCCGCAGTTCCCGGGTCGAATCGAGAACCTGTCGTCCGCAGTTCCTGGGTCAAGTGGAGAGCCTGTCGTCCCCAGTTCCTGGGTCGAGTCGAGAGCCTGTCGTCCGCAGTTCCTGGGTCAAGTGGAGAGCCTGCCGTCCAGCTGAGTTTTGTCAGCCATTTGCCGCTTCACGTGCTACCCTGAGTCGAGATACGAATGGACTGTCGTTGTTAGTTTTTGTCGTCTCGTGTCCAGCTGAGTACTGCAGGCCGTTTGCCGCTGCTCTGAGCCGCAATACGAATTGTCTGGTGTTGTTTGGTTTTTTCACTCGGGGGCCAAGTCCAAGTCCAAGCCGCGTAAGAATCCTAACCTGCTCTCCAAGCCTGTGTCCTGCACTTGGGTCCGCTCCAGCCACTCACTGCAACAGTGCTGGGCAAACTGAGAGGTCTTAAGGTGGACAAGTCACCCGGACCAGACGGACGACATCCCAGAGTCCTGAGAGAGGTTGCTGAAGAGATAACGGATGCATTGGTCATGACCTGTCAAGAATCACTTGATTCTGGCATGGTCCCGGAGGACTGGAAAATTGCAAATGTCACTCCACTCTTTAAGAAGGGAGGAAGGCAAAAGAAAGGAAATTATAGGCCTCAGAGATTGGGAACGTGTTGCAGTCTATTATTAAGGTTGAGGTACTTGGAGATTAATGACAAAGTCAAAGTCAGCATGGATTCTGTGAAGAAAATCTGGCCTGAAAAATCTGTTAGGGTTCTTCGAGGAAGTAACAAGCAGGGTGGACAAAGGAGAGGCAGTGGATGTCATTTACTTGGATTTTCAGAAGGCGTTTGATAAGGTGCCACACAAAATGCTTAACAAGATAAAATCCTATGGCATTACAGGAAAGATACTGGCATGGATAAAGGGATGTCTGACAGGCAGGAGGCAGTGAGTGGGAATAAAGGGGCCTTTTCTGGTTGGCTGCCAGTGACTAGCGGTGATCCTCAGGGGTCAGTATTGGGACTGCTACTTTTCACATTGTTGGTCAATGATTTGGATAATGGAATTGAAGCCATTGTGGCAAAGTGTGGGGATGATATGAAGATAGGTGGAGGGGTAGGTAGTACTGAGGAAGCAATGTGATTGCAGCAGGACTTAGACAAATTGGAATAATGGGCAAAGAAGTGGCAGATGGAATACAGTGCTGGGAAATGTAGAAAATGCATTTTAGTAAAAGGAACAATAGTGCATACTATTATCTAAATGGGGAGAAAATTCAAACATCAGACGTGCAAAGGGACTTAGGAGTCCTCAGGCAAGACTCCCAGAAGGTTAATTGACAGGTTGAGTCTGTGGTAAAGAAGGCAAATGAAATGTTGGCATTCATTTCAAAGGGGAGAGAATATAAAAGCAAGGAGATAATGCTGAGGCTTGTCAGGCTGCACTTGGAGTATTGTCAACAGTTCTGGGCCCCGAATCTCAGAAAGATTGTGCTGTCACTGGAGAGAGTCCAGAGGAAGTTCACGAGTATGCTCCTGGGAATGAAGGGGCTAACAAATGAGGAGTATTTGCAGCTTTGGGCCTGTACTCATTGGAATTTAGAAGAATGCGGTGGGAGGGGTGATCTCATTGAAACCTACTGAATGTTGAAAGGACTAGACAGGGTGGATGTGGAGAGGATGTTTCCTGTGGAGGGGATATCCAGAACTAGAGGACACAGCCTCAGAATTGAGGGGCAACCCTTTAGAACAGAGGTAAGGAGGAATTTCTTCAGCCACAGAGCAGTGAATCTGTGGAATGTTCTGCCACAGACTGCAGTGGAGGCCAAGTCCGTGGGTATATTTAAGGGAGAAGTTGATAGTTTCCTGATCTGTCAGGGCATTAATGGATATGATATGAAGGCAGGTGTATGGGGTTGAGTGGGATCTGGGATCAGCCATGGTGGAATGATGGGACAGACTCGATGGGCTGAATGGCCTGATTCTGCTCCTATGTCTTACGGTCTTTTGGTCTGTGGCCAATTTGCAGATGATACAGAGACAGGTGGAAGGGCAGGTAGTGTTGAGGAAACAGGGAGTCTGCAGAAGGATTTAGGCAGATTAGGAGAAAGGACAAAGAAAGAGGCAGATGGAATACAGTGTAGGGAAGTGTAAGGTCAAATTTACACTTTGATAGAAGAAATAAGGGGCATTAACGGGGGGAAAATCCGGAATTAAGAGATGCAAAGTGACGGGAGTCCTCACGCAGGATTCCCTAAAGGTTAACTTCAACGTTCCTTCCCATCGATTTTCACAGCTCTGTCGACAAACCGTTCCTCTGAGCAGGAAACGGTAAAGCAGCCTGAGAACGACGTGACACTTTAATAAAACGTTATAGAGTGTAAATGAAAACTGCAACTGTACAGCATCAAACACTGTACGGCATTATTTCAGTTACTGAGCACCTCTGCAGTTTCGAGAGAACACGGTACATGGAGCTTAGAAAACTAGAGAGCTATGCACTGGGGACATTCTAGGCAGGTTCTAGAGTAGGCGACCTGGTCCGCCCAACATTGTGGGTGACGTGCTGCAGATTTCCATGTCCCTATGGAGAACAGTGGTTAACTTGCAGACTGATGTGATGATGAGGAAGGCAAATGCAATGTCAGCATTCATTTTGAGAGCACTCAGCAAGGATGTAGTGATAAGGCTTTATAATCCTTGGAGTATCATGAGGAGTGTTGCACCCCTTATTTAAGAAAGGATTGGAGGGGGTCCAGACGAGGTTCATGAGAAAGATCCCGGGAGTGAAAAGGTTAACATATGATTTGGTTTTGAATGTCCAGTACTCACTGGTTCAGAACAATGAGAGATGATCCCATTGAAGCGTATTATGCACAAGAGAAAATCCGAAGATGCTGGAAATCCAAGCAACACGCACAAAATGCTGGAGGAACTCAGCAGGCCAGGCAGCATCCGTGGAAGAGAGGACAGTTGATGTTTTGGGCCGAAACCCTTCGGCGGCACTGAAACGTATTATGGACTGGGAAATGGCTGGTCCTGTAGTTGCCACTGGAGACAAAGGCTGGGCTGACAGTTCAGGGATGGTCCACGTTGCAGTGGAAATTACTGGTGAGATTGTTGATTTCCAGATGCCCATTGGCTGGGAGTCCTTTCCCACAGACCCTCCCCACCCACCCTGTGCACTCAACCCTAGTCATCTTATCCCCCCAGAGACCCTCAGCACCATCCTTCCCCCAATTCCACCCCTCCCCCCACTCCCTCCCACACAGACATATCTCCCCATCTGTCCATCTCTTCTCCCCACACCCAGATCCACCCTCCACCCACTACAGAAGCACCAGGTTCTAGGAGGGGCCAGTGCCTTACTACAGGTTGATGGAGCTGGTCACCGACACAGCACTGCCGTCCTCAGCAACCAACGAGATGTGTGCGGTGCCGTGGGATTCGCTGGTGTAGAACTCTGGTTCGTAGTACTGGATATCATGCGTGGTGTTGTCTGTGATCTTCGCCCAGAGTCCTGCTGCAAAGTAGTCGGAGGTCATGTTGGAGATGACCTGTTCAGGAGAAGAGCAGAAGGTCTGGGGGTTGGCAGAGCATGGGGATTGTGTGAGGGAAAGCATAATGGGTCCGTCTTACTTGTACTAACAACAGACCGTCTCATTAATACGGAACCGATTGTGTAGGTATTGATTGTCTGAGAGGCAACCCAATTAACCAATCTGTTGTGTAGGTATTGATCATCTGACAGGCAACCTGATTAACCGATCAGTTTTGTAGGTATTGATCGTCTGAGAGGAAACCTGATTAACCGATCGGTTGTGTAGGTATTGATCGTTTGAGAGGAAACCCAATTAACCAATTATTTGGTACTCTGAGCGTTGTTGTATAGGTGCTAATGTTGAGTAAGTTGCAGAAACAGTGTCTGGAGACTGGCTGACAGAATGTGAGTAGATGGATAGTTTAAAGTTGAATTGTAACCTTACACTATAAGACCACAAGACGTAGAAGCAAAATTAGGCCATTCACCCCATCGAGTCTGCTCCGCCATTCCATTATGCTGTTCCTGCATTCCACCCAACCTCATACACATACCTTCTTGCCATATCCTTTGATGCCCTGACTGATCATGGAAACATAGAAAACCTACAGCACAATACAGGACCTTTGGCCCACAAATTTGTGCCGAGCATGTCCCTACCTTAGAAATTACTAGGCTTACCTATAGCCTTCTATTTTACTAAGCTCCATGTACCTATGTAAAAGTCTCTTAATAGACCCTATCGTATCTGCCTCCACCAGCATTGCTGGCAGCCCATTCCACACACTCACCACTCTCTGAGTAAAAGACTTACCCCTGACATCTCCTCTGTACCTACTCCCCAGCACCTTAAACCTGTGTCCTCTTTGGCAACCATTTCAGCCCTGGGAAAAAGCCTCTGATTATCCACACGATCAATGCCTCTCATCATCTTGTACACCTCTATCAGGTCACCTCTCATCCTCCGTCACTCCAAGGAGAAAAGGCCGAGTTCACTCAACCTATTCTCATAAGGCATGCTCCCCAATCCAGGCAACATCCTTGTAAATCTCCTCTGCACCCTTTCTATGGCTTCAACATCCTTCCTGTAGTGAGGCGAACAGAACTGAGCACAGTACTCCAAGTGGGGTCTGACCAGAGTCCTATATAGCTGCAACATTACCTCTCAGCTCCTAAATTCAATTCCATGATTGATGAATGCCAATACACTGTACGCCTTCTTAACCTTCACATACTTGTCAAACTGCGCAGATGCTTTGAGCATCCTGTGGACTCGGACCCAAGATCCCTCTGATCCTCCACTCTGCCAAGAGCCTTACCATTAATATTATATTCTGCCATCATATTTGACATACCAAAAAGAACCACTTCACACTTATCTGGGTTGAACTCCATCTGCCACTTCTCAGCCAATTTTTGCATCCTATCAATGTCCTGCTGTAACCTCTGACAGCTCTCCACACTATCCACAACAGCACCAACCTTGTGTCATCAGCAAATTTACTAACCCATCCCTCCACTTCCTCATCCAGGTCATTTATAAAAGTCACGAACAGTAAGGGTCCCAGAACAGATCCCTGAGTCACTCCACTGGTCACCGACCTCCATGCAGAATATGACCCGTCTACAACCACTCTTTGCCTTCTGTAGACAAGCCAGTTCTGGATCCACAAAGCAGTGTCCCCTTGGATCCCATATCTCCTTACTTTCTCAATAAGCCTTGTATGGGGTAACTTATCAAATGCCTTGCTGAAATCTATATACACTACATCTACTGCTCTTCCTTCATCAATGTGTTTAGTCACATCCCCAAAAAATTCAGTCAGGCTCATAAGGCACGACCTGCCTTTGACAAAGCCATGCTGACTACTCCTAATCATATTATACCTCTCCAAATGTTCATAAATTCTGCCTCTCAGGATCTTCTCCATCAGTTTACCAACCACTGAGGTAAGACTCACTGGTCTATAATTTCCTTGGCTATCTCTACCCCCTTTCTTGAATAAAGGAACAACATCTGCAACCCTCCAATCCTCCGGAACCTCTCCCATCCCCATTGATGATGCAAAGATCGTTACCAGAGGCTCAGCAATCTCCTCCCTCACCTCCCACAGTAGCCTGGGGTACATTTCGTCCGGTCCTGGTGATTTATCCAACTTGATACTTTCCAAAAGCTCCAGCACATCCTCTTTCTTAATATCTACATGCTAAAGCTTTTCAGTCTGCTGCAAGTCATCACTACAATCACCAAGATCCTTTTCCACAGTGAATACTGAAGTAAAATATTCATTAAGTACCTCTGCTATTTCCTCCGGTTCCATACACACTTCCCCACTGGCACACTTGATATTCTTTCATGTCTTATCCTCTTGCTCTTCACATACTTGCAGAATGCCTTGGCGTTTTCCTTAATCCTGCCCACCAAGGCCTTCTCATGGCCCCTTCTGGCTCTCCTAATTTCCTTCTTAAGCTCCTTCCCATTCGCTGTATAATCTTCTAGATCTCTAACATTACCTAGCTCTCTGAACGTTTTGTAAGCTTTTCTTTTCTTCGTGACTATATTTATTACAGCCTTTGTACACCACGGTTCCTGTACCCTACCATAACTTCCCTGTCTCATTGGAATGAACCTATACAGGGCTCTACACAAATATCCCCTGAATATTTGCCACATTTCTTCCATACTTTTCCCTGAGAACATCTGTTTCCAATTTAAGCCTCCAATTTCCTGCCTGACAGCCTCAAAATTCCCCTTACTCCGATTAAACGCTTTCTCAGTCCTCCAGCAGTGGCGGGATCTCCCTGCGGCCACACACTTCAATTCCACAGACCACTCCCACTCCGATATGTCTGACCATGGCCTCCTCTACCGTCAAGATGAGGCCACACGCAGGTTGATGGAGCAATACCTTATCTCCCGCCTAGGTAGCCTCCTTCCTGCCAGCATGAACATCCAACTCACTGACCTCCATTGATACCCCTGCCCCCTCCTTACCCCATCCCTATCTATTATTTTAGTCTGGTTCTCTTTCTCTTTTCTCCCCCCTCACTACAATCTACCCCTCAGCCCTACCTTTCTTTCTCTTTTATTTCCCATAATTCTCTACCTTCCCCCTAGCCCATTTCCCTCCAGCCTATCACTTCCCAGCTCGCTACTTCATCCCTCCCACCACTTCTCATCCCCCCTCGACCCTCCCATGTTACTTCACTCCTGATGAAGGGTTTCGGCCCGAAACGCCGTCACTACCTCCTCCCATAGATGCTGTCTGGCCTGCTGAGTTCTGCCGGCATTTTGTGTTTTTAAACGCTTTTCTAATTTGCCTGTTCCTATCTCTCTCCAATGCTATTGTAAAGGAGATGGAATTGTGATCACTATCTCCAAAATTTTCTCCCACTGAGAGATCTGACACCTGACCAGGTTCATTTCCCAATACCAAATCAAGTACAGCATCTCCTCTTGTAGGCTTATCTACATATTGTGTCAAAAAACCTTCTTGAACACACCTAACAAACTCCACCCCATCTAAACCCCTCACTCTAGGGAGATGCCAATCGATATTTGGGAAATTAAAATCTCCCATCACGACGTCACTTATTATTACACCTTTCCAGGATCAGTTTCCCTATCTGCTCCTCGATATTCCTGTTACTATTGGGTGGCCTAAGTAAAACACCCAGTTCATGGACCCCTTCCTGTTCCTAACCTCCAACACGTCCACCTTTTCTGCAGCCGTGACACTATCTCTGATCAACAATGCCACGCCTCCACCTCTTTTGCCTCCCTCTCTGTCCTTTCTGTAACATCTAAAGCCTAGCACTCGAAGTAACCATTCCTGTCCCTGAGCCATCCAAGTCTCTGTAATGGCCACAACATCATAGCTCCAAATACTGACCAATGCTCTAAGTTCATCCGCTTTGTTCACAACACTCCGTGCATTAAAACAGACAGGAAGTGATCGAATTCTCCCTTAAATACACTCTCAGACTTGGTCTCTACCGCAGTCTGTGGTAGAGCATTCCACAGATTCACTAATCACTGGCTAAAAGAATTCCTCCTTATCTCTGATTTCAAAGGTGGCCACTCAATTTTAATATCTGGTCCTTTCAACATTCGGTTGGTTTCAATGAGATCCCCTGCATTTTTCTAAATTCCAGTGAGTACACGTCCAAAACTGGGTCCCACAGATGAGCTGGAGTCCCATGGACAGGTTGGGTCCTATTGATGGGCTGAGGTTCCATGGACAGCTTGGGCTCTGGGATCAGTGGGTGAAGGGCTGATGGGCTCTGGGATCAGTAGGTGAAGGGCTGATGGGCTCTGGGATCAGTAGGTGAAGGGCTGATGGGCTCTGGGATCAGTAGGTGAAGGGCTGATGGGCTCTGGGATCAGTAGGTGAAGGGCTGATGGGCTCTGGGATCAGTAGGTGAAGGGCTGATGGGCTCTGGGATCAGTAGGTGAAGGGCTGCTGGGCTCCGGGATCAGTAGGTGAAGGGCTGATGCGCTCCGGGATCAGTAGGTGAAGGGCTGATGGGCTCTGGGATCAGTAGGTGAAGGGCTGATGCGCTCTGGGATCAGTAGGTGAAGGGCTGATGGGCTCTGGGATCAGTAGGTGAAGGGCTGATGGGCTCTGGGATCAGTAGGTGAAGGGGAGATGGGCTCTGGGATCAGTAGCTGAAGGGCTAATGGGCTCTGGGATCAGTAGATGAAGGGCTGATGGGCTCTGGGATCAGTAGGTGAAGGGGAGATGGGCTCTGGGATCAGTAGCTGAAGGGGAGATGGGCTCTGGGATCAGTAGGTGAAGGGCTGATGGGCTCTGGGATCAGTAGGTGAAGGGCTGATGGGCTCTGGGATCAGTAGGTGGAAGGGCTGATGGGCTCTGGGATCAGTAGGTGAAGGGGAGATGGGCTCTGGGATCAGTAGGTGAAGGGGAGATGGGCTCTGGGATCAGTAGGTGAAGGGCTGATGGGCTCTGGGATCAGTAGGTGAAGGGGAGATGGGCTCTGGGATCAGTAGGTGAAGGGGAGATGGGCTCTGGGATCAGTAGGTGAAGGGCTGATGCGCTCTGGGATCAGTAGTTGAAGGGCTGATGGGCTCTGGGATCAGTAGGTGAAGGGGAGATGGGCTCTGTGATCAGTAGGTGAAGGGGGGCTCTGGGATGAGTAGGTGAAGGGGAGATGGGCTCTGGGATCAGTAGGTGAAGGGCAGATGGGCTCGGGGATCAGTAGTTGAAGGGGAGATGGCTCTGGGATCAGTAGGTGAAGGGAAGATGGGCTCTGGGTTCAGTAGGTGAAGGGGAGATGGGCTCTGGGATCAGTAGGTGAAGGGCTGATGGGCTCTGGGATCAGTAGGTGAAGGGCTGATGGGCTCTGGGATCAGTAGGTGAAGGGGAGATGGGCTCTGGGATCAGTGGGTGAAGGGGAGATGGGCTCTGGGATCAGTGGGTGAAGGGGAGATGGGCTCTGGGAACAGTGGGTGAAGGGCTGATGGGCTCTGGGATCAGTAGGTGAAGGGGAGATGGGCTCTGGGATCAGTGGGTGAAGGGGAGATGGGCTCTGGGATCAGTAGGTGAAGGGCTGATGGGCTCTGGGATCAGTAGGTGAAGGGCTGATGGGCTCTGGGATCAGTAGGTGAAGGGGAGATGGGCTCTGGGTTCAGTAGGTGAAGGGGAGATGGGCTCTGGGATCAGTAGGTGAAGGGCTGATGGGCTCTGGGATCAGTAGGTGAAGGGCTGATGGGCTCTGGGATCAGTAGGTGAAGGGGAGATGGGCTCTGGGATCAGTGGGTGAAGGGGAGATGGGCTCTGGGATCAGTGGGTGAAGGGGAGATGGGCTCTGGGATCAGTGGGTGAAGGGCTGATGGGCTCTGGGATCAGTAGGTGAAGGGGAGATGGGCTCTGGGATCAGTGGGTGAAGGGGAGATGGGCTCTGGGATCAGTGGGTGAAGGGGAGATGGGCTCTGGGATCAGTAGGTGAAGGGGAGATGGGCTCTGGGATCAGTAGTTGAAGGGGAGATGGGCTCTGGGATTAGTAGGTGAAGTGCTGATGGGCTCTGGGATCAGTAGGTGAAGGGGAGATGGGCTCTGGGATCAGTAGGTGAAGGGCTGATGGGCTCTATGATCAGTAGGTGAAGGGGAGATGGGCTCTGGGATCAGTAGGTGAAGGGGAGATGGTCTCTGGGATCAGTAGGTGAAGGGGAGATGGGCTCTGGGATAAGTAGGTGCAGGGGAGATGGGCTCTGGGATCAGTCGGTGAAGGGGAGATGGGCTCTGGGATCAGTAGGTGAAGGGGAGATGGGCTCTGGGATCAGTCGGTGAAGGGGAGATGGGGTCTGGGATCTGTAGGTGAAGGGGAGATGGGCTCTGGGATCAGTAGGTGAAGGGGAGATGGGCTCTGGTATCAGTAGGTGAAGGGCTGATGGGCTCTGGGATCAGTAGGTGAACGGGAGATGGGCTCTGGGATCAGTAGGTGAAGGGGAGATGGGCTCTGGGATCAGTAGGTGAAGGGGAGATGGGCTCTGGGATCAGTAGGTGAAGGGGAGATGCGCTCTGGGATCAGTAGTTGAAGGGCTGATGGGCTCTGGGATCAGTAGGTGAAGGGCTGATGGGCTCTGGGATAAGTAGGTGAAGGGGAGATGGGCTCTGGGATCAGTAGGTGGGGGAGATGGGCTCTGGGATCAGTCGGTGAAGGGGAGATGGGCTCTGGGATCAGTCGGTGAAGGGGAGATGGGGTCTGGGATCAGTAGGTGAAGGGGAGATGGGCTCTGGGATCTGTAGGTGAAGGGGAGATGGGCTCTGGGATCAGTCGGTGAAGGGGAGATGGGCTCTGGTATCAGTAGGTGAAGGGCTGATGGGCTCTGGGATCAGTAGGTGAAGGGGAGATGGGCTCTGGGATCTGTAGGTGAAGGGGAGATGGGCTCTGGGATCAGTAGGTGAAGGGCTGATGGGCTCTATGATCAGTAGGTGAAGGGGAGATGGGCTCTGGGATCAGTAGGTGAAGGGGAGATGGTCTCTGGGATCAGTAGGTGAAGGGGAGATGGGCTCTGGGATAAGTAGGTGCAGGGGAGATGGGCTCTGGGATCAGTCGGTGAAGGGGAGATGGGCTCTGGGATCAGTAGGTGAAGGGGAGATGCGCTCTGGGATCAGTAGTTGAAGGGCTGATGGGCTCTGGGATCAGTAGGTGAAGGGCTGATGGGCTCTGGGATAAGTAGGTGAAGGGGAGATGGGCTCTGGGATCAGTAGGTGGGGGAGATGGGCTCTGGGATCAGTCGGTGAAGGGGAGATGGGCTCTGGGATCAGTCGGTGAAGGGGAGATGGGGTCTGGGATCAGTAGGTGAAGGGGAGATGGGCTCTGGGATCTGTAGGTGAAGGGGAGATGGGCTCTGGGATCAGTCGGTGAAGGGGAGATGGGCTCTGGTATCAGTAGGTGAAGGGCTGATGGGCTCTGGGATCAGTAGGTGAAGGGGAGATGGGCTCTGGGATCTGTAGGTGAAGGGGAGATGGGCTCTGGGATCAGTAGCTGAAGGTCTGATGGGCTCTGGAATCAGTAGGTGAAGGGGAGATGGGCTCTGGGATCAGTGGGTGAAGGGGAGATGGGCTCTGGGATCAGTAGGTGAAGGGGAGATGGGCTCTAGGATCAGTAGGTGAAGGGATAATGGTCTCTGGGATCAGTAGGTGAAGGGCTGATGGGCTCTGGGATCAGTAGGTGAAGGGGAGATGGGCACTGGGATCAGTGGGTGAAGGGGAGATGGGCTCTGGGATCAGTAGGTGAAGGGGAGATGGGCTCTGGGATCAGTAGGTGAAGGGATAATGGTCTCTGGGATCAGTAGGTGAAGGGCTGATGGGCTCTGGGATAAGTAGGTGAAGGGGAGATGGGCTCTGGGATCAGTAGGTGAAGGGGAGATGGGCTCTGGGATCAGTCGGTGAAGGGGAGATGGGCTCTGGGATCAGTCGGTGATGGGGAGATGGGGTCTGGGATCTGTAGGTGAAGGGGAGATGGGCTCTGGGATCAGTAGGTGAAGGGGAGATGGGCTCTGGTATCAGTAGGTGAAGGGCTGATGGGCTCTGGGATCAGTAGGTGAACGGGAGATGGGCTCTGGGATCAGTAGGTGAAGGGGAGATGGGCTCTGGGATCAGTAGGTGAAGGGGAGATGGGCTCTGGGATCAGTAGGTGAAGGGGAGATGCGCTCTGGGATCAGTAGTTGAAGGGCTGATGGGCTCTGGGATCAGTAGGTGAAGGGCTGATGGGCTCTGGGATAAGTAGGTGAAGGGGAGATGGGCTCTGGGATCAGTAGGTGGGGGAGATGGGCTCTGGGATCAGTCGGTGAAGGGGAGATGGGCTCTGGGATCAGTCGGTGAAGGGGAGATGGGGTCTGGGATCAGTAGGTGAAGGGGAGATGGGCTCTGGGATCTGTAGGTGAAGGGGAGATGGGCTCTGGGATCAGTCGGTGAAGGGGAGATGGGCTCTGGTATCAGTAGGTGAAGGGCTGATGGGCTCTGGGATCAGTAGGTGAAGGGGAGATGGGCTCTGGGATCTGTAGGTGAAGGGGAGATGGGCTCTGGGATCAGTAGCTGAAGGTCTGATGGGCTCTGGAATCAGTAGGTGAAAGGGAGATGGGCTCTGGGATCAGTGGGTGAAGGGGAGATGGGCTCTGGGATCAGTAGGTGAAGGGGAGATGGGCTCTGGGATCAGTAGGTGAAGGGATAATGGTCTCTGGGATCAGTAGGTGAAGGGCTGATGGGCTCTGGGATCAGTAGGTGAAGGGGAGATGGGCTCTGGGATCAGTGGGTGAAGGGGAGATGGGCTCTGGGATCAGTAGGTGAAGGGGAGATGGGCTCTGGGATCAGTAGGTGAAGGGATAATGGTCTCTGGGATCAGTAGGTGAAGGGCTGATGGGCTCTGGGATAAGTAGGTGATGGGGAGATGGGCTCTGGGATCAGTAGGTGAAGGGGAGATGGGCTCTGGGATCAGTCGGTGAAGGGGAGATGGGCTCTGGGATCAGTCGGTGAAGGGGAGATGGGGTCTGGGATCAGTAGGTGAAGGGGAGATGGGCTCTGGGATCTGTAGGTGAAGGGGAGATGGGCTCTGGGATCAGTAGGTGAAGGGGAGATGGGCTCTGGTATCAGTAGGTGAAGGGCTGATGGGCTCTGGGATCAGTAGGTGAACGGGAGGGGCTCTGGTATCAGTAGGTGAAGGGCTGATGGGCTCTGGGATCAGTAGGTGAAGGGGAGATGGGCTCTGGGATCAGTAGGTGAAGGGCTGATGGTCTCTGGGATCAGTAGGTGAAGAGCTGATGGGCTCTGGCATCAGTAGGAGAAGGGCTGATGGGCTCTGGGCTCAGTAGGAGAAGGGCTGATGGGCTCAAGGGATCAGTAGGTGAAGGGCTGATGGGCTCTGGGATGAGTAGCTGAAGGGCTAATGGGCTCTGGGATCAGTAGTTGAAGGGGAGATGGGCTCTGGGATCAGGAGGTGAAGGAGAGATGGGCTCTGGGATCAGTAGGTGAAGTGCTGATGGGTTCTGGGATCAGTAGGTGAAGGGGAGCGGGGCTCTGGGATCAGTAGGTGAAGGGGAGATGGGCTCTGGCATCAGTAGGTGAAGGGGAGATGGGCTCTGGCATCAGTGGGTGAAGGGGAGATGGCTCTGGGATCAGTAGGTGAAGGGCTGATGGGCACTGGGATCAGTAAGTGAAGGGGAGATGGGCTCTGGGATCAGTAGGTGAAGGGCTGATGGGCTCTGGGATCAGTAGGTGAAGGGGAGACGGGCTCTGGGATCAGTAGGTGAAGGGCTGATGGGCTCTGGGATCAGTAGGTGAAGGGGAGATGGGCTCTGGGATCAGTGGGTTAAGGGGAGATGGGCTCTGGGATCAGTGGGTGAAGGGGAGATGGGCTCTGGGATCAGTAGGTGAAGGGGAGATGGGCTCTGGGATCAGTAGATGAAGGGGAGATGGGCTCTGGGATAAGTAGGTGAAGGGGAGATGGGCTCTGGGATCAGTAGGTGAAGGGGAGATGGGCTCTGGGATCAGTCGGTGAAGGGGAGATGGGCTCTGGGATCAGTCGGTGAAGGGGAGATGGGCTCTGGGATCAGTAGGTGAAGGGGAGATGGGCTCTGGGATCAGTACGTGAAGGGCTGATGGGCTCTGGGATCAGTAGGTGAAGGCGAGATGGGCTCTGGGATCAGTTGGTGAAGGGCTGATGGGCTCTGGGATCAGTAGGTGAAGGGGAGATGGGCTCTGGGATCAGTAGGTGAAGGGCTGATGGGCTCTGGGATCAGTAGGTGAAGGGCTGATGGGCTCTGGGATCAGTGGGTGAAGGGGAGATGGGCTCTGGGATTAGTAGGTGAAGTGCTGATGGGCTCTGGGATCAGTAGGTGAAGGGGAGATGGGCTCTGGGATCAGTAGGTGAAGGGCTGATGGGCTCTATGATCAGTAGGTGAAGGGGAGATGGGCTCTGGGATCAGTAGGTGAAGGGGAGATGGTCTCTGGGATCAGTAGGTGAAGGGGAGATGGGCTCTGGGATAAGTAGGTGCAGGGGAGATGGGCTCTGGGATCAGTCGGTGAAGGGGAGATGGGCTCTGGGATCAGTAGGTGAAGGGGAGATGCGCTCTGGGATCAGTAGTTGAAGGGCTGATGGGCTCTGGGATCAGTAGGTGAAGGGCTGATGGGCTCTGGGATAAGTAGGTGAAGGGGAGATGGGCTCTGGGATCAGTAGGTGGGGGAGATGGGCTCTGGGATCAGTCGGTGAAGGGGAGATGGGCTCTGGGATCAGTCGGTGAAGGGGAGATGGGGTCTGGGATCAGTAGGTGAAGGGGAGATGGGCTCTGGGATCTGTAGGTGAAGGGGAGATGGGCTCTGGGATCAGTCGGTGAAGGGGAGATGGGCTCTGGTATCAGTAGGTGAAGGGCTGATGGGCTCTGGGATCAGTAGGTGAAGGGGAGATGGGCTCTGGGATCTGTAGGTGAAGGGGAGATGGGCTCTGGGATCAGTAGCTGAAGGTCTGATGGGCTCTGGAATCAGTAGGTGAAGGGGAGATGGGCTCTGGGATCAGTGGGTGAAGGGGAGATGGGCTCTGGGATCAGTAGGTGAAGGGGAGATGGGCTCTAGGATCAGTAGGTGAAGGGATAATGGTCTCTGGGATCAGTAGGTGAAGGGCTGATGGGCTCTGGGATCAGTAGGTGAAGGGGAGATGGGCACTGGGATCAGTGGGTGAAGGGGAGATGGGCTCTGGGATCAGTAGGTGAAGGGGAGATGGGCTCTGGGATCAGTAGGTGAAGGGATAATGGTCTCTGGGATCAGTAGGTGAAGGGCTGATGGGCTCTGGGATAAGTAGGTGAAGGGGAGATGGGCTCTGGGATCAGTAGGTGAAGGGGAGATGGGCTCTGGGATCAGTCGGTGAAGGGGAGATGGGCTCTGGGATCAGTCGGTGAAGGGGAGATGGGGTCTGGGATCTGTAGGTGAAGGGGAGATGGGCTCTGGGATCAGTAGGTGAAGGGGAGATGGGCTCTGGTATCAGTAGGTGAAGGGCTGATGGGCTCTGGGATCAGTAGGTGAACGGGAGATGGGCTCTGGTATCAGTAGGTGAAGGGCTGATGGGCTCTGGGATCAGTAGCTGAAGGTCTGATGGGCTCTGGGATCAGTAGGTGAAGTGGAGATGGGCTCTGGGATCAGTAGGTGAAGGGCTGATGGGCCCTGGGATCAGTAGCTGAAGGTCTGATGGGCTCTGGAATCAGTAGGTGAAGGGGAGATGGGCTCTGGGATCAGTGGGTGAAGGGGAGATGGGCTCTGGGATCAGTAGGTGAAGGGGAGATGGGCTCTGGGATCAGTAGGTGAAGGGATAATGGTCTCTGGGATCAGTAGGTGAAGGGCTGATGGGCTCTGGGATCAGTAGGTGAAGGACTGATGGTCTCTAGGATCAGTAGGTGAAGAGCTGATGGGCTCTGGCATCAGTAGGAGAAGGGCTGATGGGCTCTGGGCTCAGTAGGAGAAGGGCTGATGGGCTCTGGGATCAGTAGGTGAAGGGCTGATGGGCTCTGGGATCAGTAGCTGAAGGGCTGATGGACTCTGGGATCAGAAGTTGAAGGGGAGATGGGCTCTGGGATCAGGAGGTGAAGGGGAGATGGGCTCTGGGATCAGTAGGTGAAGTGCTGATGGGTTCTGGGATCAGTAGGTGAAGGGGAGAGGGGCTCTGGGATCAGTAGGTGAAGGGTAGATGGGCTCTGGCATCAGTAGGTGAAGGGGAGATGGGCACTGGCATCAGTGGGTGAAGGGGTGATGGCTCTGGGATCAGTAGGTGAAGGGCTGATGGGCACTGGGATCAGTAAGTGAAGGGGAGATGGGCTCTGGGATCAGTAGGTGAAGGGCTGATGGGCTCTGGGATCAGTAGGTGAAGGGGAGATGGGCTCTGGGATCAGTAGGTGAAGGGCTGATGGGCTCTGGGATCAGTAGGTGAAGGGGAGATGGGCTCTGGGATCAGTGGGTTAAGGGGAGATGGGCTCTGGGATCAGTGGGTGAAGGGGAGATGGGCTCTGGGATCAGTAGGTGAAGGGGAGATGGGCTCTGGGATCAGTAGATGAAGGGGAGATGGGCTCTGGGATAAGTAGGTGAAGGGGAGATGGGCTCTGGGATCAGTAGGTGAAGGGGAGATGGGCTCTGGGATCAGTCGGTGAAGGGGAGATGGGCTCTGGGATCAGTCGGTGAAGGGGAGATGGGCTCTGGGATCAGTAGGTGAAGGGGAGATGGGCTCTGGGATCAGTACGTGAAGGGCTGATGGGCTCTGGGATCAGTAGGTGAAGGGGAGATGGGCTCTGGGATCAGTTGGTGAAGGGCTGATGGGCACTGGGATCAGTAGGTGAAGGGGAGATGGGCTCTGGGATCAGTAGGTGAAGGGCTGATGGGCTCTGGGATCAGTAGGTGAAGGGCTGATGGGCTCTGGGATCAGTAGGTGAAGGGGAGATGGGCTCTGGGATCAGTAGGTGAAGGGGAGATGGGCTCTGGGATCAGTACGTGAAGGGCTGATGGGCTCTGGGATCAGTAGGTGAAGGGGAGATGGGCACTGGGATCAGTACGTGAAGGGCTGATGGGCTCTGGGATCAGTCGGTGAAGGCGAGATGGGCTCTGGGATCAGTAGGTGAAGGGGAGATGGGCTAAGGGATCAGTACGTGAAGGGCTGATGGGCTCTGGGATCAGTAGGTGAAGGGGAGATGGGCTCTGGGATCAGTAGGTGAAGGGGAGATGGGCTCTGGGATCAGTAGGTGAAGGGCTGATGGGCTCTGGGATCAGTAGGTGAAGGGCTGATGGGCTCTGGGATCAGTAGATGAAGGGCTGATGAACTCTGGGATCAGTAGGTGAAGGGCTGATGGGCTCTGGGATCAGTAGGTGAAGGGGAGATGGGCTCTGGGATCAGTACGTGAAGGGCTGATGGGCTCTGGGATCAGTAGGTGATGGGGAGATGGGCTCTGGGATCAGTAGGTGAAGGGGAGATGGGCTCTGGGATCAGTAGGTGAAGGGCTGATGGGCTCTGGGATCAGTAGGTGAAGGGGAGATGGGCTCTGGGATCAGTAGGTGAAGGGCTGATGGGCTCTGGGATCAGTAGGTGAAGGGCTGATGGGCTCTGGGATCAGTAGGTGAACGGCTGATTGGCTCTGGGATCAGTAGGTGAAGGGGAGATGGGCTCTGGGATCAGTAGGTGAAGGGGAGATGGGCTCTGGGATCAGTGGGTGAAGGGGAGAAGGCTCTGGGATCAGAAGCTGAAGGGGAGATGGGCTCTGGAATCAGTAGGTGAAGGGGAGATGGGCTCTGGGATCAGTGGGTGAAGGGGAGTTGGCTCTGGGATCAGTAGGTGAAGGGGAGATGGGCTCTGGGATCAGTAGGTGAAGGGGGGCTCTGGGATCAGTAGGTGAAGGGGAGATGGGCTCTGGGATCAGTAGGTGAAGGGCTGATGGGCTCGGGGATCAGTAGTTGAAGGGGAGATGGCTCTGGGATCAGTAGGTGAAGGGGAGATGGGCTCTGGGTTCAGTAGGTGAAGGGGAGATGGGCTCTGGGATCAGTAGGAGAAGGGCTGATGGGCTCTGGGACCAGTAGGTGAAGGGATGATGGGCTCTGGGATCAGTAGGTGAAGGGCTGATGGGCTCTGGGATCAGTAGGTGAAGGGGAGATGGGCTCTGGGATCAGTGGGTGAAGGGGAGATGGGCTCTGGGATCAGTGGGTGAAGGGGAGATGGGCTCTGGGATCAGTAGCTGAAGGTCTGATGGGCTCTGGGATCAGTAGGTGAAGGGCTGATGGGCTCTGGGATCAGTAGCTGAAGGTCTGATGGGCTCTGGGATCAGTAGGTGAAGTGGAGATGGGCTCTGGGATCAGTAGGTGAAGGGCTGATGGGCCCTGGGATCAGTAGCTGAAGGTCTGATGGGCTCTGGAATCAGTAGGTGAAGGGGAGATGGGCTCTGGGATCAGTGGGTGAAGGGGAGATGGGCTCTGGGATCAGTAGGTGAAGGGGAGATGGGCTCTGGGATCAGTAGGTGAAGGGATAATGGTCTCTGGGATCAGTAGGTGAAGAGCTGATGGGCTCTGGCATCAGTAGGAGAAGGGCTGATGGGCTCTGGGCTCAGTAGGAGAAGGGCTGATGGGCTCTGGGATCAGTAGGTGAAGGGCTGATGGGCTCTGGGATCAGTAGCTGAAGGGCTGATGGGCTCTGGGATCAGTAGTTGAAGGGGAGATGGGCTCTGGGATCAGGAGGTGAAGGGGAGATGGGCTCTGGGATCAGTAGGTGAAGTGCTGATGGGTTCTGGCATCAGTAGGAGAAGGGCTGATGGGCTCTGGGCTCAGTAGGAGAAGGGCTGATGGGCTCTGGGATCAGTAGGTGAAGGGCTGATGGGCTCTGGGATCAGTAGCTGAAGGGCTGATGGGCTCTGGGATCAGTAGGTGAAGGGGAGAGGGGCTCTGGGATCAGTAGGTGAAGGGTAGATGGGCTCTGGCATCAGTAGGTGAAGGGGAGATGGGCTCTGGCATCAGTAGGTGAAGGGGTGATGGCTCTGGGATCAGTAGGTGAAGGGCTGATGGGCACTGGGATCAGTAAGTGAAGGGGAGATGGGCTCTGGGATCAGTAGGTGAAGGGCTGATGGGCTCTGGGATCAGTAGGTGAAGGGGAGATGGGCTCTGGGATCAGTAGGTGAAGGGCTGATGGGCTCTGGGATCAGTAGGTGAAGGGGAGATGGGCTCTGGGATCAGTGGGTTAAGGGGAGATGGGCTCTGGGATCAGTGGGTGAAGGGGAGATGGGCTCTGGGATCAGTAGGTGAAGGGGAGATGGGCTCTGGGATCAGTAGATGAAGGGGAGATGGGCTCTGGGATAAGTAGGTGAAGGGGAGATGGGCTCTGGGATCAGTAGGTGAAGGGGAGATGGGCTCTGGGATCAGTCGGTGAAGGGGAGATGGGCTCTGGGATCAGTCGGTGAAGGGGAGATGGGCTCTGGGATCAGTAGGTGAAGGGGAGATGGGCTCTGGGATCAGTACGTGAAGGGCTGATGGGCTCTGGGATCAGTAGGTGAAGGGGAGATGGGCTCTGGGATCAGTTGGTGAAGGGCTGATGGGCTCTGGGATCAGTAGGTGAAGGGGACATGGGCTCTGGGATCAGTAGGTGAAGGGCTGATGGGCTCTGGGATCAGTAGGTGAAGGGCTGATGGGCTCTGGGATCAGTAGGTGAAGGGGAGATGGGCTCTGGGATCAGTAGGTGAAGGGGAGATGGGCTCTGGGATCAGTACGTGAAGGGCTGATGGGCTCTGGGATCAGTAGGTGAAGGGGAGATGGGCTCTGGGATCAGTACGTGAAGGGCTGATGGGCTCTGGGATCAGTCGGTGAAGGCGAGATGGGCTCTGGGATCAGTAGGTGAAGGGGAGATGGGCTAAGGGATCAGTACGTGAAGGGCTGATGGGCTCTGGGATCAGTAGGTGAAGGGGAGATGGGCTCTGGGATCAGTAGGTGAAGGGGAGATGGGCTCTGGGATCAGTAGGTGAAGGGCTGATGGGCTCTGGAATCAGTAGGTGAAGGGGAGATGGGCTCTGGGATCAGTAGGTGAAGGGCTGATGGGCTCTGGGATCAGTAGATGAAGGGCTGATGAACTCTGGGATCAGTAGGTGAAGGGCTGATGGGCTCTGGGATCAGTAGGTGAAGGGGAGATGGGCTCTGGGATCAGTACGTGAAGGGCTGATGGGCTCTGGGATCAGTAGGTGATGGGGAGATGGGCTCTGGGATCAGTAGGTGAAGGGGAGATGGGCTCTGGGATCAGTAGGTGAAGGGCTGATGGGCTCTGGGATCAGTAGCTGAAGGTCTGATGGGCTCTGGGATCAGTAGGTGAAGTGGAGATGGGCTCTGGGATCAGTAGGTGAAGGGCTGATCGGCCCTGGGATCAGTAGCTGAAGGTCTGATGGGCTCTGGAATCAGTAGGTGAAGGGGAGATGGGCTCTGGGATCAGTGGGTGAAGGGGAGATGGGCTCTGGGATCAGTAGGTGAAGGGGAGATGGGCTCTGGGATCAGTAGGTGAAGGGATAATGGTCTCTGGGATCAGTAGGTGAAGGGCTGATGGGCTCTGGGATCAGTAGGTGAAGGACTGATGGTCTCTGGGATCAGTAGGTGAAGAGCTGATGGGCTCTGGCATCAGTAGGAGAAGGGCTGATGGGCTCTGGGCTCAGTAGGAGAAGGGCTGATGGGCTCTGGGATCAGTAGGTGAAGGGCTGATGGGCTCTGGGATCAGTAGCTGAAGGGCTGATGGACTCTGGGATCAGAAGTTGAAGGGGAGATGGGCTCTGGGATCAGGAGGTGAAGGGGAGATGGGCTCTGGGATCAGTAGGTGAAGTGCTGATGGGTTCTGGGATCAGTAGGTGAAGGGGAGAGGGGCTCTGGGATCAGTAGGTGAAGGGTAGATGGGCTCTGGCATCAGTAGGTGAAGGGGAGATGGGCACTGGCATCAGTGGGTGAAGGGGTGATGGCTCTGGGATCAGTAGGTGAAGGGCTGATGGGCACTGGGATCAGTAAGTGAAGGGGAGATGGGCTCTGGGATCAGTAGGTGAAGGGCTGATGGGCTCTGGGATCAGTAGGTGAAGGGGAGATGGGCTCTGGGATCAGTAGGTGAAGGGCTGATGGGCTCTGGGATCAGTAGGTGAAGGGGAGATGGGCTCTGGGATCAGTGGGTTAAGGGGAGATGGGCTCTGGGATCAGTGGGTGAAGGGGAGATGGGCTCTGGGATCAGTAGGTGAAGGGGAGATGGGCTCTGGGATCAGTAGATGAAGGGGAGATGGGCTCTGGGATAAGTAGGTGAAGGGGAGATGGGCTCTGGGATCAGTAGGTGAAGGGGAGATGGGCTCTGGGATCAGTCGGTGAAGGGGAGATGGGCTCTGGGATCAGTCGGTGAAGGGGAGATGGGCTCTGGGATCAGTAGGTGAAGGGGAGATGGGCTCTGGGATCAGTACGTGAAGGGCTGATGGGCTCTGGGATCAGTAGGTGAAGGGGAGATGGGCTCTGGGATCAGTTGGTGAAGGGCTGATGGGCTCTGGGATCAGTAGGTGAAGGGGAGATGGGCTCTGGGATCAGTAGGTGAAGGGCTGATGGGCTCTGGGATCAGTAGGTGAAGGGCTGATGGGCTCTGGGATCAGTAGGTGAAGGGGAGATGGGCTCTGGGATCAGTAGGTGAAGGGGAGATGGGCTCTGGGATCAGTACGTGAAGGGCTGATGGGCTCTGGGATCAGTAGGTGAAGGGGAGATGGGCACTGGGATCAGTACGTGAAGGGCTGATGGGCTCTGGGATCAGTCGGTGAAGGCGAGATGGGCTCTGGGATCAGTAGGTGAAGGGGAGATGGGCTAAGGGATCAGTACGTGAAGGGCTGATGGGCTCTGGGATCAGTAGGTGAAGGGGAGATGGGCTCTGGGATCAGTAGGTGAAGGGGAGATGGGCTCTGGGATCAGTAGGTGAAGGGCTGATGGGCTCTGGGATCAGTAGGTGAAGGGCTGATGGGCTCTGGGATCAGTAGATGAAGGGCTGATGAACTCTGGGATCAGTAGGTGAAGGGCTGATGGGCTCTGGGATCAGTAGGTGAAGGGGAGATGGGCTCTGGGATCAGTACGTGAAGGGCTGATGGGCTCTGGGATCAGTAGGTGATGGGGAGATGGGCTCTGGGATCAGTAGGTGAAGGGGAGATGGGCTCTGGGATCAGTAGGTGAAGGGCTGATGGGCTCTGGGATCAGTAGGTGAAGGGGAGATGGGCTCTGGGATCAGTAGGTGAAGGGCTGATGGGCTCTGGGATCAGTAGGTGAAGGGCTGATGGGCTCTGGGATCAGTAGGTGAACGGCTGATTGGCTCTGGGATCAGTAGGTGAAGGGGAGATGGGCTCTGGGATCAGTAGGTGAAGGGGAGATGGGCTCTGGGATCAGTGGGTGAAGGGGAGAAGGCTCTGGGATCAGAAGCTGAAGGGGAGATGGGCTCTGGAATCAGTAGGTGAAGGGGAGATGGGCTCTGGGATCAGTGGGTGAAGGGGAGTTGGCTCTGGGATCAGTAGGTGAAGGGGAGATGGGCTCTGGGATCAGTAGGTGAAGGGGGGCTCTGGGATCAGTAGGTGAAGGGGAGATAGGCTCTGGGATCAGTAGGTGAAGGGCTGATGGGCTCGGGGATCAGTAGTTGAAGGGGAGATGGCTCTGGGATCAGTAGGTGAAGGGGAGATGGGCTCTGGGTTCAGTAGGTGAAGGGGAGATGGGCTCTGGGATCAGTAGGAGAAGGGCTGATGGGCTCTGGGACCAGTAGGTGAAGGGATGATGGGCTCTGGGATCAGTAGGTGAAGGGCTGATGGGCTCTGGGATCAGTAGGTGAAGGGGAGATGGGCTCTGGGATCAGTGGGTGAAGGGGAGATGGGCTCTGGGATCAGTGGGTGAAGGGGAGATGGGCTCTGGGATCAGTGGGTGAAGGGGAGATGGGCTCTGGGATCAGTAGCTGAAGGGCTGATGGGCTCTGGGATCAGTAGGTGAAGGGGAGATGGGCTCTGGGATCAGCAGATGAAGGGGAGATGGGCTCTGGGATAAGTACGTGAAGGGATGATGGGCTCTGGGATCAGTAGGTGAAGGGGAGATGGGCTCTGGGATCAGTCGGTGAAGGGGAGATGGGCTCTGGGATCAGTCGGTGAAGGGGAGATGGGGTCTGGGATCAGTAGGTGAAGGGGAGATGGGCTCTGGAATCAGTAGGTGAAGGGGAGATGGGGTCTGGGATCAGTCGGTGAAGGGGAGATGGGGTCTGGGATCAGTAGGTGAAGGGGAGATGGGCTCTGGGATCAGTAGGTGAAGGGGAGATGGGCTCTGGGATCAGTCGGTGAAGCGGAGATGGGCTCTGGGATCAGTCGGTGAAGGGGAGATGGGGTCTGGGATCAGTAGGTGAAGGGGAGATGGGCTCTGGTATCAGTAGGTGAAGGGGAGATGGGCTCTGGGATCAGTAGGTGATGGGGAGATGGGCTCGGGGATTAGTAGGTGAAGTGCTGATGGGCTCTGGGATCAGTAGGTGAAGGGGAGATGGGCTCTGGGATCAGTAGGTGAAGGGCTGATGGGCTCTGGGATAAGTAGGTGAAGGGGAGATGGGCTCTGGGATCAGTAGGTGAAGGGGAGATGGGCTCTGGGATCAGTCGGTGAAGGGGAGATGGGCTCTGGGATCAGTCGGTGAAGGGGAGATGGGGTCTGGGATCTGTAGGTGAAGGGGGGATGGGCTCTGGGATCAGTAGGTGAAGGGGAGATGGGCTCTGGTATCAGTAGGTGAAGGGCTGATGGGCTCTGGGATCAGTAGGTGAACGGGAGATGGGCTCTGGTATCAGTAGGTGAAGGGCTGATGGGCTCTGGGATCAGTAGCTGAAGGTCTGATGGGCTCTGGGATCAGTAGGTGAAGTGGAGATGGGCTCTGGGATCAGTAGGTGAAGGGCTGATGGGCCCTGGGATCAGTAGCTGAAGGTCTGATGGGCTCTGGAATCAGTAGGTGAAGGGGAGATGGGCTCTGGGATCAGTGGGTGAAGGGGAGATGGGCTCTGGGATCAGTAGGTGAAGGGGAGATGGGCTCTGGGATCAGTAGGTGAAGGGATAATGGTCTCTGGGATCAGTAGGTGAAGAGCTGATGGGCTCTGGCATCAGTAGGAGAAGGGCTGATGGGCTCTGGGCTCAGTAGGAGAAGGGCTGATGGGCTCTGGGATCAGTAGGTGAAGGGCTGATGGGCTCTGGGATCAGTAGCTGAAGGGCTGATGGGCTCTGGGATCAGTAGTTGAAGGGGAGATGGGCTCTGGGATCAGGAGGTGAAGGGGAGATGGGCTCTGGGATCAGTAGGTGAAGTGCTGATGGGTTCTGGGATCAGTAGGTGAAGGGGAGAGGGGCTCTGGGATCAGTAGGTGAAGGGTAGATGGGCTCTGGCATCAGTAGGTGAAGGGGAGATGGGCTCTGGCATCAGTGGGTGAAGGGGTGATGGCTCTGGGATCAGTAGGTGAAGGGCTGATGGGCACTGGGATCAGTAAGTGAAGGGGAGATGGGCTCTGGGATCAGTAGGTGAAGGGCTGATGGGCTCTGGGATCAGTAGGTGAAGGGGAGATGGGCTCTGGGATCAGTAGGTGAAGGGCTGATGGGCTCTGGGATCAGTAGGTGAAGGGGAGATGGGCTCTGGGATCAGTGGGTTAAGGGGAGATGGGCTCTGGGATCAGTGGGTGAAGGGGAGATGGGCTCTGGGATCAGTAGGTGAAGGGGAGATGGGCTCTGGGATCAGTAGATGAAGGGGAGATGGGCTCTGGGATAAGTAGGTGAAGGGGAGATGGGCTCTGGGATCAGTAGGTGAAGGGGAGATGGGCTCTGGGATCAGTCGGTGAAGGGGAGATGGGCTCTGGGATCAGTCGGTGAAGGGGAGATGGGCTCTGGGATCAGTAGGTGAAGGGGAGATGGGCTCTGGGATCAGTACGTGAAGGGCTGATGGGCTCTGGGATCAGTAGGTGAAGGGGAGATGGGCTCTGGGATCAGTTGGTGAAGGGCTGATGGGCTCTGGGATCAGTAGGTGAAGGGGACATGGGCTCTGGGATCAGTAGGTGAAGGGCTGATGGGCTCTGGGATCAGCAGGTGAAGGGCTGATGGGCTCTGGGATCAGTAGGTGAAGGGGAGATGGGCTCTGGGATCAGTAGGTGAAGGGGAGATGGGCTCTGGGATCAGTACGTGAAGGGCTGATGGGCTCTGGGATCAGTAGGTGAAGGGGAGATGGGCTCTGGGATCAGTACGTGAAGGGCTGATGGGCTCTGGGATCAGTCGGTGAAGGCGAGATGGGCTCTGGGATCAGTAGGTGAAGGGGAGATGGGCTAAGGGATCAGTACGTGAAGGGCTGATGGGCTCTGGGATCAGTAGGTGAAGGGGAGATGGGCTCTGGGATCAGTAGGTGAAGGGGAGATGGGCTCTGGGATCAGTAGGTGAAGGGCTGATGGGCTCTGGAATCAGTAGGTGAAGGGGAGATGGGCTCTGGGATCAGTAGGTGAAGGGCTGATGGGCTCTGGGATCAGTAGATGAAGGGCTGATGAACTCTGGGATCAGTAGGTGAAGGGCTGATGGGCTCTGGGATCAGTAGGTGAAGGGGAGATGGGCTCTGGGATCAGTACGTGAAGGGCTGATGGGCTCTGGGATCAGTAGGTGATGGGGAGATGGGCTCTGGGATCAGTAGGTGAAGGGGAGATGGGCTCTGGGATCAGTAGGTGAAGGGCTGATGGGCTCTGGGATCAGTAGGTGAAGGGGAGATGGGCTCTGGGATCAGTAGGTGAAGGGCTGATGGGCTCTGGGATCAGTAGGTGAAGGGCTGATGGGCTCTGGGATCAGTAGGTGAACGGCTGATTGGCTCTGGGATCAGTAGGTGAAGGGGAGATGGGCTCTGGGATCAGTAGGTGAAGGGGAGATGGGCTCTGGGATCAGTGGGTGAAGGGGAGAAGGCTCTGGGATCAGAAGCTGAAGGGGAGATGGGCTCTGGAATCAGTAGGTGAAGGGGAGATGGGCTCTGGGATCAGTGGGTGAAGGGGAGTTGGCTCTGGGATCAGTAGGTGAAGGGGAGATGGGCTCTGGGATCAGTAGGTGAAGGGGGGCTCTGGGATCAGTAGGTGAAGGGGAGATGGGCTCTGGGATCAGTAGGTGAAGGGCTGATGGGCTCGGGGATCAGTAGTTGAAGGGGAGATGGCTCTGGGATCAGTAGGTGAAGGGGAGATGGGCTCTGGGTTCAGTAGGTGAAGGGGAGATGGGCTCTGGGATCAGTAGGTGAAGGGCTGATGGGCTCTGGGACCAGTAGGTGAAGGGATGATGGGCTCTGGGATCAGTAGGTGAAGGGCTGATGGGCTCTGGTATCAGTAGGTGAAGGGGAGATGGGCTCTGGGATCAGTGGGTGAAGGGGAGATGGGCTCTGGGATCAGTGGGTGAAGGGGAGATGGGCTCTGGGATCAGTGGGTGAAGGGGAGATGGGCTCTGGGATCAGTAGCTGAAGGGCTGATGGGCTCTGGGATCAGTAGGTGAAGGGGAGATGGGCTCTGGGATCAGCAGATGAAGGGGAGATGGGCTCTGGGATAAGTACGTGAAGGGATGATAGGCTCTGGGATCAGTAGGTGAAGGGGAGATGGGCTCTGGGATCAGTCGGTGAAGGGGAGATGGGCTCTGGGATCAGTCGGTGAAGGGGAGATGGGGTCTGGGATCAGTAGGTGAAGGGGAGATGGGCTCTGGAATCAGTAGGTGAAGGGGAGATGGGGTCTGGGATCAGTCGGTGAAGGGGAGATGGGGTCTGGGATCAGTAGGTGAAGGGGAGATGGGCTCTGGGATCAGTAGGTGAAGGGGAGATGGGCTCTGGGATCAGTCGGTGAAGCGGAGATGGGCTCTGGGATCAGTCGGTGAAGGGGAGATGGGGTCTGGGATCAGTAGGTGAAGGGGAGATGGGCTCTGGTATCAGTAGGTGAAGGGGAGATGGGCTCTGGGATCAGTAGGTGAAGGGGAGATGGGCTCTGGGATTAGTAGGTGAAGTGCTGATGGGCTCTGGGATCAGTAGGTGAAGGGGAGATGGGCTCTGGGATCAGTAGGTGAAGGGCTGATGGGCTCTATGATCAGTAGGTGAAGGGGAGATGGGCTCTGGGATCAGTAGGTGAAGGGGAGATGGTCTCTGGGATCAGTAGGTGAAGGGGAGATGGGCTCTGGGATAAGTAGGTGCAGGGGAGATGGGCTCTGGGATCAGTCGGTGAAGGGGAGATGGTCTCTGGGATCAGTAGGTGAAGGGGAGATGGGCTCTGGGATCAGTAGGTGAAGGGGAGATGGGCTCTGGGATCAGTAGGTGAAGGGCTGATGGGCTCTGGGATCAGTAGGTGAAGGGGAGATGGGCTCTGGGATCAGTGGGTTAAGGGGAGATGGGCTCTGGGATCAGTGGGTGAAGGGGAGATGGGCTCTGGGATCAGTAGGTGAAGGGGAGATGGGCTCTGGGATCAGTAGATGAAGGGGAGATGGGCTCTGGGATAAGTAGGTGAAGGGGAGATGGGCTCTGGGATCAGTAGGTGAAGGGGAGATGGGCTCTGGGATCAGTCGGTGAAGGGGAGATGGGCTCTGGGATCAGTCGGTGAAGGGGAGATGGGCTCTGGGATCAGTAGGTGAAGGGGAGATGGGCTCTGGGATCAGTACGTGAAGGGCTGATGGGCTCTGGGATCAGTAGGTGAAGGGGAGATGGGCTCTGGGATCAGTTGGTGAAGGGCTGATGGGCTCTGGGATCAGTAGGTGAAGGGGAGATGGGCTCTGGGATCAGTAGGTGAAGGGCTGATGGGCTCTGGGATCAGTAGGTGAAGGGCTGATGGGCTCTGGGATCAGTAGGTGAAGGGGAGATGGGCTCTGGGATCAGTAGGTGAAGGGGAGATGGGCTCTGGGATCAGTACGTGAAGGGCTGATGGGCTCTGGGATCAGTAGGTGAAGGGGAGATGGGCACTGGGATCAGTACGTGAAGGGCTGATGGGCTCTGGGATCAGTCGGTGAAGGCGAGATGGGCTCTGGGATCAGTAGGTGAAGGGGAGATGGGCTAAGGGATCAGTACGTGAAGGGCTGATGGGCTCTGGGATCAGTAGGTGAAGGGGAGATGGGCTCTGGGATCAGTAGGTGAAGGGGAGATGGGCTCTGGGATCAGTAGGTGAAGGGCTGATGGGCTCTGGGATCAGTAGGTGAAGGGCTGATGGGCTCTGGGATCAGTAGATGAAGGGCTGATGAACTCTGGGATCAGTAGGTGAAGGGCTGATGGGCTCTGGGATCAGTAGGTGAAGGGGAGATGGGCTCTGGGATCAGTACGTGAAGGGCTGATGGGCTCTGGGATCAGTAGGTGATGGGGAGATGGGCTCTGGGATCAGTAGGTGAAGGGGAGATGGGCTCTGGGATCAGTAGGTGAAGGGCTGATGGGCTCTGGGATCAGTAGGTGAAGGGGAGATGGGCTCTGGGATCAGTAGGTGAAGGGCTGATGGGCTCTGGGATCAGTAGGTGAAGGGCTGATGGGCTCTGGGATCAGTAGGTGAACGGCTGATTGGCTCTGGGATCAGTAGGTGAAGGGGAGATGGGCTCTGGGATCAGTAGGTGAAGGGGAGATGGGCTCTGGGATCAGTGGGTGAAGGGGAGAAGGCTCTGGGATCAGAAGCTGAAGGGGAGATGGGCTCTGGAATCAGTAGGTGAAGGGGAGATGGGCTCTGGGATCAGTGGGTGAAGGGGAGTTGGCTCTGGGATCAGTAGGTGAAGGGGAGATGGGCTCTGGGATCAGTACGTGAAGGGATGATGGGCTCTGGGATCAGTAGGTGAAGGGGAGATGGGCTCTGGGATCAGTCGGTGAAGGGGAGATGGGCTCTGGGATCAGTCGGTGAAGGGGACATGGGGTCTGGTATCAGTAGGTGAAGGGGAGATGGGCTCTGGAATCAGTAGGTGAAGGGGAGATGGGGTCTGGGATCAGTCGGTGAAGGGGAGATGGGGTCTGGGATCAGTAGGTGAAGGGGAGATGGGCTCTGGGATCAGTAGGTGAAGGGGAGATGGGCTCTGGGATCAGTCGGTGAAGCGGAGATGGGCTCTGGGATCAGTCGGTGAAGGGGAGATGGGGTCTGGGATCAGTAGGTGAAGGGGAGATGGGCTCTGGTATCAGTAGGTGAAGGGGAGATGGGCTCTGGGATCAGTAGGTGAAGGGGAGATGGGCTCTGGGATTAGTAGGTGAAGTGCTGATGGGCTCTGGGATCAGTAGGTGAAGGGGAGATGGGCTCTGGGATCAGTAGGTGAAGGGCTGATGGGCTCTGGGATAAGTAGGTGAAGGGGAGATGGGCTCTGGGATCAGTAGGTGAAGGGGAGATGGGCTCTGGGATCAGTCGGTGAAGGGGAGATGGGCTCTGGGATCAGTCGGTGAAGGGGAGATGGGGTCTGGGATCTGTAGGTGAAGGGGAGATGGGCTCTGGGATCAGTAGGTGAAGGGGAGATGGGCTCTGGTATCAGTAGGTGAAGGGCTGATGGGCTCTGGGATCAGTAGGTGAACGGGAGATGGGCTCTGGTATCAGTAGGTGAAGGGCTGATGGGCTCTGGGATCAGTAGCTGAAGGTCTGAAGGGCTCTGGGATCAGTAGGTGAAGTGGAGATGGGCTCTGGGATCAGTAGGTGAAGGGTTGATGGGCCCTGGGATCAGTAGCTGAAGGTCTGATGGGCTCTGGAATCAGTAGGTGAAGGGGAGATGGGCTCTGGGATCAGTGGGTGAAGGGGAGATGGGCTCTGGGATCAGTAGGTGAAGGGGAGATGGGCTCTGGGATCAGTAGGTGAAGGGATAATGGTCTCTGGGATCAGTAGGTGAAGGGCTGATGGGCTCTGGGATCAGTAGGTGAAGGACTGATGGTCTCTGGCATCAGTAGGTGAAGAGCTGATGGGCTCTGGGATCAGTAGGAGAAGGGCTGATGGGCTCTGGGATCAGTAGGTGAAGGGCTGATGGGCTCTGGGATCAGTAGCTGAAGGGCTGATGGGCTCTGGGATCAGTAGTTGAAGGGGAGATGGGCTCTGGGATCAGGAGGTGAAGGGGAGATGGGCTCTGGGATCAGTAGGTGAAGTGCTGATGGGTTCTGGGATCAGTAGGTGAAGGGGAGAGGGGCTCTGGGATCAGTAGGTGAAGGGTAGATGGGCTCTGGCATCAGTAGGTGAAGGGGAGATGGGCTCTGGCATCAGTGGGTGAAGGGGTGATGGCTCTGGGATCAGTAGGTGAAGGGCTGATGGGCACTGGGATCAGTAAGTGAAGGGGAGATGGGCTCTGGGATCAGTAGGTGAAGGGCTGATGGGCTCTGGGATCAGTAGGTGAAGGGGAGATGGGCTCTGGGATCAGTAGGTGAAGGGGAGATGGGCTCTGGGATCAGTAGGTGAAGGGCTGATGGGCTCTGGGATCAGTAGGTGAAGGGGAGATGGGCTCTGGGATCAGTGGGTTAAGGGGAGATGGGCTCTGGGATCAGTGGGTGAAGGGGAGATGGGCTCTGGGATCAGTAGGTGAAGGGGAGATGGGCTCTGGGATCAGTAGATGAAGGGGAGATGGGCTCTGGGATAAGTAGGTGAAGGGGAGATGGGCTCTGGGATCAGTAGGTGAAGGGGAGATGGGCTCTGGGATCAGTCGGTGAAGGTGAGATGGGCTCTGGGATCAGTCGGTGAAGGGGAGATGGGCTCTGGGATCAGTAGGTGAAGGGGAGATGGGCTCTGGGATCAGTACGTGAAGGGCTGATGGGCTCTGGGATCAGTAGGTGAAGGGGAGATGGGCTCTGGGATCAGTTGGTGAAGGGCTGATGGGCTCTGGGATCAGTAGGTGAAGGGGACATGGGCTCTGGGATCAGTAGGTGAAGGGCTGATGGGCTCTGGGATCAGTAGGTGAAGGGCTGATGGGCTCTGGGATCAGTAGGTGAAGGGCTGATGGGCTCTGGGATCAGTAGGTGAAGGGGAGATGGGCTCTGGGATCAGTAGGTGAAGGGGAGATGGGCTCTGGGATCAGTACGTGAAGGGCTGATGGGCTCTGGGATCAGTAGGTGAAGGGGAGATGGGCTCTGGGATCAGTACGTGAAGGGCTGATGGGCTCTGGGATCAGTCGGTGAAGGCGAGATGGGCTCTGGGATCAGTAGGTGAAGGGGAGATGGGCTAAGGGATCAGTACGTGAAGGGCTGATGGGCTCTGGGATCAGTAGGTGAAGGGGAGATGGGCTCTGGGATCAGTAGGTGAAGGGGAGATGGGCTCTGGGATCAGTAGGTGAAGGGCTGATGGGCTCTGGAATCAGTAGGTGAAGGGGAGATGGGCTCTGGGATCAGTAGGTGAAGGGCTGATGGGCTCTGGGATCAGTAGATGAAGGGCTGATGAACTCTGGGATCAGTAGGTGAAGGGCTGATGGGCTCTGGGATCAGTAGGTGAAGGGGAGATGGGCTCTGGGATCAGTACGTGAAGGGCTGATGGGCTCTGGGATCAGTAGGTGATGGGGAGATGGGCTCTGGGATCAGTAGGTGAAGGGGAGATGGGCTCTGGGATCAGTAGGTGAAGGGCTGATGGGCTCTGGGATCAGTAGGTGAAGGGGAGATGGGCTCTGGGATCAGTAGGTGAAGGGCTGATGGGCTCTGGGATCAGTAGGTGAAGGGCTGATGGGCTCTGGGATCAGTAGGTGAACGGCTGATTGGCTCTGGGATCAGTAGGTGAAGGGGAGATGGGCTCTGGGATCAGTAGGTGAAGGGGAGATGGGCTCTGGGATCAGTGGGTGAAGGGGAGAAGGCTCTGGGATCAGAAGCTGAAGGGGAGATGGGCTCTGGAATCAGTAGGTGAAGGGGAGATGGGCTCTGGGATCAGTGCGTGAAGGGGAGTTGGCTCTGGGATCAGTAGGTGAAGGGGAGATGGGCTCTGGGATCAGTAGGTGAAGGGGGGCTCTGGGATCAGTAGGTGAAGGGGAGATGGGCTCTGGGATCAGTAGGTGAAGGGCTGATGGGCTCGGGGATCAGTAGTTGAAGGGGAGATGGCTCTGGGATCAGTAGATGAAGGGGAGATGGGCTCTGGGTTCAGTAGGTGAAGGGCAGATGGGCTCTGGGATCAGTAGGTGAAGGGCTGATGGGCTCTGGGACCAGTAGGTGAAGGGATGATGGGCTCTGGGATCAGTAGGTGAAGGGCTGATGGGCTCTGGGATCAGTAGGTGAAGGGGAGATGGGCTCTGGGATCAGTGGGTGAAGGGGAGATGGGCTCTGGGATCAGTGGGTGAAGGGGAGATGGGCTCTGGGATCAGTGGGTGAAGGGGAGATGGGCTCTGGGATCAGTAGCTGAAGGGCTGATGGGCTCTGGGATCAGTAGGTGAAGGGGAGATGGGCTCTGGGATCAGCAGATGAAGGGGAGATGGGCTCTGGGATAAGTACGTGAAGGGATGATGGGCTCTGGGATCAGTAGGTGAAGGGGAGATGGGCTCTGGGATCAGTCGGTGAAGGGGAGATGGGCTCTGGGATCAGTCGGTGAAGGGGAGATGGGGTCTGGGATCAGTAGGTGAAGGGGAGATGGGCTCTGGAATCAGTAGGTGAAGGGGAGATGGGGTCTGGGATCAGTCGGTGAAGGGGAGATGGGGTCTGGGATCAGTAGGTGAAGGGGAGATGGGCTCTGGGATCAGTAGGTGAAGGGGAGATGGGCTCTGGGATCAGTCGGTGAAGCGGAGATGGGCTCTGGGATCAGTCGGTGAAGGGGAGATGGGGTCTGGGATCAGTAGGTGAAGGGGAGATGGGCTCTGGTATCAGTAGGTGAAGGGGAGATGGGCTCTGGGATCAGTAGGTGAAGGGGAGATGGGCTCTGGGATTAGTAGGTGAAGTGCTGATGGGCTCTGGGATCAGTAGGTGAAGGGGAGATGGGCTCTGGGATCAGTAGGTGAAGGGCTGATGGGCTCTATGATCAGTAGGTGAAGGGGAGATGGGCTCTGGGATCAGTAGGTGAAGGGGAGATGGTCTCTGGGATCAGTAGGTGAAGGGGAGATGGGCTCTGGGATAAGTAGGTGCAGGGGAGATGGGCTCTGGGATCAGTCGGTGAAGGGGAGATGGTCTCTGGGATCAGTAGGTGAAGGGGAGATGGGCTCTGGGATCAGTAGGTGAAGGGGAGATGGGCTCTGGGATCAGTAGGTGAAGGGGAGATGCGCTCTGGGATCAGTAGTTGAAGGGCTGATGGGCTCTGGGATCAGTAGGTGAAGGGCTGATGGGCTCTGGGATAAGTAGGTGAAGGGGAGATGGGCTCTGGGATCAGTAGGTGGGGGAGATGGGCTCTGGGATCAGTCGGTGAAGGGGAGATGGCTCTGGGATCAGTCGGTGAAGGGGAGATGGGGTTTGGGATCAGTAGGTGAAGGGGAGATGGGCTCTGGGATCAGTAGGTGAAGGGCTGATGGGCTCGGTGATCAGTAGTTGAAGGGGAGATGGCTCTGGGATCAGTAGGTGAAGGGGAGATGGGCTCTGGGCTCAGTAGGTGAAGGGGAGATGGGCTCTGGGATCAGTAGGTGAAGGGCTGATGGGCACTGGGATCAGTAGGTGAAGGGCTGATGGGCTCTGGGATCAGTAGGTGAAGGGCTGATGGGCTCTGGGATCAGTAGGTGAAGGGGAGATGGGCTCTGGGATCAGTGGGTGAAGGGGAGATGGGCTCTGGGATCAGTGGGTGAAGGGGAGATGGGCTCTGGGATCAGTGGGTGAAGGGGAGATGGGCTCTGGGATCAGTAGCTGAAGGCTGATGGGCTCTGGGATCAGTAGTTGAAGGGGAGATGGGCTCTGGGATCAGGAGGTGAAGGGGAGATGGGCTCTGGGATCAGTAGGTGAAGGGGAGATGGGCTCTGGGATCAGTAGATGAAGGGGAGATGGGCTCTGGGATAAGTAGGTGAAGGGGAGATGGGCTCTGGGATCAGTAGGTGAAGGGGAGATGGGCTCTGGGATCAGTTGGTGAAGGGCTGATGGGCTCTGGGATCAGTAGGTGAAGGGGAGATGGGCTCTGGGATCAGTAGGTGAAGGGCTGATGGGCTCTGGGATCAGTAGGTGAAGGGCTGATGGGCTCTGGGATCAGTGGGTGAAGGGGAGATGGGCTCTGGGATCAGTGGGTGAAGGGGAGATGGGCTCTGGGATCAGTGGGTGAAGGGCTGATGGGCTCTGGGATCAGTAGGTGAAGGGGAGATGGGCTCTGGGATCAGTGGGTGAAGGGGAGATGGGCTCTGGGATCAGTAGGTGAAGGGCTGATGGGCTCTGGGATCAGTAGGTGAAGGGCTGATGGGCTCTGGGATCAGTAGGTGAAGGGGAGATGGGCTCTGGGTTCAGTAGGTGAAGGGGAGATGGGCTCTGGGATCAGTAGGTGAAGGGCTGATGGGCTCTGGGATCAGTAGGTGAAGGGCTGATGGGCTCTGGGATCAGTAGGTGAAGGGGAGATGGGCTCTGGGATCAGTGGGTGAAGGGGAGATGGGCTCTGGGATCAGTGGGTGAAGGGGAGATGGGCTCTGGGATCAGTGGGTGAAGGGCTGATGGGCTCTGGGATCAGTAGGTGAAGGGGAGATGGGCTCTGGGATCAGTGGGTGAAGGGGAGATGGGCTCTGGGATCAGTGGGTGAAGGAGAGATGGGCTCTGGGATCAGTAGGTGAAGGGGAGATGGGCTCTGGGATCAGTAGGTGAAGGGGAGATGGGCTCTGGGATTAGTAGGTGAAGTGCTGATGGGCTCTGGGATCAGTAGGTGAAGGGGAGATGGGCTCTGGGATCAGTAGGTGAAGGGCTGATGGGCTCTATGATCAGTAGGTGAAGGGGAGATGGGCTCTGGGATCAGTAGGTGAAGGGGAGATGGTCTCTGGGATCAGTAGGTGAAGGGGAGATGGGCTCTGGGATAAGTAGGTGCAGGGGAGATGGGCTCTGGGATCAGTCGGTGAAGGGGAGATGGGCTCTGGGATCAGTAGGTGAAGGGGAGATGGGCTCTGGGATCAGTAGGTGGAGGGGAGATGGGCTCTGGGATCAGTAGGTGAAGGGGAGATACGCTCTGGGATCAGTAGTTGAAGGGCTGATGGGCTCTGGGATCAGTAGGTGAAGGGCTGATGGGCTCTGGGATAAGTAGGTGAAGGGGAGATGGGCTCTGGGATCAGTAGGTGGGGGAGATGGGCTCTGGGATCAGTCGGTGAAGGGGAGGGGCTCTGGGATCAGTCGGTGAAGGGGAGATGGGGTCTGGGATCAGTAGGTGAAGGGGAGATGGGCTCTGGGATCTGTAGGTGAAGGGGAGATGGGCTCTGGGATCAGTCGGTGAAGGGGAGATGGGCTCTGGTATCAGTAGGTGAAGGGCTGATGGGCTCTGGGATCAGTAGGTGAAGGGGAGATGGGCTCTGGGATCTGTAGGTGAAGGGGAGATGGGCTCTGGGATCAGTGGGTGAAGGGGAGATGGGCTCTGGGATCAGTGGGTGAAGGGGAGATGGGCTCTGGGAACAGTGGGTGAAGGGCTGATGGGCTCTGGGATCAGTAGGTGAAGGGGAGATGGGCTCTGGGATCAGTGGGTGAAGGGGAGATGGGCTCTGGGATCAGTAGGTGAAGGGCTGATGGGCTCTGGGATCAGTAGGTGAAGGGCTTATGGGCTCTGGGATCAGTAGGTGAAGGGGAGATGGGCTCTGGGTTCAGTAGGTGAAGGGGAGATGGGCTCTGGGATCAGTAGGTGAAGGGCTGATGGGCTCTGGGATCAGTAGGTGAAGGGCTGATGGGCTCTGGGATCAGTAGGTGAAGGGGAGATGGGCTCTGGGATCAGTGGGTGAAGGGGAGATGGGCTCTGGGATCAGTGGGTGAAGGGGAGGGGCTCTGGGATCAGTGGGTGAAGGGCTGATGGGCTCTGGGATCAGTAGGTGAAGGGGAGATGGGCTCTGGGATCAGTGGGTGAAGGGGAGATGGGCTCTGGGATCAGTGGGTGAAGGGGAGATGGGCTCTGGGATCAGTAGGTGAAGGGGAGATGGGCTCTGGGATCAGTAGGTGAAGGGGAGATGGGCTCTGGGATTAGTAGGTGAAGTGCTGATGGGCTCTGGGATCAGTAGGTGAAGGGGAGATGGGCTCTGGGATCAGTAGGTGAAGGGCTGATGGGCTCTATGATCAGTAGGTGAAGGGGAGATGGGCTCTGGGATCAGTAGGTGAAGGGGAGATGGTCTCTGGGATCAGTAGGTGAAGGGGAGATGGGCTCTGGGATAAGTAGGTGCAGGGGAGATGGGCTCTGGGATCAGTCGGTGAAGGGGAGCTGGGCTCTGGGATCAGTAGGTGAAGGGGAGATGGGCTCTGGGATCAGTAGGTGAAGGGGAGATGGGCTCTGGGATCAGTAGGTGAAGGGGAGATGCGCTCTGGGATCAGTAGTTGAAGGGCTGATGGGCTCTGGGATCAGTAGGTGAAGGGCTGATGGGCTCTGGGATAAGTAGGTGAAGGGGAGATGGGCTCTGGGATCAGTAGGTGGGGGAGATGGGCTCTGGGATCAGTCGGTGAAGGGGAGATGGGCTCTGGGATCAGTCGGTGAAGGGGAGATGGGGTCTGGGATCAGTAGGTGAAGGGGAGATGGGCTCTGGGATCTGTAGGTGAAGGGGAGATGGGCTCTGGGATCAGTCGGTGAAGGGGAGATGGGCTCTGGTATCAGTAGGTGAAGGGCTGATGGGCTCTGGGATCAGTAGGTGAAGGGGAGATGGGCTCTGGGATCTGTAGGTGAAGGGGAGATGGGCTCTGGGATCAGTAGCTGAAGGTCTGATGGGCTCTGGAATCAGTAGGTGAAAGGGAGATGGGCTCTGGGATCAGTGGGTGAAGGGGAGATGGGCTCTGGGATCAGTAGGTGAAGGGGAGATGGGCTCTGGGATCAGTAGGTGAAGGGATAATGGTCTCTGGGATCAGTAGGTGAAGGGCTGATGGGCTCTGGGATCAGTAGGTGAAGGGGAGATGGGCTCTGGGATCAGTGGGTGAAGGGGAGATGGGCTCTGGGATCAGTAGGTGAAGGGGAGATGGGCTCTGGGATCAGTAGGTGAAGGGATAATGGTCTCTGGGATCAGTAGGTGAAGGGCTGATGGGCTCTGGGATAAGTAGGTGATGGGGAGATGGGCTCTGGGATCAGTAGGTGAAGGGGAGATGGGCTCTGGGATCAGTCGGTGAAGGGGAGATGGGCTCTGGGATCAGTCGGTGAAGGGGAGATGGGGTCTGGGATCAGTAGGTGAAGGGGAGATGGGCTCTGGGATCTGTAGGTGAAGGGGAGATGGGCTCTGGGATCAGTAGGTGAAGGGGAGATGGGCTCTGGTATCAGTAGGTGAAGGGCTGATGGGCTCTGGGATCAGTAGGTGAACGGGAGGGGCTCTGGTATCAGTAGGTGAAGGGCTGATGGGCTCTGGGATCAGTAGGTGAAGGGGAGATGGGCTCTGGGATCAGTAGGTGAAGGGCTGATGGTCTCTGGGATCAGTAGGTGAAGAGCTGATGGGCTCTGGCATCAGTAGGAGAAGGGCTGATGGGCTCTGGGCTCAGTAGGAGAAGGGCTGATGGGCTCAAGGGATCAGTAGGTGAAGGGCTGATGGGCTCTGGGATGAGTAGCTGAAGGGCTAATGGGCTCTGGGATCAGTAGTTGAAGGGGAGATGGGCTCTGGGATCAGGAGGTGAAGGAGAGATGGGCTCTGGGATCAGTAGGTGAAGTGCTGATGGGTTCTGGGATCAGTAGGTGAAGGGGAGCGGGGCTCTGGGATCAGTAGGTGAAGGGGAGATGGGCTCTGGCATCAGTAGGTGAAGGGGAGATGGGCTCTGGCATCAGTGGGTGAAGGGGAGATGGCTCTGGGATCAGTAGGTGAAGGGCTGATGGGCACTGGGATCAGTAAGTGAAGGGGAGATGGGCTCTGGGATCAGTAGGTGAAGGGCTGATGGGCTCTGGGATCAGTAGGTGAAGGGGAGATGGGCTCTGGGATCAGTAGGTGAAGGGCTGATGGGCTCTGGGATCAGTAGGTGAAGGGGAGATGGGCTCTGGGATCAGTGGGTTAAGGGGAGATGGGCTCTGGGATCAGTGGGTGAAGGGGAGATGGGCTCTGGGATCAGTAGGTGAAGGGGAGATGGGCTCTGGGATCAGTAGATGAAGGGGAGATGGGCTCTGGGATAAGTAGGTGAAGGGGAGATGGGCTCTGGGATCAGTAGGTGAAGGGGAGATGGGCTCTGGGATCAGTCGGTGAAGGGGAGATGGGCTCTGGGATCAGTCGGTGAAGGGGAGATGGGTTCTGGGATCAGTAGGTGAAGGGGAGATGGGCTCTGGGATCAGTACGTGAAGGGCTGATGGGCTCTGGGATCAGTAGGTGAAGGCGAGATGGGCTCTGGGATCAGTTGGTGAAGGGCTGATGGGCTCTGGGATCAGTAGGTGAAGGGGAGATGGGCTCTGGGATCAGTAGGTGAAGGGCTGATGGGCTCTGGGATCAGTAGGTGAAGGGCTGATGGGCTCTGGGATCAGTGGGTGAAGGGGAGATGGGCTCTGGGATTAGTAGGTGAAGTGCTGATGGGCTCTGGGATCAGTAGTTGAAGGGGAGATGGGCTCTGGGATCAGTAGGTGAAGGGCTGATGGGCTCTATGATCAGTAGGTGAAGGGGAGATGGGCTCTGGGATCAGTAGGTGAAGGGGAGATGGTCTCTGGGATCAGTAGGTGAAGGGGAGATGGGCTCTGGGATAAGTAGGTGCAGGGGAGATGGGCTCTGGGATCAGTCGGTGAAGGGGAGATGGGCTCTGGGATCAGTAGGTGAAGGGGAGATGCGCTCTGGGATCAGTAGTTGAAGGGCTGATGGGCTCTGGGATCAGTAGGTGAAGGGCTGATGGGCTCTGGGATAAGTAGGTGAAGGGGAGATGGGCTCTGGGATCAGTAGGTGGGGGAGATGGGCTCTGGGATCAGTCGGTGAAGGGGAGATGGGCTCTGGGATCAGTCGGTGAAGGGGAGATGGGGTCTGGGATCAGTAGGTGAAGGGGAGATGGGCTCTGGGATCTGTAGGTGAAGGGGAGATGGGCTCTGGGATCAGTCGGTGAAGGGGAGATGGGCTCTGGTATCAGTAGGTGAAGGGCTGATGGGCACTGGGATCAGTAGGTGAAGGGGAGATGGGCTCTGGGATCTGTAGGTGAAGGGGAGATGGGCTCTGGGATCAGTAGCTGAAGGTCTGATGGGCTCTGGAATCAGTAGGTGAAGGGGAGATGGGCTCTGGGATCAGTGGGTGAAGGGGAGATGGGCTCTGGGATCAGTAGGTGAAGGGGAGATGGGCTCTAGGATCAGTAGGTGAAGGGATAATGGTCTCTGGGATCAGTAGGTGAAGGGGAGATGGGCTCTGGGATCAGTAGGTGAAGGGGAGATGGGCTCTGGGATCAGTGGGTGAAGGGGAGATGGGCTCTGGGATCAGTAGGTGAAGGGGAGATGGGCTCTGGGATCAGTAGGTGAAGGGATAATGGTCTCTGGGATCAGTAGGTGAAGGGCTGATGGGCTCTGGGATAAGTAGGTGAAGGGGAGATGGGCTCTGGGATCAGTAGGTGAAGGGGTGATGGGCTCTGGGATCAGTCGGTGAAGGGGAGATGGGCTCTGGGATCAGTCGGTGAAGGGGAGATGGGGTCTGGGATCTGTAGGTGAAGGGGAGATGGGCTCTGGGATCAGTAGGTGAAGGGGAGATGGGCTCTGGTATCAGTAGGTGAAGGGCTGATGGGCTCTGGGATCAGTAGGTGAACGGGAGATGGGCTCTGGTATCAGTAGGTGAAGGGCTGATGGGCTCTGGGATCAGTAGCTGAAGGTCTGATGGGCTCTGGGATCAGTAGGTGAAGTGGAGATGGGCTCTGGGATCAGTAGGTGAAGGGCTGATGGGCCCTGGGATCAGTAGCTGAAGGTCTGATGGGCTCTGGAATCAGTAGGTGAAGGGGAGATGGGCTCTGGGATCAGTGGGTGAAGGGGAGATGGGCTCTGGGATCAGTAGGTGAAGGGGAGATGGGCTCTGGGATCAGTAGGTGAAGGGATAATGGTCTCTGGGATCAGTAGGTGAAGGGCTGATGGGCTCTGGGATCAGTAGTTGAAGGACTGATGGTCTCTGGGATCAGTAGGTGAAGAGCTGATGGGCTCTGGCATCAGTAGGAGAAGGGCTGATGGGCTCTGGGCTCAGTAGGAGAAGGGCTGATGGGCTCTGGGATCAGTAGGTGAAGGGCTGATGGGCTCTGGGATCAGTAGCTGAAGGGCTGATGGGCTCTGGGATCAGTAGTTGAAGGGGAGATGGGCTCTGGGATCAGGAGGTGAAGGGGAGATGGGCTCTGGGATCAGTAGGTGAAGTGCTGATGGGTTCTGGGATCAGTAGGTGAAGGGGAGAGGGGCTCTGGGATCAGTAGGTGAAGGGTAGATGGGCTCTGGCATCAGTAGGTGAAGGGGAGATGGGCTCTGGCATCAGTGGGTGAAGGGGTGATGGCTCTGGGATCAGTAGGTGAAGGGCTGATGGGCACTGGGATCAGTAAGTGAAGGGGAGATGGGCTCTGGGATCAGTAGGTGAAGGGCTGATGGGCTCTGGGATCAGTAGGTGAAGGGGAGATGGGCTCTGGGATCAGTAGGTGAAGGGCTGATGGGCTCTGGGATCAGTAGGTGAAGGGGAGATGGGCTCTGGGATCAGTGGGTTTTGGGGAGATGGGCTCTGGGATCAGTGGGTGAAGGGGAGATGGGCTCTGGGATCAGTAGGTGAAGGGGAGATGGGCTCTGGGATCAGTAGATGAAGGGGAGATGGGCTCTGGGATAAGTAGGTGAAGGGGAGATGGGCTCTGGGATCAGTAGGTGAAGGGGAGATGGGCTCTGGGATCAGTCGGTGAAGGGGAGATGGGCTCTGGGATCAGTCGGTGAAGGGGAGATGGGCTCTGGGATCAGTAGGTGAAGGGGAGATGGGCTCTGGGATCAGTACGTGAAGGGCTGATGGGCTCTGGGATCAGTAGGTGAAGGGGAGATGGGCTCTGGGATCAGTTGGTGAAGGGCTGATGGGCTCTGGGATCAGTAGGTGAAGGGGAGATGGGCTCTGGGATCAGTAGGTGAAGGGCTGATGGGCTCTGGGATCAGTAGGTGAAGGGCTGATGGGCTCTGGGATCAGTAGGTGAAGGGGAGATGGGCTCTGGGATCAGTAGGTGAAGGGGAGATGGGCTCTGGGATCAGTACGTGAAGGGCTGATGGGCTCTGGGATCAGTAGGTGAAGGGGAGATGGGCACTGGGATCAGTACGTGAAGGGCTGATGGGCTCTGGGATCAGTCGGTGAAGGCGAGATGGGCTCTGGGATCAGTAGGTGAAGGGGAGATGGGCTAAGGGATCAGTACGTGAAGGGCTGATGGGCTCTGGGATCAGTAGGTGAAGGGGAGATGGGCTCTGGGATCAGTAGGTGAAGGGGAGATGGGCTCTGGGATCAGTAGGTGAAGGGCTGATGGGCTCTGGGATCAGTAGGTGAAGGGCTGATGGGCTCTGGGATCAGTAGATGAAGGGCTGATGAACTCTGGGATCAGTAGGTGAAGGGCTGATGGGCTCTGGGATCAGTAGGTGAAGGGGAGATGGGCTCTGGGATCAGTACGTGAAGGGCTGATGGGCTCTGGGATCAGTAGGTGATGGGGAGATGGGCTCTGGGATCAGTAGGTGAAGGGGAGATGGGCTCTGGGATCAGTAGGTGAAGGGCTGATGGGCTCTGGGATCAGTAGGTGAAGGGCTGATGGGCTCTGGGATCAGTAGGTGAACGGCTGATTGGCTCTGGGATCAGTAGGTGAAGGGGAGATGGGCTCTGGGATCAGTAGGTGAAGGGGAGATGGGCTCTGGGATCAGTGGGTGAAGGGGAGAAGGCTCTGGGATCAGAAGCTGAAGGGGAGATGGGCTCTGGAATCAGTAGGTGAAGGGGAGATGGGCTCTGGGATCAGTGGGTGAAGGGGAGTTGGCTCTGGGATCAGTAGGTGAAGGGGAGATGGGCTCTGGGATCAGTAGGTGAAGGGGGGCTCTGGGATCAGTAGGTGAAGGGGAGATGGGCTCTGGGATCAGTAGGTGAAGGGCTGATGGGCTCGGGGATCAGTAGTTGAAGGGGAGATGGCTCTGGGATCAGTAGGTGAAGGGGAGATGGGCTCTGGGTTCAGTAGGTGAAGGGGAGATGGGCTCTGGGATCAGTAGGAGAAGGGCTGATGGGCTCTGGGACCAGTAGGTGAAGGGATGATGGGCTCTGGGATCAGTAGGTGAAGGGCTGATGGGCTCTGGGATCAGTAGGTGAAGGGGAGATGGGCTCTGGGATCAGTGGGTGAAGGGGAGATGGGCTCTGGGATCAGTGGGTGAAGGGGAGATGGGCTCTGGGATCAGTGGGTGAAGGGGAGATGGGCTCTGGGATCAGTAGCTGAAGGGCTGATGGGCTCTGGGATCAGTAGGTGAATGGGAGATGGGCTCTGGGATCAGCAGATGAAGGGGAGATGGGCTCTGGGATAAGTACGTGAAGGGATGATGGGCTCTGGGATCAGTAGGTGAAGGGGAGATGGGCTCTGGGATCAGTCGGTGAAGGGGAGATGGGCTCTGGGATCAGTCGGTGAAGGGGAGATGGGGTCTGGGATCAGTAGGTGAAGGGGAGATGGGCTCTGGAATCAGTAGGTGAAGGGGAGATGGGGTCTGGGATCAGTCGGTGAAGGGGAGATGGGGTCTGGGATCAGTAGGTGAAGGGGAGATGGGCTCTGGGATCAGTAGGTGAAGGGGAGATGGGCTCTGGGATCAGTCGGTGAAGCGGAGATGGGCTCTGGGATCAGTCGGTGAAGGGGAGATGGGGTCTGGGATCAGTAGGTGAAGGGGAGATGGGCTCTGTTATCAGTAGGTGAAGGGGAGATGGGCTCTGGGATCAGTAGGTGAAGGGGAGATGGGCTGTGGGATTAGTAGGTGAAGTGCTGATGGGCTCTGGGATCAGTAGGTGAAGGGGAGATGGGCTCTGGGATCAGTAGGTGAAGGGCTGATGGGCTCTGGGATAAGTAGGTGAAGGGGAGATGGGCTCTGGGATCAGTAGGTGAAGGGGAGATGGGCTCTGGGATCAGTAGGTGAAGGGCTGATGGGCCCTGGGATCAGTAGCTGAAGGTCTGATGGGCTCTGGAATCAGTAGGTGAAGGGGAGATGGGCTCTGGGATCAGGAGGTGAAGGGGAGATGGGCTCTGGGATCAGGAGGTGAAGGGGAGATGGGCTCTGGGATCAGTCGGTGAAGGGGAGATGGGGTCTGGGATCTGTAGGTGAAGGGGAGATGGGCTCTGGGATCAGTAGGTGAAGGGGAGATGGGCTCTGGTATCAGTAGGTGAAGGGCTGATGGGCTCTGGGATCAGTAGGTGAACGGGAGATGGGCTCTGGTATCAGTAGGTGAAGGGCTGATGGGCTCTGGGATCAGTAGCTGAAGGTCTGATGGGCTCTGGGATCAGTAGGTGAAGTGGAGATGGGCTCTGGGATCAGTAGGTGAAGGGCTGATGGGCCCTGGGATCAGTAGCTGAAGGTCTGATGGGCTCTGGAATCAGTAGGTGAAGGGGAGATGGGCTCTGGGATCAGTGGGTGAAGGGGAGATGGGCTCTGGGATCAGTAGGTGAAGGGGAGATGGGCTCTGGGATCAGTAGGAGAAGGGCTGATGGGCTCAAGGGATCAGTAGGTGAAGGGCTGATGGGCTCTGGGATGAGTAGCTGAAGGGCTAATGGGCTCTGGGATCAGTAGTTGAAGGGGAGATGGGCTCTGGGATCAGGAGGTGAAGGAGAGATGGGCTCTGGGATCAGTAGGTGAAGTGCTGATGGGTTCTGGGATCAGTAGGTGAAGGGGAGCGGGGCTCTGGGATCAGTAGGTGAAGGGGAGATGGGCTCTGGCATCAGTAGGTGAAGGGGAGATGGGCTCTGGCATCAGTGGGTGAAGGGGAGATGGCTCTGGGATCAGTAGGTGAAGGGCTGATGGGCACTGGGATCAGTAAGTGAAGGGGAGATGGGCTCTGGGATCAGTAGGTGAAGGGCTGATGGGCTCTGGGATCAGTAGGTGAAGGGGAGATGGGCTCTGGGATCAGTAGGTGAAGGGCTGATGGGCTCTGGGATCAGTAGGTGAAGGGGAGATGGGCTCTGGGATCAGTGGGTTAAGGGGAGATGGGCTCTGGGATCAGTGGGTGAAGGGGAGATGGGCTCTGGGATCAGTAGGTGAAGGGGAGATGGGCTCTGGGATCAGTAGATGAAGGGGAGATGGGCTCTGGGATAAGTAGGTGAAGGGGAGATGGGCTCTGGGATCAGTAGGTGAAGGGGAGATGGGCTCTGGGATCAGTCGGTGAAGGGGAGATGGGCTCTGGGATCAGTCGGTGAAGGGGAGATGGGTTCTGGGATCAGTAGGTGAAGGGGAGATGGGCTCTGGGATCAGTACGTGAAGGGCTGATGGGCTCTGGGATCAGTAGGTGAAGGCGAGATGGGCTCTGGGATCAGTTGGTGAAGGGCTGATGGGCTCTGGGATCAGTAGGTGAAGGGGAGATGGGCTCTGGGATCAGTAGGTGAAGGGCTGATGGGCTCTGGGATCAGTAAGTGAAGGGCTGATGGGCTCTGGGATCAGTGGGTGAAGGGGAGATGGGCTCTGGGATTAGTAGGTGAAGTGCTGATGGGCTCTGGGATCAGTAGTTGAAGGGGAGATGGGCTCTGGGATCAGTAGGTGAAGGGCTGATGGGCTCTATGATCAGTAGGTGAAGGGGAGATGGGCTCTGGGATCAGTAGGTGAAGGGGAGATGGTCTCTGGGATCAGTAGGTGAAGGGGAGATGGGCTCTGGGATAAGTAGGTGCAGGGGAGATGGGCTCTGGGATCAGTCGGTGAAGGGGAGATGGGCTCTGGGATCAGTAGGTGAAGGGGAGATGCGCTCTGGGATCAGTAGTTGAAGGGCTGATGGGCTCTGGGATCAGTAGGTGAAGGGCTGATGGGCTCTGGGATAAGTAGGTGAAGGGGAGATGGGCTCTGGGATCAGTAGGTGGGGGAGATGGGCTCTGGGATCAGTCGGTGAAGGGGAGATGGGCTCTGGGATCAGTCGGTGAAGGGGAGATGGGGTCTGGGATCAGTAGGTGAAGGGGAGATGGGCTCTGGGATCTGTAGGTGAAGGGGAGATGGGCTCTGGGATCAGTCGGTGAAGGGGAGATGGGCTCTGGTATCAGTAGGTGAAGGGCTGATGGGCACTGGGATCAGTAGGTGAAGGGGAGATGGGCTCTGGGATCTGTAGGTGAAGGGGAGATGGGCTCTGGGATCAGTAGCTGAAGGTCTGATGGGCTCTGGAATCAGTAGGTGAAGGGGAGATGGGCTCTGGGATCAGTGGGTGAAGGGGAGATGGGCTCTGGGATCAGTAGGTGAAGGGGAGATGGGCTCTAGGATCAGTAGGTGAAGGGATAATGGTCTCTGGGATCAGTAGGTGAAGGGCTGATGGGCTCTGGGATCAGTAGGTGAAGGGGAGATGGGCTCTGGGATCAGTGGGTGAAGGGGAGATGGGCTCTGGGATCAGTAGGTGAAGGGGAGATGGGCTCTGGGATCAGTAGGTGAAGGGATAATGGTCTCTGGGATCAGTAGGTGAAGGGCTGATGGGCTCTGGGATAAGTAGGTGAAGGGGAGATGGGCTCTGTGATCAGTAGGTGAAGGGGTGATGGGCTCTGGGATCAGTCGGTGAAGGGGAGATGGGCTCTGGGATCAGTCGGTGAAGGGGAGATGGGGTCTGGGATCTGTAGGTGAAGGGGAGATGGGCTCTGGGATCAGTAGGTGAAGGGGAGATGGGCTCTGGTATCAGTAGGTGAAGGGCTGATGGGCTCTGGGATCAGTAGGTGAACGGGAGATGGGCTCTGGTATCAGTAGGTGAAGGGCTGATGGGCTCTGGGATCAGTAGCTGAAGGTCTGATGGGCTCTGGGATCAGTAGGTGAAGTGGAGATGGGCTCTGGGATCAGTAGGTGAAGGGCTGATGGGCCCTGGGATCAGTAGCTGAAGGTCTGATGGGCTCTGGAATCAGTAGGTGAAGGGGAGATGGGCTCTGGGATCAGTGGGTGAAGGGGAGATGGGCTCTGGGATCAGTAGGTGAAGGGGAGATGGGCTCTGGGATCAGTAGGTGAAGGGATAATGGTCTCTGGGATCAGTAGGTGAAGGGCTGATGGGCTCTGGGATCAGTAGTTGAAGGACTGATGGTCTCTGGGATCAGTAGGTGAAGAGCTGATGGGCTCTGGCATCAGTAGGAGAAGGGCTGATGGGCTCTGGGCTCAGTAGGAGAAGGGCTGATGGGCTCTGGGATCAGTAGGTGAAGGGCTGATGGGCTCTGGGATCAGTAGCTGAAGGGCTGATGGGCTCTGGGATCAGTAGTTGAAGGGGAGATGGGCTCTGGGATCAGGAGGTGAAGGGGAGATGGGCTCTGGGATCAGTAGGTGAAGTGCTGATGGGTTCTGGGATCAGTAGGTGAAGGGGAGAGGGGCTCTGGGATCAGTAGGTGAAGGGTAGATGGGCTCTGGCATCAGTAGGTGAAGGGGAGATGGGCTCTGGCATCAGTGGGTGAAGGGGTGATGGCTCTGGGATCAGTAGGTGAAGGGCTGATGGGCACTGGGATCAGTAAGTGAAGGGGAGATGGGCTCTGGGATCAGTAGGTGAAGGGCTGATGGGCTCTGGGATCAGTAGGTGAAGGGGAGATGGGCTCTGGGATAAGTAGGTGAAGGGGAGATGGGCTCTGGGATCAGTAGGTGAAGGGGAGATGGGCTCTGGGATCAGTCGGTGAAGGGGAGATGGGCTCTGGGATCAGTCGGTGAAGGGGAGATGGGTTCTGGGATCAGTAGGTGAAGGGGAGATGGGCTCTGGGATCAGTACGTGAAGGGCTGATGGGCTCTGGGATCAGTAGGTGAAGGCGAGATGGGCTCTGGGATCAGTTGGTGAAGGGCTGATGGGCTCTGGGATCAGTAGGTGAAGGGGAGATGGGCTCTGGGATCAGTAGGTGAAGGGCTGATGGGCTCTGGGATCAGTAGGTGAAGGGCTGATGGGCTCTGGGATCAGTGGGTGAAGGGGAGATGGGCTCTGGGATTAGTAGGTGAAGTGCTGATGGGCTCTGGGATCAGTAGTTGAAGGGGAGATGGGCTCTGGGATCAGTAGGTGAAGGGCTGATGGGCTCTATGATCAGTAGGTGAAGGGGAGATGGGCTCTGGGATCAGTAGGTGAAGGGGAGATGGGCTCTGGGATAAGTAGGTGCAGGGGAGATGGGCTCTGGGATCAGTCGGTGAAGGGGAGATGGGCTCTGGGATCAGTAGGTGAAGGGGAGATGCGCTCTGGGATCAGTAGTTGAAGGGCTGATGGGCTCTGGGATCAGTAGGTGAAGGGCTGATGGGCTCTGGGATAAGTAGGTGAAGGGGAGATGGGCTCTGGGATCAGTAGGTGGGGGAGATGGGCTCTGGGATCAGTCGGTGAAGGGGAGATGGGCTCTGGGATCAGTCGGTGAAGGGGAGATGGGGTCTGGGATCAGTAGGTGAAGGGGAGATGGGCTCTGGGATCTGTAGGTGAAGGGGAGATGGGCTCTGGGATCAGTCGGTGAAGGGGAGATGGGCTCTGGTATCAGTAGGTGAAGGGCTGATGGGCACTGGGATCAGTAGGTGAAGGGGAGATGGGCTCTGGGATCTGTAGGTGAAGGGGAGATGGGCTCTGGGATCAGTAGCTGAAGGTCTGATGGGCTCTGGAATCAGTAGGTGAAGGGGAGATGGGCTCTGGGATCAGTGGGTGAAGGGGAGATGGGCTCTGGGATCAGTAGGTGAAGGGGAGATGGGCTCTAGGATCAGTAGGTGAAGGGATAATGGTCTCTGGGATCAGTAGGTGAAGGGCTGATGGGCTCTGGGATCAGTAGGTGAAGGGGAGATGGGCTCTGGGATCAGTGGGTGAAGGGGAGATGGGCTCTGGGATCAGTAGGTGAAGGGGAGATGGGCTCTGGGATCAGTAGGTGAAGGGATAATGGTCTCTGGGATCAGTAGGTGAAGGGCTGATGGGCTCTGGGATAAGTAGGTGAAGGGGAGATGGGCTCTGGGATCAGTAGGTGAAGGGGTGATGGGCTCTGGGATCAGTCGGTGAAGGGGAGATGGGCTCTGGGATCAGTCGGTGAAGGGGAGATGGGGTCTGGGATCTGTAGGTGAAGGGGAGATGGGCTCTGGCATCAGTAGGTGAAGGGGAGATGGGCTCTGGCATCAGTGGGTGAAGGGGTGATGGCTCTGGGATCAGTAGGTGAAGGGCTGATGGGCACTGGGATCAGTAAGTGAAGGGGAGATGGGCTCTGGGATCAGTAGGTGAAGGGCTGATGGGCTCTGGGATCAGTAGGTGAAGGGGAGATGGGCTCTGGGATCAGTAGGTGAAGGGCTGATGGGCTCTGGGATCAGTAGGTGAAGGGGAGATGGGCTCTGGGATCAGTGGGTTTTGGGGAGATGGGCTCTGGGATCAGTGGGTGAAGGGGAGATGGGCTCTGGGATCAGTAGGTGAAGGGGAGATGGGCTCTGGGATCAGTAGATGAAGGGGAGATGGGCTCTGGGATAAGTAGGTGAAGGGGAGATGGGCTCTGGGATCAGTAGGTGAAGGGGAGATGGGCTCTGGGATCAGTCGGTGAAGGGGAGATGGGCTCTGGGATCAGTCGGTGAAGGGGAGATGGGCTCTGGGATCAGTAGGTGAAGGGGAGATGGGCTCTGGGATCAGTACGTGAAGGGCTGATGGGCTCTGGGATCAGTAGGTGAAGGGGAGATGGGCTCTGGGATCAGTTGGTGAAGGGCTGATGGGCTCTGGGATCAGTAGGTGAAGGGGAGATGGGCTCTGGGATCAGTAGGTGAAGGGCTGATGGGCTCTGGGATCAGTAGGTGAAGGGCTGATGGGCTCTGGGATCAGTAGGTGAAGGGGAGATGGGCTCTGGGATCAGTAGGTGAAGGGGAGATGGGCTCTGGGATCAGTACGTGAAGGGCTGATGGGCTCTGGGATCAGTAGGTGAAGGGGAGATGGGCACTGGGATCAGTACGTGAAGGGCTGATGGGCTCTGGGATCAGTCGGTGAAGGCGAGATGGGCTCTGGGATCAGTAGGTGAAGGGGAGATGGGCTAAGGGATCAGTACGTGAAGGGCTGATGGGCTCTGGGATCAGTAGGTGAAGGGGAGATGGGCTCTGGGATCAGTAGGTGAAGGGGAGATGGGCTCTGGGATCAGTAGGTGAAGGGCTGATGGGCTCTGGGATCAGTAGGTGAAGGGCTGATGGGCTCTGGGATCAGTAGATGAAGGGCTGATGAACTCTGGGATCAGTAGGTGAAGGGCTGATGGGCTCTGGGATCAGTAGGTGAAGGGGAGATGGGCTCTGGGATCAGTACGTGAAGGGCTGATGGGCTCTGGGATCAGTAGGTGATGGGGAGATGGGCTCTGGGATCAGTAGGTGAAGGGGAGATGGGCTCTGGGATCAGTAGGTGAAGGGCTGATGGGCTCTGGGATCAGTAGGTGAAGGGCTGATGGGCTCTGGGATCAGTAGGTGAACGGCTGATTGGCTCTGGGATCAGTAGGTGAAGGGGAGATGGGCTCTGGGATCAGTAGGTGAAGGGGAGATGGGCTCTGGGATCAGTGGGTGAAGGGGAGAAGGCTCTGGGATCAGAAGCTGAAGGGGAGATGGGCTCTGGAATCAGTAGGTGAAGGGGAGATGGGCTCTGGGATCAGTGGGTGAAGGGGAGTTGGCTCTGGGATCAGTAGGTGAAGGGGAGATGGGCTCTGGGATCAGTAGGTGAAGGGGGGCTCTGGGATCAGTAGGTGAAGGGGAGATGGGCTCTGGGATCAGTAGGTGAAGGGCTGATGGGCTCGGGGATCAGTAGTTGAAGGGGAGATGGCTCTGGGATCAGTAGGTGAAGGGGAGATGGGCTCTGGGTTCAGTAGGTGAAGGGGAGATGGGCTCTGGGATCAGTAGGAGAAGGGCTGATGGGCTCTGGGACCAGTAGGTGAAGGGATGATGGGCTCTGGGATCAGTAGGTGAAGGGCTGATGGGCTCTGGGATCAGTAGGTGAAGGGGAGATGGGCTCTGGGATCAGTGGGTGAAGGGGAGATGGGCTCTGGGATCAGTGGGTGAAGGGGAGATGGGCTCTGGGATCAGTGGGTGAAGGGGAGATGGGCTCTGGGATCAGTAGCTGAAGGGCTGATGGGCTCTGGGATCAGTAGGTGAAGGGGAGATGGGCTCTGGGATCAGCAGATTAAGGGGAGATGGGCTCTGGGATAAGTACGTGAAGGGATGATGGGCTCTGGGATCAGTAGGTGAAGGGGAGATGGGCTCTGGGATCAGTCGGTGAAGGGGAGATGGGCTCTGGGATCAGTCGGTGAAGGGGAGATGGGGTCTGGGATCAGTAGGTGAAGGGGAGATGGGCTCTGGAATCAGTAGGTGAAGGGGAGATGGGGTCTGGGATCAGTCGGTGAAGGGGAGATGGGGTCTGGGATCAGTAGGTGAAGGGGAGATGGGCTCTGGGATCAGTAGGTGAAGGGGAGATGGGCTCTGGGATCAGTCGGTGAAGCGGAGATGGGCTCTGGGATCAGTCGGTGAAGGGGAGATGGGGTCTGGGATCAGTAGGTGAAGGGGAGATGGGCTCTGTTATCAGTAGGTGAAGGGGAGATGGGCTCTGGGATCAGTAGGTGAAGGGGAGATGGGCTGTGGGATTAGTAGGTGAAGTGCTGATGGGCTCTGGGATCAGTAGGTGAAGGGGAGATGGGCTCTGGGATCAGTAGGTGAAGGGCTGATGGGCTCTGGGATAAGTAGGTGAAGGGGAGATGGGCTCTGGGATCAGTAGGTGAAGGGGAGATGGGCTCTGGGATCAGTAGGTGAAGGGCTGATGGGCCCTGGGATCAGTAGCTGAAGGTCTGATGGGCTCTGGAATCAGTAGGTGAAGGGGAGATGGGCTCTGGGATCAGGAGGTGAAGGGGAGATGGGCTCTGGGATCAGGAGGTGAAGGGGAGATGGGCTCTGGGATCAGTCGGTGAAGGGGAGATGGGGTCTGGGATCTGTAGGTGAAGGGGAGATGGGCTCTGGGATCAGTAGGTGAAGGGGAGATGGGCTCTGGTATCAGTAGGTGAAGGGCTGATGGGCTCTGGGATCAGTAGGTGAACGGGAGATGGGCTCTGGTATCAGTAGGTGAAGGGCTGATGGGCTCTGGGATCAGTAGCTGAAGGTCTGATGGGCTCTGGGATCAGTAGGTGAAGTGGAGATGGGCTCTGGGATCAGTAGGTGAAGGGCTGATGGGCCCTGGGATCAGTAGCTGAAGGTCTGATGGGCTCTGGAATCAGTAGGTGAAGGGGAGATGGGCTCTGGGATCAGTGGGTGAAGGGGAGATGGGCTCTGGGATCAGTAGGTGAAGGGGAGATGGGCTCTGGGATCAGTAGGTGAAGGGATAATGGTCTCTGGGATCAGTAGGTGAAGGGCTGATGGGCTCTGGGATCAGTAGGTGAAGGACTGATGGTCTCTGGGATCAGTAGGTGAAGAGCTGATGGGCTCTGGCATCAGTAGGAGAAGGGCTGATGGGCTCTGGGCTCAGTAGGAGAAGGGCTGATGGGCTCTGGGATCAGTAGGTGAAGGGCTGATGGGCTCTGGGATTAGTAGCTGAAGGGCTGATGGGCTCTGGGATCAGTAGTTGAAGGGGAGATGGGCTCTGGGATCAGGAAGTGAAGGGGAGATGGGCTCTGGGATCAGTAGGTGAAGTGCTGATGGGTTCTGGGATCAGTAGGTGAAGGGGAGAGGGGCTCTGGGATCAGTAGGTGAAGGGTAGATGGGCTCTGGCATCAGTAGGTGAAGGGGAGATGGGCTCTGGCATCAGTGGGTGAAGGGGTGATGGCTCTGGGATCAGTAGGTGAAGGGCTGATGGGCACTGGGATCAGTAAGTGAAGGGGAGATGGGCTCTGGGATCAGTAGGTGAAGGGCTGATGGGCTCTGGGATCAGTAGGTGAAGGGGAGATGGGCTCTGGGATCAGTAGGTGAAGGGCTGATGGGCTCTGGGATCAGTAGGTGAAGGGGAGATGGGCTCTGGGATCAGTGGGTTAAGGGGAGATGGGCTCTGGGATCAGTGGGTGAAGGGGAGATGGGCTCTGGGATCAGTAGGTGAAGGGGAGATGGGCTCTGGGATCAGTAGATGAAGGGGAGATGGGCTCTGGGATAAGTAGGTGAAGGGGAGATTGGCTCTGGGATCAGTAGGTGAAGGGGAGATGGGCTCTGGGATCAGTTGGTGAAGGGGAGATGGGCTCTGGGATCAGTCGGTGAAGGGGAGGGGCTCTGGGATCAGTAGGTGAAGGGGAGATGGGCTCTGGGATCAGTACGTGAAGGGCTGATGGGCTCTGGGATCAGTAGGTGAAGGGGAGATGGGCTCTGGGATCAGTTGGTGAAGGGCTGATGGGCTCTGGGATCAGTAGGTGAAGGGGAGATGGGCTCTGGGATCAGTAGGTGAAGGGCTGATGGGCTCTGGGATCAGTAGGTGAAGGGGAGATGGGCTCTGGGATCAGTAGGTGAAGGGGAGATGGGCTCTGGGATCAGTACGTGAAGGGCTGATGTGCTCTGGGATCAGTAGGTGAAGGGGAGATGGGCTCTGGGATCAGTACGTGAAGGGCTGATGGGCTCTGGGATCAGTCGGTGAAGGCGAGATGGGCTCTGGGATCAGTAGGTGAAGGGGAGATGGGCTAAGGGATCAGTACGTGAAGGGCTGATGGGCTCTGGGATCAGTAGGTGAAGGGGAGATGGGCTCTGGGATCAGTAGGTGAAGGGGAGATGGGCTCTGGGATCAGTAGGTGAAGGGCTGATGGGCTCTGGAATCAGTAGGTGAAGGGGAGATGGGCTCTGGGATCAGTAGGTGAAGGGCTGATGGGCTCTGGGATCAGTAGATGAAGGGCTGATGAACTCTGGGATCAGTAGGTGAAGGGCTGATGGGCTCTGGGATCAGTAGGTGAAGGGGAGATGGGCTCTGGGATCAGTACGTGAAGGGCTGATGGGCTCTGGGATCAGTAGGTGATGGGGAGATGGGCTCTGGGATCAGTAGGTGAAGGGGAGATGGGCTCTGGGATCAGTAGGTGAAGGGCTGATGGGCTCTGGGATCAGTAGGTGAAGGGGAGATGGGCTCTGGGATCAGTAGGTGAAGGGCTGATGGGCTCTGGGATCAGTAGGTGAAGGGCTGATGGGCTCTGGGATCAGTAGGTGAACGGCTGATTGGCTCTGGGATCAGTAGGTGAAGGGGAGATGGGCTCTGGGATCAGTAGGTGAAGGGGAGATGGGCTCTGGGATCAGTGGGTGAAGGGGAGAAGGCTCTGGGATCAGAAGCTGAAGGGGAGATGGGCTCTGGAATCAGTAGGTGAAGGGGAGATGGGCTCTGGGATCAGTGGGTGAAGGGGAGTTGGCTCTGGGATCAGTAGGTGAAGGGGAGATGGGCTCTGGGATCAGTAGGTGAAGGGGGGCTCTGGGATCAGTAGGTGAAGGGGAGATAGGCTCTGGGATCAGTAGGTGAAGGGCTGATGGGCTCGGGGATCAGTAGTTGAAGGGGAGATGGCTCTGGGATCAGTAGGTGAAGGGGAGATGGGCTCTGGGTTCAGTAGGTGAAGGGGAGATGGGCTCTGGGATCAGTAGGTGAAGGGCTGATGGGCTCTGGGACCAGTAGGTGAAGGGATGATGGGCTCTGGGATCAGTAGGTGAAGGGCTGATGGGCTCTGGGATCAGTAGGTGAAGGGGAGATGGGCTCTGGGATCATTGGGTGAAGGGGAGATGGGCTCTGGGATCAGTGGGTGAAGGGGAGATGGGCTCTGGGATCAGTGGGTGAAGGGGAGATGGGCTCTGGGATCAGTAGCTGAAGGGCTGATGGGCTCTGGGATCAGTAGGTGAAGGGGAGATGGGCTCTGGGATCAGCAGATGAAGGGGAGATGGGCTCTGGGATAAGTACGTGAAGGGATGATGGGCTCTGGGATCAGTAGGTGAAGGGGAGATGGGCTCTGGGATCAGTCGGTGAAGGGGAGATGGGCTCTGGGATCAGTCGGTGAAGGGGAGATGGGGTCTGGGATCAGTAGGTGAAGGGGAGATGGGCTCTGGAATCAGTAGGTGAAGGGGAGATGGGGTCTGGGATCAGTCGGTGAAGGGGAGATGGGGTCTGGGATCAGTAGGTGAAGGGGAGATGGGCTCTGGGATCAGTAGGTGAAGGGGAGATGGGCTCTGGGATCAGTCGGTGAAGCGGAGATGGGCTCTGGGATCAGTCGGTGAAGGGGAGATGGGGTCTGGGATCAGTAGGTGAAGGGGAGATGGGCTCTGGTATCAGTAGGTGAAGGGGAGATGGGCTCTGGGATCAGTAGGTGAAGGGGAGATGGGCTCTGGGATTAGTAGGTGAAGTGCTGATGGGCTCTGGGATCAGTAGGTGAAGGGGAGATGGGCTCTGGGATCAGTAGGTGAAGGGCTGATGGGCTCTATGATCAGTAGGTGAAGGGGAGATGGGCTCTGGGATCAGTAGGTGAAGGGGAGATGGTCTCTGGGATCAGTAGGTGAAGGGGAGATGGGCTCTGGGATAAGTAGGTGCAGGGGAGATGGGCTCTGGGATCAGTCGGTGAAGGGGAGATGGTCTCTGGGATCAGTAGGTGAAGGGGAGATGGGCTCTGGGATCAGTAGGTGAAGGGGAGATGCGCTCTGGGATCAGTAGTTGAAGGGCTGATGGGCTCTGGGATCAGTAGGTGAAGGGCTGATGGGCTCTGGGATAAGTAGGTGAAGGGGAGATGGGCTCTGGGATCAGTAGGTGGGGGAGATGGGCTCTGGGATCAGTCGGTGAAGGGGAGATGGCTCTGGGATCAGTCGGTGAAGGGGAGATGGGGTCTGGGATCAGTAGGTGAAGGGGAGATGGGCTCTGGGATCAGTAGGTGAAGGGCTGATGGGCTCGGTGATCAGTAGTTGAAGGGGAGATGGCTCTGGGATCAGTAGGTGAAGGGGAGATGGGCTCTGGGTTCAGTAGGTGAAGGGGAGATGGGCTCTGGGATCAGTAGGTGATGGGCTGATGGGCACTGGGATCAGTAGGTGAAGGGCTGATGGGCTCTGGGATCAGTAGGTGAAGGGGAGATGGGCTCTGGGATCAGTGGGTGAAGGGGAGATGGGCTCTGGGATCAGTGGGTGAAGGGGAGATGGGCTCTGGGATCAGTGGGTGAAGGGGAGATGGGCTCTGGGATCAGTAGCTGAAGGCTGATGGGCTCTGGGATCAGTAGTTGAAGGGGAGATGGGCTCTGGGATCAGGAGGTGAAGGGGAGATGGGCTCTGGGATCAGTAGGTGAAGGGGAGATGGGCTCTGGGATCAGTAGATGAAGGGGAGATGGGCTCTGGGATCAGTGGGTGAAGGGGAGATGGGCTCTGGGATCAGTGGGTGAAGGGCTGATGGGCTCTGGGATCAGTAGGTGAAGGGCTGATGGGCTCTGGGATCAGTAGGTGAAGGGGAGATGGGCTCTGGGATCAGTAGGTGAAGGGGAGATGGGCTCTGGGATCAGTGGGTGAAGGGGAGATGGGCTCTGGGATCAGTGGGTGAAGGGGAGATGGGCTCTGGGATCAGTGGGTGAAGGGGAGATGGGCTCTGGGATCAGTAGCTGAAGGCTGATGGGCTCTGGGATCAGTAGTTGAAGGGGAGATGGGCTCTGGGATCAGGAGGTGAAGGGGAGATGGGCTCTGGGATCAGTAGGTGAAGGGGAGATGGGCTCTGGGATCAGTAGATGAAGGGGAGATGGGCTCTGGGATAAGTAGGTGAAGGGGAGATGGGCTCTGGGATCAGTAGGTGAAGGGGAGATGGGCTCTGGGATCAGTTGGTGAAGGGCTGATGGGCTCTGGGATCAGTAGGTGAAGGGGAGATGGGCTCTGGGTTCAGTAGGTGAAGGGGAGATGGGCTCTGGGATCAGTAGGTGAAGGGCTGATGGGCTCTGGGATCAGTAGGTGAAGGGCTGATGGGCTCTGGGATCAGTAGGTGAAGGGGAGATGGGCTCTGGGTTCAGTAGGTGAAGGGGAGATGGGCTCTGGGATCAGTAGGTGAAGGGCTGATGGGCTCTGGGATCAGTAGGTGAAGGGCCGATGGGCTCTGGGATCAGTAGGTGAAGGGGAGATGGGCTCTGGGATCAGTGGGTGAAGGGGAGATGGGCTCTGGGATCAGTGGGTGAAGGGGAGATGGGCTCTGGGATCAGTGGGTGAAGGGCTGATGGGCTCTGGGATCAGTAGGTGAAGGGGAGATGGGCTCTGGGATCAGTGGGTGAAGGGGAGATGGGCTCTGGGATCAGTGGGTGAAGGGGAGATGGGCTCTGGGATCAGTAGGTGAAGGGGAGATGGGCTCTGGGATCAGTAGGTGAAGGGGAGATGGGCTCTGGGATTAGTAGGTGAAGTGCTGATGGGCTCTGGGATCAGTAGGTGAAGGGGAGATGGGCTCTGGGATCAGTAGGTGAAGGGCTGATGGGCTCTATGATCAGTAGGTGAAGGGGAGATGGGCTCTGGGATCAGTAGGTGAAGGGGAGATGGTCTCTGGGATCAGTAGGTGAAGGGGAGATGGGCTCTGGGATAAGTAGGTGCAGGGGAGATGGGCTCTGGGATCAGTCGGTGAAGGGGAGATGGGCTCTGGGATCAGTAGGTGAAGGGGAGATGGGCTCTGGGATCAGTAGGTGAAGGGGAGATGGGCTCTGGGATCAGTAGGTGAAGGGGAGATGCGCTCTGGGATCAGTAGTTGAAGGGCTGATGGGCTCTGGGATCAGTAGGTGAAGGGCTGATGGGCTCTGGGATAAGTAGGTGAAGGGGAGATGGGCTCTGGGATCAGTAGGTGGGGGAGATGGGCTCTGGGATCAGTCGGTGAAGGGGAGGGGCTCTGGGATCAGTCGGTGAAGGGGAGATGGGGTCTGGGATCAGTAGGTGAAGGGGAGATGGGCTCTGGGATCTGTAGGGGAAGGGGAGATGGGCTCTGGGATCAGTCGGTGAAGGGGAGATGGGCTCTGGTATCAGTAGGTGAAGGGCTGATGGGCTCTGGGATCAGTAGGTGAAGGGGAGATGGGCTCTGGGATCTGTAGGTGAAGGGGAGATGGGCTCTGGGATCAGTAGCTGAAGGTCTGATGGGCTCTGGAATCAGTAGGTGAAGGGGAGATGGGCTCTGGGATCAGTGGGTGAAGGGGAGATGGGCTCTGGGATCAGTAGGTGAAGGGGAGATGGGCTCTAGGATCAGTAGGTGAAGGGATAATGGTCTCTGGGATCAGTAGGTGAAGGGCTGATGGGCTCTGGGATCAGTAGGTGAAGGGGAGATGGGCTCTGGGATCAGTGGGTGAAGGGGAGATGGGCTCTGGGATCAGTAGGTGAAGGGGAGATGGGCTCTGGGATCAGTAGGTGAAGGGATAATGGTCTCTGGGATCAGTAGGTGAAGGGCTGATGGGCTCTGGGATAAGTAGGTGAAGGGGAGATGGGCTCTGGGATCAGTAGGTGAAGGGGAGATGGGCTCTGGGATCTGTCGGTGAAGGGGAGATGGGCTCTGGGATCAGTCGGTGAAGGGGAGATGGGGTCTGGGATCTGTAGGTGAAGGGGAGATGGGCTCTGGGATCAGTAGGTGAAGGGGAGATGGGCTCTGGTATCAGTAGGTGAAGGGCTGATGGGCTCTGGGATCAGTAGGTGAACGGGAGATGGGCTCTGGTATCAGTAGGTGAAGGGCTGATGGGCTCTGGGATCAGTAGCTGAAGGTCTGATGGGCTCTGGGATCAGTAGGTGAAGTGGAGATGGGCTCTCGGATCAGTAGGTGAAGGGCTGATGGGCCCTGGGATCAGTAGCTGAAGGTCTGATGGGCTCTGGGATCAGTGGGTGAAGGGGAGATGGGCTCTGGGATCAGTAGGTGAAGGGGAGATGGGCTCTGGGATCAGTAGGTGAAGGGATAATGGTCTCTGGGATCAGTAGGTGAAGGGCTGTTGGGCTCTGGGATCAGTAGGTGAAGGACTGATGGTCTCTGGGATCAGTAGGTGAAGAGCTGATGGGCTCTGGCATCAGTAGGAGAAGGGCTGATGGGCTCTGGGCTCAGTAGGAGAAGGGCTGATGGGCTCTGGGATCAGTAGGTGAAGGGCTGATGGGCTCTGGGATCAGTAGCTGAAGGGCTGATGGGCTCTGGGATCAGTAGTTGAAGGGGAGATGGGCTCTGGGATCAGGAGGTGAAGGGGAGATGGGCTCTGGGATCAGTAGGTGAAGTGCTGATGGGTTCTGGGATCAGTAGGTGAAGGGGAGAGGGGCTCTGGGATCAGTAGGTGAAGGGTAGATGGGCTCTGGCATCAGTAGGTGAAGGGGAGATGGGCTCTGGCATCAGTGGGTGAAGGGCTGATGGGCACTGGGATCAGTAGTGAAGGGGAGATGGGCTCTGGGATCAGTAGGTGAAGGGCTGATGGGCTCTGGGATCAGTAGGTGAAGGGGAGATGGGCTCTGGGATCAGTAGGTGAAGGGCTGATGGGCTCTGGGATCAGTAGGTGAAGGGGAGATGGGCTCTGGGATCAGTGGGTTAAGGGGAGATGGGCTCTGGGATCAGTGGGTGAAGGGGAGATGGGCTCTGGGATCAGTAGGTGAAGGGGAGATGGGCTCTGGGATCAGTAGATGAAGGGGAGATGGGCTCTGGGATAAGTAGGTGAAGGGGAGATGGGCTCTGGGATCAGTCGGTGAAGGGGAGATGGGCTCTGGGATCAGTCGGTGAAGGGGAGATGGGCTCTGGGATCAGTAGGTGAAGGGGAGATGGGCTCTGGGATCAGTACGTGAAGGGCTGATGGGCTCTGGGATCAGTAGGTGAAGGGGAGATGGGCTCTGGGATCAGTTGGTGAAGGGCTGATGGGCTCTGGGATCAGTAGGTGAAGGGGAGATGGGCTCTGGGATCAGTAGGTGAAGGGCTGATGGGCTCTGGGATCAGTAGGTGAAGGGCTGATGGGCTCTGGGATCAGTAGGTGAAGGGGAGATGGGCTCTGGGATCAGTAGGTGAAGGGGAGATGGGCTCTGGGATCAGTACGTGAAGGGCTGATGGGCTCTGGGATCAGTAGGTGAAGGGGAGATGGGCTCTGGGATCAGTACGTGAAGGGCTGATGGGCTCTGGGATCAGTCGGTGAAGGCGAGATGGGCTCTGGGATCAGTAGGTGAAGGGGAGATGGGCTAAGGGATCAGTACGTGAAGGGCTGATGGGCTCTGGGATCAGTAGGTGAAGGGGTTATGGGCTCTGGGATCAGTAGGTGAAGGGGAGATGGGCTCTGGGATCAGTAGGTGAAGGGCTGATGGGCTCTGGAATCAGTAGGTGAAGGGGAGATGGGCTCTGGGATCAGTAGGTGAAGGGCTGATGGGCTCTGGGATCAGTAGATGAAGGGCTGATGAACTCTGGGATCAGTAGGTGAAGGGCTGATGGGCTCTGGGATCAGTAGGTGAAGGGGAGATGGGCTCTGGGATCAGTACGTGAAGGGCTGATGGGCTCTGGGATCAGTAGGTGATGGGGAGATGGGCTCTGGGATCAGTAGGTGAAGGGGAGATGGGCTCTGGGATCAGTAGGTGAAGGGCTGATGGGCTCTGGGATCAGTAGGTGAAGGGGAGATGGGCTCTGGGATCAGTAGGTGAAGGGCTGATGGGCTCTGGGATCAGTAGGTGAAGGGCTGATGGGCTCTGGGATCAGTAGGTGAACGGCTGATTGGCTCTGGGATCAGTAGGTGAAGGGGAGATGGGCTCTGGGATCAGTAGGTGAAGGGGAGATAGGCTCTGGGATCAGTGGGTGAAGGGGAGAAGGCTCTGGGATCAGAAGCTGAAGGGGAGATGGGCTCTGGGATCAGTAGGTGAAGGGGAGATGGGCTCTGGGATCAGTGGGTAAAGGGGAGATGGCTCTGGGATCAGTAGGTGAAGGGGAGATGGGCTCTGGGATCAGTAGGTGAAGGGGGGCTCTGGGATCAGTAGGTGAAGGGGAGATGGGCTCTGGGATCAGTAGGTGAAGGGCTGATGGGCTCGGGGATCAGTAGTTGAAGGGGAGATGGCTCTGGGATCAGTAGGTGAAGGGGAGATGGGCTCTGGGTTCAGTAGGTGAAGGGGAGATGGGCTCTGGGATCAGTAGGTGAAGGGCTGATGGGCTCTGGGACCAGTAGGTGAAGGGCTGATGGGCTCTGGGATCAGTAGGTGAAGGGCTGATGGGCTCTGGGATCAGTAGGTGAAGGGGAGATGGGCTCTTGGATCAGTGGGTGAAGGGGAGATGGGCTCTGGGATCAGTGGGTGAAGGGGAGATGGGCTCTGGGATCAGTGGGTGAAGGGGAGATGGGCTCTGGGATCAGTAGCTGAAGGGCTGATGGGCTCTGGGATCAGTAGGTGAAGGGGAGATGGGCTCTGGGATCAGCAGATGAAGGGGAGATGGGCTCTGGGATAAGTAGGTGAAGGGATGATGGGCTCTGGGATCAGTAGGTGAAGGGGAGATGGGCTCTGGGATCAGTCGGTGAAGGGGAGATGGGCTCTGGGATCAGTCGGTGAAGGGGAGATGGGCTCTGGAATCAGTAGGTGAAGGGGAGATGGGGTCTGGGATCAGTCGGTGAAGGGGAGATGGGGTCTGGGATCAGTAGGTGAAGGGGAGATGGGCTCTGGGATCAGTAGGTGAAGGGGAGATGGGCTCTGGGATCAGTCGGTGAAGCGGAGATGGGCTCTGGGATCAGTCGGTGAAGGGGAGATGGGGTCTGGGATCAGTAGGTGAAGGGGAGATGGGCTCTTGTATCAGTAGGTGAAGGGGAGATGGGCTCTGGGATCAGTCGGTGAAGCGGAGATGGGCTCTGGGATCAGTCGGTGAAGGGGAGATGGGCTCTGGGATCAGTAGGTGAAGGGCTGATGGGCTCTTGGATCAGTAGCAGAATGTCTGATGGTCTCTGGAATCAGTAGGTGAAGGGGAGATGGGCTCTGGGATCAGTGGGTGAAGGGGAGATGGGCTCTGGGATCAGTAGGTGAAGGTGAGATGGGTTCTGGGATCAGTAGGTGAAGGGAGATGGGCTCTGGGATTAGTAGGTGAAGTGCTGATGGGCTCTGGGATCAGTACGTGAAGGGCTGATGGGCTCTCGGATCAGTAGATGAAGGGGAGATGGGCTCTGGGATCAGTAGGTGAAGGGGAGATGGGCTCTGGGATCAGTAGGTGAAGGGGAGATGGGCTCTGGGATCAGTGGGTGAAGGGGAGATGGCTCTGGGATCAGTAGGTGAAGGGCTGATGGGCTCTGGGATCAGTAGGTGAAGGGGAGATGGGCTCTGGGATCAGTAGGTGAAGGGCTGATGGGCTCTGGGATCAGTAGGTGAAGGGGAGATGGGCTGAGGGATCAGTGGGTGAAGGGGAGATGGGCTCTGGGATCAGTGGGTGAAGGGGAGATGGGCTCTGGGATCAGTAGGTGAAGGGGAGATGGGCTCTGGGATCAGTAGGTGAAGGGGAGATGGGCTCTGGGATTAGTAGGTGAAGTGCTGATGGGCTCTGGGATCAGTAGGTGAAGGGGAGATGGGCTCTGGGATCAGTAGGTGAAGGGCTGATGGGCTCTATGATCAGTAGGTGAAGGGGAGATGGGCTCTGGGATCAGTAGGTGAAGGGGAGATGGTCTCTGGGATCAGTAGGTGAAGGGGAGATGGGCTCTGGGATAAGTAGGTGCAGGGGAGATGGGCTCTGGGATCAGTCGGTGAAGGGGAGATGGTCTCTGGGATCAGTAGGTGAAGGGGAGATGGGCTCTGGGATCAGTAGGTGAAGGGGAGATGGGCTCTGGGATCAGTAGGTGAAGGGGAGATGCGCTCTGGGATCAGTAGTTGAAGGGCTGATGGGCTCTGGGATCAGTAGGTGAAGGGCTGATGGGCTCTGGGATAAGTAGGTGAAGGGGAGATGGGCTTTGGGATCAGTAGGTGGGGGAGATGGGCTCTGGGATCAGTCGGTGAAGGGGAGATGGCTCTGGGATCAGTCGGTGAAGGGGAGATGGGGTCTGGGATCAGTAGGTGAAGGGGAGATGGGCTCTGGGATCAGTAGGTGAAGGGCTGATGGGCTCGGTGATCAGTAGTTGAAGGGGAGATGGCTCTGGGATCAGTAGGTGAAGGGGAGATGGGTTCTGGGTTCAGTAGGTGAAGGGGAGATGGGCTCTGGGATCAGTAGGTGAAGGGCTGATGGGCACTGGGATCAGTAGGTGAAGGGCTGATGGGCTCTGGGATCAGTAGGTGAAGGGCTGATGGGCTCTGGGATCAGTAGGTGAAGGGGAGATGGGCTCTGGGATCAGTGGGTGAAGGGGAGATGGGCTCTGGGATCAGTGGGTGAAGGGGAGATGGGCTCTGGGATCAGTGGGTGAAGGGGAGATGGGCTCTGGGATCAGTAGCTGAAGGCTGATGGGCTCTGGGATCAGTAGTTGAAGGGGAGATGGGCTCTGGGATCAGGAGGTGAAGGGGAGATGGGCTCTGGGATCAGTAGGTGAAGGGGAGATGGGCTCTGGGATCAGTAGATGAAGGGGAGTTGGGCTCTGGGATAAGTAGGTGAAGGGGAGATGGGCTCTGGGATCAGTAGGTGAAGGGGAGATGGGCTCTGGGATCAGTCGGTGAAGGGGAGATGGGCTCTGGGATCAGTCGGTGAAGGGGAGATGGGCTCTGGGATCAGTACGTGAAGGGCTGATGGGCTCTGGGATCAGTAGGTGAAGGGGAGATGGGCTCTGGGATCTGTCGGTGAAGGGGAGATGGGGTCTGGGATCAGTAGGTGAAGGGGAGATGGGCTCTGGGATCAGTAGGTGAAGGGGAGATGGGCTCTGGGATCAGTCGGTGAAGGGGAGATGGGCTCTGGGATCAGTCGGTGAAGGGGAGATGGGGTCTGGGATCAGTAGGTGAAGGGGAGATGGGCTCTGGGATCAGTAGGTGAAGGGGAGATGTGCTCTGGGATCAGTCGGTGAAGGGGAGATGGGCTCTGGGATCAGTAGGTGAAGGACTGATGGGCTCTTGGATCAGTAGCAGAATGTCTGATGGTCTCTGGAATCAGTAGGTGAAGGGGAGATGGCCTCTGGGATCAGTGGGTGAAGGGGAGATGGGCTCTGGGATCAGTAGGTGAAGGGGAGATGGGCTCTGGGATCAGTAGGTGAAGGGAGATGGGCTCTGGGATTAGTAGGTGAAGTGCTGATGGGCTCTGGGATCAGTAGGTGAAGGGCTGATGGGCTCTGGGATCAGTAGATGAAGGGCTGATGAACTCTGGGATCAGTAGGTGAAGGGGAGATGGGCTCTGGGATCAGTAGGTGAAGGGGAGATGGGCTCTGGGATCAGTAGGTGAAGGGGAGATGGGCTCTGGGATCAGTAGGTGAAGGGGAGATGCGCTCTGGGATCAGTAGTTGAAGGGCTGATGGGCTCTGGGATCAGTAGGTGAAGGGCTGATGGGCTCTGGGATAAGTAGGTGAAGGGGAGATGGGCTCTGGGATCAGTAGGTGGGGGAGATGGGCTCTGGGATCAGTCGGTGAAGGGGAGATGGGCTCTGGGATCAGTCGGTGAAGGGGAGATGGGGTCTGGGATCAGTAGGTGAAGGGGAGATGGGCTCTGGGATCTGTAGGTGAAGGGGAGATGGGCTCTGGGATCAGTCGGTGAAGGGGAGATGGGCTCTGGTATCAGTAGGTGAAGGGCTGATGGGCTCTGGGATCAGTAGGTGAAGGGGAGATGGGCTCTGGGATCTGTAGGTGAAGGGGAGATGGGCTCTGGGATCAGTAGCTGAAGGTCTGATGGGCTCTGGAATCAGTAGGTGAAGGGGAGATGGGCTCTGGGATCAGTGGGTGAAGGGGAGATGGGCTCTGGGATCAGTAGGTGAAGGGGAGATGGGCTCTAGGATCAGTAGGTGAAGGGATAATGGTCTCTGGGATCAGTAGGTGAAGGGCTGATGGGCTCTGGGATCAGTAGGTGAAGGGGAGATGGGCTCTGGGATCAGTGGGTGAAGGGGAGATGGGCTCTGGGATCAGTAGGTGAAGGGGAGATGGGCTCTGGGATCAGTAGGTGAACGGATAATGGTCTCTGGGATCAGTAGGTGAAGGGCTGATGGGCTCTGGGATAAGTAGGTGAAGGGGAGATGGGCTCTGGGATCAGTAGGTGAAGGGGAGATGGGCTCTGGGATCTGTCGGTGAAGGGGAGATGGGCACTGGGATCAGTCGGTGAAGGGGAGATGGGGTCTGGGATCTGTAGGTGAAGGGGAGATGGGCTCTGGGATCAGTAGGTGAAGGGGAGATGGGCTCTGGTATCAGTAGGTGAAGGGCTGATGGGCTCTGGGATCAGTAGGTGAACGGGAGATGGGCTCTGGTATCAGTAGGTGAAGGGCTGATGGGCTCTGGGATCAGTAGCTGAAGGTCTGATGGGCTCTGGGATCAGTAGGTGAAGTGGAGATGGGCTCTCGGATCAGTAGGTGAAGGGCTGATGGGCCCTGGGATCAGTAGCTGAAGGTCTGATGGGCTCTGGGATCAGTGGGTGAAGGGGAGATGGGCTCTGGGATCAGTAGGTGAAGGGGAGATGGGCTCTGGGATCAGTAGGTGAAGGGATAATGGTCTCTGGGATCAGTAGGTGAAGGGCTGATGGGCTCTGGGATCAGTAGGTGAAGTACTGATGGTCTCTGGGATCAGTAGGTGAAGAGCTGATGGGCTCTGGCATCAGTAGGAGAAGGGCTGATGGGCTCTGGGCTCAGTAGGAGAAGGGCTGATGGGCTCTGGGATCAGTAGGTGAAGGGCTGATGGGCTCTGGGATCAGTAGCTGAAGGGCTGATGGGCTCTGGGATCAGTAGTTGAAGGGGAGATGGGCTCTGGGATCAGGAGGTGAAGGGGAGCTGGGCTCTGGGATCAGTAGGTGAAGTGCTGATGGGTTCTGGGATCAGTAGGTGAAGGGGAGAGGGGCTCTGGGATCAGTAGGTGAAGGGTAGATGGGATCTGGCATCAGTAGGTGAAGGGGAGATGGGCTCTGGCATCAGTGGGTGAAGGGCTGATGGGCACTGGGATCAGTAGTGAAGGGGAGATGGGCTCTGGGATCAGTAGGTGAAGGGCTGATGGGCTCTGGGATCAGTAGGTGAAGGGGAGATGGGCTCTGGGATCAGTAGGTGAAGGGCTGATGGGCTCTGGGATCAGTAGGTGAAGGGGAGATGGGCTCTGGGATCAGTGGGTTAAGGGGAGATGGGCTCTGGGATCAGTGGGTGAAGGGGAGATGGGCTCTGGGATCAGTAGGTGAAGGGGAGATGGGCTCTGGGATCAGTAGATGAAGGGGAGATGGGCTCTGGGATAAGTAGGTGAAGGGGAGATGGGCTCTGGGATCAGTCGGTGAAGGGGAGATGGGCTCTGGGATCAGTCGGTGAAGGGGAGATGGGCTCTGGGATCAGTAGGTGAAGGGGAGATGGGCTCTGGGATCAGTACGTGAAGGGCTGATGGGCTCTGGGATCAGTAGGTGAAGGGGAGATGGGCTCTGGGATCAGTTGGTGAAGGGCTGATGGGCTCTGGGATCAGTAGGTGAAGGGGAGATGGGCTCTGGGATCAGTAGGTGAAGGGCTGATGGGCTCTGGGATCAGTAGGTGAAGGGCTGATGGGCTCTGGGATCAGTAGGTGAAGGGGAGATGGGCTCTGGGATCAGTAGGTGAAGGGGAGATGGGCTCTGGGATCAGTACGTGAAGGGCTGATGGGCTCTGGGATCAGTAGGTGAAGGGGAGATGGGCTCTGGGATCAGTACGTGAAGGGCTGATGGGCTCTGGGATCAGTCGGTGAAGGCGAGATGGGCTCTGGGATCAGTAGGTGAAGGGGAGATGGGCTAAGGGATCAGTACGTGAAGGGCTGATGGGCTCTGGGATCAGTAGGTGAAGGGGTTATGGGCTCTGGGATCAGTAGGTGAAGGGGAGATGGGCTCTGGGATCAGTAGGTGAAGGGCTGATGGGCTCTGGAATCAGTAGGTGAAGGGGAGATGGGCTCTGGGATCAGTAGGTGAAGGGCTGATGGGCTCTGGGATCAGTAGATGAAGGGCTGATGAACTCTGGGATCAGTAGGTGAAGGGCTGATGGGCTCTGGGATCAGTAGGTGAAGGGGAGATGGGCTCTGGGATCAGTACGTGAAGGGCTGATGGGCTCTTGTATCAGTAGGTGATGGGGAGATGGGCTATGGGATCAGTAGGTGAAGGGGAGATGGGCTCTGGGATCAGTAGGTGAAGGGCTGATGGGCTCTGGGATCAGTAGGTGAAGGGGAGATGGGCTCTGGGATCAGTAGGTGAAGGGCTGATGGGCTCTGGGATCAGTAGGTGAAGGGCTGATGGGCTCTGGGATCAGTAGGTGAACGGCTGATTGGCTCTGGGATCAGTAGGTGAAGGGGAGATGGGCTCTGGGATCAGTAGGTGAAGGGGAGATAGGCTCTGGGATCAGTGGGTGAAGGGGAGAAGGCTCTGGGATCAGAAGCTGAAGGGGAGATGGGCTCTGGGATCAGTAGGTGAAGGGGAGATGGGCTCTGGGATCAGTGGGTGAAGGGGAGATGGCTCTGGGATCAGTAGGTGAAGGGGAGATGGGCTCTGGGATCAGTAGGTGAAGGGGGGCTCTGGGATCAGTAGGTGAAGGGGAGATGGGCTCTGGGATCAGTAGGTGAAGGGCTGATGGGCTCGGGGATCAGTAGTTGAAGGGGAGATGGCTCTGGGATCAGTAGGTGAAGGGGAGATGGGCTCTGGGTTCAGTAGGTGAAGGGGAGATGGGCTCTGGGATCAGTAGGTGAAGGGCTGATGGGCTCTGGGATCAGTAGGTGAAGGGGAGATGGGCTCTGGGATCAGTGGGTGAAGGGCTGATGGGCTCTGGGATCAGTAGGTGAAGGGGAGATGGGCTCTTGGATCAGTGGGTGAAGGGGAGATGGGCTCTGGGATCAGTGGGTGAAGGGGAGATGGGCTCTGGGATCAGTGGGTGAAGGGGAGATGGGCTCTGGGATCAGTAGCTGAAGGGCTGATGGGCTCTGGGATCAGTAGGTGAAGGGGAGATGGGCTCTGGGATCAGCAGATGAAGGGGAGATGGGCTCTGGGATAAGTAGGTGAAGGGATGATGGGCTCTGGGATCAGTAGGTGAAGGGGAGATGGGCTCTGGGATCAGTCGGTGAAGGGGAGATGGGCTCTGGGATCAGTCGGTGAAGGGGAGATGGGGTCTGGGATCAGTAGGTGAAGGGGAGATGGGCTCTGGAATCAGTAGGTGAAGGGGAGATGGGGTCTGGGATCAGTCGGTGAAGGGGAGATGGGGTCTGGGATCAGTAGGTGAAGGGGAGATGGGCTCTGGGATCAGTAGGTGAAGGGGAGATGGGCTCTGGGATCAGTCGGTGAAGCGGAGATGGGCTCTGGGATCAGTCGGTGAAGGGGAGATGGGGTCTGGGATCAGTAGGTGAAGGGGAGATGGGCTCTGGTATCAGTAGGTGAAGGGGAGATGGGCTCTGGGATCAGTCGGTGAAGCGGAGATGGGCTCTGGGATCAGTCGGTGAAGGGGAGATGGGCTCTGGGATCAGTAGGTGAAGGGCTGATGGGCTCGGGGATCAGTTGTTGAAGGGGAGATGGCTCTGGGATCAGTAGGTGAAGGGGAGATGGGCTCTGGGTTCAGTAGGTGAAGGGGAGATGGGCTCTGGGATCAGTAGGTGAAGGGCTGATGGGCTCTGGGACCAGTAGGTGAAGGGCTGATGGGCTCTGGGATCAGTAGGTGAAGGGCTGATGGGCTCTGGGATCAGTAGGTGAAGGGGAGATGGGCTCTTGGATCAGTGGGTGAAGGGGAGATGGGCTCTGGGATCAGTGGGTGAAGGGGAGATGGGCTCTGGGATCAGTGGGTGAAGGGGAGATGGGCTCTGGGATCAGTAGCTGAAGGGCTGATGGGCTCTGGGATCAGTAGGTGAAGGGGAGATGGGCTCTGGGATCTGTAGCTGAAGGGCTGATGGGCTCTGGGATCAGTAGTTGAAGGGGAGATGGGCTCTGGGATCAGGAGGTGAAGGGGAGATGGGCTCTGGGATCTGTAGCTGAAGGGCTGATGGGCTCTGGGATCAGTAGGTGAAGGGGAGATGGGCTCTGGGATCAGGAGGTGAAGGGCTGATGGGCTCTGGAATCAGTAGGTGAAGGGGAGATGGGCTCTGGGATCAGTAGGTGAAGGGCTGATGGGCTCTGGGATCAGTAGATGAAGGGCTGATGAACTCTGGGATCAGTAGGTGAAGGTCTGATGGGCTCTGGGATCAGTAGGTGAAGGGGAGATGGGCTCTGGGATCAGTACGTGAAGGGCTGATGGGCTCTGGGATCAGTAGGTGATGGGGAGATGGGCTCTGGGATCAGTAGGTGAAGGGGAGATGGGCTCTGGGATCAGTAGGTGAAGGGCTGATGGGCTCTGGGATCAGTAGGTGAAGGGGAGATGGGCTCTGGGATCAGTAGGTGAAGGGCTGATGGGCTCTGGGATCAGTAGGTGAAGGGCTGATGGGCTCTGGGATCAGTAGGTGAACGGCTGATTGGCTCTGGGATCAGTAGGTGAAGGGGAGATGGGCTCTGGAATCAGTAGGTGAAGGGGAGATAGGCTCTGGGATCAGTGGGTGAAGGGGAGAAGGCTCTGGGATCAGAAGCTGAAGGGGAGATGGGCTCTGGGATCAGTAGGTGAAGGGGAGATGGGCTCTGGGATCAGTGGGTGAAGGGGAGATGGCTCTGGGATCAGTAGGTGAAGGGGAGATGGGCTCTGGGATCAGTAGGTGAAGGGGGGCTCTGGGATCAGTAGGTGAAGGGGAGATGGGCTCTGGGATCAGTAGGTGAAGGGCTGATGGGCTCGGGGATCAGTAGTTGAAGGGGAGATGGCTCTGGGATCAGTAGGTGAAGGGCTGATGGGCACTGGGATCAGTAGGTGAAGGGCTGATGGGCTCTGGGATCAGTAGGTGAAGGGCTGATGGGCTCTGGGATCAGTAGGTGAAGGGGAGATGGGCTCTGGGATCAGTGGGTGAAGGGGAGATGGGCTCTGGGATCAGTGGGTGAAGGGGAGATGGGCTCTGGGATCAGTAGCTGAAGGCTGATGGGCTCTGGGATCAGTAGTTGAAGGGGAGATGGGCTCTGGGATCAGGAGGTGAAGGGGAGATGGGCTCTGGGATCAGTAGGTGAAGGGGAGATGGGCTCTGGGATCAGTAGATGAAGGGGAGTTGGGCTCTGGGATAAGTAGGTGAAGGGGAGATGGGCTCTGGGATCAGTAGGTGAAGGGGAGATGGGCTCTGGGATCAGTCGGTGAAGGGGAGATGGGCTCTGGGATCAGTCGGTGAAGGGGAGATGGGCTCTGGGATCAGTACGTGAAGGGCTGATGGGCTCTGGGATCAGTAGGTGAAGGGGAGATGGGCTCTGGGATCTGTCGGTGAAGGGGAGATGGGGTCTGGGATCAGTAGGTGAAGGGGAGATGGGCTCTGGGATCAGTAGGTGAAGGGGAGATGGGCTCTGGGATCAGTCGGTGAAGGGGAGATGGGCTCTGGGATCAGTCGGTGAAGGGGAGATGGGGTCTGGGATCAGTAGGTGAAGGGGAGATGGGCTCTGGGATCAGTAGGTGAAGGGGAGATGTGCTCTGGGATCAGTCGGTGAAGGGGAGATGGGCTCTGGGATCAGTAGGTGAAGGACTGATGGGCTCTTGGATCAGTAGCAGAATGTCTGATGGTCTCTGGAATCAGTAGGTGAAGGGGAGATGGCCTCTGGGATCAGTGGGTGAAGGGGAGATGGGCTCTGGGATCAGTAGGTGAAGGGGAGATGGGCTCTGGGATCAGTAGGTGAAGGGAGATGGGCTCTGGGATCAGTGGGTGAAGGGGAGATGGGCTCTGGGATCAGTGGGTGAAGGGGAGATGGGCTCTGGGATCAGTAGCTGAAGGGCTGATGGGCTCTGGGATCAGTAGTTGAAGGGGAGATGGGCTCTGGGATCAGGAGGTGAAGGGGAGATGGGCTCTGGGATCAGTAGGTGAAGGGGAGATGGGCTCTGGGATCAGTAGATGAAGGGCAGATGGGCTCTGGGATAAGTAGGTGAAGGGGAGATGGGCTCTGGGATCAGTAGGTGAAGGGCTAATGGGCTCTGGGATCAGTAGGTGAACGGCTGATTGGCTCTGGGATCAGTAGGTGAAGGGGAGATGGGCTCTGGGATCAGTAGGTGAAGGGGAGATGGGCTCTGGGATCAGTAGGTGAAGGGCTGATGGGCTCTGGGAGCAGTGGGTGAAGGGGAGAAGGCTCTGGGATCAGTAGCTGAAGGGGAGATGGGTTCTGGGATCAGTAGGTGAAGGGGAGATGGGCTCTGGGATCAGTGGGTGAAGCAGAGATGGCTCTGGGATCAGTAGGTGAAGGGGAGATGGGCTCTGGGATCAGTAGGTGAAGGGGGGCTCTGGGATCAGTAGGTGAAGGGGCGATGGGCTCTGGGATCAGTAGGTGAAGGGTTGATGGGCTCGGGGATCAGTAGTTGAAGGGGAGATGGCTCTGGCATCAGTAGGTGAAGGGGAGATGGGCTCTGGGTTCAGTAGGTGAAGGGGAGATGGGCTCTGGGATCAGTAGGTGAAGGGCTGATGGGCTCTGGGATCAGTAGGTGAAGGGCTGATGGGCTCTGGGATCAGTAGGTGAAGGGCTGATGGGCTCTGGGATCAGTAGGTGAAGGGGAGATGGGCTCTGGGATCAGTGGGTGAAGGGGAGATGGGCTCTGGGATCAGGAGGTGAAGGGGAGATGGGCTCTGGGATCAGTAGGTGAAGGGGAGATGGGCTCTGGGATCAGTAGATGAAGGGCAGATGGGCTCTGGGATAAGTAGGTGAAGGGGAGTTGGGCTCTGGGATCAGTAGGTGAAGGGGAGATGGGCTCTGGGATCAGTAGGTGAAGGGGAGATGGGCTCTGGGATCAGTCGGTGAAGGGGAGATGGGGTCTGGGATCAGTAGGTGAAGGGGAGATGGGCTCTGGGATCAGTAGGTGAAGGGGAGATGGGCTCTGGGATCTGTCGGTGAAGGGGAGATGGGGTCTGGGATCAGTAGGTGAAGGGGAGATGGGCTCTGGGATCAGTAGGTGAAGGGGAGATGGGCTCTGGGATCAGTCGGTGAAAGGGAGATGGGCTCTGGGATCAGTCGGTGAAGGGGAGATGGGGTCTGGGATCAGTAGGTGAAGGGGAGATGGGCTCTGGGATCAGTAGGTGAAGGGGAGATGGGCTCTGGGATCAGTCGGTGAAGGGGAGATGGGCTCTGGGATCAGTAGGTGAAGGACAGATGGGCTCTTGAATCAGTAGCAGAATGTCTGATGGTCTCTGGAATCAGTAGGTGAAGGGGAGATGGGCTCTGGGATCAGTGGGAGAAGGGGAGATGGGCTCCAGGATCAGTAGGTGAAGGGGAGATGGGCTCTGGGATCAGTAGGTGAAGGGAGATGGGCTCTGGGATTAGTAGGTGAAGTGCTGATGGGCTCTGTGATCAGTACGTGAAGGGCTGATGGGCTCTGGGATCAGTAGGTGAAGGGGAGATGGGCTCTGGGATCAGTAGGTGAAGGGCTGATGGGCTCTGGGATCAGTAGGAGAAGGGATGATGGGCTCTGGGATCAGTAGGTGAAGGGGAGATGGGCTCTGGGATCAGTAGGTGATGGGCTGATGGGCTCTGGGATCAGTAGGTGAAAGGCTGATGGGTTCTGGGATCAGTAGGAGAAGGGATGATGGGCTCTGGGATCAGTAGGTGAAGGGGAGATGGGCTCTGGGATCAGTTGGTGAAAGGGAGATGGGCTCTGGGATAAGTAGGTGATGGGGAGATGGGCTCTGGGATCAGTAGGTGAAGGTGAGATTGGCTCTGGGATCAGTACGTGAAGGGGAGATGGGCTCTGGGATCAGTAGTTGAAGGGAGATGGGCTCTGGGATTAGTGGGTGAAGGGGAGATGGGCTCTGGGATCAGTAGGTGAAGGGGAGATGGGCTCTGGGTTCAGTAGCTGAAGGGCTGATGGGCTCTGGGATCAGAAGGTGAAGGGGAGATGGGCTCTGGGATCTGTAGGTGAAGGGGAAGGTTCTGGGATCAGTAGGAGAAGGGATGATGGGCTCTGGGATCAGTAGGTAAAGGGGAGATGGGCTCTGGGATCAGTAGGTGAAGGGGAGATGGGCTCTGGGATAAGTAGGTGATGGGGAGATGGGCTCTGGGATCAGTAGGTGAAGGTGAGATTGGCTCTGGGATCAGTAGGTGAAGGGGAGATGGGCTCTGGGATCAGTAGGTGAAGGGGAGATGGGCTCTGGGATCAGTAGGTGAAGGGGAGATGGGCTCTGGGATCAGTAGGTGAAGGGCTGATGGGCTCTGGGATCAGTAGGTGAAGGGGAGATGGGCTCTGGGATCAGTAGGTGAAGGGGAGATGGGCTCTGGGATCAGTATGTGAAGTGCTGATGGGCTCTGGGATCAGTAGGTGAAGGGAGATGGGCTCTGGGATCAGTAGGTGAAGGGCTGATGGACTCTGGGATCAGTAGGTGAAGGGGAGATGGGCTTTGGGATCAGTAGGTGCAGGGGAGATGGGCTCTGGGATCAGTACGTGAAGGGCTGATGGGCTCTGGGATCAGTCGGTGAAGGGGAGATGGGCTCTGGGATCAGTAGGTGAAGGGAGATGGGCTCTGGGATTAGTGGGTGAAGGGGAGATGGGCTCTGGGATCAGTAGGTGAAGGGGAGATGGGCTCTGGGTTCAGTAGCTGAAGGGCTGATGGGCTCTGGGATCAGTAGGTGAAGGGGAGATGGGCTCTGGGATCTGTAGGTGAAGGGGAGGGTTCTGGGATCAGTAGGGGAAGGGCAAATGGGCTCTGGGATCAGTAGGTGAAGGTGAGATTGGCTCTGGGATCAGTAGGTGAAGGGCAGATGGACTCTGGGATCAGTAGGTGAAAGGGAGATGGGCTCTGGGATCAGTAGGTGAAGGGCTGATGGGCTCTGGGATCAGTAGGTGAAGGGCAGATGGGCTCTGGGATCAGTAGGTGAAGGGGAGATGGGCTCTGGGATCAGTAGGTGAAGGGGAGATGGGCTCTGGGATCAGTAGGTGAAGGGCTGATGGGCTCTGGGATCAGTAGGTGAAGGGGAGATGGGCTCTGGGATCAGTAGGTGAAGGAGAGATGGACTCTGGGATCAGTATGTGAAGTGCTGATGGGCTCTGGGATCAGTAGGTGAAGGGAGATGGGCTCTGGGATCAGTAGGTGAAGGGCTGATGGACTCTGGGATCAGTAGGTGAAGGGGAGATGGGCTTTGGGATCAGTAGGTGAAGGGGAGATGGGCTCTGGGATCAGTACGTGAAGGGCTGATGGGCTCTGGGATCAGTCGGTGAAGGCGAGATGGGCTCTGGGATCAGTAGGTGAAGGGGAGATGGGCTAAGGGATCAGTACGTGAAGGGCTGATGGGCTCTGGGATCAGTAGGTGAAGGGGAGTTGGGCTCTGGGATCAGTAGGTGAAGGGGAGATGGGCTCTGGGATCAGTAGGTGAAGGGCTGATGGGCTCTGGAATCAGTAGGTGAAGGGGAGATGGGCTCTGGGATCAGTAGGTGAAGGGCTGATGGGCTCTGGGATCAGTAGGAGAAGGGATGATGGGCTCTGGGATCAGTAGGTGAAGGGGAGATGGGCTCTGGGATCAGTAGGTGAAGGGGAGATGGGCTCTGGGATAAGTAGGTGATGGGGAGATGGGCTCTGGGATCAGTAGGTGAAGGTGAGATTGGCTCTGGGATCAGTAGGTGAAGGGGAGATGGGCTCTGGGATCAGTAGGTGAAGGGAGATGGGCTCTGGGATTAGTGGGTGAAGGGGAGATGGGCTCTGGGATCAGTAGGTGAAGGGGAGATGGGCTCTGGGTTCAGTAGCTGAAGGGCTGATGGGCTCTGGGATCAGTAGGTGAAGGGGAGATGGTCTCTGGGATCTGTAGGTGAAGGGGAGGGATCTGGGATCAGTAGGGGAAGGGCAAATGGGCTCTGGGATCAGTAGGTGAAGGTGAGATTGGCTCTGGGATCAGTAGGTGAAGGGCAGATGGACTCTGGGATCAGTAGGTGAAAGGGAGATGGGCTCTGGGATCAGTAGGTGAAGGGCTGATGGGCTCTGGGATCAGTAGGTGAAGGGCAGATGGGCTCTGGGATCAGTAGGTGAAGGGGAGATGGGCTCTGGGATCAGTAGGTGAAGGGGAGATGGGCTCTGGGATCAGTAGGTGAAGGGCTGATGGGCTCTGGGATCAGTAGGTGAAGGGGAGATGGGCTCTGGGATCAGTAGGTGAAGGGGTGATGGGCTCTGGGATCAGTATGTGAAGTGCTGATGGGCTCTGGGATCAGTAGGTGAAGGGAGATGGGCTCTGGGATCAGTAGGTGAAGGGCTGATGGGCTCTGGGATCAGTCGGTGAAGGCGAGATGGGCTCTGGGATCAGTAGGTGAAGGGGAGATGGGCTAAGGGATCAGTACGTGAAGGGCTGATGGGCTCTGGGATCAGTAGGTGAAGGGGAGTTGGGCTCTGGGATCAGTAGGTGAAGGGGAGATGGGCTCTGGGATCAGTAGGTGAAGGGCTGATGGGCTCTGGAATCAGTAGGTGAAGGGGAGATGGGCTCTGGGATCAGTAGGTGAAGGGCTGATGAGCTCTGGGATCTGTAGATGAAGGGCTGATGAACTCTGGGATCAGTAGGTGAAGGGCTGATGGGCTCTGGGATCAGTAGGTGAAGGGGAGATGGGCTCTGGGATCAGTACGTGAAGGGCTGATGGGCTCTGGGATCAGTAGGTGATGGGGAGATGGGCTCTGGGATCAGTAGGTGAAGGGGAGATGGGCTCTGGGATCAGTAGGTGAAGGGCTGATGGGCTCTGGGATCAGTAGGTGAAGGGGAGATGGGCTCTGGGATCAGTAGGTGAAGGGCTGATGGGCTCTGGGATCAGTAGGTGAAGGGCTGATGGGCTCTGGGATCAGTAGGTGAACGGCTGATTGGCTCTGGGATCAGTAGGTGAAGGGGAGATGGGCTCTGGGATCAGCAGGTGAAGGGGAGATGGGCTCTGGGATCAGTAGGTGAAGGGCTGATGGGCTCTGGGATCAGTGGGTGAAGGGGAGAAGGCTCTGGGATCAGTAGCTGAAGGGGAGATGGGCTCTGGGATCAGTAGGTGAAGGGGAGATGGGCTCTGGGATCAGTGGGTGAAGGGGAGATGGCTCTGGGATCAGTAGGTGAAGGGGAGATGGGCTCTGGGATCAGTAGGTGAAGGGGGGCTCTGGGATCAGTAGGTGAAGGGGAGATGGGCTCTGGGATCAGTAGGTGAAGGGCTGATGGGCTCGGGGATCAGTAGTTGAAGGGGAGATGGCTCTGGGATCAGTAGGTGAAGGGGAGATGGGCTCTGGGTTCAGTAGGTGAAGGGCTGCTGGGCTCTGGGATCAGTAGGTGAAGGGCTGATGGGTTCTGGGATCAGGAGGTGAAGGGGAGATGGGCTCTTGGATCAGTAGGTGAAGGGCTGATGGGCTCTGGGATCAGTAGGTGAAGGGCTGATGGGCTCTGGAATCGGTAGGTGAAGGGCTGATGGGCTCTGGGATCAGTAGGTGAAGGGCTGATGGGCTCTGGGATCAGTAGGTGAAGGGGAGATGGGCTCTGGGATCAGTAGGTGAAGGGCTGATGGGCTCTGGGATCAGTAGGTGAAGGGCTGATGGGCTCTGGGATCAGTAGGTGAACGGCTGATTGGCTCTGGGATCAGTAGGTGAAGGGGAGATGGGCTCTGGGATCAGCAGGTGAAGGGGAGATGGGCTCTGGGATCAGTAGGTGAAGGGCTGATGGGCTCTGGGATCAGTGGGTGAAGGGGAGAAGGCTCTGGGATCAGTAGCTGAAGGGGAGATGGGCTCTGGGATCAGTAGGTGAAGGGGAGATGGGCTCTGGGATCAGTGGGTGAAGGGGAGATGGCTCTGGGATCAGTAGGTGAAGGGGAGATGGGCTCTGGGATCAGTAGGTGAAGGGGGGCTCTGGGATCAGTAGGTGAAGGGGAGATGGGCTCTGGGATCAGTAGGTGAAGGGCTGATGGGCTCGGGGATCAGTAGTTGAAGGGGAGATGGCTCTGGCATCAGTAGGTGAAGGGGAGATGGGCTCTGGGTTCAGTAGGTGAAGGGCTGCTGGGCTCTGGGATCAGTAGGTGAAGGGCTGATGGGTTCTGGGATCAGGAGGTGAAGGGGAGATGGGCTCTTGGATCAGTAGGTGAAGGGCTGATGGGCTCTGGGATCAGTAGGTGAAGGGCTGATGGGCTCTGGAATCGGTAGGTGAAGGGCTGATGGGCTCTGGGATCAGTAGGTGAAGGGATGATGGGCTCTGGGATCAGTAGGTGAAGGGCTGATGGGCTCTGGGATCAGTAGGTGAAGGGCTGATGGACTCTGGGATCGGTAGGTGAAGGGCTGATGGGCTCTTGAATCAGTAGGTGAAGGGATGATGGGCTCTGGGATCAGTAGGTGAAGGGCTGATGGGCTCTGGGATCAGTAGGTGAAGGTCTGATGGTCTCTGGGATCAGTAGGTGAAGGGCTGATGGTCTCTGGGATCAGTAGGAGAAGGGATGATGGGCTCTGGGATCAGTAGGTGAAGGGGAGATGGGCTCTGGGATCAGTAGGTGATGGGCTGATGGGCTCTGGGATCAGTAGGTGAAGGGCTGATGGGCTCTGGGATCAGTAGGAGAAGGGATGATGGGCTCTGGGATCAGTAGGTGAATGGGAGATGGGCTCTGGGATCAGTAGGTGAAGGGAAGATGGGCTCTGGGATAAGTAGGTGATGGGGAGATGGGCTCTGGGATCAGTAGGTGAAGGTGAGATTGGCTCTGGGATCAGTAGGTGAAGGGGAGATGGGCTCTGGGATCAGTAGGTGAAGGGAGATGGGCTCTGGGATTAGTGGGTGAAGGGGAGATGGGCTCTGGGATCAGTAGGTGAAGGGGAGATGGGCTCTGGGTTCAGTAGCTGAAGGGCTGATGGGCTCTGGGATCAGTAGGTGAAGGGGAGATGGGCTCTGGGATCTGTAGGTGAAGGGGAGGGTTCTAGGATCAGTAGGGGAAGGGCAAATGGGCTCTGGGATCAGTAGGTGAAGGTGAGATTGGCTCTGGGATCAGTAGGTGAAGGGCAGATGGACTCTGGGATCAGTAGGTGAAAGGGAGATGGGCTCTGGCATCAGTAGGTGAAGGGCTGATGGGCTCTGGGATCAGTAGGTGAAGGGCAGATGTGCTCTGGGATCAGTAGGTGAAGGGGAGATGAGCTCTGGGATCAGTAGGTGAAGGAGAGATGGGCTCTGGGATCAGTAGGTGAAGGGCTGATAGGCTCTGGGATCAGTAGGTGAAGGGGAGATGGGCTCTGGGATCAGTAGGTGAAGGGGTGATGGGCTCTGGGATCAGTATGTGAAGTGCTGATGGGCTCTGGGATCAGTAGGTGAAGGGAGATGGGCTCTGGGATCAGTAGGTGAAGGGCTGATGGAGTCTGGGATCAGTAGGTGAAGGGGAGATGGGCTTTGGGATCAGTAGGTGAAGGGGAGATGGGCTCTGGGATCAGTACGTGAAGGGCTGATGGGCTCTGGGATCAGTCGGTGAAGGCGAGATGGGCTCTGGGATCAGTAGGTGAAGGGGAGATGGGCTAAGGGATCAGTACGTGAAGGGCTGATGGGCTCTGGGATCAGTAGGTGAAGGGGAGGGGCTCTGGGATCAGTAGGTGAAGGGGAGATGGGCTCTGGGATCAGTAGGTGAAGGGCTGATGGGCTCTGGAATCAGTAGGTGAAGGGGAGATGGGCTCTGGGATCAGTAGGTGAAGGGCTGATGGGCTCTGGGATCTGTAGATGAAGGGCTGATGAACTCTGAGATCAGTAGGTGAAGGGCTGATGGGCTCTGGGATCAGTAGGTGAAGGGGAGATGGGCTCTGGGATCATTACGTGAAGGGCTGATGGGCTCTGGGATCAGTAGGTGATGGGGAGATGGGCTCTGGGATCAGTAGGTGAAGGGGAGATGGGCTCTGGGATCAGTAGGTGAAGGGCTGATGGGCTCTGGGATCAGTAGGTGAAGGGGAGATGGGCTCTGGGATCAGTAGGTGAAGGGCTGATGGGCTCTGGGATCAGTAGGTAAAGGGCTGATGGGCTCTGGGATCAGTAGGTGAACGGCTGATTGGCTCTGGGATCAGTAGGTGAAGGGGAGATGGGCTCTGGGATCAGCAGGTGAAGGGGAGATGGGCTCTGGGATCAGTAGGTGAAGGGCTGATGGGCTCTGGGATCAGTGGGTGAAGGGGAGAAGGCTCTGGGATCAGTAGCTGAAGGGGAGATGGGCTCTGGGATCAGTAGGTGAAGGGGAGATGGGCTCTGGGATCAGTGGGTGAAGGGGAGATGGCTCTGGGATCAGTAGGTGAAGGGGAGATGGGCTCTGGGATCAGTAGGTGAAGGGGAGATGGGCTCTGGGATCAGTGGGTGAAGGGGAGATGGCTCTGGGATCAGTAGGTGAAGGGGAGATGGGCTCTGGGATCAGTAGGTGAAGGGGGGCTCTGGGATCAGTAGGTGAAGGGGAGATGGGCTCTGGGATCAGTAGGTGAAGGGCTGATGGGCTCGGGGATCAGTAGTTGAAGGGGAGATGGCTCTGGGATCAGTAGGTGAAGGGCAGATGGGCTCTGGGATCAGTAGGTGAAGGGGAGATGGGCTCTGGGATCAGTAGGTGAAGGGGAGATGGGCTCTGGGATCAGTAGGTGAAGGGCTGATGGGCTCTGGGATCAGTAGGTGAAGGGGAGATGGGCTCTGGGATCAGTAGGTGAAGGGGTGATGGGCTCTGGGATCAGTATGTGAAGTGCTGATGGGCTCTGGGATCAGTAGGTGAAGGGAGATGGGCTCTGGGATCAGTAGGTGAAGGGCTGATGGGCTCTGGGATCAGTCGGTGAAGGCGAGATGGGCTCTGGAATCAGTAGGTGAAGGGGAGATGGGCTAAGGGATCAGTACGTGAAGGGCTGATGGGCTCTGGGATCAGTAGGTGAAGGAGAGTTGGGCTCTGGGATCAGTAGGTGAAGGGGAGATGGGCTCTGGGATCAGTAGGTGAAGGGCTGATGGGCTCTGGAATCAGTAGGTGAAGGGGAGATGGGCTCTGGGATCAGTAGGTGAAGGGCTGATGGGCTCTGGGATCTGTAGATGAAGGGCTGATGAACTCTGGGATCAGTAGGTGAAGGGCTGATGGGCTCTGGGATCAGTAGGTGAAGGGGAGATGGGCTCTGGGATCAGTACGTGAAGGGCTGATGGGCTCTGGGATCAGTAGGTGATGGGGAGATGGGCTCTGCGATCAGTAGGTGAAGGGGAGATGGGCTCTGGGATCAGTAGGTGAAGGGCTGATGGGCTCTGGGATCAGTAGGTGAAGGGGAGATGGGCTCTGGGATCAGTAGGTGAAGGGCTGATGGGCTCTGGGATCAGTAGGTGAAGGGCTGATGGGCTCTGGGATCAGTAGGTGAACGGCTGATTGGCTCTGGGATCAGTAGGTGAAGGGGAGATGGGCTCTGGGATCAGCAGGTGAAGGGGAGATGGGCTCTTGGATCAGTAGGTGAAGGGCTGATGGGCTCTGGAATCAGTAGGTGAAGGGCTGATGGGCTCTGGGATCAGTAGGTGAAGGGCTGATGGACTCTGGGATCGGTAGGTGAAGGGCTGATGGGCTCTTGAATCAGTAGGTGAAGGGATGATGGGCTCTGGGATCAGTAGGTGAAGGGCTGATGGGCTCTGGGATCAGTAGGTGAAGGTCTGATGGTCTCTGGGATCAGTAGGTGAAGGGCTGATGGGCTCTGGGATCAGTAGGAGAAGGGATGATGGGCTCTGGGATCAGTAGGTGAAGGGCTGATGGGCTCTGGGATCAGTAGGTGATGGGATGATGGGCTCTGGGATCAGTAGGTGAAGGGGAGATGGGCTCTGGGATCAGTAGGTGAAGGGGAGATGGGCTCTGGGATAAGTAGGTGATGGGGAGATGGGCTCTGGGATCAGTAGGTGAAGGTGAGATTGGCTCTGGGATCAGTAGGTGAAGGGGAGATGGGCTCTGGGATCAGTAGGTGAAGGGGAGATGGGCTCTGGGTTCAGTAGCTGAAGGGCTGATGGGCTCTGGGATCAGTAGGTGAAGGGGAGATGGGCTCTGGGATCTGTAGGTGAAGGGGAGGGTTCTAGGATCAGTAGGGGAAGGGCAAATGGGCTCTGGGATCAGTAGGTGAAGGTGAGATTGGCTCTGGGATCAGTAGGTGAAGGGCAGATGGACTGGGATCAGTAGGTGAAAGGGAGATGGGCTCTGGGATCAGTAGGTGAAGGGCTGATGGGCTCTGGGATCAGTAGGTGAAGGGCAGATGTGCTCTGGGATCAGTAGGTGAAGGGGAGATGGGCTCTGGGATCAGTAGGTGAAGGAGAGATGGGCTCTGGGATCAGTAGGTGAAGGGCTGATGGGCTCTGGGATCAGTAGGTGAACGGCTGATTGGCTCTGGGATCAGTAGGTGAAGGGGAGATGGGCTCTGGGATCAGTAGGTGAAGGGGAGATGGGCTCTGGGATCAGTGGGTGAAGGGGAGATGGCTCTGGGATCAGTAGGTGAAGGGGAGATGGGCTCTGGGATCAGTAGGTGAAGGGGGGCTCTGGGATCAGTAGGTGAAGGGGAGATGGGCTCTGGGATCAGTAGGTGAAGGGCTGATGGGCTTGGGGATCAGTAGTTGAAGGGGAGATGGCTCTGGGATCAGTAGGTGAAGGGGAGATGGGCTCTGGGTTCAGTAGGTGAAGGGGAGATGGGCTCTGGGATCAGTAGGTGAAGGGCTGATGGGCTCTGGGATCAGTAGGTGAAGGGCTGATGGGCTCTGGGATCAGTAGGTGAAGGGCTGATGGGCTCTGGGATCAGTAGGTGAAGGGGAGATGGGCTCTGGGATCAGTGGGTGAAGGGGAGATGGGCTCTGGGATCAGTGGGTGAAGGGGAGATGGGCTCTGGGATCAGTGGGTGAAGGGGAGATGGGCTCTGGGATCAGTAGCTGAAGGGCTGATGGGCTCTGGGATCAGTAGTTGAAGGGGAGATGGGCTCTGGGATCAGGAGGTGAAGGGGAGATGGGCTCTGGGATCAGTAGGTGAAGGGGGGCTCTAGGATCAGTAGGTGAAGGGGAGATGGGCTCTGGGATCAGTAGGTGAAGGGCTGATGGGCTCTGGGATCAGTAGGTGAAGGGCTGATGGGCTCTGGGATCAGTAGGTGAAGGGGAGATGGGCTCTGGGATCAGTGGGTGAAGGGGAGATGGGCTCTGGGATCAGTGGGTGAAGGGGAGATGGGCTCTGGGATCAGTGGGTGAAGGGGAGATGGGCTCTGGGATCAGTAGCTGAAGGGCTGATGGGCTCTGGGATCAGTAGTTGAAGGGGAGATGGGCTCTGGGATCAGGAGGTGAAGGGGAGATGGGCTCTGGGATCAGTAGGTGAAGGGGGGCTCTAGGATCAGTAGGTGAAGGGGAGATGGGCTCTGGGATCAGTAGGTGAAGGGCTGATGGGCTCGGGTATCAGTAGTTGAAGGGGAGATGGCTCTGGGATCAGTAGGTGAAGGGGAGATGGGCTCTGGGTTCAGTAGGTGAAGGGGAGATGGGCTCTGGGATCAGTAGGTGAAGGGGAGATGGGCTCTGGGATCAGTAGGTGAAGGGCTGATGGGCTCTGGGATCAGTAGGTGAAGGGGAGATGGGCTCTGGGATCAGTAGGTGAAGGGCTGATGGGCTCTGGGATCAGTAGGTGAAGGGCTGATGGGCTCTGGGATCAGTAGGTGAACGGCTGATTGGCTCTGGGATCAGTAGGTGAAGGGGAGATGGGCTCTGGGATCAGCAGGTGAAGGGGAGATGGGCTCTGGGATCAGTAGGTGAAGGGCTGATGGGCTCTGGGATCAGTGGGTGAAGGGGAGAAGGCTCTGGGATCAGTAGCTGAAGGGGAGATGGGCTCTGGGATCAGTAGGTGAAGGGGAGATGGGCTCTGGGATCAGTGGGTGAAGGGGAGATGGCTCTGGGATCAGTAGGTGAAGGGGAGATGGGCTCTGGGATCAGTAGGTGAAGGGGGGCTCTGGGATCAGTAGGTGAAGGGGAGATGGGCTCTGGGATCAGTAGGTGAAGGGCTGATGGGCTCGGGGATCAGTAGTTGAAGGGGAGATGGCTCTGGGATCAGTAGGTGAAGGGGAGATGGGCTGTGGGTTCAGTAGGTGAAGGGGAGATGGGCTCTGGGATCAGTAGGTGAAGGGCTGATGGGCTCTGGGATCAGTAGGTGAAGGGCTGATGGGCTCTGGGATCAGTAGGTGAAGGGCTGATGGGCTCTGGGATCAGTAGGTGAAGGGGAGATGGGCTCTGGGATCAGTGGGTGAAGGGGAGATGGGCTCTGGGATCAGTGGGTGAAGGGGAGATGGGCTCTGGGATCAGTGGGTGAAGGGGAGATGGGCTCTGGGATCAGTAGCTGAAGGGCTGATGGGCTCTGGGATCAGTAGTTGAAGGGGAGATGGGCTCTGGGATCAGGAGGTGAAGGGGAGATGGGCTCTGGGATCAGTAGGTGAAGGGGAGATGGGCTCTGGGATCAGTAGATGAAGGGCAGATGGGCTCTGGGATAAGTAGGTGAAGGGGAGATGGGCTCTGGGATCAGTAGGTGAAGGGGAGATGGGATCTGGGATCAGTCGGTGAAGGGGAGATGGGGTCTGGGATCAGTAGGTGAAGGGGAGATGGGCTCTGGGATCAGTAGGTGAAGGGGAGATCGGCTCTGGGATCTGTCAGTGAAGGGGAGATGGGGTCTGGGATCAGTAGGTGAAGGGGAGATGGGCTCTGGGATCAGTAGGTGAAGGGGAGATGGGCTCTGGGATCAGTCGGTGAAGGGGAGATGGGCTCTGGGATCAGTAGGTGAAGGGCTGATGGGCTCTATGATCAGTAGGTGAAGGGGAGTTGGGCTCTGGGATCAGTAGGCGAAGGGCTGATGGGCTCTGCGATCAGTAGGTGAAGGGCTGATGGGCTCTGGGATCAGTAGGTGAAGGGCTGATGGGCTCTGGGATCTGTAGGTGAAGGGCTGATGGGCTCTGGGATCAGTAGGTGAAGGGGAGATGGGCTCTTGGATCAGTAGCTGAAGGTCTGATGGGCTCTGGGATCAGTAGGTGAAGGGCTGATGGGCTCTGGGATCAGTAGGTGAAGGGCTGATGGGCTCTTGGATCAGTAGCAGAAGGTCTGATGGGCTCTGGGATCAGTAGGTGAAGGGCTGATGGGCTCTGGGATCAGTAGGTGAAGGGCTGATGGGCTCTGCGATCAGTAGGTGAAGGGCTGATGGGCTCTGGGATCAGTAGGTGAAGGGCTGATGGGCTCTGGGATCTGTAGGTGAAGGGCTGATGGGCTCTGGGATCAGTAGGTGAAGGGGAGATGGGCTCTTGGATCAGTAGCTGAAGGTCTGATGGGCTCTGGGATCAGTAGGAGAAGGGCTGATGGGCTCTGGGATCAGTAGGTGAAGGGCTGATGGGCTCTTGGATCAGTAGCTGAAGGTCTGATGGGCTCTGGGATCAGTAGGTGAAGGGCTGATGGGCTCTGGGATCAGTAGGTGAAGGGCAGATGGGCTCTGGGATCAGTAGGTGAAGGGGAGAGGGGCTCTGGGATCAGTAGGTGAAGGGCTGATGGGCTCTGGGATCAGTAGGTGACGGGGAGATGGGCTCAGGGATCAGTGGGTTAAGGGGAGATGGGCTCTGGGATCCGTGGGTGAAGGGGAGATGGGCTCTGGGATCAGTAGGTGAAGGGGAGATGGGCTCTGGGATCAGTAGGTGAAGGGGAGATGGGCTCTGGGATCAGTATGTGAAGTGCTGATGGGCTCTGGGATCAGTAGGTGAAGGGAGATGGGCTCTGGGATCAGTAGGTGAAGGGGAGATGGGCTCTGGGATCAGTCGGTGAAGGGGAGATAGGCTCTGGGATCAGTAGGTGAAGGGGAGATGGGCTCTGGGATCAGTAGGTGAAGGGCTGATGGGCTCTGGGATCAGTAACTGAAGGGGGGATGCGCTCTGGGATCAGTAGGTGAAGGGGAGATGGGCTCTGGGAACAGTAGGTGAAGGGGAGATGGGCTCTGGGATCAGTAGGTGAAGGGCTGCTGGGCTCTGGGATCAGTAGGTGAAGGGCTGATGGGTTCTGGGATCAGGAGGTGAAGGGGAGATGGGCTCTTGGATCAGTAGGTGAAGGGCTGATGGGCTCTGGGATCAGTAGGTGAAGGGCTGATGGGCTCTGGAATCGGTAGGTGAAGGGCTGATGGGCTCTGGGATCAGTAGGTGAAGGGATGATGGGCTCTGGGATCAGTAGGTGAAGGGCTGATGGGCTCTGGGATCAGTAGGTGAAGGGCTGATGGACTCTGGGATCGGTAGGTGAAGGGCTGATGGGCTCTTGAATCAGTAGGTGAAGGGATGATGGGCTCTGGGATCAGTAGGTGAAGGGCTGATGGGCTCTGGGATCAGTAGGTGAAGGTCTGATGGTCTCTGGGATCAGTAGGTGAAGGGCTGATGGGCTCTGGGATCAGTAGGAGAAGGGATGATGGGCTCTGGGATCAGTAGGTGAAGGGGAGATGGGCTCTGGGATCAGTAGGTGATGGGCTGATAGGCTCTGGGATCAGTAGGTGAAGGGCTGATGGGCTCTGGGATCAGTAGGAGAAGGGATGATGGGCTCTGGGATCAGTAGGTGAAGGGGAGATGGGCTCTGGGATCAGTAGGTGAAGGGGAGATGGGCTCTGGGATAAGTAGGTGATGGGGAGATGGGCTCTGGGATCAGTAGGTGAAGGGCTGATGGGCTCTGGGATCAGTAGGAGAAGGGATGATGGGCTCTGGGATCAGTAGGTGAAGGGGAGATGGGCTCTGGGATCAGTAGGTGAAGGGGAGATGGGCTCTGGGATAAGTAGGTGATGGGGAGATGGGCTCTGGGATCAGTAGGTGAAGGTGAGATTGGCTCTGGGATCAGTAGGTGAAGGGAGATGGGCTCTGGGATTAGTGGGTGAAGGGGAGATGGGCTCTGGGATCAGTAGGTGAAGGGGAGATGGGCTCTGGGTTCAGTAGCTGAAGGGCTGATGGGCTCTGGGATCAGTAGGTGAAGGGGAGATGGGCTCTGGGATCTGTAGGTGAAGGGGAGGGTTCTGGGATCAGTAGGGGAAGGGCAAATGGGCTCTGGGATCAGTAGGTGAAGGTGAGATTGGCTCTGGGATCAGTAGGTGAAGGGCAGATGGACTCTGGGATCAGTAGGTGAAAGGGAGATGGGCTCTGGGATCAGTAGGTGAAGGGCTGATGGGCTCTGGGATCAGTAGGTGAAGGGCAGATGGGCTCTGGGATCAGTAGGTGAAGGGGAGATGGGCTCTGGGATCAGTAGGTGAAGGGGAGATGGGCTCTGGGATCAGTAGGTGAAGGGCTGATGGGCTCTGGGATCAGTAGGTGAAGGGGAGATGGGCTCTGGGATCAGTAGGTGAAGGGGAGATGGGCTCTGGGATCAGTATGTGAAGTGCTGATGGGCTCTGGGATCAGTAGGTGAAGGGAGATGGGCTCTGGGATCAGTAGGTGAAGGGCTGATGGACTCTGGGATCAGTAGGTGAAGGGGAGATGGGCTTTGGGATCAGTAGGTGAAGGGGAGATGGGCTCTGGGATCAGTACGTGAAGGGCTGATGTGCTCTGGGATCAGTCGGTGAAGGCGAGATGGGCTCTGGGATCAGTAGGTGAAGGGGAGATGGGCTAAGGGATCAGTACGTGAAGGGCTGATGGGCTCTGGGATCAGTAGGTGAAGGGGAGTTGGGCTCTGGGATCAGTAGGTGAAGGGGAGATGGGCTCTGGGATCAGTAGGTGAAGGGCTGATGGGCTCTGGAATCAGTAGGTGAAGGGGAGATGGGCTCTGGGATCAGTAGGTGAAGGGCTGATGGGCTCTGGGATCTGTAGATGAAGGGCTGATGAACTCTGGGATCAGTAGGTGAAGGGCTGATGGGCTCTGGGATCAGTAGGTGATGGGGAGATGGGCTCTGGGATCAGTGGGTGAAGGGGAGATGGCTCTGGGATCAGTAGGTGAAGGGGAGATGGGCTCTGGGATCAGTAGGTGAAGGGGGGCTCTGGGATCAGTAGGTGAAGGGGAGATGGGCTCTGGGATCAGTAGGTGAAGGGCTGATGGGCTCGGGGATCAGTAGTTGAAGGGGAGATGGCTCTGGGATCAGTAGGTGAAGGGGAGATGGGCTCTGGGTTCAGTAGGTGAAGGGGAGATGGGCTCTGGGATCAGTAGGTGAAGGGCTGATGGGCTCTGGGATCAGTAGGTGAAGGGCTGATGGGCTCTGGGATCAGTAGGTGAAGGGGAGATGGGCTCTGGGATCAGTGGGTGAAGGGGAGATGGGCTCTGGGATCAGTGGGTGAAGGGGAGATGGGCTCTGGGATCAGTGGGTGAAGGGGAGATGGGCTCTGGGATCAGTAGCTGAAGGGCTGATGGGCTCTGGGATCAGTAGTTGAAGGGGAGATGGGCTCTGGGATCAGGAGGTGAAGTGGAGATGGGCTCTGGGATCAGTAGGTGAAGGGGAGATGGGCTCTGGGATCAGTAGATGAAGGGCAGATGGGCTCTGGGATAAGTAGGTGAAGGGGAGATGGGCTCTGGGATCAGTAGGTGAAGGGGAGATGGGCTCTGGGATCAGTCGGTGAAGGGGAGATGGGCTCTGGGATCAGTCGGTGAAGGGGAGATGGGGCCTGGGATCAGTAGGTGAAGGGGAGATGGGCTCTGGGATCAGTAGGTGAAGGGGAGATGGGCTCTGGGATCTGTCAGTGAAGGGGAGATGGGGTCTGGGATCAGTAGGTGAAGGGGAGATGGGCTCTGGGATCAGTAGGTGAAGGGGAGATGGGCTCTGGGATCAGTTGGTGAAGGGGAGATGGGCTCTGGGATCAGTAGGTGAAGGGCTGATGGGCTCTATGATCAGTAGGTGAAGGGGAGTTGGGCTCTGGGATCAGTAGGCGAAGGGCTGATGGGCTCTGGGATCAGTAGGTGAAGGGGAGATGGGCTCTGGGATCAGTAGGTGAAGGGGAGATGGGCTCTGGGATCAGTAGGTGAAGGGCTGATGGGCTCTGGGATCAGTAGGTGAAGGGGAGATGGGCTCCGGGATAAGTAGGTGAAGGGCTGATGGGCTCTGCGATCAGTAGGTGAAGGGCTGATGGGCTCTGGGATCAGTAGGTGAAGGGCTGATGGGCTCTGGGATCTGTAGGTGAAGGGCTGATGGGCTCTGGGATCAGTAGGTGAAGGGGAGATGGGCTCTTGGATCAGTAGCTGAAGGTCTGATGGGCTCTGGGATCAGTAGTTGAAGGGCTGATGGGCTCTGGGATCAGTAGGTGAAGGGCTGATGGGCTCTTGGATCAGTAGCTGAAGGTCTGATGGGCTCTGGGATCAGTAGGTGAAGGGCTGATGGGCTCTGGGATCAGTAGGTGAAGGGCTGATGGGCTCTGGGATCAGTAGGTGAAGGGGAGATGGGCTCTGGGATCAGTAGGTGAAGGGGAGATGGGCTCTGGGATCAGTAGGTGAAGTGCTGATGGGTTCTGGGATCAGTAGGTGAAGGGGAGAGGGGCTCTGGGATCAGTAGGTGAAGGGCTGATGGGCTCTGGGATCAGTAGGTGACGGGGAGATGGGCTCAGGGATCAGTGGGTTAAGGGGAGATGGGCTCTGGGATCCGTGGGTGAAGGGGAGATGGGCTCTGGGATCAGTAGGTGAAGGGGAGATGGGCTCTGGGATCCGTGGGTGAAGGGGAGATGGGCTCTGGGATCAGTAGGTTAAGGGGAGATGGGCTCTGGGATCAGTAGGTGAAGGGGAGATGGGCTCTGGGATCAGTAGGTGAAGGGCTGATGGGCTCTGGGATCAGTAGGTGAAGGGGAGATGGGCTCCGGGATAAGTAGGTGAAGGGCTGATGGGCTCTGGGATCAGTAGGTGAAGGGCTGATGGGCTCTGGGATCAGTAGGTGAAGGGCTGATGGGCTCTGGGATCTGTAGGTGAAGGGCTGATGGGCTCTGGGATCAGTAGGTGAAGGGGAGATGGGCCCTTGGATCAGTAGCTGAAGGTCTGATGGGCTCTGGGATCAGTAGGTGAAGGGGAGATGGGCTCTGGGATCAGTAGGTGAAGTGCTGATGTGTTCTGGGATCAGTAGGTGAAGGGGAGAGGGGCTCTGGGATCAGTAGGTGAAGGGCTGATGGGCTCTGGGATCAGTAGGTGACGGGGAGATGGGCTCAGGGATCAGTGGGTTAAGGGGAGATGGGCTCTGGGATCCGTGGGTGAAGGGGAGGTGGGCTCTGGGATCAGTAGGTGAAGGGGAGATGGGCTCTGGGATCAGTAGGTGAAGGGGAGATTGGGCTCTGGGATCAGTATGTGAAGTGCTGATGGGCTCTGGGATCAGTAGGTGAAGGGAGATGGGCTCTGGGATCAGTAGGTGAAGGGGAGATGGGCTCTGGGATCAGTCGGTGAAGGGGAGATAGGCTCTGGGATCAGTAGGTGAAGGGGAGATGGGCTCTGGGATCAGTAGGTGAAGGGCTGATGGGCTCTGGGATCAGTAACTGAAGGGGGGATGCGCTCTGGGATCAGTAGGTGAAGGGGAGATGGGCTCTGGGAACAGTAGGTGAAGGGGAGATGGGCTCTGGGATCAGTAGGTGAAGGGCTGCTGGGCTCTGGGATCAGTAGGTGAAGGGCTGATGGGTTCTGGGATCAGGAGGTGAAGGGGAGATGGGCTCTTGGATCAGTAGGTGAAGGGCTGATGGGCTCTGGGATCAGTAGGTGAAGGGCTGATGGGCTCTGGGATCAGTAGGTGAAGGGATGATGGGCTCTGGGATCAGTAGGTGAAGGGCTGATGGGCTCTGGGATCAGTAGGTGAAGGGCTGATGGACTCTGGGATCGGTAGGTGAAGGGCTGATGGGCTCTTGAATCAGTAGGTGAAGGGATGATGGGCTCTGGGATAAGTAGGTGAAGGGGAGATGGGCTCTGGGATCAGTAGGTGAAGGGAGATGGGCTCTGGGATTAGTGGGTGAAGGGGAGATGGGCTCTGGGATCAGTAGGTGAAGGGGAGATGGGCTCTGGGTTCAGTAGCTGAAGGGCTGATGGGCTCTGGGATCAGTAGGTGAAGGGGAGATGGGCTCTGGGATCTGTAGGTGAAGGGGAGGGTTCTGGGATCAGTAGGGGAAGGGCAAATGGGCTCTGGGATCAGTAGGTGAAGGTGAGATTGGCTCTGGGATCAGTAGGTGAAGGGCAGATGGACTCTGGGATCAGTAGGTGAAAGGGAGATTGGCTCTGGGATCAGTAGGTGAAGGGCTGATGGGCTCTGGGATCAGTAGGTGAAGGGGAGATGGGCAAAGGGATCAGTTCGTGAAGGGCTGATGGGCTCTGGGATCAGTAGGTGAAGGGGAGTTGGGCTCTGGGATCAGTAGGTGAAGGGGAGATGGGCTCTGGGATCAGTAGGTGAAGGGCTGATGGGCTCTGGAATCAGTAGGTGAAGGGGAGATGGGCTCAGGGATCAGTAGGTGAAGGGCTGATGGGCTCTGGGATCTGTAGATGAAGGGCTGATGAACTCTGGGATCAGTAGGTGAAGGGCTGATGGGCTCTGGGATCAGTAGGTGAAGGGGAGATGGGCTCTGGGATCAGTACGTGAAGGGCTGATGGGCTCTGGGATCAGTAGGTGATGGGGAGATGGGCTCTGGGATCAGTAGGTGAAGGGGAGATGGGCTCTGGGATCAGTAGGTGAAGGGCTGATGGGCTCTGGGATCAGTAGGTGAAGGGGAGATGGGCTCTGGGATCAGTAGGTGAAGGGCTGATGGGCTCTGGGATCAGTAGGTGAAGGGCTGATGGGCTCTGGGATCAGTAGGTGAACGGCTGATTGGCTCTGGGATCAGTAGGTGAAGGGGAGATGGGCTCTGGGATCCGCAGGTGAAGGGGAGATGGGCTCTGGGATCAGTAGGTGAAGGGCTGATGGGCTCTGGGATCAGTGGGTGAAGGGGAGAAGGCTCTGGGATCAGTAGCTGAAGGGGAGATGGGCTCTGGGATCAGTAGGTGAAGGGGAGATGGGCTCTGGGATCAGTGGGTGAAGGGGAGATGGCTCTGGGATCAGTAGGTGAAGGGGAGATGGGCTCTGGGATCAGTAGGTGAAGGGGGGCTCTGGGATCAGTAGGTGAAGGGGAGATGGGCTCTGGGATCAGTAGGTGAAGGGCTGATGGGCTCGGGGATCAGTAGTTGAAGGGGAGATGGCTCTGGGATCAGTAGGTGAAGGGGAGATGGGCTCTGGGTTCAGTAGGTGAAGGGGAGATGGGCTCTGGGACCAGTAGGTGAAGGGCTGATGGGCTCTGGGATCAGTAGGTGAAGGGCTGATGGGCTCTGGGATCAGTAGGTGAAGGGCTGATGGGCTCTGGGATCAGTAGGTGAAGGGGAGATGGGCTCTGGGATCAGTGGGTGAAGGGGAGATGGGCTCTGGGATCAGTGGGTGAAGGGGAGATGGGCTCTGGGATCAGTGGGTGAAGGGGAGATGGGCTCTGGGATCAGTAGCTGAAGGGCTGATGGGCTCTGGGATCAGTAGTTGAAGGGGAGATGGGCTCTGGGATCAGGAGGTGAAGGGGAGATGGGCTCTGGGATCAGTAGGTGAAGGGGAGATGGGCTCTGGGATCAGTAGATGAAGGGCAGATGGGCTCTGGGATAAGTAGGTGAAGGGGAGATGGGCTCTGGGATCAGTAGGTGAAGGGGAGATGGGCTCTGGGATCAGTCGGTGAAGGGGAGATGGGCTCTGGGATCAGTCGGTGAAGGGGAGATGGGGTCTGGGATCAGTAGGTGAAGGGGAGATGGGCTCTGGGATCAGTAGGTGAAGGGGAGATGGGCTCTGGGATCTGTCAGTGAAGGGGAGATGGGGTCTGGGATCAGTAGGTGAAGGGGAGATGGGCTCTGGGATCAGTAGGTGAAGGGGAGATGGGCTCTGGGATCAGTCGGTGAAGGGGAGATGGGCTCTGGGATCAGTAGGTGAAGGGCTGATGGGCTCTATGATCAGTAGGTGAAGGGGAGTTGGGCTCTGGGATCAGTAGGTGAAGGGGAGATGGGCTCTGGGATCTGTCAGTGAAGGGGAGATGGGGTCTGGGATCAGTAGGTGAAGGGGAGATGGGCTCTGGGATCAGTAGGTGAAGGGGAGATGGGCTCTGGGATCAGTTGGTGAAGGGGAGATGGGCTCTGGGATCAGTAGGTGAAGGGCTGATGGGCTCTATGATCAGTAGGTGAAGGGGAGTTGGGCTCTGGGATCAGTAGGCGAAGGGCTGATGGGCTCTGGGATCAGTAGGTGAAGGGGAGATGGGCTCTGGGATCAGTAGGTGAAGGGGAGATGGGCTCTGGGATCAGTAGGTGAAGGGCTGATGGGCTCTGGGATCAGTAGGTGAAGGGGAGATGGGCTCCGGGATAAGTAGGTGAAGGGCTGATGGGCTCTGCGATCAGTAGGTGAAGGGCTGATGGGCTCTGGGATCAGTAGGTGAAGGGCTGATGGGCTCTGGGATCTGTAGGTGAAGGGCTGATGGGCTCTGGGATCAGTAGGTGAAGGGGAGATGGGCTCTTGGATCAGTAGCTGAAGGTCTGATGGGCTCTGGGATCAGTAGTTGAAGGGCTGATGGGCTCTGGGATCAGTAGGTGAAGGGCTGATGGGCTCTTGGATCAGTAGCTGAAGGTCTGATGGGCTCTGGGATCAGTAGGTGAAGGGCTGATGGGCTCTGGGATCAGTAGGTGAAGGGCTGATGGGCTCTGGGATCAGTAGGTGAAGGGGAGATGGGCTCTGGGATCAGTAGGTGAAGGGGAGATGGGCTCTGGGATCAGTAGGTGAAGTGCTGATGGGTTCTGGGATCAGTAGGTGAAGGGGAGAGGGGCTCTGGGATCAGTAGGTGAAGGGCTGATGGGCTCTGGGATCAGTAGGTGACGGGGAGATGGGCTCAGGGATCAGTGGGTTAAGGGGAGATTGGCTCTGGGATCCGTGGGTGAAGGGGAGATGGGCTCTGGGATCAGTAGGTGAAGGGGAGATGGGCTCTGGGATCCGTGGGTGAAGGGGAGATGGGCTCTGGGATCAGTAGGTTAAGGGGAGATGGGCTCTGGGATCAGTAGGTGAAGGGGAGATGGGCTCTGGGATCAGTAGGTGAAGGGCTGATGGGCTCTGGGATCAGTAGGTGAAGGGGAGATGGGCTCCGGGATAAGTAGGTGAAGGGCTGATGGGCTCTGGGATCAGTAGGTGAAGGGCTGATGGGCTCTGGGATCAGTAGGTGAAGGGCTGATGGGCTCTGGGATCTGTAGGTGAAGGGCTGATGGGCTCTGGGATCAGTAGGTGAAGGGGAGATGGGCTCTTGGATCAGTAGCTGAAGGTCTGATGGGCTCTGGGATCAGTAGGTGAAGGGGAGATGGGCTCTGGGATCAGTAGGTGAAGTGCTGATGTGTTCTGGGATCAGTAGGTGAAGGGGAGAGGGGCTCTGGGATCAGTAGGTGAAGGGCTGATGGGCTCTGGGATCAGTAGGTGACGGGGAGATGGGCTCAGGGATCAGTGGGTTAAGGGGAGATGGGCTCTGGGATCCGTGGGTGAAGGGGAGATGGGCTCTGGGATCAGTAGGTGAAGGGGAGATGGGCTCTGGGATCAGTAGGTGAAGGGGAGATTGGGCTCTGGGATCAGTATGTGAAGTGCTGATGGGCTCTGGGATCAGTAGGTGAAGGGAGATGGGCTCTGGGATCAGTAGGTGAAGGGGAGATGGGCTCTGGGATCAGTCGGTGAAGGGGAGATAGGCTCTGGGATCAGTAGGTGAAGGGGAGATGGGCTCTGGGATCAGTAGGTGAAGGGCTGATGGGCTCTGGGATCAGTAACTGAAGGGGGGATGCGCTCTGGGATCAGTAGGTGAAGGGGAGATGGGCTCTGGGAACAGTAGGTGAAGGGGAGATGGGCTCTGGGATCAGTAGGTGAAGGGCTGCTGGGCTCTGGGATCAGTAGGTGAAGGGCTGATGGGTTCTGGGATCAGGAGGTGAAGGGGAGATGGGCTCTTGGATCAGTAGGTGAAGGGCTGATGGGCTCTGGGATCAGTAGGTGAAGGGCTGATGGGCTCTGGGATCAGTAGGTGAAGGGATGATGGGCTCTGGGATCAGTAGGTGAAGGGCTGATGGGCTCTGGGATCAGTAGGTGAAGGGCTGATGGACTCTGGGATCGGTAGGTGAAGGGCTGATGGGCTCTTGAATCAGTAGGTGAAGGGATGATGGGCTCTGGGATAAGTAGGTGAAGGGGAGATGGGCTCTGGGATCAGTAGGTGAAGGGAGATGGGCTCTGGGATTAGTGGGTGAAGGGGAGATGGGCTCTGGGATCAGTAGGTGAAGGGGAGATGGGCTCTGGGTTCAGTAGCTGAAGGGCTGATGGGCTCTGGGATCAGTAGGTGAAGGGGAGATGGGCTCTGGGATCTGTAGGTGAAGGGGAGGGTTCTGGGATCAGTAGGGGAAGGGCAAATGGGCTCTGGGATCAGTAGGTGAAGGTGAGATTGGCTCTGGGATCAGTAGGTGAAGGGCAGATGGACTCTGGGATCAGTAGGTGAAAGGGAGATTGGCTCTGGGATCAGTAGGTGAAGGGCTGATGGGCTCTGGGATCAGTAGGTGAAGGGGAGATGGGCTAAGGGATCAGTTCGTGAAGGGCTGATGGGCTCTGGGATCAGTAGGTGAAGGGGAGTTGGGCTCTGGGATCAGTAGGTGAAGGGGAGATGGGCTCTGGGATCAGTAGGTGAAGGGCTGATGGGCTCTGGAATCAGTAGGTGAAGGGGAGATGGGCTCTGGGATCAGTAGGTGAAGGGCTGATGGGCTCTGGGATCTGTAGATGAAGGGCTGATGAACTCTGGGATCAGTAGGTGAAGGGCTGATGGGCTCTGGGATCAGTAGGTGAAGGGGAGATGGGCTCTGGGATCAGTACGTGAAGGGCTGATGGGCTCTGGGATCAGTAGGTGATGGGGAGATGGGCTCTGGGATCAGTAGGTGAAGGGGAGATGGGCTCTGGGATCAGTAGGTGAAGGGCTGATGGGCTCTGGGATCAGTAGGTGAAGGGGAGATGGGCTCTGGGATCAGTAGGTGAAGGGCTGATGGGCTCTGGGATCAGTAGGTGAAGGGCTGATGGGCTCTGGGATCAGTAGGTGAACGGCTGATTGGCTCTGGGATCAGTAGGTGAAGGGGAGATGGGCTCTGGGATCCGCAGGTGAAGGGGAGATGGGCTCTGGGATCAGTAGGTGAAGGGCTGATGGGCTCTGGGATCAGTGGGTGAAGGGGAGAAGGCTCTGGGATCAGTAGCTGAAGGGGAGATGGGCTCTGGGATCAGTAGGTGAAGGGGAGATGGGCTCTGGGATCAGTGGGTGAAGGGGAGATGGCTCTGGGATCAGTAGGTGAAGGGGAGATGGGCTCTGGGATCAGTAGGTGAAGGGGGGCTCTGGGATCAGTAGGTGAAGGGGAGATGGGCTCTGGGATCAGTAGGTGAAGGGCTGATGGGCTCGGGGATCAGTAGTTGAAGGGGAGATGGCTCTGGGATCAGTAGGTGAAGGGGAGATGGGCTCTGGGTTCAGTAGGTGAAGGGGAGATGGGCTCTGGGACCAGTAGGTGAAGGGCTGATGGGCTCTGGGATCAGTAGGTGAAGGGCTGATGGGCTCTGGGATCAGTAGGTGAAGGGCTGATGGGCTCTGGGATCAGTAGGTGAAGGGGAGATGGGCTCTGGGATCAGTGGGTGAAGGGGAGATGGGCTCTGGGATCAGTGGGTGTAGGGGAGATGGGCTCTGGGATCAGTGGGTGAAGGGGAGATGGGCTCTGGGATCAGTAGCTGAAGGGCTGATGGGCTCTGGGATCAGTAGTTGAAGGGGAGATGGGCTCTGGGATCAGGAGGTGAAGGGGAGATGGGCTCTGGGATCAGTAGGTGAAGGGGAGATGGGCTCTGGGATCAGTAGATGAAGGGCAGATGGGCTCTGGGATAAGTAGGTGAAGGGGAGATGGGCTCTGGGATCAGTAGGTGAAGGGGAGATGGGCTCTGGGATCAGTCGGTGAAGGGGAGATGGGCTCTGGGATCAGTCGGTGAAGGGGAGATGGGGTCTGGGATCAGTAGGTGAAGGGGAGATGGGCTCTGGGATCAGTAGGTGAAGGGGAGTTGGGCTCTGGGATCAGTAGGCGAAGGGCTGATGGGCTCTGGGATCAGTAGGTGATGGGGAGATGGGCTCTGGGATCAGTAGGTGAAGGGGAGATGGGCTCTGGGATCAGTAGGTGAAGGGCTGATGGGCTCTGGGATCAGTAGGTGAAGGGGAGATGGGCTCCGGGATAAGTAGGTGAAGGGCTGATGGGCTCTGCGATCAGTAGGTGAAGGGCTGATGGGCTCTGGGATCAGTAGGTGAAGGGCTGATGGGCTCTGGGATCTGTAGGTGAAGGGCTGATGGGCTCTGGGATCAGTAGGTGAAGGGGAGATGGGCTCTTGGATCAGTAGCTGAAGGTCTGATGGGCTCTGGGATCAGTAGGTGAAGGGCTGATGGGCTCTGGGATCAGTAGGTGAAGGGCTGATGGGCTCTTGGATCAGTAGCTGAAGGTCTGATGGGCTCTGGGATCAGTAGGTGAAGGGCTGATGGGCTCTGGGATCTGTAGGTGAAGGGCTGATGGGCTCTGGGATCAGTAGGTGAAGGGGAGATGGGCTCTTGGATCAGTAGCTGAAGGTCTGATGGGCTCTGGGATCAGTAGGTGAAGGGCTGATGGGCTCTGGGATCAGTAGGTGAAGGGCTGATGGGCTCTTGGATCAGTAGCTGAAGGTCTGATGGGCTCTGGGATCAGTAGGTGAAGGGCTGATGGGCTCTGGGATCAGTAGGTGAAGGGCTGATGGGCTCTGGGATCAGTAGGTGAAGGGGAGATGGGCTCTGGGAGCAGTAGGTGAAGGGGAGATGGGCTCTGGGATCAGTAGGTGAAGTGCTGATGGGTTCTGGGATCAGTAGGTGAAGGGGAGAGGGGCTCTGGGATCAGTAGGTGAAGGGCTGATGGGCTCTGGGATCAGTAGGTGACGGGGAGATGGGCTCAGGGATCAGTGGGTTAAGGGGAGATGGGCTCTGGGATCCGTGGGTGAAGGGGAGATGGGCTCTGGGATCAGTAGGTGAAGGGGAGATGGGCTCTGGGATCCGTGGGTGAAGGGGAGATGGGCTCTGGGATCAGTAGGTTGAGGGGAGATGGGCTCTGGGATCAGTAGGTGAAGGGGAGATGGGCTCTGGGATCAGTAGGTGAAGGGCTGATGGGCTCTGGGATCAGTAGGTGAAGGGGAGATGGGCTCCGGGATAAGTAGGTGAAGGGCTGATGGGCTCTGGGATCAGTAGGTGAAGGGCTGATGGGCTCTGGGATCAGTAGGTGAAGGGCTGATGGGCTCTGGGATCTGTAGGTGAAGGGCTGATGGGCTCTGGGATCAGTAGGTGAAGGGGAGATGGGCTCTTGGATCAGTAGCTGAAGGTCTGATGGGCTCTGGGATCAGTAGGTGAAGGGGAGATGGGCTCTGGGATCAGTAGGTGAAGTGCTGATGTGTTCTGGGATCAGTAGGTGAAGGGGAGAGGGGCTCTGGGATCAGTAGGTGAAGGGCTGATGGGCTCTGGGATCAGTAGGTGACGGGGAGATGGGCTCAGGGATCAGTGGGTTAAGGGGAGATGGGCTCTGGGATCCGTGGGTGAAGGGGAGATGGGCTCTGGGATCAGTAGGTGAAGGGGAGATGGGCTCTGGGATCAGTAGGTGAAGGGGAGATGGGCTCTGGGATCAGTATGTGAAGTGCTGATGGGCTCTGGGATCAGTAGGTGAAGGGAGATGGGCTCTGGGATCAGTAGGTGAAGGGGAGATGGGCTCTGGGATCAGTCGGTGAAGGGGAGATAGGCTCTGGGATCAGTAGGTGAAGGGGAGATGGGCTCTGGGATCAGTAGGTGAAGGGCTGATGGGCTCTGGGATCAGTAACTGAAGGGGGGATGCGCTCTGGGATCAGTAGGTGAAGGGGAGATGGGCTCTGGGAACAGTAGGTGAAGGGGAGATGGGCTCTGGGATCAGTAGGTGAAGGGCTGCTGGGCTCTGGAATCAGTAGGTGAAGGGCTGATGGGTTCTGGGATCAGGAGGTGAAGGGGAGATGGGCTCTTGGATCAGTAGGTGAAGGGCTGATGGGCACTGGGATCAGTAGGTGAAGGGCTGATGGGCTCTGGAATCGGTAGGTGAAGGGCTGATGGGCTCTGGGATCAGTAGGTGAAGGGATGATGGGCTCTGGGATCAGTAGGTGAAGGGCTGATGGGCTCTGGGATCAGTAGGTGAAGGGCTGATGGACTCTGGGATCGGTAGGTGAAGGGCTGATGGGCTCTTGAATCAGTAGGTGAAGGGATGATGGGCTCTGGGATCAGTAGGTGAAGGGCTGATGGGCTCTGGGATCAGTAGGTGAAGGTCTGATGGTCTCTGGGATCAGTAGGTGAAGGGCTGATGGGCTCTGGGATCAGTAGGAGAAGGGATGATGGGCTCTGGGATCAGTAGGTGAAGGGGAGATGGGCTCTGGGATCAGTAGGTGATGGGCTGATGGGCTCTGGGATCAGTAGGTGAAGGGCTGATGGGCTCTGGGATCAGTAGGAGAAGGGATGATGGGCTCTGGGATCAGTAGGTGAAGGGGAGATGGGCTCTGGGATCAGTAGGTGAAGGGGAGATGGGCTCTGGGATAAGTAGGTGAAGGGGAGATGGGCTCTGGGATCAGTAGGTGAAGGGAGATGGGCTCTGGGATTAGTGGGTGAAGGGGAGATGGGCTCTGGGATCAGTAGGTGAAGGGGAGATGGGCTCTGGGTTCAGTAGCTGAAGGGCTGATGGGCTCTGGGATCAGTAGGTGAAGGGGAGATGGGCTCTGGGATCTGTAGGTGAAGGGGAGGGTTCTGGGATCAGTAGGGGAAGGGCAAATGGGCTCTGGGATCAGTAGGTGAAGGTGAGATTGGCTCTGGGATCAGTAGGTGAAGGGCAGATGGACTCTGGGATCAGTAGGTGAAAGGGAGATTGGCTCTGGGATCAGTAGGTGAAGGGCTGATGGGCTCTGGGATCAGTAGGTGAAGGGGAGATGGGCTAAGGGATCAGTACGTGAAGGGCTGATGGGCTCTGGGATCAGTAAGTGAAGGGGAGTTGGGCTCTGGGATCAGTAGGTGAAGGGGAGATGGGCTCTGGGATCAGTAGGTGAAGGGCTGATGGGCTCTGGAATCAGTAGGTGAAGGGGAGATGGGCTCTGGGATCAGTAGGTGAAGGGCTGATGGGCTCTGGGATCTGTAGATGAAGGGCTGATGAACTCTGGGATCAGTAGGTGAAGGGCTGATGGGCTCTGGGATCAGTAGGTGAAGGGGAGATGGGATCTGGGATCAGTACGTGAAGGGCTGATGGGCTCTGGGATCAGTAGGTGATGGGGAGATGGGCTCTGGGATCAGTAGGTGAAGGGGAGATGGGCTCTGGGATCAGTAGGTGAAGGGCTGATGGGCTCTGGGATCAGTGGGTGAAGGGGAGAAGGCTCTGGGATCAGTAGCTGAAGGGGAGATGGGTTCTGGGATCAGTAGGTGAAGGGGAGATGGGCTCTGGGATCAGTGGGTGAAGGGGAGATGGCTCTGGGATCAGTAGGTGAAGGGGAGATGGGCTCTGGGATCAGTAGGTGAAGGGGGGCTCTGGGATCAGTAGGTGAAGGGGAGATGGGCTCTGGGATCAGTAGGTGAAGGGCTGATGGGCTCGGGGATCAGTAGTTGAAGGGGAGATGGCTCTGGGATCAGTAGGTGAAGGGGAGATGGGCTCTGGGTTCAGTAGGTGAAGGGGAGATGGGCTCTGGGATCAGTAGGTGAAGGGCTGATGGGCTCTGGGATCAGTAGGTGAAGGGCTGATGGGCTCTGGGATCAGTAGGTGAAGGGCTGATGGGCTCTGGGATCAGTAGGTGAAGGGGAGATGGGCTCTGGGATCAGTGGGTGAAGGGGAGATGGGCTCTGGGATCAGTGGGTGAAGGGGAGATGGGCTCTGGGATCAGTGGGTGAAGGGGAGATGGGCTCTGGGATCAGTAGCTGAAGGGCTGATGGGCTCTGGGATCAGTAGTTGAAGGGGAGATGGGCTCTGGGATCAGGAGGTGAAGGGGAGATGGGCTCTGGGATCAGTAGGTGAAGGGGAGATGGGCTCTGGGATCAGTAGATGAAGGGCAGATGGGCTCTGGGATAAGTAGGTGAAGGGGAGATGTGCTCTGGGATCAGTAGGTGAAGGGGAGATGGGCTCTGGGATCAGTCGGTGAAGAGGAGATGGGCTCTGGGATCAGTCGGTGAAGGGGAGATGGGGTCTGGGATCAGTAGGTGAAGGGGAGATGGGCTCTAGGATCAGTAGGTGAAGGGGAGATGGGCTCTGGGATCTGTCAGTGAAGGGGAGATGGGGTCTGGGATCAGTAGGTGAAAGGGAGATGGGCTCTGGGATCTGTAGGTGAAGGGGAGATGGGCTCTGGGTTCAGTCGGTGAAGGGGAGATGGGCTCTGGGATCAGTAGGTGAAGGGCTGATGGGCTCTATGATCAGCAGGTGAAGGGGAGTTGGGCTCTGGGATCAGTAGGCGAAGGGCTGATGGGCTCTGGGATCAGTAGGTGAAGGGGAGATGGGCTCTGGGATCAGTAGGTGAAGGGGAGATGGGCTCTGGGATCAGTAGGTGAAGGGCTGATGGGTTCTGGGATCAGTAGGTGAAGGGGAGATGGGCTCCGGGATAAGTAGGTGAAGGGCTGATGGGCTCTGCGATCAGTAGGTGAAGGGCTGATGGGCTCTGGGATCAGTAGGTGAAGGGCTGATGGGCTCTGGGATCTGTAGGTGAAGGGCTGATGGGCTCTGGGATCAGTAGGTGAAGGGGAGATGGGCTCTTGGATCAGTAGCTGAAGGTCTGATGGGCTCTGGGATCAGTAGGTGAAGGGCTGATGGGCTCTTGGATCAGTAGCTGAAGGTCTGATGGGCTCTGGGATCAGTAGGTGAAGGGCTGATGGGCTCTGGGATCAGTAGGTGAAGGGCTGATGGGCTCTGGGATCAGTAGGTGAAGGGGAGATGGGCTCTGGGATCAGTAGGTGAAGGGGAGATGGGCTCTGGGATCAGTAGGTGAAGTGCTGATGGGTTCTGGGATCAGTAGGTGAAGGGGAGAGGGGCTCTGGGATCAGTAGGTGAAGGGCTGATGGGCTCTGGGATCAGTAGGTGACGGGGAGATGGGCTCAGGGATCAGTGGGTTAAGGGGAGATGGGCTCTGGGAACCGTGGGTGAAGGGGAGATGGGCTCTGGGATCAGTAGGTGAAGGGGAGATGGGCTCTGGGATCCGTTGGTGAAGGGGAGATGGGCTCTGGGATCAGTAGGTGAAGGGGAGATGGGCTCTGGGATCATTCGGTGAAGTGGAGATGGGCTCTGGGATCAGTAGGTGAAGGGCTAATGGGCTCTGGGATCAGTAGGTGAAGGGGAGATGGGCTCTGGGATCAGTAGGTGAAGGGGAGATGGGCTCTGGGATCAGTATGTGAAGTGCTGATGGGCTCTGGGATCAGTAGGTGAAGGGAGATGGACTCTGGGATCAGTAGGTGAAGGGGAGATGGGCTCTGGGATCAGTCGGTGAAGGGGAGATAGGCTCTGGGATCAGTAGGTGAAGGGGAGATGGGCTCTGGGATCAGTAGGTGAAGGGCTGATGGGCTCTGGGATCAGTAACTGAAGGGGGGATGCGCTCTGGGATCAGTAGGTGAAGGGGAGATGGGCTCTGGGAACAGTAGGTGAAGGGGAGATGGGCTCTGGGATCAGTAGGTGAAGGGCTGCTGGGCTCTGGGATCAGTAGGTGAAGGGCTGATGGGTTCTGGGATCAGGAGGTGAAGGGGAGATGGGCTCTTGGATCAGTAGGTGAAGGGCTGATGGGCTCTGGGATCAGTAGGTGAAGGGCTGATGGGCTCTGGAATCGGTAGGTGAAGGGCTGATGGGCTCTGGGATCAGTAGGTGAAGGGATGATGGGCTCTGGGATCAGTAGGTGAAGGGCTGATGGGCTCTGGGATCAGTAGGTGAAGGGCTGATGGACTCTGGGATCGGTAGGTGAAGGGCTGATGGGCTCTTGAATCAGTAGGTGAAGGGATGATGGGCTCTGGGATCAGTAGGTGAAGGGCTGATGGGCTCTGGGATCAGTAGGTGAAGGTCTGATGGTCTCTGGGATCAGTAGGTGAAGGGCTGATGGGCTCTGGGATCAGTAGGAGAAGGGATGATGGGCTCTGGGATCAGTAGGTGAAGGGGAGATGGGCTCTGGGATCAGTAGGTGATGGGCTGATGGGCTCTGGGATCAGTAGGTGAAGGGCTGATGGGCTCTGGGATCAGTAGGAGAAGGGATGATGGGCTCTGGGATCAGTAGGTGAAGGGGAGATGGGCTCTGGGATCAGTAGGTGAAGGGGAGATGGGCTCTGGGATAAGTAGGTGAAGGGGAGATGGGCTCTGGGATCAGTAGGTGAAGGGAGATGGGCTCTGGGATTAGTGGGTGAAGGGGAGATGGGCTCTGGGATCAGTAGGTGAAGGGGAGATGGGCTCTGGGTTCAGTAGCTGAAGGGCTGATGGGCTCTGGGATCAGTAGGTGAAGGGGAGGGTTCTGGGATCAGTAGGGGAAGGGCAAATGGGCTCTGGGATCAGTAGGTGAAGGTGAGATTGGCTCTGGGATCAGTAGGTGAAGGGCTGATGGGCTCTGGGATCAGTAGGTGAAGGGGAGATGGGCTAAGGGATCAGTACGTGAAGGGCTGATGGGCTCTGGGATCAGTAGGTGAAGGGGAGTTGGGCTCTGGGATCAGTAGGTGAAGGGGAGATGGGCTCTGGGATCAGTAGGTGAAGGGCTGATGGGCTCTGGGATCAGTAACTGAAGGGGGGATGCGCTCTGGGATCAGTAGGTGAAGGGGAGATGGGCTCTGGGAACAGTAGGTGAAGGGGAGATGGGCTCTGGGATCAGTAGGTGAAGGGCTGCTGGGCTCTGGGATCAGTAGGTGAAGGGCTGATGGGTTCTGGGATCAGGAGGTGAAGGGGAGATGGGCTCTTGGATCAGTAGGTGAAGGGCTGATGGGCTCTGGGATCAGTAGGTGAAGGGCTGATGGGCTCTGGAATCGGTAGGTGAAGGGCTGATGGGCTCTGGGATCAGTAGGTGAAGGGATGATGGGCTCTGGGATCAGTAGGTGAAGGGCTGATGGGCTCTGGGATCAGTAGGTGAAGGGCTGATGGACTCTGGGATCGGTAGGTGAAGGGCTGATGGGCTCTTGAATCAGTAGGTGAAGGGATGATGGGCTCTGGGATCAGTAGGTGAAGGGCTGATGGGCTCTGGGATCAGTAGGTGAAGGTCTGATGGTCTCTGGGATCAGTAGGTGAAGGGCTGATGGGCTCTGGGATCAGTAGGAGAAGGGATGATGGGCTCTGGGATCAGTAGGTGAAGGGGAGATGGGCTCTGGGATCAGTAGGTGATGGGCTGATGGGCTCTGGGATCAGTAGGTGAAGGGCTGATGGGCTCTGGGATCAGTAGGAGAAGGGATGATGGGCTCTGGGATCAGTAGGTGAAGGGGAGATGGGCTCTGGGATCAGTAGGTGAAGGGGAGATGGGCTCTGGGATAAGTAGGTGAAGGGGAGATGGGCTCTGGGATCAGTAGGTGAAGGGAGATGGGCTCTGGGATTAGTGGGTGAAGGGGAGATGGGCTCTGGGATCAGTAGGTGAAGGGGAGATGGGCTCTGGGTTCAGTAGCTGAAGGGCTGATGGGCTCTGGGATCAGTAGGTGAAGGGGAGGGTTCTGGGATCAGTAGGGGAAGGGCAAATGGGCTCTGGGATCAGTAGGTGAAGGTGAGATTGGCTCTGGGATCAGTAGGTGAAGGGCTGATGGGCTCTGGGATCAGTAGGTGAAGGGGAGATGGGCTAAGGGATCAGTACGTGAAGGGCTGATGGGCTCTGGGATCAGTAGGTGAAGGGGAGTTGGGCTCTGGGATCAGTAGGTGAAGGGGAGATGGGCTCTGGGATCAGTAGGTGAAGGGCTGATGGGCTCTGGGATCAGTAGGTGAAGGGGAGTTGGGCTCTGGGATCAGTAGGTGAAGGGGAGATGGGCTCTGGGATCAGTAGGTGAAGGGCTGATGGGCTCTGGAATCAGTAGGTGAAGGGGAGATGGGCTCTGGGATCAGTAGGTGAAGGGCTGATGGGCTCTGGGATCAGTAGGTGAAGGGGAGATGGGCTCTGGGATCAGTACGTGAAGGGCTGATGGGCTCTGGGATCAGTAGGTGATGGGGAGATGGGCTCTGGGATCAGTAGGTGAAGGGGAGATGGGCTCTGGGATCAGTAGGTGAAGGGCTGATGGGCTCTGGGATCAGTAGGTGAAGGGGAGATTGGCTCTGGGATCAGTAGGTGAAGGGCTGATGGGCTCTGGGATCAGTAGGTGAAGGGCTGATGGGCTCTGGGATCAGTAGGTGAACGGCTGATTGGCTCTGGGATCAGTAGGTGAAGGGGAGATGGGCTCTGGGATCAGCAGGTGAAGGGGAGATGGGCTCTGGGATCAGTAGGTGAAGGGCTGATGGGCTCTGGGATCAGTGGGTGAAGGGGAGAAGGCTCTGGGATCAGTAGCTGAAGGGGAGATGGGCTCTGGGATCAGTGGGTGAAGGGGAGATGGCTCTGGGATCAGTAGGTGAAGGGGAGATGGGCTCTGGGATCAGTAGGTGAAGGGGGGCTCTGGGATCAGTAGGTGAAGGGGAGATGGGCTCTGGGATCAGTAGGTGAAGGGCTGATGGGCTCGGGGATCAGTAGTTGAAGGGGAGATGGCTCTGGGATCAGTAGGTGAAGGGGTGATGGGCTCTGGGTTCAGTAGGTGAAGGGGAGATGGGCTCTGGGATCAGTAGGTGAAGGGCTGATGGGCTCTGGGATCAGTAGGTGAAGGGCTGATGGGCTCTGGGATCAGTAGGTGAAGGGCTGATGGGCTCTGGGATCAGTAGGTGAAGGGGAGATGGGCTCTGGGATCAGTGGGTGAAGGGGAGATGGGCTCTGGGATCAGTGGGTGAAGGGGAGATGGGCTCTGGGATCAGTGGGTGAAGGGGAGATGGGCTCTGGGATCAGTAGCTGAAGGGCTGATGGGCTCTGGGATCAGTAGTTGAAGGGGAGATGGGCTCTGGGATCAGGAGGTGAAGGGGAGATGGGCTCTGGGATCAGTAGGTGAAGGGGAGATGGGCTCTGGGATCAGTAGATGAAGGGCAGATGGGCTCTGGGATAAGTAGGTGAAGGGGAGATGGGCTCTGGGATGAGTAGGTGAAGGGGAGATGGGCTCTGGGATCCGTCGGTGAAGGGGAGATGGGCTCTGGGATCAGTCGGTGAAGGGGAGATGGGGTCTGGGATCAGTAGGTGAAGGGGAGATGGGCTCTGGGATCAGTAGGTGAAGGGGAGATGGGCTCTGGGATCTGTCAGTGAAGGGGAGATGGGGTCTGGGATCAGTAGGTGAAGGGGAGATGGGCTCTGGGATCAGTAGGTGAAGGGGAGATGGGCTCTGGGATCAGTCGGTGAAGGGGAGATGGGCTCTGGGATCAGTAGGTGAAGGGCTGATGGGCTCTATGATCAGTAGGTGAAGGGGAGTTGGGCTCTGGGATCAGTAGGCGAAGGGCTGATGGGCTCTGGGATCAGTAGGTGAAGGGGAGATGGGCTCTGGGATCAGTAGGTGAAGGGGAGTTGGGCTCTGGGATCAGTAGGCGAAGGGCTGATGGGCTCTGGGATCAGTAGGTGAAGGGGAGATGGGCTCTGGGATCAGTAGGTGAAGGGGAGATGGGCTCTGGGATCAGTAGGTGAAGGGCTGATGGGCTCTGGGATCAGTAGGTGAAGGGGAGATGGGCTCCGGGATAAGTAGGTGAAGGGCTGATGGGCTCTGCGATCAGTAGGTGAAGGGCTGATGGGCTCTGGGATCAGTAGGTGAAGGGCTGATGGGCTCTGGGATCTGTAGGTGAAGGGCTGATGGGCTCTGGGATCAGTAGGTGAAGGGGAGATGGGCTCTTGGATCAGTAGCTGGTCTGATGGGCTCTGGGATCAGTAGGTGAAGGGCTGATGGGCTCTGGGATCAGTAGGTGAAGGGCTGATGGGCTCTTGGATCAGTAGCTGAAGGTCTGATGGGCTCTGGGATCAGTAGGTGAAGGGCTGATGGGCTCTGGGATCTGTAGGTGAAGGGCTGATGGGCTCTGGGATCAGTAGGTGAAGGGGAGATGGGCTCTTGGATCAGTAGCTGAAGGTCTGATGGGCTCTGGGATCAGTAGGTGAAGGGCTGATGGGCTCTGGGATCAGTAGGTGAAGGGCTGATGGGCTCTTGGATCAGTAGCTGAAGGTCTGATGGGCTCTGGGATCAGTAGGTGAAGGGCTGATGGGCTCTGGGATCAGTAGGTGAAGGGCTGATGGGCTCTGGGATCAGTAGGTGAAGGGGAGATGTGCTCTGGGATCAGTAGGTGAAGGGGAGATGGGCTCTGGGATCAGTAGGTGAAGTGCTGATGGGTTCTGGGATCAGTAGGTGAAGGGGAGAGGGGCTCTGGGATCAGTAGGTGAAGGGCTGATGGGCTCTGGGATCAGTAGGTGACGGGGAGATGGGCTCAGGGATCAGTGGGTTAAGGGGAGATGGGCTCTGGGATCCGTGGGTGAAGGGGAGATGGGCTCTGGGATCAGTAGGTGAAGGGGAGATGGGCTCTGGGATCCGTGGGTGAAGGGGAGATGGGCTCTGGGATCAGTAGGTTAAGGGGAGATGGGCTCTGGGATCAGTAGGTGAAGGGGAGATGGGCTCTGGGATCAGTAGGTGAAGGGCTGATGGGCTCTGGGATCAGTAGGTGAAGGGGAGATGGGCTCCGGGATAAGTAGGTGAAGGGCTGATGGGCTCTGGGATCAGTAGGTGAAGGGCTGATGGGCTCTGGGATCAGTAGGTGAAGGGCTGATGGGCTCTGGGATCTGTAGGTGAAGGGCTGATGGGCTCTGGGATCAGTAGGTGAAGGGGAGATGGGCTCTTGGATCAGTAGCTGAAGTTCTGATGGGCTCTGGGATCAGTAGGTGAAGGGGAGATGGGCTCTGGGATCAGTAGGTGAAGTGCTGATGTGTTCTGGGATCAGTAGGTGAAGGGCAGAGGGGCTCTGGGATCATTAGGTGAAGGGCTGATGGGCTCTGGGATCAGTAGGTGACGGGGAGATGGGCTCAGGGATCAGTGGGTTAAGGGGAGATGGGCTCTGGTATCCGTGGGTGAAGGGGAGATGGGCTCTGGGATCAGTAGGTGAAGGGGAGATGGGCTCTGGGATCAGTAGGTGAAGGGCTGATGGGCTCTGGGATCAGTAGGTGAAGGGCTGATGGGCTCTGGGATCAGTAGGTGAAGGGCTGATGGGCTCTGGGATCTGTAGGTGAAGGGCTGATGGGCTCTGGGATCAGTAGGTGAAGGGGAGATGGGCTCTTGGATCAGTAGCTGAAGTTCTGATGGGCTCTGGGATCAGTAGGTGAAGGGGAGATGGGCTCTGGGATCAGTAGGTGAAGTGCTGATGTGTTCTGGGATCAGTAGGTGAAGGGCAGAGGGGCTCTGGGATCATTAGGTGAAGGGCTGATGGGCTCTGGGATCAGTAGGTGAAGGGGAGATGTGCTCTGGGATCAGTAGGTGAAGGGGAGATGGGCTCTGGGATCAGTAGGTGAAGTGCTGATGGGTTCTGGGATCAGTAGGTGAAGGGGAGATGGGCTCTGGGATCAGTAGGTGAAGTGCTGATGGGCTCTGGGATCAGTAGGTGAAGGGCTGATGGGCTCTGGGATCTGTAGGTGAAGGGCTGATGGGCTCTGGGATCAGTAGGTGAAGGGGAGATGGGCTCTTGGATCAGTAGCTGAAGTGCTGATGGGCTCTGGGATCAGTAGGTGAAGGGGAGATGGGCTCTGGGATCAGTAGGTGAAGTGCTGATGTGTTCTGGGATCAGTAGGTGAAGGGCAGAGGGGCTCTGGGATCATTAGGTGAAGGGCTGATGGGCTCTGGGATCAGTAGGTGACGGGGAGATGGGCTCAGGGATCAGTGGGTTAAGGGGAGATGGGCTCTGGGATCAGTATGTGAAGTGCTGATGGGCTCTGGGATCAGTAGGTGAAGGGAGATGGGCTCTGGGATCAGTAGGTGAAGGGGAGATGGGCTCTGGGATCAGTCGGTGAAGGGGAGATAGGCTCTGGGATCAGTAGGTGAAGGGGAGATGGGCTCTGGGATCAGTAGGTGAAGGGCTGATGGGCTCTGGGATCAGTAACTGAAGGGGGGATGCGCTCTGGGATCAGTAGGTGAAGGGGAGATGGGCTCTGGGAACAGTAGGTGAAGGGGAGATGGGCTCTGGGATCAGTAGGTGAAGGGCTGCTGGGCTCTGGGATCAGTAGGTGAAGGGCTGATGGGTTCTGGGATCAGGAGGTGAAGGGGAGATGGGCTCTTGGATCAGTAGGTGAAGGGCTGATGGGCTCTGGGATCAGTAGGTGAAGGGCTGATGGGCTCTGGAATCGGTAGATGAAGGGCTGATGGGCTCTGGGATCAGTAGGTGAAGGGATGATGGGCTCTGGGATCAGTAGGTGAAGGGCTGATGGGCTCTGGGATCAGTAGGTGAAGGGCTGATGGACTCTGGGATCGGTAGGTGAAGGGCTGATGGGCTCTTGAATCAGTAGGTGAAGGGATGATGGGCTCTGGGATCAGTAGGTGAAGGGCTGATGGGCTCTGGGATCAGTAGGTGAAGGTCTGATGGTCTCTGGGATCAGTAGGTGAAGGGCTGATGGGCTCTGGGATCAGTAGGAGAAGGGATGATGGGCTCTGGGATCAGTAGGTGAAGGGGAGATGGGCTCTGGGATCAGTAGGTGATGGGCTGATGGGCTCTGGGATCAGTAGGTGAAGGGCTGATGGGCTCTGGGATCAGTAGGAGAAGGGATGATGGGCTCTGGGATCAGTAGGTGAAGGGGAGATGGGCTCTGGGATCAGTAGGTGAAGGGAGATGGGCTCTGGGATTAGTGGGTGAAGGGGAGATGGGCTCTGGGATCAGTAGGTGAAGGGGAGATGGGCTCTGGGTTCAGTAGCTGAAGGGCTGATGGGCTCTGGTATCAGTAGGTGAAGGGGAGATGGGCTCTGGGATCTATAGGTGAAGGGGAGGGTTCTGGGATCAGTAGGGGAAGGGCAAATGGGCTCTGGGATCAGTAGGTGAAGGTGAGATTGGCTCTGGGATCAGTAGGTGAAGGGCAGATGGACTCTGGGATCAGTAGGTGAAAGGGAGATGGGCTCTGGGATCAGTAGGTGAAGGGCTGATGGGCTCTGGGATCAGTAGGTGAAGGGCAGATGGGCTCTGGGATCAGTAGGTGAAGGGGAGATGGGCTCTGGGATCAGTAGGTGAAGGGGAGATGGGCTCTGGGATCAGTAGGTGAAGGGCTGATGGGCTCTGGGATTAGTGGGTGAAGGGGAGATGGGCTCTGGGATCAGTAGGTGAAGAGAGATGGGATCTGGGATTAGTGGGTGAAGGGGAGATGGGCTCTGGGATCAGTAGGTGAAGGGCTGATGGGCTCTGGGATCAGTAGGTGAAGGGGAGATGGGCTCTGGAATCAGTAGGTGAAGGGGAGATGGGCTCTGGGATCAGTAGTTGAAGGGCTGATGGGCTCTGGGATCAGTAGGTGAAGGGGAGATGGGCTCTGGGATCAGTAGGTGAAGGGCTGATGGGCTCTGGGATCATTAGGTGAAGGGCAGATGGGCTCTGGTATCAGTAGGTGAATGGGAGATGGGCTCTGGGATCAGTAGGTGAAGGGCTGATGGGCTCTGGGATCAGTAGGTGAAGGGCTGATGGTCTCTGGGATCAGTAGGTGAAGGGCTGATGGGCTCTGGGATCAGTAGGTGAAGGGGAGATGGGCTCTGGGATTAGTAGGTGAAGTGCTGATGGGCTCTGGGATCAGTACGTGAAGGGCTGATGGGCTCTGGGATCTGTAGGTGAAGGGCTGATGGGCTCTATGATCAGTACGTGAAGGGGTGATGGGCTCTGGGATCAGTAGGTGAAGGGCTGATGGGCTCTATGATCAGTAGGTGAAGGGGAGTTGGGCTCTGGGATCAGTAGGCGAAGGGCTGATGGGCTCTGGGATCAGTAGGTGAAGGGGAGATGGGCTCTGGGATCAGTAGGTGAAGGGGAGATGGGCTCTGGGATCAGTAGGTGAAGGGCTGATGGGCTCTGGGATCAGTAGGTGAAGGGGAGATGGGCTCCGGGATAAGTAGGTGAAGGGCTGATGGGCTCTGCGATCAGTAGGTGAAGGGCTGATAGGCTCTGGGATCAGTAGGTGAAGGGCTGATGGGCTCTGGGATCTGTAGGTGAAGGGCTGATGGGCTCTGGGATCAGTAGGTGAAGGGGAGATGGGCTCTTGGATCAGTAGCTGAAGGTCTGATGGGCTCTGGGATCAGTAGGTGAAGGGCTGATGGGCTCTGGGATCAGTAGGTGAAGGGCTGATGGGCTCTTGGATCAGTAGCTGAAGGTCTGATGGGCTCTGGGATCAGTAGGTGAAGGGCTGATGGGCTCTGGGATCAGTAGGTGAAGGGCTGATGGGCTCTGGGATCAGTAGGTGAAGGGGAGATGGGCTCTGGGATCAGTAGGTGAAGGGGAGATGGGCTCTGGGATCAGTAGGTGAAGTGCTGATGGGTTCTGGGATCAGTAGGTGAAGGGGAGAGGGCCTCTGGGATCAGTAGGTGAAGGGCTGATTGTCTCTGGGATCAGTAGGTGACGGGGAGATGGGCTCAGGGATCAGTGGGTTAAGGGGAGATGGGCTCTGGGATCTGTGGGTGAAGGGGAGATGGGCTCTGGGATCAGTAGGTGAAGGGGAGATGGGCTCTGGGATCCGTGGGTGAAGGGGAGATGGGCTCTGGGATCAGTAGGTTAAGGGGAGATGGGCTCTGGGATCAGTAGGTGAAGGGGAGATGGGCTCTGGGATCAGTAGGTGAAGGGCTGATGGGCTCTGGGATCAGTAGGTGAAGGGGAGATGGGCTCCGGGATAAGTAGGTGAAGGGCTGATGGGCTCTGGGATCAGTAGGTGAAGGGCTGATGGGCTCTGGGATCAGTAGGTGAAGGGCTGATGGGCTCTGGGATCTGTAGGTGAAGGGCTGATGGGCTCTGGGATCAGTAGGTGAAGGGGAGATGGGCTCTTGGATCAGTAGCTGAAGGTCTGATGGGCTCTGGGATCAGTAGGTGAAGGGGAGATGGGCTCTGGGATCAGTAGGTGAAGTGCTGATGTGTTCTGGGATCAGTAGGTGAAGGGGAGAGGGGCTCTGGGATCAGTAGGTGAAGGGCTGATGGGCTCTGGGATCAGTAGGTGACGGGGAGATGGGCTCAGGGATCAGTGGGTTAAGGGGAGATGGGCTCTGGGATCCGTGGGTGAAGGGGAGATGGGCTCTGGGATCAGTAGGTGAAGGGGAGATGGGCTCTCGGATCAGTAGGTGAAGGGGAGATGGGCTCTGGGATCAGTATGTGAAGTGCTGATGGGCTCTGGGATCAGTAGGTGAAGGGAGATGGGCTCTGGGATCAGTAGGTGAAGGGGAGATGGGCTCTGGGATCAGTCGGTGAAGGGGAGATAGGCTCTGGGATCAGTAAGTGAAGGGGAGATGGGCTCTGGGATCAGTAGGTGAAGGGCTGATAGGCTCTGGGATCAGTAACTGAAGGGGGGATGCGCTCTGGGATCAGTAGGTGAAGGGGAGATGGGCTCTGGGAACAGTAGGTGAAGGGCTGCTGGGCTCTGGGATCAGTAGGTGAAGGGCTGATGGGTTCTGGGATCAGGAGGTGAAGGGGAGATGGGCTCTTGGATCAGTAGGTGAAGGGCTGATGGGCTCTGGGATCAGTAGGTGAAGGGCTGATGGGCTCTGGAATCGGTAGGTGAAGGGCTGATGGGCTCTGGGATCAGTAGGTGAAGGGATGATGGGCTCTGGGATCAGTAGGTGAAGGGCTGATGGGCTCTGGGATCAGTAGGTGAAGGGCTGATGGACTCTGGGATCGGTAGGTGAAGGGCTGATGGGCTCTTGAATCAGTAGGTGAAGGGATGATGGGCTCTGGGATCAGTAGGTGAAGGGCTGATGGGCTCTGGGATCAGTAGGTGAAGGTCTGATGGTCTCTGGGATCAGTAGCTGAAGGGCTGATGGGCTCTGGGATCAGTAGGAGAAGGGATGATGGGCTCAGGGATCAGTAGGTGAAGGGGAGATGGGCTCTGGGATCAGTAGGTGAAGGGGAGATGGGCTCTGGGATAAGTAGGTGATGGGGAGATGGGCTCTGGGATCAGTAGGTGAAGGTGAGAATGGCTCTGGGATCAGTAGGTGAAGGGGAGATGGGCTCTGGGATCAGTAGGTGAAGGGAGATGGGCTCTGGGATTAGTGGGTGAAGGGGAGATGGGCTCTGGGATCAGTAGGTGAATGGGAGATGGGCTCTGGGTTCAGTAGCTGAAGGGCTGATGGGCTCTGGGATCAGTAGGTGAAGGGGAGATGGGCTCTGGGATCTGTAGGTGAAGGGGAGGGTTCTGGGATCAGTAAGGGAAGGGCAAATGGGCTCTGGGATCAGTAGGTGAAGGTGAGATTGGCTCTGGGATCAGTAGGTGAAGGGCAGATGGACTCTGGGATCAGTAGGTGAAAGGGAGATGGGCTCTGGGATCAGTAGGTGAAGGGCTGATGGGCTCTGGGATCAGTAGGTGAAGGGCAGATGGGCTCTGGGATCAGTAGGTGAAGGGGAGATGGGCTCTGGGATCAGTAGGTGAAGGGGAGATGGGCTCTGGGATCAGTAGGTGAAGGGCTGATGGGCTCTGGGATTAGTGGGTGAAGGGGAGATGGGCTCTGGGATCAGTAGGAGAAGGGATGATGGGCTCTGGGATCAGTAGGTGAAGGGGAGATGGGCTCTGGGATCAATAGGTGATGGGCTGATGGGCTCTGGGATCAGTAGGTGAAGGGCTGATGGGCTCTGGAATCGGTAGGTGAAGGGATGATGGGCTCTGGGATCAGTAGGTGAAGGGGAGATGGGCTCTGGGATCAGTAGGTGAAGGGCTGATGGGCTCTGGGATCAGTAGGTGAAGGGGAGATGGGCTCCGGGATAAGTAGGTGAAGGGCTGATGGGCTCTGGGATCAGTAGGTGAAGGGCTGATGGGCTCTGGGATCAGTAGGTGAAGGGCTGATGGGCTCTGGGATCTGTAGGTGAAGGGCTGATGGGCTCTGGGATCAGTAGGTGAAGGGGAGATGGGCTCTTGGATCAGTAGCTGAAGGTCTGATGGGCTCTGGGATCAGTAGGTGAAGGGGAGATGGGCTCTGGGATCAGTAGGTGAAGTGCTGATGTGTTCTGGGATCAGTAGGTGAAGGGGAGAGGGGCTCTGGGATCAGTAGGTGAAGGGCTGATGGGCTCTGGGATCAGTAGGTGACGGGGAGATGGGCTCAGGGATCAGTGGGTTAAGGGGAGATGGGCTCTGGGATCCGTGGGTGAAGGGGAGATGGGCTCTGGGATCAGTAGGTGAAGGGGAGATGGGCTCTCGGATCAGTAGGTGAAGGGGAGATGGGCTCTGGGATCAGTATGTGAAGTGCTGATGGGCTCTGGGATCAGTAGGTGAAGGGAGATGGGCTCTGGGATCAGTAGGTGAAGGGGAGATGGGCTCTGGGATCAGTCGGTGAAGGGGAGATAGGCTCTGGGATCAGTAAGTGAAGGGGAGATGGGCTCTGGGATCAGTAGGTGAAGGGCTGATAGGCTCTGGGATCAGTAACTGAAGGGGGGATGCGCTCTGGGATCAGTAGGTGAAGGGGAGATGGGCTCTGGGAACAGTAGGTGAAGGGCTGCTGGGCTCTGGGATCAGTAGGTGAAGGGCTGATGGGTTCTGGGATCAGGAGGTGAAGGGGAGATGGGCTCTTGGATCAGTAGGTGAAGGGCTGATGGGCTCTGGGATCAGTAGGTGAAGGGCTGATGGGCTCTGGAATCGGTAGGTGAAGGGCTGATGGGCTCTGGGATCAGTAGGTGAAGGGATGATGGGCTCTGGGATCAGTAGGTGAAGGGCTGATGGGCTCTGGGATCAGTAGGTGAAGGGCTGATGGACTCTGGGATCGGTAGGTGAAGGGCTGATGGGCTCTTGAATCAGTAGGTGAAGGGATGATGGGCTCTGGGATCAGTAGGTGAAGGGCTGATGGGCTCTGGGATCAGTAGGTGAAGGTCTGATGGTCTCTGGGATCAGTAGGTGAAGGGCTGATGGGCTCTGGGATCAGTAGGAGAAGGGATGATGGGCTCAGGGATCAGTAGGTGAAGGGGAGATGGGCTCTGGGATCAGTAGGTGAAGGGGAGATGGGCTCTGGGATAAGTAGGTGATGGGGAGATGGGCTCTGGGATCAGTAGGTGAAGGTGAGAATGGCTCTGGGATCAGTAGGTGAAGGGGAGATGGGCTCTGGGATCAGTAGGTGAAGGGAGATGGGCTCTGGGATTAGTGGGTGAAGGGGAGATGGGCTCTGGGATCAGTAGGTGAATGGGAGATGGGCTCTGGGTTCAGTAGCTGAAGGGCTGATGGGCTCTGGGATCAGTAGGTGAAGGGGAGATGGGCTCTGGGATCTGTAGGTGAAGGGGAGGGTTCTGGGATCAGTAAGGGAAGGGCAAATGGGCTCTGGGATCAGTAGGTGAAGGTGAGATTGGCTCTGGGATCAGTAGGTGAAGGGCAGATGGACTCTGGGATCAGTAGGTGAAAGGGAGATGGGCTCTGGGATCAGTAGGTGAAGGGCTGATGGGCTCTGGGATCAGTAGGTGAAGGGCAGATGGGCTCTGGGATCAGTAGGTGAAGGGGAGATGGGCTCTGGGATCAGTAGGTGAAGGGGAGATGGGCTCTGGGATCAGTAGGTGAAGGGCTGATGGGCTCTGGGATTAGTGGGTGAAGGGGAGATGGGCTCTGGGATCAGTAGGAGAAGGGATGATGGGCTCTGGGATCAGTAGGTGAAGGGGAGATGGGCTCTGGGATCAATAGGTGATGGGCTGATGGGCTCTGGGATCAGTAGGTGAAGGGCTGATGGGCTCTGGAATCGGTAGGTGAAGGGATGATGGGCTCTGGGATCAGTAGGTGAAGGGGAGATGGGCTCTGGGATCAGTAGGTGAAGGGCTGATGGGCTCTGGGATCAGTAGGTGAAGGGCTGATGGACTCTGGGATCGGTAGGTGAAGGGCTGATGGGCTCTTGAATCAGTAGGTGAAGGGATGATGGGCTCTGGGATCAGTAGGTGAAGGGCTGATGGGCTCTGGGATCAGTAGGTGAAGGTCTGATGGTCTCTGGGATCAGTAGGTGAAGGGCTGATGGGCTCTGGGATCAGTAGGAGAAGGGATGATGGGCTCTGGGATCAGTAGGTGAAGGGGAGATGGGCTCTGGGATCAGTTGGTGATGGGCTGATGTGCTCTGGGATCAGTAGGTGAAGGGCTGATGGGCTCTGGGATCAGTAGGAGAAGGGATGATGGGCTCTGGGATCAGTAGGTGAAGGGGAGATGGGCTCTGGGATCAGTAAGTGAAGGGGAGATGGGCTCCGGGATAAGTAGGTGAAGGGCTGATGGGCTCTGGGATCAGTAGGTGAAGGGCTGATGGGCTCTGGGATCAGTAGGTGAAGGGCTGATGGGCTCTGGGATCTGTAGGTGAAGGGCTGATGGGCTCTGGGATCAGTAGGTAAAGGGGAGATGGGCTCTTGGATCAGTAGCTGAAGGTCTGATGGGCTCTGGGATCAGTAGGTGAAGGGGAGATGGGCTCTGGGATCAGTAGGTGAAGTGCTGATGTGTTCTGGGATCAGTAGGTGAAGGGGAGAGGGGCTCTGGGATCAGTAGGTGAAGGGCTGATGGGCTCTGGGATCAGTAGGTGACGGGGAGATGGGCTCAGGGATCAGTGGGTTAAGGGGAGATGGGCTCTGGGATCAGTAGGTGAAGGGGAGATGGGCTCTGGGATCAGTAGGTGAAGGGGAGATGGGCTCTGGGATCAGTATGTGAAGTGCTGATGGGCTCTGGGATCAGTAGGTGAAGGGAGATGGGCTCTGGGATCAGTAGGTGAAGGGGAGATGGGCTCTGGGATCAGTCGGTGAAGGGGAGATAGGCTCTGGGATCAGTAAGTGAAGGGGAGATGGGCTCTGGGATCAGTAGGTGAAGGGCTGATGGGCTCTGGGATCAGTAACTGAAGGGGGGATGCGCTCTGGGATCAGTAGGTGAAGGGGAGATGGGCTCTGGGAACAGTAGGTGAAGGGGAGATGGGCTCTGGGATCAGTAGGTGAAGGGCTGCTGGGCTCTGGGATCAGTAGGTGAAGGGCTGATGGGTTCTGGGATCAGGAGGTGAAGGGGAGATGGGCTCTTGGATCAGTAGGTGAAGGGCTGATGGGCTCTGGGATCAGTAGGTGAAGGGCTGATGGGCTCTGGAATCGGTAGGTGAAGGGCTGATGGGCTCTGGGATCAGTAGGTGAAGGGATGATGGGCTCTGGGATCAGTAGGTGAAGGGCTGATGGGCTCTGGGATCAGTAGGTGAAGGGCTGATGGACTCTGGGATCGGTAGGTGAAGGGCTGATGGGCTCTTGAATCAGTAGGTGAAGGGATGATGGGCTCTGGGATCAGTAGGTGAAGGGCTGATGGGCTCTGGGATCAGTAGGTGAAGGTCTGATGGTCTCTGGGATCAGTAGGTGAAGGGCTGATGGGCTCTGGGATCAGTAGGAGAAGGGATGATGGGCTCTGGGATCAGTAGGTGAAGGGGAGATGGGCTCTGGGATCAGTAGGTGATGGGCTGATGGGCTCTGGGATCAGTAGGTGAAGGGCTGATGGGCTCTGGGATCAGTAGGAGAAGGGATGATGGGCTCTGGGATCAGTAGGTGAAGGGGAGATGGGCTCTGGGATCAGTAGGTGAAGGGGAGATGGGCTCTGGGATAAGTAGGTGATGGGGAGATGGGCTCTGGGATCAGTAGGTGAAGGTGAGATTGGCTCTGGGATCAGTAGGTGAAGGGGAGATGGGCTCTGGGATCAGTAGGTGAAGGGAGATGGGCTCTGGGATTAGTGGGTGAAGGGGAGATGGGCTCTGGGATCAGTAGGTGAAGGGGAGATGGGCTCTGGGTTCAGTAGCTGAAGGGCTGATGGGCTCTGGGATCAGTAGGTGAAGGGGAGATGGGCTCTGGGATCTGTAGGTGAAGGGGAGGGTTCTGGGATCAGTAGGGGAAGGGCAAATGGGCTCTGGGATCAGTAGGTGAAGGTGAGATTGGCTCTGGGATCAGTAGGTGAAGGGCAGATGGACTCTGGGATCAGTAGGTGAAAGGGAGATGGGCTCTGGGATCAGTAGGTGAAGGGCTGATGGGCTCTGGGATCAGTAGGTGAAGGGCAGATGGGCTCTGGGATCAGTAGGTGAAGGGGAGATGGGCTCTGGGATCAGTAGGTGAAGGGGAGATGGGCTCTGGGATCAGTAGGTGAAGGGCTGATGGGCTCTGGGATTAGTGGGTGAAGGGGAGATGGGCTCTGGGATCAGTAGGTGAAGGGAGATGGGCTCTGGGATTAGTGGGTGAAGGGGAGATGGGCTCTGGGATCAGTAGGTGAAGGGCTGATGGGCTCTGGGATCAGTAGGTGAAGGGGAGATGGGCTCTGGAATCAGTAGGTGAAGGGGAGATGGGCTCTGGGATCAGTAGTTGAAGGGCTGATGGGATCTGGGATCAGTAGGTGAAGGGGAGATGGGCTCTGGGATCAGTAGGTGAAGGGCTGATGGGCTCTGGGATCATTAGGTGAAGGGCAGATGGGCTCTGGTATCAGTAGGTGAATGGGAGATGGGCTCTGGGATCAGTAGGTGAAGGGCTGATGGGCTCTGGGATCAGTAGGTGAAGGGCTGATGGTCTCTGGGATCAGTAGGTGAAGGGCTGATGGGCTCTGGGATCAGTAGGTGAAGGGGAGATGGGCTCTGGGATCAGTACGTGAAGGGGAGATGGGCTCTGGGATCAGTAGGTGAAGGGCTGATGGGCTCTGGGATCAGTAGGTGAAGGGGAGATGGGCTCTGGGATCAGTAGGTGAAGGGCTGATGTGCTCTGGGATCAGTAGGTGAAGGTGAGATGGGCTCTGGGATCAGTAGGTGAAGGGCTGATGGGCTCTGGGATCAGTAGGTGGAGGAGATGGGCTCTGGAATCAGTAGGTGAAAGGGAGATGGGCTCTGGGATCAGTAGGTGAAGGGCTGATGGGCTCTGGGATCAGTAGGTGGAGGAGATGGGCTCTGGGATCAGTAGGTGAAAAGGAGTTAGGCTCTGTGTATGGATCAGCAAGTGAAATTAAGAGATTGTAGCCATTAGAGATACTTGGTTGCGGGAGGGGTAGGACTGGAAGATCAATGTCCTGATGTCGATGGTTTTAGATGCGATGAAGTAGGTTAATGAGGAGGAGGTAATGGAGGCAACAGTTAGGGTAGTCGAGTGCTCAGTTTGCAATATGTGGGAAGTCAGGGCGAGCACTGTTGTCCCTGATGACTACACCTGCAAAAGTGCTATCATGTTTGCTGTTGTGTGCTGGGGCAGCAGGCTGAGGGTAGCAGAGACCAACAGAATCAACAACCTCATTCGTAAGGCCAGTGATGTTGTGGGGGTGGAACTGGACTCTCTGACGGTGGTGTCTGAAAAGAGGATGCTGTCCAAGTTGCATGCTATCTTGGACAATGTCTCCCATCCACTCCATAACGTACTGGTTAGGCATTCAGCCAGAGACTCATTCCACCGAGTCTCAGCCATTCAGCCAGAGACTCATTCCACCGAGATGTAACTCTGAGCATCATAGGAAGTCATTCCTACCTGTGGCCCTCAAACTTTACAACTCCTCCCTCGGAGTGTCAGACACCCTGTGCCAATAGGCTGGTCCTGGACTTATTTTTCCACTTGACATGATTAACTTATTATTATTTATGGTTTTATGTTGCTATATTTCTTCGCTATTCTTGGTGCGGCTGTAACAAAACCCAATTTCCCTCGGGATCAATAAAGTATGTCTGTCTGTCTGTCAGCTGCAGCTTCTGCCAAACCGAGTTAGGGAACTGGAGATGGATGAACTTCGGATCATTTGCGAGGCAGAGGCAATAATAAACAGGAGTTACCGGTGGACAGGACCTCCAGGGTTGCAATCTCAGGGTTGCTACCTGTGCCACGTGCTAGTGTGGACAGAATTAGGAAGATAATGCAGCTGAATATGTGGCTAAGGAGTTGGTGCAGGAGGGAGGGCTTCATGTTTCTGGACAATTGGGCCTTGCTCCAGGGAAGGTGGGACCTGTTCCGACGGGACAGTTTGCACCTGAACTGGAGGGGTACTAACATCCTTGTGGGAAGGTTTGCTAGTGCTGTTCCTGGGGGTTGAAGCTAGATTTGCAGGGGGAGGGGAACCAGAGTGTTAGAGCAGATAGTGAGGTGGAGGAGGATAAAGGTCATGCGAGAACTGCAAGTATAGTGCATGGAGTAAAGCCAGATCTAACATATAAAGAGGCTTTGAGGAAAGAGCAGCAGAATAAAGGGTGTAAAGGTAGTAAGGTAGAAGGGCTAAAGTGTGTGTACTTCAATGCAAGAAGCATCAGGAACAAAGGTGATGAACTGAGAGCTTGGACACATACATGGAATGATGATGTAGTGGCCATTGCAGAGACTTGGCTGGCACCAGGGCAGGAATGGATTCTCAATATTCCTGGATTTCAGTGCTTTTAAAGGGATAGAGAGGGGGGAAAAGGGGAGGAGGGGTGGCATTACTGGTCAGGGATACTATTACAGCTGCAGAAAGGGTGGGTAATGTAGCAGGATCCTCTTTTGAGTCAGTATGGGTGGAAGTCAGGAACAGGAAGGGAGCAGTTACTCTACTGGGGGTATTCTATAGGCCCCCTGGTAGCAGCAGAGATACCGAGGAGCAGATTGGGAGGCAGATTTTGGAAAGGTGCAAAAATAATAGGGTTGTTATCATGGGTGACTTTAACTTCCCTAATATTGATTGGCACCTGATTAGTTCCAATGGTTTAGACGGGGCAGAGTTTGTCAAGTGCGCCCAGGATGGATTCCTGTCACGGTATGTTGACAGGCCGACCTGGGGGAATATAACCATATAACCATATAACAATTACAGCACGGAAACAGGCAATCTTGGCCCTTCTAGTCTGTGCCGAACGCTTACTCTCACCTAGTCCCACCGACCTGCACTCAGCCCATAACCCTCCATTCCTTTCCTGTCCATATACCTATCCAATTTTTTAAAATGACAATATCGAACCTGCCTCTACCACTTCTACTGGAAGCTCGTTCCACAGAGGTACCACTCTCTGAGTAAAGAAGTACCCTCTCGTGTTACCCCTAAACTTTTGCCCCTTAACTCTCAACTCATGTCCTCTTGTTTGAATCTCCCATACTCTCAATGGAAAAAGCCTATCCACGTCAACTCTATCTATCCCCTTCATAATTTTAAATACCTCTATCAAGTCCCCCCTCAACCTTCTACACTCCAAAGAATAAAGACCTAACTTGTTTAACCTTTCCCTGTAACTTAGGTGCTGAAACCCAGGTAACATTCTAGTAAATCTTCTCTGTACTCTCTCTACTTTGTTGACATCTGTCCTATAATTCGGTGACCAGAGCTGTACACAATATTCCAAATTTGGCCTCACCAACACCTTGTACAGTTTTAACGTTACATCCCAACTCCTATACTCAATGCTCTGATTTATAAAGGCCAGCATACCAAAAGCTTTCTTCACCACCCTATCCACATGAGATTTCACCTTCAGGGAACTATGCACCATTATTCCTAGATCACTCTGTTCTACTCCATTCTTCAATGCCCTACCATTTACCATGTATGTCCTATTTTGATTAGTCCTACCAAAATGTAGCACCTCACATTTATCAGCATTAAACTCCATCTGCCATCTTTCAGCCCACTCTTCTAACTGGCCTAAATCTCTCTGCAAGCTTTGAAAACCTACTTCATTATCCACAATGCCACCTATCTTAGTATCATCTGCATACTTACTAATCCAATTTACCATCCCACCATCCAGATCATTAATGTATATGACAAACAGCATTGCCATACTAGATCTAGTATTAGGTAATGAACCGGGTCAGGTCACAGATCTCTCAGTGGGTGAGCATCTGGGGGACAGTGACCACTGCTCCCTGGCCTTTAGCATTATCATGGAAAAGGATAGAATCAGAGAGGACAGGAAAATTTTTAATTGGGGAAGGGCAAATTATGAGGCTATAAGGCACGAACTTGTGGGTGAGAATTGGGATGATGTTTTTGCAGGGAAATGTACTATGGACATGTGGTCACTGTTTAGGGATCTCTTGCAGGATGTTAGGGATAAATTTGTCCCAGTGAGGAAGAAAAAGAACGGTAGGGTGAAGGAACCATGGGTGACAAGTGAGGTGGAGAATCCAAACAGATGGAAGAAGGCAGCATACATGAGGTTTAGGAAGCAAGGATCAGATGAGTCTATTGAGGAATATAGGGTAGCAAGAAAGGAGCTTAAGAAGGGGCTGAGGACAGCAAGAAGGGGGCATGAGAAGGCCTTTGTGAGTAGGGTAAAGGAAAACCCAAAGGCATTCTTCAATTATGTGAAGAACAAAAGGATGACAGGAGTGAAGATAGGACTGAAAAGGTGGGAAGATGTGCCTGGAGGCTGTGGAAGTGAGCGAGGTCCTCAGTGAATACTTCTCTTCGGTATTCACCAATGAGAGGGAACTTGATGATGGTGAGGACAATATGAGTGAGGTTGATGTTCTGGAGCATGTTGATATTAAGGGAGTTGTTAAAATACATTAGGACGGATAAATCCCCGGGGCCCGACAGAATATTCCCCAAGCTGCTCCACGAGGCGAGGGAAGAGATTGCTGAACCTCTGGCTAGGATCTTTATGTCCTTGTTGTCCACGGGAATGGTACCGGAGGATTGGAGGGAGGCGAATGTTGTCCCCTTGTTCAAAAAAGGTAGTAGGGATAGTCTGGGTAATTATAGACCAGTGAGCCTTACGTCTGTGGTGGGAAAGCTGTTGGAAAAGATTCTTAGAGATAGAATCTATGGGCATTTGGAGAATCATGGTCTGATCAGGGACAGTCAACATGGCTTTGTGAAGGGCAGATCGTGTTTAACAAGCCTGATAGAGTTCTTTGAGAAGGTGACCAGGTATATAGATGAGGGTCGTGCAGTGGATGTGATCTACATGGATTTTAGTAAGGCATTTGACAAGGTACCATACGGTAAGCTTATTCAGAAAGTTAGAAGGCATGGGATCCAGGGAAGTTTGGCCAGGTGGATTCAGAATTGGCTTGCCTGCAGAAAGCAGAGGATCATGGTGGAGGGAGTACATTCGGATTGGAGGGTTGTGACTAGTGGTGTCCCACAAGGTTCGGTTCTGGGACCTCTAATTTTCGTGATTTTTATTAACGAACTGGATGTGGGGGTAGAAGGGTGGGTTGGCAAGTTTGCAGACGACTCAAAGGTTGGTGGTGTTGTGGATAGTGTTGAGGATTGTCGAAGACTGCAGAGAGGCATTGATAGGATGCAGAAGTGGGCTGAGAAGTGGCAGATAGAGTTCAACCCGGAGAAGTGTGAGGTGGTACGCTTTGGAAGGACAAACTCCAAGACAGAGTACAAAGTAAATGACAGGATACTTGGTAGCGTGGAGGAGCAGAGGGATCTGGGGGTATATGTCCACAGATCCCTGAAAGTTGCCTCACAGGTAGATAGGGTAGTTAAGAAAGCTTATGTGGTGTTAACTTTCATAAGTCGAGGGACAGAGTTTAAGAGTTGCGGGGTAATGATGCAGCTCTATAAAACTCTGGTTAGGCCACACTTGGAGTACTGTATCCAGTTCTGGCCGCCTCACTATAGGAAGGATGTGGAAGCATTGGAAAGGGTACAGAGAGATTTACCAGGATGCTGCCTGGTTTAGAAAGTATGCATTATGATCAGAGATTAAGGGAGCTAGGGCTTTACTCTCTGGAGAGAAGGAGGATGAGAGGAGACATGATAGAGGCGTACAAGATATTAAGAGGAATAGATAGAGTGGACAGCCAGCGCCTCTTCCCCAAGGCACCACTGCTCAGTACAAGAGGACATGGCTTTAAGGTAAGGGGAGGGAAGTTCAAGGGGGATATTAGAGGAAGGTTTTTTACTCAGAGAGTGGTTGGTGCGTGGAATGCACTGCCTGAGTCAGTGGTGGAGGCAGATACACTAGTGAAATTTAAGAGACTACTAGTCAGGTATATGGAGGAATTTAAGGTGGAGGGTTATATGGGAGGCAGGGTTTAAGGGTCGGCACAACATTGTGGGCCGAATGGCCTGTACTGTGCTGTATTGTTCTTTGTTCTTTGAAGTGGGAGGGGTGGCCTGGAAAACTTTCCAGTCAAGGAAAATATCAGACAACAGACTGGAGAGCTGGTCCACTGAAGCTATGCATGTGGTACTGAGGAATAAGAAAGGTATGACTCATTAATGGGGCCATATTACAGTCCACCCAGCAGCCGAGCGATTTAGAGGAACAAATTTGCAGCGAGATCGCAAACGGTTAAAAAAAACATCAGGTTGTGACAGCAGGTGATTTTAACTTTCCACACACTGACTGGGACTCCCAGACTGTCGAAGAACTGGATGGGATAGAGTTTGTCAAATGTGTTCGGGAAAGTTTCCTTCATCAATACAAAGAAGTCCCAATGAGAGAGTGTGTGATACTTGATCTGCTGGTAGGGAATGAGACAGGGCAGGTGGCAGAAGTTTGTGTGGGGGAACAATTTGCATGTTGTGACCACAATGCCATTAGTTTCAAGATAATTTTGGAGAAGGATAGATCAGGTCCTTGGGCTGAGATTCTGAATTGCAGAAAGACAAGTTTTGATGATACTGTATGAGAAAGAATCTGGCAAGAGTGGATTATGTTTTCTGGCAAAGGTGCACTTGTAAGTGGGAGGCCTTCAAAAGTGAAATTTGAGAGTATAGAGTTTGTATTTTCCTGTCAGAATAGAAGACAACGATAACAGGTTTAGGAACCTTGGTTTTTGAGAGATATCGATGTCCTGGTTAAGAGAAGGTGCGTAACAGGTATAGCCAGGAAGGAGCAAAGAAGGTGCTTATGGAGTTAAGAAGGAAATCAGGAAGGCTAAATAAAGGGATGAGGTTGCTGTCGCAGACAAGGTGAAGGAGAAGCCCAAGTGATTCCACAGAAACATCAAAAGCAAGAGACAAAATTGGTCCACTGGAAGATCAGAGTGATGATCTATGCATGGAGCTGAAAGGGATGGGGGAGATCTTAAATGGATTCTTTGCATCTGGATTTACTTGGGAGTCGGACACAGTTTATAGAAGTGAAGCAAAGCGGCAGTGAGGTCACGGACTGCATACAGATTACAGGAGGAGGTATTTGTTGTCCTGGGGCAAATTAGGGTGGATAAATCCCCAGGACCTGACAAGGTGTTCCCTTGGACCCTGTGGGATGTTAGCCCAGAAATTTGTGGGGTCCTAGCAGAGATATTTAAAATGTCCTTAGCCATGGGTGAGGCGCCGGATGATTGGAGGATAGCCAATGTTGTTCCATTGTTTAAGAAAGTCTCTAAGAATAAGCCATAAATTATAGACCGGTGAGCCTGAAATCAGTCGTGGGGAAGTTACTGGAAGGAACCCTAAGTGGTTGGATATGCAGTGGACAAAATGAGATTACCTTCATTTATTTGGGACACTGTGCTGCTTAATTGGGGCACGAGCCTGTTGCTGAACAGGTTCTAATTAGCATCAGCTGCATGCCATTACTCCATATTTCCAGCAAACAATTTTTAAATAGCCTCAGTTGCATGTGGCTGTGGTCAAAAAGCAGTATTTTTGTCACTAATGGCTGGCAAGAAATAAGCAGTAAGACAATTCAGAACCGTTTTGCTCACTGTGGTTTCAAGCATTCAGGCTTGGAAATGCCAGAAACAGCTGGGAGTGAAAATGAAATTATTTCACTGCTTCAACAATTTAGGGACTATGACGAATTTAAAGGTATCAACAATCATCTGGAATGTTGCAAGATTTGGAGGATGCAATCATCGAAAGGATTCTATGAAGCCACTAGGTCTCTGCACAGATTTTGTTCATTAATGTTCAATCATCAGGCCACGGCAGCGTGCACTGGAAGAATTCCTCTGTCGATAACTATTGGGAACTAACACACAGTTTTATCGTATTGTAGAGGTATTGGTAGTGTTCAATTTTGTTTGTATTTCATTTAAATACATCCATTTTCAGTCAGTTAAGCAGCAGTTTGTCTTTTTATATCTCTTTGGCTATTTCAATGAAGTTTCAGTGAAGTGGAGCAACTCCTTAATTGGGCTGAAATGACCTGGTCCCGATTGTCCCAATTAACTGGAATCCATAGTATAAGTATTTCAATAGACAGGGTCTGATTCGATCAACACAGTGGGTCACGTCTAAGCAGTCTTAGAGTTTCTTGAGGGAGTACCGGGGAAGTTGATGAAGGCAAGGCCATGGATGTTATCAGCAAGGCCTTTGACAAAGTTCCACGTGGGAGGTTGATCAAGAAAGTTCAGTCACTTGGCATTCAAGATGAGGTAATAAATTGGATTAGGCTTTGGCTGCACAGGAGAAGCCAGAGAGTGGAAGCAGAGGGCAACCAGGTTAGGGCTTCCTGGTGAGCCGCAGGGCAACGAGTGTGCTGTAGCAGAGTGATCTGGGAGTACGGGTCCATGATTCCTTCACACTGGCATTACAGGTAGACAGAGTTGTAAAGAAAATCACTGGCACATTGGCCTTCATAAATAAGCACTGAGTGAAGGAGTTGGGATGTTAGGTTGAGGTTGTATAAGACATTGGTGAGGCCTAATTTGGAATATTGTGTACAGTTTTGGTCACCTGTCTACAGGAAAGATTTCAATAAGATTGAAAGAATGCAGAGAAAACTTATGAGGATATTGCCAGGATTTGAGGATCTGCATTTCAGGGAAAGGTTAAATATATTAGTAATTTATTTCCTGGAGCACAGAGAATAAGGGGGATTTGACAGAGGGGTATAGATAGGGCAAATGCAAGCAGGCTTTTTCCATTGAGATTGGGTGGGACTGCAACAATAGGTTAAGGGTGAAAGGTGAAATGTTTTAGAGGAAGATGAGGGGAAATGTCTTCGCTTGGAGGGTGGTGAGAGTGCGGGACGAGCTGCTAGTGCGAGTGGTGAGTGTGGGGTACATGGATGGCAGGGATATGGGGGGCTGTGCTCTGAATACAGGTTGTTGGGTAGGCAGATTAATCATTTGGCCTGGACTAGATGGGCCAAATGGCCTGTTTCTGTGCCGTAGTGTTCTATGCCTGGAGTATGTCTGTTCGGCATTTCCTCCGAGGGGAAATGTTCCCTCCTCACTCACTCTTCAAAAGACCTTCCCTAATTCCTCACAAAGTCAATGGTCCCAGCTTCCCCGGGGTTTCCAGAGCAACACTGGGAGAGCTCAGTAGGTCAGGCAGCATCCGTGGAGGGGATAAACATTCACTGGTCTGGACTGTGACCTTTCATCAGGACCGGAAAGGAGCCAGAATAAATGGGTTGGTGGAGGAGAAGGAGCACAAGCTGTTCGGTGAGACCTGGTGAGAGAAGGAAGGTCGGAAGGGACAGGAAGCATAGAGCGGGAATGCTGTGGGAAGCTGGGAGGTGATAGGTGGTTCTCGTCGAAGGAGAGGACAGTGCACTGTGGAATAAAGGAAAGGATGTGGAGACCCGGAAGGAGGAAGGTGCAGGCTTTGCTGGGGGAGGGTAAAGAGAAGGGGGGGGGTGGTGGGAAACAGAGAGAGAAATTGGTGTAGGTGCAGTCAGGTTGGAGACGAGCGTGATAAAGTATGTGGTGCTGTTCCTCTGATCTGTGTCTAGCTTCAACTTGGCCGCCAAGGAGACCATGGGCAGGTACTTTTCAAACCTTCCTGGTCTTCATGCTGGGGCTGGGACTTTGATTCCAAGCGCCACCACCTCCTCACTGGAGGTTGGTCCCAGCTCTGGACACCCTTCACTGGAAACAGTCACCAGCGGTTACGAGCGGTCTGCTCATTCCGTGCCCCCGGGATGGTGAGCTGAGTGCAGCCCTGACAGGCTCCCTGTGTGGGGTCACCGTGGGTCCCAGACCCCTTCCCGTGCCCTGTGCAGGTAGGTCGTGTGGGGATAGCGGGACAACAGAACGGGCACCTTACCCCAGTGATGTTGTTGAATCGGGGATCTCCTAGCTTACTCCTCTGTGCGAATGCAAACTTAAAGGCTTCAGTAATCCGGTGATAGGTCAAAGCTTTCTGTGCCGACGTGGAAACGCTGTCCGAGCTGAAGTTATAACCTGTCAACAGAGGACGTGCTGTGAGTTAGTGCTGAAGAGACGGGGGCTAATTCTGTTTCACTGGCTGCTACAGGGCAGTTAACGGACAGCAGAAGGCCATTCAGGCCCTCTAATTCATTCTGCTGCTCAACTCAGCTATGGCTTTCCTGGTGGGACAGGCAGGGCAGGGTAATGGACAGAGACAGAGAGATGCTCCACGTCTGGGACCTTGGACAAAGACCTTTTCCAGAACCAGTGTCCGAGGAAGGTCAGTGGTGCCGGAGCACCAGGAAAGGATGGCGGGACAGAGGCAGGAGCCCCACCCCGGCTGATGGCAATCCAGACTGGTCTGTACCCAGACACTATCATGTGGGCAGCCTGTGACCTTTCACCCTGTCCTCGGAAACACAGGTAATCCCCCTTCAGGCAGCTCACTGATACCTCAGACGATTTGTCACCTGGTATTGATTCCGGGGCTCCAGGATACACCCCCCAGAGCTGAGAACTAAGGGAGAGGTCCCGTCAGATACACAAGTCTGGCTGTTGTAGGGGTCAGCCCACTGTACCAACACTGCCTGAGGGCTGTCTGTCATCACAACCTGTCTCGGTTCAGACAGGTGTTGGAAGTGGGGGAGAGAGGGTTGGAGTTGGGGCTGTCCACGGTCTGAGGAAATGGGCGCTTGCTGCTGTGAAGCACTTTGAGCTTGTGGAGCCTCCTAAACAGTGTCCCATCCACCCAGTATCCTTCACCTCTGCTCCTTCTGCCGATCACCTGTCCCACCATTCCCCCTTCTCCCCTTTGTACTGGCCACTCTTAGCCCCAATCCCCACAGATGCTGCTCGATTCGCTGAGCTCCTCCAGCAGGCTCTGTGTCTCCCATGTCCACAGAGACATGGAGCCCACACAAACTGGAAGCCCCCAGTAACTGACTTGGGACAGCCCAGGCTGAACGAATGTGGAATGCCGTTGGCTTTGGTGAGGGGAAGGTGGAGTGTGACTGGAGCGCGAGGTCTAGGGAGCCTCTGTTTGTGACTGGAAGGGTGACAGGGACAGGGGTCTGGTCTCTGACGGGAATGGAGCCAGGTCTAGGATAGGAACAGTGCTAAAAGCTACCAGAGGCTGAGAGACAGTCTCCAGGGCTCCAGCTGAATGCAGGACCAGGAAGACCATTAAGTCTCTCATTTGCCCCAAATGGGAGAACATTGGCATGGACAATGTTCCCTCTAAGGTGCGTGCACACACATCTTTTCCACGAGTGCACGAAGGAATTTAAACTGCACACTGAAGGTTGTCACCTCCCTTGTTGGCATGTTCAGTATATTTCACGATCGCACACTATCACATTTCCTTTAAATGTTTCTGATATGGACGGTGTTGACAACGTGGAGTTTATGATGATTTGTCTGCAGATTTTAGAACGGGCTCATTGACACTGTTTTTATTGAAGAAATTATTGATCCACTCTGTCAAACTCCAAAGAAGCAAAGGGTGTGAAGTGCAAAAGAACTGCTGGTTCATTTAAAGTGGAACGGCTGAATGAAGTAGAAACCGCGACATCAAAAGCTCATGAGGTCTGGAACGTGCAGCTACGAGAAATATTTACAGAAACTGATGGGATGGGAGATTTTAATTTCCCAAATATCAAGTGGCATCTCCCTAGAGCAAGGGGTTTAGATGGGGTGGAGTTTGTTAGGTGTGTTCAGGAAGGTTTCTTGACACAGTGTGTAGATAAGCCTACAAGAGGAGAGGCTGTACTTGACCTGGTATTGGGAAATGAACCTGGTCAGGCGTCAGATGTCTCAGTGGGAGAGTATTTTGGAGATAGTGATCATAATTCTATCTCCTTTACAATAGCATTGGAGAGAGATAGGAACAGACAAGTTAGAAAAGTGTTTAATTGGAGTAAGGGGAATTATGAGGCTATCAGGCAGGAAACTGGAAGCTTAAATTGGGAACAGATGTCCTCAGGGAAAAGTACGGAAGAAATGTGGCAAATGTTCAGGTGATATTTGTGTGGAGTTCTGCATAGGTACGTTCCAATGAGATGGGGAAGTTATGGTAGGGTACAGGAACCATGGTGTACAAAGGCTGTAATAAATATAGTCAAGAAGAAAAGAAAAGCCTACAAAAGGTTCAGAGAGCTAGGTCATATTAGAGATCTAGAAGATCATAAGGCTAATAAGAAGGAGTTAAGAAGGAAATTAGGAGAGCCAGAAGGGGCAATGAGAAGGCCTTGGTGGGCAGGATTAAGGAAAACCCCAAGGCATTCTACAAGTATGTGGAGAACAAGAGGATAAGAGGTGAAAGAATAGGACCTATCAAGTGTGACAGTGGGAAATGTGTATGGAACCAGAGGAAATAGCAGAGGTTCTTAATGAATACTTTACTTCAGTACTCACTATGGAAAAGGATCTTGGTGATGACTTTCAGCAGACTGAAAAGCTTTTGCATGTAGATATTAAGAAATAGGATGTGCTGGAGCTTTTGGACATAGAACATAGAATAGTACAGCACATTACAGTCCCTTCGGCCCACAATGTTGTGCCGACCCTCAAATCCTGCCTCCCCTCCCAAGGGGACATTGCTTTGTGGATTCAGAGCTGACTTGCCTACAGAAGGCAAAGAGTGGTTGTAGACGGGTCACATTCTGCATGGAGGTCGGTGACCAGTGGGGTACCTCAGGGATCTGTACTGGGACCCTTACTCTTCATGATTTTTATAAATGACCTAGATAAGGAAGTGCAGGAATGGGTTAATAAATTTGCTGATGACACAAAGGTTGGAGGTGTTGTGGGTTGTGTGGAGGGTTGTCAGAGGTTACAGTGGGACATTGATTGGATGCAAAACTGGGCTGAGAAGTGGCAGATGGAGTTCAACCCAGATAAGTGTGAAGTGGTTCATTCTGGTATTTCAAATATGATGGCAGAATATAGAATTAATGGTAAGACTCTTGGCAGTGTGGAGGTTCAGAGGGATCTTGGGGTCCGAGTCCATAGGACACTCAAAGCAGCTGTGCAGGTTGACTCTGTGGTTAAAAAGGCATACGGTGTATTAGCCTTCATCAATCGTGGGATTGAATTTGGGAGCTGAGAGGTAATGTTACAGCTTTATAGGACTCTGGTCAGAGTGCACTTGGAGTACTGTGCTCAGTTCTGGTCGCCTCACCAGACGTGGAAACCATAGAAAGGGTGCAGAGGACATTTACAAGGATGTTGCCTGGATTGGGGAGCATACCTTATGAGAATAGGTTGAGTGAACTTGGCCTTTTCTCCTTGGAGCGACAGAGGATGAGAGGTGACCTGATAGAGGTGTACAAGATGATGAGAGGCATTGATTGTGTGGATAGTTAGAGGCTTTTTCCCAGGGCTGAAATGGTTGCCACAAGAGGACACAGGTTTAAGGTGCTGGGGAGTAGGTACAGAGGAGATGTCAGGGTTAAGTTTTTTACGCAGAGAGTGGTGAGTGCGTGGAATGGGCTGCTGGCAACGGTGGTGGAGGTGGATACGATAGGGTCTTTTAAGAGACTTTTGGATGGGTCCAAGGAGCTTAGAAAAATAGAGGGCTATGGGGAAGCCTAGTAATTTCTAAGGTAGGGACATGTTCGGCACAACTTTGTGGGCCGAAGGGCCTGTATTGTGCTGTAGGGTTTCTATGTTTCTATAAACCCAGAAGAGATCAAAATAATTACTGCCCCTGTTTTGATGACAGTTAAAATGAATACCTTTATAAATGCAATACAGTGCGCACATGTCGGTGTCACTGGGCAGAACTTTGCACAACAGGAGGAAACTTTGGACATGCACCGTCCCCACCCTCTGTCCTGCTGAGTGCCCTGTTCAGCTTCGTCCCACCAACACCTCCTTCCACAGCCCCGTCCACGTCACCACATACCCCTCTCTCTTTAAAACTATGTCTTTCAGTATTTGGTATTTCAGATCTGGGAAAACGTCTATTTATCTCTCATTAGTTCAAATATATAAAAATAGAAATGTCTATATCAATGAACTGAAATTAAGTGAAGAAAGCGGGCCAGTTGTGTCAGTGCTGTGTCCGGGACCCAGGCAGACAGCCTGGGAGTGAGACTGTCCTCACGGCAGGACGAGGAGCATGGAGAGGATATCGGCAGACCCCTTCCCCGCCACTGGAGGAGGGAGGGTGTCTACATATCTCACCCTTCAGAATGTTCAGAATCAATGCCAGCACCGGGCCGCCAGCGGGCACGCTGGGTGTGAGCAGCGTGTAGTCTCCGAGTTCCAGCTTCACCGGGTTTTCCATTAACCGAGGAGTGTAGGACTTCAGATCGTCCAGAGTGATAATGCCACCTGTGGGAAGAAAATGGATCTAGTGTAATTGTGCAAAGTAATTTTGTCAGCACAGGAGCAGGGTTTCCATTTGCTTTGTCGAGCTTTGCTTGGCGCTGGTAAACTTGGTTACCACCCTGGTCCCGCTTAACATGGTAAGTTTACCCATCTCCCTGGGAAACAGCAAGCAGTCTGCGTCTCTGAGGAGGAGAGTGGGGGCAAGGAGGGAGGAGGATGCGTAGTAAACTTGCTTGTGGGGCTGGCAAAGAGAGCCATCCATTTGTCCTGCAAGCGAGCAGCAGACGGGCCCAGCTGGGCAGTGTTCCAGCGCGATAGCTGTGGCCCTGGAGAAGAAGCAAGCAGTGTCCATGGGTACCGCAGGAAGAAAGAGGGTTTTTGTGTTTGTGAGGGGTTAGTGCTGAGTGATGATGGATTTAAGGTTCATCGCAGGAGGTGACGAAATAAAACTGTGGGGAAGGCGAATGGAAAAGGAGAGAAGGAGAAATCACACCGTACAGGGCAGGAATGGGCAGGTTGTTCCACAGGCAAGACTTTTAGCAAAGCAGTCCTGTGTAAAGGACACAGTTCACAAACGTCGTTTGCTGTTAATGTTTGTTGCGGTGTTTCGTGCTTTATGCTCTGGCGAGTGAACCACTTGTCAGCAGGGAATTACAGAGGCACGAGAGAGGAGCTTGCCCACGTGGATGATGGCAGAACAGAGATGGCTGAAGTTTCTGGGAATAGTTCACAAGGCGCAGGATAGATTTGTCTCACAGAAGCAGTGTTCTCAAATGGCAGGAGTAGGCAACTGTGGCTGAGGAGGGAAGTTAAGCACTGCATAAAAAGCCACGGAAAGGGCATCTAAGGCAGCAAAAGTGAGTGGGAAGTTGAGTGATTGGGAAACTGTCAAATACCAACAAGAGGCAACTAAAAAAGCTATAAAGGGAAAAAGATGAAATACGAGGGCAAACTGGCCAGTAATATAAACCAGAATACTAAAGGTTTTTCAGTTATATAAAGAGTAAAAGGGAGGTGAGAGTTGATATCGGACCACTGGAAAATGATGCTGGTGAGGTTGTAATGGGGGATGAAGAAATGACAGATGAAAATAATGAGTACTTTACATCAGTCTTCACTGTGTAAGACACCAGCAGTGTGCCAGAGGTCTGTGAGTGTCAGGGAGCAGGAGTGAGTGTCATTACTATTACAAGGGAAAAAGTGCCAGGCAAACTGAAAGGTCTCACGGTGGATAAGTCACCCGGACCAGATGGACGTCATCCCAGATCCTGAGAGAGGTTGCTAAAGAGATAACGGATGCATTGGTCATGATCCTTCTTGAATCACTTGATTCTGGCATGGTCCTGGAGGACTGGAAGATTGCAAATGCCTAGCGAGTGAACCACTTGTCAGCAGAAAATGGACAGTCAGGGCCCGAGGTTCCCACAGATTTCGTTAACAGTGGCTCTGAGACGGAAGTGTCTACACGGTCTCAGAGCTCAGTATCACAATGTCCACATAGTATGAGAGCTGAGTATCACAATGTCCACACGGTCTGAGAGCTGAGTATCACAATGTCCACACGGTATGAGAGCTGAGTATCACAATGTCCACACGGTCTGAGAGCTGAGTATCACAATGTCCACACGGTCTGAGAGCTGAGTATCACAATGTCCACACGGTATGAGAGCTGAGTATCACAATGTCCACACGGTCTGAGAGCTGAGTATCACAATGTCCACACGGTCTGAGAGCTGAGTATCACAATGTCCACACGGTCTGAGAGCTGAGTATCACAATGTCCACACAGTCTGAGAGCTGAGTAAAACAATGTCCACACGGTCTGAGAGCTGAGTATCACAATGTCCACACGGTATGAGAGCTGAGTATCACAATGTCCACACGGTCTGAGAGCTGAGTAAAACAATGTCCACACGGTCTGAGAGCTGAGTAAAACAATGTCCACACAGTATGAGAGCTGAGTATCACAATGTCCACACGGTCTGAGAGCTGAGTATCACAATGTCCACACGGTATGAGAGCTGAGTATCACATTGTCCACACGGTCTGAGAGCTGAGTATCACAATGTCCACACGGTCTGAGAGCTGAGTATCACAATGTCCACACGGTTTGAGAGCTGAGTATCACAATGTCCACACGGTCTGAGAGCTGAGTATCACAATGTCCACACGGTCTGAGAGCTGAGTATCACAATGTCCACACGGTATGAGAGCTGAGTATCACAATGTCCACACGGTCTGAGAGCTGAATATCACAATGTCCACACGGTATGAGAGCTGAGTATCACAATGTCCACACGGTCTGAGAGCTGAGTATCACAATGTCCACACGGTCTGAGAGCTGAATATCACAATGTCCACACGGTCTGAGAGCTGAGTATCACAATGTCCACACGGTCTGAGAGCTGAGTATCACAATGTCCACACGGTCTGAGAGCTGAGTATCACAATGTCCACACGGTCTGAGAGCTGAGTATCACAATGTCCACACGGTCTGAGAGCTGAATATCACAATGTCCACACGGTCTGAGAGCTGAGTATCACAATGTCCACACGGTCTGAGAGCTGAATATCACAATGTCCACACGGTCTGAGAGCTGAGTATCACAATGTCCACACAGTCTGAGAGCTTAGTATCACAATGTCCACACGGTCTGAGAGCTGAGTATCACAATGTCCACACGGTATGAGAGCTGAGTAATACAATGTCCACACGGTCTGAGAGCTGAGTATCACAATGTCCACACGGTATGAGAGCTGAGTATCACAATGTCCACACGGTCTGAGAGCTGAATATCACAATGTCCACACGGTCTGAGAGCTGAGTATCACAATGTCCACACGGTCTGAGAGCTTAGTATCACAATGTCCACACGGTGTGAGAGCTGAGTATCACAATGTCCACACGGTGTGAGAGCTGAGTATCACAATGTCCACACGGTCTGAGAGCTGAGTATCACAATGTCCACACGGTCTGAGAGCTGAGTATCACAATGTCCACACGGTCTGAGAGCTGAGTATCACAATGTCCACACGGTATGAGAGCTGAGTATCACAATGTCCACACGGTCTGAGAGCTGAGTATCACAATGTCCACACGGTCTGAGAGCTGAGTATCACAATGTCCTCATGGTCTGAGAGCTGAGTATCACAATGTCCACACGGTCTGAGAGCTGAGTATCACAATGTCCACACGGTCTGAGAGCTGAGTATCACATTGTCCACACGGTCTGAGAGCTGAGTATCACAATGTCCACACGGTCTGAGAGCTGAGTATCACAATGTCCACACGGTCTGAGAGCTGAGTATCACAATGTCCACACGGTCAAAGAGCTGAGTATCACAATGTCCACACGGTCTGAGAGCTGAGTTCACAATGTCCACACGGTCTGAGAGCTGAGTATCACAATGTCCACACGGTCTGAGAGCTGAGTATCACAATGTCCACACAGTATGAGAGCTGAGTATCACAATGTCCACACGGTATGAGAGCTGAGTATCACAATGTCCACACGGTATGAGAGCTGAGTATCCCAATGTCCACACGGTCTGAGAGCTGAGTATCCCAATGTCCACACGGTCTGAGAGCTGAGTATCCCAATGTCCACACGGTCTGAGAGCTGAGTATCACAATGTCCACACCGTCTGAGAGCTGAGTATCACAATGTCCACACGGTATGAGAGCTGAGTATCCCAATGTCCACACGGTCTGAGAGCTGAGTATCCCAATGTCCACACGGTCTGAGAGCTGAGTATCCCAATGTCCACACGGTCTGAGAGCTGAGTATCCCAATGTCCACACGGTCTGAGAGCTGAGTATCACAATGTCCACACCGTCTGAGAGCTGAGTATCACAATGTCCGCACGGTATGAGAGCTGAGTATCACAATGTCCACACGGTATGAGAGCTGAGTATCACAATGTCCACACGGTCTGAGAGCTGAGTATCACAATGTCCACACAGTCTGAGAGCTGAGTATCACAATGTCCACACGGTCTGAGAGCTGAGTATCACAATGTCCACACAGTCTGAGTGCTGAGTATCACAATGCCTGCTTGGCATGAGAGCTCTATTGCACAATCAATGTTCTTTGTAATATTCACATTATGAATATTTAGAATTAATTTGAAACACTGACAATTTAAATACTTTCAAGCTCTAAAATGTTTCACAGTAAAAGTTGAGGTATATTTATTATTATATTAACATTTGGCACAGTGGTAATTACCACTGGATCAGTAATCCAGAGACCCAATGACATGCCAGGGCATGATTTTGAATCCCACCATGGCAGCTGGTGACTTTGAATTCAATAAAAATGTCTGAAGACCATGAAACCATGTCGATTGTGTTAAAACCCCGTCTGGTTCACTCATGTCCTTTAGGGGAGGAATCCTGGAGCCCTGCCTGGTCTGGATAGATGAGATTCTGAGTGCACAGCAATCTGGTTGCTGAGCAAGCATTCCGTTGTATCCAACCATTGAACCAAAACAATCAGGGATGAACCGGGATGGATAACCCCACATTGACCGAGGCATTGGGAACGACATTGGCAAAGTCCTCCTTACTGATATCTGTGCATATGTTCTGAAAGAGAATTCAGGGTGCTAGATAGAAAGCTGAGAAGCAAGACCTCCAGGGTAGCGGTCCCTGGATTGTGTCTGTGCCATGCCCCAGTGAGGGCAAGTATGGCATGATTGGCACATCACTGTGTGGCTGAGGAACTGGTGCTGGGCTTCAGAAATTTGGATCACTGGGATCTCTTCTGGGGAAGGTGTGACCTGTACAAAAAGGACAAGTTACACCTGGTTCAAGGGAGACCAATATCCTGAGGGTAGGTTTGCTAGAGCTGTTGGGGAGGGTTTAAACTGATTTGGCAGGGGAGTGGGAATTGGAGTGATAGGGCTGTGGATGGGACAGTTCATATACAGCCAGATGCAGTGTGCTGTAAGACTGTCAGGAAGGACAGGCAGATGAAAGGGCAAAATTGCTGCCAGAGAGATGATTTGCAGTGCTACATGAAAACAAAATCGAAAAGGATGCTGTCCTGTGGACCGTGCCTTATTCTGATTGAAAGTCACTTCCGTCATGACCAGTTAGTCTAGGAGCTGCACCTCCGGTTACCATTGGATAGCTGACTGCTGTCCGGTTTCAAACATCCTGGGTATATAAAATTACACGTGGAAAGGGCTTACTCTCTTCCTCCTTTGTTTAAGGCAAGGATGCACATGACCATTGGGAAGGTATGCTCTGTAAACTTTCATCAGAGTATGTTTGAATGTACGTAGATTTATTGAATATTTGGCTTTGCAGTGCCTGCAACTTAGGGAACATGAATGCTTGGTTAAATTGAATTTTTACCATTTGTTAATAGATGATCAATATACCTATTCTTTTTTTTAAATTTTTTTAATTAGTTTTTCAAAACATTTTACAAAATTAAAAACCCCAAATCCCAATGAGGAGCATTAATACAGTGCAAGATTAAGCATACAATAACAATATGCTACAAAGGAAGAGAATTTAACAAAAAAGCACCTAAATTAAAGACAAGTGAGCTTAGTGTCCTCCCCAAGCCCCACAACACAAGAAAAAAACAACAACAACTCCAGACCAACCACCACACAATATAAAGAGTATAAGTCCGGACAGTCAAACTCCCAGACTGTGAATACACTTAGCAACAGAGGATAATAATGCCTACTACCAGAAAAAAAAAAGGAGCTGAAAGCAAGGGACCGAAAAGAAGAAAAAAAAAGAAAAAAAAAACCCTAGTCAAGAGGAAGGTTATGAAAGTACTCGATAAAAGGCCCCCAGATCTTATGGAACTTTAAATCCGAATTGAGAACTGAATAATGAATTTTTTCGAGGTCCAAGCAGGCCATAATGTCGTTAAGCCATTGCGCATGAGTGGGCGGGGCAACATCTCTCCATCTAAGGAGGATCAAGCGTCTCGCCAGGAGAGAGGCAAAGGATAGTATTCGGCATTTGGTCGGACCCAGACATAAATCTGTCTCGCCCCAAAAACCGAACAGAGCAATTAAGGGGTTAGGTTCTAGATGCTGATTCAGAATACCCGATAATGTAGTGAAGACATCTTTCCAGAATTTCTCCAAGCTAGGACAGAGCCAGTACATATGGATGAGAGAGGCCACGCCCCTCTTGCATTTATCACAGAGCGGACTAATGCCAGGGTAGAATCGAGATAGTTTAGATTTAGACATATGGGCTCTATGATTCTTGGAGGAAAGCAATGTCAGCTTTGAGTTGTTTAATATGTGAGAATACCTTCCTCCTTTTAACAGGGTGGTTCAGTCCCTTTACATTCCAGCTCACGAATTTAAGTGCACTAGCCATTATCAATTACTAATGCATAAAAGGCAGCAGGCATATAAAAAGTCAAGCAGTACAATAGCAGTCTGGGAGCAGAGATGTAAACATAGATTCATAAGGTCAAAATATAAACATGTCCTAAACAATAAAGAGATGTTGGAACTGGAAAACTCACCCCACCCGCACAACCCAAAACTAGACGGCTACCAAAACAAGTAGCTAGCTCTACCAAAAAAATTAACCCAAATACAACTTCCAGATCTGTGTCATTAACAACAGTTAATGAATTGAATTTTTACGGTTTGTTAATAGATGATCAATATATCTATTCTTCGAGAGCGCCTTCTGTCTCATTTGCCAGACCCACGATCCTGACTGAACATTACAGGTGATGAATACAGGACTGGAGGTGTTATGTTTGAACACACACAGCATGTAAATAAGGTAGATGATCTTGTAGCACAGTTATAGATTGGCAGGTATGATATTGTGGGCATCACTGAGTCATGGCTGAAAGAAGATCATAATTGGAAGCTTAACATCTACGGATACACCTGGTTTTGAAAGTACAGGCAGGTAGGCAGAGGGGGTGGGATGGCTCTGTTGGTAAAAAATGAAATCAGATCCTCAGAAAGAGGTGTAATTTCTCCGTATCTCTGTTCCAAATGGACGTCCTTCGATCCTGAAGTCGGTGTTGAGTCGGACTCTTGTTGAGTCGGTGGTGAGGAAGGCAAATGCAATGTTAGCGTTCATTTCGAGAGGGCTAGAATATAAAAGCAAGGATGTAATTCTGAGGCTGTATAGGGCACTGGTGAGGCCTCACTTGGAGTATTGTGAGCAGTCTTGGCCCTTATCTAAGAAAGGATGTGCTGACATTGGAGAGGGTTAAGAGCAGGTTCACGAAAATGATTCCAGGAATGAGAGAATATTGCACAAGGGGCTTTTGATGGCTCTGGGCCTATACTTGCTGGAATTTAGAAGAATGGGGGCGGGGGGGGGGGGGGAATCTCATTGAAACCTATCGAATGTTGAAAGGCCTAGATAGAGAATGTGGAGAGGATGTTTCCCACAGTTGGAGAGTCTAGAACCAGAGGGCACAGCCTCAGAATGGAGGAACATCAATTTAAAATGGAAATGAAGAATTTATTTAGCCAGATGGAGGTGAATCTGTGGAAATTGTTGCCACAGGTGGCTGTGGAGGACAGGTCATTGGATGTATTTAAGGCGGAGGTTGATTCGTCAGGGCAGGACAGGTTACAGAGAGAAGGCAGGAGAATATTGACAGGGAAAATAGACCAGCCATGATGAAATGGCAGAGCAGACTCGATGGGCCAAATAGGCTAATTCTGTCCCCATTGCTTATGGTCTCTTATTGATGGCAATCTCAGATCAGATGGGCTGAATGGCCTGTTTTCATGCTGGATGATACAAGGACTGTAATGCAATCCATGCTATTTCAACTTGTTTTAAGTCCTGAAGGATGAATGGAGAACTAATGAATACTGAAAGGCCAGGGTAGAGGATATTCTCATCAGTAGCGGAGTCAGATATCCATTTGTGCAGCCTCAGGGTACAGGGACATCCCTTTGCAACGGAAAGAGGAGGAATTTCTTCAGCTGTGGGGTGATGAATCTGTGGAATTCATTGCCACAGACAACTGCTTTAAGGCTGAGATGGATACGTCCCGATGAGTAAGAGGGTTAAAGGTTAACGTAGCAGGAAAGCGGGGTTGAAAGAAGATTAGATGAATGGTGAAGATGATTTGATAGTCTTAATGGACTAATTCTGCTCTTATATCTTGTGCTCTCTTCACCATTTGAAGGTCAAAGCCCGGTGATCTCTGGGTTTGAGAGACTAGTAAACGTTCACATTACACATAAAATCATTCCCAGTCCAAGTTAAAATGAACACCATTAGTATCGGGATGGACGCAGATAGAGTGGGCCAGATGACCTGTTTCTCAGCTGTGAGGGCATAGGATACCAGTGGAATGGATGAGATCAGGAGACAAGGATCCTGGTCACTGCTATAATCCCAATGGAGAAGGCCGCTACCCACCTGCATTCCTGATGTCAGCCACAATCTGCTCGGACAGGGATCCATTGTAAAATGCATCAGCACCTTCATCTGCCAGCACCTGATAGGTTGCAGCCAGTTTTGGGAATTTGATGATTTCGCCTTCCTGGAGAATGGTACCATCCTTACAGAATACGTCACTGTGGAGAGGAAGCAAAGAGTCAGGTGGCTCTGGCTGCAATGCAACAGATTGTGAACCGCTCACAGCAAATGTGTACAAGACTGCAGGCTGTTTTCCCCACTGACTCCCTACACAAACACTCCTCCCCTGCTTTCTGGCTTCAGCCTTTACCAATGGTCAATACGTAAGCAGTCAGTGTCTCAGTACTGACTGACGAGCACGGCTTGGAGGGTGGTGAAGCAGAGTGAAGTGAGTTAATGTGCTGGGACATTTTGAGATTAGGGAGGAGGTGGTGCTGGCTCTTCTGTGAGGCACTAAGGTGCGACAAGTCCTTAGGTTCTGATGGCATGCATCATAGAATATTGAAAGAAGCAAGTGAGGAGATTGTTAGTACTTTGGATTTGACAAAGATCTTGATGTCCTCACTAGCAACAGGCAAAGTCCCAGAGAGTGACAATGTTGTGCCTTTGTTCAAGAAGTGAACGGAGGATAATGCAGATACTTATTGGCCAGAACAACAAACCCTTTGTGGGTCAGAATCAGAATCAGGTTTATTATCACTGGCATGTGATGTGAAATTTGTTAACTTAGCAGCAGCAGTTCAATGCAATAGATAATCTAGCAGAGAGAGAAAAATAATAATAATAATAAATAAACAAGTAAATCAATTACACATATTGAATAGATTTTTTTTAAATGTGCAAAAAACAGAAATACTGTATATCAAAAAAAGTGAGGTAGTGTCCAAAACTTCAATGTCCATTTAGGAATCGGATGGCAGAGGGGAAGAAGCTGTTACTGAATCACTGAGTGTGTACCTTCAGGCTTCAGTACCTCCTTCCTGATGGTAACAGTGAGAAAAGGGCATGCCCTGGGTGCTGGTGGTACTTAATAATGGATGCTGCCTTTCTGAGACACCGCTCCCTAAAGATGTCCTGGATATTTTGTTGGCTAGTGCCCAAGATGGAGCTGACTAGATTTGGCAGCATCTATGGGGAGGAATAAAGTGTCGATGTTCTGGGCCAACTCCCTTCACCAGGACCAGTGAGCCATTATAGACCAGAGAGCCTCACATCAGTGGCAGGAAAGTTATCAGAGGATACTGATACCTGGATAATCCAGATTGGATCTATGCACATTTGGAAAGGCATTGCCTTCCGAGGGACAATCAGCCTGGCTTTGTGTGGGGAAGGTCATAACTTACAAGTTTTTGAGGAGGTGACAAAGGTGTTTGATGAGGGCAAGGCAGCTGATGTTATCTACATGGACTTTAGTAAGACATTTGATAAAGACCATAAGACCATATGATACAAGAACAGAATTAAGCCATTTGGCCCAACAAATCTGCTCTGTCAATTCATCATATCTGATCCAATTTTCCTCTCAGCTCCAATCTCCTTCCTTCCTGTATCCCTGACCAATCAAGAATCTTTCAACCTCTGCCTTAAATATACATGAAGACTTTGCCTCCACAAATGCCTGTGGCAAAGAATTCCACAGATTAACCACCCTCTGACTAAAGAAATTCCTCCATATTTCCATTCTAAGAAACACTGAAAAACATAGAAAACCTACAGCACAATACAGGCCCTTCGGCCCACAAAGTTGTGCTGAACATGCCCTTACTTTAGAAATTACACAGCTTACCATAGCCCTCTATTTTTCTAAGCTCCATTCACCTATCCTTAAATCTATGGATAGATAGGGTGGATAAGACCCTATCACATCCACCTCCACCACCGTTGCCAGGAGCCCAATCCACACACTTACCACTCTCCTCTGTACCTGCTCCCAAGCACTTTAAACATATATCCTCTTGTAGCAACCATTTCAGCCCTGGGAAAAAGCCTCTGACTATCCACACGATCAATGCCTCTCATCATCTTATACACCTCTGTCAGGTCACCTCTAAATGGATCCCCCTCTATTCTGTGGTGCTCTCTGGTCCTAGACTCTCCCACCATAGGAAGCATCCTCTCCACATCCACTCTGTTAAGGCCTTTTACCATCCAATAGGTTTCAATGAGGTAGCCCCTCATTCTTCTGAATTCCAGTGAAGACATTAAACATTCTTGATATGACAAGGCATTCAATCATGAATCATTTTTGTGAACCTCCTTTGAACCCTCTCCACTTTCAGCTCATCCTTTCTCAGATAAGGGGCCAAAACTGCTCACAATACTCCAAGTGAGGCCTCACCAGTGCTTTATAAAACCTTACCATTACATCCTTATTTTGTATTCTTGTCCTCTTGAAATGAATGTTTAACATTGCATTTGCCTTCCTCACCACAGAACTGTGCCCACTTCGGTTCAGTCCGATTGCACTTGGAATATTGTGTGCACTTCAGTCAGACTAAATGTGGAGTACTGTGCACTTCACTCAGACTGCACTTGGAATACTGTGTTTAGTTCAGTCAGACTGTACTTGGAATACTGTGTGAATTTCAGTCAGACTGTACTTGGAATACTGTGTGCAGTTCAGTCAGACTGTACTTGGAATACTGTGTGAATTTCAGTCAGACTGTACTTGGAATACTGTGTGCAGTTCAGTCTGACTACTCTTGCAGTACTGTTGCACTTCAGTCAGACTGTACTTGGAGTATTGTGTGCACTTCAGTTGAACTGCACTTGAATTACTCTGTGCACCTCAGTCAGTCTACCCTTGGAATACTGTGTTGAGTTCAGTCAGACTGTACTTGGAATACTGTGTGAATTTCAATACGACAGCACTTGGAATACTGTGCGCACTTCAGTCAGACTAAACGTGGAGTACTTTGTGCACTTCAGTCAGACTGTACTTGGAGTACTGTGTGCAGTTCAGTCAGACTGTACTTGGAATACTGTGTGCGTTTTAGTCATACTGTACTGGGAATATTGTGTGCACTTTAATCAGGCTGTTCTTGAAATACTGTGTGCACTTCAGTCAGGCTGTACCAGGAATACCGTGTGCACTTCAGTCAGACTGTACTTGGAGTACTGTGTGCAGTTCAGTTCAGTCAGACTGAACTTGGAGTACTGTGTGCAGTTCAGTTCAGTCAGACTGTACTTGGAGTACTGTGTACACATCAGTCAGACTCCATTTAGAATATTCTGTGCAGTTCAGTTCAGTCAGACTGTACTTGGAATACTTCGTGCACTTCTGTCAGACTGCACTTGGAACACTGTGCACAGTCCAGTCAGACTAAATGTGGAATACTGTGCGTAGTTCAATCGGACTGTACTTGGAACACTGTGTGCAGTTCAGTTAGACTACACTTGGAGCACTCTGGGCACTTCAGTTCAGTCAGAATGCACTTAGAGTACTGTGGCACTTCAATCAGTCTGCACTTGTAATACTGTGTGCACTACAGTCACTCTGTCCTTACAGAACTGTGTGCACTTCAATCAGACAGCACATGATGTACAGTGTGCACTTTAGACTTCACTTGGAATACAGTGTGAACTTCAGTCAGACTGCACTTGGAATACTGTGCGTAGTTCAATCGGACTGTACTTGGAGTACTGTGTGTAGTTCAGTCAGATGGCACTTGGAGCAGTGTGTGCAGTTCAGTCGGACTGTACTTGGAATACTGTGCACTACAGTCAGATGGCACTTGCAGATCTGTTTGCACTTCAGTAAGACTTCACTGGAGGTATTGTGTGCACTTCACACTGCACTTGGAGTACTGTGTGCAGTTCAGTCAGACTGCAGTTGGAGCACTGTGTGCAGTTCAGTCAGACTGCACTTGGAGCACTGTGTGCAGTTCAGTCAGACTGCAGTTGGAGCATTGTGTGTACTTCAGCCAGACTGTACTCAGAATACTATGCAGTACAGTTCTGTTTAGACATTGCAATTTTGTTCACACTCACTTTCATTCCTGACTGCAACTCAGTTGTGTCTGTGATTTCAACTGTTCTTTTAAAAGTGAGTTACACTTCAGTTAGAATTCATTTTGCAATGATTTCTTGTAAGATTCCACAAACTAAATGATCTCTCAGTGCGTCATTTAGCCCATCGTTGAACTGACGATGCTCAAATAATTTCTTCCATTCAGTTACATATGTTGGAAAAGACTCCCCTTCCTTTTGATTCCACTTATGAAACCTAAAGCATTCAGCAATAACAATGGTTTTGGTTCTAAATGTTCTTGCATTACATTCATGATATCAGTAAAGCTCATTTCAGCTGGTTTGGTTAGAGCAGTTAAACTCCTGCTAAGCAAACTGCCTGCTTTTCCACCTGTTGCATCCAATGACCCTGAAACTGGCTTTCCATTGGCTACTTAATTTGCTGCAAAATACTCTTCAATTTGTTCAGTATACATCATGTGATTTTGCCTGTTGTGTAAATTGACACATCTATCTTTCAAATATAGCCAGCCATTTGTACTTTAAAAAAAAAGTTTATTATCACATGGTACTCACTGTTATAGAACCTGTGGCCTTACTTGTTGCTTGTAAATTTCATCTATTTTCTGCCTTTTAAAAAAAATAACTCAATCATCTCTCTCCCTTTCTGAAGAAAAATCGTGCTGTGCTTTTTTTTTTACCTCGGAAGTCTCTCTTCCCTTCCAAATTATAAACATGCTGCACTTCAACAGGTAGGTAGACGTCGTGGGTTCTTGTTAAACCTTCCTCATCACCACTGTTCTGTATTGCAGCTGCAGAAACTAATTAAACGAAAACCACAGGAGCTGGGAAAACTCGTGTACACTTATGCTCGCATATGACACGGTGGTGTAATGAGGTATGCATTCACGTACTTCTTGTGTATAATTCACAAAGAATGTTTAATCAAACATTATCTTTACAACATTACTCAAATATTGAATATGCTACAACACACCCTCTAATCCAGGGAGCATCCCAGTAAACCTCTTCCACACTTACTCCAAAGCCTTCCCATCATTGCTGTACTGGGGTGACCAGAATTGAAAGTAAACAACTTCCACAAATCTCCTGTCATTAATCACTTTCATCACCTCACAAAACTCAGTCACAACAGTAAGACACGATTTGCCAAGCACAAAGCCATACTGACTCTCTCTAATTAAGACTTTTCCTGTTCCTTAGAATCCTCCGAACTTGTATTCCTACTATTGATGTGAGACTCACTGGTCTACAATTTCTCGGATTATCCCTAATTCCCTTCTGCAACAACAGAACAACATTAGCTGCTCGCCAGTCCCCCTCCAGACAGCGCCTGTAGCTACAGTTATCTACTTTGATGACAAGAACAGGAAGGCAGATTACTATCTGTATGGTGTCAAGTTAGGAAAAGGGGCAGTACAACGAGATCTAGGTGTCCTTGTTCGTCAGTCACTGAAAGTAAGCATGCAGGTACAACAGGCAGTGAAGAATGCTAATGGCATGTTGGCCTTCATAACAAGGGGAGTTGAGTATAGGAGCAAAGAGGTCCTTCTGCAGTTGTACAGGGCCCTGGTGAGACCACACCTGGAGTATTGTGTTCAGTTTTGGTCTCTAAATTTGAGGAAGGATATTCTTGCTATTGAGGGAGTGCCGCGTAGGTTCATGAGGTTAATTCCCGGGATGGCGGGACTGTCATATGTTGAAAGTAGATGGTAGTAGATGATCAGCCATGATCTCAGAATGGCGGTGCAGGCTCGAAGGGCCGAATGGTCTACTTCTGCACCTATTGTCTATTGTCTATTGAAAGATTGGAGTGACTGGGCTTGTATACACTGGAATTTAGAAAGATGAGAGGGGATCTGATTAAAACATATAAGATTATTAAGGGATTGGACACACTAGAGACAGGAAACATGTTCCCGATGTTGGGGGAGTCCAGAACCAGAGGCCACAGTTTAAGAATAAGGGGTAGGCCATTTAGAACGGAGCTGAGGCAAAACTTTTTCACCCAGAGAGTTGTGGATCTGTGGAATGCTCTGTCTCAGAAGGCAGTGGAGGCCAAGTCTCTGGATGCTTTCAAGAAAGAGTTAGGTAGAGCTCTTAAAGATAGCGGAGTCAAGGGATATGGGGAGAAGGCAGGAACGGGGTACTGATTGTGGATGATCAGCCATGATCACATTGAATGGTGGTGCTGCCTCGAAGGGCCGAATGGCTTACTCCTGCACCTATTGTCTATTGCCAGTCCATACAAAGATCTTGATCGTAACCCCAGCAATCTCATCTCACGCCTCCCTCAGTCACCTGGGATATATCCCATCAAGCCTTGGGAACATCCATCTTAACGTTCTTCAAGGGATTTTAACTCAAAATGCCCTGTCTTACAAGCACACTCCACACTGATCAATGCTCTAAAGTACTCATTTAGGTCTTTACCCACATCCTCTCCTTCCAAGCACATTCCCCACATTATCCTCATGTGGTCCTACCCTCTCGTAGTTATCCTCTTAATGTATGTATAGAATGCATTGGGAATCTCTCTAATTCAGGAGTTTTTCATGGCCCCTCCTGGCTCTCCTAATTGATTTCTTTTCTGTCACCTTTATATTCTTCACCTGGGCTTGATACGGGCTTCCTAAACCTTGCGTACGGTTCATTGTCCTTATTGACTAAATTCACCACCTCTCTCAACATGCAAAGCTCCCTTATCTTAGCATCCTTCTCCTTCCTTCTACTGGAACCTACCTGTCCTGTACTCTGCAGTTATTCCTTCCACACCCTCCACATGTCAGATGGGGACTTGACCAAAAACAGCCATTTCCAATTAACTCTCCCTAGTTCCTGCCCAATACTCTCATTACTCGTTCTGTTCCAATTTAATTCCCTCACACAAAATCTGTAGTTAATTATAGCTAAGTCTTAAAACTTAAGGATTTGTGCTCACTGTTTCCTAACTGTTCTCCCACTATTCCCCTGGGGCGAGGCCAGTCACCTGGCCTTGTGTTATTCCCCAACACCAGGATCATTGTGGACTTGCCTCTCATTGGACCATCTAAACCCTCTTTCACTCAGGAGATCCCAGTCCATGTTTGGCAAATTGAAGGGTTTTCACACCTTTCCCTAACCTGCCTGTATATCTGTTCCTCAGGAATCCCTGATGAAGGGTCTCTGCCTGAAATGCTCCCTCAATAGATGTTGCCTGATTTGCTGAGTTCCTCCAGAATTTTGTGTGTGCTCCTCTGGATTTCCAGCATCTGCAGAATTCCTGGTATTTATGATTTGCTGAATTCTCTGGAGTAGCACCTGTGAACTGTCTGGCCTGTATATTGGTTCCCATCCAGTTAAGGGCTCATCACGAACAACAAAGAGATGGCCTACAGAGAGGCCTGGTGTCCTCAATGCCGATAAGACAAAGGTGATGGTTATTGACTTCAGGAGAACTCACAACGCTCTGGCACAGCAGTTTCAAACTCCTGGGAGTGCACAGCTTGCACTTCAACTCATGGCCCCAGAACACACTATGCACAATCAGGAAAGCTCACCAACCACTCTACCTTCTGAGGAGGCTGGACGATGCACATCTGTACTCACGTCCTTCTACCGATGCACAGTAGAGAGCATCCTAACATGCTGTGTCACTGCACGGTTCGGAAACTGCACAGTGGTGGGGCCTACAACAGGTAGTCAAAGCTGCCCAACACATCCCCCACACCTGCCTACCGGCCAGCAAGGACATTATTCAGAAAGATGAATGCACTGCTGGAAAAGTGCCGTAACATTATGAAGGATCTCACCCATCCTGCTCAGGGAAGTGGCTACACGACATCCACGCCAGACTCAAAAACAGTTACTTCCCCAAACAGTAAGGCTGATCAACACCTCCACCCACTAACCCACCTCTCCACACCCCTAACCCCCAGTACTTTATCATTTCCTGTCAGAGTCACCTTATGTACAGACACTCCTATGCATCACCTATAGATATACGACCAAACAATCTATGTATAGAAGCTATCTTATGTTTTTATATTTATTGTGTTTTATTATTACTGTGCTCCAAATCTTATGTAGGGCTTTCAATACCATTAACTGTGGTGTTAACTGTTCAGGCTAACTGTGCTCTTTATCTTATTACGTTTTTCTTTGTGCTGCATCGGATGTGGAGTAACAATTATTCTGTTCTCACTTTTGTACTGGAAATGACATTAACCTATCCCGAATCTTGAAACCGTCCCTTTTGTACAGGTCGCACCACCACAGAAGAGGACCCAATGATTCAAGAATCTGAAACCCTGCCCCCTGCGTCCGTTTCTCAATCACACGTTCATCTGATCTCTTTCTGTGTTTTCCCTCTCAGCACGTGGCACTGGAAGTAATGCAGAAATCAGTACCTGTGAAGCCCCTTTCACATTTTCCTACAGTTACTGATTTCTGCGAATGAAATCCCTCTGTAATGCAAAAACTAACATATACAAATGTAAATTGTATATACTGCCAGCTGAAGGGGCTGATCTTTTTGTTGGTCAATCTCTGCTGAAAGATTTGGAATGTCATCTACCTACAGATATAGAATGCCTTACAGTCTCTGAGGGGTGAGAGCTGCTGACTTGAATTGTTGTCACTGAGAGCCCAGTGTCTAATTCCCAGCTCTGTCAGTGTGGTGATGGACTCACCATAAGGACTGGTCTTTCTCAATGGTCTCCTTATTTTTCTGTATAGCTGCTGCAAGAGCTCGGCCAATGGGAAATCCTTCTTTGGCAAGTTTGATACTTGGCTCAAATAACTGTTCCCATTTTAACTTTCCATGCCGTCGGTGAGCGAGTTGGTATCCTCTGATTTCACCAGGGATGGCTATGGCCAATCCTCCTGTAGGCAGGAACAGAAATAACCAATCAGAGGCTTCTAAAATGAAAACCATTTGAGTGGACACAATTGCAGATGTAGCTTGCCTCTTGGTAAGGGTGCAACAGTTACAGGTGAGACACCTCCAGTGCTTAGATGAATTAGGGATCCTGCCAGTTTTGAATCATCCGTTGTGCTTCAGGCAAACTAGATGAATCAACATGGCCTTCCTTCCAGCAGACCCTCTTTTTATTCAGTGACTATAACAACACTACAATGCTCCGGCATTCATAAACCGTTTACAGTTTCAAATTAAAATGTGATTATCAATACCTACAACACACTTGAGCTCCTAATGATTCCACCATTCCTGGAAATCCCCCATTTGCCCCACAGATGCCTGTATGTGCCGTTTACTAATTCCCAGTTTGGTGGGGCCTCCCTCTGACCATTCCCTAATTCTTTTTCTGCTGGGAATAAATGGAAGGAGATGTTTAAAAGGACGGCCAGCAGTGTATCGATGGGGTGGGAGACGTGTAAATCAAGCACGATATATATACCAAGAGGACTGACATAACTAGAGGCTTTGTGTAAATGGAGAGGTGTGCTGTTTATACTGAAATGCCTGATCACTGCATCTGATTGCATTCCTAGTATCAATCCGATGGCCTTAGAGGCATTTGCACAACTTTATTGATTTATTCCTGGGAAGGCTGCTTTGGGTGTAAACGAATTGCTAAACTAGATGCCACATTAGATGGATGACCACAGACAATTTAATGTGATTGAAATGGTAATTTACTGTGCATGTGACATATATTTGAAGTGAATACATAAACGGTATGTACTGACTCCTAAACACAACCACACTCTTCGACACACTGGCAGAAACCTCCTGCTGAACTTAACCCTTGGAATCAGGGCTTACAAACAACGGGAAGAAGAAGCAATTGGAAGCAATTGTGGGGTAACTGGGCTCGGTGCAAACTTTGGAATTCATTCAGACCCTGGTGCCAAAGAACACTGGAATCGATGTCTCTGTCCTTACCTTTACGAGACAGGCCATCTGTATCATTGACAAACATATCTCGTGATGCATTTCCTGGAGCCACTTCTCTAGAATCAATTACATCGACTGTTCCTGTCAAAGAAGAATTAAATAATGTTTGAAGCAGCATGGGTCATGTAACCACACCCAGCAGGAGCTGGAACCTGGGGTGAGATAGAACCTGACCTTTCGGGAACACAGGAGGTGGGCTACCCACAAGCTGACCACAGACACGGACCTGTGGTTCTCGCCAAGTGACATCCTCCTCCACTCATTCCAGTGTGCAGTTTGTCCACTCCCCCTGCAGCATCAGAGACAAAACAGGAATCAGGGGATATGGGCCTGGGGGCAGCCTCGCTACCAATCTCCCTTCAGCCAACTCCAGTGGTACCGGAGCACAGTCATGCTGGTCTCTGTGGAACCTCACCAAGTGCCACGTGATCGTGGTGTTTCACACATAACGACGTTCATTCCTACACACCTATTCCCCACTCAGAAAGATCCTTCACCTCAGCATTTTCTTGTCCAAGCTCCCAATCATCTACTGAACCGTGTGATAACCAGGTCACCCAATCACTAACACCTCTCAAGCTCTCACTATTTAAAAACTACTGAGGCTCTCGAGGGTAGGAAATTTAGGCAGCTCTATCAGAGGACACAGCTGCCCTCGTCATGTAGGAGGTGGTGCCTCAAAAGTGCGGCATCCATCACTAAGGGCCCTCACCATCCCGACATACACTCTTTCAGTTTACTACCGTGAGGGAGGAGCTATCGGAGTCTGAAGACCCTCACCCAGTGCTTTGAGAACAGCTTCTTCCCCTCTGCCGTTAGATTCCCCAATGGTCCATGAACACCATCTCATTATTCCTTCTTTTACACTATTTATTTATTTTGTCATGTAAAGTAATTTCACTGTACTGCTGCCAGTTAACAGGTATCACGTCAACTAAGTCAGTGGTAGATTACTGGGTTATTTTCTATAAGCCATGCCCGATCACTCAGCCTGTCCATATCCCCCATGCATTTACCCTGAGCCTAACCCTAACACACGGCAACTCTGGCAGGGTCTGCAAGACATTACTTCCTACAAAGTGAATCCCAATAACATGAATGGCAGCAATCTATCTATCTATCTATCTATCTATGTTTCACTACCAGATGAACACAACGCCTCCTATGCACGCTTTGAAAGGGAGAACACAACTACAGCTGTGAAGATCCCTGCTGCACCTGATGTCCCTGTGATCTCTGTCTCAGAGGCCGATGTTAGGCTGTCTTTAAAGAGAGTGAACCCTCACAGGGTCCCAATGGAGTACCTGGTAAGGCTCTGAAAACCTGTGCCAACCAGCTAGCGGGAGTATTCAAGGACATTTTCAACCTCTCACTGCTACGGGCAGAAGTTCCCACTTGTTTCAAAAAGGCAACAATTATACCAGTGCCTAAGAAGAATAATGCGAGCTGCCTTAATGACCATCGCCCAGTAGCACTCACATCGACAGTGATGAAATGCTTTGAGAGGTTGGTCACAACGAGACTGAACTCCTGCCTCAGCAAGGACCTGGATCCATTGCTATTTTCCTATCACCACAATAGGTCAATGGCAGATGCAGTCTCAATGGCTCTCCACACGGCTTTAGACCACCCGGACAAAACAAACACCTACATCAGGATGCTGTTCATCGACTATAGCTCAGCATTTAATACCATCATTCCCACAATCCTGATTGAGAAGTTACAGAACCTGGGCCTCTGTACCTCCCTCTGCAATTGGATCCTCAACTTCCTAACTGGAAGACCACAATCTGTGCGGATTGGTGATAACATCTCCTCCTCGCTGACGATCAACATGGGCGCACCTCCGGGGTGTGTGCTTAGCCCACTGCTCTACTTTCTGTATACACGTGACTGAAATTTGCTGATGATACAACCATTGTTGATAGAATCTCAGGTGGTGACGAGAGGGCGTACAGGAGTGAGATATGCCAACTAGTGGAGTGGTGTCACAGCAACAACCTGGCACTCAACGTCAGTAAGATGAAAGAGCTGATTGTGGATTTCAGGAAGGGTAAGATGAAGGAACACATACCAATCCTATAGAGGGATCAGAAGTGGAGAGAGTGAGCAGCTTCAATTTCTTGGGTGTCAAATTCTCTGAGTATCTAACTTAGTCCCAACATATCGATGTAGTTATAAAGAAAGCAAGACAGCAGCTATACTTCATTAGGAGTTTGAAGAGACTTGGCAGGTCAACAAATACACTCAAAACACTTGTACAGTTGTACCGTGGAGAGCATTCTGACAGTCTGCATCACTGTCTGGTATGGAGGGGCTCCTGCACAGGACCAAAAGAAGCTGCAGAAGGTTGTAAATCTAGTCAGCTCCATCTTGGGCACTAGTCTACAAAGTACCCAGGACATCTTCAGGGAGCGGTGTCTCAGGAAGGCAGCATCCATTATTAAGGTCCTCCAGCACCCAGGGCATGCCCTTTTCTCACTGTTACCGTCAGGTAGAAGATACAGAAGCCTGAAGGCACACACTCAGTGATTCAGGATCAGCTTCTTCCCCTCTGCCATCTGATTCCTAAATAGACTTTGAATCTTTGGACACTACCTCACTTGTTTTAATATACAGTATTTCTGTTTTTGCATGTTTTTAAAAAAAATATATTCAATGTATATAATTGACTTAGTTGTTTATTATTATTATTTTTATTTTTTTATTATTTTTTCTCTGCTAGATTATATATTGCATTGAACTACTGCAGAATCCTAACCCTAAGTTAACAAATTTCACGTCACATGCCAGTGATAATAAACTTGATTCCGATTCTGAAGTCCCTCTGTACCCTCCTCCCAGCCCACCCTGCATCCAACTTTGTAATATTATTTTCATGCTTGCATTTTTTGTATTTTCTCAGCTCAGACTGGTAAAACCTGAGGTACAGGCATAGCCAAGCACGCTCAATCACTAGGAACTTTCAGACTATTCTAGTGGCATTTAATATTGTGGCTTTCTAGAGATTTACATAAATATTGGTATGTATCCCTAATTTAATGCTCTTGGATCATGACTTTGGGATGACACCAGTTGTAGATATCATTATCGGGACAATGTATACTCTGTTCATGTTCCATAGCCTTCCAATTTCCTCTTACAATTCAGCATATTTCTGATGTTTTTTCATTTATTGATTTCTGTGTTATGATGCTTGGAATGCCTCTGTCTATAAGCAAGTTATTTGTGCTTGTTTACCTTGTATTGTATATTCAGACTGTTATAATGAATTGTCCTATCTGTAATAATATATCTGTAGGTTCTGACTCTAAAACTGGAATTATCTTGTATCAATATGAGTTGTACGAGCTTGTAAAGCAAGATTTTGGTGAATGATGTTTGGCATTTGATTGTGGCCGCGTAAGTAATCAGATTGAGTTAAACATATACAGGATCCTGTAATGTGTCAGATTGTTTCTGGTTTCTCTCGGCATTTTCTGCACTTACTGTCTTGATGGTATTTAATTAAGTATTCCTTGTTGACATCTCGCCTGTTCAGATCATGGGGATGTCTTCCATGGAGTCCCGCTCTTCCATTGGTTAACTTTTTTGTCCATAGTGATAATTTCTTCATTTTTCTAGGTTGTGCTTTCATTTAAGTTTAGTGGTGCGTACTTATCAGGACCACTTATGCTCATGCAGCGTGTCGAATCCTGCTTTCTTTAATGGAAATAAATCCTGAGAAGTTGTTCTAGGTAGTGCCAATTGAAGTGTGCTTGAGTGTACATTGTGTTTTCTAAAATTTGTCAATTCAGTTCTCAATTATCATTATTGTACCGACTCCCTCATTGGGAGGGACTGTGATCAGCTGGAGCCCAAGCACTCATCCCAGGGACATTGCAACATCACCTTCGCCCAACAAGTGGACTGAGACATTGACAGAAAGGTAAATATCATGACCAGTAAACCAGGTGCTTGCAAAATAGGCAAGGCAGACAGACAGGTTCAATGTGTTTATTTTAATGCTAGGAATATTACGGGTCAGGGAGATGAGCTTAGTCTTTCTGCAGCTACATATTATTTGTTTGTTTTCAGTGTTTAATAAATGTGTTATTTGTTATAAAAACCCTTGCCTAACTCATATATATTTATTGTTGCCTGAATACGTAACACTAGGAATATTACGGGTCAGGGAGATGAGCTTAGTGTTATCTCTCTGCAACTACATATCATTTAAATAAAAACACACATGTGGGAAGTAGCGTTAATTGGTATATTCACATCACAGTGAAAGGGAGAGACAGGTCAATACACAGGCACAGATAACAATCCATAAGTAGCGCTAAGGAAAGGCATTTCTCTAAGAGAAATAATCCATACATTACACTTTGTCGTCCTTTAGATAAATGCAACATAAAACTGCATATGTACAAAACATTCAATTTCCCTTTCATACACCCACATTCCAAACAAACGTGCTTTCACAATAACGGTCCATATCTAACTTCACAGTTCTAAAGGTTCATTCTTTTGGGTGGTGCTCTGTTTCTTTCAGAATAGTGTCTCTGCCCTGTGGAGAGGCATCACGTTTGGTAAGTGTCTCGTCAGCGATAACGTTCTCATCCTCATAGCACCCCTGGCCTGTGGAGTGGCATCACGTTTGGCAAGTGTCTTGTCAGCGATAACGTTCTCATCCTCATAGCACCCCTGGCCTGTGGAGTGGCATCACGTTTGGTCGGTGTCTCGTCAGCGATAACGTTCTCATCCTCATAGCACCCCTGGCCTGTGGAGTGGCATCATGTTTGGTCGGTGTCTCGTCAGTGATAACGTTCTCATCCTCATAGCACCCCTGGCCTGTGGAGTGGCATCACGTTTGGTAAGTGTCTTGTCAGCGATAACGTTCTCATCCTCATAGCACCCCTGGCCTGTGGAGTGGCATCACGTTTGGTCGGTGTCTCGTCCTAAGACAGCGTTCTCAGTTGCCTGTATCACATCTGTTAGTGACATGATCATCACTGAGAGGCAAGTCCGGTGTCTGTAATGTGTCTGGTTTGTTGGATACAATCGACTCGGGTGTGTTCTGTGGTTGAGTATCCAGTATCTGGTCCACATGACATCTCCATGTCTGATCTAGAACATCCACTGAGTACATCAGTGGTCCACTTCTTGTCGCTATCCTACCAGATGTCCACCTGTCTTCTCGGTAATCAGGCACAAGGACTTCCTGTCCAACCTCAATGCCCCTTGCTACATCATTTAGCGACTGGCTGAACCGTTCATTCTGCACTTCCCTCTGTAGATCTGGTTTCAGGAGGTCTACACGACATCCCAGATTCCTGCTCATGAAGAGCATTGAGCTGACTTGAAATGTCTGATGCCATTTTTTTCATGAGCAGTCAGAATTTGTCTGATGTGTATTGTGCTCTGCTATCACTATTTGTTCTGATAAGCCATTTCAAGTGAAGGAAGTCCCCAGAATGGAGACAGTCTTTGCTGAGGTGGTTGACTTCATTGGTATAACCTCTGGCCACATCGAATGAACATCCACAGTAATCAGGAACATGGAGTCCATGAATGGCCCAGCAAAGTCAATATGTAATTTTTGCCATGGTGATGACAGCCACGTAGCAAAAGCCTCTCATTTGGATACGACAGAAGTCTGTGTTTTCCACAATAATTACATTTTATTCGCAACAGGAACTACACAATTCCCACCAAAATATCATGCTCCTTTTTCAGGTTCCTTTTTTGTCTTTATAAAATACAAATGCCTACTGCTCACCATTTAAAATCCATCTAAAGTGAACAGTAAATCTTAAGGATTGAATTCTTCCAGATTTCAATTGAAACAATATTGTAAAGCAAAAATATTGGACAAGATTTTTAGTTTCTTAATATGTTGAAACTTAACATCCAAACTTTTAAATCTCACAAGGGAGGGTTTGAATATTTTAATCAGATTAAGTAAAATTCTTGAGCTTGCTCATGTGTCTCTGCTTAATTTACAAGCAGAAGATTGAAAAGAGTTAAAAACTGGCAACTCCTTTATAATGCATCACTCATTAATTCCTTCAAAGGTGCAAACATGCGAAAGCCTGTAAACTCAAGTTGTGCACTGTACTTTCTCGCCAGTGAAAGGCACAAATCTTCTTTATACTTGTTTTCCAAAGCCCATTTTCCCAAGAATAAGAGAAACTGTTCTCTATTAAAGGGCCCTGTTGGGGATTTAACATCTGGTCCATCTGACGATAGTTTACAAGCAGGAGTGCATGCTCTGGATCCAATTCCTCATTTCATATGTTCAGAACGGAGCTGGATAGGTTTGCGATTAATCAGGGCATTAAATGCTACTGGGAGAAAGCAGGAGGGTGCGATGAGAGGGTAATAAATCAGCCATGTTGAAACCCTAAGGCAGTCTCGATGGGCCGAAAGCACTAAATCTGCTCCTATGTCTTATAGAGGTCAGGGCTCAGTCTTGCTGACAACAGTTCCTCTCCATCTACACCTCCTGACCACCCCAATGACAACAGTTCCTCTCCATCTACACCTCCTGACCCCCAATGACAACAGTTCCTCTCCATCTACACCTCCTGACCCACCCCAATGACAACAGTTCCTCTCCATCTACACCTCCTGACCCCTTCCCCCCAATGACAACAGTTCCTCTCCATCTACACTTCCTGACCTCCCCAATGACAACAGTTCCTCTACATCTACACCTCCTGACCCCTTCCCCCCAATGACAACAGTTCCCCTCCATCTACACCTCCTGACCCCCCAATGACAACAGTTCCTCTCCATCTACACCTCCTGACCCCCCCATGACAACATTTCCTCTCCAACTACACCTCCTGACCACCCCAATGACAACAGTTCCTCTCCATCTACACCTCCTGACCCCCCATGACAACAGTTCCTCTCCATCTACACCTACTGACCCCCCCATGACAACATTTCCTCTCCAACTACACCTCCTGACCACCCCAATGACAACAGTTCCTCTCCATCTACACCTCCTGACCCCCAATGACAACAGTTCCTCTCCATCTACACCTCCTGACCCCCCCCATGACAACATTTCCTCTCCAACTACACCTCCTGACCACCCCAATGACAACAGTTCCTCTCCATCTACACCTCCTGACCCCCAATGACAACAGTTCCTCTCCATCTACACCTCCTGACAACCACCCAATGACAACAGTTCCTCTCCATCTACACCTCCTGACACACCAATGACAACAGTTCCTCTCCATCTACACCTTCTGACCCCCCAATGACAACAGTTCCTCTCCATCTACACTTCCTGACAACCAGCCAATGACAACATTTCCTCTCCATCTACACCTTCTGACCCCCCAATGAAAACAGTTCCTCTCCATCTACACCTTCTGACCCCCCAATGACAACAGTTCCTCTCCATCTACACCTCCTGACCCCCCAATGACAACAGTTCCTCTCCATCTACACCTCCTGACACACCAATGACAACAGTTCCTCTCCATCTACACCTTCTGACCCCCCAATGACAACAGTTCCTCTCCATCTACACTTCCTGACAACCACCCAATGACAACAGTTCCTCTCCATCTACACCTCCTGACACACCAATGACAACAGTTCCTCTCCATCTACACCTTCTGACCCCCCAATGACAACAGTTCCTCTCCATCTACACCTCCTGACACACCAATGACAACAGTTCCTCTCCATCTACACCTTCTGACCCCCCAATGACAACAGTTCCTCTCCATCTACACTTCCTGACAACCAGCCAATGACAACATTTCCTCTCCATCTACACCTTCTGACCCCCCAATGAAAACAGTTCCTCTCCATCTACACCTTCTGACCCCCCAATGACAACAGTTCCTCTCCATCTACACCTCCTGACCCCCCAATGACAATAGTTCCTCTCCATCTACACCTTCTGACCCCCCAATGACAACAGTTCCTCTCCATCTACACCTTCTGACCCCCCAATGACAACAGTTCCTCTCCATCTACACTTCCTGACAACCAGCCAATGACAACATTTCCTCTCCATCTACACCTTCTGACCCCCCAATGAAAACAGTTCCTCTCCATCTACACTTCCTGACAACCAGCCAATGACAACATTTCCTCTCCATCTACACCTTCTGACCCCCCAATGAAAACAGTTCCTCTCCATCTACACCTCCTTGCCCCCCCAATGACAACAGTTCCTCTCCATCTACACCTTCTGACCCCCCAATGACAACAGTTCCTCTCCATCTACACCTCCTGACCCCCCAATGACAATAGTTCCTCTCCATCTACACCTCCTGACCCCCCAATGACAATAGTTCCTCTCCATCTACACCTCCTGACCCCCAATGACAACAGTTCCTCTCCATCTACACCTCCTGAGCCCTCCAATGACAACAGTTCCTCTCCATCTACACCTCCTGACCCCCCAATGACAACAGTTCCCCTCCATCTACACCTCCTGACCCCCCAATGACAATAGTTCCTCTCCATCTACTCCTCCTGACCGCCCAATGACGACAGTTCCTCTCCATCTACACCTCCTGACCCCCCAATGACAATAGTTCCTCTACACCATGAATGTAAATGCCTCCTCCAGACGCAGTTGCCTGTTTCAAATCTGGGATGATCCTGCTTTCTCCCACGGCCCAGCAACAAGGAGCGGAACAGCCTGAGGGTTTGGGAGAGAGTGTCTGCAGGAAGTGGCTGGGGACCCTCAGATACCCCTCCCAGTAGGTGTTGAATGCAGAAAGTTGTGGCTGAAGGGGGAAGGCCAGTTGATAGAGCACCCACCTGTCTGTGCGTCGTAAATGGTCATATAGAAGCCTCCTCCAATCCCCATGCTGTGTGCGTTGTGCAGCCCGTCACAGAGCATGCTGGCAATGGCCGCATCGACAGCTGACCCTTCCTTCAGACAGAGAATGTCCCTGTGAAAGAAAGAGAGCGAGGGTTAGTCTGCGACAAATTGACCACCGGGCTGGTGCTGTTTCAGGGACAGGTGATGCAGGAGAATGCGGACATTGGGACCCAGAGCCGCAGACGTTTACTGGAGAAACTCCACAGGTCACGCAGCATCTGGGGGACGGTTGAGCTTCGGGTCGAAGCCCTGCATCCTGTCTGAGAGTGCAGAGGGAATAAAGAGGGGAAAGAGGAGCCCAGAACGGAGATATTAATAGTTTGTTTTAAAATAAGGTGACTGGATTTGCAGAAGCCGGCATTAATCCAACATGTTTATAGAGGGTGAGGTGAGATGATAATCCAACATGGTGGCCGTCAATGTGTGAGGCTACACGCCGATTCGCATAGCCACAAGCAAGCTTCTCACTCTCTGGTTACATTTCAAAATAAGGAGAGAAGGGTGTCTCAGTAAATTTGCTTCCGGGGCTACAGAGATGGGTCCTGGATGCAGCAGCGGAGGGGTGCACAGAGGCAGGTTGCCTGGCAATGTTCAGAGAGTATGTCTGTGGCCGGTAACCATGGAGAAAGAATTTGCTGTGACCAGAGATACCGTGGAGGTGATCGAGGACCATTGCGCAGGGAAAAATGTCAGCCAGATGGGGATGGAAATGTTTAAATTTACTGTTATTGTCTGTTTTGTTGTAGTATATTAGATTGCTAGATCTGCAATAAACCTAATCAGTGACGTGTGGCCGGTTTGTGTTCCCTACACCCATTATATAATCAGGGACGTGTGACCGGATTGTGTTCCCTACTCCCATTATATAATCAGTGACATGTGACCGGATTGTGTTCCCTACTCCCATTATATAATCAGTGACGTGTGGCCGGTTTGTGTTCCCTACTCCCATTATATAATCAGTGACGTGTGACCGGATTGTGTTCCCTACTCCCATTATATAATCAGTGACGTGTGACCGGATTGTGTTCCCTACTCCCATTATATAATCAGTGACGTGTGACCGGATTGTGTTCCCTACTCCCATTATATAATCAGTGACATGCGGCCGGATTGTGTTCCCTACTCCCATTATATAATCAGTGACGTGTGACCGGATTGTGTTCCCTACTCCCATTATATAATCTGTGACATGTGACCGGATTGTGTTCCCTACTCCCATTATATAATCAGTGACGTGTGACCGGATTGTGTTCCCTACTCCCATTATATAATCAGTGACGTGTGACCGGATTGTGTTCCCTACTACCATTATATAATCAGTGACGTGTGGCCGGTTTGTGTTCCCTACTACCATTATATAATCAGTGACGTGTGGCCGGATTGTGTTCCCTACTCCCATTATATAATCAGTGACGTGTGGCCGGATTGTGTTCCCTACTACCATTATATAATCTGTGACATGTGACCGGATTGTGTTCCCTACTCCCATTATATAATCAGTGACGTGTGACCGGATTGTGTTCCCTACTACCATTATATAATCTGTGACATGTGACCGGATTGTGTTCCCTACTCCCATTATATAATCAGTGACATGTGACCGGATTGTGTTCCCTACTCCCATTATATAATCAGTGACATGTGACCGGATTGTGTTCCCTACTACCATTATATAATCAGTGACGTGTGGCCGGATTGTGTTCCCTACTCCCATTATATAATCAGTGACGTGTGGCCGGATTGTGTTCCCTACTCCCATTATATAATCAGTGACGTGTGGCCAGATTGTGTTCCCTACTCCCATTATATAATCAGTGACGTGTGGCCGGATTGTGTTCCCTACTCCCATTATATAATCCGTGACATGTGACCGGATTGTGTTCCCTACTCCCATTATATAATCAGTGACGTGTGGCCGGATTGTGTTCCCTACTCCCATTATATAATCCGTGACATGTGACCGGATTGTGTTCCCTACTCCCATTATATAATCAGTGACGTGTGGCCGGATTGTGTTCCCTACTCCCATTATATAATCAGTGACGTGTGGCCGGATTGTGTTCCCTACTCCCATTATAGAATCAGTGAAGTATGGCCGGATTGTGTTCCCTACTCCCATTATATTATCAGTGACGTGTGGCCGGATTCTGTTCCCTACTCCCATTATATAATCAGTGACGTGTGACCGGATTGTGTTCCCTACTACCATTATATAATCTGTGACGTGTGACCGGATTGTGTTCCCTACACCCATTATATAATCAGTGACGTGTGACCGGATTGTGTTCCCTACTCCCATTATATAATCAGTGACGTGTGGCCGGTTTGTGTTCCCTACTCCCATTATATAATCAGTGACGTGTGACCAGATTGTGTTCCCTACTCCCATTATATAATCAGTGACGAGTGACCAGATTGTGTTCCCTACTCCCATTATATAATCTGTGACGTGTGACTGGATTGTGTTCCCTACTCCCATTATATAATCTGTGACGTGTGACCGGATTGTGTTCCCTACTCCCATTATATAATCAGTGACGTGTGGCCGGATTGTGTTCCCTACTCCCATTATATAATCAGTGACGTGTAGCCGGATTGTGTTCCCTACTCCCATTATATAATCAGTGACGTGTGACCGGATTGTGTTCCCTACTCCCATTATATAATCAGTGACGTGTGGCCGGATTGTGTTCCCTACTCCCATTATATAATCAGTGACGTGTAGCCGGATTGTGTTCCCTACTCCCATTATATAATCAGTGACGTGTAGACGGATTGTGTTCCCTACTCCCATTATATATTCAGTGACGTGTGGACGAATTGTGTTCCCTACTCCCATTATATATTCAGTGACGTGTGGCCGGATTGTGTTCCCTACTCCCATTAACGTCAGATGTTAGAATCACAACAGGTCCTGGTGGAGACTCACCTGCCAATCTCCGAGCACTTTAATGCATCTGTGGCGACAGCTGCTGTCCGATATGAGTGCTTCTTTGGCCTCAGCCCGAAGTACAGGCCTAGTGACAGTACGAGAATCAGCAGCACTACTGCGATTCCAATCTTTCCACGTTTCATGCTGCAGGAAGTAAGAAGGGAAGGTCAGAGCTGAGTATGAAGCTGAAACCTCCTGTGAGGGACTTTACTGTTGGCAAGAATTGCCAGAGTTGTCTGTGGAGGCCAAGTCATTGTGTCTGTTTAAAGCAGAGTCCATTAGAAAGGGTGTCAGAGTTAATGAGGAGGAGAGGAAGAATGGGTTTGAGAAGGAAAATCAGTCAGCCATGTGGATCAGACTTGATGGACTAAGGTTGTGTAACCCCTGGGTCACCTCAGGCATCGCTCAAACTCGTTCTAGTCTAGGGGGAGCAGCCTTCGGCCCCGCCAAACTGGGTAATCAGCTGGTGTGGATGCTGTGTGATGTCCCCGCCTCGCTCAAAAACAGACAGTACACCTTATGCGATTAAATGAGTACAATTTATAAAGATTACTATAACTAAGCGATTACTAACGATACAGTATATATGAATAAGAGAAGAAAAAGAAAAGGCGCCAAACTTATCAAAGTCCAAACCACTTCGTGCACAACCGTTGGAGCTCAATTACTGAAGTCTTCTGGTATTCGATCCCCTCCGAATTTCTCGACCCGCCTCCTGGGACCCCCACGGTGATCGACCAGTCGCTCCACACTCCTCTGTCTCCGTCTCCTCTCCTTATCGAAAACCTTGGGCCGGGGACCCCCCGCTCGGGGTCCGTACCGTCGCCCAGCTTCCAGCACCCCGTCCTCTCTCTCTCACTCCATTGTGCCGACTCCCCAAAACCCCCACCAACAATCAGTTTATAGTCCCAAACAAGCTTCCAGCACTTATAACAAAGACACTAGCATTCCTACTATTAATACAGGCGCCAGCATTCCTACTTGTAACAAAACAAAGACGCCATTTTGATTACATACACAGTAACAAAGAAAAAGAAAAAAACCCCCGTTACACTCTCCCCCCACCAAATAAAAGTCATGTCCTCATGACTATTAGATAACTCGTCACCTTTCCTGCCAACACACCATAACCCAAACACCAGCAGTGACATCTCCTCCCCACACAGTAAACCTCACGCCCTGTTCCTTAGGCGCTATATAGGCCAACTATCTGGGCGTTCCCAAACCCTTCTGAGACCTCCGTACCCCCCTCACCTAAACCCTTAGGCTAGGACACAGCTGGGGATACCTTGGGTCCACTACCAACTCCTCTGTCAACCTCTCACTCATGCCCCACACTGCACACAGCTAACCCTCCCCACTACACCTGACTCAGTGGAAGAAGGGCCAAAGGTCTCTTCCTCAATCGAGGGAAAGTCAGCAAAAGGCAGCATGTACCACACATCCAGCCATCAGCCTTTGAATCCGTATTCATCCTCATTTCTTTGATCGGTAGCTGCTGTTTGATCTTCTCCAAACGGAAACACGTGACCTGCACTGCTCCTGCAGTCTCTTCAGCCTCCTGCAATTGAGATTATCATCTTCTCTGGCCCCTGGCTCAGCAGTTCTGACTCCTGCATCCCGGCCATCTCAATCTGGAATGCAGTTACTCCAACAGCTTCTTCCACCCCGACCTGAAAAGCAGCAGTTAAAGATTGATCACCCTCCAGTTCAGTATTCACTGCACTTCTCTCCAGCTTTTTTTCTCCTCATGACTTCTTCCAGATCAACCTTCAGGTTTTGCACTTCATTTGAACTGTCGATGGTCATCTTCAGGTTCCCTTCAAGCTACCGCTTCCCCCTTCCGAGATTTGTCCGCAATTTCTTCACCTCCGCAAACTCCCTTCTCCAGGCTCTGTTCGCTGTGGCCCTCAGTCAAACAACTTTCTTCGTTCTCTCCAACTTGTAAGTCTTTCAAATGGTTCCAGATCACTCTCTCCGGTCTCTCAGTCTTCATTTCAAACTTGATTCCGTAGAGACAGACAGACACGAGCTGCGACCTTCGCCAGCCCTGGCACGTGTCCAGAAAACACTTTAACTCTGTAGTTCTCAGCCGCTCCTGCAACGACCTCACTTCATATTCTCCTGAGGCAAATCCAAATACCAGGAGATCATCTACATACGTCAAAATTCCAAACGCCTCCACACCCCCATGATCTTCCACATGAAGGTTGCAAGGGCTCCGGAGATACCCTGTGGTATCTTTTCGGACCGGAAAGACTCCTAGGAAACTTTTAACCGCCGTCTTCTCCTTGGCGGCCTCACTCATTGGGATCTGGCAACATCCACTCCTCAGATCCAGCACCTTAAACGTCTTCGCACCACTCAGATAGGCCATCACCTCTACGGCCCAATATAATCCACACACACGCTGCCTACGTCTGCCACGCTGTAGGGGCCAGTCGCCGCAACCTCTGCCTCACCGAGGTGTCTTCAGCAGTCAACTCCCCTCCCTGGTGGTATTTCGCAGCGTCCACTAAGAGGGTCTCACCCTCAGATACTCCTCCAGGCCATACCACCACCGGCTCTCGTTTGAATTCGGTATCGGCCCAATGCTGCTACACACGTCCGCACAAGCAGCTCGAAACTCTGGGTGCATCGATAATGCCTCCAAACAGCTCTCACCCGCCTCCTCCGGGCAGGCCCCCAAGCGCACCAACAGGATCTTGGTTCTCTCCATAACCGAAACGCTGCCCGTCTCAACAGTGTCCGGACACATCAGCATCAACGATTCACGAACCTCAGTCACCTCCACATTTGCCTCTAAGAACTCCATTTTCACTGACCAACAACCGTCGTCTTTATAATCACCGGCACTGGTACCCCAAATCTCCAGTGCCGTCAATGTCATCAAGGGTAAAGGCTTCCAAAAGCGGTTATAAAACAAACTGTACAGCAACTTAACCGGTGCCCCGGTGCCGAGGATGGCTTTAACTTGACTTCCATCCATCCGTAACAACACCTGAGTGCGTGGTCCCTCTAAGCCTTCAGGAATAGGGTCTGTTCCTTGCGGGAGTTCCTTGGTACTTTGCTGGGAACGTGCTCCCCCAGAGACCCCAAGCCGTTCCCCCACTGGGCCTCCTCTAAGCTTCCCGACATCTCTCGGATCAACAGAACAACTGATCCCCCTGTCTCCGCAAGCAATTTATCTGCCCTCCTAACCAAAAGGGATACCCTAAAAACTTCCCACCAATCTCCTGCCACGGATATGATAAGCCCCCCAGCTGCGGCATTTGACTTCCAGTCGAACCACACGCATTTTCCCACACTTTTCCAAAACTGGCAGCTGTCACTTCGAGGTAATTGCGCCCGACAGTTCCAACAACGCTACCAGCCCGCCTACTCAAACTTTCAACCAATCCCTGTCGCTTTCCCTCAGCCAAGCACTGCCACTCACCCAACAACTGAGAGGTCTGCTCCGCCCCTTTAGGGCTGGACATTATTCCGACAACCGGGCGGAGCCCACCATAGCTGAAACATCCCAACCTGTCACTCCTCACTCTCCAAACAGTACGGACAACCCATGGTACCACCACCATTTCGTCAGCGCTAGTCGGAACTCGAACAACGACCCCCGGGCTACCAACAGCAGCCACCCCACCCAACACACATGCAGAGATAACCGGCAATAGCACACCAGCTCTTCGCCGCAGACACAATTTAAAGAGGGCGATCACACAGCTTCCACAGAAATCAATCCCGGACCAGCACCCCACAATGTAACCCCTGGGTCACCTCAGGCATCGCTCAAACTCGTTCTAGTCTAGGGGGAGCAGCCTTCGGCCCCGCCAAACTGGGTAATCAGCTGGTGTGGATGCTGTGTGATGTCCCCGCCTCGCCCAAAAAGAGACAGTACACCTTATGCGATTAAATGAGTACAATTTATAAAGATTACTATAACTAAGCGATTACTAACGATACAGTATATATGAATAAGAGAGAAAAAAAGAAAAGGCGCCAAAATCAAAGTCCAAACCACTTCGTGCACAACCGTTGGAGCTCAATTACTGAAGTCTTCTGGTATTCGATCCCCTCCGAATTTCTCGACCCGCCTCCTGGGACCCCCACGGTGGTCGACCAGTCGCTCCACACTCCTCTGTCTCCGTCTCCTCTCCTCACCGAAAACCTTGGGCCGGGGACCCCCGCTCGGGGTCCGTACCGTCGCCCAGCTTCCAGCACCCCGTCCTCTCTCTCTCACTCCATCGCGCCGACTCCCAAAACCCCCACCAACAATCAGTTTATAGTCCCAAACAAGCTTCCAGCACTTATAACAAAGACACTAGCATTCCTACTATTAATACAGGCGCCAGCATTCCTACTTGTAACAAAACAAAGACGCCATTTTGATTACATACACAGTAACAAAGAAAAAGAAAAAAACCCCCGTTACAGTTGTTTGGGAGAATGGAGTGAATCACAACTCTCAAAGCATTTCATTCTGGTGGGCATCAAAGCCACTAGGTAGCAGTGAGTAAGGTATGCCATCTTGTTTTTATTCAGGACTGGGAGATAGTGGTCCTCTTAAGGCAGAGGGAAGCTCAGCTTGGGGAGAGGTTAAAAATGACTATGGATACCTTGCCCGTTGATCTACAGACAATCTAAGGACTTGGCCAAGGAAACCAAGTGTTCACTCTCCGCACCTCACAAAGCTTTGGTGTGGGTTTTTCACCCACACAACACAAAGCCATCCTGGGATAGAGAACGCTTACTCTCCTGTAGGATTCCCTACCCTGAGGCAGAGGAGGCAGGATCATGCAAGAATTGTATTTATTTAATCTGTTGAGACTCAGTGCAAAATAGGCTCTTTTAGCTGTTCCAGCCACACTGCCCAGCAACCCCCAGTTTAACACGAGCCTAACGACAGGACAATTCACAATGACAATTAACCCTTCTTTGGACTGTGGCAGGAAACCCATGCGCTCACAGGGACAAGATACAGACAGCGGAGGGAACTGAAGCCTCATTGCTGCAACTGTCCATTGTTGTGCTAAACACTACGCTATCATGCGGAGGGAGATTAGCATTTGATAGAACCAAGCTCGTGGATTCGGCCCAGTACATCCCAGGTAAAGCCCTCCCAACCATTGAGCACATCTACATGAAGCACTGCCATAGAAAAGCAGTATCCATCATCAGAGATCCTCACCACCCAGGCCGTGCTCTCTTCTCACTGCTGCCATCAGGAAGAAGGTACAAGAGCCTCAGGACTCGCACCACCAGGTCCAAGAACAGTTACTACCCCTCAACCACCAGGCTCTTAAACAAAGCAGAAAATTACATCCATTCTACTTCCGGTGTTCCCACACCGATGGTCTCACTTCAAGGACTCTTTAACTGGTTACGCTTTCATGTCAGGTTATTTCACACTCGTTATTTATTGCTATTTGTTTATATTTACATTTCCACAGTCTGTTGTTCATTGATCCTGTTTACAGTTACTGTTCTATAGATTTGCTAAGTCTGCCTGCAGGAAGAGGAATCTCAGGGTTGTATGTGGAGACATGCATGAATTCTGATATACTCTGAACTGAGGGCTTGGGGCAACTGGCACAGAGGATGAGGCGAGTCCAGGGGAAGATTAGCCGTGGTGGGACAGCCTGGAGGGGCCGAGCGGCCTACTCCTGTTTCCGTGGTAACACCTTGAACAAGTCCTGGAGCACCATCCATCACACAGAACATAGAACAGGACGGCACTGGACTGGTCGTTTGGCTCACAGCTTTGTGTTGATCTTGTACTAAAGGTGAATGATCCATAATCCCTCCAGTCCCTCCAATTAAAAGCCCCTTGAACTCCTTCAGACTGCCTGCCCCCGGTAACCCATCCCAGGCACCTACAAATCTGTGTAAACCATTGAACCATAGGACCAAAGAACATTACAGCACAGTACAGGCCCTTCAGCCCTCTATGTTGTGCCGACCCATATAATCCTTAAAAAAAGTACTAAACCCACACTACCCCATAACCCTCTATTTTTCTTTCATCCATGTGCCTGTCCAAGAGGCTCTTAAATACTCCTAATGTTTTAGCCTCCACCACCATCCCTGGCAAGTCATTCCAGGCACTCACAACCCTCTGTGTAAAAAACTTACCCCTGATGTCTCCCCTAAACTTCCCTCCCTTAATTTTGTGCATATGCCCTCTGGTGTTTGCTATTGGTGCCCTGGGAAACAGGTACTGACTATCCACCCTATCTATGCCTCTGACAATCTTATATAACCATATAACCATATAACAATCACAGCACGGAAACAGGCCATTCCGGCCCTCCTAGTCCGTGCCGAACTCTTAATCTCACCTAGTCCCACCTACCCGCACTCAGCCCATAACCCTCCACTCCTTTCCTATCCATATACCTATCCAATTTTACCTTAAATGACACAACTGAACTGGCCTCTACTACTTCTACAGGAAGCTCATTCCACACAGCTATCACTCTCTGAGTAAAGAAATACCCCCTCGTGTTTCCCTTAAACTTTTGCCCCCTAACTCTCAAATCATGTCCTCTCGTTTGAATCTCCCCTACTCTCAATGGAAACAGCCTATTCACGTCAACTCTATCTATCCCTCTCAACATTTTAAATACCTCGATCAAATCCCCCCTCAACCTTCTACGCTCCAATGAATAGAGACCTAACTTGTTCAACCTTTCTCTGTAACTTAAGTGCTGAAACCCTGGTAACATCCTAGTAAATCGTCTCTGCACTCTCTCTAATTTATTGATATCTTTCCTATAATTCGGTGACCAGAACTGTACACAATATTCCAAATTTGGCCTTACCAATGCCTTGTACAATTTTAACATTACATCCCAACTTCTGTACTCAATGCTCTGATTTATAAAGGCCAGCGTTCCAAAAGCCTTCTTCACCACCCTATCTACATGAGACTCCACCTTCAGGGAACTATGCACTGTTATTCCTAGATCTCTCTGTTCCACTGCATTCCTCAATGCCCTACCATTTACCCTATATGTTCTATTTGGATTATTCCTGCCAAAATGTAGAACCTCACACTTCTCAGCATTAAACTCCATCTGCCAACGTTCAGCCCATTCTTCTAACCGGCATAAATCTCCCTGCAAGCTTTGAAAACCCACCTCATTATCCACAACACCTCCTACCTTAGTATCATCAGCATACTTACTAATCCAATTTACCACCCCATCATCCAGATCATTTATGTATATTACAAACAACATTGGGCCCAAAACAGATCCCTGAGGCACCCCGCTAGTCACCGGCCTCCATCCCGATAAACAATTATCCACCACTACTCTCTGGCATCTCCCATCTAGCCACTGTTGAATCCATTTTATTACTCCAGCATTAATACCTAACGACTGAACCTTCTTAACTAACCTTCCATGTGGAACTTTGTCAAAGGCCTTGCTGAAGTCCATATAGACTACATCCACTGCCTTACCCTCGTCAACATTCCTCGTAACTACTTCAAAAAATTCAATAAGGTTTGTCAAACATGACCTTCCACGCACAAATCCATGCTGGCTACTCCTAATCAGATCCTGTCTATCCAGATAATTATAAATACTATCTCTAAGAATACTTTCCATTAATTTACCCACCACTGATGTCAAACTGACAGGTCTATAATTGCCAGGCTTACTTCTAGAACCCTTTTTAAACAATGGAACCACATGAGCAATACGCCAATCCTCCGGCACAATCCCCGTTTCTAATGACATCTGAAAGATCTCCGTCAGAGCTCCTGCTATCTCTACACAAACTTCCCTCAAGGTCCTGGGGAATATCCGGTCAGGACCCGGAGATTTATCCACTTTTAAATTTCTTAAAAGCGCCAGTACTTCCACCTCTTTAATTGTCATAGGTTCCATAACTTCCTTACTTGTTTCCCACACCTTACACCATTCAATATCCTTCTCCTTAGTGAATACCGAAGAGAAGAAATCGTTCAAAATCTCTCCCATCTCCCTCGGCTCCACACATAGCTGACCACCCTGATTCTCTAAGGGACCAATTTTATCCCTCACTATCCTCTTGCTTTTAATATAACTGTAGAAGCCTTTCGGATTTACTTCCACCTTATTTGCCAAACCAAACTCGTAACTTCTTTTAGCTTTTCTAATCTCTTTCTTAAGTTTCCTTTTACATTCTTTATATTCCTCGAGCAATTCCTTTACTCCATGCTGCCTATATCTATTGTAGACATCCCTCTTTTTTCGAACCAAGTTTCTAATATCCCTTGAAAACCATGGCGCTTTCAAACCTTTAACCTTTCCTTTCAACCGAACAGGAACATAAAGATTCTGTACCCTCATAATTTCACCCTTAAATGACCTCCATTTCTCTATTACATCCTTCCCATAAAACAACTTGACCCATTCCACTCTCTCTAAATCCCTGCGCATCTCCTCAAAGTTAGCCTTTCTCCAATCAAAAATCTCAACTCTAGGTCCAGTCCTGTCCTTCTCCATAATTATATTGAAGCTTGTAGACCTCTATCAAGTCTCCTCTCATTCTTCTACGCTCCAAAGAGAAAAGTCCCAGCTCTGTTATCCTTGCTTCATATGACTTGTTCTCCAAACCAGGCAACATCCTAGTAAATCTCCTCTGCACCCTTTCCATAGCTCTCCATCTCCTCTGCACCCTCTCCATAGCTCTCCATCTCCTCTGCACCCTCTCCATAGCTCTCCATCTCCTCTGCACCCTTTCCATAGCTCTCCATCTCCTCTGCACCCTCTCCATAATTCTCCATCTCCTCTGCACCCTCTCCATAGCTCTCCATCTCCTCTGCACCCTCTCCATAGCTCTCCATCTCCTCTGCACCCTCTCCATAGCTCTCCATCTCCTCTGCACCCTCTCCATCTCCTCTGCACCCTTTCCTTAGCTCTCCATCTCCTCTGCACCCTCTCCATAGCTCTCCATCTCCTCTGCACCCTCTCCATAGCTCTCCATCTCCTCTGCACCCTCTCCATAGCTCTCCATCTCCTCTGCACCCTCTCCATCTCCTCTGCACCCTCTCCATAGCTCTCCATCTCCTCTGCACCCTCTCCATAGCTCTCCATCTCCTCTGCACCCTCTCCATAGCTCTCCATCTCCTCTGCACCCTCTCCATAGCTCTCCATCTCCTCTGCACCCTCTCCATAGCACTCCATCTCCTCTGCACCCTCTCCATAGCTCTCCATCTCCTCTGCACCCTCTCCATAGCTCTCCATCTCCTCTGCACCCTCTCCATAGCTCTCCATCTCCTCTGCACCCTCTCCATAGCTCTCCATCTCCTCTGCACCATTTCCATAGCTCCCCATCTCCTCTGCACCCTCTCCATAGCTCTCCATCTCCTCTGCACCCTCTCCATAGCTCTCCATCTCCTCTGCACCCTTTCCATAGCTCTCCATCTCCTCTGCACCCTTTCCATAGCTCTCCATCTCCTCTGCACCCTCTCCATAGCTCTCCATCTCCTCTGCACCCTCTCCATCTCCTCTGCACCCTCTCCATCTCCTCTGCACCCTCTCCATAGCTCTCCATCTCCTCTGCACCCTCTCCATAGCTCTCCATCTCCTCTGCACCCTCTCCATAGGTCTCCATCTCCTCTGCACCCTCTCCATTGCTCTCCATCTCCTCTGCACCCTCTCCATAGCTCTCCATCTCCTCTGCACCCTCTCCATAGCTCTCCATCTCCTCTGCACCCTTTCCATAGCTCTCCATCTCCTCTGCACCCTCTCCATAGCTCTCCATCTCCTCTGCACCCTCTCCATAGCTCTCCATCTCCTCTGCACCCTCTCCATAGCTCCCCATCTCCTCTGCACCCTTTCCATAGCTCTCCATCTCCTCTGCACCCTCTCCATAGCTCTCCATCTCCTCTGCACCCTCTCCATAGCTCTCCATCTCCTCTGCACCCTCTCCATAGCTCTCCATCTCCTCTGCACCCTCTCCATAGCTCTCCATCTCCTCTGCACCCTCTCCATCTCCTCTGCACCCTCTCCATAGCTCTCCATCTCCTCTGCACCCTTTCCATAGCTCTCCATCTCCTCTGCACCCTCTCCATAGCTCTGCATCTCCTCTGCACCCTTTCCATAGCTCTCCATCTCCTCTGCACCCTCTCCATAGCTCTCCATCTCCTCTGCACCCTCTCCATAGCTCTCCATCTCCTCTGCACCCTCTCCATAGCTCTCCATCTCCTCTGCACCCTCTCCATAGCTCTCCATCTCCTCTGCACCCTCTCCATAGCTCTCCATCTCCTCTGCACCCTTTCCATAGCTCTCCATCTCCTCTGCACCCTCTCCATAATTCTCCATCTCCTCTGCACCCTCTCCATAGCTCTCCATCTCCTCAGCACCCTCTCCATAGCTCTCCATCTCCTCTGCACCCTCTCCATAGCTCTCCATCTCCTCTGCACCCTCTCCATAGGTCTCCATCTCCTCTGCACCCTCTCCATTGCTCTCCATCTCCTCTGCACCCTCTCCATAGCTCTCCATCTCCTCTGCACCCTCTCCATAGCTCTCCATCTCCTCTGCACCCTTTCCATAGCTCTCCATCTCCTCTGCACCCTCTCCATAGCTCTCCATCTCCTCTGCACCCTCTCCATAGCTCTCCATCTCCTCTGCACCCTCTCCATAGCTCCCCATCTCCTCTGCACCCTTTCCATAGCTCTCCATCTCCTCTGCACCCTCTCCATAGCTCTCCATCTCCTCTGCACCCTCTCCATAGCTCTCCATCTCCTCTGCACCCTCTCCATAGCTCTCCATCTCCTCTGCACCCTCTCCATAGCTCTCCATCTCCTCTGCACCCTCTCCATCTCCTCTGCACCCTCTCCATAGCTCTCCATAGCTCTCCATCTCCTCTGCACCCTCTCCATAAAATCGTGTGCTTGCCCTTTATATTGCCTTTAAACTGCCCCCCAGGCTTAAAAGCATGCTACGGTTAGAGGGGGGGGGGTTTAGAGGCAATGTGAGGGGCAAGTAGAGGATTTTACACTAGTCTTTGACATCTTTGCCATGGGGAAAATATCCCACCTATTCCCCTATCAGGACTCCCCTCAGCCTCTGACTCTCTAGAGCATACAGCACAGGTCAACACAGCTCATACCCTCTAATTCAGGCAGCTCCCAGGTAAACCTCATCTGCTTACAACTCAGTACGTTACAGAAGCCAGCCTCTCTGTCCACACTTGTCCCTGTCTCAGTAATGCAGCCAGTGTAACCAAAGACCCCACCCACTGAGGAATATCTCTTCTCTCCCCTCCCACTCTGCAGAAGATAAAAATGCCCGAAAGTATGTTCTACCAGGCTGCAGATTGATCTATACATACAAAAGCTGTGTACTTTGTGTAGACTGTAGACTGGTTCCCTTGTAGGGTAAAATGGACCCTTGATCTCTGTTGTAGCAGAGTTAACACTTTACTTGAAATAAAGACACAGAGACTCCCTGTGCTCAGTTCGCAGCAGGAACCTTTATTGTGGTGATGATCACGGAGAGCCAACCCTCACGATGGAGAGACAGATAGCTTGTCATGCAGAGAGGTGATTATATCTTATGTTATGTCAAGTCTGTGGTTTTAACTGACCAGGCGACGCCTAGCCTTGAAGCAGAAGCTCTAGGCTGCGGTTGATAACTAATCTAATTGCCGTTCCTATAAGAACATTGCTCTACAGACGTGAAGTGTTAACAGACTTGACAGGAAGTCAAGTGCTACAAAGGGCTTTTAGCAGACATCTAAGAGGAGCGGCAAATGCAGAATTTTCACCACCACAATCTCATAATCTATCTTGTTCTGACCTTGTACCAGGTATATCTCTCCCGTAATTCACCGGGGATCATTTCCCAGCCGGTTGGTATCTCTCCCGTAATTCACCGGGGATCATTTCCCAGCCGGTTGGTATCTCTCCCGTAATTCACTGGGGATCATTTCCCAGCTGGTTGGTATCTCTCCTGTAATTCACCGGGGATCATTTCCCAGCCGGTTGGTATCTCTCCCGTAATTCACCGGGGATCGTTTCCCAGCCAGTTGGTATCTCTCCTGTAATTCACCGGGGATCATTTCCCAGCCGGTTTGTATCTCTCCCGTAATTCACTGGGGATCATTTCCCAGCCGGTTTGGTATAACTCCCGTAATTCACCAGGGATAATTTCCCAGCCAGTTGGTATCTCTCCTGTAATTCACCTGGGATCATTTCCCAGCGGGTTTGTATCTCTCCTGTAATTCACCGGGGATCATTTCCCAGCCGGTTGGTATCTCTCCCGTAATTCACCGGGGATCATTTCCCAGCCGGTTGGTATCTCTCCCGTAATTCACCGGGGATCATTTCCCAGCCGGTTGGTATCTCTCCCGTAATTCACCGGGGATAGTTTCTCAGCCACTCTTGCTCAAGGTCACAGCCTGGCCTGCACAGATCAGTCTCAGCGACACACAGTGAGTCTGGATTCCCAGTGGTGATGCTGGGGCTGGGTTCCTCCCTCTGTCCCGGTGTCCTGGCCTGGTTTTCCACAAGCTACTGATGTCCCCTTCCTTGGGCACTGTTTGTCACAAGGATTTAACAACCAGGTCCCTGACACGAGGCAGCTCTCTTCCTGTCCCTCAGACTGGCAAAATTATCCTGTCCGCCTGTTCTCGTTGGCCATGGAGAAATTAAAATATGGAAGAAAATGTCAAACTCAAGAGTTTCAAGGTCAGTGGAAGCAGACAAACTGATTGTCTTTGTTCTTGCCATGTGCTCGAAGGATATGGAGACTGCCATTTTGTGATGCTGCTCTGTAACCTCCATCTTGTGGACTGGTTGATGAATTGATCCTTCTTCTGGGATAATCTAATCAGAGCAACGGAATGTGGACACAAGGAATTTTTATTGAATCTGAGATAATTTACAGATAAGCTGTGTATTGTGTACAATGCAGGTTTAAAGAAGTAATCTCGTTATCTCAGCCTAGTGACTGAGTGAACTGGTTTGAACCACAATCAAAGGGAACAGAAGAAGTCACCTGAGGCATAAAGTTGTGCAGCCCTTGGACCACGTCCAATGGTCAGTCAGATGACCCATAGACCCATAGATTGGACCACGTCCAATGGTCAGTCAGATGACCCATAGACCCATAGACTGGACCACGTCCAATGGTCAGTCAGATGACCGATAGACCCATAGATTGGACCACATCCAATGGTCAGTCAGATGACCCATAGACCCATAGATTGGACCACGTCCAATGGTCAGTCAGATGACCCATAGACCCATAGATTGGACCACGTCCAATGGTCAGTCAGATGACCGATAGATTGGACCACATCCAATGGTCAGTCAGATGACCCATAGACTGCACTACATCCAATGGTCAGTCAGATGACCCATAGATCCATAGATTGGACCACATCCAATGGTCAGTCAGATGACCCATAGACCCATAGATTGGACCACATCCAATGGTCAGTTAGATGACCCATAGACCCATAGATTGGACCACGTCCAATGGTCAGTCAGATGACCGATAGATTGGACCACATCCAATGGTCAGTCAGATGACCCATAGACTGCACTACATCCAATGGTCAGTCAGATGACCCATAGACCCATAGATTGGACCACATCCAATGGTCAGTCAGATGACCAATAGACCCATAGATTGGACCACATCCAATGGTCAGTCAGATAACCCAAAGACCCATAGATTGGACCACATCCAATGGTCAGTCAGATGACCCAAAGACCCATAGATTGGACTACATCCAATGGTCAGTCAGATGACCCAAAGACCCATAGATTGGACTACATCCAATGGTCAGTCAGATGACCCATAGACCCATAGATTGGACCACATCCAATGGTCAGTCAGATGACCCAAAGACCCATAGATTGGACCACATCCAATGGTCAGTCAGATGACCCATAGACCCATAGATTGGACCACATCCAATGGTCAGTCAGATGACCCATAGACCCATAGATTGGACCACATCCAATGGTCAGTCAGATGACCCATAGACTGCACTACATCCAATGGTCAGTCAGATGACCCATAGACCCATAGATTGGACCACATCCAATGGTCAGTCAGATGACCCAAAGACCCATAGATTACACTGAAATGCAACATTTGAATGAGTATAAAAACTGGGGCTCCATGTGCAAAGCAGCAATAACTTTGAAGATTCACTGTCATGAGGACGAGCCCCCAGGCCAGGGTCTGGAAGAAGAAAGGATTGATTGTCTGGCCAATGGAGAACCCCTATTTCAGTGTAATAAATTGGAAAAGTGGTCTGAGTGAGTAGTGCTACAAAGAGAATTCATGAAAAAGGATCTAGAGCTTTCCCGGTGTATCTGAGAATAAACTCTTCTCAGGGTTCTGGCTGGGTATGGGTATCGAATTTAACTGACGTTTCGATGACAAACTCTACCATCTTCATGGCTGAAATTAGAAATCATGTTCTTAGTTGTTGGCCTGGAGTCAATATAGTTACGTTGCTGTTTGTGCAGAAATGATTAAGAGCGAGCTTTGATTAATTAAAAGCTGTGTAGTAAATTTTGAAACATAGTTCCGTTGACGAATGGTCAACAATCCCCTGCTCATCTGTTTCTTTTTCCCTCCTCCTGCTTCGCCTGTTCCTCATGGCAGGAGGAATGGTCAGGACAAGAGGAACAGGTCCACAGCAGATGCCATTTCATTGGCTCTTCACTCAACCCAGGAAAATCTGGACAGCAAAGATGCATACATCAGGATGTTCTTTATCGACTACACCTCAGCATTCAATATCATCATCCCCTTAAAACTAATCAATAAACTCCAAGGCCTGGGTCTCAATACATTCTTGTGCAATTTGATCCTGGTTTTCCTCACTTGCAGACCCCAGTCACTTCCCATTGGCAACAACACTTCCTCCACAATCAGTGCATAGAGTCATAGACAAGTAGAGCAGAGAAACTGGCCTTCCAGCCCATCTACATAGAAACAGAAGAGTATGGCACAGAAACAGGCCATTTGGCCCACAACATGGTGCTGAAACAGCTAAAAAGCAAATCCAAAACAACGAAACACGAATCCCTTCTACCTACACCGTGTCCATATCCCTCCATCTTCATCACATCCATGTGCCGATCCAAATGTCTCTTAAAGGCCTCTAATGTATTTGCCTCTACCTCCACACCAGGCAGCACATTCCAGGCATCCACAACGCTGAGAAAAAAACTTACCCCTCACATCCCCCTTGAACCTACACCCTCTCACCTTCAATGCATGTCCTCTGGTATTAGGCATTTCAACCCTGGGAAACAGGTGCTCTCTGTTCATTCTATTTATGCCTCACATAGTCTTGTAAACCTCTATCAGATCTCCCCTCAGCCTCTGACGCTCCAGAGAAAACCACCCCAGTTTATCCAGTGATTGCGCACGCCCTCTGAACCAGGCAGCATCCTGGTGAATCTCTCCAAAGCCTCGACACCCTTCCTAAAGCAAACATCCCGTAAGCCTTCTTATCGACCGTTCGGGGAGCTATGAACCAGGGTCCCAAGATCTCTCTGCTCAGCAACACTTTTAAGGATCTTTCCCTTAACAGTGTACCGTCTCCTTGCATTTGCCCTACCGAGGTGCAACAATGGATTTACCTGGATGAAAGTCCATCTGCCATTTCTCTGCCCATACCTGCAACTGGCCTATATCACGCTGTGTTCTTTGCCGGTCTTCCTCACTATCCACAACTCCCCCCGTTTTGATATCATCACAGACAGCAGAGGTCCCATCACTAATTACAGACCTCCAGCTCCAATACTGCAAGTCCTTTCAACCACTGCCCTCCATCCTCTTATGTGCAAGCCAGTTCTGAATCCGAGTGGCCAATTCTCTGAGAACCCCATGCATTCTGGATTCGACTCCCATGTCAAACGCCTTTTTAAAATACATGTCGGCTACATCCACTGCCCTACCCTCCTCGCGCTCTCGTCACCTCTTGTCAAAACCTCAAATAAAGTTGGTATGGCACAACCTGCCCTGCACAAAGCCATGCCGTCTCTCTCTAATTAAGCCATGGGTTTCCAAATGCTCATATATTCTCTCCCTAAGATGTTTCTTCAGCCATTTCCTTACAACTGACATGAAACTCACAGGTCTACGATTCCCAGGATTTTTCCTTGTCCCGTTCTAAAATAGAGGTACAACTTTAACCACTCACCACTCTTCTGGGACCTCGACTATGGCTAGAGAGGACACCAAGATACTGACCAAGGGCCCAGCAATCTTGTCTCTTGCCCGCTTCAATAACTTGGGGTAAATCCCATCAGGCCCTGGGGGCTTATTCTCCCTAATAATCCATAGAAGGCCCAACACTTCCTCCTCCTTGACCTCTAAATGTATTTATACCATCAGCACTGATCTCCTGGTCCTCCATATCCTTTTCCCTGGTAAATACTGAAACAAGGTTCTCATTAAGTACCTCACTCACATTCTCTGAATCCAAGTAAATGTCGCCCAGCCCTTTTATCCGTGAGTAGTCCCACCCTCTCCCTTGTTATCCTCTTGTTCTTGATTAGAATAGATAGATAGATAGATAGATAGATAGATAGATAGATAGATAGATAGATAGATACTTTATTCATCCCCATGGGGAAATTCAACATTTTTTCCAATGTCCCATACACTTGTTGTAGCAAAACTAATTACATACAATACTTAACTCAGTAAAAATATGATATGCATCTAAATCACTATCTCAAAAAGCATTAATAATAGCTTTTAAAAGTTCTTAAGTCCTTGCGGTTGAATTGTAAAGCCTAATGGCATTGGGGAGTATTGACCTCTTCATCCTGTCTGAGGAGCATTGCATCGATAGTAACCTGTCGCTGAAACTGCTTCTCTGTCTCTGGATGGTGCTATGTAGAGGATGTTCAGAGTTTTCCATAATTGACCGTAGCCTACTCAGCACCCTTCGCTCAGCTACCGATGTTAAACCGATTATTCTAATCCGACTTGCCGAGGACTTTTCTTGGCCGCTCCTGGCTTTCCTAATTCCCTTCTTTAGTTCTGTTCTGGCTTCTCTAAACTCCTCATGTGCTCCATTTGATCTGAACTTCCAGAACTTTACAGAGTTTTCCTTTTCCTTCTTGACTAAATTCATCATCTCTCCAGACGTGCAAGGTTCTCTTATCTTTCCATCCCTGTCCTTCCTGAACTTGCCAGAGACAAGCTCTTCCCAATTAATGCTTCTCAGTTCCTGCCTAACGCCCTCGTAGTTTGCCCTACTCCAATTTAAAACTCCCCCGCAAGGACCACACCTATCCTTATCTGTAGCTATCCTGAAAGTTCAGGAGTTGTGGTTATTGTTCCCTCACATTAGAAGGTCAGGCTCATTACCCAACATCAAGTCCAATACAGCCCCTCCTCTCATTGGACTGTCTACATATTGATTTAAGACAACTTCCTGGATACACCCCAACCACAAACTGTTCCATTTGCTGCCATCCGGGAAGCGGTACCACAGCATAAAAGCCAGGACCAACAGGCTCCAGGACAGCTTCTTCCACCAGGCCATCAGACTGATTAACTCACACTGACACAATTGTATTTCTCTGTTATATAGACTATTATACATACTATTTATTACAAATTACTATAAATTGCACATTGTACATTTAGCCATGACATTTAATATATGAAGGATGTAAATAATAAAGTCAATTCAATTCTGTGTTGGGACCGATTCTTTTTGTGTTATAAATCAATGATTTGGATGATGGAATTGATGGCTTTGTTGCAAAGGTTGCAGATGATATGAAGATAGGTGGAGGGCCAGGTAGTTTTGAGGAAGTAGAGAGGCTTCAGAAGGACAGATGGAAAACAGTGTCAAGAGGTGTTTGTTCGTGAACTTCGGTGGAAGAAATGAAAGGGTCGACTATTATCTAAATGGAGAGAAAATACAAAAATCTTGGGAGTCATTGTGTGGGATTCCCTAAAGATTAAATTACAGGTTGAATCTGTGGTGAGGAAGGCAAATGCGATGGTGGCATTGATTGAAGATGACTAGATATAAAAGCAAGGATGTAATGTGGGGACTTTATAAAACCCTGGCGAGCCTTCACTTGGAGTATTGTGAGCAGCTTTGGGCCCATTATCTTAGAAAGTACGTGCTGAAACTGGACAGGGTTGAAAGGAGGTTCATGAAAATGGTAACAGGATTGAATGGCTTGTCATATGAAGAGAGTCTGATGGCTCTAGGCCTGTATTCACTAGATTGAGGGATGACCTCGATTATTGAATGGAGAAAGGGCTTGATAGTGCGGATGTGCAGAGGACGTTTCCTATGATGAGAGAGTCTAAGACCAGAGGACACCACCTCAGAATGGAGGGAGTCTTTTTAGAATGGAGGGGTAGAGGAATTTCTTTTGTCAGAGAGTGGTGAATCTGTGGAATTCTTAACCATAGGCAGCTGTGGAGGCCGAGTCTTTATGTATATTTAAGGCGGGGTTGATAGATTCTTGATTGGTCGGGGCATGACATATATGGGGGGGGGGTGAAGGCAGGAGACTGGGGTTGAGAGGAAAATTGGATCAGCCATGATGCAATGAGGGAGCAGACAATGGGCCAAATGGCCAATTCTGCTTCTGTCTTATGGTCTTAACATATCTGTAGAAATCCTTCACCTTGTCTGCTAGAGCAACCTCATGCCTTCTCTTAGCCTCTCAATTTCTTAAGTGTTCTCTTGTATTTGATAAGCACCTCAGTTGTTCCTACCTGCGACACACCTCCTTTTATCTTTTAACCAGGCCTCAAAGTCTTTTGAAAACCAAAGGTTCCTCACACTCGTTGTGTTTACCTTTTATTCCAACAGGCACATACAAGGTTTGCACCCTCAACATTTCACATTTGAAGACCTGCCACTTATCAAATACACCTTTGCCAGGAAACAGCCTGTCCCAATCCACACTTGCCAGATCATTTCAGATACCATCAAAAGTGGCCTTACTCAAATTTAGAATCTCAACCTGCAGACCTAATCTATCTTTTTGCATATTTACTTTGAAAGTCATGGCATTGTGGTCACAACATGCAAATTGTTCTCCTACACAAACTTCTGCCACCTGCCATATAACCATATAACAATTACAGCACAGAGACAGGCCATCTCGGTCCTTCTAGTCCGTGCCGACGCTTACACTCACCTAGTCCCAGTGGCCTGCACTCAGCCCATAACCCTCCGTTCCTTTCCTGTCCATATACCTATCCAATTTTACTTTAAATGACAATACCGAACCTGCCTCTATCACTTCTACTGGAAGCTCATTCCACACAGCTGAGTAAAGAAATTCCCCTTCGTGCTACCCTCAAAACTTTTGCCCCTTAACTCTCAACTCATGTCCTCTTGTTTGAATCTCCCCTACTCTCAATGGAAAAAGCCTATCCACGTCAACTTGATCTATCCCCCTCATTATTTTAAATACCTCTATCCAGTCCCCCCTCAACCTTCTACGTTCCAAAGAATAAAGACCTGACTTGTTCAGCCTTTCCTTGTAACTAAGGTGCTGAAACCCAGGTAACATTCTAGTAAATCTTCTCTGTACTCTCTCTATTTTGTTGATATCTTTCCTATAATTTGGTGACCAGAACTGCACACAATACTCCAAATTCGGCCTTAGCAATCCCTTGTACAATTTTAATATTACATCCCAACTCCAGTACTCAATGCTCTGATTTATAAAGGCCAGCATACCAAAAGCTTTCTTCACCACCCTATCCACATGAGATTCCACCTTCAAGGAACTATGCACCATTATTCCTAGATCACTCTGTTCTACTGCATTCTTCAACGCCCTACCATTCACCATGTATGTCCTATTTGGATTATTCCTACCAAAATGTAGCACCTCACATTTATCAGCATTAAACTCCATCTGCCATCGGTCAGCCCACTCTTCTAACTGGCCTAAATCTCTCTGCAAGCTTTGAAAACCTACTTCATTTTCCACAACACCGCCTACCTTAGTATCAACTGCATACTTACTAATCCAATTTACCACCCCATCATCCAGATCATTAATGTTTATGACAAACAACATTGGACCCAGTACAGATCCCTGAGGCACACCACTAGTCACCGGCCTCCAACCTCACAAACAGTTATCCACCACTACTCTCTGACATCTCCCATCTAGATACTGTTGAATCCATTTTACTACTTCAATATTAACACCTAACGATTGAACCTTCCTAACTAACCTTCCGTGCGGAACCTTGTCAAAGGCCTTACTGAAGTCCATATAGACAATAGCCACTGTTTTACCCTCGTCAACTTTCCTCGCAACCTCTTCAAAAAATTCAATAAGATTTGTCAATCATGACCTTCCATGCACAAATCCATGCTGACTATTCCTAATCAGACCCTGTCTATCCAGATAATTATATATACCATCTCTAAGAATACTTTCCATTAATTTACCCACCACTGACGTCAAACTGACAGGCCTATAATTGCTAGGTTTACTCTTAGAACCCTTTTTAAACAATGGAACCACATGAGCAATACGCCAATCTTCCAGCACCATCCCCGTTTCTAATGACATTTGAAATATTTCTGTCAGAGCCCCTACTATTTCTACACCAACTTCCCTTAAGGTCCTAGGGATTAACCTGTCAGGATCCGGAGATTTATCCACTTTTATTTTCCTTAACAGTGCCAGTATTTCCTCCGCTTTAATTGTCATAGTTTCGATAACTTCCCTAATTGTTTCCCTTAACTTACACAATTCAATATCCTTCTCCTTAGTGAATACCGAATAAAAGAAATTGTTCAAAATCTCCCCCATCTCTTTTGGCTCCACACATAGCTGTCCACTCTGATTCTCTAAGGGACCAATTTTATCCCTCACTATCCTTTTGCTATTAATATAACTGCAGAAACCCTTCGGATTTATTTTCACCTTACTTGCCAAAGCAAACTCGTATCTTCTTTTAGCTTTTCTAATTTCTTTCTTAAGATTCTTTTTACATTCTTTATATTCCTTGAGCACCTCATTTACTCCATGCTGCCTATATTTATTGTAGATCTCTCTCTTTTTCCGAACTAAATTTCCAATATCCCTTGAAAACCATGGCTCTCTCAAACTTTTAACCTTTCCTTTCAACCTAACAGGAACATAAAGATTCTGTACCCTCAAAATTTCATCTTTATATGACCTCCATTTCTCTATTACATCCTTCCTATAAAACAAATTGTCCCAATCCACTCCTTCTAAGTCCTTTCACATCTCCTCAAAGTTAGCCTTTCTCCAATCAAAAATCTCAACCCTGGGTCCAGTCCTATCCTTCTCCATAATTATGTTGAAACTAATGACATTGTGATCACTAGACCCGAAGTGCTCCACAACACATACGTCCGTCACCTGACCTATGTCATTCCCTAAAAGGATATCCAACACTGCCCCTTCTCTAGTTGGTACCTCTATGTATTGCTGCAAAAAACTATCCTGCACACATTTTACAAACTCCAAACCATCCAGACCTTTTACAGTATGGGCTTCCCAGTCTATGTGTGGAAAATTAAAATCTCCCACAATCACAACCTTGTGCTTACTACTGTTACGTACCCTTGACACGTGATAGTGGTGTACTTGTCACATGACAGGTGTTGAAGCTATACTGGACTTGAGGTAATGGTCTTGTGATGGTGGAGTGACGTCATTTTCCCGCTAGTAGAGGTCATGTGACAGTTTTTTTTTACAGGGTATAAAAGGAGGATCCCTCCCTGTGAGGAGGGGCAGTTCGTGGCTGGATTTGCCATGTTGACTTCATGCCACTGCGTGATTTAAGGTTATGACGCAGTTTGGTTGAAAAATGGAGTTTTATCTAATGCCTAAAGTTTAAAAGGTCATTGCCAGCAGTTTCTTTATAATACTGCTAGTTGAGAATCAGTGGGGAGTGAAGATCGGAGTTCGGGAGTTAAAAGATTGTGGAAAGTCGATTTCGACGGTGAAACAGGTTCGACCTTGTTTGATCCTCATTCGGAAGGAATTCGTTGACTGTGCCCATGTTAATCCCTGTGAATAGCAGAAAGGATTGGGAACAGTTTTGTAAAGGAAAGGTCAGTGCCTTTAAGCCATTTCATTTCATCTTCGTAAAATTCTTCGTGGGAAAAGTTTGATTTGGAATCGCGATGAGACGACGTGAAAGAGAATTTAAATCATCTTAAAAAGTCTCTCCCTTAAATGGACTGTAAGCATTTTGAACTTTTGCAATACTACTTTGAAGAACTGTTTTTGCAACATCGCTTTAAGAACTGTTTAAGCTGCCGCACAGCAGCTGATTTCCGGTTACGTGAGTGGTTTGTTTACTTTTGGGGGTTTGTTTTTCAGTGTTTAATAAATGTTCTATTTGTTATAAAAACCCCTGCCTCAGTCATATATTTATTGTTGCTTGAATCCGTAACACTACAAATATCTATGATCTCCAATTCTTGTTCCCCATTAGGTGGTCTATAATACACCCCTGTAAGTGTTACTACACCTTTCCCATTCCTCAATTCCACCCAAATAGTCTCCCTAGACGAGCCCTCTAATCTATCCTGCCAGAGCACCGCTGTAATATTTTCTCGGACAAACAATGTAACACTTCCTCCTCTTGTCCCTCCAATTCTATCACACCTGAAGCAACAAAATCCAGGAATATTTAGTTGCCAATCACACCCCTCTTGCAACCATGTTTCACTAATAGCTACAACATCATATTTCCAGGTATCAATCCATGCTCTAAGCCCATCCACCTTTCTTACAATGCTCCTAGCATTAAAATAGATGCATTTAAGAATCTCTCCACCTCTTCCTCTCTGTTTATCCCTAACAATGCGATCAACTTTATTATCTTTTCCTTCCATCTCCCCTACATCTTTGGTCTGAGCGCTCCCCTTCTCTATCACCTGCCTATCCTCCCTCACACACTGTCTACTAGCTTTCTCTATTTGTGTACTAACCTCCTCTCCACTAGTCTCTTCAAATTGATTCCTACCCCCCAACCATTCTAGTTTAAAGTCTCCCCAGCAGCCTTAGCAAATCTCCCCGCCAGGATATTGGTCCCCCAAGGATTCAAGTGTAACCCGTCCTTTTTGTACAGGTCACACCTGCCCCAAAAGAGGTCCCAATGATCCAGAAACTTGAATCCCTGCTCCCTGCTCCAATTACTCAGCCACGCATTTATCCTCCACCTCATTCCATTCCTACTCTCACTGTCGCGTGGCACAGGCAGTAATCCCGAGATTACTACCTTTGCAGTCTTTCTTCTCAACTGTCTTCCTAACTCCCTATATTCTCCTTTCAGGACCTCTTCCCTTTTCCTACCTATGTCATTGGTACCTATATGTACCACGACCTCTGGCTCCTCACCCTCCCACTTCAGGATATATTGGACGCGATCAGTAACATCCCAAACCCTGGCACCAGGGAGGCAAACTACCATCTGGGTCTCCTGATCGCGTCCACAGAATCACCTATCTGACCCCCTAACTATCAAGTCCCCTATTACTACTGCCTTCCTCTTCCTTTCCCTACCCTTCTGAGCTACAGGGCCGGACTCTGTGCCAGAGGCACAGCCACTGTTGCTTCCCCCAGGTAGGCTGTCCCCCTCAGCAGTACTCAAACAGGAGTACTTATTGTCAAGGGGTACAGCCACTGGGGTACTCTCTAGGACCTTACTCTTCCCCTTCCTCCTCCTAACCGTGACCCACCTGTCTGCCTCCCGTGGTCCTGGTGTGACCACCTGCCTGTAACTCCTCTCTATCAACTCCTCACTCTCCCTGACCAGATGAAGGTGATCGAGCTGCAGCTCCAGTTCCCTAACACGGTCCCTTAGGAGCTGCAGCTCGGCGCACCTGGTGCAGACGTGGACGTCCGGGAGGCTAGGAGACTCCAGACCTCCCACATCCGACACCGAGAACAACAAGCTGCCCTCTCACTCATACCTCCCCTTTCCTCAAATGACAGGAAAAACTGATACCTAAACCTACCTTGCCTCGCCCGTTTCCACTTAAGCCTGTTGAGCCCAAGCCCTTAAGCCTTCACTCTGCTCCCGGCTCACGCCGCTGCCCACAAAACGACGCTGCCTGCTGTTTAAAGTTGTGTCCTTTTTAAATCTCCCCCACTTCACTGCCCGCCTTCACACGCCTGCGCAGTTCCGGCCCTCTTAACTCCGATGAGAATACGCCCTGACTCATTCCCTACCAGCAGATCCATTATCACACGCTCTCTCATTGGGACTTCCACGTACTGATGAAGCAATCTTTCCTGAACACATTTGACAAACTCTCTCTCATCCAGTCCTTTTACAGTATGGGAGTCCCAGTCATTATGTGGAAAGTTACTACTATAACCACCTTATGTTTCTTGCAACAGTCTGCGATCTCTCTACGAACGTGTTGCTCTAAATCCCTCAGACTATTGGGTGGTGTGTAATACAGCCCTATCAATTGGTTAGACCTTCCTTATTTCTCAGTTCCACTCAAAGCCTCACTAGACCAGTTCTCTAGTCCTGACCAACCACTGCTGTGACATTTTCCCTGACTTGTAACATCACCCCTTCTCTTTTAATCCCTTCAGCTCTGTTGTGTCTAAAACAACGGAACCCCGGAATATTGAACTGCCAGTCCTGCCCTTCCTGCAAACAAGTCTCACTAATGGTTAAAATATTAGAATTCCAAGTGTTGATCCACGCCCAGAGCTCATCTGTCTTTCCTACGATACTTCTTGCATTGAAATATACACAGCTCAGGACACTGGTCGCACCGTGCTCAACGTGTCGATCCCTGACTTTGTCTGAGGTCTTATCAACATTTGTCTCCACAAACTGTTCTGGCACTCTCGTTCCCATCCCCCTGCAACTCTAGTCTAAAACCCCACTGTGCAGCATTAACAAACCTTCCAACTAGGATATTAGTTCCCCCTCCAGATCAGCTCCAATCTGTACCTTCTGTACAGGTACCACCTTCCCAGGAAGAGAGCTTAATGATGTAAACATCTTCTCCCTTCCTCCTACACCAACTCCTTAGCCACGTGTTAAACCGTTTAACCTTCCCAGTTCCGGCCTCCTATTTCAGCCTTAGATCACCTGGACTCTGCACACGCACGTCAGAATGCTGTTCGTTAACTTGGCCTTCAGCACCATCATTTCCACAGTCCTGATCGATAAGCTACAGAACTTGGGCCTCTGCACCTCCCTCTGCAATTGGATCCTCGACTTCCTAACTGGTAGCCCACAAACTGTGCAGATTGGTGACAGCATGTCCTCCTTGCTGACGGTCGACACTGGTACACCTCAGGGGAGTGTGCTTAGCCCACTGCTCTACTCTCTATAGACACATGACTAGGTGGCTAGGCACTGTTCACGTACCACCTATAAATTTGCAGGTGATACAGCCATTGTTGGTAGAATGTCAGATGGAGATGAGAGGGTGTACAGGAGCTCCACCCAGTATACCAACTAGAGGAGTGGTGTCACAGCAACAACTTGGCACTCAACGTCAGCAAAGAGCTGACTGTGGACTTCAGGAAGGGTAAGATGAAGGAACACATACCAATCCTCATAGAGGGATCAGAAGTGGAGAGAGTGAGCAGCTTCAAGTGCCTGGGTGTCAAGATCTCTGAGGACGATGCAGATATAAAGAAGGAAAGATAGCGACTATATTTCATTAGGAGTTTGAGGAGATTTCGTTTGTCACCTAAACACTTGAAAACTTCTAGAGATGTGCCATGGAGAGCATTTTGACAGGCTGCATCATCGTCTGGTATGGAGGTTGGGGGGGAGGGATTGCTACTGCACAAGACTGAAAGAAGTTACAGAAAGTTATAAAACTAGTCAGCTCCATCTTGGGTACTAGCCTCCACAGCATCCAAGACATCTTTGAGGAACGATGCCTCAGAATCAGTTATCAAGGACCCCCATCACCCAGGACATGCCCTCTTCTCATTGTTACCTAAAGGCACACACTCAGCGATTCAGGAACAGCTTCTTCCCCTCTGCCATCCCATTCCTAAATGGACATTGAGCCCATGAACACCACCTCACTTTTTAAATGTATATTATTTATGTTTTTGCACTATTTTAATCTAATATATATACTGTTACGTACCCGTGACACGTGACAGTGGTGTGGACTTGAGGTAATGGTCTTGTGATGGTGGAGTGATGTCATTTTCCCGCCAGTAGAGGTAATGTGACAGTTTTTTTTACAGGGTATAAAAGGAGGACCCCTCCCTGTAAGGAGGGGCAGTTCGTGGCTGGATTTGCCATGTTGACTTCATGCCACTGCGTGATTTAATGTTATGACACAGTTTAGTTGAAAGATGGAGTTTTATTTAATGCCTAAAGTTTAAAAGGTCATTGCCAGCAGTTTCTTTATAATACTGCTAGTTGAGAATCAGTGGAGAGTGAAGATCGGAGTTCGGGAGTTAAAAGATCGAGGAAAGTCGATTTCGACGGTGAAACAGGTTCGACCTTGTTTGATCCTCATTCGGAAGGAATTCGTTAACTGTCCCCGTGTTAATCCCTGTGAATAGCAGAAAGGATTGGGAACAGTTTTGTAAAGGAAAGGTCAGTGCCTTTAAGCCATTTCATTTCATCTTCGTAAATTCTCCGTGGGAAAAGTGTAGTTCGACTGGGAATCGCAGCAAGATGACATGAAAGAGAATTTAAATCGTCTTAAAAAGTCTCTCCCTTAAATGGACTGTAAGCATTTTGAACTTTTGCAATACTACTTTGAAGAACTGTTTTTGCAACATCGCTTTAAGAACTGTTTAAGCTGCCGCACAGCAGCTGATTTCCGGTTACGTGAGTGGTTTGTTTACTTTTGGGGGTTTGTTTTTCAGTGTTTAATAAATGTTCTATTTGTTATAAAAACCCCTGCCTCAGTCATATATTTATTGTTGCTGAATCCGTAACAATACACAGACATATACACATACAATTACAGTAATTGATTGATTGTTTCTCTTTTGATCTTAGATATTGCATTGAACTGCTGTTGCTAAGTTAACAAATTTCACCTCACATGCTGGTGATAATAAACCTGATTCTGATTCTGACTGTGATTAGAGGATTTAGGTTTGAGACTCCTTGGTGCTGGATCCACGTCTGAGATGTGAAGTCATTGAAAGGCCAGTTGAGTAGAGTTAATGACCAGTACGTTGGTGTAAATGGTGAGGGGAGCTGGGTCCAGCAGCCCTGGATGACAAGAGATGGTGTAAGTTCAGTCAGGGAAAAAAAGCACCTGGAAAGAGAAATGAGACAAAGACTTGACAGATGTCAAGGAAGCAGAAAGGAAAAGGAAATTCAGAACATTAAAAAGGGCTATGAGGTTTGGCACAATGTGCAACTGTGTTGCGATCTTCGATCTTCTGTGAGGTGCTCTGGGGAGGCAAGATTAAGGAGAATCAAGAGGGTAAGGGCAAGGGCAATGACCTGAGGAATGAGAGATGTTACCCCAGCCGTCAGGAATGTAGGTGCAGCCTCCTTAACCAATAACCGTACAAGTGGCACCTTCCTTGTGAACAGATAGTCCAAGGCATCCTTTCCTGGCACAGTCTGTCCTTCCTTCCTGTGTAACAGCCTTCTTGCCAACCAGCATGGGCATGGTGCTCACCCAGTAACCCACTGGGGTGGCATTCATACAGCACCACATTTCAACCGTGCCACCCTGTGGGAACCATGGGTAGGCTAGGATACTGCATATCCGTAAGTGCCATTCAGCTGCCAACAAGTGCCCAGCTTCACAACACCCTTTGGCACAGACACTGCCGTCCCAGGATACCACGCCTGCTCCTACTTGCTATCGACCTTGCACCCTGTACCCGCCCTGACTCAACCTACCACACACCAACACTCGGTCAGGTGGCAAAATCACAAAGTCAGGGCATTCCAATTCTCCAAAGGGTACGAGGGAGATACCAGCCCTTAAAGCACTCACTCCACAGGGGCTTAAGCCCCTTAAGGCAGTAGGCATACTCTGGGAACAGACTATCCCCTCCCAGCTCCCCCAAAATGAATGCCAAGGCTTTAACTGCTGCCATTACTCGAACCCATAGCTATGCATGATGCTCGGGGGAAGCAAGCAGTGATCCCAGGGCATTATTGATCGTGTGTTGGGATTAAGGGCTCCCTAAGGACCCTACCTCTGTTAGATAGGCTCTCTCTAGTACCCCCACATCCCATAACCTCAATAACCACGCAGCCAAAGACTCACCAGCCTTTTTTGCTTTACCTATTCCCTAAGCTTGCTAGTTCCTTCGTGGAGAATCTGAGCTCTGTTGTCTCCAATACACCATCTCCTGCACATTCCTGAGCCTCGTCCCCACCTCCCTCCTGACAGGAAGAAGCTGCAGGCCGATGCCCCCCTATTATTTTACACTGACACCTTACAATTGCTGCAAACAGGCAGGAAACATTCTGCAGGCTCCTCCTGGGAAAACCCAACCATTTAAGCATAGAAACCATGTGATGTCCCATTTCAACCCCAGCAACATCTAACCGGTCTGACCAATCCACCGGTATCCCGTAACCCGTCAGCAAGTTAGCGAGACTTCCAAAGCCTGCACTATTATCCATCTCTCATACCGAGAGTCCTCTCTTTTAAATAACCTCTTAAAGAAATGCATTTCTGCTCAAAAAGCCAGACCCTGCTCGCAGTGCCAAATGTAATGTTGAATCAGGTTCAGGGGTTTGGCAAGTGAGACAGGAAATGCACTGGCTTTGAACAGGTATATTGATCATTTATTTACAAACAGTAAAAATTCAGCCAAATATTCATGTTCCCCGGGTTACAGACAGTACAAAGCAGAATATTCAACAGACATACACACATTCAACAAGCATACTCTGATGAAAGTTTACAGAGCATACCTTCCTAATGGTCATGTACATCCTTGCCTTAAACAAAGGAGGAAGAGAGTAAGCCCTTTCCACGTGTAATTTTATATACCCAGGATGTTTGAAACTGGACAGCAGGCAACTATCCAATGGGAAAAGAAGCAGCAGCTCCTGAACTCACCAGTCACGATGGAAGCGACTCCGGACAATCAGAATAAGGCACGCCCCACGGGACAGCTGTGCCCTCTAGTGTGAGACTCCCCTACCCTGAGAAGTCTGTGAACACGCACCTTATGATTCTATATACCTCTGTAAAGTCACCCTTCTGCCTCGAGGGACAACAGTCACAGTCTGTCCAGTTTCCCTCATAACTGAAGCCCTTCAGTCCCGGCAAAATCCTTCTGAATCTGCATCCTCTCGAGCTTAATGATATCTTCCCTACAGCTGAACAACCAGAACAGCACACAATACTCTACATGTGGTCTCACTGATGTCTTGTACAGCTATAAAGTGATGTACAGCCAGCTCCTGTACTCTGTGTCCAACTGAAGGCCAGTGTGTCAATTCCATCTTCACCAGTCTCCAGTTTTAGAAATTATGTCCCCTGAATCCATTGGTCACATGCCCTCTCAATCTGAAGACCAACTATCTACTACCACCACCCAATTCTGTATCCAATCAGTTTGCATCAGCAAGGGGAAGACATGAGATCAGGGAGGGCTGTGTTGAATCTTCTGTCAGTGGAAGAGACACTACTGGAAAAGATTCTTAGGGGCAGGAGTTATGAGCACAACAAATTCTATGCTGATGATCCTGATTCAGGAAAAGCACGGCCAGTCGGTTTGGCTTTGTGTGGGTAAGGTCCTGTCTCTCAAATCTGACTGAAGAAAGTACAACGTCATAGAGCCCTACAGCACAGAAACAGGCCCTTCAGTCCATCTAGTCCATGCTGGCTTCATCTTCTGTCTAGTCCCATGTACCGGCACCTGGACAATATCCCTCCCATCAATGTCCCTATCCTATCCTATCCTATCCAGTGTTACAATTGAACCTGCACCGACCACTTCCACCAGGAACTCGTCCCACATTCGCACCCCTCTCCGAGCGGCATAATTCATTTCAGATTCTCCTTAAATATTTCACCTTTCACTCTAAACCTAGTTCCAGTCTCACCCAACTTGACGGGGAAAAGTCCTGCTTGTGTTCACTCTAACAATTGCCCTTATTTCGTAATAGCCACCCCTCACTCACTGAAACTGCAGAGAGCAGGGGAACGTTGTGGTTAACTTGTGCCACGACGGTGATGGATCTACGGTCCTAAGCACATCATCTACAATGGTGTGGCACAGCCTCCCCAAGGTTCCATCCAGAGTAATCTGTCTCTAGTCTTCGTACAACACAGGAACAGGCACTCCTGCCAACACATCATTGATCATTGTCTAACCGTTACAGCTACCCTCGCTGATAGAGCACAGACTAGTCTCATACACAGGCCAGGGCTGTACCTGTTGATTATACATAAGCCAACACAGTACATATTGATGAATACACAGACCTGTGGGACCACAATTGTGGACTTACTCACCTCAGACTTCCAGAACACTCAGCTATCCCTCTGAAAATGAAAGTACGGCTGTTCAAGCCCGATGTCCTGACCAGACGTGAGAATGATAAACAACCTGCAGTCAAGCAGAGAAAAATAAGCAACAGTTCCTTGAATTACTGCTGGAAATTGTGAACAGGGTGGAACTTAACCAACGCCCTGGTGCAGTTGTTGCTGAGCTGGAAATTGTGTGTGTTGCTGATACAGCTACCCACTGCATGTAGAGCAGCAGATGGCAGGATCCATACTCTGCAGTTTACCCTGTTCCCACTCCCCACTCCGCGGTTTACCCTGTTCCCACTCCCCACTCCAAGATTTATCCCAGTCCCACTCCCCACTCCGGTCCCACTCCCCACTCCACGGTTTACCCCAGTCCCACTCCCCACTCCGGTCCCATTCCCCACTCCGGTCCCATTCCCCACTCCGGTCCCATTCCCCACTCCGCGGTTTACCCCGTTCCCACTCCCCACTCCAAGATTTATCCCAGTCCCACTCCCCACTCCGGTCCCATTCCCCACTCCGGTCCCATTCCCCACTCCGGTCCCATTCCCCACTCCGCGGTTTACCCCGTTCCCACTCCCCACTCCACGGTTTACCCCCGGTCCCACTCCCCACTCCACGATTTACCCCAGTCCAACTCCCCACTCCGGTCCCATTCCCCACTCCGGTCCCATTCCCCACTCCGTGATTTACCCCAGTCCCATTCCCCACTCCGCGATTTACCCCAGTCCCACTCCCTACTCCGCGGTTTACCCCGTTCCCACTCCCCACTCCGCGATTTACCCCAGTCCCATTCCCCACTCCGGTCCCATTCCCCACTCCGGTCCCATTCCCCACTCCGCGATTTACCCCAGTCCCACTCCCCACTCCGGTCCCACTCCCCACTCCGCGATTTACCCCAGTCCCACTCCCTACTCCGTGGTTTACCCTGATTTGACTCCCCACTCCACGATTTAACCCAGTCCCACTCCCCACTCCTCAGTTTACCTCGGTCCCACTCCCCACTCCACGGTTTACCCCGTTTGCACTCCCCACTCCGCAGTTTGTCCCGTTCCCATTCCCCACTCCGCAGTTTGTCCCGTTCCCATTCCCCACTCCGCAGTTTACCCTGGTCCCATTCCCCACTCCGCGGTTTGTCCCGGTCCCATTCCCCACTCCGTGGTTTACCCTGATTCTCCTCCCCACTCCGCGGTTTACCACAATCCCATGCCCCTCCTGCCCGAACACAGACAGCTGCCACTCTGTCACGCAGTGCCCGGTGTTTGACTGAACGCTCACCATCCACACCACCTTGTTTGTCTGTCAGTTGCGAAGCACGGTAACTCCGGGTCTGCCTAGCCGACCTGACTGGGCTGACACTGTCTGGGCTTCCCCGGGGCCGACACTGTCTGGGCTTCCCCGGGGCCGACACTGTCTGGGCTTCCCCGGGGCCGACACTGTCTAGGGCTTCCCCGGGGCTGACAGTGTCTGGGCTTCCCCGGGGCTGACGGTGTCTGGGCTTCCCCGGGGCTGACAGTGTCTGGGCTTCCCCGGGGCTGACGGTGTCTGGGATTCCCCGGGACTGACGGTGTCTGAGCTTCCCCGGGGCCGACACTGTCTGGGCTTCCCCGGGGCTGACGGTGTCTGGGCTTCCCCGGGGCTGACGGTGTCTGGGCTTCCCCGGGGCTGACACTGTCTGGGCTTCCCCGGGTTAATGGTGTCTGGGCTTCCCCGGGGCCGACACTGTCTGGGCTTCCCCGGGTTAATGGTGTCTGGGCTTCCCCGGGGCCGACACAGTCTGGGCTTGCACGGGGCTGACACTGTCTGGGCTTGCACGGGGCCGACACTGTCTGGGCTTCCCCTGGGTGATGTTGTCTGGGCTTCCCCGGGGTGATGTTGTCTGGGCTTCCCCAGGGCTGACGGTGTCTGGGCTTCCCCGGGGTGATGTTGTCTGGGCATCCCCGGGGTGATGTTGTCTGGGCTTCCCCGGGGCCGACACTGTCTGGGCTTCCCCGGGGCTGACGGTGTCTGGGCTTCCCCAGGGCTGACGGTGTCTGGGCTTCCCTGGGGCTGACTGTGTCTGGGCTTCCCCGGGGCCGACACTGTCTGGGCTTCCCCAGGGCCGACACTGTCTGGGCATCCCCAGGGCCGACGGTGTCTGGGCTTCCCCAGGGCCGACACTGTCCGGGCTTCCCCATGGCCGACGGTGTCTGGGCTTCCCCAGGGCCGACACTGTCTGGGCTTCCCCGGGGTGATGTTGTCTGGGCTTCCCCGGGGCTGACGGTGTCTGGGCTTCCCCGGGGCCGACACTGTCTGGGCTTCCCCGGGGCTGACGGTGTCTGGGCTTCCCCAGGGCCGACACAGTCTGGGCTTCCCCGGGGCTGACGGTGTCTGGGCTTCCCCGGGGCTGACGGTGTCTGGGCTTCCCCGGGGCCGACACAGTCTGGGCTTCCCCGGGGCCGACACTGTCTGGGCTTCCCCGGGGCTGACGGTGTCTGGGCTTCCCCGGGGCTGACTGTGTCTGGGCTTCCCCGGGGCCGACACTGTCTGGGCTTCCCCGGGGCTGACGGTGTCTGGGCTTCCCCAGGGCCGACACTGTCTGGGCTTCCCCGGGGCCGACACTGTCTGCGCTTCCCCAGGGCTGACGGTGTCTGGGCTACCCCGGGGCTGACGGTGTCTGGGCCTCCCCGGTGCTGACGGTGTCTGGGCTTCCCCAGGGCTGACGGTGTATGGGCTTCCCCGGGGCTGGCTGTGTCTGGGCTTCCCCGGGGCTGACTGTGTCTGGGCTTCCCCGGGCCGACACTGTCTGGGCTTCCCCATGCCCGACGGTGTCTGGGCTTCCCCAGGGTTGACGGTGTCTGGGCTTCCCCGGGGCCGGCACTGTCTGGGCTTCCCCATGGCCGACGGTGTCTGGGCTTCCCCGGGGCAGACACTGTCTGGGCTTCCCCATGGCCGACACTGTCTGGGCTTCCCCGGGGCTGACGGTGTCTGGGCTTCCCCAGGGCTGACGGTGTCTGGGCTTCCCCGGGGATGACTGTGTCTGGGCTTCCCCGGGGCTGACACTGTCTGGGCTTCCCCGGGGCTGACGGTGTCTGGGCTTGCCCGGTGCCGACACTGTCTGGGCTTCCCCGGGGCTGATTGTGTCTCGGTTTCCCCGGGGCTGACGGTGTCTGGGCTTCCCCGGGGCCGCGACTGTCTGGGCTTCCCCGGGGCTGACGGTGTCTGGGCTTCCCCGGGGCCGACACTGTCCGGGCTTCCCCATGGCCGACGGTGTCTGGGCTTCCCCAGGGCTGACGGTGTCTGGGCTTCCCCAGGGCTGACTGTGACTGGGCTTCCCCGGGGCTGACACTGTCTGGGATTCCCCAGGGCTGACGGTGTCTGGGCTTCCCCGGGGCTGACAGTGTCTGGGCTTCCCCGGGGCTGACTGTGTCTGGGCTTCCCCGGGGCCGACACTGTCCGGGCTTCCCCATGGCCGACGGTGTCTGGGCTTCCCCGGGACCGACACTGTCTGGGCTTCCCCGGGGCTGACACTGTCTGGGCTTCCCCGGGGTGATGTTGTCTGGGCTTCCCTGGGGCCGACACTGTCTGGGCTTCCCCGGGGCTGACACTGTCTGGGCTTCCACGGGGCTGGCTGTGTCTGGGCTTCCCCATGGCCGACGGTGTCTGGGCTTACCCAGGGCTAACGGTGTCTGGGCTTCCCCGGGGCTGATGGTGTCTGGGCTTCCCCGGGGCTGACACTGTCTGGGCTTCCCCATGGCCGACGGTGTCTGGGCTTCCCCGGGGCTGACACTATCTGGGCTTCCCCATGGCCGACACTGTCTGGGCTTCCCCGGGGCTGACTGTGTCTGGGCTTCCCCGGGGCCTACACTGTCTGGGCTTCCCCAGGGCTGACACAGTCTGGGCTTCCCCAGGGCTGACTGTGACTGGGCTTCCCCGGGGCTGACACTGTCTGGGATTCCCCAGGGCTGACTGTGACTGGGCTTCCCCGGGGCTGACACTGTCTGGGATTCCCCAGGGCTGACGGTGTCTGGGCTTCCCCGGGGCTGACACTGTCTGGGATTCCCCAGGGCTGACGGTGTCTGGGCTTCCCCGGGGCTGACAGTGTCTGGGCTTCCCCGGGGCTGACTGTGTCTGGGCTTCCCCGGGGCCGACACTGTCCGGGCTTCCCCATGGCCGACGGTGTCTGGGCTTCCCCGGGACCGACACTGTCTGGGCTTCCCCGGGGCTGACACTGTCTGGGCTTCCCCGGGGTGATGTTGTCTGGGCTTCCCTGGGGCCGACACTGTCTGGGCTTCCCCGGGGCTGACACTGTCTGGGCTTCCACGGGGCTGGCTGTGTCTGGGCTTCCCCAGGGCTGACACAGTCTGGGCTTCCCCAGGGCTGACTGTGACTGGGCTTCCCCGGGGCTGACACTGTCTGGGATTCCCCAGGGCTGACGGTGTCTGGGCTTCCCCGGGGCTGACAGTGTCTGGGCTTCCCCGGGGCTGACTGTGTCTGGGCTTCCCCGGGGCCGACACTGTCCGGGCTTCCCCATGGCCGACGGTGTCTGGGCTTACCCAGGGCTGACGGTGTCTGGGCTTCCCCGGGGCTGATGGTGTCTGGGCTTCCCCGGGGCTGACACTGTCTGGGCTTCCCCATGGCCGACACAGTCTGGGCTTCCCCGGGGCTGACGGTGTCTGGGCTTCCCCGAGGCTGAAACTGTCTGGGCTTCCCCATGGCCGACGGTGTCTGGGATTCCCCAGGGCTGACGGTGTCTGGGCTTCCCCGGGGCTGACAGTGTCTGGGCTTCCCCGGGGCTGACTGTGTCTGGGCTTCCCCGGGGCCGACACTGTCCGGGCTTCCCCATGGCCGACGGTGTCTGGGCTTCCCCGGGACCGACACTGTCTGGGCTTCCCCGGGGCTGACACTGTCTGGGCTTCCCCGGGGTGATGTTGTCTGGGCTTCCCTGGGGCCGACACTGTCTGGGCTTCCCCGGGGCTGACACTGTCTGGGCTTCCACGGGGCTGGCTGTGTCTGGGCTTCCCCAGGGCTGACACAGTCTGGGCTTCCCCAGGGCTGACTGTGACTGGGCTTCCCCGGGGCTGACACTGTCTGGGATTCCCCAGGGCTGACGGTGTCTGGGCTTCCCCGGGGCTGACAGTGTCTGGGCTTCCCCGGGGCTGACTGTGTCTGGGCTTCCCCGGGGCCGACACTGTCCGGGCTTCCCCATGGCCGACGGTGTCTGGGCTTACCCAGGGCTGACGGTGTCTGGGCTTCCCCGGGGCTGATGGTGTCTGGGCTTCCCCGGGGCTGACACTGTCTGGGCTTCCCCATGGCCGACACAGTCTGGGCTTCCCCGGGGCTGACGGTGTCTGGGCTTCCCCGAGGCTGAAACTGTCTGGGCTTCCCCATGGCCGACGGTGTCTGGGCTTCCCCGGGGCTGACACTGTCAGGGCTTCCCCATGGCCGACACTGTCTGGGCTTCCCCATGGCCCACGGTGTCTGGGCTTCCCCAGGGCTGACTGTGTCTGGGCTTCCCCGGGCCGACACTGTCTGGGCTTCCCCATGGCCGACGGTGTCTGGCCTTCCCCAGGGTTGACGGTGTCTGGGCTTCCCCGGGGCCGGCACTGTCTGGGCTTCCCCATGGCCGACGGTGTCTGGGCTTCCCCGGGGCAGACACTGTCTGGGCTTCCCCATGGCCGACACTGTCTGGGCTTCCCCGGGGCTGACGGTGTCTGGGCTTCCCCAGGGCTGACGGTGTCTGGGCTTCCCCGGGGATGACTGTGTCTGGGCTTCCCCGGGGCTGACACTGTCTGGGCTTCCCCGGGGCTGACGGTGTCTGGGCTTGCCCGGTGCCGACACTGTCTGGGCTTCCCCGGGGCTGATTGTGTCTCGGTTTCCCCGGGGCTGACGGTGTCTGGGCTTCCCCGGGGCCGCGACTGTCTGGGCTTCCCCGGGGCTGACGGTGTCTGAGCTTCCCCGGGGCCGACACTGTCCGGGCTTCCCCATGGCCGACGGTGTCTGGGCTTCCCCAGGGCTGACGGTGTCTGGGCTTCCCCAGGGCTGACTGTGTCTGGGCTTCCCCGGGGCTGACACTGTCTGGGATTCCCCAGGGCTGACGGTGTCTGGGCTTCCCCGGGGCTGACAGTGTCTGGGCTTCCCCGGGGCTGACTGTGTCTGGGCTTCCCCGGGGCCGACACTGTCCGGGCTTCCCCATGGCCGACGGTGTCAGGGCTTCCCCGGGACCGACACTGTCTGGGCTTCCCCGGGGCTGACACTGTCTGGGCTTCCCCGGGGTGATGTTGTCTGGGCTTCCCTGGGGCCGACACTGTCTGGGCTTCCCCGGGGCTGACACTGTCTGGGCTTCCACGGGGCTGGCTGTGTCTGGGCTTCCCCATGGCCGACGGTGTCTGGGCTTACCCAGGGCTGACGGTGTCTGGGCTTCCCCGGGGCTGATGGTGTCTGGGCTTCCCCGGGGCTGACACTGTCTGGGATTCCCCGGGGCTGACACTGTCTGGGCTTCCCCGGGACCGACACTGTCTGGGCTTCCCCGGGGCTGACGGTGTTTGGGCTTCCCCGGGGCTGACAGTGTCTGGGCTTCCCCGGGGCTGACCGTGTCTGGGCTTCCCCGGGGCAGACAGTGTCTGGGCTTCCCCGGGGCCGACACTGTCTGGGCTTCCCTGGGGCCGACACTGTCCGGGCTTCCCCATGGCCGACGGTGTCTGGGCTTCCCCGGGGCCGACACTGTCTGGGCTTCCCCGGGGCTGACGGTGTCTGGGCTTCACCGGGGCCGACACTGTCCGGGCTTCCCCGGGGCTGACGGTGTCTGGGCTTCACCGGGGCCGACACTGTCTGGGCTTCCCCGTGGCTGACGGTGTCTGGGCTTCACCGGGACCGACACTGTCCGGGCTTCCCCGGGGGCTGACGGTGTCTGGGCTTCCCCGGGGCTGACGGTGTCTGGGCTTCACCGGGGCCGACACTGTCTGGGCTTCCCCGGGGCTGACGGTGTCTGGGCTTCCCCGGGGCTGACGGTGTCTGGGCTTCACCGGGGCCGACACAGTCTGGGCTTCCCCGGGGCTGACGGTGTCTGGGCTTCACCGGGGCTGGCTGTGTCTGGGCTTCCCCATGGCCGACGGTGTCTGGGCTTACCCAGGGCTGACGGTGTCTGGGCTTCCCCGGGGCTGATGGTGTCTGGGCTTTCCCGGGGCTGACACTGTCTGGGCTTCCCCATGGCCGACGGTGTCTGGGCTTCCCCGGGGCTGACACTATCTGGGCTTCCCCATGGCCGACACTGTCTGGGCTTCCCCATGGCCGACGGTGTCTGGGCTTCCCCAGGGCTGACTGTGTCTGGGCTTCCCCGGGGCCTACACTGTCTGGGCTTCCCCATGGCCGACACTGTCTGGGCTTCCCCGGGGCTGACTGTGTTTGGGCTTCCCCGGGGCCTACACTGTCTGGGCTTCCCCAGGGCTGACACAGTCTGGGCTTCCCCATGGCCGACGGTGTCTGGGCTTCCCCGGGGCTGACACTGTCTGGGCTTCCCCATGGCCGACACTGTCTGGGCTTCCCCGGGGCTGACGGTGTCTGGGCTTCCCCGAGGCTGACACTGTCTGGGCTTCCCCATGGCCGACGGTGTCTGGGCTTCCCCGGGGCTGACACTGTCTGGGCTTCCCCATGGCCGACACTGTCTGGGCTTCCCCATGGCCCACGGTGTCTGGGCTTCCCCAGGGCTGACTGTGTCTGGGCTTCCCCGGGGCCTACACTGTCTGGGCTTCCCCATGGCCGACACTGTCTGGGCTTCCCGGGGGCCGACGATGTCTGGGCTTCCCCATGGCCGACACTGTCTGGGCTTCCCCGGGGCTGACGGTGTCTGGGCTTCCCCGGGGCCGACACTGTCTGGGCTTCCCCGGGGCTGACGGTGTCTGGGTTTCCCCGGGGCTGACACTGTCTGGGATTCCCCGGGGCTGACACTGTCTGGGCTTCCCCGGGACCGACACTGTCTGGGCTTCCACGGGGCTGACGGTGTTTGGGCTTCCCCGGGGCTGACAGTGTCTGGGCTTCCCCGGGGCTGACCGTGTCTGGGCTTCCCCGGGGCTGACAGTGTCTGGGCTTCCCCGGGGCTGACCGTGTCTGGGCTTCCCCGGGGCAGACAGTGTCTGGGCTTCCCCGGGGCCGACACTGTCTGGGCTTCCCTGGGGCCGACACTGTCCGGGCTTCCCCATGGCCGACGGTGTCTGGGCTTCCCCGGGGCCGACACTGTCTGGGCTTCCCCGGGGCTGACGGTGTCTGGGCTTCACCGGGGCCGACACTGTCCGGGCTTCCCCGGGGCTGACGGTGTCTGGGCTTCCCCGGGGCTGACGGTGTCTGGGCTTCACCGGGGCCGACACTGTCTGGGCTTCCCCGGGGCTGACGGTGTCTGGGCTTCACCGGGGCCGACACTGTCCGGGCTTCCCCGGGGGCTGACGGTGTCTGGGCTTCCCCGGGGCTGACGGTGTCTGGGCTTCACCGGGGCCGACACTGTCTGGGCTTCCCCGGGGCTGACGGTGTCTGGGCTTCACCGGGGCCGACACTGTCTGGGCTTCCCCGGGGCTGACGGTGTCTGGGCTTCACCGGGGCCGACACTGTCCGGGCTTCCCCGGGGCTGACACTGACTGGGCTTCCCCGGGGCTGACACTGTCTGGGCTTCCCCAGGGCCGACACTGTCTGGGCTTCCCCAGGGCTGACACTGTCTGGGCTTCCCCAGGGCCGACGGTGTCTGGGCTTCCCCAGGGTTGACGGTGTCTGGGCTTCCCCGGGGCCGACACTGTCTGGGCTTCCCCATGGCCCACGGTGTCTGGGCTTCCCCAGGGTTGACGGTGTCTGGGCTTCCCCGGGGCCGACACTGTCTGGGCTTCCCCATGGCCCACGGTGTCTGGGCTTCCCCAGGGCTGACTGTGTCTGGGCTTCCCCGGGCCGACACTGTCTGGGCTTCCCCATGGCCGACGGTGTCTGGGCTTCCCCAGGGTTGACGGTGTCTGGGCTTCCCCGGGGCCGACACTGTCTGGGCTTCCCCATGGCCCACGGTGTCTGGGCTTCCCCAGGGCTGACTGTGTCTGGGCTTCCCCGGGCCGACACTGTCTGGGCTTCCCCATGGCCGACGGTGTCTGGGCTTCCCCAGGGTTGACGGTGTCTGGGCTTCCCCGGGGCCGGCACTGTCTGGGCTTCCCCATGGCCGACGGTGTCTGGGCTTCCCCGGGGCAGACACTGTCTGGGCTTCCCCATGGCCGACACTGTCTGGGCTTCCCCGGGGCTGACGGTGTCTGGGCTTCCCCAGGGCTGACGGTGTCTGGGCTTCCCCGGGGATGACTGTGTCTGGGCTTCCCCGGGGCTGACGGTGTCTGGGCTTCACCGGGGCCGACACTGTCTGGGCTTCCCCGGGGCTGACGGTGTCTGGGCTTCACCGGGGCCGACACTGTCTGGGCTTCCCCGGGGCTGACGGTGTCTGGGCTTCACCGGGGCCGACACTGTCCGGGCTTCCCCGGGGCTGACACTGACTGGGCTTCCCCGGGGCTGACACTGTCTGGGCTTCCCCAGGGCCGACACTGTCTGGGCTTCCCCAGGGCTGACACTGTCTGGGCTTCCCCAGGGCCGACGGTGTCTGGGCTTCCCCAGGGTTGACGGTGTCTGGGCTTCCCCGGGGCCGACACTGTCTGGGCTTCCCCATGGCCCACGGTGTCTGGGCTTCCCCAGGGTTGACGGTGTCTGGGCTTCCCCGGGGCCGACACTGTCTGGGCTTCCCCATGGCCCACGGTGTCTGGGCTTCCCCAGGGCTGACTGTGTCTGGGCTTCCCCGGGCCGACACTGTCTGGGCTTCCCCATGGCCGACGGTGTCTGGGCTTCCCCAGGGTTGACGGTGTCTGGGCTTCCCCGGGGCCGACACTGTCTGGGCTTCCCCATGGCCCACGGTGTCTGGGCTTCCCCAGGGCTGACTCTGTCTGGGCTTCCCCGGGCCGACACTGTCTGGGCTTCCCCATGGCCGACGGTGTCTGGGCTTCCCCGGGGCTGACGGTGTCTGGGCTTCACCGGGGCCGACACTGTCCGGGCTTCCCCGGGGCTGACACTGACTGGGCTTCCCCGGGGCTGACACTGTCTGGGCTTCCCCAGGGCCGACACTGTCTGGGCTTCCCCAGGGCTGACACTGTCTGGGCTTCCCCAGGGCCGACGGTGTCTGGGCTTCCCCAGGGTTGACGGTGTCTGGGCTTCCCCGGGGCCGACACTGTCTGGGCTTCCCCATGGCCCACGGTGTCTGGGCTTCCCCAGGGTTGACGGTGTCTGGGCTTCCCCGGGGCCGACACTGTCTGGGCTTCCCCATGGCCCACGGTGTCTGGGCTTCCCCAGGGCTGACTGTGTCTGGGCTTCCCCGGGCCGACACTGTCTGGGCTTCACCGGGGCCGACACTGTCTGGGCTTCCCCGGGGCTGACGGTGTCTGGGCTTCACCGGGGCCGACACTGTCCGGGCTTCCCCGGGGCTGACACTGACTGGGCTTCCCCGGGGCTGACACTGTCTGGGCTTCCCCAGGGCCGACACTGTCTGGGCTTCCCCAGGGCTGACACTGTCTGGGCTTCCCCAGGGCCGACGGTGTCTGGGCTTCCCCAGGGTTGACGGTGTCTGGGCTTCCCCGGGGCCGACACTGTCTGGGCTTCCCCATGGCCCACGGTGTCTGGGCTTCCCCAGGGTTGACGGTGTCTGGGCTTCCCCGGGGCCGACACTGTCTGGGCTTCCCCATGGCCCACGGTGTCTGGGCTTCCCCAGGGCTGACTGTGTCTGGGCTTCCCCGGGCCGACACTGTCTGGGCTTCCCCATGGCCGACGGTGTCTGGGCTTCCCCAGGGTTGACGGTGTCTGGGCTTCCCCGGGGCCGACACTGTCTGGGCTTCCCCATGGCCCACGGTGTCTGGGCTTCCCCAGGGCTGACTGTGTCTGGGCTTCCCCGGGCCGACACTGTCTGGGCTTCCCCATGGCCGACGGTGTCTGGGCTTCCCCAGGGTTGACGGTGTCTGGGCTTCCCCGGGGCCGGCACTGTCTGGGCTTCCCCATGGCCGACGGTGTCTGGGCTTCCCCGGGGCAGACACTGTCTGGGCTTCCCCATGGCCGACACTGTCTGGGCTTCCCCGGGGCTGACGGTGTCTGGGCTTCCCCAGGGCTGACGGTGTCTGGGCTTCCCCGGGGATGACTGTGTCTGGGCTTCCCCGGGGCTGACGGTGTCTGGGCTTCCCCGGGGCTGACGGTGTCTGGGCTTCCCCGGGGATGACTGTGTCTGGGCTTCCCCAGGGTTGACGGTGTCTGGGCTTCCCCGGGGCCGACACTGTCTGGGCTTCCCCATGGCCCACGGTGTCTGGGCTTCCCCAGGGCTGACTGTGTCTGGGCTTCCCCGGGCCGACACTGTCTGGGCTTCACCGGGGCCGACACTGTCTGGGCTTCCCCGGGGCTGACGGTGTCTGGGCTTCACCGGGGCCGACACTGTCCGGGCTTCCCCGGGGCTGACACTGACTGGGCTTCCCCGGGGCTGACACTGTCTGGGCTTCCCCAGGGCCGACACTGTCTGGGCTTCCCCAGGGCTGACACTGTCTGGGCTTCCCCAGGGCCGACGGTGTCTGGGCTTCCCCAGGGTTGACGGTGTCTGGGCTTCCCCGGGGCCGACACTGTCTGGGCTTCCCCATGGCCCACGGTGTCTGGGCTTCCCCAGGGTTGACGGTGTCTGGGCTTCCCCGGGGCCGACACTGTCTGGGCTTCCCCATGGCCCACGGTGTCTGGGCTTCCCCAGGGCTGACTGTGTCTGGGCTTCCCCGGGCCGACACTGTCTGGGCTTCCCCATGGCCGACGGTGTCTGGGCTTCCCCAGGGTTGACGGTGTCTGGGCTTCCCCGGGGCCGACACTGTCTGGGCTTCCCCATGGCCCACGGTGTCTGGGCTTCCCCAGGGCTGACTGTGTCTGGGCTTCCCCGGGCCGACACTGTCTGGGCTTCCCCATGGCCGACGGTGTCTGGGCTTCCCCAGGGTTGACGGTGTCTGGGCTTCCCCGGGGCCGGCACTGTCTGGGCTTCCCCATGGCCGACGGTGTCTGGGCTTCCCCGGGGCAGACACTGTCTGGGCTTCCCCATGGCCGACACTGTCTGGGCTTCCCCGGGGCTGACGGTGTCTGGGCTTCCCCAGGGCTGACGGTGTCTGGGCTTCCCCGGGGATGACTGTGTCTGGGCTTCCCCGGGGCTGACGGTGTCTGGGCTTCACCGGGGCCGACACTGTCTGGGCTTCCCCGGGGCTGACGGTGTCTGGGCTTCACCGGGGCCGACACTGTCTGGGCTTCCCCGGGGCTGACGGTGTCTGGGCTTCACCGGGGCCGACACTGTCCGGGCTTCCCCGGGGCTGACACTGACTGGGCTTCCCCGGGGCTGACACTGTCTGGGCTTCCCCAGGGCCGACACTGTCTGGGCTTCCCCAGGGCTGACACTGTCTGGGCTTCCCCAGGGCCGACGGTGTCTGGGCTTCCCCAGGGTTGACGGTGTCTGGGCTTCCCCGGGGCCGACACTGTCTGGGCTTCCCCATGGCCCACGGTGTCTGGGCTTCCCCAGGGTTGACGGTGTCTGGGCTTCCCCGGGGCCGACACTGTCTGGGCTTCCCCATGGCCCACGGTGTCTGGGCTTCCCCAGGGCTGACTGTGTCTGGGCTTCCCCGGGCCGACACTGTCTGGGCTTCCCCATGGCCGACGGTGTCTGGGCTTCCCCAGGGTTGACGGTGTCTGGGCTTCCCCGGGGCCGACACTGTCTGGGCTTCCCCATGGCCCACGGTGTCTGGGCTTCCCCAGGGCTGACTGTGTCTGGGCTTCCCCGGGCCGACACTGTCTGGGCTTCCCCATGGCCGACGGTGTCTGGGCTTCCCCAGGGTTGACGGTGTCTGGGCTTCCCCGGGGCCGGCACTGTCTGGGCTTCCCCATGGCCGACGGTGTCTGGGCTTCCCCGGGGCAGACACTGTCTGGGCTTCCCCATGGCCGACACTGTCTGGGCTTCCCCGGGGCTGACGGTGTCTGGGCTTCCCCAGGGCTGACGGTGTCTGGGCTTCCCCGGGGATGACTGTGTCTGGGCTTCCCCGGGGCTGACACTGTCTGGGCTTCCCCGGGGCTGACGGTGTCTGGGCTTGCCCGGTGCCGACACTGTCTGGGCTTCCCCGGGGCTGATTGTGTCTCGGTTTCCCCGGGGCTGACGGTGTCTGGGCTTCCCCGGGGCCGCGACTGTCTGGGCTTCCCCGGGGCTGACGGTGTCTGGGCTTCCCCGGGGCCGACACTGTCCGGGCTTCCCCATGGCCGACGGTGTCTGGGCTTCCCCGGGGCCGACACTGTCTGGGCTTCCCCGGGGCTGACGGTGTCTGGGCTTCACCGGGGCCGACACTGTCCGGGCTTCCCCGGGGCTGACGGTGTCTGGGCTTCACCGGGGCCGACACTGTCTGGGCTTCCCCGTGGCTGACGGTGTCTGGGCTTCACCGGGACCGACACTGTCCGGGCTTCCCCGGGGGCTGACGGTGTCTGGGCTTCCCCGGGGCTGACGGTGTCTGGGCTTCACCGGGGCCGACACTGTCTGGGCTTCCCCGGGGCTGACGGTGTCTGGGCTTCCCCGGGGCTGACGGTGTCTGGGCTTCACCGGGGCCGACACAGTCTGGGCTTCCCCGGGGCTGACGGTGTCTGGGCTTCACCGGGGCTGGCTGTGTCTGGGCTTCCCCATGGCCGACGGTGTCTGGGCTTACCCAGGGCTGACGGTGTCTGGGCTTCCCCGGGGCTGATGGTGTCTGGGCTTTCCCGGGGCTGACACTGTCTGGGCTTCCCCATGGCCGACGGTGTCTGGGCTTCCCCGGGGCTGACACTATCTGGGCTTCCCCATGGCCGACACTGTCTGGGCTTCCCCATGGCCGACGGTGTCTGGGCTTCCCCAGGGCTGACTGTGTCTGGGCTTCCCCGGGGCCTACACTGTCTGGGCTTCCCCATGGCCGACACTGTCTGGGCTTCCCCGGGGCTGACTGTGTTTGGGCTTCCCCGGGGCCTACACTGTCTGGGCTTCCCCAGGGCTGACACAGTCTGGGCTTCCCCATGGCCGACGGTGTCTGGGCTTCCCCGGGGCTGACACTGTCTGGGCTTCCCCATGGCCGACACTGTCTGGGCTTCCCCGGGGCTGACGGTGTCTGGGCTTCCCCGAGGCTGACACTGTCTGGGCTTCCCCATGGCCGACGGTGTCTGGGCTTCCCCGGGGCTGACACTGTCTGGGCTTCCCCATGGCCGACACTGTCTGGGCTTCCCCATGGCCCACGGTGTCTGGGCTTCCCCAGGGCTGACTGTGTCTGGGCTTCCCCGGGGCCTACACTGTCTGGGCTTCCCCATGGCCGACACTGTCTGGGCTTCCCGGGGGCCGACGATGTCTGGGCTTCCCCATGGCCGACACTGTCTGGGCTTCCCCGGGGCTGACGGTGTCTGGGCTTCCCCGGGGCCGACACTGTCTGGGCTTCCCCGGGGCTGACGGTGTCTGGGTTTCCCCGGGGCTGACACTGTCTGGGATTCCCCGGGGCTGACACTGTCTGGGCTTCCCCGGGACCGACACTGTCTGGGCTTCCACGGGGCTGACGGTGTTTGGGCTTCCCCGGGGCTGACAGTGTCTGGGCTTCCCCGGGGCTGACCGTGTCTGGGCTTCCCCGGGGCTGACAGTGTCTGGGCTTCCCCGGGGCTGACCGTGTCTGGGCTTCCCCGGGGCAGACAGTGTCTGGGCTTCCCCGGGGCCGACACTGTCTGGGCTTCCCTGGGGCCGACACTGTCCGGGCTTCCCCATGGCCGACGGTGTCTGGGCTTCCCCGGGGCCGACACTGTCTGGGCTTCCCCGGGGCTGACGGTGTCTGGGCTTCACCGGGGCCGACACTGTCCGGGCTTCCCCGGGGCTGACGGTGTCTGGGCTTCCCCGGGGCTGACGGTGTCTGGGCTTCACCGGGGCCGACACTGTCTGGGCTTCCCCGGGGCTGACGGTGTCTGGGCTTCACCGGGGCCGACACTGTCCGGGCTTCCCCGGGGGCTGACGGTGTCTGGGCTTCCCCGGGGCTGACGGTGTCTGGGCTTCACCGGGGCCGACACTGTCTGGGCTTCCCCGGGGCTGACGGTGTCTGGGCTTCACCGGGGCCGACACTGTCTGGGCTTCCCCGGGGCTGACGGTGTCTGGGCTTCACCGGGGCCGACACTGTCCGGGCTTCCCCGGGGCTGACACTGACTGGGCTTCCCCGGGGCTGACACTGTCTGGGCTTCCCCAGGGCCGACACTGTCTGGGCTTCCCCAGGGCTGACACTGTCTGGGCTTCCCCAGGGCCGACGGTGTCTGGGCTTCCCCAGGGTTGACGGTGTCTGGGCTTCCCCGGGGCCGACACTGTCTGGGCTTCCCCATGGCCCACGGTGTCTGGGCTTCCCCAGGGCTGACTGTGTCTGGGCTTCCCCGGGCCGACACTGTCTGGGCTTCCCCATGGCCGACGGTGTCTGGGCTTCCCCAGGGTTGACGGTGTCTGGGCTTCCCCGGGGCCGGCACTGTCTGGGCTTCCCCATGGCCGACGGTGTCTGGGCTTCCCCGGGGCAGACACTGTCTGGGCTTCCCCATGGCCGACACTGTCTGGGCTTCCCCGGGGCTGACGGTGTCTGGGCTTCCCCAGGGCTGACGGTGTCTGGGCTTCCCCGGGGATGACTGTGTCTGGGCTTCCCCGGGGCTGACACTGTCTGGGCTTCCCCGGGGCTGACGGTGTCTGGGCTTGCCCGGTGCCGACACTGTCTGGGCTTCCCCGGGGCTGATTGTGTCTCGGTTTCCCCGGGGCTGACGGTGTCTGGGCTTCCCCGGGGCCGCGACTGTCTGGGCTTCCCCGGGGCTGACGGTGTCTGGGCTTCCCCGGGGCCGACACTGTCCGGGCTTCCCCATGGCCGACGGTGTCTGGGCTTCCCCAGGGCTGACGGTGTCTGGGCTTCCCCAGGGCTGACTGTGTCTGGGCTTCCCCGGGGCTGACACTGTCTGGGATTCCCCAGGGCTGACGGTGTCTGGGCTTCCCCGGGGCTGACAGTGTCTGGGCTTCCCCGGGGCTGACTGTGTCTGGGCTTCCCCGGGGCCGACACTGTCCGGGCTTCCCCATGGCCGACGGTGTCAGGGCTTCCCCGGGACCGACACTGTCTGGGCTTCCCCGGGGCTGACACTGTCTGGGCTTCCCCGGGGTGATGTTGTCTGGGCTTCCCTGGGGCCGACACTGTCTGGGCTTCCCCGGGGCTGACACTGTCTGGGCTTCCACGGGGCTGGCTGTGTCTGGGCTTCCCCATGGCCGACGGTGTCTGGGCTTACCCAGGGCTGACGGTGTCTGGGCTTCCCCGGGGCTGATGGTGTCTGGGCTTCCCCGGGGCTGACACTGTCTGGGATTCCCCGGGGCTGACACTGTCTGGGCTTCCCCGGGACCGACACTGTCTGGGCTTCCCCGGGGCTGACGGTGTTTGGGCTTCCCCGGGGCTGACAGTGTCTGGGCTTCCCCGGGGCTGACCGTGTCTGGGCTTCCCCGGGGCAGACAGTGTCTGGGCTTCCCCGGGGCCGACACTGTCTGGGCTTCCCTGGGGCCGACACTGTCCGGGCTTCCCCATGGCCGACGGTGTCTGGGCTTCCCCGGGGCCGACACTGTCTGGGCTTCCCCGGGGCTGACGGTGTCTGGGCTTCACCGGGGCCGACACTGTCCGGGCTTCCCCGGGGCTGACGGTGTCTGGGCTTCACCGGGGCCGACACTGTCTGGGCTTCCCCGTGGCTGACGGTGTCTGGGCTTCACCGGGACCGACACTGTCCGGGCTTCCCCGGGGGCTGACGGTGTCTGGGCTTCCCCGGGGCTGACGGTGTCTGGGCTTCACCGGGGCCGACACTGTCTGGGCTTCCCCGGGGCTGACGGTGTCTGGGCTTCCCCGGGGCTGACGGTGTCTGGGCTTCACCGGGGCCGACACTGTCTGGGCTTCCCCGGGGCTGACGGTGTCTGGGCTTCACCGGGGCTGGCTGTGTCTGGGCTTCCCCATGGCCGACGGTGTCTGGGCTTACCCAGGGCTGACGGTGTCTGGGCTTCCCCGGGGCTGATGGTGTCTGGGCTTCCCCGGGGCTGACACTGTCTGGGCTTCCCCATGGCCGACGGTGTCTGGGCTTCCCCGGGGCTGACACTATCTGGGCTTCCCCATGGCCGACACTGTCTGGGCTTCCCCATGGCCGACGGTGTCTGGGCTTCCCTAGGGCTGACTGTGTCTGGGCTTCCCCGGGGCCTACACTGTCTGGGCTTCCCCATGGCCGACACTGTCTGGGCTTCCCCGGGGCTGACTGTGTTTGGGCTTCCCCGGGGCCTACACTGTCTGGGCTTCCCCAGGGCTGACACAGTCTGGGCTTCCCCATGGCCGACGGTGTCTGGGCTTCCCCGGGGCTGACACTGTCTGGGCTTCCCCATGGCCGACACTGTCTGGGCTTCCCCGGGGCTGACGGTGTCTGGGCTTCCCCGAGGCTGACACTGTCTGGGCTTCCCCATGGCCGACGGTGTCTGGGCTTCCCCGGGGCTGACACTGTCTGGGCTTCCCCATGGCCGACACTGTCTGGGCTTCCCCATGGCCCACGGTGTCTGGGCTTCCCCAGGGCTGACTGTGTCTGGGCTTCCCCGGGGCCTACACTGTCTGGGCTTCCCCATGGCCGACACTGTCTGGGCTTCCCGGGGGCTGACGATGTCTGGGCTTCCCCATGGCCGACACTGTCTGGGCTTCCCCGGGGCTGACGGTGTCTGGGCTTCCCCGGGGCCGACACTGTCTGGGCTTCCCCGGGGCTGACGGTGTCTGGGTTTCCCCGGGGCTGACACTGTCTGGGATTCCCCGGGGCTGACACTGTCTGGGCTTCCCCGGGACCGACACTGTCTGGGCTTCCACGGGGCTGACGGTGTTTGGGCTTCCCCGGGGCTGACAGTGTCTGGTCTTCCCCGGGTCTGACCGTGTCTGGGCTTCCCCGGGGCAGACAGTGTCTGTGCTTCCCCGGGGCCGACACTGTCTGGGCTTCCCTGGGGCCGACACTGTCCGGGCTTCCCCATGGCCGACGGTGTCTGGGCTTCCCCGGGGCCGACACTGTCTGGGCTTCCCCGGGGCTGACGGTGTCTGGGCTTCACCGGGGCCGACACTGTCCGGGCTTCCCCGGGGCTGACGGTGTCTGGGCTTCCCCGGGGCTGACGGTGTCTGGGCTTCACCGGGGCCGACACTGTCTGGGCTTCCCCGGGGCTGACGGTGTCTGGGCTTCACCGGGGCCGACACTGTCCGGGCTTCCCCGGGGGCTGACGGTGTCTGGGCTTCCCCGGGGCTGACGGTGTCTGGGCTTCCCCGGGGCTGACGGTGTCTGGGCTTCACCGGGGCCGACACTGTCTGGGCTTCCCCGGGGCTGACGGTGTCTGGGCTTCACCGGGGCCGACACTGTCTGGGCTTCCCCGGGGCTGACGGTGTCTGGGCTTCACCGGGGCCGACACTGTCCGGGCTTCCCCGGGGCTGACACTGACTGGGCTTCCCCGGGGCTGACACTGTCTGGGCTTCCCCAGGGCCGACACTGTCTGGGCTTCCCCAGGGCTGACACTGTCTGGGCTTCCCCAGGGCCGACGGTGTCTGGGCTTCCCCAGGGTTGACGGTGTCTGGGCTTCCCCGGGGCCGACACTGTCTGGGCTTCCCCGGGGCTGACGGTGTCTGGGCTTCCCCGGGGCTGACACTGTCTGGGCTTCCCCATGGCCGACGGTGTCTGGGCTTCCCCGGGGCTGACACTGTCTGGGCTTCCCCATGGCCGACACTGTCTGGGCTTCCCCATGGCCGACGGTGTCTGGGCTTCCCCTGGGCTGACTGTGTCTGGGCTTCCCCGGGGCAGACACTGTCCGGGCTTCCCCATGGCCGACACTGTCTGGGCTTCCCCGGGGCTGACTGTGTCTGGGCTTCCCCGGGGCCTACACTGTCTGGGCTTCCCCATGGCCGACGGTGTCTGGGCTTCCCCATGGACGACGGTGTCTGGGCTTCCCCGGGGCTGACACTGTCTGGGTTCCCCATGGCCAACACTGTCTGGGCTTCCCCGGGGCTGATTGTGTCTCGGTTTCCCCGGGGCTGACGGTGTCTGGGCTTCCCCGGGGCCGCGACTGTCTGGGCTTCACCAGGGCTGACGGTGTCTGGGCTTCCCCGGGGCTGATGGTGTCTGGGCTTCCCCGGGGCCGACACTGTCTGGGCTTCCCCGGGGCTGACTGTGTCTGGGCTTCCCCGTGACCGACACTGTCTGGGCTTCCCCGGGGCCGACACTGTCTGGGCTTCCCCATGGCCGACGGTTTCTGGGCTTCCCCAGGGCTGACGGTGTTTGGGCTTCCCCGGGGCTGACAGTGTCTGGTCTTCCCCGGGGCTGACTGTGTCTGGGCTTCCCCGGGGCCTACACTGTCTGGGCTTCCCCATGGCCGACACTGTCTGGGCTTCCCGGGGGCTGACGGTGTCTGGGCTTCCCCATGGCCGACACTGTCTGGGCTTCCCCGGGGCTGACGGTGTCTGGGCTTCCCCGGGGCCGACACTGTCTGGGCTTCCCCGGGGCTGACGGTGTCTGGGTTTCCCCGGGGCTGACACTGTCTGGGATTCCCCGGGGCTGACACTGTCTGGGCTTCCCCGGGACCGACACTGTCTGGGCTTCCACGGGGCTGACGGTGTTTGGGCTTCCCCGGGGCTGACAGTGTCTGGGCTTCCCCGGGGCTGACCGTGTCTGGGCTTCCCCGGGGCAGACAGTGTCTGGGCTTCCCCGGGGCCGACACTGTCTGGGCTTCCCTGGGGCCGACACTGTCCGGGCTTCCCCATGGCCGACGGTGTCTGGGCTTCCCCGGGGCCGACACTGTCTGGGCTTCCCCGGGGCTGACGGTGTCTGGGCTTCACCGGGGCCGACACTGTCCGGGCTTCCCCGGGGCTGACGGTGTCTGGGCTTCCCCGGGGCTGACGGTGTCTGGGCTTCACCGGGGCCGACACTGTCTGGGCTTCCCCGGGGCTGACGGTGTCTGGGCTTCACCGGGGCCGACACTTTCCGGGCTTCCCCGGGGGCTGACGGTGTCTGGGCTTCCCCGGGGCTGACGGTGTCTGGGCTTCCCCGGGGCTGACGGTGTCTGGGCTTCACCGGGGCCGACACTGTCTGGGCTTCCCCGGGGCTGACGGTGTCTGGGCTTCACCGGGGCCGACACTGTCTGGGCTTCCCCGGGGCTGACGGTGTCTGGGCTTCACCGGGGCCGACACTGTCCGGGCTTCCCCGGGGCTGACACTGACTGGGCTTCCCCGGGGCTGACACTGTCTGGGCTTCCCCAGGGCCGACACTGTCTGGGCTTCCCCAGGGCTGACACTGTCTGGGCTTCCCCAGGGCCGACGGTGTCTGGGCTTCCCCAGGGTTGACGGTGTCTGGGCTTCCCCGGGGCCGACACTGTCTGGGCTTCCCCGGGGCTGACGGTGTCTGGGCTTCCCCGGGGCTGACACTGTCTGGGCTTCCCCATGGCCGACGGTGTCTGGGCTTCCCCGGGGCTGACACTGTCTGGGCTTCCCCATGGCCGACACTGTCTGGGCTTCCCCATGGCCGACGGTGTCTGGGCTTCCCCTGGGCTGACTGTGTCTGGGCTTCCCCGGGGCAGACACTGTCCGGGCTTCCCCATGGCCGACACTGTCTGGGCTTCCCCGGGGCTGACTGTGTCTGGGCTTCCCCGGGGCCTACACTGTCTGGGCTTCCCCATGGCCGACGGTGTCTGGGCTTCCCCATGGCCGACGGTGTCTGGGCTTCCCCGGGGCTGACACTGTCTGGGCTTCCCCATGGCCAACACTGTCTGGGCTTCCCCGGGGCTGATTGTGTCTCGGTTTCCCCGGGGCTGACGGTGTCTGGGCTTCCCCGGGGCCGTGACTGTCTGGGCTTCACCAGGGCTGACGGTGTCTGGGCTTCCCCGGGGCTGATGGTGTCTGGGCTTCCCCGGGGCCGACACTGTCTGGGCTTCCCCGGGGCTGACTGTGTCTGGGCTTCCCCGTGACCGACACTGTCTGGGCTTCCCCGGGGCCGACACTGTCTGGGCTTCCCCATGGCCGACGGTTTCTGGGCTTCCCCAGGGCTGACGGTGTTTGGGCTTCCCCGGGGCTGACAGTGTCTGGGCTTCCCCGGGGCTGACCGTGTCTGGGCTTCCCCGGGGCCGACACTGTCTGGGCTTCCCCGGGGCTGACACTGTCTGTGCTTCCCCAGGGCTGACGGTGTCTGGGCTACCCCGGGGCTGACAGTGTCTGGGCTTCCCCGGGGCTGACAGTGTCTGGGCTTCACCGGGGCCGACACTGTCTGGGATTCCCCGGGGCCGACACAGTCTGGGCTTCCCCGGGGCTGACGGTGTCTGGGCTTCCCCGGGGCCGACACAGTCTGGGCTTCCCCAGGGCTGACACTTTCTGGCCTTCCCCGGGGCTGACGGTGTCTGGGCTTCCCCGGGGCTGACGGTGTCTGGGCTTCCCCGGGGCTGACGGTGTCTGGCGCTCTCTCGTTTCACACCTGAAACTGAGGAAGCACAGTGGGCAGATGAACCCTCGACACACACACAAACGAGTGGTTCTCTCAGGGACAGAGCCAGCTTTAGACGGTAATGCCTCAATCAGATCCCTAGGCTCCCGTGTAACAAGTCCATAGGCATAGGAGCAAAATTAGGCCATTCGACCCATTCAGTATGCTTACCCATTCCATCATGGCGGATTAATTATCGCTTTCGATCACCTTTTCCTGCCTTCTCCCCGTAACCTTTGACTCCCAGACCAATGAATAACCTATCGACCTCCACCATAAGCACACCAAGTACCTTGTCCAATGAATAACCTATCAACCTCCACCATAAGCATACCGAGTACCTTGTCCAATGAATAACCTATCAACCTCCACCATAAGCACACCGAGTACCTTGTCCAATGAATAACATATCGACCTCCACCATAAGCATACCGAGTACCTTGTCCAATGAATAACCTATCGACCTCCACCATAAGCATACCGAGTACCTTGTCCAATGAATAACCTATCTACCTCCACCATAAGCATACCGAGTACCTTGTCCAATGAATAACCTGTTGACCTCCACCATAAGCACACAGAGTACCTTGTCCAATGAATAACCTTTCGACCTGCGTCATAAGCACACCGAGTACCTTGTCCAATGAATATCCTATCGACCTCCACCATAAGCATACCGAGTATCTTGTCCAATGAATAACCTTTCGACATCCACCATAAGCACACCGAGTACCTTGTCCAATGAATAACCTATCGACCTGCGTCATAAGCAGACCGAGTACCTTGTCCAATGAATAACCTATCGACCTCCACCATAAGCAGACCGAGTACCTTGTCCAATGAATAACCTATCGACCTCCACCATAAGCACACCGAGTACCTTGTCCAATGAATAACCTATCGACCTCCACCATAAGCACAGCGAGTACGTTGTCCAATGAATAACCTATCGACCTACACCATAAGCACATCGAGTACCTTGTCCAATGAATAACCTATCGACCTCCACCATGAGCACACTGACTACCTTGTCCAATGAATAACCTATCGACCTCCACCATAAGCACATCGAGTACCTTGTCCAATGAATATCCTATCGACCTCCACCATAAGCACATCGAGTACCTTGTCCAATGAATATCCTATCGACCTCCACCATAAGCACGCCAAGTACCTTGTCCAATGAATAACCTATCGACCTACATCATAAGCACACCGAGTACCTTGTCCAATGAATAACCAATCGACCTCCACCATAAGCACATCGAGTACCTTGTCCAAAGAATATCCTATCGACCTCCACCATAAGCACATCGAGTACCTTGTCCAATGAATATCCTATCGACCTCCACCATAAGCACACCGAGTACCTTGTCCAATGAATAACCTATCGACCTCCACCATGAGCACACCGAGTGCCTTGTCCAATAAATAACATATCGACCTCCACCATAAGCACACCGAGTACGTTGTCCAATGAATAACCTATCGACCTACACCATAAGCACACCGAGTACCTTGTCCAATGAATAACCTATCAGCCTGCGTCATAAGCACACCGAGTACCTTGTCCAATGAATAACCTATCGACCTACATCATAAGCACACCGAGTACCTTGTCCAATGAATAACCAATCGACCTCCACCATAAGCACATCGAGTACCTTGTCCAATGAATATCCTATCGACCTCCACCATAAGCACATCGAGTACCTTGTCCAATGAATATCCTATCGACCTCCACCATAAGCACACCGAGTACCTTGTCCAATGAATAACCTATCGACCTCCACCATGAGCACACCGAGTGCCTTGTCCAATAAATAACATATCGACCTCCACCATAAGCACACCGAGTACGTTGTCCAATGAATAACCTATCGACCTACACCATAAGCACACCGAGTACCTTGTCCAATGAATAACCTATCAGCCTGCGTCATAAGCACACCGAGTACCTTGTCCAATGAATAACCTATCGACCTCCACCATGAGCACACCGAGTGCCTTGTCCAATAAATAACATATCGACCTCCACCATAAGCACACCGAGTACGTTGTCCAATGAATAACCTATCGACCTACACCATAAGCACACCGAGTACCTTGTCCAATGAATAACCTATCGACCCCTGTCATAAGCACACCGAGTACCTTGTCCAATGAATAACCAATCGACCTCCACCATAAGCACATCGAGTACCTTGTCCAATGAATATCCTATCGACCTCCACCATAAGCACACCGAGTACCTTGTCCAATGAATAACCTATCGACCTCCACCATAAGCACACCGAGTACCTTGTCCAATGAATAACCTATCGACCTCCACCATAAGCAGACCGAGTACCTTGTCCAATGAATAACCTATCGACCTCCACCATAAGCACACCGAGTACCTTGTCCAATGAATAACCTATCGACCTCCACCATAAGCATACCGAGTACCTTGTCCAATGAATAACCTATCGACCTCCGTCATAAGCACACCGAGTACCTTGTCCAATGAATAACCTATCGACCTCCGTCATAAGCACACCGAGTACCTTTTCCAATGAATAACCTATCGACCTCCATCATAAGCACACCGAGTACCTTGTCCAATGAATAACCTATCGACCTCCACCATAAATACACCGAGTACCTTGTCCAATGAATAACCTATCGACCTCCACCATAAGCACACCGAGTACCTTGTCCAATGAATAACCTATCGACCTCCACCATAAGCACACTGAGTACCTTGTCCAATGAATAACCTATCGACCTCCACCATAAGCACACCGAGTACCTTGTCCAATGAATAACCTATCGACCTCCACCATAAGCACACCGAGTACCTTGTCCAATGAATAACCTATCGACCTCCACCATAAGCACACTGAGTACCTTGTCCAATGAATAACCTATCGACCTCCACCATAAGCATACCGAGTACCTTTTCCAATGAATAACCGATCGACTTCCACCATAAGCACACCGAGTACCTTGTCCAATGAATAACCGATCGACTTCCACCATAAGCATACCGAGTACCTTGTCCAATGAATAACCTTTCGACCTCCGTCATAAGCACACCGAGTACCCTGTCCAATGAATATCCTATAGACCTCCACCATAAGCACACCGAGTACCTTGGCTTCCATGTCCGTCTGTGGCAACAAGTTCCACAGATCCACCGCCCTGTCGTTGAGGAGATTTCTCCTCACCTCATATGCAAAGGGGCGTTCCTTTATTCAGAGGCAGGGCCCCCTTCTCCGAGACTTCAGCACATTGCTCTGGCCAGTAACAGCGAAACTGGAGCCGGACCCCAACGGTCAGCTGCACACCAGCGGAAACTGGTGGGTGACCATTTACCTCCTGGTGTAGCTCCAGCCTGGCCGGTAAGGAATCTCTCCGCCGGAGAGGAGTACACAGTCCCACAGAGCGAGCACACCACAGCAACACACACTCAATACTGGAGGCACTCAGCACCTGCAGAAATGAATAAACAGTCGATATTTCAGGCTGAGACCCTTCATCAGGACTGGAAAGTACGGGGGATGTGATAGGTGAAGCCAGGTGAGAGGGAAAGGTAAAGGCTGGAGTGGGAGTCATCTGACGGGAGGGGAGAGTGGACCATAGGGGAACGGGAACGAGGAGGCGACACAGGGGAGGAGATATGTGAGAAGAGGTCAGAGGTCAGACTGGGGAATAGAAGAGGGGAGGGGGAGGGAGAAATCGATATTCGTGCCATCAGGTTGGAGGCTACCGAGGGGAATACAGGTGTCACTCCCCCACCCTAAGGGTGGGCTCATCTTGGCACAAGAGGAAGCCATGTACCAAATTGTCAGAATGGGAATCAGAATTAAAATGTTCAGCTGGGAAGCCAATTGCTCTGGAGCGGAGATACTCAATAAAACAGACTCCATACTTACAACGGGTCTTACCAATGTCGAGCAAACTGCCTGAAATCACTGGGCATCACAGATGACCCAGCAAACTCACAGCTGTTTGCCTGACCTGGAGAGACTACCAGGGTTGATGAACGGAGGAGAGAAGGAGGTGAATGGGAAAATATACCACCTTAGCTGCTTGCAGGTAAAAGGGCTGGGAGGGAAGGTCAAATGAACAGGGTACTGGCAGAGGGAACGAACCCTGCGGAAAGCTGAGAGAGGTAAAAGCACCTTTGGTGACTGGAACCCTGTCGAGATGGTAGATGTCACGCAGGATTATGTGTTGAATGTGGAGGCTCATGGGGAGGCAGGGAAGGAAATGAGGAAGTCAGTCACTGCTCAGGCACAAGGAAGATGGGATCAGCGCCGATGTTTGAGAAATGGAGGAGATGTGGCTGAGGGCGGAGTTCAAGGTAGGACATGAACTCAGTGGCGCAGGAGCGGTCAGAGACAATAGATTTACATCTCGACAGTGAACTTTGTGGATCCTGGGTCGGAGGTATTCAATCCAATTAGACAGTCAAACAGCAGAGGAACAGGCCCCGCAATTGAGAGATGGGAGGACTATATTTAATATGCTGATGTGCTTTATTCCAGAAGTCAATAGTTTTTTTGAGGAAAGGGTTCTCGGTTGCTCTGCTCAGATATCCAGGGTCTGCAGAGTATAGAGAGAGCTTCAATGGGAGGCTTGGTACTGAAGGGCCTCTATTGAGAAAAAAAACATTGCAGAAAGAAACTGAGCAGAACAGTCATACCGTTTCAGGTTGGGGAGCCGTAGCCCCCCCCTTTCATAAGGCAGGGAGAGCAGTCATACCGTTTCAGGTTGGGGAGCCGTAGCCCCCCCTTTCATACGGCAGGTAGAGCAGTCATACCGTTTCAGGTTGGGGATCCGTAGCCCCCCCTTTCATACAGCAGGTAGAACAGTCATACCGTTTCAGGTTGGGGAGCCGTAGCCCCCCCCTTTCATACGGCAGGTAGAACAGTCATACCGTTTCAGGTTGGGGAGCCGTAGCCCCCCCCTTTCATACGGCAGGTAGAGCAGTCATACCGTTTCAGGTTGGGGAGCCGTAGCCCCCCCCTTTCATACGGCAGGTAGAGCAGTCATACCGTTTAAGGTTGGGGAGCCGTAGCCCCCCCCTTTCATACGGCAGGTAGAGCAGTCATACCGTTTCAGGTTGGGGAGCCGTAGCCCCCCCTTTCATACGGCAGGTAGAGCAGTCATACCGTTTCAGGTTGGGGAGCCGTAGCCCCCCCTTTCATACGGCAGGTAGAGCAGTCATACCGTTTCAGGTTGGGGAGCCGTAGCCCCCCCTTTCATACGGCAGGTAGAGCAGTCATACCGTTTCAGGTTGGGGAGCCGTAGCCCCCCCCTTTCATACGGCAGGTAGAGCAGTCATACCGTTTCAGGTTGGGGAGCCGTAGCCCCCCCTTTCATACGGCAGGTAGAGCAGTCATACCGTTTCAGGTTGGGGAGCCGTAGCCCCCCCTTTCATACGGCAGGTAGAGCAGTCATACCGTTTCAGGTTGGGGAGCCGTAGACCCCCCTTTCATACAGCAGGTAGAACAGTCATACCGTTTCAGGTTGGGGATCCGTAGCCCCCCCTTTCATACGGCAGGTAGAACAGTCATACCGTTTCAGGTTGGGGAGCCGTAGACCCCCCTTTCATACGGCAGGGAGAGCAGTCATACCGTTTCAGGTTGGGGAGCCGTAGCCCCCCCCTTTCATACGGCAGGGAGAGCAGTCATACCGTTTCAGGTTGGGGAGCCGTAACCCCCCCCTTTCATACGACAGGTAGAGCAGTCATACCGTTTCAGGTTGGGGAGCCGTAACCCCCCCTTTCATACGGCAGGTAGAGCAGTCATACCGTTTCAGGTTGGGGAGCCGTAGCCCCCCCTTTCATACAGCAGGTAGCACAGTCATACCGTTTCAGGTTGGGGAGCCGTAGCCCCCCCTTTCATACGGCAGGGAGAGCAGTCATACCGTTTCAGGTTGGGGAGCCGTAACCCCCCCTTTCATACGGCAGGTAGAGCAGTCATACCGTTTCAGGTTGGGGAGCCGTAGCCCCACCCTTTCATACGGCAGGGAGAGCAGTCATACCGTTTCAGGTTGGGGAGCCGTAGCCCCCCCCTTTCATACGGCAGGGAGAGCAGTCATACCGTTTCAGGTTGGGGAGCCGTAGCCCCCCCCTTTCATACGGCAGGGAGAGCAGTCATACCGTTTCAGGTTGGGGAGCCGTAGACCCCCCCTTTCATACGGCAGGGAGAGCAGTCATACCGTTTCAGGTTGGGGAGCCGTAACCCCCCCTTTCATACGGCAGGTAGAGCAGTCATACCGTTTCAGGTTGGGGAGCCGTAGACCCCCCTTTCATACGGCAGGGAGAGCAGTCATACCGTTTCAGGTTGGGGAGCCGTAGCCCCCCCTTTCATACGGCAGGTAGAGCAGTCATACCGTTTCAGGTTGGGGAGCCGTAACCCCCCCTTTCATACGGCAGGGAGAGCAGTCATACCGTTTCAGGTTGGGGAGCCGTAGCCCCCCCCCTTTCATACGGCAGGTAGAGCAGTCATACCGTTTCAGGTTGGGGAGCCGTAGCCCCCCTTTTCATACGGCAGGTAGAGCAGTCATACCGTTTCAGGTTGGGGAGCCGTAGCCCCCCCTTTCATACGGCAGGTAGAGCAGTCATACCGTTTCAGGTTGGGGAGCCGTAGCCCCCCCCCTTTCATACGGCAGGTAGAGCAGTCATACCGTTTCGGATTGGGGAGCCGTAGCCCCCCCTTTCATACGGCAGGTAGAGCAGTCATACCGTTTCAGGTTGGGGAGCCGTAACCCCCCCTTTCATACGGCAGGTAGAGCAGTCATACCGTTTCAGGTTGGGGAGCCGTAACCCCCCCTTTCATACGGCAGGGAGAGCAGTCATACCGTTTCAGGTTGGGGAGCCGTAGACCCCCCTTTCATACGGCAGGGAGAACAGTCATACCGTTTCAGGTTGGGGAGCCGTAGCCCCCCCTTTCATACAGCAGGTAGAACAGTCATAACGTTTCAGGTTGGGGAGCCGTAGCCCCCCCTTTCACACAGCAGGTAGAACAGTCATACCGTTTCAGGTTGGGGAGCCGTAGCCCCCCCTTTCATACAGCAGGTAGAGCAGTCATAACGTTTCAGGTAGGGGAGCCGTAGCCCCCTCTTTCATACAGCAGGTAGAGCAGTCATACCGTTTCAGGTTGGGGAGCCGTAGACCCCCCTTTCATACAGCAGGTAGAACAGTCATACCGTTTCAGGTTGGGGAGCCGTAGCCCCCACCTTTCATACAGCAGGTAGAACAGTCATACCGTTTCAGCTTGGGGAGCCGTAGCCCCCCCTTTCATACAGCAGGTAGAGCAGTCATAACGTTTCAGGTTGGGGAGCCGTAGCCCCCCCTTTCATACAGCAGGTAGAACAGTCATACCGTTTCAGGTTGGGGAGCCGTAGACCCCCCTTTCATACAGCAGGTAGAACAGTCATACCGTTTCAGGTTGGGGAGCCGTAGCCCCCCCTTTCATACAGCAGGTAGAGCAGTCATACCGTTTCAGGCTGGGGAGCCGTAGCCCCCCCTTTCATACAGCAGGTAGAACAGTCATACCGTTTCAGGTTGGGGAGCCGTAGCCCCCCCTTTCATACGGCAGGTAGAACAGTCATACCGTTTCAGGTTGGGGAGCCGTAGACCCCCCTTTCATACAGCAGGTAGAACAGTCATACCGTTTCAGGTTGGGGAGCCGTAGCCCCCACCTTTCATACAGCAGGTAGAACAGTCATACCGTTTCAGGTTGGGGAGCCGTAGCCCCCCCTTCATACGGCAGGTAGAACAGTCATACCGTTTCAGGTTGGGGAGCCGTAGACCCCCCTTTCATACAGCAGGTAGAACAGTCATACCGTTTCAGGTTGGGGAGCCGTAGCCCCCACCTTTCATACAGCAGGTAGAACAGTCATACCGTTTCAGGTTGGGGAGCCGTAGCCCCCCCTTTCATACAGCAGGTAGAGCAGTCATAACGTTTCAGGTTGGGGAGCCGTAGCCCCCCCTTTCATAAAGCAGGTAGAACAGTCATACCGTTTCAGGTTGGGGAGCCGTAGCCCCCCCTTTCATACAGCAGGTACAGCAGTCATAACGTTTCAGGTTGGGGAGCCGTAGACCCCCCTTTCATACAGCAGGTAGAGCAGTCATAACGTTTCAGGTTGGGGAGCCGTAGACCCCCCTTTCATACAGCAGGTAGAGCAGTCATAACGTTTCAGGTTGGGGAGCCGTAGCACCCCCCCACCTTTCATACAGCAGGTAGAACAGTCATACCGTTTCAGGTTGGGGAGCCGTAGCCCCCCCTTTCATACAGCAGGTAGAGCAGTCATAACGTTTCAGGTTGGGGAGCCGTAGCCCCCCCTTTCATACAGCAGGTAGAGCAGTCATAACGTTTCAGGTTGGGGAGCCGTAGCCCCCCCTTTCATACAGCAGGTAGAACAGTCATACCGTTTCAGGTTGGGGAGCCGTAGCCCCCCAGTTCATACGACAGGTAGAACAGTCATACCGTTTCAGGTTGGGGAGCCGTAGCCCCCCCTTTCATACAGCAGGTAGAGCAGTCATAACGTTTCAGGTTGGGGAGCCGTAGCCCCCCCTTTCATACAGCAGGTAGAGCAGTCATACCGTTTCAGGTTGGGGAGCCGTAGCCCCCCCTTTCATACAGCAGGTAGAACAGTCATACCGTTTCAGGTTGGGGAGCCGTAGCCCCCCCATTTCATACGGCAGGTAGAGCAGTCATACCGTTTCAGGTTGGGGAGCCGGAGCCCCCCCCTTTCATACGGCAGGTAGAACAGTCATACCGTTTCAGGTTGGGGAGCCGTAGCCCCCCCTTTCATACAGCAGGTAGAACAGTCATACCGTTTCAGGTTGGGGAGCCGTAGCCCCCCCTTTCATACAGCAGGTAGAACAGTCATACCGTTTCAGGTTGGGGAGCCGTAGACTCCCCTTTCATACAGCAGGTAGAACAGTCATACCGTTTCAGGTTGGGGAGCCGTAGCCCCCCCCCTTTCATACGGCAGGTAGAGCAGTCATACCGTTTCAGGTTGGGGAGCCGTAGCCCCCCCTTTCATAAGGCAGGGAGAGCAGTCATACCGTTTCAGGTTGGGGAGCCGTAACCCCCCCCTTTCATACGGCAGGTAGAGCAGTCATACCGTTTCAGGTTGGGGATCCGTAGCCCCCCCTTTCATACGGCAGGGAGAGCAGTCATACCGTTTCAGGTTGGGGAGCCGTAGCCCCCCCTTTCATACGGCAGGTAGAGCAGTCATACCGTTTCAGGTTGGGGAGCCGTAACCCCCCCCTTTCATACGGCAGGTAGAGCAGTCATACCGTTTCAGGTTGGGGAGCCGTAGACCCCCCTTTCATACGGCAGGGAGAACAGTCATACCGTTTCAGGTTGGGGAGCCGTAGCCCCCCCTTTCATACGGCAGGGAGAGCAGTCATACCGTTTCAGGTTGGGGAGCCGTAGACCCCCCCCTTTCATACGGCAGGTGGAGCAGTCATACCGTTTCAGGTTGGGGAGCCGTAGCCCCCCCTTTCATACGGCAGGGAGAGCAGTCATACCGTTTCAGGTTGGGGAGCCGTAGCCCCCCCTTTCATACGGCAGGGAGAGCAGTCATACCGTTTCAGGTTGGGGAGCCGTAGACCCCCCCCTTTCATACGGCAGGTAGAGCAGTCATACCGTTTCAGGTTGGGGAGCCGTAGCCCCCCCTTTCATACGGCAGGGAGAGCAGTCATACCGTTTCAGGTTGGGGAGCCGAAGCCCCCCCCCTTTCATACGGCAGGTAGAGCAGTCATACCGTTTCAGGTTGGGGAGCCGTAGCCCCCCCTTTCATACGGCAGGTAGAGCAGTCATACCGTTTCAGGTTGGGGAGCCGTAACCCTCCCTTTCATACGGCAGGTAGAGCAGTCATACCGTTTCAGGTTGGGGAGCCGTAGACCCCCCTTTCATACGGCAGGGAGAACAGTCATACCGTTTCAGGTTGGGGAGCCGTAGCCCCCCCTTTCATACAGCAGGTAGAGCAGTCATAACGTTTCAGGTTGGGGAGCCGTAGCCCCCCCTTTCATACAGCAGGTAGAACAGTCATAACGTTTCAGGTTGGGGAGCCGTAGCCCCCCCTTTCATACAGCAGGTAGAACAGTCATACCGTTTCAGGTTGGGGAGCCGTAGACCCCCCTTTCATACAGCAGGGAGAACAGTCATACCGTTTCAGGTTGGGGAGCCGTAGCCCCCCCTTTCATACGGCAGGTAGAACAGTCATACCGTTTCAGGTTGGGGAGCCGTAGCCCCCACCTTTCATACAGCAGGTAGAACAGTCATACCGTTTCAGGTTGGGGAGCCGTAGCCCCCCCTTTCATACGGCAGGTAGAACAGTCATACCGTTTCAGGTTGGGGAGCCGTAGACCCCCCTTTCATACAGCAGGTAGAACAGTCATACCGTTTCAGGTTGGGGAGCCGTAGCCCCCACCTTTCATACAGCAGGTAGAACAGTCATACCGTTTCAGGTTGGGGAGCCGTAGCCCCCCCTTTCATACAGCAGGTAGAGCAGTCATAACGTTTCAGGTTGGGGAGCCGTAGCCCCCCCTTTCATACAGCAGGTAGAACAGTCATACCGTTTCAGGTTGGGGAGCCGTAGACCCCCCTTTCATACAGCAGGTAGAGCAGTCATAACGTTTCAGGTTGGGGAGCCGTAGCCCCCCCTTTCATACGGCAGGTAGAACAGTCATACCGTTTCAGGTTGGGGAGCCGGAGCCCCCCCCTTTCATACGGCAGGTAGAACAGTCATACCGTTTCAGGTTGGGGAGCCGTAGCCCCCCCTTTCATACAGCAGGTAGAACAGTCATACCGTTTCAGGTTGGGGAGCCGTAGCCCCCCCTTTCATACAGCAGGTAGAACAGTCATACCGTTTCAGGTTGGGGAGCCGTAGCCCCCCCCTTTCATACGGCAGGGAGAGCAGTCATACCGTTTCAGGTTGGGGAGCCGGAGCCCCCCCCTTTCATACGGCAGGTAGAACAGTCATACCGTTTCAGGTTGGGGAGCCGTAGCCCCCCCTTTCATACAGCAGGTAGAACAGTCATACCGTTTCAGGTTGGGGAGCCGTAGCCCCCCCCTTTCATACGGCAGGGAGAGCAGTCATACCGTTTCAGGTTGGGGAGCCGAAGCCCCCCCCCCTTTCATACGGCAGGTAGAGCAGTCATACCGTTTCAGGTTGGGGAGCCGTAGCCCCCCCTTTCATACGGCAGGTAGAGCAGTCATACCGTTTCGGATTGGGGAGCCGTAGCCCCCCCTTTCATACGGCAGGTAGAGCAGTCATACCGTTTCAGGTTGGGGAGCCGTAACCCCCCCTTTCATACGGCAGGTAGAGCAGTCATACCATTTCAGGTTGGGGAGCCGTAGACCCCCCTTTCATACGGCAGGGAGAACAGTCCTACCGTTTCAGGTTGGGGAGCCGTAGCCCCCCCTTTCATACAGCAGGTAGAACAGTCATACCGTTTCAGGTTGGGGAGCCGTAGCCCCCCCTTTCATACTGCAGGTAGAACAGTCATAACGTTTCAGGTTGGGGAGCCGTAGCCCCCCCTTTCATACAGCAGGTAGAACAGTCATACCGTTTCAGGTTGGGGAGCCGTAGACCCCCCTTTCATACAGCAGGGAGAACAGTCATACCGTTTCAGGTTGGGGAGCCGTAGCCCCCCCTTTCATACGGCAGGTAGAACAGTCATACCGTTTCAGGTTGGGGAGCCGTAGCCCCCCCTTTCATACAGCAGGTAGAGCAGTCATACCGTTTCAGGCTGGGGAGCCGTAGCCCCCCCTTTCATACAGCAGGTAGAACAGTCATACCGTTTCAGGTTGGGGAGCCGTAGACCCCCCTTTCATACAGCAGGTAGAGCAGTCATAACGTTTCAGGTTGGGGAGCCGTAGCCCCCACCTTTCATACAGCAGGTAGAACAGTCATACCGTTTCAGGTTGGGGAGCCGTAGCCCCCCCATTTCATACGGCAGGTAGAGCAGTCATACCGTTTCAGGTTGGGGAGCCGGAGCCCCCCCTTTCATACAGCAGGTAGAACAGTCATACCGTTTCAGGTTGGGGAGCCGTAGCCCCCCCATTTCATACGGCAGGTAGAGCAGTCATACCGTTTCAGGTTGGGGAGCCGGAGCCCCCCCCTTTCATACGGCAGGTAGAACAGTCATACCGTTTCAGGTTGGGGAGCCGTAGCCCCCCCTTTCATACAGCAGGTAGAACAGTCATACCGTTTCAGGTTGGGGAGCCGTAGACCCCCCCCTTTCATACGGCAGGTAGAGCAGTCATACCGTTTCAGGTTGGGGAGCCGTAGCCCCCCCCCTTTCATACGGCAGGTAGAGCAGTCATACCGTTTCAGGTTGGGGAGCCGTAGCCCCCCCTTTCATAAGGCAGGTAGAGCAGTCATACCGTTTCAGGCTGGGGAGCCGTAGCCCCCCCCTTTCATACAGCAGGTAGAACAGTCATACCGTTTCAGGTTGGGGAGCCGTAGCCCCCCCTTTCATACAGCAGGTAGAACATTCATACCGTTTCAGGTTGGGGAGCCGTAGCCCCCCCATTTCATACGGCAGGTAGAACAGTCATACCGTTTCAGGTTGGGGAGCCGTAGCCCCCCCTTTCATACAGCAGGTAGAACAGTCATACCGTTTCAGGTTGGGGAGCCGTAGCCCCCCCTTTCATACAGCAGGTAGAACAGTCATACCGTTTCAGGTTGGGGAGCCGTAGCCCCCCCTTTCATACGGCAGGGAGAGCAGTCATACCGTTTCAGGTTGGGGAGCCGTAGACCCCCCCCTTTCATACGGCAGGTAGAGCAGTCATACCGTTTCAGGTTGGGGAGCCGTAGCCCCCCCTTTCATACGGCAGGGAGAGCAGTCATACCGTTTCAGGTTGGGGAGCCGTAGCCCCCCCTTTCATACGGCAGGTAGAGCAGTCATACCGTTTCAGGTTGGGGAGCCGTAGCCCCCCCTTTCATACGGCAGGTAGAACAGTCATACCGTTTCGGGTTGGGGAGCCGTAGCCCCTCCTTTCATACAGCAGGTAGAACAGTCATACCGTTTCAGGTTGGGGAGCCGTAGCCCCCCCTTTCATACGGCAGGGAGAGCAGTCATACCGTTTCAGGTTGGGGAGCCGTAGACCCCCCCCTTTCATACGGCAGGTAGAGCAGTCATACCGTTTCAGGTTGGGGAGCCGTAGCCCCCCCTTTCATACGGCAGGGAGAGCAGTCATACCGTTTCAGGTTGGGGAGCCGTAGCCCCCCCTTTCATACGGCAGGGAGAGCAGTCATACCGTTTCAGGTTGGGGAGCCGTAGCCCCCCCTTTCATACGGCAGGGAGAGCAGTCATACCGTTTCAGGTTGGGGAGCCGTAGCCCCCCCTTTCATACGGCAGGTAGAGCAGTCTTACCGTTTCAGGTTGGGGAGCCGTAGACCCCCCCCTTTCATACGGCAGGTAGAGCAGTCATACCGTTTCAGGTTGGGGAGCCGTAGCCCCCCCCTTTCATACGGCAGGGAGAGCAGTCATACCGTTTCAGGTTGGGGAGCCGTAGACCCCCCCCTTTCATACGGCAGGTAGAGCAGTCATACCGTTTCAGGTTGGGGAGCCGTAGCCCCCCCTTTCATACGGCAGGGAGAGCAGTCATACCGTTTCAGGTTGGGGAGCCGTAGCCCCCCCCCTTTCATACGGCAGGTAGAGCAGTCATACCGTTTCAGGTTGGGGAGCCGTAGCCCCCCCTTTCATACGGCAGGTAGAGCAGTCATACCGTTTCGGATTGGGGAGCCGTAGCCCCCCCTTTCATACGGCAGGTAGAGCAGTCATACCGTTTCAGGTTGGGGAGCCGTAACCCCCCCTTTCATACGGCAGGTAGAGCAGTCATACCGTTTCAGGTTGGGGAGCCGTAGACCCCCCTTTCATACGGCAGGGAGAACAGTCATACCGTTTCAGGTTGGGGAGCCGTAGCCCCCCCTTTCATACGGCAGGTAGAGCAGTCATACCGTTTCAGGTTGGGGAGCCGTAGCCCCCCCTTTCATACAGCAGGTAGAACAGTCATACCGTTTCAGGTTGGGGAGCCGTAGCCCCCCCTTTCATACAGCAGGTAGAACAGTCATAACGTTTCAGGTTGGGGAGCCGTAGCCCCCCCTTTCATACGGCAGGTAGAACAGTCATACCGTTTCAGGTTGGGGAGCCGTAGACCCCCCTTTCACACGGCACGTAGAACAGTCATACCGTTTCAGGTTGGGGAGCCGTAGCCCCCACCTTTCATACAGCAGGTAGAGCAGTCATAACGTTTCAGGTTGGGGAGCCGTAGCCCCCCCTTTCATACAGCAGGTAGAGCAGTCATACCGTTTCAGGTTGGGGAGCCGTAGACCCCCCTTTCATAAGCAGGTAGAACAGTCATACCGTTTCAGGTTGGGGAGCCGTAGCCCCCACCTTTCATACAGCAGGTAGAACAGTCATACCGTTTCAGGTTGGTGAGCCGTAGCCCCCCCTTTCATACAGCAGGTAGAGCAGTCATAACGTTTCAGGTTGGGGAGCCGTAGCCCCCCCTTTCATACAGCAGGTAGAACAGTCATACCGTTTCAGGTTGGGGAGCCGTAGCCCCCCCATTTCATACGGCAGGTAGAGCAGTCATACCGTTTCAGGTTGGGGAGCCGGAGCCCCCCCCTTTCATACGGCAGGTAGAACAGTCATACCGTTTCAGGTTGGGGAGCCGTAGCCCCCACTTTCATACGGCAGGTAGAACAGTCATACCGTTTCAGGTTGGGGAGCCGTAGCCCCCCCATTTCATACGGCAGGTAGAGCAGTCATACCGTTTCAGGTTGGGGAGCCGGAGCCCCCCCCTTTCATACGGCAGGAAGAGCAGTCATACAGTTTCAGGTTGGGGAGCCGGAGCCCCCCCCTTTCATACGGCAGGTAGAGCAGTCATACCGTTTCAGGTTGGGGAGCCGTAGCCCCCCCTTTCATACAGCAGGTAGAACAGTCATACCGTTTCAGGTTGGGGAGCCGTAGCCCCCCCTTTCATACGGCAGGGAGAGCAGTCATACCGTTTCAGGTTGGGGAGCCGTAGACCCCCCCCTTTCATACGGCAGGTAGAGCAGTCATACCGTTTCAGGTTGGGGAGCCGTAGCCCCCCCTTTCATACGGCAGGGAGAGCAGTCATACCGTTTCAGGTTGGGGAGCCGTAGCCCCCCCTTTCATACGGCAGGGAGAGCAGTCATACCGTTTCAGGTTGGGGAGCCGTAGCCCCCCCTTTCATACGGCAGGTAGAACAGTCATACCGTTTCGGGTTGGGGAGCCGTAGCCCCCCCTTTCATACAGCAGGTAGAACAGTCATACCGTTTCAGGTTGGGGAGCCGTAGCCCCCCCTTTCATACGGCAGGGAGAGCAGTCATACCGTTTCAGGTTGGGGAGCCGTAGACCCACCCCTTTCATACGGCAGGTAGAGCAGTCATACCGTTTCAGGCTGGGGAGCCGTAACCCCCCCTTTCATACGGCAGGTAGAGCAGTCATACCGTTTCAGGCTGGGGAGCCGTAACCCCCCCTTTCATACGGCAGGTAGAGCAGTCATACCGTTTCAGGTAGGGGAGCCGTAGCCCCTCCCTTTCATACGGCGGGTAGAGCAGTCATACCGTTTCAGGCTGGGGAGCCGTAACCCCCCCTTTCATACGGCAGGTAGAGCAGTCATACCGTTTCAGGCTGGGGAGCCGTAACCCCCCCTTTCATACGGCAGGTAGAGCAGTCATACCGTTTCAGGCTGGGGAGCCGTAACCCCCCCTTTCATACGGCAGGTAGAGCAGTCATACCGTTTCAGGCTGGGGAGCCATAGCCCCCCCTTTCATACGGCAGGTAGAGCAGTCATACCGTTTCAGGTTGGGGAGCCGTAGCCCCCCCCTTTCATACGGCAGGGAGAGCAGTCATACCGTTTCAGGTTGGGGAGCTGTAGACCCCCCCTTTCCTACGGCGGGTAGAACAGTCATACCGTTTCAGGATGGGGAGCCGTAGACCCCCCCTTTCATACGGCGGGTAGAACAGTCATACCGTTTCAGGTTGGGGAGCCGTAGCCCCCCCATTCATACGGCAGGTAGAGCAGTCATACCGTTTCAGGTTGGGGAGCCGTAGCCCCCCCTTTCATACGGCAGGTAGAGCAGTCATACCGTTTCAGGTTGGGGAGCCGTAGCCCCCCCTTTCATACAGCAGGTAGAGCAGTCATACCGTTTCAGGTTGGGGAGCCGTAGACCCCCCCTTTCATACGGCAGGTAGAGCAGTCATACCGTTTCAGGTTGGGGAGCCGTAGCCCCCCCTTTCATACGGCGGGTAGAACAGTCATACCGTTTCAGGATGGGGAGCCGTAGACCCCCCCTTTCATACGGCAGGTAGAGCAGTCATACCGTTTCAGGTTGGGGAGCCGTAGCCCCCCCTTTCATACAGCAGGTAGAGCAGTCATACCGTTTCAGGTTGGGGAGCCGTAGCACCCCCCCACCTTTCATACGGCAGGTAGAGCAGTCATACCGTTTCATGTTGGGGAGCCGTAGCCCCTCCCTTTCATACGGCGGGTAGAGCAGTCATACCGTTTCAGGTTGGGGAGCCGTAGCCCCCCCTTTCATACGGCAGGTAGAGCAGTCATACCGTTTCAGGTAGGGGAGCCGTAGCCCCTCCCTTTCATACGGCGGGTAGAGCAGTCATACCGTTTCAGGCTGGGGAGCCGTAACCCCCCCTTTCATACGGCAGGTAGAGCAGTCATACCGTTTCAGGCTGGGGAGCCGTAACCCCCCCTTTCATACGGCAGGTAGAGCAGTCATACCGTTTCAGGTAGGGGAGCCGTAGCCCCTCCCTTTCATACGGCGGGTAGAGCAGTCATACCGTTTCAGGCTGGGGAGCCGTAACCCCCCCTTTCATACGGCAGGTAGAGCAGTCATACCGTTTCAGGCTGGGGAGCCGTAACCCCCCCTTTCAAACGGCAGGTAGAGCAGTCATACCGTTTCAGGCTGGGGAGCCGTAACCCCCCCTTTCATACGGCAGGTAGAGCAGTCATACCGTTTCAGGCTGGGGAGCCATAGCCCCCCCTTTCATACGGCAGGTAGAGCAGTCATACCGTTTCAGGTTGGGGAGCCGTAGCCCCCCCCTTTCATACGGCAGGGAGAGCAGTCATACCGTTTCAGGTTGGGGAGCCGTAGACCCCCCCTTTCCTACGGCGGGTAGAACAGTCATACCGTTTCAGGATGGGGAGCCGTAGACCCCCCCTTTCATACGGCGGGTAGAACAGTCATACCGTTTCAGGTTGGGGAGCCGTAGCCCCCCCATTCATACGGCAGGTAGAGCAGTCATACCGTTTCAGGTTGGGGAGCCGTAGCCCCCCCTTTCATACGGCAGGTAGAGCAGTCATACCGTTTCAGGTTGGGGAGCCGTAGCCCCCCCTTTCATACAGCAGGTAGAGCAGTCATACCGTTTCAGGTTGGGGAGCCGTAGACCCCCCCTTTCATACGGCAGGTAGAGCAGTCATACCGTTTCAGGTTGGGGAGCCGTAGCCCCCCCTTTCATACGGCGGGTAGAACAGTCATACCGTTTCAGGATGGGGAGCCGTAGACCCCCCCTTTCATACGGCAGGTAGAGCAGTCATACCGTTTCAGGTTGGGGAGCCGTAGCCCCCCCTTTCATACAGCAGGTAGAGCAGTCATACCGTTTCAGGTTGGGGAGCCGTAGCACCCCCCCACCTTTCATACGGCAGGTAGAGCAGTCATACCGTTTCATGTTGGGGAGCCGTAGCCCCCCCCTTTCATACGGCAGGGAGAGCAGTCATACCGTTTCAGATTGGGGAGCCGTAACCCCCCCCTTTCATAAGGCAGGGAGAGCAGTCATACCATTTCAGGCTGGGGAGCCGTAGCCCCCCCCCTTTCATAAGGCAGGGAGAGCAGTCATACCATTTCAGGCTGGGGAGCCGTAGCCCCCCCCTTTCATAAGGCAGGGAGAGCAGTCATACCGTTTCAGGTTGGGGAGCCGTAACCCCCCCTTTCATACGGCAGGGAGAGCATTCATACCGTTTCAGATTGGGGATCCGTAGCCCCCCCTTTCATACGGCAGGGAGAGCAGTCATACCGTTTCAGGTTGGGGAGCCGTAGACCCCCCCTTTCATACGGCGGGTAGAACAGTCATACCGTTTCAGGTTGGGGAGCCGTAGCCCCCCCCTTTCATAAGGCAGGGAGAGCAGTCATACCGTTTCAGGTTGGGGAGCCGTAGCCCCCCCCTTTCATACGGCAGGTAGAGCAGTCATACCGTTTCAGGATGGGGAGCCGTAACCCCCCCTTTCATACGGCAGGTAGAGCAGTCATAACGTTTCAAGTTGGGGAGCTGTAGCCTCCCCCCTTTTCATAAGGCAGGTAGAGCACCCCAAGTCTCAGTCTGGAGTTTTTATTATTTCAAATGAATTTACTAAAAATACTATTAAACTGATCAAAAAATGATGTTGGTACTGGGGGAGGAAGTGATTGAAAAAGGTATAGAAATTCCGGTAATATATTCATTTTGATCATGTTTATACGGCCAGTCATTGATGTGGGCATTGTTACCCATCGATCCAACGTCTCCTTCACTTCGTCCACTAGTGGGTCATAGTTTGTTGGGATGATCGTTTTAATTTCAGGGGTAATTCTGACACCATGGTAGGTAAATCCTTCCTTTGCTTTTATAAAAGGGGTTTTTATGAGTGGTTTCAGTCTTCCTTCTTTGTTCAAAAATAGAGTTGATGATTTTGAGTTGTTTACGTTATAACCAGAGAACTGCAAAACAATTCAATCTGTTGCATTAAGTTTGGAATACTGATGGATAAATTTGTTAAAAAAAGAATCACATCGTCAGCATATAAGGAAATTCTATGTTCCTGTTCTCCTAGCTGGATGCCCGACAGGCCTGTCTGCATTCTTATTGCCAAAGCCAGGGGTTCTATGGCCAGTATAAACAACATTGGTGACAAAGGGCATCCCTGGTGAGCAGATCCCTCCAAGATGGCTGGTTTAGAAACTACACGATTTGTTAAGACACTGGCTATAGGGTTTGTATATAAAATCTGAATCCATTTTAGGAAGTTCTTTCCAAATCCAAATCTAGACAATACATTCAATAAATTTGGCCATTCTATTCTATCGAAGCCCTGCTGAACATCCAGTGATAATACTGCTGTACCTTTAGTGTCAAACTTTTCATGAATGATGTCAAGAACTCTTCTAATATTATGGAATCCTTGGCGTTTTTGCACAAAACCATTCTGATCATTATGAACTCGATGTGGGATACAAGGATCCAATCTTCTTGCTAAGGCTTTACAAAGTATTTTTGTGTCCGATCTAATTAGACTTATCGGTCTAAATGAGGAACATTCTGTAGGAGGTTTGCCTGGCTTCAAGATCAGCGTTATCATTGCCAGCCTTAAAGAGGGTGGGAGAGTTCCATTCTGATAAGATTCGTCATGTTTATGAGTGGGACTAGGAAATTTTCGCGAAATGTTTTGTAGAATTCAATTGGTAGGCCGTCAGGCCTTGGCGCTTTACTACTGTTAATATTCTGGATAGCCTGTGATAACTCTTTAATTGTTGAACCTCTATCTAACTCCTTTTTTGCATCTTCTGTCAGTGTCTGGAATTAAAACTGATCAAGAAATTTGTCCCGTTCTTCTGAGGCTTGGGGGCATTCTGATCTATATAAATGTTCATAAAGTTCTCTAAAACTGTTATTAATTTCCAATGGGTCTACTATTAGGCTTCCTGAAGAGGTTATTATATTGCTAATTGCTCTATCAGACTGTATTTTTTTAATTCTCCATGCCAAAAGTCTCCCAGCTTTTTCTCCTTGATCGTAATAAGATTGCTTCAGCCACATTAAACTCTTTGCAGCTTTATCAGCAGATAATTTATTATATTTGGCTCTCAAAAGTAGCAGATCTCTTTGTTTTGTTGGATTATCCCTTTCATTTAGTTCTATGGAATTAGTGGCATTCTTCATTAAGATGGAGAGTGACATAGTTAATTCAGAAACAAAGGTTCTGAACTTAAAGAAGGGTAACTTTGAAGGTATGAGACGTGAATTAGCTAAGATAGACTGGCAAATGATACTTAAAGGGTTAACGGTGGAAATGCAATGGCAAACATTTAAAGATCGCGTGGATGAACTACAACAATTGTTCATCCCAGTTTGGCAAAAGAATAAATCAGGGAAGGTAGTGCACCCGTGGCTGACAGGGGAAATGAGGGATAGTATCAATTCCAAAGAAGAAACATATAAATTAGCCAGAAAAAGCAGCACAACTGAGGACTGGGAGAAATTCAGAGTCCAGCAGAGGAGGACAAGGGGCTTAATTAGGAAAGGGAAAAAAAGATTATGAGAGAAAGCTGGAAGGGAACATAAAAACTGAATGTAAAAGCTTTTATAGATATGTGAAAAGAAAAAGATGCTAGAGTCGGTTATCAAAGATGTAATAACAGCACATTTGGAAAGAGGTGAAATCATCGGACAAAGTCAGCATGGATTTGTGAAAGGAAAATCATGTCTGACAAATCTTACAGAATTTTTTGAAGATGTAACTAGTAGAGTGGATAGGGGAGAGCCAGTGGATGTGGTATATTTAGATTTTCAAAAGGCTTTTGACAAAGTCAAGAACTCTTCTAATATTATGGAATCCTTGGCGTTTTTGCACAAAACCATTCTGATCATTATGAACTCGATGTGGGATACAAGAATCCAATCTTCTTGCTAAGGCTTTACAAAGTATTTTTGTGTCCGATCTAATTAGACTTATCGGTCTAAATGAGGAACATTCTGTAGGAGGTTTGCCTGGCTTCAAGATCAGCGTTATCATTGCCAGCCTTAAAGAGGGTGGGAGAGTTCCATTCTGATAAGATTCGTCATGTTTATGAGTGGGACTAGGAAATTTTCGCGAAATGTTTTGTAGAATTCAATTGGTAGGCCGTCAGGCCTTGGCGCTTTACTACTGTTAATATTCTGGATAGCCTGTGATAACTCTTTAATTGTTGAACCTCTATCTAACTCCTTTTTTGCATCTTCTGTCTGTGTCTGGAATTAAAACTGATCAAGAAATTTGTCCCGTTCTTCTGAGGCTTGGGGGCATTCTGATCTATATAAATGTTCATAAAATTCTCTAAAACTGTTATTAATTTCCAATGGGTCTACTATTAGGCTTCCTGAAGAGGTTATTATATTGCTAATTGCTCTATCAGACTGTATTTTTTTAATTCTCCATGCCAAAAGTTTCCCAGCTTTTTCTCCTTGATCGTAATAAGATTGTTTCAGCCACATTAAACTCTTTGCAGCTTTATCAGCAGATAATTTATTATATTTGGCTCTCAAAACTAGCAGATCTCTTTTCAGAATGGCAGGCAGTGACTAGTGGGGTACCGCAAGGCTCAGTGCTGGGACCCCAGTTTTTTTTACAATATATATTAATGATTTAGACGAGGGAATTAAATGCAGCATCTCCAAGTTTGCAGATGACACGAAGCTGGGCGACGGTGTTAGCTGTGAGGAGGATGCTAAGAGGATGCAGGCTGACTTGGATAGGTTAGGTGAGTGGGCAAATTCATGGCAGATACAATTTAATGTGGATAAATTTGAGGTTATCCACTTTGGTTGCAAGAACAGGAAAACAGATTATTATCTGAATGGTGGCCGATTAGGAAAAGGGGAGGTGCAACGAGACCTGGGTGTCATTGTACACCAGTCATTGAAGGTGGGCATGTAGGTACAGCAGGCAGTGAAAAAGGCGAATGGTATGTTGGCATTCATAGCAAAAGGGTTTGAGTACAGGAGCAGGAGATTCTACTGCAGTTGTACAAGGCCTTGGTGAGACCGCACCTAGAGTATTGTGTGCAGTTTTGGTCCCCTAATCTGAGGAAAGACATTCTTGCCATAGAGGGAGAACAAAGAAGGTTCACCAGATTGATTCCTGGGATGGCAGGACTTTCATATGAAGAAAGACTGGATCGACTAGGCTTATACTCACTGGAATTTAGAAGATTGAGGGGGGATCTTATTGAAACGTATAAAATTCTAAATGGATTGGACAGGGTAGATGCAGGAAGATTGTTTCCGATGTTGGGGAAGTCCAGAACGAGGGGTCACAGTTTAAGGATAAAGGGGAAGCCTTTTAGGACCGAGATGAGGAAAAACTTCTTCACACAGAGAGTGGTGAATCTGTGGAATTCTCTGCCACAGGAAACAGTTGAGGCCAGTTCATTGGCTATATTTAAGAGGGAGTTAGATATGGCTCATGTGGCTAAAGGGATCGGGGGTATGGAGAGAAAGCAGGTACAGGGTTCTGAGTTGGATGATCAGCCATGATCATACTGAATGGCGGTGCAGGCTCGAAGGGCCGAATGGCCTACTCCTGCACCTATTTTGATGTTTCTATGTTTCTCTCTGTAAGAATGCAGAAGCTGACAGTGTCCTTGTAAAAGTGTAAACATGCTTGCAGAGAAACCATAACACCATCTCCGAGCAGTCTTCGCCTCTCTCTCTCTGTCAGAACTCACAAGCAGGCAGTGTCCTTGTACATTCAAAACAAGCTTTAGAGTTCATTTAAACACCATCTCAAGGCAGGTTTCAACCCTCTCTCTGTAGCAGCTCAAACAGTGTCCAAAAGCCAGTTTCATTCTCCCGACATTTTAAATGATAGTGGACAGAAAATAATGGAACCTAGGGGTACATAACAGTAGTAATTTGATCTGTATAATGACTGTATGCAATGTCTGCACATTGTGCAACGATTCTATCTGTGTAACAACAGTATGCAACTTCTGCACACAGTGTAATGATTTGATATGTATAACAACTATATGCAATCTCTGCACACTGTGTAACAATTTGATCTGTGCATAACGACAGTATGCAACCTCTGCACACTGTGTAACAATTTGATCTGTATAACAACAGTATGCAACCTCTGCACACTGTGTAATGATTTGATATGTATAACAACAGTATGCAACCTCTGCAAACTGTGTAACAATTCGATCTGTGCATAACGACAGTATGCAACCTCTGCACACTGTGTAACAATTTGATCTGTATAAGGACAGTATGCAACCTCTGCACACTGTGTAACAATTCGATCTGTGCATAACGACAGTATGCAACCTCTGCACACTGTGTAACAATTTGATCTGTATAAGGACAGTATGCAACCTTTGCACACTGTGTAATGATTTGATCTGTATAAGGACAGTAGCAAACCACTGCAAACTGTGTAATGATTCAAACTGTGCATAACGACAGTATGCAATCTTAGCACACTGTGTAACAATTCAATCTGTACAACGACAGTATGCAACATCTGCACACTGTGTATAACTTAGATCTGATTAACAGCTCTATGCAACCTCTGCACAATGTGTAATGATTCAATATCTGTTTAATGACAGTATGCACCACTGTGCACTATGCAATGATTCGATCTGTATAGCAATGATATGCAACCTCTGCACAAGGTGTAACGATTCAATCTGTATAACGATGTTATGCAACCTCTGAACACAGTGTAATTATTCGATCTGTATAACGACAGTATGCAACCTCTGCACACAGTGTAGCGAATCGATCTGCATAATGTCAGTTTTCAACCTCTGCACACTGTGTAATGATTTGATCTGTATAACAACAGTACACATCTTCACACTGTGTAATGATTCGAGATCTGTATAATGACAGTATGCAATCTCAGCACACTGTGTAATGATTTGATCTGTATATCTCAGTCTGCAAACACTGCACACTGTGTAACGATTCGATCTGTAGGATGACAGTATGTGACCTCTGCACACTGTGTAGCGATTTGATCTGTACAATGACAATATGCAACCTCTGCACACTGTGTGACAATTCGATCTGTACAATGACAATATGCAACCTCCGCACACTGTGAATGATTCGACCTCTGTATGACGACAATATGGTAATTCTGCACAATGTGTAAAGAATCGATCTGTATAACAAAATTATGCAACCTCTGCACACTGTGTAATGAGTCGATATGCATAACGACAGTATGCAACCACAGCACACTGTGTAATGATTTGATCTATGTAACAACAGCATGCAACCTCTTCTATCCAAAAGATTTCCAAAATGATTTTAATGAAGGACATGACCAGAACATATGTGACAAAGTGGCTACTTCAGTTTTACACCTATCGCAGTAATTGTCTATGTTAGGAAATCTTTTGGATAGTCTCTCCTTTGTTAAATAATATCTGTGAACATTTTTAAATTGAATTAAACAGTGATTGGCACATATCGAAGAATTGACCATTTTCAAAACTCACAACCGATCTTCATTAACAAAGGTCATATTAAGTTCTCTCTCCCAATCTTGTTTAATCTTTAGTGAGAAATTATCCTTTTGTAGTAAAAATAATTTATAAATTCTACCAATGGAACCTCTTACTAAAGGATTCATATTCAAAATAGTATCCAACAAATCAGATTCTTGCATATATGGAAACTTAGATAAGTATTTTTGTAAAAAATGTCTAACCTGAAAATATTGCAAAAAGTGTGCATGAGAGAGAGAATATTTGCTAATTAACTCTTCAAAAGTCATCAATCGACCATCACAAAATAAATCTGTGAAAAAACAGATCCCCTTATTTCTCCATAAGAGAAAAATGGGATCAGTTATTGAAGGTTAAAATCAAAAATTTTGATATAAAGAGCTAGACAATCTAATTTGTTTAAAACTTTTAAAAATTGTGAAACTGAAACTAAATCTGTAAGGACTGTTTAATAACAGGGTAGAGATTTAAATTTGGAATTTTAGAGAGTTGTAAAGATAATGCAGCTCCTAATAATGTTAAATGAAATTGTTTGATAGCTTTTAATTCCAAATCAGTCAAGCTGATTTTTGGCTTTTGTTGAGCCAATATAGCCAAAAGCATAATTTTTGAATATTAACAGCCCAATAATACAATCTTAAAGTAGGAAGTGCAAGTCCACCATCTTTTTTAGATTTTTGTAAATGATACTTATTAATTCGTGGTCTTTTATTGTTCCAAATAAAGGACCAAATAATAGTCAATTTGATCAAAAAAAATTTAGTTAAAAAGATAGGTATATTTTGAAAAATATATAAAAATCTAGGTAAAATCATCATTTTCACGGCATGGATATGACCTATTAAAGAAAGGGTAAGTGGGTTCCATCTAGAAAATATTTGTTTCATAAAGTCCAATAAAGGAACTACATTAGCTTTATAGAGATCTTTATATTTTTTAGTAATTATAATACCTAAATATTTAAAAGAATTAACAATTCTAAATGGAATATCATTATATATATAAAACAGGAGCATTTAATGGAAACAATTAACTTTTATTTAAATTAAGTTTATATCCTGAAAATTTTCCAAAATCATTTAGTATTTCCAATAAATTAGGAATAGATTCTTCAGGGTTCGAAATATAAACCAAAGATCATCTGCATAAAGAGAAATCTTATGTATATTCCCACTTATAGAGATACCATAAATATTTTTAGCTGCACGGAGTGTTATGGCCAAAGGCTCCAGTGCAAGATTAAATAATAAAGGATTAATGGACATCCCAGTCTAGTACCTTGTGAAAGTGAAAAAAAAGAGGACCCAAGATTATTCATAATAACAGTAGCAGTAGGATTCTTATAGATCATTTGAATCCAGCTATTGAAATTATTACCAAAACCAAATTTTTCTAATACGTTAAACAGATATGTCCACTCAAATCTATCAAATGCCTTTTCTGTGTCAAGAGAGATAACACATTGGGGTATCTTAGGTAGTGATGAATATATAATGTTCATCAATCTCCAAACATTGGAGAAAGAGTAACTGCCTTTAATAAAACCTGTTTGATCCATCAAAATAATTTTAGTTAAAACATTTTCCAAATGGTTAGCCATTATCTTAGAGAGAATTTTTGCATCCACATTTAATAACAAAATAGGTCTATATGATCAAAATTCAGTAGGATCTTTATCTTTCTTAAGGATTAAGGAAACAGAAGCTTCATAAAAAGGAGGTAAATTACCCTTCTCAAAAGATTCATGAAATATTTCTGAAAGATATGGAGAATGTAATTTTTCAAATTTTTTGTAAAATCCTACCGAATAACTATCAAGTCCAGGAGCTTTACCTGATTGCATTGACAACATAGCTTTCTGAATTTCATGCTCAATAATTGGAGCATCAAGCATCTGTTGATCTTCAACAGTAATTTGAGGAAATTTAATCCTATGTAAAAAAGCATTCATTTTGGAGGAATCTGCAGGAAATTGAGATTTATAAAGATCAGAATAAAAATCCTAGAAAATGTTATTAATGTCTTCATGATTACTTACTACATTTCCATTATCATTATGAATCCTTAAAATTTGTCTTTTAGCTCTAGCTGCCCTTAATCGGGAAGCTAAGAGCTTATTATTTTTATCCCCAAAAATATAAAACTGACTTTTCAATTTAAGCAAATATCCTTCAATAGGATAAGTTAATAATAAATTATATTGTGATTGTAATTCCACTCTTCTGTTAAACAAATCAATATTTGGAGAGGTTACAATGATGTCTAAATCTTTAATTAGTTTAGAAATTTTATCTAATTTCATTCTTGTCTGTTTCTTCAGCTTATCTATATAGGAAATAATCTGACCACGTAAATAAGCTTTAAATGTATCCCAAATCACTAACTTTGAAACGTTTCCTCTATTATTAAAGAGAAGAAACTCTTTTATCTGAGTTTCAATAAACTCAACAAATTCTAAACTTTGTAACAAATGTTCTGGAAAATGCCAAAGAGGTCTTGTAGAAGCGACATCTTTCAGTTCAAATATTAGGTTTAAAGGAGTGTGATCAGAGATAACAATTGCATCATATTCACATTTCTGAACATTAAACAGGTCGAGAGTCGACGATAAAATAGTCGATCTTCGAACATGTGAAAAGAAGGAATAATCTTTATCATTAGGATGTTTATGTCTCCAAATTTCAATTAAGCCATAATTAATTAAAAAGGGATTAATAAGTGATGCAGAACGATTAGGGAGTTGATGTTTGGGTGATGCCTTATCTATTAAAGGATTTAAACAAATATTAAAATCACCACCCATTAATAACATATATTCATTTAGATCAGGTAATAAAGCAAAAACAGCTTTAAAAAATGAGGAATCATCAACATTTGGTCCATATATATTAACCAAAACCATTTTCCTGTTGTAAATTGTTCCTTTAAGAAACAAAAATCTACCATTAATATCAGCTATAATATCCTCCTGGTTAAAAGGAATATTGGAATCAATAAAAATAGAAACACCTCTAATTTTACTTTGAAAATTTGCATGAAACTGAGGAACCTCCAAAGTTTAAAAATTTTATTTTTATCACATAACCTGATATGCGTCTCTTGTGCAAAGATTACATCAGGTTAGAATTGGTTCATAGCTTTAAATGTTTTGTTATGCTTAATAGGATGATTCTAACCACGGACATTCCAGCTTAAAACATTTAACTGTTTAAATATCATCATGAGACTTTATATCTAAAAATAGTAGTTAGACGCATGTCAGGATAAGTTAGTCGAGAATGGTAGAGATAAACAACAATAATAATAATTTGGGAATGCTCCGGAATTCCATAATGGGGATAAAAAGTAAGAAAAAAGAGAAAAAAAACTCTCCCTAACTACAAAGCCCAGAAATAAGTCGATATCAATCGATGCAAGCCCCAAAGAATGCATAAAAAGCAATTATAAACTCCACCTGCCTGAATAAAAGATAAAAATGAAAAAAGTAATCTCTATCTCCCTCTCCTGGATATAGAACTCATTACAGTCGACATACAGTTCATTATAACTGAGCTAAAGAAAACAATTATTAGGCATGACCTTCAGTTTTGAAAACAGACTTCATAATATTAGATAAGGAAAAAAAACACGTCCAAAAAATTCTTGAAACATTTGCTCAGAAGAAAAAACAATTGCCATCTTTAAAATGTCAAATCTAAAGAATCTAAATGTCAAGCGTAAAGAAACCCGGATAATTACTGAAAAGTTCTTAACAAAAGCATACAAAGCAAAAAAAAACAATTAGTTCATTTAAATGCTGCAAGCAGAAAAAAAATTCTAAATGGTTCAAAGTTGTCTGCGGTCTTTTGACAGTTCCCTCGCTATGACTTCTGAGGTTAAAACCACCCAAACCAGTCTATTTCAGAGCTAAAAGTACATTTTAAGGTAAAGACTTTCTCTAGCCATTAAATATTCCGATTTCGTCACTTCTTACGTCACGAGACAATCAGACAGTTGTAAATCATTCAAACTTCAGGCTTCAGACTCGTCAGGGAGAGAATTAATAAAACGCAGTGCTTCAGCTGGGTCATCAAAAATACGAACCCCAGAAAACGAAGAAAACACACAACCACATACCGACCGGTCTTTACCTTGACCCGGGGATTTTAAGGAGCCGACTCTATGAGCCATTTCGATGTGCAGCGGTTGTAGGCAGGCCTCTGGAAATAAAGATTGAAACATTTTAGCAAAATAATCCAGTGTGTCGGCAGATTCTGATTTCTCTTTTAATCCAACAATTGGAATATTGTTCGAACGAGAGCGAACCTCCAATCCACAATCCGTTGTTGGGCCTTTTCCAAACGAGAAGAAATATCAGCCGCATTTTGACTAACCTCTTTAAGATCAAGGCTCAGAGTCAATTTTTCTGAGGGAGAAATCTTTCTACTAGTTGAGTTAATTCAGCAACGATATAGCTGATCTGAGACTCCAATCTATTTACCCAGGGTGGCTCCTCTGAAGTCCTGTCAGCTTTCTTAAGCTTACTGTTGCCTGCTTCAGAATTCTTTTTGGAGCTTCTTAGGTTAGACATAATTGTAACTGTCACCGTACAGGATCCGACTGAATAAAGTTGAAATTTCTGAGTTTAAATCGTAAAAGGGAGAGACTACAGGTGGACAGAAAGAAACTGTGTTTTACAAGTCCACAGGCAGGAGGTGGAGGTTTCATACTGTCATAGTACACATCAAATAAATACACTGTGTGCAGGTGTCGTTATACAGAGATTGAATCATTACACAGAGCGCAGAGTTTTCATACTGTCATTATACAGATCGAATTGTTACACGGTGTGCAGAAGTTGCATACTGTTGTGAGACAAATCGCATCCTCACACAGAGCTGAATGCTGTCATTGAATAGATACTGGATCATTACACAGTGTACAGAGGTTGCAAATAGTTGTTAAACAGATCTAAATTTTACACAGTGTGCAGAGGTTGCATACTGTCATTATACATATCCAATCGTTACACAGTGTGTAGTGGTTGCATAACAGTGTCATACAGATTAAAGCGTTAAACAGTGTGCAGAGGTTGCATACAGTCGTTATACAGTGATCGAATCAATATACTGTGTGCAGAGGTTGCATACTGTTGTTATGCAGAACGATTCATTACAGAGTGTGCAGAGGTTGCATACGGTTGTTGCACAGATCGATTCATTACAAAGAGTGCTGAGTTTGCATACGGTTCCATACTATCATTATACAGAGATCGAAACATGACACAGAGAGCAGAGATTGCAAACTGTCCTTAAAGAGTTATTGGATCATTATACAGTGTGCAGATGCTGCATACTGTCATTATACATATCGAATCATTACACAGTGTGCAGAGGTTGCATACAGTCGTTATACAGTAATCGAATCAATATACTGTGTGCAGAGGTTGCATACTGTTGTTATGCAGAACGATTCATTACAGAGTGTGCTGAGTTTGCATACGGTTCCATACTATCATTATACAGAGATCAAAACATGACACAGAGAGCAGAGATTGCAAACTGTCCTTGAACAGATATTGGATCATTACACAGTGTGCAGATGCTGCATACTGTTGTTATGCAGAGATCGAATCAATTCACAGTTTGCAGAGGTTGAATACTGTTGTTATGCCAAGATTGAATCGTTACACAGTGTGCAGAGGTTGCATGCTGTCGTTATACGGATATCGAATCATTACACAGTGTGTATAGCTTGCATACTGTCATTATTCAGATTGAATTGTTACACGGTGTGCAGAGGCTGCATACCATTGTTATGCAGATCAAATCAATATACTGTGTGCAGAGGTTGCATACTGTTATTATACAGAACGATTCATTACAGAGTGTGCAGAGGTTGCATACTGTTATTATACAGAACGATTCATTACAGAGTGTGCAGAGGTTGCATACTGTTATTATACAGAACGATTCATTACACAGTGTGCAGAGGTTGCATACTGTCGTTATGCAGATCGAATGGTGAGACAGTGTGCAGAAGTTCCATACTATCATCAGCCAGAAAACTAAACATGACACAGAGTGTGGAGTCTGCATACTGTCCTTAAAGTGATAGCGGATCATTACACAGAGTGCAGATGCTGCATACGTCTTGTACAGAGATTGAATCAAAACACAGTGTGCAGAGGTGGCATACTGTCACAAACGGATCAGATCATTATCCTGTGTGAAGAGGTTACATACAGTGGTTATACAGATCGAACTGCTACAGAGTGTGCAGATATTGCATACTGTCGTTGTACATATCGACACTTTACACAGTGTGCAGAGGTTGCATACTGTCTTTATCCAGCTTGAATCATTACAAAATACGCAGATGTTGTGTACTGTCATTACTCACATATTGAATCGTTACAGAGTTTGCAGAGGTTGTCTACTGTTGTAAAACCAATCTAATCATTACACAGTGTGCACAGATTCCACAGAGTCGTTATACAGATTACAAATTGCTACACAGTGTGCGGGGTAGCGTACCATCATTATACTGATCGAATCATTACACAGTGTGCAGAGATTACCTACTGTCATTAAACATATTGAATCGTTACACAGTGCGCAGAGGTTGCATAACATCATTATACAGATCAAAGCGTTAAACAGTGTGCAGAGGCTGCATACAGTCGTTATACAGTGATCGAATCAATATACAGTGTGCAGAGGTTGCATACTGTTGTTATGCAGAACGATTCATTACAGAGTGTGCAGAGGTTGCATACTGTCATTATACAGAGATCGAATGATTACACAGAGGGCTGAGATTGCATACGGATCCACACTATCATTACACAGAGATTGAAAAATGACACAGAGAGCAGAGATTGCATACTGTCCTTAAAGAGTTATTGGATCATTACACAGTATGCAGATGCTGCATACTGTCATTATACAGAGATCGAATCATTACACAGTGTACAGAGGTTGCAGACTGTCATTATACATATCGAATCATTACACATTGTGCAGAGGTTGCATAACATTGTTATACAGATCAAAGTGTTAAACAGTGTGCAGAGGCTGCATACAGTCATTATACAGAGATCGAATGATTCCACAGAGCGCAGAGGCTGCATACAGTTGTTATACATAGATCGAATGATTACACATTGTGCAGAGGCTGCATACAGTCGTTATACAGAGATCGAATCAATATACTGTGTGCAGAGGTTGCATACTGTTGTTATGCAGAACGATTTATTACAGAGTGTGCAGAGGCTGCATAACATTGATATACAGATCAAAGCGTTAAACAGTGTGCGGCGGCTGCATACAGTCGTTATACAGAGATCGAATGATTCCACAGTGTGCAGAGGCTGCATACAGTCGTTATACAGAGATCGAATGATTCCACAGTGTGCAGAGGCTGCATACAGTCGTTATACAGAGATCGAATGATTCCACAGTGTGCAGAGGCTGCATACAGTCGTTATACAGAGATCGAATGATTACACAGTGTGCTGAGTTTGCATACGGTTCCATACTATCAGTACACAGAGATTGAAAAATGACACAGAGAGCAGAGATTGCATACAGTCCTTAAAGAGATATCGGATCATTACACAGAATGCAGAGGTTTGATACTATCATTGTACAGAGAGTGAAACATGACACAGAGAACAGAGTTTGCATAGTCCTTAAAGATATATGGGATCATTACACAGTGTGCAGATGCTGCACACTGTCATTATGTCGAGATCGAATCTATACACAGTGTGCAGAGGTTTGATACTATCATTGTACAGAGAGTGAAACATGACACAGAGAACAAAGTTTGCATAGTCCTTAAAGATATATGGGATCATTACACAGTGTGCAGATGCTGCACACTGTCATTATGTCGAGATCGAATCTATACACAGTGTGCTAATGTTGCATACAGTTGTTGCACAGATCGATTCTTTACACAGTGTTCAGAGTTTGCATACTGTTTTTATACAGCTCGAATCATTAAACAATACGCAGATATTGTGTATTGTCATTATTGACGTATTAAATCGTTACACAGTTTGCAGAGGTTGTCTACTGTTGTAAAACCAATCTAATCATTACACAGTGTGCAGAGGTTGCATACGGTTCCATACTATCATTATACAGAGATCGAAACATGACACAGAGAGCAGAGGTTGCAAACTGTCCTTAAAGAGATATTGGATCATTACATGGTGTGCAGATGCTGCATACTGTCGTTATGCAGAGATCGAATCAATATACTGTGTGCAGAGGTTGCATAACATCGTTATACAGATCAAAGCATGAAACAGTGTGCAGAGGCTGCATACTGTTGTTATTCATAGATCAAATCATTACACAGTGTGCAGATGCTGCATACTGCAATTATACTGATCGAATCGTTACACAGTGTGCAGAAGTTGCATACTGTCGTTATGTAGAGATCGAATGATTGCACATTGTGCAGATGCTGCATACTCTCGTTATACTGATCGAATCATTACACAGTGTGCAGAGGACGCATAATGTCGTTATACAGAGATCGAATGATTACACAGAGGGCTGAGATTGCATACAGATCCACACTATCATTATACAGAGATTGAAACATGACACAGAGAGCAGAGATTGCATACTGTCCTTAAAGAGTTATGGGATCATTACACAGTGTGCAGATGCTGCATACTGTCATTATACAGAGATCGAATCATTACACAGTGTACAGAGGTTGCATACTGTCATTATACATATCGAATCGTTACAGAGTGTGCAGAGGTTGCATAACAGTGTCATACAGATCAAAGTGTTAAACAGTGTGCAGAGGCTGCATACAGTCATTATACAGAGATCGAATGATTCCACAGAGCGCAGAGGCTGCATACAGTTGTTATACATAGATCGAATGATTACACATTGTGCAGAGGCTGCATACAGTCGTTATACAGAGATCGAATCAATATACTGTGTGCAGAGGTTGCATACTGTTGTTATGCAGAACGATTTATTACAGAGTGTGCAGAGGCTGCATAACATTGATATACAGATCAAAGCGTTAAACAGTGTGCGGCGGCTGCATACAGTCGTTATACAGAGATCGAATGATTCCACAGTGTGCAGAGGCTGCATACAGTCGTTATACAGAGATCGAATGATTCCACAGTGTGCAGAGGCTGCATACAGTCGTTATACAGAGATCGAATGATTCCACAGTGTGCAGAGGCTGCATACAGTCGTTATACAGAGATCGAATGATTCCACAGTGTGCAGAGGCTGCATACAGTCGTTATACAGAGATCGAATGATTCCACAGTGTGCTGAGTTTGCATACGGTTCCATACTATCATTATACAGAGATCAAAACATGACACAGAGAGCAGAGATTGCAAACTGTCCTTGAACAGATATCGGATCGTTACACAGTGTGCAGATGCTGCATACTTTCATTATACAGAGATCGAATCATTACACAGTGTACAGAGGTTGCATACTGTCATTATACATATCGAATCATTACACTGTGTGCTGAGGTTGCATAACATTGTTATACAGATCAAAGCGTTAAACAGTGTTCAGAGGCTGCATACTCTCGTTATACAGAGATCGAATGATTCCACAGTGTGCAGAGGCTGCATACAGTTGTTATGCAGAGATCGAATGATTACACAGTGTGCTGAGTTTGCATACGGTTCCATACTATCATTATACAGAGATCGAAACATGACACAGAGAGCAGAGATTGCAAACTGTCCTTGAACAGATATCGGATCATTACACAGTGTGCAGATGCTGCATACTGTCGTTATGCAGAGATCGAATCATTACCCAGTGTACAGAGGTTGCATACTGTAGTTATACAGAACGATTCATTACACAGTGTGCAGATGCTGCATAGAGTCGTTATACAGAGATCGAATGATTTTCACAGTGTGCAGAGGCTGCATACTTTCATTATACAGAGATCGAATCATTACACAGTGTACAGAGGTTGCATACTGTCATTATACATATCGAATGATTACACAGTGTGCTGAGTTTGCATACGGTTCCATACTATCATTATACAGAGATCGAAACATGACACAGAGAGCAGAGGTTGCATACTGTCCTTGAACAGATATCGGATCATTACACAGTGTGCAGATGCTGCATACTGTTGTTATGCAGAGATCGAACCATTACCCAGTGTACAGAGGTTGCATACTGTAGTTATACAGAACGATCCATTACACAGTGTGCAGAGGCTGCATACAGTCATTATACAGAGATCGAATGATTACACAGTGTGCTGAGTTTGCATACGGTTCCATACTATCATTATACAGAGATCGAAACATGACACAGAGAGCAGAGATTGCAAACTGTCTGTGAACAGAGATCGAATCAATACACAGTGTGCACAGGTTGCATAACATTGTTATACAGATGAAAGCATGAAACAGTGTGCAGAGGCTGCATACAAGTATCTGGGAGTACAGTTAGACGAGAAGCTAGACTGGACTGCCAACACAGATGCCTTGTGCAGGAAGGCACCGAGTCGACTGTACTTCCTTAGAAGGTTGGCGTCATTCAATGTCTGTAGTGAGATGCTGAAGATGTTCTATAGGTCAGTTGTGGAGAGCGCCCTCTTCTTTGTGGTGACGTGTTGGGGAGGAAGCATTAAGAAGAGGGACGCCTCACGTCTTAATAAGCTGGTAAGGAAGGCGGGCTCTGTCGTGGGCAAAGTACTGGAGAGTTTAACATCGGTAGCTGAGCGAAGGGCGCTGAGTAGGCTACGGTCAATTATGGAAAACTCTGAACATCCTCTACATAGCACCATCCAGAGACAGAGAAGCAGTTTCAGCGACAGGTTACTATCGATGCAATGCTCCTCAGACAGGATGAAGAGGTCAATACTCCCCAATGCCATTAGGCTTTACAATTCAACCGCCAGGACTTAAGAACTTTTTAAAAGCTATTATTAATGCTTTTTGAGATAGTGATTTAGATGCATATCATATATTTTTTTTTACTGAGTCAAGTATTGTATGTTATTAGTTTTTGCTACAACAAGTGTATGGGACATTGGAAAAAAAGTTGAATTTCCCCATGGGGGTGAATAAAGTATCTATCTATCTATCTATCTATCTATCTATCTATCTATCTATCTATCTATCTATCTATCTATTCAGAGATCAAATTATTACACAGTGTGCAGATGCTGCATACTGCAATTACACTGATCGAATCATTACACAGTGTGCAGAGGTTGCATAAAGTCGTTATACAGAGATCGAATGATTACACAGTGTAATGTGCCACTTTTTCTGCGGCTCTTGAGGAAATACGGTCTGCCTCAGGAATTGCTGCTGCAGTTCTACACGTCAGTCATTGAGTCTGTCCTGTGCACCTCCATCATTGTGTGGTTTGGAGCCGCCACCAAGCAGGATAGAACCAGACTACAGCGCACAGTGAGGACTGCCGAGCGCATCATTGGAGCCTCCCTGCCCTCTATTGTGGACCTGTACTCTTCCAGGTGCGGGGAACATCATAAAGGACTCCTCCCATCCTGCGCACGGACTGTTTGATCTGCTTCCGTCTGGTAGGCGCTTCAGATCCCTCCAGACTAAGACTAATAGGCACTGGAGAAGTTTTTTCCCTACTGTGGTCACTTTGCTGAACAGTTAACTGCCGGTTAACTGTCGGCTAACTATTACTTGGATTGCACTACCTGTATGTATAATCTATATTTTCATTTATATTTATCATTATTATTGTTATGAGCAGAGAGACAACATCTGCCGGAAGTAAATTCCTTGTATGTGCATAGGTACTTGGCGATTAAAGTCTGATTCTGATTCTGATACAGAGATCGAATGATTACACAGAGGTCTGAGATTGCATACAGATCCACACTATCATTATACAGAGATTGAAACATGACACAGAGAGCAGAGATTGCAAACTGTCCTTAAAGAGTTATTGGATCATTACACAGTGTGCAGATGCTGCATACTGTCATTATACATATCGAATCATTACACAGTGTGCAGAGGTTGCATACAGTCGTTATACAGAGATCAAATCAATATACTGTGTGCAGAGGTTGCATACGGTTCCATACTATCATTATACAGTGATCGAAACATGACACAGAGAGCAGAGATTGCAAACTGTCCTTAAACAGATATTGGATCATTACACAGTGTGCAGATGCTGCATACTGTTGTTATACAGAACGATTCATTACAGAGTGTGCAGAGGTTGCATACGGTTGTAAACTGAACAAATCATTGCACAGTACACAGAGGTTGCATACTATCCTTAAAGATATGTGGGATAATCTATGCAACCTTTGCACAAATTGTAGCAATTAGATCTGTTTAAAACAGCATGCAACCTCTGCACACTAGGTAACGATCCAAACTCTCTTTCAAGATTCAAGGTTCAGGATTCTAAAACTTTATTGTCATTCTAACTGTACATCAGCTCTGCAGGGCAGAATGAGACAGCGTTTCCCAGGAGCAGTGCAATCATAACATAACAAACCCAACACTAAATAATAAACATAACAATAAATAGTAAAAACACAACAGCCACATGTCAGTTAAAACAAGTTATAAGTGTCCAGTGCAAGTTAAAAGTGTCCAAAGCAGAGTCAGGTAGAGCAGCTATTTAGCAGTCTGACTGCCTGTGGGAGGAAGCTGTTTAGTCGCCTTGTGGTTTTAGTTTTGATGCTCCTGTAACGTTTGCCTGATGGCAGAAGAACAAACAGTTCATGGAGAGGGTGTGAGAGATCTTTAATGATGTACCGTGTCTTCTGGAGGCATCGACTCTGAAAGAGGTCTTGGACAGAAGGTAGGGAGACCCCAATAACCTTCTCTGCTCCCCTAACCCCCCCCCCCCCCCCGCAAGGCTTTTTTGTCGGCAGCACTGCAGCTGGAGTACCCGGTTGTGATGCAAAAGCTCAGCACACTCTCAACCATGCCTCTGTAGAATGTAGTTAAGATGTTAGTGGGGAGTGATGTTTGTTTAAGCTTCCTCAGAAAGTGCAATCTCTGCTGGGCTCGTTTCACAATCCCAGTGGTGTTCCTGGACCAGGTGAGATTGTCCGAGATCTGCACCCCAAGGAACTTGATGTTTTCCACTGTGGAGCCGCTGATGCTGAGGGGTGTGTGCTCAGGCTGAGACCGTCTGAAATCGACGATCATCTCCTTGGTTTTGGTGACATTAAGCATCAAGTTGTTGTCACTACACCTGCTCTCTAGGTGTTTGAATCTCTGCACACTGTGTAATGACTCAATCACTGTATATCGACAGAATGAAACCTCTGCACACTGTGTAATCTCTGTATAACGACAGTATGCAACCTCTGTGCACTGTGTAGTGATTCGATTTGTATAACGACAATATGCAAACTCTGGACACTGTGTGACAACTCGATTTGTATGATGACAGTATGCAACCTCTGCACAGTGTGTAATGATCCGATCTCTCTTTAAGGACACTATGCCATCTCTCCACACTGTGTAATGATTCGATCTGTATAATGACAGTGTGCAACCTCTGCACATTGTATAATGGTTTGATCTCTGTATAGCGACAACATGCAACCACTGCAGAATGTGTAACAGTCCGATATCTTTCAACAACAGTGTGCAACTTCTGAACACTGTGTAATGATTCCAGCTGTATAACAACAGTATGCAACGTCTGCGCAATGTGTAACTATTCGAATGACACTGTGCAAGCTCTGCACAATGTATTAAATTTAGATCTGTTTAACAACTGTATGCAATCTCTGCACACTGTGTAGCGATTCAATCTGTATAACGACAGTATGCAACCTTTGCACATTGTGTAATGAGACGATCTGTATAAAGACAGTATACAATCTCTGCACACTTTGTAATGTTTTAATATCTATTTAATGATCTGTATAACTACAGTATGTAGCCTCTGTACAATGTGTAACGATTCTATCAGTATAACAACAGTATGCAACCTCTGCACACTGTGTAATGATCCGATATCTCTTTAAGGACAGTCTGCAGCCTCTACACTCTGTATAATGTTTCGATCTCAGCATAACGACCGTATGCAACCTCTCCAAACTGTGTAACGATTCAATCTCATCATAACGACTGTATGCAACCACTGCACATTGTGTAACAAGTTGATGTGTATAACGAGAGTATGCAAACTCTGCACACTGTGTAAAAGTTTGATCTCTGTGTAACGACATAATGCAACCCCAGCACACTGTGTTACAATTCGATATCTGTGAATGACACTATGCAACCTCAGCACAGTGTGTAATCATTCAATCTGTATAATGACAACATGTAACCTCAGTGCACTGTGTAATAATTCGATATCTGTTTAATGCCAGTATGCACCAATACACACTGTGTAATGATTCGATCGGTATAACGACAGTATGCAACTTCTGCATACTGTGTAATGATCCAATATCTTTAAAGGCCAGTGCCTCTGCACACTGTTTAACTATTTGATCTGTACTACGATAGTATGCAACCTCTGAGCACTGTGTAATGATTCGATCTCTGCATAATAACAGTATGTAACCTCTGCACACTGTGTAACAATTGAATCTTTATAATGATAGTATGGAAACTCTACACACTGTGTAATGTTCCAATCTCTGTAGAACAACAGTATGCAACATCTGCACACTTTGTAACGGTCCAATATCTTTTAAGGACAGGATGCAAACTCTGCACAATGTGTAATGATTCGATCTCTGCGTAAGCACAGTATGCAACCTGTGTAACTGTGTAATGATCCAATCTCAGAGATATACAGAGATCGTAATGTTACGAATGTGCCACAACTCTGAGGGGCTGAAGGGTACAAAGTAGCCCCCTCCTTTTTGAGAATCGCAAGATCACTATTAATTCAGGTCTGGGACCCAGGAAATGAGAGAGAGACGTCCAGAGTACACAAGGTTTGGAATGTGTCCTGGCCTCAGCAAGACAACGGCCATTGTCTCTTGGAGACGGAATTGTGTATTGAGTACTGTACTATTCATTGAAGCCCTCAGGGAATGAGCAACGTGGGCTGGTTGGGGGATGGCATCATCCCAACCTGATTGACATCTGAGACCCCGTGAGTAAGGATAAAAGAGGGTCTGGGGAACAACCCCTTTAGACGCACCAGGAGAAACGCTAGAAATCCCGTGACAGCGTTTAATAGCGACAGCCGGTGGGGGGCTCGTGTGCATCCTTCCCTTGCCTGGGATTGGCGGGCTCACCACGGAAGAACGGCTTAGCTAAAGAAGAGGCCACACCAACAAAATTTCGAAGGATCGACATCATAAAAAGGAAAAGCTGGCAAGTTTCTAAAAATCTCTCTCTTGACTCCAACCAAAGGCTGCAGCCTGAATGAACTGAGTGACTTTTATATTTCCATTGGACAATACATTATCCCCTAGACAACGATAGAGCTATTTCTTATTGATTATTATTATACCCGCGCTTTTAGATTTAGTATTGACGACGTATATTATCTGTATGTTTGCATTGATATTATTTTTGTGTATTTTTACCAATAAATACTGTTAAAAGTAGTACCATCAGAATTCAACGGACCTCTCTATCTTTGCTGGTAAGTGACCCAGTTACGGGGTTCGTAACAGTAACATTACACAGTATGCAGAGGTTGCATAGTGTCATTCACAGGTATCGAATTGTTGCACAGTGCGCTGATGTTGCATTATGTCGTTACACAGAGATTGAACTGTCACACAGTGTTAGAGGTTGCATACTGTTGTTATGCAGAGATCGAAACATTACACAGTGAGAGAGGTGCATACTGTCTTTATACAGATCAAATCATTACACAGTGTGCAGAGGTTGCATACTGTCGTTATACAGATAGAATAGTTACACAATATTCAGAGTTTGCATACAGTTGTTAAACAGATCTAAATTTTACAGTGTGCAGAGGTTGCATAATGTCAATATACTGATCAAGTCATTACACAGTTTGCAGAGGTTACATACCATCGATATACAGATCAGATTGTTAGAAAGTATGAATGCTTCGGTACAGCAAAGAAAGGCCAAAAGGCTTGTTTCTGTGCTGTAATGCTCTATGGTTCTATGGTTCAATAAAGAGGTTTCATACTTTCATTATGCAAAGATCAAATTGTTACAGTGTCCAGAGTTTCCACACTGTCATTATACAGAGTTCGAAAATTTACATAGTGTGCAGAGGTTGCATACTGTTGGTATACAGATAGAATAATTACACAATGTGCAGAGTTTGCATACAGTTGTTAACCAGATCTAAATTTTACACAGTGTGCAGAGGATGCATACAGTCATTGTACAGATCAAATTATTACACAGTGTGCAGAGGTTGCAGACTGTCGTTAGACAAATCAAATACTTACACAGTGTACAGAGGTGCATAGAGTCATTAAACAGATATTGAATAATTACACAGTGTGCAGAGATTGCATACTGTTGTTAAACAGAACTAAATTTTACAAAGTGTGCAGAGGTTGCATTGTGTTGTTCACAGATATCGAATTGCTACACAGTGTGCAGAGGTTGCAAACTGTCGTTATGCAGATCAGATAATTACACAGTGAGCATAGGTGTATACTGGCATTAAGCAGATATCGAATTATTAGACAGTGCATTGAGTTTGCATACTGTCGTTATACAGATTGACTCGTTACACAGTGTGTCAAGATTTCAGACTGTCATTATACAGATCGATTCACTACACAGTGTGCAGAGATTGCGCACCATCATTATATAGATCAAATCATTACACACTGTGCAGAGGTTGCATACTGTCGTTATGCACAGATCGAATCATTCTACAGTTTGCAGAGGTTTGCTACAGTCATTATACAGAGATCAAATCATTACACAGTGTGCAGAGGCTGCATTCTGTCGTTGTACAGATCGAAACATTACACCATGTCCACAAGTTGCACACTGTTGTTATATACATAGAATTGTTACACAATGTGCAGAGGTTGCATACAGTCATTAGACAGATCAAATTATTACGCAGTCCGCGGAGTTTGCATACGGTCATTATACAGATCGAATTGCTACACAGTGTGAAGAGGTTGCATACTGTCGATATACATATTAAATCATTACAGAGTGCAGAGGTTACATACTGTCGTTATACAGATCAAATCATTGCACAGTGTGCAGAAGATGCATACTGTTGTTTTACAGATCAAATCTACACAGTGTAGAGGTTGCAGACTGTTGTTAGACAAATCGAATCCTTACACAGTGCGCAGAGCTGCATAGTGTCATTAAACAGATATTGAATCATTGCACAGTGTGCAGAGGTTGCATACAGTTGTTCAGTTGTTAAACAGATCTAAATTTTATGAAGTGTGCGGAGGTTGCATAGTGCCGTTCACAGATATCGAATTGTTACAAAGTGCACGGAGGTTTCATACTGTCATTTTACAGAGATCTAATTGTTACACAGTGTGCAGGTGTTGCATACTGTCATTATACAGATCGAATCATTACACAGTGTGTAGAGTTTGCATACTGTCATTATACAGTTCAAATAATTACACAGTGCACAAAGGTTCCATAATGTCGTTATTCAGACTGAATCGTTACACCGTGTGCAAAGGTTTTATACTATCATTATATAGATATCAAAACATTACACAGTATTCTGAGGTGGCAACTTGTGGTTATATAAATCAAATCATAACACAATGCACAGAGATTGCATACTGGCATTACACAGATCAAATTGTTACACAGTGTGCTGTGATTGTGTACTGTCATTACGCAGAAATTGAATCGAATCATTATAATGTGTGCAGATGATGCATACTGTCTTAAAGAGAGATCGGATCATAATACAGTGTGTAGACATTGCATACAGTTATTAAACAGGTCTGATTGTTAAACAAAGTGCAGAGTTTGCATAGTGTTGTTATACCAAGATCAAATTGTTACACAGTGTGTAGAGGTAGCATAGTGTCTTTACGCTGATCGAATCATTATACAGTGTGCAGAGGCTGCATACTATCGTAGTACAGATCAAATCATTACACAGTGTGCAGAGGTTGCATACTGTCACTATACAGATTGAATGGTTACACTGTTTGCAGCAGTTATAAACTGTTGTTATACAGATCGAATGATTACAGAGTGAGCATAGCTGCATACTGGCGTTAAGCAGACAACGAATCATTACACAGAGTACTGAGGATGCATGCTGTCATTACACAGATCGAATGGTCACACAGTGTGCGAATGTTGCATACCAGCGTTATACAGGACAAATCGTTACACAGTGTGCAGTAGTTGCAAGCTGTCATTTTGCAGAGTTCAAATCAGTACAGAGTGTGCAGATGTTATTTACTGTCTCAAAGAGAGATCAGATCGTAACACAGTGTGCAGGGGTTAAATGCTGTTATTAAACAGGTCTGATTGTTAAACATTGTGCAGAGTTTGCATACTGTTATACATATCGAATTGTCAGACAGTATGCAGAGGTTGCATACTATTGTAGTACCAATCAGATCATTACACAGTGTGCAGAGGTTGCATACTATTGTAGTACCAATCAAATCATTACACAGTGTGTAGAGGTTGCATACTGTTATTATGCCGAAATCGAATAGTTACACAGTTTGCAGAGGTCTGCTACAGTCGTTATACAGAGATCGTATCATTACACAGTGTGCAAAGGATGCATACTGTCATAGTACAGATTAAATTGTTACACAGTGCAGAGGTTGCATAGTGTCGTTATACAGATTGAATTGTTACACAGTGTGCAGATGTTGCATACTGCATTATACAGATCAATTTTTTACGCAGTGTGCAGAGGTTGCATACAGTTGTTATACAGATCAAATCATTACACAGTGCACAGAGGTTGCACGCTGTCATTAAACTGATTGAATCATCACACAGTTGGTGGATGTCACATACCATCGTTAAAAAGATAAAATTGCTACACAGTATGCATTCCATCATTATGCAGAGATCAAATCGTTACTCAATGTTAGAGGCTGCATGTTGTCGTTATACAGATGTCGAAACATTACACACTGCAGAGTTTGCATTCTGTTCTTAAAGAGATATTGGATCATTACTCAGTGTGCAAAGTTTGCATACTGTTGTTATACAGAGATCGAATCAATAGACGGTGTGCAGTGGTAGTATACTGTCGTTTTTCTAATCGAATTCTTACACAGTGTGCAGAGGTTACATAGGATCATTATACAGATCAAATTGTTACAGACTGTGCAGATTATGCATACTGACATTATACAGAGATCGAATCAGTACACAGTGTGCAGAGGTTACATACAGTCATTGTACAGATCGAATTGCTACACAGTGTGCGGATGTTCCATTCTGTGGTTAAACAGAGAATGAATCATTACACAGTGTGTACAGGTTGCTTAGTGTCGTTAAACAGAGATTGAATTGTTACACAGTATGCAGAGGTAGCATACTCTCGTTATACTGATCAAATCATTACACAGAGTGCAGAGATTGCATACTGTCATTATACGGAAATTGAAACATTACACAGTGTGCAGAGGCTACATACTGTCCTTGAAGAGATAGCGGATCATTGCACTGTGCGCAGAGGTTGCGTACTGTCGTTATACAGATTAAATCGTTACACTGTGCGCAGAAGTTATATTCTCTCAATACTGATCAAATCATTACAGAGTTTGTAGAGTTTGCATACTGTCATTATACAGATGGAATTATTGCACAGATTGCAGAGGTTGGGTTCTGCCCTTCAAGAAATATTGGATCATTACACAGTGTGCAGAGTTTCCATACTGTCGTTATACAGATTGAATCATTACACTATGTGCAGAGTTTACAGACTGTCATTATACAGATGGAATCATTCCACAGTGTGCAGAGGTTGCATACCATCATTATACAGACCAAATTGTTACACAGTGTGCAGAGGCTGAAAAAGTCATTATACAGAGATCCAATCATTACACGGTGTGCAGAGATTGCATACTGTCGTTATACAGATGGGATTATTACACAGATTGCAGAGGTTGTAAACTCTCATAATACAGATTAAATCATTACACAGTGTTTAGAGATTGAATACTGTCATTATATAGATGGAATCATTACACAGAGTGCAGAGTTTGCATACTGTTGTTATACAGTTCAGATTGTTAAACAGTGTGCAGATGTTACATGCTGTTGGTATACGGATGGACTCGTCCCACAGTGTGTATCTTTGATCTGTATAATGATCCTGTTCAACCTCTGCACACTGTGTAACAACTTGATCTGTGTTTAAAGACACTAAGCAACCTTTACACACTGTGTTATGATTCGAGCTCTGTATAAACACAGTATGAAACATCTGCACACTGTGTAACAATTCGATCTGTACTACAACTGTATGCAACCCCTGCACACTGTATAATGATTCCATCTGTATAACGACAGTATGCAAACTCTGCACACTATGTAACATTTTTGATCTGTATTATGAGAGTACCCAACCTCTGCACAATGTGTGACAATTCAATCTGTATAACGACAGTATGGAAACTCTGCACACTGTGTAATAATTCAATCTCTGTATAATGATAGTATGCAGCATCTGCACAATGTGTAATGATCCCATATCTCTTTAAGGACAGTATCCAACCTCTGCACTATGTGTAATGATTCCATTGGTATAATGACAGTATGCAAAGTCTACACACTGTGTAATCATTTGATCTGTATTATGAGAGCAGACAACCGCTGCACACTGCGTAGCGATTTAATCTGTTTAACGATAGTATGCAACCTTTGCGCACAGCGTAATGATCCGCTATCTCTTTAAGGACAGTGTGCAACCTCTGCACACTGTGTAATGATTTAATCGGTATTATGAGAGTATACAACCTCTGCACACTGCGTAGCGATTTAATCTGTTTAACGATAGTATGCAACCTTTGCGCACAGCGTAATGATCCGCTATCTCTTTAAGGACAGTATGCAACCTCTGCACACTGTGTAATGATTTGATCGGTATTATGAGAGTATACAACCTCTGCACACTACGTAGTGATTTAATCTGTGTAACGACAGTATGCAATTTCTGCATACTGTGTAATTATTTGATCTGTATAACAATGGTATGGAATCTCTACACACTGTGTAATCATTCAATATACAACACATGCAACATCTGCACTCTGTGTAACAATTCGATCTGTATAATGACAGTATGCAACCTCTGCACGCTGTGTAATGATCCTATCTGTATAATGGCAGTATGGAAACTCTGCACACTGTGTAACAATTCAATCTGTATAACGACAGTATGGAAACTCAGCACACTGTGTAACAATTCAATCTGTATAATGACAGTATGGAAACTCAGCACACTGTGTAACGATTCAATCTGTATAATGACAGTATGGAAACTCAGCACACTGTGTAACGATTCAATCTGTATAACGACAGTATGGAAACTCAGCACACTGTGTAATGATTCAATCTGTATAACGACAGTATGGAAACTCAGCACACTGTGTAACGATTCAATCTGTATAACGACAGTATGGAAACTCAGCACACTGTGTAATGATTCAATCTGTATAACGACAGTATGGAAACTCAGCACACTGTGTAACGATTCAATCTGTATAACGACAGTATGGAAACTCAGCACACTGTGTAACGATTCAATCTGTATAATGACAGTATGGAAACTCAGCACACTGTGTAACGATTCAATCTGTATAACGACAGTATGGAAACTCAGCACACTGTGTTGTGATGAGGAAACCAAGCTAAGATGGGATCCAGAGTTGACCCCCCTGTGAACTATGCTGCTAATGAGAGAGAGAGAGAGAGAGAGAGAGAGAGAGAGAGAGAGAGAGAGAGAGAGAGAGAGAGAGAGAGAGAGAGAGAGAGAGAGAGAAGAAGAGGGGGGAGGCACCCAGCGCAGATGTGAGAGAGAGAGACAAAGATTTAAAGTTATGGCTCCATGGCTGATTATTTACTTTTGCTCCAAGGACACTTTTGCCTGCTTGTAAGATTCTTGCTGAGACAGCCAGGCGGGACCAGGTGATGGACGATTTGATGAGCGGCCTGTGTCCTGCAAGTGATGATAAAAAGCAGGTTTGCTAAGATACAAGCAGACACACCATGGGACACTGAAAGAGCATTGTGCACCCACGTGAAGGTGGGGGTTTGGAGAATCGATTTGGGGGGAATCGATCAGAGGCTCACAGTGTGTGAAGGTAGACAGGTGGGGGCTTGTGTGTGGGTCCACCCTCGCCTGGGTGACAGGCTTACCACTGAAGAACGGTCATGCATGGTACAGGGTCATGGTCGGTGACCATAACAGGACAGGAAGACAATGGAAGGTTCGACAGCAACTGCATCACCTCTCTCTCTCTCTCTCTCTCTCTCTCTCTCTCTCTCTCTCTCTCTCTCTCTCTCTCTCTCTCTCTCTCTCTCTCTCTCTCTCTCTCTCTCTCTCTCTCTCCAACGGTACACCAGCAACTACCTCGTCCTAAACTAAACTGAACCGAACTGAACTCTGCACTATCATAAGACTATTCATTTACCCCTAGACTTTGAAAAAGCTTGATTTTGATTCCTATTTCCACACTTCTATATATATCATTGCTAACCTGTTTTATATATGGTTGAATATTATAGTACTGTATTACTTAGTTTACTAATAAACACTATTAGTTACAGTAATACCAGACTCCAACGTATCATTCCATTTCTGCTGGTTCGGTAACCCGGTCATGGGGTAAGTAAAAGATTGGGGGCTCGTCCGGGATTTTGAACATCAAATTGGGGACTGTTTGAATTGATTAGGGTAAATTCCCTTATTTAATTTGGTGTGAATTAACAGCAGAAATAGAGCTTGAGATTAATAAGTTTGTGGCGGATCCAACCCCTGAGGGGTTGGATGAGGCTAAGAGGGATGTACTGATGGGAATTCCTCGGAAGTTAAAGATTAAGGTGACCACTCACATGAAGAAGGCTCAGGTACAGCTGTTAATAGCACATCATTACGTAGCTGAGGGGAAATTCGAAGAGGAGACATTGGAGATGCTTGTTGAGGGGAAAGCACATACTGAGGCTGAGGTTCAGCTTCAGGCGGATAAAATGAAGTACGAACATGAGCTCTGAATAAAACAGCTGGAAGCAGAGGTAGAAAGACAGAGGGAAGAGGCAGAATGACTGAAAGAGGAAAGGGAAAAAGAGAGGCAGTTTGAGCTGGCAAAGTTAAAGGCGATGCAGGATGGGGACGAGTGCCAGACCCAGTCAGGGGTTCAAGGTTAGACAGGAGGCTAGGTTGGTACCCCCATTTGAGGAAACAGATGTCGATAGGTATTTCTTACATTTTGAGAAAGTTGCTATGAATCAGAATTGGCTGAAGGAGAAGTGGGCTGTTCTGTTGCAGATTGTTCTTAAGGGGAAGGCTCAGCAAGCCTATTCGGTGCTGTCCACAGATGAGGCAAAGAGCTACGATGAAGTAAAACAGGCTACACTTAGGGCTTATGAGTTGGTGCCCGAGGCATATAGACAAAAGTTCAGGGACTCAAGGAAGCAGTGGAATCAAACGTTTGCAGAGTCTGCATACGAGAAGAGTGTGTACTTTGACCAGTGGTGCGCTGCAGAAAGGGTGGAGGAAGACTTTGGCCACCTGAGGGAGTTGATCCTAATGAAGAATTTAAAAGTTGTGTTCCAGATAACATCCGGACATACCTGAATGAGAAGAAGATTATGACACTATCAGAATCTGCTAAGTTAGCCGATGAATATGCTTTAACTCATAAGGTAATGTTTCCTCCAAGTAAGAGCTACCAGAGGGGTAGTAGGGATGGTAGAGAGAGCCCACTGGCTAAGTCAGAGAGTAAGCCGGGGACTAGCGGAAAGGGCAAATAGCTTGAGAAGCAGTCTGGAAGGAAGTTCCCCAGTTTTACATGTTATAATTGTGGGAAAGCTGGTCACATAGCATCTCAGTTTTTCGCTCACAAAAGAGATACAGGAAAAGTAAAGGCGACAATTCCAGCTGCCTGTATGAAGCCGGCTGAAATGCCGCTGAAGGAGGGGGAGGCAAGCTGAGTTCAGGAAGGATGTGAGAAATTTCTTTCGAACGGGTTGGTATCTGTGAAGGAGGGGTCAACCCCAGTGCCAGTGAGAATCTGCAGAGACACTGGGGCTTTTCAGTCCCTAATCCTAAGCAGTGTGTTGGAATTCAATGATGAGACAGAGACTGGTGACGTGGTGAAAGAAGGGGTTGGAAAAGGGACCGAGGCCGTACCATTGCATGAAATATTTTAAAAATGTGACTTAGTATCCAGACCAGTCACGATCGGGGTGCGGTCTACACTCCGGATACGTGATGTGGATGTCTTACTCGGGAATGATCTTGGTATCCGGACCAGTCACGATCGGGGTGCGGTCTGCACTCCCGATACGTGATGTAGATGTCTTACTTGGGAATGGTCTTGGTATCCGGACCAGTCACGATCGGGGTGCGGTCTCACCTTCCGATACGTGATGTAGATGTCTTACTCGGGAATGATCTCGGTATCCGGACCAGTCACGATCGGGGTGCGGTCTACACTCCGGATACGTGATGTGGATGTCTTACTCGGGAATGGTCTTGGTATCCGGACCAGTCACGATCGGGGTGCGGTCTCACCTTCCGATACGTGATGTGGATGTCTTACTCGGGATTGATCTTGGTATCCGGACCAGTCACGATCGGGGTGCGGTCTGCACTCCCGATACATGATGTGGATGTCTTACTCGGGAATGATCTTGGTATCCGGACCAGTCACGATCGGGGTGCGGTCTCACCTTCCGATACGTGATGTAGATGTCTTACTCGGGAATGATCTTGGTATCCGGACCAGTCACGATCGGGGTGCGGTCTACACTCCCGATACGTGATGTGGATGTCTTACTCGGGAATGATCTTGGTATCCGGACCAGTCACGATCGGGGTGCGGTCTGCACTCCCGATACGTGATGTGGATGTCTTACTCGGGAATGATCTTGGTATCCGGACCAGTCACGATCGGGGTGCGGTCTGCACTCCCGATACGTGATGTGGATGTCTTACTCGGGAATGATCTTGGTATCCGGACCAGTCACGATCGGGGTGCGGTCTGCACTCCCGATACGTGATGTGGATGTCTTACTCGGGAATGATCTTGGTATCCGGACCAGTCACGATCGGGGTGCGGTCTCACCTTCCGATACGTGATGTGGATGTCTTACTCGGGAATGGTCTTGGTATCCGGACCAGTCACGATCGGGGTGCGGTCTACACTCCCGATACGTGATGTGGATGTCTTACTCGGGAATGATCTTGGTATCCGGACCAGTCACGATCGGGGTGCGGTCTCACCTTCCGATACGTGATGTGGATGTCTTACTCGGGACTGGTCTTGGTATCCGGACCAGTCACGATCGGGGTGCGGTCTCACCTTCCGATACGTGATGTGGATGTCTTACTCGGGAATGGTCTTGGTATCCGGACCAGTCACGATCGGGGTGCGGTCTCACCTTCCGATACGTGATGTGGATGTCTTACTCGGGAATGATCTTGGTATCCGGACCAGTCACGATCGGGGTGCGGTCTACACTCCCGATACGTGATGTGGATGTCTTACTCGCGAATGATCTTGGTATCCGGACCAGTCACGATCGGGGTGCGGTCTACACTCCCAATACGTGATGTGGATGTCTTACTCGGGAATGATCTTGGTATCCGGACCAGTCACGATCGGGGTGCGGTCTGCACTCCCGATACGTGATGTGGATGTCTTACTCGGGAATGATCTTGGTATCCGGACCAGTCACGATCGGGGTGCGGTCTGCACTCCCGATACGTGATGTGGATGTCTTACTCGGGAATGATCTTGGTATCCGGACCAGTCACGATCGGGGTGCGGTCTCACCTTCCGATACGTGATGTGGATGTCTTACTCGGGAATGATCTTGGTATCCAGACCAGTCACGATTGGGGTGCGGTCTCACCTTCCGATACGTGATGTGGATGTCTTACTCGGGAATGATCTTGGTATCCAGACCAGTCACGATTGGGGTGCGGTCTCACCTTCCGATACATGATGTGGATGTCTTACTCGGGAATGGTCTTGGTATCCGGACCAGTCACGATCGGGGTGCGGTCTGCACTCCCGATACGTGATGTGGATGTCTTACTCGGGAATGATCTTGGTATCCGGACCAGTCACGATCGGGGTGCGGTCTCACCTTCCGATACGTGATGTGGATGTCTTACTCGGGAATGGTCTTGGTATCCGGACCAGTCACGATCGGGGTGCGGTCTACACTCCCGATACGTGATGTGGATGTCTTACTCGGGAATGATCTTGGTATCCGGACCAGTCACGATCGGGGTGCGGTCTCACCTTCCGATACGTGATGTGGATGTCTTACTCGGGACTGGTCTTGGTATCCGGACCAGTCACGATCGGGGTGCGGTCTCACCTTCCGATACGTGATGTGGATGTCTTACTCGGGAATGGTCTTGGTATCCGGACCAGTCACGATCGGGGTGCGGTCTCACCTTCCGATACGTGATGTGGATGTCTTACTCGGGAATGATCTTGGTATCCGGACCAGTCACGATCGGGGTGCGGTCTACACTCCCGATACGTGATGTGGATGTCTTACTCGCGAATGATCTTGGTATCCGGACCAGTCACGATCGGGGTGCGGTCTACACTCCCGATACGTGATGTGGATGTCTTACTCGGGAATGATCTTGGTATCCGGACCAGTCACGATCGGGGTGCGGTCTGCACTCCCGATACGTGATGTGGATGTCTTACTCGGGAATGATCTTGGTATCCGGACCAGTCACGATCGGGGTGCGGTCTGCACTCCCGATACGTGATGTGGATGTCTTACTCGGGAATGATCTTGGTATCCGGACCAGTCACGATCGGGGTGCGGTCTCACCTTCCGATACGTGATGTGGATGTCTTACTCGGGAATGATCTTGGTATCCAGACCAGTCACGATTGGGGTGCGGTCTCACCTTCCGATACGTGATGTGGATGTCTTACTCGGGAATGATCTTGGTATCCAGACCAGTCACGATTGGGGTGCGGTCTCACCTTCCGATACATGATGTGGATGTCTTACTCGGGAATGGTCTTGGTATCCGGACCAGTCACGATCGGGGTGCGGTCTACACTCCGGATACGTGATGTGGACGTCTTACTCGGGAATGACCTGGCGGGGGGATGTGTTCCCAACAGATCAGCTCACGAGTAAGCCTGCAAGTTCTAAGAACCCACCCATAGATTCTGAAGTTTATCCCGCCTGCGCAGTAACCAGAAGCATCGCGAAAAGGGCTGCCGCGACAAACACTAAGTTAGCTGAGACGTTTTTACCGTCCCTGTATCAGAAGGGGTTGGGGGATAGTGAAGCTGAGGAGAGTAAGGGGGTCGAGGCAGATTTATCATTGTTAAGTAAAGACTTTGTGAAGGTACAGAGCAAAGATGAGAAACAGATGTGGCAGCTGGAAGGTCCAGTGTTGGACACGGATGATGTATCTAGCTTGAAAGAGCTGGTTGTAGTTGAAGGATTTAAGCGTGTTCCCGATGATGTAAGGGATGAAAAGGAGAGGAAAAGGATGCCGCTACCTTGGGGGAGTCTGCTCGGTTAGCAGATGAGGTTGTTTTAACCCGCAAGGTTGAGTTTACTCCGGATGGGAGTTACCCAGAGAGTAACTGGGAGGATCAAGGGAACTTGGAATTTGAAACTGGGACGGGTATTGAAAACCTCGAAGATTCAGATGTCCCGTTTGCCGGTGTTCAGGTTGTTGAGGTACCTGTGGAGTCATAGGGTACTGAACCTTGTGTTGCGACTCAGGAAAGGTCTGAGGTGTCTGACTTGGTTAAAAAGGAATGCAGTCCTTTTGTGTCAGATGGACTGAGTAAGGGGTTAACCCTGGCACCAGTGGAAAGTGAGGATTCTCAGTCACTTGTGTTAGAAGGTGGTTCTAAAAGTTAGTGATGAGATGAAAACTGGTGATGTGAATATTATGGAAGACATTGAGAAAAGTGTTACTGGACTTTTGAATAAGGTAAATTTAAAGTCGGGTTTAGTTAGAACATAGAATAGTACAGCACATTACAGGCCCTTCGGCCCACAATGTTGTGCCAACCCTCAAACCCTGCCTCCCATATAACCCCCCCCCCACCCTAAATTCCTCCATATACCTGTCTAGTAGTCTCTTAAACTTCACTAGTGTATCTGCCTCTACCATTGACTCAGGCAGTGCATTCCACGCACAAACCACTCTCTGAGTGAAAAACCTTCCTCTAATATCCCCCTTGCAGGACTGATGACCATGCTGAAGGGTCAGTGGTCTGGTAACAAGGTTCCTGCTAGTCTGTTACAGTTTGTTTTGGAATTTAAAGATAAACAACTTGGTGATGTTGTTCAAGTTTGTGATTTGGAGAGGCAAAACTTGAAGTGTTGTTTTGACCAAGAGGGATCACCTGCTGGTGTTGTTATAAGAACTAATAGACTTAAAGATTTTGAAGATAAAATTAATGACTTGCTTAAAATTAATGAGTTGTTTGGAAGTTCGGCAAATGGGCTTAGCCTGGAAAACATTAGTGATAAGCCAGCCCCCGTGCAGGGAGTCTGTGAAGGCCTATTCCAAGCTTGTACGCACGCTGATTACGTGATGGTTAAGTGTTCTGTTTTGAAGTGGAAAAGGGACAATGGTTGACCAAACGCCACTTTGAATAACAGGATCTGGTTTTGCAGGAATTTGACCTTTTTTTGTAATAAAGCATGAGAAAGATAAAGACAATATCATGGTAGATTGACTGACTGAATGTTAAGTTTAAAAGTGAAATAGTGATTAGGATTTGTATACGCTTCTGTAATGTGCTAAATGATAATCACATATGTATTGCTTTATATTCTGTAATGTACTGACAATGTAATTGCTGATTGTTTATCTAGATATTAGAGTTGAAATTATGTCTGTGTTACTCTGATGGTTAATGACTACCAATGTATTATATCAGATTCCGTAATGTGCATTCCTGTTTGAATTTTTACCCCCTGTAAAAATTCCTAAAAGGGTGGGGGTGTGATGAGCAAACCAAGCCAAGATAGGGTCCAGAGTTGACCCCCCCTGTGAACTATGCTGCTAATGAGAGATAGAGAAGAAGAGGGGGGAGGCAATCAGCGCAGATGTGAGAGAGAGCGACAAAGATTTAAAGTTATGGCTCCATGGCTGATTATTTACTTTTGCTCCAAGGACACTTTTGCCTGCTTGTAAGATTCTTGCTGAGACAGCCAGGCGGGACCAGGTGATGAACGACTTGATGGACGGCCTGTGCCCTGCAAGTGATGATAAAAAGCAGGTTTGCTAAGATACAAGCAGACACACAACGGGACACTGAAAGAGCATTGTGCACCTACGTGAAGGTGGGGGTTTGGAGGATCGATTCGGGGGAATCGATCAGAGGCTCACAGTGTGTGAAGGTAGACAGGTGGGGGCTTGTGTGTGTGTCCACGCTCGCCTGGGTGACAGGCTTACCACTGAAGAACGGTCGTGTATGGTACAGGGTCACGGTCGGTGACCATAACAGGACAGGAAGACAACGGAAGGTTCGACAGCAACTGCATCACCTCTCTCTCTCTCTCTCTCTCTCTCTCTCTCTCTCTCTCTCTCTCTCTCTCTCTCTCTCTCTCTCTCTCTCTCTCTCTCTCTCTCCAACGGTACACCAGCAACTACCTCGTCCTAAACTAAACTGAACTGAACTGAACTCTGCACCATCGTAAGACTATTCATTTACCCCTAGACTTGAAAGAGCTTGGTTTTGATTCCTATTTCCACACTTCTGTATATATCATTGCTAACCTGTTTTATATATATTTGTATATTATAGTACTGTATTACTTAGTTTATTAATAAACACTATTAGTTACAGTAATTAGTTACTGTCCTTTGTTATTCAAATAACAAGCCATGGGTAACAAAGGACATTAAGGACATCCTGAACGCTAAAAAGAGGGCGTTTAGAGATGGAAATAGGGAGGAGCTGAGGACAATGCAGAGGGACCTGAAAGCCAAGATCAGGGAGGCTAAAGACAGGTACAGGAGGAAGCTTGAGTGGAAACTCCAGCAGAACAACATGAGAGAGGTCTGGAGTGGGATGAGGACCATCACTGGGTTCCGGCAAACCAGCAACAGAGGAGCTGAAGGCAGTGTGGACAGGGCCAACGAACCTAACCTGTTCTTCAACAGATTTGACACTGTGGCCCCTGCCCATCTCCCACATGATTCATCTGTTGTCAGCCCCCAACCAGCACATACTCCACTCTCCCCTCCTACCCCTCCTCACAACCCCCACCCTGCTCTCATGACTACAAACCTCCTCCACCTGAAACCACCACGGTGGGCTTCACAGCTGAACAGGTGAGAAGACAGCTGAAACATCTCCATCCAAGCAAGGCTGCAGGCCCGGATGGTGTCAGCCGCACGGTGCTCAAAGCCTGTGCCCCCCCCCCCCAGCTATGTGGAGTACTTCACCATGTCTTCAACCTGAGCCTGAGTCTCCAGAGGGTTCCTGTGCTGTGGAAGACGTCCTGCCTCGTCCCTGTATCGAAGACGCCGTGCCCCAGTGGCTCCAGTGACTACAGACCGGTGGCATTGACCTCCTACATCATAAAGACCCTGGAGAGACTTGTTCTAGAGCAGCTCCAGCCTATGGTTAGGCCACACTTAGACCCCCTCCTGTTCGCCTATCAGCCCCGACTAGGAGTTGAGGATGCCATCATCTACCTGCTGAACCGTGTCTACGCCCACCTGGACAAGCCGGCGAGCACTGTGAGGGTCATGTTTTTTGACTTCTCCAGTGCGTTCAACACCATCCGCCCTGCTCTGCTGGGTGAGAAACTGACAGTGATGCAGGTGGATGCTTCCCTGGTGTCATGGATTATTGATTACCTGACTGGCAGACCACAGTACGTGCGCTTGCAACACTGTGTGTCAGACAGAGTGGTCAGCAGCACTGGGGCTCCACAGGGGACTATCCTGTCTCCCTTTTTCTTCACCATCTACACCTTCAACTACTGCACAGAGTCTTGCCATCTTCAGAAGCTTTCTGATTACTCTGCCATAGTTGGATGCATCAGCAAGGGAGATGAGGCTGAGTACAGGGCTACGGTGGGAAACTTTGTCACATGGTGCGAGCAGAATCATATGCAGCTTAATGTGAAAAAGACTAAGGAGCTGGTGGTGGACCTGAGGAGGGCTAAGGCACCAGCGACCCCTGTTTCCATCCAAGGGGTCAGTGTGGACACGGTGGAGGATTACAAATACCTGGGGATACGAATGGACAATAAACTGGACTGGTCAAAGAACACTGAGGCTGTCTACAAGAAGGGTCAGAGCCGTCTCTATTTCCTGAGGAGACTGAGGTCCTTTAACATCTGCCGGACGATACTGAAGATGTTCTACGAGTCTGTGGTGGCCAGTGCTATCATGTTTGCTGTTGTGTGCTGGGGCAGCAGGCTGAGGGTAGCAGACACCAACAGAATCAACAAACTCATTCGTAAGGCCAGTGATGTTGTGGGGGTGGAACTGGACTCTCTGACGGTGGTGTCTGAAAAGAGGATGCTGTCAAAGTTGCATGCGATCTTGGACAATGTCTCCCATCCACTCCGTAATGTACTGGTTAGGCACAGGAGTACATTCAGCCAGAGACTCATTCCACCGAGATGTAACACAGAGCGTCATTGGAAGTCATTCCTGCCTGTGGCCATCAAACTTTACAACTCCTCTCTCAGAGTGTCAGACACCCTGAGCCAATAGGCTGGTCCTGGACTTATTTCCACATGGCATAATTTACCTATTATTATTAAATTATTTATGGTTTTTATACTCCTATATTTCTCCACTATTCTTGGTTGGTGCGACTGTAACGAAACCCAATTTCCCTCAGGATCAATAAAGTATGTCTGTCTGTCTGTTTGTCGAATACCAGACTCCAACGTGTTATTCCATTTCTGCTGGTTTGGTAACCCGGTCACGGGGTATGTAACAGTGTAATGATTCGATCTCTGTATAACGATAGTATGCAGCATCTGCACAATGTGTAATTATCCCATATCTCTTTAAGGACAGTATCCAATCTCTGCACTATGTGTAATGATTCCATCTGTATAACGTATATCTGTACGCAACCTCTGTAATTATTTGATCTGTTTAACGACGGTATGCAATCTCTGCACATTGTGTAATGATTCCATCAGAAAAGCGAGAGTATGCTACCTCTACACACTGTGTAACAATTCGATCTCTGTTTAATGACACTAAGCAACCTCTGCACACTGTGTAATGATTCAATCTGTATAATGACCGTATGCAACATCTGCACACTGTGTAACAATTCGATCTGTACAAGGACTGTACGCAACATCTGCACACTAACAATTCGATCAGGAAAACGACAGAATGCTACCACTGCACACTCTCTAATGTTTCGATCTCTGCATAATGACAGTACACAACCTCTGCAAACTGTGTAATGATTTGATCTTTTAATGATTGTATGTGACCTTTGCAAACTGTGTAACGATTGGATCAGTTTAACGACAGCGTGCAACCTCTGTGCACTGTATAATAAATCGATCAGTATAACGACCGTATGCAACCTCTGCACACTGTGAAGTGACATAGAAACATAGAAAACAGGTGCAGGAATAGGCCATTCAACCCTTCAAGCCTGCACCACCATTCAGTATGATCATGGCTGATCATCCAACTCAGAACCCTATACCTGCTTTCTCTCCATACCCCCTGATCCCTTTAGCCACAAGAGCCATATCTAACTCCCTCCTAAATATAGCCAATGAACTGGCCTCAACTGTTTCCTGTGGCAGAGAATTCCACAGATTCACCACTCTCTGTGTGAAGAAGTTTTTCCTCATCTCGGTCCTAAAAGGCTTCCCCTTTATCCTTAAACTGTGACCCCTCATTCTGGACTTCCCCAACATCGGAAACAATCTTCCTGCATCTAGCCTGTCCAATCCCTTTAGAATTTTATACGTTTCAATAAGATCCCCCCTCAATCTTCTAAATTCCAGTGAGTATAAGCCTAGTCGATCCAGTCTTTCTTCATATGAAAGTCCTGCCATCCCAGGAATCAATCTGGTGAACCTTCTCTGTACTCCCTCTATGGCTAGAATGTCTTTCCTCAGATTAGGGGACCAAAACTGCACACAGTTCTCCAGGTGTGGTCTCACCAAGACCTTGTACGACTACAGTAGAACCTCCCTGCTCCTACACTCGAATCCTCTTGCTATGAATGCCAACATACCATTTGCCTTTTTCACCGCCTGCTGTACCTGCATTCCCACTTTCAATGACTGGTGTACAATGACACCCAGGTCTCGTTGCATCTCCCTTTTTCCTAATCGGCCACCATTCAGATAATAATCTGTTTTCCTGTTATTGCCACCTCACATTTATCCACATTAAATTGCATCTGCCATGAATTTGCCCACTCACCTAACTTATCCAAGTCAGCCTGCATCCTCTTAGCATCTTCCGCAAAGCTAACACTGTTGCCTAGCTTCGTGTCGTCCGCAAACTTGGAGATGCTGCATTTAATTCCCTCATCTAAATCATTAATATATATTGTAAACAACTGGGGTCCCAGCAGTTCTTGCGGTACCCCACTGGTCACTGCCTGCCATTCTGAAAAGGTCCCGTTTATTCCTACTCTTTGCTTCCCGTCTGCCAACCAATTCTCTATCCACATCAATACCATACCCGCAATACCGTGTGCTTTAAGTTTGCATACTAATCTCCTGTGTGGGACCTTGTCAAAAGCCTTTTGAAAATCTAAATATACCACATCCACTGGCTCTCCCCTATCCACTCTACTAGTTAAATCCTCAAAAAATTCTATAAGATTCGTCAGACATGATTTTCCTTTCACAACTCCATACTGACTTTGTCCAATGATTTCACCGCTTTCCAAATGTGCTGTTATCACATCTTTGATAATCGACTCCATCTGTATAACAACAGTGTGCAAACTCTGCACACTATGTGACATTTCTAATCTGTATTATGAGGGTATGCAACCTCTGCACACTGTGTGACGATTCAATCTCTGTATAATGTCGGTATGCCACCTCTGCACACTATGTGACGATTCAATCTCTGTATAATGTCGGTATGCCACCTCTGCACACTGTGTGACGATTCAATCTCTGTATAATGTCGGTATGCCACCTCTGCACACTGTGTGATGATTTGATCTATATAATGATCCTATGCAACATCTGCACAGTGTAAGAATTCGATCAGGAAAATGACAGTATGCTACCACTGCACACTGTTTATTGTTTCGATCTCTGCATAACAACAGAATGCAACCTCTGCACACTGTGTAACACTTCGATCTTTTTAATGATGGTATGTGACCTCTGCAAACTGTGTAATGATTCATTCAGTTTAACGACAGAGTGCAACCTCTGTGCACTCTATCATGATTCGATTTGTGTAACAACAGTATGCAACCTCTGCACATTGTGTAATGATTCCCTCTGTATAATGACAGTATGCAACATCTGCACACTCTGTAATAATTTAAATTGTATAATGACAGTATGGAAACTCTGCACTATGTGTAATGATTCCATCTGTATAACGACAGTATGCAAAGTCTACACACAGTGTAATGATTTGATCTGTATTATGAGAGTATGCAACCTCTACACACAGTATAATGATCCGCTATATCTTTAAGGACACTATGCAACCTCAGCACACTCTGTAATGTTTCGATCTCTGTATAACCACAGTATGCAACCTCTGCATATTGTGTGACGATTTGATCTGTACAACGATGGTATGTGATGTCTGGAATCTGTGTAACAATTCGATCAGTTTAACAACAGCATGCAACCTCTGCACACTGTGTGACGATTTGATCTGTACAACGATGGTATGTGACGTCTGGAATCTGTGTAACAATTCGATCAGTTTAACAACAGCATGCAACCTCTGCACACTGTGTAATGAGTCCATCTGTATAACAACAATATGCAAACTCTGCACTCTGTGTAATGATTCAATATCCAGATAACGACACTACATAACCTCTGCACATTGTGTAACGATCCGATCTCTCTTTAAGAACAGTATGCAAACTCTGCACACTCTGTAAAGATTCAATATCTGTAAACGACAGTATGCACATCTGCACACTGTGTAATGATCCCATATCTCTTTAAGGACTATGCAAACTCTGCTCTCTGTGTCATGATACAATCTCTGTATAATGATATTATGGAACCTCTGTACACTGTGTAATCATTCGATCTGTATAATGACAGTATGCAAATTCTGCACACTGTGTAACGATTCGATATCCGTATAAAGACAGTATGCAACATCTGCACATTGTGTAAAGATTCGATCTCTGCATAACGACAGTATGCAGCACCAGCACACTGTGTAATGATGCAATATCACTTTAAGGACAGTCTGCAGCCTCTGCACTCTGTTTCGTGTTTCAATGATAGTATGGAATCTCTGTACACTGTGTAACCATTCGATCTGGGTAATGACAGTATGCAACCTCTGCGTAATGTGTAATGACTCGATCGGTATAATGAGAGTATGCTACCTCTGCACACTGTGTAATGATTCGATCTGAATAACGACAGATTTCAACCTCTGCAAACTGTGTGATGATTTCAACAATATAACAACAGCATGCATCCTCTGCACAATGTATAATCATTCAATCTGTATAAAAACAGCATGCAAGTTCTGCACACTGTGTAGTGATACGATCTCTGTATAAAGACACTATGCTACCTCTGCACACCGTGTAGCAATTCGATATCTGTATACGACACTATGGAATATCTGCACACTGTGCAATGATTACATCTGTTTAACAACAGTATACAACCTCTGCAAAACTGTGTAATGATTCAATATTTGTTAATGACAGTATGCAACCACTGCGCACTGTGTAACGATTCGATCTGTATAACGACAGGTTGCAACCTCTCCACATTGTGTATTGATTCAATCTTTGTATAACAACAGTATGCAGCATCTGCACACTATGTAATAATCCAATATCTCCTTAAGGACAGTATGCAAACTCTGCTCTCTGTGTCATGTTTCAATCTCTGTATAATGAGAGTATGGAACCTCTGCACACTAGGTAACAATTCAATCTGTGTAATGACAGTATGCAACCTCTACACACTGTGTAATGATATGATCAGTATAATGAGAGTATGCACACTGGGTAATGATTCTATCTGTATAACAACAGTATGCAAGCTCTCCACACTGTGTAATGAATCGATCAGTATAACGAGAGTATGCTACCTCTGCACACTGTGAAATGATTCAATCAGTATAACAAGAGTATGCACACTGTGCAATGATTCTATCTGTATAATGACAGTGTGGAAAGTCTGCACACTGTGTAATGATTCTATCTGTATAATGACAGTGTGGAAAGTCTGCACACTGTGTAATGATTCTATCTGTATAACGACAGTATGGAAACTCTGCACACTGTGTAGTGATTCGATCTGTATAACAACAGACTGCAACCTCTGCACAATGAGTGATGATTTCTTCCATATAACGAGAGTATGCACCCTCTGTACAATGCATAATGATTCAATCTGTATAACGACAGTATGCGAAACTTCTGTGTACTGTTATGATTTGATCAGTTTACAACTGTATGCAACCTCTGCACACTGTGCAATGATTTAATCTGTATAACGAGAGTGTGCAAACTCCGCCCACTGTGTAACAATTCGATCTGTATAATGACAGTATACAACCTCTGCACACTGAGTAATGATTTGATCAGTATAGCGAGAGTATGCTACCTCTGCACACTGTGTAAGGAATCGATCTGTATAATGACAGTATATAACTTCTGCACACAGTGTAACAATTCGATCTGTGGAATGGCAGTATGCAACCTCTGTACACTGTCTAAACATTCGATCTGCATAATGACTGTATGCAACCTCTGCACAGTGTGTAATGATTCGATCTCTGAATAACGATCTATTCAGCCTCTGCACACTGAGTACCGATTTGATCTGCATAATTATGGTATGCAGCTTCTGTACACCGTGTAACAATTCAATCTGAATAATGACAGTATGCAAGCTATACACACTCTGTAATGATTCGATATCCGTATAATGACAGCATGCAACCTCTGCACACTGTGTAATGATTCGATATGTGAGTAATGACAGTAGACAACATCTGCGTATTGTGTAATGATTCGAGCTGTATAAAAACAGTATGCAAACTCTGCACACTTTGTAATGAATCGATCTGTGCAACAACTGTATGCAACCTCTGCACACTGGGTAACAATTCAATTTTGGCATAACAACAGTATTCAACATCTCCAAACTGTGTAAGATTTTGATCTGCATAATGATGGTATGGAACCGCTGCACAGCGTGTATTGATCTGATCTCTGTATAACGACTGTATGCAACCTCTGCACACTGTTTAATGCTTTGATCTGTCTAACGATGTTATGCACCCTCTGCACACTGTGTAATGATTCGATATGTATAATGACAGTATGCAACCTCTGCACACTGTGTAATTATTCGGTCAGTATAATGACAGTATGCAACCTCTGCACACTGTGTAATGATTCGATATGTATAATGACAGTATGCAACCTCTGCACACTGTGTAATTATTCGGTCAGTATAATGACAGTATGCAACCTCTGCACACTGTGTAATTATTCGGTCAGTATAATGACAGTATGCAACCTCTGCACACTGTGTAATGATTCGATCAGTATAATGATGGTACACTACCCTTGCACACTGTGTAGCAATTTGTAAACTGTATAACGACTCTGTGGAATCTCTGCACACTGTGTAATGATTCCATTGGTTTTACAACAGTAGACAACCTCTGCAAACTGTGTAACGATTCAATATGTGAGTAATGACAGTAGACAATATCTGCGTATTGTGTAATGATTCGAGCTGTATAAAGACAGTATGCAAACTCTGCACACTTTGTAATGAATCAATCTGTGTAACAACTGTATGCAACCTCTGCACACTGTAACAATTCAATTTTGGCATAACAACAGTATTCAACATCTCCAAACTGTGTAAGATTTTGATCTGCATAATGATGGTATGGAACCGCTGCACAGCGTGTATTGATATGATCTCTGTATAACGACTGTATGCAAACTCTGCACACTGTATATAAATTTGATCTCTGTATAATGATTCTATACAACCTCTGCACAAGGTGTAACAGTTAGATCTGTTTAACGAATCGTTCTTTATGACGGCAGTATGCAATCTCTGCACACTGTGAATTGATTCGATCTCTGTATAACGACAGTATGCAGTCTCTGGACACAGTGTAATCATTCGATCTGTGTATAACAACAGTATGCAGCATCTGTTATCTCTTTAAGGACAGTATGCAATCTCTGCTCTCTGTGTCATGTTTCGATCTCTGTATAATGATAGTGTGGAACCGTATGCAAACTCAACACACTGTGTAATCATTCGATCTCTGTATAACAACTGTATGCAGCCTCCGCTCACTGTTTAACGCTTTGATCTGTATAACAACATTATGCAACCTCTGCACACTGTGCATTGATTCGATCTCGGTATAATGATAGTATGCAGCATCTGCACACTGTGTAATGATTCCATCACTGTATAAGAACAGAATGCAGCATCTGCAGACTGTGTAACGATCTGATATCTCTTTAAGGACAGTATGCAATCTCTGCTCTCTGTGTCATGTTTCGATCTCTGTATAATGATAGTAAGGAACGTTCGCACACTGTGTATTGATTAGATCTCTGTATAACGACCTATTCAGCCTCTGCACAATGTGTAACAATTTGATCTGTATAATGATTGTATGCAGCCTCTGCACACTGTGTAAAGTGTCGATATGTACAATGACAGTATGCAATATCTGCACACTGTGTAGCAGTTCGATCTGTATAACCACTGTATGCAACCTGTGCACACAGTATAATGATTTGATCAGTTTGTGACAGTATGCCACCTCTGCATACTGTGTTATGATTCAATCTCTGTATAAGACAGTATGCAGCATCTGCACACTGTGTAATGATCCGCTATCACTTTAAGGACTGTATGCAGCCTCCACACTCTGTGTCATGTTTAGTTTTCTGGCCGATGATAGTATGGAACCTCTGCACACTGTCTAACCATTTGATCTGCATAACGACAGTATGCAACCTCTGCACACTGTGTATTGATTCGATCTCTGTGTAATGACAGTATGCAGCATCTGCACACTGTGTAATGATCCAATATCTGTTTAACGACAGTAGGCAATCTATGCTCTCTTTGTCATGTTTCGATCTCTGTATAATGATAGTATGGAACCGTATGCAAGCAAAGCACACAGTGTAATGATTCGATCTCTGTATAACGACTGTATGCAGCCTCTGCACACTGCTTAATGCTTTGATCTGTATAATGATGTTATGCAACCTTTGCACACTGTGTGATGATTTGTTCTGTATAACAACAGTATGTGACCTCTGCACACTGTGTATTGATTCGATCTCGGCATAATGATAGTGTGCAGCATCTGCACACTGTATAATGATTCGATCAGTATACTGACAGTACGGAACATCTGCACACAGTGTAATGATTCGATCACTGTATAACAACGGTATGCAGCACTGTGTAAACATCCAATATCTCTTTAAGGACAGTATACAGCCTCCACACTCCACACTTTGATCTGTATAACGATTGTATGCAACCTCTGCACACTGTGTAAAGTGTCGATATGTACAACAACAGTATGCAGTATCTGCACACTGTGTAGCAGTTCGATCTGTATAACCACTGTATGTAACCTCTGCACACTGTGTAATGATTTGATCAGTTTGTGACAGTATGCCACCTCTGCATACTGTGTTATGATTCAATCTCTGTATAACGACAGTATGCAGCATCTGCACACTGTGTAATGATCCGATATCACTTTAAGGACAGTATGCAATCTATGCACTCTGTGTCATGTTTAGTTTTCTGGCCGATGATAGTATGGAACCTCTGCACACTGTCTAACCGTTCGATCTGAATAACGACAGTATGCAACCTCTGCACACTGTGTATTGATTCGATCTCTGTGTAACGACAGTATGCAGCATCTGCACACTGTTTAACAATTCAATATCTGTGCATGACACAATGCAACCTCTGCACACTGTGTATTGATTCGATCTCTGTGTAACGACAGTATGCAGCATCTGCACACTGTTTAACAATTCAATATCTGTGCATGACACAATGCAACCTCTGCACACTGTGTAAAATTTAGATCTGTTTAACAACTGTTTGCAACCTCTGCACACTGTGTAATGATCCAGTATCTATTCAATGACAGCATTCAGCTCTGCGCTCTGTGTAATGATTCAATCTCTGTATAGCGACACCTGCACACAGTGTATTTATTTGATGTGTACTATGACAGTATGAAACCTCCGCCTCCTGCCTGTGGACTTGTAAAACACAGTTTCTTTCTGTCCACCTGTAGTCTCTCCCTTTTACGATTTAAACTCAGAAATTTCAACTTTATTCAGTCGGATCCTGTAGATAGATAGATAGATAGATAGATAGATAGATAGATAGATAGATACTTTATTCATCCCCATGGGGAAATTCAACTTTTTTCCAATGTCCCATACACTTGTTGTAGCAAAACTAATTACATACAATACTTAACTCAGTAAAAAAATATGATATGCATCTAAATCACTATCTCAAAAAGCATTAATAATAGCTTTTAAAAAGTTCTTAAGTCCTGGCGGTTGAATTGTAAAGCCTAATGGCATTGGGGAGTATTGACCTCTTCATCCTGTCTGAGGAGCATTGCATCGATAGTAACCTGTCGCTGAAACTGCTTCTCTGTCTCTGGATGGTGCTATGTAGAGGATGTTCAGAGTTATCCATAATTGACCGTAGCCTACTCAGCGCCCTTCGCTCAGCTACCGATGTTAAACTCTCCAGTACTTTGCCCACGACAGAGCCCGCCTTCCTTACCAGCTTATTAAGACGTGAGGCGTCCCTCTTCTTAATGCTTCCTCCCCAACACGCCACCACAAAGAAGAGGGCGCTCTCCACAACTGACCTATAGAACATCTTCAGCATCTCACTACAGACATTGAATGACGCCAACCTTCTTAGGAAGTACAGTCGACTCTGTGCCTTCCTGCACAAGGCATCTGTGTTGGCAGTCCAGTCTAGCTTCTCGTCTAACTGTACTCCCAGATACTTGTAGGTCTTAACCTGCTCCACACATTCTCCATTAATGATCACTGGCTCCATATGAGGCCTAGATCTCCTAAAGTCCACCACCATCTCCTTGGACTTGGTGATATTGAGACGCAGGTAGTTTGAGTTGCACCATATCACAAAGTCCTGTATCAGTTTCCTATACTCCTCCTCCTGTCCATTCCTGACACACCCCACTGTGGCCGTGTCATCAGCGAACTTTTGCACATGGCAGGACTCCGAGTTATATTGGAAGTCTGATGTGTACAGGGTGAACAGTTACAATTATGTCTAACCTAAGAAGCTCCGAAAAGAATTCTGAAGCAGGCAACAGTAAGCTTAAGAAAGCTGACAGGACTTCAGAGGAGCCACCCTGGGTAAATAGATTGGAGTCTCAGATCAGCTATATCGTTGCTGAATTAACTCAACTAGTAGAAAGATTTCTCCCTCAGAAAAATTGACTCTGAGCCTTGATCTTAAAGAGGTTAGTCAAAATGCGGCTGATATTTCTTCTCGTTTGGAAAAGGCCCAACAACGGATTGTGGATTGGAGGTTCACTCTCGTTCGAACAATATTCCAATTGTTGGATTAAAAGAGAAATCAGAATCCGCCGACACACTGGATTATTTTGCTAAAATGTTTCAATCTTTATTTCCAGAGGCCTGCCTACAACCGCCGCAGATCGAAATGGCTCATAGAGTCAGCTCCTTAAAATCCTCGGGTCAAGGTAAAGGCCGGTCGGTATGTGGTTGTGTGTTTTCTTCGTTTTCTGGGGTTCGTATTTTTGATGACCCAGCTGAAGCACTGCGTTTTATTAATTCTCTCCCTGACGAGTCTGAAGCCTGAAGTTTGAATGATTTACAACTGTCTGATTGTCTCGTGACGTAAGGAGTGACGAAATCTGAATATTTAATGGCTAGAGAAAGTCTTTACCTCAAAATGTACTTTTAGCTCTGAAATAGACTGGTTTGGGTGGTTTTAACCTCAGAAGTCATAGCGAGGGAACTGTCAAAAGACCGTAGATAACTTTGAACCATCTAGAATTGTTTTTCTGTTTGCAGCATTTAAATGAACTAATTGGTTTTTTTTTGCTTTGTATGCTTTTGTGAAGAACTATTAAGTAATTATCTGGGTTTCTTTACGCTTTAAAGATAGATTTGACATTTTAAAGATTGCAATTGTTTTTTCTTCTGAGCAAATGTTTCAAGAATGTTTTGGACGTGTTTTTTTTTCCTTATCAAATATTATGAAGTCTGTTTTCAAAACTGAAGGTCATGCCTAATAATTGTTTTCTTTAGCTCAGTTATAATGAACTGTATGTCGACTGTAATGAGTTCTATATCCAGGAGAGGGAGATAGAGATTACTTTTTTCATTTTTATCTTTTATTCAGGCAGGTGGAGTTTATAATTGCTTTTTATGCATTCTTTGGGGCTTGCATCGATTGATATCGACTTATTTCTGGGCTTTGTAGTTAGGGAGAGTTTTTTTTCCCTTTTTTCTTACTTTTTATCCCCATTATGGAATTCCGGAGCATACCCAAATTATTATTATTGTTGTTTATCTCTGCCATTCTCGACTAACTTATCCTGACATGCGTCTAACTACTATTTTTAGATATAAAGTCTCATGATGATATTTAAACAGTTAAATGTTTTAAGCTGGAATGTCCGTGGTTAGAATCATCCTATTAAGCATAAGAAAACATTTAAAGCTATTAACCAATTCTAACCTGATGTAATCTTTGCACAAGAGACGCATATCAGGTTATGTGATAAAAATAAATTTTTTAAACTTTGGAGGTTCCTCAGTTTCATGCAAATTCTCAAAGTAAAATTAGAGGTGTTTCTATTTTTATTGATTCCAATATTCCTTTTAACCAGGAGGATATTCTAGCTGATATTAATGGTAGATTTTTATTTCTTAAAGGAACAATTTACAACAGGAAAATAGTTTTGGTTAATATATATGGACCAAATGTTGATGATCCCTCATTTTTTAAAGCTGTTTTTGCTTTATTACCTGATCTAAATGAATATATGTTATTAATGGGTGGTGATTTTAATATTTGTTTAAATCCTTTAATAGACAAGTCATCACCCAAACATCAACTCCCTAATCATTCTGCATCACTTATTAATTTCTTTTTAATTGATTATGGCTTAATTGAAATTCAGAGACATAAGCATCCTAGTGATAAAGATTATTCCTTCTTTTCACATGTTCGAAGATCGACTATTTTATCGTCGACTCTCGACCTGTTTAATGTTCAGAAATGTGAATATGATGCAATTGTTATCTCTGATCACGCTCCTTTAAACCTAATATTTGAACTGAAAGATGTCGCTTCTACAAGACCTCTTTGGCATTTTCCAGAACATTTGTTACAAAGTTTAGAATTTGTTGAGTTTATTGAAACTCAGATAAAAGAGTTTTTTCTCTTTAATAATAGAGGAAACATTTCAAAGTTAGTGATTGGGATACATTTAAAGCTTATTTACATGGTCAGATTATTTCCTATATAGATAAGCTGAAGAAACAGACAAGAATGGAATTAGATAAAATTTCTAAACAAATTAAAGATTTAGACAATATCATTGCAACCTCTCCAAATATTGATTTGTTTAACAGAAGAGTGGAATTACAATCACAATATAATTTATTATTAACTTATCCTATTGAAGGATATTTGCTTAAATTGAAAAATCAGTTTTATATTTTTGGAGATAAAAATAATAAGCTCTTAGCTTCCTGATTAAGGGCAGCTAGAGCTAAAAGACAAATTTTAAGGATTCGTAATGATAATGGAAATGTAGTAAGTAATCATGAAGACATTAATAACATTTTCCTGGATTTTTATTCTGCTCTTTATAAATCTCAATTTCCTGCAGATTCCTCCAAAATGAATGCTCTTTTACATAAGATTAAATTTCCTCAAATTACTGTTGAAGATCAACAGATGCTTGATGCTCCAATTATTGAGCATGAAATTTAGAAAGCTATGTTGTCAATGCAATCAGGTAAAGTTCCTGGACTTGATAGTTATTCGGTAGGATTTTACAAAAAATTTGAAAAATTACATTCTCCATATCTTTCAGAAATATTTCATGAATCTTTTGAGAAGGGTAATTTACCTCCTTTTTATGAAGCTTCTGTTTCCTTAATCCTTAAGAAAGATAAAGATCCTACTGAATTTTGATCATATAGACCTATTTTGTTATTAAATGTGGATGCAAAAATTCTCTCTAAGATAATGGCTAACCATTTGGAAAATGTTTTAACTAAAATTATTTTGATGGATCAAACAGGCTTTATTAAAGGCAGTTACTTTTTCTCCAATGTTCGGAGATTGATGAACATTATATATTCATCACTACCTAAGATACCCCAATGTGTTATCTCTCTTGCCACAGAAAAGGCATTTGATAGATTTGAGTGGACATATCTGCTTAACGTATTAGTAAAAATTGGTTTTGGTAATAATTTCAATAGCTGGATTCAAATGATCTATAAGAATCCTACTACTACTGTTATTATGAATAATCTTGGGTCCTCTTTTTTCACTTTCACAAGGTACTAGACTGGGATGTCCATTAATCCTTTATTATTTAATCTTGCACTGGAGCCTTTGGCCATAACACTCCGTGCAGCTAAAAATATTTATGGTATCTCTATAAGTGGGAATATACATAAGATTTCTCTTTATGCAGATGATCTTTGGTTTATATTTCGAACCCTGAAGAATCTATTCCTAATCTATTGGAAATACTAAATGATTTTGGAAAATTTTCAGGATATAAACTTAATTTAAATAAAAGTTAATTGTTTCCATTAAATGCTCCTGTTTTATATATATAATGATATTCCATTTAGAATTGTTAATTCTTTTAAATATTTAGGTATTATAATTACTAAAAAATATAAAGATCTCTATAAAGCTAATGTAGTTCCTTTATTGGACTTTATGAAACAATTATTTTCTAGATGGAACCTACTTACACTTTCTTTAATAGGTCGTATCCATGCCATGAAAATGATGATTTTACCTCGATTTTTATATATTTTTCAAAATATACCTATCTTTTTAACTAAATTTTTTTTGATCAAATTGACTATTATTTCGTCCTTTATTTGGAACAATAAAAGACCACGAATTAATAAGTATCATTTACAAAAATCTAAAAAAGATGGTGGACTTGCACTTCCTACTTTAAGATTGTATTATTGGGCTGTTAATATTCAAAAATTATGCTTTTGGCTATATTGGCTCAACAAAAGCCAAAAATCAGCTTGACTGATTTGGAATTAAAAGCTATCAAACAATTTCATTTAACATTATTATTAGGAGCTGCATTATCTTTACAATTCTCTAAAATTCCAAATTTAAATCTCTACCCTGTTATTAAACAGTCCTTACAGATTTAGTTTCAGTTTCACAAATTTTAAAAAATTTTAAACAATTTAGATTGTCTAGCTCTTTATATCAAAATTTTTGATTTTAACCTTCAATAACTGATCCCATTTTTCTCTTATGGAGAAATAAGGGGATCTGTTTTTTCACAGATTTATTTTGTGATGGTCGATTGATGACTTTTGAAGAGTTAATTAGCAAATATTCTCTCTCTCATACACACTTTTTGCAATATTTTCAGGTTAGACATTTTTTACAAAAATACTTATCTAAGTTTCCATATATGCAAGAATCTGATTTGTTGGATACTATTTTGAATATGAATCCTTTAGTAAGAGGTTCCATTGGTAGAATTTATAAATTATTTTTACTACAAAAGGATAACCTCTCACTAAAGATTAAACAAGATTGGGAGAGAGAACTTAATATGACCTTTGTTAATGAAGATTGGTTGTGAGTTTTGAAAATGGTCAATTCTTCGATATGTGCCAATCACTGTTTAATTCAATTTAAAAATGTTCACAGATATTATTTAACAAAGGAGAGACTATCCAAAAGATTTCCTAACATAGACAATTACTGCGATAGGTGTAAAACTGAAGTAGCTACTTTATGACATATGTTCTGGTCATGTCCTTCATTAAAATCTTTTTGGAAATCTTTTGGACAGAAGAGGTTGCATGCTGTCGTTATACAGATCAAATTGTTACACAGTGTGCAGTGTTTGCAGACTGAGATATACAGATCAAATCGTTACACGGTGTGCAGAGGTTGCATACTGTCGTTATACAGATCGAATCATTAAACAGTGTGCAGAAGTTGTATATTGTTGTTATACAGATCGAATCATTACACAGTATGCAGAGGTTGCATACACTTGTAAAACAGATCAAAATTTTGCACAGTGTGCAGAGGTTGCATAGTGTCGTGCACAGATTTCGAATTGTTCACAGTGTGCGAAAGTTGCATACTGTTATTATACAGGTGAATTGTCACACAGCGTTTAGAGTTTGCATTCTGTCGTTATATGGAGATGGAATCATTATACAGTGTGCAGAGGTTGCATACCATCATTATACAGATCAAATTATTACGCAGTGCACAGAGGTTATGTACTGTCGTTATGCAGATCAAATTGCTACACCGTCTACAGAGGTTGCGTACTGTTATTATGCAGATCGTATCATTACACAGTGTGCAGAGGTTGCATACTGCTGTTATGCACAGATCAAATCGTTACACATTGTGCAGAGTTTCAAGACTGTCGTTCTACGGAGATTGAATCATTACATGGTGTGCAGAGGGCGCATACTGTCCTTAAAGGATATTGAACTGTTATACAGTGTGCAGAGGTTGCATCATGTCGTTATACAGAGTTCAAATCGTTACACAGTGGGAAGATGTTGTGTACTGTCATTATACAGATTAAATCGTTACACAGTGTGCAGAGGTGCATACTGTCATTAAACAGATATTGAATCACTACACAGTGTGCAGAGGTTGCATAGTGTTGTACACAGATATTGAATTGTTCACAGTGCGTGGAGGTTGCATAACGTCATTATACAGATCGAATGATTACAGAGTGATCATAGGTGCATACTGGCATTAAACAGATATCGAATTATTATACAGTGTGCCAAGATTGCATACTGTCGTTATACAGATTGACTCATTACACAGTGTGCAGAGGATGCATACGGTCATTACACAGATTGAATGGTTACACAGAATGCAGATGTTGCATACCAGCGTTATACAGGACAAATTGTTACACAGTTTGCAGTGTTGCAAGCTGTCATTTTGCAGAGTTCGCATCATTACACGGTGTGCAGAGGGTGCATCCTGTCCTTAAAAGATATTGAACTGTTACACAGTGTGCAGAGGGTGCATCCTGTCATTATGCAGAAATCAAATAGTTACACGGTGTGCAGAGGTTGCATACTGTCGTACTACAGATCAAACCATTACACAGTGTGCTGAGGTTGCATACTGCCGTTATACAGATCAAATCATTACACAAAGTGCAGAGATTGCATACCGTCATTATACAGATCTCAAATAATTACACAGTGTGAAGCTGTGTACTGTTGTTATACAGAGTAAATCATTACACTGTGTGCAGAGGTTGCATACTGTCATTATACAGATCGAATAATTACACTGTGTTCAGAGGTTGCATACTGTCGTTATACAGATCGAATAATTACACTGTGTTCAGAGGTTGCATAGGTCATTATACAGATTGAATCATTACACATTGTGCAGAGGTTGCATACCATTGCTTTACGGATTGAATCATTGCACAGTGCACAGAGGTGCATACTGTCATTAAACAGATATTGAATCATTACACATTGTGCAGAGGTTGCATACAGCTGTTAATCAGATCTAAGTTTTACACAGTGTGCAGAAGTTGCATAGTGTTGTGTACAGATGTTGAATTGGTCACAGTGTGCCGAGTTTGCATATAGTTATTATACAGATGAATTGTCACATAATGTACAATGGTTGCATACTGTTGTTATACAGATGAATTGTCATACAATGTGCAGAGGTTACATACTGTCGTTATACAGATCGAATTGTCACACAATGTACAATGGTTGCATACTGTTGTTATACAAATGAATTGTCACACAGTGTGCAGAGGTTGCAAACTGTCGTTATACAGATCGAATGATTACAGAGTGAGCATAGTTGTATACTGGCGTTAAGCAGATATCGAATTATTCGATAGTGCATAGAGTTTGCATACTGTCATTATACACATTTACTCGTTACACAGTGTGCCAAGATTGCAATCTGTCGTTATTCAGATTGAATCACTACAGAGTGTGCAGAGGATGCATACGGTCATTACACAGATCGAATGGTTACACAGAGTGCAGATGCTGCATACCAGCATTATACAGGACAAATTGTTACACAAGTGTCCAATGGTTGCTAGCTGCCGTTTTGCAGAGTTTGAATCATTACATAGTGTCCAGTGGTTTAATACTGTGATATACAGATATACAGAGATATACAGAGATCGAAACATTACAGAGTGTGCAGATATTGCTTACTGTCTTAAAGAGAGATGGGATCGGATCGCAGAGGTGCATACTGCCAGTAGACAGATCGAATCGTTACATAGTGTGCAGATGTTGCATTCTGTCATTATACAGATCGAATCACTACACTGTGTGCAGAGGTTGCATACTGTTGTTATACAGATCAAATTATTACACAGTGCACAGAGGTTGCATACGGTCGTTATAAAGATCGAATCATTACACAGTGTGCAGAGATTGCATTTCATAGTTATACAGATCAAATCGTTACACAGTGTGCAGAGGTTGCATACTGTCGTTATGCACAGATTGAATCATTACGCAGTGTGCAGAGATTGCATATCATAGTTATACAGATCAAATCATTACACAATGTGCCGAGGTTGCATACTGTCATTATCCACAGTTTGAATTGTTACACAGTTTGCAAAGGTTGCATATAGTCGTTATACTGATCGAATTGTTACACAGTGTGCAGAGGTTGCATATAGTCGTTATACATATTGAATCATTACACCATGTGCAGAAGTTGCATACTGTTGTTACACAGATAGAATTGTTGCACAATGTGCAGACGTTGCATACAGTCATTATACAGATCAAATTATTACTGTTATGTACCCCTAGGTTCCATTATTTTCTGTCCACTATCATTTAAAATGTCGGGAGAATGAAACTGGCTTTTGGACACTGTTTGAGCTGCTACAGAGAGAGGGTTGAAACCTGCCTTGAGATGGTGTTTAAATGAACTCTAAAGCTTGTTTTGAATGTACAGGGACACTGCCTGCTTGTGAGTTCTGACAGAGAGAGAGAGGCGAAGACTGCTCGGAGATGGTGTTATGGTTTCTCTGCAAGCATGTTTACACTTTTACAAGGACACTGTCAGCTTCTGTATTCTTACAGAGAGAAACATAGAAACATCAAAATAGGTGCAGGAGTAGGCCATTCGGCCCTTTGAGCCTGCACCGCCATTCAGTGTGATCATGGCTGATCACCCAACTCAGAACCCTGTACCTGCTTTCTCTCCATACCCCCGATCCCTTTAGCCACATGAGCCATATCTAACTCCCTCTTAAATATAGCCAATGAATTGGCCTCAACTGTTTCCTGTGGCAGAGAATTCCACAGATTCACCACTCTGTGTGAAGAAGTTTTTCCTCATCTCGGTCCTAAAAGGCTTCCCCTTTATCCTTAAACTGTGACCCCTCGTTCTGGACTTCCCCAACATTGGAAACAATATTCCTGCATCTAGCTTGTCCAATCCCTTTAGAATTTTATACGTTTCAATAAGATCCCCCCTCAATCTTCTAAATTCCAGTGAGTATAAGCCTAGTTAATCCAGTCTTTCTTCATATGTAAGTCCTGCCATCCCAGGAATCAATCTGGTGAACCTTCTTTGTACTCCCTCTTTGGCAAGAATGTCTTTCCTCAGATTAGGGGACCAAAGTTGCACACAATACTCTAGGTGTGGTCTCACCAAGGCCTTGTACAACTTCAGTAGAACCTCCCTGCTCCTGTACTCAAATCCTTTTGCTATGAATGCCAACATACCATTTGCCTTTTTCACCACCTGCTGTACCTACATGCCCACTTTCAATGACTGGTGTTCAATGACACCCAGGTCTCGTTGCACCTCCCCTTTTCCTAATCGGCCACCATTCAGATAATAATCTGTTTTCCTGTTCTTGCAACCAAAGTGGATAACCTCACATTTATCCACATTAAATTGCATCTGCCATGAATTTTGTCAAAAGCCTTCTGAAAATCTAAATATACCACATCCACTGGCTCTCCCCTATCCACTCCACTAGTTACATCTTCAAAAAATTCTATAAGATTCGTCAGACATGATTTTCCTTTCACAACTCCATACTGACTTTGTCCGATGATTTCACCTCTTTCCAAATGTGCTGTTATCACATCTTTGATAACCAACTCTAGCATTTTCCCCACCACCGATGTCAGAGAAGGGAGGAGCTGTTTGATGGACAGCTGGTGTTCAGCACGGTGGGATAAATAGAAGGTCCACTGATAGACTACTGACACATGGTTTTGGACACTGGATGAGCTTTGTTGTGCCCACAGAAGGGTGGGTTTTTGGAGGATTGATCAAGAGAATCGATCAATGGCTCTCGCAGTGTGAAAAGGGTGTGACCGGTGGGGTGTTATTCGTGTGTCTAACCCTCGCCAGGGTTAATAATCCCACCACAGAAGAACGGTCCCCTTTGTGTGTGGTCACAGTCGGTGAGTTCCAAAGGATTTTGGAGGACAATGGGACAACCGATGGCATCAGCTTACTTGAAGACTCAAAACCCTCCCTCTCTCTCTCTCCATCACGACTCGACTCAATGCCACGAACTGAACTGAACTTTACTGATCATCGTAAGACTGAATCCACTTTCCCCTAGGCTTGAAGAAGCTTGGTTTTCCTAATTCCACACTTATATAATCATTGCTAACCTGTTGGATATATCTGCATTTATATAACTGTATTGTGTAGTTACTAATAAAAAGCATTAGTTTATGGCAATACCAGACTCCACGGTGTTTTCTATTTCTGCTGGTTCTTTAACCCGTCATGGGGTACGTGACATTACACAGTGTGCAGTGGTTGCATACTGTTGTCATACAGCTCTAATCAGTACACAGTGTGCAGTGGTTGCATACTGTCGTCATACAGATCTAATCATTACACAGTGTGCAGTGGTTGCATACTGTCGTCATACAGATCTAATCAGTACACAGTGTGCAGAGGTTGCATACTGTGGTTATACAGATCGAATCATTACACTGTGTGCAGTGGTTGCATACTGTCGTCATACAGATCTAATCATTACACAGTGTGCAGTGGTTTCATACAGTCGTCATACAGATCTAATCATTACACAGTGTGCAGTGGTTGCATACTGTCGTCATACAGATCTAATCATTACACAGTGTGCAGTGGTTGCATACTGTCGTCATACAGATCTAATCATTACACAGTGTGCAGTGGTTGCATACTGTCGTCATACAGATCTAATCATTACACAGTGTGCAGTGGTTGCATACTGTCGTCATACAGATCTAATCATTACACAGTGTGCAGTGGTTTCATACTGTCGTCATACAGATCTAATCATTACACAGTGTGCAGTGGTTGCATACTGTCGTCATACAGATCTAATCATTACACAGTGTGCAGTGGTTGCATACTGTCGTCATACAGATCAAATCATTACACAGTGTGCAGTGGTTGCATACTGTCGTCATACAGATCTAATCCTTACACAGTGTGCAGTGGTTTCATACTGTCGTCATACAGATCTAATCATTACACAGTGTGCAGAGGTTGCATACTGTCGTTATACAGATCAAATCATTACACTGTGTGCAGTGGTTGCATACTGTCATCATACAGATCTAATCATTACACAGTGTGCAGTGGTTTCATACTGTCGTCAAACAGATCTAATCATTACACAGTGTGCAGTGGTTGCATACTGTTGTCAAACAGATCTAATCATTACACAGTGTGCAGTGGTTGCATACTGTCGTCATACAGATCTAATCATTACACAGTGTGCAGTGGTTGCATACTGTCGTCATACAGATCTAATCCTTACACAGTGTGCAGTGGTTGCATACTGTCGTCATACAGATCTAATCATTACACAGTGTGCAGTGGTTGCATACTGTCGTCATACAGATCTAATCATTACACAGTGTGCAGTGGTTTCATACTGTCGTCATACAGATCTAATCATTACACAGTGTGCAGTGGTTGCATACTGTCGTCATACAGATCTAATCATTACACAGTGTGCAGTGGTTTCATACTGTCGTCATACAGATCTAATCATTACACAGTGTGCAGTGGTTGCATACTGTCGTCATACAGATATAATCATTACACAGTGTGCAGTGGTTTCATACTGTCGTCATACAGACCTAATCATTACACGGTGTGCAGAGGTTGCATACTGTCGTCATACAGATCTAATCATTACACAGTGTGCAGTGGTTGCATACTGTCGTCATACAGATCTAATCATTACACAGTGTGCAGTGGTTGCATACTGTCGTCATACAGATCTAATCATTACACAGTGTGCAGTGGTTGCATACTGTCGTCATACAGATCTAATCATTACACAGTGTGCAGTGGTTGCATACTGTCGTCATACAGATCTAATCATTACACAGTGTGCAGTGGTTGCATACTGTCGTCATACAGAACTAATCATTTCACAGTGTGCAGTGGTTGCATACTGTCGTCATACAGATCTAATCATTACACAGTGTGCAATGGTTTCATACTGTCGTCATACAGATCGAATCATTACAGTGTGCAGTGGTTGCATACTGTCGTTATACAGATCTAATCATTACACAGTGTGCAGTGGGTGCATACTGTCGTCATACAGATCTAATCCTTACACAGTGTGCAGTGGTTTCATACTGTCGTCATACAGATCTAATCATTACACAGTGTGCAGAGGTTGCATACTGTCGTTATACAGATCGAATCATTACACTGTGTGCAGTGGTTGCATACTGTCGTCATACAGATCTAATCATTACACAGTGTGCAGTGGTTGCATACTGTCGTCATACAGATCTAATCATTTCACAGTGTGCAGTGGTTGCATACTGTCGTCATACAGATCGAATCATTACACAGTGTGCAGTGATTGCATACTGTCGTCATACAGATCGAATCATTACACAGTGTGCAGTGGTTGCATACTGTCGTCATACAGATCTAATCCTTACACAGTGTGCAGTGGTTGCATACTGTCGTCATACAGATCAAATCATTACACAGTGTGCAGTGGTTTCATACTGTCGTCATACAGTTCTAATCATTACACAGTGTGCAGTGGTTGCATACTGTCGTCATACAGATCTAATCATTACACAGTGTGCAGTGGTTGCATACTGTCGTCATACAGATCTAATCATTACACAGTGTGCAGTGGTTGCATACTGTCGTCATACAGATCTAATCATTACACAGTGTGCAGTGGTTGCATACTGTCGTCATACAGATCTAATCATTTCACAGTGTGCAGTGGTTGCATACTGTCATCATACAGATCTGATCATTACACAGTGTGCAGTGGTTGCATGCTGTCGTCATACAGATCGAATCATTACACAGTGTGCAGAGGTTTCATACTGTCGTCATACAGATCTAATCATTACACAGTGTGCAGTGGTTGCATACTGTCGTCATACAGATCTAATCATTACACAGTGTGCAGTGGTTGCATACTGTCGTCATACAGATCTAATCATTACACAGTGTGCAGTGGTTGCATACTGTCGTCATACAGATCTAATCATTTCACAGTGTGCAGTGGTTGCATACTGTCGTCATACAGATCGAATCATTACACAGTGTGCAGTGGTTGCATACTGTAGTCATACAGATCGAATCATTACACAGTGTGCAGTGGTTGCATACTGTCGTCATACAGATCGAATCATTACACAGTGTGCAGTGGTTGCATACTGTCGTCATACAGATCTAATCCTTACACAGTGTGCAGTGGTTTCATACTGTCGTCATACAGATCTAATCATTACACAGTGTGCAGAGGTTGCATACTGTCGTTATACAGATCGAATCATTACACTGTGTGCAGTGGTTGCATACTGTCGTCATACAGATCTAATCATTACACAGTGTGCAGTGGTTGCATACTGTCGTCATACAGATCTAATCATTTCACAGTGTGCAGTGGTTGCATACTGTCGTCATACAGATCGAATCATTACACAGTGTGCAGTGATTGCATACTGTCGTCATACAGATCGAATCATTACACAGTGTGCAGTGGTTGCATACTGTCGTCATACAGATCGAATCATTACACAGTGTGCAGTGGTTGCATACTGTCGTCATACAGATCGAATCATTACACAGTTTGCAGTGGTTGCATACTGTCGTCATACAGATCTAATCCTTACACAGTGTGCAGTGGTTGCATACTGTCGTCATACAGATCAAATCATTACACAGTGTGCAGTGGTTTCATACTGTCGTCATACAGTTCTAATCATTACACAGTGTGCAGTGGTTGCATACTGTCGTCATACAGATCAAATCATTACACAGTGTGCAGTGGTTGCATACTGTCGTCATACAGATCTAATCATTACACAGTGTGCAGTGGTTGCATACTGTCGTCATACAGATCTAATCATTTCACAGTGTGCAGTGGTTGCATACTGTCGTCATACAGATCTGATCATTACACAGTGTGCAGTGGTTGCATGCTGTCGTCATACAGATCGAATCATTACACAGTGTGCAGTGGTTTCATACTGTCGTCATACAGATCTAATCATTACACAGTGTGCAGTGGTTGCATACTGTCGTCATACAGATCTAATCATTACACAGTGTGCAGTGGTTGCATACTGTCGTCATACAGATCTAATCGTTACACAGTGTGCAGTGGTTTCATACTGTCGTCATACAGATCTAATCATTACACAGTGTGCAGTGGTTGCATACTGTCGTCATACAGATCTAATCATTACACAGTGTGCAGTGGTTCCATACTATCGTCATACAGATCTAATCATTTCACAGTGTGCAGTGGTTGCATACTGTCGTCATACAGATCTAATCATTTCACAGTGTGCAGTGGTTGCATACTGTCGTCATACAGATCTGATCATTACACAGTGTGCAGTGGTTGCATGCTGTCGTCATACAGATCGAATCATTACACAGTGTGCAGTGGTTTCATACTGTCGTCATACAGATCTAATCATTACACAGTGTGCAGTGGTTGCATACTGTCGTCATACAGATCTAATCATTACACAGTGTGCAGTGGTTGCATACTGTCGTCATACAGATCTAATTGTTACACAGTGTGCAGTGGTTTCATACTGTCGTCATACAGATCTAATCATTACACAGTGTGCAGTGGTTGCATACTGTCGTCATACAGATCTAATCATTACACAGTGTGCAGTGGTTGCATACTATCGTCATACAGATCTAATCATTTCACAGTGTGCAGTGGTTGCATACTGTCGTCATACAGATCGAATCATTACACAGTGTGCAGTGGTTGCATACTGTCGTCATACAGATCGAATCATTACACAGTTTGCAGTGGTTGCATACTGTCGTCATACAGATCGAATCATTACACAGTGTGCAGTGGTTGCATACTGTCATCATACAGATCGAATCATTACACAGTTTGCAGTGGTTGCATACTGTCGTCATACAGATCGAATCATTACACAGTGTGCAGTGGTTGCATACTGTCGTTATACAGATCTAATCCTTACACAGTGTGCAGTGGTTGCATACTGTCGTCATACAGATCGAATCATTACACAGTGTGCAGTGGTTTCATACTGTCGTCATACAGTTCTAATCATTACACAGTGTGCAGTGGTTGCATACTGTCGTCATACAGATCTAATCATTACACAGTGTGCAGTGGTTGCATACTGTCGTCATACAGAACTAATCATTACACAGTGTGCAGTGGTTGCATACTGTCGTCACACAGATCTAATCGTTACACAGTGTGCAGTGGTTTCATACTGTCGTCATACAGATCTAATCGTTACACAGTGTGCAGTGGTTTCATACTGTCGTCATACAGATCTAATCATTACACAGTGTGCAGTGGTTTCATACTGTCGTCATACAGATCGAATCATTACACAGTGTGCAGTGGTTGCTTACTGTCGTCATACAGATCGAATCATTACACAGTGTGCAGTGGTTGCATACTGTCGTCATACAGATCGAATCATTACACAGTTTGCAGTGGTTGCATACTGTCGTCATACAGATCGAATCATTACACAGTGTGCAGTGGTTGCATACTGTCGTTATACAGATCGAATCATTACACTGTGTGCAGTGGTTGCATACTGTCGTCATACAGATCTAATCATTACACAGTGTGCAGTGGTTGCATACTGTCGTCATACAGATCTAATCATTTCACAGTGTGCAGTGGTTGCATACTGTCGTCATACAGATCGAATCATTACACAGTGTGCAGTGATTGCATACTGTCGTCATACAGATCGAATCATTACACAGTGTGCAGTGGTTGCATACTGTCGTCATACAGATCGAATCATTACACAGTGTGCAGTGGTTGCATACGGTCGTCATACAGTTCTAATCATTACACAGTGTGCAGTGGTTGCATACCGTCGTCATACAGATCAAATCATTACACAGTGTGCAGCGGTTGCATACTGTCGTCATACAGATCTAATCATTACACAGTGTGCAGTGGTTGCATACTGTCGTCATACAGATCTAATCATTACACAGTGTGCAGTGGTTTCATACTGTCGTCATACAGATCTAATCATTACACAATGTGCAGTGGTTGCATACTGTCGTCATACAGAACTAATCATTACACAGTGTGCAGTGGTTGCATACTGTCGTCATACAGATCTAATCGTTACACAGTGTGCAGTGGTTGCATACTGTCGTCATACAGATCTGATCATTACACAGTGTGCAGTGGTTGCATACTGTCGTCATACAGATCTAATCATTACACAGTGTGCAGTGGTTGCATACTGTCGTCATACAGATCGAATCATTACACAGTGTGCAGTGGTTGCATACTGTCATCATACAGATCGAATCATTACACAGTTTGCAGTGGTTGCATACTGTCGTCATACAGATCGAATCATTACACAGTGTGCAGTGGTTGCATACTGTCGTTATACAGATCTAATCCTTACACAGTGTGCAGTGGTTGCATACTGTCGTCATACAGATCGAATCATTACACAGTGTGCAGTGGTTTCATACTGTCGTCATACAGTTCTAATCATTACACAGTGTGCAGTGGTTGCATACTGTCGTCATACAGATCTAATCATTACACAGTGTGCAGTGGTTGCATACTGTCGTCATACAGAACTAATCATTACACAGTGTGCAGTGGTTGCATACTGTCGTCACACAGATCTAATCGTTACACAGTGTGCAGTGGTTTCATACTGTCGTCATACAGATCTAATCATTACACAGTGTGCAGTGGTTTCATACTGTCGTCATACAGATCTAATCATTACACAGTGTGCAGTGGTTTCATACTGTCGTCATACAGATCGAATCATTACACAGTGTGCAGTGGTTGCTTACTGTCGTCATACAGATCGAATCATTACACAGTGTGCAGTGGTTGCATACTGTCGTCATACAGATCGAATCATTACACAGTTTGCAGTGGTTGCATACTGTCGTCATACAGATCGAATCATTACACAGTGTGCAGTGGTTGCATACTGTCGTTATACAGATCGAATCATTACACTGTGTGCAGTGGTTGCATACTGTCGTCATACAGATCTAATCATTACACAGTGTGCAGTGGTTGCATACTGTCGTCATACAGATCTAATCATTTCACAGTGTGCAGTGGTTGCATACTGTCGTCATACAGATCGAATCATTACACAGTGTGCAGTGATTGCATACTGTCGTCATACAGATCGAATCATTACACAGTGTGCAGTGGTTGCATACTGTCGTCATACAGATCGAATCATTACACAGTGTGCAGTGGTTGCATACTGTCGTCATACAGTTCTAATCATTACACAGTGTGCAGTGGTTGCATACTGTCGTCATACAGATCAAATCATTACACAGTGTGCAGTGGTTGCATACTGTCGTCATACAGATCTAATCATTACACAGTGTGCAGTGGTTGCATACTGTCGTCATACAGATCTAATCATTACACAGTGTGCAGTGGTTGCATACTGTCGTCATACAGATCTAATCATTTCACAGTGTGCAGTGGTTGCATACTGTCGTCATACAGATCTGATCATTACACAGTGTGCAGTGGTTGCATGCTGTCGTCATACAGATCGAATCATTACACAGTGTGCAGTGGTTTCATACTGTCGTCATACAGATCTAATCATTACACAATGTGCAGTGGTTGCATACTGTCGTCATACAGAACTAATCATTACACAGTGTGCAGTGGTTGCATACTGTCGTCATACAGATCTAATCGTTACACAGTGTGCAGTGGTTTCATACTGTCGTCATACAGATCTAATCATTACACAGTGTGCAGTGGTTGCATACTGTCGTCATACAGATCTAATCATTACACAGTGTGCAGTGGTTGCATACTATCGTCATACAGATCTAATCATTTCACAGTGTGCAGTGGTTGCATACTGTCGTCATACAGATCTAATCATTTCACAGTGTGCAGTGGTTGCATACTGTCGTCATACAGATCTGATCATTACACAGTGTGCAGTGGTTGCATGCTGTCGTCATACAGATCGAATCATTACACAGTGTGCAGTGGTTTCATACTGTCGTCATACAGATCTAATCATTACACAGTGTGCAGTGGTTGCATACTGTCGTCATACAGATCTAATCATTACACAGTGTGCAGTGGTTGCATACTGTCGTCATACAGATCTAATCGTTACACAGTGTGCAGTGGTTTCATACTGTCGTCATACAGATCTAATCATTACACTGTGTGCAGTGGTTGCATACTGTCGTCATACAGATCTAATCATTACACAGTGTGCAGTGGTTGCATACTATCGTCATACAGATCTAATCATTTCACAGTGTGCAGTGGTTGCATACTGTCGTCATACAGATCGAATCATTACACAGTGTGCAGTGGTTGCATACTGTCGTCATACAGATCGAATCATTACACAGTGTGCAGTGGTTGCATACTGTCGTCATACAGATCGAATCATTACACAGTGTGCAGTTGGTGCATACTGTCATCATACAGATCGAATCATTACACAGTTTGCAGTGGTTGCATACTGTCGTCATACAGATCGAATCATTACACAGTGTGCAGTGGTTGCATACTGTCGTTATACAGATCTAATCCTTACACAGTGTGCAGTGGTTGCATACGGTCGTCATACAGTTCGAATCATTACACAGTGTGCAGTGGTTTCATACTGTCGTCATACAGTTCTAATCATTACACAGTGTGCAGTGGTTTCATACTGTCGTCATACAGATCTAATCATTACACAGTGTGCAGTGGTTTCATACTGTCGTCATACAGATCTAATCATTACACAGTGTGCAGTGGTTTCATACTGTCGTCATACAGATCGAATCATTACACAGTGTGCAGTGGTTGCATACTGTCGTCATACAGATCGAATCATTACACAGTGTGCAGTGGTTGCATACTGTCGTCATACAGATCGAATCATTACACAGTTTGCAGTGGTTGCATACTGTCGTCATACAGATCGAATCATTACACAGTGTGCAGTGGTTGCATACTGTCGTTATACAGATCTAATCCTGACACAGTGTGCTGTGGTTGCATACTGTCATCATACAGATCGAATCATTACACAGTGTGCAGTGGTTTCATACTGTCGTCATACAGTTCTAATCATTACTCAGGGTGCAGTGGTTGCATACTGTCGTCATACAGATCTAATCATTACACAGTGTGCAGTGGTTGCATACTGTCGTCATACAGATCTAATCATTACACAGTGTGCAGTGGTTGCATACTGTCGTCATACAGATCTAATCATTACACAGAGTGCAGTGGTTGCATACTGTCGTCATACAGATCTGATCATTACACAGTGTGCAGTGGTTGCATACTGTCGTCATACAGATCTAATCATTACACAGTGTGCAGTGGTTGCATACTGTCGTCATACAGATCTAATCATTTCACAGTGTGCAGTGGTTGCATACTGTCGTCATACAGATCTAATCATTACACAGTGTGCAGTGGTTTCATACTGTCGTCATACAGATCGAATCATTACAGTGTGCAGTGGTTGCATACTGTCGTTATACAGATCTAATCATTACACAGTGTGCAGTGGTTGCATACTGTCGTCATACAGATCTAATCCTTACACAGTGTGCAGTGGTTTCATACTGTCGTCATACAGATCTAATCATTACACAGTGTGCAGAGGTTGCATACTGTCGTTATACAGATCGAATCATTACACTGTGTGCAGTGGTTGCATACTGTCGTCATACAGATCTAATCATTACACAGTGTGCAGTGGTTGCATACTGTCGTCATACAGATCTAATCATTTCACAGTGTGCAGTGGTTGCATACTGTCGTCATACAGATCGAATCATTACACAGTGTGCAGTGGTTGCATACTGTCGTCATACAGATCGAATCATTACACAGTGTGCAGTGGTTGCATACTGTCGTCATACAGATCGAATCATTACACAGTGTGCAGTGGTTGCATACTGTCGTCATACAGATCGAATCATTACACAGTTTGCAGTGGTTGCATACTGTCGTCATACAGATCGAATCATTACACAGTGTGCAGTGGTTGCATACTGTTGTTATACAGATCTAATCCTTACACAGTGTGCAGTGGTTGCATACTGTCGTCATACAGATCAAATCATTACACAGTGTGCAGTGGTTTCATACTGTCGTCATACAGTTCTAATCATTACACAGTGTGCAGTGGTTGCATACTGTCGTCATACAGATCTAATCATTACACAGTGTGCAGTGGTTGCATACTGTCGTCATACAGATCTAATCATTACACAGTGTGCAGTGGTTATATACTGTCGTCATACAGATCTAATCATTACACAGTGTGCAGTGGTTGCATACTGTCGTCATACAGATCTAATCATTTTACAGTGTGCAGTGGTTGCATACTGTCGTCATACAGATCTGATCATTACACAGTGTGCAGTGGTTGCATACTGTCGTCATACAGATCGAATCATTACACAGTGTGCAGTGGTTTCATACTGTCGTCATACAGAACTAATCATTACACAGTGTGCAGTGGTTGCATACTGTCGTCATACAGATCTAATCATTACACAGTGTGCAGTGGTTGCATACTGTCGTCATACAGATCTAATCGTTACACAGTGTGCAGTGGTTTCATACTGTCGTCATACAGATCTAATCATTACACAGTGTGCAGTGGTTGCAAACTGTCGTCATACAGATCTAATCATTACACAGTGTGCAGTGGTTGCATACTGTCGTCATACAGATCTAATCATTTCACAGTGTGCAGTGGTTGCATACTGTCGTCATACAGATCTAATCATTACACAGTGTGCAGTGGTTGCATACTGTCAACATACAGATCGAATCATTACACAGTGTGCAGTGGTTGCATACTGTCGTCATACAGATCTAATCATTACACAGTGTGCAGTGGTTGCATACTGTTGTTATACAGATCTAATCCTTACACAGTGTGCAGTGGTTGCATACTGTCTTCATACAGATCGAATCATTACACAGTGTGCAGTGGTTTCATACTGTCGTCATACAGTTCTAATCATTACACAGTGTGCAGTGGTTGCATACTGTCGTCATACAGATCTAATCATTACACAGTGTGCAGTGGTTGCATACTGTCGTCATACAGATCTAATCATTACACAGTGTGCAGTGGTTGCATACTGTCGTCATACAGATCTAATCATTACACAGTGTGCAGTGGTTGCATACTGTCGTCATACAGATCTAATCATTTCACAGTGTGCAGTGGTTGCATACTGTCGTCATACAGATCTGATCATTACACAGTGTGCAGTGGTTGCATACTGTCGTCATACAGATCTAATCATTACACAGTGTGCAGTGGTTTCATACTGTCGTCATACAGATCTAATCATTAAACAGTGTGCAGTGGTTGCATACTGTCATCATACAGATCTAATCATTACACAGTGTGCAGTGGTTGCATACTGTCGTCATACAGATCTAATTGTTACACAGTGTGCAGTGGTTTCGTACTGTTGTCATACAGATCTAATCATTACACAGTGTGCAGTGGTTTCATACTGTCGTCATACAGATCTAATCATTACACAGTGTGCAGTGGTTTCATACTGTCGTCATACAGATCTAATCATTTCACAGTGTGCAGTGGTTGCATACTGTCGTCATACAGATCGAATCATTACACAGTGTGCAGTGGTTGCATACTGTCGTCATACAGATCGAATCATTACACAGTGTGCAGTGGTTGCATACTGTCGTCATACAGATCGAATCATTACACAGTTTGCAGTGGTTGCATACTGTCGTCATACAGATCGAATCATTACACAGTGTGCAGTGGTTGCATACTGTCGTTATACAGATTTAATCCTGACACAGTGTGCAGTGGTTGCATACTGTCGTCATACAGATCGAATCATTACACAGTGTGCAGTGGTTTCATACTGTCGTCATACAGTTCTAATCATTATACAGTGTGCAGTGGTTGCATACTGTCGTCATACAGATCTAATCATTACACAGTGTGCAGTGGTTGCATACTGTCGTCATACAGATCTAATCATTACACAGTGTGCAGTGGTTGCATACTGTCGTCATACAGATCTAATCATTACACAGAGTGCAGTGGTTGCATACTGTCGTCATACAGATCTGATCATTACACAGTGTGCAGTGGTTGCATACTGTCGTCATACAGATCTAATCATTACACAGAGTGCAGTGGTTGCATACTGTCGTCATACAGATCTAATCATTTCACAGTGTGCAGTGGTTGCATACTGTCGTCATACAGATCTAATCATTTCACAGTGTGCAGTGGTTTCATACTGTCGTCATACAGAACTAATCATTACACAGTGTGCAGTGGTTGCATACTGTCGTCATACAGATCTAATCATTACACAGTGTGCAGTGGTTGCATACTGTCGTCATACAGATCTAATCGTTACACAGTGTGCAGTGGTTTCATACTGTCGTCATACAGATCTAATCATTACACAGTGTGCAGTGGTTGCAAACTGTCGTCATACAGATCTAATCATTACACAGTGTGCAGTGGTTGCATACTGTCGTCATACAGATCTAATCATTTCACAGTGTGCAGTGGTTGCATACTGTCGTCATTCAGAACTAATCATTACACAGTGTGCAGTGGTTGCATACTGTCAACATACAGATCGAATCATTACACAGTGTGCAGTGGTTGCATACTGTCGTCATACAGATCGAATCATTACACAGTGTGCAGTGGTTGCATACTGTCGTCATACAGATCGAATCATTACACAGTTTGCAGTGGTTGCATACTGTCGTCATACAGATCGAATCATTACACAGTGTGCAGTCGTTGCATACTGTTGTTATACAGATCTAATCCTTACACAGTGTGCAGTGGTTGCATACTGTCGTCATACAGATCGAATCATTACACAGTGTGCAGTGATTTCATACTGTCGTCATACAGATCTGATCATTACACAGTGTGCAGTGGTTGCATACTGTCGTCATACAGATCTAATCATTACACAGTGTGCAGTGGTTTCATACTGTCGTCATACAGATCTAATCATTACACAGTGTGCAGTGGTTGCATACTGTCGTCATACAGATCTAATCATTACACAGTGTGCAGTGGTTGCATACTGTCGTCATACAGATCTAATCATTACACAGTGTGCAGTGGTTGCATACTGTCGTCATACAGATCTGATCATTACACAGTGTGCAGTGGTTGCATACTGTCGTCATACAGATCTAATCATTACACAGAGTGCAGTGGTTGCATACTGTCGTCATACAGATCTGATCATTACACAGTGTGCAGTGGTTGCATACTGTCGTCATACAGATCTAATCATTACACAGAGTGCAGTGGTTGCATACTGTCGTCATACAGATCTAATCATTACACAGTGTGCAGTGGTTGCATACTATCGTCATACAGATCTAATCATTTCACAGTGTGCAGTGGTTGCATACTGTCGTCATACAGATCGAATCATTACACAGTGTGCAGTGGTTGCATACTGTCGTCATACAGATCGAATCATTACACAGTGTGCAGTGGTTGCATACTGTCGTCATACAGATCGAATCATTACACAGTGTGCAGTGGTTGCATACTGTCATCATACAGATCGAATCATTACACAGTTTGCAGTGGTTGCATACTGTCGTCATACAGATCGAATCATTACACAGTGTGCAGTGGTTGCATACTGTCGTTATACAGATCTAATCCTTACACAGTGTGCAGTGGTTGCATACTGTCGTCATACAGATCGAATCATTACACAGTGTGCAGTGGTTTCATACTGTCGTCATACAGTTCTAATCATTACACAGTGTGCAGTGGTTGCATACTGTCGTCATACAGATCTAATCATTACACAGTGTGCAGTGGTTGCATACTGTCGTCATACAGAACTAATCATTACACAGTGTGCAGTGGTTGCATACTGTCGTCACACAGATCTAATCGTTACACAGTGTGCAGTGGTTTCATACTGTCGTCATACAGATCTAATCATTACACAGTGTGCAGTGGTTTCATACTGTCGTCATACAGATCTAATCATTACACAGTGTGCAGTGGTTTCATACTGTCGTCATACAGATCGAATCATTACACAGTGTGCAGTGGTTGCTTACTGTCGTCATACAGATCGAATCATTACACAGTGTGCAGTGGTTGCATACTGTCGTCATACAGATCGAATCATTACACAGTTTGCAGTGGTTGCATACTGTCGTCATACAGATCGAATCATTACACAGTGTGCAGTGGTTGCATACTGTCGTTATACAGATCGAATCATTACACTGTGTGCAGTGGTTGCATACTGTCGTCATACAGATCTAATCATTACACAGTGTGCAGTGGTTGCATACTGTCGTCATACAGATCTAATCATTTCACAGTGTGCAGTGGTTGCATACTGTCGTCATACAGATCGAATCATTACACAGTGTGCAGTGATTGCATACTGTCGTCATACAGATCGAATCATTACACAGTGTGCAGTGGTTGCATACTGTCGTCATACAGATCGAATCATTACACAGTGTGCAGTGGTTGCATACTGTCGTCATACAGTTCTAATCATTACACAGTGTGCAGTGGTTGCATACTGTCGTCATACAGATCAAATCATTACACAGTGTGCAGTGGTTGCATACTGTCGTCATACAGATCTAATCATTACACAGTGTGCAGTGGTTGCATACTGTCGTCATACAGATCTAATCATTACACAGTGTGCAGTGGTTGCATACTGTCGTCATACAGATCTAATCATTTCACAGTGTGCAGTGGTTGCATACTGTCGTCATACAGATCTGATCATTACACAGTGTGCAGTGGTTGCATGCTGTCGTCATACAGATCGAATCATTACACAGTGTGCAGTGGTTTCATACTGTCGTCATACAGATCTAATCATTACACAGAGTGCAGTGGTTGCATACTGTCGTCATACAGATCTGATCATTACACAGTGTGCAGTGGTTGCATACTGTCGTCATACAGATCTAATCATTACACAGAGTGCAGTGGTTGCATACTGTCGTCATACAGATCTAATCATTACACAGTGTGCAGTGGTTGCATACTATCGTCATACAGATCTAATCATTTCACAGTGTGCAGTGGTTGCATACTGTCGTCATACAGATCGAATCATTACACAGTGTGCAGTGGTTGCATACTGTCGTCATACAGATCGAATCATTACACAGTGTGCAGTGGTTGCATACTGTCGTCATACAGATCGAATCATTACACAGTGTGCAGTGGTTGCATACTGTCATCATACAGATCGAATCATTACACAGTTTGCAGTGGTTGCATACTGTCGTCATACAGATCGAATCATTACACAGTGTGCAGTGGTTGCATACTGTCGTTATACAGATCTAATCCTTACACAGTGTGCAGTGGTTGCATACTGTCGTCATACAGATCGAATCATTACACAGTGTGCAGTGGTTTCATACTGTCGTCATACAGTTCTAATCATTACACAGTGTGCAGTGGTTGCATACTGTCGTCATACAGATCTAATCATTACACAGTGTGCAGTGGTTGCATACTGTCGTCATACAGAACTAATCATTACACAGTGTGCAGTGGTTGCATACTGTCGTCACACAGATCTAATCGTTACACAGTGTGCAGTGGTTTCATACTGTCGTCATACAGATCTAATCATTACACAGTGTGCAGTGGTTTCATACTGTCGTCATACAGATCTAATCATTACACAGTGTGCAGTGGTTTCATACTGTCGTCATACAGATCGAATCATTACACAGTGTGCAGTGGTTGCTTACTGTCGTCATACAGATCGAATCATTACACAGTGTGCAGTGGTTGCATACTGTCGTCATACAGATCGAATCATTACACAGTTTGCAGTGGTTGCATACTGTCGTCATACAGATCGAATCATTACACAGTGTGCAGTGGTTGCATACTGTCGTTATACAGATCGAATCATTACACTGTGTGCAGTGGTTGCATACTGTCGTCATACAGATCTAATCATTACACAGTGTGCAGTGGTTGCATACTGTCGTCATACAGATCTAATCATTTCACAGTGTGCAGTGGTTGCATACTGTCGTCATACAGATCGAATCATTACACAGTGTGCAGTGATTGCATACTGTCGTCATACAGATCGAATCATTACACAGTGTGCAGTGGTTGCATACTGTCGTCATACAGATCGAATCATTACACAGTGTGCAGTGGTTGCATACTGTCGTCATACAGTTCTAATCATTACACAGTGTGCAGTGGTTGCATACTGTCGTCATACAGATCAAATCATTACACAGTGTGCAGTGGTTGCATACTGTCGTCATACAGATCTAATCATTACACAGTGTGCAGTGGTTGCATACTGTCGTCATACAGATCTAATCATTACACAGTGTGCAGTGGTTGCATACTGTCGTCATACAGATCTAATCATTTCACAGTGTGCAGTGGTTGCATACTGTCGTCATACAGATCTGATCATTACACAGTGTGCAGTGGTTGCATGCTGTCGTCATACAGATCGAATCATTACACAGTGTGCAGTGGTTTCATACTGTCGTCATACAGATCTAATCATTACACAATGTGCAGTGGTTGCATACTGTCGTCATACAGAACTAATCATTACACAGTGTGCAGTGGTTGCATACTGTCGTCATACAGATCTAATCGTTACACAGTGTGCAGTGGTTTCATACTGTCGTCATACAGATCTAATCATTACACAGTGTGCAGTGGTTGCATACTGTCGTCATACAGATCTAATCATTACACAGTGTGCAGTGGTTGCATACTATCGTCATACAGATCTAATCATTTCACAGTGTGCAGTGGTTGCATACTGTCGTCATACAGATCTAATCATTTCACAGTGTGCAGTGGTTGCATACTGTCGTCATACAGATCTGATCATTACACAGTGTGCAGTGGTTGCATGCTGTCGTCATACAGATCGAATCATTACACAGTGTGCAGTGGTTTCATACTGTCGTCATACAGATCTAATCATTACACAGTGTGCAGTGGTTGCATACTGTCGTCATACAGATCTAATCATTACACAGTGTGCAGTGGTTGCATACTGTCGTCATACAGATCTAATCGTTACACAGTGTGCAGTGGTTTCATACTGTCGTCATACAGATCTAATCATTACACAGTGTGCAGTGGTTGCATACTGTCGTCATACAGATCTAATCATTACACAGTGTGCAGTGGTTGCATACTATCGTCATACAGATCTAATCATTTCACAGTGTGCAGTGGTTGCATACTGTCGTCATACAGATCGAATCATTACACAGTGTGCAGTGGTTGCATACTGTCGTCATACAGATCGAATCATTACACAGTGTGCAGTGGTTGCATACTGTCGTCATACAGATCGAATCATTACACAGTGTGCAGTGGTTGCATACTGTCATCATACAGATCGAATCATTACACAGTTTGCAGTGGTTGCATACTGTCGTCATACAGATCGAATCATTACACAGTGTGCAGTGGTTGCATACTGTCGTTATACAGATCTAATCCTTACACAGTGTGCAGTGGTTGCATACGGTCGTCATACAGTTCGAATCATTACACAGTGTGCAGTGGTTTCATACTGTCGTCATACAGTTCTAATCATTACACAGTGTGCAGTGGTTTCATACTGTCGTCATACAGATCTAATCATTACACAGTGTGCAGTGGTTTCATACTGTCGTCATACAGATCGAATCATTACACAGTGTGCAGTGGTTGCATACTGTCGTCATACAGATCGAATCATTACACAGTGTGCAGTGGTTGCATACTGTCGTCATACAGATCGAATCATTACACAGTTTGCAGTGGTTGCATACTGTCGTCATACAGATCGAATCATTACACAGTGTGCAGTGGTTGCATACTGTCGTTATACAGATCTAATCCTGACACAGTGTGCAGTGGTTGCATACTGTCATCATACAGATCGAATCATTACACAGTGTGCAGTGGTTTCATACTGTCGTCATACAGTTCTAATCATTACACAGGGTGCAGTGGTTGCATACTGTCGTCATACAGATCTAATCATTACACAGTGTGCAGTGGTTGCATACTGTCGTCATACAGATCTAATCATTACACAGTGTGCAGTGGTTGCATACTGTCGTCATACAGATCTAATCATTACACAGAGTGCAGTGGTTGCATACTGTCGTCATACAGATCTGATCATTACACAGTGTGCAGTGGTTGCATACTGTCGTCATACAGATCTAATCATTACACAGTGTGCAGTGGTTGCATACTGTCGTCATACAGATCTAATCATTTCACAGTGTGCAGTGGTTGCATACTGTCGTCATACAGATCTAATCATTACACAGTGTGCAGTGGTTTCATACTGTCGTCATACAGATCGAATCATTACAGTGTGCAGTGGTTGCATACTGTCGTCATACAGATCTAATCCTTACACAGTGTGCAGTGGTTTCATACTGTCGTCATACAGATCTAATCATTACACAGTGTGCAGAGGTTGCATACTGTCGTTATACGGATCGAATCATTACACTGTGTGCAGTGGTTGCATACTGTCGTCATACAGATCTAATCATTACACAGTGTGCAGTGGTTGCATACTGTCGTCATACAGATCTAATCATTTCACAGTGTGCAGTGGTTGCATACTGTCGTCATACAGATCGAATCATTACACAGTGTGCAGTGGTTGCATACTGTCGTCATACAGATCGAATCATTACACAGTGTGCAGTGGTTGCATACTGTCGTCATACAGATCGAATCATTACACAGTGTGCAGTGGTTGCATACTGTCGTCATACAGATCGAATCATTACACAGTTTGCAGTGGTTGCATACTGTCGTCATACAGATCGAATCATTACACAGTGTGCAGTGGTTGCATACTGTTGTTATACAGATCTAATCCTTACACAGTGTGCAGTGGTTGCATACTGTCGTCATACAGATCAAATCATTACACAGTGTGCAGTGGTTTCATACTGTCGTCATACAGTTCTAATCATTACACAGTGTGCAGTGGTTGCATACTGTCGTCATACAGATCTAATCATTACACAGTGTGCAGTGGTTGCATACTGTCGTCATACAGATCTAATCATTACACAGTGTGCAGTGGTTATATACTGTCGTCATACAGATCTAATCATTACACAGTGTGCAGTGGTTGCATACTGTCGTCATACAGATCTAATCATTTTACAGTGTGCAGTGGTTGCATACTGTCGTCATACAGATCTGATCATTACACAGTGTGCAGTGGTTGCATACTGTCGTCATACAGATCGAATCATTACACAGTGTGCAGTGGTTTCATACTGTCGTCATACAGAACTAATCATTACACAGTGTGCAGTGGTTGCATACTGTCGTCATACAGATCTAATCATTACACAGTGTGCAGTGGTTGCATACTGTCGTCATACAGATCTAATCGTTACACAGTGTGCAGTGGTTTCATACTGTCGTCATACAGATCTAATCATTACACAGTGTGCAGTGGTTGCAAACTGTCGTCATACAGATCTAATCATTACACAGTGTGCAGTGGTTGCATACTGTCGTCATACAGATCTAATCATTTCACAGTGTGCAGTGGTTGCATACTGTCGTCATACAGATCTAATCATTACACAGTGTGCAGTGGTTGCATACTGTCAACATACAGATCGAATCATTACACAGTGTGCAGTGGTTGCATACTGTCGTCATACAGATCTAATCATTACACAGTGTGCAGTGGTTGCATACTGTCGTCATTCAGAACTAATCATTACACAGTGTGCAGTGGTTGCATACTGTCAACATACAGATCGAATCATTACACAGTGTGCAGTGGTTGCATACTGTCGTCATACAGATCGAATCATTACACAGTGTGCAGTGGTTGCATACTTTCGTCATACAGATCGAATCATTACACAGTTTGCAGTGGTTGCATACTGTCGTCATACAGATCGAATCATTACACAGTGTGCAGTCGTTGCATACTGTTGTTATACAGATCTAATCCTTACACAGTGTGCAGTGGTTGCATACTGTCGTCATACAGATCGAATCATTACACAGTGTGCAGTGGTTTCATACTGTCGTCATACAGATCTGATCATTACACAGTGTGCAGTGGTTGCATACTGTCGTCATACAGATCTAATCATTACACAGTGTGCAGTGGTTTCATACTGTCGTCATACAGATCTAATCATTACACAGTGTGCAGTGGTTGCATACTGTCGTCATACAGATCTAATCATTACACAGTGTGCAGTGGTTGCATACTGTCGTCATACAGATCTAATCGTTACACAGTGTGCAGTGGTTTCGTACTGTTGTCATACAGATCTAATCATTACACTGTGTGCAGTGGTTTCATACTGTCGTCATACAGATCTAATCATTACACAGTGTGTAGTGGTTTCATACTGTCGTCATACAGATCTAATCATTTCACAGTGTGCAGTGGTTGCATACTGTCGTCATACAGATCGAATCATTACACAGTGTGCAGTGGTTGCATACTGTCGTCATACAGATCGAATCATTACACAGTGTGCAGTGGTTGCATACTGTCGTCATACAGATCGAATCATTACACAGTTTGCAGTGGTTGCATACTGTCGTCATACAGATCGAATCATTACACAGTGTGCAGTGGTTGCATACTGTCGTTATACAGATTTAATCCTGACACAGTGTGCAGTGGTTGCATACTGTCGTCATACAGATCGAATCATTACACAGTGTGCAGTGGTTTCATACTGTCGTCATACAGTTCTAATCATTATACAGTGTGCAGTGGTTGCATACTGTCGTCATACAGATCTAATCATTACACAGTGTGCAGTGGTTGCATACTGTCGTCATACAGATCTAATCATTACACAGTGTGCAGTGGTTGCATACTGTCGTCATACAGATCTAATCATTACACAGAGTGCAGTGGTTGCATACTGTCGTCATACAGATCTGATCATTACACAGTGTGCAGTGGTTGCATACTGTCGTCATACAGATCTAATCATTACACAGAGTGCAGTGGTTGCATACTGTCGTCATACAGATCTAATCATTTCACAGTGTGCAGTGGTTGCATACTGTCGTCATGCAGATCTAATCATTTCACAGTGTGCAGTGGTTTCATACTGTCGTCATACAGAACTAATCATTACACAGTGTGCAGTGGTTGCATACTGTCGTCATACAGATCTAATCATTACACAGTGTGCAGTGGTTGCATACTGTCGTCATACAGATCTAATCGTTACACAGTGTGCAGTGGTTTCATACTGTCGTCATACAGATCGAATCATTACACAGTGTGCAGTGCTTGCAAACTGTCGTCATACAGATCTAATCATTACACAGTCTGCAGTGGTTGCATACTGTCGTCATACAGATCTAATCGTTACACAGTGTGCAGTGGTTTCATACTGTCGTCATACAGATCTAATCATTACACAGTGTGCAGTGGTTGCAAACTGTCGTCATACAGATCTAATCATTACACAGTGTGCAGTGGTTGCATACTGTCGTCATACAGATCTAATCATTTCACAGTGTGCAGTGGTTGCATACTGTCGTCATTCAGAACTAATCATTACACAGTGTGCAGTGGTTGCATACTGTCGACATACAGATCGAATCATTACACAGTGTGCAGTGGTTGCATACTGTCAACATACAGATCGAATCATTACACAGTGTGCAGTGGTTGCATACTGTCGTCATACAGATCGAATCATTACACAGTGTGCAGTGGTTGCATACTGTCGTCATACAGATCGAATCATTACACATTTTGCAGTGGTTGCATACTGTCGTCATACAGATCGAATCATTACACAGTGTGCAGTCGTTGCATACTGTTGTTATACAGATCTAATCCTTACACAGTGTGCAGTGGTTGCATACTGTCGTCATACAGATCGAATCATTACACAGTGTGCAGTGGTTTCATACCGTCGTCATACAGATCTGATCATTACACAGTGTGCAGTGGTTGCATACTGTCGTCATACAGATCTAATCATTACACAGTGTGCAGTGGTTTCATACTGTCGTCATACAGATCTAATCATTACACAGTGTGCAGTGGTTGCATACTGTCGTCATACAAATCTAATCATTACACAGTGTGCAGTGGTTGCATACTGTCGTCATACAGATCTAATCGTTACACAGTGTGCAGTGGTTTCGTACTGTTGTCATACAGATCTAATCATTACACAGTGTGCAGTGGTTTCATACTGTCGTCATACAGATCTAATCATTTCACAGTGTGCAGTGGTTGCATACTGTCGTCATACAGATCGAATCATTACACAGTGTGCAGTGGTTGCATACTGTCGTCATACAGATCGAATCATTACACAGTGTGCAGTGGTTGCATACTGTCGTCATACAGATCGAATCATTACACAGTTTGCAGTGGTTGCATACTGTCGTCATACAGATCGAATCATTACACAGTGTGCAGTGGTTGCATACTGTCGTTATACAGATTTAATCCTGACACAGTGTGCAGTGGTTGCATACTGTCGTCATACAGATCGAATCATTACACAGTGTGCAGTGGTTTCATACTGTCGTCATACAGTTCTAATCATTATACAGTGTGCAGTGGTTGCATACTGTCGTCATACAGATCTAATCATTACACAGTGTGCAGTGGTTGCATACTGTCGTCATACAGATCTAATCATTACACAGTGTGCAGTGGTTGCATACTGTCGTCATACAGATCTAATCATTACACAGAGTGCAGTGGTTGCATACTGTCGTCATACAGATCTGATCATTACACAGTGTGCAGTGGTTGCATACTGTCGTCATACAGATCTAATCATTACACAGAGTGCAGTGGTTGCATACTGTCGTCATACAGATCTAATCATTTCACAGTGTGCAGTGGTTGCATACTGTCGTCATGCAGATCTAATCATTTCACAGTGTGCAGTGGTTTCATACTGTCGTCATACAGAACTAATCATTACACAGTGTGCAGTGGTTGCATACTGTCGTCATACAGATCTAATCATTACACAGTGTGCAGTGGTTGCATACTGTCGTCATACAGATCTAATCGTTACACAGTGTGCAGTGGTTTCATACTGTCGTCATACAGATCGAATCATTACACAGTGTGCAGTGCTTGCAAACTGTCGTCATACAGATCTAATCATTACACAGTCTGCAGTGGTTGCATACTGTCGTCATACAGATCTAATCGTTACACAGTGTGCAGTGGTTTCATACTGTCGTCATACAGATCTAATCATTACACAGTGTGCAGTGGTTTCATACTGTCGTCATACAGATCGAATCATTACAGTGTGCAGTGGTTGCATACTGTCGTTATACAGATCTAATCATTACACAGTGTGCAGTGGTTGCATACTGTCGTCATACAGATCTAATCCTTACACAGTGTGCAGTGGTTTCATACTGTCGTCATACAGATCTAATCATTACACAGTGTGCAGAGGTTGCATACTGTCGTTATACAGATCGAATCATTACACTGTGTGCAGTGGTTGCATACTGTCGTCATACAGATCTAATCATTACACAGTGTGCAGTGGTTGCATACTGTCGTCATACAGATCTAATCATTTCACAGTGTGCAGTGGTTGCATACTGTCGTCATACAGATCGAATCATTACACAGTGTGCAGTGGTTGCATACTGTCGTCATACAGATCGAATCATTACACAGTGTGCAGTGGTTGCATACTGTCGTCATACAGATCGAATCATTACACAGTGTGCAGTGGTTGCATACTGTCGTCATACAGATCGAATCATTACACAGTTTGCAGTGGTTGCATACTGTCGTCATACAGATCGAATCATTACACAGTGTGCAGTGGTTGCATACTGTTGTTATACAGATCTAATCCTTACACAGTGTGCAGTGGTTGCATACTGTCGTCATACAGATCAAATCATTACACAGTGTGCAGTCGTTTCATACTGTCGTCATACAGTTCTAATCATTACACAGTGTGCAGTGGTTGCATACTGTCGTCATACAGATCTAATCATTACACAGTGTGCAGTGGTTGCATACTGTCGTCATACAGATCTAATCATTACACAGTGTGCAGTGGTTATATACTGTCGTCATACAGATCTAATCATTACACAGTGTGCAGTGGTTGCATACTGTCGTCATACAGATCTAATCATTTTACAGTGTGCAGTGGTTGCATACTGTCGTCATACAGATCTGATCATTACACAGTGTGCAGTGGTTGCATACTGTCGTCATACAGATCGAATCATTACACAGTGTGCAGTGGTTTCATACTGTCGTCATACAGAACTAATCATTACACAGTGTGCAGTGGTTGCACACTGTCGTCATACAGATCTAATCATTACACAGTGTGCAGTGGTTGCATACTGTCGTCATACAGATCTAATCGTTACACAGTGTGCAGTGGTTTCATACTGTCGTCATACAGATCTAATCATTACACAGTGTGCAGTGGTTGCAAACTGTCGTCATACAGATCTAATCATTACACAGTGTGCAGTGGTTGCATACTGTCGTCATACAGATCTAATCATTTCACAGTGTGCAGTGGTTGCATACTGTCGTCATACAGATCTAATCATTACACAGTGTGCAGTGGTTGCATACTGTCAACATACAGATCGAATCATTACACAGTGTGCAGTGGTTGCATACTGTCGTCATACAGATCTAATCATTACACAGTGTGCAGTGGTTGCATACTGTCGTCATTCAGAACTAATCATTACACAGTGTGCAGTGGTTGCATACTGTCAACATACAGATCGAATCAGTACACAGTGTGCAGTGGTTGCATACTGTCGTCATACAGATCGAATCATTACACAGTGTGCAGTGGTTGCATACTGTCGTCATACAGATCGAATCATTACACAGTTTGCAGTGGTTGCATACTGTCGTCATACAGATCGAATCATTACACAGTGTGCAGTCGTTGCATACTGTTGTTATACAGATCTAATCCTTACACAGTGTGCAGTGGTTGCATACTGTCGTCATACAGATCGAATCATTACACAGTGTGCAGTGGTTTCATACTGTCGTCATACAGATCTGATCATTACACAGTGTGCAGTGGTTGCATACTGTCGTCATACAGATCTAATCATTACACAGTGTGCAGTGGTTTCATACTGTCGTCATACAGATCTAATCATTACACAGTGTGCAGTGGTTGCATACTGTCGTCATACAGATCTAATCATTACACAGTGTGCAGTGGTTGCATACTGTCGTCATACAGATCTAATCGTTACACAGTGTGCAGTGGTTTCGTACTGTTGTCATACAGATCTAATCATTACACTGTGTGCAGTGGTTTCATACTGTCGTCATACAGATCTAATCATTACACAGTGTGCAGTGGTTTCATACTGTCGTCATACAGATCTAATCATTTCACAGTGTGCAGTGGTTGCATACTGTCATCATACAGATCGAATCATTACACAGTGTGCAGTGGTTGCATACTGTCGTCATACAGATCGAATCATTACACAGTGTGCAGTGGTTGCATACTGTCGTCATACAGATCGAATCATTACACAGTTTGCAGTGGTTGCATACTGTCGTCATACAGATCGAATCATTACACAGTGTGCAGTGGTTGCATACTGTCGTTATACAGATTTAATCCTGACACAGTGTGCAGTGGTTGCATACTGTCGTCATACAGATCGAATCATTACACAGTGTGCAGTGGTTTCATACTGTCGTCATACAGTTCTAATCATTATACAGTGTGCAGTGGTTGCATACTGTCGTCATACAGATCTAATCATTACACAGTGTGCAGTGGTTGCATACTGTCGTCATACAGATCTAATCATTACACAGTGTGCAGTGGTTGCATACTGTCGTCATACAGATCTAATCATTACACAGAGTGCAGTGGTTGCATACTGTCGTCATACAGATCTGATCATTACACAGTGTGCAGTGGTTGCATACTGTCGTCATACAGATCTAATCATTACACAGAGTGCAGTGGTTGCATACTGTCGTCATACAGATCTAATCATTTCACAGTGTGCAGTGGTTGCATACTGTCGTCATGCAGATCTAATCATTTCACAGTGTGCAGTGGTTTCATACTGTCGTCATACAGAACTAATCATTACACAGTGTGCAGTGGTTGCATACTGTCGTCATACAGATCTAATCATTACACAGTGTGCAGTGGTTGCATACTGTCGTCATACAGATCTAATCGTTACACAGTGTGCAGTGGTTTCATACTGTCGTCATACAGATCGAATCATTACACAGTGTGCAGTGCTTGCAAACTGTCGTCATACAGATCTAATCATTACACAGTCTGCAGTGGTTGCATACTGTCGTCATACAGATCTAATCGTTACACAGTGTGCAGTGGTTTCATACTGTCGTCATACAGATCTAATCATTACACAGTGTGCAGTGGTTGCAAACTGTCGTCATACAGATCTAATCATTACACAGTGTGCAGTGGTTGCATACTGTCGTCATACAGATCTAATCATTTCACAGTGTGCAGTGGTTGCATACTGTCGTCATTCAGAACTAATCATTACACAGTGTGCAGTGGTTGCATACTGTCGACATACAGATCGAATCATTACACAGTGTGCAGTGGTTGCATACTGTCAACATACAGATCGAATCATTACACAGTGTGCAGTGGTTGCATACTGTCGTCATACAGATCGAATCATTACACAGTGTGCAGTGGTTGCATACTGTCGTCATACAGATCGAATCATTACACAGTTTGCAGTGGTTGCATACTGTCGTCATACAGATCGAATCATTACACAGTGTGCAGTCGTTGCATACTGTTGTTATACAGATCTAATCCTTACACAGTGTGCAGTGGTTGCATACTGTCGTCATACAGATCGAATCATTACACAGTGTGCAGTGGTTTCATACTGTCGTCATACAGATCTGATCATTACACAGTGTGCAGTGGTTGCATACTGTCGTCATACAGATCTAATCATTACACAGTGTGCAGTGGTTTCATACTGTCGTCATACAGATCTAATCATTACACAGTGTGCAGTGGTTGCATACTGTCGTCATACAAATCTAATCATTACACAGTGTGCAGTGGTTGCATACTGTCGTCATACAGATCTAATCGTTACACAGTGTGCAGTGGTTTCGTACTGTTGTCATACAGATCTAATCATTACACAGTGTGCAGTGGTTTCATACTGTCGTCATACAGATCTAATCATTTCACAGTGTGCAGTGGTTGCATACTGTCGTCATACAGATCGAATCATTACACAGTGTGCAGTGGTTGCATACTGTCGTCATACAGATCGAATCATTACACAGTGTGCAGTGGTTGCATACTGTCGTCATACAGATCGAATCATTACACAGTTTGCAGTGGTTGCATACTGTCGTCATACAGATCGAATCATTACACAGTGTGCAGTGGTTGCATACTGTCGTTATACAGATTTAATCCTGACACAGTGTGCAGTGGTTGCATACTGTCGTCATACAGATCGAATCATTACACAGTGTGCAGTGGTTTCATACTGTCGTCATACAGTTCTAATCATTATACAGTGTGCAGTGGTTGCATACTGTCGTCATACAGATCTAATCATTACACAGTGTGCAGTGGTTGCATACTGTCGTCATACAGATCTAATCATTACACAGTGTGCAGTGGTTGCATACTGTCGTCATACAGATCTAATCATTACACAGAGTGCAGTGGTTGCATACTGTCGTCATACAGATCTGATCATTACACAGTGTGCAGTGGTTGCATACTGTCGTCATACAGATCTAATCATTACACAGAGTGCAGTGGTTGCATACTGTCGTCATACAGATCTAATCATTTCACAGTGTGCAGTGGTTGCATACTGTCGTCATGCAGATCTAATCATTTCACAGTGTGCAGTGGTTTCATACTGTCGTCATACAGAACTAATCATTACACAGTGTGCAGTGGTTGCATACTGTCGTCATACAGATCTAATCATTACACAGTGTGCAGTGGTTTCATACTGTCGTCATACAGATCGAATCATTACACAGTGTGCAGTGCTTGCAAACTGTCGTCATACAGATCTAATCATTACACAGTCTGCAGTGGTTGCATACTGTCGTCATACAGATCTAATCGTTACACAGTGTGCAGTGGTTTCATACTGTCGTCATACAGATCTAATCATTACACAGTGTGCAGTGGTTTCATACTGTCGTCATACAGATCGAATCATTACAGTGTGCAGTGGTTGCATACTGTCGTTATACAGATCTAATCATTACACAGTGTGCAGTGGTTGCATACTGTCGTCATACAGATCTAATCCTTACACAGTGTGCAGTGGTTTCATACTGTCGTCATACAGATCTAATCATTACACAGTGTGCAGAGGTTGCATACTGTCGTTATACAGATCGAATCATTACACTGTGTGCAGTGGTTGCATACTGTCGTCATACAGATCTAATCATTACACAGTGTGCAGTGGTTGCATACTGTCGTCATACAGATCTAATCATTTCACAGTGTGCAGTGGTTGCATACTGTCGTCATACAGATCGAATCATTACACAGTGTGCAGTGGTTGCATACTGTCGTCATACAGATCGAATCATTACACAGTGTGCAGTGGTTGCATACTGTCGTCATACAGATCGAATCATTACACAGTGTGCAGTGGTTGCATACTGTCGTCATACAGATCGAATCATTACACAGTTTGCAGTGGTTGCATACTGTCGTCATACAGATCGAATCATTACACAGTGTGCAGTGGTTGCATACTGTTGTTATACAGATCTAATCCTTACACAGTGTGCAGTGGTTGCATACTGTCGTCATACAGATCAAATCATTACACAGTGTGCAGTGGTTTCATACTGTCGTCATACAGTTCTAATCATTACACAGTGTGCAGTGGTTGCATACTGTCGTCATACAGATCTAATCATTACACAGTGTGCAGTGGTTGCATACTGTCGTCATACAGATCTAATCATTACACAGTGTGCAGTGGTTATATACTGTTGTCATACAGATCTAATCATTACACAGTGTGCAGTGGTTGCATACTGTCGTCATACAGATCTAATCATTTTACAGTGTGCAGTGGTTGCATACTGTCGTCATACAGATCTGATCATTACACAGTGTGCAGTGGTTGCATACTGTCGTCATACAGATCGAATCATTACTCAGTGTGCAGTGGTTTCATACTGTCGTCATACAGAACTAATCATTACACAGTGTGCAGTGGTTGCATACTGTCGTCATACAGATCTAATCATTACACAGTGTGCAGTGGTTGCATACTGTCGTCATACAGATCTAATCGTTACACAGTGTGCAGTGGTTTCATACTGTCGTCATACAGATCTAATCATTACACAGTGTGCAGTGGTTGCAAACTGTCGTCATACAGATCTAATCATTACACAGTGTGCAGTGGTTGCATACTGTCGTCATACAGATCTAATCATTTCACAGTGTGCAGTGGTTGCATACTGTCGTCATACAGATCTAATCATTACACAGTGTGCAGTGGTTGCATACTGTCAACATACAGATCTAATCCTTACACAGTGTGCAGTGGTTGCATACTGTCTTCATACAGATCGAATCATTACACAGTGTGCAGTGGTTTCATACTGTCGTCATACAGTTCTAATCATTACACAGTGTGCAGTGGTTGCATACTGTCGTCATACAGATCTAATCATTACACAGTGTGCAGTGGTTGCATACTGTCGTCATACAGATCTAATCATTACACAGTGTGCAGTGGTTGCATACTGTTGTCATACAGATCTAATCATTACACAGTGTGCAGTGGTTGCATACTGTCGTCATACAGATCTAATCATTTCACAGTGTGCAGTGGTTGCATACTGTCGTCATACAGATCTGATCATTACACAGTGTGCAGTGGTTGCATACTGTCGTCATACAGATCTAATCATTACACAGTGTGCAGTGGTTTCATACTGTCGTCATACAGATCTAATCATTAAACAGTGTGCAGTGGTTGCATACTGTCATCATACAGATCTAATCATTACACAGTGTGCAGTGGTTGCATACTGTCGTCATACAGATCTAATCGTTACACAGTGTGCAGTGGTTTCGTACTGTTGTCATACAGATCTAATCATTACACAGTGTGCAGTGGTTTCATACTGTCGTCATACAGATCTAATCATTACACAGTGTGCAGTGGTTTCATACTGTCGTCATACAGATCTAATCATTTCACAGTGTGCAGTGGTTGCATACTGTCGTCATACAGATCGAATCATTACACAGTGTGCAGTGGTTGCATACTGTCGTCATACAGATCGAATCATTACACAGTGTGCAGTGGTTGCATACTGTCGTCATACAGATCGAATCATTACACAGTTTGCAGTGGTTGCATACTGTCGTCATACAGATCGAATCATTACACAGTGTGCAGTGGTTGCATACTGTCGTTATACAGATTTAATCCTGACACAGTGTGCAGTGGTTGCATACTGTCGTCATACAGATCGAATCATTACACAGTGTGCAGTGGTTTCATACTGTCGTCATACAGTTCTAATCATTATACAGTGTGCAGTGGTTGCATACTGTCGTCATACAGATCTAATCATTACACAGTGTGCAGTGGTTGCATACTGTCGTCATACAGATCTAATCATTACACAGTGTGCAGTGGTTGCATACTGTCGTCATACAGATCTAATCATTACACAGAGTGCAGTGGTTGCAAACTGTCGTCATACAGATCTGATCATTACACAGTGTGCAGTGGTTGCATACTGTCGTCATACAGATCTAATCATTACACAGAGTGCAGTGGTTGCATACTGTCGTCATACAGATCTAATCATTTCACAGTGTGCAGTGGTTGCATACTGTCGTCATACAGATCTAATCATTTCACAGTGTGCAGTGGTTTCATACTGTCGTCATACAGAACTAATCATTACACAGTGTGCAGTGGTTGCATACTGTCGTCATACAGATCTAATCATCACACAGTGTGCAGTGGTTGCATACTGTCGTCATACAGATCTAATCGTTACACAGTGTGCAGTGGTTTCATACTGTCGTCATACAGATCTAATCATTACACAGTGTGCAGTGGTTGCAAACTGTCGTCATACAGATCTAATCATTACACAGTGTGCAGTGGTTGCATACTGTCGTCATACAGATCTAATCATTTCACAGTGTGCAGTGGTTGCATACTGTCGTCATTCAGAACTAATCATTACACAGTGTGCAGTGGTTGCATACTGTCAACATACAGATCGAATCATTACACAGTGTGCAGTGGTTGCATACTGTCGTCATACAGATCGAATCATTACACAGTGTGCAGTGGTTGCATACTGTCGTCATACAGATCGAATCATTACACAGTTTGCAGTGGTTGCATACTGTCGTCATACAGATCGAATCATTACACAGTGTGCAGTCGTTGCATACTGTTGTTATACAGATCTAATCCTTACACAGTGTGCAGTGGTTGCATACTGTCGTCATACAGATCGAATCATTACACAGTGTGCAGTGGTTTCATACTGTCGTCATACAGATCTGATCATTACACAGTGTGCAGTGGTTGCATACTGTCGTCATACAGATCTAATCATTACACAGTGTGCAGTGGTTTCATACTGTCGTCATACAGATCTAATCATTACACAGTGTGCAGTGGTTGCATACTGTCGTCATACAGATCTAATCATTACACAGTGTGCAGTGGTTGCATACTGTCGTCATACAGATCTAATCGTTACACAGTGTGCAGTGGTTTCGTACTGTTGTCATACAGATCTAATCATTACACTGTGTGCAGTGGTTTCATACTGTCGTCATACAGATCTAATCATTACACAGTGTGCAGTGGTTTCATACTGTCGTCATACAGATCTAATCATTTCACAGTGTGCAGTGGTTGCATACTGTCGTCATACAGATCGAATCATTACACAGTGTGCAGTGGTTGCATACTGTCGTCATACAGATCGAATCATTACACAGTGTGCAGTGGTTGCATACTGTCGTCATACAGATCGAATCATTACACAGTTTGCAGTGGTTGCATACTGTCGTCATACAGATCGAATCATTACACAGTGTGCAGTGGTTGCATACTGTCGTTATACAGATTTAATCCTGACACAGTGTGCAGTGGTTGCATACTGTCGTCATACAGATCGAATCATTACACAGAGTGCAGTGGTTTCATACTGTCGTCATACAGTTCTAATCATTATACAGTGTGCAGTGGTTGCATACTGTCGTCATACAGATCTAATCATTACACAGTGTGCAGTGGTTGCATACTGTCGTCATACAGATCTAATCATTACACAGTGTGCAGTGGTTGCATACTGTCGTCATACAGATCTAATCATTTCACAGTGTGCAGTGGTTTCATACTGTCGTCATACAGAACTAATCATTACACAGTGTGCAGTGGTTGCATACTGTCGTCATACAGATCTAATCATTACACAGTGTGCAGTGGTTGCATACTGTCGTCATACAGATCTAATCGTTACACAGTGTGCAGTGGTTTCATACTGTCGTCATACAGATCGAATCATTACACAGTGTGCAGTGCTTGCAAACTGTCGTCATACAGATCTAATCATTACACAGTCTGCAGTGGTTGCATACTGTCGTCATACAGATCTAATCGTTACACAGTGTGCAGTGGTTTCATACTGTCGTCATACAGATCTAATCATTACACAGTGTGCAGTGGTTGCAAACTGTCGTCATACAGATCTAATCATTACACAGTGTGCAGTGGTTGCATACTGTCGTCATACAGATCTAATCATTTCACAGTGTGCAGTGGTTGCATACTGTCGTCATTCAGAACTAATCATTACACAGTGTGCAGTGGTTGCATACTGTCAACATACAGATCGAATCATTACACAGTGTGCAGTGGTTGCATACTGTCAACATACAGATCGAATCATTACACAGTGTGCAGTGGTTGCATACTGTCGTCATACAGATCGAATCATTACACAGTGTGCAGTGGTTGCATACTGTCGTCATACAGATCGAATCATTACACAGTTTGCAGTGGTTGCATACTGTCGTCATACAGATCGAATCATTACACAGTGTGCAGTCGTTGCATACTGTTGTTATACAGATCTAATCCTTACACAGTGTGCAGTGGTTGCATACTGTCGTCATACAGATCGAATCATTACACAGTGTGCAGTGGTTTCATACTGTCGTCATACAGATCTGATCATTACACAGTGTGCAGTGGTTGCATACTGTCGTCATACAGATCTAATCATTACACAGTGTGCAGTGGTTTCATACTGTCGTCATACAGATCTAATCATTACACAGTGTGCAGTGGTTGCATACTGTCGTCATACAGATCTAATCATTACACAGTGTGCAGTGGTTGCATACTGTCGTCATACAGATCTAATCGTTACACAGTGTGCAGTGGTTTCGTACTGTTGTCATACAGATCTAATCATTACACAGTGTGCAGTGGTTTCATACTGTCGTCATACAGATCTAATCATTTCACAGTGTGCAGTGGTTGCATACTGTCGTCATACAGATCGAATCATTACACAGTGTGCAGTGGTTGCATACTGTCGTCATACAGATCGAATCATTACACAGTGTGCAGTGGTTGCATACTGTCGTCATACAGATCGAATCATTACACAGTTTGCAGTGGTTGCATACTGTCGTCATACAGATCGAATCATTACACAGTGTGCAGTGGTTGCATACTGTCGTTATACAGAATTAATCCTGACACAGTGTGCAGTGGTTGCATACTGTCGTCATACAGATCGAATCATTACACAGTGTGCAGTGGTTTCATACTGTCGTCATACAGTTCTAATCATTATACAGTGTGCAGTGGTTGCATACTGTCGTCATACAGATCTAATCATTACACAGTGTGCAGTGGTTGCATACTGTCGTCATACAGATCTAATCATTACACAGTGTGCAGTGGTTGCATACTGTCGTCATACAGATCTAATCATTACACAGAGTGCAGTGGTTGCATACTGTCGTCATACAGATCTGATCATTACACAGTGTGCAGTGGTTGCATACTGTCGTCATACAGATCTAATCATTACACAGAGTGCAGTGGTTGCATACTGTCGTCATACAGATCTAATCATTTCACAGTGTGCAGTGGTTGCATACTGTCGTCATGCAGATCTAATCATTTCACAGTGTGCAGTGGTTTCATACTGTCGTCATACAGAACTAATCATTACACAGTGTGCAGTGGTTGCATACTGTCGTCATACAGATCTAATCATTACACAGTGTGCAGTGGTTGCATACTGTCGTCATACAGATCTAATCGTTACACAGTGTGCAGTGGTTTCATACTGTCGTCATACAGATCGAATCATTACACAGTGTGCAGTGCTTGCAAACTGTCGTCATACAGATCTAATCATTACACAGTCTGCAGTGGTTGCATACTGTCGTCATACAGATCTAATCGTTACACAGTGTGCAGTGGTTTCATACTGTCGTCATACAGATCTAATCATTACACAGTGTGCAGTGGTTGCAAACTGTCGTCATACAGATCTAATCATTACACAGTGTGCAGTGGTTGCATACTGTCGTCATACAGATCTAATCATTTCACAGTGTGCAGTGGTTGCATACTGTCGTCATTCAGAACTAATCATTACACAGTGTGCAGTGGTTGCATACTGTCAACATACAGATCGAATCATTACACAGTGTGCAGTGGTTGCATACTGTCAACATACAGATCGAATCATTACACAGTGTGCAGTGGTTGCATACTGTCGTCATACAGATCGAATCATTACACAGTGTGCAGTGGTTGCATACTGTCGTCATACAGATCGAATCATTACACAGTTTGCAGTGGTTGCATACTGTCGTCATACAGATCGAATCATTACACAGTGTGCAGTCGTTGCATACTGTTGTTATACAGATCTAATCCTTACACAGTGTGCAGTGGTTGCATACTGTCGTCATACAGATCGAATCATTACACAGTGTGCAGTGGTTTCATACTGTCGTCATACAGATCTGATCATTACACAGTGTGCAGTGGTTGCATACTGTCGTCATACAGATCTAATCATTACACAGTGTGCAGTGGTTTCATACTGTCGTCATACAGATCTAATCATTACACAGTGTGCAGTGGTTGCATACTGTCGTCATACAGATCTAATCATTACACAGTGTGCAGTGGTTGCATACTGTCGTCATACAGATCTAATCGTTACACAGTGTGCAGTGGTTTCGTACTGTTGTCATACAGATCTAATCATTACACTGTGTGCAGTGGTTTCATACTGTCGTCATACAGATCTAATCATTACACAGTGTGCAGTGGTTTCATACTGTCGTCATACAGATCTAATCATTACACAGTGTGCAGTGGTTGCATACTGTCGTCATACAGATCGAATCATTACACAGTGTGCAGTGGTTGCATACTGTCGTCATACAGATCGAATCATTACACAGTGTGCAGTGGTTGCATACTGTCGTCATACAGATCGAATCATTACACAGTTTGCAGTGGTTGCATACTGTCGTCATACAGATCGAATCATTACACAGTGTGCAGTGGTTGCATACTGTCGTTATACAGATTTAATCCTGACACAGTGTGCAGTGGTTGCATACTGTCGTCATACAGATCGAATCATTACACAGTGTGCAGTGGTTTCATACTGTCGTCATACAGTTCTAATCATTATACAGTGTGCAGTGGTTGCATACTGTCGTCATACAGATCTAATCATTACACAGTGTGCAGTGGTTGCATACTGTCGTCATACAGATCTAATCATTACACAGTGTGCAGTGGTTGCATACTGTCGTCATACAGATCTAATCATTACACAGAGTGCAGTGGTTGCATACTGTCGTCATACAAATCTGATCATTACACAGTGTGCAGTGGTTGCATACTGTCGTCATACAGATCTAATCCTTACACAGTGTGCAGTGGTTGCATACTGTCGTCATACAGATCGAATCATTACACAGTGTGCAGTGGTTTCATACTGTCGTCATACAGATCTGATCATTACACAGTGTGCAGTGGTTGCATACTGTCGTCATACAGATCTAATCATTACACAGTGTGCAGTGGTTTCATACTGTCGTCATACAGATCTAATCATTACACAGTGTGCAGTGGTTGCATACTGTCGTCATACAGATCTAATCATTACACAGTGTGCAGTGGTTGCATACTGTCGTCATACAGATCTAATCGTTACACAGTGTGCAGTGGTTTCGTACTGTTGTCATACAGATCTAATCATTACACTGTGTGCAGTGGTTTCATACTGTCGTCATACAGATCTAATCATTACACAGTGTGCAGTGGTTTCATACTGTCGTCATACAGATCTAATCATTTCACAGTGTGCAGTGGTTGCATACTGTCGTCATACAGATCGAATCATTACACAGTGTGCAGTGGTTGCATACTGTCGTCATACAGATCGAATCATTACACAGTGTGCAGTGGTTGCATACTGTCGTCATACAGATCGAATCATTACACAGTTTGCAGTGGTTGCATACTGTCGTCATACAGATCGAATCATTACACAGTGTGCAGTGGTTGCATACTGTCGTTATACAGATTTAATCCTGACACAGTGTGCAGTGGTTGCATACTGTCGTCATACAGATCGAATCATTACACAGAGTGCAGTGGTTTCATACTGTCGTCATACAGTTCTAATCATTATACAGTGTGCAGTGGTTGCATACTGTCGTCATACAGATCTAATCATTACACAGTGTGCAGTGGTTGCATACTGTCGTCATACAGATCTAATCATTACACAGTGTGCAGTGGTTGCATACTGTCGTCATACAGATCTAATCATTACACAGAGTGCAGTGGTTGCATACTGTCGTCATACAGATCTGATCATTACACAGTGTGCAGTGGTTGCATACTGTCGTCATACAGATCTAATCATTACACAGAGTGCAGTGGTTGCATACTGTCGTCATACAGATCTAATCATTTCACAGTGTGCAGTGTTTGCATACTGTCGTCATGCAGATCTAATCATTTCACAGTGTGCAGTGGTTTCATACTGTCGTCATACAGAACTAATCATAACACAGTGTGCAGTGGTTGCATACTGTCGTCATACAGATCTAATCATTACACAGTGTGCAGTGGTTGCATACTTTCGTCATACAGATCTAATCGTTACACAGTGTGCAGTGGTTTCATACTGTCGTCATACAGATCGAATCATTACACAGTGTGCAGTGCTTGCAAACTGTCGTCATACAGATCTAATCATTACACAGTCTGCAGTGGTTGCATACTGTCGTCATACAGATCTAATCGTTACACAGTGTGCAGTGGTTTCATACTGTCGTCATACAGATCTAATCATTACACAGTGAGCAGTGGTTGCAAACTGTCGTCATACAGATCTAATCATTACACAGTGTGCAGTGGTTGCATACTGTCGTCATACAGATCTAATCATTTCACAGTGTGCAGTGGTTGCATACTGTCGTCATTCAGAACTAATCATTACACAGTGTGCAGTGGTTGCATACTGTCAACATACAGATCGAATCATTACACAGTGTGCAGTGGTTGCATACTGTCAACATACAGATCGAATCATTACACAGTGTGCAGTGGTTGCATACTGTCGTCATACAGATCGAATCATTACACAGTGTGCAGTGGTTGCATACTGTCGTCATACAGATCGAATCATTACACAGTTTGCAGTGGTTGCATACTGTCGTCATACAGATCGAATCATTACACAGTGTGCAGTCGTTGCATACTGTTGTTATACAGATCTAATCCTTACACAGTGTGCAGTGGTTGCATACTGTCGTCATACAGATCGAATCATTACACAGTGTGCAGTGGTTTCATACTGTCGTCATACAGATCTGATCATTACACAGTGTGCAGTTGTTGCATACTGTCGTCATACAGATCTAATCATTACACAGTGTGCAGTGGTTTCATACTGTCGTCATACAGATCTAATCATTACACAGTGTGCAGTGGTTGCATACTGTCGTCATACAGATCTAATCATTACACAGTGTGCAGTGGTTGCATACTGTCGTCATACAGATCTAATCGTTACACAGTGTGCAGTGGTTTCGTACTGTTGTCATACAGATCTAATCATTACACAGTGTGCAGTGGTTTCATACTGTCGTCATACAGATCTAATCATTTCACAGTGTGCAGTGGTTGCATACTGTCGTCATACAGATCGAATCATTACACAGTGTGCAGTGGTTGCATACTGTCGTCATACAGATCGAATCATTACACAGTGTGCAGTGGTTGCATACTGTCGTCATACAGATCGAATCATTACACAGTTTGCAGTGGTTGCATACTGTCGTCATACAGATCGAATCATTACACAGTGTGCAGTGGTTGCATACTGTCGTTATACAGAATTAATCCTGACACAGTGTGCAGTGGTTGCATACTGTCGTCATACAGATCGAATCATTACACAGTGTGCAGTGGTTTCATACTGTCGTCATACAGTTCTAATCATTATACAGTGTGCAGTGGTTGCATACTGTCGTCATACAGATCTAATCATTACACAGTGTGCAGTGGTTGCATACTGTCGTCATACAGATCTAATCATTACACAGTGTGCAGTGGTTGCATACTGTCGTCATACAGATCTAATCATTACACAGAGTGCAGTGGTTGCATACTGTCGTCATACAGATCTGATCATTACACAGTGTGCAGTGGTTGCATACTGTCGTCATACAGATCTAATCATTACACAGAGTGCAGTGGTTGCATACTGTCGTCATACAGATCTAATCATTTCACAGTGTGCAGTGGTTGCATACTGTCGTCATGCAGATCTAATCATTTCACAGTGTGCAGTGGTTTCATACTGTCGTCATACAGAACTAATCATTACACAGTGTGCAGTGGTTGCATACTGTCGTCATACAGATCTAATCATTACACAGTGTGCAGTGGTTGCATACTGTCGTCATACAGATCTAATCGTTACACAGTGTGCAGTGGTTTCATACTGTCGTCATACAGATCGAATCATTACACAGTGTGCAGTGCTTGCAAACTGTCGTCATACAGATCTAATCATTACACAGTCTGCAGTGGTTGCATACTGTCGTCATACAGATCTAATCGTTACACAGTGTGCAGTGGTTTCATACTGTCGTCATACAGATCTAATCATTACACAGTGTGCAGTGGTTGCAAACTGTCGTCATACAGATCTAATCATTACACAGTGTGCAGTGGTTGCATACTGTCGTCATACAGATCTAATCATTTCACAGTGTGCAGTGGTTGCATACTGTCGTCATTCAGAACTAATCATTACACAGTGTGCAGTGGTTGCATACTGTCAACATACAGATCGAATCATTACACAGTGTGCAGTGGTTGCATACTGTCAACATACAGATCGAATCATTACACAGTGTGCAGTGGTTGCATACTGTCGTCATACAGATCGAATCATTACACAGTGTGCAGTGGTTGCATACTGTCGTCATACAGATCGAATCATTACACAGTTTGCAGTGGTTGCATACTGTCGTCATACAGATCGAATCATTACACAGTGTGCAGTCGTTGCATACTGTTGTTATACAGATCTAATCCTTACACAGTGTGCAGTGGTTGCATACTGTCGTCATACAGATCGAATCATTACACAGTGTGCAGTGGTTTCATACTGTCGTCATACAGATCTGATCATTACACAGTGTGCAGTGGTTGCATACTGTCGTCATACAGATCTAATCATTACACAGTGTGCAGTGGTTTCATACTGTCGTCATACAGATCTAATCATTACACAGTGTGCAGTGGTTGCATACTGTCGTCATACAGATCTAATCATTACACAGTGTGCAGTGGTTGCATACTGTCGTCATACAGATCTAATCGTTACACAGTGTGCAGTGGTTTCGTACTGTTGTCATACAGATCTAATCATTACACTGTGTGCAGTGGTTTCATACTGTCGTCATACAGATCTAATCATTACACAGTGTGCAGTGGTTTCATACTGTCGTCATACAGATCTAATCATTACACAGTGTGCAGTGGTTGCATACTGTCGTCATACAGATCGAATCATTACACAGTGTGCAGTGGTTGCATACTGTCGTCATACAGATCGAATCATTACACAGTGTGCAGTGGTTGCATACTGTCGTCATACAGATCGAATCATTACACAGTTTGCAGTGGTTGCATACTGTCGTCATACAGATCGAATCATTACACAGTGTGCAGTGGTTGCATACTGTCGTTATACAGATTTAATCCTGACACAGTGTGCAGTGGTTGCATACTGTCGTCATACAGATCGAATCATTACACAGTGTGCAGTGGTTTCATACTGTCGTCATACAGTTCTAATCATTATACAGTGTGCAGTGGTTGCATACTGTCGTCATACAGATCTAATCATTACACAGTGTGCAGTGGTTGCATACTGTCGTCATACAGATCTAATCATTACACAGTGTGCAGTGGTTGCATACTGTCGTCATACAGATCTAATCATTACACAGAGTGCAGTGGTTGCATACTGTCGTCATACAAATCTGATCATTACACAGTGTGCAGTGGTTGCATACTGTCGTCATACAGATCTAATCATTACACAGAGTGCAGTGGTTGCATACTGTCGTCATACAGATCTAATCATTTCACAGTGTGCAGTGGTTGCATACTGTCGTCATACGGATCTAATCATTACACAGTGTGCAGTGGTTTCATACTGTCGTCATACAGATCGAATCATTACACAGTGTGCAGTGGTTGCATACTGTCGTCATACAGATCGAATCATTACACAGTGTGCAGTGGTTGCATACTGTCGTCATACAGATCGAATCATTACACAGTTTGCAGTGGTTGCATACTGTCGTCATACAGATCGAATCATTACACAGTGTGCAGTGGTTGGATACTGTCGTTATACAGATCTAATCCTGACACAGTGTGCAGTGGTTGCATACTGTCGTCATACAGATCGAATCATTACACAGTGTGCAGTGGTTTCATACTGTCGTCATACAGTTCTAATCATTACACAGGGTGCAGTGGTTGCATACTGTCGTCATACAGATCTAATCATTACACAGTGTGCAGTGGTTGCATACTGTCGTCATACAGATCTAATCATTACACAGTGTGCAGTGGTTGCATACTGTCGTCATACAGATCTAATCATTACACAGAGTGCAGTGGTTGCATACTGTCGTCATACAGATCTGATCATTACACAGTGTGCAGTGGTTGCATACTGTCGTCATACAGATCTAATCATTACACAGTGTGCAGTGGTTGCATACTGTCGTCATACAGATCTAATCATTTCACAGTGTGCAGTGGTTGCATACTGTCGTCATACAGATCTAATCATTACACAGTGTGCAGTGGTTTCATACTGTCGTCATACAGATCGAATCATTACAGTGTGCAGTGGTTGCATACTGTCGTTATACAGATCTAATCATTACACAGTGTGCAGTGGTTGCATACTGTCGTCATACAGATCTAATCCTTACACAGTGTGCAGTGGTTTCTTACTGTCGTCATACAGATCTAATCATTACACAGTGTACAGAGGTTGCATACTGTCGTTATACAGATCGAATCATTACACTGTGTGCAGTGGTTGCATACTGTCGTCATACAGATCTAATCATTACACAGTGTGCAGTGGTTGCATACTGTCGTCATACAGATCTAATCATTTCACAGTGTGCAGTGGTTGCATACTGTCATCATACAGATCGAATCATTACACAGTGTGCAGTGGTTGCATACTGTCGTCATACAGATCGAATCATTACACAGTGTGCAGTGGTTGCATACTGTCGTCATACAGATCGAATCATTACACAGTGTGCAGTGGTTGCATACTGTCGTCATACAGATCGAATCATTACACAGTTTGCAGTGGTTGCATACTGTCGTCATACAGATCGAATCATTACACAGTGTGCAGTGGTTGCATACTGTTGTTATACAGATCTAATCCTTACACAGTGTGCAGTGGTTGCATACTGTCGTCATACAGATCAAATCATTACACAGTGTGCAGTGGTTTCATACTGTCGTCATACAGTTCTAATCATTACACAGTGTGCAGTGGTTGCATACTGTCGTCATACAGATCTAATCATTACACAGTGTGCAGTGGTTGCATACTGTCGTCATACAGATCTAATCATTACACAGTGTGCAGTGGTTATATACTGTCGTCATACAGATCTAATCATTACACAGTGTGCAGTGGTTGCATACTGTCGTCATACAGATCTAATCATTTTACAGTGTGCAGTGGTTGCATACTGTCGTCATACAGATCTGATCATTACACAGTGTGCAGTGGTTGCATACTGTCGTCATACAGATCGAATCATTACACAGTGTGCAGTGGTTTCATACTGTCGTCATACAGAACTAATCATTACACAGTGTGCAGTGGTTGCATACAGTCGTCATACAGATCTAATCATTACACAGTGTGCAGTGGTTGCATACTGTCGTCATACAGATCTAATCGTTACACAGTGTGCAGTGGTTTCATACTGTCGTCATACAGATCTAATCATTACACAGTGTGCAGTGGTTGCAAACTGTCGTCATACAGATCTAATCATTACACAGTGTGCAGTGGTTGCATACTGTCGTCATACAGATCTAATCATTTCACAGTGTGCAGTGGTTGCATACTGTCGTCATACAGATCTAATCATTACACAGTGTGCAGTGGTTGCATACTGTCAACATACAGATCGAATCATTACACAGTGTGCAGTGGTTGCATACTGTCGTCATACAGATTGAATCATTACACAGTGTGCAGTGGTTGCATACTGTCGTCATACAGATCGAATCATTACACTGTGTGCAGTGGTTGCATACTGTCGTCATACAGATCTAATCATTACACAGTGTGCAGTGGTTGCATACTGTCGTCATACAGATCTAATCATTTCACAGTGTGCAGTGGTTGCATACTGTCATCATACAGATCGAATCATTACACAGTGTGCAGTGGTTGCATACTGTCGTCATACAGATCGAATCATTACACAGTGTGCAGTGGTTGCATACTGTCGTCATACAGATCGAATCATTACACAGTGTGCAGTGGTTGCATACTGTCGTCATACAGATCGAATCATTACACAGTTTGCAGTGGTTGCATACTGTCGTCATACAGATCGAATCATTACACAGTGTGCAGTGGTTGCATACTGTTGTTATACAGATCTAATCCTTACACAGTGTGCAGTGGTTGCATACTGTCGTCATACAGATCAAATCATTACACAGTGTGCAGTGGTTTCATACTGTCGTCATACAGTTCTAATCATTACACAGTGTGCAGTGGTTGCATACTGTCGTCATACAGATCTAATCATTACACAGTGTGCAGTGGTTGCATACTGTCGTCATACAGATCTAATCATTACACAGTGTGCAGTGGTTATATACTGTCGTCATACAGATCTAATCATTACACAGTGTGCAGTGGTTGCATACTGTCGTCATACAGATCTAATCATTTTACAGTGTGCAGTGGTTGCATACTGTCGTCATACAGATCTGATCATTACACAGTGTGCAGTGGTTGCATACTGTCGTCATACAGATCGAATCATTACACAGTGTGCAGTGGTTTCATACTGTCGTCATACAGAACTAATCATTACACAGTGTGCAGTGGTTGCATACTGTCGTCATACAGATCTAATCATTACACAGTGTGCAGTGGTTGCATACTGTCGTCATACAGATCTAATCGTTACACAGTGTGCAGTGGTTTCATACTGTCGTCATACAGATCTAATCATTACATAGTGTGCAGTGGTTGCAAACTGTCGTCATACAGATCTAATCATTACACAGTGTGCAGTGGTTGCATACTGTCGTCATACAGATCTAATCATTTCACAGTGTGCAGTGGTTGCATACTGTCGTCATACAGATCTAATCATTACACAGTGTGCAGTGGTTGCATACTGTCGTCATACAGATCGAATCATTACACAGTGTGCAGTGGTTGCATACTGTCGTCATACAGATCGAATCATTACACAGTTTGCAGTGGTTGCATACTGTCGTCATACAGATCTAATCATTACACAGTGTGCAGTGGTTGCATACTGTTGTTATACAGATCTAATCCTTACACAGTGTGCAGTGGTTGCATACTGTCGTCATACAGATCGAATCATTACACAGTGTGCAGTGGTTTCATACTGTCGTCATACAGTTCTAATCATTACACAGTGTGCAGTGGTTGCATACTGTCGTCATACAGATCTAATCATTACACAGTGTGCAGTGGTTGCATACTGTCGTCATACAGATCTAATCATTACACAGTGTGCAGTGGTTGCATACTGTCGTCATACAGATCTAATCATTACACAGTGTGCAGTGGTTGCATACTGTCGTCATACAGATCTAATCATTTCACAGTGTGCAGTGGTTGCATACTGTCGTCATACAGATCTGATCATTACACAGTGTGCAGTGGTTGCATACTGTCGTCATACAGATCTAATCATTACACAGTGTGCAGTGGTTTCATACTGTCATCATACAGATCTAATCATTACACAGTGTGCAGTGGTTGCATACTGTCGTCATACAGATCTAATCATTACACAGTGTGCAGTGGTTGCATACTGTCGTCATACAGATCTAATCGTTACACAGTGTGCAGTGGTTTCGTACTGTTGTCATACAGATCTAATCCTTACACAGTGTGCAGTGGTTTCATACTGTCGTCATACAGATCTAATCATTACACAGTGTGCAGTGGTTTCATACTGTCGTCATACAGATCTAATCATTTCACAGTGTGCAGTGGTTGCATACTGTCGTCATACAGATCGAATCATTACACAGTGTGCAGTGGTTGCATACTGTCGTCATACAGATCGAATCATTACACAGTGTGCAGTGGTTGCATACTGTCGTTATACAGATTTAATCCTGACACAGTGTGCAGTGGTTGCATACTGTCGTCATACAGATCGAATCATTACACAGTGTGCAGTGGTTGCATACTGTCGTCATACAGATCGAATCATTACACTGTGTGCAGTGGTTGCATACTGTCGTCATACAGATCTAATCATTACACAGTGTGCAGTGGTTGCATACTGTCGTCATACAGATCTAATCATTTCACAGTGTGCAGTGGTTGCATACTGTCATCATACAGATCGAATCATTACACAGTGTGCAGTGGTTGCATACTGTCGTCATACAGATCGAATCATTACACAGTGTGCAGTGGTTGCATACTGTCGTCATACAGATCGAATCATTACACAGTGTGCAGTGGTTGCATACTGTCGTCATACAGATCGAATCATTACACAGTTTGCAGTGGTTGCATACTGTCGTCATACAGATCGAATCATTACACAGTGTGCAGTGGTTGCATACTGTTGTTATACAGATCTAATCCTTACACAGTGTGCAGTGGTTGCATACTGTCGTCATACAGATCAAATCATTACACAGTGTGCAGTGGTTTCATACTGTCGTCATACAGTTCTAATCATTACACAGTGTGCAGTGGTTGCATACTGTCGTCATACAGATCTAATCATTACACAGTGTGCAGTGGTTGCATACTGTCGTCATACAGATCTAATCATTACACAGTGTGCAGTGGTTATATACTGTCGTCATACAGATCTAATCATTACACAGTGTGCAGTGGTTGCATACTGTCGTCATACAGATCTAATCATTTTACAGTGTGCAGTGGTTGCATACTGTCGTCATACAGATCTGATCATTACACAGTGTGCAGTGGTTGCATACTGTCGTCATACAGATCGAATCATTACACAGTGTGCAGTGGTTTCATACTGTCGTCATACAGAACTAATCATTACACAGTGTGCAGTGGTTGCATACTGTCGTCATACAGATCTAATCATTACACAGTGTGCAGTGGTTGCATACTGTCGTCATACAGATCTAATCGTTACACAGTGTGCAGTGGTTTCATACTGTCGTCATACAGATCTAATCATTACATAGTGTGCAGTGGTTGCAAACTGTCGTCATACAGATCTAATCATTACACAGTGTGCAGTGGTTGCATACTGTCGTCATACAGATCTAATCATTTCACAGTGTGCAGTGGTTGCATACTGTCGTCATACAGATCTAATCATTACACAGTGTGCAGTGGTTGCATACTGTCGTCATACAGATCGAATCATTACACAGTGTGCAGTGGTTGCATACTGTCGTCATACAGATCGAATCATTACACAGTTTGCAGTGGTTGCATACTGTCGTCATACAGATCTAATCATTACACAGTGTGCAGTGGTTGCATACTGTTGTTATACAGATCTAATCCTTACACAGTGTGCAGTGGTTGCATACTGTCGTCATACAGATCGAATCATTACACAGTGTGCAGTGGTTTCATACTGTCGTCATACAGTTCTAATCATTACACAGTGTGCAGTGGTTGCATACTGTCGTCATACAGATCTAATCATTACACAGTGTGCAGTGGTTGCATACTGTCGTCATACAGATCTAATCATTACACAGTGTGCAGTGGTTGCATACTGTCGTCATACAGATCTAATCATTACACAGTGTGCAGTGGTTGCATACTGTCGTCATACAGATCTAATCATTTCACAGTGTGCAGTGGTTGCATACTGTCGTCATACAGATCTGATCATTACACAGTGTGCAGTGGTTGCATACTGTCGTCATACAGATCTAATCATTACACAGTGTGCAGTGGTTTCATACTGTCATCATACAGATCTAATCATTACACAGTGTGCAGTGGTTGCATACTGTCGTCATACAGATCTAATCATTACACAGTGTGCAGTGGTTGCATACTGTCGTCATACAGATCTAATCGTTACACAGTGTGCAGTGGTTTCGTACTGTTGTCATACAGATCTAATCCTTACACAGTGTGCAGTGGTTTCATACTGTCGTCATACAGATCTAATCATTACACAGTGTGCAGTGGTTTCATACTGTCGTCATACAGATCTAATCATTTCACAGTGTGCAGTGGTTGCATACTGTCGTCATACAGATCGAATCATTACACAGTGTGCAGTGGTTGCATACTGTCGTCATACAGATCGAATCATTACACAGTGTGCAGTGGTTGCATACTGTCGTTATACAGATTTAATCCTGACACAGTGTGCAGTGGTTGCATACTGTCGTCATACAGATCGAATCATTACACAGTGTGCAGTGGTTTCATACTGTCGTCATACAGTTCTAATCATTATACAGTGTGCAGTGGTTGCATACTGTCGTCATACAGATCTAATCATTACACAGTGTGCAGTGGTTGCATACTGTCGTCATACAGATCTAATCATTACACAGTGTGCAGTGGTTGCATACTGTCGTCATACAGATCTAATCATTACACAGAGTGCAGTGGTTGCATACTGTCGTCATACAGATCTGATCATTACACAGTGTGCAGTGGTTGCATACTGTCATCATACAGATCTAATCATTACACAGAGAGCAGTGGTTGCATACTGTCGTCATACAGATCTAATCATTTCACAGTGTGCAGTGGTTGCATACTGTCGTTATACAGATCTAATCATTTCACAGTGTGCAGTGGTTTCATACTGTCGTCATACAGAACTAATCATTACACAGTGTGCAGTGGTTGCATACTGTCGTCATACAGATCTAATCATTACACAGTGTGCAGTGGTTGCATACTGTCGTCATACAGATCTAATCGTTACACAGTGTGCAGTGGTTTCATACTGTCGTCATACAGATCTAATCATTACACAGTGTGCAGTGGTTGCAAACTGTCGTCATACAGATCTAATCATTACACAGTGTGCAGTGGTTGCATACTGTCGTCATACAGATCTAATCATTTCACAGTGTGCAGTGGTTGCATACTGTCGTCATACAGAACTAATCATTACACAGTGTGCAGTGGTTGCATACTGTCAACATACAGATCGAATCATTACACAGTGTGCAGTGGTTGCATACTGTCGTCATACAGATCGAATCATTACACAGTGTGCAGTGGTTGCATACTGTCGTCATACTGATCGAATCATTACACAGTTTGCAGTGGTTGCATACTGTCGTCATACAGATCGAATCATTACACAGTGTGCAGTGGTTGCATACTGCTGTTATACAGATCTAATCCTTACACAGTGTGCAGTGGTTGCATACTGTCGTCATACAGATCGAATCATTACACAGTGTGCAGTGGTTTCATACTGTCGTCATACAGATCTGATCATTACACAGTGTGCAGTGGTTGCATACTGTCGTCATACAGATCTAATCATTACACAGTGTGCAGTGGTTTCATACTGTCGTCATACAGATCTAATCATTACACAGTGTGCAGTGGTTGCATACTGTCGTCATACAGATCTAATCATTACACAGTGTGCAGTGGTTGCATACTGTCGTCATACAGATCTAATCGTTACACAGTGTGCAGTGGTTTCGTACTGTTGTCATACAGATCTAATCATTACACAGTGTGCAGTGGTTTCATACTGTCGTCATACAGATCTAATCATTACACAGTGTGCAGTGGTTTCATACTGTCTTCATACAGATCTAATCATTTCACAGTGTGCAGTGGTTGCATACTGTCGTCATACAGATCGAATCATTACACAGTGTGCAGTGGTTGCATACTGTCGTCATACAGATCGAATCATTACACAGTGTGCAGTGGTTGCATACTGTCGTCATACAGATCGAATCATTACACAGTTTGCAGTGGTTGCATACTGTCGTCATACAGATCGAATCATTACACAGTGTGCAGTGGTTGCATACTCTCGTTATACAGATTTAATCCTGACACAGTGTGCAGTGGTTGCATACTGTCGTCATACAGATCGAATCATTACACAGTGTGCAGTGGTTTCATACTGTCGTCATACAGTTCTAATCATTATACAGTGTGCAGTGGTTGCATACTGTCGTCATACAGATCTAATCATTACACAGTGTGCAGTGGTTGCATACTGTCGTCATACAGATCTAATCATTACACAGTGTGCAGTGGTTGCATACTGTCGTCATACAGATCTAATCATTACACAGAGTGCAGTGGTTGCATACTGTCGTCATACAGATCTGATCATTACACAGTGTGCAGTGGTTGCATACTGTCGTCATACAGATCTAATCATTACACAGAGTGCAGTGGTTGCATACTGTCGTCATACAGATCTAATCATTTCACAGTGTGCAGTGGTTGCATACTGTCGTCATACAGATCTAATCATTTCACAGTGTGCAGTGGTTTCATACTGTCGTCATACAGAACTAATCATTACACAGTGTGCAGTGGTTGCGTACTGTCGTCATACAGATCTAATCATTACACAGTGTGCAGTGGTTGCATACTGTCGTCATACAGATCTAATCGTTACACAGTGTGCAGTGGTTTCATACTGTCGTCATACAGATCTAATCATTACACAGTGTGCAGTGGTTGCAAACTGTCGTCATACAGATCTAATCATTACACAGTGTGCAGTGGTTGCATACTGTCGTCATACAGATCTAATCATTTCACAGTGTGCAGTGGTTGCATACTGTCGTCATACAGAACTAATCATTACACAGTGTGCAGTGGTTGCATACTGTCAACATACAGATCGAATCATTACACAGTGTGCAGTGGTTGCATACTGTCGTCATACAGATCGAATCATTACACAGTGTGCAGTGGTTGCATACTGTCGTCATACAGATCGAATCATTACACAGTTTGGAGTGGTTGCATACTGTCGTCATACAGTTCTAATCATTACACAGTGTGCAGTGGTTGCATACTGTCGTCATACAGATCTAATCATTACACAGTGTGCAGTGGTTGCATACTGTCGTCATACAGATCTAATCATTACACAGTGTGCAGTGGTTGCATACTGTCGTCATACAGATCTAATCATTACACAGTGTGCAGTGGTTGCATACTGTCGTCATACAGATCTGATCATTTCACAGTGTGAAGTGGTTGCATACTGTCGTCATACAGATCTGATCATTACACAGTGTGCAGTGGTTGCATACTGTCGTCATACAGATCTAATCATTACACAGTGTGCAGTGGTTGCATACTGTCGTCATACAGATCTAATCATTACACAGAGTGCAGTGGTTGCATACTGACGTCATACAGATCTGATCATTACACAGTGTGCAGTGGTTGCATACTGTCGTCATACAGATCTAATCATTACACAGAGTGCAGTGGTTGCATACTGTCGTCATACAGATCTAATCATTTCACAGTGTGCAGTGGTTGCATACTGTCGTCATACAGATCTAATCATTTCACAGTGTGCAGTGGTTGCATACTGTCGTCATACAGATCTAATCATTACACAGTGTGCAGTGGTTGCATACTGTCGTCATACAGATCTGATCATTACACAGTGTGCAGTGGTTGCATACTGTCGTCATACTGATCTAATCATTACACAGTGTGCAGTGGTTTCATACTGTCGTCATACAGATCTAATCATTACACAGTGTGCAGTGGTTGCATACTGTCGTCATACAGATCTAATCGTTACACAGTGTGCAGTGGTTGCATACTGTCGTCATACAGATCTAATCGTTACACAGTGTGCAGTGGTTTCGTACTGTTGTCATACAGATCTAATCATTACACAGTGTGCAGTGGTTTCATACTGTCGTCATACAGATCTAATCATTACACAGTGTGCAGTGGTTTCATACTGTCGTCATACAGATCTAATCATTTCACAGTGTGCAGTGGTTGCATACTGTCGTCATACAGATCAAATCATTACACAGTGTGCAGTGGTTGCATACTGTCGTCATACAGATCGAATCATTACACAGTGTGCAGTGGTTGCATACTGTCGTCATACAGATCGAATCATTACACAGTTTGCAGTGGTTGCATACTGTCGTCATACAGATCGAATCATTACACAGTGTGCAGTGGTTGCATACTGTCGTTATACAGATCTAATCCTGACACAGTGTGCAGTGGTTGCATACTGTCGTCATACAGATCGAATCATTACACAGTGTGCAGTGGTTTCATACTGTCGTCATACAGTTCTAATCATTACACAGTGTGCAGTGGTTGCATACTGTCGTCATACAGATCTAATCATTACACAGTGTGCAGTGGTTGCATACTGTCGTCATACAGATCTAATCATTACACAGTGTGCAGTGGTTGCATACTGTCGTCATACAGATCTAATCATTACACAGAGTGCAGTGGTTGCATACTGTCGTCATACAGATCTGATCATTACACAGTGTGCAGTGGTTGCATACTGTCGTCATACAGATCTAATCATTACACAGAGTGCAGTGGTTGCATACTGTCGTCATACAGATCTAATCATTTCACAGTGTGCAGTGGTTGCATACTGTCGTCATACAGATCTAATCATTTCACAGTGTGCAGTGGTTGCATACTGTTGTCATACAGATCTGATCATTACACAGTGTGCAGTGGTTGCATACTGTTGTCATACAGATCTAATCGTTACACAGTGTGCAGTGGTTGCATACTGTCGTCATACAGATCTAATCGTTACACAGTGTGCAGTGGTTTCATACTGTCGTCATACAGATCTAATCATTACACAGTGTGCAGTGGTTGCATACTGTCGTCATACAGATCGAATCCTTACACAGTGTGCAGTGGTTGCATACATTCGTCATACAGATCGAATCATTACACAGTTTGCAGTGGTTGCATACTGTCGTCATACAGATCGAATCATTACACAGTGTGCAGTGGTTGCATACTGTTGTTATACAGATCTAATCCTTACACAGTGTGCAGTGCTTGCATACTGTCGTCATACAGATCGAATCATTACACAGTGTGCAGTGGTTTCATACTGTCGTCATACAGTTCTAATCATTACACAGTGTGCAGTGGTTGCATACTGTCGTCATACAGATCTAATCATTACACAGTGTGCAGTGGTTGCATACTGTCGTCATACAGATCTAATCATTACACAGTGTGCAGTGGTTGCATACTGTCGTCATACAGATCTAATCATTACACAGTGTGCAGTGGTTGCATACTGTCGTCATACAGATCTAATCATTTCACAGTGTGCAGTGGTTGCATACTGTCGTCATACAGATCTGATCATTACACAGTGTGCAGTGGTTGCATACTGTCGTCATACAGATCTAATCATTACACAGTGTGCAGTGGTTTCATACTGTCGTCATACAGATCTAATCATTACACAGTGTGCAGTGGTTGCATACTGTCGTCATACAGATCTAATCATTACACAGTGTGCAGTGGTTGCATACTGTCGTCATACAGATCTAATCATTACACAGTGTGCAGTGGTTGCATACTGTCGTCATACAGATCTAATCATTACACAGAGTGCAGTGGTTGCATCCTGTCGTCATACAGATCTGATCATTACACAGTGTGCAGTGGTTGCATACTGTCGTCATACAGATCTAATCATTACACAGAGTGCAGTGGTTGCATACTGTCGTCATACAGATCTAATCATTTCACAGTGTGCAGTGGTTGCATACTGTCGTCATACAGATCTAATCATTTCACAGTGTGCAGTGGTTGCATACTGTCGTCATACAGATCTAATCATTACACAGTGTGCAGTGGTTGCATACTGTCGTCATACAGATCTGATCATTACACAGTGTGCAGTGGTTGCATACTGTCGTCATACTGATCTAATCATTACACAGTGTGCAGTGGTTTCATACTGTCGTCATACAGATCTAATCATTACACAGTGTGCAGTGGTTGCATACTGTCGTCATACAGATCTAATCGTTACACAGTGTGCAGTGGTTGCATACTGTCGTCATACAGATCTAATCGTTACACAGTGTGCAGTGGTTTCGTACTGTTTTCATACAGATCTAATCATTACACAGTGTGCAGTGGTTTCATACTGTCGTCATACAGATCTAATCATTACACAGTGTGCAGTGGTTTCATACTGTCGTCATACAGATCTAATCATTTCACAGTGTGCAGTGGTTGCATACTGTCGTCATACAGATCGAATCATTACACAGTGTGCAGTGGTTGCATACTGTCGTCATACAGATCGAATCATTACACAGTGTGCAGTGGTTGCATACTGTCGTCATACAGATCGAATCATTACACAGTTTGCAGTGGTTGCATACTGTCGTCATACATATCGAATCATTACACAGTGTGCAGTGGTTGCATACTGTCGTTATACAGATCTAATCCTGACACAGTGTGCAGTGGTTGCATACTGTCGTCATACAGATCGAATCATTACACAGTGTGCAGTGGTTGCATACTGTCGTCATACAGATCGAATCATTACACAGTTTGCAGTGGTTGCATACTGTCGTCATACATATCGAATCATTACACAGTGTGCAGTGGTTGCATACTGTCGTTATACAGATCTAATCCTGACACAGTGTGCAGTGGTTGCATACTGTCGTCATACAGATCGAATCATTACACAGTGTGCAGTGGTTTCATACTGTCGTCATACAGTTCTAATCATTACACAGTGTGCAGTGGTTGCATACTGTCGTCATACAGATCTAATCATTACACAGAGTGCAGTGGTTGCATCCTGTCGTCATACAGATCTGATCATTACACAGTGTGCAGTGGTTGCATACTGTCGTCATACAGATCTAATCATTACACAGAGTGCAGTGGTTGCATACTGTCGTCATACAGATCTAATCATTTCACAGTGTGCAGTGGTTGCATACTGTCGTCATACAGATCTAATCATTTCACAGTGTGCAGTGGTTGCATACTGTCGTCATACAGATCTAATCATTACACAGTGTGCAGTGGTTGCATACTGTCGTCATACAGATCTGATCATTACACAGTGTGCAGTGGTTGCATACTGTCGTCATACTGATCTAATCATTACACAGTGTGCAGTGGTTTCATACTGTCGTCATACAGATCTAATCATTACACAGTGTGCAGTGGTTGCATACTGTCGTCATACAGATCTAATCGTTACACAGTGTGCAGTGGTTGCATACTGTCGTCATACAGATCTAATCGTTACACAGTGTGCAGTGGTTTCGTACTGTTTTCATACAGATCTAATCATTACACAGTGTGCAGTGGTTTCATACTGTCGTCATACAGATCTAATCATTACACAGTGTGCAGTGGTTTCATACTGTCGTCATACAGATCTAATCATTTCACAGTGTGCAGTGGTTGCATACTGTCGTCATACAGATCGAATCATTACACAGTGTGCAGTGGTTGCATACTGTCGTCATACAGATCGAATCATTACACAGTGTGCAGTGGTTGCATACTGTCGTCATACAGATCGAATCATTACACAGTTTGCAGTGGTTGCATACTGTCGTCATACATATCGAATCATTACACAGTGTGCAGTGGTTGCATACTGTCGTTATACAGATCTAATCCTGACACAGTGTGCAGTGGTTGCATACTGTCGTCATACAGATCGAATCATTACACAGTGTGCAGTGGTTTCATACTGTCGTCATACAGTTCTAATCATTACACAGTGTGCAGTGGTTGCATACTGTCGTCATACAGATCTAATCATTACACAGTGTGCAGTGGTTGCATACTGTCGTCATACAGATCTAATCATTACACAGTGTGCAGTGGTTGCATACTGTCGTCATACAGATCTAATCATTACACAGTGTGCAGTGGTTGCATACTGTCGTCATACAGATCTATTCATTACACAGTGTGCAGTGGTTGCATACTGTCGTCATACAGATCTAATCATTTCACAGTGTGCAGTGGTTGCATACTGTCGTCATACAGATCTGATCATTACACAGTGTGCAGTGGTTGCATACTGTCGTCATACAGATCTAATCATTACACAGTGTGCAGTGGTTTCATACTGTCGTCATACAGATCTAATCATTACACAGTGTGCAGTGGTTGCATACTGTCGTCATACAGATCTAATCATTACACAGTGTGCAGTGGTTGCATACTGTTGTTATACAGATCTAATCCTTACACAGTGTGCAGTGGTTGCATACTGTCGTCATACAGATCGAATCATTACACAGTGTGCAGTGGTTTCATACTGTCGTCATACAGATCTGATCATTACACAGTGTGCAGTGGTTGCATACTGTCGTCATACAGATCTAATCATTACACAGTGTGCAGTGGTTTCATACTGTCGTCATACAGATCTAATCATTACACAGTGTGCAGTGGTTGCATACTGTCGTCATACAGATCTAATCATTACACAGTGTGCAGTGGTTGCATACTGTCGTCATACAGATCTAATCGTTACACAGTGTGCAGTGGTTTCGTACTGTTGTCATACAGATCTAATCATTACACAGTGTGCAGTGGTTTCATACTGTCGTCATACAGATCTAATCATTACACAGTGTGCAGTGGTTTCATACTGTCGTCATACAGATCTAATCATTTCACAGTGTGCAGTGGTTGCATACTGTCGTCATACAGATCGAATCATTACACAGTGTGCAGTGGTTGCATACTGTCGTCATACAGATCGAATCATTACACAGTGTGCAGTGGTTGCATACTGTCGTCATACAGATCGAATCATTACACAGTTTGCAGTGGTTGCATACTGTCGTCATACAGATCGAATCATTACACAGTGTGCAGTGGTTGCATACTGTCGTTATACAGATTTAATCCTGACACAGTGTGCAGTGGTTGCATACTGTCTTCATACAGATCGAATCATTACACAGTGTGCAGTGGTTTCATACTGTCGTCATACAGTTCTAATCATTATACAGTGTGCAGTGGTTGCATACTGTCGTCATACAGATCTAATCATTACACAGTGTGCAGTGGTTGCATACTGTCGTCATACAGATCTAATCATTACACAGTGTGCAGTGGTTGCATACTGTCGTCATACAGATCTAATCATTACACAGAGTGCAGTGGTTGCATACTGTCGTCATACAGATCTGATCATTACACAGTGTGCAGTGGTTGCATACTGTCGTCATACAGATCTAATCATTACACAGAGTGCAGTGGTTGCATACTGTCGTCATACAGATCTAATCATTTCACAGTGTGCAGTGGTTGCATACTGTCGTCATACAGATCTAATCATTTCACAGTGTGCAGTGGTTTCATACTGTCGTCATACAGAACTAATCATTACACAGTGTGCAGTGGTTGCATACTGTCGTCATACAGATCTAATCATTACACAGTGTGCAGTGGTTGCATACTGTCGTCATACAGATCTAATCGTTACACAGTGTGCAGTGGTTTCATACTGTCGTCATACAGATCTAATCATTACACAGTGTGCAGTGGTTGCAAACTGTCGTCATACAGATCTAATCATTACACAGTGTGCAGTGGTTGCATACTGTCGTCATACAGATCTAATCATTTCACAGTGTGCAGTGGTTGCATACTGTCGTCATACAGAACTAATCATTACACAGTGTGCAGTGGTTGCATACTGTCAACATACAGATCGAATCATTACACAGTGTGCAGTGGTTGCATACTGTCGTCATACAGATCGAATCATTACACAGTGTGCAGTGGTTGCATACTGTCGTCATACAGATCGAATCATTACACAGTTTGGAGTGGTTGCATACTGTCGTCATACAGTTCTAATCATTACACAGTGTGCAGTGGTTGCATACTGTCGTCATACAGATCTAATCATTACACAGTGTGCAGTGGTTGCATACTGTCGTCATACAGATCTAATCATTACACAGTGTGCAGTGGTTGCATACTGTCGTCATACAGATCTAATCATTACACAGTGTGCAGTGGTTGCATACTGTCGTCATACAGATCTGATCATTTCACAGTGTGCAGTGGTTGCATACTGTCGTCATACAGATCTGATCATTACACAGTGTGCAGTGGTTGCATACTGTCGTCATACAGATCTAATCATTACACAGTGTGCAGTGGTTTCATACTGTCGTCATACAGATCTAATCATTACACAGTGTGCAGTGGTTGCATACTGTCGTCATACAGATCTAATCGTTACACAGTGTGCAGTGGTTGCATACTGTCGTCATACAGATCTAATCGTTACACAGTGTGCAGTGGTTTCGTACTGTTGTCATACAGATCTAATCATTACACAGTGTGCAGTGGTTTCATACTGTCGTCATACAGATCTAATCATTACACAGTGTGCAGTGGTTTCATACTGTCGTCATACAGATCTAATCATTTCACAGTGTGCAGTGGTTGCATACTGTCGTCATACAGATCGAATCATTACACAGTGTGCAGTGGTTGCATACTGTCATCATACAGATCGAATCATTACACAGTGTGCAGTGGTTGCATACTGTCGTCATACAGATCGAATCATTACACAGTTTGCAGTGGTTGCATACTGTCGTCATACAGATCGAATCATTACACAGAGTGCAGTGGTTGCATACTGTCGTTATACAGATCTAATCCTGACACAGTGTGCAGTGGTTGCATACCGTCGTCATACAGATCGAATCATTACACAGTGTGCAGTGGTTTCATACTGTCGTCATACAGTTCTAATCATTACACAGTGTGCAGTGGTTGCATACTGTCGTCATACAGATCTAATCATTACACAGTGTGCAGTGGTTGCATACTGTCGTCATACAGATCTAATCATTACACAGTGTGCAGTGGTTGCATACTGTCGTCATACAGATCTAATCATTACACAGAGTGCAGTGGTTGCATACTGTCGTCATACAGATCTGATCATTACACAGTGTGCAGTGGTTGCATACTGTCGTCATACAGATCTAATCATTACACAGAGTGCAGTGGTTGCATACTGTCGTCATACAGATCTAATCATTTCACAGTGTGCAGTGGTTGCATACTGTCGTCATACAGATCTAATCATTTCACAGTGTGCAGTGGTTGCATACTGTTGTCATACAGATCTGATCATTACACAGTGTGCAGTGGTTGCATACTGTTGTCATACAGATCTAATCGTTACACAGTGTGCAGTGGTTTCATACTGTCGTCATACAGATCTAATCGTTACACAGTGTGCAGTGGTTTCATACTGTCGTCATACAGATCTAATCCTTACACAGTGTGCAGTGGTTGCATACTGTCGTCATACAGATCGAATCCTTACACAGTGTGCAGTGGTTGCATACTGTCGTCATACAGATCGAATCATTACACAGTGTGCAGTGGTTGCATACTGTCGTCATACAGATCTAATCGTTACACAGTGTGCAGTGGTTTCGTACTGTTTTCATACAGATCTAATCATTACACAGTGTGCAGTGGTTGCATACTGTCGTCATACAGATCTAATCATTACACAGTGTGCAGTGGTTGCATACTGTCGTCATACAGATCTAATCATTACACAGTGTGCAGTGGTTGCATACTGTCGTCATACAGATCGAATCATTACACAGAGTGCAGTGGTTGCATACTGTCGTCATACAGATCTGATCATTACACAGTGTGCACTGGTTGCATACTGTCGTCATACAGATCTAATCATTACACAGAGTGCAGTGGTTGCATACTGTCGTCATACAGATCTAATCATTACACAGTGTGCAGTGGTTGCATACTGTCGTCATACAGATCTAATCATTTCACAGTGTGCAGTGGTTTCATACTGTCGTCATACAGAACTAATCATTACACAGTGTGCAGTGGTTGCATACTGTCGTCATACAGATCTAATCATTACACAGTGTGCAGTGGTTGCATACTGTCGTCATACAGATCTAATCGTTACACAGTGTGCAGTGGTTTCATACTGTCGTCATACAGATCTAATCATTACACAGTGTGCAGTGGTTGCAAACTGTCGTCATACAGATCTAATCATTACACAGTGTGCAGTGGTTGCATACTGTCGTCATACAGATCTAATCATTTCACAGTGTGCAGTGGTTGCATACTGTCGTCATACAGAACTAATCATTACACAGTGTGCAGTGGTTGCATACTGTCAACATACAGATCGAATCATTACACAGTGTGCAGTGGTTGCATACTGTCGTCATACAGATCGAATCATTACACAGTGTGCAGTGGTTGCATACTGTCGTCATACAGATCGAATCATTACACAGTTTGGAGTGGTTGCATACTGTCGTCATACAGTTCTAATCATTACACAGTGTGCAGTGGTTGCATACTGTCGTCATACAGATCTAATCATTACACAGTGTGCAGTGGTTGCATACTGTCGTCATACAGATCTAATCATTACACAGTGTGCAGTGGTTGCATACTGTCGTCATACAGATCTAATCATTACACAGTGTGCAGTGGTTGCATACTGTCGTCATACAGATCTGATCATTTCACAGTGTGCAGTGGTTGCATACTGTCGTCATACAGATCTGATCATTACACAGTGTGCAGTGGTTGCATACTGTCGTCATACAGATCTAATCATTACACAGTGTGCAGTGGTTTCATACTGTCGTCATACAGATCTAATCATTACACAGTGTGCAGTGGTTGCATACTGTCGTCATACAGATCTAATCGTTACACAGTGTGCAGTGGTTGCATACTGTCGTCATACAGATCTAATCATTACACAGTGTGCAGTGGTTTCGTACTGTTGTCATACAGATCTAATCATTACACAGTGTGCAGTGGTTTCATACTGTCGTCATACAGATCTAATCATTACACAGTGTGCAGTGGTTTCATACTGTCGTCATACAGATCTAATCATTTCACAGTGTGCAGTGGTTGCATACTGTCGTCATACAGATCGAATCATTACACAGTGTGCAGTGGTTGCATACTGTCATCATACAGATCGAATCATTACACAGTGTGCAGTGGTTGCATACTGTCGTCATACAGATCGAATCATTACACAGTTTGCAGTGGTTGCATACTGTCGTCATACAGATCGAATCATTACACAGAGTGCAGTGGTTGCATACTGTCGTTATACAGATCTAATCCTGACACAGTGTGCAGTGGTTGCATACCGTCGTCATACAGATCGAATCATTACACAGTGTGCAGTGGTTTCATACTGTCGTCATACAGTTCTAATCATTACACAGTGTGCAGTGGTTGCATACTGTCGTCATACAGATCTAATCATTACACAGTGTGCAGTGGTTGCATACTGTCGTCATACAGATCTAATCATTACACAGTGTGCAGTGGTTGCATACTGTCGTCATACAGATCTAATCATTACACAGAGTGCAGTGGTTGCATACTGTCGTCATACAGATCTGATCATTACACAGTGTGCAGTGGTTGCATACTGTCGTCATACAGATCTAATCATTACACAGAGTGCAGTGGTTGCATACTGTCGTCATACAGATCTAATCATTTCACAGTGTGCAGTGGTTGCATACTGTCGTCATACAGATCTAATCATTTCACAGTGTGCAGTGGTTGCATACTGTTGTCATACAGATCTGATCATTACACAGTGTGCAGTGGTTGCATACTGTTGTCATACAGATCTAATCGTTACACAGTGTGCAGTGGTTGCATACTGTCGTCATACAGATCTAATCGTTACACAGTGTGCAGTGGTTTCATACTGTCGTCATACAGATCTAATCCTTACACAGTGTGCAGTGGTTGCATACTGTCGTCATACAGATCGAATCCTTACACAGTGTGCAGTGGTTGCATACTGTCGTCATACAGATCGAATCATTACACAGTTTGCAGTGGTTGCATACTGTCGTCATACAGATCGAATCATTACACAGTGTGCAGTGGTTGCATACTGTTGTTATACAGATCTAATCCTTACACAGTGTGCAGTGGTTGCATACTGTCGTCATACAGATCGAATCATTACACAGTGTGCAGTGGTTTCATACTGTCGTCATACAGTTCTAATCATTACACAGTGTGCAGTGGTTGCATACTGTCGTCATACAGATCTAATCATTACACAGTGTGCAGTGGTTGCATACTGTCGTCATACAGATCTAATCATTACACAGTGTGCAGTGGTTGCATACTGTCGTCATACAGATCTAATCATTTCACAGTGTGCAGTGGTTGCATACTGTCGTCATACAGATCTGATCATTACACAGTGTGCAGTGGTTGCATACTGTCGTCATACAGATCTAATCATTACACAGTGTGCAGTGGTTTCATACTGTCGTCATACAGATCTAATCATTACACAGTGTGCAGTGGTTGCATACTGTCGTCATACAGATCTAATCATTACACAGTGTGCAGTGGTTGCATACTGTCGTCATACAGATCTAATCGTTACACAGTGTGCAGTGGTTTTGTCCTGTCGTCATACAGATCTAATCATTACACAGTGTGCAGTGGTTTCATACTGTCGTCATACAGATCTAATCATTACACAGTGTGCAGTGGTTTCATACTGTCGTCATACAGATCTAATCATTTCACAGTGTGCAGTGGTTGCATACTGTCGTCATACAGATCGAATCATTACACAGTGTGCAGTGGTTGCATACTGTCGTCATACAGATCGAATCATTACACAGTGTGCAGTGGTTGCATACTGTCGTCATACAGATCGAATCATTACACAGTTTGCAGTGGTTGCATACTGTCGTCATACAGATCGAATCATTACACAGTGTGCAGTGGTTGCATACTGTCGTTATACAGATCTAATCCTGACACAGTGTGCAGTGGTTGCATACTGTGGTCATACACATCGAATCATTACACAGTTTGCAGTGGTTTCATACTGTCGTCATACAGTTCTAATCATTACACAGTGTTCAGTGGTTGCATACTGTCGTCATACAGATCTAATCATTACACAGTGTGCAGTGGTTGCATACTGTCGTCATACAGATCTAATCATTACACAGTGTGCAGTGGTTGCATACTGTCGTCATACAGATCTAATCATTACACAGAGTGCAGTGGTTGCATACTGTCGTCATACAGATCTGATCATTACACAGTGTTCAGTGGTTGCATACTGTCGTCATACAGATCTAATCATTACTCAGAGTGCAGTGGTTGCATACTGTCGTCATACAGATCTAATCATTTCACAGTGTGCAGTGGTTGCATACTGTCGTCATACAGATCTAATCATTTCACAGTGTGCAGTGGTTGCATACTGTCGTCATACAGATCTGATCATTACACAGTGTGCAGTGGTTGCATACTGTTGTCATACAGATCTAATCGTTACACAGTGTGCAGTGGTTGCATACTGTCGTCATACAGATCTAATCGTTACACAGTGTGCAGTGGTTTCATACTGTCGTCATAAAGATCTAATCATTACACAGTGTGCAGTGGTTGCATACTGTCGTCATACAGATCTAATCATTAAACAGTGTGCAGTGGTTGCATACTGTCGTCATACAGATTTAATCATTTCACAGTGTGCAGTGGTTGCATACTGTCGTCATACAGATCGAATCATTACACAGTGTGCAGTGGTTGCATACTGTCGTCATACAGATCGAATCATTACACAGTGTGCAGTGGTTGCATACTGTCGTCATACAGATCGAATCATTACACAGTGTGCAGTGGTTGCATACTGTCGTCATAGAGATCGAATCATTACACACTTTGCAGTGGTTGCATACTGTCGTCATACAGATCAAATCATTACACAGTGTGCAGTGGTTGCATACTGTTGTTATACAGATCTAATCCTTACACAGTGTGCAGTGGTTGCATACTGTCGTCATACAGATCTGATCATTACACAGTGTGCAGTGGTTGCATACTGTCGTCATACAGATCTAATCGTTACACAGTGTGCAGTGGTTGCATACTGTCGTCATACAGATCTAATCGTTACACAGTGAGCAGTGGTTTCATACTGTCGTCATACAGATCTAATCATTACACAGTGTGCAGTGGTTGCATACTGTCGTCATACAGATCTAATCATTTCACAGTGTGCAGTGGTTGCATACTGTCGTCATACAGATCTAATCATTACACAGTGTGCAGTGGTTTCATACTGTCGTCATACAGATCTAATCATTACACAGTGTGCAGTGGTTGCATACTGTCGTCATACAGATCTAATCATTTTACAGTGTGCAGTGGTTGCATACTGTCGTCATACAGATCTGATCATTACACAGTGTGCAGTGGTTGCATACTGTCGTCATACAGATCGAATCATTACACAGTGTGCAGTGGTTTCATACTGTCGTCATACAGAACTAATCATTACACAGTGTGCAGTGGTTGCATACTGTCGTCATACAGATCTAATCATTACACAGTGTGCAGTGGTTGCATACTGTCGTCATACAGATCTAATCGTTACACAGTGTGCAGTGGTTTCATACTGTCGTCATACAGATCTAATCATTACACAGTGTGCAGTGGTTGCAAACTGTCGTCATACAGATCTAATCATTACACAGTGTGCAGTGGTTGCATACTGTCGTCATACAGATCTAATCATTTCACAGTGTGCAGTGGTTGCATACTGTCGTCATACAGATCTAATCATTACACAGTGTGCAGTGGTTGCATACTGTCAACATACAGATCTAATCCTTACACAGTGTGCAGTGGTTGCATACTGTCTTCATACAGATCGAATCATTACACAGTGTGCAGTGGTTTCATACTGTCGTCATACAGTTCTAATCATTACACAGTGTGCAGTGGTTGCATACTGTCGTCATACAGATCTAATCATTACACAGTGTGCAGTGGTTGCATACTGTCGTCATACAGATCTAATCATTACACAGTGTGCAGTGGTTGCATACTGTCGTCATACAGATCTAATCATTACACAGTGTGCAGTGGTTGCATACTGTCGTCATACAGATCTAATCATTTCACAGTGTGCAGTGGTTGCATACTGTCGTCATACAGATCTGATCATTACACAGTGTGCAGTGATTGCATACTGTCGTCATACAGATCTAATCATTACACAGTGTGCAGTGGTTTCATACTGTCGTCATACAGATCTAATCATTAAACAGTGTGCAGTGGTTGCATACTGTCATCATACAGATCTAATCATTACACAGTGTGCAGTGGTTGCATACTGTCGTCATACAGATCTAATCGTTACACAGTGTGCAGTGGTTTCGTACTGTTGTCATACAGATCTAATCATTACACAGTGTGCAGTGGTTTCATACTGTCGTCATACAGATCTAATCATTACACAGTGTGCAGTGGTTTCATACTGTCGTCATACAGATCTAATCATTTCACAGTGTGCAGTGGTTGCATACTGTCGTCATACAGATCGAATCATTACACAGTGTGCAGTGGTTGCATACTGTCGTCATACAGATCGAATCATTACACAGTGTGCAGTGGTTGCATACTGTCGTCATACAGATCGAATCATTACACAGTTTGCAGTGGTTGCATACTGTCGTCATACAGATCGAATCATTACACAGTGTGCAGTGGTTGCATACTGTCGTTATACAGATTTAATCCTGACACAGTGTGCAGTGGTTGCATACTGTCGTCATACAGATCGAATCATTACACAGTGTGCAGTGGTTTCATACTGTCGTCATACAGTTCTAATCATTATACAGTGTGCAGTGGTTGCATACTGTCGTCATACAGATCTAATCATTACACAGTGTGCAGTGGTTGCATACTGTCGTCATACAGATCTAATCATTACACAGTGTGCAGTGGTTGCATACTGTCGTCATACAGATCTAATCATTACACAGAGTGCAGTGGTTGCATACTGTCGTCATACAGATCTGATCATTACACAGTGTGCAGTGGTTGCATACTGTCGTCATACAGATCTAATCATTACACAGAGTGCAGTGGTTGCATACTGTCGTCATACAGATCTAATCATTTCACAGTGTGCAGTGGTTGCATACTGTCGTCATACAGATCTAATCATTTCACAGTGTGCAGTGGTTTCATACTGTCGTCATACAGAACTAATCATTACACAGTGTGCAGTGGTTGCATACTGTCGTCATACAGATCTAATCATTACACAGTGTGCAGTGGTTGCATACTGTCGTCATACAGATCTAATCGTTACACAGTGTGCAGTGGTTTCATACTGTCGTCATACAGATCTAATCATTACACAGTGTGCAGTGGTTGCAAACTGTCGTCATACAGATCTAATCATTACACAGTGTGCAGTGGTTGCATACTGTCGTCATACAGATCTAATCATTTCACAGTGTGCAGTGGTTGCATACTGTCGTCATTCAGAACTAATCATTACACAGTGTGCAGTGGTTGCATACTGTCAACATACAGATCGAATCATTACACAGTGTGCAGTGGTTGCATACTGTCGTCATACAGATCGAATCATTATACAGTGTGCAGTGGTTGCATACTGTCGTCATACAGATCGAATCATTACACAGTTTGCAGTGGTTGCATACTGTCGTCATACAGATCGAATCATTACACAGTGTGCAGTCGTTGCATACTGTTGTTATACAGATCTAATCCTTACACAGTGTGCAGTGGTTGCATACTGTCGTCATACAGATCGAATCATTACACAGTGTGCAGTGGTTTCATACTGTCGTCATACAGATCTGATCATTACACAGTGTGCAGTGGTTGCATACTGTCGTCATACAGATCTAATCATTACACAGTGTGCAGTGGTTTCATACTGTCGTCATACAGATCTAATCATTACACAGTGTGCAGTGGTTGCATACTGTCGTCATACAGATCTAATCATTACACAGTGTGCAGTGGTTGCATACTGTCGTCATACAGATCTAATCGTTACACAGTGTGCAGTGGTTTCGTACTGTTGTCATACAGATCTAATCATTACACTGTGTGCAGTGGTTTCATACTGTCGTCATACAGATCTAATCATTACACAGTGTGCAGTGGTTTCATACTGTCGTCATACAGATCTAATCATTTCACAGTGTGCAGTGGTTGCATACTGTCGTCATACAGATCGAATCATTACACAGTGTGCAGTGGTTGCATACTGTCGTCATACAGATCGAATCATTACACAGTGTGCAGTGGTTGCATACTGTCGTCATACAGATCGAATCATTACACAGTTTGCAGTGGTTGCATACTGTCGTCATACAGATCGAATCATTACACAGTGTGCAGTGGTTGCATACTGTCGTTATACAGATTTAATCCTGACACAGTGTGCAGTGGTTGCATACTGTCGTCATACAGATCGAATCATTACACAGAGTGCAGTGGTTTCATACTGTCGTCATACAGTTCTAATCATTATACAGTGTGCAGTGGTTGCATACTGTCGTCATACAGATCTAATCATTACACAGTGTGCAGTGGTTGCATACTGTCGTCATACAGATCTAATCATTACACAGTGTGCAGTGGTTGCATACTGTCGTCATACAGATCTAATCATTTCACAGTGTGCAGTGGTTTCATACTGTCGTCATACAGAACTAATCATTACACAGTGTGCAGTGGTTGCATACTGTCGTCATACAGATCTAATCATTACACAGTGTGCAGTGGTTGCATACTGTCGTCATACAGATCTAATCGTTACACAGTGTGCAGTGGTTTCATACTGTCGTCATACAGATCGAATCATTACACAGTGTGCAGTGCTTGCAAACTGTCGTCATACAGATCTAATCATTACACAGTCTGCAGTGGTTGCATACTGTCGTCATACAGATCTAATCGTTACACAGTGTGCAGTGGTTTCATACTGTCGTCATACAGATCTAATCATTACACAGTGTGCAGTGGTTGCAAACTGTCGTCATACAGATCTAATCATTACACAGTGTGCAGTGGTTGCATACTGTCGTCATACAGATCTAATCATTTCACAGTGTGCAGTGGTTGCATACTGTCGTCATTCAGAACTAATCATTACACAGTGTGCAGTGGTTGCATACTGTCAACATACAGATCGAATCATTACACAGTGTGCAGTGGTTGCATACTGTCAACATACAGATCGAATCATTACACAGTGTGCAGTGGTTGCATACTGTCGTCATACAGATCGAATCATTACACAGTGTGCAGTGGTTGCATACTGTCGTCATACAGATCGAATCATTACACAGTTTGCAGTGGTTGCATACTGTCGTCATACAGATCGAATCATTACACAGTGTGCAGTCGTTGCATACTGTTGTTATACAGATCTAATCCTTACACAGTGTGCAGTGGTTGCATACTGTCGTCATACAGATCGAATCATTACACAGTGTGCAGTGGTTTCATACTGTCGTCATACAGATCTGATCATTACACAGTGTGCAGTGGTTGCATACTGTCGTCATACAGATCTAATCATTACACAGTGTGCAGTGGTTTCATACTGTCGTCATACAGATCTAATCATTACACAGTGTGCAGTGGTTGCATACTGTCGTCATACAGATCTAATCATTACACAGTGTGCAGTGGTTGCATACTGTCGTCATACAGATCTAATCGTTACACAGTGTGCAGTGGTTTCGTACTGTTGTCATACAGATCTAATCATTACACAGTGTGCAGTGGTTTCATACTGTCGTCATACAGATCTAATCATTTCACAGTGTGCAGTGGTTGCATACTGTCGTCATACAGATCGAATCATTACACAGTGTGCAGTGGTTGCATACTTTCGTCATACAGATCGAATCATTACACAGTGTGCAGTGGTTGCATACTGTCGTCATACAGATCGAATCATTACACAGTTTGCAGTGGTTGCATACTGTCGTCATACAGATCGAATCATTACACAGTGTGCAGTGGTTGCATACTGTCGTTATACAGAATTAATCCTGACACAGTGTGCAGTGGTTGCATACTGTCGTCATACAGATCGAATCATTACACAGTGTGCAGTGGTTTCATACTGTCGTCATACAGTTCTAATCATTATACAGTGTGCAGTGGTTGCATACTGTCGTCATACAGATCTAATCATTACACAGTGTGCAGTGGTTGCATACTGTCGTCATACAGATCTAATCATTACACAGTGTGCAGTGGTTGCATACTGTCGTCATACAGATCTAATCATTACACAGAGTGCAGTGGTTGCATACTGTCGTCATACAGATCTGATCATTACACAGTGTGCAGTGGTTGCATACTGTCGTCATACAGATCTAATCATTACACAGAGTGCAGTGGTTGCATACTGTCGTCATACAGATCTAATCATTTCACAGTGTGCAGTGGTTGCATACTGTCGTCATGCAGATCTAATCATTTCACAGTGTGCAGTGGTTTCATACTGTCGTCATACAGAACTAATCATTACACAGTGTGCAGTGGTTGCATACTGTCGTCATACAGATCTAATCATTACACAGTGTGCAGTGGTTGCATACTGTCGTCATACAGATCTAATCGTTACACAGTGTGCAGTGGTTTCATACTGTCGTTATACAGATTTAATCCTGACACAGTGTGCAGTGGTTGCATACTGTCGTCATACAGATCGAATCATTACACAGAGTGCAGTGGTTTCATACTGTCGTCATACAGTTCTAATCATTATACAGTGTGCAGTGGTTGCATACTGTCGTCATACAGATCTAATCATTACACAGTGTGCAGTGGTTGCATACTGTCGTCATACAGATCTAATCATTACACAGTGTGCAGTGGTTGCATACTGTCGTCATACAGATCTAATCATTTCACAGTGTGCAGTGGTTTCATACTGTCGTCATACAGAACTAATCATTACACAGTGTGCAGTGGTTGCATACTGTCGTCATACAGATCTAATCATTACACAGTGTGCAGTGGTTGCATACTGTCGTCATACAGATCTAATCGTTACACAGTGTGCAGTGGTTTCATACTGTCGTCATACAGATCGAATCATTACACAGTGTGCAGTGCTTGCAAACTGTCGTCATACAGATCTAATCATTACACAGTCTGCAGTGGTTGCATACTGTCGTCATACAGATCTAATCGTTACACAGTGTGCAGTGGTTTCATACTGTCGTCATACAGATCTAATCATTACACAGTGTGCAGTGGTTGCAAACTGTCGTCATACAGATCTAATCATTACACAGTGTGCAGTGGTTGCATACTGTCGTCATACAGATCTAATCATTTCACAGTGTGCAGTGGTTGCATACTGTCGTCATTCAGAACTAATCATTACACAGTGTGCAGTGGTTGCATACTGTCAACATACAGATCGAATCATTACACAGTGTGCAGTGGTTGCATACTGTCAACATACAGATCGAATCATTACACAGTGTGCAGTGGTTGCATACTGTCGTCATACAGATCGAATCATTACACAGTGTGCAGTGGTTGCATACTGTCGTCATACAGATCGAATCATTACACAGTTTGCAGTGGTTGCATACTGTCGTCATACAGATCGAATCATTACACAGTGTGCAGTCGTTGCATACTGTTGTTATACAGATCTAATCCTTACACAGTGTGCAGTGGTTGCATACTGTCGTCATACAGATCGAATCATTACACAGTGTGCAGTGGTTTCATACTGTCGTCATACAGATCTGATCATTACACAGTGTGCAGTGGTTGCATACTGTCGTCATACAGATCTAATCATTACACAGTGTGCAGTGGTTTCATACTGTCGTCATACAGATCTAATCATTACACAGTGTGCAGTGGTTGCATACTGTCGTCATACAGATCTAATCATTACACAGTGTGCAGTGGTTGCATACTGTCGTCATACAGATCTAATCGTTACACAGTGTGCAGTGGTTTCGTACTGTTGTCATACAGATCTAATCATTACACAGTGTGCAGTGGTTTCATACTGTCGTCATACAGATCTAATCATTTCACAGTGTGCAGTGGTTGCATACTGTCGTCATACAGATCGAATCATTACACAGTGTGCAGTGGTTGCATACTTTCGTCATACAGATCGAATCATTACACAGTGTGCAGTGGTTGCATACTGTCGTCATACAGATCGAATCATTACACAGTTTGCAGTGGTTGCATACTGTCGTCATACAGATCGAATCATTACACAGTGTGCAGTGGTTGCATACTGTCGTTATACAGAATTAATCCTGACACAGTGTGCAGTGGTTGCATACTGTCGTCATACAGATCGAATCATTACACAGTGTGCAGTGGTTTCATACTGTCGTCATACAGTTCTAATCATTATACAGTGTGCAGTGGTTGCATACTGTCGTCATACAGATCTAATCATTACACAGTGTGCAGTGGTTGCATACTGTCGTCATACAGATCTAATCATTACACAGTGTGCAGTGGTTGCATACTGTCGTCATACAGATCTAATCATTACACAGAGTGCAGTGGTTGCATACTGTCGTCATACAGATCTGATCATTACACAGTGTGCAGTGGTTGCATACTGTCGTCATACAGATCTAATCATTACACAGAGTGCAGTGGTTGCATACTGTCGTCATACAGATCTAATCATTTCACAGTGTGCAGTGGTTGCATACTGTCGTCATGCAGATCTAATCATTTCACAGTGTGCAGTGGTTTCATACTGTCGTCATACAGAACTAATCATTACACAGTGTGCAGTGGTTGCATACTGTCGTCATACAGATCTAATCATTACACAGTGTGCAGTGGTTGCATACTGTCGTCATACAGATCTAATCGTTACACAGTGTGCAGTGGTTTCATACTGTCGTCATACAGATCGAATCATTACACAGTGTGCAGTGCTTGCAAACTGTCGTCATACAGATCTAATCATTACACAGTCTGCAGTGGTTGCATACTGTCGTCATACAGATCTAATCGTTACACAGTGTGCAGTGGTTTCATACTGTCGTCATACAGATCTAATCATTACACAGTGTGCAGTGGTTGCAAACTGTCGTCATACAGATCTAATCATTACACAGTGTGCAGTGGTTGCATACTGTCGTCATACAGATCTAATCATTTCACAGTGTGCAGTGGTTGCATACTGTCGTCATTCAGAACTAATCATTACACAGTGTGCAGTGGTTGCATACTGTCAACATACAGATCGAATCATTACACAGTGTGCAGTGGTTGCATACTGTCAACATACAGATCGAATCATTACACAGTGTGCAGTGGTTGCATACTGTCGTCATACAGATCGAATCATTACACAGTGTGCAGTGGTTGCATACTGTCGTCATACAGATCGAATCATTACACAGTTTGCAGTGGTTGCATACTGTCGTCATACAGATCGAATCATTACACAGTGTGCAGTCGTTGCATACTGTTGATATACAGATCTAATCCTTACACAGTGTGCAGTGGTTGCATACTGTCGTCATACAGATCGAATCATTACACAGTGTGCAGTGGTTTCATACTGTCGTCATACAGATCTGATCATTACACAGTGTGCAGTGGTTGCATACTGTCGTCATACAGATCTAATCATTACACAGTGTGCAGTGGTTTCATACTGTCGTCATACAGATCTAATCATTACACAGTGTGCAGTGGTTGCATACTGTCGTCATACAGATCTAATCATTACACAGTGTGCAGTGGTTGCATACTGTCGTCATACAGATCTAATCGTTACACAGTGTGCAGTGGTTTCGTACTGTTGTCATACAGATCTAATCATTACACTGTGTGCAGTGGTTTCATACTGTCGTCATACAGATCTAATCATTACACAGTGTGCAGTGGTTTCATACTGTCGTCATACAGATCTAATCATTACACAGTGTGCAGTGGTTGCATACTGTCGTCATACAGATCGAATCATTACACAGTGTGCAGTGGTTGCATACTGTCGTCATACAGATCGAATCATTACACAGTGTGCAGTGGTTGCATACTGTCGTCATACAGATCGAATCATTACACAGTTTGCAGTGGTTGCATACTGTCGTCATACAGATCGAATCATTACACAGTGTGCAGTGGTTGCATACTGTCGTTATACAGATTTAATCCTGACACAGTGTGCAGTGGTTGCATACTGTCGTCATACAGATCGAATCATTACACAGTGTGCAGTGGTTTCATACTGTCGTCATACAGTTCTAATCATTATACAGTGTGCAGTGGTTGCATACTGTCGTCATACAGATCTAATCATTACACAGTGTGCAGTGGTTGCATACTGTCGTCATACAGATCTAATCATTACACAGTGTGCAGTGGTTGCATACTGTCGTCATACAGATCTAATCATTACACAGAGTGCAGTGGTTGCATACTGTCGTCATACAAATCTGATCATTACACAGTGTGCAGTGGTTGCATACTGTCGTCATACAGATCTAATCCTTACACAGTGTGCAGTGGTTGCATACTGTCGTCATACAGATCGAATCATTACACAGTGTGCAGTGGTTTCATACTGTCGTCATACAGATCTGATCATTACACAGTGTGCAGTGGTTGCATACTGTCGTCATACAGATCTAATCATTACACAGTGTGCAGTGGTTTCATACTGTCGTCATACAGATCTAATCATTACACAGTGTGCAGTGGTTGCATACTGTCGTCATACAGATCTAATCATTACACAGTGTGCAGTGGTTGCATACTGTCGTCATACAGATCTAATCGTTACACAGTGTGCAGTGGTTTCGTACTGTTGTCATACAGATCTAATCATTACACTGTGTGCAGTGGTTTCATACTGTCGTCATACAGATCTAATCATTACACAGTGTGCAGTGGTTTCATACTGTCGTCATACAGATCTAATCATTTCACAGTGTGCAGTGGTTGCATACTGTCGTCATACAGATCGAATCATTACACAGTGTGCAGTGGTTGCATACTGTCGTCATACAGATCGAATCATTACACAGTGTGCAGTGGTTGCATACTGTCGTCATACAGATCGAATCATTACACAGTTTGCAGTGGTTGCATACTGTCGTCATACAGATCGAATCATTACACAGTGTGCAGTGGTTGCATACTGTCGTTATACAGATTTAATCCTGACACAGTGTGCAGTGGTTGCATACTGTCGTCATACAGATCGAATCATTACACAGAGTGCAGTGGTTTCATACTGTCGTCATACAGTTCTAATCATTATACAGTGTGCAGTGGTTGCATACTGTCGTCATACAGATCTAATCATTACACAGTGTGCAGTGGTTGCATACTGTCGTCATACAGATCTAATCATTACACAGTGTGCAGTGGTTGCATACTGTCGTCATACAGATCTAATCATTACACAGAGTGCAGTGGTTGCATACTGTCGTCATACAGATCTGATCATTACACAGTGTGCAGTGGTTGCATACTGTCGTCATACAGATCTAATCATTACACAGAGTGCAGTGGTTGCATACTGTCGTCATACAGATCTAATCATTTCACAGTGTGCAGTGTTTGCATACTGTCGTCATGCAGATCTAATCATTTCACAGTGTGCAGTGGTTTCATACTGTCGTCATACAGAACTAATCATTACACAGTGTGCAGTGGTTGCATACTGTCGTCATACAGATCTAATCATTACACAGTGTGCAGTGGTTGCATACTTTCGTCATACAGATCTAATCGTTACACAGTGTGCAGTGGTTTCATACTGTCGTCATACAGATCGAATCATTACACAGTGTGCAGTGCTTGCAAACTGTCGTCATACAGATCTAATCATTACACAGTCTGCAGTGGTTGCATACTGTCGTCATACAGATCTAATCGTTACACAGTGTGCAGTGGTTTCATACTGTCGTCATACAGATCTAATCATTACACAGTGTGCAGTGGTTGCAAACTGTCGTCATACAGATCTAATCATTACACAGTGTGCAGTGGTTGCATACTGTCGTCATACAGATCTAATCATTTCACAGTGTGCAGTGGTTGCATACTGTCGTCATTCAGAACTAATCATTACACAGTGTGCAGTGGTTGCATACTGTCAACATACAGATCGAATCATTACACAGTGTGCAGTGGTTGCATACTGTCGTCATACAGATCGAATCATTACACAGTGTGCAGTGGTTGCATACTGTCGTCATACAGATCGAATCATTACACAGTTTGCAGTGGTTGCATACTGTCGTCATACAGATCGAATCATTACACAGTGTGCAGTCGTTGCATACTGTTGTTATACAGATCTAATCCTTACACAGTGTGCAGTGGTTGCATACTGTCGTCATACAGATCGAATCATTACACAGTGTGCAGTGGTTTCATACTGTCGTCATACAGATCTGATCATTACACAGTGTGCAGTGGTTGCATACTGTCGTCATACAGATCTAATCATTACACAGTGTGCAGTGGTTTCATACTGTCGTCATACAGATCTAATCATTACACAGTGTGCAGTGGTTGCATACTGTCGTCATACAGATCTAATCATTACACAGTGTGCAGTGGTTGCATACTGTCGTCATACAGATCTAATCGTTACACAGTGTGCAGTGGTTTCGTACTGTTGTCATACAGATCTAATCATTACACAGTGTGCAGTGGTTTCATACTGTCGTCATACAGATCTAATCATTTCACAGTGTGCAGTGGTTGCATACTGTCGTCATACAGATCGAATCATTACACAGTGTGCAGTGGTTGCATACTGTCGTCATACAGATCGAATCATTACACAGTGTGCAGTGGTTGCATACTGTCGTCATACAGATCGAATCATTACACAGTTTGCAGTGGTTGCATACTGTCGTCATACAGATCGAATCATTACACAGTGTGCAGTGGTTGCATACTGTCGTTATACAGAATTAATCCTGACACAGTGTGCAGTGGTTGCATACTGTCGTCATACAGATCGAATCATTACACAGTGTGCAGTGGTTTCATACTGTCGTCATACAGTTCTAATCATTATACAGTGTGCAGTGGTTGCATACTCTCGTCATACAGATCTAATCATTACACAGTGTGCAGTGGTTGCATACTGTCGTCATACAGATCTAATCATTACACAGTGTGCAGTGGTTGCATACTGTCGTCATACAGATCTAATCATTACACAGAGTGCAGTGGTTGCATACTGTCTTCATACAGATCTGATCATTACACAGTGTGCAGTGGTTGCATACTGTCGTCATACAGATCTAATCATTACACAGAGTGCAGTGGTTGCATACTGTCGTCATACAGATCTAATCATTTCACAGTGTGCAGTGGTTGCATACTGTCGTCATGCAGATCTAATCATTTCACAGTGTGCAGTGGTTTCATACTGTCGTCATACAGAACTAATCATTACACAGTGTGCAGTGGTTGCATACTGTCGTCATACAGATCTAAACATTACACAGTGTGCAGTGGTTGCATACTGTCGTCATACAGATCTAATCGTTACACAGTGTGCAGTGGTTTCATACTGTCGTCATACAGATCGAATCATTACACAGTGTGCAGTGCTTGCAAACTGTCGTCATACAGATCTAATCATTACACAGTCTGCAGTGGTTGCATACTGTCGTCATACAGATCTAATCGTTACACAGTGTGCAGTGGTTTCATACTGTCGTCATACAGATCTAATCATTACACAGTGTGCAGTGGTTGCAAACTGTCGTCATACAGATCTAATCATTACACAGTGTGCAGTGGTTGCATACTGTCGTCATACAGATCTAATCATTTCACAGTGTGCAGTGGTTGCATACTGTCGTCATTCAGAACTAATCATTACACAGTGTGCAGTGGTTGCATACTGTCGACATACAGATCGAATCATTACACAGTGTGCAGTGGTTGCATACTGTCAACATACAGATCGAATCATTACACAGTGTGCAGTGGTTGCATACTGTCGTCATACAGATCGAATCATTACACAGTGTGCAGTGGTTGCATACTGTCGTCATACAGATCGAATCATTACACAGTTTGCAGTGGTTGCATACTGTCGTCATACAGATCGAATCATTACACAGTGTGCAGTCGTTGCATACTGTTGTTATACAGATCTAATCCTTACACAGTGTGCAGTGGTTGCATACTGTCGTCATACAGATCGAATCATTACACAGTGTGCAGTGGTTTCATACTGTCGTCATACAGATCTGATCATTACACAGTGTGCAGTGGTTGCATACTGTCGTCATACAGATCTAATCGTTACACAGTGTGCAGTGGTTTCGTACTGTTGTCATACAGATCTAATCATTACACAGTGTGCAGTGGTTTCATACTGTCGTCATACAGATCTAATCATTACACAGTGTGCAGTGGTTTCATACTGTCGTCATACAGATCGAATCATTACACAGTGTGCAGTGGTTGCATACTGTCGTCATACAGATCGAATCATTACACAGTTTGCAGTGGTTGCATACTGTCGTCATACAGATCGAATCATTACACAGTGTGCAGTGGTTGCATACTGTCGTTATACAGATTTAATCCTGACACAGTGTGCAGTGGTTGCATACTGTCGTCATACAGATCGAATCATTACACAGTGTGCAGTGGTTTCATACTGTCGTCATACAGTTCTAATCATTATACAGTGTGCAGTGGTTGCATACTGTCGTCATACAGATCTAATCATTACACAGTGTGCAGTGGTTGCATACTGTCGTCATACAGATCTAATCATTACACAGTGTGCAGTGGTTGCATACTGTCGTCATACAGATCTAATCATTACACAGAGTGCAGTGGTTGCATACTGTCGTCATACAAATCTGATCATTACACAGTGTGCAGTGGTTGCATACTGTCGTCATACAGATCTAATCATTACACAGAGTGCAGTGGTTGCATACTGTCGTCATACAGATCTAATCATTTCACAGTGTGCAGTGGTTGCATACTGTCGTCATACGGATCTAATCATTTCACAGTGTGCAGTGGTTTCATACTGTCGTCATACAGATCTAATCGTTACACAGTGTGCAGTGGTTTCATACTGTCGTCATACAGATCGAATCATTACACAGTGTGCAGTGCTTGCAAACTGTCGTCATACAGATCTAATCATTACACAGTGTGCAGTGGTTGCATACTGTCGTCATACAGATCTAATCATTACACAGTGTGCAGTGGTTTCATACTGTCGTCATACAGATCTAATCATTACACAGTGTGCAGTGGTTTCATACTGTCGTCATACAGATCGAATCATTACACAGTGTGCAGTGGTTGCATACTGTCGTCATACAGATCGAATCATTACACAGTGTGCAGTGGTTGCATACTGTCGTCATACAGATCGAATCATTACACAGTTTGCAGTGGTTGCATACTGTCGTCATACAGATCGAATCATTACACAGTGTGCAGTGGTTGGATACTGTCGTTATACAGATCTAATCCTGACACAGTGTGCAGTGGTTGCATACTGTCGTCATACAGATCGAATCATTACACAGTGTGCAGTGGTTTCATACTGTCGTCATACAGTTCTAATCATTACACAGGGTGCAGTGGTTGCATACTGTCGTCATACAGATCTAATCATTACACAGTGTGCAGTGGTTGCATACTGTCGTCATACAGATCTAATCATTACACAGTGTGCAGTGGTTGCATACTGTCGTCATACAGATCTAATCATTACACAGAGTGCAGTGGTTGCATACTGTCGTCATACAGATCTGATCATTACACAGTGTGCAGTGGTTGCATACTGTCGTCATACAGATCTAATCATTACACAGTGTGCAGTGGTTGCATACTGTCGTCATACAGATCTAATCATTTCACAGTGTGCAGTGGTTGCATACTGTCGTCATACAGATCTAATCATTACACAGTGTGCAGTGGTTTCATACTGTCGTCATACAGATCGAATCATTACAGTGTGCAGTGGTTGCATACTGTCGTTATACAGATCTAATCATTACACAGTGTGCAGTGGTTGCATACTGTCGTCATACAGATCTAATCCTTACACAGTGTGCAGTGGTTTCTTACTGTCGTCATACAGATCTAATCATTACACAGTGTACAGAGGTTGCATACTGTCGTTATACAGATCGAATCATTACACTGTGTGCAGTGGTTGCATACTGTCGTCATACAGATCTAATCATTACACTGTGCAGTGGTTGCATACTGTCGTCATACAGATCTAATCATTTCACAGTGTGCAGTGGTTGCATACTGTCATCATACAGATCGAATCATTACACAGTGTGCAGTGGTTGCATACTGTCGTCATACAGATCGAATCATTACACAGTGTGCAGTGGTTGCATACTGTCGTCATACAGATCGAATCATTACACAGTGTGCAGTGGTTGCATACTGTCGTCATACAGATCGAATCATTACACAGTTTGCAGTGGTTGCATACTGTCGTCATACAGATCGAATCATTACACAGTGTGCAGTGGTTGCATACTGTTGTTATACAGATCTAATCCTTACACAGTGTGCAGTGGTTGCATACTGTCGTCATACAGATCAAATCATTACACAGTGTGCAGTGGTTTCATACTGTCGTCATACAGTTCTAATCATTACACAGTGTGCAGTGGTTGCATACTGTCGTCATACAGATCTAATCATTACACAGTGTGCAGTGGTTGCATACTGTCGTCATACAGATCTAATCATTACACAGTGTGCAGTGGTTATATACTGTCGTCATACAGATCTAATCATTACACAGTGTGCAGTGGTTGCATACTGTCGTCATACAGATCTAATCATTTTACAGTGTGCAGTGGTTGCATACTGTCGTCATACAGATCTGATCATTACACAGTGTGCAGTGGTTGCATACTGTCGTCATACAGATCGAATCATTACACAGTGTGCAGTGGTTTCATACTGTCGTCATACAGAACTAATCATTACACAGTGTGCAGTGGTTGCATACAGTCGTCATACAGATCTAATCATTACACAGTGTGCAGTGGTTGCATACTGTCGTCATACAGATCTAATCGTTACACAGTGTGCAGTGGTTTCATACTGTCGTCATACAGATCTAATCATTACACAGTGTGCAGTGGTTGCAAACTGTCGTCATACAGATCTAATCATTACACAGTGTGCAGTGGTTTCATACTGTCGTCATACAGATCGAATCATTACACAGTGTGCAGTGCTTGCAAACTGTCGTCATACAGATCTAATCATTACACAGTGTGCAGTGGTTGCATACTGTCGTCATACAGATCTAATCATTACACAGTGTGCAGTGGTTTCATACTGTCGTCATACAGATCTAATCATTACACAGTGTGCAGTGGTTTCATACTGTCGTCATACAGATCGAATCATTACACAGTGTGCAGTGGTTGCATACTGTCGTCATACAGATCGAATCATTACACAGTGTGCAGTGGTTGCATACTGTCGTCATACAGATCGAATCATTACACAGTTTGCAGTGGTTGCATACTGTCGTCATACAGATCGAATCATTACACAGTGTGCAGTGGTTGGATACTGTCGTTATACAGATCTAATCCTGACACAGTGTGCAGTGGTTGCATACTGTCGTCATACAGATCGAATCATTACACAGTGTGCAGTGGTTTCATACTGTCGTCATACAGTTCTAATCATTACACAGGGTGCAGTGGTTGCATACTGTCGTCATACAGATCTAATCATTACACAGTGTGCAGTGGTTGCATACTGTCGTCATACAGATCTAATCATTACACAGTGTGCAGTGGTTGCATACTGTCGTCATACAGATCTAATCATTACACAGAGTGCAGTGGTTGCATACTGTCGTCATACAGATCTGATCATTACACAGTGTGCAGTGGTTGCATACTGTCGTCATACAGATCTAATCATTACACAGTGTGCAGTGGTTGCATACTGTCGTCATACAGATCTAATCATTTCACAGTGTGCAGTGGTTGCATACTGTCGTCATACAGATCTAATCATTACACAGTGTGCAGTGGTTTCATACTGTCGTCATACAGATCGAATCATTACAGTGTGCAGTGGTTGCATACTGTCGTTATACAGATCTAATCATTACACAGTGTGCAGTGGTTGCATACTGTCGTCATACAGATCTAATCCTTACACAGTGTGCAGTGGTTTCTTACTGTCGTCATACAGATCTAATCATTACACAGTGTACAGAGGTTGCATACTGTCGTTATACAGATCGAATCATTACACTGTGTGCAGTGGTTGCATACTGTCGTCATACAGATCTAATCATTACACAGTGTGCAGTGGTTGCATACTGTCGTCATACAGATCTAATCATTTCACAGTGTGCAGTGGTTGCATACTGTCATCATACAGATCGAATCATTACACAGTGTGCAGTGGTTGCATACTGTCGTCATACAGATCGAATCATTACACAGTGTGCAGTGGTTGCATACTGTCGTCATACAGATCGAATCATTACACAGTGTGCAGTGGTTGCATACTGTCGTCATACAGATCGAATCATTACACAGTTTGCAGTGGTTGCATACTGTCGTCATACAGATCGAATCATTACACAGTGTGCAGTGGTTGCATACTGTTGTTATACAGATCTAATCCTTACACAGTGTGCAGTGGTTGCATACTGTCGTCATACAGATCAAATCATTACACAGTGTGCAGTGGTTTCATACTGTCGTCATACAGTTCTAATCATTACACAGTGTGCAGTGGTTGCATACTGTCGTCATAATGATCTAATCATTACACAGTGTGCAGTGGTTGCATACTGTCGTCATACAGATCTAATCATTACACAGTGTGCAGTGGTTATATACTGTCGTCATACAGATCTAATCATTACACAGTGTGCAGTGGTTGCATACTGTCGTCATACAGATCTAATCATTTTACAGTGTGCAGTGGTTGCATACTGTCGTCATACAGATCTGAACATTACACAGTGTGCAGTGGTTGCATACTGTCGTCATACAGATCGAATCATTACACAGTGTGCAGTGGTTTCATACTGTCGTCATACAGAACTAATCATTACACAGTGTGCAGTGGTTGCATACAGTCGTCATACAGATCTAATCATTACACAGTGTGCAGTGGTTGCATACTGTCGTCATACAGATCTAATCGTTACACAGTGTGCAGTGGTTTCATACTGTCGTCATACAGATCTAATCATTACACAGTGTGCAGTGGTTGCAAACTGTCGTCATACAGATCTAATCATTACACAGTGTGCAGTGGTTGCATACTGTCGTCATACAGATCTAATCATTTCACAGTGTGCAGTGGTTGCATACTGTCGTCATACAGATCTAATCATTACACAGTGTGCAGTGGTTGCATACTGTCAACATACAGATCGAATCATTACACAGTGTGCAGTGGTTGCATACTGTCGTCATACAGATTGAATCATTACACAGTGTGCAGTGGTTGCATACTGTCGTCATACAGATCGAATCATTACACTGTGTGCAGTGGTTGCATACTGTCGTCATACAGATCTAATCATTACACAGTGTGCAGTGGTTGCATACTGTCGTCATACAGATCTAATCATTTCACAGTGTGCAGTGGTTGCATACTGTCATCATACAGATCGAATCATTACACAGTGTGCAGTGGTTGCATACTGTCGTCATACAGATCGAATCATTACACAGTGTGCAGTGGTTGCATACTGTCGTCATACAGATCGAATCATTACACAGTGTGCAGTGGTTGCATACTGTCGTCATACAGATCGAATCATTACACAGTTTGCAGTGGTTGCATACTGTCGTCATACAGATCGAATCATTACACAGTGTGCAGTGGTTGCATACTGTTGTTATACAGATCTAATCCTTACACAGTGTGCAGTGGTTGCATACTGTCGTCATACAGATCAAATAATTACACAGTGTGCAGTGGTTTCATACTGTCGTCATACAGTTCTAATCATTACACAGTGTGCAGTGGTTGCATACTGTCGTCATACAGATCTAATCATTACACAGTGTGCAGTGGTTGCATACTGTCGTCATACAGATCTAATCATTACACAGTGTGCAGTGGTTATATACTGTCGTCATACAGATCTAATCATTACACAGTGTGCAGTGGTTGCATACTGTCGTCATACAGATCTAATCATTTTACAGTGTGCAGTGGTTGCATACTGTCGTCATACAGATCTGATCATTACACAGTGTGCAGTGGTTGCATACTGTCGTCATACAGATCGAATCATTACACAGTGTGCAGTGGTTTCATACTGTCGTCATACAGAACTAATCATTACACAGTGTGCAGTGGTTGCATACTGTCGTCATACAGATCTAATCATTACACAGTGTGCAGTGGTTGCATACTGTCGTCATACAGATCTAATCGTTACACAGTGTGCAGTGGTTTCATACTGTCGTCATACAGATCTAATCATTACACAGTGTGCAGTGGTTGCAAACTGTCGTCATACAGATCTAATCATTACACAGTGTGCAGTGGTTGCATACTGTCGTCATACAGATCTAATCATTTCACAGTGTGCAGTGGTTGCATACTGTCGTCATACAGATCTAATCATTACACAGTGTGCAGTGGTTGCATACTGTCGTCATACAGATCGAATCATTACACAGTGTGCAGTGGTTGCATACTGTCGTCATACAGATCGAATCATTACACAGTTTGCAGTGGTTGCATACTGTCGTCATACAGATCTAATCATTACACAGTGTGCAGTGGTTGCATACTGTTGTTATACAGATCTAATCCTTACACAGTGTGCAGTGGTTGCATACTGTCGTCATACAGATCGAATCATTACACAGTGTGCAGTGGTTTCATACTGTCGTCATACAGTTCTAATCATTACACAGTGTGCAGTGGTTGCATACTGTCGTCATACAGATCTAATCATTACACAGTGTGCAGTGGTTGCATACTGTCGTCATACAGATCTAATCATTACACAGTGTGCAGTGGTTGCATACTGTCGTCATACAGATCTAATCATTACACAGTGTGCAGTGGTTGCATACTGTCGTCATACAGATCTAATCATTTCACAGTGTGCAGTGGTTGCATACTGTCGTCATACAGATCTGATCATTACACAGTGTGCAGTGGTTGCATACTGTCGTCATACAGATCTAATCATTACACAGTGTGCAGTGGTTTCATACTGTCGTCATACAGATCTAATCATTACACAGTGTGCAGTGGTTGCATACTGTCGTCATACAGATCTAATCATTACACAGTGTGCAGTGGTTGCATACTGTCGTCATACAGATCTAATCGTTACACAGTGTGCAGTGGTTTCGTACTGTTGTCATACAGATCTAATCCTTACACAGTGTGCAGTGGTTTCATACTGTCGTCATACAGATCTAATCATTACACAGTGTGCAGTGGTTTCATACTGTCGTCATACAGATCTAATCATTTCACAGTGTGCAGTGGTTGCATACTGTCGTCATACAGATCGAATCATTACACAGTGTGCAGTGGTTGCATACTGTCGTCATACAGATCGAATCATTACACAGTGTGCAGTGGTTGCATACTGTCGTTATACAGATTTAATCCTGACACAGTGTGCAGTGGTTGCATACTGTCGTCATACAGATCGAATCATTACACAGTGTGCAGTGGTTTCATACTGTCGTCATACAGTTCTAATCATTATACAGTGTGCAGTGGTTGCATACTGTCGTCATACAGATCTAATCATTACACAGTGTGCAGTGGTTGCATACTGTCGTCATACAGATCTAATCATTACACAGTGTGCAGTGGTTGCATACTGTCGTCATACAGATCTAATCATTACACAGAGTGCAGTGGTTGCATACTGTCGTCATACAGATCTGATCATTACACAGTGTGCAGTGGTTGCATACTGTCGTCATACAGATCTAATCATTACACAGAGAGCAGTGGTTGCATACTGTCGTCATACAGATCTAATCATTTCACAGTGTGCAGTGGTTGCATACTGTCGTCATACAGATCTAATCATTTCACAGTGTGCAGTGGTTTCATACTGTCGTCATACAGAACTAATCATTACACAGTGTGCAGTGGTTGCATACTGTCGTCATACAGATCTAATCATTACACAGTGTGCAGTGGTTGCATACTGTCGTCATACAGATCTAATCGTTACACAGTGTGCAGTGGTTTCATACTGTCGTCATACAGATCTAATCATTACACAGTGTGCAGTGGTTGCAAACTGTCGTCATACAGATCTAATCATTACACAGTGTGCAGTGGTTGCATACTGTCGTCATACAGATCTAATCATTTCACAGTGTGCAGTGGTTGCATACTGTCGTCATACAGAACTAATCATTACACAGTGTGCAGTGGTTGCATACTGTCAACATACAGATCGAATCATTACACAGTGTGCAGTGGTCGCATACTGTCGTCATACAGATCGAATCATTACAGTGTGCAGTGGTTGCATACTGTCGTCATACTGATCGAATCATTACACAGTTTGCAGTGGTTGCATACTGTCGTCATACAGATCGAATCATTACACAGTGTGCAGTGGTTGCATACTGCTGTTATACAGATCTAATCCTTACACAGTGTGCAGTGGTTGCATACTGTCGTCATACAGATCGAATCATTACACAGTGTGCAGTGGTTTCATACTGTCGTCATACAGATCTGATCATTACACAGTGTGCAGTGGTTGCATACTGTCGTCATACAGATCTAATCATTACACAGTGTGCAGTGGTTTCATACTGTCGTCATACAGATCTAATCATTACACAGTGTGCAGTGGTTGCATACTGTCGTCATACAGATCTAATCATTACACAGTGTGCAGTGGTTGCATACTGTCGTCATACAGATCTAATCGTTACACAGTGTGCAGTGGTTTCGTACTGTTGTCATACAGATCTAATCATTACACAGTGTGCAGTGGTTTCATACTGTCGTCATACAGATCTAATCATTACACAGTGTGCAGTGGTTTCATACTGTCGTCATACAGATCTAATCATTTCACAGTGTGCAGTGGTTGCATACTGTCGTCATACAGATCGAATCATTACACAGTGTGCAGTGGTTGCATACTGTCGTCATACAGATTTAATCCTGACACAGTGTGCAGTGGTTGCATACTGTCGTCATACAGATCGAATCATTACACAGTGTGCAGTGGTTTCATACTGTCGTCATACAGTTCTAATCATTATACAGTGTGCAGTGGTTGCATACTGTCGTCATACAGATCTAATCATTACACAGTGTGCAGTGGTTGCATACTGTCGTCATACAGATCTAATCATTACACAGTGTGCAGTGGTTGCATACTGTCGTCATACAGATCTAATCATTACACAGAGTGCAGTGGTTGCATACTGTCGTCATACAGATCTGATCATTACACAGTGTGCAGTGGTTGCATACTGTCGTCATACAGATCTAATCATTACACAGAGTGCAGTGGTTGCATACTGTCGTCATACAGATCTAATCATTTCACAGTGTGCAGTGGTTGCATACTGTCGTCATACAGATCTAATCATTTCACAGTGTGCAGTGGTTTCATACTGTCGTCATACAGAACTAATCATTACACAGTGTGCAGTGGTTGCGTACTGTCGTCATACAGATCTAATCATTACACAGTGTGCAGTGGTTGCATACTGTCGTCATACAGATCTAATCGTTACACAGTGTGCAGTGGTTTCATACTGTCGTCATACAGATCTAATCATTACACAGTGTGCAGTGGTTGCAAACTGTCGTCATACAGATCTAATCATTACACAGTGTGCAGTGGTTGCATACTGTCGTCATACAGATCTAATCATTTCACAGTGTGCAGTGGTTGCATACTGTCGTCATACAGAACTAATCATTACACAGTGTGCAGTGGTTGCATACTGTCAACATACAGATCGAATCATTACACAGTGTGCAGTGGTTGCATACTGTCGTCATACAGATCGAATCATTACACAGTGTGCAGTGGTTGCATACTGTCGTCATACAGATCGAATCATTACACAGTTTGGAGTGGTTGCATACTGTCGTCATACAGTTCTAATCATTACACAGTGTGCAGTGGTTGCATACTGTCGTCATACAGATCTAATCATTACACAGTGTGCAGTGGTTGCATACTGTCGTCATACAGATCTAATCATTACACAGTGTGCAGTGGTTGCATACTGTCGTCATACAGATCTAATCATTACACAGTGTGCAGTGGTTGCATACTGTCGTCATACAGATCTGATCATTTCACAGTGTGAAGTGGTTGCATACTGTCGTCATACAGATCTGATCATTACACAGTGTGCAGTGGTTGCATACTGTCATCATACAGATCTAATCATTACACAGTGTGCAGTGGTTGCATACTGTCGTCATACAGATCTAATCATTACACAGAGTGCAGTGGTTGCATACTGTCGTCATACAGATCTGATCATTACACAGTGTGCAGTGGTTGCATACTGTCGTCATACAGATCTAATCATTACACAGAGTGCAGTGGTTGCATACTGTCGTCATACAGATCTAATCATTTCACAGTGTGCAGTGGTTGCATACTGTCGTCATACAGATCTAATCATTTCACAGTGTGCAGTGGTTGCATACTGTCGTCATACAGATCTAATCATTACACAGTGTGCAGTGGTTGCATACTGTCGTCATACAGATCTGATCATTACACAGTGTGCAGTGGTTGCATACTGTCGTCATACTGATCTAATCATTACACAGTGTGCAGTGGTTTCATACTGTCGTCATACAGATCTAATCATTACACAGTGTGCAGTGGTTGCATACTGTCGTCATACAGATCTAATCGTTACACAGTGTGCAGTGGTTGCATACTGTCGTCATACAGATCTAATCGTTACACAGTGTGCAGTGGTTTCGTACTGTTGTCATACAGATCTAATCATTACACAGTGTGCAGTGGTTTCATACTGTCGTCATACAGATCTAATCATTACACAGTGTGCAGTGGTTTCATACTGTCGTCATACAGATCTAATCATTTCACAGTGTGCAGTGGTTGCATACTGTCGTCATACAGATCGAATCATTACACAGTGTGCAGTGGTTGCATACTGTCGTCATACAGATCGAATCATTACACAGTGTGCAGTGGTTGCATACTGTCGTCATACAGATCGAATCATTACACAGTTTGCAGTGGTTGCATACTGTCGTCATACAGATCGAATCATTACACAGTGTGCAGTGGTTGCATACTGTCGTTATACAGATCTAATCCTGACACAGTGTGCAGTGGTTGCATACTGTCGTCATACAGATCGAATCATTACACAGTGTGCAGTGGTTTCATACTGTCGTCATACAGTTCTAATCATTACACAGTGTGCAGTGGTTGCATACTGTCGTCATACAGATCTAATCATTACACAGTGTGCAGTGGTTGCATACTGTCGTCATACAGATCTAATCATTACACAGTGTGCAGTGGTTGCATACTGTCGTCATACAGATCTAATCATTACACAGAGTGCAGTGGTTGCATACTGTCGTCATACAGATCTGATCATTACACAGTGTGCAGTGGTTGCATACTGTCGTCATACAGATCTAATCATTACACAGAGTGCAGTGGTTGCATACTGTCGTCATACAGATCTAATCATTTCACAGTGTGCAGTGGTTGCATACTGTCGTCATACAGATCTAATCATTTCACAGTGTGCAGTGGTTGCATACTGTTGTCATACAGATCTGATCATTACACAGTGTGCAGTGGTTGCATACTGTTGTCATACAGATCTAATCGTTACACAGTGTGCAGTGGTTGCATACTGTCGTCATACAGATCTAATCGTTACACAGTGTGCAGTGGTTTCATACTGTCGTCATACAGATCTAATCATTACACAGTGTGCAGTGGTTGCATACTGTCGTCATACAGATCGAATCCTTACACAGTGTGCAGTGGTTGCATACTGTCGTCATACAGATCGAATCATTACACAGTTTGCAGTGGTTGCATACTGTCGTCATACAGATCGAATCATTACACAGTGTGCAGTGGTTGCATACTGTTGTTATACAGATCTAATCCTTACACAGTGTGCAGTGCTTGCATACTGTCGTCATACAGATCGAATCATTACACAGTGTGCAGTGGTTTCATACTGTCGTCATACAGTTCTAATCATTACACAGTGTGCAGTGGTTGCATACTGTCGTCATACAGATCTAATCATTACACAGTGTGCAGTGGTTGCATACTGTCGTCATACAGATCTAATCATTACACAGTGTGCAGTGGTTGCATACTGTCGTCATACAGATCTAATCATTACACAGTGTGCAGTGGTTGCATACTGTCGTCATACAGATCTAATCATTTCACAGTGTGCAGTGGTTGCATACTGTCGTCATACAGATCTGATCATTACACAGTGTGCAGTGGTTGCATACTGTCGTCATACAGATCTAATCATTACACAGTGTGCAGTGGTTTCATACTGTCGTCATACAGATCTAATCATTACACAGTGTGCAGTGGTTGCATACTGTCGTCATACAGATCTAATCATTACACAGTGTGCAGTGGTTGCATACTGTCGTCATACAGATCTAATCATTACACAGTGTGCAGTGGTTGCATACTGTCGTCATACAGATCTAATCATTACACAGAGTGCAGTGGTTGCATCCTGTCGTCATACAGATCTGATCATTACACAGTGTGCAGTGGTTGCATACTGTCGTCATACAGATCTAATCATTACACAGAGTGCAGTGGTTGCATACTGTCGTCATACAGATCTAATCATTTCACAGTGTGCAGTGGTTGCATACTGTCGTCATACAGATCTAATCATTTCACAGTGTGCAGTGGTTGCATACTGTCGTCATACAGATCTAATCATTACACAGTGTGCAGTGGTTGCATACTGTCGTCCTACAGATCTGATCATTACACAGTGTGCAGTGGTTGCATACTGTCGTCATACTGATCTAATCATTACACAGTGTGCAGTGGTTTCATACTGTCATCATACAGATCTAATCATTACACAGTGTGCAGTGGTTGCATACTGTCGTCATACAGATCTAATCGTTACACAGTGTGCAGTGGTTGCATACTGTCGTCATACAGATCTAATCGTTACACAGTGTGCAGTGGTTTCGTACTGTTTTCATACAGATCTAATCATTACACAGTGTGCAGTGGTTTCATACTGTCGTCATACAGATCTAATCATTACACAGTGTGCAGTGGTTTCATACTGTCGTCATACAGATCTAATCATTTCACAGTGTGCAGTGGTTGCATACTGTCGTCATACAGATCGAATCATTACACAGTGTGCAGTGGTTGCATACTGTCGTCATACAGATCGAATCATTACACAGTGTGCAGTGGTTGCATACTGTCGTCATACAGATCGAATCATTACACAGTTTGCAGTGGTTGCATACTGTCGTCATACATATCGAATCATTACACAGTGTGCAGTGGTTGCATACTGTCGTTATACAGATCTAATCCTGACACAGTGTGCAGTGGTTGCATACTGTCGTCATACAGATCGAATCATTACACAGTGTGCAGTGGTTTCATACTGTCGTCATACAGTTCTAATCATTACACAGTGTGCAGTGGTTGCATACTGTCGTCATACAGATCTAATCATTACACAGTGTGCAGTGGTTGCATACTGTCGTCATACAGATCTAATCATTACACAGTGTGCAGTGGTTGCATACTGTCGTCATACAGATCTAATCATTACACAGAGTGCAGTGGTTGCATACTGTCGTCATACAGATCTGATCATTACACAGTGTGCAGTGGTTGCATACTGTCGTCATACAGATCTAATCATTACACAGAGTGCAGTGGTTGCATACTGTCGTCATACAGATCTAATCATTTCACAGTGTGCAGTGGTTGCATACTGTCGTCATACAGATCTAATCATTTCACAGTGTGCAGTGGTTGCATACTGTTGTCATACAGATCTGATCATTACACAGTGTGCAGTGGTTGCATACTGTTGTCATACAGATCTAATCGTTACACAGTGTGCAGTGGTTGCATACTGTCGTCATACAGATCTAATCGTTACACAGTGTGCAGTGGTTTCATACTGTCGTCATACAGATCTAATCATTACACAGTGTGCAGTGGTTGCATACTGTCGTCATACAGATCGAATCCTTACACAGTGTGCAGTGGTTGCATACTGTCGTCATACAGATCGAATCATTACACAGTTTGCAGTGGTTGCATACTGTCGTCATACAGATCGAATCATTACACAGTGTGCAGTGGTTGCATACTGTTGTTATACAGATCTAATCCTTACACAGTGTGCAGTGCTTGCATACTGTCGTCATACAGATCGAATCATTACACAGTGTGCAGTGGTTTCATACTGTCGTCATACAGTTCTAATCATTACACAGTGTGCAGTGGTTGCATACTGTCGTCATACAGATCTAATCATTACACAGTGTGCAGTGGTTGCATACTGTCGTCATACAGATCTAATCATTACACAGTGTGCAGTGGTTGCATACTGTCGTCATACAGATCTATTCATTACACAGTGTGCAGTGGTTGCATACTGTCGTCATACAGATCTAATCATTTCACAGTGTGCAGTGGTTGCATACTGTCGTCATACAGATCTGATCATTACACAGTGTGCAGTGGTTGCATACTGTCGTCATACAGATCTAATCATTACACAGTGTGCAGTGGTTTCATACTGTCGTCATACAGATCTAATCATTACACAGTGTGCAGTGGTTGCATACTGTCGTCATACAGATCTAATCATTACACAGTGTGCAGTGGTTGCATACTGTTGTTATACAGATCTAATCCTTACACAGTGTGCAGTGGTTGCATACTGTCGTCATACAGATCGAATCATTACACAGTGTGCAGTGGTTTCATACTGTCGTCATACAGATCTGATCATTACACAGTGTGCAGTGGTTGCATACTGTCGTCATACAGATCTAATCATTACACAGTGTGCAGTGGTTTCATACTGTCGTCATACAGATCTAATCATTACACAGTGTGCAGTGGTTGCATACTGTCGTCATACAGATCGAATCATTACACAGTGTGCAGTGGTTGCATACTGTCGTCATACAGATCGAATCATTACACAGTTTGCAGTGGTTGCATACTGTCGTCATACAGATCGAATCATTACACAGTGTGCAGTGGTTGCATACTGTCGTCATACAGATCTAATCGTTACACAGTGTGCAGTGGTTTCGTACTGTTGTCATACAGATCTAATCATTACACAGTGTGCAGTGGTTTCATACTGTCGTCATACAGATCTAATCATTACACAGTGTGCAGTGGTTTCATACTGTCGTCATACAGATCTAATCATTTCACAGTGTGCAGTGGTTGCATACTGTCGTCATACAGATCGAATCATTACACAGTGTGCAGTGGTTGCATACTGTCGTCATACAGATTTAATCCTGACACAGTGTGCAGTGGTTGCATACTGTCGTCATACAGATCGAATCATTACACAGTGTGCAGTGGTTTCATACTGTCGTCATACAGTTCTAATCATTATACAGTGTGCAGTGGTTGCATACTGTCGTCATACAGATCTAATCATTACACAGTGTGCAGTGGTTGCATACTGTCGTCATACAGATCTAATCATTACACAGTGTGCAGTGGTTGCATACTGTCGTCATACAGATCTAATCATTACACAGAGTGCAGTGGTTGCATACTGTCGTCATACAGATCTGATCATTACACAGTGTGCAGTGGTTGCATACTGTCGTCATACAGATCTAATCATTACACAGAGTGCAGTGGTTGCATACTGTCGTCATACAGATCTAATCATTTCACAGTGTGCAGTGGTTGCATACTGTCGTCATACAGATCTAATCATTTCACAGTGTGCAGTGGTTTCATACTGTCGTCATACAGAACTAATCATTACACAGTGTGCAGTGGTTGCGTACTGTCGTCATACAGATCTAATCATTACACAGTGTGCAGTGGTTGCATACTGTCGTCATACAGATCTAATCGTTACACAGTGTGCAGTGGTTTCATACTGTCGTCATACAGATCTAATCATTACACAGTGTGCAGTGGTTGCAAACTGTCGTCATACAGATCTAATCATTACACAGTGTGCAGTGGTTGCATACTGTCGTCATACAGATCTAATCATTTCACAGTGTGCAGTGGTTGCATACTGTCGTCATACAGAACTAATCATTACACAGTGTGCAGTGGTTGCATACTGTCAACATACAGATCGAATCATTACACAGTGTGCAGTGGTTGCATACTGTCGTCATACAGATCGAATCATTACACAGTGTGCAGTGGTTGCATACTGTCGTCATACAGATCGAATCATTACACAGTTTGGAGTGGTTGCATACTGTCGTCATACAGTTCTAATCATTACACAGTGTGCAGTGGTTGCATACTGTCGTCATACAGATCTAATCATTACACAGTGTGCAGTGGTTGCATACTGTCGTCATACAGATCTAATCATTACACAGTGTGCAGTGGTTGCATACTGTCGTCATACAGATCTAATCATTACACAGTGTGCAGTGGTTGCATACTGTCGTCATACAGATCTGATCATTTCACAGTGTGAAGTGGTTGCATACTGTCGTCATACAGATCTGATCATTACACAGTGTGCAGTGGTTGCATACTGTCGTCATACAGATCTAATCATTACACAGTGTGCAGTGGTTGCATACTGTCGTCATACAGATCTAATCATTACACAGAGTGCAGTGGTTGCATACTGTCGTCATACAGATCTGATCATTACACAGTGTGCAGTGGTTGCATACTGTCGTCATACAGATCTAATCATTACACAGAGTGCAGTGGTTGCATACTGTCGTCATACAGATCTAATCATTTCACAGTGTGCAGTGGTTGCATACTGTCGTCATACAGATCTAATCATTTCACAGTGTGCAGTGGTTGCATACTGTCGTCATACAGATCTAATCATTACACAGTGTGCAGTGGTTGCATACTGTCGTCATACAGATCTGATCATTACACAGTGTGCAGTGGTTGCATACTGTCGTCATACTGATCTAATCATTACACAGTGTGCAGTGGTTTCATACTGTCGTCATACAGATCTAATCATTACACAGTGTGCAGTGGTTGCATACTGTCGTCATACAGATCTAATCGTTACACAGTGTGCAGTGGTTGCATACTGTCGTCATACAGATCTAATCGTTACACAGTGTGCAGTGGTTTCGTACTGTTGTCATACAGATCTAATCATTACACAGTGTGCAGTGGTTTCATACTGTCGTCATACAGATCTAATCATTACACAGTGTGCAGTGGTTTCATACTGTCGTCATACAGATCTAATCATTTCACAGTGTGCAGTGGTTGCATACTGTCGTCATACAGATCGAATCATTACACAGTGTGCAGTGGTTGCATACTGTCGTCATACAGATCGAATCATTACACAGTGTGCAGTGGTTGCATACTGTCGTCATACAGATCGAATCATTACACAGTTTGCAGTGGTTGCATACTGTCGTCATACAGATCGAATCATTACACAGTGTGCAGTGGTTGCATACTGTCGTTATACAGATCTAATCCTGACACAGTGTGCAGTGGTTGCATACTGTCGTCATACAGATCGAATCATTACACAGTGTGCAGTGGTTTCATACTGTCGTCATACAGTTCTAATCATTACACAGTGTGCAGTGGTTGCATACTGTCGTCATACAGATCTAATCATTACACAGTGTGCAGTGGTTGCATACTGTCGTCATACAGATCTAATCATTACACAGTGTGCAGTGGTTGCATACTGTCGTCATACAGATCTAATCATTACACAGAGTGCAGTGGTTGCATACTGTCGTCATACAGATCTGATCATTACACAGTGTGCAGTGGTTGCATACTGTCGTCATACAGATCTAATCATTACACAGAGTGCAGTGGTTGCATACTGTCGTCATACAGATCTAATCATTTCACAGTGTGCAGTGGTTGCATACTGTCGTCATACAGATCTAATCATTTCACAGTGTGCAGTGGTTGCATACTGTTGTCATACAGATCTGATCATTACACAGTGTGCAGTGGTTGCATACTGTTGTCATACAGATCTAATCGTTACACAGTGTGCAGTGGTTGCATACTGTCGTCATACAGATCTAATCGTTACACAGTGTGCAGTGGTTTCATACTGTCGTCATACAGATCTAATCATTACACAGTGTGCAGTGGTTGCATACTGTCGTCATACAGATCGAATCCTTACACAGTGTGCAGTGGTTGCATACTGTCGTCATACAGATCGAATCATTACACAGTTTGCAGTGGTTGCATACTGTCGTCATACAGATCGAATCATTACACAGTGTGCAGTGGTTGCATACTGTTGTTATACAGATCTAATCCTTACACAGTGTGCAGTGCTTGCATACTGTCGTCATACAGATCGAATCATTACACAGTGTGCAGTGGTTTCATACTGTCGTCATACAGTTCTAATCATTACACAGTGTGCAGTGGTTGCATACTGTCGTCATACAGATCTAATCATTACACAGTGTGCAGTGGTTGCATACTGTCGTCATACAGATCTAATCATTACACAGTGTGCAGTGGTTGCATACTGTCGTCATACAGATCTAATCATTACACAGTGTGCAGTGGTTGCATACTGTCGTCATACAGATCTAATCATTTCACAGTGTGCAGTGGTTGCATACTGTCGTCATACAGATCTGATCATTACACAGTGTGCAGTGGTTGCATACTGTCGTCATACAGATCTAATCATTACACAGTGTGCAGTGGTTTCATACTGTCGTCATACAGATCTAATCATTACACAGTGTGCAGTGGTTGCATACTGTCGTCATACAGATCTAATCATTACACAGTGTGCAGTGGTTGCATACTGTCGTCATACAGATCTAATCATTACACAGTGTGCAGTGGTTGCATACTGTCGTCATACAGATCTAATCATTACACAGAGTGCAGTGGTTGCATCCTGTCGTCATACAGATCTGATCATTACACAGTGTGCAGTGGTTGCATACTGTCGTCATACAGATCTAATCATTACACAGAGTGCAGTGGTTGCATACTGTCGTCATACAGATCTAATCATTTCACAGTGTGCAGTGGTTGCATACTGTCGTCATACAGATCTAATCATTTCACAGTGTGCAGTGGTTGCATACTGTCGTCATACAGATCTAATCATTACACAGTGTGCAGTGGTTGCATACTGTCGTCCTACAGATCTGATCATTACACAGTGTGCAGTGGTTGCATACTGTCGTCATACTGATCTAATCATTACACAGTGTGCAGTGGTTTCATACTGTCATCATACAGATCTAATCATTACACAGTGTGCAGTGGTTGCATACTGTCGTCATACAGATCTAATCGTTACACAGTGTGCAGTGGTTGCATACTGTCGTCATACAGATCTAATCGTTACACAGTGTGCAGTGGTTTCGTACTGTTTTCATACAGATCTAATCATTACACAGTGTGCAGTGGTTTCATACTGTCGTCATACAGATCTAATCATTACACAGTGTGCAGTGGTTTCATACTGTCGTCATACAGATCTAATCATTTCACAGTGTGCAGTGGTTGCATACTGTCGTCATACAGATCGAATCATTACACAGTGTGCAGTGGTTGCATACTGTCGTCATACAGATCGAATCATTACACAGTGTGCAGTGGTTGCATACTGTCGTCATACAGATCGAATCATTACACAGTTTGCAGTGGTTGCATACTGTCGTCATACATATCGAATCATTACACAGTGTGCAGTGGTTGCATACTGTCGTTATACAGATCTAATCCTGACACAGTGTGCAGTGGTTGCATACTGTCGTCATACAGATCGAATCATTACACAGTGTGCAGTGGTTTCATACTGTCGTCATACAGTTCTAATCATTACACAGTGTGCAGTGGTTGCATACTGTCGTCATACAGATCTAATCATTACACAGTGTGCAGTGGTTGCATACTGTCGTCATACAGATCTAATCATTACACAGTGTGCAGTGGTTGCATACTGTCGTCATACAGATCTAATCATTACACAGAGTGCAGTGGTTGCATACTGTCGTCATACAGATCTGATCATTACACAGTGTGCAGTGGTTGCATACTGTCGTCATACAGATCTAATCATTACACAGAGTGCAGTGGTTGCATACTGTCGTCATACAGATCTAATCATTTCACAGTGTGCAGTGGTTGCATACTGTCGTCATACAGATCTAATCATTTCACAGTGTGCAGTGGTTGCATACTGTTGTCATACAGATCTGATCATTACACAGTGTGCAGTGGTTGCATACTGTTGTCATACAGATCTAATCGTTACACAGTGTGCAGTGGTTGCATACTGTCGTCATACAGATCTAATCGTTACACAGTGTGCAGTGGTTTCATACTGTCGTCATACAGATCTAATCATTACACAGTGTGCAGTGGTTGCATACTGTCGTCATACAGATCGAATCCTTACACAGTGTGCAGTGGTTGCATACTGTCGTCATACAGATCGAATCATTACACAGTTTGCAGTGGTTGCATACTGTCGTCATACAGATCGAATCATTACACAGTGTGCAGTGGTTGCATACTGTTGTTATACAGATCTAATCCTTACACAGTGTGCAGTGCTTGCATACTGTCGTCATACAGATCGAATCATTACACAGTGTGCAGTGGTTTCATACTGTCGTCATACAGTTCTAATCATTACACAGTGTGCAGTGGTTGCATACTGTCGTCATACAGATCTAATCATTACACAGTGTGCAGTGGTTGCATACTGTCGTCATACAGATCTAATCATTACACAGTGTGCAGTGGTTGCATACTGTCGTCATACAGATCTATTCATTACACAGTGTGCAGTGGTTGCATACTGTCGTCATACAGATCTAATCATTTCACAGTGTGCAGTGGTTGCATACTGTCGTCATACAGATCTGATCATTACACAGTGTGCAGTGGTTGCATACTGTCGTCATACAGATCTGATCATTACACAGTGTGCAGTGGTTTCATACTGTCGTCATACAGATCTAATCATTACACAGTGTGCAGTGGTTGCATACTGTCGTCATACAGATCTAATCATTACACAGTGTGCAGTGGTTGCATACTGTTGTTATACAGATCTAATCCTTACACAGTGTGCAGTGGTTGCATACTGTCGTCATACAGATCGAATCATTACACAGTGTGCAGTGGTTTCATACTGTCGTCATACAGATCTGATCATTACACAGTGTGCAGTGGTTGCATACTGTCGTCATACAGATCTAATCATTACACAGTGTGCAGTGGTTTCATACTGTCGTCATACAGATCTAATCATTACACAGTGTGCAGTGGTTGCATACTGTCGTCATACAGATCGAATCATTACACAGTGTGCAGTGGTTGCATACTGTCGTCATACAGATCGAATCATTACACAGTTTGCAGTGGTTGCATACTGTCGTCATACAGATCGAATCATTACACAGTGTGCAGTGGTTGCATACTGTCGTTATACAGATTTAATCCTGACACAGTGTGCAGTGGTTGCATACTGTCTTCATACAGATCGAATCATTACACAGTGTGCAGTGGTTTCATACTGTCGTCATACAGTTCTAATCATTATACAGTGTGCAGTGGTTGCATACTGTCGTCATACAGATCTAATCATTACACAGTGTGCAGTGGTTGCATACTGTCGTCATACAGATCTAATCATTACACAGTGTGCAGTGGTTGCATACTGTCGTCATACAGATCTAATCATTACACAGAGTGCAGTGGTTGCATACTGTCGTCATACAGATCTGATCATTACACAGTGTGCAGTGGTTGCATACTGTCGTCATACAGATCTAATCATTACACAGAGTGCAGTGGTTGCATACTGTCGTCATACAGATCTAATCATTTCACAGTGTGCAGTGGTTGCATACTGTCGTCATACAGATCTAATCATTTCACAGTGTGCAGTGGTTTCATACTGTCGTCATACAGAACTAATCATTACACAGTGTGCAGTGGTTGCATACTGTCGTCATACAGATCTAATCATTACACAGTGTGCAGTGGTTGCATACTGTCGTCATACAGATCTAATCGTTACACAGTGTGCAGTGGTTTCATACTGTCGTCATACAGATCTAATCATTACACAGTGTGCAGTGGTTGCAAACTGTCGTCATACAGATCTAATCATTACACAGTGTGCAGTGGTTGCATACTGTCGTCATACAGATCTAATCATTTCACAGTGTGCAGTGGTTGCATACTGTCGTCATACAGAACTAATCATTACACAGTGTGCAGTGGTTGCATACTGTCAACATACAGATCGAATCATTACACAGTGTGCAGTGGTTGCATACTGTCGTCATACAGATCGAATCATTACACAGTGTGCAGTGGTTGCATACTGTCGTCATACAGATCGAATCATTACACAGTTTGGAGTGGTTGCATACTGTCGTCATACAGTTCTAATCATTACACAGTGTGCAGTGGTTGCATACTGTCGTCATACAGATCTAATCATTACACAGTGTGCAGTGGTTGCATACTGTCGTCATACAGATCTAATCATTACACAGTGTGCAGTGGTTGCATACTGTCGTCATACAGATCTAATCATTACACAGTGTGCAGTGGTTGCATACTGTCGTCATACAGATCTGATCATTTCACAGTGTGCAGTGGTTGCATACTGTCGTCATACAGATCTGATCATTACACAGTGTGCAGTGGTTGCATACTGTCGTCATACAGATCTAATCATTACACAGTGTGCAGTGGTTTCATACTGTCGTCATACAGATCTAATCATTACACAGTGTGCAGTGGTTGCATACTGTCGTCATACAGATCTAATCGTTACACAGTGTGCAGTGGTTGCATACTGTCGTCATACAGATCTAATCGTTACACAGTGTGCAGTGGTTTCGTACTGTTGTCATACAGATCTAATCATTACACAGTGTGCAGTGGTTTCATACTGTCGTCATACAGATCTAATCATTACACAGTGTGCAGTGGTTTCATACTGTCGTCATACAGATCTAATCATTTCACAGTGTGCAGTGGTTGCATACTGTCGTCATACAGATCGAATCATTACACAGTGTGCAGTGGTTGCATACTGTCATCATACAGATCGAATCATTACACAGTGTGCAGTGGTTGCATACTGTCGTCATACAGATCGAATCATTACACAGTTTGCAGTGGTTGCATACTGTCGTCATACAGATCGAATCATTACACAGAGTGCAGTGGTTGCATACTGTCGTTATACAGATCTAATCCTGACACAGTGTGCAGTGGTTGCATACCGTCGTCATACAGATCGAATCATTACACAGTGTGCAGTGGTTTCATACTGTCGTCATACAGTTCTAATCATTACACAGTGTGCAGTGGTTGCATACTGTCGTCATACAGATCTAATCATTACACAGTGTGCAGTGGTTGCATACTGTCGTCATACAGATCTAATCATTACACAGTGTGCAGTGGTTGCATACTGTCGTCATACAGATCTAATCATTACACAGAGTGCAGTGGTTGCATACTGTCGTCATACAGATCTGATCATTACACAGTGTGCAGTGGTTGCATACTGTCGTCATACAGATCTAATCATTACACAGAGTGCAGTGGTTGCATACTGTCGTCATACAGATCTAATCATTTCACAGTGTGCAGTGGTTGCATACTGTCGTCATACAGATCTAATCATTTCACAGTGTGCAGTGGTTGCATACTGTTGTCATACAGATCTGATCATTACACAGTGTGCAGTGGTTGCATACTGTTGTCATACAGATCTAATCGTTACACAGTGTGCAGTGGTTTCATACTGTCGTCATACAGATCTAATCGTTACACAGTGTGCAGTGGTTTCATACTGTCGTCATACAGATCTAATCCTTACACAGTGTGCAGTGGTTGCATACTGTCGTCATACAGATCGAATCCTTACACAGTGTGCAGTGGTTGCATACTGTCGTCATACAGATCGAATCATTACACAGTGTGCAGTGGTTGCATACTGTCGTCATACAGATCTAATCGTTACACAGTGTGCAGTGGTTTCGTACTGTTTTCATACAGATCTAATCATTACACAGTGTGCAGTGGTTGCATACTGTCGTCATACAGATCTAATCATTACACAGTGTGCAGTGGTTGCATACTGTCGTCATACAGATCTAATCATTACACAGTGTGCAGTGGTTGCATACTGTCGTCATACAGATCGAATCATTACACAGAGTGCAGTGGTTGCATACTGTCGTCATACAGATCTGATCATTACACAGTGTGCAGTGGTTGCATACTGTCGTCATACAGATCTAATCATTACACAGAGTGCAGTGGTTGCATACTGTCGTCATACAGATCTAATCATTACACAGTGTGCAGTGGTTGCATACTGTCGTCATACAGATCTAATCATTTCACAGTCTGCAGTGGTTTCATACTGTCGTCATACAGAACTAATCATTACACAGTGTGCAGTGGTTGCATACTGTCGTCATACAGATCTAATCATTACACAGTGTGCAGTGGTTGCATACTGTCGTCATACAGATCTAATCGTTACACAGTGTGCAGTGGTTTCATACTGTCGTCATACAGATCTAATCATTACACAGTGTGCAGTGGTTGCAAACTGTCGTCATACAGATCTAATCATTACACAGTGTGCAGTGGTTGCATACTGTCGTCATACAGATCTAATCATTTCACAGTGTGCAGTGGTTGCATACTGTCGTCATACAGAACTAATCATTACACAGTGTGCAGTGGTTGCATACTGTCAACATACAGATCGAATCATTACACAGTGTGCAGTGGTTGCATACTGTCGTCATACAGATCGAATCATTACACAGTGTGCAGTGGTTGCATACTGTCGTCATACAGATCGAATCATTACACAGTTTGGAGTGGTTGCATACTGTCGTCATACAGTTCTAATCATTACACAGTGTGCAGTGGTTGCATACTGTCGTCATACAGATCTAATCATTACACAGTGTGCAGTGGTTGCATACTGTCGTCATACAGATCTAATCATTACACAGTGTGCAGTGGTTGCATACTGTCGTCATACAGATCTAATCATTACACAGTGTGCAGTGGTTGCATACTGTCGTCATACAGATCTGATCATTTCACAGTGTGCAGTGGTTGCATACTGTCGTCATACAGATCTGATCATTACACAGTGTGCAGTGGTTGCATACTGTCGTCATACAGATCTAATCATTACACAGTGTGCAGTGGTTTCATACTGTCGTCATACAGATCTAATCATTACACAGTGTGCAGTGGTTGCATACTGTCGTCATACAGATCTAATCGTTACACAGTGTGCAGTGGTTGCATACTGTCGTCATACAGATCTAATCGTTACACAGTGTGCAGTGGTTTCGTACTGTTGTCATACAGATCTAATCATTACACAGTGTGCAGTGGTTTCATACTGTCGTCATACAGATCTAATCATTACACAGTGTGCAGTGGTTTCATACTGTCGTCATACAGATCTAATCATTTCACAGTGTGCAGTGGTTGCATACTGTCGTCATACAGATCGAATCATTACACAGTGTGCAGTGGTTGCATACTGTCATCATACAGATCGAATCATTACACAGTGTGCAGTGGTTGCATACTGTCGTCATACAGATCGAATCATTACACAGTTTGCAGTGGTTGCATACTGTCGTCATACAGATCGAATCATTACACAGAGTGCAGTGGTTGCATACTGTCGTTATACAGATCTAATCCTGACACAGTGTGCAGTGGTTGCATACCGTCGTCATACAGATCGAATCATTACACAGTGTGCAGTGGTTTCATACTGTCGTCATACAGTTCTAATCATTACACAGTGTGCAGTGGTTGCATACTGTCGTCATACAGATCTAATCATTACACAGTGTGCAGTGGTTGCATACTGTCGTCATACAGATCTAATCATTACACAGTGTGCAGTGGTTGCATACTGTCGTCATACAGATCTAATCATTACACAGAGTGCAGTGGTTGCATACTGTCGTCATACAGATCTGATCATTACACAGTGTGCAGTGGTTGCATACTGTCGTCATACAGATCTAATCATTACACAGAGTGCAGTGGTTGCATACTGTCGTCATACAGATCTAATCATTTCACAGTGTGCAGTGGTTGCATACTGTCGTCATACAGATCTAATCATTTCACAGTGTGCAGTGGTTGCATACTGTTGTCATACAGATCTGATCATTACACAGTGTGCAGTGGTTGCATACTGTTGTCATACAGATCTAATCGTTACACAGTGTGCAGTGGTTGCATACTGTCGTCATACAGATCTAATCGTTACACAGTGTGCAGTGGTTTCATACTGTCGTCATACAGATCTAATCCTTACACAGTGTGCAGTGGTTGCATACTGTCGTCATACAGATCGAATCCTTACACAGTGTGCAGTGGTTGCATACTGTCGTCATACAGATCGAATCATTACACAGTTTGCAGTGGTTGCATACTGTCGTCATACAGATCGAATCATTACACAGTGTGCAGTGGTTGCATACTGTTGTTATACAGATCTAATCCTTACACAGTGTGCAGTGGTTGCATACTGTCGTCATACAGATCGAATCATTACACAGTGTGCAGTGGTTTCATACTGTCGTCATACAGTTCTAATCATTACACAGTGTGCAGTGGTTGCATACTGTCGTCATACAGATCTAATCATTACACAGTGTGCAGTGGTTGCATACTGTCGTCATACAGATCTAATCATTACACAGTGTGCAGTGGTTGCATACTGTCGTCATACAGATCTAATCATTTCACAGTGTGCAGTGGTTGCATACTGTCGTCATACAGATCTGATCATTACACAGTGTGCAGTGGTTGCATACTGTCGTCATACAGATCTAATCATTACACAGTGTGCAGTGGTTTCATACTGTCGTCATACAGATCTAATCATTACACAGTGTGCAGTGGTTGCATACTGTCGTCATACAGATCTAATCATTACACAGTGTGCAGTGGTTGCATACTGTCGTCATACAGATCTAATCGTTACACAGTGTGCAGTGGTTTCGTCCTGTCGTCATACAGATCTAATCATTACACAGTGTGCAGTGGTTTCATACTGTCGTCATACAGATCTAATCATTACACAGTGTGCAGTGGTTTCATACTGTCGTCATACAGATCTAATCATTTCACAGTGTGCAGTGGTTGCATACTGTCGTCATACAGATCGAATCATTACACAGTGTGCAGTGGTTGCATACTGTCGTCATACAGATCGAATCATTACACAGTGTGCAGTGGTTGCATACTGTCGTCATACAGATCGAATCATTACACAGTTTGCAGTGGTTGCATACTGTCGTCATACAGATCGAATCATTACACAGTGTGCAGTGGTTGCATACTGTCGTTATACAGATCTAATCCTGACACAGTGTGCAGTGGTTGCATACTGTGGTCATACACATCGAATCATTACACAGTTTGCAGTGGTTTCATACTGTCGTCATACAGTTCTAATCATTACACAGTGTTCAGTGGTTGCATACTGTCGTCATACAGATCTAATCATTACACAGTGTGCAGTGGTTGCATACTGTCGTCATACAGATCTAATCATTACACAGTGTGCAGTGGTTGCATACTGTCGTCATACAGATCTAATCATTACACAGAGTGCAGTGGTTGCATACTGTCGTCATACAGATCTGATCATTACACAGTGTTCAGTGGTTGCATACTGTCGTCATACAGATCTAATCATTACACAGAGTGCAGTGGTTGCATACTGTCGTCATACAGATCTAATCATTTCACAGTGTGCAGTGGTTGCATACTGTCGTCATACAGATCTAATCATTTCACAGTGTGCAGTGGTTGCATACTGTCGTCATACAGATCTGATCATTACACAGTGTGCAGTGGTTGCATACTGTCGTCATACAGATCTAATCGTTACACAGTGTGCAGTGGTTGCATACTGTCGTCATACAGATCTAATCGTTACACAGTGTGCAGTGGTTTCATACTGTCGTCATAAAGATCTAATCATTACACAGTGTGCAGTGGTTGCATACTGTCGTCATACAGATCTAATCATTAAACAGTGTGCAGTGGTTGCATACTGTCGTCATACAGATTTAATCATTTCACAGTGTGCAGTGGTTGCATACTGTCGTCATACAGATCGAATCATTACACAGTGTGCAGTGGTTGCATACTGTCGTCATACAGATCGAATCATTACACAGTGTGCAGTGGTTGCATACTGTCGTCATACAGATCGAATCATTACACAGTGTGCAGTGGTTGCATACTGTCGTCATAGAGATCGAATCATTACACACTTTGCAGTGGTTGCATACTGTCGTCATACAGATCAAATCATTACACAGTGTGCAGTGGTTGCATACTGTTGTTATACAGATCTAATCCTTACACAGTGTGCAGTGGTTGCATACTGTCGTCATACAGATCTGATCATTACACAGTGTGCAGTGGTTGCATACTGTCGTCATACAGATCTAATCGTTACACAGTGTGCAGTGGTTGCATACTGTCGTCATACAGATCTAATCGTTACACAGTGAGCAGTGGTTTCATACTGTCGTCATACAGATCTAATCATTACACAGTGTGCAGTGGTTGCATACTGTCGTCATACAGATCTAATCATTTCACAGTGTGCAGTGGTTGCATACTGTCGTCATACAGATCTAATCATTACACAGTGTGCAGTGGTTTCATACTGTCGTCATACAGATCAAATCATTACACAGTGTGCAGTGGTTTCATACTGTCGTCATACAGATCTAATCATTACACAGTGTGCAGTGGTTGCATACTGTCGTCATACAGATCTAATCATTACACAGTGTGCAGTGGTTATATACTGTCGTCATACAGATCTAATCATTACACAGTGTGCAGTGGTTGCATACTGTCGTCATACAGATCTAATCATTACACAGTGTGCAGTGGTTGCATACTGTCGTCATACAGATCTAATCATTACAAAGTGTGCAGTGGTTGCATACTGTCGTCATACAGATCTAATCATTTCACAGTGTGCAGTGGTTGCATACTGTCGTCATACAGATCTGATCATTACACAGTGTGCAGTGGTTGCATACTGTCGTCATACAGATCTAATCATTACACAGTGTGCAGTGGTTTCATACTGTCGTCATACAGATCTAATCATTACACAGTGTGCAGTGGTTGCATACTGTCGTCATACAGATCTAATCATTACACAGTGTGCAGTGGTTGCATACTGTCGTCATACAGATCTAATCGTTACACAGTGTGCAGTGGTTTCGTACTGTTGTCATACAGATCTAATCATTACACAGTGTGCAGTGGTTTCATACTGTCGTCATACAGATCTAATCATTACACAGTGTGCAGTGGTTTCATACTGTCGTCATACAGATCTAATCATTTCACAGTGTGCAGTGGTTGCATACTGTCGTCATACAGATCGAATCATTACACAGTGTGCAGTGGTTGCATACTGTTGTCATACAGATCGAATCATTACACAGTGTGCAGTGGTTGCATACTGTCGTCATACAGATCGAATCATTACACAGTTTGCAGTGGTTGCATACTGTCGTCATACAGATCGAATCATTACACAGTGTGCAGTGGTTGCATACTGTCGTTATACAGATCTAATCCTGACACAGTGTGCAGTGGTTGCATACTGTCGTCATACAGATCGAATCATTACACAGTGTGCAGTGGTTTCATACTGTCGTCATACAGTTCTAATCATTACACAGTGTGCAGTGGTTGCATACTGTCGTCATACAGATGGAATCATTACACAGTGTGCAGTGGTTGCATACTGTCGTCATACAGATCTAATCATTACACAGTGTGCAGTGGTTGCATACTGTCGTCATACAGATCTAATCATTACACAGAGTGCAGTGGTTGCATACTGTCGTCATACAGATCTGATCATTACACAGTGTTCAGTGGTTGCATACTGTCGTCATACAGATCTAATCATTACACAGAGTGCAGTGGTTGCATACTGTCGTCATACAGATCTAATCATTTCACAGTGTGCAGTGGTTGCATACTGTCGTCATACAGATCTAATCATTTCACAGTGTGCAGTGGTTGCATACTGTCGTCATACAGATCTGATGATTACACAGTGTGCAGTGGTTGCATACTGTCGTCATACAGATCTAATCGTTACACAGTGTGCAGTGGTTGCATACTGTCGTCATACAGATCTAATCGTTACACAGTGTGCAGTGGTTTCATACTGTCGTCATACAGATCTAATCATTACACAGTGTGCAGTGGTTGCATACTGTCGTCATACAGATCTAATCATTACACAGTGTGCAGTGGTTGCATACTGTCGTCATACAGATCTAATCATTTCACAGTGTGCAGTGGTTGCATACTGTCGTCATACAGATCGAATCATTACACAGTGTGCAGTGGTTGCATACTGTCGTCATACAGATCGAATCATTACACAGCGTGCAGTGGTTGCATACTGTCGTCATACAGATCGAATCATTACACAGTGTGCAGTGGTTGCATACTGTCGTCATACAGATCGAATCATTACACAGTGTGCAGTGGTTGCATACTGTCGTCATACAGATCTAATCATTACACAGTGTGCAGTGGTTATATACTGTCGTCATACAGATCTAATCATTACACAGTGTGCAGTGGTTGCATACTGTCGTCATACAGATCTAATCATTTTACAGTGTGCAGTGGTTGCATACTGTCGTCATACAGATCTGATCATTACACAGTGTGCAGTGGTTGCATACTGTCGTCATACAGATCGAATCATTACACAGTGTGCAGTGGTTTCATACTGTCGTCATACAGAACTAATCATTACACAGTGTGCAGTGGTTGCATACTGTCGTCATACAGATCTAATCGTTACACAGTGTGCAGTGGTTTCATACTGTCGTCATACAGATCTAATCATTACACAGTGTGCAGTGGTTGCAAACTGTCGTCATACAGATCTAATCATTACACAGTGTGCAGTGGTTGCATACTGTCGTCATACAGATCTAATCATTTCACAGTGTGCAGTGGTTGCATACTGTCGTCATACAGATCTAATCATTACACAGTGTGCAGTGGTTGCATACTGTCAACATACAGATCGAATCATTACACAGTGTGCAGTGGTTGCATACTGTCGTCATACAGATCGAATCATTACACAGTGTGCAGTGGTTGCATACTGTCGTCATACAGATCGAATCATTACACAGTTTGCAGTGGTTGCATACTGTCGTCATACAGATCTAATCATTACACAGTGTGCAGTGGTTGCATACTGTTGTTATACAGATCTAATCCTTACACAGTGTGCAGTGGTTGCATACTGTCGTCATACAGATCGAATCATTACACAGTGTGCAGTGGTTTCATACTGTCGTCATACAGTTCTAATCATTACACAGTGTGCAGTGGTTGCATACTGTCGTCATACAGATCTAATCATTACACAGTGTGCAGTGGTTGCATACTGTCGTCATACAGATCTAATCATTACACAGTGTGCAGTGGTTGCATACTGTCGTCATACAGATCTAATCATTACACAGTGTGCAGTGGTTGCATACTGTCGTCATACAGATCTAATCATTTCACAGTGTGCAGTGGTTGCATACTGTCATCATACAGATCTGATCATTACACAGTGTGCAGTGGTTGCATACTGTCGTCATACAGATCTAATCATTACACAGTGTGCAGTGGTTTCATACTGTCGTCATACAGATCTAATCATTACACAGTGTGCAGTGGTTGCATACTGTCGTCATACAGATCTAATCATTACACAGTGTGCAGTGGTTGCATACTGTCGTCATACAGATCTAATCGTTACACAGTGTGCAGTGGTTTCGTACTGTTGTCATACAGATCTAATCATTACACAGTGTGCAGTGGTTTCATACTGTCGTCATACAGATCTAATCATTACACAGTGTGCAGTGGTTTCATACTGTCGTCATACAGATCTAATCATTTCACAGTGTGCAGTGGTTGCATACTGTCGTCATACAGATCGAATCATTACACAGTGTGCAGTGGTTGCATACTGTCGTCATACAGATCGAATCATTACACAGTGTGCAGTGGTTGCATACTGTCGTCATACAGATCGAATCATTACACAGTTTGCAGTGGTTGCATACTGTCGTCATACAGATCGAATCATTACACAGTGTGCAGTGGTTGCATACTGTCGTTATACAGATTTAATCCTGACACAGTGTGCAGTGGTTGCATACTGTCGTCATACAGATCGAATCATTACACAGTGTGCAGTGGTTTCATACTGTCGTCATACAGTTCTAATCATTATACAGTGTGCAGTGGTTGCATACTGTCGTCATACAGATCTAATCATTACACAGTGTGCAGTGGTTGCATACTGTCGTCATACAGATCTAATCATTACACAGTGTGCAGTGGTTGCATACTGTCGTCATACAGATCTGATCATTACACAGTGTGCAGTGGTTGCATACTGTCGTCATACAGATCTAATCATTACACAGAGTGCAGTGGTTGCATACTGTCGTCATACAGATCGAATCATTACACAGTGTGCAGTGGTTGCATACTGTCGTTATACAGATTTAATCCTGACACAGTGTGCAGTGGTTGCATACTGTCGTCATACAGATCGAATCATTACACAGTGTGCAGTGGTTTCATACTGTCGTCATACAGTTCTAATCATTATACAGTGTGCAGTGGTTGCATACTGTCGTCATACAGATCTAATCATTACACAGTGTGCAGTGGTTGCATACTGTCGTCATACAGATCTAATCATTACACAGTGTGCAGTGGTTGCATACTGTCGTCATACAGATCTGATCATTACACAGTGTGCAGTGGTTGCATACTGTCGTCATACAGATCTAATCATTACACAGAGTGCAGTGGTTGCATACTGTCGTCATACAGATCTAATCGTTACACAGTGTGCAGTGGTTGCATACTGTCGTCATACAGATCTAATCGTTACACAGTGTGCAGTGGTTTCATACTGTCGTCATACAGATCTAATCATTACACAGTGTGCAGTGGTTGCATACTGTCGTCATACAGAGCTAATCATTACACAGTGTGCAGTGGTTGCATACTGTCGTCATACAGATCTAATCATTTCACAGTGTGCAGTGGTTGCATACTGTCGTCATACAGATCGAATCATTACACAGTGTGCAGTGGTTGCATACTGTCGTCATACAGATCGAATCATTACACAGCGTGCAGTGGTTGCATACTGTCGTCATACAGATCGAATCATTACACAGTGTGCAGTGGTTGCATACTGTCGTCATACAGATCGAATCATTACACACTTTGCAGTGGTTGCATACTGTCGTCATACAGATCGAATCATTACACAGTGTGCAGTGGTTGCATACTGTTGTTATACAGATCTAATCCTTACACAGTGTGCAGTGGTTGCATACTGTCGTCATACAGATCTGATCATTACACAGTGTGCAGTGGTTGCATACTGTCGTCATACAGATCTAATCGTTACACAGTGTGCAGTGGTTGCATACTGTCGTCATACAGATCTAATCGTTACACAGTGTGCAGTGGTTTCATACTGTCGTCATACAGATCTAATCATTACACAGTGTGCAGTGGTTGCATACTGTCGTCATACAGATCTAATCATTTCACAGTGTGCAGTGGTTGCATACTGTCGTCATACAGATCTAATCATTACACAGTGTGCAGTGGTTTCATACTGTCGTCATACAGATCGAATCATTACAGTGTGCAGTGGTTGCATACTGTCGTTATACAGATCTAATCATTACACAGTGTGCAGTGGTTGCATACTGTTGTTATACAGATCTAATCCTTACACAGTGTGCAGTGGTTGCATACTGTCGTCATACAGATCAAATCATTACACAGTGTGCAGTGGTTTCATACTGTCATCATACAGTTCTAATCATTACACAGTGTGCAGTGGTTGCATACTGTCGTCATACAGATCTAATCATTACACAGTGTGCAGTGGTTGCATACTGTCGTCATACAGATCTAATCATTACACAGTGTGCAGTGGTTATATACTGTCGTCAAACAGATCTAATCATTACACAGTGTGCAGTGGTTGCATACTGTCGTCATACAGATCTAATCATTTTACAGTGTGCAGTGGTTGCATACTGTCGTCATACAGATCTGATCATTACACAGTGTGCAGTGGTTGCATACTGTCGTCATACAGATCGAATCATTACACAGTGTGCAGTGGTTTCATACTGTCGTCATACAGAACTAATCATTACACAGTGTGCAGTGGTTGCATACTGTCGTCATACAGATCTAATCGTTACACAGTGTGCAGTGGTTTCATACTGTCGTCATACAGATCTAATCATTACACAGTGTGCAGTGGTTGCAAACTGTCGTCATACAGATCTAATCATTACACAGTGTGCAGTGGTTGCATACTGTCGTCATACAGATCTAATCATTTCACAGTGTGCAGTGGTTGCATACTGTCGTCATACAGATCTAATCATTACACAGTGTGCAGTGGTTGCATACTGTCAACATACAGATCGAATCATTACACAGTGTGCAGTGGTTGCATACTGTCGTCATACAGATCGAATCATTACACAGTGTGCAGTGGTTGCATACTGTCGTCATACAGATCGAATCATTACACAGTTTGCAGTGGTTGCATACTGTCGTCATACAGATCTAATCATTACACAGTGTGCACTGGTTGGATACTGTTGTTATACAGATCTAATCCTTACACAGTGTGCAGTGGTTGCATACTGTCGTCATACAGATCGAATCATTACACAGTGTGCAGTGGTTTCATACTGTCGTCATACAGTTCTAATCATTACACAGTGTGCAGTGGTTGCATACTGTCGTCATACAGATCTAATCATTACACAGTGTTGAGTGGTTGCATACTTTCGTCATACAGATCTAATCATTACACAGTGTGCAGTGGTTGCATACTGTCGTCATACAGATCTAATCATTACACAGTGTGCAGTGGTTGCATACTGTCGTCATACAGATCTAATCATTTCACAGTGTGCAGTGGTTGCATACTGTCGTCATACAGATCTGATCATTACACAGTGTGCAGTGGTTGCATACTGTCGTCATACAGATCTAATCATTACACAGTGTGCAGTGGTTTCATACTGTCGTCATACAGATCTAATCATTACACAGTGTGCAGTGGTTGCATACTGTCGTCATACAGATCTAATCATTACACAGTGTGCAGTGGTTGCATACTGTCGTCATACAGATCTAATCGTTACACAGTGTGCAGTGGTTTCGTACTGTTGTCATACAGATCTAATCATTACACAGTGTGCAGTGGTTTCATACTGTCGTCATACAGATCTAATCATTACACAGTGTGCAGTGGTTTCATACTGTCGTCATACAGATCTAATCATTTCACAGTGTGCAGTGGTTGCATACTGTCGTCATACAGATCGAATCATTACACAGTGTGCAGTGGTTGCATACTGTCGTCATACAGATCGAATCATTACACAGTGTGCAGTGGTTGCATACTGTCGTCATACAGATCGAATCATTACACAGTTTGCAGTGGTTGCATACTGTCGTCATACAGATCGAATCATTACACAGTGTGCAGTGGTTGCATACTGTCGTTATACAGATTTAATCCTGACACAGTGTGCAGTGGTTGCATACTGTCGTCATACAGATCGAATCATTACACAGTGTGCAGTGGTTTCATACTGTCGTCATACAGTTCTAATCATTATACAGTGTGCAGTGGTTGCATACTGTCGTCATACAGATCTAATCATTACACAGTGTGCAGTGGTTGCATACTGTCGTCATACAGATCTAATCATTACACAGTGTGCAGTGGTTGCATACTGTCGTCATACAGATCTGATCATTACACAGTGTGCAGTGGTTGCATACTGTCGTCATACAGATCTAATCATTACACAGAGTGCAGTGGTTGCATACTGTCATCATACAGATCTAATCATTACACAGAGTGCAGTGGTTGCATACTGTCGTCATACAGATCTGATCATTACACAGTGTGCAGTGGTTGCATACTGTCGTCATACAGATCTAATCATTACACAGAGTGCAGTGGTTGCATACTGTCGTCATACAGATCTAATCATTTCACAGTGTGCAGTGGTTGCATACTGTCGTCATACAGATCTAATCATTTCACAGTGTGCAGTGGTTTCATACTGTCGTCATACAGAACTAATCATTACACAGTTTGCAGTGGTTGCATACTGTCGTCATACAGATCTAATCATTACACAGTGTGCAGTGGTTGCATACTGTCGTCATACAGATCTAATCGTTACACAGTGTGCAGTGGTTTCATACTGTCGTCATACAGATCTAATCTTGACACAGTGTGCAGTGGTTGCAAACTGTCGTCATACAGATCTAATCATTACACAGTGTGCAGTGGTTGCATACTGTCGTCATACAGATCTAATCATTTCACAGTGTGCAGTGGTTGCATACTGTCGTCATACAGAACTAATCATTACACAGTGTGCAGTGGTTGCATACTGTCAACATACAGATCGAATCATTACACAGTGTGCAGTGGTTGCATACTGTCGTCATACAGATCGAATCATTACACAGTGTGCAGTGGTTGCATACTGTCGTCATACAGATCGAATCATTACACAGTTTGCAGTGGTTGCATACTGTCGTCATACAGATCGAATCATTACACAGTGTGCAGTGGTTGCATACTGTTGTTATACAGATCTAATCCTTACACAGTGTGCAGTGGTTGCATACTGTCGTCATACAGATCGAATCATTACACAGTGTGCAGTGGTTTCATACTGTCGTCATACAGTTCTAATCATTACACAGTGTGCAGTGGTTGCATACTGTCGTCATACAGATCTAATCATTACACAGTGTGCAGTGGTTGCATACTGTCGTCATACAGATCTAATCGTTACACAGTGTGCAGTGGTTTCGTACTGTTGTCATACAGATCTAATCATTACACAGTGTGCAGTGGTTTCATACTGTCGTCATACAGATCTAATCATTACACAGTGTGCAGTGGTTTCATACTGTCGTCATACAGATCTAATCATTTCACAGTGTGCAGTGGTTGCATACTGTCGTCATACAGATCGAATCATTACACAGTGTGCAGTGGTTGCATACTGTCGTCATACAGATCGAATCATTACACAGTGTGCAGTGGTTGCATACTGTCGTCATACAGATCGAATCATAACACAGTTTGCAGTGGTTGCATACTGTCGTCATACAGATCGAATCATTACACAGTGTGCAGTGGTTGCATACTGTCGTTATACAGATCTAATCCTGACACAGTGTGCAGTGGTTGCATACTGTCGTCATACAGATCGAATCATTACACAGTGTGCAGTGGTTTCATACTGTCGTCATACAGTTCTAATCATTACACAGTGTGCAGTGGTTGCATACTGTCGTCATACAGATCTAATCATTACACAGTGTGCAGTGGTTGCATACTGTCGTCATACAGATCTAATCATTACACAGTGTGCAGTGGTTGCATACTGTCGTCATACAGATCTAATCATTACACAGAGTGCAGTGGTTGCATACTGTCGTCATACAGATCTGATCATTATACAGTGTGCAGTGGTTGCATACTGTCGTCATACAGATCTAATCATTACACAGAGTGCAGTGGTTGCATACTGTCGTCATACAGATCTAATCATTTCACAGTGTGCAGTGGTTGCATACTGTCGTCATACAGATCTAATCATTTCACAGTGTGCAGTGGTTGCATACTGTCGTCATACAGATCTGATCATTACACAGTGTGCAGTGGTTGCATACTGTCGTCATACAGATCTAATCGTTACACAGTGTGCAGTGGTTGCATACTGTCGTCATACAGATCTAATCGTTACACATTGTGCAGTGGTTTCATACTGTCGTCATACAGATCTAATCATTACACAGTGTGCAGTGGTTGCATACTGTCGTCATACAGATCTAATCATTACACAGTGTGCAGTGGTTGCATACTGTCGTCATACAGATCTAATCATTTCACAGTGTGCAGTGGTTGCATACTGTCGTCATACAGATCGAATCATTACACAGTGTGCAGTGGTTGCATACTGTCGTCATACAGATCGAATCATTACACAGTGTGCAGTGGTTGCATACTGTTGTCATACAGATCGAATCATTACACACTTTGCAGTGGTTGCATACTGTCGTCATACAGATCGAATCATTACACAGTGTGCAGTGGTTGCATACTGTCGTCATACAGATCTAATCGTTACACAGTGTGCAGTGGTTGCATACTGTCGTCATACAGATCTAATCGTTACACAGTGTGCAGTGGTTTCATACTGTCGTCATACAGATCTAATCATTACACAGTGTGCAGTGGTTGCATACTGTCGTCATACAGATCTAATCATTTCACAGTGTGCAGTGGTTGCATACTGTCGTCATACAGATCTAATCATTACACAGTGTGCAGTGGTTTCATACTGTCGTCATACAGATCGAATCATTACAGTGTGCAGTGGTTGCATACTGTCGTTATACAGATCTAATCATTACACAGTGTGCAGTGGTTGCATACTGTCGTCATACAGATCTAATCCTTACACAGTGTGCAGTGGTTTCATACTGTCGTCATACAGATCTAATCATTACACAGTGTGCAGAGGTTGCATACTGTCGTTATACAGATCGAATCATTACACTGTGTGCAGTGGTTGCATACTGTCGTCATACAGATCTAATCATTACACAGTGTGCAGTGTTTGCATACTGTCGTCATACAGATCTAATCATTTCACAGTGTGCAGTGGTTGCATACTGTCGTCATACAGATCGAATCATTACACAGTGTGCAGTGGTTGCATACTGTCGTCATACAGATCGAATCATTACACAGTGTGCAGTGGTTGCACACTGTCGTCATACAGATCGAATCATTACACAGTGTGCAGTGGTTGCATACTGTCGTCATACAGATCGAATCATTACACAGTTTGCAGTGGTTGCATACTGTCGTCATACAGATCGAATCATTACACAGTGTGCAGTGGTTGCATACTGTTGTTATACAGATCTAATCCTTACACAGTGTGCAGTGGTTGCATACTGTCGTCATACAGATCTAATCATTTCACAGTGTGCAGTGGTTGCATACTGTCGTCATACAGATCTGATCATTACACAGTGTGCAGTGGTTGCATACTGTCTTCATACAGATCTAATCATTACACAGTGTGCAGTGGTTGCATACTGTCGTCATACAGATCTAATCATTACACAGTGTGCAGTGGTTGCATACTGTCGTCATACAGATCTAATCATTACACAGAGTGCAGTGGTTGCATACTGTCGTCATACAGATCTGATCATTATACAGTGTGCAGTGGTTGCATACTGTCGTCATACAGATCTAATCATTACACAGAGTGCAGTGGTTGCATACTGTCGTCATACAGATCTAATCATTTCACAGTGTGCAGTGGTTGCATACTGTCGTCATACAGATTTAATCATTTCACAGTGTGCAGTGGTTGCATACTGTCGTCATACAGATCTGATCATTACACAGTGTGCAGTGGTTGCATACTGTCGTCATACAGATCTAATCATTACACAGTGTGCAGTGGTTTCATACTGTCGTCATACAGATCTAATCATTACACAGTGTGCAGTGGTTGCATACTGTCGTCATACAGATCTAATCATTACACAGTGTGCAGTGGTTGCATACTGTCGTCATACAGATCTAATCGTTACAAAGTGTGCAGTGGTTTCGTACTGTTGTCATACAGATCTAATCATTACACAGTGTGCAGTGGTTTCATACTGTCGTCATACAGATCTAATCATTACACAGTGTGCAGTGGTTTCATACTGTCGTCATACAGATCTAATCATTTCACAGTGTGCAGTGGTTGCATACTGTCGTCATACAGATCGAATCATTACACAGTGTGCAGTGGTTGCATACTGTCGTCATACAGATCGAATCATTACACAGTGTGCAGTGGTTGCATACTGTCGTCATACAGATCGAATCATTACACAGTTTGCAGTGGTTGCATACTGTCGTCATACAGATCGAATCATTACACAGTGTGCAGTGGTTGCATACTGTCGTTATACAGATTTAATCCTGACACAGTGTGCAGTGGTTGCATACTGTCGTCATACAGATCGAATCATTACACAGTGTGCAGTGGTTTCATACTGTCGTCATACAGTTCTAATCATTATACAGTGTGCAGTGGTTGCATACTGTCGTCATACAGATCTAATCATTACACAGTGTGCAGTGGTTGCATACTGTCGTCATACAGATCTAATCATTACACAGTGTGCAGTGGTTGCATACTGTCGTCATACAGATCTGATCATTACACAGTGTGCAGTGGTTGCATACTGTCGTCATACAGATCTAATCATTACACAGAGTGCAGTGGTTGCATACTGTCGTCATACAGATCTAATCATTACACAGAGTGCAGTGGTTGCATACTGTCGTCATACAGATCTGATCATTACACAGTGTGCAGTGGTTGCATACTGTCGTCATACAGATCTAATCATTTCACAGTGTGCAGTGGTTGCATACTGTCGTCATACAGTTAGAATCATTTCACAGTGTGCAGTGGTTTCATACTGTCGTCATACAGAACTAATCATTACACAGTTTGCAGTGGTTGCATACTGTCGTCATACAGATCTAATCATTACACAGTGTGCAGTGGTTGCATACTGTCGTCATACAGATCTAATCGTTACACAGTGTGCAGTGGTTTCATACTGTCGTCATACAGATCTAATCTTGACACAGTGTGCAGTGGTTGCAAACTGTCGTCATACAGATCTAATCATTACACAGTGTGCAGTGGTTGCATACTGTCGTCATACAGATCTAATCATTTCACAGTGTGCAGTGGTTGCATACTGTCGTCATACAGAACTAATCATTACACAGTGTGCAGTGGTTGCATACTGTCAACATACAGATCGAATCATTACACAGTGTGCAGTGGTTGCATACTGTCGTCATACAGATCGAATCATTACACAGTGTGCAGTGGTTGCATACTGTCGTCATACAGATCGAATCATTACACAGTTTGCAGTGGTTGCATACTGTCGTCATACAGATCGAATCATTACACAGTGTGCAGTGGTTGCATACTGTTGTTATGCAGATCTAATCCTTACACAGTGTGCAGTGGTTGCATACTGTCGTCATACAGATCGAATCATTACACAGTGTGCAGTGGTTTCATACTGTCGTCATACAGTTCTAATCATTACACAGTGTGCAGTGGTTGCATACTGTCGTCATACAGATCTAATCATTACACAGTGTGCAGTGGTTGCATACTGTCGTCATACAGATCTAATCGTTACACAGTGTGCAGTGGTTTCGTACTGTTGTCATACAGATCTAATCATTACACAGTGTGCAGTGGTTTCATACTGTCGTCATACAGATCTAATCATTACACAGTGTGCAGTGGTTTCATACTGTCGTCATACAGATCTAATCATTTCACAGTGTGCAGTGGTTGCATACTGTCGTCATACAGATCGAATCATTACACAGTGTGCAGTGGTTGCATACTGTCGTCATACAGATCGAATCATTACACAGTGTGCAGTGGTTGCATACTGTCGTCATACAGATCGAATCATTACACAGTTTGCAGTGGTTGCATACTGTCGTCATACAGATCGAATCATTACACAGTGTGCAGTGGTTGCATACTGTCGTTATACAGATCTAATCCTGACACAGTGTGCAGTGGTTGCATACTGTCGTCATACAGATCGAATCATTACACAGTGTGCAGTGGTTTCATACTGTCGTCATACAGTTCTAATCATTACACAGTGTGCAGTGGTTGCATACTGTCGTCATACAGATCTAATCATTACACAGTGTGCAGTGGTTGCATACTGTCGTCATACAGATCTAATCATTACACAGAGTGCAGTGGTTGCATACTGTCGTCATACAGATCTAATCATTTCACAGTGTGCAGTGGTTGCATACTGTCGTCATACAGATCTAATCATTTCACAGTGTGCAGTGGTTGCATACTGTCGTCATACAGATCTGATCATTACACAGTGTGCAGTGGTTGCATACTGTCGTCATACAGATCTAATCGTTACACAGTGTGCAGTGGTTGCATACTGTCGTCATACAGATCTAATCGTTACACATTGTGCAGTGGTTTCATACTGTCGTCATACAGATCTAATCATTACACAGTGTGCAGTGGTTGCATACTGTCGTCATACAGATCTAATCATTACACAGTGTGCAGTGGTTGCATACTGTCGTCATACAGATCTAATCATTTCACAGTGTGCAGTGGTTGCATACTGTCGTCATACAGATCGAATCATTACACAGTGTGCAGTGGTTGCATACTGTCGTCATACAGATCGAATCATTACACAGTGTGCAGTGGTTGCATACTGTCGTCATACAGATCGAATCATTACACAGTGTGCAGTGGTTGCATACTGTTGTCATACAGATCGAATCATTACACACTTAGCAGTGGTTGCATACTGTCGTCATACAGATCGAATCATTACACAGTGTGCAGTGGTTGCATACTGTCGTCATACAGATCTAATCGTTACACAGTGTGCAGTGGTTGCATACTGTCGTCATACAGATCTAATCATTTCACAGTGTGCAGTGGTTGCATACTGTCGTCATACAGATCTAATCATTACACAGTGTGCAGTGGTTTCATACTGTCGTCATACAGATCGAATCATTACAGTGTGCAGTGGTTGCATACTGTCGTTATACAGATCTAATCATTACACAGTGTGCAGTGGTTGCATACTGTCGTCATACAGATCTAATCCTTACACAGTGTGCAGTGGTTTCATACTGTCGTCATACAGATCTAATCATTACACAGTGTGCAGAGGTTGCATACTGTCGTTATACAGATCGAATCATTACACTGTGTGCAGTGGTTGCATACTGTCGTCATACAGATCTAATCGTTACACAGTGTGCAGTGGTTTCATACTGTCGTCATACAGATCTAATCATTACACAGTGTGCAGTGGTTTCATACTGTCGTCATACAGATCTAATCATTACACAGTGTGCAGTGGTTTCATACTGTCGTCTTACAGATCTAATCATTTCACAGTGTGCAGTGGTTGCATACTGTCGTCATACAGATCGAATCATTACACAGTGTGCAGTGGTTGCATACTGTCGTCATACAGATCGAATCATTACACAGTGTGCAGTGGTTGCATACTGTCGTCATACAGATCGAATCATTACACAGTTTGCAGTGGTTGCATACTGTCGTCATACAGATCGAATCATTACACAGTGTGCAGTGGTTTCATACTGTCGTCATACAGTTCTAATCATTACACAGTGTGCAGTGGTTGCATACTGTCGTCATACAGATCTAATCATTACACAGTGTGCAGTGGTTGCATACTGTCGTCATACAGATCTAATCATTACACAGTGTGCAGTGGTTGCATACTGTCGTCATACAGATCTAATCATTACACAGAGTGCAGTGGTTGCATACTGTCGTCATACAGATCTGATCATTACACAGTGTGCAGTGGTTGCATACTGTCGTCATACAGATCTAATCATTAAACAGTGTACAGTGGTTGCATACTGTCGTCATACAGATCTAATGATTACACAGAGTGCAGTGGTTGCATACTGTCGTCATACAGAACTAATCATTTCACAGTGTGCAGTGGTTGCATACTGTCGTCATACAGATCTAATCATTTCACAGTGTGCAGTGGTTGCATACTGTCGTCATACAGATCTAATCATTACACAGTGTGCAGTGGTTGCATACTGTCGTCATACAGATCTAATCGTTACACAGTGTGTTGTGGTTGCATACTGTCGTCATACAGATCTAATCGTTACACAGTGTGCAGTGGTTTCATACTGTCGTCATACAGATCTAATCATTACACAGTGTGCAGTGGTTGCATACTGTCGTCATACAGATCGAATCATTACACAGTGTGCAGTGGTTGCATACTGTCGTCATACAGATCGAATCATTACACAGTGTGCAGTGGTTGCATACTGTCGTCATACAGATCGAATCATTACACAGTGTGCAGTGGTTGCATACTGTCGTCATACAGATCGAATCATTACACAGTTTGCAGTGGTTGCATACTGTCGTTATACAGATCTAATCCTTACACAGTGTGCAGTGGTTGCATACTGTTGTCATACAGATCGAATCATTACACAGTGTGCAGTGGTTTCATACTGTCGTCATACAGTTCTAATCATTACACAGTGTGCAGTGGTTGCATACTGTCGTCATACAGATCTAATCATTACACAGTGTGCAGTGGTTGCATACTGTCGTCATACAGATCTAATCATTACACAGTGTGCAGTGGTTGCATACTGTCGTCATACAGATCTAATCATTACACAGTGTGCAGTGGTTGCATACTGTCGTCATACAGATCGAATCATTTCACAGTGTGCAGTGGTTGCATACTGTCGTCATACAGATCTGATCATTACACAGTGTGCCGTGGTTGCATACTGTCGTCATACAGATCTAATCATTACACAGTGTGCAGTGGTTTCATACTGTCGTCATACAGATCTAATCATTACACAGTGTGCAGTGGTTTCATACTGTCGTCATACAGATCTAATCATTACACAGTGTGCAGTGGTTTCATACTGTCGTCATACAGATCTAATCATTTCACGGTGTGCAGTGGTTGCATACTGTCGTCATACAGATCGAATCATTACACAGTGTGCAGTGGTTGCATACTGTCGTCATACAGATCGAATCATTACACAGTGTGCAGTGGTTGCATACTGTCGTCATACAGATCGAATCATTACACAGTTTGCAGTGGTTGCATACTGTCGTCATACAGATCGAATCATTACACAGTGTGCAGTGGTTGCATACTGTCGTTATACAGATCTAATCCTGACACAGTGTGCAGTGGTTGCATACTGTCGTCATACAGATCGAATCATTACACAGTGTGCAGTGGTTTCATACTGTCGTCATACAGTTCTAATCATTACACAGTGTGCAGTGGTTGCATACTGTCGTCATACAGATCTAATCATTACACAGTGTGCAGTGGTTGCATACTGTCGTCATACAGATCTAATCATTACACAGTGTGCAGTGGTTGCATACTGTCGTCATACAGATCTAATCATTACACAGAGTGCAGTGGTTGCATACTGTCGTCATACAGATCTGATCATTACACAGTGTGCAGTGGTTGCATACTGTCGTCATACAGATCTAATCATTACACAGAGTGCAGTGGTTGCATACTGTCGTCATACAGATCTAATCATTTCACAGTGTGCAGTGGTTGCATACTGTCGTCATACAGATCTGATCATTACACAGTGTGCAGTGGTTGCATACTGTCGTCATACAGATCTAATCATTACACAGTGTGCAGTGGTTTCATACTGTCGTCATACAGATCTAATCATTACACTGTGTGCAGTGGTTGCATACTGTCGTCATACAGATCTAATCATTACACAGTGTGCAGTGGTTGCATACTGTCGTCATACAGATCTAATCGTTACACAGTGTGCAGTGGTTTCATACTGTCGTCATACAGATCTAATCATTACACAGTGTGCAGTGGTTTCATACTGTCGTCATACAGATCTAATCATTACACAGTGTGCAGTGGTTTCATACTGTCGTCATACAGATCTAATCATTTCACAGTGTGCAGTGGTTGCATACTGTCGTCATACAGATTGAATCATTACACAGTGTGCAGTGGTTGCATACTGTTGTCATACAGATCGAATCATTAAACAGTGTGCAGTGGTTGCATACTGTCGTCATACAGATCGAATCATTACACAGTTTGCAGTGGTTGCATACTGTCGTCATACAGATCGAATCATTACACAGTGTGCAGTGGTTGCATACTGTCGTTATACAGATCTAATCCTGACACAGTGTGCAGTGGTTGCATACTGTCGTCATACAGATCGAATCATTACACAGTGTGCAGTGGTTTCATACTGTCGTCATACAGTTCTAATCATTACACAGTGTGCAGTGGTTGCATACTGTCGTCATACAGATCTAATCATTACACAGTGTGCAATGGTTGCATACTGTCGTCATACAGATCTAATCATTACACAGTGTGCAGTGGTTGCATACTGTCGTCATACAGATCTAATCATTACACAGAGTGCAGTGGTTGCATACTGTCGTCATACAGATCTGATCATTACACAGTGTGCAGTGGTTGCATACTGTCGTCATACAGATCTAATCATTACACAGAGTGCAGTGGTTGCATACTGTCGTCATACAGATCTAATCATTTCACAGTGTGCAGTGGTTGCATACTGTCGTCATACAGATCTAATCATTTCACAGTGTGCAGTGGTTGCATACTGTCGTCATACAGATCTGATCATTACACAGTGTGCAGTGGTTGCATACTGTCGTCATACAGATCTAATCATTACACAGTGTGCAGTGGTTTCATACTGTCGTCATACCGATCTAATCATTACACTGTGTGCAGTGGTTGCATACTGTCGTCATACAGATCTAATCATTACACAGAGTGCAGTGGTTGCATACTGTCGTCATACAGATCTAATCATTTCACAGTGTGCAGTGGTTGCATACTGTCGTCATACAGATCTAATCATTTCTCAGTGTGCAGTGGTTGCATACTGTCGTCATACAGATCTGATCATTACACAGTGTGCAGTGGTTGCATACTGTCGTCATACAGATCTAATCGTTACACAGTGTGCAGTGGTTGCATACTGTCGTCATACAGATCTAATCGTTACACAGTGTGCAGTGGTTTCATACTGTCGTCATACAGATCTAATCATTACACAGTGTGCAGTGGTTGCATACTGTCGTCATACAGATCGAATCATTACACAGTGTGCAGTGGTTGCATACTGTCGTCATACAGATCGAATCATTACACAGTGTGCAGTGGTTGCATACTGTCGTCATACAGATCGAATCATTACACAGTGTGCAGTGGTTGCATACTGTCGTCATACAGATCGAATCATTACACAGTTTGCAGTGGTTGCATTCTGTCGTTATACAGATCTAATCCTTACACAGTGTGCAGTGGTTGCATACTGTCGTCATACAGATCGAATCATTACACAGTGTGCAGTGGTTTCATACTGTCGTCATACAGTTCTAATCATTACACAGTGTGCAGTGGTTGCATACTGTCGTCATACAGATCTAATCATTACACAGTGTGCAGTGATTGCATACTGTCGTCATACAGATCTAATCATTACCCAGTGTGCAGTGGTTGCATACTGTCGTCATACAGATCTAATCATTACACAGTGTGCAGTGGTTGCATACTGTCGTCATACAGATCTAATCATTTCACAGTGTGCAGTGGTTGCATACTGTCGTCATACAGATCTGATCATTACACAGTGTGCAGTGGTTGCATACTGTCGTCATACAGATCTAATCATTACACAGTGTGCAGTGGTTTCATACTGTCGTCATACAGATCTAATCATTACACAGTGTGCAGTGGTTGCATACTGTCGTCATACAGATCTAATCATTACACAGTGTGCAGTGGTTGCATACTGTCGTCATACAGATCTAATCGTTACACAGTGTGCAGTGGTTGCATACTGTCGTCATACAGATCTGATCATTACACAGTGTGCATTGGTTGCATACTGTCGTCATACAGATCTAATCATTACACAGTGTGCAGTGGTTTCATACTGTCGTCATACAGATCTAATCATTACACAGTGTGCAGTGGTTTCATACTGTCGTCATACAGATCTAATCATTTCACAGTGTGCAGTGGTTCCATACTGTCGTCATACAGAACGAATCATTACACAGTGTGCAGTGGTTGCATACTGTCGTCATACAGATCGAATCATTACACAGTGTGCAGTGGTTTCATACTGTCGTCATACCGATCTAATCATTACACTGTGTGCAGTGGTTGCATACTGTCGTCATACAGATCTAATCATTACACAGAGTGCAGTGGTTGCATACTGTCGTCATACAGATCTAATCATTTCACAGTGTGCAGTGGTTGCATACTGTCGTCATACAGATCTAATCATTTCTCAGTGTGCAGTGGTTGCATACTGTCGTCATACAGATCTGATCATTACACAGTGTGCAGTGGTTGCATACTGTCGTCATACAGATCTAATCGTTACACAGTGTGCAGTGGTTGCATACTGTCGTCATACAGATCTAATCGTTACACAGTGTGCAGTGGTTTCATACTGTCGTCATACAGATCTAATCATTACACAGTGTGCAGTGGTTGCATACTGTCGTCATACAGATCGAATCATTACACAGTGTGCAGTGGTTGCATACTGTCGTCATACAGATCGAATCATTACACAGTGTGCAGTGGTTGCATACTGTCGTCATACAGATCGAATCATTACACAGTGTGCAGTGGTTGCATACTGTCGTCATACAGATCGAATCATTACACAGTTTGCAGTGGTTGCATTCTGTCGTTATACAGATCTAATCCTTACACAGTGTGCAGTGGTTGCATACTGTCGTCATACAGATCGAATCATTACACAGTGTGCAGTGGTTTCATACTGTCGTCATACAGTTCTAATCATTACACAGTGTGCAGTGGTTGCATACTGTCGTCATACAGATCTAATCATTACACAGTGTGCAGTGGTTGCATACTGTCGTCATACAGATCTAATCATTACCCAGTGTGCAGTGGTTGCATACTGTCGTCATACAGATCTAATCATTACACAGTGTGCAGTGGTTGCATACTGTCGTCATACAGATCTAATCATTTCACAGTGTGCAGTGGTTGCATACTGTCGTCATACAGATCTGATCATTACACAGTGTGCAGTGGTTGCATACTGTCGTCATACAGATCTAATCATTACACAGTGTGCAGTGGTTTCATACTGTCGTCATACAGATCTAATCATTACACAGTGTGCAGTGGTTGCATACTGTCGTCATACAGATCTAATCATTACACAGTGTGCAGTGGTTGCATACTGTCGTCATACAGATCTAATCGTTACACAGTGTGCAGTGGTTGCATACTGTCGTCATACAGATCTGATCATTACACAGTGTGCATTGGTTGCATACTGTCGTCATACAGATCTAATCATTACACAGTGTGCAGTGGTTTCATACTGTCGTCATACAGATCTAATCATTACACAGTGTGCAGTGGTTTCATACTGTCGTCATACAGATCTAATCATTTCACAGTGTGCAGTGGTTCCATACTGTCGTCATACAGAACGAATCATTACACAGTGTGCAGTGGTTGCATACTGTCGTCATACAGATCGAATCATTACACAGTGTGCAGTGGTTGCATACTGTCGTCATACAGATCGAATCATTACACAGTTTGCAGTGGTTGCATACTGTCGTCATACAGATCGAATCATTACACAGTGTGCAGTGGTTGCATACTGTCGTTATACAGATCTAATCCTGACACAGTGTGCAGTGGTTGCATACTGTCGTCATACAGATCGAATCATTACACAGTGTGCAGTGGTTTCATACTGTCGTCATACAGTTCTAATCATTACACAGTGTGCAGTGGTTGCATACTGTCGTCATACAGATCTAATCATTACACAGTGTGCAGTGGTTGCATACTGTCGTCATACAGATCTAATCATTACACAGTGTGCAGTGGTTGCATACTGTCGTCATACAGATCTAATCATTACACAGTGTGCAGTGGTTGCATACTGTCGTCATACAGATCTAATCATTTCACAGTGTGCAGTGGTTGCATACTGTCGTCATACAGATCTGATCATTACACAGTGTGCAGTGGTTGCATACTGTCGTCATACAGATCTAATCATTACACAATGTGCAGTGGTTTCATACTGTCGTCATACAGATCTAATCATTACACAGTGTGCAGTGGTTGCATACTGTCGTCATACAGATCTAATCATTACACAGTGTGCAGTGGTTGCATACTGTCGTCATACAGATCTAATCGTTACACAGTGTGCAGTGGTTTCATACTGTCGTCATACAGATCTAATCATTACACAGTGTGCAGTGGTTTCATACTGTCGTCATACAGATCTAATCATTACACAGTGTGCAGTGGTTGCATACTGTCGTCATACAGATCTAATCATTTCACAGTGTGCAGTGGTTGCATACTGTCGTCATACAGAACTAATCATTACACAGTGTGCAGTGGTTGCATACTGTCATCATACAGATCGAATCATTACACAGTGTGCAGTGGTTGCATACTGTCGTCATACAGATCGAATCATTACACAGTTTGCAGTGGTTGCATACTGTCGTCATACAGATCGAATCATTACACAGTGTGCAGTGGTTGCATACTGTTGTTATACAGATCTAATCCTTACACAGTGTGCAGTGGTTGCATACTGTCGTCATACAGATCGAATCATTACACAGTGTGCAGTGGTTTCATACTGTCGTCATACAGTTCTAATCATTACACAGTGTGCAGTGGTTGCATACTGTCGTCATACAGATCTAATCATTACACAGTGTGCAGTGGTTGCATACTGTCGTCATACAGATCTAATCATTACACAGTGTGCAGTGGTTGCATACTGTCGTCATACAGATCTAATCATTACACAGTGTGCAGTGGTTGCATACTGTCGTCATACAGATCTAATCATTTCACAGTGTGCAGTGGTTGCATACTGTCGTCATACAGATCTGATCATTACACAGTGTGCAGTGGTTGCATACTGTCGTCATACAGATCTAATCATTACACAGTGTGCAGTGGTTTCATACTGTCGTCATACAGATCTAATCATTACACAGTGTGCAGTGGTTGCATAGTGTCGTCATACAGATCGAATCATTACACAGTGTGCAGTGGTTGCATACTGTCGTCATACAGATCTAATCATTACACAGTGTGCAGTGGTTGCATACTGTCGTCATACAGATCTAATCATTACACAGTGTGCAGTGGTTGCATACTGTCGTCATACAGATCTAATCATTACACAGTGTGCAGTGGTTGCATACTGTCGTCATACAGATCTAATCATTTCACAGTGTGCAGTGGTTGCATACTGTCGTCATACAGATCTGATCATTACACAGTGTGCAGTGGTTGCATACTGTCGTCATACAGATCTAATCATTACACAGTGTGCAGTGGTTTCATACTGTCGTCATACAGATCTAATCATTACACAGTGTGCAGTGGTTGCATAGTGTCGTCATACAGATCGAATCATTACACAGTGTGCAGTGGTTGCATACTGTCGTTATACAGATCTAATCCTGACACAGTGTGCAGTGGTTGCATACTGTCGTCATACAGATCGAATCATTACACAGTGTGCAGTGGTTTCATACTGTCGTCATACAGTTCTAATCATTACACAGTGTGCAGTGGTTGCATACTGTCGTCATACAGATCTAATCATTACACAGTGTGCAGTGGTTGCATACTGTCGTCATACAGATCTAATCATTACACAGTGTGCAGTGGTTGCATACTGTCGTCATACAGATCTAATCATTACACAGTGTGCAGTGGTTGCATACTGTCGTCATACAGATCTAATCATTTCACAGTGTGCAGTGGTTGCATACTGTCGTCATACAGATCTGATCATTACACAGTGTGCAGTGGTTGCATACTGTCGTCATACAGATCTAATCATTACACAATGTGCAGTGGTTTCATACTGTCGTCATACAGATCTAATCATTACACAGTGTGCAGTGGTTGCATACTGTCGTCATACAGATCTAATCATTACACAGTGTGCAGTGGTTGCATACTGTCGTCATACAGATCTAATCGTTACACAGTGTGCAGTGGTTTCATACTGTCGTCATACAGATCTAATCATTACACAGTGTGCAGTGGTTTCATACTGTCGTCATACAGATCTAATCATTACACAGTGTGCAGTGGTTGCATACTGTCGTCATACAGATCTAATCATTTCACAGTGTGCAGTGGTTGCATACTGTCGTCATACAGAACTAATCATTACACAGTGTGCAGTGGTTGCATACTGTCATCATACAGATCGAATCATTACACAGTGTGCAGTGGTTGCATACTGTCGTCATACAGAACGAATCATTACACAGTGTGCAGTGGTTGCATACTGTCGTCATACAGATCGAATCATTACACAGTGTGCAGTGGTTGCATACTGTCGTCATACAGATCGAATCATTACACAGTTTGCAGTGGTTGCATACTGTCGTCATACAGATCGAATCATTACACAGTGTGCAGTGGTTGCATACTGTCGTTATACAGATCTAATCCTGACACAGTGTGCAGTGGTTGCATACTGTCGTCATACAGATCGAATCATTACACAGTGTGCAGTGGTTTCATACTGTCGTCATACAGTTCTAATCATTACACAGTGTGCAGTGGTTGCATACTGTCGTCATACAGATCTAATCATTACACAGTGTGCAGTGGTTGCATACTGTCGTCATACAGATCTAATCATTACACAGTGTGCAGTGGTTGCATACTGTCGTCATACAGATCTAATCATTACACAGTGTGCAGTGGTTGCATACTGTCGTCATACAGATCTAATCATTTCACAGTGTGCAGTGGTTGCATACTGTCGTCATACAGATCTGATCATTACACAGTGTGCAGTGGTTGCATACTGTCGTCATACAGATCTAATCATTACACAATGTGCAGTGGTTTCATACTGTCGTCATACAGATCTAATCATTACACAGTGTGCAGTGGTTGCATACTGTCGTCATACAGATCTAATCATTACACAGTGTGCAGTGGTTGCATACTGTCGTCATACAGATCTAATCGTTACACAGTGTGCAGTGGTTTCATACTGTCGTCATACAGATCTAATCATTACACAGTGTGCAGTGGTTTCATATTGTCGTCATACAGATCTAATCATTACACAGTGTGCAGTGGTTGCATACTGTCGTCATACAGATCTAATCATTTCACAGTGTGCAGTGGTTGCATACTGTCGTCATACAGAACTAATCATTACACAGTGTGCAGTGGTTGCATACTGTCATCATACAGATCGAATCATTACACAGTGTGCAGTGGTTGCATACTGTCGTCATACAGATCGAATCATTACACAGTTTGCAGTGGTTGCATACTGTCGTCATACAGATCGAATCATTACAGAGTGTGCAGTGGTTGCATACTGTTGTTATACAGATCTAATCCTTACACAGTGTGCAGTGGTTGCATACTGTCGTCATACAGATCGAATCATTACACAGTGTGCAGTGGTTTCATACTGTCGTCATACAGTTCTAATCATTACACAGTGTGCAGTGGTTGCATACTGTCGTCATACAGATCTAATCATTACACAGTGTGCAGTGGTTGCATACTGTCGTCATACAGATCTAATCATTACACAGTGTGCAGTGGTTGCATACTGTCGTCATACAGATCTAATCATTACACAGTGTGCAGTGGTTGCATACTGTCGTCATACAGATCTAATCATTTCACAGTGTGCAGTGGTTGCATACTGTCGTCATACAGATCTGATCATTACACAGTGTGCAGTGGTTGCATACTGTCGTCATACAGATCTAATCATTACACAGTGTGCAGTGGTTTCATACTGTCGTCATACAGATCTAATCATTACACAGTGTGCAGTGGTTGCATAGTGTCGTCATACAGATCTAATCATTACACAGTGTGCAGTGGTTGCATACTGTCGTCATACAGATCTAATCGTTACACAGTGTGCAGTGGTTTCATACTGTCGTCATACAGATCTAATCGTTACACAGTGTGCAGTGGTTTCATACTGTCGTCATACAGATCTAATCATTACACAGTGTGCAGTGGTTTCATACTGTCGTCATACAGATCTAATCATTTCACAGTGTGCAGTGGTTGCATACTGTCGTCATACAGATCGAATCATTACACAGTGTGCAGTGGTTGCATACTGTCGTCATACAGATCGAATCATTACACAGTGTGCAGTGGTTGCATACTGTCGTCATACAGATCGAATCATTACACAGTTTGCAGTGGTTGCATACTGTCGTCATACAGATCGAATCATTACACAGTGTGCAGTGGTTGCATACTGTCGTTATACAGATCTAATCCTGACACAGTGTGCAGTGGTTGCATACTGTCGTCATACAGATCGAATCATTACACAGTGTGCAGTGGTTTCATACTGTCGTCATACAGTTCTAATCATTACACAGTGTGCAGTGGTTGCATACTGTCGTCATACAGATCTAATCATTACACAGTGTGCAGTGGTTGCATACTGTCGTCATACAGATCTAATCATTACACAGTGTGCAGTGGTTGCATACTGTCGTCATACAGATCTAATCATTACACAGTGTGCAGTGGTTGCATACTGTCGTCATACAGATCTAATCATTTCACAGTGTGCAGTGGTTGCATACTGTCGTCATACAGATCTGATCATTACACAGTGTGCAGTGGTTGCATACTGTCGTCATACAGATCTAATCATTACACAATGTGCAGTGGTTTCATACTGTCGTCATACAGATCTAATCATTACACAGTGTGCAGTGGTTGCATACTGTCGTCATACAGATCTAAACATTACACAGTGTGCAGTGGTTGCATACTGTCGTCATACAGATCTAATCGTTACACAGTGTGCAGTGGTTTCATACTGTCGTCATACAGATCTAATCATTACACAGTGTGCAGTGGTTTCATACTGTCGTCATACAGATCTAATCATTACACAGTGTGCAGTGGTTGCATACTGTCGTCATACAGATCTAATCATTTCACAGTGTGCAGTGGTTGCATACTGTCGTCATACAGAACTAATCATTACACAGTGTGCAGTGGTTGCATACTGTCATCATACAGATCGAATCATTACACAGTGTGCAGTGGTTGCATACTGTCGTCATACAGATCGAATCATTACACAGTTTGCAGTGGTTGCATACTGTCGTCATACAGATCGAATCATTACACAGTGTGCAGTGTTTGCATACTGTTGTTATACAGATCTAATCCTTACACAGTGTGCAGTGGTTGCATACTGTCGTCATACAGATCGAATCATTACACAGTGTGCAGTGGTTTCATACTGTCGTCATACAGTTCTAATCATTACACAGTGTGCAGTGGTTGCATACTGTCGTCATACAGATCTAATCATTACACAGTGTGCAGTGGTTGCATACTGTCGTCATACAGATCTAATCATTACACAGTGTGCAGTGGTTGCATACTGTCGTCATACAGATCTAATCATTACACAGTGTGCAGTGGTTGCATACTGTCGTCATACAGATCTAATCATTTCACAGTGTGCAGTGGTTGCATACTGTCGTCATACAGATCTGATCATTACACAGTGTGCAGTGGTTGCATACTGTCGTCATACAGATCTAATCATTACACAGTGTGCAGTGGTTTCATACTGTCGTCATACAGATCTAATCATTACACAGTGTGCAGTGGTTGCATACTGTCGTCATACAGATCTAATCGTTACACAGTGTGCAGTGGTTGCATACTGTCGTCATACAGATCTAATCGTTACACAGTGTGCAGTGGTTTCATACTGTCGTCATACAGATCTAATCGTTACACAGTGTGCAGTGGTTTCATACTGTCGTCATACAGATCTAATCATTACACAGTGTGCAGTGGTTTCATACTGTCGTCATACAGATCTAATCATTTCACAGTGTGCAGTGGTTGCATACTGTCGTCATACAGATCGAATCATTACACAGTGTGCAGTGGTTGCATACTGTCGTCATACAGATCGAATCATTACACAGTGTGCAGTGGTTGCATACTGTCGTCATACAGATCGAATCATTACACAGTTTGCAGTGGTTGCATACTGTCGTCATACAGATCGAATCATTACACAGTGTGCAGTGGTTGCATACTGTCGTTATACAGATCTAATCCTGACACAGTGTGCAGTGGTTGCATACTGTCGTCATACAGATCGAATCATTACACAGTGTGCAGTGGTTTCATACTGTCGTCATACAGTTCTAATCATTACACAGTGTGCAGTGGTTGCATACTGTCGTCATACAGATCAAATCATTACACAGTGTGCAGTGGTTGCATACTGTCGTCATACAGATCTAATCATTACACAGTGTGCAGTGGTTGCATACTGTCGTCATACAGATCTAATCATTACACAGAGTGCAGTGGTTGCATACTGTCGTCATACAGATCTGATCATTACACAGTGTGCAGTGGTTGCATACTGTCGTCATACAGATCTAATCATTAAACAGTGTACAGTGGTTGCATACTGTCGTCATACAGATCTAATGATTACACAGAGTGCAGTGGTTGCATACTGTCGTCATACAGAACTAATCATTTCACAGTGTGCAGTGGTTGCATACTGTCGTCATACAGATCTAATCATTTCACAGTGTGCAGTGGTTGCATACTGTCGTCATACAGATCTAATCGTTACACAGTGTGTTGTGGTTGCATACTGTCGTCATACAGATCTAATCGTTACACAGTGTGCAGTGGTTTCATACTGTCGTCATACAGATCTAATCATTACACAGTGTGCAGTGGTTGCATACTGTCGTCATACGGATCGAATCATTACACAGTGTGCAGTGGTTGCATACTGTCGTCATACAGATCGAATCATTACACAGTGTGCAGTGGTTGCATACTGTCGTCATACAGATCGAATCATTACACAGTGTGCAGTGGTTGCATACTGTCGTCATACAGATCGAATCATTACACAGTTTGCAGTGGTTGCATACTGTCGTTATACAGATCTAATCCTTACACAGTGTGCAGTGGTTGCATACTGTTGTCATACAGATCGAATCATTACACAGTGTGCAGTGGTTTCATACTGTCGTCATACAGTTCTAATCATTACACAGTGTGCAGTGGTTGCATACTGTCGTCATACAGATCTAATCATTACACAGTGTGCAGTGGTTGCATACTGTCGTCATACAGATCTAATCATTACACAGTGTGCAGTGGTTGCATACTGTCGTCATACAGATCTAATCATTACACAGTGTGCAGTGGTTGCATACTGTCGTCATACAGATCTAATCATTTCACAGTGTGCAGTGGTTGCATACTGTCGTCATACAGATCTGATCATTACACAGTGTGCCGTGGTTGCATACTGTCGTCATACAGATCTAATCATTACACAGTGTGCAGTGGTTTCATACTGTCGTCATACAGATCTAATCATTACACAGTGTGCAGTGGTTTCATACTGTCGTCATACAGATCTAATCATTACACAGTGTGCAGTGGTTTCATACTGTCGTCATACAGATCTAATCATTTCACAGTGTGCAGTGGTTGCATACTGTCGTCATACAGATCGAATCATTACACAGTGTGCAGTGGTTGCATACTGTCGTCATACAGATCGAATCATTACACAGTGTGCAGTGGTTGCATACTGTCGTCATACAGATCGAATCATTACACAGTTTGCAGTGGTTGCATACTGTCGTCATACAGATCGAATCATTACACAGTGTGCAGTGGTTGCATACTGTCGTTATACAGATCTAATCCTGACACAGTGTGCAGTGGTTGCATACTGTCGTCAAACAGATCGAATCATTACACAGTGTGCAGTGGTTTCATACTGTCGTCATACAGTTCTAATCATTACACAGTGTGCAGTGGTTGCATACTGTCTTCATACAGATCTAATCATTACACAGTGTGCAGTGGTTGCATACTGTCGTCATACAGATCTAATCATTACACAGTGTGCAGTGGTTGCATACTGTCGTCATACAGATCTAATCATTACACAGTGTGCAGTGGTTGCATACTGTCGTCATACAGATCTAATCATTACACAGAGTGCAGTGGTTGCATACTGTCGTCATACAGATCTGATCATTACACAGTGTGCAGTGGTTGCATACTGTCGTCATACAGATCTAATCATTACACAGAGTGCAGTGGTTGCATACTGTCGTCATACAGATCTAATCATTTCACAGTGTGCAGTGGTTGCATACTGTCGTCATACAGATCTAATCATTTCACAGTGTGCAGTGGTTGCATACTGTCGTCATACAGATCTGATCATTACACAGTGTGCAGTGGTTGCATACTGTCGTCATACAGATTTAATCATTACACAGTGTGCAGTGGTTTCATACTGTCGTCATACCGATCTAATCATTACACTGTGTGCAGTGGTTGCATACTGTCGTCATACAGATCTAATCATTACACAGAGTGCAGTGGTTGCATACTGTCGTCATACAGATCTAATCATTTCACAGTGTGCAGTGGTTGCATACTGTCGTCATACAGATCTAATCATTTCACAGTGTGCAGTGGTTGCATACTGTCGTCATACAGATCTGATCATTACACAGTGTGCAGTGGTTGCATACTGTCGTCATACAGATCTAATCGTTACACAGTGTGCAGTGGTTGCATACTGTCGTCATACAGATCTAATCGTTACACAGTGTGCAGTGGTTTCATACTGTCGTCATACAGATCTAATCATTACACAGTGTGCAGTGGTTGCATACTGTCGTCATACAGATCGAATCATTACACAGTGTGCAGTGGTTGCATACTGTCGTCATACAGATCGAATCATTACACAGTGTGCAGTGGTTGCATACTGTCGTCATACAGATCGAATCATTACACAGTGTGCAGTGGTTGCATACTGTCGTCATACAGATCGAATCATTACACAGTTTGCAGTGGTTGCATACTGTCGTTATACAGATCTAATCCTTACACAGTGTGCAGTGGTTGCATACTGTCGTCATACAGATCGAATCATTACACGGTGTGCAGTGGTTTCATACTGTCATCATACAGTTCTAATCATTACACAGTGTGCAGTGGTTGCATACTGTCGTCATACAGATCTAATCATTACACAGTGTGCAGTGGTTGCATACTGTCGTCATACAGATCTAATCATTACACAGTGTGCAGTGGTTGCATACTGTCGTCATACAGATCTAATCATTACACAGTGTGCAGTGGTTGCATACTGTCGTCATACAGATCTAATCATTTCACAGTGTGCAGTGGTTGCATACTGTCGTCATACAGATCTGATCATTACACAGTGTGCAGTGGTTGCATACTGTCGTCATACAGATCTAATCATTACACAGTGTGCAGTGGTTTCATACTGTCGTCATACAGATCTAATCATTACACAGTGTGCAGTGGTTGCATACTGTCGTCATACAGATCTAATCATTACACAGTGTGCAGTGGTTGCATACTGTCGTCATACAGATCTAATCGTTACACAGTGTGCAGTGGTTGCATACTGTCGTCATACAGATCTGATCATTACACAGTGTGCAGTGGTTGCATACTGTCGTCATACAGATCTAATCATTACACAGTGTGCAGTGGTTTCATACTGTCGTCATACAGATCTAATCATTACACAGTGTGCAGTGGTTTCATACTGTCGTCATACAGATCTAATCATTACACAGTGTGCAGTGGTTTCATACTGTCGTCATACAGATCTAATCATTTCACAGTGTGCAGTGGTTGCATACTGTCGTCATACAGAACGAATCATTACACAGTGTGCAGTGGTTGCATACTGTCGTCATACAGATCGAATCATTACACAGTGTGCAGTGGTTGCATACTGTCGTCATACAGATCGAATCATTACACAGTTTGCAGTGGTTGCATACTGTCGTCATACAGATCGAATCATTACACAGTGTGCAGTGGTTGCATACTGTCGTTATACAGATCTAATCCTGACACAGTGTGCAGTGGTTGCATACTGTCGTCATACAGATCGAATCATTACACAGTGTGCAGTGGTTTCATACTGTCGTCATACAGTTCTAATCATTAAACAGTGTGCAGTGGTTGCATACTGTCGTCATACAGATCTAATCATTACACAGTGTGCAGTGGTTGCATACTGTCGTCATACAGATCTAATCATTACACAGTGTGCAGTGGTTGCATACTGTCGTCATACAGATCTAATCATTACACAGTGTGCAGTGGTTGCATACTGTCGTCATACAGATCTAATCATTTCACAGTGAGCAGTGGTTGCATACTGTCGTCATACAGATCTGATCATTACACAGTGTGCAGTGGTTGCATACTGTCGTCATACAGATCTAATCATTACACAATGTGCAGTGGTTTCATACTGTCGTCATACAGATCTAATCATTACACAGTGTGCAGTGGTTGCATACTGTCGTCATACAGATCTAATCATTACACAGTGTGCAGTGGTTGCATACTGTCGTCATACAGATCTAATCGTTACACAGTGTGCAGTGGTTTCATACTGTCGTCATACAGATCTAATCATTACACAGTGTGCAGTGGTTTCATACTGTCGTCATACAGATCTAATCATTACACAGTGTGCAGTGGTTTCATACTGTCGTCATACAGATCTAATAATTTCACAGTGTGCAGTGGTTGCATACTGTCGTCATACAGATCGAATCATTACACAGTGTGCAGTGGTTGCATACTGTCGTCATACAGATCGAATCATTACACAGTGTGCAGTGGTTGCATACTGTCGTCATACAGATCGAATCATTACACAGTTTGCAGTGGTTGCATACTGTCGTCATACAGATCGAATCATTACACAGTCTGCAGTGGTTGCATACTGTCATTATACAGATCTAATCCTGACACAGTGTGCAGTGGTTGCATACTGTCGTCATACAGATCGAATCATTACACAGTGTGCAGTGGTTTCATACTGTCGTCATACAGTTCTAATCATTACACAGTGTGCAGTGGTTGCATACTGTCGTCATACAGATCTAATCATTACACAGTGTGCAGTGGTTGCATACTGTCGTCATACAGATCTAATCATTACACAGTGTGCAGTGGTTGCATACTGTCGTCATACAGATCTAATCATTACACAGAGTGCAGTGGTTGCATACTGTCGTCATACAGATCTGATCATTACACAGTGTGCAGTGGTTGCATACTGTCGTCATACAGATCTAATCATTACACAGTGTACAGTGGTTGCATACTGTCGTCATACAGATCTAATCATTACACAGAGTGCAGTGGTTGCATACTGTCGTCATACAGATCTAATCATTTCACAGTGTGCAGTGGTTGCATACTGTCGTCATACAGATCTAATCATTTCACAGTGTGCAGTGGTTGCATACTGTCGTCATACAGATCTGATCATTACACAGTGTGCAGTGGTTGCATACTGTCGTCATACAGATCTAATCGTTACACAGTGTGCAGTGGTTGCATACTGTCGTCATACAGATCTAATCGTTACACAGTGTGCAGTGGTTTCATACTGTCGTCATACAGATCTAATCATTACACAGTGTGCAGTGGTTGCATACTGTCGTCATACAGATCGAATCATTACACAGTGTGCAGTGGTTGCATACTGTCGTCATACAGATCGAATCATTACACAGTGTGCAGTGGTTGCATACTGTCGTCATACAGATCGAATCATTACACAGTGTGCAGTGGTTGCATACTGTCGTCATACAGATCGAATCATTACACAGTTTGCAGTGGTTGCATACTGTCGTTATACAGATCTAATCCTTACACAGTGTGCAGTGGTTGCATACTGTCGTCATACAGATCGAATCATTACACAGTGTGCAGTGGTTTCATACTGTCGTCATACAGTTCTAATCATTAGACAGTGTGCAGTGGTTGCATACTGTCGTCATACAGATCTAATCATTACACAGTGTGCAGTGGTTGCATACTGTCGTCATACAGATCTAATCATTACACAGTGTGCAGTGGTTGCATACTGTCGTCATACAGATCTAATCATTACACAGTGTGCAGTGGTTGCATACTGTCGTCATACAGATCTAATCATTTCACAGTGTGCAGTGGTTGCATACTGTCGTCATACAGATCTGATCATTACACAGTGTGCAGTGGTTGCATACTGTCGTCATACAGATCTAATCATTACACAGTGTGCAGTGGTTTCATACTGTCGTCATACAGATCTAATCATTACACAGTGTGCAGTGGTTTCATACTGTCGTCATACAGATCTAATCATTACACAGTGTGCAGTGGTTTCATACTGTCGTCATACAGATCTAATCATTTCACAGTGTGCAGTGGTTGCATACTGTCGTCATACAGATCGAATCATTACACAGTGTGCAGTGGTTGCATACTGTCGTCATACAGATCGAATCATTACACAGTGTGCAGTGGTTGCATACTGTCGTCATACAGATCGAATCATTACACAGTTTGCAGTGGTTGCATACTGTCGTCATACAGATCGAATCATTACACAGTGTGCAGTGGTTGCATACTGTCGTTATACAGATCTAATCCTGACACAGTGTGCAGTGGTTGCATACTGTCGTCATACAGATCGAATCATTACACAGTGTGCAGTGGTTTCATACTGTCGTCATACAGTTCTAATCATTACACAGTGTGCAGTGGTTGCATACTGTCGTCATACAGATCTAATCATTACACAGTGTGCAGTGGTTGCATACTGTCGTCATACAGATCTAATCATTACACAGTGTGCAGTGGTTGCATACTGTCGTCATACAGATCTAATCATTACACAGAGTGCAGTGGTTGCATACTGTCGTCATACAGATCTGATCATTACACAGTGTGCAGTGGTTGCATACTGTCGTCATACAGATCTAATCATTACACAGAGTGCAGTGGTTGCATACTGTCGTCATACAGATCTAATCATTTCACAGTGTGCAGTGGTTGCATACTGTCGTCATACAGATCTGATCATTACACAGTGTGCAGTGGTTGCATACTGTCGTCATACAGATCTAATCATTACACAGTGTGCAGTGGTTTCATACTGTCGTCATACAGATCTAATCATTACACAGTGTGCAGTGGTTGCATACTGTCGTCATACAGATCTAATCATTACACAGTGTGCAGTGGTTGTATACTGTCGTCATACAGATCTAATCGTTACACAGTGTGCAGTGGTTTCATACTGTCGTCATACAGATCTAATCATTACACAGTGTGCAGTGGTTTCATACTGTCGTCATACAGATCTAATCATTACACAGAGTGCAGTGGTTTCATACTGTCGTCATACAGATCTAATCATTTCACAGTGTGCAGTGGTTGCATACTGTCGTCATACAGATCAAATCATTACACAGTGTGCAGTGGTTGCATACTGTCGTCATACAGATCGAATCATTACACAGTGTGCAGTGGTTGCATACTGTCGTCATACAGATCGAATCATTACACAGTTTGCAGTGGTTGCATACTGTCGTCATACAGATCGAATCATTACACAGTGTGCAGTGGTTGCATACTGTCGTTATACAGATCTAATCCTGACACAGTGTGCAGTGGTTGCATACTGTCGTCATACAGATTGAATCATTACACAGTGTGCAGTGGTTTCATACTGTCGTCATACAGTTCTAATCATTACACAGTGTGCAGTGGTTGCATACTGTCGTCATACAGATCTAATCATTACACAGTGTGCAGTGGTTGCATACTGTCGTCATACAGATCTAATCATTACACAGTGTGCAGTGGTTGCATACTGTCGTCATACAGATCTGATCATTACACAGTGTGCAGTGGTTGCATACTGTCGTCATACAGATCTAATCATTACACAGAGTGCAGTGGTTGCATACTGTCGTCATACAGATCTAATCATTTCACAGTGTGCAGTGGATGCATACTGTCGTCATACAGATCTAATCATTTCACAGTGTGCAGTGGTTGCATACTGTCGTCATACAGATCTGATCATTACACAGTGTGCAGTGGTTGCATACTGTCGTCATACAGATCTAATCATTACACAGTGTGCAGTGGTTTCATACTGTCGTCATACCGATCTAATCGTTACACTGTGTGCAGTGGTTGCATACTGTCGTCATACAGATCTAATCATTACACAGTGTGCAGTGGTTGCATACTGTTGTCATACAGATCTAATCATTACACAGTGTGCAGTGGTTTCATACTGTCGTCATACAGATCTAATCATTACACAGTGTGCAGTGGTTGCATACTGTCGTCATACAGATCGAATCATTTCACAGTGTGCAGTGGTTGCATACTGTCGTCATACAGATCTAATCATTACACAGTGTGCAGTGGTTGCATACTGTCGTCATACGGATCGAATCATTTCACAGTGTGCAGTGGTTGCATACTGTCGTCATACAGATCTAATCATTACACAGTGTGCAGTGGTTGCATACTGTCGTTATACAGATCGAATCATTACACCGTGTTCAGAGGTTTCATACTGTCATAGTTCAGATCAAATCATTACACAGTGTGCAGTGGTTGCATACTGTCGTCATACAGATCGAATCATTTCACAGTGTGCAGTGGTTGCATACTGTCGTCATACAGATCTAATCATTACACAGTGTGCAGTGGTTGCATACTGTCGTTATACAGATCGAATCATTACACCGTGTTCAGAGGTTTCATACTGTCATAGTTCAGATCAAATCATTACACAGCGTACAGAGTTTGCATACTGTTGTTATACAGATCGCATCAGTACACTGTGTGCAGAGGTTGCATACTCTCGTTATACAGATCTAATCCTGACACAGTGTGCAGTGGTTGCATACTGTCGTCATACAGATCGAATCATTACACAGTGTGCAGTGGTTTCATACTGTCGTCATACAGTTCTAATCATTACACAGTGTGCAGTGGTTGCATACTGTCGTCATACAGATCTAATCATTACACAGTGTGCAGTGGTTGCATACTGTCGTCATACAGATCTAATCATTACACAGTGTGCAGTGGTTGCATACTGTCGTCATACAGATCTAATCATTACACAGAGTGCAGTGGTTGCATACTGTCGTCATACAGATCTGATCATTACACAGTGTGCAGTGGTTGCATACTGTCGTCATACAGATCTAATCATTTCACAGTGTGCAGTGGTGGCATACTGTCGTCATACAGATCTGATCATTACACAGTGTGCAGTGGTTGCATACTGTCGTCATACAGATCTAATCATTACACAGTGTGCAGTGGTTTCATACTGTCGTCATACAGATCTAATCATTACACAGTGTGCAGTGGTTGCATACTGTCGTCATACAGATCTAATCATTACACAGTGTGCAGTGGTTGTATACTGTCGTCATACAGATCTAATCGTTACACAGTGTGCAGTGGTTTCATACTGTCGTCATACAGATCTAATCATTACACAGTGTGCAGTGGTTTCATACTGTCGTCATACAGATCTAATCATTACACAGAGTGCAGTGGTTTCATACTGTCGTCATACAGATCTAATCATTTCACAGTGTGCAGTGGTTGCATACTGTCGTCATACAGATCAAATCATTACACAGTGTGCAGTGGTTGCATACTGTCGTCATACAGATCGAATCATTACACAGTGTGCAGTGGTTGCATACTGTCGTCATACAGATCGAATCATTACACAGTTTGCAGTGGTTGCATACTGTCGTCATACAGATCGAATCATTACACAGTGTGCAGTGGTTGCATACTGTCGTTATACAGATCTAATCCTGACACAGTGTGCAGTGGTTGCATACTGTCGTCATACAGATCGAATCATTACACAGTGTGCAGTGGTTTCATACTGTCGTCATACAGTTCTAATCATTACACAGTGTGCAGTGGTTGCATACTGTCGTCATACAGATCTAATCATTACACAGTGTGCAGTGGTTGCATACTGTCGTCATACAGATCTAATCATTACACAGTGTGCAGTGGTTGCATACTGTCGTCATACAGATCTGATCATTACACAGTGTGCAGTGGTTGCATACTGTCGTCATACAGATCTAATCATTACACAGAGTGCAGTGGTTGCATACTGTCGTCATACAGATCTAATCATTTCACAGTGTGCAGTGGATGCATACTGTCGTCATACAGATCTAATCATTTCACAGTGTGCAGTGGTTGCATACTGTCGTCATACAGATCTGATCATTACACAGTGTGCAGTGGTTGCATACTGTCGTCATACAGATCTAATCATTACACAGTGTGCAGTGGTTTCATACTGTCGTCATACCGATCTAATCATTACACTGTGTGCAGTGGTTGCATACTGTCGTCATACAGATCTAATCATTACACAGTGTGCAGTGGTTGCATACTGTTGTCATACAGATCTAATCATTACACAGTGTGCAGTGGTTTCATACTGTCGTCATACAGATCTAATCATTACACAGTGTGCAGTGGTTGCATACTGTCGTCATACAGATCGAATCATTTCACAGTGTGCAGTGGTTGCATACTGTCGTCATACAGATCTAATCATTACACAGTGTGCAGTGGTTGCATACTGTCGTCATACGGATCGAATCATTTCACAGTGTGCAGTGGTTGCATACTGTCGTCATACAGATCTAATCATTACACAGTGTGCAGTGGTTGCATACTGTCGTTATACAGATCGAATCATTACACCGTGTTCAGAGGTTTCATACTGTCATAGTTCAGATCAAATCATTACACAGTGTGCAGTGGTTGCATACTGTCGTCATACAGATCGAATCATTTCACAGTGTGCAGTGGTTGCATACTGTCGTCATACAGATCTAATCATTACACAGTGTGCAGTGGTTGCATACTGTCGTTATACAGATCGAATCATTACACCGTGTTCAGAGGTTTCATACTGTCATAGTTCAGATCAAATCATTACACAGCGTACAGAGTTTGCATACTGTTGTTATACAGATCGCATCAGTACACTGTGTGCAGAGGTTGCATACTCTCGTTATACAGATCTAATCCTGACACAGTGTGCAGTGGTTGCATACTGTCGTCATACAGATCGAATCATTACACAGTGTGCAGTGGTTTCGTACTGTCGTCATACAGTTCTAATCATTACACAGTGTGCAGTGGTTGCATACTGTCGTCATACAGATCTAATCATTACACAGTGTGCAGTGGTTGCATACTGTCGTCATACAGATCTAATCATTACACAGTGTGCAGTGGTTGCATACTGTCGTCATACAGATCTAATCATTACACAGAGTGCAGTGGTTGCATACTGTCGTCATACAGATCTGATCATTACACAGTGTGCAGTGGTTGCATACTGTCGTCATACAGATCTAATCATTACACAGTGTACAGTGGTTGCATACTGTCGTCATACAGATCTAATCATTACACAGAGTGCAGTGGTTGCATACTGTCGTCATACAGATCTAATCATTTCACAGTGTGCAGTGGTTGCATACTGTCGTCATACAGATCTATTCATTTCACAGTGTGCAGTGGTTGCATACTGTCGTCATACAGATCTGATCATTACACAGTGTGCAGTGGTTGCATACTGTCGTCATACAGATCTAATTGTTACACAGTGTGCAGTGGTTGCATACTGTCGTCATACAGATCTAATCGTTACACAGTGTGCAGTGGTTTCATACTGTCGTCATACAGATCTAATCATTACACAGTGTGCAGTGGTTGCATACTGTCGTCATACAGATCGAATCATTACACAGTGTGCAGTGGTTGCATACTGTCGTCATACAGATCGAATCATTACACAGTGTGCAGTGGTTGCATACTGTCGTCATACAGATCGAATCATTACACAGTGTGCAGTGGTTGCATACTGTCGTCATACAGATCGAATCATTACACAGTTTGCAGTGGTTGCATACTGTCGTTATACAGATCTAATCCTTACACAGTGTGCAGTGGTTGCATACTGTCGTCATACAGATCGAATCATTACACAGTGTGCAGTGGTTTCATACTGTCGTCATACAGTTCTAATCATTACACAGTGTGCAGTGGTTGCATACTGTCGTCATACAGATCTAATCATTACACAGTGTGCAGTGGTTGCATACTGTCGTCATACAGATCTAATCATTACACAGTGTGCAGTGGTTGCATACTGTCGTCATACAGATCTAATCATTACACAGTGTGCAGTGGTTGCATACTGTCGTCATACAGATCTAATCATTTCACAGTGTGCAGTGGTTGCATACTTTCGTCATACAGATCTGATCATTACACAGTGTGCAGTGGTTGCATACTGTCGTCATACAGATCTAATCATTACACAGTGTGCAGTGGTTTCATACTGTCGTCATACAGATCTAATCATTACACAGTGAGCAGTGGTTTCATACTGTCGTCATACAGATCTAATCATTACACAGTGTGCAGTGGTTTCATACTGTCGTCATACAGATCTAATCATTTCACAGTGTGCAGTGGTTGCATACTGTCGTCATACAGATCGAATCATTACACAGTGTGCAGTGGTTGCATACTGTCGTCATACAGATCGAATCATTACACAGTGTGCAGTGGTTGCATACTGTCGTCATACAGATCGAATCATTACACAGTTTGCAGTGGTTGCATACTGTCGTCATACAGATCGAATCATTACACAGTGTGCAGTGGTTGCATACTGTCGTTATACAGATCTAATCCTGACACAGTGTGCAGTGGTTGCATACTGTCGTCATACAGATCGAATCATTACACAGTGTGCAGTGGTTTCATACTGTCGTCATACAGTTCTAATCATTACACAGTGTGCAGTGGTTGCATACTGTCGTCATACAGATCTAATCATTACACAGTGTGCAGTGGTTGCATACTGTCGTTATACAGATCGAATCATTACACCGTGTTCAGAGGTTTCATACTGTCATAGTTCAGATCAAATCATTACACAGCGTACAGAGTTTGCATACTGTTGTTATACAGATCGCATCAGTACACTGTGTGCAGACGTTGCATACTCTCGTTATACAGATCTAATCCTGACACAGTGTGCAGTGGTTGCATACTGTCGTCATACAGATCGAATCATTACACAGTGTGCAGTGGTTTCATACTGTCGTCATACAGTTCTAATCATTACACAGTGTGCAGTGGTTGCATACTGTCGTCATACAGATCTAATCATTACACAGTGTGCAGTGGTTGCATACTGTCGTCATACAGATCTAATCATTACACAGTGTGCAGTGGTTGCATACTGTCGTCATACAGATCTAATCATTACACAGAGTGCAGTGGTTGCATACTGTCGTCATACAGATCTGATCATTACACAGTGTGCAGTGGTTGCATACTGTCGTCATACAGATCTAATCATTACACAGTGTACAGTGGTTGCATACTGTCGTCATACAGATCTAATCATTACACAGAGTGCAGTGGTTGCATACTGTCGTCATACAGATCTAATCATTTCACAGTGTGCAGTGGTTGCATACTGTCGTCATACAGATCTAATCATTTCACAGTGTGCAGTGGTTGCATACTGTCGTCATACAGATCTGATCATTACACAGTGTGCAGTGGTTGCATACTGTCGTCATACAGATCTAATTGTTACACAGTGTGCAGTGGTTGCATACTGTCGTCATACAGATCTAATCATTACACAGTGTGCAGTGGTTTCATACTGTCGTCATACAGATCTAATCATTACACAGTGTGCAGTGGTTGCATACTGTCGTCATACAGATCGAATCATTACACAGTGTGCAGTGGTTGCATACTGTCGTCATACAGATCGAATCATTACACAGTGTGCAGTGGTTGCATACTGTCGTCATACAGATCGAATCATTACACAGTGTGCAGTGGTTGCATACTGTCGTCATACAGATCGAATCATTACACAGTTTGCAGTGGTTGCATACTGTCGTTATACAGATCTAATCCTTACACAGTGTGCAGTGGTTGCATACTGTCGTCATACAGATCGAATCATTACACAGTGTGCAGTGGTTTCATACTGTCGTCATACAGTTCTAATCATTACACAGTGTGCAGTGGTTGCATACTGTCGTCATACAGATCTAATCATTACACAGTGTGCAGTGGTTGCATACTGTCGTCATACAGATCTAATCATTACACAGTGTGCAGTGGTTGCATACTGTCGTCATACAGATCTAATCATTACACTGTGTGCAGTGGTTGCATACTGTCGTCATACAGATCTAATCATTTCACAGTGTGCAGTGGTTGCATACTGTCGTCATACAGATCTGATCATTACACAGTGTGCAGTGGTTGCATACTGTCGTCATACAGATCTAATCATTACACAGTGTGCAGTGGTTTCATACTGTCGTCATACAGATCTAATCATTACACAGTGTGCAGTGGTTTCATACTGTCGTCATACAGATCTAATCATTACACAGTGTGCAGTGGTTTCATACTGTCGTCATACAGATCTAATCATTTCACAGTGTGCAGTGGTTGCATACTGTCGTCATACAGATCGAATCATTACACAGTGTGCAGTGGTTGCATACTGTCGTCATACAGATCGAATCATTACACAGTGTGCAGTGGTTGCATACTGTCGTCATACAGATCGAATCATTACACAGTTTGCAGTGGTTGCATACTGTCGTCATACAGATCGAATCATTACACAGTGTGCAGTGGTTGCATACTGTCGTTATACAGATCTAATCCTGACACAGTGTGCAGTGGTTGCATACTGTCGTCATACAGATCGAATCATTACACAGTGTGCAGTGGTTTCATACTGTCGTCATACAGTTCTAATCATTACACAGTGTGCAGTGGTTGCATACTGTCGTCATACAGATCTAATCATTACACAGTGTGCAGTGGTTGCATACTGTCGTCATACAGATCTAATCATTACACAGTGTGCAGTGGTTGCATACTGTCGTCATACAGATCTAATCATTACACAGAGTGCAGTGGTTGCATACTGTCGTCATACAGATCTGATCATTACACAGTGTGCAGTGGTTGCATACTGTCGTCATACAGATCTAATCATTACACAGAGTGCAGTGGTTGCATACTGTCGTCATACAGATCTAATCATTTCACAGTGTGCAGTGGTTGCATACTGTCGTCATACAGATCTGATCATTACACAGTGTGCAGTGGTTGCATACTGTCGTCATACAGATCTAATCATTACACAGTGTGCAGTGGTTTCATACTGTCGTCATACAGATCTAATCATTACACAGTGTGCAGTGGTTGCATACTGTCGTCATACAGATCTAATCATTACACAGTGTGCAGTGGTTGCATACTGTCGTCATACAGATCTAATCGTTACACAGTGTGCAGTGGTTTCATACTGTCGTCATACAGATCTAATCATTACACAGTGTGCAGTGGTTTCATACTGTCGTCATACAGATCTAATCATTACACAGTGTGCAGTGGTTTCATACTGTCGTCATAGAGATCTAATCATTTCACAGTGTGCAGTGGTTGCATACTGTCGTCATACAGATCGAATCATTACACAGTGTGCAGTGGTTGCATACTGTCGTCATACAGATCGAATCATTACACAGTGTGCAGTGGTTGCATACTGTCGTCATACAGATCGAATCATTACACAGTTTGCAGTGGTTGCATACTGTCGTCATACAGATCGAATCATTACACAGTGTGCAGTGGTTGCATACTGTCGTTATACAGATCTAATCCTGACACAGTGTGCAGTGGTTGCATACTGTCGTCATACAGATCGAATCATTACACAGTGTGCAGTGGTTTCATACTGTCGTCATACAGTTCTAATCATTACACAGTGTGCAGTGGTTGCATACTGTCGTCATACAGATCTAATCATTACACAGAGTGCAGTGGTTGCATACTGTCGTCATACAGATCTAATCATTACACAGTGTGCAGTGGTTGCATACTGTCGTCATACAGATCTAATCATTACACAGAGTGCAGTGGTTGCATACTGTCGTCATACAGATCTGATCATTACACAGTGTGCAGTGGTTGCATACTGTCGTCATACAGATCTAATCATTACACAGAGTGCAGTGGTTGCATACTGTCGTCATACAGATCTAATCATTTCACAGTGTGCAGTGGTTGCATACTGTCGTCATACAGATCTAATCATTTCACAGTGTGCAGTGGTTGCATACTGTCGTCATACAGATCTGATCTTTACACAGTGTGCAGTGCTTGCATACTGTCGTCATACAGATCTAATCATTACACAGTGTGCAGTGGTTTCATACTGTCGTCATACCGATCTAATCATTACACTGTGTGCAGTGGTTGCATACTGTCGTCATACAGATCTAATCATTACACAGTGTGCAGTGGTTGCATACTGTCGTCATACAGATCTAATCATTACACAGTGTGCAGTGGTTTCATACTGTCGTCATACAGATCTAATCATTACACAGTGTGCAGTGGTTGCATACTGTCGTCATACAGATCGAATCATTTCACAGTGTGCAGTGGTTGCATACTGTCGTCATACAGATCTAATCATTACACAGTGTGCAGTGGTTGCATACTGTCGTTATACAGATCGAATCATTACACCGTGTTCAGAGGTTTCATACTGTCATAGTTCAGATCAAATCATTACACAGTGTGCAGTGGTTGCATACTGTCGTCATACAGATCGAATCATTTCACAGTGTGCAGTGGTTGCATACTGTCGTCATACAGATCTAATCATTACACAGTGTGCAGTGGTTGCATACTGTCGTTATACAGATCGAATCATTACACCGTGTTCAGAGGTTTCATACTGTCATAGTTCAGATCAAATCATTACACAGCGTACAGAGTTTGCATACTGTTGTTATACAGATCGCATCAGTACACTGTGTGCAGAGGTTGCATACTGTCCTTATACAGATCTAATCATTTCACAGTGTGCAGTGGTTGCATACTGTCGTCATACAGATCGAATCATTACACAGTTTGCAGTGGTTGCATACTGTCGTCATACAGATCGAATCATTACACAGTGTGCAGTGGTTGCATACTGTCGTTATACAGATCTAATCCTGACACAGTGTGCAGTGGTTGCATACTGTCGTCATACAGATCGAATCATTACACAGTGTGCAGTGGTTTCATACTGTCGTCATACAGTTCTAATCATTACACAGTGTGCAGTGGTTGCATACTGTCGTCATACAGATCTAATCATTACACAGTGTTCAGTGGTTGCATACTGTCGTCATACAGATCTAATCATTACACAGTGTGCAGTGGTTGCATACTGTCGTCATACAGATCTAATCATTACACAGAGTGCAGTGGTTGCATACTGTCGTCATACAGATCTAATCATTTCACAGTGTGCAGTGGTTGCATACTGTCGTCATACAGATCTGATCATTACACAGTGTGCAGTGGTTGCATACTGTCGTCATACAGATCTAATCATTACACAGTGTGCAGTGGTTTCATACTGTCGTCATACAGATCTAATCATTACACAGTGTGCAGTGGTTGCATACTGTCGTCATACAGAGCTAATCATTACACAGTGTGCAGTGGTTGCATACTGTCGTCATACAGATCTAATCGTTACACAGTGTGCAGTGGTTTCATACTGTCGTCATACAGATCTAATCATTACACAGTGTGCAGTGGTTTCATACTGTCGTCATACAGATCTAATCATTACACAGTGTGCAGTGGTTTCATACTGTCGTCATACAGATCTAATCATTTCACAGTGTGCAGTGGTTGCATACTGTCGTCATACAGATCGAATCATTACACAGTGTGCAGTGGTTGCATACTGTCGTCATACAGATCGAATCATTACACAGTGTGCAGTGGTTGCATACTGTCGTCATACAGATCGAATCATTACACAGTTTGCAGTGGTTGCATACTGTCGTCATACAGATCAAATCATTACACAGTGTGCAGTGGTTGCATACTGTCGTTATACAGATCTAATCCTGAAACAGTGTGCAGTGGTTGCATACTGTCGTCATACAGATCGAATCATTACACAGTGTGCAGTGGTTTCATACTGTCGTCATACAGTTCTAATCATTACACAGTGTGCAGTGGTTGCATACTGTCGTCATACAGATCTAATCATTACACAGTGTGCAGTGGTTGCATACTGTCGTCATACAGATCTAATCATTACACAGTGTGCAGTGGTTGCATACTGTCGTCATACAGATCTAATCATTACACAGAGTGCAGTGGTTGCATACTGTCGTCATACAGATCTGATCATTACACAGTGTGCAGTGGTTGCATACTGTCGTCATACAGATCTAATCATTACACAGAGTGCAGTGGTTGCATACTGTCGTCATACAGATCTAATCATTACACAGTGTGCAGTGGTTGCATACTGTCGTCATACAGATCTAATCATTACACAGTGTGCAGTGGTTGCATACTGTCGTCATACAGATCTAATCATTTCACAGTGTGCAGTGGTTGCATACTGTCGTCATACAGATCTGATCATTACACAGTGTGCAGTGGTTGCATACTGTCGTCATACAGATCTAATCATTACACAGTGTGCAGTGGTTTCATACTGTCGTCATACAGATCTAATCATTACACAGTGAGCAGTGGTTTCATACTGTCGTCATACAGATCTAATCATTACACAGTGTGCAGTGGTTTCATACTGTCGTCATACAGATCTAATCATTTCACAGTGTGCAGTGGTTGCATACTGTCGTCATACAGATCGAATCATTACACAGTGTGCAGTGGTTGCATACTGTCGTCATACAGATCGAATCATTACACAGTGTGCAGTGGTTGCATACTGTCGTCATACAGATCGAATCATTACACAGTTTGCAGTGGTTGCATACTGTCGTCATACAGATCGAATCATTACACAGTGTGCAGTGGTTGCATACTGTCGTTATACAGATCTAATCCTGACACAGTGTGCAGTGGTTGCATACTGTCGTCATACAGATCGAATCATTACACAGTGTGCAGTGGTTTCATACTGTCGTCATACAGTTCTAATCATTACACAGTGTGCAGTGGTTGCATACTGTCGTCATACAGATCTAATCATTACACAGTGTGCAGTGGTTGCATACTGTCGTTATACAGATCGAATCATTACACCGTGTTCAGAGGTTTCATACTGTCATAGTTCAGATCAAATCATTACACAGCGTACAGAGTTTGCATACTGTTGTTATACAGATCGCATCAGTACACTGTGTGCAGAGGTTGCATACTCTCGTTATACAGATCTAATCCTGACACAGTGTGCAGTGGTTGCATACTGTCGTCATACAGATCGAATCATTACACAGTGTGCAGTGGTTTCATACTGTCGTCATACAGTTCTAATCATTACACAGTGTGCAGTGGTTGCATACTGTCGTCATACAGATCTAATCATTACACAGTGTGCAGTGGTTGCATACTGTCGTCATACAGATCTAATCATTACACAGTGTGCAGTGGTTGCATACTGTCGTCATACAGATCTAATCATTACACAGAGTGCAGTGGTTGCATACTGTCGTCATACAGATCTGATCATTACACAGTGTGCAGTGGTTGCATACTGTCGTCATACAGATCTAATCATTACACAGTGTACAGTGGTTGCATACTGTCGTCATACAGATCTAATCATTACACAGAGTGCAGTGGTTGCATACTGTCGTCATACAGATCTAATCATTTCACAGTGTGCAGTGGTTGCATACTGTCGTCATACAGATCTAATCATTTCACAGTGTGCAGTGGTTGCATACTGTCGTCATACAGATCTGATCATTACACAGTGTGCAGTGGTTGCATACTGTCGTCATACAGATCTAATTGTTACACAGTGTGCAGTGGTTGCATACTGTCGTCATACAGATCTAATCATTACACAGTGTGCAGTGGTTTCATACTGTCGTCATACAGATCTAATCATTACACAGTGTGCAGTGGTTGCATACTGTCGTCATACAGATCGAATCATTACACAGTGTGCAGTGGTTGCATACTGTCGTCATACAGATCGAATCATTACACAGTGTGCAGTGGTTGCATACTGTCGTCATACAGATCGAATCATTACACAGTGTGCAGTGGTTGCATACTGTCGTCATACAGATCGAATCATTACGCAGTTTGCAGTGGTTGCATACTGTCGTTATACAGATCTAATCCTTACACAGTGTGCAGTGGTTGCATACTGTCGTCATACAGATCGAATCATTACACAGTGTGCAGTGGTTTCATACTGTCGTCATACAGTTCTAATCATTACACAGTGTGCAGTGGTTGCATACTGTCGTCATACAGATCTAATCATTACACAGTGTGCAGTGGTTGCATACTGTCGTCATACAGATCTAATCATTACACAGTGTGCAGTGGTTGCATACTGTCGTCATACAGATCTAATCATTACACTGTGTGCAGTGGTTGCATACTGTCGTCATACAGATCTAATCATTTCACAGTGTGCAGTGGTTGCATACTGTCGTCATACAGATCTGATCATTACACAGTGTGCAGTGGTTGCATACTGTCGTCATACAGATCTAATCATTACACAGTGTGCAGTGGTTTCATACTGTCGTCATACAGATCTAATCATTACACAGTGTGCAGTGGTTTCATACTGTCGTCATACAGATCTAATCATTACACAGTGTGCAGTGGTTTCATACTGTCGTCATACAGATCTAATCATTTCACAGTGTGCAGTGGTTGCATACTGTCGTCATACAGATCGAATCATTACACAGTGTGCAGTGGTTGCATACTGTCGTCATACCGATCTAATCATTACACTGTGTGCAGTGGTTGCATACTGTCGTCATACAGATCTAATCATTAAACAGTGTGCAGTGGTTGCATACTGTCGTCATACAGATCTAATCATTACACAGTGTGCAGTGGTTTCATACTGTCGTCATACAGATCTAATCATTACACAGTGTGCAGTGGTTGCATACTGTCGTCATACAGATCGAATCATTTCACAGTGTGCAGTGGTTGCATACTGTCGTCATACAGATCTAATCATTACACAGTGTGCAGTGGTTGCATACTGTCGTTATACAGATCGAATCATTACACCGTGTTCAGAGGTTTCATACTGTCATAGTTCAGATCAAATCATTACACAGTGTGCAGTGGTTGCATACTGTCGTCATACAGATCGAATCATTTCACAGTGTGCAGTGGTTGCATACTGTCGTCATACAGATCTAATCATTACACAGTGTGCAGTGGTTGCATACTGTCGTTATACAGATCGAATCATTACACCGTGTTCAGAGGTTTCATACTGTCATAGTTCAGATCAAATCATTACACAGCGTACAGAGTTTGCATACTGTTGTTATACAGATCGCATCAGTACACTGTGTGCAGAGGTTGCATACTGTCCTTATACAGATCTAATCATTTCACAGTGTGCAGTGGTTGCATACTGTCGTCATACAGATCGAATCATTACACAGTGTGCAGTGGTTGCATACTGTCGTCATACAGATCGAATCATTACACAGTGTGCAGTGGTTGCATACTGTCGTCATACAGATCGAATCATTACACAGTTTGCAGTGGTTGCATACTGTCGTCATACAGATCGAATCATTACACAGTGTGCAGTGGTTGCATACTGTCGTTATACAGATCTAATCCTGACACAGTGTGCAGTGGTTGCATACTGTCGTCATACAGATCGAATCATTACACAGTGTGCAGTGGTTTCATACTGTCGTCATACAGTTCTAATCATTACACAGTGTGCAGTGGTTGCATACTGTCGTCATACAGATCTAATCATTACACAGTGTTCAGTGGTTGCATACTGTCGTCATACAGATCTAATCATTACACAGTGTGCAGTGGTTGCATACTGTCGTCATACAGATCTAATCATTACACAGAGTGCAGTGGTTGCATACTGTCGTCATACAGATCTAATCATTTCACAGTGTGCAGTGGTTGCATACTGTCGTCATACAGATCTGATCATTACACAGTGTGCAGTGGTTGCATACTGTCGTCATACAGATCTAATCATTACACAGTGTGCAGTGGTTTCATACTGTCGTCATACAGATCTAATCATTACACAGTGTGCAGTGGTTGCACACTGTCGTCATACAGAGCTAATCATTACACAGTGTGCAGTGGTTGCATACTGTCGTCATACAGATCTAATCGTTACACAGTGTGCAGTGGTTTCATACTGTCGTCATACAGATCTAATCATTACACAGTGTGCAGTGGTTTCATACTGTCGTCATACAGATCTAATCATTACACAGTGTGCAGTGGTTTCATACTGTCGTCATACAGATCTAATCATTTCACAGTGTGCAGTGGTTGCATACTGTCGTCATACAGATCGAATCATTACACAGTGTGCAGTGGTTGCATACTGTCGTCATACAGATCGAATCATTACACAGTGTGCAGTGGTTGCATACTGTCGTCATACAGATCGAATCATTACACAGTTTGCAGTGGTTGCATACTGTCGTCATACAGATCGAATCATTACACAGTGTGCAGTGGTTGCATACTGTCGTTATACAGATCTAATCCTGAAACAGTGTGCAGTGGTTGCATACTGTCGTCATTCAGATCGAATCATTACACAGTGTGCAGTGGTTTCATACTGTCGTCATACAGTTCTAATCATTACACAGTGTGCAGTGGTTGCATACTGTCGTCATACAGATCTAATCATTACACAGTGTGCAGTGGTTGCATACTGTCGTCATACAGATCTAATCATTACACAGTGTGCAGTGGTTGCATACTGTCGTCATACAGATCTAATCATTACACAGAGTGCAGTGGTTGCATACTGTCGTCATACAGATCTGATCATTACACAGTGTGCAGTGGTTGCATACTGTCGTCATACAGATCTAATCATTACACAGAGTGCAGTGGTTGCATACTGTCGTCATACAGATCTAATCATTTCACAGTGTGCAGTGGTTGCATACTGTCATCATACAGATCTAATCATTTCACAGTGTGCAGTGGTTGCATACTGTCGTCATACAGATCTGATCATTACACAGTGTGCAGTGGTTGCATACTGTCGTCATACAGATCTAATCATTACACAGTGTGCAGTGGTTTCATACTGTCGTCATACCGATCTAATCATTACACTGTGTGCAGTGGTTGCATACTGTCGTCATACAGATCTAATCATTACACAGTGTGCATTGGTTGCATACTGTCGTCATACAGATCTAATCATTACACAGTGTGCAGTGTTTTCATACTGTCGTCATACAGATCTAATCATTACACAGTGTGCAGTGGTTGCATACTGTCGTCATACAGATCGAATCATTTCACAGTGTGCAGTGGTTGCATACTGTCGTCATACAGATCTAATCATTACACAGTGTGCAGTGGTTGCATACTGTCGTCATACGGATCGAATCATTTCACAGTGTGCAGTGGTTGCATACTGTCGTCATACAGATCTAATCATTACACAGTGTGCAGTGGTTGCATACTGTCGTTATACAGATCGAATCATTACACCGTGTTCAGAGGTTTCATACTGTCATAGTTCAGATCAAATCATTACACAGTGTGCAGTGGTTGCATACTGTCGTCATACAGATCGAATCATTTCACAGTGTGCAGTGGTTGCATACTGTCGTCATACAGATCTAATCATTACACAGTGTGCAGTGGTTGCATACTGTCGTTATACAGATCGAATCATTACACCGTGTTCAGAGGTTTCATACTGTCATAGTTCAGATCAAATCATTACACAGCGTACAGAGTTTGCATACTGTTGTTATACAGATCGCATCAGTACACTGTGTGCAGAGGTTGCATACTGTCCTTATACAGATCTAATCATTTCACAGCGTGCAGTGGTTGCATACTGTCGTCATACAGATCGAATCATTACACAGTGTGCAGTGGTTGCATACTGTCGTCATACAGATCGAATCATTACACAGTGTGCATTGGTTGCATACTGTCGTCATACAGATCGAATCATTACACAGTTTGCAGTGGTTGCATACTGTCGTCATACAGATCGAATCATTACACAGTGTGCAGTGGTTGCATACTGTCGTTATACAGATCTAATCCTGACACAGTGTGCAGTGGTTGCATACTGTCGTCATACAGATCGAATCATTACACAGTGTGCAGTGGTTTCATACTGTCGTCATACAGTTCTAATCATTACACAGTGTGCAGTGGTTGCATACTGTCGTCATACAGATCTAATCATTACACAGTGTGCAGTGGTTGCATACTGTCGTCATACAGATCTAATCATTACACAGTGTGCATTGGTTGCATACTGTCGTCATACAGATCTAATCATTACACAGAGTGCAGTGGTTGCATACTGTCGTCATACAGATCTGATCATTACACAGTGTGCAGTGGTTGCATACTGTCGTCATACAGATCTAATCATTACACAGAGTGCAGTGGTTGCATACTGTCGTCATACAGATCTAATCATTTCACAGTGTGCAGTGGTTGCATACTGTCGTCATACAGATCTAATCATTTCACAGTGTGCAGTGGTTGCATACTGTCGTCATACAGATCTGATCATTACACAGTGTGCAGTGCTTGCATACTGTCGTCATACAGATCTAATCGTTACACAGTGTGCAGTGGTTGCATACTGTCGTCATACAGATCTAATCGTTACACAGTGTGCAGTGGTTTCATACTGTCGTCATACAGATCTAATCATTACACAGTGTGCAGTGGTTGCATACTGTCGTCATACAGATCGAATCATTACACAGTGTGCAGTGCTTGCATACTGTCGTCATACAGATCGAATCATTACACAGTGTGCAGTGGTTGCATACTGTCGTCATACAGATCGAATCATTACTCAGTGTGCAGTGGTTGCATACTGTCGTCATACAGATCGAATCATTACACAGTTTGCAGTGGTTGCATACTGTCGTTATACAGATCTAATCCTTACACAGTGTGCAGTGGTTGCATACTGTCGTCATACAGATCGAATCATTACACAGTGTGCAGTGGTTTCATACTGTCGTCATACAGTTCTAATCATTACACAGTGTGCAGTGGTTGCATACTGTCGTCATACAGATCTAATCATTACACAGTGTGCTGTGGTTGCATACTGTCGTCATACAGATCTAATCATTACACAGTGTGCAGTGGTTGCATACTGTCGTCATACAGATCTAATCATTACACAGTGTGCAGTGGTTGCATACTGTCGTCATACAGATCTAATCATTTCACAGTGTGCAGTGGTTGCATACTGTCGTCATACAGATCTGATCATTACACAGTGTGCAGTGGTTGCATACTGTCGTCATACAGATCTAATCATTACACAGTGTGCAGTGGTTTCATACTGTCGTCATACAGATCTAATCATTACACAGTGTGCAGTGGTTGCATACTGTCGTCATACAGATCTAATCATTACACAGTGTGCAGTGGTTGCATACTGTCGTCATACAGATCTAATCGTTACACAGTGTGCAGTGGTTTCATACTGTCGTCATACAGATCTAATCATTACACAGTGTGCAGTGGTTTCATACTGTCGTCATACAGATCTAATCATTACACAGTGTGCAGTGGTTTCATACTGTCGTCATACAGATCTAATCATTTCACAGTGTGCAGTGGTTGCATACTGTTGTCATACAGATCGAATCATTACACAGTGTGCAGTGGTTGCATACTGTCGTCATACAGATCGAATCATTACACAGTGTGCAGTGGTTGCATACTGTCGTCATACAGATCGAATCATTACACAGTTTGCAGTGGTTGCATACTGTCGTCATACAGATCGAATCATTACACAGTGTGCAGTGGTTGCATACTGTCGTTATACAGATCTAATCCTGACACAGTGTGCAGTGGTTGCATACTGTCGTCATACAGATCGAATCATTACACAGTGTGCAGTGGTTTCATACTGTCGTCATACAGTTCTAATCATTACACAGTGTGCAGTGGTTGCATACTGTCGTCATACAGATCTAATCATTACACAGTGTGCAGTGGTTGCATACTGTCGTCATACAGATCTAATCATTACACAGTGTGCAGTGGTTGCATACTGTCGTCATACAGATCTAATCATTACACAGAGTGCAGTGGTTGCATACTGTCGTCATACAGATCTGATCATTACACAGTGTGCAGTGGTTGCATACTGTCGTCATACAGATCTAATCATTACACAGAGTGCAGTGGTTGCATACTGTCGTCATACAGATCTAATCATTTCACAGTGTGCAGTGGTTGCATACTGTCGTCATACAGATCTAATCATTTCACACTGTGCAGTGGTTGCATACTGTCGTCATACAGATCTGATCATTACACAGTGTGCAGTGGTTGCATACTGTCGTCATACAGATCTAATCATTACACAGTGTGCAGTGGTTTCATACTGTCGTCATACCGATCTAATCATTACACTGTGTGCAGTGGTTGCATACTGTCGTCATACAGATCTAATCATTACACAGTGTGCAGTGGTTGCATACTGTCGTCATACAGATCTAATCATTACACAGTGTGCAGTGGTTTCATACTGTCGTCATACAGATCTAATCATTACAAAGTGTGCAGTGGTTGCATACTGTCGTCATACAGATCGAATCATTTCACAGTGTGCAGTGGTTGCATACTGTCGTCATACAGATCTAATCATTACACAGTGTGCAGTGGTTGCATACTGTCGTCATACGGATCGAATCATTTCACAGTGTGCAGTGGTTGCATACTGTCGTCATACAGATCTAATCATTACACAGTGTGCAGTGGTTGCATACTGTCGTTATACAGATCGTATCATTACACCGTGTTCAGAGGTTTCATACTGTCATAGTTCAGATCAAATCATTACACAGTGTGCAGTGGTTGCATACTGTCGTCATACAGATCGAATCATTTCACAGTGTGCAGTGGTTGCATACTGTCGTCATACAGATCTAATCATTACACAGTGTGCAGTGGTTGCATACTGTCGTTATACAGATCGAATCATTACACCGTGTTCAGAGGTTTCATACTGTCATAGTTCAGATCAAATCATTACACAGCGTACAGAGTTTGCATACTGTTGTTATACAGATCGCATCAGTACACTGTGTGCAGAGGTTGCATACTGTCCTTATACAGAACAAATCATTTCACAGTGTAGAGGTTGCATACAATTGTTATACAGATCAAATTATTACACAGTTTGCAGAGGCTGCATACTGTCATTATACAGAATGAATCTTTACACAGTGTGCAGAGGTTATGTACCATCGTTATACTTATCAAATCATTACACAGTGTGTAGTGGTTGCATACTGTCCTTATGCAGAGGACAAATCGTTACACATTTGGCAGTTTCCATACTGTCGTTTTACAGAGATCGAATCATTACACAGTGTGCAGAGGTTGCACACTGTCATTATGCATAGATCGAATCGTTACACTGTTTGCAGACGATTGCCAAAGTTGTTATACAGAGATTGTATCGTTACACAGTGTGAGAAGGTTGCATACCGTGATTATACAGATCGAATTGTCACACAGTGTGCAGAGGTTGTATACTGTCATTATACAGATCGAATTGTCCCACAATATGGAGAGGTTGCATACTGTCATCATACATATCGAATCATTACAGCGTGTGCAGAATTTGCATACTGTTGTTATACAGATAAACTTGTTACACAATGTGTGGAGTTTACATACAGCCGATCAAATCATTGCATAGTGTGCAGAGTCTGTAAACTGTCGCTATACCGATCAAATCATTACACAGTGTGCAGAAGTTGCATATAGTCGTTATACCTATCAAATTATTTTACAGTGTGCAGAAGTTCCATACAGTCATTATACAGATCGAATCATTGCACTGTGTGCAGAGGCTGTAAACTGTCGTTATACAGATAGAATCATTACACACTGTGCAGAGGTTGCATACTGTCATTATGCACAGATTGAATCATAACAGTTTGCAGAGTATTGCTTCAGTCATTATACAGAGATCGATGGGTCTGTTTCTGTGTCGTTTGACTGTCTAATTAAATCGTAAGTCCCGTTTCTTAGCTGTTTGACTGTCTAATTAAATCGTAAGTCCCGTTTCTTAGCTGTTTGACTGTCTGATTCAGTCTAAGGGCCTGTTTTTGTTCTGTTTGACTGTCTAATTGGATTGACGAGCCGGTTTCTGTGCTGCTGTGCTGTTTAGTTGGATCAGAAGGTCAGTTTCTGTGCTGTTAGATTGTCTAATTGGAATGACGGCCCTGTTTCCGTGCTGTTGTAGTGTCTAATTAAGTCTGAGGGCCGGTTTCTGTTCTGTTTGACAGTCTAAGTGGATCGGAGGGCCTGTTTCTGTTCTGTTTGACTGTGTAATTGGATCAAAGTGCTTGTTTCTGTTTTGTTTCACTGTGTAATTGGATCGAAGTGCTTGTTTCTGTTCTGTTTGACTGTGTAATTGGATCGAAGTGCTTGTTTCTGTTTTGTTTCACTGTGTAATTGGATCGAAGTGCTTGTTTCTGTTCTGTTTGACTGTCTAATTCGATCGAAGTGCTTGTTTCTGTTCTGTTTGACTGTGTAATTGGATCGAAGTGCTTGTTTCTGTTCTGTTTGACTGTGTAATTGGATCGATGTGCTTGTTTCTGTTCTGTTTGACTGTGTAATTGGATCGAAGTGCTTGTTTCTGTTCTGTTTGACTGTGTAATTGGATCGAAGTGCTTGTTTCTGTTCTGTTTGACTGTGTAATTGGATCGAAGTGCTTGTTTCTGTTCTGTTTGACTGTCTAACTGGATCGAAGTGCTTGTTTCTGTTCTGTTTGACTGTGTAATTGGATCGAAGTGCTGGTTTCTGTTCTGTTTGACTGTAATTGGATTGAAGTGCTTGTTTCTGTTCTGTTTGACTGTGTAATTGGATCGAAGGGCTTGTTTCTGTTCTGTTTGACTGTGTAATTGGATCGAAGTGCTTGTTTCTGTTTTGTTTGACTGTGTAATTGGATCGAAGTGCTTGTTTCTGTTCTGTTTGACTGTGTAATTGGATCGAAGTGCTTGTTTCTGTTTTGTTTGACTGTGTAATTGGATCGAAGTGCTTGTTTCTGTTCTGTTTGACTGTGTAATTGGATCGAAGTGCTTGTTTCTGTTCTGTTTGACTGTCTAATTGGATCGAAGTGCTTGTTTCTGTTCTGTTTGACTGTGTAATTGGATCGAAGTGCTTGTTTCTGTTCTGTTTGACTGTGTAATTGGATCGAAGTGCTTGTTTCTGTTCTGTTTGACTGTGTAATTGGATCGAAGTGCTTGTTTCTGTTCTGTTTGACTGTGTAATTGGATCGATGTGATTGTTTCTGTTCTGTTTGACTGTGTAATTGGATCGAAGTGCTTGTTTCTGTTCTGTTTGACTGTGTAATTGGATCGAAGTGCTTGTTTCTGTTCTGTTTGACTGTGTAATTGGATCGAAGTGGTTGGTTCTGTTCGGCTTGACTGTCTAATTGGATCAAAGTGCTTGTTTCTGTTCTGTTTGACTGTCTAATTGGATCGAAGTGCTTGTTTCTGTTCTGTTTGACTGTCTAATTGGATCAAAGTGCTTGTTTCTGTTCTGTTTGACTGTCTAATTGGATCGAAGTGCTTGTTTCTTTTCTGTTTGACTGTCTAATTGGATCGAAGTTCTTCTTTCTGTTCTGTTTGACTGTCTAATTGGATCGAAGTGCTTGTTTCTGTTCTGTTTGACTGTGTAATTGCATTGAAGTGCTTGTTTCTGTTCTGTTTGACTGTGTAATTGGATCGAAGTGCTTGTTTCTGTTCTGTTTGACAGTCTAACTGGATCGAAGTGCTTGTTTCTGTTCTGTTTGACTGTGTAATTGGATCGAAGTGCTGGTTTCTGTTCTGTTTGACTGTAATTGGATTGAAGTGCTTGTTTCTGTTCTGTTTGACTGTGTAATTGGATTGAAGTGCTTGTTTCTGTTCTGTTTGACTGTCTAATTGGATCGAAGTGCTTGTTTCTGTTCTGTTTGACTGTGTAATTGGATCGAAGTGCTTGTTTCTGTTCTGTTTGACTGTGTAATTGGATCGAAGTGCTGGTTTCTGTTCTGTTTGACTGTAATTGGATTGAAGTGCTTGTTTCTGTTCTGTTTGACTGTGTAATTGGATTGAAGTGCTGGTTTCTGTTCTGTTTGACTGTCTAATTGGATCGAAGTGCTTGTTTCTGTTCTGTTTGACTGTGTAATTGGATTGGAGGGCCTGTTTCTGTTCTGTTTGACTGTGTAATTGGATCGAAGTGCTTGTTTCTGTTCTGTTTGACTGTGTAATTGGATCGAAGTGCATGTTTCTGTTCTGTTTGACTGTGTAATTGGATCGAAGTGCTTGTTTCTGTTCTGTTTGACTGTGTAATTGGATTGAAGTGCTTGTTTCTGGTCTGCTTGACTGTGTAATTGGATCGAAGGGCCTGCTTCTGTTCTGTTTGACTGTGTAATTGGATCGAAGTGCTTGTTTCTGTTCTGTTTGACTGTGTAATTGGATCAAAGTGCTTGTTTCAGTTCTGTTTGACTGTGTAATTGGATCGAAGTGCTTGTTTCTGTTCTGTTTGACTGTGTAATTGGATCGAAGTGCTTGTTTCTGTTCTGTTTGACTGTGTAATTGGATTGAAGTGCTTGGTTCTGTTCGGCTTGACTGTCTAATTGGATCGAAGTGCTTGTTTCTGTTCTGTTTGACTGTCTAATTGGATCGAAGTGCTTGTTTCTGTTCTGTTTGACTGTCTAATTGGATCGAAGTGCTTGTTTCTGTTCTGTTTGACTGTCTAATTGGATCGAAGTGCTTGTTTCTTTTCTGTTTGACTGTGTAATTGGATCGAAGTGCTTGTTTCTGTTCTGTTTGACTGTCTAATTGATTCGAAGTGCTTGTTTCTGTTCTGTTTGACTGTGTAATTGCATTGAAGTGCTTGTTTCTGTTCTGTTTGACTGTGTAATTGGATCGAAGTGCTTGTTTCTGTTCTGTTTGACTGTCTAACTGGATCGAAGTGCTTGTTTCTGTTCTGTTTGACTGTGTAATTGGATCGAAGTGCTGGTTTCTGTTCTGTTTGACTGTAATTGGATTGAAGTGCTTGTTTCTGTTCTGTTTGACTGTGTAATTGGATCGAAGTGCTTGTTTCTGTTCTGTTTGACTGTGTAATTGGATCGAAGTGCTTGTTTCTGTTCTGTTTGTCTGTCTAATTGGATCGAAGTGCATGTTTCTGTTCTGTTTGACTGTGTAATTGGATCGAAGTGCTTGTTTCTGTTGTGTTTGACTGTCTAATTGGATCGAAGTGCTTGTTTCTGTTGTGTTTGACTGTGTAATTGGATCGAAGTCTTGTTTCTGTTTTGTTTGACTGTGTAATTGGATCGAAGTGCTTGTTTCTGTTCTGTTTGTGTAATTGGATCGAAGTGCTGGTTTCTGTTCTGTTTGACTGTAATTGGATTGAAGTGCTTGTTTCTGTTCTGTTTGACTGTGTAATTGGATCGAAGGGCTTGTTTCTGTTCTGTTTGACTGTCTAATTGGATCGAAGTGCTTGTTTCTGTTCTGTTTGACTATGTAATTGGATCGAAGTGCTTGTTTCTGTTCTGTTTGACTGTGTAATTGGATCGAAGTGCTGGTTTCTGTTCTGTTTGACTGTAATTGGATTGAAGTGCTTGTTTCTGTTCTGTTTGACTGTGTAATTGGATTGAAGTGCTTGTTTCTGTTCTGTTTGACTGTCTAATTGGATCGGAAGGCCTGTTTCTGTTCTGTTTGACTGTGTAATTGGATCGAAGTGCTTGTTTCTGTTCTGTTTGACTGTGTAATTGGATCGAAGTGCTTGTTTCTGTTCTGTTTGACTGTGTAATTGGATCGAAGTGCTTGTTTCAGTTCTGTTTGACTGTGTAATTGGATCGAAGTGCTTGTTTCTGTTCTGTTTGACTGTCTAATTGGATCGAAGTGCTTGTTTCTGTTCTGTATGACTGTGTAATTGGATCGAAGTGCTTGTTTCTGTTCTGTTTGACTGTGTAATTGGATCGAAGTGCTTGTTTCTGTTCTGTTTGACTGTCTAATTGGATCGAAGTGCTTGTTTCTGTTCTGTTTGACTGTGTAATTGGATCGAAGTGCTTGTTTCTGTTCTGTTTGACTGTGTAATTGGATCGATGTGCTTGTTTCTGTTCTGTTTGACTGTGTAATTGGATCGAAGTGCTTGTTTCTGTTCTGATTGACTGTGTAATTGGATCAAAGTGCTTGTTTCTGTTCTGTTTGACTGTGTAATTGGATCGAAGTGCTTGTTTCTGTTCTGTTTGACTGTGTAATTGGATCGAAGTGCTTGGTTCTGTTCGGCTTGACTGTCTAATTGGATCGAAGTGCTTGTTTCTGTTCTGTTTGACTGTCTAATTGGATCGAAGTGCTTGTTTCTGTTCTGTTTGACTGTCTAATTGGATCGAAGTGCTTGTTTCTTTTCTGTTTGACTGTCTAATTGGATTGAAGTGCTTGTTTCTGTTCTGTTTGACTGTCTAATTGGATCGAAGTGCTTGTTTCTGTTCTGTTTGACTGTGTAATTGCATTGAAGTGCTTGTTTCTGTTCTGTTTGACTGTGTAATTGGATCGAAGTGCTTGTTTCTGTTCTGTTTGACTGTCTAACTGGATCGAAGTGCTTGTTTCTGTTCTGTTTGACTGTGTAATTGGATCGAAGTGCTGGTTTCTGTTCTGTTTGACTGTAATTGGTTTGAAGTGCTTGTTTCTGTTCTGTTTGACTGTGTAATTGGATCGAAGTGCTTGTTTCTGTTCAGCTTGACTGTGTAATTGGATCGAAGTGCTTGTTTCTGTTCTGTTTGTCTGTCTAATTGGATCGAAGTGCATGTTTCTGTTCTGTTTGACTGTGTAATTGGATCGAAGTGCTTGTTTCTGTTCTGTTTGACTGTCTAATTGGATCGAAGTGCTTGTTTCTGTTGTGTTTGACTGTGTAATTGGATCGAAGTCTTGTTTCTGTTTTGTTTGACTGTGTAATTGGATCGAAGTGCTTGTTTCTGTTCTGTTTGACTGTGTAATTGGATCGAAGTGCTTGTTTCTGTTCTGTTTGACTGTCTAATTGGATCGAAGTGCTTGTTTCTGTTGTGTTTGACTGTGTAATTGGATCGAAGTGCTTGTTTCTGTTTTGTTTGACTGTGTAATTGGATTGAAGTGCTTGTTTCTGTTCTGTTTGACTGTGTAATTGGATCGAAGTGCTTGTTTCTGTTCTGTTTGACTGTGTAATTGGATCGAAGTGCTTGTTTCTGTTCTGTTTGACTGTGTAATTGGATCGAAGTGCTTGTTTCTGTTCTGTTTGACTGTGTAATTGGATCGAAGTGCTTGTTTCTGTTCTGTATGACTGTGTAATTGGATCGAAGTGCTTGTTTCTGTTCTGTTTGACTGTGTAATTGGATCGAAGTGCTTGTTTCTGTTCTGTTTGACTGTGTAATTGGATCGAAGTGGTTGGTTCTGTTCGGCTTGACTGTCTAATTGGATCGAAGTGCTTGTTTCTGTTCTGTTTGACTGTCTAATTGGATCGAAGTGCTTGTTTCTGTTCTGTTTGACTGTTTAATTGGATCAAAGTGCTTGTTTCTGTTCTGTTTGACTGTCTAATTGGATCGAAGTTCTTGTTTCTTTTCTGTTTGACTGTCTAATTGGATCGAAGTTCTTCTTTCTGTTCTGTTTGACTGTCTAATTGGATCGAAGTGCTTGTTTCTGTTCTGTTTGACTGTGTAATTGCATTGAAGTGCTTGTTTCTGTTCTGTTTAACTGTGTAATTGGATCGAAGTGCTTGTTTCTGTTCTGTTTGACTGTCTAACTGGATCGAAGTGCTTGTTTCTGTTCTGTTTGACTGTGTAATTGGATCGAAGTGCTGGTTTCTGTTCTGTTTGACTGTAATTGGATTGAAGTGCTTGTTTCTGTTCTGTTTGACTGTGTAATTGGATTGAAGTGCTTGTTTCTGTTCTGCTTGACTGTCTAATTGGATCGAAGTGCTTGTTTCTGTTCTGTTTGACTGTGTAATTGGATCGAAGTGCTTGTTTCTGTTCTGTTTGACTGTGTAATTGGATCGAAGTGCTGGTTTCTGTTCTGTTTGACTGTAATTGGATTGAAGTGCTTGTTTCTGTTCTGTTTGACTGTAATTGGATTGAAGTGCTTGTTTCTGTTCTGTTTGACTGTGTAATTGGATTGAAGTGCTTGTTTCTGTTCTGTTTGACTGTGTAATTGGATCGAAGTGCTTGTTTCTGTTCTGTTTGACTGTGTAATTGGATTGGAGGGCCTGTTTCTGTTCTGTTTGACTGTGTAATTGGATCGAAGTGCTTGTTTCTGTTCTGTTTGACTGTGTAATTGGATCGAAGTGCATGTTTCTGTTCTGTTTGACTGTGTAATTGGATCGAAGTGCTTGTTTCTGTTCTGTTTGACTGTGTAATTGGATCAAAGTGCTTGTTTCAGTTCTGTTTGACTGTAATTGGATCGAAGTGCTTGTTTCTGTTCTGTTTGACTGTGTAATTGGATCGAAGTTCATGTTTCTGTTCTGTTTGACTGTGTAATTGGATCGAAGTGCTTGTTTCTGTTCTGTTTGACTGTGTAATTGGATTGAAGTGCTTGTTTCTGTTCTGCTTGACTGTGTAATTGGATCGAAGGGCCTGCTTCTGTTCTGTTTGACTGTGTAATTGGATCGAAGTGCTTGTTTCTGTTCTGTTTGACTGTGTAATTGGATCAAAGTGCTTGTTTCAGTTCTGTTTGACAGTAATTGGATCGAAGTGCTTGTTTCTGTTCTGTTTGACTGTGTAATTGGATCGAACTTCATGTTTCTGTTCTGTTTCACTGTGTAATTGGATCGAAGTGCTTGTTTCTGTTCTGTTTGACTGTGTAATTGGATCGAAGTGCTTGTTTCTGTTCTGTTTGACTGTGTAATTGGATCGAAGTGCTTGTTTCTGTTCTGTTTGACTGTGTAATTGGATCGAAGTGCTTGTTTCTGTTCTGTTTGACTGTGTAATTGGATCGAAGTGCTTGTTTCTGTTCTGTTTGACTGTGTAATTGGATCGAAGTGCTTGTTTCTGTTCTGTTTGACTGTCTAATTGGATCGAAGTGCTTGTTTCTGTTCTGTTTGACTGTGTAATTGGATCGAAGTGCTTGTTTCTGTTCTGTTTGACTGTGTAATTGGATCGATGTGCTTGTTTCTGTTCTGTTTGACTGTGTAATTGGATCGAAGTGCTTGTTTCTGTTCTGTTTGACTGTGTAATTGGATCGAAGTGCTTGTTTCTGTTCTGTTTGACTGTGTAATTGGATCGAAGTGCTTGTTTCTGTTCTGTTTGACTGTGTAATTGGATCGAAGTGCTTGGTTCTGTTCGGCTTGACTGTCTAATTGGATCGAAGTGCTTGTTTCTGTTCTGTTTGACTGTCTAATTGGATCGAAGTGCTTGTTTCTGTTCTGTTTGACTGTCTAATTGGATCGAAGTGCTTGTTTCTGTTCTGTTTGACTGTCTAATTGGATCGAAGTGCTTGTTTCTTTTCTGTTTGACTGTCTAATTGGATTGAAGTGCTTGTTTCTGTTCTGTTTGACTGTCTAATTGGATCGAAGTGCTTGTTTCTGTTCTGTTTGACTGTGTAATTGCATTGAAGTGCTTGTTTCTGTTCTGTTTGACTGTGTAATTGGATCGAAGTGCTTGTTTCTGTTCTGTTTGACTGTCTAACTGGATCGAAGTGCTTGTTTCTGTTCTGTTTGACTGTGTAATTGGATCGAAGTGCTGGTTTCTGTTCTGTTTGACTGTAATTGGATTGAAGTGCTTGTTTCTGTTCTGTTTGACTGTGTAATTGGATCGAAGTGCTTGTTTCTGTTCTGTTTGACTGTGTAATTGGATCGAAGTGCTTGTTTCTGTTCTGTTTGTCTGTCTAATTGGATCGAAGTGCATGTTTCTGTTCTGTTTGACTGTGTAATTGGATCGAAGTGCTTGTTTCTGTTCTGTTTGACTGTCTAATTGGATCGAAGTGCTTGTTTCTGTTGTGTTTGACTGTGTAATTGTATCGAAGTCTTGTTTCTGTTTTGTTTGACTGTGTAATTGGATCGAAGTGCTTGTTTCTGTTCTGTTTGACTGTGTAATTGGATCGAAGTGCTTGTTTCTGTTCTGTTTGACTGTCTAATTGGATCGAAGTGCTTGTTTCTGTTGTGTTTGACTGTGTAATTGGATCGAAGTGCTTGTTTCTGTTTTGTTTGACTGTGTAATTGGATCGAAGTGCTTGATTCTGTTCTGTTTGACTGTGTAATTGGATCGAAGTGCTTGTTTCTGTTCTGTTTGACTGTGTAATTGGATCGAAGTGGTTGGTTCTGTTCGGCTTGACTGTCTAATTGGATCGAAGTGCTTGTTTCTGTTCTGTTTGACTGTCTAATTGGATCGAAGTGCTTGTTTCTGTTCTGTTTGACTGTCTAATTGGATCAAAGTGCTTGTTTCTGTTCTGTTTGACTGTCTAATTGGATCGAAGTTCTTGTTTCTTTTCTGTTTGACTGTCTAATTGGATCGAAGTTCTTCTTTCTGTTCTGTTTGACTGTCTAATTGGATCGAAGTGCTTGTTTCTGTTCTGTTTGACTGTGTAATTGCATTGAAGTGCTTGTTTCTGTTCTGTTTGACTGTCTAATTGGATCGAAGTGCTTGTTTCTGTTCTGTTTGACTGTTTAATTGGATCAAAGTGCTTGTTTCTGTTCTGTTTGACTGTCTAATTGGATCGAAGTTCTTGTTTCTTTTCTGTTTGACTGTCTAATTGGATCGAAGTTCTTCTTTCTGTTCTGTTTGACTGTCTAATTGGATCGAAGTGCTTGTTTCTGTTCTGTTTGACTGTGTAATTGCATTGAAGTGCTTGTTTCTGTTCTGTTTAACTGTGTAATTGGATCGAAGTGCTTGTTTCTGTTCTGTTTGACTGTCTAACTGGATCGAAGTGCTTGTTTCTGTTCTGTTTGACTGTGTAATTGGATCGAAGTGCTGGTTTCTGTTCTGTTTGACTGTAATTGGATTGAAGTGCTTGTTTCTGTTCTGTTTGACTGTGTAATTGGATTGAAGTGCTTGTTTCTGTTCTGCTTGACTGTCTAATTGGATCGAAGTGCTTGTTTCTGTTCTGTTTGACTGTGTAATTGGATCGAAGTGCTTGTTTCTGTTCTGTTTGACTGTGTAATTTCATCGAAGTGCTGGTTTCTGTTCTGTTTGACTGTAATTGGATTGAAGTGCTTGTTTCTGTTCTGTTTGACTGTGTAATTGGATTGAAGTGCTTGTTTCTGTTCTGTTTGACTGTCTAATTGGATCGAAGTGCTTGTTTCTGTTCTGTTTGACTGTGTAATTGGATTGGAGGGCCTGTTTCTGTTCTGTTTGACTGTGTAATTGGATCGAAGTGCTTGTTTCTGTTCTGTTTGACTGTGTAATTGGATCGAAGTGCATGTTTCTGTTCTGTTTGACTGTGTAATTGGATCGAAGTGCTTGTTTCTGTTCTGTTTGACTGTGTAATTGGATCAAAGTGCTTGTTTCAGTTCTGTTTGACTGTAATTGGATCGAAGTGCTTGTTTCTGTTCTGTTTGACTGTGTAATTGGATTGAAGTGCTTGTTTCTGTTCTGCTTGACTGTGTAATTGGATCGAAGGGCCTGCTTCTGTTCTGTTTGACTGTGTAATTGGATCGAAGTGCTTGTTTCTGTTCTGTTTGACTGTGTAATTGGATCAAAGTGCTTGTTTCAGTTCTGTTTGACAGTAATTGGATCGAAGTGCTTGTTTCTGTTCTGTTTGACTGTGTAATTGGATCGAACTTCATGTTTCTGTTCTGTTTCACTGTGTAATTGGATCGAAGTGCTTGTTTCTGTTCTGTTTGACTGTGTAATTGGATCGAAGTGCTTGTTTCTGTTCTGTTTGACTGTGTAATTGGATCGAAGTGCTTGTTTCTGTTCTGTTTGACTGTGTAATTGGATCGAAGTGCTTGTTTCTGTTCTGTTTGACTGTGTAATTGGATCGAAGTGCTTGTTTCTGTTCTGTTTGACTGTGTAATTGGATCGAAGTGCTTGTTTCTGTTCTGTTTGACTGTGTAATTGGATCGAAGTGCTTGTTTCTGTTCTGTTTGACTGTGTAATTGGATCGATGTGCTTGTTTCTGTTCTGTTTGACTGTCTAATTGGATCGAAGTGCTTGTTTCTGTTCTGTTTGACTGTGTAATTGGATCGAAGTGCTTGTTTCTGTTCTGTTTGACTGTGTAATTGGATCGAAGTGCTGGTTTCTGTTCTGTTTGACTGTAATTGGATTGAAGTGCTTGTTTCTGTTCTGTTTGACTGTCTAATTGGATTGAAGTGCTTGTTTCTGTTCTGTTTGACTGTCTAATTGGATCGAAGTGCTTGTTTCTTTTCTGTTTGACTGTCTAATTGGATCGAAGTTCTTCTTTCTGTTCTGTTTGACTGTCTAATTGGATCGAAGTGCTTGTTTCTGTTCTGTTTGACTGTGTAATTGCATTGAAGTGCTTGTTTCTGTTCTGTTTGACTGTCTAATTGGATCGAAGTGCTTGTTTCTGTTCTGTTTGACTGTTTAATTGGATCAAAGTGCTTGTTTCTGTTCTGTTTGACTGTCTAATTGGATCGAAGTTCTTGTTTCTTTTCTGTTTGACTGTCTAATTGGATCGAAGTTCTTCTTTCTGTTCTGTTTGACTGTCTAATTGGATCGAAGTGCTTGTTTCTGTTCTGTTTGACTGTGTAATTGCATTGAAGTGCTTGTTTCTGTTCTGTTTAACTGTGTAATTGGATCGAAGTGCTTGTTTCTGTTCTGTTTGACTGTCTAACTGGATCGAAGTGCTTGTTTCTGTTCTGTTTGACTGTGTAATTGGATCGAAGTGCTGGTTTCTGTTCTGTTTGACTGTAATTGGATTGAAGTGCTTGTTTCTGTTCTGTTTGACTGTGTAATTGGATTGAAGTGCTTGTTTCTGTTCTGCTTGACTGTCTAATTGGATCGAAGTGCTTGTTTCTGTTCTGTTTGACTGTGTAATTGGATCGAAGTGCTTGTTTCTGTTCTGTTTGACTGTGTAATTTAATCGAAGTGCTGGTTTCTGTTCTGTTTGACTGTAATTGGATTGAAGTGCTTGTTTCTGTTCTGTTTGACTGTGTAATTGGATTGAAGTGCTTGTTTCTGTTCTGTTTGACTGTCTAATTGGATCGAAGTGCTTGTTTCTGTTCTGTTTGACTGTGTAATTGGATTGGAGGGCCTTTTTCTGTTCTGTTTGACTGTGTAATTGGATCGAAGTGTTTGTTTCTGTTCTGTTTGACTGTGTAATTGGATCGAAGTGCATGTTTCTGTTCTGTTTGACTGTGTAATTGGATCGAAGTGCTTGTTTCTGTTCTGTTTGACTGTGTAATTGGATCAAAGTGCTTGTTTCAGTTCTGTTTGACTGTAATTGGATCGAAGTGCTTGTTTCTGTTCTGTTTGACTGTGTAATTGGATTGAAGTGCTTGTTTCTGTTCTGCTTGACTGTGTAATTGGATCGAAGGGCCTGCTTCTGTTCTGTTTGACTGTGTAATTGGATCGAAGTGCTTGTTTCTGTTCTGTTTGACTGTGTAATTGGATCAAAGTGCTTGTTTCAGTTCTGTTTGACAGTAATTGGATCGAAGTGCTTGTTTCTGTTCTGTTTGACTGTGTAATTGGATCGAACTTCATGTTTCTGTTCTGTTTCACTGTGTAATTGGATCGAAGTGCTTGTTTCTGTTCTGTTTGACTGTGTAATTGGATCGAAGTGCTTGTTTCTGTTCTGTTTGACTGTGTAATTGGATCGAAGTGCTTGTTTCTGTTCTGTTTGACTGTGTAATTGGATCGAAGTGCTTGTTTCTGTTCTGTTTGACTGTGTAATTGGATCGAAGTGCTTGTTTCTGTTCTGTTTGACTGTGTAATTGGATCGATGTGCTTGTTTCTGTTCTGTTTGACTGTCTAATTGGATCGAAGTGCTTGTTTCTGTTCTGTTTGACTGTGTAATTGGATCGAAGTGCTTGTTTCTGTTCTGTTTGACTGTGTAATTGGATCGAAGTGCTGGTTTCTGTTCTGTTTGACTGTAATTGGATTGAAGTGCTTGTTTCTGTTCTGTTTGACTGTGTAATTGGATTGAAGTGCTTGTTTCTGTTCTGTTTGACTGTCTAATTGGATCGAAGTGCTTGTTTCTGTTCTGTTTGACTGTGTAATTGGATCAAAGTGCTTGTTTCTGTTCTGTTTGACTGTGTAATTGAATCGAAGTGCTTGTTTCTGTTCTGTTTGACTGTGTAATTGGATCAAAGTGCTTGTTTCAGTTCTGTTTGACTGTAATTGGATCGAAGTGCTTGTTTCTGTTCTGTTTGACTGTGTAATTGCATTGAAGTGCTTGTTTCTGTTCTGTTTGACTGTCTAATTGGATCGAAGTGCTTGTTTCTGTTCTGTTTGACTGTTTAATTGGATCAAAGTGCTTGTTTCTGTTCTGTTTGACTGTCTAATTGGATCGAAGTTCTTGTTTCTTTTCTGTTTGACTGTCTAATTGGATCGAAGTTCTTCTTTCTGTTCTGTTTGACTGTCTAATTGGATCGAAGTGCTTGTTTCTGTTCTGTTTGACTGTGTAATTGCATTGAAGTGCTTGTTTCTGTTCTGTTTAACTGTGTAATTGGATCGAAGTGCTTGTTTCTGTTCTGTTTGACTGTCTAACTGGATCGAAGTGCTTGTTTCTGTTCTGTTTGACTGTGTAATTGGATCGAAGTGCTGGTTTCTGTTCTGTTTGACTGTAATTGGATTGAAGTGCTTGTTTCTGTTCTGTTTGACTGTGTAATTGGATTGAAGTGCTTGTTTCTGTTCTGCTTGACTGTCTAATTGGATCGAAGTGCTTGTTTCTGTTCTGTTTGACTGTGTAATTGGATCGAAGTGCTTGTTTCTGTTCTGTTTGACTGTGTAATTGGATCGAAGTGCTGGTTTCTGTTCTGTTTGACTGTAATTGGATTGAAGTGCTTGTTTCTGTTCTGTTTGACTGTGTAATTGGATTGAAGTGCTTGTTTCTGTTCTGTTTGACTGTCTAATTGGATCGAAGTGCTTGTTTCTGTTCTGTTTGACTGTGTAATTGGATTGGAGGGCCTGTTTCTGTTCTGTTTGACTGTGTAATTGGATCGAAGTGCTTGTTTCTGTTCTGTTTGACTGTGTAATTGGATCGAAGTGCATGTTTCTGTTCTGTTTGACTGTGTAATTGGATCGAAGTGCTTGTTTCTGTTCTGTTTGACTGTGTAATTGGATCAAAGTGCTTGTTTCAGTTCTGTTTGACTGTAATTGGATCGAAGTGCTTGTTTCTGTTCTGTTTGACTGTGTAATTGGATTGAAGTGCTTGTTTCTGTTCTGCTTGACTGTGTAATTGGATCGAAGGGCCTGCTTCTGTTCTGTTTGACTGTGTAATTGGATCGAAGTGCTTGTTTCTGTTCTGTTTGACTGTGTAATTGGATCAAAGTGCTTGTTTCAGTTCTGTTTGACAGTAATTGGATCGAAGTGCTTGTTTCTGTTCTGTTTGACTGTGTAATTGGATCGAACTTCATGTTTCTGTTCTGTTTCACTGTGTAATTGGATCGAAGTGCTTGTTTCTGTTCTGTTTGACTGTGTAATTGGATCGAAGTGCTTGTTTCTGTTCTGTTTGACTGTGTAATTGGATCGAAGTGCTTGTTTCTGTTCTGTTTGACTGTGTAATTGGATCGAAGTGCTTGTTTCTGTTCTGTTTGACTGTGTAATTGGATCGAAGTGCTTGTTTCTGTTCTGTTTGACTGTGTAATTGGATCGAAGTGCTTGTTTCTGTTCTGTTTGACTGTCTAATTGGATCGAAGTGCTTGTTTCTGTTCTGTTTGACTGTGTAATTGGATCGAAGTGCTTGTTTCTGTTCTGTTTGACTGTGTAATTGGATCGAAGTGCTGGTTTCTGTTCTGTTTGACTGTAATTGGATTGAAGTGCTTGTTTCTGTTCTGTTTGACTGTGTAATTGGATTGAAGTGCTTGTTTCTGTTCTGTTTGACTGTCTAATTGGATCGAAGTGCTTGTTTCTGTTCTGTTTGACTGTGTAATTGGATCAAAGTGCTTGTTTCAGTTCTGTTTGACAGTAATTGGATCGAAGTGCTTGTTTCTGTTCTGTTTGACTGTGTAATTGGATCGAACTTCATGTTTCTGTTCTGTTTCACTGTGTAATTGGATCGAAGTGCTTGTTTCTGTTCTGTTTGACTGTGTAATTGGATCGAAGTGCTTGTTTCTGTTCTGTTTGACTGTGTAATTGGATCGAAGTGCTTGTTTCTGTTCTGTTTGACTGTGTAATTGGATCGAAGTGCTTGTTTCTGTTCTGTTTGACTGTGTAATTGGATCGAAGTGCTTGTTTCTGTTCTGTTTGACTGTGTAATTGGATCGAAGTGCTTGTTTCTGTTCTGTTTGACTGTCTAATTGGATCGAAGTGCTTGTTTCTGTTCTGTTTGACTGTGTAATTGGATCGAAGTGCTTGTTTCTGTTCTGTTTGACTGTGTAATTGGATCGATGTGCTTGTTTCTGTTCTGTTTGACTGTGTAATTGGATCGAAGTGCTTGTTTCTGTTCTGTTTGACTGTGTAATTGGATCGAAGTGCTTGTTTCTGTTCTGTTTGACTGTGTAATTGGATCGAAGTGCTTGTTTCTGTTCTGTTTGACTGTGTAATTGGATCGAAGTGCTTGGTTCTGTTCGGCTTGACTGTCTAATTGGATCGAAGTGCTTGTTTCTGTTCTGTTTGACTGTCTAATTGGATCGAAGTGCTTGTTTCTGTTCTGTTTGACTGTCTAATTGGATCGAAGTGCTTGTTTCTGTTCTGTTTGACTGTCTAATTGGATCGAAGTGCTTGTTTCTTTTCTGTTTGACTGTCTAATTGAATTGAAGTGCTTGTTTCTGTTCTGTTTGACTGTCTAATTGGATCGAAGTGCTTGTTTCTGTTCTGTTTGACTGTGTAATTGCATTGAAGTGCTTGTTTCTGTTCTGTTTGACTGTGTAATTGGATCGAAGTGCTTGTTTCTGTTCTGTTTGACTGTCTAACTGGATCGAAGTGCTTGTTTCTGTTCTGTTTGACTGTGTAATTGGATCGAAGTGCTGGTTTCTGTTCTGTTTGACTGTAATTGGATTGAAGTGCTTGTTTCTGTTCTGTTTCACTGTGTAATTGGATCGAAGTGCTTGTTTCTGTTCTGTTTGACTGTGTAATTGGATCGAAGTGCTTGTTTCTGTTCTGTTTGTCTGTCTAATTGGATCGAAGTGCATGTTTCTGTTCTGTTTGACTGTGTAATTGGATCGAAGTGCTTGTTTCTGTTCTGTTTGACTGTCTAATTGGATCGAAGTGCTTGTTTCTGTTGTGTTTGACTGTGTAATTGGATCGAAGTCTTGTTTCTGTTTTGTTTGACTGTGTAATTGGATCGAAGTGCTTGTTTCTGTTCTGTTTGACTGTGTAATTGGATCGAAGTGCTTGTTTCTGTTCTGTTTGACTGTCTAATTGGATCGAAGTGCTTGTTTCTGTTCTGTTTGACTGTGTAATTGGATCGAAGTGCTTGTTTCTGTTTTGTTTGACTGTGTAATTGGATCGAAGTGCTTGTTTCTGTTCTGTTTGACTGTGTAATTGGATCGAAGTGTTTGTTTCTGTTCTGTTTGACTGTGTAATTGGATCGAAGTGCTTGTTTCTGTTCTGTTTGACTGTGTAATTGGATCGAAGTGCTTGTTTCTGTTCTGTTTGACTGTGTAATTGGATCGAAGTGCTTGTTTCTGTTCTGTATGACTGTGTAATTGGATCGAAGTGCTTGTTTCTGTTCTGTTTGACTGTGTAATTGGATCGAAGTGCTTGTTTCTGTTCTGTTTGACTGTGTAATTGGATCGAAGTGGTTGGTTCTGTTCGGCTTGACTGTCTAATTGGATCGAAGTGCTTGTTTCTGTTCTGTTTGACTGTCTAATTGGATCGAAGTGCTTGTTTCTGTTCTGTTTGACTGTCTAATTGGATCAAAGTGCTTGTTTCTGTTCTGTTTGACTGTCTAATTGGATCGAAGTTCTTGTTTCTTTTCTGTTTGACTGTCTAATTGGATCGAAGTTCTTCTTTCTGTTCTGTTTGACTGTCTAATTGGATCGAAGTGCTTGTTTCTGTTCTGTTTGACTGTGTAATTGCATTGAAGTGCTTGTTTCTGTTCTGTTTGACTGTGTAATTGGATCGAAGTGCTTGTTTCTGTTCTGTTTGACTGTCTAACTGGATCGAAGTGCTTGTTTCTGTTCTGTTTGACTGTGTAATTGGATCGAAGTGCTTGTTTCTGTTCTGTTTGACTGTGTAATTGGATCGAAGTGCTTGTTTCTGTTCTGTTTGACTATGTAATTGGATCGAAGTGCTTGTTTCTGTTCTGTTTGACTGTGTAATTGGATCGAAGTGCTTGTTTCTGTTCTGTTTGACTGTCTAATTGGATCGAAGTGCTTGTTTCTGTTCTGTTTGACTGTGTAATTGGATCGAAGTGCTTGTTTCTGTTCTGTTTGACTGTGTAATTGGATCGATGTGCTTGTTTCTGTTCTGTTTGACTGTGTAATTGGATCGAAGTGCTTGTTTCTGTTCTGTTTCACTGTGTAATTGGATCGAAGTGATTGTTTCTGTTCTGTTTGACTGTGTAATTGGATCGAAGTGCTTGTTTCTGTTCTGTTTGACTGTGTAATTGGATCGAAGTGCTTGGTTCTGTTCGGCTTGACTGTCTAATTGGATCGAAGTGCTTGTTTCTGTTCTGTTTGACTGTGTAATTGGATCGAAGTGCTTGTTTCTGTTCTGTTTGACTGTCTAATTGGATCGAAGTGCTTGTTTCTGTTCTGTTTGACTGTCTAATTGGATCGAAGTGCTTGTTGCTTTTCTGTTTGACTGTCTAATTGGATCGAAGTGCTTGTTTCTGTTCTGTTTGACTGTCTAATTGGATCGAAGTGCTTGTTTCTGTTCTGTTTGACTGTGTAATTGCATTGAAGTGCTTGATTCTGTTCTGTTTGACTGTGTAATTGGATCGAAGTGCTTGTTTCTGTTCTGTTTGACTGTCTAACTGGATCGAAGTGCTTGTTTCTGTTCTGTTTGACTGTGTAATTGGATCGAAGTGCTGGTTTCTGTTCTGTTTGACTGTAATTGGATTGAAGTGCTTGTTTCTGTTCTGTTTGACTGTGTAATTAAATCGAAGTGCTTGTTTCTGTTCTGTTTGACTGTCTAATTGGATCGAAGTGCTTGTTTCTGTTCTGTTTGACTGTGTAATTGGATCGAAGTGCTTGTTTCTGTTCTGTTTGACTGTGTAATTGGATCGAAGTGTTGTTTCTGTTCTGTTTGACTGTGTAATTGGATCGAAGTGCTTGTTTCTGTTCTGTTTGACTGTGTAATTGGATCGAAGTGCTTGTTTCTGTTCTGTTTGACTGTCTAATTGGATCGAAGTGCTTGTTTCTGTTCTGTTTGACTGTGTAATTGGATCGAAGTGCTTGTTTCTGTTCTGTTTGACTGTGTAATTGGATCGATGTGCTTGTTTCTGTTCTGTTTGACTGTGTAATTGGATCGAAGTGCTTGTTTCTGTTCTGTTTCACTGTGTAATTGGATCGAAGTGATTGTTTCTGTTCTGTTTGACTGTGTAATTGGATCGAAGTGCTTGTTTCTGTTCTGTTTGACTGTGTAATTGGATCGAAGTGCTTGGTTCTGTTCGGCTTGACTGTCTAATTGGATCGAAGTGCTTGTTTCTGTTCTGTTTGACTGTGTAATTGGATCGAAGTGCTTGTTTCTGTTCTGTTTGACTGTCTAATTGGATCGAAGTGCTTGTTTCTGTTCTGTTTGACTGTCTAATTGGATCGAAGTGCTTGTTGCTTTTCTGTTTGACTGTCTAATTGGATCGAAGTGCTTGTTTCTGTTCTGTTTGACTGTCTAATTGGATCGAAGTGCTTGTTTCTGTTCTGTTTGACTGTGTAATTGCATTGAAGTGCTTGATTCTGTTCTGTTTGACTGTGTAATTGGATCGAAGTGCTTGTTTCTGTTCTGTTTGACTGTCTAACTGGATCGAAGTGCTTGTTTCTGTTCTGTTTGACTGTGTAATTGGATCGAAGTGCTGGTTTCTGTTCTGTTTGACTGTAATTGGATTGAAGTGCTTGTTTCTGTTCTGTTTGACTGTGTAATTAAATCGAAGTGCTTGTTTCTGTTCTGTTTGACTGTCTAATTGGATCGAAGTGCTTGTTTCTGTTCTGTTTGACTGTGTAATTGGATCGAAGTGCTTGTTTCTGTTCTGTTTGACTGTGTAATTGGATCGAAGTGCTGGTTTCTGTTCTGTTTGACTGTAATTGGATTGAAGTGCTTGTTTCTGTTCTGTTTGACTGTGTAATTGGATTGAAGTGCTTGTTTCTGTTCTGTTTGACTGTGTAATTGGATCGGAGGGCCTGTTTCTGTTCTGTTTGACTGTGTAATTGCATCGAAGTGCTTGTTTCTGTTCTGTTTGACTGTGTAATTGGATTGAAGTGCATGTTTCTGTTCTGTTTGACTGTGTAATTGGATCGAAGTGCTTGTTTCTGTTCTGTTTGACTGTGTAATTGGATTGAAGTGCTTGTTTCTGTTCTGCTTGTCTGTGTAATTGGATCGAAGGGCCTGCTTCTGTTCTGTTTGACTGTGTAATTGGATCGAAGTGCTTGTTTCTGTTCTGTTTGACTGTGTAATTGGATCAAAGTGCTTGTTTCAGTTCTGTTTGACTGTAATTGGATCGAAGTGCTTGTTTCTGTTCTGTTTGACTGTGTAATTGGATCGAAGTTCATGTTTCTGTTCTGTTTCACTGTGTAATTGGATCGAAGTGCTTGTTTCTGTTCTGTTTGACTGTGTAATTGTATCGAAGTGCTTGTTTCTGTTCTGTTTGACTGTGTAATTGGATCGAAGTGCTTGTTTCTGTTCTGTTTGACTGTGTAATTGGTTCGAAGTGCTTGTTTCTGTTCTGTTTGACTGTGTAATTGGATCGAAGTGCTTGTTTCTGTTCTGTTTGACTGTGTAATTGGATCGAAGTGCTTGTTTCTGTTCTGTTTGACTGTGTAATTGGATCGAAGTGCATGTTTCTGTTCTGTTTGACTGTGTAATTGGATCGAAGTGCTTGTTTCTGTTCTGTTTGACTGTGTAATTGGATCAAAGTGCTTGTTTCTGTTCTGTTTGACTGTGTAATTGGATCGAAGTGCATGTTTCTGTTCTGTTTGACTGTGTAATTGGATCGAAGTGCTTGTTTCTGTTCTGTTTGACTGTGTAATTGGATCGAAGTGCATGTTTCTGTTCTGTTTGACTGTGTAATTGGATCGAAGTGCTTGTTTCTGTTCTGTTTGACTGTGTAATTGGATCGAAGTGCTTGTTTCTGTTCGGCTTGACTGTGTAATTGGATCGAAGTGCTTGTTTCTGTTCTGTTTGACTGTGTAATTGGATCGAAGTGCTTGTTTCTGTTCTGTTTGACTGTCTAATTGGATCGAAGTGCTTGTTTCTGTTCTGTTTGACTGTGTAATTGGATCGAAGTGCTTGTTTCTGTTCTGTTTGACTGTCTAATTGGATCAAAGTGCTTGTTTCTGTTCTGTTTGACTGTCTAATTGGATCGAAGTTCTTGTTTCTTTTCTGTTTGACCGTCTAATTGGATCGAAGTTCTTCTTTCTGTTCTGTTTGACTGTCTAATTGGATCGAAGTGCTTGTTTCTGTTCTGTTTGACTGTGTAATTGCATTGAAGTGCTTGTTTCTGTTCTGTTTGACTGTGTAATTGGATCGAAGTGCTGGTTTCTGTTCTGTTTGACTGTAATTGGATTGAAGTGCGTGTTTCTGTTCTGTTTGACTGTGTAATTGGATTGAAGTGCTTGTTTCTGTTCTGCTTGACTGTCTAATTGGATCGAAGTGCTTGTTTCTGTTCTGTTTGACTGTGTAATTGGATCGAAGTGCTTGTTTCTGTTCTGTTTGACTGTGTAATTGGATCGAAGTGCTGGTTTCTGTTCTGTTTGACTGTAATTGGATTGCAGTGCTTGTTTCTGTTCTGTTTGACTGTGTAATTGGATTGAAGTGCTTGTTTCTGTTCTGTTTGACTGTCTAATTGGATCGAAGTGCTTGTTTCTGTTCTGTTTGACTGTGTAATTGGATTGGAGGGCCTGTTTCTGTTCTGTTTGACTGTGTAATTGGATCGAAGTGCTTGTTTCTGTTCTGTTTGACTGTGTAATTGGATCGAAGTGCATGTTTCTGTTCTGTTTGACTGTGTAATTGAATCGAAGTGCTTGTTTCTGTTCTGTTTGACTGTGTAATTGGATCAAAGTGCTTGTTTCAGTTCTGTTTGACTGTAATTGGATCGAAGTGCTTGTTTCTGTTCTGTTTGACTGTGTAATTGGATCGAAGTGCTTGTTTCTGTTCTGTTTGACTGTCTAATTGGATCGAAGTGCTTGTTTCTGTTGTGTTTGACTGTGTAATTGGATCAAAGTCTTGTTTCTGTTTTGTTTGACTGTGTAATTGGATCGAAGTGCTTGTTTCTGTTCTGTTTGACTGTGTAATTGGATCGAAGTGCTTGTTTCTGTTCTGTTTGACTGTCTAATTGGATCGAAGTGCTTGTTTCTGTTGTGTTTGACTGTGTAATTGGATCGAAGTGCTTGTTTCTGTTTTGTTTGACTGTGTAATTGGATCGAAGTGCTTGTTTCTGTTCTGTTTGACTGTGTAATTGGATCGAAGTGCTTGTTTCTGTTCTGTTTGACTGTGTAATTGGATCGAAGTGCTTGTTTCTGTTCTGTTTGACTGTGTAATTGGATCGAAGTGCTTGTTTCTGTTCTGTTTGACTGTGTAATTGGATCGAAGTGCTTGTTTCTGTTCTGTATGACTGTGTAATTGGATCGAAGTGCTTGTTTCTGTTCTGTTTGACTGTGTAATTGGATCGAAGTGCTTGTTTCTGTTCTGTTTGACTGTCTAATTGGATCGAAGTGCTTGTTTCTGTTCTGTTTGACTGTGTAATTGGATCGAAGTGCTTGTTTCTGTTCTGTTTGACTGTCTAATTGGATCAAAGTGCTTGTTTCTGTTCTGTTTGACTGTCTAATTGGATCGAAGTTCTTGTTTCTTTTCTGTTTGACTGTCTAATTGGATCGAAGTTCTTCTTTCTGTTCTGTTTGACTGTGTAATTGGATCGAAGTGCTTGTTTCTGTTCTGTTTGACTGTGTAATTGGATCGAAGTGCTTGTTTCTGTTCTGTTTGACTGTCTAATTGGATCAAAGTGCTTGTTTCTGTTCTGTTTGACTGTCTAATTGGATCGAAGTTCTTGTTTCTTTTCTGTTTGACTGTCTAATTGGATCGAAGTTCTTCTTTCTGTTCTGTTTGACTGTCTAATTGGATCGAAGTGCTTGTTTCTGTTCTGTTTGACTGTGTAATTGCATTGAAGTGCTTGTTTCTGTTCTGTTTGACTGTGTAATTGGATCGAAGTGCTTGCTTCTGTTCTGTTTGACTGTCTAACTGGATCGAAGTGCTTGTTTCTGTTCTGTTTGACTGTGTAATTGGATCGAAGTGCTGGTTTCTGTTCTGTTTGACTGTAATTGGATTGAAGTGCTTGTTTCTGTTCTGTTTGACTGTGTAATTGGATTGAAGTGCTTGTTTCTGTTCTGCTTGACTGTCTAATTGGATCGAAGTGCTTGTTTCTGTTCTGTTTGACTGTGTAATTGGATCGAAGTGCTTGTTTCTGTTCTGTTTGACTGTGTAATTGGATCGAAGTGCTGGTTTCTGTTCTGTTTGACTGTAATTGGATTGCAGTGCTTGTTTCTGTTCTGTTTGACTGTGTAATTGGATTGAAGTGCTTGTTTCTGTTCTGTTTGACTGTCTAATTGGATCGAAGTGCTTGTTTCTGTTCTGTTTGACTGTGTAATTGGATTGGAGGGCCTGTTTCTGTTCTGTTTGACTGTGTAATTGGATCGAAGTGCTTGTTTCTGTTCTGTTTGACTGTGTAATTGGATCGAAGTGCATGTTTCTGTTCTGTTTGACTGTGTAATTGAATCGAAGTGCTTGTTTCTGTTCTGTTTGACTGTGTAATTGGATCAAAGTGCTTGTTTCAGTTCTGTTTGACTGTAATTGGATCGAAGTGCTTGTTTCTGTTCTGTTTGACTGTGTAATTGGATCGAAGTGCTTGTTTCTGTTCTGTTTGACTGTCTAATTGGATCGAAGTGCTTGTTTCTGTTGTGTTTGACTGTGTAATTGGATCGAAGTCTTGTTTCTGTTTTGTTTGACTGTGTAATTGGATCGAAGTGCTTGTTTCTGTTCTGTTTGACTGTGTAATTGGATCGAAGTGCTTGTTTCTGTTCTGTTTGACTGTCTAATTGGATCGAAGTGCTTGTTTCTGTTGTGTTTGACTGTGTAATTGGATCGAAGTGCTTGTTTCTGTTTTGTTTGACTGTGTAATTGGATCGAAGTGCTTGTTTCTGTTCTGTTTGACTGTGTAATTGGATCGAAGTGCATGTTTCTGTTCTGTTTGACTGTGTAATTGGATCGAAGTGCTTGTTTCTGTTCTGTTTGACTGTGTAATTGGATCGAAGTGCTTGTTTCTGTTCTGTTTGACTGTGTAATTGGATCGAAGTGCTTGTTTCTGTTCTGTATGACTGTGTAATTGGATCGAAGTGCTTGTTTCTGTTCTGTTTGACTGTGTAATTGGATCGAAGTGCTTGTTTCTGTTCTGTTTGACTGTGTAATTGGATCGAAGTGGTTGGTTCTGTTCGGCTTGACTGTCTAATTGGATCGAAGTGCTTGTTTCTGTTCTGTTTGACTGTCTAATTGGATCGAAGTGCTTGTTTCTGTTCTGTTTGACTGTCTAATTGGATCAAAGTGATTGTTTCTGTTCTGTTTGACTGTCTAATTGGATCGAAGTTCTTGTTTCTTTTCTGTTTGACTGTCTAATTGGATCGAAGTTCTTCTTTCTGTTCTGTTTGACTGTCTAATTGGATCGAAGTGCTTGTTTCTGTTCTGTTTGACTGTGTAATTGCATTGAAGTGCTTGTTTCTGTTCTGTTTGACTGTGTAATTGGATCGAAGTGCTTGTTTCTGTTCTGTTTGACTGTCTAACTGGATCGAAGTGCTTGTTTCTGTTCTGTTTGACTGTGTAATTGGATCGAAGTGCTGGTTTCTGTTCTGTTTGACTGTAATTGGATTGAAGTGCTTGTTTCTGTTCTGTTTGACTGTGTAATTGGATTGAAGTGCTTGTTTCTGTTCTGCTTGACTGTCTAATTGGATCGAAGTGCTTGTTTCTGTTCTGTTTGACTGTGTAATTGGATCGAAGTGCTTGTTTCTGTTCTGTTTGACTGTGTAATTGGATCGAAGTGCTGGTTTCTGTTCTGTTTGACTGTAATTGGATTGAAGTGCTTGTTTCTGTTCTGTTTGACTGTGTAATTGGATTGAAGTGCTTGTTTCTGTTCTGTTTGACTGTCTAATTGGATCGAAGTGCTTGTTTCTGTTCTGTTTGACTGTGTAATTGGATTGGAGGGCCTGTTTCTGTTCTGTTTGACTGTGTAATTGGATCGAAGTGCTTGTTTCTGTTCTGTTTGACTGTGTAATTGGATCGAAGTGCATGTTTCTGTTCTGTTTGACTGTGTAATTGGATCGAAGTGCTTGTTTCTGTTCTGTTTGACTGTGTAATTGGATCAAAGTGCTTGTTTCAGTTCTGTTTGACTGTAATTGGATCGAAGTGCTTGTTTCTGTTCTGTTTGACTGTGTAATTGGATCGAAGTGCTGGTTTCTGTTCTGTTTGACTGTAATTGGATTGAAGTGCTTGTTTCTGTTCTGTTTGACTGTGTAATTGGATTGAAGTGCTTGTTTCTGTTCTGCTTGACTGTCTAATTGGATCGAAGTGCTTGTTTCTGTTCTGTTTGACTGTGTAATTGGATCGAAGTGCTTGTTTCTGTTCTGTTTGACTGTGTAATTGGATCGAAGTGCTGGTTTCTGTTCTGTTTGACTGTAATTGGATTGAAGTGCTTGTTTCTGTTCTGTTTGACTGTGTAATTGGATTGAAGTGCTTGTTTCTGTTCTGTTTGACTGTGTAATTGGATTGGAGGGCCTGTTTCTGTTCTGTTTGACTGTGTAATTGGATCGAAGTGCTTGTTTCTGTTCTGTTTGACTGTGTAATTGGATCGAAGTGCATGTTTCTGTTCTGTTTGACTGTGTAATTGGATCGAAGTGCTTGTTTCTGTTCTGTTTGACTGTGTAATTGGATCAAAGTGCTTGTTTCAGTTCTGTTTGACTGTAATTGGATCGAAGTGCTTGTTTCTGTTCTGTTTGACTGTGTAATTGGATCGAAGTTCATGTTTCTGTTCTGTTTCACTGTGTAATTGGATCGAAGTGCTTGTTTCTGTTCTGTTTGACTGTGTAATTGGATCGAAGTGTTGTTTCTGTTCTGTTTGACTGTGTAATTGGATCGAAGTGCTTGTTTCTGTTCTGTTTGACTGTGTAATTGGATCGAAGTGCTTGTTTCTGTTCTGTTTGACTATGTAATTGGATCGAAGTGCTTGTTTCTGTTCTGTTTGACTGTGTAATTGGATCGAAGTGCTTGTTTCTGTTCTGTTTGACTGTCTAATTGGATCGAAGTGCTTGTTTCTGTTCTGTTTGACTGTGTAATTGGATCGAAGTGCTTGTTTCTGTTCTGTTTGACTGTGTAATTGGATCGATGTGCTTGTTTCTGTTCTGTTTGACTGTGTAATTGGATCGAAGTGCTTGTTTCAGTTCTGTTTGACTGTAATTGGATCGAAGTGCTTGTTTCTGTTCTGTTTGACTGTGTAATTGGATCGAAGTTCATGTTTCTGTTCTGTTTCACTGTGTAATTGGATCGAAGTGCTTGTTTCTGTTCTGTTTGACTGTGTAATTGGATCGAAGTGCATGTTTCTGTTCTGTTTGACTGTGTAATTGGATCGAAGTGCTTGTTTCTGTTCTGTTTGACTGTGTAATTGGATCAAAGTGCTTGTTTCTGTTCTGTTTGACTGTGTAATTGGATCGAAGTGCATGTTTCTGTTCTGTTTGACTGTGTAATTGGATCGAAGTGCTTGTTTCTGTTCTGTTTGACTGTGTAATTGGATCGAAGTGCATGTTTCTGTTCTGTTTGACTGTGTAATTGGATCGAAGTGCTTGTTTCTGTTCTGTTTGACTGTGTAATTGGATCGAAGTGCTTGTTTCTGTTCGGCTTGACTGTGTAATTGGATCGAAGTGCTTGTTTCTGTTCTGTTTGACTGTGTAATTGGATCGAAGTGCTTGTTTCTGTTCTGTTTGACTGTCTAATTGGATCGAAGTGCTTGTTTCTGTTCTGTTTGACTGTGTAATTGGATCGAAGTGCTTGTTTCTGTTCTGTTTGACTGTCTAATTGGATCAAAGTGCTTGTTTCTGTTCTGTTTGACTGTCTAATTGGATCGAAGTTCTTGTTTCTTTTCTGTTTGACTGTCTAATTGGATCGAAGTTCTTCTTTCTGTTCTGTTTGACTGTCTAATTGGATCGAAGTGCTTGTTTCTGTTCTGTTTGACTGTGTAATTGCATTGAAGTGCTTGTTTCTGTTCTGTTTGACTGTGTAATTGGATCGAAGTGCTTGTTTCTGTTCTGTTTGACTGTCTAATTGGATTGAAGTGCTTGTTTCTGTTCTGTTTGACTGTGTAATTGGATTGAAGTGCTTGTTTCTGTTCTGTTTGACTGTGTAATTGGATTGGAGGGCCTGTTTCTGTTCTGTTTGACTGTGTAATTGGATCGAAGTGCTTGTTTCTGTTCTGTTTGACTGTGTAATTGGATCGAAGTGCATGTTTCTGTTCTGTTTGACTGTGTAATTGGATCGAAGTGCTTGTTTCTGTTCTGTTTGACTGTGTAATTGGATCGAAGTGCTTGTTTCTGTTCGGCTTGACTGTGTAATTGGATCGAAGTGCTTGTTTCTGTTCTGTTTGACTGTGTAATTGGATCGAAGTGCTTGTTTCTGTTCTGTTTGACTGTCTAATTGGATCGAAGTGCTTGTTTCTGTTCTGTTTGACTGTGTAATTGGATCGAAGTGCTTGTTTCTGTTCTGTTTGACTGTCTAATTGGATCAAAGTGCTTGTTTCTGTTCTGTTTGACTGTCTAATTGGATCGAAGTTCTTGTTTCTTTTCTGTTTGACTGTCTAATTGGATCGAAGTTCTTCTTTCTGTTCTGTTTGACTGTCTAATTGGATCGAAGTGCTTGTTTCTGTTCTGTTTGACTGTGTAATTGCATTGAAGTGCTTGTTTCTGTTCTGTTTGACTGTGTAATTGGATCGAAGTGCTTGTTTCTGTTCTGTTTGACTGTCTAATTGGATTGAAGTGCTTGTTTCTGTTCTGTTTGACTGTGTAATTGGATTGAAGTGCTTGTTTCTGTTCTGTTTGACTGTGTAATTGGATCGAAGTGCATGTTTCTGTTCTGTTTGACTGTGTAATTGGATCGAAGTGCTTGTTTCTGTTCTGTTTGACTGTGTAATTGGATCAAAGTGCTTGTTTCAGTTCTGTTTGACTGTAATTGGATCGAAGTGCTTGTTTCTGTTCTGTTTGACTGTGTAATTGGATCGAAGTGCTGGTTTCTGTTCTGTTTGACTGTAATTGGATTGAAGTGCTTGTTTCTGTTCTGTTTGACTGTGTAATTGGATTGAAGTGCTTGTTTCTGTTCTGCTTGACTGTCTAATTGGATCGAAGTGCTTGTTTCTGTTCTGTTTGACTGTGTAATTGGATCGAAGTGCTTGTTTCTGTTCTGTTGGACTGTGTAATTGGATCGAAGTGCTGGTTTCTGTTCTGTTTGACTGTAATTGGATTGAAGTGCTTGTTTCTGTTCTGTTTGACTGTGTAATTGGATTGAAGTGCTTGTTTCTGTTCTGTTTGACTGTGTAATTGGATTGGAGGGCCTGTTTCTGTTCTGTTTGACTGTGTAATTGGATCGAAGTGCTTGTTTCTGTTCTGTTTGACTGTGTAATTGGATCGAAGTGCATGTTTCTGTTCTGTTTGACTGTGTAATTGGATCGAAGTGCTTGTTTCTGTTCTGTTTGACTGTGTAATTGGATCAAAGTGCTTGTTTCAGTTCTGTTTGACTGTAATTGGATCGAAGTGCTTGTTTCTGTTCTGTTTGACTGTGTAATTGGATCGAAGTTCATGTTTCTGTTCTGTTTCACTGTGTAATTGGATCGAAGTGCTTGTTTCTGTTCTGTTTGACTGTGTAATTGGATCGAAGTGTTGTTTCTGTTCTGTTTGACTGTGTAATTGGATCGAAGTGCTTGTTTCTGTTCTGTTTGACTGTGTAATTGGATCGAAGTGCTTGTTTCTGTTCTGTTTGACTATGTAATTGGATCGAAGTGCTTGTTTCTGTTCTGTTTGACTGTGTAATTGGATCGAAGTGCTTGTTTCTGTTCTGTTTGACTGTCTAATTGGATCGAAGTGCTTGTTTCTGTTCTGTTTGACTGTGTAATTGGATCGAAGTGCTTGTTTCTGTTCTGTTTGACTGTGTAATTGGATCGATGTGCTTGTTTCTGTTCTGTTTGACTGTGTAATTGGATCGAAGTGCTTGTTTCAGTTCTGTTTGACTGTAATTGGATCGAAGTGCTTGTTTCTGTTCTGTTTGACTGTGTAATTGGATCGAAGTGCTGGTTTCTGTTCTGTTTGACTGTAATTGGATTGAAGTGCTTGTTTCTGTTCTGTTTGACTGTGTAATTGGATTGAAGTGCTTGTTTCTGTTCTGCTTGACTGTCTAATTGGATCGAAGTGCTTGTTTCTGTTCTGTTTTGACTGTGTAATTGGATCGAAGTGCTTGTTTCTGTTCTGTTTGACTGTGTAATTGGATCGAAGTGCTGGTTTCTGTTCTGTTTGACTGTAATTGGATTGAAGTGCTTGTTTCTGTTCTGTTTGACTGTGTAATTGGATTGAAGTGCTTGTTTCTGTTCTGTTTGACTGTGTAATTGGATTGGAGGGCCTGTTTCTGTTCTGTTTGACTGTGTAATTGAATTGAAGTGCATGTTTCTGTTCTGTTTGACTGTGTAATTGGATCGAAGTGCTTGTTTCTGTTCTGTTTGACTGTGTAATTGGATCGAAGTGCATGTTTCTGTTCTGTTTGACTGTGTAATTGGATCGAAGTGCTTGTTTCTGTTCTGTTTGACTGTGTAATTGGATCGAAGTGCTTGTTTCTGTTCGGCTTGACTGTGTAATTGGATCGAAGTGCTTGTTTCTGTTCTGTTTGACTGTGTAATTGGATCGAAGTGCTTGTTTCTGTTCTGTTTGACTGTCTAATTGGATCGAAGTGCTTGTTTCTGTTCTGTTTGACTGTTGTAATTGGATCAAAGTGCTTGTTTCTGTTCTGTTTGACTGTCTAATTGGATCAAAGTGCTTGTTTCTGTTCTGTTTGACTGTCTAATTGGATCGAAGTTCTTGTTTCTTTTCTGTTTGACTGTCTAATTGGATCGAAGTTCTTCTTTCTGTTCTGTTTGACTGTCTAATTGGATCGAAGTGCTTGTTTCTGTTCTGTTTGACTGTGTAATTGCATTGAAGTGCTTGTTTCTGTTCTGTTTGACTGTGTAATTGGATCGAAGTGCTTGTTTCTGTTCTGTTTGACTGTCTAACTGGATCGAAGTGCTTGTTTCTGTTCTGTTTGACTGTGTAATTGGATCGAAGTGCTGGTTTCTGTTCTGTTTGACTGTAATTGGATTGAAAGTGCGTGTTTCTGTTCTGTTTGACTGTGTAATTGGATTGAAGTGCTTGTTTCTGTTCTGCTTGACTGTCTAATTGGATCGAAGTGCTTGTTTCTGTTCTGTTTGACTGTGTAATTGGATCGAAGTGCTTGTTTCTGTTCTGTTTGACTGTGTAATTGGATCGAAGTGCTGGTTTCTGTTCTGTTTGACTGTAATTGGATTGCAGTGCTTGTTTCTGTTCTGTTTGACTGTGTAATTGGATCGAAGTGCTTGTTTCTGTTCTGTTTGACTGTGTAATTGGATCGAAGTGCTGGTTTCTGTTCTGTTTGACTGTAATTGGATTGCAGTGCTTGTTTCTGTTCTGTTTGACTGTGTAATTGGATTGGAGGGCCTGTTTCTGTTCTGTTTGACTGTGTAATTGGATCGAAGTGCTTGTTTCTGTTCTGTTTGACTGTGTAATTGAATCGAAGTGCTTGTTTCTGTTCTGTTTGACTGTGTAATTGGATCAAAGTGCTTGTTTCAGTTCTGTTTGACGTAATTGGATCGAAGTGCTTGTTTCTGTTCTGTTTGACTGTGTAATTGGATCGAAGTGCTTGTTTCTGTTCTGTTTGACTGTCTAATTGGATCGAAGTGCTTGTTTCTGTTGTGTTTGACTGTGTAATTGGATCGAAGTCTTGTTTCTGTTTTGTTTGACTGTGTAATTGGAATCGAAGTGCTTGTTTCTGTTGTGTTTGACTGTGTAATTGGATCGAAGTGCTTGTTTCTGTTCTGTTTGACTGTCTAATTGGATCGAAGTGCTTGTTTCTGTTGTGTTTGACTGTGTAATTGGATCGAAGTGCTTGTTTCTGTTTTGTTTGACTGTGTAATTGGATCGAAGTGCTTGTTTCTGTTCTGTTTGACTGTGTAATTGGATCGAAGTGCTTGTTTCTGTTCTGTTTGACTGTGTAATTGGATCGAAGTGCTTGTTTCTGTTCTGTTTGACTGTGTAATTGGATCGAAGTGCTTGTTTCTGTTCTGTTTGACTGTGTAATTGGATCGAAGTGCTTGTTTCTGTTCTGTATGACTGTGTAATTGGATCGAAGTGCTTGTTTCTGTTCTGTTTGACTGTGTAATTGGATCGAGAGTGCTTGTTTCTGTTCTGTTTGACTGTCTAATTGGATCGAAGTGCTTGTTTCTGTTCTGTTTGACTGTGTAATTGGAACGAAGTGCTTGTTTCTGTTCTGTTTGACTGTCTAATTGGATCAAAGTGCTTGTTTCTGTTCTGTTTGACTGTCTAATTGGATCGAAGTTCTTGTTTCTTTTCTGTTTGACTGTCTAATTGGATCGAAGTTCTTCTTTCTGTTCTGTTTGACTGTCTAATTGGATCGAAGTGCTTGTTTCTGTTCTGTTTGACTGTGTAATTGCATTGAAGTGCTTGTTTCTGTTCTGTTTGACTGTGTAATTGGATCGAAGTGCTTGTTTCTGTTCTGTTTGACTGTCTAATTGGATTGAAGTGCTTGTTTCTGTTCTGTTTGACTGTGTAATTGGATTGAAGTGCTTGTTTCTGTTCTGTTTGACTGTGTAATTGGATTGGAGGGCCTGTTTCTGTTCTGTTTGACTGTGTAATTGGATCGAAGTGCTTGTTTCTGTTCTGTTGACTGTGTAATTGGATCGAAGTGCATGTTTCTGTTCTGTTTGACTGTGTAATTGGATCGAAGTGCTTGTTTCTGTTCTGTTTGACTGTGTAATTGGATCGAAGTGCTTGTTTCTGTTCGGCTTGACTGTGTAATTGGATCGAAGTGCTTGTTTCTGTTCTGTTTGACTGTGTAATTGGATCGAAGTGCTTGTTTCTGTTCTGTTTGACTGTCTAATTGGATCGAAGTGCTTGTTTCTGTTCTGTTTGACTGTGTAATTGGATCGAAGTGCTTGTTTCTGTTCTGTTTGACTGTCTAATTGGATCAAAGTGCTTGTTTCTGTTCTGTTTGACTGTCTAATTGGATCGAAGTTCTTGTTTCTTTTCTGTTTGACTGTCTAATTGGATCGAAGTTCTTCTTTCTGTTCTGTTTGACTGTCTAATTGGATCGAAGTGCTTGTTTCTGTTCTGTTTGACTGTGTAATTGCATTGAAGTGCTTGTTTCTGTTCTGTTTGACTGTGTAATTGGATCGAAGTGCTTGTTTCTGTTCTGTTTGACTGTCTAATTGGATTGAAGTGCTTGTTTCTGTTCTGTTTGACTGTGTAATTGGATTGAAGTGCTTGTTTCTGTTCTGTTTGACTGTGTAATTGGATCGAAGTGCATGTTTCTGTTCTGTTTGACTGTGTAATTGGATCGAAGTGCTTGTTTCTGTTCTGTTTGACTGTGTAATTGGATCAAAGTGCTTGTTTCAGTCTGTTTGACTGTAATTGGATCGAAGTGCTTGTTTCTGTTCTGTTTGACTGTGTAATTGGATCGAAGTGCTGGTTTCTGTTCTGTTTGACTGTAATTGGATTGAAGTGCTTGTTTCTGTTCTGTTTGACTGTGTAATTGGATTGAAGTGCTTGTTTCTGTTCTGCTTGACTGTCTAATTGGATCGAAGTGCTTGTTTCTGTTCTGTTTGACTGTGTAATTGGATCGAAGTGCTTGTTTCTGTTCTGTTTGACTGTGTAATTGGATCGAAGTGCTGGTTTCTGTTCTGTTTGACTGTAATTGGATTGAAGTGCTTGTTTCTGTTCTGTTTGACTGTGTAATTGGATTGAAGTGCTTGTTTCTGTTCTGTTTGACTGTGTAATTGGATTGGAGGGCCTGTTTCTGTTCTGTTTGACTGTGTAATTGGATCGAAGTGCTTGTTTCTGTTCTGTTTGACTGTGTAATTGGATCGAAGTGCATGTTTCTGTTCTGTTTGACTGTGTAATTGGATTGAAGTGCTTGTTTCTGTTCTGTTTGACTGTGTAATTGGATCGAAGTGCATGTTTCTGTTCTGTTTGACTGTGTAATTGGATCGAAGTGCTTGTTTCTGTTCTGTTTGACTGTGTAATTGGATCAAAGTGCTTGTTTCAGTTCTGTTTGACTGTAATTGGATCGAAGTGCTTGTTTCTGTTCTGTTTGACTGTGTAATTGGATCGAAGTGCTGGTTTCTGTTCTGTTTGACTGTAATTGGATTGAAGTGCTTGTTTCTGTTCTGTTTGACTGTGTAATTGGATTGAAGTGCTTGTTTCTGTTCTGCTTGACTGTCTAATTGGATCGAAGTGCTTGTTTCTGTTCTGTTTGACTGTGTAATTGGATCGAAGTGCTTGTTTCTGTTCTGTTGGACTGTGTAATTGGATCGAAGTGCTGGTTTCTGTTCTGTTTGACTGTAATTGGATTGCGTTGATGTGCTTGTTTCTGTTCTGTTTGACTGTGTAATTGGATTGAAGTGCTTGTTTCTGTTCTGTTTGACTGTGTAATTGGATTGGAGGGCCTGTTTCTGTTCTGTTTGACTGTGTAATTGGATCGAAGTGCTTGTTTTCTGTTCTGTTTGACTGTGTAATTGGATCGAAGTGCATGTTTCTGTTCTGTTTGACTGTGTAATTGGATCGAAGTGCTTGTTTCTGTTCTGTTTGACTGTGTAATTGGATCAAAGTGCTTGTTTCAGTTCTGTTTGACTGTAATTGGATCGAAGTGCTTGTTTCTGTTCTGTTTGACTGTGTAATTGGATCGAAGTTCATGTTTCTGTTCTGTTTCACTGTGTAATTGGATCGAAGTGCTTGTTTCTGTTCTGTTTGACTGTGTAATTGGATCGAAGTGTTGTTTCTGTTCTGTTTGACTGTGTAATTGGATCGAAGTGCTTGTTTCTGTTCTGTTTGACTGTGTAATTGGATCGAAGTGCTTGTTTCTGTTCTGTTTGACTATGTAATTGGATCGAAGTGCTTGTTTCTGTTCTGTTTGACTGTGTAATTGGATCGAAGTGCTTGTTTCTGTTCTGTTTGACTGTCTAATTGGATCGAAGTGCTTGTTTCTGTTCTGTTGACTGTGTAATTGGATCGAAGTGCTTGTTTCTGTTCTGTTTGACTGTGTAATTGGATCGATGTGCTTGTTTCTGTTCTGTTTGACTGTGTAATTGGATCGAAGTGCTTGTTTCAGTTCTGTTTGACTGTAATTGGATCGAAGTGCTTGTTTCTGTTCTGTTTGACTGTGTAATTGGATCGAAGTGCTGGTTTCTGTTCTGTTTGACTGTAATTGGATTGAAGTGCTTGTTTCTGTTCTGTTTGACTGTGTAATTGGATTGAAGTGCTTGTTTCTGTTCTGCTTGACTGTCTAATTGGATCGAAGTGCTTGTTTCTGTTCTGTTTGACTGTGTAATTGGATCGAAGTGCTTGTTTCTGTTCTGTTTGACTGTGTAATTGGATCGAAGTGCTGGTTTCTGTTCTGTTTGACTGTAATTGGATTGAAGTGCTTGTTTCTGTTCTGTTTGACTGTGTAATTGGATTGAAGTGCTTGTTTCTGTTCTGTTTGACTGTGTAATTGGATTGGAGGGCCTGTTTCTGTTCTGTTTGACTGTGTAATTGAATTGAAGTGCATGTTTCTGTTCTGTTTGACTGTGTAATTGGATCGAAGTGCTTGTTTCTGTTCTGTTTGACTGTGTAATTGGATCGAAGTGCATGTTTCTGTTCTGTTTGACTGTGTAATTGGATCGAAGTGCTTGTTTCTGTTCTGTTTGACTGTGTAATTGGATCGAAGTGCTTGTTTCTGTTCGGCTTGACTGTGTAATTGGATCGAAGTGCTTGTTTCTGTTCTGTTTGACTGTGTAATTGGATCGAAGTGCTTGTTTCTGTTCTGTTTGACTGTCTAATTGGATCGAAGTGCTTGTTTCTGTTCTGTTTGACTGTGTAATTGGATCAAAGTGCTTGTTTCTGTTCTGTTTGACTGTCTAATTGGATCAAAGTGCTTGTTTCTGTTCTGTTTGACTGTCTAATTGGATCGAAGTTCTTGTTTCTTTTCTGTTTGACTGTCTAATTGGATCGAAGTTCTTCTTTCTGTTCTGTTTGACTGTCTAATTGGATCGAAGTGCTTGTTTCTGTTCTGTTTGACTGTGTAATTGCATTGAAGTGCTTGTTTCTGTTCTGTTTGACTGTGTAATTGGATCGAAGTGCTTGTTTCTGTTCTGTTTGACTGTCTAACTGGATCGAAGTGCTTGTTTCTGTTCTGTTTGACTGTGTAATTGGATCGAAGTGCTGGTTTCTGTTCTGTTTGACTGTAATTGGATTGAAGTGCGTGTTTCTGTTCTGTTTGACTGTGTAATTGATTGAAGTGCTTGTTTCTGTTCTGCTTGACTGTCTAATTGGATCGAAGTGCTTGTTTCTGTTCTGTTTGACTGTGTAATTGGATCGAAGTGCTTGTTTCTGTTCTGTTTGACTGTGTAATTGGATCGAAGTGCTGGTTTCTGTTCTGTTTGACTGTAATTGGATTGCAGTGCTTGTTTCTGTTCTGTTTGACTGTGTAATTGGATCGAAGTGCTTGTTTCTGTTCTGTTTGACTGTGTAATTGGATCGAAGTGCTGGTTTCTGTTCTGTTTGACTGTAATTGGATTGCAGTGCTTGTTTCTGTTCTGTTTGACTGTGTAATTGGATTGGGAGGGCCTGTTTCTGTTCTGTTTGACTGTGTAATTGGATCGAAGTGCTTGTTTCTGTTCTGTTTGACTGTGTAATTGAATCGAAGTGCTTGTTTCTGTTCTGTTTGACTGTGTAATTGGATCAAAGTGCTTGTTTCAGTTCTGTTTGACTGTAATTGGATCGAAGTGCTTGTTTCTGTTCTGTTTGACTGTGTAATTGGATCGAAGTGCTTGTTTCTGTTCTGTTTGACTGTCTAATTGGATCGAAGTGCTTGTTTCTGTTGTGTTTGACTGTGTAATTGGATCGAAGTCTTGTTTCTGTTTTGTTTGACTGTGTAATTGGATCGAAGTGCTTGTTTCTGTTGTGTTTGACTGTGTAATTGGATCGAAGTGCTTGTTTCTGTTCTGTTTGACTGTCTAATTGGATCGAAGTGCTTGTTTCTGTTGTGTTTTGACTGTGTAATTGGATCGAAGTGCTTGTTTCTGTTTTGTTTGACTGTGTAATTGGATCGAAGTGCTTGTTTCTGTTCTGTTTGACTGTGTAATTGGATCGAAGTGCTTGTTTCTGTTCTGTTTGACTGTGTAATTGGATCGAAGTGCTTGTTTCTGTTCTGTTTGACTGTGTAATTGGATCGAAGTGCTTGTTTCTGTTCTGTTTGACTGTGTAATTGGATCGAAGTGCTTGTTTCTGTTCTGTATGACTGTGTAATTGGATCGAAGTGCTTGTTTCTGTTCTGTTTGACTGTGTAATTGGATCGAAGTGCTTGTTTCTGTTCTGTTTGACTGTCTAATTGGATCGAAGTGCTTGTTTCTGTTCTGTTTGACTGTGTAATTGGAACGAAGTGCTTGTTTCTGTTCTGTTTGACTGTCTAATTGGATCAAAGTGCTTGTTTCTGTTCTGTTTGACTGTCTAATTGGATCGAAGTTCTTGTTTCTTTTCTGTTTGACTGTCTAATTGGATCGAAGTTCTTCTTTCTGTTCTGTTTGACTGTCTAATTGGATCGAAGTGCTTGTTTCTGTTCTGTTTGACTGTGTAATTGCATTGAAGTGCTTGTTTCTGTTCTGTTTGACTGTGTAATTGGATCGAAGTGCTTGTTTCTGTTCTGTTTGACTGTCTAATTGGATTGAAGTGCTTGTTTCTGTTCTGTTTGACTGTGTAATTGGATTGAAGTGCTTGTTTCTGTTCTGTTTGACTGTGTAATTGGATTGGAGGGCCTGTTTCTGTTCTGTTTGACTGTGTAATTGGATCGAAGTGCTTGTTTCTGTTCTGTTTGACTGTGTAATTGGATCGAAGTGCATGTTTCTGTTCTGTTTGACTGTGTAATTGGATCGAAGTGCTTGTTTCTGTTCTGTTTGACTGTGTAATTGGATCGAAGTGCTTGTTTCTGTTCGGCTTGACTGTGTAATTGGATCGAAGTGCTTGTTTCTGTTCTGTTTGACTGTGTAATTGGATCGAAGTGCTTGTTTCTGTTCTGTTTGACTGTCTAATTGGATCGAAGTGCTTGTTTCTGTTCTGTTTGACTGTGTAATTGGATCGAAGTGCTTGTTTCTGTTCTGTTTGACTGTCTAATTGGATCAAAGTGCTTGTTTCTGTTCTGTTTGACTGTCTAATTGGATCGAAGTTCTTGTTTCTTTTCTGTTTGACTGTCTAATTGGATCGAAGTTCTTCTTCTGTTCTGTTTGACTGTCTAATTGGATCGAAGTGCTTGTTTCTGTTCTGTTTGACTGTGTAATTGCATTGAAGTGCTTGTTTCTGTTCTGTTTGACTGTGTAATTGGATCGAAGTGCTTGTTTCTGTTCTGTTTGACTGTCTAATTGGATTGAAGTGCTTGTTTCTGTTCTGTTTGACTGTGTAATTGGATTGAAGTGCTTGTTTCTGTTCTGTTTGACTGTGTAATTGGATCGAAGTGCATGTTTCTGTTCTGTTTGACTGTGTAATTGGATCGAAGTGCTTGTTTCTGTTCTGTTTGACTGTGTAATTGGATCAAAGTGCTTGTTTCAGTTCTGTTTGACTGTAATTGGATCGAAGTGCTTGTTTCTGTTCTGTTTGACTGTGTAATTGGATCGAAGTGCTGGTTTCTGTTCTGTTTGACTGTAATTGGATTGAAGTGCTTGTTTCTGTTCTGTTTGACTGTGTAATTGGATTGAAGTGCTTGTTTCTGTTCTGCTTGACTGTCTAATTGGATCGAAGTGCTTGTTTCTGTTCTGTTTGACTGTGTAATTGGATCGAAGTGCTTGTTTCTGTTCTGTTTGACTGTGTAATTGGATCGAAGTGCTGGTTTCTGTTCTGTTTGACTGTAATTGGATTGAAGTGCTTGTTTCTGTTCTGTTTGACTGTGTAATTGGATTGAAGTGCTTGTTTCTGTTCTGTTTGACTGTGTAATTGGATTGGAGGGCCTGTTTCTGTTCTGTTTGACTGTGTAATTGGATCGAAGTGCTTGTTTCTGTTCTGTTTGACTGTGTAATTGGATCGAAGTGCATGTTTCTGTTCTGTTTGACTGTGTAATTGGATCGAAGTGCTTGTTTCTGTTCTGTTTGACTGTGTAATTGGATCAAAGTGCTTGTTTCAGTTCTGTTTGACTGTAATTGGATCGAAGTGCTTGTTTCTGTTCTGTTTGACTGTGTAATTGGATCGAAGTTCATGTTTCTGTTCTGTTTCACTGTGTAATTGGATCGAAGTGCTTGTTTCTGTTCTGTTTGACTGTGTAATTGGATCGAAGTGTTGTTTCTGTTCTGTTTGACTGTGTAATTGGATCGAAGTGCTTGTTTCTGTTCTGTTTGACTGTGTAATTGGATCGAAGTGCTTGTTTCTGTTCTGTTTGACTATGTAATTGGATCGAAGTGCTTGTTTCTGTTCTGTTTGACTGTGTAATTGGATCGAAGTGCTTGTTTCTGTTCTGTTTGACTGTCTAATTGGATCGAAGTGCTTGTTTCTGTTCTGTTTGACTGTGTAATTGGATCGAAGTGCTTGTTTCTGTTCTGTTTGACTGTGTAATTGGATCGATGTGCTTGTTTCTGTTCTGTTTGACTGTGTAATTGGATCGAAGTGCTTGTTTCAGTTCTGTTTGACTGTAATTGGATCGAAGTGCTTGTTTCTGTTCTGTTTGACTGTGTAATTGGATCGAAGTGCTGGTTTCTGTTCTGTTTGACTGTAATTGGATTGAAGTGCTTGTTTCTGTTCTGTTTGACTGTGTAATTGGATTGAAGTGCTTGTTTCTGTTCTGCTTGACTGTCTAATTGGATCGAAGTGCTTGTTTCTGTTCTGTTTGACTGTGTAATTGGATCGAAGTGCTTGTTTCTGTTCTGTTTGACTGTGTAATTGGATCGAAGTGCTGGTTTCTGTTCTGTTTGACTGTAATTGGATTGAAGTGCTTGTTTCTGTTCTGTTTGACTGTGTAATTGGATTGAAGTGCTTGTTTCTGTTCTGTTTGACTGTGTAATTGGATTGGAGGGCCTGTTTCTGTTCTGTTTGACTGTGTAATTGGATCGAAGTGCATGTTTCTGTTCTGTTTGACTGTGTAATTGGATCGAAGTGCTTGTTTCTGTTCTGTTTGACTGTGTAATTGGATCGAAGTGCATGTTTCTGTTCTGTTTGACTGTGTAATTGGATCGAAGTGCTTGTTTCTGTTCTGTTTGACTGTGTAATTGGATCGAAGTGCTTGTTTCTGTTCGGCTTGACTGTGTAATTGGATCGAAGTGCTTGTTTCTGTTCTGTTTGACTGTGTAATTGGATCGAAGTGCTTGTTTCTGTTCTGTTTGACTGTCTAATTGGATCGAAGTGCTTGTTTCTGTTCTGTTTGACTGTGTAATTGGATCAAAGTGCTTGTTTCTGTTCTGTTTGACTGTCTAATTGGATCAAAGTGCTTGTTTCTGTTCTGTTTGACTGTCTAATTGGATCGAAGTTCTTGTTTCTTTTCTGTTTGACTGTCTAATTGGATCGAAGTTCTTCTTTCTGTTCTGTTTGACTGTCTAATTGGATCGAAGTGCTTGTTTCTGTTCTGTTTGACTGTGTAATTGCATTGAAGTGCTTGTTTCTGTTCTGTTTGACTGTGTAATTGGATCGAAGTGCTTGTTTCTGTTCTGTTTGACTGTCTAACTGGATCGAAGTGCTTGTTTCTGTTCTGTTTGACTGTGTAATTGGATCGAAGTGCTGGTTTCTGTTCTGTTTGACTGTAATTGGATTGAAGTGCGTGTTTCTGTTCTGTTTGACTGTGTAATTGGATTGAAGTGCTTGTTTCTGTTCTGCTTGACTGTCTAATTGGATCGAAGTGCTTGTTTCTGTTCTGTTTGACTGTGTAATTGGATCGAAGTGCTTGTTTCTGTTCTGTTTGACTGTGTAATTGGATCGAAGTGCTGGTTTCTGTTCTGTTTGACTGTAATTGGATTGCAGTGCTTGTTTCTGTTCTGTTTGACTGTGTAATTGGATCGAAGTGCTTGTTTCTGTTCTGTTTGACTGTGTAATTGGATCGAAGTGCTGGTTTCTGTTCTGTTTGACTGTAATTGGATTGCAGTGCTTGTTTCTGTTCTGTTTGACTGTGTAATTGGATTGGAGGGCCTGTTTCTGTTCTGTTTGACTGTGTAATTGGATCGAAGTGCTTGTTTCTGTTCTTCTGTTTGACTGTGTAATTGAATCGAAGTGCTTGTTTCTGTTCTGTTTGACTGTGTAATTGGATCAAAGTGCTTGTTTCAGTTCTGTTTGACTGTAATTGGATCGAAGTGCTTGTTTCTGTTCTGTTTGACTGTGTAATTGGATCGAAGTGCTTGTTTCTGTTCTGTTTGACTGTCTAATTGGATCGAAGTGCTTGTTTCTGTTGTGTTTGACTGTGTAATTGGATCGAAGTCTTGTTTCTGTTTTGTTTGACTGTGTAATTGGATCGAAGTGCTTGTTTCTGTTCTGTTTGACTGTGTAATTGGATCGAAGTGCTTGTTTCTGTTCTGTTTGACTGTCTAATTGGATCGAAGTGCTTGTTTCTGTTGTGTTTGACTGTGTAATTGGATCGAAGTGCTTGTTTCTGTTTTGTTTGACTGTGTAATTGGATCGAAGTGCTTGTTTCTGTTCTGTTTGACTGTGTAATTGGATCGAAGTGCTTGTTTCTGTTCTGTTTGACTGTGTAATTGGATCGAAGTGCTTGTTTCTGTTCTGTTTGACTGTGTAATTGGATCGAAGTGCTTGTTTCTGTTCTGTTTGACTGTGTAATTGGATCGAAGTGCTTGTTTCTGTTCTGTATGACTGTGTAATTGGATCGAAGTGCTTGTTTCTGTTCTGTTTGACTGTGTAATTGGATCGAAGTGCTTGTTTCTGTTCTGTTTGACTGTCTAATTGGATCGAAGTGCTTGTTTCTGTTCTGTTTGACTGTGTAATTGGAACGAAGTGCTTGTTTCTGTTCTGTTTGACTGTCTAATTGGATCAAAGTGCTTGTTTCTGTTCTGTTTGACTGTCTAATTGGATCGAAGTTCTTGTTTCTTTTCTGTTTGACTGTCTAATTGGATCGAAGTTCTTCTTTCTGTTCTGTTTGACTGTGTAATTGGATCGAAGTGCTTGTTTCTGTTCTGTTTGACTGTCTAATTGGATCGAAGTGCTTGTTTCTGTTCTGTTTGACTGTGTAATTGGATCGAAGTGCTTGTTTCTGTTCTGTTTGACTGTCTAATTGGATCAATGTGCTTGTTTCTGTTCTGTTTGACTGTCTAATTGGATCGAAGTTCTTGTATCTTTTCTGTTTGACTGTCTAATTGGATCGAAGTTCTTCTTTCTGTTCTGTTTGACTGTCTAATTGGATCGAAGTGCTTGTTTCTGTTCTGTTTGACTGTGTAATTGCATTGAAGTGCTTGTTTCTGTTCTGTTTGACTGTGTAATTGGATCGAAGTGCTTGTTTCTGTTCTGTTTGACTGTCTAACTGGATCGAAGTGCTTGTTTCTGTTCTGTTTGACTGTGTAATTGGATCGAAGTGCTGGTTTCTGTTCTGTTTGACTGTAATTGGATTGAAGTGCGTGTTTCTGTTCTGTTTGACTGTGTAATTGGATTGAAGTGCTTGTTTCTGTTCTGCTTGACTGTCTAATTGGATCGAAGTGCTTGTTTCTGTTCTGTTTGACTGTGTAATTGGATCGAAGTGCTTATTTCTGTTCTGTTTGACTGTGTAATTGGATCGAAGTGCTGGTTTCTGTTCTGTTTGACTGTAATTGGATTGCAGTGCTTGTTTCCGTTCTGTTTGACTGTGTAATTGGATTGAAGTGCTTGTTTCTGTTCTGTTTGACTGTCTAATTGGATCGAAGTGCTTGTTTCTGTTCTGTTTGACTGTGTAATTGGATGGGAGGGCCTGTTTCTGTTCTGTTTGACTGTGTAATTGGATCGAAGTGCTTGTTTCTGTTCTGTTTGACTGTGTAATTGGATCGAAGTGCATGTTTCTGTTCTGTTTGACTGTCTAATTGGATCGAAGTGCCTGTTTCTGTTCTGTTTGACTGTGTAATTGGATCGAAGTGCTTGTTTCTGTTCTGTTTGACTGTGTAATTGGATCGAAGTGCATGTTTCTGTTCTGTTTGACTGTGTAATTGGATCGAAGTGCTTGTTTCTGTTCTGTTTGACTGTGTAATTGGATCGAAGTGCTTGTTTCTGTTCGGCTTGACTGTGTAATTGGATCGAAGTGCTTGTTTCTGTTCTGTTTGACTGTGTAATTGGATCGAAGTGCTTGTTTCTGTTCTGTTTGACTGTCTAATTGGATCGAAGTGCTTGTTTCTGTTCTGTTTGACTGTGTAATTGGATCGAAGTGCTTGTTTCTGTTCTGTTTGACTGTCTAATTGGATCAAAGTGCTTGTTTCTGTTCTGTTTGACTGTCTAATTGGATCGAAGTTCTTGTTTCTTTTCTGTTTGACTGTCTAATTGGATCGAAGTTCTTCTTTCTGTTCTGTTTGACTGTCTAATTGGATCGAAGTGCTTGTTTCTGTTCTGTTTGACTGTGTAATTGCATTGAAGTGCTTGTTTCTGTTCTGTTTGACTGTGTAATTGGATCGAAGTGCTTGTTTCTGTTCTGTTTGACTGTCTAATTGGATTGAAGTGCTTGTTTCTGTTCTGTTTGACTGTGTAATTGGATTGAAGTGCTTGTTTCTGTTCTGTTTGACTGTGTAATTGGATCGAAGTGCATGTTTCTGTTCTGTTTGACTGTGTAATTGGATCGAAGTGCTTGTTTCTGTTCTGTTTGACTGTGTAATTGGATCAAAGTGCTTGTTTCAGTTCTGTTTGACTGTAATTGGATCGAAGTGCTTGTTTCTGTTCTGTTTGACTGTGTAATTGGATCGAAGTGCTGGTTTCTGTTCTGTTTGACTGTAATTGGATTGAAGTGCTTGTTTCTGTTCTGTTTGACTGTGTAATTGGATTGAAGTGCTTGTTTCTGTTCTGCTTGACTGTCTAATTGGATCGAAGTGCTTGTTTCTGTTCTGTTTGACTGTGTAATTGGATCGAAGTGCTTGTTTCTGTTCTGTTTGACTGTGTAATTGGATCGAAGTGCTGGTTTCTGTTCTGTTTGACTGTAATTGGATTGAAGTGCTTGTTTCTGTTCTGTTTGACTGTGTAATTGGATTGAAGTGCTTGTTTCTGTTCTGTTTGACTGTGTAATTGGATTGGAGGGCCTGTTTCTGTTCTGTTTGACTGTGTAATTGGATCGAAGTGCTTGTTTCTGTTCTGTTTGACTGTGTAATTGGATCGAAGTGCATGTTTCTGTTCTGTTTGACTGTGTAATTGGATCGAAGTGCTTGTTTCTGTTCTGTTTGACTGTGTAATTGGATCAAAGTGCTTGTTTCAGTTCTGTTTGACTGTAATTGGATCGAAGTGCTTGTTTCTGTTCTGTTTGACTGTGTAATTGGATCGAAGTTCATGTTTCTGTTCTGTTTCACTGTGTAATTGGATCGAAGTGCTTGTTTCTGTTCTGTTTGACTGTGTAATTGGATCGAAGTGTTGTTTCTGTTCTGTTTGACTGTGTAATTGGATCGAAGTGCTTGTTTCTGTTCTGTTTGACTGTGTAATTGGATCGAAGTGCTTGTTTCTGTTCTGTTTGACTATGTAATTGGATCGAAGTGCTTGTTTCTGTTCTGTTTGACTGTGTAATTGGATCGAAGTGCTTGTTTCTGTTCTGTTTGACTGTCTAATTGGATCGAAGTGCTTGTTTCTGTTCTGTTTGACTGTGTAATTGGATCGAAGTGCTTGTTTCTGTTCTGTTTGACTGTGTAATTGGATCGATGTGCTTGTTTCTGTTCTGTTTGACTGTGTAATTGGATCGAAGTGCTTGTTTCAGTTCTGTTTGACTGTAATTGGATCGAAGTGCTTGTTTCTGTTCTGTTTGACTGTGTAATTGGATCGAAGTGCTGGTTTCTGTTCTGTTTGACTGTAATTGGATTGAAGTGCTTGTTTCTGTTCTGTTTGACTGTGTAATTGGATTGAAGTGCTTGTTTCTGTTCTGCTTGACTGTCTAATTGGATCGAAGTGCTTGTTTCTGTTCTGTTTGACTGTGTAATTGGATCGAAGTGCTTGTTTCTGTTCTGTTTGACTGTGTAATTGGATCGAAGTGCTGGTTTCTGTTCTGTTTGACTGTAATTGGATTGAAGTGCTTGTTTCTGTTCTGTTTGACTGTGTAATTGGATTGAAGTGCTTGTTTCAGTTCTGTTTGACTGTGTAATTGGATTGGAGGGCCTGTTTCTGTTCTGTTTGACTGTGTAATTGGATCGAAGTGCATGTTTCTGTTCTGTTTGACTGTGTAATTGGATCGAAGTGCTTGTTTCTGTTCTGTTTGACTGTGTAATTGGATCGAAGTGCATGTTTCTGTTCTGTTTGACTGTGTAATTGGATCGAAGTGCTTGTTTCTGTTCTGTTTGACTGTGTAATTGGATCGAAGTGCTTGTTTCTGTTCGGCTTGACTGTGTAATTGGATCGAAGTGCTTGTTTCTGTTCTGTTTGACTGTGTAATTGGATCGAAGTGCTTGTTTCTGTTCTGTTTGACTGTCTAATTGGATCGAAGTGCTTGTTTCTGTTCTGTTTGACTGTGTAATTGGATCAAAGTGCTTGTTTCTGTTCTGTTTGACTGTCTAATTGGATCAAAGTGCTTGTTTCTGTTCTGTTTGACTGTCTAATTGGATCGAAGTTCTTGTTTCTTTTCTGTTTGACTGTCTAATTGGATCGAAGTTCTTCTTTCTGTTCTGTTTGACTGTCTAATTGGATCGAAGTGCTTGTTTCTGTTCTGTTTGACTGTGTAATTGCATTGAAGTGCTTGTTTCTGTTCTGTTTGACTGTGTAATTGGATCGAAGTGCTTGTTTCTGTTCTGTTTGACTGTCTAACTGGATCGAAGTGCTTGTTTCTGTTCTGTTTGACTGTGTAATTGGATCGAAGTGCTGGTTTCTGTTCTGTTTGACTGTAATTGGATTGAAGTGCGTGTTTCTGTTCTGTTTGACTGTGTAATTGGATTGAAGTGCTTGTTTCTGTTCTGCTTGACTGTCTAATTGGATCGAAGTGCTTGTTTCTGTTCTGTTTGACTGTGTAATTGGATCGAAGTGCTTGTTTCTGTTCTGTTTGACTGTGTAATTGGATCGAAGTGCTGGTTTCTGTTCTGTTTGACTGTAATTGGATTGCAGTGCTTGTTTCTGTTCTGTTTGACTGTGTAATTGGATCGAAGTGCTTGTTTCTGTTCTGTTTGACTGTGTAATTGGATCGAAGTGCTGGTTTCTGTTCTGTTTGACTGTAATTGGATTGCAGTGCTTGTTTCTGTTCTGTTTGACTGTGTAATTGGATTGGAGGGCCTGTTTCTGTTCTGTTTGACTGTGTAATTGGATCGAAGTGCTTGTTTCTGTTCTGTTTGACTGTGTAATTGAATCGAAGTGCTTGTTTCTGTTCTGTTTGACTGTGTAATTGGATCAAAGTGCTTGTTTCAGTTCTGTTTGACTGTAATTGGATCGAAGTGCTTGTTTCTGTTCTGTTTGACTGTGTAATTGGATCGAAGTGCTTGTTTCTGTTCTGTTTGACTGTCTAATTGGATCGAAGTGCTTGTTTCTGTTGTGTTTGACTGTGTAATTGGATCGAAGTCTTGTTTCTGTTTTGTTTGACTGTGTAATTGGATCGAAGTGCTTGTTTCTGTTCTGTTTGACTGTGTAATTGGATCGAAGTGCTTGTTTCTGTTCTGTTTGACTGTCTAATTGGATCGAAGTGCTTGTTTCTGTTGTGTTTGACTGTGTAATTGGATCGAAGTGCTTGTTTCTGTTTTGTTTGACTGTGTAATTGGATCGAAGTGCTTGTTTCTGTTCTGTTTGACTGTGTAATTGGATCGAAGTGCTTGTTTCTGTTCTGTTTGACTGTGTAATTGGATCGAAGTGCTTGTTTCTGTTCTGTTTGACTGTGTAATTGGATCGAAGTGCTTGTTTCTGTTCTGTTTGACTGTGTAATTGGATCGAAGTGCTTGTTTCTGTTCTGTATGACTGTGTAATTGGATCGAAGTGCTTGTTTCTGTTCTGTTTGACTGTGTAATTGGATCGAAGTGCTTGTTTCTGTTCTGTTTGACTGTCTAATTGGATCGAAGTGCTTGTTTCTGTTCTGTTTGACTGTGTAATTGGAACGAAGTGCTTGTTTCTGTTCTGTTTGACTGTCTAATTGGATCAAAGTGCTTGTTTCTGTTCTGTTTGACTGTCTAATTGGATCGAAGTTCTTGTTTCTTTTCTGTTTGACTGTCTAATTGGATCGAAGTTCTTCTTTCTGTTCTGTTTGACTGTGTAATTGGATCGAAGTGCTTGTTTCTGTTCTGTTTGACTGTCTAATTGGATCGAAGTGCTTGTTTCTGTTCTGTTTGACTGTGTAATTGGATCGAAGTGCTTGTTTCTGTTCTGTTTGACTGTCTAATTGGATCAATGTGCTTGTTTCTGTTCTGTTTGACTGTCTAATTGGATCGAAGTTCTTGTATCTTTTCTGTTTGACTGTCTAATTGGATCGAAGTTCTTCTTTCTGTTCTGTTTGACTGTCTAATTGGATCGAAGTGCTTGTTTCTGTTCTGTTTGACTGTGTAATTGCATTGAAGTGCTTGTTTCTGTTCTGTTTGACTGTGTAATTGGATCGAAGTGCTTGTTTCTGTTCTGTTTGACTGTCTAACTGGATCGAAGTGCTTGTTTCTGTTCTGTTTGACTGTGTAATTGGATCGAAGTGCTGGTTTCTGTTCTGTTTGACTGTAATTGGATTGAAGTGCGTGTTTCTGTTCTGTTTGACTGTGTAATTGGATTGAAGTGCTTGTTTCTGTTCTGCTTGACTGTCTAATTGGATCGAAGTGCTTGTTTCTGTTCTGTTTGACTGTGTAATTGGATCGAAGTGCTTATTTCTGTTCTGTTTGACTGTGTAATTGGATCGAAGTGCTGGTTTCTGTTCTGTTTGACTGTAATTGGATTGCAGTGCTTGTTTCCGTTCTGTTTGACTGTGTAATTGGATTGAAGTGCTTGTTTCTGTTCTGTTTGACTGTCTAATTGGATCGAAGTGCTTGTTTCTGTTCTGTTTGACTGTGTAATTGGATGGGAGGGCCTGTTTCTGTTCTGTTTGACTGTGTAATTGGATCGAAGTGCTTGTTTCTGTTCTGTTTGACTGTGTAATTGGATCGAAGTGCATGTTTCTGTTCTGTTTGACTGTGTAATTGAATCGAAGTGCTTGTTTCTGTTCTGTTTGACTGTGTAATTGGATCAAAGTGCTTGTTTCAGTTCTGTTTGACTGTAATTGGATCGAAGTGCTTGTTTCTGTTCTGTTTGACTGTGTAATTGGATCGAAGTGCTTGTTTCTGTTCTGTTTGACTGTCTAATTGGATCAAAGTGCTTGTTTCTGTTCTGTTTGACTGTCTAATTGGATCGAAGTGCTTGTTTCTGTTCTGTTTGACTGTGTAATTGGATCGAAGTGCTTGTTTCTGTTCTGTTTGACTGTGTAATTGGATGGGAGGGCCTGTTTCTGTTCTGTTTGACTGTGTAATTGGATCGAAGTGCTGGTTTCTGTTCTGTTTGACTGTAATTGGATTGCAGTGCTTGTTTCCGTTCTGTTTGACTGTGTAATTGGATTGAAGTGCTTGTTTCTGTTCTGTTTGACTGTCTAATTGGATCGATGTGCTTGTTTCTGTTCTGTTTGACTGTGTAATTGGATCGAAGTGCTGGTTTCTGTTCTGTTTGACTGTAATTGGATTGCAGTGCTTGTTTCCGTTCTGTTTGACTGTGTAATTGGATTGAAGTGCTTGTTTCTGTTCTGTTTGACTGTCTAATTGGATCGATGTGCTTGTTTCTGTTCTGTTTGACTGTGTAATTGGATGGGAGGGCCTGTTTCTGTTCTGTTTGACTGTGTAATTGGATCGAAGTGCTTGTTTCTGTTCTGTTTGACTGTGTAATTGGATCGAAGTGCATGTTTCTGTTCTGTTTGACTGTGTAATTGAATCGAAGTGCTTGTTTCTGTTCTGTTTGACTGTGTAATTGGATCAAAGTGCTTGTTTCAGTTCTGTTTGACTGTAATTGGATCGAAGTGCTTGTTTCTGTTCTGTTTGACTGTGTAATTGGATCGAAGTGCTTGTTTCTGTTCTGTTTGACTGTCTAATTGGATCGAAGTGCTTGTTTCTGTTGTGTTTGACTGTGTAATTGGATCGAAGTCTTGTTTCTGTTTTGTTTGACTGTGTAATTGGATCGAAGTGCTTGTTTCTGTTCTGTTTGACTGTGTAATTGGATCGAAGTGCTTGTTTCTGTTCTGTTTGACTGTCTAATTGGATCGAAGTGCTTGTTTCTGTTGTGTTTGACTGTGTAATTGGATCGAAGTGCTTGTTTCTGTTTTGTTTGACTGTGTAATTGGATCGAAGTGCTTGTTTCTGTTCTGTTTGACTGTGTAATTGGATCGAAGTGCTTGTTTCTGTTCTGTTTGACTGTAATTGGATCGAAGTGCTTGTTTCTGTTCTGTTTGACTGTGTAATTGGATCGAAGTGCTTGTTTCTGTTCTGTTTGACTGTGTAATTGGATCGAAGTGCTTGTTTCTGTTCTGTATGACTGTGTAATTGGATCGAAGTGCTTGTTTCTGTTCTGTTTGACTGTGTAATTGGATCGAAGTGCTTTTTTCTGTTCTGTTTGACTGTGTAATTGGATCGAAGTGGTTGGTTCTGTTCGGCTTGACTGTCTAATTGGATCGAAGTGCTTGTTTCTGTTCTGTTTGACTGTCTAATTGGATCGAAGTGCTTGTTTCTGTTCTGTTTGACTGTCTAATTGGATCAAAGTGCTTGTTTCTGTTCTGTTTGACTGTCTAATTGGATCGAAGTTCTTGTTTCTTTTCTGTTTGACTGTCTAATTGGATCGAAGTTCTTCTTTCTGTTCTGTTTGACTGTCTAATTGGATCGAAGTGCTTGTTTCTGTTCTGTTTGACTGTGTAATTGCATTGAAGTGCTTGTTTCTGTTCTGTTTGACTGTGTAATTGGATCGAAGTGCTTGTTTCTGTTCTGTTTGACTGTCTAACTGGATCGAAGTGCTTGTTTCTGTTCTGTTTGACTGTGTAATTGGATCGAAGTGCTGGTTTCTGTTCTGTTTGACTGTAATTGGATTGAAGTGCTTGTTTCTGTTCTGTTTGACTGTGTAATTGGATTGAAGTGCTTGTTTCTGTTCTGCTTGACTGTCTAATTGGATCGAAGTGCTTGTTTCTGTTCTGTTTGACTGTGTAATTGGATCGAAGTGCTTGTTTCTGTTCTGTTTGACTGGGTAATTGGATCGAAGTGCTGGTTTCTGTTCTGTTTGACTGTAATTGGATTGAAGTGCTTGTTTCTGTTCTGTTTGACTGTGTAATTGGATTGAAGTGCTTGTTTCTGTTCTGTTTGACTGTCTAATTGGATCGAAGTGCTTGTTTCTGTTCTGTTTGACTGTGTAATTGGATTGGAAGGCCTGTTTCTGTTCTGTTTGACTGTGTAATTGGATCGAAGTGCTTGTTTCTGTTCTGTTTGACTGTGTAATTGGATCGAAGTGCATGTTTCTGTTCTGTTTGACTGTGTAATTGGATCGAAGTGCTTGTTTCTGTTCTGTTTGACTGTGTAATTGGATCAAAGTGCTTGTTTCAGTTCTGTTTGACTGTAATTGGATCGAAGTGCTTGTTTCTGTTCTGTTTGACTGTGTAATTGGATCGAAGTTCATGTTTCTGTTCTGTTTCACTGTGTAATTGGATCGAAGTGCTTGTTTCTGTTCTGTTTGACTGTGTAATTGGATCGAAGTGTTGTTTCTGTTCTGTTTGACTGTGTAATTGGATCGAAGTGCTTGTTTCTGTTCTGTTTGACTGTGTAATTGGATCGAAGTGCTTGTTTCTGTTCTGTTTGACTATGTAATTGGATCGAAGTGCTTGTTTCTGTTCTGTTTGACTGTGTAATTGGATCGAAGTGCTTGTTTCTGTTCTGTTTGACTGTCTAATTGGATCGAAGTGCTTGTTTCTGTTCTGTTTGACTGTGTAATTGGATCGAAGTGCTTGTTTCTGTTCTGTTTGACTGTGTAATTGGATCGATGTGCTTGTTTCTGTTCTGTTTGACTGTGTAATTGGATCGAAGTGCTTGTTTCCGTTCTGTTTCACTGTGTAATTGGATCGAAGTGCTTGTTTCTGTTCTGTTTGACTGTGTAATTGGATCGAAGTGCTTGTTTCTGTTCTGTTTGACTGTGTAATTGGATCGAAGTGCTTGGTTCTGTTCGGCTTGACTGTCTAATTGGATCGAAGTGCTTGTTTCTGTTCTGTTTGACTGTCTAATTGGATCGAAGTGCTTGTTTCTGTTCTGTTTGACTGTCTAATTGGATCGAAGTGCTTGTTTCTGTTCTGTTTGACTGTCTAATTGGATCGAAGTGCTTGTTGCTTTTCTGTTTGACTGTCTAATTGGATCGAAGTGCTTGTTTCTGTTCTGTTTGACTGTCTAATGGGATCGAAGTGCTTGTTTCTGTTCTGTTTGACTGTGTAATTGGATCGAAGTGCTTGTTTCTGTTCTGTTTGACTGTCTAATTGGATCGAAGTGCTTGTTTCTGTTCTGTTTGACTGTGTAATTGGATCGAAGTGCTTGTTTCTGTTCTGTTTGACTGTGTAATTGGATCGAAGTGCTGGTTTCTGTTCTGTTTGACTGTAATTGGATTGAAGTGCTTGTTTCTGTTCTGTTTGACTGTGTAATTGGATTGAAGTGCTTGTTTCTGTTCTGTTTGACTGTGTAATTGGATCGGAGGGCCTGTTTCTGTTCTGTTTGACTGTGTAATTGCATCGAAGTGCTTGTTTCTGTTCTGTTTGACTGTGTAATTGGATTGAAGTGCATGTTTCTGTTCTGTTTGACTGTGTAATTGGATCGAAGTGCTTGTTTCTGTTCTGTTTGACTGTGTAATTGGATTGAAGTGCTTGTTTCTGTTCTGCTTGTCTGTGTAATTGGATCGAAGGGCCTGCTTCTGTTCTGTTTGACTGTGTAATTGGATCGAAGTGCTTGTTTCTGTTCTGTTTGACTGTGTAATTGGATCAAAGTGCTTGTTTCAGTTCTGTTTGACTGTAATTGGATCGAAGTGCTTGTTTCTGTTCTGTTTGACTGTGTAATTGGATCGAAGTTCATGTTTCTGTTCTGTTTCACTGTGTAATTGGATAGAAGTGCTTGTTTCTGTTCTGTTTGACTGTGTAATTGTATCGAAGTGCTTGTTTCTGTTCTGTTTGACTGTGTAATTGGATCGAAGTGCTTGTTTCTGTTCTGTTTGACTGTGTAATTGGATCGAAGTGCTTGTTTCTGTTCTGTTTGACTGTGTAATTGGATCGAAGTGCTTGTTTCTGTTCTGTTTGACTGTGTAATTGGATCGAAGTGCTTGTTTCTGTTCTGTTTGACTGTGTAATTGGATCGAAGTGCATGTTTCTGTTCTGTTTGACTGTGTAATTGGATCGAAGTGCTTGTTTCTGTTCTGTTTGACTGTGTAATTGGATCAAAGTGCTTGTTTCTGTTCTGTTTGACTGTGTAATTGGATCGAAGTGCATGTTTCTGTTCTGTTTGACTGTGTAATTGGATCGAAGTGCTTGTTTCTGTTCTGTTTGACTGTGTAATTGGATCGAAGTGCATGTTTCTGTTCTGTTTGACTGTGTAATTGGATCGAAGTGCTTGTTTCTGTTCTGTTTGACTGTGTAATTGGATCGAAGTGCTTGTTTCTGTTCGGCTTGACTGTGTAATTGGATCGAAGTGCTTGTTTCTGTTCTGTTTGACTGTGTAATTGGATCGAAGTGCTTGTTTCTGTTCTGTTTGACTGTCTAATTGGATCGAAGTGCTTGTTTCTGTTCTGTTTGACTGTGTAATTGGATCGAAGTGCTTGTTTCTGTTCTGTTTGACTGTCTAATTGGATCAAAGTGCTTGTTTCTGTTCTGTTTGACTGTCTAATTGGATCGAAGTTCTTGTTTCTTTTCTGTTTGACTGTCTAATTGGATCGAAGTTCTTCTTTCTGTTCTGTTTGACTGTCTAATTGGATCGAAGTGCTTGTTTCTGTTCTGTTTGACTGTGTAATTGCATTGAAGTGCTTGTTTCTGTTCTGTTTGACTGTGTAATTGGATCGAAGTGCTTGTTTCTGTTCTGTTTGACTGTCTAACTGGATCGAAGTGCTTGTTTCTGTTCTGTTTGACTGTGTAATTGGATCGAAGTGCTGGTTTCTGTTCTGTTTGACTGTAATTGGATTGAAGTGCGTGTTTCTGTTCTGTTTGACTGTGTAATTGGATCGAAGTGCATGTTTCTGTTCTGTTTGACTGTGTAATTGGATCGAAGTGCTTGTTTCTGTTCTGTTTGACTGTGTAATTGGATCGAAGTGCATGTTTCTGTTCTGTTTGACTGTGTAATTGGATCGAAGTGCTTGTTTCTGTTCTGTTTGACTGTGTAATTGGATCGAAGTGCTTGTTTCTGTTCGGCTTGACTGTGTAATTGGATCGAAGTGCTTGTTTCTGTTCTGTTTGACTGTGTAATTGGATCGAAGTGCTTGTTTCTGTTCTGTTTGACTGTCTAATTGGATCGAAGTGCTTGTTTCTGTTCTGTTTGACTGTGTAATTGGATCGAAGTGCTTGTTTCTGTTCTGTTTGACTGTCTAATTGGATCAAAGTGCTTGTTTCTGTTCTGTTTGACTGTCTAATTGGATCGAAGTTCTTGTTTCTTTTCTGTTTGACTGTCTAATTGGATCGAAGTTCTTCTTTCTGTTCTGTTTGACTGTCTAATTGGATCGAAGTGCTTGTTTCTGTTCTGTTTGACTGTGTAATTGCATTGAAGTGCTTGTTTCTGTTCTGTTTGACTGTGTAATTGGATCGAAGTGCTTGTTTCTGTTCTGTTTGACTGTCTAACTGGATCGAAGTGCTTGTTTCTGTTCTGTTTGACTGTGTAATTGGATCGAAGTGCTGGTTTCTGTTCTGCTTGACTGTCTAATTGGATCGAAGTGCTTGTTTCTGTTCTGTTTGACTGTGTAATTGGATCGAAGTGCTTGTTTCTGTTCTGTTTGACTGTGTAATTGGATCGAAGTGCTGGTTTCTGTTCTGTTTGACTGTAATTGGATTGCAGTGCTTGTTTCTGTTCTGTTTGACTGTGTAATTGGATTGAAGTGCTTGTTTCTGTTCTGTTTGACTGTCTAATTGGATCGAAGTGCTTGTTTCTGTTCTGTTTGACTGCGTAATTGGATTGGAGGGCCTGTTTCTGTTCTGTTTGACTGTGTAATTGGATCGAAGTGCTTGTTTCTGTTCTGTTTGACTGTGTAATTGGATCGAAGTGCATGTTTCTGTTCTGTTTGACTGTGTAATTGAATCGAAGTGCTTGTTTCTGTTCTGTTTGACTGTGTAATTGGATCAAAGTGCTTGTTTCAGTTCTGTTTGACTGTAATTGGATCGAAGTGCTTGTTTCTGTTCTGTTTGACTGTGTAATTGGATCGAAGATCATGTTTCTGTTCTGTTTCAATGTGTAATTGGATCGAAGTGCTTGTTTCTGTTCTGTTTGACTGTGTAATTGGATCGAAGTGTTGTTTCTGTTCTGTTTGACTGTGTAATTGGATCGAAGTGCTTGTTTCTGTTCTGTTTGACTGTGTAATTGGATCGAAGTGCTTGTTTCTGATCTGTTTGACTGTGTAATTGGATCGAAGTGCTTGTTTCTGTTCTGTTTGACTGTAATTGGATTGAAGTGCGTGTTTCTGTTCTGTTTGACTGAGTAATTGGATTGATGTGCTTGTTTCTGTTCTGCTTGACTGTCTAATTGGATCGAAGTGCTTGTTTCTGTTCTGTTTGACTGTGTAATTGGATCGAAGTGCTTGTTTCTGTTCTGTTTGACTGTGTAATTGGATCGAAGTACTGGTTTCTGTTCTGTTTGACTGTAATTGGATTGCAGTGCTTGTTTCTGTTCTGTTTGACTGTGTAATTGGATTGAAGTGCTTGTTTCTGTTCTGTTTGACTGTCTAATTGGATCGAAGTGCTTGTTTCTGTTCTGTTTGACTGTGTAATTGGATTGGAGGGCCTGTTTCTGTTCTGTTTGACTGTGTAATTGGATCGAAGTGCTTGTTTCTGTTCTGTTTGACTGTGTAATTGGATCGAAGTGCATGTTTCTGTTCTGTTTGACTGTGTAATTGGATCGAAGTGCTTGTTTCTGTTCTGTTTGACTGTGTAATTGGATCAAAGTGCTTGTTTCAGTTCTGTTTGACTGTAATTGGATCGAAGATCATGTTTCTGTTCTGTTTCAATGTGTAATTGGATCGAAGTGCTTGTTTCTGTTCTGTTTGACTGTGTAATTGGATCGAAGTGTTGTTTCTGTTCTGTTTGACTGTGTAATTGGATCGAAGTGCTTGTTTCTGTTCTGTTTGACTGTGTAATTGGATCGAAGTGCTTGTTTCTGTTCTGTTTGACTGTGTAATTGGATCGAAGTGCTTGTTTCTGTTCTGTTTGACTGTGTAATTGGATCGAAGTGCTTGTTTCTGTTCTGTTTGACTGTCTAATTGGATCGAAGTGCTTGTTTCTGTTCTGTTTGACTGTGTAATTGGATCGAAGTGCTTGTTTCAGTTCTGTTTGACTGTGTAATTGGATCGATGTGCTTGTTTCTGTTCTGTTTGACTGTGTAATTGGATCGAAGTGCTTGTTTCTGTTCTGTTTGACTGTGTAATTGGATCGAAGTGCTTGTTTCTGTTCTGTTTGACTGTGTAATTGGATCGAAGTGCTTGTTTCTGTTCTGTTTGACTGTGTAATTGGATCGAAGTGCTTGGTTCTGTTCGGCTTGACTGTCTAATTGGATCGAAGTGCTTGTTTCTGTTCTGTTTGACTGTCTAATTGGATCGAAGTGCTTGTTTCTGTTCTGTTTGACTGTCTAATTGGATCGAAGTGCTTGTTTCTGTTCTGTTTGACTGTCTAATTGGATCGAAGTGCTTGTTGCTTTTCTGTTTGACTGTCTAATTGGATCGAAGTGCTTGTTTCTGTTCTGTTTGACTGTCTAATTGGATCGAAGTGCTTGTTTCTGTTCTGTTTGACTGTGTAATTGCATTGAAGTGCTTGTTTCTGTTCTGTTTGACAGTGTAATTGGATCGAAGTGCTTGTTTCTGTTCTGTTTGACTGTCTAACTGGATCGAAGTGCTTGTTTCTGTTCTGTTTGACTGTGTAATTGGATCGAAGTGCTGGTTTCTGTTCTGTTTGACTGTCTAATTGGATCGAAGTGCTTGTTTCTGTTCTGTTTGACTCTGTAATTGGATCGAAGTGCTTGTTTCTGTTCTGTTTGACTGTGTAATTGGATCGAAGTGCTGGTTTCTGTTCTGTTTGACTGTAATTGGATTGAAGTGCTTGTTTCTGTTCTGTTTGACTGTGTAATTGGATTGAAGTGCTTGTTTCTGTTCTGTTTGACTGTGTAATTGGATCGGAGGGCCTGTTTCTGTTCTGTTTGACTGTGTAATTGCATCGAAGTGCTTGTTTCTGTTCTGTTTGACTGTGTAATTGGATTGAAGTGCATGTTTCTGTTCTGTTTGACTGTGTAATTGGATCGAAGTGCTTGTTTCTGTTCTGTTTGACTGTGTAATTGGATCGAAGTGCTTGTTTCTGTTCTGCTTGTCTGTGTAATTGGATCGAAGGGCCTGCTTCTGTTCTGTTTGACTGTCTAACTGGATCGAAGTGCTTGTTTCTGTTCTGTTTGACTGTGTAATTGGATCGAAGTGCTGGTTTCTGTTCTGTTTGACTGTAATTGGATTGAAGTGCTTGTTTCTGTTCTGTTTGACTGTGTAATTGGATTGAAGTGCTTGTTTCTGTTCTGCTTGACTGTCTAATTGGATCGAAGTGCTTGTTTCTGTTCTGTTTGACTGTGTAATTGGATCGAAGTGCTTGTTTCTGTTCTGTTTGACTGTGTAATTGGATCGAAGTGCTGGTTTCTGTTCTGTTTGACTGTAATTGGATTGAAGTGCTTGTTTCTGTTCTGTTTGACTGTGTAATTGGATTGAAGTGCTTGTTTCTGTTCTGTTTGACTGTCTAATTGGATCGAAGTGCTTGTTTCTGTTCTGTTTGACTGTGTAATTGGATTGGAGGGCCTGTTTCTGTTCTGTTTGACTGTGTAATTGGATCGAAGTGCTTGTTTCTGTTCTGTTTGACTGTGTAATTGGATCGAAGTGCATGTTTCTGTTCTGTTTGACTGTGTAATTGGATCGAAGTGCTTGTTTCTGTTCTGTTTGACTGTGTAATTGGATCAAAGTGCTTGTTTCAGTTCTGTTTGACTGTAATTGGATCGAAGTGCTTGTTTCTGTTCTGTTTGACTGTGTAATTGGATCGAAGTTCATGTTTCTGTTCTGTTTCACTGTGTAATTGGATCGAAGTGCTTGTTTCTGTTCTGTTTGACTGTGTAATTGGATCGAAGTGTTGTTTCTGTTCTGTTTGACTGTGTAATTGGATCGAAGTGCTTGTTTCTGTTCTGTTTGACTGTGTAATTGGATCGAAGTGCTTGTTTCTGTTCTGTTTGACTATGTAATTGGATTGAAGTGCTTGTTTCTGTTCTGTTTGACTGTGTAATTGGATCGAAGTGCTTGTTTCTGTTCTGTTTGACTGTCTAATTGGATCGAAGTGCTTGTTTCTGTTCTGTTTCACTGTGTAATTGGATCGAAGTGCTTGTTTCTGTTCTGTTTGACTGTGTAATTGGATCGAAGTGCTTGTTTCTGTTCTGTTTGACTGTGTAATTGGATCGAAGTGCTTGTTTCTGTTCTGTTTGACTGTGTAATTGGATCGAAGTGCTTGTTTCTGTTCTGTTTGACTGTGTAATTGGATCGAAGTGCATGTTTCTGTTCTGTTTGACTGTGTAATTGGATCGAAGTGCTTGTTTCTGTTCTGTTTGACTGTGTAATTGGATCAAAGTGCTTGTTTCTGTTCTGTTTGACTGTGTAATTGGATCGAAGTGCATGTTTCTGTTCCGTTTGACTGTGTAATTGGATCGAAGTGCTTGTTTCTGTTCTGTTTGACTGTGTAATTGGATCGAAGTGCATGTTTCTGTTCTGTTTGACTGTGTAATTGGATCGAAGTGCTTGTTTCTGTTCTGTTTGACTGTGTAATTGGATCGAAGTGCTTGTTTCTGTTCGGCTTGACTGTAATTGGATCGAAGTGCTTGTTTCTGTTCTGTTTGACTGTGTAATTGGATCGAAGTGCTTGTTTCTGTTCTGTTTGACTGTCTAATTGGATCGAAGTTCTTGTTTCTGTTCTGTTTGACTGTGTAATTGGATCGAAGTGCTTGTTTCTGTTCTGTTTGACTGTGTAATTGGATCAAAGTGCTTGTTTCTGTTCTGTTTGACTGTCTAATTGGATCGAAGTTCTTGTTTCTTTTCTGTTTGACTGTCTAATTGGATCGAAGTTCTTCTTTCTGTTCTGTTTGACTGTCTAATTGGATCGAAGTGCTTGTTTCTGTGCTGTTTGACTGTCTAATTGGATCGAAGTGCTTGTTTCTGTTCTGTTTGACTGTCTAATTGGATCGAAGTGCTTGTTGCTTTTCTGTTTGACTGTCTAATTGGATCGAAGTGCTTGTTTCTGTTCTGTTTGACTGTGTAATTGGATCGAAGTGCTTGTTTCTGTTCTGTTTGACTGTGTAATTGGATCGAAGTGCTGGTTTCTGTTCTGTTTGACTGTGTAATTGGATCGAAGTGCTTGTTTCTGTTCTGTTTGACTGTCTAACTGGATCGAAGTGCTTGTTTCTGTTCTGTTTGACTGTGTAATTGGATTGAAGTGCTTGTTTCTGTTCTGCTTGTCTGTGTAATTGGATCGAAGGGCTTGCTTCTGTTCTGTTTGACTGTGTAATTGGATCGAAGTGCTTGTTTCTGTTCTGTTTGACTGTGTAATTGGATCAAAGTGCTTGTTTCAGTTCTGTTTGACTGTAATTGGATCGAAGTGCTTGTTTCTGTTCTGTTTGACTGTGTAATTGGATCGAAGTTCATGTTTCTGTTCTGTTTCACTGTGTAATTGGATCGAAGTGCTTGTTTCTGTTCTGATGACTGTGTAATTGGATCGGTGCTTGTTTCTGTTCTGTTTGACTGTGTAATTGGATCAAAGTGCTTATTTCTGTTCTGTTTGACTGTGTAATTGGATCGAAGTGCTTGTTTCTGTTCTGTTTGACTGTGTAATTGGATCGAAGTGCTTGTTTCTGTTCTATTTGACTGTGTAATTGGATCGAAGTGCTTGTTTCTGTTCTGTTTGACTGTCTAATTGGATCGAAGTGCTTGTTTCTGTTCTGTTTGACTGTGTAATTGGATCGAAGTGCTTGTTTCTGTTCTGTTTGACTGTGTAATTGGATCGATGTGCTTGTTTCTGTTCTGTTTGACTGTGTAATTGGATCGAAGTGCTTGTTTCTGTTCTGTTTGACTGTGTAATTGGATCGAAGTGCTTGTTTCTGTTCTGTTTGACTGTGTAATTGGATCGAAGTGCTTGTTTCTGTTCTGTTTGACTGTGTAATTGGATCGAAGTGCTTGGTTCTGTTCGGCTTGACTGTGTAATTGGATCGAAGTGCTTGTTTCTGTTCTGTTTGACTGTCTAATTGGATCGAAGTGCTTGTTTCTGTTCTGTTTGACTGTCTAATTGGATCGAAGTGCTTGTTTCTGTTCTGTTTGACTGTCTAATTGGATCGAAGTGCTTGTTGCTTTTCTGTTTGACTGTCTAATTGGATCGAAGTGCTTGTTTCTGTTCTGTTTGACTGTCTAATTGGATCGAAGTGCTTGTTTCTGTTCTGTTTGACTGTGTAATTGCATTGAAGTGCTTGTTTCTGTTCTGTTTGACTGTGTAATTGGATCGAAGTGCTTGTTTCTGTTCTGTTTGACTGTCTAACTGGATCGAAGTGCTTGTTTCTGTTCCGTTTGACTGTGTAATTGGATCGAAGTGCTGGTTTCTGTTCTGTTTGACTGTAATTGGATTGAAGTGCTTGTTTCTGTTCTGTTTGACTGTGTAATTGGATCGAAGTGCTGGTTTCTGTTCTGTTTGACTGTAATTGGATTGAAGTGCTTGTTTCTGTTCTGTTTGACTGTGTAATTGGATTGAAGTGCTTGTTTCTGTTCTGTTTGACTGTGTAATTGGATCGGAGGGCCTGTTTCTGTTCTGTTTGACTGTGTAATTGCATCGAAGTGCTTGTTTCTGTTCTGTTTGACTGTGTAATTGGATTGAAGTGCATGTTTCTGTTCTGTTTGACTGTGTAATTGGATCGAAGTGCTTGTTTCTGTTCTGTTTGACTGTGTAATTGGATTGAAGTGCTTGTTTCTGTTCTGCTTGTCTGTGTAATTGGATCGAAGGGCCTGCTTCTGTTCTGTTTGACTGTGTAATTGGATCGAAGTGCTTGTTTCTGTTCTGTTTGACTGTGTAATTGGATCAAAGTGCTTGTTTCAGTTCTGTTTGACTGTAATTGGATCGAAGTGCTTGTTTCTGTTCTGTTTGACTGTGTAATTGGATCGAAGTTCATGTTTCTGTTCTGTTTCACTGTGTAATTGGATCGAAGTGCTTGTTTCTGTTCTGATGACTGTGTAATTGGATCGAAGTGCTTGTTTCTGTTCTGTTTGACTGTGTAATTGGATCGAAGTGCTTGTTTCTGTTCTGTTTGACTGTGTAATTGGATCGAAGTGCTTGTTTCTGTTCTGTTTGACTGTGAAATTGGATCGAAGTGCTTGTTTCTGTTCTGTTTGACTGTGTAATTGGATCGAAGTGCATGTTTCTGTTCTGTTTGACTGTGTAATTGGATCGAAGTGCTTGTTTCAGTTCTGTTTGACTGTGTAATTGGATTGAAGTGCTTGTTTCTGTTCTGTTTGACTGTGTAATTGGATCGAAGTGCATGTTTCTGTTCTGTTTGACTGTGTAATTGGATCGAAGTGCTTGTTTCTGTTCTGTTTGACTGTGTAATTGGATCGAAGTGCATGTTTCTGTTCTGTTTGACTGTGTAATTGGATCGAAGTGCTTGTTTATGTTCGGCTTGACTGTGTAATTGGATCGAAGTGCTTGTTTCTGTTCTGTTTGACTGTGTAATTGGATCGAAGTGCTTGTTTCTGTTCTGTTTGATTGTCTAATTGGATCGAAGTGCTTGTTTCTGTTCTGTTTGACTGTGTAATTGGATCGAAGTGCTTGTTTCTGTTCTGTTTGACTGTGTAATAGGATTGAAGTGCTTGTTTCTGTTCTGTTTGACTGTGTAATTTCATCGAAGTGCTTGTTTCTGTTCTGTTTGACTGTGTAATTGGATTGAAGTGCATGTTTCTGTTCTTTTTGACTGTGTAATTGGATCGAAGTGCTTGTTTCTGTTCTGTTTGACTGTGTAATTGGATTGAAGTGCTTGTTTCTGTTCTGCTTGTCTGTGTAATTGGATCGAAGGGCCTGCTTCTGTTCTGTTTGACTGTGTAATTGGATCGAAGTGCTTGTTTCTGTTCTGTTTGACTGTGTAATTGGATCAAAGTGCTTGTTTCAGTTCTGTTTGACTGTAATTGGATCGAAGTGCTTGTTTCTATTCTGTTTGACTGTGTAATTGGATCGAAGTTCATGTTTCTGTTCTGTTTCACTGTGTAATTGGATCGAAGTGCTTGTTTCTGTTCTGTTTGACTGTGTAATTGGATCGAAGTGCTTGTTTCTGTTCTGTTTGACTGTGTAATTGGATCGAAGTGCTTGTTTCTGTTCTGTTTGACTGTGTAATTGGATCGAAGTGCTTGTTTCTGTTCTGTTTGACTGTGTAATTGGATCAAAGTGCTTGTTTCTGTTCTGTTTGACTGTGTAATTGGATCGAAGTGCATGTTTCTGTTCTGTTTGACTGTGTAATTGGATCGAAGTGCTTGTTTCTGTTCTGTTTGACTGTGTAATTGGATCGAAGTGCTTGTTTCTGTTCTGTTTGACTGTGTAATTGGATCGAAGTGCTTGTTTCTGTTCTGTTTGACTGTGTAATTGGATCGAAGTGCATGTTTCTGTTCTGTTTGACTGTGTAATTGGATCGAAGTGCTTGTTTCTGTTCTGTTTGACTGTGTAATTGGATTGAAGTGCTTGTTTCTGTTCTGTTTGTCTGTGTAATTGGATTGAAGTGCTTGTTTCTGTTCTGTTTGACTGTCTAATTGGATCGAAGTGCTTGTTTCTGTTCTGTTTGACTGTGTAATTGGATCGAAGTGCTTGTTTCTGTTCTGTTTGACTGTGTAATTGGATCGAAGTGCTTGTTTCTGTTCTGTTTGACTGTGTAATTGGATCGAAGTGCTTGTTTCTGTTCTGTTTGACTGTAATTGGATTGAAGTGCTTGTTTCTGTTCTGTTTGACTGTGTAATTGGATTGAAGTGCTTGTTTCTGTTCTGTTTGACTGTGTAATTGGATCGAAGTGCTTGTTTATGTTCGGCTTGACTGTGTAATTGGATCGAAGTGCTTGTTTCTGTTCTGTTTGACTGTGTAATTGGATCGAAGTGCTTGTTTCTGTTCTGTTTGACTGTGTAATAGGATTGAAGTGCTTGTTTCTGTTCTGTTTGTCTGTGTAATTGGATTGAAGTGCTTGTTTCTGTTCTATTTGACTGTCTAATTGGATCGAAGTGCTTGTTTCTGTTCTGTTTGACTGTGTAATTGGATCGAAGTGCTTGTTTCTGTTCTGTTTGACTGTGTAATTGGATCGAAGTGCTTGTTTCTGTTCTGTTTGACTGTCTAACTGGATCAAAGTGCTTGTTTCTGTTCTGTTTGACTGTGTAATTGGATCGAAGTGCTGGTTTCTTTCTGTTTGACTGTGTAATTGGATTGAAGTGCTTGTTTCTGTTCTGTTTGTCTGTGTAATTGGATTGAAGTGCTTGTTTCTGTTCTGTTTGACTGTCTAATTGGATCGAAGTGCTTGTTTCTGTTCTGTTTGACTGTGTAATTGGATCGAAGTGCTTGTTTCTGTTCTGTTTGACTGTGTAATTGGATCGAAGTGCTTGTTTCTGTTCTGTTTGACTGTGTAATTGGATCGAAGTGCTTGTTTCTGTTCTGTTTGACTGTGTAATTGGATCGAAGTGCTTGTTTCTGTTCTGTTTGACTGTGTAATTGGATCGAAGTGCTTGTTTCTGTTCTGTTTGACTGTGTAATTGGATCGAAGTGCTTGTTTCTGTTCTGTTTGACTGTGAAATTGGATCGAAGTGCTTGGTTCTGTTCTGTTTGTCTGTGTAATTGGATCGAAGTGCTTGTTTCTGTTCTGTTTGACTGTGTAATTGCATCGAAGTGCTTAGTTCTGTTCTGTTTGACTGTGTAATTGGATCGAAGTGCTTGTTTCTGTTCTGTTTGACTGTGAAATTGGATCGAAGTTCTTGTTTCTGTTCTGTTTGACTGTAATTGGATCGAAGTGCTGGTTTCTGTTCTGTTTGACTGTGTAATTGGATTGAAGTGCTTGTTTCTGTTCTGTTTGACTGTGTAATTGGATCAAAGTGCTTGTTTCAGTTCTGTTTGACTGTAATTGGATCAAAGTGCTTGTTTCTGTTCTGTTTGACTGTGTAATTGGATCGAAGTGCTTGTTTCTGTTCTGTTTGACTGTGTAATTGGATCGAAGTGCTTGTTTCTGTTCTGTTTGACTGTGAAATTGGATCGAAGTTCTTGTTTCTGTTCTGTTTGACTGTGTAATTGGATCGAAGTGCTTATTTCTGTTCTGTTTGACTGTGTAATTGGATCGAAGTGCATGTTTCTGTTCTGTTTGACTGTGTAATTGGATCGAAGTGCTTGTTTCTGTTCTGTTTGACTGTGTAATTGGATCAAAGTGCTTGTTTCAGTTCTGTTTGACTGTAATTGGATCGAAGTGCTTGTTTCTGTTCTGTTTGACTGTGTAATTGGATCGAAGTTCATGTTTCTGTTCTGTTTCACTGTGTAATTGGATCGAAGTGCTTGTTTCTGTTCTGTTTGACTGTCTAACTGGATCAAAGTGCTTGTTTCTGTTCTGTTTGACTGTGTAATTGGATCGAAGTGCTGGTTTCTTTCTGTTTGACTGTGTAATTGGATTGAAGTGCTTGTTTCTGTTCTGTTTGACTGTGTAATTGGATTGAAGTGCTTGTTTCTGTTCTGTTTGACTGTCTAATTGGATCGAAGTGCTTGTTTCTGTTCTGTTTGACTGTGTAATTGGATCGAAGTGCATGTTTCTGTTCTGTTTGACTGTGTAATTGGATCGAAGTGCTTGTTTCTGTTCTGTTTGACTGTGTAATTGGATCAAAGTGCTTGTTTCAGTTCTGTTTGACTGTAATTGGATCGAAGTGCTTGTTTCTGTTCTGTTTGACTGTGTAATTGGATCGAAGTTCATGTTTCTGTTCTGTTTCACTGTGTAATTGGATCGAAGTGCTTGTTTCTGTTCTGTTTTGACTGTGTAATTGGATCGAAGTGTTGTTTCTGTTCTGTTTGACTGTGTAATTGGATCGAAGTGCTTGTTTCTGTTCTGTTTGACTGTGTAATTGGATCGAAGTGCTTGTTTCTGTTCTGTTTGACTGTGTAATTGGATCGAAGTGCTTGTTTCTGTTCTGTTTGACTGTGTAATTGGATCGAAGTGCTTGTTCTGTTCTGTTTGACTGTCTAATTGGATCGAAGTGCTTGTTTCTGTTCTGTTTGACTGTGTAATTGGATCGAAGTGCTTGTTTCTGTTCTGTTTGACTGTGTAATTGGATCGATGTGCTTGGTTTCTGTTCTGTTTGACTGTGTAATTGGATCGAAGTGCTTGTTTCTGTTCTGTTTGACTGTGTAATTGGATCGAAGTGCTTGTTTCTGTTCTGTTTGACTGTGTAATTGGATCGAAGTGCTTGTTTCTGTTCTGTTTGACTGTGTAATTGGATCGAAGTGCTTGTTTCTGTTCTGTTTGATTGTCTAATTGGATCGAAGTGCTTGTTCTGTTCTGTTTGACTGTGTAATAGGATTGAAGTGCTTGTTCTCTGTTCTGTTTGTCTGTGTAATTGGATTGAAGTGCTTGTTTCTGTTCTGTTTGACTGTCTAATTGGATCGAAGTGCTTGTTTCTGTTCTGTTTGACTGTGTAATTGGATCGAAGTGCTTGTTTCTGTTCTGTTTGACTGTGTAATTGGATCGAAGTGCTTGTTTCTGTTCTGTTTGACTGTCTAACTGGATCAAAGTGCTTGTTTCTGTTCTGTTTGACTGTGTAATTGGATCGAAGTGCTGGTTTCTTTCTGTTTGACTGTGTAATTGGATTGAAGTGCTTGTTTCTGTTCTGTTTGTCTGTGTAATTGGATTGAAGTGCTTGTTTCTGTTCTGTTTGACTGTCTAATTGGATCGAAGTGCTTGTTTCTGTTCTGTTTGACTGTGTAATTGGATCGAAGTGCTTGTTTCTGTTCTGTTTGACTGTGTAATTGGATCGAAGTGCTTGTTTCTGTTCTGTTTGACTGTGTAATGGATCGAAGTGCTTGTTTCTGTTCTGTTTGACTGTGTAATTGGATCGAAGTGCTTGTTTCTGTTCTGTTTGACTGTGTAATTGGATCGAAGTGCTTATTTCTGTTCTGTTTGACTGTGTAATTGGATCGAAGTGCTTGTTTCTGTTCTGTTTGACTGTGAAATTGGATCGAAGTGCTTGGTTCTGTTCTGTTTGTCTGTGTAATTGGATCGAAGTGCTTGTTTCTGTTCTGTTTGACTGTGTAATTGGATCGAAGTGCTTAGTTCTGTTCTGTTTGACTGTGTAATTGGATCGAAGTGCTTGTTTCTGTTCTGTTTGACTGTGAAATTGGATCGAAGTTCTTGTTTCTGTTCTGTTTGACTGTAATTGGATCGAAGTGCTGGTTTCTGTTCTGTTTGACTGTGTAATTGGATTGAAGTGCTTGTTTCTGTTCTGTTTGACTGTGTAATTGGATCAAAGTGCTTGTTTCAGTTCTGTTTGACTGTAATTGGATCAAAGTGCTTGTTTCTGTTCTGTTTGACTGTGTAATTGGATCGAAGTGCTTGTTTCTGTTCTGTTTGACTGTGTAATTGGATCGAAGTGCTTGTTTCTGTTCTGTTTGACTGTGAAATTGGATCGAAGTTCTTGTTTCTGTTCTGTTTGACTGTGTAATTGGATCGAAGTGCTTATTTCTGTTCTGTTTGACTGTGTAATTGGATCGAAGTGCATGTTTCTGTTCTGTTTGACTGTGTAATTGGATCGAAGTGCTTGTTTCTGTTCTGTTTGACTGTGTAATTGGATCAAAGTGCTTGTTTCAGTTCTGTTTGACTGTAATTGGATCGAAGTGCTTGTTTCTGTTCTGTTTGACTGTGTAATTGGATCGAAGTTCATGTTTCTGTTCTGTTTCACTGTGTAATTGGATCGAAGTGCTTGTTTCTGTTCTGTTTGACTGTCTAACTGGATCAAAGTGCTTGTTTCTGTTCTGTTTGACTGAGTAATTGGATCGAAGTGCTGGTTTCTTTCTGTTTGACTGTGTAATTGGATTGAAGTGCTTGTTTCTGTTCTGTTTGACTGTGTAATTGGATTGAAGTGCTTGTTTCTGTTCTGTTTGACTGTCTAATTGGATCGAAGTGCTTGTTTCTGTTCTGTTTGACTGTGTAATTGGATCGAAGTGCATGTTTCTGTTCTGTTTGACTGTGTAATTGGATCGAAGTGCTTGTTTCTGTTCTGTTTGACTGTGTAATTGGATCAAAGTGCTTGTTTCAGTTCTGTTTGACTGTAATTGGATCGAAGTGCTTGTTTCTGTTCTGTTTGACTGTGTAATTGGATCGAAGTTCATGTTTCTGTTCTGTTTCACTGTGTAATTGGATCGAAGTGCTTGTTTCTGTTCTGTTTGACTGTGTAATTGGATCGAAGTGTTGTTTCTGTTCTGTTTGACTGTGTAATTGGATCGAAGTGCTTATTTCTGTTCTGTTTGACTGTGTAATGGGATCGAAGTGCTTGTTTCTGTTCTGTTTGACTGTGTAATTGGATCGAAGTGCTTGTTTCTGTTCTGTTTGACTGTGTAATTGGATCGAAGTGCTTGTTTCTGTTCTGTTTGACTGTCTAATTGGATCGAAGTGCTTGTTTCTGTTCTGTTTGACTGTGTAATTGGATCGAAGTGCTTGTTTCTGTTCTGTTTGACTGTGTAATTGGATCGATGTGCTTGTTTCTGTTCTGTTTGACTGTGTAATTGGATCGAAGTGCTTGTTTCTGTTCTGTTTGACTGTGTAATTGGATCGAAGTGCTTGTTTCTGTTCTGTTTGACTGTGTAATTGGATCGAAGTGCTTGTTTCTGTTCTGTTTGACTGTGTAATTGGATCGAAGTGCTTGGTTCTGTTCGGCTTGACTGTGTAATTGGATCGAAGTGCTTGTTTCTGTTCTGTTTGACTGTCTAATTGGATCGAAGTGCTTGTTTCTGTTCTGTTTGACTGTCTAATTGGATCGAAGTGCTTGTTTCTGTTCTGTTTGACTGTCTAATTGGATCGAAGTGCTTGTTGCTTTTCTGTTTGACTGTCTAATTGGATCGAAGTGCTTGTTTCTGTTCTGTTTGACTGTCTAATTGGATCGAAGTGCTTGTTTCTGTTCTGTTTGACTGTGTAATTGCATTGAAGTGCTTGTTTCTGTTCTGTTTGACTGTGTAATTGGATCGAAGTGCTTGTTTCTGTTCTGTTTGACTGTGTAATTGGATCGAAGTGCTTGTTTCTGTTCTGTTTGACTGTGTAATTGGATCGAAGTGCTTGGTTCTGTTCGGCTTGACTGTGTAATTGGATCGAAGTGCTTGTTTCTGTTCTGTTTGACTGTCTAATTGGATCGAAGTGCTTGTTTCTGTTCTGTTTGACTGTCTAATTGGATCGAAGTGCTTGTTTCTGTTCTGTTTGACTGTCTAATTGGATCGAAGTGCTTGTTGCTTTTCTGTTTGACTGTCTAATTGGATCGAAGTGCTTGTTTCTGTTCTGTTTGACTGTCTAATTGGATCGAAGTGCTTGTTTCTGTTCTGTTTGACTGTGTAATTGCATTGAAGTGCTTGTTTCTGTTCTGTTTGACTGTGTAATTGGATCGAAGTGCTTGTTTCTGTTCTGTTTGACTGTCTAACTGGATCGAAGTGCTTGTTTCTGTTCTGTTTGACTGTGTAATTGGATCGAAGTGCTGGTTTCTGTTCTGTTTGACTGTAATTGGATTGAAGTGCTTGTTTCTGTTCTGTTTGACTGTGTAATTGGATCGAAGTGCTGGTTTCTGTTCTGTTTGACTGTAATTGGATTGAAGTGCTTGTTTCTGTTCTGTTTGACTGTGTAATTGGATTGAAGTGCTTGTTTCTGTTCTGTTTGACTGTGTAATTGGATCGGAGGGCCTGTTTCTGTTCTGTTTGACTGTGTAATTGCATCGAAGTGCTTGTTTCTGTTCTGTTTGACTGTGTAATTGGATTGAAGTGCATGTTTCTGTTCTGTTTGACTGTGTAATTGGATCGAAGTGCTTGTTTCTGTTCTGTTTGACTGTGTAATTGGATTGAAGTGCTTGTTTCTGTTCTGCTTGTCTGTGTAATTGGATCGAAGGGCCTGCTTCTGTTCTGTTTGACTGTGTAATTGGATTGAAGTGCTTGTTTCTGTTCTGTTTGACTGTGTAATTGGATTGAAGTGCTTGTTTCTGTTCTGTTTGACTGTGTAATTGGATCGAAGTGCTTGTTTCTGTTCTGTTTGACTGTGTAATTGGATCGAAGTTCATGTTTCTGTTCTGTTTCACTGTGTAATTGGATCGAAGTGCTTGTTTCTGTTCTGTTTGACTGTGTAATTGGATCGAAGTGTTGTTTCTGTTCTGTTTGACTGTGTAATTGGATCGAAGTGCTTGTTTCTGTTCTGTTTGACTGTGTAATTGGATCGAAGTGCTTGTTTCTGTTCTGTTTGACTGTGTAATTGGATCGAAGTGCTTGTTTCTGTTCTGTTTGACTGTGTAATTGGATCAAAGTGCTTGTTTCAGTTCTGTTTGACTGTAATTGGATCGAAGTGCTTGTTTCTGTTCTGTTTGACTGTGTAATTGGATCGAAGTGCTTGTTTCTGTTCTGTTTGACTGTCTAATTGGATCGAAGTGCTTGTTTCTGTTCTGTTTGACTGTGTAATTGGATCGAAGTGCTTGTTTCTGTTCTGTTTGACTGTGTAATTGGATCGATGTGCTTGTTTCTGTTCTGTTTGACTGTGTAATTGGATCGAAGTGCTTGTTTCTGTTCTGTTTGACTGTGTAATTGGATCGAAGTGCTTGTTTCTGTTCTGTTTGACTGTGTAATTGGATCGAAGTGCTTGTTTCTGTTCTGTTTGACTGTGTAATTGGATCGAAGTGCTTGTTTCTGTTCTGTTTGATTGTCTAATTGGATCGAAGTGCTTGTTTCTGTTCTGTTTGACTGTGTAATAGGATTGAAGTGCTTGTTTCTGTTCTGTTTGTCTGTGTAATTGGATTGAAGTGCTTGTTTCTGTTCTGTTTGACTGTCTAATTGGATCGAAGTGCTTGTTTCTGTTCTGTTTGACTGTGTAATTGGATCGAAGTGCTTGTTTCTGTTCTGTTTGACTGTGTAATTGGATCGAAGTGCTTGTTTCTGTTCTGTTTGACTGTCTAACTGGATCAAAGTGCTTGTTTCTGTTCTGTTTGACTGTGTAATTGGATCGAAGTGCTGGTTTCTTTCTGTTTGACTGTGTAATTGGATTGAAGTGCTTGTTTCTGTTCTGTTTGTCTGTGTAATTGGATTGAAGTGCTTGTTTCTGTTCTGTTTGACTGTCTAATTGGATCGAAGTGCTTGTTTCTGTTCTGTTTGACTGTGTAATTGGATCGAAGTGCTTGTTTCTGTTCTGTTTGACTGTGTAATTGGATCGAAGTGCTTGTTTCTGTTCTGTTTGACTGTGTAATTGGATCGAAGTGCTTGTTTCTGTTCTGTTTGACTGTGTAATTGGATCGAAGTGCTTGTTTCTGTTCTGTTTGACTGTGTAATTGGATCGAAGTGCTTATTTCTGTTCTGTTTGACTGTGTAATTGGATCGAAGTGCTTGTTTCTGTTCTGTTTGACTGTGAAATTGGATCGAAGTGCTTGGTTCTGTTCTGTTTGTCTGTGTAATTGGATCGAAGTGCTTGTTTCTGTTCTGTTTGACTGTGTAATTGGATCGAAGTGCTTAGTTCTGTTCTGTTTGACTGTGTAATTGGATCGAAGTGCTTGTTTCTGTTCTGTTTGACTGTGAAATTGGATCGAAGTTCTTGTTTCTGTTCTGTTTGACTGTAATTGGATCGAAGTGCTGGTTTCTGTTCTGTTTGACTGTGTAATTGGATTGAAGTGCTTGTTTCTGTTCTGTTTGACTGTGTAATTGGATCAAAGTGCTTGTTTCAGTTCTGTTTGACTGTAATTGGATCAAAGTGCTTGTTTCTGTTCTGTTTGACTGTGTAATTGGATCGAAGTGCTTGTTTCTGTTCTGTTTGACTGTGTAATTGGATCGAAGTGCTTGTTTCTGTTCTGTTTGACTGTGAAATTGGATCGAAGTTCTTGTTTCTGTTCTGTTTGACTGTGTAATTGGATCGAAGTGCTTATTTCTGTTCTGTTTGACTGTGTAATTGGATCGAAGTGCATGTTTCTGTTCTGTTTGACTGTGTAATTGGATCGAAGTGCTTGTTTCTGTTCTGTTTGACTGTGTAATTGGATCAAAGTGCTTGTTTCAGTTCTGTTTGACTGTAATTGGATCGAAGTGCTTGTTTCTGTTCTGTTTGACTGTGTAATTGGATCGAAGTTCATGTTTCTGTTCTGTTTCACTGTGTAATTGGATCGAAGTGCTTGTTTCTGTTCTGTTTGACTGTCTAACTGGATCAAAGTGCTTGTTTCTGTTCTGTTTGACTGAGTAATTGGATCGAAGTGCTGGTTTCTTTCTGTTTGACTGTGTAATTGGATTGAAGTGCTTGTTTCTGTTCTGTTTGACTGTGTAATTGGATTGAAGTGCTTGTTTCTGTTCTGTTTGACTGTCTAATTGGATCGAAGTGCTTGTTTCTGTTCTGTTTGACTGTGTAATTGGATCGAAGTGCATGTTTCTGTTCTGTTTGACTGTGTAATTGGATCGAAGTGCTTGTTTCTGTTCTGTTTGACTGTGTAATTGGATCAAAGTGCTTGTTTCAGTTCTGTTTGACTGTAATTGGATCGAAGTGCTTGTTTCTGTTCTGTTTGACTGTGTAATTGGATCGAAGTTCATGTTTCTGTTCTGTTTCACTGTGTAATTGGATCGAAGTGCTTGTTTCTGTTCTGTTTGACTGTGTAATTGGATCGAAGTGTTGTTTCTGTTCTGTTTGACTGTGTAATTGGATCGAAGTGCTTATTTCTGTTCTGTTTGACTGTGTAATGGGATCGAAGTGCTTGTTTCTGTTCTGTTTGACTGTGTAATTGGATCGAAGTGCTTGTTTCTGTTCTGTTTGACTGTGTAATTGGATCGAAGTGCTTGTTTCTGTTCTGTTTGACTGTCTAATTGGATCGAAGTGCTTGTTTCTGTTCTGTTTGACTGTGTAATTGGATCGAAGTGCTTGTTTCTGTTCTGTTTGACTGTGTAATTGGATCGATGTGCTTGTTTCTGTTCTGTTTGACTGTGTAATTGGATCGAAGTGCTTGTTTCTGTTCTGTTTGACTGTGTAATTGGATCGAAGTGCTTGTTTCTGTTCTGTTTGACTGTGTAATTGGATCGAAGTGCTTGTTTCTGTTCTGTTTGACTGTGTAATTGGATCGAAGTGCTTGGTTCTGTTCGGCTTGACTGTGTAATTGGATCGAAGTGCTTGTTTCTGTTCTGTTTGACTGTCTAATTGGATCGAAGTGCTTGTTTCTGTTCTGTTTGACTGTCTAATTGGATCGAAGTGCTTGTTTCTGTTCTGTTTGACTGTCTAATTGGATCGAAGTGCTTGTTGCTTTTCTGTTTGACTGTCTAATTGGATCGAAGTGCTTGTTTCTGTTCTGTTTGACTGTCTAATTGGATCGAAGTGCTTGTTTCTGTTCTGTTTGACTGTGTAATTGCATTGAAGTGCTTGTTTCTGTTCTGTTTGACTGTGTAATTGGATCGAAGTGCTTGTTTCTGTTCTGTTTGACTGTGTAATTGGATCGAAGTGCTTGTTTCTGTTCTGTTTGACTGTGTAATTGGATCGAAGTGCTTGGTTCTGTTCGGCTTGACTGTGTAATTGGATCGAAGTGCTTGTTTCTGTTCTGTTTGACTGTCTAATTGGATCGAAGTGCTTGTTTCTGTTCTGTTTGACTGTCTAATTGGATCGAAGTGCTTGTTTCTGTTCTGTTTGACTGTCTAATTGGATCGAAGTGCTTGTTGCTTTTCTGTTTGACTGTCTAATTGGATCGAAGTGCTTGTTTCTGTTCTGTTTGACTGTCTAATTGGATCGAAGTGCTTGTTTCTGTTCTGTTTGACTGTGTAATTGCATTGAAGTGCTTGTTTCTGTTCTGTTTGACTGTGTAATTGGATCGAAGTGCTTGTTTCTGTTCTGTTTGACTGTCTAACTGGATCGAAGTGCTTGTTTCTGTTCTGTTTGACTGTGTAATTGGATCGAAGTGCTGGTTTCTGTTCTGTTTGACTGTAATTGGATTGAAGTGCTTGTTTCTGTTCTGTTTGACTGTGTAATTGGATCGAAGTGCTGGTTTCTGTTCTGTTTGACTGTAATTGGATTGAAGTGCTTGTTTCTGTTCTGTTTGACTGTGTAATTGGATTGAAGTGCTTGTTTCTGTTCTGTTTGACTGTGTAATTGGATCGGAGGGCCTGTTTCTGTTCTGTTTGACTGTGTAATTGCATCGAAGTGCTTGTTTCTGTTCTGTTTGACTGTGTAATTGGATTGAAGTGCATGTTTCTGTTCTGTTTGACTGTGTAATTGGATCGAAGTGCTTGTTTCTGTTCTGTTTGACTGTGTAATTGGATTGAAGTGCTTGTTTCTGTTCTGCTTGTCTGTGTAATTGGATCGAAGGGCCTGCTTCTGTTCTGTTTGACTGTGTAATTGGATTGAAGTGCTTGTTTCTGTTCTGTTTGACTGTGTAATTGGATTGAAGTGCTTGTTTCTGTTCTGTTTGACTGTGTAATTGGATCGAAGTGCTTGTTTCTGTTCTGTTTGACTGTGTAATTGGATCGAAGTTCATGTTTCTGTTCTGTTTCACTGTGTAATTGGATCGAAGTGCTTGTTTCTGTTCTGTTTGACTGTGTAATTGGATCGAAGTGTTGTTTCTGTTCTGTTTGACTGTGTAATTGGATCGAAGTGCTTGTTTCTGTTCTGTTTGACTGTGTAATTGGATCGAAGTGCTTGTTTCTGTTCTGTTTGACTGTGTAATTGGATCGAAGTGCTTGTTTCTGTTCTGTTTGACTGTGTAATTGGATCGAAGTGCTTGTTTCTGTTCTGTTTGACTGTCTAATTGGATCGAAGTGCTTGTTTCTGTTCTGTTTGACTGTGTAATTGGATCGAAGTGCTTGTTTCTGTTCTGTTTGACTGTGTAATTGGATCGATGTGCTTGTTTCTGTTCTGTTTGACTGTGTAATTGGATCGAAGTGCTTGTTTCTGTTCTGTTTGACTGTGTAATTGGATCGAAGTGCTTGTTTCTGTTCTGTTTGACTGTGTAATTGGATCGAAGTGCTTGTTTCTGTTCTGTTTGACTGTGTAATTGGATCGAAGTGCTTGTTTCTGTTCTGTTTGATTGTCTAATTGGATCGAAGTGCTTGTTTCTGTTCTGTTTGACTGTGTAATAGGATTGAAGTGCTTGTTTCTGTTCTGTTTGTCTGTGTAATTGGATTGAAGTGCTTGTTTCTGTTCTGTTTGACTGTCTAATTGGATCGAAGTGCTTGTTTCTGTTCTGTTTGACTGTGTAATTGGATCGAAGTGCTTGTTTCTGTTCTGTTTGACTGTGTAATTGGATCGAAGTGCTTGTTTCTGTTCTGTTTGACTGTCTAACTGGATCAAAGTGCTTGTTTCTGTTCTGTTTGACTGTGTAATTGGATCGAAGTGCTGGTTTCTTTCTGTTTGACTGTGTAATTGGATTGAAGTGCTTGTTTCTGTTCTGTTTGTCTGTGTAATTGGATTGAAGTGCTTGTTTCTGTTCTGTTTGACTGTCTAATTGGATCGAAGTGCTTGTTTCTGTTCTGTTTGACTGTGTAATTGGATCGAAGTGCTTGTTTCTGTTCTGTTTGACTGTGTAATTGGATCGAAGTGCTTGTTTCTGTTCTGTTTGACTGTGTAATTGGATCGAAGTGCTTGTTTCTGTTCTGTTTGACTGTGTAATTGGATCGAAGTGCTTGTTTCTGTTCTGTTTGACTGTGTAATTGGATCGAAGTGCTTGTTTCTGTTCTGTTTGACTGTGTAATTGGATCGAAGTGCTTGTTTCTGTTCTGTTTGACTGTGAAATTGGATCGAAGTGCTTGGTTCTGTTCTGTTTGTCTGTGTAATTGGATCGAAGTGCTTGTTTCTGTTCTGTTTGACTGTGTAATTGGATCGAAGTGCTTAGTTCTGTTCTGTTTGACTGTGTAATTGGATCGAAGTGCTTGTTTCTGTTCTGTTTGACTGTGAAATTGGATCGAAGTTCTTGTTTCTGTTCTGTTTGACTGTAATTGGATCGAAGTGCTGGTTTCTGTTCTGTTTGACTGTGTAATTGGATTGAAGTGCTTGTTTCTGTTCTGTTTGACTGTGTAATTGGATCAAAGTGCTTGTTTCAGTTCTGTTTGACTGTAATTGGATCAAAGTGCTTGTTTCTGTTCTGTTTGACTGTGTAATTGGATCGAAGTGCTTGTTTCTGTTCTGTTTGACTGTGTAATTGGATCGAAGTGCTTGTTTCTGTTCTGTTTGACTGTGAAATTGGATCGAAGTTCTTGTTTCTGTTCTGTTTGACTGTGTAATTGGATCGAAGTGCTTATTTCTGTTCTGTTTGACTGTGTAATTGGATCGAAGTGCATGTTTCTGTTCTGTTTGACTGTGTAATTGGATCGAAGTGCTTGTTTCTGTTCTGTTTGACTGTGTAATTGGATCAAAGTGCTTGTTTCAGTTCTGTTTGACTGTAATTGGATCGAAGTGCTTGTTTCTGTTCTGTTTGACTGTGTAATTGGATCGAAGTTCATGTTTCTGTTCTGTTTCACTGTGTAATTGGATCGAAGTGCTTGTTTCTGTTCTGTTTGACTGTCTAACTGGATCAAAGTGCTTGTTTCTGTTCTGTTTGACTGAGTAATTGGATCGAAGTGCTGGTTTCTTTCTGTTTGACTGTGTAATTGGATTGAAGTGCTTGTTTCTGTTCTGTTTGACTGTGTAATTGGATTGAAGTGCTTGTTTCTGTTCTGTTTGACTGTCTAATTGGATCGAAGTGCTTGTTTCTGTTCTGTTTGACTGTGTAATTGGATCGAAGTGCATGTTTCTGTTCTGTTTGACTGTGTAATTGGATCGAAGTGCTTGTTTCTGTTCTGTTTGACTGTGTAATTGGATCAAAGTGCTTGTTTCAGTTCTGTTTGACTGTAATTGGATCGAAGTGCTTGTTTCTGTTCTGTTTGACTGTGTAATTGGATCGAAGTTCATGTTTCTGTTCTGTTTCACTGTGTAATTGGATCGAAGTGCTTGTTTCTGTTCTGTTTGACTGTGTAATTGGATCGAAGTGTTGTTTCTGTTCTGTTTGACTGTGTAATTGGATCGAAGTGCTTATTTCTGTTCTGTTTGACTGTGTAATGGGATCGAAGTGCTTGTTTCTGTTCTGTTTGACTGTGTAATTGGATCGAAGTGCTTGTTTCTGTTCTGTTTGACTGTGTAATTGGATCGAAGTGCTTGTTTCTGTTCTGTTTGACTGTCTAATTGGATCGAAGTGCTTGTTTCTGTTCTGTTTGACTGTGTAATTGGATCGAAGTGCTTGTTTCTGTTCTGTTTGACTGTGTAATTGGATCGATGTGCTTGTTTCTGTTCTGTTTGACTGTGTAATTGGATCGAAGTGCTTGTTTCTGTTCTGTTTGACTGTGTAATTGGATCGAAGTGCTTGTTTCTGTTCTGTTTGACTGTGTAATTGGATCGAAGTGCTTGTTTCTGTTCTGTTTGACTGTGTAATTGGATCGAAGTGCTTGGTTTTGTTCGGCTTGACTGTGTAATTGGATCGAAGTGCTTGTTTCTGTTCTGTTTGACTGTCTAATTGGATCGAAGTGCTTGTTTCTGTTCTGTTTGACTGTCTAATTGGATCGAAGTGCTTGTTTCTGTTCTGTTTGACTGTCTAATTGGATCGAAGTGCTTGTTGCTTTTCTGTTTGACTGTCTAATTGGATCGAAGTGCTTGTTTCTGTTCTGTTTGACTGTCTAATTGGATCGAAGTGCTTGTTTCTGTTCTGTTTGACTGTGTAATTGCATTGAAGTGCTTGTTTCTGTTCTGTTTGACTGTGTAATTGGATCGAAGTGCTTGTTTCTGTTCTGTTTGACTGTGTAATTGGATCGAAGTGCTTGTTTCTGTTCTGTTTGACTGTGTAATTGGATCGAAGTGCTTGGTTCTGTTCGGCTTGACTGTGTAATTGGATCGAAGTGCTTGTTTCTGTTCTGTTTGACTGTCTAATTGGATCGAAGTGCTTGTTTCTGTTCTGTTTGACTGTCTAATTGGATCGAAGTGCTTGTTTCTGTTCTGTTTGACTGTCTAATTGGATCGAAGTGCTTGTTGCTTTTCTGTTTGACTGTCTAATTGGATCGAAGTGCTTGTTTCTGTTCTGTTTGACTGTCTAATTGGATCGAAGTGCTTGTTTCTGTTCTGTTTGACTGTGTAATTGCATTGAAGTGCTTGTTTCTGTTCTGTTTGACTGTGTAATTGGATCGAAGTGCTTGTTTCTGTTCTGTTTGACTGTCTAACTGGATCGAAGTGCTTGTTTCTGTTCTGTTTGACTGTGTAATTGGATCGAAGTGCTGGTTTCTGTTCTGTTTGACTGTAATTGGATTGAAGTGCTTGTTTCTGTTCTGTTTGACTGTGTAATTGGATCGAAGTGCTGGTTTCTGTTCTGTTTGACTGTAATTGGATTGAAGTGCTTGTTTCTGTTCTGTTTGACTGTGTAATTGGATTGAAGTGCTTGTTTCTGTTCTGTTTGACTGTGTAATTGGATCGGAGGGCCTGTTTCTGTTCTGTTTGACTGTGTAATTGCATCGAAGTGCTTGTTTCTGTTCTGTTTGACTGTGTAATTGGATTGAAGTGCATGTTTCTGTTCTGTTTGACTGTGTAATTGGATCGAAGTGCTTGTTTCTGTTCTGTTTGACTGTGTAATTGGATTGAAGTGCTTGTTTCTGTTCTGCTTGTCTGTGTAATTGGATCGAAGGGCCTGCTTCTGTTCTGTTTGACTGTGTAATTGGATCGAAGTGCTTGTTTCTGTTCTGTTTGACTGTGTAATTGGATCAAAGTGCTTGTTTCAGTTCTGTTTGACTGTAATTGGATCGAAGTGCTTGTTTCTGTTCTGTTTGACTGTGTAATTGGATCGAAGTTCATGTTTCTGTTCCGTTTCACTGTGTAATTGGATCGAAGTGCTTGTTTCTGTTCTGTTTGACTGTGTAATTGGATCGAAGTGCTTGTTTCTGTTCTGTTTGACTGTGTAATTGGATCGAAGTGCTTGTTTCTGTTCTGTTTGACTGTGTAATTGGATCGAAGTGCTGGTTTCTGTTCTGTTTGACTGTGTAATTGGATTGAAGTGCTTGTTTCTGTTCTGTTTGACTGTGTAATTGGATCGAAGTGCTGGTTTCTGTTCTGTTTGACTGTCTAATTGGATCGAAGTGCTTGTTTCTGTTCTGTTTGACTGTGTAATTGGATTGGAGGGCCTGTTTCTGTTCTGTTTGACTGTGTAATTGGATCGAAGTGCTTGTTTCTGTTCTGTTTGACTGTGTAATTGGATCGAAGTGCATGTTTCTGTTCTGTTTGACTGTGTAATTGGATCGAAGTGCTTGTTTCTGTTCTGTTTGACTGTGTAATTGGATCAAAGTGCTTGTTTCAGTTCTGTTTGACTGTAATTGGATCAAAGTGCTTGTTTCTGTTCTGTTTGACTGTGTAATTGGATCGAAGTTCATGTTTCTGTTCTGTTTCACTGTGTAATTGGATCGAAGTGCTTGTTTCTGTTCTGTTTGACTGTGTAATTGGATCGAAGTGTTGTTTCTGTTCTGTTTGACTGTGTAATTGGATCGAAGTGCTTGTTTCTGTTCTGTTTGACTGTGTAATTGGATCGAAGTGCTTGTTTCTGTTCTGTTTGACTGTGTAATTGGATCGAAGTGCTTGTTTCTGTTCTGTTTGACTGTGTAATTGGATCGAAGTGCTTGTTTCTGTTCTGTTTGACTGTCTAATTGGATCGAAGTGCTTGTTTCTGTTCTGTTTGACTGTGTAATTGGATCGAAGTGCTTGTTTCTGTTCTGTTTGACTGTGTAATTGGATCGATGTGCTTGTTTCTGTTCTGTTTGACTGTGTAATTGGATCGAAGTGCTTGTTTCTGTTCTGTTTGACTGTGTAATTGGATCGAAGTGCTTGTTTCTGTTCTGTTTGACTGTGTAATTGGATCGAAGTGCTTGTTTCTGTTCTGTTTGACTGTGTAATTGGATCGAAGTGCTTGGTTCTGTTCGGCTTGACTGTGTAATTGGATCGAAGTGCTTGTTTCTGTTCTGTTTGACTGTCTAATTGGATCGAAGTGCTTGTTTCTGTTCTGTTTGACTGTCTAATTGGATCGAAGTGCTTGTTTCTGTTCTGTTTGACTGTCTAATTGGATCGAAGTGCTTGTTGCTTTTCTGTTTGACTGTCTAATTGGATCGAAGTGCTTGTTTCTGTTCTGTTTGACTGTCTAATTGGATCGAAGTGCTTGTTTCTGTTCTGTTTGACTGTGTAATTGCATTGAAGTGCTTGTTTCTGTTCTGTTTGACTGTGTAATTGGATCGAAGTGCTTGTTTCTGTTCTGTTTGACTGTCTAACTGGATCGAAGTGCTTGTTTCTGTTCTGTTTGACTGTGTAATTGGATCGAAGTGCTGGTTTCTGTTCTGTTTGACTGTAATTGGATTGAAGTGCTTGTTTCTGTTCTGTTTGACTGTGTAATTGGATCGAAGTGCTGGTTTCTGTTCTGTTTGACTGTAATTGGATTGAAGTGCTTGTTTCTGTTCTGTTTGACTGTGTAATTGGATTGAAGTGCTTGTTTCTGTTCTGTTTGACTGTGTAATTGGATCGGAGGGCCTGTTTCTGTTCTGTTTGACTGTGTAATTGCATCGAAGTGCTTGTTTCTGTTCTGTTTGACTGTGCAATTGGATTGAAGTGCATGTTTCTGTTCTGTTTGACTGTGTAATTGGATCGAAGTGCTTGTTTCTGTTCTGTTTGACTGTGTAATTGGATTGAAGTGCTTGTTTCTGTTCTGCTTGTCTGTGTAATTGGATCGAAGGGCCTGCTTCTGTTCTGTTTGACTGTGTAATTGGATCGAAGTGCTTGTTTCTGTTCTGTTTGACTGTGTAATTGGATCAAAGTGCTTGTTTCTGTTCTGTTTGACTGTGTAATTGGATCGAAGTGCTTGTTTCTGTTCTGTTTGACTGTCTAATTGGATCGAAGTGCTTGTTTCTGTTCTGTTTGACTGTGTAATTGGATCGAAGTGCTTGTTTCTGTTCTGTTTGACTGTGTAATTGGATCGATGTGCTTGTTTCTGTTCTGTTTGACTGTGTAATTGGATCGAAGTGCTTGTTTCTGTTCTGTTTGACTGTGTAATTGGATCGAAGTGCTTGTTTCTGTTCTGTTTGACTGTGTAATTGGATCGAAGTGCTTGTTTCTGTTCTGTTTGACTGTGTAATTGGATCGAAGTGCTTGGTTCTGTTCGGCTTGACTGTGTAATTGGATCGAAGTGCTTGTTTCTGTTCTGTTTGACTGTCTAATTGGATCGAAGTGCTTGTTTCTGTTCTGTTTGACTGTCTAATTGGATCGAAGTGCTTGTTTCTGTTCTGTTTGACTGTCTAATTGGATCGAAGTGCTTGTTGCTTTTCTGTTTGACTGTCTAATTGGATCGAAGTGCTTGTTTCTGTTCTGTTTGACTGTCTAATTGGATCGAAGTGCTTGTTGCTTTTCTGTTTGACTGTCTAATTGGATCGAAGTGCTTGTTTCTGTTCTGTTTGACTGTCTAATTGGATCGAAGTGCTTGTTTCTGTTCTGTTTGACTGTGTAATTGCATTGAAGTGCTTGTTTCTGTTCTGTTTGACTGTGTAATTGGATCGAAGTGCTTGTTTCTGTTCTGTTTGACTGTCTAACTGGATCGAAGTGCTTGTTTCTGTTCTGTTTGACTGTGTAATTGGATCGAAGTGCTGGTTTCTGTTCTGTTTGACTGTAATTGGATTGAAGTGCTTGTTTCTGTTCTGTTTGACTGTGTAATTGGATCGAAGTGCTGGTTTCTGTTCTGTTTGACTGTAATTGGATTGAAGTGCTTGTTTCTGTTCTGTTTGACTGTGTAATTGGATTGAAGTGCTTGTTTCTGTTCTGTTTGACTGTGTAATTGGATCGGAGGGCCTGTTTCTGTTCTGTTTGACTGTGTAATTGCATCGAAGTGCTTGTTTCTGTTCTGTTTGACTGTGTAATTGGATCGAAGTGCTTGGTTCTGTTCAGCTTGACTGTGTAATTGGATCGAAGTGCTTGTTTCTGTTCTGTTTGACTGTCTAATTGGATCGAAGTGCTTGTTTCTGTTCTGTTTGACTGTCTAACTGGATCGAAGTGCTTGTTTCTGTTCTGTTTGACTGTCTAATTGGATCGAAGTGCTTGTTGCTTTTCTGTTTGACTGTCTAATTGGATCGAAGTGCTTGTTTCTGTTCTGTTTGACTGTCTAATTGGATCGAAGTGCTTGTTTCTGTTCTGTTTGACTGTGTAATTGCATTGAAGTGCTTGTTTCTGTTCTGTTTGACTGTGTAATTGGATCGAAGTGCTTGTTTCTGTTCTGTTTGACTGTCTAACTGGATCGAAGTGCTTGTTTCTGTTCTGTTTGACTGTGTAATTGGATCGAAGTGCTGGTTTCTGTTCTGTTTGACTGTAATTGGATTGAAGTGCTTGTTTCTGTTCTGTTTGACTGTGTAATTGGATCGAAGTGCTGGTTTCTGTTCTGTTTGACTGTAATTGGATTGAAGTGCTTGTTTCTGTTCTGTTTGACTGTGTAATTGGATTGAAGTGCTTGTTTCTGTTCTGTTTGACTGTGTAATTGGATCGGAGGGCCTGTTTCTGTTCTGTTTGACTGTGTAATTGCATCGAAGTGCTTGTTTCTGTTCTGTTTGACTGTGTAATTGGATTGAAGTGCATGTTTCTGTTCTGTTTGACTGTGTAATTGGATCGAAGTGCTTGTTTCTGTTCTGTTTGACTGTGTAATTGGATTGAAGTGCTTGTTTCTGTTCTGCTTGTCTGTGTAATTGGATCGAAGGGCCTGCTTCTGTTCTGTTTGACTGTGTAATTGGATCGAAGTGCTGGTTTCTGTTCTGTTTGACTGTAATTGGATTGAAGTGCTTGTTTCTGTTCTGTTTGACTGTGTAATTGGATCAAAGTGCTTGTTTCAGTTCTGTTTGACTGTAATTGGATCGAAGTGCTTGTTTCTGTTCTGTTTGACTGTGTAATTGGATCGAAGTTCATGTTTCTGTTCTGTTTCACTGTGTAATTGGATCGAAGTGCTTGTTTCTGTTCTGTTTGACTGTGTAATTGGATCGAAGTGTTGTTTCTGTTCTGTTTGACTGTGTAATTGGATCGAAGTGCTTGTTTCTGTTCTGTTTGACTGTGTAATTGGATCGAAGTGCTTGTTTCTGTTCTGTTTGACTGTGTAATTGGATCGAAGTGCTTGTTTCTGTTCTGTTTGACTGTGTAATTGGATCGAAGTGCTTGTTTCTGTTCTGTTTGACTGTCTAATTGGATCGAAGTGCTTGTTTCTGTTCTGTTTGACTGTGTAATTGGATCGAAGTGCTTGTTTCTGTTCTGTTTGACTGTGTAATTGGATCGATGTGCTTGTTTCTGTTCTGTTTGACTGTGTAATTGGATCGAAGTGCTTGTTTCTGTTCTGTTTGACTGTGTAATTGGATCGAAGTGCTTGTTTCTGTTCTGTTTGACTGTGTAATTGGATCGAAGTGCTTGTTTCTGTTCTGTTTGACTGTGTAATTGGATCGAAGTGCTTGTTTCTGTTCTGTTTGATTGTCTAATTGGATCGAAGTGCTTGTTTCTGTTCTGTTTGACTGTGTAATAGGATTGAAGTGCTTGTTTCTGTTCTGTTTGTCTGTGTAATTGGATTGAAGTGCTTGTTTCTGTTCTGTTTGACTGTCTAATTGGATCGAAGTGCTTGTTCTGTTCTGTTTGACTGTGTAATTGGATCGAAGTGCTTGTTTCTGTTCTGTTTGACTGTGTAATTGGATCGAAGTGCTTGTTTCTGTTCTGTTTGACTGTCTAACTGGATCAAAGTGCTTGTTTCTGTTCTGTTTGACTGTGTAATTGGATCGAAGTGCTGGTTTCTTTCTGTTTGACTGTGTAATTGGATTGAAGTGCTTGTTTCTGTTCTGTTTGTCTGTGTAATTGGATTGAAGTGCTTGTTTCTGTTCTGTTTGACTGTCTAATTGGATCGAAGTGCTTGTTTCTGTTCTGTTTGACTGTGTAATTGGATCGAAGTGCTTGTTTCTGTTCTGTTTGACTGTGTAATTGGATCGAAGTGCTTGTTTCTGTTCTGTTTGACTGTGTAATTGGATTGAAGTGCTTGTTTCTGTTCTGTTTGACTGTGTAATTGGATCGAAGTGCTTGTTTCTGTTCTGTTTGACTGTGTAATTGGATCGAAGTGCTTGTTTCTGTTCTGTTTGACTGTGTAATTGGATCGAAGTGCTTGTTTCTGTTCTGTTTGACTGTGAAATTGGATCGAAGTGCTTGGTTCTGTTCTGTTTGTCTGTGTAATTGGATCGAAGTGCTTGTTTCTGTTCTGTTTGACTGTGTAATTGGATCGAAGTGCTTAGTTCTGTTCTGTTTGACTGTGTAATTGGATCGAAGTGCTTGTTTCTGTTCTGTTTGACTGTGAAATTGGATCGAAGTTCTTGTTTCTGTTCTGTTTGACTGTAATTGGATCGAAGTGCTGGTTTCTGTTCTGTTTGACTGTGTAATTGGATTGAAGTGCTTGTTTCTGTTCTGTTTGACTGTGTAATTGGATCAAAGTGCTTGTTTCAGTTCTGTTTGACTGTAATTGGATCAAAGTGCTTGTTTCTGTTCTGTTTGACTGTGTAATTGGATCGAAGTGCTTGTTTCTGTTCTGTTTGACTGTGTAATTGGATCGAAGTGCTTGTTTCTGTTCTGTTTGACTGTGAAATTGGATCGAAGTTCTTGTTTCTGTTCTGTTTGACTGTGTAATTGGATCGAAGTGCTTATTTCTGTTCTGTTTGACTGTGTAATTGGATCGAAGTGCATGTTTCTGTTCTGTTTGACTGTGTAATTGGATCGAAGTGCTTGTTTCTGTTCTGTTTGACTGTGTAATTGGATCAAAGTGCTTGTTTCAGTTCTGTTTGACTGTAATTGGATCGAAGTGCTTGTTTCTGTTCTGTTTGACTGTAATTGGATTGAAGTGCTTGTTTCTGTTCTGTTTGACTGTGTAATTGGATCAAAGTGCTTGTTTCAGTTCTGTTTGACTGTAATTGGATCGAAGTGCTTGTTTCTGTTCTGTTTGACTGTGTAATTGGATCGAAGTTCATGTTTCTGTTCTGTTTCACTGTGTAATTGGATCGAAGTGCTTGTTTCTGTTCTGTTTGACTGTGTAATTGGATCGAAGTGTTGTTTCTGTTCTGTTTGACTGTGTAATTGGATCGAAGTGCTTGTTTCTGTTCTGTTTGACTGTGTAATTGGATCGAAGTGCTTGTTTCTGTTCTGTTTGACTGTGTAATTGGATCGAAGTGCTTGTTTCTGTTCTGTTTGACTGTGTAATTGGATCGAAGTGCTTGTTTCTGTTCTGTTTGACTGTCTAATTGGATCGAAGTGCTTGTTTCTGTTCTGTTTGACTGTGTAATTGGATCGAAGTGCTTGTTTCTGTTCTGTTTGACTGTGTAATTGGATCGATGTGCTTGTTTCTGTTCTGTTTGACTGTGTAATTGGATCGAAGTGCTTGTTTCTGTTCTGTTTGACTGTGTAATTGGATCGAAGTGCTTGTTTCTGTTCTGTTTGACTGTGTAATTGGATCGAAGTGCTTGTTTCTGTTCTGTTTGACTGTGTAATTGGATCGAAGTGCTTGTTTCTGTTCTGTTTGATTGTCTAATTGGATCGAAGTGCTTGTTTCTGTTCTGTTTGACTGTGTAATAGGATTGAAGTGCTTGTTTCTGTTCTGTTTGTCTGTGTAATTGGATTGAAGTGCTTGTTTCTGTTCTGTTTGACTGTCTAATTGGATCGAAGTGCTTGTTCTGTTCTGTTTGACTGTGTAATTGGATCGAAGTGCTTGTTTCTGTTCTGTTTGACTGTGTAATTGGATCGAAGTGCTTGTTTCTGTTCTGTTTGACTGTCTAACTGGATCAAAGTGCTTGTTTCTGTTCTGTTTGACTGTGTAATTGGATCGAAGTGCTGGTTTCTTTCTGTTTGACTGTGTAATTGGATTGAAGTGCTTGTTTCTGTTCTGTTTGTCTGTGTAATTGGATTGAAGTGCTTGTTTCTGTTCTGTTTGACTGTCTAATTGGATCGAAGTGCTTGTTTCTGTTCTGTTTGACTGTGTAATTGGATCGAAGTGCTTGTTTCTGTTCTGTTTGACTGTGTAATTGGATCGAAGTGCTTGTTTCTGTTCTGTTTGACTGTGTAATTGGATCGAAGTGCTTGTTTCTGTTCTGTTTGACTGTGTAATTGGATCGAAGTGCTTGTTTCTGTTCTGTTTGACTGTGTAATTGGATCGAAGTGCTTGTTTCTGTTCTGTTTGACTGTGTAATTGGATCGAAGTGCTTGTTTCTGTTCTGTTTGACTGTGAAATTGGATCGAAGTGCTTGGTTCTGTTCTGTTTGTCTGTGTAATTGGATCGAAGTGCTTGTTTCTGTTCTGTTTGACTGTGTAATTGGATCGAAGTGCTTAGTTCTGTTCTGTTTGACTGTGTAATTGGATCGAAGTGCTTGTTTCTGTTCTGTTTGACTGTGAAATTGGATCGAAGTTCTTGTTTCTGTTCTGTTTGACTGTAATTGGATCGAAGTGCTGGTTTCTGTTCTGTTTGACTGTGTAATTGGATTGAAGTGCTTGTTTCTGTTCTGTTTGACTGTGTAATTGGATCAAAGTGCTTGTTTCAGTTCTGTTTGACTGTAATTGGATCAAAGTGCTTGTTTCTGTTCTGTTTGACTGTGTAATTGGATCGAAGTGCTTGTTTCTGTTCTGTTTGACTGTGTAATTGGATCGAAGTGCTTGTTTCTGTTCTGTTTGACTGTGAAATTGGATCGAAGTTCTTGTTTCTGTTCTGTTTGACTGTGTAATTGGATCGAAGTGCTTATTTCTGTTCTGTTTGACTGTGTAATTGGATCGAAGTGCATGTTTCTGTTCTGTTTGACTGTGTAATTGGATCGAAGTGCTTGTTTCTGTTCTGTTTGACTGTGTAATTGGATCAAAGTGCTTGTTTCAGTTCTGTTTGACTGTAATTGGATCGAAGTGCTTGTTTCTGTTCTGTTTGACTGTGTAATTGGATCGAAGTTCATGTTTCTGTTCTGTTTCACTGTGTAATTGGATCGAAGTGCTTGTTTCTGTTCTGTTTGACTGTCTAACTGGATCAAAGTGCTTGTTTCTGTTCTGTTTGACTGAGTAATTGGATCGAAGTGCTGGTTTCTTTCTGTTTGACTGTGTAATTGGATTGAAGTGCTTGTTTCTGTTCTGTTTGACTGTGTAATTGGATTGAAGTGCTTGTTTCTGTTCTGTTTGACTGTCTAATTGGATCGAAGTGCTTGTTTCTGTTCTGTTTGACTGTGTAATTGGATCGAAGTGCATGTTTCTGTTCTGTTTGACTGTGTAATTGGATCGAAGTGCTTGTTTCTGTTCTGTTTGACTGTGTAATTGGATCAAAGTGCTTGTTTCAGTTCTGTTTGACTGTAATTGGATCGAAGTGCTTGTTTCTGTTCTGTTTGACTGTGTAATTGGATCGAAGTTCATGTTTCTGTTCTGTTTCACTGTGTAATTGGATCGAAGTGCTTGTTTCTGTTCTGTTTGACTGTGTAATTGGATCGAAGTGTTGTTTCTGTTCTGTTTGACTGTGTAATTGGATCGAAGTGCTTATTTCTGTTCTGTTTGACTGTGTAATGGGATCGAAGTGCTTGTTTCTGTTCTGTTTGACTGTGTAATTGGATCGAAGTGCTTGTTTCTGTTCTGTTTGACTGTGTAATTGGATCGAAGTGCTTGTTTCTGTTCTGTTTGACTGTCTAATTGGATCGAAGTGCTTGTTTCTGTTCTGTTTGACTGTGTAATTGGATCGAAGTGCTTGTTTCTGTTCTGTTTGACTGTGTAATTGGATCGATGTGCTTGTTTTTGTTCTGTTTGACTGTGTAATTGGATCGAAGTGCTTGTTTCTGTTCTGTTTGACTGTGTAATTGGATCGAAGTGCTTGTTTCTGTTCTGTTTGACTGTGTAATTGGATCGAAGTGCTTGTTTCTGTTCTGTTTGACTGTGTAATTGGATCGAAGTGCTTGGTTCTGTTCGGCTTGACTGTGTAATTGGATCGAAGTGCTTGTTTCTGTTCTGTTTGACTGTCTAATTGGATCGAAGTGCTTGTTTCTGTTCTGTTTGACTGTCTAATTGGATCGAAGTGCTTGTTTCTGTTCTGTTTGACTGTCTAATTGGATCGAAGTGCTTGTTGCTTTTCTGTTTGACTGTCTAATTGGATCGAAGTGCTTGTTTCTGTTCTGTTTGACTGTCTAATTGGATCGAAGTGCTTGTTTCTGTTCTGTTTGACTGTGTAATTGCATTGAAGTGCTTGTTTCTGTTCTGTTTGACTGTCTAATTGGATCGAAGTGCTTGTTTCTGTTCTGTTTGACTGTGTAATTGGATCGAAGTGCTTGTTTCTGTTCTGTTTGACTGTGTAATTGGATCGAAGTGCTTGGTTCTGTTCGGCTTGACTGTGTAATTGGATCGAAGTGCTTGTTTCTGTTCTGTTTGACTGTCTAATTGGATCGAAGTGCTTGTTTCTGTTCTGTTTGACTGTCTAATTGGATCGAAGTGCTTGTTTCTGTTCTGTTTGACTGTCTAATTGGATCGAAGTGCTTGTTGCTTTTCTGTTTGACTGTCTAATTGGATCGAAGTGCTTGTTTCTGTTCTGTTTGACTGTCTAATTGGATCGAAGTGCTTGTTTCTGTTCTGTTTGACTGTGTAATTGCATTGAAGTGCTTGTTTCTGTTCTGTTTGACTGTGTAATTGGATCGAAGTGCTTGTTTCTGTTCTGTTTGACTGTCTAACTGGATCGAAGTGCTTGTTTCTGTTCTGTTTGACTGTGTAATTGGATCGAAGTGCTGGTTTCTGTTCTGTTTGACTGTAATTGGATTGAAGTGCTTGTTTCTGTTCTGTTTGACTGTGTAATTGGATCGAAGTGCTGGTTTCTGTTCTGTTTGACTGTAATTGGATTGAAGTGCTTGTTTCTGTTCTGTTTGACTGTGTAATTGGATTGAAGTGCTTGTTTCTGTTCTGTTTGACTGTGTAATTGGATCGGAGGGCCTGTTTCTGTTCTGTTTGACTGTGTAATTGCATCGAAGTGCTTGTTTCTGTTCTGTTTGACTGTGTAATTGGATTGAAGTGCATGTTTCTGTTCTGTTTGACTGTGTAATTGGATCGAAGTGCTTGTTTCTGTTCTGTTTGACTGTGTAATTGGATTGAAGTGCTTGTTTCTGTTCTGCTTGTCTGTGTAATTGGATCGAAGGGCCTGCTTCTGTTCTGTTTGACTGTGTAATTGGATCGAAGTGCTTGTTTCTGTTCTGTTTGACTGTGTAATTGGATCAAAGTGCTTGTTTCAGTTCTGTTTGACTGTAATTGGATCGAAGTGCTTGTTTCTGTTCTGTTTGACTGTGTAATTGGATCGAAGTTCATGTTTCTGTTCCGTTTCACTGTGTAATTGGATCGAAGTGCTTGTTTCTGTTCTGTTTGACTGTGTAATTGGATCGAAGTGCTTGTTTCTGTTCTGTTTGACTGTGTAATTGGATCGAAGTGCTTGTTTCTGTTCTGTTTGACTGTGTAATTGGATCGAAGTGCTGGTTTCTGTTCTGTTTGACTGTGTAATTGGATTGAAGTGCTTGTTTCTGTTCTGTTTGACTGTGTAATTGGATCGAAGTGCTGGTTTCTGTTCTGTTTGACTGTCTAATTGGATCGAAGTGCTTGTTTCTGTTCTGTTTGACTGTGTAATTGGATTGGAGGGCCTGTTTCTGTTCTGTTTGACTGTGTAATTGGATCGAAGTGCTTGTTTCTGTTCTGTTTGACTGTGTAATTGGATCGAAGTGCATGTTTCTGTTCTGTTTGACTGTGTAATTGGATCGAAGTGCTTGTTTCTGTTCTGTTTGACTGTGAAATTGGATCGAAGTGCTTGGTTCTGTTCTGTTTGTCTGTGTAATTGGATCGAAGTGCTTGTTTCTGTTCTGTTTGACTGTGTAATTGGATCGAAGTGCTTAGTTCTGTTCTGTTTGACTGTGTAATTGGATCGAAGTGCTTGTTTCTGTTCTGTTTGACTGTGAAATTGGATCGAAGTTCTTGTTTCTGTTCTGTTTGACTGTAATTGGATCGAAGTGCTGGTTTCTGTTCTGTTTGACTGTGTAATTGGATTGAAGTGCTTGTTTCTGTTCTGTTTGACTGTGTAATTGGATCAAAGTGCTTGTTTCAGTTCTGTTTGACTGTAATTGGATCAAAGTGCTTGTTTCTGTTCTGTTTGACTGTGTAATTGGATCGAAGTGCTTGTTTCTGTTCTGTTTGACTGTGTAATTGGATCGAAGTGCTTGTTTCTGTTCTGTTTGACTGTGAAATTGGATCGAAGTTCTTGTTTCTGTTCTGTTTGACTGTGTAATTGGATCGAAGTGCTTATTTCTGTTCTGTTTGACTGTGTAATTGGATCGAAGTGCATGTTTCTGTTCTGTTTGACTGTGTAATTGGATCGAAGTGCTTGTTTCTGTTCTGTTTGACTGTGTAATTGGATCAAAGTGCTTGTTTCAGTTCTGTTTGACTGTAATTGGATCGAAGTGCTTGTTTCTGTTCTGTTTGACTGTGTAATTGGATCGAAGTTCATGTTTCTGTTCTGTTTCACTGTGTAATTGGATCGAAGTGCTTGTTTCTGTTCTGTTTGACTGTCTAACTGGATCAAAGTGCTTGTTTCTGTTCTGTTTGACTGAGTAATTGGATCGAAGTGCTGGTTTCTTTCTGTTTGACTGTGTAATTGGATTGAAGTGCTTGTTTCTGTTCTGTTTGACTGTGTAATTGGATTGAAGTGCTTGTTTCTGTTCTGTTTGACTGTCTAATTGGATCGAAGTGCTTGTTTCTGTTCTGTTTGACTGTGTAATTGGATCGAAGTGCATGTTTCTGTTCTGTTTGACTGTGTAATTGGATCGAAGTGCTTGTTTCTGTTCTGTTTGACTGTGTAATTGGATCAAAGTGCTTGTTTCAGTTCTGTTTGACTGTAATTGGATCGAAGTGCTTGTTTCTGTTCTGTTTGACTGTGTAATTGGATCGAAGTTCATGTTTCTGTTCTGTTTCACTGTGTAATTGGATCGAAGTGCTTGTTTCTGTTCTGTTTGACTGTGTAATTGGATCGAAGTGTTGTTTCTGTTCTGTTTGACTGTGTAATTGGATCGAAGTGCTTATTTCTGTTCTGTTTGACTGTGTAATGGGATCGAAGTGCTTGTTTCTGTTCTGTTTGACTGTGTAATTGGATCGAAGTGCTTGTTTCTGTTCTGTTTGACTGTGTAATTGGATCGAAGTGCTTGTTTCTGTTCTGTTTGACTGTCTAATTGGATCGAAGTGCTTGTTTCTGTTCTGTTTGACTGTGTAATTGGATCGAAGTGCTTGTTTCTGTTCTGTTTGACTGTGTAATTGGATCGATGTGCTTGTTTCTGTTCTGTTTGACTGTGTAATTGGATCGAAGTGCTTGTTTCTGTTCTGTTTGACTGTGTAATTGGATCGAAGTGCTTGTTTCTGTTCTGTTTGACTGTGTAATTGGATCGAAGTGCTTGTTTCTGTTCTGTTTGACTGTGTAATTGGATCGAAGTGCTTGGTTCTGTTCGGCTTGACTGTGTAATTGGATCGAAGTGCTTGTTTCTGTTCTGTTTGACTGTCTAATTGGATCGAAGTGCTTGTTTCTGTTCTGTTTGACTGTCTAATTGGATCGAAGTGCTTGTTTCTGTTCTGTTTGACTGTCTAATTGGATCGAAGTGCTTGTTGCTTTTCTGTTTGACTGTCTAATTGGATCGAAGTGCTTGTTTCTGTTCTGTTTGACTGTCTAATTGGATCGAAGTGCTTGTTTCTGTTCTGTTTGACTGTGTAATTGCATTGAAGTGCTTGTTTCTGTTCTGTTTGACTGTCTAATTGGATCGAAGTGCTTGTTTCTGTTCTGTTTGACTGTGTAATTGGATCGAAGTGCTTGTTTCTGTTCTGTTTGACTGTGTAATTGGATCGAAGTGCTTGGTTCTGTTCGGCTTGACTGTGTAATTGGATCGAAGTGCTTGTTTCTGTTCTGTTTGACTGTCTAATTGGATCGAAGTGCTTGTTTCTGTTCTGTTTGACTGTCTAATTGGATCGAAGTGCTTGTTTCTGTTCTGTTTGACTGTCTAATTGGATCGAAGTGCTTGTTGCTTTTCTGTTTGACTGTCTAATTGGATCGAAGTGCTTGTTTCTGTTCTGTTTGACTGTCTAATTGGATCGAAGTGCTTGTTTCTGTTCTGTTTGACTGTGTAATTGCATTGAAGTGCTTGTTTCTGTTCTGTTTGACTGTGTAATTGGATCGAAGTGCTTGTTTCTGTTCTGTTTGACTGTCTAACTGGATCGAAGTGCTTGTTTCTGTTCTGTTTGACTGTGTAATTGGATCGAAGTGCTGGTTTCTGTTCTGTTTGACTGTAATTGGATTGAAGTGCTTGTTTCTGTTCTGTTTGACTGTGTAATTGGATCGAAGTGCTGGTTTCTGTTCTGTTTGACTGTAATTGGATTGAAGTGCTTGTTTCTGTTCTGTTTGACTGTGTAATTGGATTGAAGTGCTTGTTTCTGTTCTGTTTGACTGTGTAATTGGATCGGAGGGCCTGTTTCTGTTCTGTTTGACTGTGTAATTGCATCGAAGTGCTTGTTTCTGTTCTGTTTGACTGTGTAATTGGATTGAAGTGCATGTTTCTGTTCTGTTTGACTGTGTAATTGGATCGAAGTGCTTGTTTCTGTTCTGTTTGACTGTGTAATTGGATTGAAGTGCTTGTTTCTGTTCTGCTTGTCTGTGTAATTGGATCGAAGGGCCTGCTTCTGTTCTGTTTGACTGTGTAATTGGATCGAAGTGCTTGTTTCTGTTCTGTTTGACTGTGTAATTGGATCAAAGTGCTTGTTTCAGTTCTGTTTGACTGTAATTGGATCGAAGTGCTTGTTTCTGTTCTGTTTGACTGTGTAATTGGATCGAAGTTCATGTTTCTGTTCCGTTTCACTGTGTAATTGGATCGAAGTGCTTGTTTCTGTTCTGTTTGACTGTGTAATTGGATCGAAGTGCTTGTTTCTGTTCTGTTTGACTGTGTAATTGGATCGAAGTGCTTGTTTCTGTTCTGTTTGACTGTGTAATTGGATCGAAGTGCTGGTTTCTGTTCTGTTTGACTGTGTAATTGGATTGAAGTGCTTGTTTCTGTTCTGTTTGACTGTGTAATTGGATCGAAGTGCTGGTTTCTGTTCTGTTTGACTGTCTAATTGGATCGAAGTGCTTGTTTCTGTTCTGTTTGACTGTGTAATTGGATTGGAGGGCCTGTTTCTGTTCTGTTTGACTGTGTAATTGGATCGAAGTGCTTGTTTCTGTTCTGTTTGACTGTGTAATTGGATCGAAGTGCATGTTTCTGTTCTGTTTGACTGTGTAATTGGATCGAAGTGCTTGTTTCTGTTCTGTTTGACTGTGTAATTGGATCAAAGTGCTTGTTTCAGTTCTGTTTGACTGTAATTGGATCAAAGTGCTTGTTTCTGTTCTGTTTGACTGTGTAATTGGATCGAAGTGCTTGTTTCTCTTCTGTTTGACTGTCTAATTGGATCGAAGTGCTTGTTTCTGTTCTGTTTGACTGTCTAATTGGATCGAAGTGCTTGTTGCTTTTCTGTTTGACTGTCTAATTGGATCGAAGTGCTTGTTTCTGTTCTGTTTGACTGTCTAATTGGATCGAAGTGCTTGTTTCTGTTCTGTTTGACTGTGTAATTGCATTGAAGTGCTTGTTTCTGTTCTGTTTGACTGTGTAATTGGATCGAAGTGCTTGTTTCTGTTCTGTTTGACTGTCTAACTGGATCGAAGTGCTTGTTTCTGTTCTGTTTGACTGTGTAATTGGATCGAAGTGCTGGTTTCTGTTCTGTTTGACTGTAATTGGATTGAAGTGCTTGTTTCTGTTCTGTTTGACTGTGTAATTGGATCGAAGTGCTGGTTTCTGTTCTGTTTGACTGTAATTGGATTGAAGTGCTTGTTTCTGTTCTGTTTGACTGTGTAATTGGATTGAAGTGCTTGTTTCTGTTCTGTTTGACTGTGTAATTGGATCGGAGGGCCTGTTTCTGTTCTGTTTGACTGTGTAATTGCATCGAAGTGCTTGTTTCTGTTCTGTTTGACTGTGTAATTGGATTGAAGTGCATGTTTCTGTTCTGTTTGACTGTGTAATTGGATCGAAGTGCTTGTTTCTGTTCTGTTTGACTGTGTAATTGGATTGAAGTGCTTGTTTCTGTTCTGCTTGTCTGTGTAATTGGATCGAAGGGCCTGCTTCTGTTCTGTTTGACTGTGTAATTGGATCGAAGTGCTTGTTTCTGTTCTGTTTGACTGTGTAATTGGATCAAAGTGCTTGTTTCAGTTCTGTTTGACTGTAATTGGATCGAAGTGCTTGTTTCTGTTCTGTTTGACTGTGTAATTGGATCGAAGTTCATGTTTCTGTTCCGTTTCACTGTGTAATTGGATCGAAGTGCTTGTTTCTGTTCTGTTTGACTGTGTAATTGGATCGAAGTGCTTGTTTCTGTTCTGTTTGACTGTGTAATTGGATCGAAGTGCTTGTTTCTGTTCTGTTTGACTGTGTAATTGGATCGAAGTGCTGGTTTCTGTTCTGTTTGACTGTGTAATTGGATTGAAGTGCTTGTTTCTGTTCTGTTTGACTGTGTAATTGGATCGAAGTGCTGGTTTCTGTTCTGTTTGACTGTCTAATTGGATCGAAGTGCTTGTTTCTGTTCTGTTTGACTGTGTAATTGGATTGGAGGGCCTGTTTCTGTTCTGTTTGACTGTGTAATTGGATCGAAGTGCTTGTTTCTGTTCTGTTTGACTGTGTAATTGGATCGAAGTGCATGTTTCTGTTCTGTTTGACTGTGTAATTGGATCGAAGTGCTTGTTTCTGTTCTGTTTGACTGTGTAATTGGATCAAAGTGCTTGTTTCAGTTCTGTTTGACTGTAATTGGATCAAAGTGCTTGTTTCTGTTCTGTTTGACTGTGTAATTGGATCGAAGTTCATGTTTCTGTTCTGTTTCACTGTGTAATTGGATCGAAGTGCTTGTTTCTGTTCTGTTTGACTGTGTAATTGGATCGAAGTGTTGTTTCTGTTCTGTTTGACTGTGTAATTGGATCGAAGTGCTTGTTTCTGTTCTGTTTGACTGTGTAATTGGATCGAAGTGCTTGTTTCTGTTCTGTTTGACTGTGTAATTGGATCGAAGTGCTTGTTTCTGTTCTGTTTGACTGTGTAATTGGATCGAAGTGCTTGTTTCTGTTCTGTTTGACTGTCTAATTGGATCGAAGTGCTTGTTTCTGTTCTGTTTGACTGTGTAATTGGATCGAAGTGCTTGTTTCTGTTCTGTTTGACTGTGTAATTGGATCGATGTGCTTGTTTCTGTTCTGTTTGACTGTGTAATTGGATCGAAGTGCTTGTTTCTGTTCTGTTTGACTGTGTAATTGGATCGAAGTGCTTGTTTCTGTTCTGTTTGACTGTGTAATTGGATCGAAGTGCTTGTTTCTGTTCTGTTTGACTGTGTAATTGGATCGAAGTGCTTGGTTCCGTTCGGCTTGACTGTGTAATTGGATCGAAGTGCTTGTTTCTGTTCTGTTTGACTGTCTAATTGGATCGAAGTGCTTGTTTCTGTTCTGTTTGACTGTCTAATTGGATCGAAGTGCTTGTTTCTGTTCTGTTTGACTGTCTAATTGGATCGAAGTGCTTGTTGCTTTTCTGTTTGACTGTCTAATTGGATCGAAGTGCTTGTTTCTGTTCTGTTTGACTGTCTAATTGGATCGAAGTGCTTGTTTCTGTTCTGTTTGACTGTGTAATTGCATTGAAGTGCTTGTTTCTGTTCTGTTTGACTGTGTAATTGGATCGAAGTGCTTGTTTCTGTTCTGTTTGACTGTCTAACTGGATCGAAGTGCTTGTTTCTGTTCTGTTTGACTGTGTAATTGGATCGAAGTGCTGGTTTCTGTTCTGTTTGACTGTAATTGGATTGAAGTGCTTGTTTCTGTTCTGTTTGACTGTGTAATTGGATCGAAGTGCTGGTTTCTGTTCTGTTTGACTGTAATTGGATTGAAGTGCTTGTTTCTGTTCTGTTTGACTGTGTAATTGGATTGAAGTGCTTGTTTCTGTTCTGTTTGACTGTGTAATTGGATCGGAGGGCCTGTTTCTGTTCTGTTTGACTGTGTAATTGCATCGAAGTGCTTGTTTCTGTTCTGTTTGACTGTGCAATTGGATTGAAGTGCATGTTTCTGTTCTGTTTGACTGTGTAATTGGATCGAAGTGCTTGTTTCTGTTCTGTTTGACTGTGTAATTGGATTGAAGTGCTTGTTTCTGTTCTGCTTGTCTGTGTAATTGGATCGAAGGGCCTGCTTCTGTTCTGTTTGACTGTGTAATTGGATCGAAGTGCTTGTTTCTGTTCTGTTTGACTGTGTAATTGGATCGAAGTGCTTGTTTCTGTTCTGTTTGACTGTGTAATTGGATCGAAGTGCTTGTTTCTGTTCTGTTTGACTGTCTAATTGGATCGAAGTGCTTGTTTCTGTTCTGTTTGACTGTGTAATTGGATCGAAGTGCTTGTTTCTGTTCTGTTTGACTGTGTAATTGGATCGATGTGCTTGTTTCTGTTCTGTTTGACTGTGTAATTGGATCGAAGTGCTTGTTTCTGTTCTGTTTGACTGTGTAATTGGATCGAAGTGCTTGTTTCTGTTCTGTTTGACTGTGTAATTGGATCGAAGTGCTTGTTTCTGTTCTGTTTGACTGTGTAATTGGATCGAAGTGCTTGGTTCTGTTCGGCTTGACTGTGTAATTGGATCGAAGTGCTTGTTTCTGTTCTGTTTGACTGTCTAATTGGATCGAAGTGCTTGTTTCTGTTCTGTTTGACTGTCTAATTGGATCGAAGTGCTTGTTTCTGTTCTGTTTGACTGTCTAATTGGATCGAAGTGCTTGTTGCTTTTCTGTTTGACTGTCTAATTGGATCGAAGTGCTTGTTTCTGTTCTGTTTGACTGTCTAATTGGATCGAAGTGCTTGTTTCTGTTCTGTTTGACTGTGTAATTGCATTGAAGTGCTTGTTTCTGTTCTGTTTGACTGTGTAATTGGATCGAAGTGCTTGTTTCTGTTCTGTTTGACTGTGTAATTGGATCGAAGTGCTTGTTTCTGTTCTGTTTGACTGTGTAATTGGATCGAAGTGCTTGGTTCTGTTCAGCTTGACTGTGTAATTGGATCGAAGTGCTTGTTTCTGTTCTGTTTGACTGTCTAATTGGATCGAAGTGCTTGTTTCTGTTCTGTTTGACTGTCTAACTGGATCGAAGTGCTTGTTTCTGTTCTGTTTGACTGTCTAATTGGATCGAAGTGCTTGTTGCTTTTCTGTTTGACTGTCTAATTGGATCGAAGTGCTTGTTTCTGTTCTGTTTGACTGTCTAATTGGATCGAAGTGCTTGTTTCTGTTCTGTTTGACTGTGTAATTGCATTGAAGTGCTTGTTTCTGTTCTGTTTGACTGTGTAATTGGATCGAAGTGCTTGTTTCTGTTCTGTTTGACTGTCTAACTGGATCGAAGTGCTTGTTTCTGTTCTGTTTGACTGTGTAATTGGATCGAAGTGCTGGTTTCTGTTCTGTTTGACTGTAATTGGATTGAAGTGCTTGTTTCTGTTCTGTTTGACTGTGTAATTGGATCGAAGTGCTGGTTTCTGTTCTGTTTGACTGTAATTGGATTGAAGTGCTTGTTTCTGTTCTGTTTGTCTGTGTAATTGGATTGAAGTGCTTGTTTCTGTTCTGTTTGACTGTGTAATTGGATCGGAGGGCCTGTTTCTGTTCTGTTTGACTGTGTAATTGCATCGAAGTGCTTGTTTCTGTTCTGTTTGACTGTGTAATTGGATTGAAGTGCATGTTTCTGTTCTGTTTGACTGTGTAATTGGATCGAAGTGCTTGTTTCTGTTCTGTTTGACTGTGTAATTGGATTGAAGTGCTTGTTTCTGTTCTGCTTGTCTGTGTAATTGGATCGAAGGGCCTGCTTCTGTTCTGTTTGACTGTGTAATTGGATCGAAGTGCTTGTTTCTGTTCTGTTTGACTGTGTAATTGGATCAAAGTGCTTGTTTCAGTTCTGTTTGACTGTAATTGGATCGAAGTGCTTGTTTCTGTTCTGTTTGACTGTGTAATTGGATCGAAGTTCATGTTTCTGTTCCGTTTCACTGTGTAATTGGATCGAAGTGCTTGTTTCTGTTCTGTTTGACTGTGTAATTGGATCGAAGTGCTTGTTTCTGTTCTGTTTGACTGTGTAATTGGATCGAAGTGCTTGTTTCTGTTCTGTTTGACTGTGTAATTGGATCGAAGTGCTGGTTTCTGTTCTGTTTGACTGTGTAATTGGATTGAAGTGCTTGTTTCTGTTCTGTTTGACTGTGTAATTGGATCGAAGTGCTGGTTTCTGTTCTGTTTGACTGTCTAATTGGATCGAAGTGCTTGTTTCTGTTCTGTTTGACTGTGTAATTGGATTGGAGGGCCTGTTTCTGTTCTGTTTGACTGTGTAATTGGATCGAAGTGCTTGTTTCTGTTCTGTTTGACTGTGTAATTGGATCGAAGTGCATGTTTCTGTTCTGTTTGACTGTGTAATTGGATCGAAGTGCTTGTTTCTGTTCTGTTTGACTGTGTAATTGGATCAAAGTGCTTGTTTCAGTTCTGTTTGACTGTAATTGGATCGAAGTGCTTGTTTCTGTTCTGTTTGACTGTGTAATTGGATCGAAGTTCATGTTTCTGTTCTGTTTCACTGTGTAATTGGATCGAAGTGCTTGTTTCTGTTCTGTTTGACTGTGTAATTGGATCGAAGTGTTGTTTCTGTTCTGTTTGACTGTGTAATTGGATCGAAGTGCTTGTTTCTGTTCTGTTTGACTGTGTAATTGGATCGAAGTGCTTGTTTCTGTTCTGTTTGACTGTGTAATTGGATCGAAGTGCTTGTTTCTGTTCTGTTTGACTGTGTAATTGGATCGAAGTGCTTGTTTCTGTTCTGTTTGACTGTGTAATTGGATCGAAGTGCTTGTTTCTGTTCTGTTTGACTGTGTAATTGGATCGAAGTGCTTGTTTCTGTTCTGTTTGACTGTGTAATTGGATCGATGTGCTTGTTTCTGTTCTGTTTGACTGTGTAATTGGATCGAAGTGCTTGTTTCTGTTCTGTTTGACTGTGTAATTGGATCGAAGTGCTTGTTTCTGTTCTGTTTGACTGTGTAATTGGATCGAAGTGCTTGTTTCTGTTCTGTTTGACTGTGTAATTGGATCGAAGTGCTTGGTTCTGTTCGGCTTGACTGTGTAATTGGATCGAAGTGCTTGTTTCTGTTCTGTTTGACTGTCTAATTGGATCGAAGTGCTTGTTTCTGTTCTGTTTGACTGTCTAATTGGATCGAAGTGCTTGTTTCTGTTCTGTTTGACTGTCTAATTGGATCGAAGTGCTTGTTGCTTTTCTGTTTGACTGTCTAATTGGATCGAAGTGCTTGTTTCTGTTCTGTTTGACTGTCTAATTGGATCGAAGTGCTTGTTTCTGTTCTGTTTGACTGTGTAATTGCATTGAAGTGCTTGTTTCTGTTCTGTTTGACTGTGTAATTGGATCGAAGTGCTTGTTTCTGTTCTGTTTGACTGTCTAACTGGATCGAAGTGCTTGTTTCTGTTCTGTTTGACTGTGTAATTGGATCGAAGTGCTGGTTTCTGTTCTGTTTGACTGTAATTGGATTGAAGTGCTTGTTTCTGTTCTGTTTGACTGTGTAATTGGATCGAAGTGCTGGTTTCTGTTCTGTTTGACTGTAATTGGATTGAAGTGCTTGTTTCTGTTCTGTTTGACTGTGTAATTGGATTGAAGTGCTTGTTTCTGTTCTGTTTGACTGTGTAATTGGATCGGAGGGCCTGTTTCTGTTCTGTTTGACTGTGTAATTGCATCGAAGTGCTTGTTTCTGTTCTGTTTGACTGTGTAATTGGATTGAAGTGCATGTTTCTGTTCTGTTTGACTGTGTAATTGGATCGAAGTGCTTGTTTCTGTTCTGTTTGACTGTGTAATTGGATTGAAGTGCTTGTTTCTGTTCTGCTTGTCTGTGTAATTGGATCGAAGGGCCTGCTTCTCTTCTGTTTGACTGTGTAATTGGATCGATGTGCTTGTTTCTGTTCTGTTTGACTGTGTAATTGGATCAAAGTGCTTGTTTCAGTTCTGTTTGACTGTAATTGGATCGAAGTGCTTGTTTCTGTTCTGTTTGACTGTGTAATTGGATCGAAGTTCATGTTTCTGTTCTGTTTCACTGTGTAATTGGATCGAAGTGCTTGTTTCTGTTCTGTTTGACTGTGTAATTGGATCGAAGTGCTTGTTTCTGTTCTGCTTGTCTGTGTAATTGGATCGAAGGGCCTGCTTCTGTTCTGTTTGACTGTGTAATTGGATCGAAGTGCTTGTTTCTGTTCTGTTTGACTGTGTAATTGGATCAAAGTGCTTGTTTCAGTTCTGTTTGACTGTAATTGGATCGAAGTGCTTGTTTCTGTTCTGTTTGACTGTGTAATTGGATCGAAGTTCATGTTTCTGTTCCGTTTCACTGTGTAATTGGATCGAAGTGCTTGTTTCTGTTCTGTTTGACTGTGTAATTGGATCGAAGTGCTTGTTTCTGTTCTGTTTGACTGTGTAATTGGATCGAAGTGCTTGTTTCTGTTCTGTTTGACTGTGTAATTGGATCGAAGTGCTGGTTTCTGTTCTGTTTGACTGTGTAATTGGATTGAAGTGCTTGTTTCTGTTCTGTTTGACTGTGTAATTGGATCGAAGTGCTGGTTTCTGTTCTGTTTGACTGTCTAATTGGATCGAAGTGCTTGTTTCTGTTCTGTTTGACTGTGTAATTGGATTGGAGGGCCTGTTTCTGTTCTGTTTGACTGTGTAATTGGATCGAAGTGCTTGTTTCTGTTCTGTTTGACTGTGTAATTGGATCGAAGTGCATGTTTCTGTTCTGTTTGACTGTGTAATTGGATCGAAGTGCTTGTTTCTGTTCTGTTTGACTGTGTAATTGGATCAAAGTGCTTGTTTCAGTTCTGTTTGACTGTAATTGGATCAAAGTGCTTGTTTCTGTTCTGTTTGACTGTGTAATTGGATCGAAGTTCATGTTTCTGTTCTGTTTCACTGTGTAATTGGATCGAAGTGCTTGTTTCTGTTCTGTTTGACTGTGTAATTGGATCGAAGTGTTGTTTCTGTTCTGTTTGACTGTGTAATTGGATCGAAGTGCTTGTTTCTGTTCTGTTTGACTGTGTAATTGGATCGAAGTGCTTGTTTCTGTTCTGTTTGACTGTGTAATTGGATCGAAGTGCTTGTTTCTGTTCTGTTTGACTGTGTAATTGGATCGAAGTGCTTGTTTCTGTTCTGTTTGACTGTCTAATTGGATCGAAGTGCTTGTTTCTGTTCTGTTTGACTGTGTAATTGGATCGAAGTGCTTGTTTCTGTTCTGTTTGACTGTGTAATTGGATCGATGTGCTTGTTTCTGTTCTGTTTGACTGTGTAATTGGATCGAAGTGCTTGTTTCTGTTCTGTTTGACTGTGTAATTGGATCGAAGTGCTTGTTTCTGTTCTGTTTGACTGTGTAATTGGATCGAAGTGCTTGTTTCTGTTCTGTTTGACTGTGTAATTGGATCGAAGTGCTTGGTTCCGTTCGGCTTGACTGTGTAATTGGATCGAAGTGCTTGTTTCTGTTCTGTTTGACTGTCTAATTGGATCGAAGTGCTTGTTTCTGTTCTGTTTGACTGTCTAATTGGATCGAAGTGCTTGTTTCTGTTCTGTTTGACTGTCTAATTGGATCGAAGTGCTTGTTGCTTTTCTGTTTGACTGTCTAATTGGATCGAAGTGCTTGTTTCTGTTCTGTTTGACTGTCTAATTGGATCGAAGTGCTTGTTTCTGTTCTGTTTGACTGTGTAATTGCATTGAAGTGCTTGTTTCTGTTCTGTTTGACTGTGTAATTGGATCGAAGTGCTTGTTTCTGTTCTGTTTGACTGTCTAACTGGATCGAAGTGCTTGTTTCTGTTCTGTTTGACTGTGTAATTGGATCGAAGTGCTGGTTTCTGTTCTGTTTGACTGTAATTGGATTGAAGTGCTTGTTTCTGTTCTGTTTGACTGTGTAATTGGATCGAAGTGCTGGTTTCTGTTCTGTTTGACTGTAATTGGATTGAAGTGCTTGTTTCTGTTCTGTTTGACTGTGTAATTGGATTGAAGTGCTTGTTTCTGTTCTGTTTGACTGTGTAATTGGATCGGAGGGCCTGTTTCTGTTCTGTTTGACTGTGTAATTGCATCGAAGTGCTTGTTTCTGTTCTGTTTGACTGTGCAATTGGATTGAAGTGCATGTTTCTGTTCTGTTTGACTGTGTAATTGGATCGAAGTGCTTGTTTCTGTTCTGTTTGACTGTGTAATTGGATTGAAGTGCTTGTTTCTGTTCTGCTTGTCTGTGTAATTGGATCGAAGGGCCTGCTTCTGTTCTGTTTGACTGTGTAATTGGATCGAAGTGCTTGTTTCTGTTCTGTTTGACTGTGTAATTGGATCGAAGTGCTTGTTTCTGTTCTGTTTGACTGTGTAATTGGATCGAAGTGCTTGTTTCTGTTCTGTTTGACTGTCTAATTGGATCGAAGTGCTTGTTTCTGTTCTGTTTGACTGTGTAATTGGATCGAAGTGCTTGTTTCTGTTCTGTTTGACTGTGTAATTGGATCGATGTGCTTGTTTCTGTTCTGTTTGACTGTGTAATTGGATCGAAGTGCTTGTTTCTGTTCTGTTTGACTGTGTAATTGGATCGAAGTGCTTGTTTCTGTTCTGTTTGACTGTGTAATTGGATCGAAGTGCTTGTTTCTGTTCTGTTTGACTGTGTAATTGGATCGAAGTGCTTGGTTCTGTTCGGCTTGACTGTGTAATTGGATCGAAGTGCTTGTTTCTGTTCTGTTTGACTGTCTAATTGGATCGAAGTGCTTGTTTCTGTTCTGTTTGACTGTCTAATTGGATCGAAGTGCTTGTTTCTGTTCTGTTTGACTGTCTAATTGGATCGAAGTGCTTGTTGCTTTTCTGTTTGACTGTCTAATTGGATCGAAGTGCTTGTTTCTGTTCTGTTTGACTGTCTAATTGGATCGAAGTGCTTGTTTCTGTTCTGTTTGACTGTGTAATTGCATTGAAGTGCTTGTTTCTGTTCTGTTTGACTGTGTAATTGGATCGAAGTGCTTGTTTCTGTTCTGTTTGACTGTGTAATTGGATCGAAGTGCTTGTTTCTGTTCTGTTTGACTGTGTAATTGGATCGAAGTGCTTGGTTCTGTTCAGCTTGACTGTGTAATTGGATCGAAGTGCTTGTTTCTGTTCTGTTTGACTGTCTAATTGGATCGAAGTGCTTGTTTCTGTTCTGTTTGACTGTCTAACTGGATCGAAGTGCTTGTTTCTGTTCTGTTTGACTGTCTAATTGGATCGAAGTGCTTGTTGCTTTTCTGTTTGACTGTCTAATTGGATCGAAGTGCTTGTTTCTGTTCTGTTTGACTGTCTAATTGGATCAAAGTGCTTGTTTCTGTTCTGTTTGACTGTGTAATTGCATTGAAGTGCTTGTTTCTGTTCTGTTTGACTGTGTAATTGGATCGAAGTGCTTGTTTCTGTTCTGTTTGACTGTCTAACTGGATCGAAGTGCTTGTTTCTGTTCTGTTTGACTGTGTAATTGGATCGAAGTGCTGGTTTCTGTTCTGTTTGACTGTAATTGGATTGAAGTGCTTGTTTCTGTTCTGTTTGACTGTGTAATTGGATCGAAGTGCTGGTTTCTGTTCTGTTTGACTGTAATTGGATTGAAGTGCTTGTTTCTGTTCTGTTTGACTGTGTAATTGGATTGAAGTGCTTGTTTCTGTTCTGTTTGACTGTGTAATTGGATCGGAGGGCCTGTTTCTGTTCTGTTTGACTGTGTAATTGCATCGAAGTGCTTGTTTCTGTTCTGTTTGACTGTGTAATTGGATTGAAGTGCATGTTTCTGTTCTGTTTGACTGTGTAATTGGATCGAAGTGCTTGTTTCTGTTCTGTTTGACTGTGTAATTGGATTGAAGTGCTTGTTTCTGTTCTGCTTGTCTGTGTAATTGGATCGAAGGGCCTGCTTCTGTTCTGTTTGACTGTGTAATTGGATCGAAGTGCTTGTTTCTGTTCTGTTTGACTGTGTAATTGGATCAAAGTGCTTGTTTCAGTTCTGTTTGACTGTAATTGGATCGAAGTGCTTGTTTCTGTTCTGTTTGACTGTGTAATTGGATCGAAGTTCATGTTTCTGTTCCGTTTCACTGTGTAATTGGATCGAAGTGCTTGTTTCTGTTCTGTTTGACTGTGTAATTGGATCGAAGTGCTTGTTTCTGTTCTGTTTGACTGTGTAATTGGATCGAAGTGCTTGTTTCTGTTCTGTTTGACTGTGTAATTGGATCGAAGTGCTGGTTTCTGTTCTGTTTGACTGTGTAATTGGATTGAAGTGCTTGTTTCTGTTCTGTTTGACTGTGTAATTGGATCCAAGTGCTGGTTTCTGTTCTGTTTGACTGTCTAATTGGATCGAAGTGCTTGTTTCTGTTCTGTTTGACTGTGTAATTGGATTGGAGGGCCTGTTTCTGTTCTGTTTGACTGTGTAATTGGATCGAAGTGCTTGTTTCTGTTCTGTTTGACTGTGTAATTGGATCGAAGTGCATGTTTCTGTTCTGTTTGACTGTGTAATTGGATCGAAGTGCTTGTTTCTGTTCTGTTTGACTGTGTAATTGGATCAAAGTGCTTGTTTCAGTTCTGTTTGACTGTAATTGGATCGAAGTGCTTGTTTCTGTTCTGTTTGACTGTGTAATTGGATCGAAGTTCATGTTTCTGTTCTGTTTCACTGTGTAATTGGATCGAAGTGCTTGTTTCTGTTCTGTTTGACTGTGTAATTGGATCGAAGTGTTGTTTCTGTTCTGTTTGACTGTGTAATTGGATCGAAGTGCTTGTTTCTGTTCTGTTTGACTGTGTAATTGGATCGAAGTGCTTGTTTCTGTTCTGTTTGACTGTGTAATTGGATCGAAGTGCTTGTTTCTGTTCTGTTTGACTGTGTAATTGGATCGAAGTGCTTGTTTCTGTTCTGTTTGACTGTGTAATTGGATCGAAGTGCTTGTTTCTGTTCTGTTTGACTGTGTAATTGGATCGAAGTGCTTGTTTCTGTTCTGTTTGACTGTGTAATTGGATCGATGTGCTTGTTTCTGTTCTGTTTGACTGTGTAATTGGATCGAAGTGCTTGTTTCTGTTCTGTTTGACTGTGTAATTGGATCGAAGTGCTTGTTTCTGTTCTGTTTGACTGTGTAATTGGATCGAAGTGCTTGTTTCTGTTCTGTTTGACTGTGTAATTGGATCGAAGTGCTTGGTTCTGTTCGGCTTGACTGTGTAATTGGATCGAAGTGCTTGTTTCTGTTCTGTTTGACTGTCTAATTGGATCGAAGTGCTTGTTTCTGTTCTGTTTGACTGTCTAATTGGATCGAAGTGCTTGTTTCTGTTCTGTTTGACTGTCTAATTGGATCGAAGTGCTTGTTTCTGTTCTGTTTGACTGTCTAATTGGATCGAAGTGCTTGTTTCTGTTCTGTTTGACTGTGTAATTGCATTGAAGTGCTTGTTTCTGTTCTGTTTGACTGTCTAACTGGATCGAAGTGCTTGTTTCTGTTCTGTTTGACTGTGTAATTGGATCGAAGTGCTGGTTTCTGTTCTGTTTGACTGTAATTGGATTGAAGTGCTTGTTTCTGTTCTGTTTGACTGTGTAATTGGATCGATGTGCTTGTTTCTGTTCTGTTTGACTGTGTAATTGGATCGAAGTGCTTGTTTCTGTTCTGTTTGACTGTGTAATTGGATCGAAGTGCTTGTTTCTGTTCTGTTTGACTGTGTAATTGGATCGAAGTGCTTGGTTCTGTTCGGCTTGACTGTGTAATTGGATCGAAGTGCTTGTTTCTGTTCTGTTTGACTGTCTAATTGGATCGAAGTGCTTGTTTCTGTTCTGTTTGACTGTCTAATTGGATCGAAGTGCTTGTTTCTGTTCTGTTTGACTGTCTAATTGGATCGAAGTGCTTGTTTCTGTTCTGTTTGACTGTCTAATTGGATCGAAGTGCTTGTTTCTGTTCTGTTTGACTGTGTAATTGCATTGAAGTGCTTGTTTCTGTTCTGTTTGACTGTCTAACTGGATCGAAGTGCTTGTTTCTGTTCTGTTTGACTGTGTAATTGGATCGAAGTGCTGGTTTCTGTTCTGTTTGACTGTAATTGGATTGAAGTGCTTGTTTCTGTTCTGTTTGACTGTGTAATTGGATCGAAGTGCTGGTTTCTGTTCTGTTTGACTGCAATTGGATTGAAGTGCTTGTTTCTGTTCTGTTTGACTGTGTAATTGGATTGAAGTGCTTGTTTCTGTTCTGTTTGACTGTGTAATTGGATCGGAGGGCCTGTTTCTGTTCTGTTTGACTGTGTAATTGCATCGAAGTGCTTGTTTCTGTTCTGTTTGACTGTGTAATTGGATTGAAGTGCATGTTTCTGTTCTGTTTGACTGTGTAATTGGATCGAAGTGCTTGTTTCTGTTCTGTTTGACTGTGTAATTGGATTGAAGTGCTTGTTTCTGTTCTGCTTGTCTGTGTAATTGGATCGAAGGGCCTGCTTCTCTTCTGTTTGACTGTGTAATTGGATCGAAGTGCTTGTTTCTGTTCTGTTTGACTGTGTAATTGGATCAAAGTGCTTGTTTCAGTTCTGTTTGACTGTAATTGGATCGAAGTGCTTGTTTCTGTTCTGTTTGACTGTGTAATTGGATCGAAGTTCATGTTTCTGTTCTGTTTCACTGTGTAATTGGATCGAAGTGCTTGTTTCTGTTCTGTTTGACTGTGTAATTGGATCGAAGTGCTTGTTTCTGTTCTGTTTGACTGTGTAATTGGATCGAAGTGCTTGTTTCTGTTCTGTTTGACTGTGTAATTGGATCGAAGTGCTGGTTTCTGTTCTGTTTGACTGTGTAATTGGATTGAAGTGCTTGTTTCTGTTCTGTTTGACTGTGTAATTGGATCGAAGTGCTGGTTTCTGTTCTGTTTGACTGTCTAATTGGATCGAAGTGCTTGTTTCTGTTCTGTTTGACTGTGTAATTGGATTGGAGGGCCTGTTTCTGTTCTGTTTGACTGTGTAATTGGATCGAAGTGCTTGTTTCTGTTCTGTTTGACTGTGTAATTGGATCGAAGTGCATGTTTCTGTTCTGTTTGACTGTGTAATTGGATCGAAGTGCTTGTTTCTGTTCTGTTTGACTGTGTAATTGGATCAAAGTGCTTGTTTCAGTTCTGTTTGACTGTAATTGGATCGAAGTGCTTGTTTCTGTTCTGTTTGACTGTGTAATTGGATCGAAGTTCATGTTTCTGTTCTGTTTCACTGTGTAATTGGATCGAAGTGCTTGTTTCTGTTCTGTTTGACTGTGTAATTGGATCGAAGTGTTGTTTCTGTTCTGTTTGACTGTGTAATTGGATCGAAGTGCTTGTTTCTGTTCTGTTTGACTGTGTAATTCGATCGAAGTGCTTGTTTCTGTTCTGTTTGACTGTGTAATTGGATCGAAGTGCTTGTTTCTGTTCTGTTTGACTGTGTAATTGGATCGAAGTGCTTGTTTCTGTTCTGTTTGACTGTCTAATTGGATCGAAGTGCTTGTTTCTGTTCTGTTTGACTGTGTAATTGGATCGAAGTGCTTGTTTCTGTTCTGTTTGACTGTGTAATTGGATCGATGTGCTTGTTTCTGTTCTGTTTGACTGTGTAATTGGATCGAAGTGCTTGTTTCTGTTCTGTTTGACTGTGTAATTGGATCGAAGTGCTTGTTTCTGTTCTGTTTGACTGTGTAATTGGATCGAAGTGCTTGTTTCTGTTCTGTTTGACTGTGTAATTGGATCGAAGTGCTTGGTTCTGTTCGGCTTGACTGTGTAATTGGATCGAAGTGCTTGTTTCTGTTCTGTTTGACTGTCTAATTGGATCGAAGTGCTTGTTTCTGTTCTGTTTGACTGTCTAATTGGATCGAAGTGCTTGTTTCTGTTCTGTTTGACTGTCTAATTGGATCGAAGTGCTTGTTGCTTTTCTGTTTGACTGTCTAATTGGATCGAAGTGCTTGTTTCTGTTCTGTTTGACTGTCTAATTGGATCGAAGTGCTTGTTTCTGTTCTGTTTGACTGTCTAATTGGATCGAAGTGCTTGTTTCTGTTCTGTTTGACTGTGTAATTGCATTGAAGTGCTTGTTTCTGTTCTGTTTGACTGTGTAATTGGATCGAAGTGCTTGTTTCTGTTCTGTTTGACTGTGTAATTGGATCGAAGTGCTTGGTTCTGTTCGGCTTGACTGTGTAATTGGATCGAAGTGCTTGTTTCTGTTCTGTTTGACTGTCTAATTGGATCGAAGTGCTTGTTTCTGTTCTGTTTGACTGTCTAATTGGATCGAAGTGCTTGTTTCTGTTCTGTTTGACTGTGTAATTGCATTGAAGTGCTTGTTTCTGTTCTGTTTGACTGTGTAATTGGATCGAAGTGCTTGTTTCTGTTCTGTTTGACTGTCTAACTGGATCGAGGTGCTTGTTTCTGTTCTGTTTGACTGTGTAATTGGATCGAAGTGCTGGTTTCTGTTCTGTTTGACTGTAATTGGATTGAAGTGCTTGTTTCTGTTCTGTTTGACTGTGTAATTGGATCGAAGTGCTGGTTTCTGTTCTGTTTGACTGTAAATGGATTGAAGTGCTTGTTTCTGTTCTGTTTGACTGTGTAATTGGATTGAAGTGCTTGTTTCTGTTCTGTTTGACTGTGTAATTGGATCGGAGGGCCTGTTTCTGTTCTGTTTGACTGTGTAATTGCATCGAAGTGCTTGTTTCTGTTCTGTTTGACTGTGTAATTGGATTGAAGTGCATGTTTCTGTTCTGTTTGACTGTGTAATTGGATCGAAGTGCTTGTTTCTGTTCTGTTTGACTGTGTAATTGGATTGAAGTGCTTGTTTCTGTTCTGCTTGTCTGTGTAATTGGATCGAAGGGCCTGCTTCTGTTCTGTTTGACTGTGTAATTGGATCGAAGTGCTTGTTTCTGTTCTGTTTGACTGTGTAATTGGATCAAAGTGCTTGTTTCTGTTCTGTTTGACTGTAATTGGATCGAAGTGCTTGTTTCTGTTCTGTTTGACTGTAATTGGATTGAAGTGCTTGTTTCTGTTCTGTTTGACTGTGTAATTGGATCGAAGTGCTGGTTTCTGTTCTGTTTGACTGTAATTGGATTGAAGTGCTTGTTTCTGTTCTGTTTGACTGTGTAATTGGATTGAAGTGCTTGTTTCTGTTCTGTTTGACTGTGTAATTGGATCGGAGGGCCTGTTTCTGTTCTGTTTGACTGTGTAATTGCATCGAAGTGCTTGTTTCTGTTCTGTTTGACTGTGTAATTGGATTGAAGTGCATGTTTCTGTTCTGTTTGACTGTGTAATTGGATCGAAGTGCTTGTTTCTGTTCTGTTTGACTGTGTAATTGGATTGAAGTGCTTGTTTCTGTTCTGCTTGTCTGTGTAATTGGATCGAAGGGCCTGCTTCTGTTCTGTTTGACTGTGTAATTGGATCGAAGTGCTTGTTTCTGTTCTGTTTGACTGTGTAATTGGATCAAAGTGCTTGTTTCAGTTCTGTTTGACTGTAATTGGATCGAAGTGCTTGTTTCTGTTCTGTTTGACTGTGTAATTGGATCGAAGTTCATGTTTCTGTTCTGTTTCACTGTGTAATTGGATCGAAGTGCTTGTTTCTGTTCTGTTTGACTGTGTAATTGGATCGAAGTGCTTGTTTCTGTTCTGTTTGACTGTGTAATTGGATCGAAGTGCTTGTTTCTGTTCTGTTTGACTGTGTAATTGGATCGAAGTGCTGGTTTCTGTTCTGTTTGACTGTGTAATTGGATTGAAGTGCTTGTTTCTGTTCTGTTTGACTGTGTAATTGGATCGAAGTGCTGGTTTCTGTTCTGTTTGACTGTCTAATTGGATCGAAGTGCTTGTTTCTGTTCTGTTTGACTGTGTAATTGGATTGGAGGGCCTGTTTCTGTTCTGTTTGACTGTGTAATTGGATCGAAGTGCTTGTTTCTGTTCTGTTTGACTGTGTAATTGGATCGAAGTGCATGTTTCTGTTCTGTTTGACTGTGTAATTGGATCGAAGTGCTTGTTTCTGTTCTGTTTGACTGTGTAATTGGATCAAAGTGCTTGTTTCAGTTCTGTTTGACTGTAATTGGATCGAAGTGCTTGTTTCTGTTCTGTTTGACTGTGTAATTGGATCGAAGTTCATGTTTCTGTTCTGTTTCACTGTGTAATTGGATCGAAGTGCTTGTTTCTGTTCTGTTTGACTGTGTAATTGGATCGAAGTGTTGTTTCTGTTCTGTTTGACTGTGTAATTGGATCGAAGTGCTTGTTTCTGTTCTGTTTGACTGTGTAATTGGATCGAAGTGCTTGTTTCTGTTCTGTTTGACTGTGTAATTGGATCGAAGTGCTTGTTTCTGTTCTGTTTGACTGTGTAATTGGATCGAAGTGCTTGTTTCTGTTCTGTTTGACTGTCTAATTGGATCGAAGTGCTTGTTTCTGTTCTGTTTGACTGTGTAATTGGATCGAAGTGCTTGTTTCTGTTCTGTTTGACTGTGTAATTGGATCGATGTGCTTGTTTCTGTTCTGTTTGACTGTGTAATTGGATCGAAGTGCTTGTTTCTGTTCTGTTTGACTGTGTAATTGGATCGAAGTGCTTTTTCTGTTCTGTTTGACTGTGTAATTGGATCGAAGTGCTTGTTTCTGTTCTGTTTGACTGTGTAATTGGATCGAAGTGCTTGGTTCTGTTCGGCTTGACTGTGTAATTGGATCGAAGTGCTTGTTTCTGTTCTGTTTGACTGTCTAATTGGATCGAAGTGCTCGTTTCTGTTCTGTTTGACTGTCTAATTGGATCGAAGTGCTTGTTTCTGTTCTGTTTGACTGTCTAATTGGATCGAAGTGCTTGTTGCTTTTCTGTTTGACTGTCTAATTGGATCGAAGTGCTTGTTTCTGTTCTGTTTGACTGTCTAATTGGATCGAAGTGCTTGTTTCTGTTCTGTTTGACTGTCTAATTGGATCGAAGTGCTTGTTTCTGTTCTGTTTGACTGTGTAATTGCATTGAAGTGCTTGTTTCTGTTCTGTTTGACTGTGTAATTGGATCGAAGTGCTTGTTTCTGTTTTGTTTGACTGTGTAATTGGATCGAAGTGCTTGGTTCTGTTCGGCTTGACTGTGTAATTGGATCGAAGTGCTTGTTTCTGTTCTGTTTGACTGTCTAATTGGATCGAAGTGCTTGTTTCTGTTCTGTTTGACTGTCTAATTGGATCGAAGTGCTTGTTTCTGTTCTGTTTGACTGTCTAATTGGATCGAAGTGCTTGTTGCTTTGCTGTTTGACTGTCTAATTGGATCGAAGTGCTTGTTTCTGTTCTGTTTGACTGTCTAATTGGATCGAAGTGCTTGTTTCTGTTCTGTTTGACTGTGTAATTGCATTGAAGTGCTTGTTTCTGTTCTGTTTGACTGTGTAATTGGATCGAAGTGCTTGTTTCTGTTCTGTTTGACTGTCTAACTGGATCGAAGTGCTTGTTTCTGTTCTGTTTGACTGTGTAATTGGATCGAAGTGCTGGTTTCTGTTCTGTTTGACTGTAATTGGATTGAAGTGCTTGTTTCTGTTCTGTTTGACTGTGTAATTGGATCGAAGTGCTGGTTTCTGTTCTGTTTGACTGTAATTGGATTGAAGTGCTTGTTTCTGTTCTGTTTGACTGTGTAATTGGATTGAAGTGCTTGTTTCTGTTCTGTTTGACTGTGTAATTGGATCGGAGGGCCTGTTTCTGTTCTGTTTGACTGTGTAATTGCATCGAAGTGCTTGTTTCTGTTCTGTTTGACTGTGTAATTGGATTGAAGTGCATGTTTCTGTTCTGTTTGACTGTGTAATTGGATCGAAGTGCTTGTTTCTGTTCTGTTTGACTGTGTAATTGGATTGAAGTGCTTGTTTCTGTTCTGCTTGTCTGTGTAATTGGATCGAAGGGCCTGCTTCTGTTCTGTTTGACTGTGTAATTGGATCGAAGTGCTTGTTTCTGTTCTGTTTGACTGTGTAATTGGATCAAAGTGCTTGTTTCAGTTCTGTTTGACTGTAATTGGATCGAAGTGCTTGTTTCTGTTCTGTTTGACTGTGTAATTGGATCGAAGTTCATGTTTCTGTTCTGTTTCACTGTGTAATTGGATCGAAGTGCTTGTTTCTGTTCTGTTTGACTGTGTAATTGGATCGAAGTGCTTGTTTCTGTTCTGTTTGAGTGTGTAATTGGATCGAAGTGCTTGTTTCTGTTCTGTTTGACTGTGTAATTGGATCGAAGTGCTGGTTTCTGTTCTGTTTGACTGTGTAATTGGATTGAAGTGCTTGTTTCTGTTCTGTTTGACTGTGTAATTGGATCGAAGTGCTGGTTTCTGTTCTGTTTGACTGTCTAATTGGATCGAAGTGCTTGTTTCTGTTCTGTTTGACTGTGTAATTGGATTGGAGGGCCTGTTTCTGTTCTGTTTGACTGTGTAATTGGATCGAAGTGCTTGTTTCTGTTCTGTTTGACTGTGTAATTGGATCGAAGTGCATGTTTCTGTTCTGTTTGACTGTGTAATTGGATCGAAGTGCTTGTTTCTGTTCTGTTTGACTGTGTAATTGGATCAAAGTGCTTGTTTCAGTTCTGTTTGACTGTAATTGGATCGAAGTGCTTGTTTCTGTTCTGTTTGACTGTGTAATTGGATCGAAGTTCATGTTTCTGTTCTGTTTCACTGTGTAATTGGATTGAAGTGCTTGTTTCTGTTCTGTTTGACTGTGTAATTGGATCGAAGTGTTGTTTCTGTTCTGTTTGACTGTGTAATTGGATCGAAGTGCTTGTTTCTGTTCTGTTTGACTGTGTAATTGGATCGAAGTGCTTGTTTCTGTTCTGTTTGACTGTGTAATTGGATCGAAGTGCTTGTTTCTGTTCTGTTTGACTGTGTAATTGGATCGAAGTGCTTGTTTCTGTTCTGTTTGACTGTCTAATTGGATCGAAGTGCTTGTTTCTGTTCTGTTTGACTGTGTAATTGGATCGAAGTGCTTGTTTCTGTTCTGTTTGACTGTGTAATTGGATCGATGTGCTTGTTTCTGTTCTGTTTGACTGTGTAATTGGATCGAAGTGCTTGTTTCTGTTCTGTTTGACTGTGTAATTGGATCGAAGTGCTTGTTTCTGTTCTGTTTGACTGTGTAATTGGATCGAAGTGCTTGTTTCTGTTCTGTTTGACTGTGTAATTGGAACGAATTGCTTGGTTCTGTTCGGCTTGACTGTGTAATTGGATCGAAGTGCTTGTTTCTGTTCTGTTTGACTGTCTAATTGGATCGAAGTGCTTGTTTCTGTTCTGTTTGACTGTCTAATTGGATCGAAGTGCTTGTTTCTGTTCTGTTTGACTGTCTAATTGGATCGAAGTGCTTGTTGCTTTTCTGTTTGACTGTCTAATTGGATCGAAGTGCTTGTTTCTGTTCTGTTTGACTGTCTAATTGGATCGAAGTGCTTGTTTCTGTTCTGTTTGACTGTGTAATTGCATTGAAGTGCTTGTTTCTGTTCTGTTTGACTGTGTAATTGGATCGAAGTGCTTGTTTCTGTTCTGTTTGACTGTCTAACTGGATCGAAGTGCTTGTTTCTGTTCTGTTTGACTGTGTAATTGGATCGAAGTGCTGGTTTCTGTTCTGTTTGACTGTAATTGGATTGAAGTGCTTGTTTCTGTTCTGTTTGACTGTGTAATTGGATCGAAGTGCTGGTTTCTGTTCTGTTTGACTGTAATTGGATTGAAGTGCTTGTTTCTGTTCTGTTTGACTGTGTAATTGGATTGAAGTGCTTGTTTCTGTTCTGTTTGACTGTGTAATTGGATCGGAGGGCCTGTTTCTGTTCTGTTTGACTGTGTAATTGCATCGAAGTGCTTGTTTCTGTTTTGTTTGACTGTGTAATTGGATTGAAGTGCATGTTTCTGTTCTGTTTGACTGTGTAATTGGATCGAAGTGCTTGTTTCTGTTCTGTTTGACTGTGTAATAGGATTGAAGTGCTTGTTTCTGTTCTGTTTGACTGTGTAATTTCATTGAAGTGCTTGTTTCTGTTCTGTTTGACTGTGTAATTGGATTGAAGTGCTTGTTTCTGTTCTGTTTGACTGTATAATTGGATCGAAGTGCTGGTTTCTGTTCTGTTTGACTGTAATTGGATTGAAGTGCTTGTTTCTGTTCTGTTTGACTGTGTAATTGGATTGAAGTGCTTGTTTCTGTTCTGTTTGACTGTGTAATTGGATCGGAGGGCCTGTTTCTGTTCTGTTTGACTGTGTAATTGCATCGAAGTGCTTGTTTCTGTTCTGTTTGACTGTAATTGGATTGAAGTGCTTGTTTCTGTTCTGTTTGACTGTGTAATTGGATCGAAGTGCTGGTTTCTGTTCTGTTTGACTGTAATTGGATTGAAGTGCTTGTTTCTGTTCTGTTTGACTGTGTAATTGGATTGAAGTGCTTGTTTCTGTTCTGTTTGACTGTGTAATTGGATCGGAGGGCCTGTTTCTGTTCTGTTTGACTGTGTAATTGCATCGAAGTGCTTGTTTCTGTTCTGTTTGACTGTGTAATTGGATTGAAGTGCATGTTTCTGTTCTGTTTGACTGTGTAATTGGATCGAAGTGCTTGTTTCTGTTCTGTTTGACTGTGTAATAGGATTGAAGTGCTTGTTTCTGTTCTGTTTGACTGTGTAATTTCATTGAAGTGCTTGTTTCTGTTCTGTTTGACTGTGTAATTGGATTGAAGTACTTGTTACTGTTCTGTTTGACTGTATAATTGGATCGAAGTGCTGGTTTCTGTTCTGTTTGACTGTAATTGGATTGAAGTGCTTGTTTCTGTTCTGTTTGACTGTGTAATTGGATTGAAGTGCTTGTTTCTGTTCTGTTTGACTGTGTAATTGGATCGGAGGGCCTGTTTCTGTTCTGTTTGACTGTGTAATTGCATCGAAGTGCTTGTTTCTGTTCTGTTTGACTGTGTAATTGGATTGAAGTGCATGTTTCTGTTCTGTTTGACTGTGTAATTGGATCAAAGTGCTTGTTTCAGTTCTGTTTGACTGTAATTGGATCGAAGTGCTTGTTTCTGTTCTGTTTGACTGTGTAATTGGATCGAAGTGCTTGTTTCTGTTCTGTTTGACTGTGTAATTGGATCGAAGTGCATGTTTCTGTTCTGTTTGACTGTGTAATTGGATCGAAGTGCTTGTTTCTGTTCTGTTTGACTGTGTAATTGGATCAAAGTGCTTGTTTCAGTTCTGTTTGACTGTAATTGGATCGAAGTGCTTGTTTCTGTTCTGTTTGACTGTGTAATTGGATCGAAGTTCATGTTTCTGTTCTGTTTCACTGTGTAATTGGATCGAAGTGCTTGTTTCTGTTCTGTTTGACTGTGTAATTGGATCGAAGTGTTGTTTCTGTTCTGTTTGACTGTGTAATTGGATCGAAGTGCTTGTTTCTGTTCTGTTTGACTGTGTAATTGGATCGAAGTGCTTGTTTCTGTTCTGTTTGACTGTGTAATTGGATCGAAGTGCTTGTTTCTGTTCTGTTTGACTGTGTAATTGGATCGAAGTGCTTGTTTCTGTTCTGTTTGACTGTCTAATTGGATCGAAGTGCTTGTTTCTGTTCTGTTTGACTGTGTAATTGGATCGAAGTGCTTGTTTCTGTTCTGTTTGACTGTGTAATTGGATCGATGTGCTTGTTTCTGTTCTGTTTGACTGTGTAATTGGATCGAAGTGCTTGTTTCTGTTCTGTTTGACTGTGTAATTGGATCGAAGTGCTTGTTTCTGTTCTGTTTGACTGTGTAATTGGATCGAAGTGCTTGTTTCTGTTCTGTTTGACTGTGTAATTGGATCGAAGTGCTTGGTTCTGTTCGGCTTGACTGTGTAATTGGATCGAAGTGCTTGTTTCTGTTCTGTTTGACTGTCTAATTGGATCGAAGTGCTTGTTTCTGTTCTGTTTGACTGTCTAATTGGATCGAAGTGCTTGTTTCTGTTCTGTTTGACTGTCTAATTGGATCGAAGTGCTTGTTTCTGTTCTGTTTGACTGTCTAATTGGATCGAAGTGCTTGTTTCTGTTCTGTTTGACTGTGTAATTGCATTGAAGTGCTTGTTTCTGTTCTGTTTGACTGTGTAATTGGATCGAAGTGCTTGTTTCTGTTCTGTTTGACTGTCTAACTGGATCGAAGTGCTTGTTTCTGTTCTGTTTGACTGTGTAATTGGATCGAAGTGCTGGTTTCTGTTCTGTTTGACTGTAATTGGATTGAAGTGCTTGTTTCTGTTCTGTTTGACTGTGTAATTGGATCGAAGTGCTGGTTTCTGTTCTGTTTGACTGTAATTGGATTGAAGTGCTTGTTTCTGTTCTGTTTGACTGTGTAATTGGATTGAAGTGCTTGTTTCTGTTCTGTTTGACTGTGTAATTGGATCGGATGGCCTGTTTCTGTTCTGTTTGACTGTGTAATTGCATCGAAGTGCTTGTTTCTGTTCTGTTTGACTGTGTAATTGGATTGAAGTGCATGTTTCTGTTCTGTTTGACTGTGTAATTGGATCGAAGTGCTTGTTTCTGTTCTGTTTGACTGTGTAATAGGATTGAAGTGCTTGTTTCTGTTCTGTTTGACTGTGTAATTTCATTGAAGTGCTTGTTTCTGTTCTGTTTGACTGTGTAATTGGATTGAAGTGCTTGTTTCTGTTCTGTTTGACTGTATAATTGGATCGAAGTGCTGGTTTCTGTTCTGTTTGACTGTAATTGGATTGAAGTGCTTGTTTCTGTTCTGTTTGACTGTGTAATTGGATTGAAGTGCTTGTTTCTGTTCTGTTTGACTGTGTAATTGGATCGGAGGGCCTGTTTCTGTTCTGTTTGACTGTGTAATTGCATCGAAGTGCTTGTTTCTGTTCTGTTTGACTGTGTAATTGGATTGAAGTGCATGTTTCTGTTCTGTTTGACTGTGTAATTGGATCGAAGTGCTTGTTTCTGTTCTGTTTGACTGTGTAATTGGATTGAAGTGCTTGTTTCTGTTCTGCTTGTCTGTGTAATTGGATCGAAGGGCCTGCTTCTGTTCTGTTTGACTGTGTAATTGGATCGAAGTGCTTGTTTCTGTTCTGTTTGACTGTGTAATTGGATCAAAGTGCTTGTTTCAGTTCTGTTTGACTGTAATTGGATCGAAGTGCTTGTTTCTGTTCTGTTTGACTGTGTAATTGGATCGAAGTTCATGTTTCTGTTCTGTTTCACTGTGTAATTGGATCGAAGTGCTTGTTTCTGTTCTGTTTGACTGTGTAATTGGATCGAAGTGCTTGTTTCTGTTCTGTTTGACTGTGTAATTGGATCGAAGTGCTTGTTTCTGTTCTGTTTGACTGTGTAATTGGATCGAAGTGCTTGTTTCTGTTCTGTTTGACTGTGTAATTGGATCGAAGTTCTTGTTTCTGTTCTGTTTGACTGTGTAATTGGATCGAAGTGCATGTTTCTGTTCTGTTTGACTGTGTAATTGGATCGAAGTGCTTGTTTCTGTTCTGTTTGACTGTGTAATTGGATCGAAGTGCTTGTTTCTGTTCTGTTTGACTGTGTAATTGGATCGAAGTGCATGTTTCTGTTCTGTTTGACTGTGTAATTGGATCGAAGTGCTTGTTTCTGTTCTGTTTGACTGTGTAATTGGATCGAAGTGCATGTTTCTGTTCTGTTTGTCTGTGTAATTGGATCGAAGTGCTTGTTTCTGTTCTGTTTGACTGTGTAATTGGATCGAAGTGCTTGTTTATGTTCGGCTTGACTGTGTAATTGGATCGAAGTGCTTGTTTCTGTTCTGTTTGACTGTGTAATTGGATCGAAGTGCTTGTTTCTGTTCTGTTTGATTGTCTAATTGGATCGAAGTGCTTGTTTCTGTTCTGTTTGACTGTGTAATTGGATCGAAGTGCTTGTTTCTGTTCTGTTTGACTGTGTAATTGGATCGAAGTGCTGGTTTCTGTTCTGTTTGACTGTGTAATTGGATTGAAGTGCTTGTTTCTGTTCTGTTTGACTGTGTAATTGGATCGAAGTGCTTGGTTCTGTTCTGTTTGTCTGTGTACTTGGATCGAAGTGCTTGTTTCTGTTCTGTTTGACTGTGTAATTGGATCGAAGTGCTTAGTTCTGTTCTGTTTGACTGTGTAATTGGATCGAAGTGCTTGTTTCTGTTCTGTTTGACTGTGTAATTGGATCGAAGTGCTTGTTTCTGTTCTGTTTGACTGTGTAATTGGATCGAAGTGCTGGTTTCTGTTCTGTTTGACTGTGTAATTGGATTGAAGTGCTTGTTTCTGTTCTGTTTGACTGTGTAATTGGATCAAAGTGCTTGTTTCAGTTCTGTTTGACTGTAATTGGATCAAAGTGCTTGTTTCTGTTCTGTTTGACTGTGTAATTGGATCGAAGTGCTTGTTTCTGTTCTGTTTGACTGTGTAATTGGATCGAAGTGCTTGTTTCTGTTCTGTTTGACTGTGAAATTGGATTGAAGTTCTTGTTTCTGTTCTGTTTGACTGTGTAATTGGATCGAAGTGCTTGTTTCTGTTCTGTTTGACTGTGTAATTGGATCGAAGTGCTTGTTTCTGTTCTGTTTGACTGTGTAATTGGATCGAAGTGCTTGTTTCTGTTCTGTTTGACTGTGTAATTGGATCGAAGTGCTTGTTTCTGTTCTGTTTGTCTGTCTAATTGGATCGAAGTGCTTGTTTCTGTTCTGTTTGACTGTGTAATTGGATCGAAGTGCTGGTTTCTGTTCTGTTTGACTGTGTAATTGGATTGAAGTGCTTGTTTCTGTTCTGTTTGACTGTGTAATTGGATCGAAGTGCTTGTTTCTGTTCTGTTTGACTGTGTAATTGGATCGAAGTGCTTGTTTCTGTTCTGTTTGACTGTGTAATTGGATCGAAGTGCTTTTTCTGTTCTGTTTGACTGTGTAATTGGATTGGAGGGCCTGTTTCTGTTCTGTTTGACTGTCTAATTGGATCGATTTAAGGCAGAGATTCATAGGTATCTGAGTAGCCAGGGCATCAGAGGTTATGGTGAGAAGGTGGGGGAGTGGGACTAAATGGGGGAATGGATCAGCTCATGATAAAATGGCGGAGCAGACTCGATAGGCCAAGTGGCGGACTTCTGCTCCTTTGTCTTATGGTCTAATTCAAGAGTTCAAATGTCTGTATGTGTAAATGTATGTGTTTTTTTGTTTTTCTGTATGTGTGTCGTGCACTCAACACAGCAGTAATATTTCTTACTCCTTTTCCTGGTATAATTGACATGTACTATATATGGAACAGACGAGCACTCAGAATATCTTTCATATAAAAGTCACGAGCTGGAGTGTTCGGGGACTAAAGAAGTTAACCAAACTGAAACAGGTTATAAATAGGATCAAACAGTCCAAAATAATTTTTCTTCAAGGAACCCATCTGACAGTTTCAGATATTAAACTGGAACGGAATAGGTGGCCTGGCCAAGTAATACATGCAACATACAACAACTATGCTAGAGGTGTACTTATCCATAGAACGATACCGTTTCAAACTATGAAAACAATCCAAGCCTCAGCCGGAAGGTATGTTATTGTGCGAGGTAATATCCTCTCTTTCACATTAAACCTCGTCAGTATATGTGGCCCAAATGAGGACAGTCCTAGATTATATGAAGATTTCTTCCTAACTTTGTCCACTGTACAAGGCTTTTATATCATTGCAGGAGAGTTTAATTGTACCCAGTAATGGATGGCTCTACAGGCTGTGATACCTGTAAGGCACAAACTACAAAATTACTAAAACAATACATTGTGGATATAAATTTGGTTGAAGTATGGAGAGAACAAAATCCTGGCAGAATACTCTTGTCATTCAAGTATATGTAAATCTCATTCTCGTATTGATTACATTCTTGTCTCAAGAAAGCTCTTATCAAAGATTAAAAGTTGCCGGTATGATAGCATAGTAATAAGCGACCACACTGGCATTTCATTAAGTATTCATATAGAGAAATTTATTCACAGTTCCCCTAACTGGCGATTTCAGCTGCGATGGCTACAAAACCCAGACTTTGTTAAATCTGTGGGAACTAAGATAGGTAGTTATTTTGAGATAAATACAGATCAGACTAGTGCTAGCACGAGATGGGAGGTGTTCAAGGCATATATTTGTCAGGGACGGGGACAGGATTGGACACAAATGCAGGACGCGGGCACTGAAGTACTAGCTGTAGGACAGGATGGGGATTCCATGGCATGCAAGGGGTAATGCAGGCGGGGCTGGATCTACATTCAACACATAATCCTGCGTGACATCTGCCATCTCAACAGGGTTCCAGTCACCAAAGGTGCTTTTACCTCTCTCAGCTTTCCGCAGGGTTCGTTCCCTCTGCCAGTCCCCTGTTCATTTGACCTTCCCTCCCAGCCCTTTTACCTGCAAGCAGCTAAGGTGGTATATTTTCCCATTCACCTCCTTCTCTCCTCCGTTCATCAACCCTGGTAGTCTCTCCAGGTCAGGCAAACAGCTGTGAGTTTGCTGGGTCATCTGTGATGCCCAGTGATTTCAGGCAGTTTGCTCGACATTGGTAAGACCCGTTGTAAGTATGGAGTCTGTTTTATTGAGTAGCTCCGCTCCAGAGCAATTGGCTTCCCAGCTGAACATTTTAATTCTGATTCCCATTCCGACAATTTGGTACATGGCTTCCTCTTGTGCCAAGATGAGCCCACCCTTAGGGTGGGGGAGTGACACCTGTATTCCCCTGGGTAGCCTCCAACCTGATGGCACGAATATCGATTTCTCCCTCCCACTACCCTCTTCTATTCCCGAGTCTGACCTCTGACCTCTTCTCACCTATCTCCTCCCCTGTGTCGCCTCCTCGTTCCCGTTCCCCTATGGTCCACTCTCCCCCCCGTCAGATGACTCCCACTCCAGCCTTTACCTTTCCCTCTCACCTGGCTTCATCTATCACATCCCCCATCCTTTCCAGTCCTGACGAAGGGTCTCAGCCTGAAATATCGACTGTTTATTCATTTCCGCAGGTGCTGAGTGCCTCCAGTATTGAGTGTGTGTTGCTGTGGTGTGCTCGCTCTGTGGGACTGTGTACGCCTCTCCGGCGGAGAGATTCCTTACCGGCCAGGCTGGAGCTACACCAGGAGGTAAATGGTCACCCACCAGTTTCCGCTGGTGTGCAGCTGACCGTTGGGGTCTGGCTCCAGTTTCGCTGTTACTGGCCAGAGCAATGTGCTGAAGTCTCGGAGAAGGGGGCCCTGCCTCTGAATAAAGGAATGCCCCTTTGCATATGAGGTGAGGAGAAATCTCCTCAACGACAGGGCGGTGGATCTGTGGAACTTGTTTTTTTTTTATTAAACAAAATATACTTTATTCAAAAAATAAAATTCGGTACAATAAGCCATTCAATGACTCTCAGTCCTTTACAACTGTTTCCATTGCTGTCTTTACATTCCCACACTTTTGCCACCCAGGTAACACTCTGTTACTTCATATTTACATACCCTTGTTGAGGGGTATACACCCCGCCACCCACCCCTCAACTCCCACGGGAGAAGGACCCTAGACTGTGGTCCTTCCCCACCGGGCCCTTGCGGTGGCTGCACCGAGTTTGAGTGCGTCCCTCAGCACGTACTCCTGCAGCCGAGAATGTGCCAGTCGGCAGCGTTCCCCCACGGACATGTCCGTGTACTGGTACACCATCACGTTTCGGGCCGACCAAAGAGCGTCTTTCACCGAGTGGATGATCTGCCAGCAGCACCGGATGTTGGTCTCGGTGTGCGTCCCCGGGAACAGCCCATAGATCAGAGAGTCCTCTGTCACGCAGCTGCTGGGGATGAACCTCGACACTGTCCCTTCCATCCTCCTCCACACCTTCTCCGCGAACCCACAGTGTGCAAAGAGGTGGGTCACCGACTCCTCCTCTCCGCAGTCCTCCCGTGGGCAGAGGAGTGTGGAGACGACATTCCGGGCGTACAGGAGGGATCGGACTGGGAGGGCCCCTCTCACCGACAGCCAGGGGAGGTCTTGGTGCCTGTTGGTGAGATCTGGTGATGAGGCATTTTGCCAGATGAACTGGACGGTCTGCTCAGGGAACCACCCCACTGTGTCCATCTCGTCCTTCTCCTGCAGTGCCTGCAGGACCTTACGTGCTGACCACTGCCTGATGGCCCTGTGGTCAAAGGCGTTGACCTGAAAGAACTTCTCTACGAAGGACAGGTATGGCGGCAACGACCAGCTGACAGGGGTGTTGCGTGGGAAAGGGGCCAGACCCATCCCTCGTAGCCAGGGCGACAGGTAGAACCTGGGCACGTAGTGGTACTTGGTGCCCACATACCTGGGATCCACACACAACCTGATGCAGCCACACACGAAGCTGGCCATCAGGGTGAGGGCGACATTGGGGATGTTTTTGCCCCCGTTGTCCAGGGACTTGTGCATGGTGGTCAGTCTGACCCGCTCCATCTTGGATCCCCAGACGAATCTGAAGACGGCTCGGGTGATTTCCGAGCTGAAGGAGCGGGGGACTGGCCATGCCTGCGCCAAGTACAGCAGCCCTGAGAGCACCTCACACCTGATGACCAGGTTCTTGCCCGCTATCGATAGGGAGCGCCCTCCCCACAGCCCCGGTTTCTGTTTGACCTTGGCAGTCCGCTCCCGCCAGTTCCTGTTGCACGCCTCGGCCCCTCCGAACCAGATCCCCAACGCCTTCACGTGATCAGACCTGATGGTGAAGGGGACGCTGGATCGGATGGGCCAGTTGCCGAAGAGCGTGGCTTCGCTCTTCGTGCGGTTGACCCTGGCCCCCGACGCCTGCTCGAACCGTTTGTAGGTGCTGATCAGCCTGCGAACTGACCTCGGATCAGAGCAGAAGACGGTGACGTCGTCCATGTACAGGGAGGTTTTGACTTGGGTCCCTCCGCTGCCTGGCAGAGTCAGCCCTCTTATGCCCCCATCCCTCTTGATGCCCCCATCCCCCCTGATGGCTTCGGCAAAGGGTTCTATGCAGCACACGAACAAGACAGGGGAGAGAGGGCAGCCCTGCCTGACTCCAGACCTGATGGGGAAGCTGTCTGTTTCCCACCCGTTGACCTGGACTGCGCTACAGTTGTCCGTGTAGAGCAGTTTGATCCAATTCCGGATTCCCTCCCCAAATCCCCTTTTAGAGAGTACATCCGCCATGTACGTGTGCGATAACCTGTCGAAGGCTTTCTCCTGGTCCAAGCTGACCAGGCAGGCGTCCACCCCCCTGTCCTGCACGTAGGCGATGGTGTCCCTCAGCAGTGCGAGGCTGTCTGAGATCTTCCTGCCCGGTACAGCACAGGTTTGGTCCGGGTGGATCCAGTGCAGACTTGACCCTGTTGGCGATAGCCTTGGACAGGATCTTGTAGTCCACATTCAGGAGTGAGATGGGCCTCTAATTTCTAAGGTCTTCCCTCTCCCCCTTCTGCTTGTAGATGAGGGTGAAGATGCCCTTCCGCATGGATTCTGACATGCTGCCTGCCAGCAGCGTAGCGTTGTACACTTCTAGCAGGTCGGGGCCCATCCGGTTCCACAGAGCCGAATACAACCCGACCGGTAAGCCGTCGCTTCCGGGAGTCTTACCCGACTCAAAGGAACGGACGGAGCCAGTCAGCTCGTCCAGGGTCAGTGGCTGCTCCAGACTCTCCCGCTTGCCGTCGTCTAAGACCTGCGTGATAGACGACAGGAAGCTGCGGGAGGCTGTGGAGTCTGTGGCCTTTTCTCCGTACAGACCGGCATAGAAGGACCTGCAGATCCTCAGTATGTCTGTCTGCGAGGACGTGACTGAGCCGTCCTCTTCCTTAAGGTTGTGGATCACAGAGCTCCCTCTGTGCACCTTTTGGACGAAGAATCGTGAGCACGTCTCGTCCTGCTCCACGGTTTGGACCCTCGATCGGAAGATGATCTTGGAGGATTCGGCGGCAAAGTGCTGGGCCTGTCGGCCCTTCACCTCCCGCAGTTCCTCCCTGACATCCACACCCCGCAGTTCCTCCCTGACGTCCACCCCCCTCGACTGCAGAAGAAGGGGTTGCTTCAACTCTGTCTGGAGTTTACGCAGTTCCCTCTGCCCCTGCCTTGCTCTCTGGATGCCCTTGCGGATGAAGAACCTCTTGATGTTCTCCTTGGTGGCTTCCCACCAGTGAACCGGGGAATCAAAGAAGGCTTTCAGGGTTCTCCAACCCGTGTACTCCTTCTCTAGTTCCTCCATGTTCTCTGGGGTCAGCAGCTTGACGTTCAGCTTCCACGTCCTCCTCCCTGCCTCCCGGTCCTCCCGCAGGAGGCAGTGGTCAGAGAGGAATACGGGCTTGACATCGGTGGTTCTGACCGTGAGGGGCTCTGACAGGAAGAGGAAGTCGATCCGGGAGCGGGCTGAGCCGTCCGGTCGTGTCCAGGTGACTTGCGGCTGAGCTCCACCTGTGGGGTCGCCAAAGGCGTCGCGCAGCTTGTCTGTCTTTACCGTTTCCATCAGGAGTCTGGAGGTACCGTCCAGCCTGCCGTTGGCGGACCGGGACCGGGACGTGACGGTGGGAGCCGCTCGAGGACGGACCGGCCGGGACGTGACGGTGGGAGCCGCTCGAGGACGGACCGGGACGTGACGGTGGGAGCCACTCGAGGAGGAACCGGGACATGACGGTGGGACACGCTCGAGGACGGACCGGCCGGGACGTGACGGTGGGAGCCGCTCGAGGACGGACCGGGACGGGACGGGACGGTGGGAGCCGCTCGAGGACGGACCGGGACGTGACGGTGGGAGCCTCTTGAGGACGGACCGGGACATGACAGTGGGACACGCTCGAGGACGGACCGGGACGTGACGGTGGGAGCCACTCGAGGACGGACCGGAACGTGACGTGACGGTGGGAGCCTTTCGAGGACGGACCGGGATGGGACGAGATGGTGGGACACGCTCGAGGACGGACCGGGACAGGACGTGACGGTGGGAGCCGCTCAAGGACGGACCGGGACGTGACATTGGGAGCCGCTCGAGGACGGACAGGGACGTGACGTGACGGTGGGAGCCGCTCGAGGACGGCCCGTCCAGGACGTGACGGTGGGACACGCTCGAGGACGGACCGGCTGGGACGTGACGGTGGGAGCCGCTCGAGGACGGACCGGCCGGGACGGTGGGAGCCGCTCGAGGACGGACCGGCTGGGACGTGACGGTGGGAGCCGCTCGAGGACGGACCGGCCGGGATGGTGGGAGCCGCTCGAGGACGGACCGGGACGGGACAGTGCCCCGGTATTTGACGTCTCCTACCAGGAAGTGCCCGGCAACCACGTCTTTGGTTTGGGGGATTGAGAAGTTGCCTCAACGCAGCAGAATCCCGAGGCCGGAAGCGCGACAGTCATTGCCCCCCGACCACACCGACAAACACCGGGTCCACCAACGTGACCACCACAGAAGCATGTGGAAGCCAAAGTACTCGGTGTGCTTATGGTGGAGGTCGATAGGTTATTCATTGGACAAGGTACTCGGTATGCTTATGGTGGAGGTCGATAGGTTATTCATTGGACAAGGTACTCGGTGTGCTTATGGTGGAGGTCGATAGGTTATTCATTGGACAAGGTACTCGGTGTGCTTATGACGGAGGTTGATAGGTTATTCATTGGACAAGGTACTCGGTGTGCTTATGGTGGATGTCGATAGGTTATTCATTGGACAAGGTACTCGGTGTGCTTATGGTGGAGGTTGATAGGTTATTCATTGGACAAGGTACTCGGTGTGCTTATGGTGGAGGTCGATAGGTTATTCATTGGACAAGGTACTCGGTATGCTTATGGTGGAGGTCGATAGGTTATTCATTGGACAAGGTACTCGGTGTGCTTATGGTGGAGGTTGATAGGTTATTCATTGGACAAGGTACTCGGTGTGCTTATGGTGGAGGTCGATAGGTTATTCATTGGACAAGGTACTCGGTGTGCTTATGGTGGAGGTCGATAGGTTATTCATTGGACAAGGTACTCGGTGTGCTTATGGTGGAGGTCGATAGGTTATTCATTGGACAAGGTACTCGGTGTGCTTATGGTGGAGGTCGATAGGTTATTCATTGGACAAGGTACTCGGTATGCTTATGGTGGAGGTCGATAGGTTATTCATTGGACAAGGTACTCGGTGTGCTTATGGTGGAGGTCGATAGGTTATTCATTGGACAAGGTACTCGGTATGCTTATGGTGGAGGTCGATAGGTTATTCATTGGACAAGGTACTCGGTGTGCTTATGGTGGAGGTCGATAGGTTATTCATTGGACAAGGTACTCGGTGTGCTTATGACGGAGGTCGATAGGTTATTCATTGGACAAGGCACTCGGTGTGCTTATGACGGAGGTCGATAGGTTATTTATTGGACAAGGCACTCGGTGTGCTTATGACGGAGGTCGATAGGTTATTCATTGGACAAGGCACTCGGTGTGCTTATGACGGAGGTCGATAGGTTATTTATTGGACAAGGCACTCGGTGTGCTTATGACGCAGGTCGATAGGTTATTCATTGGACAAGGTACTCGGTGTCCTTATGGTGGAGGTCGATAGGTTATTCATTGGACAAGGTACTCGGTCTGCTTATGGTGGAGGTTGATAGTTTATTCATTGGACAAGGTACTCGGTGTCCTTATGGTGGAGGTCGATAGGTTATTCATTGGACAAGGTACTCGGTGTGCTTATGGTGGATGTCGATAGGTTATTCATTGGACAAGGTACTCGGTATGCTTATGACGGAGGTCGATAGGTTATTCATTGGACAAGGTACTCGGTGTGCTTATGGTGTAGGTCGATAGGTTATTCATTGGACAAGGTACTCGGTGTGCTTATGGTGTAGGTCGATAGGTTATTCATTGGACAAGGTACTCGGTGTGCTTATGGTGGAGGTCGATAGGTTATTCATTGGACAAGGTACTCGGTGTGCTTATGACGGAGGTCGATAGGTTATTCATTGGACAAGGTACTCGGTGTGCTTATAACGGAGGTCGATAGGTTATTCATTGGACAAGGTACTTGGTGTGCTTATGGTGGAGGTCGATAGGTTATTCATTGGAAAAGGTACTCGGTGTGCTTATGGTGGAGGTTGATAGGTTATTCATTGGACAAGGTACTTGGTGTGCTTATGGTGGAGGTCGATAGGTTATTCATTGGAAAAGGTACTCGGTGTGCTTATGGTGGAGGTTGATAGGTTATTCATTGGACAAGGTACTCGGTCTGCTTATGACGGAGGTCGATAGGTTATTCATTGGAAAAGGTACTCGGTGTGCTTATGGTGGAGGTTGATAGGTTATTCATTGGACAAGGTACTCGGTCTGCTTATGACGGAGGTCGATAGGTTATTCATTGGACAAGATACTCGGTGTGCTTATGGTGGAGGTCGATAGGTTATTCATTGGACAAGGTACTCGGTCTGCTTATGACGGAGGTCGATAGGTTATTCATTGGACAAGGTACTCGGCGTGCTGATGACGGAGGTCGATAGGTTATTTATTGGGCAAGGCACTCGGTGTGCTTATGGTGGAAGTCGATAGGTTATTCATTGGACAAGGTACTCGGTGTGCTTATGGTGGAGGTCGATAGGTTATTCATTGGACAAGGTACTCGGTGTATTTATGGTGGAGGTCGATAGGTTATTCACTGGACAAGATACTCGGTGTGCTTATGACGCAGGTCGGTAGGTTATTCATTGGACAAGGTACTCGGTGTGCTTATGACGGAGGTCGATAGGTTATTCATTGGACAAGGTACTCGGCGTGCTGATGACGGAGGTCGATAGGTTATTCATTGGACAAGGTACTCGGTGTGCTTATGGTGGAGGTCGATAGGTTATTCATTGGACAAGGTACTCGGTCTGCTTATGACGGAGGTCGATAGGTTATTCATTGGAAAAGGTACTCGGTGTGCTTATGGTGGAGGTTGATAGGTTATTCATTGGACAAGGTACTCGGTCTGCTTATGACGGAGGTCGATAGGTTATTCATTGGACAAGATACTCGGTGTGCTTATGGTGGAGGTCGATAGGTTATTCATTGGACAAGGTACTCGGTCTGCTTATGACGGAGGTCGATAGGTTATTCATTGGACAAGGTACTCGGCGTGCTGATGACGGAGGTTGATAGGTTATTTATTGGGCAAGGCACTCGGTGTGCTTATGGTGGAAGTCGATAGGTTATTCATTGGACAAGGTACTCGGTGTGCTTATGGTGGAGGTCGATAGGTTATTCATTGGACAAGGTACTCGGTGTATTTATGGTGGAGGTCGATAGGTTATTCATTGGACAAGGTACTCGGTGTGCTTATGACGCAGGTCGATAGGTTATTCATTGGACAAGGTAGTCGGTGTGCTTATGACGGAGGTCGATAGGTTATTCATTGGACAAGGTACTCGGTGTGCTTATGGTGGAGGTCGATAGGTTATTCATTGGACAAGGTACTCGGCGTGCTGATGACGGAGGTCGATAGGTTATTCATTGGACAAGGTACTCGGTGTGCTTATGGTGGAGGTCGATAGGTTATTCATTGGACAAGGTACTCGGTCTGCTTATGACGGAGGTCGATAGGTTATTCATTGGACAAGATACTCGGTGTGCTTATGACGCAGGTCGATAGGTTATTCATTGGACAAGGTACTCGGTGTGCTTATGACGGAGGTCGATAGGTTATTCATTGGACAAGGTACTCGGCGTGCTGATGACGGAGGTCGATAGGTTATTTATTGGGCAAGGCACTCGGTGTGCTTATGGTGGAGGTCGATAGGTTATTCATTGAACAAGGTACTCGGTGTGCTTATGGTGGAGGTCGATAGGTTATTCATTGGACAGGGTATTCGGCGTGCTTATGGTGTAGGTCGATAGGTTATTCATTGGACAAGGTACTCGGTATGCTTATGGTGGAGGTCGATAGGTTATTCATTGGACAAGGTACTCGGTATGCTTATGGTGGAGGTCGATAGGTTATTCATTGGACAAAGTACTCGGTGTGCTTATGGTGGAGGTCGATAGGTTATTCATTGGACAAGGTACTCGGTATGCTTATGGTGGAGGTCGATAGGTTATTCATTGGACAAGGAACTCGGTGTGCTTATGGTGGAGGTCGATAGGTAATTCATTGGACAAGGTACTCGGTGTGCTTATGACGGAGGTCGATAGGTTATTCATTGGACAAGGCACTCGGTGTGCTTATGACGGAGGTCGATAGGTTATTTATTGGACAAGGCACTCGGTGTGCTTATGACGGAGGTCGATAGGTTATTCATTGGACAAGGTACTCGGTCTGCTTATGGTGGAGGTTGATAGTTTATTCATTGGACAAGGTACTCGGTGTCCTTATGGTGGAGGTCGATAGGTTATTCATTGGACAAGGTACTCGGTGTGCTTATGGTGGATGTCGATAGGTTATTCATTGGACAAGGTACTCGGTATGCTTATGACGGAGGTCGATAGGTTATTCATTGGACAAGGTACTCGGTGTGCTTATGGTGTAGGTCGATAGGTTATTCATTGGACAAGGTACTCGGTGTGCTTATGGTGTAGGTCGATAGGTTATTCATTGGACAAGGTACTCGGTATGCTTATGACGGAGGTCGATAGGTTATTCATTGGACAAGGTACTCGGTGTGCTTATAACGGAGGTCGATAGGTTATTCATTGGACAAGGTACTTGGTGTGCTTATGGTGGAGGTCGATAGGTTATTCATTGGAAAAGGTACTCGGTATGCTTATGGTGGAGGTTGATAGGTTATTCATTGGACAAGGTACTTGGTGTGCTTATGGTGGAGGTCGATAGGTTATTCATTGGAAAAGGTACTCGGTGTGCTTATGGTGGAGGTTGATAGGTTATTCATTGGACAAGGTACTTGGTGTGCTTATGGTGGAGGTCGATAGGTTATTCATTGGAAAAGGTACTCGGTGTGCTTATGGTGGAGGTTGATAGGTTATTCATTGGACAAGGTACTCGGTCTGCTTATGACGGAGGTCGATAGGTTATTCATTGGAAAAGGTACTCCGTGTGCTTATGGTGGAGGTCGATAGGTTATTCATTGGAAAAGGTACTCGGTGTGCTTATGGTGGAGGTTGATAGGTTATTCATTGGACAAGGTACTCGGTCTGCTTATGACGGAGGTCGATAGGTTATTCATTGGACAAGGTACTCGGTGTGCTTATGGTGGAGGTCGATAGGTTATTCATTGGAAAAGGTACTCGGTGTGCTTATGGTGGAGGTTGATAGGTTATTCATTGGACAAGGTACTTGGTGTGCTTATGGTGGAGGTCGATAGGTTATTCATTGGAAAAGGTACTCGGTGTGCTTATGGTGGAGGTTGATAGGTTATTCATTGGACAAGGTACTCGGTCTGCTTATGACGGAGGTCGATAGGTTATTCATTGGAAAAGGTACTCCGTGTGCTTATGGTGGAGGTTGATAGGTTATTCATTGGACAAGGTACTCGGTCTGCTTATGACGGAGGTCGATAGGTTATTCATTGGACAAGATACTCGGTGTGCTTATGGTGGAGGTCGATAGGTTATTCATTGGACAAGGTACTCGGTCTGCTTATGACGGAGGTCGATAGGTTATTCATTGGACAAGATACTCGGTGTGCTTATGACGCAGGTCGATAGGTTATTCATTGGACAAGGTACTCGGTGTGCTTATGACGGAGGTCGATAGGTTATTCATTGGACAAGGTACTCGGCGTGCTGATGACGGAGGTCGATAGGTTATTTATTGGGCAAGGCACTCGGTGTGCTTATGGTGGAGGTCGATAGGTTATTCATTGGACAAGGTACTCGGTGTGCTTATGGTGGAGGTCGATAGGTTATTCATTGGACAGGGTACTCGGCGTGCTTATGGTGTAGGTCGATAGGTTATTCATTGGACAATGTACTCGGTATGCTTATAACGGAGGTCGATAGGTTATTCATTGGACAGGGTACTCGGCGTGCTTATGGTGTAGGTCGATAGGTTATTCATTGGACAATGTACTCGGTATGCTTATAACGGAGGTCGATAGGTTATTCATTGGACAAGGTACTCGGTGTGCTTATGGTGGAGGTCGATAGGTTATTCATTGGACAAGGTACTCGGTATGCTTATAACGGAGGTCGATAGGTTATTCATTGGACAAGGTACTCGGTGTGCTTATGGTGGAGGTCGATAGGTTATTTATTGGACAAGGTACTCGGTGTGCTTATGGTGGAGGTCGATAGGTTATTCATTGGACAAGGTACTCGGTATGCTTATAACGGAGGTCGATAGGTTATTCATTGGACAAGGTACTCGGTGTGCTTATGGTGGAGGTCGATAGGTTATTTATTGGACAAGGTACTCGGTGTGCTTATGGTGGAGGTCGATAGGTTATTTATTGGACAAGGTACTCGGTGTGCTAATGGTGGAGGTCGATAGGTTATTCATTGGACAGGGTACTCGGTGTGCTTATGGTGGAGGTCGATAGGTTATTTATTGGGCAAGGCACTCGGTGTGCTTATGGTGGAGGTCGATAGGTTATTCATTGGACAAGGTACTCGGTGTGCTTATGGTGGAGGTCGATAGGTTATTCATTGGACAGGGTACTCGGTGTGCTTATGGTGGAGGTCGATAGGTTATTCATTGGACAAGGTACTCGGTGTGCTTATGGTGGAGGTCGATAGGTTATTCATTGGACAAGGTACTCGGTGTGCTTATGACGGAGGTCGATAGGTTATTCATTGGACAGGGTACTCGGTGTGCTTATGGTGGAGGTCGATAGGTTATTCATTGGACAAGGTACTCGGTGTGCTTATGGTGGAGGTCAATAGGTTATTTATTGGACAGGGTACTCGGTGTGCTTATGGTGGAGGTCGATATGTTATTTATTGGACAAGCCACTCGGTGTGCTTATGACGGAGGTCGATAGGTTATTCATTGGACAAGGTACTCGTTGTGCTTATGCTGGAGGTCAATAGGTTATTTATTGGACAAGGCACTCGGTGTGCTTATGACGGAGGTCGATAGGTTATTCATTGGACAAGGTACTCGGTGTGCTTATGACGGAGGTCGATATGTTATTCATTGGACAAGGTACTCGGTCTGCTTATGGTGGAGGTCGATAGGTAATTCATTGGACAGGGTACTCGGTGTGCTTATGGTGGAGGTCGATAGGTTATTCATTGGACAAGGTACTCGGTGTGCTTATGGTGGAGGTCGATAGGTAATTCATTGGACAGGGTACTCGGTGTGCTTATGGTGGAGGTCGATAGGATATTCATTGGACAGGGTACTCGGTGTGCTTATGGTGGAGGTCGATAGGTTATTCATTGGACAAGGTCCTCGGTGTGCTTATGACGGAGGTCGATAGGTTATTCATTGGACAAGGTACTCGTTGTGCTTATGGTGGAGGTCAATAGGTTATTTATTGGACAGGGTACTCGGTGTGCTTATGGTGGAGGTCGATATGTTATTTATTGGACAAGGCACTCGGTGTGCTTATGACGGAGGTCGATAGGTTATTCATTGGACAAGGTACTCGTTGTGCTTATGGTGGAGGTCAATAGGTTATTTATTGGACAAGGCACTCGGTGTGCTTATGACGGAGGTCGATAGGTTATTCATTGGACAAGGTACTCGGTGTGCTTATGACGGAGGTCGATATGTTATTCATTGGACAAGGTACTCGGTGTGCTTATGGTGGAGGTCGATAGGTTATTTATTGGACAAGGTACTCGGTGTGCTAATGGTGGAGGTCGATAGGTTATTCATTGGACAGGGTACTCGGTGTGCTTATGGTGGAGGTCGATAGGTTATTTATTGGGCAAGGCACTCGGTGTGCTTATGGTGGAGGTCGATAGGTTATTCATTGGACAAGGTACTCGGTGTGCTTATGGTGGAGGTCGATAGGTTATTCATTGGACAGGGTACTCGGTGTGCTTATGGTGGAGGTCGATAGGTTATTCATTGGACAAGGTACTCGGTGTGCTTATGGTGGAGGTCGATAGGTTATTCATTGGACAAGGTACTCGGTGTGCTTATGACGGAGGTCGATAGGTTATTCATTGGACAGGGTACTCGGTGTGCTTATGGTGGAGGTCGATAGGTTATTCATTGGACAAGGTACTCGGTGTGCTTATGGTGGAGGTCGATAGGTTATTCATTGGACAAGGTACTCGTTGTGCTTATGGTAGTGGTCAATAGGTTATTTATTGGACAAGGTCCTCGGTGTGCTTATGACGGAGGTCGATAGGTTATTCATTGGACAAGGTACTCGTTGTGCTTATGGTGGAGGTCAATAGGTTATTTATTGGACAGGGTACTCGGTGTGCTTATGGTGGAGGTCGATATGTTTTTTATTGGACAAGGCACTCGGTGTGCTTATGACGGAGGTCGATAGGTTATTCATTGGACAAGGTACTCGTTGTGCTTATGATGGAGGTCGATAGGTTATTCATTGGACAAGGTACTCAGGATGCTTATGGTGGAGGTCGATAGGTTATTCATTGGACAAGGTACTCGGTGTGCTTATGACGGAGGTCGATAGGTTATTCATTGGACAAGGTACTCGATGTGCTTGTGGTGGAGGTGGATAGGTTATTCTTTGGACAAGGTGCTCGGTGTGCATATGACGGAGGTCGATAGGTTATTCATTGGACAAGGTACTCGGGGTGCTTATGACGGAGGTCGATAGGTTATTCATTGGACAAGGTACTCGGTGTGTTTATGACGGTGGTCGATAGGTTATTCATTGTACAAGGTACTCGGTGTGCTTATGGTGGAGGTCGATAGGTTATTTATTGGACAAGGTACTCGGTGTGCTTATGACGGTGGTCGATAGGTTATTCATTGGACAAGGTACTCGGTATGCTTATGGTGGAGGTCGATATGTTATGCATTGGACAAGGTACTCGGTTTGCTTATGGTGGAGGTCGATAGGTTATTCATTGGACAAGGTACTCGGTATGCTTATGGTGGAGGTCGATAGGTTATTCATTGGACAAGGTACTCGGTATGCTTATGGTGGAGGTCGATAGGTTATTCATTGGACAAGGTACTCGGTATGCTTATGACGGAGGTCAATAGGTTATTTATTGGACAAAGCACTCGGTGTGCTTATGACGGAGATCGATAGGTTATTTATTGGACAAAGCACTCGGTGTGCTTATGACGGAGGTCGATAGGTTATTCATTGGACAAGGTACTCGGTATGCTTATGGTGGAGGTCGATAGGTTATTCATTGGACAAGGTACTCGGTGTGCTTATGGTGGAGGTCGATAGGTTATTCATTGGACAAGGTACTCGGTATGCTTATGGTGGAGGTCGATAGGTTATTCATTGGACAAGGTACTCGGTATGCTTATGGTGGAGGTCGATAGGTTATTCATTGGACAAGGTACTCGGTGTGCTTATGGTGGAGGTCGATAGGTTATTCATTGGACAAGGCACTCGGTGTGCTTATGACGGAGGTCGATAGGTTATTTATTGGACAAGGTACTCGGTGTGCTTATGACGGAGGTCGATAGGTTATTCATTGGACAAGGCACTCGGTGTGCTTATGACGGAGGTCGATAGGTTATTCATTGGACAAGGTACTCGGTGTGCTTATGACGGAGGTCGATAGGTTATTTATTGGACAAGGCACTCGGTGTGCTTATGACGGAGGTCGATAGGTTATTCATTGGACAAGGTACTCGGTGTGCTTATGACGGAGGTCGATAGGTTATTTATTGGACAAGGCACTCCGTGTGCTTATGACGGAGGTCGATAGGTTATTCATTGGACAAGGTACTCGGTGTGCTTATGGTGGAGGTCGATAGGTTATTCATTGGACAAGGTACTCGGTATGCTTATGACGGAGGTCGATAGGTTATTCATTGGACAAGGTACTCGGTGTGCTTATGGTGTAGGTCGATAGGTTATTCATTGGACAACGTACTCGGTGTGCTTATGGTGTAGGTCGATAGGTTATTCATTGGACAAGGTACTCGGTATGCTTATGACGGAGGTCGATAGGTTATTCATTGGACAAGGTACTCGGTGTGCTTATGGTGGAGGTCGATAGGTTATTCATTGGAAAAGGTACTCGGTGTGCTTATGGTGGAGGTTGATAGGTTATTCATTGGACAAGGTACTCGGTCTGCTTATGACGGAGGTCGATAGGTTATTCATTGGACAAGATACTCGGTGTGCTTATGGTGGAGGTCGATAGGTTATTCATTGGACAAGGTACTCGGTCTGCTTATGACGGAGGTCGATAGGTTATTCATTGGACAAGATACTCGGTGTGCTTATGACGCAGGTCGATAGGTTATTCATTGGACAAGGTACTCGGTGTGCTTATGACGGAGGTCGATAGGTTATTCATTGGACAAGGTACTCGGCGTGCTGATGACGGAGGTCGATAGGTTATTTATTGGGCAAGGCACTCGGTTTGCTTATGGTGGAGGTCGATAGGTTATTCATTGGACAAGGTACTCGGTGTGCTTATGGTGGAGGTCGATAGGTTATTCATTGGACAGGGTACTCGGCGTGCTTATGGTGTAGGTCGATAGGTTATTTATTGGACAAGGTACTCGGTATGCTTATAACGGAGGTCGATAGGTTATTCATTGGACAAGGTACTCGGTGTGCTTATGGTGGAGGTCGATAGGTTATTCATTGGACAAGGTACTCGGTGTGCTTATGGTGGAGGTCGATAGGTTATTCATTGGACAAGGTACTCGTTGTGCTTATGGTGGAGGTCGATAGGTTATTTATTGGACAAGGTACTCGGTGTGCTTATGACGGAGGTCGATAGGTTATTCATTGGACAAGGTACTCGTTGTGCTTATGGTGAAGGTCAATAGGTTATTTATTGGACAGGGTACTCGGTGTGCTTATGGTGGAGGTCGATATGTTATTTATTGGACAAGGCACTCGGTGTGCTTATGACGGAGGTCGATAGGTTATTCATTGGACAAGGTACTCGTTGTGCTTATGGTGGAGGTCAATAGGTTATTTATTGGACAAGGCACTCGGTGTGCTTATGACGGAGGTCGATAGGTTATTCATTGGACAAGGTACTCGGTGTGCTTATGACGGAGGTCGATAGGTTATTCATTGGACAAGGTACTCGGTGTGCTTATGGTGGAGGTCGATAGGTAATTCATTGGACAGGGTACTCGGTGTGCTTATGGTGGAGGTCGACAGGTTATTCATTGGACAAGGTACTCGGTGTGCTTATGGTGGAGGTCGATAGGTAATTCATTGGACAGGGTACTCGGTGTGCTTATGGTGGAGGTCGATAGGTTATTCATTGGACAGGGTACTCGGTGTGCTTATGACGGAGGTCGATAGGTTATTCATTGGACAAGGTACTCGGTGTGCTTATGACGGAGGTCAATAGGATATTCATTGGACAAGGTACTCGGTGTGCTTATGGTGGAGGTCGATAGGTTATTCATTGGACAAGTTACTCGGTGTGCTTATGATGCAGGTCGATAGGTTATTCATTGGACAAGGTACTCGGTCTGCTTATGGTGGAGGTCGATAGGTTATTCATTGGACAAGGTATTCGGTGTGCTTATGGTGGAGGTCGATAGGTTATTCATTGGACAAGGTACTCGGTGTGCTTATGGTGGAGGTCGATAGGATATTCATTGTACAAGGTACTCGGTCTGCTTATGGTGGAGGTCGATAGGTTATTCATTGGACAAGGTACTCGGTGTGCTTATGGTGGAGGTCGATAGGTTATTCATTGGACAAGGTACTCGGTATGCTTATGACGGAGGTCGATAGGTTATTCATTGGACAAGGTACTCGGTGTGCTTATGGTGTAGGTCGATAGGTTATTCATTGGACAACGTACTCGGTGTGCTTATGGTGTAGGTCGATAGGTTATTCATTGGACAAGGTACTCGGTATGCTTATGACGGAGGTCGATAGGTTATTCATTGGACAAGGTACTCGGTGTGCTTATGGTGGAGGTCGATAGGTTATTCATTGGAAAAGGTACTCGGTGTGCTTATGGTGGAGGTTGATAGGTTATTCATTGGACAAGGTACTCGGTCTGCTTATGACGGAGGTCGATAGGTTATTCATTGGACAAGATACTCGGTGTGCTTATGGTGGAGGTCGATAGGTTATTCATTGGACAAGGTACTCGGTCTGCTTATGACGGAGGTCGATAGGTTATTCATTGGACAAGATACTCGGTGTGCTTATGACGCAGGTCGATAGGTTATTCATTGGACAAGGTACTCGGTGTGCTTATGACGGAGGTCGATAGGTTATTCATTGGACAAGGTACTCGGCGTGCTGATGACGGAGGTCGATAGGTTATTTATTGGGCAAGGCACTCGGTTTGCTTATGGTGGAGGTCGATAGGTTATTCATTGGACAAGGTACTCGGTGTGCTTATGGTGGAGGTCGATAGGTTATTCATTGGACAGGGTACTCGGCGTGCTTATGGTGTAGGTCGATAGGTTATTTATTGGACAAGGTACTCGGTATGCTTATAACGGAGGTCGATAGGTTATTCATTGGACAAGGTACTCGGTGTGCTTATGGTGGAGGTCGATAGGTTATTCATTGGACAAGGTACTCGGTGTGCTTATGGTGGAGGTCGATAGGTTATTCATTGGACAAGGTACTCGTTGTGCTTATGGTGGAGGTCGATAGGTTATTTATTGGACAAGGTACTCGGTGTGCTTATGACGGAGGTCGATAGGTTATTCATTCGACAAGGTACTCGTTGTGCTTATGGTGAAGGTCAATAGGTTATTTATTGGACAGGGTACTCGGTGTGCTTATGGTGGAGGTCGATATGTTATTTATTGGACAAGGCACTCGGTGTGCTTATGACGGAGGTCGATAGGTTATTCATTGGACAAGGTACTCGTTGTGCTTATGGTGGAGGTCAATAGGTTATTTATTGGACAAGGCACTCGGTGTGCTTATGACGGAGGTCGATAGGTTATTCATTGGACAAGGTACTCGGTGTGCTTATGACGGAGGTCGATAGGTTATTCATTGGACAAGGTACTCGGTGTGCTTATGGTGGAGGTCGATAGGTAATTCATTGGACAGGGTACTCGGTGTGCTTATGGTGGAGGTCGATAGGTTATTCATTGGACAAGGTACTCGGTGTGCTTATGGTGGAGGTCGATAGGTAATTCATTGGACAGGGTACTTGGTGTGCTTATGGTGGAGGTCGATAGGTTATTCATTGGACAGGGTACTCGGTGTGCTTATGACGGAGGTCGATAGGTTATTCATTGGACAAGGTACTCGGTGTGCTTATGACGGAGGTCAATAGGTTATTCATTGGACAAGGTACTCGGTGTGCTTATGACGGAGGTTGATAGGTTATTCATTGGACAAGGTACTCGGTGTGCTTATGGTGGAGGTCGATAGGTTATTCATTGGACAAGGTACTCGGTGTGCTTATGATGCAGGTCGATAGGTTATTCATTGGACAAGGTACTCGGTCTGCTTATGGTGGAGGTCGATAGGTTATTCATTGGACAAGGTATTCGGTGTGCTTATGGTGGAGGTCGATAGGTTATTCATTGGACAAGGTACTCGGTGTGCTTATGGTGGAGGTCGATAGGATATTCATTGTACAAGGTACTCGGTCTGCTTATGGTGGAGGTCGATAGGTTATTCATTGGACAAGGTACTCGGTGTGCTTATGGTGGAGGTCGATATGTTATTCATTGGACAAGGTACTCGGTGTGTTTATGACGTTGGTCGATAGGTTATTCATTGGATATGGTACTTCGTGTGCCTGTAGTGGAGGTCGATAGGTTATTCATTGGACAAGGTACTCGGTATGCTTATGGTGGAGGTCGATAGGTTATTCTTTGGACAAGGTAGTCGGCGTGCTTATGACGGAGGTCGATAGGTTATTCATTGGACAAGGTACTCGGTGTGCTTATGATGGAGGTCGATAGGTTATTCATTGGACAAGGTACTCAGGATGCTTATGGTGGAGTTCGATAGGTTATTCATTGGACAAGGTACTCGGTGTGCTTATGACGGAGGTCGATAGGTTATTCATTGGACAAGGTACTCGATGTGCTTGTGGTGGAGGTGGATAGGTTATTCTTTGGACAAGGTGCTCGGTGTGCATATGACGGAGGTCGATAGGTTATTCATTGGACAAGGTACTCGGTGTGCTTATGGTGGAGGTCGATAGGATATTCATTGTACAAGGTACTCGGTCTGCTTATGGTGGAGGTCGATAGGTTATTCATTGGACAAGGTACTCGGTGTGCTTATGGTGGAGGTCGATAGGTTATTCATTGGACAAGGTACTCGGTCTGCTTATGGTGGAGGTCGATAGGTTATTCATTGGACAAGGTACTCGGTGTGCTTATGACGGAGGTCAATAGGATATTCATTGGACAAGGTACTCGGTCTGCTTATGGTGGAGGTCGATAGGTTATTCATTGGACAAGGTATTCGGTGTGCTTATGGTGGAGGTCGATAGGTTATTCATTGGACAAGGTACTCGGTGTGCTTATGGTGGAGGTCGATAGGATATTCATTGTACAAGGTACTCGGTCTGCTTATGGTGGAGGTCGATAGGTTATTCATTGGACAAGGTACTCGGTGTGCTTATGGTGGAGGTCGATATGTTATTCATTGGACAAGGTACTCGGTGTGTTTATGACGGTGGTCGATAGGTTATTCATTGGATATGGTACTCGGTGTGCTTATGGTGGAGGTCGATAGGTTATTCTTTGGACAAGGTAGTCGGCGTGCTTATGACGGAGGTCGATAGGTTATTCATTGGACAAGGTACTCGGTGTGCTTATGATGGAGGTCGATAGGTTATTCATTGGACAAGGTACTCAGGATGCTTATGGTGGAGTTCGATAGGTTATTCATTGGACAAGGTACTCGGTGTGCTTATGACGGAGGTCGATAGGTTATTCATTGGACAAGGTACTCGATGTGCTTGTGGTGGAGGTGGATAGGTTATTCTTTGGACAAGGTGCTCAGTGTGCATATGACGGAGGTCGATAGGTTATTCATTGGACAAGGTACTCGGGGTGCTTATGACGGAGGTCGATAGGTTATTCATTGGACAAGGTACTCGGTGTGTTTATGACGGTGGTCGATAGGTTATTCATTGTACAAGGTACTCGGTGTGCTTATGGTGGAGGTCGATAGGTTATTTATTGGACAAGGTACTCGGTGTGCTTATGACGGTGGTCGATAGGTTATTCATTGGACAAGGTACTCGGTATGCTTATGGTGGAGGTCGATATGTTATGCATTGGACAAGGTACTCGGTTTGCTTATGGTGGAGGTCGATAGGTTATTCATTGGACAAGGTACTCGGTATGCTTATGGTGGAGGTCGATAGGTTATTCATTGGACAAGGTACTCGGTATGCTTATGGTGGAGGTCGATAGGTTATTCATTGGACAAGGTACTCGGTGTGCTTATGGTGGAGGTCGATAGGTTATTCATTGGACAAGGTACTCGTTAGGCTTATGGTGGAGGTCGATAGGTTATTCATTGGACAAGGTACTCGGTGTGCTTATGGTGGAGGTCGATAGGTTATTCATTGGACAAGGTACTCGGTATGCTTATGACGGAGGTCAATAGGTTATTTATTGGACAAAGCACTCGGTGTGCTTATGACGGAGGTCGATAGGTTATTTATTGGACAAAGCACTCGGTGTGCTTATGACGGAGGTCGATCGGTTATTCATTGGACAAGGTACTCGGTATGCTTATGGTGGAGGTCGATAGGTTATTCATTGGACAAGGTACTCGGTGTGCTTATGGTGGAGGTCGATAGGTTATTCATTGGACAAGGTACTCGGTATGCTTATGGTGGAGGTCGATAGGTTATTCATTGGACAAGGTACTCGGTATGCTTATGGTGGAGGTCGATAGGTTATTCATTGGACAAGGTACTCGGTGTGCTTATGGTGGAGGTCGATAGGTTATTCATTGGACAAGGTACTCGGTATGCTTATGGTGGAGGTCGATAGGTTATTCATTGGACAAGGTACTCGGTGTGCTTATGGTGGAGGTCGATAGGTTATTCATTGGACAAGGTACTCGGTATGCTTATGACGGAGGTCAATAGGTTATTTATTGGACAAAGCACTCGGTGTGCTTATGACGGAGGTCGATAGGTTATTCATTGGACAAGGCACTCGGTGTGCTTATGACGGAGGTCGATAGGTTATTTATTGGACAAGGTACTCGGTGTGCTTATGACGGAGGTCGATAGGTTATTCATTGGACAAGGCACTCGGTGTGCTTATGACGGAGGTCGATAGGTTATTCATTGGACAAGGTACTCGGTGTGCTTATGGTGGAGGTCGATAGGTTATTTATTGGAAAAGGTACTCGGTGTGCTTATGGTGGAGGTTGATAGGTTATTCATTGGACAAGGTACTCGGTCTGCTTATGACGGAGGTCGATAGGTTATTCATTGGACAAGATACTCGGTGTGCTTATGGTGGAGGTCGATAGGTTATTCATTGGACAAGGTACTCGGTCTGCTTATGACGGAGGTCGATAGGTTATTCATTGGACAAGATACTCGGTGTGCTTATGACGCAGGTCGATAGGTTATTCATTGGACAAGGTACTCGGTGTGCTTATGACGGAGGTCGATAGGTTATTCATTGGACAAGGTACTCGGCGTGCTGATGACGGAGGTCGATAGGTTATTTATTGGGCAAGGCACTCGGTGTGCTTATGGTGGAGGTCGATAGGTTATTCATTGGACAAGGTACTCGGTGTGCTTATGGTGGAGGTCGATAGGTTATTCATTGGACAGGGTACTCGGCGTGCTTATGGTGTAGGTCGATAGGTTATTCATTGGACAAGGTACTCGGTATGCTTATAACGGAGGTCGATAGGTTATTCATTGGACAAGGTACTCGGTGTGCTTATGGTGGAGGTCGATAGGGTATTCATTGGACAAGGTACTCGGTGTGCTTATGGTGGAGGTCGATAGGTTATTTATTGGACAAGGTACTCGGTGTGCTTATGGTGGAGGTCGATAGGTTATTTATTGGACAAGGTACTCGGTGTGCTTATGACGGTGGTCGATAGGTTATTCATTGGACAAGGTACTCGGTATGCTTATGGTGGAGGTCGATATGTTATGCATTGGACAAGGTACTCGGTTTGCTTATGGTGGAGGTCGATAGGTTATTCATTGGACAAGGTACTCGGTATGCTTATGGTGGAGGTCGATAGGTTATTCATTGGACAAGGTACTCGGTATGCTTATGGTGGAGGTCGATAGGTTATTCATTGGACAAGGTACTCGGTGTGCTTATTGTGGAGGTCGATAGGTTATTCATTGGACAAGGTACTCGGTAGGCTTATGGTGGAGGTCGATAGGTTATTCATTGGACAAGGTACTCGGTGTGCTTATGGTGGAGGTCGATAGGTTATTCATTGGACAAGGTACTCGGTATGCTTATGACGGAGGTCAATAGGTTATTTATTGGACAAAGCATTCGGTGTGCTTATGACGGAGGTCGATAGGTTATTTATTGGACAAAGCACTCGGTGTGCTTATGACGGAGGTCGATAGGTTATTCATTGGACAAGGTACTCGGTATGCTTATGGTGGAGGTCGATAGGTTATTCATTGGACAAGGTACTCGGTGTGCTTATGGTGGAGGTCGATAGGTTATTCATTGGACAAGGTACTCGGTATGCTTATGGTGGAGGTCGATAGGTTATTCATTGGACAAGGTACACGGTATGCTTATGGTGGAGGTCGATAGGTTATTCATTGGACAAGGTACTCGGTGTGCTTATGGTGGAGGTCGATAGGTTATTCATTGGACAAGGTACTCGGTATGCTTATGGTGGAGGTCGATAGGTTATTCATTGGACAAGGTACTCGGTGTGCTTATGGTGGAGGTCGATAGGTTATTCATTGGACAAGGTACTCGGTATGCTTATGACGGAGGTCAATAGGTTATTTATTGGACAAAGCACTCGGTGTGCTTATGACGGAGGTCGATAGGTTATTCATTGGACAAGGTACTCGGTGTGCTTATGACGGAGGTCGATAGGTTATTCATTGGACAAGGCACTCGGTGTGCTTATGACGGAGGTCGATAGGTTATTCATTGGACAAGGTACTCGGTGTGCTTATGGTGGAGGTCGATAGGTTATTCATTGGACAAGATACTCGGTGTGCTTATGACGCAGGTCGATAGGTTATTCATTGGACAAGGTACTCGGTGTGCTTATGACGGAGGTCGATAGGTTATTCATTGGACAAGGTACTCGGCGTGCTGATGACGGAGGTCGATAGGTTATTTATTGGGCAAGGCACTCGGTGTGCTTATGGTGGAGGTCGATAGGTTATTCATTGGACAAGGTACTCGGTGTGCTTATGGTGGAGGTCGATAGGTTATTCATTGGACAGGGTACTCGGCGTGCTTATGGTGTAGGTCGATAGGTTATTCATTGGACAAGGTACTCGGTATGCTTATAACGGAGGTCGATAGGTTATTCATTGGACAAGGTACTCGGTGTGCTTATGGTGGAGGTCGATAGGTTATTCATTGGACAAGGTACTCGGTGTGCTTATGGTGGAGGTCGATAGGTTATTTATTGGACAAGGTACTCGGTGTGCTTATGGTGGAGGTCGATAGGTTATTTATTGGACAAGGTACTCGGTGTGCTAATGGTGGAGGTCGATAGGTTTTTCATTGGACAGGGTACTCGGTGTGCTTATGGTGGAGGTCGATAGGTTATTTATTGGGCAAGGTACTCGGTGTGCTTATGGTGGAGGTCGATAGGTTATTCATTGGACAAGGTACTCGGTGTGCTTATGGTGGAGGTCGATAGGTTATTCATTGGACAGGGTACTCGGTGTGCTTATGGTGGAGGTCGATAGGTTATTCATTGGACAAGGTACTCGGTGTGCTTATGGTGGAGGTCGATAGGTTATTCATTGGACAAGGTACTCGTTGTGCTTATGGTGGAGGTCAATAGGTTATTTATTGGACAAGGTACTCGGTGTGCTTATGGTGGAGGTCGATATGTTATTTATTGGGCAAGGCACTCGGTGTGCTTATGACGGAGGTCGATAGGTTATTCATTGGACAAGGTACTCGTTGTGCTTATGGTGGAGGTCAATAGGTTATTTATTGGACAGGGTACTCGGTGTGCTTATGGTGGAGGTCGATATGTTATTTATTGGACAAGGCACTCGGTGTGCTTATGACGGAGGTTGATAGGTTATTCATTGGACAAGGTACTCGGTGTGCTTATGACGGAGGTTGATAGGTTATTCATTGGACAAGGTACTCGGTGTGCTTATGGTGGAGGTCGATAGGTTATTCATTGGACAAGGTACTCGGTGTGCTTATGGTGGAGGTCGATAGGTTATTCATTGGACAAGGCACTCGGTGTGCTTATGACGGAGGTTGATAGGTTATTCATTGGACAAGGTACTCGGTGTGCTTATGGTGGAGGTCGATAGGTTATTCATTGGACAAGGTACTCGGTGTGCTTATGACGGAGGTTGATAGGTTATTCATTGGACAAGGTACTCGGTGTGCTTATGACGGAGGTCGATAGGTTATTCATTGGACAAGGTACTCGGTGTGCTTATGACGGAGGTCGATAGGTTATTCATTGGACAAGGTACTCGGTGTGCTTATGACGGAGATTGATAGGTTATTCATTGGACAAGGTACTCGGTGTGCTTATGGTGGAGGTCGATAGGTTATTCATTGGACAAGGTACTCGGTGTGCTTATGACGGAGGTTGATAGGTTATTCATTGGACAAGGTACTCGGTGTGCTTATGACGGAGGTCGATAGGTTATTCATTGGACAAGGTACTCAGTGTGCTTATGGTGGAGGTCGATAGGTTATTCATTGGACAAGGTACTCGGCGTGCTTATGACGGAGGTCAATAGGTTATTCATTGGACAAGGTACTCGGTCTGCTTATGGTGGAGGTCGATAGGTTATTCATTGGACAAGGTATTCGGTGTGCTTATGGTGGAGGTTGATAGGTTATTCATTGGACAAGGTACTCGGTGTGCTTATGGTGGAGGTCGAAAGGATATTCTTTGTACAAGGTACTCGGTCTGCTTATGGTGGAGGTCGATAGGTTATTCATTGGACAAGGTACTCGGTGTGCTTATGGTGGAGGTCGATAGGTTATTCATTGGACAAGGTACTCGGTCTGCTTATGGTGGAGGTCGATAGGTTATTCATTGGACAAGGTACTCGGTGTGCTTATGACGGAGGTCAATAGGATATTCATTGGACAAGGTACTCGGTCTGCTTATGGTGGAGGTCGATAGGTTATTCATTGGACAAGGTATTCGGTGTGCTTATGGTGGAGGTCGATAGGTTATTCATTGGACAAGGTACTCGGTGTGCTTATGGTGGAGGTCGATAGGATATTCATTGTACAAGGTACTCGGTCTGCTTATGGTGGAGGTCGATATGTTATTCATTGGACAAGGTACTCGGTGTGTTTATGACGGTGGTCGATAGGTTATTCATTGGATATGGTACTTCGTGTGCCTGTAGTGGAGGTCGATAGGTTATTCATTGGACAAGGTACTCGGTATGCTTATGGTGGAGGTCGATAGGTTATTCTTTGGACAAGGTAGTCGGCGTGCTTATGACGGAGGTCGATAGGTTATTCATTGGACAAGGTACTCGGTGTGCTTATGACGGAGGTCGATAGGTTATTCATTGGACAAGGTACTCGGTGTGCTTATGACGGAGGTCGATAGGTTATTCATTGGACAAGGTACTCGGTGTGCTTATGACGGAGATTGATAGGTTATTCATTGGACAAGGTACTCGGTGTGCTTATGGTGGAGGTCGATAGGTTATTCATTGGACAAGGTACTCGGTGTGCTTATGACGGAGGTTGATAGGTTATTCATTGGACAAGGTACTCGGTGTGCTTATGACGGAGGTCGATAGGTTATTCATTGGACAAGGTACTCAGTGTGCTTATGGTGGAGGTCGATAGGTTATTCATTGGACAAGGTACTTGGCGTGCTTATGACGGAGGTCAATAGGTTATTCATTGGACAAGGTACTCGGTCTGCTTATGGTGGAGGTCGATAGGTTATTCATTGGACAAGGTATTCGGTGTGCTTATGGTGGAGGTTGATAGGTTATTCATTGGACAAGGTACTCGGTGTGCTTATGGTGGAGGTCGAAAGGATATTCTTTGTACAAGGTACTCGGTCTGCTTATGGTGGAGGTCGATAGGTTATTCATTGGACAAGGTACTCGGTGTGCTTATGGTGGAGGTCGATAGGTTATTCATTGGACAAGGTACTCGGTCTGCTTATGGTGGAGGTCGATAGGTTATTCATTGGACAAGGTACTCGGTGTGCTTATGACGGAGGTCAATAGGATATTCATTGGACAAGGTACTCGGTCTGCTTATGGTGGAGGTCGATAGGTTATTCATTGGACAAGGTATTCGGTGTGCTTATGGTGGAGGTCGATAGGTTATTCATTGGACAAGGTACTCGGTGTGCTTATGGTGGAGGTCGATAGGATATTCATTGTACAAGGTACTGGGTCTGCTTATGGTGGAGGTCGATATGTTATTCATTGGACAAGGTACTCGGTGTGTTTATGACGGTGGTCGATAGGTTATTCATTGGATATGGTACTTCGTGTGCCTGTAGTGGAGGTCGATAGGTTATTCATTGGACAAGGTACTCGGTATGCTTATGGTGGAGGTCGATAGGTTATTCTTTGGACAAGGTAGTCGGCGTGCTTATGACGGAGGTCGATAGGTTATTCATTGGACAAGGTACTCGGTGTGCTTATGATGGAGGTCGATAGGTTATTCATTGGACAAGGTACTCGATGTGCTTGTGGTGGAGGTGGATAGGTTATTCATTGGACAAGGTACTCGATGTGCTTGTGGTGGAGGTCGATAGGTTATTCATTGGACAAGGTACTCAGGATGCTTATGGTGGAGGTCGATAGGTTATTCATTGGACAAGGTACTCGGTGTGCTTATGACGGAGGTCGATAGGTTATTCATTGGACAAGGTACTCGATGTGCCTGTGGTGGAGGTGGATAGGTTATTCTTTGGACAAGGTGCTCGGTGTGCATATGACGGAGGTCGATAGGTTATTCATTGGACAAGGTACTCGGGGTGCTTATGACGGAGGTCGATAGGTTATTCATTGGACAAGGTACTCGGTATGCTTATGGTGGAGGTCGATATGTTATGCATTGGACAAGGTACTCGGTTTGCTTATGGTGGAAGTCGATAGGTTATTCATTGGACAAGGTACTCGGTGTGTTTATGACGGTGGTCGATAGGTTATTCATTGGACAAGGTACTCGGTATGCTTATGGTGGAGGTCGATATGTTATGCATTGGACAAGGTACTCGGTTTGCTTATGGTGGAAGTCGATAGGTTATTCATTGGTCTGGGTGTCAAAGGTTACGGGGGGAAGGCAGGAAAAGTTGGTCGAGAGCGATAGTAAATCAGCCGTGATGGAATGGGTAATCATACTGAATGGGTCAAATGTCCTAATTGTGCTCCTATGCCTATGGACTTGTTACACGGAAGCCTAAGGATCTGAGTGAGGGATTACCGTCTAAAGCTGGCTCTGTCCCTGAGAGAACCACTCGTTTGTGTGTGTGTCGAGGGTTCATCTGCCCACTGTGCTTCCTCAGTTTCAGGTGTGAAACGAGAGAGCGCCAGACACCGTCAGCCCCGGGGAAGCCCAGACACCGTCAGCCCCAGGGAAGCCCAGACAGTGTCGGCCCCGGGGAAGCCCAGACAGTGTCGGCCCCGGGGAAGCCCAGACACCGTCAGCCCCAGGGAAGCCCAGACACCGTCAACCCCGGGGAAGCCCAGACAGTGTCGGCCCCGGCGAAGCCCAGACACCGTCAGCCCCAGGGAAGTCCAGACAGTGTTGGCCCCGGGGAAGCCCAGACAGTGTTGGCCCCGGGGAAGTCCAGACACCGTCAGCCCCGGGGAAGCCCAGACACCGTCAGCCCTGGGGAAGCACAGACAGTGTCGGCCCCAGGGAAGCCCAGACACCGTCAGCTCCGGGGAAGACCAGACAGTGTCGGCCCCCGGGGAAGCCCAGACAGTGTCGGCCCCGGGGAAGCCCAGACACCGTCAGCCCCGGAGAAGCCCAGACACCGTCAGCTCCGGGGAAGCCCAGACACCGTCAGCTCCGGGGAAGCCCAAACAGTGTCGGCCCCCAGGGAAGCCCATACTGTGTCAGCCCCGGTGAAGCCCATACACTGTCAGCCCCGGGGAAGCCCAGACAGTATCGGCCCCGGGGAAGCCCAGACAGTGTCGGCCCCGGGGAAGCCCAGACAGTGTCGGCCCCGGGGAATCCCAGACAGTGTCGGCCCCGGGGAAGCCCAGACACAGTCAGTCCCGGGGAAGCCCAGACACCGTCAGCCCCGGGGAAGCCCAGACACCGTCAGCCCCGGGGAAGCCCAGACAGTGCCGGCCCCGGGGAAGCCCAGACAGTGTCAGCCCCGGGGAAGCCCAGACAGTGTCAGCCCCGGGGAAGCCCAGACAGTGTCGGCCCCGGCGAAGCCCAGACAGTGTCGGTCCCGGGGAAGCCCAGACAGTGTCGTCCCCGGGGAAGCCCAGACACCGTCAGCCCCGGGGAAGCTCAGACAGTGTCGGCCCCGGGGAAGCCCAGACAGTGTCGGCCCCGGGGAAGCCCAGACAGTGTCGGCCCCGGGGAAGCCCAGACACCGTCAGCCCCGGGGAAGCTCAGACACCGTCAGCCCTGGGGAAGCCCAGACACCGTCAGCCCCGGGGAAGCTCAGACAGTGTCAGCCCCGGGGAAGCCCAGACAGTGTCGGCCCCGGGGAAGCCCAGACAGTGTCGGCCCCGGGGAAGCCCAGACACCGTCAGCCCCGGGGAAGCTCAGACACCGTCAGCCCCGGGGAAGCCCAGACAGTGTCGGCCCCGAGGAAGCCCAGACAGTGTCGGCCCCGGGGAATCCCAGACAGTGTCGGCCCAGTCAGGTCGGCCAGGCAGACCCGGAGTTACCGTGCTTCGCAACTGACAGACAAACAAGGTGGTGTGGATGGTGAGCGTTCAGTCAAACACCAGGCACTGCGTGACAGAGTGGCAGCAGTCTGTATTCGGGCCGGAGGGGCGTGCTATTGGGGAAAACCGCGGAGAGGGGTGTGGGACCGGGGAAGCTGTGGTTTCGTTTTTTTAAAAAATTTTAACCAAAGGAAACTGCTGCTCTACATGCAGTGGGTAGCTGTATCAGCAATACACACAATTTCAAGCTCAGTAACAACTGCACTAAGGCGTGGTTTCAACCCTCTTCACAATCTGCAGCAGTAATCAAGGAACTGTTGCTTATTTTTCTCTGCTTGACTGCAGGTTGTTTATCATTCTCACGTCTGGTCAGGACATCGGGCTTGAACAGCCGTACTTTCATTTTCAGAGGGATAGCTGAGTGTTCTGGAAGTCTGAGGTGAGTAAGTCCACAATTGTGGTCCCACAGGTCTGTGTATTCATCAATATGTACTGTGTTGGCTTATGTATAATCAACAGGTACAGCCCTGGCCTGTGTATGAGACTAGTCTGTGCTCTATCAGCGAGGGTAGCTGTAACGGTTGGACAATGATCAATGATGTGTTGGCAGGAGTGCCTGTTCCTGTGTTGTACGAAGACTAGAGACAGATTACTCTGGATGGAACCTTGGGGAGGCTGTGCCACACCATTGTAGATGATGTGCTTAGGACCGTAGATCCATCACCGTCGTGGCACAAGTTAACCACAACGTTCCCCTGCTCTCTGCAGTTTCAGTGAGTGAGGGGTGGCTATTACGAAATAAGGGCAATTGTTAGAGTGAACACAAGCAGGACTTTTCCCCGTCAAGTTGGGTGAGACTGGAACTAGGTTTAGAGTGAAAGGTGAAATATTTAAGGAGAATCTGAAATGAATTATGCCGCTCGGAGAGGGTGCGAATGTGGGACGAGTTCCTGGTGGAAGTGGTCGGTGCAGGTTCAATTGTAACACTGGATAGGATAGGATAGGATAGGATAGGGACATTGATGGGAGGGATATTGTCCAGGTGCCGGTACATGGGACTAGACAGAAGATGAAGCCAGCATGGACTAGATGGACTGAAGGGCCTGTTTCTGTGCTGTAGGGCTCTATGACTTTGTACTTTCTTCAGTCAGATTTGAGAGACAGGACCTTACCCACACAAAGCCAAACCGACTGGCCATGCTTTTCCTGAATCAGGATCATCAGCATAGAATTTGTTGTGCTCATAACTCCTGCCCCTAAGAATCTTTTCCAGTAGTGTCTCTTCCACTGACAGAAGATTCAACACAGCCCTCCCTGATCTCATGTCTTCCCCTTGCTGATGCAAACTGATTGGATACAGAATTGGGTGGTGGTAGTAGATAGTTGGTCTTCAGATTGAGAGGGCATGTGACCAATGGATTCAGGGGACATAATTTCTAAAACTGGAGACTGGTGAAGATGGAATTGACACACTGGCCTTCAGTTGGACACAGAGTACAGGAGCTGGCTGTACATCACTTTATAGCTGTACAAGACATCAGTGAGACCACATGTAGAGTATTGTGTGCTGTTCTGCTTGTTCAGCTGTAGGGAAGATATCATTAAGCTCGAGAGGATGCAGATTCAGAAGGATTTTGCCGGGACTGAAGGGCTTCAGTTATGAAGGAAACTGGACAGACTGTGACTGTTTTCCCTCGAGGCAGAAGGGTGACTTTACAGAGGTATATAGAATCATAAGGTGCGTGTTCACAGACTTCTCAGGGTAGGGGAGTCTCACACTAGAGGGCACAGCTGTCCCGTGGGGCGTGCCTTATTCTGATTGTCCGGAGTCACTTCCATCGTGACTGGTGAGTTCAGGAGCTGCTGCTTCTTTTCCCATTGGATAGTTGCCTGCTGTCCAGTTTCAAACATCCTGGGTATATAAAGTTACACGTGGAAAGGGCTTACTCTCTTCCTCCTTTGTTTAAGGCAAGGATGCACATGACCATTAGGAAGGTATGCTCTGTAAACTTTCAACAGAGTATGCTTGTTGAATGTGTGTATGTCTGTTGAATATTCTGCTTTGTACTGTCTGTAACCCGGGGAACATGAATATTTGGCTGAATTTTTACTGTTTGTAAATAAATGATCAATATACCTGTTCAAAGTCAGTGCATTTCCTGTCTCACTTGCCAAACCCCTGAACCTGATTCAACATTACATTTGGCACTGCGAGCAGGGTCTGGCTTTTTGAGCAGAAATGCATTTCTTTAAGAGGTTATTTAAAAGAGAGGACTCTCGGTATGAGAGATGGATAATAGTGCAGGCTTTGGAAGTCTCGCTAACTTGCTGACGGGTTACGGGATACCGGTGGATTGGTCAGACCGGTTAGATGTTGCTGGGGTTGAAATGGGACATCACATGGTTTCTATGCTTAAATGGTTGGGTTTTCCCAGGAGGAGCCTGCAGAATGTTTCCTGCCTGTTTGCAGCAATTGTAAGGTGTCAGTGTAAAATAATAGGGGGGCATCGGCCTGCAGCTTCTTCCTGTCAGGAGGGAGGTGGGGACGAGGCTCAGGAATGTGCAGGAGATGGTGTATTGGAGACAGCAGAGCTCAGATTCTCCACGAAGGAACTAGCAAGTTTAGGGAATAGGTAAAGCAAAAAAGGCTGGTGAGTCTTTGGCTGCGTGGTTATTGAGGTTATGGGATGTTGGGGTACTAGAGAGAGCCTATCTAACAGGGGTAGGGTCCTTAGGGAGCCCTTCATCCCAACACATGATCAATAATGCCCTGGGATCACTGCTTGCTTCCCCCGAGCATCATGCATAGCTATGGGTTCGAGTAATGGCCGCAGTTAAAGCCTTGGCATTCATTTTGGGGGAGCTGGGAGGGGATAGTCTGTTCCCAGAGTATGCCTACTGCCTTAAGGGGCTTAAGCCCCTGTGGAGTGAATGCTTTAAGGGCTGGTATCTCCCTCGTACCCTTTGGAGAATTGGAATGCCCTGACTTTGTGATTTTGCCACCTGACCGAGTGTTGGTGTGTGGTAGGTTGAGTCAGGGCGGGTACAGGGTGCAAGGTCGATAGCAAGTAGGAGCAGGCGTGGTATCCTGGGACGGCAGTGTCTGTACCAAAGGGTGTTGTGAAGCTGGGCACTTGTTGGCAGCTGAATGGCACTTACGGATATGCAGTATCCTAGCCTACCCATGATTCCCACAGGGTGGCACGGTTGAAATGTGGTGCTGTATGAATGCCACCCCAGTGGGTTACTGGGTGAGCACCATGCCCATGCTGGTTGGCAAGAAGGCTGTTACACAGGAAGGAAGGACAGACTGTGCCAGGAAAGGATGCCTTGGACTATCTGTTCACAAGGAAGGTGCCACTTGTATGATTATTGGTTAAGGAGGCTGCACCTACATTCCTGATGGCTGGGGTAACATCTCTCATTCCTCAGGTCATTGCCCTTGCCCTTACCCTCTTGATATCGGTGATTCTCCTTAATCTTGCCTCCCCAGAGCACCTCACAGAAGATCGGAGATTGCAACAGGGTGCAAGCCCTTTAGCACACGATGTTGTGCCAAACCTCGTAGCCCTTTTTAATGTTCTGAATTTCCTTTTCCTTTCTGCTTCCTTGACATCTGTCAAGTCTTCGTCTCATTTCTCTTTCCAGGTGCTTTTTTTTCCTGACTGAACTTACACCATCTCTTGTCATCCAGGGCTGCTGGACCCAGCTCCCCTCACCATTTACACCAACGTACTGGTCATTAACTCTACTCAACTGGCCTTTCATTGACTTCACATCTCAGACGTGGATCCAGCACCAAGGAGTCTCGAACCTAAATCCTCTAATCACAGTCAGAATCAGAATCAGGTTTATTATCACCAGCATGTGAGGTGAAATTTGTTAACTTAGCAGCAGCAGTTCAATGCAATATCTAAGATCAAAAGAAAAAAAATCAATCAATTACTGTAATTGTGTGTGTATATGTCTGTGTATTGTTACGGATTCAGCAACAATAAATATACGACTGAGGCAGGGGTTTTTATAACAAATAACACGTTTATTAAACACTGAAAAACAAACCCCCAAAAGTAAACAAACCACTCACGTAACCGGAAATCAGCTGCTGTGCGGCAGCTTAAACAGTTCTTAAAGCGATGTTGCAAAAACAGTTCTTCAAAGTAGTATTGCAAAAGTTCAAAATGCTTACAGTCCATTTAAGGGAGAGACTTTTTAAGACGATTTAAATTCTCTTTCATGTCATCTTGCTGTGATTCCCAGTCGAACTGTACTTTTCCCACGGAGAATTTACGAAGATGAAATGTAACGGCTTAAAGGCACTGACCTTTCCTTTACAAAACTGTTCCCAATCCTTTCTGCTATTCACAGGGATTAGCACGGGGACAGTTAACGAATTCCTTCCGAATGAGGATCAAACAAGGTCGAACCTGTTTCACCATTGAAATCGACTTTCCTCGATCTTTTAACTCCCGAACTCCGATCTTCACTCTCCACTGATTCTCAACTAGCAGTATTATAAAGAAACTGCTGGCAATGACCTTTTAAACTTTAGGCATTAAATAAAATTCCATCTTTCAACTAAACTGCGTCATAACATTAAATCACGCAGTGGCATGAAGTCAACATGGCAAATCCAGCCACGAACTGCCCCTCCTCACAGGGAGGGGTCCTCCTTTTATACCCTGTAAAAAAAAACCTGTCACATGACCTCTACCGGCGGGAAAATGACATCACTCCACCATCACAAGACCATTACCTCAAGTCCACACCACTGTCACGTGTCACAGGTACGTAACAGTATATATATTAGATTAAAATAGTGCAAAAACATAAATAATATACATTTAAAAAGTGAGGTGGTGTTCATGGGCTCAATGTCCATTTAGGAATGGGATGGCAGAGGGGAAGAAGCTGTTCCTGAATCGCTGAGTGTGTGCCTTTAGGTAACAATGAGAAGAGGGCATGTCCTGGGTGATGGGGGTCCTTGATAACTGATTCTGAGGCATCGTTCCTCAAAGATGTCTTGGATGCTGTGGAGGCTAGTACCCAAGATGGAGCTGACTAGTTTTATAACTTTCTGTAACTTCTTTCAGTCCTGTGCAGTAGCAATCCCTCCCTCCCCAACCTCCATACCAGACGATGACGCAGCCTGTCAAAATGCTCTCCATGGTACATCTCCAGAAGTTTTCAAGTGTTTAGGTGACAAACTATATCTCCTCAAACTCCTAATGAAATATAGTCGCTATCTTTCCTTCTTTATATCTGCGTCGTCCTCAGAGATCTTGACACCCAGGCACTTGAAGCTGCTCACTCTCTCCACTTCTGATCCCTCTATGAGGATTGGTATGTGTTCCTTCATCTTGCCCTTCCTGAAGTCCACAGTCAGCTCTTTGCTGACGTTGAGTGCCAGGTTGTTGCTGTGACACCACTCCTCTAGTTGGTACATTGGGTGGAGCTCCTGTACACCCTCTCATCTCCATCTGACATTCTACCAACAATGGTTGTATCACCTGCAAATTTATAGGTGGTACGTGAACAGTACCTAGCCACCTAGTCATGTGTCTATAGAGAGTAGAGCAGTGGGCTAAGCACACTCCCCTGAGGTGTACCAGTGTCGACCGTCAGCAAGGAGGACATGCTGTCACCAATCTGCACAGTTTGTGGGCTACCAGTTAGGAAGTCGAGGATCCAATTGCAGAGGGAGGTGCAGAGGCCTAAGTTCTGTAGCTTATCGATCAGGACTGTGGAAATGATGGTGCTGAAGGCCAAGTTAACGAACAGCATTCTGACGTGCGTGTGCAGAGTCCAGGTGATCTAAGGCTGAAATAGGAGGCCGGAACTGGGAAGATTAAATGGTTTAACACGTGGCTAAGGAGTTGGTGTAGGAGGAAGGGAGAAGATGTTTACATCATTAAGCTCTCTTCCTGGGAAGGTGGTACCTGTACAGAAGGTACAGATTGGAGCTGATCTGGAGGGGGAACTAATATCCTAGTTGGAAGGTTTGTTAATGCTGCACAGTAGGGTTTTAGACTAGAGTTGCAGGGGGATGGGAACGAGAGTGCCAGAACAGTTTGTGGAGACAATTGTTGATAAGACCTCAGACAAAATCAGGGATCGACACGTTGAGCACGGTGCGACCAATGTCCTGAGCTGTGTATATTTCAATGCAAGAAGTATCGTAGGAAAGACAGATGAGCTCTGGGCGTGGATCAACACTTGGAATTCTAATATTTTAACCATTAGTAAGACTTGTTTGCAGGAAGGGCAGGACTGGCAGTTCAATATTCCGGGGTTCCGTTGTTTTAGACACAACAGAGCTGAAGGGATTAAAAGAGAAGGGGTGATGTTACAAGTCAGGGAAAATGTCACAGCAGTGGTTGGTCAGGACTAGAGAACTGGTCTAGTGAGGCTTTGAGTGGAACTGAGAAATAAGGAAGGTCTAACCAATTGATAGGGCTGTATTACACACCACCCAATAGTCTGAGGGATTTAGAGCAACACGTTCGTAGAGAGATCGCAGACTGTTGCAAGAAACATAAGGTGGTTATAGTAGTAACTTTCCACATAATGACTGGGACTCCCATACTGTAAAAGGACTGGATGAGAGAGAGTTTGTCAAATGTGTTCAGGAAAGTTTGCTTCATCAGTACGTGGAAGTCCCAATGAGAGAGCGTGTGATAATGGATCTGCTGGTAGGGAATGAGTCAGGGCGTATTCTCATCGGAGTTAAGAGGGCCGGAACTGCGCAGGCGTGTGAAGGCGGGCAGTGAAGTGGGGGAGATTTAAAAAGGACACAACTTTAAACAGCAGGCAGCGTCGTTTTGTGGGCAGCGGCGTGAGCCGGGAGCAGAGTGAAGGCTTAAGGGCTTGGGCTCAACGGGCTTAAGTGGAAACGGGCGAGGCAAGGTAGGTTTAGGTTTCAGTTTTTCCTGTTATTTGAGGAAAGGGGAGGTATGAGTGAGAGGGCAGCTTGTTGTTCTTGGTGTCGGATGTGGGAGGTCTGGAGTCTCCTAGCCTCCCGGATGTCCATGTCTGCACCAGGTGCGCCGAGCTGCAGCTCCTAAGGGACCGTGTTAGGGAACTGGAGCTGCAGCTCGATCACCTTCATCTGGTCAGGGAGAGTGAGGAGTTGATAGAGAGGAGTTACAGGCAGGTGGTCACACCAGGACCACGGGAGGCAGACAGGTGGGTCACGGTTAGGAGGAGGAAGGGGAAGAGTAAGGTCCTAGAGAGTACCCCAGTGGCTGTACCCCTTGACAATAAGTACTCCTGTTTGAGTACTGCTGAGGGGGACAGCCTACCTGGGGGAAGCAACAGTGGCTGTGCCTCTGGCACAGAGTCCGGCCCTGTGGCTCAGAAGGGTAGGGAAAGGAAGAGGAAGACTGTAGTAATAGGGGACTTGATAGTTAGGGGTCAGATATGTGATTCTGTGGACGCGATCAGGAGACCCAGATGGTAGTTTGCCTCCCTGGTGCCAGGGTTTGGGATGTTACTGATCGTGTCCAATATATCCTGAAGTGGGAGGGTGAGGAGCCAGAGGTCGTGGTACATACAGGTACCAATGACATAGGTAGGAAAAGGGAAGAGGTCCTGAAAGGAGAATATAGGGAGTTAGGAAGACAGTTGAGAAGAAGGACTGCAAAGGTAGTAATCTCGGGATTACTGCCTGTACCACGCGACAGTGAGAGTAGGAATGGAATGAGGTGGAGGATAAATGCGTGGCTGAGTAATTGGAGCAGGGAGCAGGGATTCAAGTTTCTGGATCATTGGGACCTCTTTTGGGGCAGGTGTGACCTGTACAAAAAGGACGGATTACACTTGAATCCTTGGGGGACCAATATCCTGGCAGGGAGATTTGCTAAGGCTACTGGGGAGACTTTAAACTAGAATGGTTGGGGGGTGGGAATCAATTTGAAGAGACTAGTGGAGAGGAGGTTAGTACACAAATAGAGAAAGCTAGTAGACAGTGTGTGAGGGAGGATAGGCAGGTGATAGAGAAGGGGAGCGCTCAGACCAAAGATGTCGGGGAGATGGAAGGAAAAGATAATAAAGTTGATCGCATTGTTAGGGATAAACAGAGAGGAAGAGGTGGAGAGATTCTTAAATGCATCTATTTTAATGCTAGGAGCATTGTAAGAAAGGTGGATGGGCTTAGAGCATGGATTGATACCTGGAAATATGATGTTGTAGCTATTAGTGAAACATGGTTGCAAGAGGGGTGTGATTGGCAACTAAATATTCCTGGATTTTGTTGCTTCAGGTGTGATAGAATTGGAGGGACAAGAGGAGGAAGTGTTACATTGTTTGTCCGAGAAAATATTACAGCAGTGCTTTGGCAGGATAGATTAGAGGACTCATCTAGGGAGACTACTTGGGTGGAATTGAGGAATGGGAAAGGTGTAGTAACACTTACAGGGGTGTATTATAGACCACCTAACGGGGAACGAGAATTGGAGATCATAGATATTTGTATTGTTACGGATTCAGCAACAATAAATATATGACTGAGGCAGGGGTTTTTATAACAAATAGAACATTTATTAAACACTGAAAAACAAACCCCCAAAAGTAAACAAACCACTCACGTAACCGGAAATCAGCTGCTGTGCGGCAGCTTAAACAGTTCTTAAAGCGATGTTGCAAAAACAGTTCTTCAAAGTAGTATTGCAAAAGTTCAAAATGCTTACAGTCCATTTAAGGGAGAGACTTTTTAAGATGATTTAAATTCTCTTTCACGTCGTCTCATCGCGATTCCAAATCGAACTTTTCCCACGAAGAATTTTACGAAGATGAAATGAAATGGCTTAAAGACACTGACCTTTCCTTTACAAAACTGTTCCCAATCCTTTCTGCTATTCACAGGGATTAACACGGGCACAGTCAACGAATTCCTTCCGAATGAGGATCAAACAAGGTCGAACCTGTTTCACCGTCAAAATCGACTTTCCACAATCTTTTAACTCCCGAACTCCGATCTTCACTCCCCACTGATTCTCAACTAGCAGTATTATAAAGAAACTGCTGGCAATGACCTTTTAAACTTTAGGCATTAAATAAAACTCCATTTTTCAACCAAACTGCGTCATAACCTTAAATCACGCAGTGGCATGAAGTCAACATGGCAAATCCAGCCACGAACTGCCCCTCCTCACAGGGAGGGGTCCTCCTTTTATACCCTGTAAAAAAACCCTGTCACATGACCTCTACTGGCGGGAAAATGATGTCACTCCACCATCACAAGACCATTACCTCAAGTCCAGTATAGCTTCAACACCTGTCATGTGACAAGTACACCACTATCACGTGTCAAGGGTACGTAACAGTAGTAAGCACAAGGTTGTGATTGTGGGAGATTTTAATTTTCCACACATAGACTGGGAAGCCCATACTGTAAAAGGGATGGATGGTTTGGAGTTTGTAAAATGTGTGCAGGATAGTTTTTTGCAGCAATACATAGAGGTACCAACTAGAGAAGGGGCAGTGTTGGATATCCTTTTAGGGAATGACATAGGTCAGGTGACGGACGTATGTGTTGTGGAGCACTTCGGGTCTAGTGATCACAATGTCATTAGTTTCAACATAATTATGGAGAAGGATAGGACTGGACCCAGGGTTGAGATTTTTGATTGGAGAAAGGCTAACTTTGAGGAGATGTGAAAGGACTTAGAAGGAGTGGATTGGGACAATTTGTTTTATAGGAAGGATGTAATAGAGAAATGGAGGTCATATAAAGATGAAATTTTGAGGGTACAGAATCTTTATGTTCCTGTTAGGTTGAAAGGAAAGGTTAAAAGTTTGAGAGAGCCATGGTTTTCAAGGGATATTGGAAACTTAGTTCGGAAAAAGAGAGAGATCTACAATAAATATAGGCAGCATGGAGTAAATGAGGTGCTCAAGGAATATAAAGAATGTAAAAAGAATCTTAAGAAAGACATTAGAAAAGCTAAAAGAAGATACGAGTTTGCTTTGGCAAGTAAGGTGAAAATAAATCCGAAGGGTTTCTGCAGTTATATTAATAGCAAAAGGATAGTGAGGGATAAAATTGGTCCCTTAGAGAATCAGAGTGGACAGCTATGTGTGGAGCCAAAAGAAATGGGGGAGATTTTGAACAATTTCTTTTCTTCGGTATTCACTAAAGAGAAGAATATTGAATTGTGTAAGTTAAGGGAAACAATTAGGGAAGTTATCGAAACTATGACAATTAAAGCAGAGGAAGTACTGGCACTGTTAAGGAAAATGAAAGTGGATAAATCTCCGGATCCTGACAGGTTAATCCCTAGGACCTTGAGGGAAGTTGGTGTAGAAATAGTAGGGGCTCTGACAGAAATATTTCAAATGTCATTAGAAACGGGGATGGTGCTGGAAGATTGGCGTATTGCTCATGTGGTTCCATTGTTTAAAAAGGGTTCTAAGAGTAAACCTAGCAATTATAGGTCTGTCAGTTTGACGTCAGTGGTGGGTAAATTAATGGAAAGTATTCTTAGAGATGGTATATATAATTATCTGGATAGACAGGGTCTGATTAGGAATAGTCAGCATGGATTTGTGCATGGAAGGTCATGATTGACAAATCTTATTGAATTTTTTGAAGAGGTTGTGAGGAAAGTTGACGAGGGTAAAACAGTGGCTATTGTCTATATGGACTTCAGTAAGGCCTTTGACAAGGTTCCGCACGGAAGGTTAGTTAGGAAGGTTCAATCGTTAGGTGTTAATATTGAAGTAGTAAAATGGATTCAACAGTGTCTAGATGGGAGATGTCAGAGAGTAGTGGTGGATAACTGTTTGTGAGGTTGGAGGCCGGTGACTAGTGGTGTGCCTCAGGGATCTGTACTGGGTCCAATGTTGTTTGTCATATGCATTAATGATCTGGATGATGGGGTGGTAAATTGGATTAGTAAGTATGCAGTTGATACTAAGGTAGGCAGTGTTGTGGAAAATGAAGTAGGTTTTCAAAGCTTGCAGAGAGATTTAGGCCAGTTAGCAGAGTGGGCTGACCGATGGCAGATGGAGTTTAATGCTGATAAATGTGAGGTGCTACATTTTGGTAGGAATAATCCAAATAGGACATACATGGTGAATGGTAGGGCGTTGAAGAATGCAGTAGAACAGAGTGATCTAGGAATAATGGTGCATAGTTCCTTGAAGGTGGAATCTCATGTGGATAGGGTGGTGAAGAAAGCTTTTGGTATGCTGGCCTTTATAAATCAGAGCATTGAGTACTGGAGTTGGGATGTAATATTAAAATTGTACAAGGGATTGCTGAGGCCGAATTTGGAGTATTGTGTGCAGTTCTGGTCACCAAATTATAGGAAAGATATCAACAAAATAGAGAGAGTACAGAGAAGATTTACTAGAATGTTACCTGGGTTTCAGCACCTTAGTTACAAGGAAAGGCTGAACAAGTCAGGTCTTTATTCTTTGGAACGTAGAAGGTTGAGGGGGGACTGGATAGAGGTATTTAAAATAATGAGGGGGATAGATCAAGTTGACGTGGATAGGCTTTTTCCATTGAGAGTAGGGGAGATTCAAACAAGAGGACATGAGTTGAGAGTTAAGGGGCAAAAGTTTTGAGGGTAGCACGAAGGGGAATTTCTTTACTCAGCTGTGTGGAATGAGCTTCCAGTAGAAGTGATAGAGGCAGGTTCGGTATTGTCATTTAAAGTAAAATTGGATAGGTATATGGACAGGAAAGGAACGGAGGGTTATGGGCTGAGTGCGGGCCACTGGGACTAGGTGAGTGTAAGCGTCGGCACGGACTAGAAGGACCGAGATGGCCTGTCTCTGTGCTGTAATTGTTATATGGTTATATGGCAGGTGGCAGAAGTTTGTGTAGGAGAACAATTTGCATGTAGTGACCACAATGCCATGACTTTCAAAGTAAATATGCAAAAAGATAGATTAGGTCTGCAGGTTGAGATTCTAAATTGGAGAAAGGCCACTTTTGATGGTATCTGAAATGATCTGGCAAGTGTGGATTGGGACAGGCTGTTTCCTGGCAAAGGTGTATTTGATAAGTGGCAGGTCTTCAAATGTGAAATGTTGAGGGTGCAAACCTTGTATGTGCCTGTTGGAATAAAAGGTAAACACAACGAGTGTGAGGAACCTTTGGTTTTCAAAAGACTTTGAGGCCTGGTTAAAAGATAAAAGGAGGTGTGTCGCAGGTAGGAACAACTGAGGTGCTTATCAAATACAAGAGAACACTTAAGAAATTGAGAGGCTAAGAGAAGGCATGAGGTTGCTCTAGCAGACAAGGTGAAGGATTTCTACAGATATGTTAAGACCATAAGACAGAAGCAGAATTGGCCATTTGGCCCATTGTCTGCTCCCTCATTTCATCATGGCTGATCCAATTTTCCTCTCAACCCCAGTCTCCTGCCTTCACCCCCCCCATATATGTCATGCCCTGACCAATCAAGAATCTATCAACCCCGCCTTAAATATACATAAAGACTTGGCCTCCACAGCTGCCTATGGTTAAGAATTCCACAGATTCACCACTCTCTGACAAAAGAAATTCCTCTACCCCTCCATTCTAAAAAGACTCCCTCCATTCTGAGGTGGCGTCCTCTGGTCTTAGACTCTCTCATCATAGGAAACGTCCTCTGCACATCCGCACTATCAAGCCCTTTCTCCATTCAATAATCGAGGTCATCCCTCAATCTAGTTAATACAGGCCTAGAGCCATCAGACTCTCTTCATATGACAAGCCATTCAATCCTGTTACCATTTTCATGAACCTCCTTTCAACCCTGTCCAGTTTCAGCACGTACTTTCTAAGATAATGGGCCCAAAGCTGCTCACAATACTCCAAGTGAAGGCGCGCCAGGGTTTTATAAAGTCCCCACATTACATCCTTGCTTTTATATCTAGTCATCTTCAATCAATGCCACCATCGCATTTGCCTTCCTCACCACAGATTCAACCTGTAATTTAATCTTTAGGGAATCCCACACAATGACTCCCAAGATTTTTGTATTTTCTCTCCATTTAGGTAATAGTCGACCCTTTCATTTCTTCCACCAAAGTTCATGAACAAACACCTCTTGACACTGTTTTCCATCTGTCCTTCTGAAGCCTATCTACTTCCTCAAAACTACCTGGCCCTCCACCTATCTTCATATCATCTGCAACCTTTGCAACAAAGCCATCAATTCCATCATCCAAATCATTGATTTATAACACAAAAAGAATCGGTCCCAACACAGAATTGAATTGACTTTATTATTTACATCCTTCATATATTAAATGTCATGGCTAAATGTGCAATGTGCAATTTATAGTAATTTGTAATAAATAGTATGTATAATAGTCTATATAACAGAGAAATACAATTGTGTCAGTGTGAGTTAATCAGTCTGATGGCCTGGTGGAAGAAGCTGTCCTGGAGCCTGTTGGTCCTGGCTTTTATGCTGCGGTACCGCTTCCCGGATGGTAGCAAATGGAACAGTTTGTGGTTGGGGTGTATCCAGGAAGTTGTCTTAAATCAATGTGTAGACAGTCCAATGAGAGGAGGGGCTGTATTGGACTTGATGTTGGGTAATGAGCCTGACCTTCTAATGTGAGGGAACAATAACCACAACTCCTGAACTTTCAGGATAGCTACAGATAAGGATAGGTGTGGTCCTTGCGGGGGAGTTTTAAATTGGAGTAGGGCAAACTACGAGGGCGTTAGGCAGGAACTGAGAAGCATTAATTGGGAAGAGCTTGTCTCTGGCAAGTTCAGGAAGGACAGGGATGGAAAGATAAGAGAACCTTGCACGTCTGGAGAGATGATGAATTTAGTCAAGAAGGAAAAGGAAAACTCTGTAAAGTTCTGGAAGTTCAGATCAAATGGAGCACATGAGGAGTTTAGAGAAGCCAGAACAGAACTAAAGAAGGGAATTAGGAAAGCCAGGAGCGGCCAAGAAAAGTCCTCGGCAAGTCGGATTAGAATCCCAAGAGATTCTAATCAAGAACAAGAGAATAACAAGGGAGAGGGTGGGACTACTCACGGATAAAAGGGCTGGGCGACATTTACTTGGATTCAGAGAATGTGAGTGAGGTACTTAATGAGAACCTTGTTTCAGTATTTACCAGGGAAAAGGATATGGAGGACCAGGAGATCAGTGCTGATGGTATAAATACATTTAGAGGTCAAGGAGGAGGAAGTGTTGAGCCTTCTATGGATTATTAGGGAGAATAAGCCCCCAGGGCCTGATGGGATTTACCCCAAGTTATTGAAGCGGGCAAGAGACAAGATTGCTGGGCCCTTGGTCAGTATCTTGGTGTCCTCTCTAGCCATAGTCGAGGTCCCAGAAGAGTGGTGAGTGGTTAAAGTTGTACCTCTATTTTAGAACGGGACAAGGAAAAATCCTGGGAATCGTAGACCTGTGAGTTTCATGTCAGTTGTAAGGAAATGGCTGAAGAAACATCTTAGGGAGAGAATATATGAGCATTTGGAAACCCATGGCTTAATTAGAGAGAGACGGCATGGCTTTGTGCAGGGCAGGTTGTGCCATACCAACTTTATTTGAGGTTTTGACAAGAGGTGACGAGAGCGCGAGGAGGGTAGGGCAGTGGATGTAGCCGACATGTATTTTAAAAAGGCGTTTGACATGGGAGTCGAATCCAGAATGCATGGGGTTCTCAGAGAATTGGCCACTCGGATTCAGAACTGGCTTGCACATAAGAGGACGGAGGGCAGTGGTTGAAAGGACTTGCAGTATTGGAGCTGGAGGTCTGTAATTAGTGATGGGACCTCTGCTGTCTGTGATGATATCAAAACGGGGGGAGTTGTGGATAGTGAGGAAGACCGGCAAAGAACACAGCGTGATATAGGCCAGTTGCAGGTATGGGCAGAGAAATGGCAGATGGACTTTCATCCAGGTAAATCCAGTGTTGCACCTCGGTAGGGCAAATGCAAGGAGACGGTACACTGTTAAGGGAAAGATCCTTAAAAGTGTTGCTGAGCAGAGAGATCTTGGGACCCTGGTTCATAGCTCCCCGAACGGTCGATAAGAAGGCTTACGGGATGTTTGCTTTAGGAAGGGTGTCGAGGCTTTGGAGAGATTCACCAGGATGCTGCCTGGTTCAGAGGGCGTGCGCGATCACTGGATAAACTGGGGTGGTTTTCTCTGGAGCGTCAGAGGCTGAGGGGAGATCTGATAGAGGTTTACAAGACTATGTGAGGCATAAATAGAATGAACAGAGAGCACCTGTTTCCCAGGGTTGAAATGCCTAATACCAGAGGACATGCATTGAAGGTGAGAGGGTGTAGGTTCAAGGGGGATGTGAGGGGTAAGTTTTTTTCTCAGCGTTGTGGATGCCTGGAATGTGCTGCCTGGTGTGGAGGTAGAGGCAAATGCATTAGAGGCCTTTAAGAGACATTTGGATCGGCACATGGATGTGAGGAAGATGGAGGGATATGGACACGGTGTAGGTAGGAGGGATTCGTGTTTCGTTGTTTTGGATTTGCTTTTTAGCTGTTTCAGCACCATGTTGTGGGCCAAATGGCCTGTTTCTGTGCCATACTCTTCTGTTTCTATGTAGATGGGCTGGAAGGCCAGTTTCTCTGCTCTACTTGTCTATGACTCTATGCACTGATTGTGGAGGAGGTGTTGTTGCCAATGGGAAGTGACTGGGGTCTGCAAGTGAGGAAAACCAGGATCAAATTGCACAAGAATGTATTCAGACCCAGGCCTTGGAGTTTATTGTTTAGTTTTAAGGGGATGATGATATTGAATGCTGAGGTGTAATCGATAAAGAACATCCTGATGTATGCATCTTTGCTGTCCAGATTTTCCTGGGTTGAGTGAAGAGCCAATGAAATGGCATCTGCTGTGGACCTGTTCCTCTTGTCCTGACCATTCCTCCTGCCATGAGGAACAGGCGAAGCAGGAGGAACAGGCAGGGCTGAGCGGGATAGAAAGGGAAAAAGAAACAGATGAGCAGGGGATTGTTGACCATTCGTCAACGGAACTATGTTTCAAAATTTACTACACAGCTTTTAATTAATCAAAGCTCGCTCTTAATCATTTCTGCACAAACAGCAACGTAACTATATTGACTCCAGGCCAACAACTAAGAACATGATTTCTAATTTCAGCCATGAAGATGGTAGAGTTTGTCATCGAAACGTCGGTTAAATTCGATACCCGTACCCAGCCAGAACCCCGAGAAGAGTTTATTCTCAGATACACCGGGAAAGCTCTAGATCCTTTTTCATGAATTCTCTTTGTAGCACTACTCACTCAGACCACTTTTCCAATTTATTACATCGAAATAGGGGTTCTCCATTGGCCAGACAATCAATCCTTTCTTCTTCCAGACCCTGGCCTGGGGGCTCGTCCTCATGACAGTGAATCTTCAAAGTTATTGCTGCTTTGCACATGGAGCTCCAGTTTTTATACTCATTCAAATGTTGCATTTCAGTGTAATCTATGGGTCTATGGGTCATCTGACTGACCATTGGATGTGGTCCAATCTATGGGTCTTTGGGTCATCTGACTGACCATTGGATGTAGTCCAATCTATGGGTCTTTGGGTCATCTGACTGACCATTGGATGTAGTCCAATCTATGGGTCTTTGGGTCATCTGACTGACCATTGGATGTGGTCCAATCTATGGGTCTATGGGTCATCTGACTGACCATTGGATGTGGTCCAATCTATGGGTCTATGGGTCATCTGACTGACCATTGGATGTAGTGCAGTCTATGGGTCATCTGACTGACCATTGGATGTGGTCCAATCTATCGGTCATCTGACTGACCATTGGATGTGGTCCAATCTATGGGTCTATGGGTCATCTGACTGACCATTGGATGTGGTCCAATCTATGGGTCTATGGGTCATCTGACTGACCATTGGATGTGGTCCAATCTATGGGTCTATGGGTCATCTGACTGACCATTGGATGTGGTCCAATCTATGGGTCTATGGGTCATCTGACTGACCATTGGATGTAGTGCAGTCTATGGGTCACCTGACTGACCATTGGATGTGGTCCAATCTATCGGTCATCTGACTGACCATTGGACGTGGTCCAATCTATGGGTCTATGGGTCATCTGACTGACCATTGGATGTGGTCCAATCTATGGGTCTATGGGTCATCTGACTGACCATTGGATGTGGTCCAATCTATGGGTCTATCGGTCATCTGACTGACCATTGGATGTGGTCCAGTCTATGGGTCTATGGGTCATCTGACTGACCATTGGACGTGGTCCAATCTATGGGTCTATGGGTCATCTGACTGACCATTGGACGTGGTCCAATCTATGGGTCTATGGGTCATCTGACTGACCACTGGATGTGGTCCAATCTATGGGTCTATCGGTCATCTGACTGAACATTGGACGTGGTCCAATCTATGGGTCTATGGGTCATCTGACTGACCATTGGACGTGGTCCAATCTATGGGTCTATGGGTCATCTGACTGACCATTGGATGTGGTCCAATCTATGGGTCTATCGGTCATCTGACTGACCATTGGACGTGGTCCAATCTATGGGTCTATGGGTCATCTGACTGACCATTGGACGTGGTCCAAGGGCTGCACAACTTTATGCCTCAGGAAACTTCTTCTGTTCCCTTTGATTGTGGTTCAAACCAGTTCACTCAGACACTAGGCTGAGATAATGAGATTACTTCTTTAAACCTGCATTGTACACAATACACAGCTTATCTGTAAATTATCTCAGATTCAATAAAAATTCCTTGTGTCCATATTCCGTTGCTCTGATTAGATTATCCCAGAAGAAGGATCAATTCATCAACCGGTCCACAAGATGGAGGTTACAGAGCAGCATCACAAAATGGCAGTCTCCATATCCTTCGAGAGCATGGCAAGAGCAAAGACAATCAGTTTGTCTGCTTCCACTGACCTTGAAACTCTTGAGTTTGACATTTTCTTCCATAATTTAATTCCTCCATGGCCAACGAGAACAGGCGGACAGGATAATTTTGCCAGTCTGAGGGACAGGAAGAGAGCTGCCTCGTGTCAGGGACCTGGTTGTTAAATCCTTGTGACAAACAGTGCCCAAGGAAGGGGACATCAGTAGCTTGTGGAAAACCAGGCCAGGACACCGGGACAGAGGGAGGAACCCAGCCCCAGCATCACCACTGGGAATCCAGACTCACTGTGTGTCACTGAGACTGATCTGTGCAGGCCAGGCTGTGACCTTGAGCAAGAGTGGCTGAGAAAATATCCCCGGTGAATTACAGGAGAGATACCAACCGGCTGGGAAATGATCCCCGGTGAATTACGGGAGAGATACTAACCGGCTGGGAAATGATCCCCGGTGAATTACGGGAGAGATACCAACCGGCTGGGAAATTATCCCCGGTGAATTACGGGAGAGATACCAACCGGCTGGGAAATGATCCCCGGTGAATTACAGGAGAGATACCAACCGGCTGGGAAGCGATCCCCGGTGAATTACGGGAGAGATACCAACCGGCTGGGAAATGATCCCCGGTGAATTACAGGGGAGATACCAACCGGCTGGGAAATGATCCCCGGTGAATTACAGGAGAGATACCAACCGGCTGGGAAATGATCCCCGGTGAATTACGGGAGAGATACCAACCGGCTGGGAAACGATCCCCGGTGAATTACGGGAGAGATACCAACCGGCTGGGAAATGATCCCCGGTGAATTACGGGAGAGATACCAACCGGCTGGGAAATGATCCCCGGTGAATTACGGGAGAGATACCAACCGGCTGGGAAATGATCCCCGGTGAATTACGGGAGAGATATCAACCGGCTGGGAAATGATCCCCGGTGAATTACGGGAGAGATACCAACCGGCTGGGAAATGATCCCCGGTGAATTACGGGAGAGATACCAACCGGCTGGGAAATGATCCCCGGTGAATTACGGGAGAGATACCAACCGGCTGGGAAATGATCCCCGGTGAATTACGGGAGAGATACCAACCGGCTGGGAAATGATCCCCGGTGAATTACGGGAGAGATACCAACCGGCTGGGAAATGATCCCCGGTGAATTACGGGAGAGATACCAACCGGCTGGGAAATGATCCCCGGTGAATTACGGGAGAGATACGAACCGGCTGGGAAATGATCCCCCGTGAATTACGGGAGAGATACCAACCGGCTGGGAAATGATCCCCGGTGAATTACGGGAGAGATACGAACCGGCTGGGAAATGATCCCCGGTGAATTACGGGAGAGATACCAACCGGCTGGGAAATGATCCCCGGTGAATTACGGGAGAGATACCAACCGGCTGGGAAATGATCCCCGGTGAATTATGGGAGAGATACCAACCGGCTGGGAAATGATCCCCAGTGAATTACGGGAGAGATATACCTGGTACAAGGTCAGAACAAGATAGATTATGAGATTGTGGTGGTGAAAATTCTGCATTTGCCGCTCCTCTTAGATGTCTGCTAAAAGCCCTTTGTAGCACTTGACTTCCTGTCAAGTCTGTTAACACTTCACGTCTGTAGAGCAATGTTCTTATAGGAACGGCAATTAGATTAGTTTTCAACCGCAGCCTAGAGCTTCTGCTTCAAGGCTAGGCGTCGCCTGTTCAGTTAAAACCACAGACTTGACATAACATAAGATATAATCACCTCTCTGCATGACAAGCTATCTGTCTCTCCATCGTGAGGGTTGGCTTTCCGTGATCATCACCACAATAAAGGTTCCTGCTGCGAACTGAGCACAGGGAGTCTCTGTGTCTTTATTTCAAGTAAAGTGTTAACTCTGCTACAACAGAGATCAAGAGTCCATTTTTCCATACAAGGGAACCAGTCTACAGCCTACACAAAGTACACAGCTTTTGTATGTATTGATCAATCTGCAGCCTGGTAGAACATACTTTCGGGCATTTTTAACCTGCACAGTGGGAGGGGAGAGAAGAGATATTCCTCAGTGGGTGGGGTTTTTGGTTACACTGGCTGCATTACTGAGACAGGGACAAGTGTGGACAGAGAGGCTGGCTTCTGTAACGTACTGAGTTGTAAGCAGATGAGGTTTACCCGGGAGCTGCCTGGATTAGAGGGTATGAGCTGTGTTGACCTGTGTTGTATGCTCTCGAGAGTCAGAGGCTGAGGGGAGTTCTGATAGGGGAATAGGTGGGATATTTTCCCCATGGCAAAGATGTCAAAGACTAGTGTAAAATCCTCTACTTGCCCCTCACATTGCCTCTAAACCCCCCCTCTAACCGTAGCATGCTTTTAAGCCTGGGGGGCAGTTTAAAGGCAATATAAAGGGCAAGCACACGATTTTATGGAGAGGGTGCAGAGGAGATGGAGAGCTATGGAAAGGGTGCAGAGGAGATGGAGAGCTATGGAAAGGGTGCAGAGGAGATTTACTAGGATGTTGCCTGGTTTGGAGAACAAGTCATATGAAGCAAGGATAACAGAGCTGGGACTTTTCTCTTTGGAGCATAGAAGAATGAGAGGAGACTTGATAGAGGTCTACAAGATTGTCAGAGGCATGGATAAAGTGAATAGTCAGTACCTGTTTCCCAGGGCACCAATAGCAAACACCAGAGGGCATATGTACAAAATTAAGGGAGGGAAGTTTAGGGGAGACCTCAGGGGTAAGTTTTTTACACAGAGGGTTGTGAGTGCCTGGAATGACTTGCCAGGGATGGTGGTGGAGGCTAAAACATTAGGAGTATTTAAGAGCCTCTTGGACAGGCACATGGATGAAAGAAAAATAGAGGGTTATGGGGTAGTGTGGGTTTAGTACTTTTTTTAAGGATTATATGGGTCAGCACAACATGGAGGGCTGAAGGGCCTGTACTGTGCCGTAGTGTTCTATGGTTCTATGGTTCAATGGTTTACACAGATTTGTAGGTGCCTGGGATGGGTTACCGGGGGCAGGCAGTCTGATGGAGTTCAAGGGGCTTTTAATTGGAGGGACTGGAGGGATTATGGATCATTCACCTTTAGTACAAGATCAACGCAATGCTGTGAGCCAAATGACCAGTCCAGTGCCGTCCTGTTCTATGTTCTGTGTCAGGGGTGTCAAACTCAAATACACAGTGTGCCAAAATTTAAAAATCGGTACAAGTCGAGGGCCGGACTGGCTCAGCGTTTATTGCAAAACTTATTGAAATGAATTTATTACACATATTAACCTGGAACTAACAAAGCTTAGGTTATTGCCTACAAAAACAACATTGAACATTAAATAAATAAAAAATCAGTTGCATTTATTTCTTATGGCTTTATCTGCAGCTTTTCCGGAGTAATTTCTAATGAAAACATTTTTCCACAGGCCACTACTGTGGAAATCACTACTGTGATTCACACTAGTCTAAGCCAGATACTTGGCATCTCATCTTGGATGCAAGTTCATCAATGTTTGGAGTCAGGCTCTGAGCTGAGGAAATCCTCAGAATTGAGTGAAGGTGTTCATCAGAAAGACGACTCCTGTGTGATGTTTTGTTTATCTTCATCAAAGAGAACAGTTGGTCACACAGATATGTGCTGCCAAACATAGAGAGCATTTGAGCAGCTTGGGTACGCAGCTGGGGCATTGTGTCGGGAATGAAACGTAGAAACTGTGCAGCGCCCATCGAGTCATACTTTGCCTCGAGTGTGTCACTACATTGGAGTTCAGTCAGCTCCATTTGTATGTTGGTTGGTGCGCTTTCCACGTCAGCTGCAAATGGATTACTGAGCAGTTCAAACCTGCTTTTTTGGGCTTCAAAGTCGGCAAATCGCCGTGTGAAGTGGGCACCAAGTATGCTAAGTTTTTCAGCAAACTTTGCACGTGGGAACACTGCGGTAGAAACCTGCTCTTTCATAGTTTGGCAACACGGAAAATGGCTCAAGTTTTCTTGCTGCATCTGCGTCTCCCACAGGCGCAGCTTGGTTTTAAAAGCCCTCACTGCAGCGTACATGTCTGTGATCACATGACCCCGCCCCTGAAGCTGCAGGTTGAGCGCATTGAGATGGCTCGAGATGTCACACAGAAACGCCATTTCACAAAGCAACTTTTTATCCCGGAGCTCTGTTGTGTCTTTCCCTTTGCTTTCCATGAACTGACAGATCTCCTCACGCAACTCGAAACATCTTTTCAGCACTTTTCCTTGGCTTAACCATCGCACCTCTGTGTGATAGGGCAAATCATTATATTCTGAGCCCAACTCCTCCAGAAACGACTTGAACTCGCGGTGATTCAAACCTTTGGCTCTTATGAAGTTAACTGCTCGTGTTATGGTGCTCATTATATGTTCCATTTTCAAGGCTTTGCCACACAACGATTCCTGGTGTATGATGCAGTGATAAGTTGTCAGCTCACCTGCGCCATTTTCCTCCCGCATCTTCATAGGCGCATCGATTACTGGGGCCAGCTTTAATAGTAATTAGATATTATCTCGCGGGCCAAAGATAATTCCACCGCGGGCCGGATTTGGCCCGCGGGCCTTGAGTTTGACACATATGTTCTGTGTGATGGATGGTGCTCCAGGACTTGTTCAAGGCGTTACCACGGAAACAGGAGTAGGCCGTTCGGCCCCTCCAGGCTGTCCCACCACGGCTAATCTTCCCCTGGACTCGCCTCATCCTCTGTGCCAGTTGCCCCAAGCCCTCAGTTCAGAGTATTATCAGAATTCATGCATGTCTCCACATACAACCCTGAGATTCCTTTTCCTGCAGGCAGACTTAGCAAATCTATAGAACAGTAACTGTAAACAGGATCAATGAACAACAGACTGTGGAAATGTAAATATAAACAAATAGCAATAAATAACGAGTGTGAAATAACCTGACATGAAAGCGTAACCAGTTAAAGAGTCCTTGAAGTGAGACCATCGGTGTGGGAACACCAGAAGTAGAATGGGTGTAATTTTCTGCTTTGTTTAAGAGCCTGGTGGTTGAGGGGTAGTAACTGTTCTTGGACCTGGTGGTGCGAGTCCTGAGGCTCTTGTACCTTCTTCCTGATGGCAGCAGTGAGAAGAGAGCACGGCCTGGGTGGTGAGGATCTCTGATGATGGATACTGCTTTTCTATGGATTTTGCTTCTCAAACCCATTCTTCCTCTCCTCCTCATTAACTCTGACACCCTTTCTAATCGACTCTGCTTTAAACAGACCCAATGACTTGGCCTCCACAACCACCTCTGGCAATTCTTGCCAACAGTAAAGTCCCTCACAGGAGGTTTCAGCTTCATACTCAGCTCTGACCTTCCCTTCTTACTTCCTGCAGCATGAAACGTGGAAAGATTGGAATCGCAGTAGTGCTGCTGCTTCTCGTACTGTCACTAGGCCTGTACTTCGGCCTGAGGAAAAAGAAGCCATCGGTCCACTCCTATCGGAGAGTAGCTGTCGCCGCAGATGCAGCAAAATGCTCGGAGATTGGCAGGTGAGTCTCCACCAGAGCCTGTTGTGATTCTAACATCTGACGTTTCTAGATAATATCATGGGAGCAGAGCGATACAACCCGGACACACGTCACTGATTATATAATGGGAGTAGGGAACACAATTCGGCCACATGTCACTGATTATATGATGGGAGTAGGGAACACAATCCGGCCACACGTCACTGATTATATGATGGGAGTAGGGAACACAATCCGGCCACACGTCACGGATTATATAATGGGAGTAGGGAACACAATCCAGCCTAACGTCACTGATTATATAATGGGAGTAGGGAACACAATCCAGCCTAACGTCACTGATTATATAATGGGAGTAGGGAACACAATCCGGTCACACGTCACTGATTATATAATGGGAGTAGGGAACACAATCTTGCCACACGTCACTGATTATATAATGGCAGTAGGGAACACAATCCGGCCACACGTCACTGATTATATAATGGGAGTAGGGAACACAATCCGGCCTAACGTCACTGATTATATAATGGGAGTAGGGAACACAATCCAGCCTAACGTCACTGATTATATAATGGGAGTAGGGAACACAATCCGGCCACACGTCACTGATTATATAATGGGAGTAGGGAACACAATCCGGTCACACTTCACTGATTATATAATGGGAGAAGGGAACACAATCCAGCCTAACGTCACTGATTATATAATGGGAGTAGGGAACACAATCCGGCCTAACGTCACTGATTATATAATGGGAGTAGGGAATACAATCCAGCCTAACGTCACTGATTATATAATGGGAGTAGGGAACACAATCCAGCCTAACGTCACTGATTATATAATGGGAGTAGGGAACACAATCCAGCCTAACGTCGCTGATTATATAATGGGAGTAGGGAACACAATCCGGCCACACGTCACTGATTATATAATGGGAGTCGGGAACACAATCCGGCCACACGTCACTGATTATATAATGGGAGTAGGGAACACAATCCGGTCACACGTCACTGATTATATAATCGGAGTACGGAACACAATCCGGCCACACGTCACTGATTATATAATGGGAGTAGGGAACACAATCCGGCCACACGTCACTGATTATATAATGGGAGTCGGGAACACAATCCGGCCACACGTCACTGATTATATAATGGGAGTAGGGAACACAATCCGGTCACACGTCACTGATTATATAATGGGAGTAGGGAACACAATCCGGCCACACGTCACGGATTATATAATGGGCGTAGGGAACACAATCCGGCCACATGTCACAGATTATATAATGGGAGTAGGGAACACAATCCAGCCTAACGTCACTGATTATATAATGGGAGTCGGGAACACAATCCGGCCACACGTCACTGATTATATAATGGGAGTAGGGAACACAATCCGTCCACACGTCACTGATTATATAATGGGAGTAAGGAACACAATCCAGCCACACGTCACTGATTATATAATGGGAGTAGGGAACACAATCTTGCCACACGTCACTGATTATATAATGGGAGTAGGGAACACAATCCCGCCACACGTCACTGATTATGTAATGGGAGTAGGGAACACAATCCGGTCACACGTCACGGATTATATAATGGGAGTAGGGAACACAATCCCGCCACACGTCACTGATTATATAATGGGAGTAGGGAACACAATCCGGCCACACGTCACGGATTATATAATGGGAGTAGGGAACAGAATCCGGCCACACGTCACTGATTATATAATGGGAGTAGGGAACACAATCAGGCCACACGTCACTGATTATATAATGGGAGTCGGGAACACAATCCCGCCACACGTCACTGATTATGTAATGGGAGTAGGGAACACAATCTTGCCACACGTCACTGATTATATAATGGGAGTAGGGAACGCAATCCAGCCACACGTCACTGATTATATAATGGGAGTAGGGAACACAATCTTGCCACACGTCACTGATTATATAATGGGAGTAGGGAACACAATCCCGCCACACGTCACTGATTATGTAATGGGAGTAGGGAACACAATCCGGTCACACGTCACGGATTATATAATGGGAGTAGGGAACACAATCCCGCCACACGTCACTGATTATATAATGGGAGTAGGGAACACAATCCGGTCACACTTCACTGATTATATAATGGGAGTAGGGAACACAATCCAGCCTAAAGTCACTGATTATATAATGGGAGTAGGGAACACAATCCGGCCTAACGTCACTGATTATATAATGGGAGTAGGGAATACAATCCAGCCTAACGTCACTGATTATATAATGGGAGTAGGGAACACAATCCAGCCTAACGTCACTGATTATATAATGGGAGTAGGGAACACAATCCAGCCTAACGTCGCTGATTATATAATGGGAGTAGGGAACACAATCCGGCCACACGTCACTGATTATATAATGGGAGTCGGGAACACAATCCGGCCACACGTCACTGATTATATAATGGGAGTAGGGAACACAATCCGGTCACACGTCACTGATTATATAATCGGAGTAGGGAACACAATCCGGCCACACGTCACTGATTATATAATGGGAGTAGGGAACACAATCCGGCCACACGTCACTGATTATATAATGGGAGTCGGGAACACAATCCCGCCACACGTCACTGATTATATAATGGGAGTAGGGAACACAATCCGGTCACACGTCACTGATTATATAATGGGAGTAGGGAACACAATCCGGCCACACGTCACGGATTATATAATGGGCGTAGGGAACACAATCCGGCCACATGTCACAGATTATATAATGGGAGTAGGGAACACAATCCAGCCTAACGTCACTGATTATATAATGGGAGTCGGGAACACAATCCGGCCACACGTCACTGATTATATAATGGGAGTAGGGAACACAATCCGTCCACACGTCACTGATTATATAATGGGAGTAGGGAACACAATCCAGCCACACGTCACTGATTATATAATGGGAGTAGGGAACACAATCTTGCCACACGTCACTGATTATATAATGGGAGTAGGGAACACAATCCCGCCACACGTCACTGATTATGTAATGGGAGTAGGGAACACAATCCGGTCACACGTCACGGATTATATAATGGGAGTAGGGAACAGAATCCGGCCACACGTCACTGATTATATAATGGGAGTAGGGAACACAATCCGGCCACACGTCACTGATTATATAATGGGAGTCGGGAACACAATCCCGCCACACATCACTGATTATGTAATGGGAGTAGGGAACACAATCTTGCCATACGTCACTGATTATATAATGGGAGTAGGGAACGCAATCCAGCCACACGTCACTGATTATATAATGGGAGTAGGGAACACAATCTTGCCACACGTCACTGATTATATAATGGGAGTAGGGAACACAATCCCGCCACACGTCACTGATTATGTAATGGGAGTAGGGAACACAATCCGGTCACACGTCACGGATTATATAATGGGAGTAGGGAACACAATCCCGCCACATGTCACTGATTATATAATGGGAGTAGGGAACACAATCCGGCCACACGTCACTGATTATATAATGGGAGTAGGGAACACAATCCGGCCACACGTCACGGATTATATAATGGGAGTAGGGAACACAATCCGGTCACACGTCACGGATTATATAATGTGAGTCGGGAACACAATCCGGTCACACGTCACGGATTATATAATGTGAGTAGGGAACACAATCCCGCCACACGTCACTGATTATATAATGGGAGTAGGGAACACAATCCGGCCTAACGTCACTGATTATATAATGGGAGTAGGGAATACAATCCAGCCTAACGTCACTGATTATATAATGGGAGTAGGGAACACAATCCAGCCTAACGTCACTGATTATATAATGGGAGTAGGGAACACAATCCAGCCTAACGTCGCTGATTATATAATGGGAGTAGGGAACACAATCCGGCCACACGTCACTGATTATATAATGGGAGTCGGGAACACAATCCGGCCACACGTCACTGATTATATAATGGGAGTAGGGAACACAATCCGGTCACACGTCATTGATTATATAATCGGAGTAGGGAACACAATCCGGCCACACGTCACTGATTATATAATGGGAGTAGGGAACACAATCCGGCCACACGTCACTGATTATATAATGGGAGTCGGGAACACAATTCGGCCACACGTCACGGATTATATAATGGGAGTAGGGAACACAATCCCGCCACACGTCACTGATTATATAATGGGAGTAGGGAACACAATCCGGCCACACGTCACTGATTATATAATGGGAGTAGGGAACACAATCCGGCCACACGTCACGGATTATATAATGGGAGTAGGGAACACAATCCGGTCACACGTCACGGATTATATAATGTGAGTCGGGAACACAATCCGGTCACACGTCACGGATTATATAATGTGAGTAGGGAACACAATCCCGCCACACGTCACTGATTATATAATGGGAGTAGGGAACACAATCCGGCCTAACGTCACTGATTATATAATGGGAGTAGGGAATACAATCCAGCCTAACGTCACTGATTATATAATGGGAGTAGGGAACACAATCCAGCCTAACGTCACTGATTATATAATGGGAGTAGGGAACACAATCCAGCCTAACGTCGCTGATTATATAATGGGAGTAGGGAACACAATCCGGCCACACGTCACTGATTATATAATGGGAGTCGGGAACACAATCCGGCCACATGTCACTGATTATATAATGGGAGTAGGGAACACAATCCGGTCACACGTCATTGATTATATAATCGGAGTAGGGAACACAATCCGGCCACACGTCACTGATTATATAATGGGAGTAGGGAACACAATCCGGCCACACGTCACTGAATATATAATGGGAGTCGGGAACACAATTCGGCCACACGTCACTGATTATATAATGGGAGTAGGGAACACAATCCGGTCACACGTCACTGATTATATAATGGGAGTAGGGAACACAATCCGGCCACACGTCACGGATTATATAATGGGCGTAGGGAACACAATCCGGCCACATGTCACAGATTATATAATGTGAGTCGGGAACGCAATCCGGTCACACGTCACGGATTATATAATGGGAGTAGGGAACACAATCCAGCCTAACGTCACTGATTATATAATGGGAGTAGGGAACACAATCCAGCCACACGTCACTGATTATATAATGGGAGTAGGGAACACAATCTTGCCACACGTCACTGATTATATAATGGGAGTAGGGAACACAATCCCGCCACACGTCACTGATTATGTAATGGGAGTAGGGAACACAATCCGGTCACACGTCACGGATTATATAATGGGAGTAGGGAACACAATCCCGCCACACGTCACTGATTATATAATGGGAGAAGGGAACACAATCCGGCCACACGTCACGGATTATATAATGGGAGTAGGGAACACAATCCGGCCACACGTCACTGATTATATAATGGGAGTAGGGAACACAATCCGGCCACACGTCACTGATTATATAATGGGAGTCGGGAACACAATCCCGCCACACGTCACTGATAATGTAATGGGAGTAGGGAACACAATCTTGCCACACGTCACTGATTATATAATGGGAGTAGGGAACGCAATCCAGCCACACGTCACTGATTATATAATGGGAGTAGGGAACACAATCTTGCCACACGTCACTGATTATATAATGGGAGTAGGGAACACAATCCCGCCACAAGTCACTGATTATGTAATGGGAGTAGGGAACACAATCCGGTCACACGTCACGGATTATATAATGGGAGTAGGGAACACAATCCCGCCACACGTCACTGATTATATAATGTGAGTCGGGAACGCAATCCGGTCACACGTCACGGATTATATAATGGGAGTAGGGAACACAATCCAGCCTAACGTCACTGATTATATAATGGGAGTAGGGAACACAATCCAGCCACACGTCACTGATTATATAATGGGAGTAGGGAACACAATCTTGCCACACGTCACTGATTATATAATGGGAGTAGGGAACACAATCCCGCCACACGTCACTGATTATGTAATGGGAGTAGGGAACACAATCCGGTCACACGTCACGGATTATATAATGGGAGTAGGGAACACAATCCCGCCACACGTCACTGATTATATAATGGGAGTAGGGAACACAATCCGGCCACCCGTCACGGATTATATAATGGGAGTAGGGAACAGAATCCGGCCACACGTCACTGATTATATAATGGGAGTAGGGAACACAATCCGGCCACACGTCACTGATTATATAATGGGAGTCGGGAACACAATCCCGCCACACGTCACTGATTATGTAATGGGAGTAGGGAACACAATCTTGCCACACGTCACTGATTATATAATGGGAGTAGGGAACGCAATCCAGCGACACGTCACTGATTATATAATGGGAGTAGGGAACACAATCTTGCCACACGTCACTGATTATATAATGGGAGTAGGGAACACAATCCCGCCACAAGTCACTGATTATGTAATGGGAGTAGGGAACACAATCCGGTCACACGTCACGGATTATATAATGGGAGTAGGGAACACAATCCCGCCACACGTCACTGATTATATAATGGGAGTAGGGAACACAATCCAGCCACACGTCACTGATTATATAATGGGAGTAGGGAACACAATCTTGCCACACGTCACTGATTATATAATGGGAGTAGGGAACACAATCCCGCCACACGTCACTGATTATGTAATGGGAGTAGGGAACACAATCCGGCCACACGTCACGGATTATATAATGGGCGTAGGGAACACAATCCGGCCACATGTCACAGATTATATAATGGGAGTAGGGAACACAATCCAGCCTAACGTCACTGATTATATAATGGGAGTCGGGAACACAATCCGGCCACACGTCACTGATTATATAATGGGAGTAGGGAACACAATCCGTCCACACGTCACTGATTATATAATGGGAGTAGGGAACACAATCCAGCCACACGTCACTGATTATATAATGGGAGTAGGGAACACAATCTTGCCACACGTCACTGATTATATAATGGGAGTAGGGAACACAATCCCGCCACACGTCACTGATTATGTAATGGGAGTAGGGAACACAATCCGGTCACACGTCACGGATTATATAATGGGAGTAGGGAACAGAATCCGGCCACACGTCACTGATTATATAATGGGAGTAGGGAACACAATCCGGCCACACGTCACTGATTATATAATGGGAGTCGGGAACACAATCCCGCCACACATCACTGATTATGTAATGGGAGTAGGGAACACAATCTTGCCATACGTCACTGATTATATAATGGGAGTAGGGAACGCAATCCAGCCACACGTCACTGATTATATAATGGGAGTAGGGAACACAATCTTGCCACACGTCACTGATTATATAATGGGAGTAGGGAACACAATCCCGCCACACGTCACTGATTATGTAATGGGAGTAGGGAACACAATCCGGTCACACGTCACGGATTATATAATGGGAGTAGGGAACACAATCCCGCCACACGTCACTGATTATATATTGGGAGTAGGGAACACAATCCGGCCACACGTCACTGATTATATAATGGGAGTAGGGAACACAATCCGGCCACACGTCACGGATTATATAATGGGAGTAGGGAACACAATCCGGTCACACGTCACGGATTATATAATGTGAGTCGGGAACACAATCCGGTCACACGTCACGGATTATATAATGTGAGTAGGGAACACAATCCCGCCACACGTCACTGATTATATAATGGGAGTAGGGAACACAATCCGGCCTAACGTCACTGATTATATAATGGGAGTAGGGAATACAATCCAGCCTAACGTCACTGATTATATAATGGGAGTAGGGAACACAATCCAGCCTAACGTCACTGATTATATAATGGGAGTAGGGAACACAATCCAGCCTAACGTCGCTGATTATATAATGGGAGTAGGGAACACAATCCGGCCACACGTCACTGATTATATAATGGGAGTCGGGAACACAATCCGGCCACACGTCACTGATTATATAATGGGAGTAGGGAACACAATCCGGTCACACGTCATTGATTATATAATCGGAGTAGGGAACACAATCCGGCCACACGTCACTGATTATATAATGGGAGTAGGGAACACAATCCGGCCACACGTCACTGATTATATAATGGGAGTCGGGAACACAATTCGGCCACACGTCACTGATTATATAATGGGAGTAGGGAACACAATCCGGTCACACGTCACTGATTATATAATGGGAGTAGGGAACACAATCCGGCCACACGTCACGGATTATATAATGGGCGTAGGGAACACAATCCGGCCACATGTCACAGATTATATAATGTGAGTCGGGAACGCAATCCGGTCACACGTCACGGATTATATAATGGGAGTAGGGAACACAATCCAGCCTAACGTCACTGATTATATAATGGGAGTAGGGAACACAATCCAGCCACACGTCACTGATTATATAATGGGAGTAGGGAACACAATCTTGCCACACGTCACTGATTATATAATGGGAGTAGGGAACACAATCCCGCCACACGTCACTGATTATGTAATGGGAGTAGGGAACACAATCCGGTCACACGTCACGGATTATATAATGGGAGTAGGGAACACAATCCCGCCACACGTCACTGATTATATAATGGGAGTAGGGAACACAATCCGGCCACACGTCACGGATTATATAATGGGAGTAGGGAACACAATCCGGCCACACGTCACTGATTATATAATGGGAGTAGGGAACACAATCCGGCCACACGTCACTGATTATATAATGGGAGTCGGGAACACAATCCCGCCACACGTCACTGATAATGTAATGGGAGTAGGGAACACAATCTTGCCACACGTCACTGATTATATAATGGGAGTAGGGAACGCAATCCAGCCACACGTCACTGATTATATAATGGGAGTAGGGAACACAATCTTGCCACACGTCACTGATTATATAATGGGAGTAGGGAACACAATCCCGCCACAAGTCACTGATTATGTAATGGGAGTAGGGAACACAATCCGGTCACACGTCACGGATTATATAATGGGAGTAGGGAACACAATCCCGCCACACGTCACTGATTATATAATGTGAGTCGGGAACGCAATCCGGTCACACGTCACGGATTATATAATGGGAGTAGGGAACACAATCCAGCCTAACGTCACTGATTATATAATGGGAGTAGGGAACACAATCCAGCCACACGTCACTGATTATATAATGGGAGTAGGGAACACAATCTTGCCACACGTCACTGATTATATAATGGGAGTAGGGAACACAATCCCGCCACACGTCACTGATTATGTAATGGGAGTAGGGAACACAATCCGGTCACACGTCACGGATTATATAATGGGAGTAGGGAACACAATCCCGCCACACGTCACTGATTATATAATGGGAGTAGGGAACACAATCCGGCCACACGTCACGGATTATATAATGGGAGTAGGGAACAGAATCCGGCCACACGTCACTGATTATATAATGGGAGTAGGGAACACAATCCGGCCACACGTCACTGATTATATAATGGGAGTCGGGAACACAATCCCGCCACACGTCACTGATTATGTAATGGGAGTAGGGAACACAATCTTGCCACACGTCACTGATTATATAATGGGAGTAGGGAACGCAATCCAGCGACACGTCACTGATTATATAATGGGAGTAGGGAACACAATCTTGCCACACGTCACTGATTATATAATGGGAGTAGGGAACACAATCCCGCCACAAGTCACTGATTATGTAATGGGAGTAGGGAACACAATCCGGTCACACGTCACGGATTATATAATGGGAGTAGGGAACACAATCCCGCCACACGTCACTGATTATATAATGGGAGTAGGGAACACAATCCAGCCACACGTCACTGATTATATAATGGGAGTAGGGAACACAATCTTGCCACACGTCACTGATTATATAATGGGAGTAGGGAACACAATCCCGCCACACGTCACTGATTATGTAATGGGAGTAGGGAACACAATCCGGTCACACGTCACGGATTATATAATGGGAGTAGGGAACACAATCCCGCCACACGTCACTGATTATATAATGGGAGTAGGGAACACAATCCGGCCACACGTCACGGATTATATAATGGGAGTAGGGAACAGAATCCGGCCACACGTCACTGATTATATAATGGGAGTAGGGAACACAATCCGGCCACACGTCACGGATTATATAATGTGAGTAGGGAACACAATCCCGCCACACGTCACTGATTATATAATGGGAGTAGGGTACACAATCCGGCCTAACGTCACTGATTATATAATGGGAGTAGGGAATACAATCCAGCCTAACGTCACTGATTATATAATGGGAGTAGGGAACACAATCCAGCCTAACGTCACTGATTATATAATGGGAGTAGGGAACACAATCCAGCCTAACGTCGCTGATTATATAATGGGAGTAGGGAACACAATCCGGCCACACGTCACTGATTATATAATGGGAGTCGGGAACACAATCCGGCCACACGTCACTGATTATATAATGGGAGTAGGGAACACAATCCGGTCACACGTCATTGATTATATAATCGGAGTAGGGAACACAATCCGGCCACACGTCACTGATTATATAATGGGAGTAGGGAACACAATCCGGCCACACGTCATTGATTATATAATCGGAGTAGGGAACACAATCCGGCCACACGTCACTGATTATATAATGGGAGTAGGGAACACAATCCGGCCACACGTCACTGATTATATAATGGGAGTCGGGAACACAATTCGGCCACACGTCACTGATTATATAATGGGAGTAGGGAACACAATCCGGTCACACGTCACTGATTATATAATGGGAGTAGGGAACACAATCCGGCCACACGTCACGGATTATATAATGGGCGTAGGGAACACAATCCGGCCACATGTCACAGATTATATAATGTGAGTCGGGAACGCAATCCGGTCACACGTCACGGATTATATAATGGGAGTAGGGAACACAATCCAGCCTAACGTCACTGATTATATAATGGGAGTAGGGAACACAATCCAGCCACACGTCACTGATTATATAATGGGAGTAGGGAACACAATCTTGCCACACGTCACTGATTATATAATGGGAGTAGGGAACACAATCCCGCCACACGTCACTGATTATGTAATGGGAGTAGGGAACACAATCCGGTCACACGTCACGGATTATATAATGGGAGTAGGGAACACAATCCCGCCACACGTCACTGATTATATAATGGGAGTAGGGAACACAATCCGGCCACACGTCACGGATTATATAATGGGAGTAGGGAACACAATCCGGCCACACGTCACTGATTATATAATGGGAGTAGGGAACACAATCCGGCCACACGTCACTGATTATATAATGGGAGTCGGGAACACAATCCCGCCACACGTCACTGATAATGTAATGGGAGTAGGGAACACAATCTTGCCACACGTCACTGATTATATAATGGGAGTAGGGAACGCAATCCAGCCACACGTCACTGATTATATAATGGGAGTAGGGAACACAATCTTGCCACACGTCACTGATTATATAATGGGAGTAGGGAACACAATCCCGCCACAAGTCACTGATTATGTAATGGGAGTAGGGAACACAATCCGGTCACACGTCACGGATTATATAATGGGAGTAGGGAACACAATCCCGCCACACGTCACTGATTATATAATGTGAGTCGGGAACGCAATCCGGTCACACGTCACGGATTATATAATGAGAGTAGGGAACACAATCCAGCCTAACGTCACTGATTATATAATGGGAGTAGGGAACACAATCCAGCCACACGTCACTGATTATATAATGGGAGTAGGGAACACAATCTTGCCACACGTCACTGATTATATAATGGGAGTAGGGAACACAATCCCGCCACACGTCACTGATTATGTAATGGGAGTAGGGAACACAATCCGGTCACACGTCACGGATTATATAATGGGAGTAGGGAACACAATCCCGCCACACGTCACTGATTATATAATGGGAGTAGGGAACACAATCCGGCCACACGTCACGGATTATATAATGGGAGTAGGGAACAGAATCCGGCCACACGTCACTGATTATATAATGGGAGTAGGGAACACAATCCGGCCACACGTCACTGATTATATAATGGGAGTCGGGAACACAATCCCGCCACACGTCACTGATTATGTAATGGGAGTAGGGAACACAATCTTGCCACACGTCACTGATTATATAATGGGAGTAGGGAACGCAATCCAGCGACACGTCACTGATTATATAATGGGAGTAGGGAACACAATCTTGCCACACGTCACTGATTATATAATGGGAGTAGGGAACACAATCCCGCCACAAGTCACTGATTATGTAATGGGAGTAGGGAACACAATCCGGTCACACGTCACGGATTATATAATGGGAGTAGGGAACACAATCCCGCCACACGTCACTGATTATATAATGGGAGTAGGGAACACAATCCAGCCACACGTCACTGATTATATAATGGGAGTAGGGAACACAATCTTGCCACACGTCACTGATTATATAATGGGAGTAGGGAACACAATCCCGCCACACGTCACTGATTATGTAATGGGAGTAGGGAACACAATCCGGTCACACGTCACGGATTATATAATGGGAGTAGGGAACACAATCCCGCCACACGTCACTGATTATATAATGGGAGTAGGGAACACAATCCGGCCACACGTCACGGATTATATAATGGGAGTAGGGAACAGAATCCGGCCACACGTCACTGATTATATAATGGGAGTAGGGAACACAATCCGGCCACACGTCACGGATTATATAATGTGAGTAGGGAACACAATCCCGCCACACGTCACTGATTATATAATGGGAGTAGGGTACACAATCCGGCCTAACGTCACTGATTATATAATGGGAGTAGGGAATACAATCCAGCCTAACGTCACTGATTATATAATGGGAGTAGGGAACACAATCCAGCCTAACGTCACTGATTATATAATGGGAGTAGGGAACACAATCCAGCCTAACGTCGCTGATTATATAATGGGAGTAGGGAACACAATCCGGCCACACGTCACTGATTATATAATGGGAGTCGGGAACACAATCCGGCCACACGTCACTGATTATATAATGGGAGTAGGGAACACAATCCGGTCACACGTCATTGATTATATAATCGGAGTAGGGAACACAATCCGGCCACACGTCACTGATTATATAATGGGAGTAGGGAACACAATCCGGCCACACGTCACTGATTATATAATGGGAGTCGGGAACACAATTCGGCCACACGTCACGGATTATATAATGGGAGTAGGGAACACAATCCCGCCACACGTCACTGATTATATAATGGGAGTAGGGAACACAATCCGGCCACACGTCACTGATTATATAATGGGAGTAGGGAACACAATCCGGCCACACGTCACGGATTATATAATGGGAGTAGGGAACACAATCCGGTCACACGTCACGGATTATATAATGTGAGTCGGGAACACAATCCGGTCACACGTCACGGATTATATAATGTGAGTAGGGAACACAATCCCGCCACACGTCACTGATTATATAATGGGAGTAGGGAACACAATCCGGCCTAACGTCACTGATTATATAATGGGAGTAGGGAATACAATCCAGCCTAACGTCACTGATTATATAATGGGAGTAGGGAACACAATCCAGCCTAACGTCACTGATTATATAATGGGAGTAGGGAACACAATCCAGCCTAACGTCGCTGATTATATAATGGGAGTAGGGAACACAATCCGGCCACACGTCACTGATTATATAATGGGAGTCGGGAACACAATCCGGCCACACGTCACTGATTATATAATGGGAGTAGGGAACACAATCCGGTCACACGTCATTGATTATATAATCGGAGTAGGGAACACAATCCGGCCACACGTCACTGATTATATAATGGGAGTAGGGAACACAATCCGGCCACACGTCACTGATTATATAATGGGAGTCGGGAACACAATTCGGCCACACGTCACTGATTATATAATGGGAGTAGGGAACACAATCCGGTCACACGTCACTGATTATATAATGGGAGTAGGGAACACAATCCGGCCACACGTCACGGATTATATAATGGGCGTAGGGAACACAATCCGGCCACATGTCACAGATTATATAATGTGAGTCGGGAACGCAATCCGGTCACACGTCACGGATTATATAATGGGAGTAGGGAACACAATCCAGCCTAACGTCACTGATTATATAATGGGAGTAGGGAACACAATCCAGCCACACGTCACTGATTATATAATGGGAGTAGGGAACACAATCTTGCCACACGTCACTGATTATATAATGGGAGTAGGGAACACAATCCCGCCACACGTCACTGATTATGTAATGGGAGTAGGGAACACAATCCGGTCACACGTCACGGATTATATAATGGGAGTAGGGAACACAATCCCGCCACACGTCACTGATTATATAATGGGAGTAGGGAACACAATCCGGCCACACGTCACGGATTATATAATGGGAGTAGGGAACACAATCCGGCCACACGTCACTGATTATATAATGGGAGTAGGGAACACAATCCGGCCACACGTCACTGATTATATAATGGGAGTCGGGAACACAATCCCGCCACACGTCACTGATAATGTAATGGGAGTAGGGAACACAATCTTGCCACACGTCACTGATTATATAATGGGAGTAGGGAACGCAATCCAGCCACACGTCACTGATTATATAATGGGAGTAGGGAACACAATCTTGCCACACGTCACTGATTATATAATGGGAGTAGGGAACACAATCCCGCCACAAGTCACTGATTATGTAATGGGAGTAGGGAACACAATCCGGTCACACGTCACGGATTATATAATGGGAGTAGGGAACACAATCCCGCCACACGTCACTGATTATATAATGTGAGTCGGGAACGCAATCCGGTCACACGTCACGGATTATATAATGGGAGTAGGGAACACAATCCAGCCTAACGTCACTGATTATATAATGGGAGTAGGGAACACAATCCAGCCACACGTCACTGATTATATAATGGGAGTAGGGAACACAATCTTGCCACACGTCACTGATTATATAATGGGAGTAGGGAACACAATCCCGCCACACGTCACTGATTATGTAATGGGAGTAGGGAACACAATCCGGTCACACGTCACGGATTATATAATGGGAGTAGGGAACACAATCCCGCCACACGTCACTGATTATATAATGGGAGTAGGGAACACAATCCGGCCACACGTCACGGATTATATAATGGGAGTAGGGAACAGAATCCGGCCACACGTCACTGATTATATAATGGGAGTAGGGAACACAATCCGGCCACACGTCACTGATTATATAATGGGAGTCGGGAACACAATCCCGCCACACGTCACTGATTATGTAATGGGAGTAGGGAACACAATCTTGCCACACGTCACTGATTATATAATGGGAGTAGGGAACGCAATCCAGCGACACGTCACTGATTATATAATGGGAGTAGGGAACACAATCTTGCCACACGTCACTGATTATATAATGGGAGTAGGGAACACAATCCCGCCACAAGTCACTGATTATGTAATGGGAGTAGGGAACACAATCCGGTCACACGTCACGGATTATATAATGGGAGTAGGGAACACAATCCCGCCACACGTCACTGATTATATAATGGGAGTAGGGAACACAATCCAGCCACACGTCACTGATTATATAATGGGAGTAGGGAACACAATCTTGCCACACGTCACTGATTATATAATGGGAGTAGGGAACACAATCCCGCCACACGTCACTGATTATGTAATGGGAGTTGGGAACACAATCCGGCCACACGTCACGGATTATATAATGGGCGTAGGGAACACAATCCGGCCACATGTCACAGATTATATAATGGGAGTAGGGAACACAATCCAGCCTAACGTCACTGATTATATAATGGGAGTCGGGAACACAATCCGGCCACACGTCACTGATTATATAATGGGAGTAGGGAACACAATCCGTCCACACGTCACTGATTATATAATGGGAGTAGGGAACACAATCCAGCCACACGTCACTGATTATATAATGGGAGTAGGGAACACAATCTTGCCACACGTCACTGATTATATAATGGGAGTAGGGAACACAATCCCGCCACACGTCACTGATTATGTAATGGGAGTAGGGAACACAATCCGGTCACACGTCACGGATTATATAATGGGAGTAGGGAACAGAATCCGGCCACACGTCACTGATTATATAATGGGAGTAGGGAACACAATCCGGCCACACGTCACTGATTATATAATGGGAGTCGGGAACACAATCCCGCCACACATCACTGATTATGTAATGGGAGTAGGGAACACAATCTTGCCATACGTCACTGATTATATAATGGGAGTAGGGAACGCAATCCAGCCACACGTCACTGATTATATAATGGGAGTAGGGAACACAATCTTGCCACACGTCACTGATTATATAATGGGAGTAGGGAACACAATCCCGCCACACGTCACTGATTATGTAATGGGAGTAGGGAACACAATCCGGTCACACGTCACGGATTATATAATGGGAGTAGGGAACACAATCCCGCCACACGTCACTGATTATATATTGGGAGTAGGGAACACAATCCGGCCACACGTCACTGATTATATAATGGGAGTAGGGAACACAATCCGGCCACACGTCACGGATTATATAATGGGAGTAGGGAACACAATCCGGTCACACGTCACGGATTATATAATGTGAGTCGGGAACACAATCCGGTCACACGTCACGGATTATATAATGTGAGTAGGGAACACAATCCCGCCACACGTCACTGATTATATAATGGGAGTAGGGAACACAATCCGGCCTAACGTCACTGATTATATAATGGGAGTAGGGAATACAATCCAGCCTAACGTCACTGATTATATAATGGGAGTAGGGAACACAATCCAGCCTAACGTCACTGATTATATAATGGGAGTAGGGAACACAATCCAGCCTAACGTCGCTGATTATATAATGGGAGTAGGGAACACAATCCGGCCACACGTCACTGATTATATAATGGGAGTCGGGAACACAATCCGGCCACACGTCACTGATTATATAATGGGAGTAGGGAACACAATCCGGTCACACGTCATTGATTATATAATCGGAGTAGGGAACACAATCCGGCCACACGTCACTGATTATATAATGGGAGTAGGGAACACAATCCGGCCACACGTCACTGATTATATAATGGGAGTCGGGAACACAATTCGGCCACACGTCACTGATTATATAATGGGAGTAGGGAACACAATCCGGTCACACGTCACTGATTATATAATGGGAGTAGGGAACACAATCCGGCCACACGTCACGGATTATATAATGGGCGTAGGGAACACAATCCGGCCACATGTCACAGATTATATAATGTGAGTCGGGAACGCAATCCGGTCACACGTCACGGATTATATAATGGGAGTAGGGAACACAATCCAGCCTAACGTCACTGATTATATAATGGGAGTAGGGAACACAATCCAGCCACACGTCACTGATTATATAATGGGAGTAGGGAACACAATCTTGCCACACGTCACTGATTATATAATGGGAGTAGGGAACACAATCCCGCCACACGTCACTGATTATGTAATGGGAGTAGGGAACACAATCCGGTCACACGTCACGGATTATATAATGGGAGTAGGGAACACAATCCCGCCACACGTCACTGATTATATAATGGGAGTAGGGAACACAATCCGGCCACACGTCACGGATTATATAATGGGAGTAGGGAACACAATCCGGCCACACGTCACTGATTATATAATGGGAGTAGGGAACACAATCCGGCCACACGTCACTGATTATATAATGGGAGTCGGGAACACAATCCCGCCACACGTCACTGATAATGTAATGGGAGTAGGGAACACAATCTTGCCACACGTCACTGATTATATAATGGGAGTAGGGAACGCAATCCAGCCACACGTCACTGATTATATAATGGGAGTAGGGAACACAATCTTGCCACACGTCACTGATTATATAATGGGAGTAGGGAACACAATCCCGCCACAAGTCACTGATTATGTAATGGGAGTAGGGAACACAATCCGGTCACACGTCACGGATTATATAATGGGAGTAGGGAACACAATCCCGCCACACGTCACTGATTATATAATGTGAGTCGGGAACGCAATCCGGTCACACGTCACGGATTATATAATGGGAGTAGGGAACACAATCCAGCCTAACGTCACTGATTATATAATGGGAGTAGGGAACACAATCCAGCCACACGTCACTGATTATATAATGGGAGTAGGGAACACAATCTTGCCACACGTCACTGATTATATAATGGGAGTAGGGAACACAATCCCGCCACACGTCACTGATTATGTAATGGGAGTAGGGAACACAATCCGGTCACACGTCACGGATTATATAATGGGAGTAGGGAACACAATCCCGCCACACGTCACTGATTATATAATGGGAGTAGGGAACACAATCCGGCCACACGTCACGGATTATATAATGGGAGTAGGGAACAGAATCCGGCCACACGTCACTGATTATATAATGGGAGTAGGGAACACAATCCGGCCACACGTCACTGATTATATAATGGGAGTCGGGAACACAATCCCGCCACACGTCACTGATTATGTAATGGGAGTAGGGAACACAATCTTGCCACACGTCACTGATTATATAATGGGAGTAGGGAACGCAATCCAGCGACACGTCACTGATTATATAATGGGAGTAGGGAACACAATCTTGCCACACGTCACTGATTATATAATGGGAGTAGGGAACACAATCCCGCCACAAGTCACTGATTATGTAATGGGAGTAGGGAACACAATCCGGTCACACGTCACGGATTATATAATGGGAGTAGGGAACACAATCCCGCCACACGTCACTGATTATATAATGGGAGTAGGGAACACAATCCAGCCACACGTCACTGATTATATAATGGGAGTAGGGAACACAATCTTGCCACACGTCACTGATTATATAATGGGAGTAGGGAACACAATCCCGCCACACGTCACTGATTATGTAATGGGAGTAGGGAACACAATCCAGCCACACGTCACTGATTATATAATGGGAGTAGGGAACACAATCTTGCCACACGTCACTGATTATATAATGGGAGTAGGGAACACAATCCCGCCACACGTCACTGATTATGTAATGGGAGTAGGGAACACAATCCGGTCACACGTCACGGATTATATAATGGGAGTAGGGAACACAATCCCGCCACACGTCACTGATTATATAATGGGAGTAGGGAACACAATCCGGCCACACGTCACGGATTATATAATGGGAGTAGGGAACACAATCCGGCCACACGTCACTGATTATATAATGGGAGTAGGGAACACAATCCGGCCACACGTCACTGATTATATAATGGGAGTCGGGAACACAATCCCGCCACACGTCACTGATAATGTAATGGGAGTAGGGAACACAATCTTGCCACACGTCACTGATTATATAATGGGAGTAGGGAACGCAATCCAGCCACACGTCACTGATTATATAATGGGAGTAGGGAACACAATCTTGCCACACGTCACTGATTATATAATGGGAGTAGGGAACACAATCCCGCCACAAGTCACTGATTATGTAATGGGAGTAGGGAACACAATCCGGTCACACGTCACGGATTATATAATGGGAGTAGGGAACACAATCCCGCCACACGTCACTGATTATATAATGTGAGTCGGGAACGCAATCCGGTCACACGTCACGGATTATATAATGGGAGTAGGGAACACAATCCAGCCTAACGTCACTGATTATATAATGGGAGTAGGGAACACAATCCAGCCACACGTCACTGATTATATAATGGGAGTAGGGAACACAATCTTGCCACACGTCACTGATTATATAATGGGAGTAGGGAACACAATCCCGCCACACGTCACTGATTATGTAATGGGAGTAGGGAACACAATCCGGTCACACGTCACGGATTATATAATGGGAGTAGGGAACACAATCCCGCCACACGTCACTGATTATATAATGGGAGTAGGGAACACAATCCGGCCACACGTCACGGATTATATAATGGGAGTAGGGAACAGAATCCGGCCACACGTCACTGATTATATAATGGGAGTAGGGAACACAATCCGGCCACACGTCACTGATTATATAATGGGAGTCGGGAACACAATCCCGCCACACGTCACTGATTATGTAATGGGAGTAGGGAACACAATCTTGCCACACGTCACTGATTATATAATGGGAGTAGGGAACGCAATCCAGCGACACGTCACTGATTATATAATGGGAGTAGGGAACACAATCTTGCCACACGTCACTGATTATATAATGGGAGTAGGGAACACAATCCCGCCACAAGTCACTGATTATGTAATGGGAGTAGGGAACACAATCCGGTCACACGTCACGGATTATATAATGGGAGTAGGGAACACAATCCCGCCACACGTCACTGATTATATAATGGGAGTAGGGAACACAATCCAGCCACACGTCACTGATTATATAATGGGAGTAGGGAACACAATCTTGCCACACGTCACTGATTATATAATGGGAGTAGGGAACACAATCCCGCCACACGTCACTGATTATGTAATGGGAGTAGGGAACACAATCCGGTCACACGTCACGGATTATATAATGGGAGTAGGGAACACAATCCCGCCACACGTCACTGATTATATAATGGGAGTAGGGAACACAATCCGGCCACACGTCACGGATTATATAATGGGAGTAGGGAACAGAATCCGGCCACACGTCACTGATTATATAATGGGAGTAGGGAACACAATCCGGCCACACGTCACTGATTATATAATGGGAGTCGGGAACACAATCCCGCCACACATCACTGATTATGTAATGGGAGTAGGGAACACAATCTTGCCACACGTCACTGATTATATAATGGGAGTAGGGAACGCAATCCAGCCACACGTCACTGATTATATAATGGGAGTAGGGAACACAATCTTGCCACACGTCACTGATTATATAATGGGAGTAGGGAACACAATCCCGCCACACGTCACTGATTATGTAATGGGAGTAGGGAACACAATCCGGTCACACGTCACGGATTATATAATGGGAGTAGGGAACACAATCCCGCCACACGTCACTGATTATATAATGGGAGTAGGGAACACAATCCGGCCACACGTCACTGATTATATAATGGGAGTAGGGAACACAATCCGGCCACACGTCACGGATTATATAATGGGAGTAGGGAACACAATCCGGTCACACGTCACGGATTATATAATGTGAGGCGGGAACACAATCCGGTCACACGTCACGGATTATATAATGTGAGTAGGGAACACAATCCCGCCACACGTCACTGATTATATAATGGGAGTAGGGAACACAATCCGGTCACACTTCACTGATTATATAATGGGAGTAGGGAACACAATCCAGCCTAACGTCACTGATTATATAATGGGAGTAGGGAACACAATCCGGCCTAACGTCACTGATTATATAATGGGAGTAGGGAATACAATCCAGCCTAACGTCACTGATTATATAATGGGAGTAGGGAACACAATCCAGCCTAACGTCACTGATTATATAATGGGAGTAGGGAACACAATCCAGCCTAACGTCGCTGATTATATAATGGGAGTAGGGAACACAATCCGGCCACACGTCACTGATTATATAATGGGAGTCGGGAACACAATCCGGCCACACGTCACTGATTATATAATGGGAGTAGGGAACACAATCCGGTCACACGTCATTGATTATATAATCGGAGTAGGGAACACAATCCGGCCACACGTCACTGATTATATAATGGGAGTAGGGAACACAATCCGGCCACACGTCACTGATTATATAATGGGAGTCGGGAACACAATTCGGCCACACGTCACTGATTATATAATGGGAGTAGGGAACACAATCCGGTCACACGTCACTGATTATATAATGGGAGTAGGGAACACAATCCGGCCACACGTCACGGATTATATAATGGGCGTAGGGAACACAATCCGGCCACATGTCACAGATTATATAATGTGAGTCGGGAACGCAATCCGGTCACACGTCACGGATTATATAATGGGAGTAGGGAACACAATCCAGCCTAACGTCACTGATTATATAATGGGAGTAGGGAACACAATCCAGCCACACGTCACTGATTATATAATGGGAGTAGGGAACACAATCTTGCCACACGTCACTGATTATATAATGGGAGTAGGGAACACAATCCCGCCACACGTCACTGATTATGTAATGGGAGTAGGGAACACAATCCGGTCACACGTCACGGATTATATAATGGGAGTAGGGAACACAATCCCGCCACACGTCACTGATTATATAATGGGAGTAGGGAACACAATCCGGCCACACGTCACGGATTATATAATGGGAGTAGGGAACAGAATCCGGCCACACGTCACTGATTATATAATGGGAGTAGGGAACACAATCCGGCCACACGTCACTGATTATATAATGGGAGTCGGGAACACAATCCCGCCACACGTCACTGATTATGTAATGGGAGTAGGGAACACAATCTTGCCACACGTCACTGATTATATAATGGGAGTAGGGAACGCAATCCAGCCACACGTCACTGATTATATAATGGGAGTAGGGAACACAATCTTGCCACACGTCACTGATTATATAATGGGAGTAGGGAACACAATCCCGCCACAAGTCACTGATTATGTAATGGGAGTAGGGAACACAATCCGGTCACACGTCACGGATTATATAATGGGAGTAGGGAACACAATCCCGCCACACGTCACTGATTATATAATGTGAGTCGGGAACGCAATCCGGTCACACGTCACGGATTATATAATGGGAGTAGGGAACACAATCCAGCCTAACGTCACTGATTATATAATGGGAGTAGGGAACACAATCCAGCCACACGTCACTGATTATATAATGGGAGTAGGGAACACAATCTTGCCACACGTCACTGATTATATAATGGGAGTAGGGAACACAATCCCGCCACACGTCACTGATTATGTAATGGGAGTAGGGAACACAATCCGGTCACACGTCACGGATTATATAATGGGAGTAGGGAACACAATCCCGCCACACGTCACTGATTATATAATGGGAGTAGGGAACACAATCCGGCCACACGTCACGGATTATATAATGGGAGTAGGGAACAGAATCCGGCCACACGTCACTGATTATATAATGGGAGTAGGGAACACAATCCGGCCACACGTCACTGATTATATAATGGGAGTCGGGAACGCAATCCCGCCACACGTCACTGATTATGTAATGGGAGTAGGGAACACAATCCCGCCACACGTCACTGATTATATATTGGGAGTAGGGAACACAATCCAGCCACACGTCACTGATTATATAATGGGAGTAGGGAACACAATCTTGCCACACGTCACTGATTATATAATGGGAGTAGGGAACACAATCCCGCCACACGTCACTGATTATGTAATGGGAGTAGGGAACACAATCCGGTCACACGTCACGGATTATATAATGGGAGTAGGGAACACAATCCCGCCACACGTCACTGATTATATAATGGGAGTAGGGAACACAATCCGGCCACACGTCACGGATTATATAATGGGAGTAGGGAACACAATCCGGCCACACGTCACTGATTATATAATGGGAGTAGGGAACACAATCCGGCCACACGTCACTGATTATATAATGGGAGTCGGGAACACAATCCCGCCACACGTCACTGATTATGTAATGGGAGTAGGGAACACAATCTTGCCACACGTCACTGATTATATAATGGGAGTAGGGAACGCAATCCAGCCACACGTCACTGATTATATAATGGGAGTAGGGAACACAATCTTGCCACACGTCACTGATTATATAATGGGAGTAGGGAACACAATCCCGCCACAAGTCACTGATTATGTAATGGGAGTAGGGAACACAATCCGGTCACACGTCACGGATTATATAATGGGAGTAGGGAACACAATCCCGCCACACGTCACTGATTATATAATGTGAGTCGGGAACGCAATCCGGTCACACGTCACGGATTATATAATGGGAGTAGGGAACACAATCCAGCCTAACGTCACTGATTATATAATGGGAGTAGGGAACACAATCCAGCCACACGTCACTGATTATATAATGGGAGTAGGGAACACAATCTTGCCACACGTCACTGATTATATAATGGGAGTAGGGAACACAATCCCGCCACACGTCACTGATTATGTAATGGGAGTAGGGAACACAATCCGGTCACACGTCACGGATTATATAATGGGAGTAGGGAACACAATCCCGCCACACGTCACTGATTATATAATGGGAGTAGGGAACACAATCCGGCCACACGTCACGGATTATATAATGGGAGTAGGGAACAGAATCCGGCCACACGTCACTGATTATATAATGGGAGTAGGGAACACAATCCGGCCACACGTCACTGATTATATAATGGGAGTCGGGAACACAATCCCGCCACACGTCACTGATTATATAATGGGCGTAGGGAACACAATCCGGCCACATGTCACAGATTATATAATGTGAGTCGGGAACGCAATCCGGTCACACGTCACGGATTATATAATGGGAGTAGGGAACACAATCCAGCCTAACGTCACTGATTATATAATGGGAGTAGGGAACACAATCCAGCCACACGTCACTGATTATATAATGGGAGTAGGGAACACAATCTTGCCACACGTCACTGATTATATAATGGGAGTAGGGAACACAATCCCGCCACACGTCACTGATTATGTAATGGGAGTAGGGAACACAATCCGGTCACACGTCACGGATTATATAATGGGAGTAGGGAACACAATCCCGCCACACGTCACTGATTATATAATGGGAGTAGGGAACACAATCCGGCCACACGTCACGGATTATATAATGGGAGTAGGGAACAGAATCCGGTCACACGTCACGGATTATATAATGGGAGTAGGGAACACAATCCCGCCACACGTCACTGATTATATAATGGGAGTAGGGAACACAATCCGGCCACACGTCACTGATTATATAATGGGAGTAGGGAACACAATCCGGCCACACGTCACGGATTATATAATGGGAGTAGGGAACACAATCCGGTCACACGTCACGGATTATATAATGTGAGGCGGGAACACAATCCGGTCACACGTCACGGATTATATAATGTGAGTAGGGAACACAATCCCGCCACACGTCACTGATTATATAATGGGAGTAGGGAACACAATCCGGTCACACTTCACTGATTATATAATGGGAGTAGGGAACACAATCCAGCCTAACGTCACTGATTATATAATGGGAGTAGGGAACACAATCCGGCCTAACGTCACTGATTATATAATGGGAGTAGGGAATACAATCCAGCCTAACGTCACTGATTATATAATGGGAGTAGGGAACACAATCCAGCCTAACGTCACTGATTATATAATGGGAGTAGGGAACACAATCCAGCCTAACGTCGCTGATTATATAATGGGAGTAGGGAACACAATCCGGCCACACGTCACTGATTATATAATGGGAGTCGGGAACACAATCCGGCCACACGTCACTGATTATATAATGGGAGCAGGGAACACAATCCGGTCACACGTCATTGATTATATAATCGGAGTAGGGAACACAATCCGGCCACACGTCACTGATTATATAATGGGAGTAGGGAACACAATCCGGCCACACGTCACTGATTATATAATGGGAGTCGGGAACACAATCCGGTCACACGTCACTGATTATATAATGGGAGTAGGGAACACAATCCGGCCACACGTCACGGATTATATAATGGGCGTAGGGAACACAATCCGGCCACATGTCACAGATTATATAATGTGAGTCGGGAACGCAATCCGGTCACACGTCACGGATTATATAATGGGAGTAGGGAACACAATCCAGCCTAACGTCACTGATTATATAATGGGAGTAGGGAACACAATCCAGCCACACGTCACTGATTATATAATGGGAGTAGGGAACACAATCTTGCCACACATCACTGATTATATAATGGGAGTAGGGAACACAATCCCGCCACACGTCACTGATTATGTAATGGGAGTAGGGAACACAATCCGGTCACACGTCACGGATTATATAATGGGAGTAGGGAACACAATCCCGCCACACGTCACTGATTATATAATGGGAGTAGGGAACACAATCCGGCCACACGTCACGGATTATATAATGGGAGTAGGGAACAGAATCCGGCCACACGTCACTGATTATATAATGGGAGTAGGGAACACAATCCGGCCACACGTCACTGATTATATAATGGGAGTCGGGAACACAATCCCGCCACACGTCACTGATTATGTAATGGGAGTAGGGAACACAATCTTGCCACACGTCACTGATTATATAATGGGAGTAGGGAACGCAATCCAGCCACACGTCACTGATTATATAATGGGAGTAGGGAACACAATCTTGCCACACGTCACTGATTATATAATGGGAGTAGGGAACTCAATCCCGCCACAAGTCACTGATTATGTAATGGGAGTAGGGAACACAATCCGGTCACACGTCACGGATTATATAATGGGAGTAGGGAACACAATCCCGCCACACGTCACTGATTATATAATGTGAGTCGGGAACGCAATCCGGTCACACGTCACGGATTATATAATGGGAGTAGGGAACACAATCCAGCCTAACGTCACTGATTATATAATGGGAGTAGGGAACACAATCCAGCCACACGTCACTGATTATATAATGGGAGTAGGGAACACAATCTTGCCACACGTCACTGATTATATAATGGGAGTAGGGAACACAATCCCGCCACACGTCACTGATTATGTAATGGGAGTAGGGAACACAATCCGGTCACACGTCACGGATTATATAATGGGAGTAGGGAACACAATCCCGCCACACGTCACTGATTATATAATGGGAGTAGGGAACACAATCCGGCCACACGTCACGGATTATATAATGGGAGTAGGGAACAGAATCCGGCCACACGTCACTGATTATATAATGGGAGTAGGGAACACAATCCGGCCACACGTCACTGATTATATAATGGGAGTCGGGAACGCAATCCCGCCACACGTCACTGATTATGTAATGGGAGTAGGGAACACAATCCCGCCACACGTCACTGATTATATATTGGGAGTAGGGAACACAATCCAGCCACACGTCACTGATTATATAATGGGAGTAGGGAACACAATCTTGCCACACGTCACTGATTATATAATGGGAGTAGGGAACACAATCCCGCCACACGTCACTGATTATGTAATGGGAGTAGGGAACACAATCCGGTCACACGTCACGGATTATATAATGGGAGTAGGGAACACAATCCCGCCACACGTCACTGATTATATAATGGGAGTAGGGAACACAATCCGGCCACACGTCACGGATTATATAATGGGAGTAGGGAACACAATCCGGCCACACGTCACTGATTATATAATGGGAGTAGGGAACACAATCCGGCCACACGTCACTGATTATATAATGGGAGTCGGGAACACAATCCCGCCACACGTCACTGATTATGTAATGGGAGTAGGGAACACAATCTTGCCACACGTCACTGATTATATAATGGGAGTAGGGAACGCAATCCAGCCACACGTCACTGATTATATAATGGGAGTAGGGAACACAATCTTGCCACACGTCACTGATTATATAATGGGAGTAGGGAACACAATCCCGCCACAAGTCACTGATTATGTAATGGGAGTAGGGAACACAATCCGGTCACACGTCACGGATTATATAATGGGAGTAGGGAACACAATCCCGCCACACGTCACTGATTATATAATGGGAGTAGGGAACACAATCCAGCCACACGTCACTGATTATATAATGGGAGTAGGGAACACAATCTTGCCACACGTCACTGATTATATAATGGGAGTAGGGAACACAATCCCGCCACACGTCACTGATTATGTAATGGGAGTAGGGAACACAATCCGGTCACACGTCACGGATTATATAATGGGAGTAGGGAACACAATCCTGCCACACGTCACTGATTATATAATGGGAGTAGGGAACACAATCCGGCCACACGTCACGGATTATATAATGGGAGTAGGGAACAGAATCCGGCCACACGTCACTGATTATATAATGGGAGTAGGGAACACAATCCGGCCACACGTCACTGATTATATAATGGGAGTCGGGAACACAATCCCGCCACACATCACTGATTATGTAATGGGATTAGGGAACACAATCTTGCCACACGTCACTGATTATATAATGGGAGTAGGGAACGCAATCCAGCCACACGTCACTGATTATATAATGGGAGTAGGGAACACAATCTTGCCACACGTCACTGATTATATAATAGGAGTAGGGAACACAATCCCGCCACACGTCACTGATTATGTAATGGGAGTAGGGAACACAATCCGGTCACACGTCACGGATTATATAATGGGAGTAGGGAACACAATCCCGCCACACGTCACTGATTATATAATGGGAGTAGGGAACACAATCCGGCCACACGTCACTGATTATATAATGGGAGTAGGGAACACAATCCGGCCACACGTCACGGATTATATAATGGGAGTAGGGAACACAATCCGGTCACACGTCACGGATTATATAATGTGAGGCGGGAACACAATCCGGTCACACGTCACGGATTATATAATGTGAGTAGGGAACACAATCCCGCCACACGTCACTGATTATATAATGGGAGTAGGGAACACAATCCGGTCACACTTCACTGATTATATAATGGGAGTAGGGAACACAATCCAGCCTAACGTCACTGATTATATAATGGGAGTAGGGAACACAATCCGGCCTAACGTCACTGATTATATAATGGGAGTAGGGAATACAATCCAGCCTAACGTCACTGATTATATAATGGGAGTAGGGAACACAATCCAGCCTAACGTCACTGATTATATAATGGGAGTAGGGAACACAATCCAGCCTAACGTCGCTGATTATATAATGGGAGTAGGGAACACAATCCGGCCACACGTCACTGATTATATAATGGGAGTCGGGAACACAATCCGGCCACACGTCACTGATTATATAATGGGAGTAGGGAACACAATCCGGTCACACGTCATTGATTATATAATCGGAGTAGGGAACACAATCCGGCCACACGTCACTGATTATATAATGGGAGTAGGGAACACAATCCGGCCACACGTCACTGATTATATAATGGGAGTCGGGAACACAATTCGGCCACACGTCACTGATTATATAATGGGAGTAGGGAACACAATCCGGTCACACGTCACTGATTATATAATGGGAGTAGGGAACACAATCCGGCCACACGTCACGGATTATATAATGGGCGTAGGGAACACAATCCGGCCACATGTCACAGATTATATAATGTGAGTCGGGAACGCAATCCGGTCACACGTCACGGATTATATAATGGGAGTAGGGAACACAATCCAGCCTAACGTCACTGATTATATAATGGGAGTAGGGAACACAATCCAGCCACACGTCACTGATTATATAATGGGAGTAGGGAACACAATCTTGCCACACGTCACTGATTATATAATGGGAGTAGGGAACACAATCCCGCCACACGTCACTGATTATATAATGGGAGTAGGGAACACAATCCGGTCACACGTCACGGATTATATAATGGGAGTAGGGAACACAATCCCGCCACACGTCACTGATTATATAATGGGAGTAGGGAACACAATCCGGCCACACGTCACGGATTATATAATGGGAGTAGGGAACAGAATCCGGCCACACGTCACTGATTATATAATGGGAGTAGGGAACACAATCCGGCCACACGTCACTGATTATATAATGGGAGTCGGGAACACAATCCCGCCACACGTCACTGATTATGTAATGGGAGTAGGGAACACAATCTTGCCACACGTCACTGATTATATAATGGGAGTAGGGAACGCAATCCAGCGACACGTCACTGATTATATAATGGGAGTAGGGAACACAATCTTGCCACACGTCACTGATTATATAATGGGAGTAGGGAACACAATCCCGCCACAAGTCACTGATTATGTAATGGGAGTAGGGAACACAATCCGGTCACACGTCACGGATTATATAATGGGAGTAGGGAACACAATCCCGCCACACGTCACTGATTATATAATGTGAGTCGGGAACGCAATCCGGTCACACGTCACGGATTATATAATGGGAGTAGGGAACACAATCCAGCCTAACGTCACTGATTATATAATGGGAGTAGGGAACACAATCCAGCCACACGTCACTGATTATATAATGGGAGTAGGGAACACAATCTTGCCACACGTCACTGATTATATAATGGGAGTAGGGAACACAATCCAGCCACACGTCACTGATTATGTAATGGGAGTAGGGAACACAATCCGGTCACACGTCACGGATTATATAATGGGAGTAGGGAACACAATCCCGCCACACGTCACTGATTATATAATGGGAGTAGGGAACACAATCCGGCCACACGTCACGGATTATATAATGGGAGTAGGGAACAGAATCCGGCCACACGTCACTGATTATATAATGGGAGTAGGGAACACAATCCGGCCACACGTCACTGATTATATAATGGGAGTCGGGAACGCAATCCCGCCACACGTCACTGATTATGTAATGGGAGTAGGGAACACAATCCCGCCACACGTCACTGATTATATATTGGGAGTAGGGAACACAATCCAGCCACACGTCACTGATTATATAATGGGAGTAGGGAACACAATCTTGCCACACGTCACTGATTATATAATGGGAGTAGGGAACACAATCCCGCCACACGTCACTGATTATGTAATGGGAGTAGGGAACACAATCCGGTCACACGTCACGGATTATATAATGGGAGTAGGGAACACAATCCCGCCACACGTCACTGATTATATAATGGGAGTAGGGAACACAATCCGGCCACACGTCACGGATTATATAATGGGAGTAGGGAACAGAATCCGGCCACACGTCACTGATTATATAATGGGAGTAGGGAACACAATCCGGCCACACGTCACTGATTATATAATGGGAGTCGGGAACACAATCCCGCCACACATCACTGATTATGTAATGGGAGTAGGGAACACAATCTTGCCACACGTCACTGATTATATAATGGGAGTAGGGAACGCAATCCAGCCACACGTCACTGATTATATAATGGGAGTAGGGAACACAATCTTGCCACACGTCACTGATTATATAATGGGAGTAGGGAACACAATCCCGCCACACGTCACTGATTATGTAATGGGAGTAGGGAACACAATCCGGTCACACGTCACGGATTATATAATGGGAGTAGGGAACACAATCCCGCCACACGTCACTGATTATATAATGGGAGTAGGGAACACAATCCGGCCACACGTCACTGATTATATAATGGGAGTAGGGAACACAATCCGGCCACACGTCACGGATTATATAATGGGAGTAGGGAACACAATCCGGTCACACGTCACGGATTATATAATGTGAGTCGGGAACACAATCCGGTCACACGTCACGGATTATATAATGTGAGTAGGGAACACAATCCCGCCACACGTCACTGATTATATAATGGGAGTAGGGAACACAATCCGGTCACACTTCACTGATTATATAATGGGAGTAGGGAACACAATCCAGCCTAACGTCACTGATTATATAATGGGAGTAGGGAACACAATCCGGCCTAACGTCACTGATTATATAATGGGAGTAGGGAATACAATCCAGCCTAACGTCACTGATTATATAATGGGAGTTGGGAACACAATCCAGCCTAACGTCACTGATTATATAATGGGTGTAGGGAACACAATCCAGCCTAACGTCGCTGATTATATAATGGGAGTAGGGAACACAATCCGGCCACACGTCACTGATTATATAATGGGAGTCGGGAACACAATCCGGCCACACGTCACTGATTATATAATGGGAGTAGGGAACACAATCCGGTCACACGTCATTGATTATATAATCGGAGTAGGGAACACAATCCGGCCACACGTCACTGATTATATAATGGGAGTAGGGAACACAATCCGGCCACACGTCACTGATTATATAATGGGAGTCGGGAACACAATTCGGCCACACGTCACTGATTATATAATGGGAGTAGGGAACACAATCCGGTCACACGTCACTGATTATATAATGGGAGTAGGGAACACAATCCGGCCACACGTCACGGATTATATAATGGGCGTAGGGAACACAATCCGGCCACATGTCACAGATTATATAATGTGAGTCGGGAACGCAATCCGGTCACACGTCACGGATTATATAATGGGAGTAGGGAACACAATCCAGCCTAACGTCACTGATTATATAATGGGAGTAGGGAACACAATCCAGCCACACGTCACTGATTATATAATGGGAGTAGGGAACACAATCTTGCCACACGTCACTGATTATATAATGGGAGTAGGGAACACAATCCCGCCACACGTCACTGATTATGTAATGGGAGTAGGGAACACAATCCGGTCACACGTCACGGATTATATAATGGGAGTAGGGAACACAATCCCGCCACACGTCACTGATTATATAATGGGAGTAGGGAACACAATCCGGCCACACGTCACGGATTATATAATGGGAGTAGGGAACAGAATCCGGCCACACGTCACTGATTATATAATGGGAGTAGGGAACACAATCCGGCCACACGTCACTGATTATATAATGGGAGTCGGGAACACAATCCCGCCACACGTCACTGATTATGTAATGGGAGTAGGGAACACAATCTTGCCACACGTCACTGATTATATAATGGGAGTAGGGAACGCAATCCAGCCACACGTCACTGATTATATAATGGGAGTATGGAACACAATCTTGCCACACGTCACTGATTATATAATGGGAGTAGGGAACACAATCCCGCCACAAGTCACTGATTATGTAATGGGAGTAGGGAACACAATCCGGTCACACGTCACGGATTATATAATGGGAGTAGGGAACACAATCCCGCCACACGTCACTGATTATATAATGTGAGTCGGGAACGCAATCCGGTCACACGTCACGGATTATATAATGGGAGTAGGGAACACAATCCAGCCTAACGTCACTGATTATATAATGGGAGTAGGGAACACAATCCAGCCACACGTCACTGATTATATAATGGGAGTAGGGAACACAATCTTGCCACACGTCACTGATTATATAATGGGAGTAGGGAACACAATCCCGCCACACGTCACTGATTATGTAATGGGAGTAGGGAACACAATCCGGTCACACGTCACGGATTATATAATGGGAGTAGGGAACACAATCCCGCCACACGTCACTGATTATATAATGGGAGTAGGGAACACAATCCGGCCACACGTCACGGATTATATAATGGGAGTAGGGAACAGAATCCGGCCACACGTCACTGATTATATAATGGGAGTAGGGAACACAATCCGGCCACACGTCACTGATTATATAATGGGAGTCGGGAACGCAATCCCGCCACACGTCACTGATTATGTAATGGGAGTAGGGAACACAATCCCGCCACACGTCACTGATTATATAATGGGAGTAGGGAACACAATCTTGCCACACGTCACTGATTATATAATGGGAGTAGGGAACACAATCCCGCCACACGTCACTGATTATGTAATGGGAGTAGGGAACACAATCCGGTCACACGTCACGGATTATATAATGGGAGTAGGGAACACAATCCCGCCACACGTCACTGATTATATAATGGGAGTAGGGAACACAATCCGGCCACACGTCACGGATTATATAATGGGAGTAGGGAACAGAATCCGGCCACACGTCACTGATTATATAATGGGAGTAGGGAACACAATCCGGCCACACGTCACTGATTATATAATGGGAGTCGGGAACACAATCCCGCCACACATCACTGATTATGTAATGGGAGTAGGGAACACAATCTTGCCACACGTCACTGATTATATAATGGGTGTAGGGAACGCAATCCAGCCACACGTCACTGATTATATAATGGGAGTAGGGAACACAATCTTGCCACACGTCACGGATTATATAATGGGAGCAGGGAACACAATCCCGCCACACGTCACTGATTATGTAATGGGAGTAGGGAACACAATCCGGTCACACGTCACGGATTATATAATGGGAGTAGGGAACACAATCCCGCCACACGTCACTGATTATATAATGGGAGTAGGGAACACAATCCGGCCACACGTCACTGATTATATAATGGGAGTAGGGAACACAATCCGGCCACACGTCACGGATTATATAATGGGAGTAGGGAACACAATCCGGTCACACGTCACGGATTATATAATGTGAGTCGGGAACACAATCCGGTCACACGTCACGGATTATATAATGTGAGTAGGGAACACAATCCCGCCACACGTCACTGATTATATAATGGGAGTAGGGAACACAATCCGGTCACACTTCACTGATTATATAATGGGAGTAGGGAACACAATCCAGCCTAACGTCACTGATTATATAATGGGAGTAGGGAACACAATCCAGCCTAACGTCACTGATTATATAATGGGAGTAGGGAACACAATCCAGCCTAACGTCACTGATTATATAATGGGAGTAGGGAACACAATCCAGCCTAACGTCGCTGATTATATAATGGGAGTAGGGAACACAATCCGGCCACACGTCACTGATTATATAATGGGAGTCGGGAACACAATCCGGCCACACGTCACTGATTATATAATGGGAGTAGGGAACACAATCCGGTCACACGTCACGGATTATATAATGGGAGTAGGGAACACAATCCCGCCACACGTCACTGATTATATAATGTGAGTCGGGAACGCAATCCGGTCACACGTCACGGATTATATAATGGGAGTAGGGAACACAATCCAGCCTAACGTCACTGATTATATAATGGGAGTAGGGAACACAATCCAGCCACACGTCACTGATTATATAATGGGAGTAGGGAACACAATCCGGCCACACGTCACGGATTATATAATGGGAGTAGGGAACAGAATCCGGCCACACGTCACTGATTATATAATGGGAGTAGGGAACACAATCCGGCCACACGTCACTGATTATATAATGGGAGTCGGGAACACAATCCCGCCACACGTCACTGATTATGTAATGGGAGTAGGGAACACAATCTTGCCACACGTCACTGATTATATAATGGGAGTAGGGAACGCAATCCAGCCACACGTCACTGATTATGTAATGGGAGTAGGGAACACAATCTTGCCACACGTCACTGATTATATAATGGGAGTAGGGAACGCAATCTTGCCACACGTCACTGATTATATAATGGGAGTAGGGAACACAATCCCGCCACAAGTCACTGATTATGTAATGGGAGTAGGGAACACAATCCGGTCACACGTCACGGATTATATAATGGGAGTAGGGAACACAATCCCGCCACACGTCACTGATTATATAATGGGAGTAGGGAACACAATCCCGCCACACGTCACTGATTATGTAATGGGAGTAGGGAACACAATCCGGTCACACGTCACGGATTATATAATGGGAGTAGGGAACACAATCCCGCCACACGTCACTGATTATATAATGGGAGTAGGGAACACAATCCGGCCACACGTCACGGATTATATAATGGGAGTAGGGAACACAATCCGGCCACACGTCACTGATTATATAATGGGAGTAGGGAACACAATCCGGCCACACGTCACTGATTATATAATGGGAGTCGGGAACACAATCCCGCCACACATCCCTGATTATGTAATGGGAGTAGGGAACACAATCTTGCCACACGTCACTGATTATATAATGGGAGTAGGGAACGCAATCCAGCCACACGTCACTGATTATATAATGGGAGTAGGGAACACAATCTTGCCACACGTCACTGATTATATAATGGGAGTAGGGAACACAATCCCGCCACACGTCACTGATTATGTAATGGGAGTAGGGAACACAATCCGGTCACACGTCACGGATTATATAATGGGAGTAGGGAACACAATCCCGCCACACGTCACTGATTATATAATGGGAGTAGGGAACACAATCCGGCCACACGTCACTGATTATATAATGGGAGTAGGGAACACAATCCGGCCACACGTCACGGATTATATAATGGGAGTAGGGAACACAATCCGGTCACACGTCACGGATTATATAATGTGAGTCGGGAACACAATCCGGTCACACGTCACGGATTATATAATGTGAGTAGGGAACACAATCCCGCCACACGTCACTGATTATATAATGGGAGTAGGGAACACAATCCGGTCACACTTCACTGATTATATAATGGGAGTAGGGAACACAATCCAGCCTAACGTCACTGATTATATAATGGGAGTAGGGAATACAATCCAGCCTAACGTCACTGATTATATAATGGGAGTAGGGAACACAATCCAGCCTAACGTCACTGATTATATAATGGGAGTAGGGAACACAATCCCGCCACAAGTCACTGATTATGTAATGGGAGTAGGGAACACAATCCGGTCACACGTCACGGATTATATAATGGGAGTAGGGAACACAATCCCGCCACACGTCACTGATTATATAATGTGAGTCGGGAACGCAATCCGGTCACACGTCACGGATTATATAATGGGAGTAGGGAACACAATCCAGCCTAACGTCACTGATTATATAATGGGAGTAGGGAACACAATCCAGCCACACGTCACTGATTATATAATGGGAGTAGGGAACACAATCTTGCCACACGTCACTGATTATATAATGGGAGTAGGGAACACAATCCCGCCACACGTCACTGATTATGTAATGGGAGTAGGGAACACAATCCGGTCACACGTCACGGATTATATAATGGGAGTAGGGAACACAATCCCGCCACACGTCACTGATTATATAATGGGAGTAGGGAACACAATCCGGCCACACGTCACGGATTATATAATGGGAGTAGGGAACAGAATCCGGCCACACGTCACTGATTATATAATGGGAGTAGGGAACACAATCCGGCCACACGTCACTGATTATATAATGGGAGTCGGGAACGCAATCCCGCCACACGTCACTGATTATGTAATGGGAGTAGGGAACACAATCCCGCCACACGTCACTGATTATATATTGGGAGTAGGGAACACAATCCAGCCACACGTCACTGATTATATAATGGGAGTAGGGAACACAATCTTGCCACACGTCACTGATTATATAATGGGAGTAGGGAACACAATCCCGCCACACGTCACTGATTATGTAATGGGAGTAGGGAACACAATCCGGTCACACGTCACGGATTATATAATGGGAGTAGGGAACACAATCCCGCCACACGTCACTGATTATATAATGGGAGTAGGGAACACAATCCGGCCACACGTCACGGATTATATAATGGGAGTAGGGAACACAATCCGGCCACACGTCACTGATTATATAATGGGAGTAGGGAACACAATCCGGCCACACGTCACTGATTATATAATGGGAGTCGGGAACACAATCCCGCCACACGTCACTGATTATGTAATGGGAGTAGGGAACACAATCTTGCCACACGTCACTGATTATATAATGGGAGTAGGGAACGCAATCCAGCCACACGTCACTGATTATATAATGGGAGTAGGGAACACAATCTTGCCACACGTCACTGATTATATAATGGGAGTAGGGAACACAATCCCGCCACAAGTCACTGATTATGTAATGGGAGTAGGGAACACAATCCGGTCACACGTCACGGATTATATAATGGGAGTAGGGAACACAATCCCGCCACACGTCACTGATTATATAATGTGAGTCGGGAACGCAATCCGGTCACACGTCACGGATTATATAATGGGAGTAGGGAACACAATCCAGCCTAACGTCACTGATTATATAATGGGAGTAGGGAACACAATCCAGCCACACGTCACTGATTATATAATGGGAGTAGGGAACACAATCTTGCCACACGTCACTGATTATATAATGGGAGTAGGGAACACAATCCCGCCACACGTCACTGATTATGTAATGGGAGTAGGGAACACAATCCGGTCACACGTCACGGATTATATAATGGGAGTAGGGAAAACAATCCCGCCACACGTCACTGATTATATAATGGGAGTAGGGAACACAATCCGGCCACACGTCACGGATTATATAATGGGAGTAGGGAACAGAATCCGGCCACACGTCACTGATTATATAATGGGAGTAGGGAACACAATCCGGCCACACGTCACTGATTATATAATGGGAGTCGGGAACACAATCCCGCCACACGTCACTGATTATGTAATGGGAGTAGGGAACACAATCTTGCCACACGTCACTGATTATATAATGGGAGTAGGGAACGCAATCCAGCGACACGTCACTGATTATATAATGGGAGTAGGGAACACAATCTTGCCACACGTCACTGATTATATAATGGGAGTAGGGAACACAATCCCGCCACAAGTCACTGATTATGTAATGGGAGTAGGGAACACAATCCGGTCACACGTCACGGATTATATAATGGGAGTAGGGAACACAATCCCGCCACACGTCACTGATTATATAATGGGAGTAGGGAACACAATCCAGCCACACGTCACTGATTATATAATGGGAGTAGGGAACACAATCTTGCCACACGTCACTGATTATATAATGGGAGTAGGGAACACAATCCCGCCACACGTCACTGATTATGTAATGGGAGTAGGGAACACAATCCGGTCACACGTCACGGATTATATAATGGGAGTAGGGAACACAATCCCGCCACACGTCACTGATTATATAATGGGAGTAGGGAACACAATCCGGCCACACGTCACGGATTATATAATGGGAGTAGGGAACAGAATCCGGCCACACGTCACTGATTATATAATGGGAGTAGGGAACACAATCCGGCCACACGTCACTGATTATATAATGGGAGTCGGGAACACAATCCCGCCACACATCGCTGATTATGTAATGGGAGTAGGGAACACAATCTTGCCACACGTCACTGATTATATAATGGGAGTAGGGAACGCAATCCAGCCACACGTCACTGATTATATAATGGGAGTAGGGAACACAATCTTGCCACACGTCACTGATTATATAATGGGAGTAGGGAACACAATCCCGCCACACGTCACTGATTATGTAATGGGAGTAGGGAACACAATCCGGTCACACGTCACGGATTATATAATGGGAGTAGGGAACACAATCCCGCCACACGTCACTGATTATATAATGGGAGTAGGGAACACAATCCGGCCACACGTCACTGATTATATAATGGGAGTAGGGAACACAATCCGGCCACACGTCACGGATTATATAATGGGAGTAGGGAACACAATCCGGTCACACGTCACGGATTATATAATGTGAGGCGGGAACACAATCCGGTCACACGTCACGGATTATATAATGTGAGTAGGGAACACAATCCCGCCACACGTCACTGATTATATAATGGGAGTAGGGAACACAATCCGGTCACACTTCACTGATTATATAATGGGAGTAGGGAACACAATCCAGCCTAACGTCACTGATTATATAATGGGAGTAGGGAACACAGTCCGGCCTAACGTCACTGATTATATAATGGGAGTAGGGAATACAATCCAGCCTAACGTCACTGATTATATAATGGGAGTAGGGAACACAATCCAGCCTAACGTCACTGATTATATAATGGGAGTAGGGAACACAATCCAGCCTAACATCGCTGATTATATAATGGGAGTAGGGAACACAATCCGGCCACACGTCACTGATTATATAATGGGAGTCGGGAACACAATCCGGCCACACGTCACTGATTATATAATGGGAGTAGGGAACACAATCCGGTCACACGTCATTGATTATATAATCGGAGTAGGGAACACAATCCGGCCACACGTCACTGATTATATAATGGGAGTAGGGAACACAATCCGGCCACACGTCACTGATTATATAATGGGAGTCGGGAACACAATTCGGCCACACGTCACTGATTATATAATGGGAGTAGGGAACACAATCCGGTCACACGTCACTGATTATATAATGGGAGTAGGGAACACAATCCGGCCACACGTCACGGATTATATAATGGGCGTAGGGAACACAATCCGGCCACATGTCACAGATTATATAATGTGAGTCGGGAACGCAATCCGGTCACACGTCACGGATTATATAATGGGAGTAGGGAACACAATCCAGCCTAACGTCACTGATTATATAATGGGAGTAGGGAACACAATCCAGCCACACGTCACTGATTATATAATGGGAGTAGGGAACACAATCTTGCCACACGTCACTGATTATATAATGGGAGTAGGGAACACAATCCCGCCACACGTCACTGATTATGTAATGGGAGTAGGGAACACAATCCGGTCACACGTCACGGATTATATAATGGGAGTAGGGAACACAATCCCGCCACACGTCACTGATTATATAATGGGAGTAGGGAACACAATCCGGCCACACGTCACGGATTATATAATGGGAGTAGGGAACAGAATCCGGCCACACGTCACTGATTATATAATGGGAGTAGGGAACACAATCCGGCCACACGTCACTGATTATATAATGGGAGTCGGGAACACAATCCCGCCACACGTCACTGATTATGTAATGGGAGTAGGGAACACAATCTTGCCACACGTCACTGATTATATAATGGGAGTAGGGAACGCAATCCAGCCACACGTCACTGATTATATAATGGGAGTAGGGAACACAATCTTGCCACACGTCACTGATTATATAATGGGAGTAGGGAACACAATCCCGCCACAAGTCACTGATTATGTAATGGGAGTAGGGAACACAATCCGGTCACACGTCACGGATTATATAATGGGAGTAGGGAACACAATCCCGCCACACGTCACTGATTATATAATGGGAGTAGGGAACACAATCCGGCCACACGTCACGGATTATATAATGGGAGTAGGGAACTGAATCCGGCCACACGTCACTGATTATATAATGGGAGTAGGGAACACAATCCGGCCACACGTCACTGATTATATAATGGGAGTCGGGAACGCAATCCCGCCACACGTCACTGATTATGTAATGGGAGTAGGGAACACAATCCCGCCACACGTCACTGATTATATATTGGGAGTAGGGAACACAATCCAGCCACACGTCACTGATTATATAATGGGAGTAGGGTACACAATCTTGCCACACGTCACTGATTATATAATGGGAGTAGGGAACACAATCCCGCCACACGTCACTGATTATGTAATGGGAGTAGGGAACACAATCCGGTCACACGTCACGGATTATATAATGGGAGTAGGGAACACAATCCCGCCACACGTCACTGATTATATAATGGGAGTAGGGAACACAATCCGGCCACACGTCACGGATTATATAATGGGAGTAGGGAACAGAATCCGGCCACACGTCACTGATTATATAATGGGAGTAGGGAACACAATCCGGCCACACGTCACTGATTATATAATGGGAGTCGGGAACACAATCCCGCCACACATCACTGATTATGTAATGGGAGTAGGGAACACAATCTTGCCACACGTCACTGATTATATAATGGGAGTAGGGAACGCAATCCAGCCACACGTCACTGATTATATAATGGGAGTAGGGAACACAATCTTGCCACACGTCACTGATTATATAATGGGAGTAGGGAACACAATCCCGCCACACGTCACTGATTATGTAATGGGAGTAGGGAACACAATCCGGTCACACGTCACGGATTATATAATGGGAGTAGGGAACACAATCCCGCCACACGTCACTGATTATATAATGGGAGTAGGGAACACAATCCGGCCACACGTCACTGATTATATAATGGGAGTAGGGAACACAATCCGGCCACACGTCACGGATTATATAATGGGAGTAGGGAACACAATCCGGTCACACGTCACGGATTATATAATGTGAGTCGGGAACACAATCCGGTCACACGTCACGGATTATATAATGTGAGTAGGGAACACAATCCCGCCACACGTCACTGATTATATAATGGGAGTAGGGAACACAATCCGGTCACACTTCACTGATTATATAATGGGAGTAGGGAACACAATCCAGCCTAACGTCACTGATTATATAATGGGAGTAGGGAACACAATCCGGCCTAACGTCACTGATTATATAATGGGAGTAGGGAATACAATCCAGCCTAACGTCACTGATTATATAATGGGAGTAGGGAACACAATCCAGCCTAACGTCACTGATTATATAATGGGAGTAGGGAACACAATCCAGCCTAACGTCGCTGATTATATAATGGGAGTAGGGAACACAATCCGGCCACACGTCACTGATTATATAATGGGAGTCGGGAACACAATCCGGCCACACGTCACTGATTATATAATGGGAGTAGGGAACACAATCCGGTCACACGTCATTGATTATATAATCGGAGTAGGGAACACAATCCGGCCACACGTCACTGATTATATAATGGGAGTAGGGAACACAATCCGGCCACACGTCACTGATTATATAATGGGAGTCGGGAACACAATTCGGCCACACGTCACTGATTATATAATGGGAGTAGGGAACACAATCCGGTCACACGTCACTGATTATATAATGGGAGTAGGGAACACAATCCGGCCACACGTCACGGATTATATAATGGGCGTAGGGAACACAATCCGGCCACATGTCACAGATTATATAATGTGAGTCGGGAACGCAATCCGGTCACACGTCACGGATTATATAATGGGAGTAGGGAACACAATCCAGCCTAACGTCACTGATTATATAATGGGAGTAGGGAACACAATCCAGCCACACGTCACTGATTATATAATGGGAGTAGGGAACACAATCTTGCCACACGTCACTGATTATATAATGGGAGTAGGGAACACAATCCCGCCACACGTCACTGATTATGTAATGGGAGTAGGGAACACAATCCGGTCACACGTCACGGATTATATAATGGGAGTAGGGAACACAATCCCGCCACACGTCACTGATTATATAATGGGAGTAGGGAACACAATCCGGCCACACGTCACGGATTATATAATGGGAGTAGGGAACAGAATCCGGCCACACGTCACTGATTATATAATGGGAGTAGGGAACACAATCCGGCCACACGTCACTGATTATATAATGGGAGTCGGGAACACAATCCCGCCACACGTCACTGATTATGTAATGGGAGTAGGGAACACAATCTTGCCACACGTCACTGATTATATAATGGGAGTAGGGAACGCAATCCAGCCACACGTCACTGATTATATAATGGGAGTAGGGAACACAATCTTGCCACACGTCACTGATTATATAATGGGAGTAGGGAACACAATCCCGCCACAAGTCACTGATTATGTAATGGGAGTAGGGAACACAATCCGGTCACACGTCACGGATTATATAATGGGAGTAGGGAACACAATCCCGCCACACGTCACTGATTATATAATGTGAGTCGGGAACGCAATCCGGTCACACGTCACGGATTATATAATGGGAGTAGGGAACACAATCCAGCCTAACGTCACTGATTATATAATGGGAGTAGGGAACACAATCCAGCCACACGTCACTGATTATATAATGGGAGTAGGGAACACAATCTTGCCACACGTCACTGATTATATAATGGGAGTAGGGAACACAATCCCGCCACACGTCACTGATTATGTAATGGGAGTAGGGAACACAATCCGGTCACACGTCACGGATTATATAATGGGAGTAGGGAACACAATCCCGCCACACGTCACTGATTATATAATGGGAGTAGGGAACACAATCCGGCCACACGTCACGGATTATATAATGGGAGTAGGGAACAGAATCCGGCCACACGTCACTGATTATATAATGGGAGTAGGGAACACAATCCGGCCACACGTCACTGATTATATAATGGGAGTCGGGAACGCAATCCCGCCACACGTCACTGATTATGTAATGGGAGTAGGGAACACAATCCCGCCACACGTCACTGATTATATATTGGGAGTAGGGAACACAATCCAGCCACACGTCACTGATTATATAATGGGAGTAGGGAACACAATCTTGCCACACGTCACTGATTATATAATGGGAGTAGGGAACACAATCCCGCCACACGTCACTGATTATGTAATGGGAGTAGGGAACACAATCCGGTCACACGTCACGGATTATATAATGGGAGTAGGGAACACAATCCCGCCACACGTCACTGATTATATAATGGGAGTAGGGAACACAATCCGGCCACACGTCACGGATTATATAATGGGAGTAGGGAACAGAATCCGGCCACACGTCACTGATTATATAATGGGAGTAGGGAACACAATCCGGCCACACGTCACTGATTATATAATGGGAGTCGGGAACACAATCCCGCCACACATCACTGATTATGTAATGGGAGTAGGGAACACAATCTTGCCACACGTCACTGATTATATAATGGGAGTAGGGAACGCAATCCAGCCACACGTCACTGATTATATAATGGGAGTAGGGAACACAATCTTGCCACACGTCACGGATTATATAATGGGAGCAGGGAACACAATCCCGCCACACGTCACTGATTATGTAATGGGAGTAGGGAACACAATCCGGTCACACGTCACGGATTATATAATGGGAGTAGGGAACACAATCCCGCCACACGTCACTGATTATATAATGGGAGTAGGGAACACAATCCGGCCACACGTCACTGATTATATAATGGGAGTAGGGAACACAATCCGGCCACACGTCACGGATTATATAATGGGAGTAGGGAACACAATCCGGTCACACGTCACGGATTATATAATGTGAGTCGGGAACACAATCCGGTCACACGTCACGGATTATATAATGTGAGTAGGGAACACAATCCCGCCACACGTCACTGATTATATAATGGGAGTAGGGAACACAATCCGGTCACACTTCACTGATTATATAATGGGAGTAGGGAACACAATCCAGCCTAACGTCACTGATTATATAATGGGAGTAGGGAACACAATCCAGCCTAACGTCACTGATTATATAATGGGAGTAGGGAACACAATCCAGCCTAACGTCACTGATTATATAATGGGAGTAGGGAACACAATCCAGCCTAACGTCGCTGATTATATAATGGGAGTAGGGAACACAATCCGGCCACACGTCACTGATTATATAATGGGAGTCGGGAACACAATCCGGCCACACGTCACTGATTATATAATGGGAGTAGGGAACACAATCCGGTCACACGTCACGGATTATATAATGGGAGTAGGGAACACAATCCCGCCACACGTCACTGATTATATAATGTGAGTCGGGAACGCAATCCGGTCACACGTCACGGATTATATAATGGGAGTAGGGAACACAATCCAGCCTAACGTCACTGATTATATAATGGGAGTAGGGAACACAATCCAGCCACACGTCACTGATTATATAATGGGAGTAGGGAACACAATCTTGCCACACGTCACTGATTATATAATGGGAGTAGGGAACACAATCCCGCCACACGTCACTGATTATGTAATGGGAGTAGGGAACACAATCCGGTCACACGTCACGGATTATATAATGGGAGTAGGGAACACAATCCCGCCACACGTCACTGATTATATAATGGGAGTAGGGAACACAATCCGGCCACACGTCACGGATTATATAATGGGAGTAGGGAACAGAATCCGGCCACACGTCACTGATTATATAATGGGAGTAGGGAACACAATCCGGCCACACGTCACTGATTATATAATGGGAGTCGGGAACACAAACCCGCCACACGTCACTGATTATGTAATGGGAGTAGGGAACACAATCTTGCCACACGTCACTGATTATATAATGGGAGTAGGGAACGCAATCCAGCCACACGTCACTGATTATGTAATGGGAGTAGGGAACACAATCTTGCCACACGTCGCTGATTATATAATGGGAGTAGGGAACGCAATCCAGCCACACGTCACTGATTATATAATGGGAGTAGGGAACTCAATCTTGCCACACGTCACTGATTATATAATGGGAGTAGGGAACACAATCCCGCCACAAGTCACTGATTATGTAATGGGAGTAGGGAACACAATCCGGTCACACGTCACGGATTATATAATGGGAGTAGGGAACACAATCCCGCCACACGTCACTGATTATATAATGGGAGTAGGGAACACAATCCCGCCACACGTCACTGATTATGTAATGGGAGTAGGGAACACAATCCGGTCACACGTCACGGATTATATAATGGGAGTAGGGAACACAATCCCGCCACACGTCACTGATTATATAATGGGAGTAGGGAACACAATCCGGCCACACGTCACGGATTATATAATGGGAGTAGGGAACAGAATCCGGCCACACGTCACTGATTATATAATGGGAGTAGGGAACACAATCCGGCCACACGTCACTGATTATATAATGGGAGTCGGGAACACAATCCCGCCACACATCCCTGATTATGTAATGGGAGTAGGGAACACAATCTTGCCACACGTCACTGATTATATAATGGGAGTAGGGAACGCAATCCAGCCACACGTCACTGATTATATAATGTGAGTAGGGAACACAATCTTGCCACACGTCACTGATTATATAATGGGAGTAGGGAACACAATCCCGCCACACGTCACTGATTATGTAATGGGAGTAGGGAACACAATCCGGTCACACGTCACGGATTATATAATGGGAGTAGGGAACACAATCCCGCCACACGTCACTGATTATATAATGGGAGTAGGGAACACAATCCGGCCACACGTCACTGATTATATAATGGGAGTAGGGAACACAATCCGGCCACACGTCACGGATTATATAATGGGAGTAGGGAACACAATCCGGCCACACGTCACTGATTATATAATGGGAGTCGGGAACACAATTCGGCCACACGTCACTGATTATATAATGGGAGTAGGGAACACAATCCGGTCACACGTCACTGATTATATAATGGGAGTAGGGAACACAATCCGGCCACACGTCACGGATTATATAATGGGCGTAGGGAACACAATCCGGCCACATGTCACAGATTATATAATGTGAGTCGGGAACGCAATCCGGTCACACGTCACGGATTATATAATGGGAGTAGGGAACACAATCCAGCCTAACGTCACTGATTATATAATGGGAGTAGGGAACACAATCCAGCCACACGTCACTGATTATATAATGGGAGTAGGGAACACAATCTTGCCACACGTCACTGATTATATAATGGGAGTAGGGAACACAATCCCGCCACACGTCACTGATTATGTAATGGGAGTAGGGAACACAATCCGGTCACACGTCACGGATTATATAATGGGAGTAGGGAACACAATCCCGCCACACGTCACTGATTATATAATGGGAGTAGGGAACACAATCCGGCCACACGTCACGGATTATATAATGGGAGTAGGGAACAGAATCCGGCCACACGTCACTGATTATATAATGGGAGTAGGGAACACAATCCGGCCACACGTCACTGATTATATAATGGGAGTCGGGAACACAATCCCGCCACACGTCACTGATTATGTAATGGGAGTAGGGAACACAATCTTGCCACACGTCACTGATTATATAATGGGAGTAGGGAACGCAATCCAGCCACACGTCACTGATTATATAATGGGAGTAGGGAACACAATCTTGCCACACGTCACTGATTATATAATGGGAGTAGGGAACACAATCCCGCCACAAGTCACTGATTATGTAATGGGAGTAGGGAACACAATCCGGTCACACGTCACGGATTATATAATGGGAGTAGGGAACACAATCCCGCCACACGTCACTGATTATATAATGTGAGTCGGGAACGCAATCCGGTCACACGTCACGGATTATATAATGGGAGTAGGGAACACAATCCAGCCTAACGTCACTGATTATATAATGGGAGTAGGGAACACAATCCAGCCACACGTCACTGATTATATAATGGGAGTAGGGAACACAATCTTGCCACACGTCACTGATTATATAATGGGAGTAGGGAACACAATCCCGCCACACGTCACTGATTATGTAATGGGAGTAGGGAACACAATCCGGTCACACGTCACGGATTATATAATGGGAGTAGGGAACACAATCCCGCCACACGTCACTGATTATATAATGGGAGTAGGGAACACAATCCGGCCACACGTCACGGATTATATAATGGGAGTAGGGAACAGAATCCGGCCACACGTCACTGATTATATAATGGGAGTAGGGAACACAATCCGGCCACACGTCACTGATTATATAATGGGAGTCGGGAACGCAATCCCGCCACACGTCACTGATTATGTAATGGGAGTAGGGAACACAATCCCGCCACACGTCACTGATTATATATTGGGAGTAGGGAACACAATCCAGCCACACGTCACTGATTATATAATGGGAGTAGGGAACACAATCTTGCCACACGTCACTGATTATATAATGGGAGTAGGGAACACAATCCCGCCACACGTCACTGATTATGTAATGGGAGTAGGGAACACAATCCGGTCACACGTCACGGATTATATAATGGGAGTAGGGAACACAATCCCGCCACACGTCACTGATTATATAATGGGAGTAGGGAACACAATCCGGCCACACGTCACGGATTATATAATGGGAGTAGGGAACAGAATCCGGCCACACGTCACTGATTATATAATGGGAGTAGGGAACACAATCCGGCCACACGTCACTGATTATATAATGGGAGTCGGGAACACAATCCCGCCACACATCACTGATTATGTAATGGGAGTAGGGAACACAATCTTGCCACACGTCACTGATTATATAATGGGAGTAGGGAACGCAATCCAGCCACACGTCACTGATTATATAATGGGAGTAGGGAACACAATCTTGCCACACGTCACGGATTATATAATGGGAGCAGGGAACACAATCCCGCCACACGTCACTGATTATGTAATGGGAGTAGGGAACACAATCCGGTCACACGTCACGGATTATATAATGGGAGTAGGGAACACAATCCCGCCACACGTCACTGATTATATAATGGGAGTAGGGAACACAATCCGGCCACACGTCACTGATTATATAATGGGAGTAGGGAACACAATCCGGCCACACGTCACGGATTATATAATGGGAGTAGGGAACACAATCCGGTCACACGTCACGGATTATATAATGTGAGTCGGGAACACAATCCGGTCACACGTCACGGATTATATAATGTGAGTAGGGAACACAATCCCGCCACACGTCACTGATTATATAATGGGAGTAGGGAACACAATCCGGTCACACTTCACTGATTATATAATGGGAGTAGGGAACACAATCCAGCCTAACGTCACTGATTATATAATGGGAGTAGGGAACACAATCCAGCCTAACGTCACTGATTATATAATGGGAGTAGGGAACACAATCCAGCCTAACGTCACTGATTATATAATGGGAGTAGGGAACACAATCCAGCCTAACGTCGCTGATTATATAATGGGAGTAGGGAACACAATCCGGCCACACGTCACTGATTATATAATGGGAGTCGGGAACACAATCCGGCCACACGTCACTGATTATATAATGGGAGTAGGGAACACAATCCGGTCACACGTCACGGATTATATAATGGGAGTAGGGAACACAATCCCGCCACACGTCACTGATTATATAATGTGAGTCGGGAACGCAATCCGGTCACACGTCACGGATTATATAATGGGAGTAGGGAACACAATCCAGCCTAACGTCACTGATTATATAATGGGAGTAGGGAACACAATCCAGCCACACGTCACTGATTATATAATGGGAGTAGGGAACACAATCTTGCCACACGTCACTGATTATATAATGGGAGTAGGGAACACAATCCCGCCACACGTCACTGATTATGTAATGGGAGTAGGGAACACAATCCGGTCACACGTCACGGATTATATAATGGGAGTAGGGAACACAATCCCGCCACACGTCACTGATTATATAATGGGAGTAGGGAACACAATCCGGCCACACGTCACGGATTATATAATGGGAGTAGGGAACAGAATCCGGCCACACGTCACTGATTATATAATGGGAGTAGGGAACACAATCCGGCCACACGTCACTGATTATATAATGGGAGTCGGGAACACAAACCCGCCACACGTCACTGATTATGTAATGGGAGTAGGGAACACAATCTTGCCACACGTCACTGATTATATAATGGGAGTAGGGAACGCAATCCAGCCACACGTCACTGATTATGTAATGGGAGTAGGGAACACAATCTTGCCACACGTCGCTGATTATATAATGGGAGTAGGGAACGCAATCCAGCCACACGTCACTGATTATATAATGGGAGTAGGGAACACAATCTTGCCACACGTCACTGATTATATAATGGGAGTAGGGAACACAATCCCGCCACAAGTCACTGATTATGTAATGGGAGTAGGGAACACAATCCGGTCACACGTCACGGATTATATAATGGGAGTAGGGAACACAATCCCGCCACACGTCACTGATTATATAATGGGAGTAGGGAACACAATCCCGCCACACGTCACTGATTATGTAATGGGAGTAGGGAACACAATCCGGTCACACGTCACGGATTATATAATGGGAGTAGGGAACACAATCCCGCCACACGTCACTGATTATATAATGGGAGTAGGGAACACAATCCGGCCACACGTCACGGATTATATAATGGGAGTAGGGAACAGAATCCGGCCACACGTCACTGATTATATAATGGGAGTAGGGAACACAATCCGGCCACACGTCACTGATTATATAATGGGAGTCGGGAACACAATCCCGCCACACATCCCTGATTATGTAATGGGAGTAGGGAACACAATCTTGCCACACGTCACTGATTATATAATGGGAGTAGGGAACGCAATCCAGCCACACGTCACTGATTATATAATGTGAGTAGGGAACACAATCTTGCCACACGTCACTGATTATATAATGGGAGTAGGGAACACAATCCCGCCACACGTCACTGATTATGTAATGGGAGTAGGGAACACAATCCGGTCACACGTCACGGATTATATAATGGGAGTAGGGAACACAATCCCGCCACACGTCACTGATTATATAATGGGAGTAGGGAACACAATCCGGCCACACGTCACTGATTATATAATGGGAGTAGGGAACACAATCCGGCCACACGTCACGGATTATATAATGGGAGTAGGGAACACAATCCGGTCACACGTCACGGATTATATAATGTGAGTCGGGAACACAATCCGGTCACACGTCACGGATTATATAATGTGAGTAGGGAACACAATCCCGCCAAACGTCACTGATTATATAATGGGAGTAGGGAACACAATCCGGTCACACTTCACTGATTATATAATGGGAGTAGGGAACACAATCCAGCCTAACGTCACTGATTATATAATGGGAGTAGGGAACACAATCCGGCCTAACGTCACTGATTATATAATGGGAGTAGGGAACACAATCCGGCCACACGTCACTGATTATATAATGGGAGTAGGGAACACAATCCGGCCACACGTCACTGATTATATAATGGGAGTCGGGAACACAATTCGGCCACACGTCACTGATTATATAATGGGAGTAGGGAACACAATCCGGTCACACGTCACTGATTATATAATGGGAGTAGGGAACACAATCCGGCCACACGTCACGGATTATATAATGGGCGTAGGGAACACAATCCGGCCACATGTCACAGATTATATAATGTGAGTCGGGAACGCAATCCGGTCACACGTCACGGATTATATAATGGGAGTAGGGAACACAATCCAGCCTAACGTCACTGATTATATAATGGGAGTAGGGAACACAATCCAGCCACACGTCACTGATTATATAATGGGAGTAGGGAACACAATCTTGCCACACGTCACTGATTATATAATGGGAGTAGGGAACACAATCCCGCCACACGTCACTGATTATGTAATGGGAGTAGGGAACACAATCCGGTCACACGTCACGGATTATATAATGGGAGTAGGGAACACAATCCCGCCACACGTCACTGATTATATAATGGGAGTAGGGAACACAATCCGGCCACACGTCACGGATTATATAATGGGAGTAGGGAACAGAATCCGGCCACACGTCACTGATTATATAATGGGAGTAGGGAACACAATCCGGCCACACGTCACTGATTATGTAATGGGAGTAGGGAACACAATCTTGCCACACGTCACTGATTATATAATGGGAGTAGGGAACGCAATCCAGCCACACGTCACTGATTATATAATGGGAGTAGGGAACACAATCTTGCCACACGTCACTGATTATATAATGGGAGTAGGGAACACAATCCCGCCACAAGTCACTGATTATGTAATGGGAGTAGGGAACACATTCCGGTCACACGTCACGGATTATATAATGGGAGTAGGGAACACAATCCCGCCACACGTCACTGATTATATAATGTGAGTCGGGAACGCAATCCGGTCACACGTCACGGATTATATAATGGGAGTAGGGAACACAATCCAGCCTAACGTCACTGATTATATAATGGGAGTAGGGAACACAATCCAGCCACACGTCACTGATTATATAATGGGAGTAGGGAACACAATCTTGCCACACGTCACTGATTATATAATGGGAGTAGGGAACACAATCCCGCCACACGTCACTGATTATGTAATGGGAGTAGGGAACACAATCCGGTCACACGTCACGGATTATATAATGGGAGTAGGGAACACAATCCCGCCACACGTCACTGATTATATAATGGGAGTAGGGAACACAATCCGGCCACACGTCACGGATTATATAATGGGAGTAGGGAACAGAATCCGGCCACACGTCACTGATTATATAATGGGAGTAGGGAACACAATCCGGCCACACGTCACTGATTATATAATGGGAGTCGGGAACACAATCCCGCCACACGTCACTGATTATGTAATGGGAGTAGGGAACACAATCCCGCCACACGTCACTGATTATATAATGGGAGTAGGGAACACAATCCAGCCACACGTCACTGATTATATAATGGGAGTAGGGAACACAATCTTGCCACACGTCACTGATTATATAATGGGAGTAGGGAACACAATCCCGCCACACGTCACTGATTATGTAATGGGAGTAGGGAACACAATCCGGTCACACGTCACGGATTATATAATGGGAGTAGGGAACACAATCCCGCCACACGTCACTGATTATATAATGGGAGTAGGGAACACAATCCGGCCACACGTCACGGATTATATAATGGGAGTAGGGAACAGAATCCGGCCACACGTCACTGATTATATAATGGGAGTAGGGAACACAATCCGGCCACACGTCACTGATTATATAATGGGAGTCGGGAACACAATCCCGCCACACATCACTGATTATGTAATGGGAGTAGGTAACACAATCTTGCCACACGTCACTGATTATATAATGGGAGTAGGGAACGCAATCCAGCCACACGTCACTGATTATATAATGGGAGTAGGGAACACAATCTTGCCACACGTCACGGATTATATAATGGGAGTAGGGAACACAATCCCGCCACACGTCACTGATTATGTAATGGGAGTAGGGAACACAATCCGGTCACACGTCACGGATTATATAATGGGAGTAGGGAACACAATCCCGCCACACGTCACTGATTATATAATGGGAGTAGGGAACACAATCCGGCCACACGTCACTGATTATATAATGGGAGTAGGGAACACAATCCGGCCACACGTCACGGATTATATAATGGGAGTAGGGAACACAATCCGGTCACACGTCACGGATTATATAATGTGAGTCGGGAACACAATCCGGTCACACGTCACGGATTATATAATGTGAGTAGGGAACACAATCCCGCCACACGTCACTGATTATATAATGGGAGTAGGGAACACAATCCGGTCACACTTCACTGATTATATAATGGGAGTAGGGAACACAATCCAGCCTAACGTCACTGATTATATAATGGGAGTAGGGAACACAATCCGGCCTAACGTCACTGATTATATAATGGGAGTAGGGAATACAATCCAGCCTAACGTCACTGATTATATAATGGGAGTAGGGAACACAATCCAGCCTAACGTCACTGATTATATAATGGGAGTAGGGAACACAATCCAGCCTAACGTCGCTGATTATATAATGGGAGTAGGGAACACAATCCGGCCACACGTCACTGATTATATAATGGGAGTCGGGAAAACAATCCGGCCACACGTCACTGATTATATAATGGGAGTAGGGAACACAATCCGGTCACACGTCACTGATTATATAATCGGAGTAGGGAACACAATCCGGCCACACGTCACTGATTATATAATGGGAGTAGGGAACACAATCCGGCCACACGTCACTGATTATATAATGGGAGTCGGGAACACAATCCGGCCACACGTCACTGATTATATAATGGGAGTAGGGAACACAATCCGGTCACACGTCACTGATTATATAATGGGAGTAGGGAACACAATCCGGCCACACGTCACGGATTATATAATGGGCGTAGGGAACACAATCCGGCCACACGTCACAGATTATATAATGTGAGTCGGGAACGCAATCCGGCCACACATCACGGATTATATAATGGGAGTAGGGAACACAATCCAGCCTAACGTCACTGATTATACAATGGGAGTCGGGAACACAATCCGGCCACACGTCACTGATTATATAATGGGAGTAGGGAACACAATCCGTCCACACGTCACTGATTATATAATGGGAGTAGGGAACACAATCCAGCCACACGTCACTGATTATATAATGGGAGTAGGGAACACAATCTTGCCACACGTCACTGATTATATAATGGGAGTAGGGAACACAATCCCGCCACACGTCACTGATTATGTAATGGGAGTAGGGAACACAATCCGGTCACACGTCACGGATTATATAATGGGAGTAGGGAACACAATCCCGCCACACGTCACTGATTATATAATGGGAGTAGGGAACACAATCCGGCCACACATCACAGATTATATAATGGGAGTAGGGAACAGAATCCGGCCACACGTCACTGATTATATAATGTGAGTAGGGAACACAATCCGGCCACACGTCACTGATTATATAATGGGAGTCGGGAACACAATCCCGCCACACGTCACTGATTATGTAATGGGAGTAGGGAACACAATCTTGCCACACGTCACTGATTATATAATGGGAGTAGGGAACGCAATCCAGCCACACGTCACTGATTATATAATGGGAGTAGGGAACACAATCTTGCCACACGTCACTGATTATATAATGGGAGTAGGGAACACAGTCCCGCCACACGTCACTGATTATGTAATGGGAGTAGGGAACACAATCCGGTCACACGTCACGGATTATATAATGGGAGTAGGGAACACAATCCCGCCACACGTCACTGATTATATAATGGGAGTAGGGAACACAATCCGGCCACACGTCACTGATTATATAATGGGAGTAGGGAACACAATCCGGCCACACGTCACGGATTATATAATGGGAGTAGGGAACACAATCCGGTCACACGTCACGGATTATATAATGTGAGTCGGGAACACAATCCGGTCACACGTCATGGATTATATAATGTGAGTCGGGAACACAATCCCGCCACACGTCACTGATTATATAATGGGAGTAGGGAACACAATCCGGCCACACGTCACGGATTATATAATGTGAGTCGGGAACACAATCCGGCCACACGTCACTGATTATATAATGGGAGTAGGGAACACAATCCGGTCACACGTCACTGATTATATAATGTGAGTCGGGAACACAATCCGGCCACACGTCACTGATTATATAATGGGAGTAGGGAACACAATCCAGCCACACGTCACTGATTATATAATGGGAGTAGGGAACACAATCCGGTCACACGTCACGGATTATATAATGTGAGACGGGAACACAATCCCGCCACACGTCACTGATTATATAATGGGAGTAGGGAACAAAATCCGGCCACACGTCACGGATTATATAATGTGAGTCGGGAACACAATCCCGCCACACGTCACTGATTATATAATGGGAGTAGGGAACACAATCCGGCCACACGTCACTGATTATATAATGGGAGTAGGGAACACAAACCATCCTAACGTCACTGATTATATAATGGGAGTAGGGAACACAATCCGGCCACACGTCACGGATTATATAATGTGAGTCGGGAACACAATGCGGCCACACGTCACTGATTATATAATGGGAGTAGGGAACACAATCCCGCCACACGTCACGGATTATGTAATGGGAGTAGGGAACACAATCCGGTCACATGTCACGGATTATATAATGGGAGTAGGGAACACAATCCGGTCACACGTCACAGATTATATAATGGGAGTAGGGAACACAATCCGGCCACACGTCACGGATTATATAATGTGAGTCGGGAACACAATCCGGCCACACGTCACTGATTATATAATGGGAGTAGGGAACACAATCCGGTCACACGTCACTGATTATATAATGTGAGTAGGGAACACAATCCGGCCACACGTCACGGATTATATAATGTGAGTCGGGAACACAATCCGGCCACACGTCACTGATTATATAATGGTTGTAGGGAACACAATCCGGTCACACGTCACTGATTATATAATGTGAGTCGGGAACACAATCCGGCCACACGTCACTGATTATATAATGGGAGTAGGGAACACAATCCAGCCACACGTCACTGATTATATAATGGGAGTAGGGAACACAATCCGGTCACACGTCACGGATTATATAATGTGAGACGGGAACACAATCCCGCCACACGTCACTGATTATATAATGGGAGTAGGGAACACAATCCGGCCACACGTCACGGATTATATAATGTGAGTCGGGAACACAATCCCGCCACACGTCACTGATTATATAATGGGAGTAGGGAACACAATCCGGCCACACGTCACTGATTATATAATGGGAGTAGGGAACACAAACCATCCTAACGTCACTGATTATATAATGGGAGTAGGGAACACAATCCGGCCACACGTCACGGATTATATAATGTGAGTCGGGAACACAATGCGGCCACACGTCACTGATTATATAATGGGAGTAGGGAACACAATCCCGCCACACGTCACGGATTATGTAATGGGAGTAGGGAACACAATCCGGTCACATGTCACGGATTATATAATGGGAGTAGGGAACACAATCCGGCCACACGTCACGGATTATATAATGTGAGTCGGGAACACAATCCGGCCACACGTCACGGATTATATAATGTGAGTCGGGAACACAATGCGGCCACACGTCACTGATTATATAATGGGAGTAGGGAACACAATCCCGCCACACGTCACTGATTATATAATGGGAGTAGGGAACACAATCCGGTCACACGTCACGGATTATATAATGTGAGTCGGGAACACAATCCCGCCACACGTCACTGATTATATAATGGGAGTAGGGAACACAATCCGGCCACACGTCACGGATTATATAATGGGAGTAGGGAACACAATCCGGCAACACCTCACTGATTATATAATGGGAGTAGGGAACACAATCCCGCCACATGTCACTGATTATATAATGGGAGTAGGGAACACAATCCGGCCACACGTCACGGATTATATAATGTGAGTCGGGAACACAATCCGGCCAGACGTCACTGATTATATAATGGGAGTAGGGAACACAATCCGGCCACACGTCACGGATTATATAATGTGAGTCGGGAACACAATCCCGCCACACGTCACGGATTATATAATGGGAGTAGGGAACACAATCCGGCCACAGGTCACTGATTATATAATGTGAGTCAGGAACACAATCCCGCCACACGTCACTGATTATATAATGGGAGTAGGGAACACAATCCGGCCACACGTCACTGATTATATAATGGGAGTAGGGAACACAATCTTGCCACACGTCACTGATTATATAATGGGAGTAGGGAACACAATCCCGCCACACGTCACTGATTATATAACGGGAGTAGGGAACACAATCTTGCCACACGTCACTGATTATATAATGGGAGTAGGGAACACAATCCCGCCACACGTCACTGATTATGTAATGGAAGTAGGGAACACAATCCGGTCACACGTCACGGATTATATAATGGGAGTAGGGAACACAATCCCGCCACACGTCACTGATTATATAATGGGAGTAGGGAACACAATCCGGCCACACATCACGGATTATATAATGGGAGTAGGGTACAGAATCCGGCCACACGTCACTGATTATATAATGTGAGTAGGGAACACAATCCGGCCACACGTCACTGATTATATAATGGGAGTCGGGAACACAATCCCGCCACACGTCACTGATTATGTAATGGGAGTAGGGAACACAATCTTGCCACACGTCACTGATTATATAATGGGAGTAGGGAACGCAATCCAGCCACACGTCACTGATTATATAATGGGAGTAGGGAACACAATCTTGCCACACGTCACTGATTATATAATGGGAGTAGGGAACACAGTCCCGCCACACGTCACTGATTATGTAATGTGAGTAGGGAACACAATCCGGTCACACGTCACGGATTATATAATGGGAGTAGGGAACACAATCCCGCCACACGTCACTGATTATATAATGGGAGTAGGGAACACAATCCGGCCACACGTCACTGATTATATAATGGGAGTAGGGAACACAATCCGGCCACACGTCACGGATTATATAATGGGAGTAGGGAACACAATCCGGTCACACGTCACGGATTATATAATGTGAGTCGGGAACACAATCCGGTCACACGTCACGGATTATATAATGTGAGTCGGGAACACAATCCCGCCACACGTCACTGATTATATAATGGGAGTAGGGAACACAATCCGGCCACACGTCACGGATTATATAATGTGAGTCGGGAACACAATCCGGCCACACGTCACTGATTATATAATGGGAGTAGGGAACACAATCCGGTCACACGTCACTGATTATATAATGTGAGTCGGGAACACAATCCGGCCACACGTCACTGATTATATAATGGGAGTAGGGAACACAATCCAGCCACACGTCACTGATTATATAATGGGAGTAGGGAACACAATCCGGTCACACGTCACGGATTATATAATGTGAGACGGGAACACAATCCCGCCACACGTCACTGATTATATAATGGGAGTAGGGAACAAAATCCGGCCACACGTCACGGATTATATAATGTGAGTCGGGAACACAATCCCGCCACACGTCACTGATTATATAATGGGAGTAGGGAACACAATCCGGCCACACGTCACTGATTATATAATGGGAGTAGGGAACACAAACCATCCTAACGTCACTGATTATATAATGGGAGTAGGGAACACAATCCGGCCACACGTCACGGATTATATAATGTGAGTCGGGAACACAATGCGGCCACACGTCACTGATTATATAATGGGAGTAGGGAACACAATCCCGCCACACGTCACGGATTATGTAATGGGAGTAGGGAACACAATCCGGTCACATGTCACGGATTATATAATGGGAGTAGGGAACACAATCCGGTCACACGTCACAGATTATATAATGGGAGTAGGGAACACAATCCGGCCACACGTCACGGATTATATAATGTGAGTCGGGAACACAATCCGGCCACACGTCACTGATTATATAATGGGAGTAGGGAACACAATCCGGTCACACGTCACAGATTATATAATGTGAGTAGGGAACACAATCCGGCCACACGTCACGGATTATATAATGTGAGTCGGGAACACAATCCGGCCACACGTCACTGATTATATAATGGGAGTAGGGAACACAATCCGGTCACACGTCACTGATTATATAATGTGAGTCGGGAACACAATCCGGCCACACGTCACTGATTATATAATGGGAGTAGGGAACACAATCCAGCCACACGTCACTGATTATATAATGGGAGTAGGGAACACAATCCGGTCACACGTCACGGATTATATAATGTGAGACGGGAACACAATCCCGCCACACGTCACTGATTATATAATGGGAGTAGGGAACACAATCCGGCCACACGTCACGGATTATATAATGTGAGTCGGGAACACAATCCCGCCACACGTCACTGATTATATAATGGGAGTAGGGAACACAATCCGGCCACACGTCACTGATTATATAATGGGAGTAGGGAACACAAACCATCCTAACGTCACTGATTATATAATGGGAGTAGGGAACACAATCCGGCCACACGTCACGGATTATATAATGTGAGTCGGGAACACAATGCGGCCACACGTCACTGATTATATAATGGGAGTAGGGAACCCAATCCCGCCACACGTCACGGATTATGTAATGGGAGTAGGGAACACAATCCGGTCACATGTCACGGATTATATAATGGGAGTAGGGAACACAATCCGGCCACACGTCACGGATTATATAATGTGAGTCGGGAACACAATCCGGCCACACGTCACGGATTATATAATGTGAGTCGGGAACACAATGCGGCCACACGTCACTGATTATATAATGGGAGTAGGGAACACAATCCCGCCACACGTCACTGATTATATAATGGGAGTAGGGAACACAATCCGGTCACACGTCACGGATTATATAATGTGAGTCGGGAACACAATCCCGCCACACGTCACTGATTATATAATGGGAGTAGGGAACACAATCCCGCCACACGTCACTGATTATGTAATGGGAGTAGGGAACACAATCCGGTCACACGTCATGGATTATATAATGGGAGTAGGGAACACAATCCCGCCACACGTCACTGATTATATAATGGGAGTAGGGAACACAATCCGGCCACACGTCACGGATTATATAATGGGAGTAGGGAACAGAATCCGGCCACACGTCACTGATTATATAATGGGAGTAGGGAACACAATCCGGCCACACGTCACTGATTATATAATGGGAGTCGGGAACACAATCCCGCCACACGTCACTGATTATGTAATGGGAGTAGGGAACACAATCTTGCCACACGTCACTGATTATACAATGGGAGTAGGGAACGCAATCCAGCCACACGTCACTGATTATATAATGGGAGTAGAGAACACAATCTTGCCACACGTCACTGATTATATAATGGGAGTAGGGAACACAGTCCCGCCACACGTCACTGATTATGTAATGGGAGTAGGGAACACAATCCGGTCACACGTCACGGATTATATAATGGGAGAAGGGAACACAATCCCGCCACACGTCACTGATTATATAATGGGAGTAGGGAACACAATCCGGCCACACGTCACTGATTATATAATGGGAGTAGGGAACACAATCCGGCCACACGTCACGGATTATATAAAGGGAGTAGGGAACACAATCCGGTCACACGTCACGGATTATATAATGTGAGTCGGGAACACAATCCAGTCACACGTCACGGATTATATAATGTGAGTCGGGAACACAATCCCGCCACACGTCACTGATTATATAATGGGAGTAGGGAACACAATCCGGCCACACGTCACGGATTATATAATGTGAGTCGGGAACACAATCCGGCCACACGTCACTGATTATATAATGGGAGTAGGGAACACAATCCGGTCACACGTCACTGATTATATAATGTGAGTCGGGAACACAATCCGGCCACACGTCACTGATTATATAATGGGAGTAGGGAACACAATCCAGCCACACGTCACTGATTATATAATGGGAGTAGGGAACACAATCCGGTCACACGTCACGGATTATATAATGTGAGACGGGAACACAATCCCGCCACACGTCACTGATTATATAATGGGAGTAGGGAACACAATCCGGCCACACGTCACGGATTATATAATGTGAGTCGGGAACACAATCCCGCCACACGTCACTGATTATATAATGGGAGTAGGGAACACAATCCGGCCACACGTCACTGATTATATAATGGGAGTAGGGAACACAAACCATCCTAACGTCACTGATTATATAATGGGAGTAGGGAACACAATCCGGCCACACGTCACGGATTATATAATGTGAGTCGGGAACACAATGCGGCCACACGTCACTGATTATATAATGGGAGTAGGGAACACAATCCCGCCACACGTCACGGATTATGTAATGGGAGTAGGGAACACAATCCGGTCACATGTCACGGATTATATAATGGGAGTAGGGAACACAATCCGGTCACACGTCACAGATTATATAATGGGAGTAGGGAACACAATCCGGCCACACGTCACGGATTATATAATGTGAGTCGGGAACACAATCCGGCCACACGTCACGGATTATATAATGTGAGTCGGGAACACAATGCGGCCACACGTCACTGATTATATAATGGGAGTAGGGAACACAATCCCGCCACACGTTACTGATTATATAATGGGAGTAGGGAACACAATCCGGTCACACGTCACGGATTATATAATGTGAGTCGGGAACACAATCCCGCCACACGTCACTGACTATATAATGGGAGTAGGGAACACAATCCGGCCACACGTCACGGATTATATAATGGGAGTAGGGAACACAATCCGGCAACACCTCACTGATTATATAATGGGAGTAGGGAACACAATCCCGCCACATGTCACTGATTATATAATGGGAGTAGGGAACACAATCCGGCCACACGTCACGGATTATATAATGTGAGTCGGGAACACAATCCGGCCAGACGTCACTGATTATATAATGGGAGTAGGGAACACAATCCGGCCACACGTCACGGATTATATAATGTGAGTCGGGAACACAATCCCGCCACACGTCACGGAATATATAATGGGAGTAGGGAACACAATCCGGCCACAGGTCACTGATTATATAATGTGAGTCAGGAACACAATCCCGCCACACGTCACTGATTATATAATGGGAGTAGGGAACACAATCCGGCCACACGTCACTGATTATATAATGGGAGTAGGGAACACAATCCCGCCACACGTCACTGATTATATAATGGGAGTAGGGAACACAATCCGGCCACACGTCACTGATTATATAATGGGAGTAGGGAACTCAATCCGGTCACACGTCACTGATTATATAATGGGAGTAGGGAACACAATCCCGCCACACGTCACTGATTATATAATGGGAGTAGGGAACACAATCCCGCCACACGTCACTGATTATATAATGGGAGTAGGGAACACAATCCCGCCACACGTCACTGATTATATAATGGGAGTAGGGAACACAATCCGGTCACACGTCACTGATTATATAATGGGAGTAGGGAACACAATCCCGCCACACGTCACTGATTATATAATGGGAGTAGGGAACACAATCCCGCCACACGTCACTGATTATATAATGGGAGTAGGGAACACAATCCGGCCACACGTCACGGATTATATAATGGGAGTAGGGAACACAATCCGGTCACACGTCACGGATTATATAATGTGAGTCGGGAACACAATCCCGCCACACGTCACTGATTATATAATGGGAGTAGGGAACACAATCCGGCCACACGTCACGGATTATATAATGGGAGTAGGGAACACAATCCGGCAACACCTCACTGATTATATAATGGGAGTAGGGAACACAATCCTGCCACATGTCACTGATTATATAATGGGAGTAGGGAACACAATCCGGCCACACGTCACGGATTATATAATGTGAGTCGGGAACACAATCCGGCCAGACGTCACTGATTATATAATGGGAGTAGGGAACACAATCCGGCCACACGTCACGGATTATATAATGTGAGTCGGGAACACAATCCCGCCAGACGTCACGGATTATATAATGGGAGTAGGGAACACAATCCGGCCACAGGTCACTGATTATATAATGTGAGTCAGGAACACAATCCCGCCACACGTCACTGATTATATAATGGGAGTAGGGAACACAATCCGGCCACACGTCACTGATTATATAACGGGAGTAGGGAACACAATCTTGCCACACGTCACTGATTATATAATGGGAGTAGGGAACACAATCCCGCCACACGTCACTGATTATGTAATGGGAGTAGGGAACACAATCCGGTCACACGTCACGGATTATATAATGGGAGTAAGGAACACAATCCCGCCACACGTCACTGATTATATAATGGGAGTAGGGAACACAATCCGGCCACACGTCACGGATTATATAATGGGAGTAGGGAACAGAATCCGGCCACACGTCACTGATTATATAATGGGAGTAGGGAACACAATCCGGCCACACGTCACTGATTATATAATGGGAGTCGGGAACACAATCCCGCCACACGTCACTGATTATGTAATGGGAGTAGGGAACACAATCTTGCCACACGTCACTGATTATATAATGGGAGTAGGGAACGCAATCCAGCCACACGTCACTGATTATATAATGGGAGTAGAGAACACAATCTTGCCACACGTCACTGATTATATAATGGGAGTAGGGAACACAGTCCCGCCACACGTCACTGATTATGTAATGGGAGTAGGGAACACAATCCGGTCACACGTCACGGATTATATAATGGGAGTAGGGAACACAATCCCGCCACACGTCACTGATTATATAATGGGAGTAGGGAACACAATCCGGCCACACGTCACTGATTATATAATGGGAGTAGGGAACACAATCCGGCCACACGTCACGGATTATATAATGGGAGTAGGGAACACAATCCGGTCACACGTCACGGATTATATAATGTGAGTCGGGAACACAATCCGGTCACACGTCACGGATTATATAATGTGAGTCGGGAACACAATCCCGCCACACGTCACTGATTATATAATGGGAGTAGGGAACACAATCCGGCCACACGTCACGGATTATATAATGTGAGTCGGGAACACAATCCGGCCACACGTCACTGATTATATAATGGGAGTAGGGAACACAATCCGGTCACACGTCACTGATTATATAATGTGAGTCGGGAACACAATCCGGCCACACGTCACTGATTATATAATGGGAGTAGGGAACACAATCCAGCCACACGTCACTGATTATATAATGGCAGTAGGGAACACAATCCGGTCACACGTCACGGATTATATAATGTGAGACGGGAACACAATCCCGCCACACGTCACTGATTATATAATGGGAGTAGGGAACACAATCCGGCCACACGTCACGGATTATATAATGTGAGTCGGGAACACAATCCCGCCACACGTCACTGATTATATAATGGGAGTAGGGAACACAATCCGGCCACACGTCACTGATTATATAATGGGAGTAGGGAACACAAACCATCCTAACGTCACTGATTATATAATGGGAGTAGGGAACACAATCCCGCCACACGTCACTGATTATATAATGGGAGTAGGGAACACAATCCGGCCACACGTCACGGATTATATAATGGGAGTAGGGAACACAATCCGGTCACACGTCACGGATTATATAATGTGAGTCGGGAACACAATCCCGCCACACGTCACTGATTATATAATGGGAGTAGGGAACACAATCCGGCCACACGTCACGGATTATATAATGGGAGTAGGGAACACAATCCGGCAACACCTCACTGATTATATAATGGGAGTAGGGAACACAATCCTGCCACATGTCACTGATTATATAATGGGAGTAGGGAACACAATCCGGCCACACGTCACGGATTATATAATGTGAGTCGGGAACACAATCCGGCCAGACGTCACTGATTATATAATGGGAGTAGGGAACACAATCCGGCCACACGTCACGGATTATATAATGTGAGTCGGGAACACAATCCCGCCAGACGTCACGGATTATATAATGGGAGTAGGGAACACAATCCGGCCACAGGTCACTGATTATATAATGTGAGTCAGGAACACAATCCCGCCACACGTCACTGATTATATAATGGGAGTAGGGAACACAATCCGGCCACACGTCACTGATTATATAACGGGAGTAGGGAACACAATCTTGCCACACGTCACTGATTATATAATGGGAGTAGGGAACACAATCCCGCCACACGTCACTGATTATGTAATGGGAGTAGGGAACACAATCCGGTCACACGTCACGGATTATATAATGGGAGTAGGGAACACAATCCCGCCACACGTCACTGATTATATAATGGGAGTAGGGAACACAATCCGGCCACACGTCACGGATTATATAATGGGAGTAGGGAACAGAATCCGGCCACACGTCACTGATTATATAATGGGAGTAGGGAACACAATCCGGCCACACGTCACTGATTATATAATGGGAGTCGGGAACACAATCCCGCCACACGTCACTGATTATGTAATGGGAGTAGGGAACACAATCTTGCCACACGTCACTGATTATATAATGGGAGTAGGGAACGCAATCCAGCCACACGTCACTGATTATATAATGGGAGTAGAGAACACAATCTTGCCACACGTCACTGATTATATAATGGGAGTAGGGAACACAGTCCCGCCACACGTCACTGATTATGTAATGGGAGTAGGGAACACAATCCGGTCACACGTCACGGATTATATAATGGGAGTAGGGAACACAATCCCGCCACACGTCACTGATTATATAATGGGAGTAGGGAACACAATCCGGCCACACGTCACTGATTATATAATGGGAGTAGGGAACACAATCCGGCCACACGTCACGGATTATATAATGGGAGTAGGGAACACAATCCGGTCACACGTCACGGATTATATAATGTGAGTCGGGAACACAATCCGGTCACACGTCACGGATTATATAATGTGAGTCGGGAACACAATCCCGCCACACGTCACTGATTATATAATGGGAGTAGGGAACACAATCCGGCCACACGTCACGGATTATATAATGTGAGTCGGGAACACAATCCGGTCACACGTCACTGATTATATAATGTGAGTCGGGAACACAATCCGGCCACACGTCACTGATTATATAATGGGAGTAGGGAACACAATCCAGCCACACGTCACTGATTATATAATGGCAGTAGGGAACACAATCCGGTCACACGTCACGGATTATATAATGTGAGACGGGAACACAATCCCGCCACACGTCACTGATTATATAATGGGAGTAGGGAACACAATCCGGCCACACGTCACGGATTATATAATGTGAGTCGGGAACACAATCCCGCCACACGTCACTGATTATATAATGGGAGTAGGGAACACAATCCGGCCACACGTCACTGATTATATAATGGGAGTAGGGAACACAAACCATCCTAACGTCACTGATTATATAATGGGAGTAGGGAACACAATCCGGCCACACGTCACGGATTATATAATGTGAGTCGGGAACACAATGCGGCCACACGTCACTGATTATATAATGGGAGTAGGGAACACAATCCCGCCACACGTCACGGATTATGTAATGGGAGTAGGGAACACAATCCGGTCACATGTCACGGATTATATAATGGGAGTTGGGAACACAATCCGGTTACACGTCACAGATTATATAATGGGAGTAGGGAACACAATCCGGCCACACGTCACGGATTATATAATGTGAGTCGGGAACACAATCCGGCCACACGTCACGGATTATATAATGTGAGTCGGGAACACAATGCGGCCACACGTCACTGATTATATAATGGGAGTAGGGAACACAATCCCGCCACACGTTACTGATTATATAATGGGAGTAGGGAACACAATCCGGTCACACGTCACGGATTATATAATGTGAGTCGGGAACACAATCCCGCCACACGTCACTGATTATATAATGGGAGTAGGGAACACAATCCGGCCACACGTCACGGATTATATAATGGGAGTAGGGAACACAATCCGGCAACACCTCACTGATTATATAATGGGAGTAGGGAACACAATCCCGCCACATGTCACTGATTATATAATGGGAGTAGGGAACACAATCCGGCCACACGTCACGGATTATATAATGTGAGTCGGGAACACAATCCGGCCAGACGTCACTGATTATATAATGGGAGTAGGGAACACAATCCGGCCACACGTCACGGATTATATAATGTGAGTTGGGAACACAATCCCGCCACACATCACGGAATATATAATGGGAGTAGGGAACACAATCCGGCCACAGGTCACTGATTATATAATGTGAGTCAGGAACACAATCCCGCCACACGTCACTGATTATATAATGGGAGTAGGGAACACAATCCCGCCACACGTCACGGATTATGTAATGGGAGTAGGGAGCACAATCCGGTCACATGTCACGGATTATATAATGGGAGTAGGGAACACAATCCGGTCACACGTCACAGATTATATAATGGGAGTAGGGAACACAATCCGGCCACACGTCACGGATTATATAATGTGAGTCGGGAACACAATCCGGCCACACGTCACGGATTATATAATGTGAGTCGGGAACACAATGCGGCCACACGTCACTGATTATATAATGGGAGTAGGGAACACAATCCCGCCACACGTCACTGATTATATAATGGGAGTAGGGAACACAATCCGGTCACACGTCACGGATTATATAATGTGAGTCGGGAACACAATCCCGCCACACGTCACTGATTATATAATGGGAGTAGGGAACACAATCCGGCCACACGTCACGGATTATATAATGGGAGTAGGGAACACAATCCGGCAACACCTCACTGATAATATAATGGGAGTAGGGAACACAATCCCGCCACATGTCACTGATTATATAATGGGAGTAGGGAACACAATCCGGCCACACGTCACGGATTATATAATGTGAGTCGGGAACACAATCTGGCCAGACGTCACTGATTATATAATGGGAGTAGGGAACACAATCCGGCCACACGTCACGGATTATATAATGTGAGTCGGGAACACAATCCCGCCACACGTCACGGATTATATAATGGGAGTAGGGAACACAATCCGGCCACACGTCACTGATTATATAATGTGAGTCGGGAACACAATCCCGCCACACGTCACTGATTATATAATGGGAGTAGGGAACACAATCCGGCCACACGTCACTGATTATATAATGGGAGTAGGGAACACAATCCCGCCACACGTCACTGATTATATAATGGGAGTAGGGAACACAATCCGGCCACACGTCATTGATTATATAATGGGAGTAGGGAACTCAATCCGGTCACACGTCACTGATTATATAATGGGAGTAGGGAACACAATCCCGCCACACGTCACTGATTATATAATGGGAGTAGGGAACACAATCCCGCCACACGTCACTGATTATATAATGGGAGTAGGGAACACAATCCCGCCACACGTCACTGATTATATAATGGGAGTAGGGAACACAATCCGGTCACACGTCACTGATTATATAATGGGAGTAGGGAACACAATCCCGCCACACGTCACTGATTATATAATGGGAGTAGGGAACACAATCCCGCCACACGTCACTGATTATATAATGGGAGTAGGGAACACAATCCGGCCACACGTCACGGATTATATAATGTGAGTCGGGAACACAATCCCGCCACACGTCACTGATTATATAATGTGAGTCGGGAGCACAATCCCGCCACACGTCACTGATTATATAATGGGAGTAGGGAACACAATCCGGCCAAACGTCACGGATTATATCATGTGAGTCGGGAACACAATCCCGCCACACGTCACTGATTTTTTAATGGGAGTAGGGAACACAATCCGGTAACACGTCACTGATTATATAATGGGAGTAGGGAACACAATCCCGCCACACGTCACTGATTATATAATGGGAGTAGGGAACACAATCCCGCCACACGTCACTGATTATATAATGGGAGTAGGGAACACAATCCGGCCACACGTCACTGATTATATAATGTGAGTCGGGAAAACAATCCCGCCACACGTCACTGATTATATAATGGGAGTAGGGAACACAATCCGGCCACACGTCACGGATTATATAATGTGAGTCGGGAACACAATCCCGCCACACGTCACGGATTATATAATGGGAGTAGGGAACACCATCCGGCCACACGTCACGGATTATATAATGGGAGTAGGGAACACAATCCGGCCACACGTCACGGATTATATAATGGGAGTAGGGAACACAATCCGGCCACACGTCACGGATTATATAATGGGAGTAGGGAACACAGTCCGGCCACACGTCACGGATTATATAATGGGAGTAGGGAACACAGTCCGGCCACACGTCACGGATTATATAATGGGAGTATGGAACACAATCCGGCCACACGTCACGGATTATATAATGGGAGTAGGGAACACAATCCGGCCACACGTCACGGATTATATAATGGGAGTAGGGAACACAATCCGGCCACACGTCACGGATTATATAATGGGAGTAGGGAACACAATCCGGCCACACGTCACGGATTATATAATGGGAGTAGGGAACACAATCCGGCCACACGTCACGGATTATATAATGGGAGTAGGGAACACAATCCGGCCACACGTCACGGATTATATAATGGGAGTAGGGAACACAATCCGGCCACACGTCACGGATTATATAATGGGAGTAGGGAACACAATCCGGCCACACGTCACGGATTATATAATGGGAGTAGGGAACACAATCCGGCCACACGTCACGGATTATATAATGGGAGTAGGGAACACAATCCGGCCACACGTCACGGATTATATAATGTGAGTCGGGAACACAATCCGGCCAGACGTCACTGATTATATAATGGGAGTAGGGAACACAATCCGGCCACACGTCACGGATTATATAATGTGAGTCGGGAACACAAACCCGCCACACGTCACGGAATATATAATGGGAGTAGGGAACACAATCCGGCCACAGGTCACTGATTATATAATGTGAGTCAGGAACACAATCCCGCCACACGTCACTGATTATATAATGGGAGTAGGGAACACAATCCGGCCACACGTCACTGATTATATAATGGGAGTAGGGAACACAATCCCGCCACACGTCACTGATTATATAATGGGAGTAGGGAACACAATCCGGCCACACGTCACTGATTATATAATGGGAGTAGGGAACTCAATCCGGTCACACGTCACTGATTATATAATGGGAGTAGGGAACACAATCCCGCCACACGTCACTGATTATATAATGGGAGTAGGGAACACAATCCCGCCACACGTCACTGATTATATAATGGGAGTAGGGAACACAATCCCGCCACACGTCACTGATTATATAATGGGAGTAGGGAACACAATCCGGTCACACGTCACTGATTATATAATGGGAGTAGGGAACACAATCCCGCCACACGTCACTGATTATATAATGGGAGTAGGGAACACAATCCCGCCACACGTCACTGATTATATAATGGGAGTAGGGAACACAATCCGGCCACACGTCACGGATTATATAATGGGAGTAGGGAACACAATCCGGTCACACGTCACGGATTATATAATGTGAGTCGGGAACACAATCCCGCCACACGTCACTGATTATATAATGGGAGTAGGGAACTCAATCCGGCCACACGTCACGGATTATATAATGGGAGTAGGGAACACAATCCGGCAACACCTCTCTGATTATATAATGGGAGTAGGGAACACAATCCCGCCACATGTCACTGATTATATAATGGGAGTAGGGAACACAATCCGGCCACACGTCACGGATTATATAATGTGAGTCGGGAACACAATCCGGCCAGACGTCACTGATTATATAATGGGAGTAGGGAACACAATCCGGCCACACGTCACGGATTATATAATGTGAGTCGGGAACACAATCCCGCCAGACGTCACGGATTATATAATGGGAGTAGGGAACACAATCCGGCCACAGGTCACTGATTATATAATGTGAGTCAGGAACACAATCCCGCCACACGTCACTGATTATATAATGGGAGTAGGGAACACAATCCGGCCACACGTCACTGATTATATAATGGGAGTAGGGAACACAATCTTGCCACACGTCACTGATTATATAATGGGAGTAGGGAACACAATCCCGCCACACGTCACTGATTATGTAATGGGAGTAGGGAACACAATCCGGTCACACGTCACGGATTATATAATGGGAGTAGGGAACACAATCCCGCCACACGTCACTGATTATATAATGGGAGTAGGGAACACAATCCGGCCACACGTCACGGATTATATAATGGGAGTAGGGAACAGAATCCGGCCACACGTCACTGATTATATAATGGGAGTAGGGAACACAATCCGGCCACACGTCACTGATTATATAATGGGAGTCGGGAACACAATCCCGCCACACGTCACTGATTATGTAATGGGAGTAGGGAACACAATCTTGCCACACGTCACTGATTATATAATGGGAGTAGGGAACGCAATCCAGCCACACGTCACTGATTATATAATGGGAGTAGAGAACACAATCTTGCCACACGTCACTGATTATATAATGGGAGTAGGGAACACAGTCCCGCCACACGTCACTGATTATGTAATGGGAGTAGGGAACACAATCCGGTCACACGTCACGGATTATATAATGGGAGTAGGGAACACAATCCCGCCACACGTCACTGATTATATAATGGGAGTAGGGAACACAATCCGGCCACACGTCACTGATTATATAATGGGAGTAGGGAACACAATCCGGCCACACGTCACGGATTATATAATGGGAGTAGGGAACACAATCCGGTCACACGTCACGGATTATATAATGTGAGTCGGGAACACAATCCGGTCACACGTCACGGATTATATAATGTGAGTCGGGAACACAATCCCGCCACACGTCACTGATTATATAATGGGAGTAGGGAACACAATCCGGCCACACGTCACGGATTATATAATGTGAGTCGGGAACACAATCCGGCCACACGTCACTGATTATATAATGGGAGTAGGGAACACAATCCGGTCACACGTCACGGATTATATAATGTGAGTCGGGAACACAATCCGGCCACACGTCACTGATTATATAATGGGAGTAGGGAACACAATCCAGCCACACGTCACTGATTATATAATGGCAGTAGGGAACACAATCCGGTCACACGTCACGGATTATATAATGTGAGACGGGAACACAATCCCGCCACACGTCACTGATTATATAATGGGAGTAGGGAACACAATCCGGCCACACGTCACGGATTATATAATGTGAGTCGGGAACACAATCCCGCCACACGTCACTGATTATATAATGGGAGTAGGGAACACAATCCGGCCACACGTCACTGATTATATAATGGGAGTAGGGAACACAAACCATCCTAACGTCACTGATTATATAATGGGAGTAGGGAACACAATCCGGCCACACGTCAGGGATTATATAATGTGAGTCGGGAACACAATGCGGCCACACGTCACTGATTATATAATGGGAGTAGGGAACACAATCCCGCCACACGTCACGGATTATGTAATGGGAGTAGGGAACACAATCCGGTCACATGTCACGGATTATATAATGGGAGTAGGGAACACAATCCGGTTACACGTCACAGATTATATAATGGGAGTAGGGAACACAATCCGGCCACACGTCACGGATTATATAATGTGAGTCGGGAACACAATCCGGCCAGACGTCACTGATTATATAATGGGAGTAGGGAACACAATCCGGCCACACGTCACGGATTATATAATGTGAGTCGGGAACACAATCCCGCCAGACGTCACGGATTATATAATGGGAGTAGGGAACACAATCCGGCCACAGGTCACTGATTATATAATGTGAGTCAGGAACACAATCCCGCCACACGTCACTGATTATATAATGGGAGTAGGGAACACAATCCGGCCACACGTCACTGATTATATAACGGGAGTAGGGAACACAATCTTGCCACACGTCACTGATTATATAATGGGAGTAGGGAACACAATCCCGCCACACGTCACTGATTATGTAATGGGAGTAGGGAACACAATCCGGTCACACGTCACGGATTATATAATGGGAGTAGGGAACACAATCCCGCCACACGTCACTGATTATATAATGGGAGTAGGGAACACAATCCGGCCACACGTCACGGATTATATAATGGGAGTAGGGAACAGAATCCGGCCACACGTCACTGATTATATAATGGGAGTAGGGAACACAATCCGGCCACACGTCACTGATTATATAATGGGAGTCGGGAACACAATCCCGCCACACGTCACTGATTATGTAATGGGAGTAGGGAACACAATCTTGCCACACGTCACTGATTATATAATGGGAGTAGGGAACGCAATCCAGCCACACGTCACTGATTATATAATGGGAGTAGAGAACACAATCTTGCCACACGTCACTGATTATATAATGGGAGTAGGGAACACAGTCCCGCCACACGTCACTGATTATGTAATGGGAGTAGGGAACACAATCCGGTCACACGTCACGGATTATATAATGGGAGTAGGGAACACAATCCCGCCACACGTCACTGATTATATAATGGGAGTAGGGAACACAATCCGGCCACACGTCACTGATTATATAATGGGAGTAGGGAACACAATCCGGCCACACGTCACGGATTATATAATGGGAGTAGGGAACACAATCCGGTCTCACGTCACGGATTATATAATGTGAGTCGGGAACACAATCCGGTCACACGTCACGGATTATATAATGTGAGTCGGGAACACAATCCCGCCACACGTCACTGATTATATAATGGGAGTAGGGAACACAATCCGGCCACACGTCACGGATTATATAATGTGAGTCGGGAACACAATCCGGCCACACGTCACTGATTATATAATGGGAGTAGGGAACACAATCCGGTCACACGTCACTGATTATATAATGTGAGTCGGGAACACAATCCGGCCACACGTCACTGATTATATAATGGGAGTAGGGAACACAATCCAGCCACACGTCACTGATTATATAATGGCAGTAGGGAACACAATCCGGTCACACGTCACGGATTATATAATGTGAGACGGGAACACAATCCCGCCACACGTCACTGATTATATAATGGGAGTAGGGAACACAATCCGGCCACACGTCACGGATTATATAATGTGAGTCGGGAACACAATCCCGCCACACGTCACTGATTATATAATGGGAGTAGGGAACACAATCCGGCCACACGTCACTGATTATATAATGGGAGTAGGGAACACAAACCATCCTAACGTCACTGATTATATAATGGGAGTAGGGAACACAATCCGGCCACACGTCACGGATTATATAATGTGAGTCGGGAACACAATGCGGCCACACGTCACTGATTATATAATGGGAGTAGGGAACACAATCCCGCCACACGTCACGGATTATGTAATGGGAGTAGGGAACACAATCCGGTCACATGTCACGGATTATATAATGGGAGTAGGGAACACAATCCGGTTACACGTCACAGATTATATAATGGGAGTAGGGAACACAATCCGGCCACACGTCACGGATTATATAATGTGAGTCGGGAACACAATCCGGCCACACGTCACGGATTATATAATGTGAGTCGGGAACACAATGCGGCCACACGTCACTGATTATATAATGGGAGTAGGGAACACAATCCCGCCACACGTTACTGATTATATAATGGGAGTAGGGAACACAATCCGGTCACACGTCACGGATTATATAATGTGAGTCGGGAACACAATCCCGCCACACGTCACTGATTATATAATGGGAGTAGGGAACACAATCCGGCCACACGTCACGGATTATATAATGGGAGTAGGGAACACAATCCGGCAACACCTCACTGATTATATAATGGGAGTAGGGAACACAATCCCGCCACATGTCACTGATTATATAATGGGAGTAGGGAACACAATCCGGCCACACGTCACGGATTATATCATGTGAGTCGGGAACACAATCCCGCCACACGTCACTGATTTTTTAATGGGAGTAGGGAACACAATCCGGTAACACGTCACTGATTATATAATGGGAGTAGGGAACACAATCCCGCCACACGTCACTGATTATATAATGGGAGTAGGGAACACAATCCCGCCACACGTCACTGATTATATAATGGGAGTAGGGAACACAATCCGGCCACACGTCACTGATTATATAATGTGAGTCGGGAAAACAATCCCGCCACACGTCACTGATTATATAATGGGAGTAGGGAACACAATCCGGCCACACGTCACGGATTATATAATGTGAGTCGGGAACACAATCCCGCCACACGTCACGGATTATATAATGGGAGTAGGGAACACCATCCGGCCACACGTCACGGATTATATAATGGGAGTAGGGAACACAATCCGGCCACACGTCACGGATTATATAATGGGAGTAGGGAACACAATCCGGCCACACGTCACGGATTATATAATGGGAGTAGGGAACACAGTCCGGCCACACGTCACGGATTATATAATGGGAGTAGGGAACACAGTCCGGCCACACGTCACGGATTATATAATGGGAGTATGGAACACAATCCGGCCACACGTCACGGATTATATAATGGGAGTAGGGAACACAATCCGGCCACACGTCACGGATTATATAATGGGAGTAGGGAACACAATCCGGCCACACGTCACGGATTATATAATGGGAGTAGGGAACACAATCCGGCCACACGTCACGGATTATATAATGGGAGTAGGGAACACAATCCGGCCACACGTCACGGATTATATAATGGGAGTAGGGAACACAATCCGGCCACACGTCACGGATTATATAATGGGAGTAGGGAACACAATCCGGCCACACGTCACGGATTATATAATGGGAGTAGGGAACACAATCCGGCCACACGTCACGGATTATATAATGGGAGTAGGGAACACAATCCGGCCACACGTCACGGATTATATAATGGGAGTAGGGAACACAATCCGGCCACACGTCACGGATTATATAATGTGAGTCGGGAACACAATCCGGCCAGACGTCACTGATTATATAATGGGAGTAGGGAACACAATCCGGCCACACGTCACGGATTATATAATGTGAGTCGGGAACACAAACCCGCCACACGTCACGGAATATATAATGGGAGTAGGGAACACAATCCGGCCACAGGTCACTGATTATATAATGTGAGTCAGGAACACAATCCCGCCACACGTCACTGATTATATAATGGGAGTAGGGAACACAATCCGGCCACACGTCACTGATTATATAATGGGAGTAGGGAACACAATCCCGCCACACGTCACTGATTATATAATGGGAGTAGGGAACACAATCCGGCCACACGTCACTGATTATATAATGGGAGTAGGGAACTCAATCCGGTCACACGTCACTGATTATATAATGGGAGTAGGGAACACAATCCCGCCACACGTCACTGATTATATAATGGGAGTAGGGAACACAATCCCGCCACACGTCACTGATTATATAATGGGAGTAGGGAACACAATCCCGCCACACGTCACTGATTATATAATGGGAGTAGGGAACACAATCCGGTCACACGTCACTGATTATATAATGGGAGTAGGGAACACAATCCCGCCACACGTCACTGATTATATAATGGGAGTAGGGAACACAATCCCGCCACACGTCACTGATTATATAATGGGAGTAGGGAACACAATCCGGCCACACGTCACGGATTATATAATGGGAGTAGGGAACACAATCCGGTCACACGTCACGGATTATATAATGTGAGTCGGGAACACAATCCCGCCACACGTCACTGATTATATAATGGGAGTAGGGAACTCAATCCGGCCACACGTCACGGATTATATAATGGGAGTAGGGAACACAATCCGGCAACACCTCTCTGATTATATAATGGGAGTAGGGAACACAATCCCGCCACATGTCACTGATTATATAATGGGAGTAGGGAACACAATCCGGCCACACGTCACGGATTATATAATGTGAGTCGGGAACACAATCCGGCCAGACGTCACTGATTATATAATGGGAGTAGGGAACACAATCCGGCCACACGTCACGGATTATATAATGTGAGTCGGGAACACAATCCCGCCAGACGTCACGGATTATATAATGGGAGTAGGGAACACAATCCGGCCACAGGTCACTGATTATATAATGTGAGTCAGGAACACAATCCCGCCACACGTCACTGATTATATAATGGGAGTAGGGAACACAATCCGGCCACACGTCACTGATTATATAATGGGAGTAGGGAACACAATCTTGCCACACGTCACTGATTATATAATGGGAGTAGGGAACACAATCCCGCCACACGTCACTGATTATGTAATGGGAGTAGGGAACACAATCCGGTCACACGTCACGGATTATATAATGGGAGTAGGGAACACAATCCCGCCACACGTCACTGATTATATAATGGGAGTAGGGAACACAATCCGGCCACACGTCACGGATTATATAATGGGAGTAGGGAACAGAATCCGGCCACACGTCACTGATTATATAATGGGAGTAGGGAACACAATCCGGCCACACGTCACTGATTATATAATGGGAGTCGGGAACACAATCCCGCCACACGTCACTGATTATGTAATGGGAGTAGGGAACACAATCTTGCCACACGTCACTGATTATATAATGGGAGTAGGGAACGCAATCCAGCCACACGTCACTGATTATATAATGGGAGTAGAGAACACAATCTTGCCACACGTCACTGATTATATAATGGGAGTAGGGAACACAGTCCCGCCACACGTCACTGATTATGTAATGGGAGTAGGGAACACAATCCGGTCACACGTCACGGATTATATAATGGGAGTAGGGAACACAATCCCGCCACACGTCACTGATTATATAATGGGAGTAGGGAACACAATCCGGCCACACGTCACTGATTATATAATGGGAGTAGGGAACACAATCCGGCCACACGTCACGGATTATATAATGGGAGTAGGGAACACAATCCGGTCACACGTCACGGATTATATAATGTGAGTCGGGAACACAATCCGGTCACACGTCACGGATTATATAATGTGAGTCGGGAACACAATCCCGCCACACGTCACTGATTATATAATGGGAGTAGGGAACACAATCCGGCCACACGTCACGGATTATATAATGTGAGTCGGGAACACAATCCGGCCACACGTCACTGATTATATAATGGGAGTAGGGAACACAATCCGGTCACACGTCACGGATTATATAATGTGAGTCGGGAACACAATCCGGCCACACGTCACTGATTATATAATGGGAGTAGGGAACACAATCCAGCCACACGTCACTGATTATATAATGGCAGTAGGGAACACAATCCGGTCACACGTCACGGATTATATAATGTGAGACGGGAACACAATCCCGCCACACGTCACTGATTATATAATGGGAGTAGGGAACACAATCCGGCCACACGTCACGGATTATATAATGTGAGTCGGGAACACAATCCCGCCACACGTCACTGATTATATAATGGGAGTAGGGAACACAATCCGGCCACACGTCACTGATTATATAATGGGAGTAGGGAACACAAACCATCCTAACGTCACTGATTATATAATGGGAGTAGGGAACACAATCCGGCCACACGTCAGGGATTATATAATGTGAGTCGGGAACACAATGCGGCCACACGTCACTGATTATATAATGGGAGTAGGGAACACAATCCCGCCACACGTCACGGATTATGTAATGGGAGTAGGGAACACAATCCGGTCACATGTCACGGATTATATAATGGGAGTAGGGAACACAATCCGGTTACACGTCACAGATTATATAATGGGAGTAGGGAACACAATCCGGCCACACGTCACGGATTATATAATGTGAGTCGGGAACACAATCCGGCCAGACGTCACTGATTATATAATGGGAGTAGGGAACACAATCCGGCCACACGTCACGGATTATATAATGTGAGTCGGGAACACAATCCCGCCAGACGTCACGGATTATATAATGGGAGTAGGGAACACAATCCGGCCACAGGTCACTGATTATATAATGTGAGTCAGGAACACAATCCCGCCACACGTCACTGATTATATAATGGGAGTAGGGAACACAATCCGGCCACACGTCACTGATTATATAACGGGAGTAGGGAACACAATCTTGCCACACGTCACTGATTATATAATGGGAGTAGGGAACACAATCCCGCCACACGTCACTGATTATGTAATGGGAGTAGGGAACACAATCCGGTCACACGTCACGGATTATATAATGGGAGTAGGGAACACAATCCCGCCACACGTCACTGATTATATAATGGGAGTAGGGAACACAATCCGGCCACACGTCACGGATTATATAATGGGAGTAGGGAACAGAATCCGGCCACACGTCACTGATTATATAATGGGAGTAGGGAACACAATCCGGCCACACGTCACTGATTATATAATGGGAGTCGGGAACACAATCCCGCCACACGTCACTGATTATGTAATGGGAGTAGGGAACACAATCTTGCCACACGTCACTGATTATATAATGGGAGTAGGGAACGCAATCCAGCCACACGTCACTGATTATATAATGGGAGTAGAGAACACAATCTTGCCACACGTCACTGATTATATAATGGGAGTAGGGAACACAGTCCCGCCACACGTCACTGATTATGTAATGGGAGTAGGGAACACAATCCGGTCACACGTCACGGATTATATAATGGGAGTAGGGAACACAATCCCGCCACACGTCACTGATTATATAATGGGAGTAGGGAACACAATCCGGCCACACGTCACTGATTATATAATGGGAGTAGGGAACACAATCCGGCCACACGTCACGGATTATATAATGGGAGTAGGGAACACAATCCGGTCTCACGTCACGGATTATATAATGTGAGTCGGGAACACAATCCGGTCACACGTCACGGATTATATAATGTGAGTCGGGAACACAATCCCGCCACACGTCACTGATTATATAATGGGAGTAGGGAACACAATCCGGCCACACGTCACGGATTATATAATGTGAGTCGGGAACACAATCCGGCCACACGTCACTGATTATATAATGGGAGTAGGGAACACAATCCGGTCACACGTCACTGATTATATAATGTGAGTCGGGAACACAATCCGGCCACACGTCACTGATTATATAATGGGAGTAGGGAACACAATCCAGCCACACGTCACTGATTATATAATGGCAGTAGGGAACACAATCCGGTCACACGTCACGGATTATATAATGTGAGACGGGAACACAATCCCGCCACACGTCACTGATTATATAATGGGAGTAGGGAACACAATCCGGCCACACGTCACGGATTATATAATGTGAGTCGGGAACACAATCCCGCCACACGTCACTGATTATATAATGGGAGTAGGGAACACAATCCGGCCACACGTCACTGATTATATAATGGGAGTAGGGAACACAAACCATCCTAACGTCACTGATTATATAATGGGAGTAGGGAACACAATCCGGCCACACGTCACGGATTATATAATGTGAGTCGGGAACACAATGCGGCCACACGTCACTGATTATATAATGGGAGTAGGGAACACAATCCCGCCACACGTCACGGATTATGTAATGGGAGTAGGGAACACAATCCGGTCACATGTCACGGATTATATAATGGGAGTAGGGAACACAATCCGGTTACACGTCACAGATTATATAATGGGAGTAGGGAACACAATCCGGCCACACGTCACGGATTATATAATGTGAGTCGGGAACACAATCCGGCCACACGTCACGGATTATATAATGTGAGTCGGGAACACAATGCGGCCACACGTCACTGATTATATAATGGGAGTAGGGAACACAATCCCGCCACACGTTACTGATTATATAATGGGAGTAGGGAACACAATCCGGTCACACGTCACGGATTATATAATGTGAGTCGGGAACACAATCCCGCCACACGTCACTGATTATATAATGGGAGTAGGGAACACAATCCGGCCACACGTCACGGATTATATAATGGGAGTAGGGAACACAATCCGGCAACACCTCACTGATTATATAATGGGAGTAGGGAACACAATCCCGCCACATGTCACTGATTATATAATGGGAGTAGGGAACACAATCCGGCCACACGTCACGGATTATATAATGTGAGTCGGGAACACAATCCGGCCAGACGTCACTGATTATATAATGGGAGTAGGGAACACAATCCGGCCACACGTCACGGATTATATAATGTGAGTTGGGAACACAATCCCGCCACACATCACGGAATATATAATGGGAGTAGGGAACACAATCCGGCCACAGGTCACTGATTATATAATGTGAGTCAGGAACACAATCCCGCCACACGTCACTGATTATATAATGGGAGTAGGGAACACAATCCCGCCACACGTCACGGATTATGTAATGGGAGTAGGGAGCACAATCCGGTCACATGTCACGGATTATATAATGGGAGTAGGGAACACAATCCGGTCACACGTCACAGATTATATAATGGGAGTAGGGAACACAATCCGGCCACACGTCACGGATTATATAATGTGAGTCGGGAACACAATCCGGCCACACGTCACGGATTATATAATGTGAGTCGGGAACACAATGCGGCCACACGTCACTGATTATATAATGGGAGTAGGGAACACAATCCCGCCACACGTCACTGATTATATAATGGGAGTAGGGAACACAATCCGGTCACACGTCACGGATTATATAATGTGAGTCGGGAACACAATCCCGCCACACGTCACTGATTATATAATGGGAGTAGGGAACACAATCCGGCCACACGTCACGGATTATATAATGGGAGTAGGGAACACAATCCGGCAACACCTCACTGATAATATAATGGGAGTAGGGAACACAATCCCGCCACATGTCACTGATTATATAATGGGAGTAGGGAACACAATCCGGCCACACGTCACGGATTATATAATGTGAGTCGGGAACACAATCTGGCCAGACGTCACTGATTATATAATGGGAGTAGGGAACACAATCCGGCCACACGTCACGGATTATATAATGTGAGTCGGGAACACAATCCCGCCACACGTCACGGATTATATAATGGGAGTAGGGAACACAATCCGGCCACACGTCACTGATTATATAATGTGAGTCGGGAACACAATCCCGCCACACGTCACTGATTATATAATGGGAGTAGGGAACACAATCCGGCCACACGTCACTGATTATATAATGGGAGTAGGGAACACAATCCCGCCACACGTCACTGATTATATAATGGGAGTAGGGAACACAATCCGGCCACACGTCATTGATTATATAATGGGAGTAGGGAACTCAATCCGGTCACACGTCACTGATTATATAATGGGAGTAGGGAACACAATCCCGCCACACGTCACTGATTATATAATGGGAGTAGGGAACACAATCCCGCCACACGTCACTGATTATATAATGGGAGTAGGGAACACAATCCCGCCACACGTCACTGATTATATAATGGGAGTAGGGAACACAATCCGGTCACACGTCACTGATTATATAATGGGAGTAGGGAACACAATCCCGCCACACGTCACTGATTATATAATGGGAGTAGGGAACACAATCCCGCCACACGTCACTGATTATATAATGGGAGTAGGGAACACAATCCGGCCACACGTCACGGATTATATAATGTGAGTCGGGAACACAATCCCGCCACACGTCACTGATTATATAATGTGAGTCGGGAGCACAATCCCGCCACACGTCACTGATTATATAATGGGAGTAGGGAACACAATCCGGCCAAACGTCACGGATTATATCATGTGAGTCGGGAACACAATCCCGCCACACGTCACTGATTTTTTAATGGGAGTAGGGAACACAATCCGGTCACACGTCACTGATTATATAATGGGAGTAGGGAACACAATCCCGCCACACGTCACTGATTATATAATGGGAGTAGGGAACACAATCCCGCCACACGTCACTGATTATATAATGGGAGTAGGGAACACAATCCGGCCACACGTCACTGATTATATAATGTGAGTCGGGAACACAATCCCGCCACACGTCACTGATTATATAATGGGAGTAGGGAACACAATCCGGCCACACGTCACTGATTATATAATGGGAGTAGGGAACACAATCCCGCCACACGTCACTGATTATATAATGGGAGTAGGGAACACAATCCGGCCACACGTCATTGATTATATAATGGGAGTAGGGAACTCAATCCGGTCACACGTCACTGATTATATAATGGGAGTAGGGAACACAATCCCGCCACACGTCACTGATTATATAATGGGAGTAGGGAACACAATCCCGCCACACGTCACTGATTATATAATGGGAGTAGGGAACACAATCCCGCCACACGTCACTGATTATATAATGGGAGTAGGGAACACAATCCGGTCACACGTCACTGATTATATAATGGGAGTAGGGAACACAATCCCGCCACACGTCACTGATTATATAATGGGAGTAGGGAACACAATCCCGCCACACGTCACTGATTATATAATGGGAGTAGGGAACACAATCCGGCCACACGTCACGGATTATATAATGTGAGTCGGGAACACAATCCCGCCACACGTCACTGATTATATAATGTGAGTCGGGAGCACAATCCCGCCACACGTCACTGATTATATAATGGGAGTAGGGAACACAATCCGGCCAAATGTCACGGATTATATCATGTGAGTCGGGAACACAATCCCGCCACACGTCACTGATTTTTTAATGGGAGTAGGGAACACAATCCGGTCACACGTCACTGATTATATAATGGGAGTAGGGAACACAATCCCGCTACACGTCACTGATTATATAATGAGAGTAGGGAACACAATCCCGCCACACGTCACTGATTATATAATGGGAGTAGGGAACACAATCCGGCCACACGTCACTGATTATATAATGTGAGTCGGGAAAACAATCCCGCCACACGTCACTGATTATATAATGGGAGTAGGGAACACAATCCGGCCACACGTCATGGATTATATAATGTGAGTCGGGAACACAATCCCGCCACACGTCACGGATTATATAATGGGAGTAGGGAACACCATCCGGCCACACGTCACGGATTATATAATGGGAGTAGGGAACACAATCCGGCCACACGTCACGGATTATATAATGGGAGTAGGGAACACAATCCGGCCACACGTCACGGATTATATAATGGGAGTAGGGAACACAGTCCGGCCACACGTCACGGATTATATAATGGGAGTAGGGAACACAGTCCGGCCACACGTCACGGATTATATAATGGGAGTATGGAACACAATCCGGCCACACGTCACGGATTATATAATGGGAGTAGGGAACACAATCCGGCCACACGTCACGGATTATATAATGGGAGTAGGGAACACAATCCGGCCACACGTCACGGATTATATAATGGGAGTAGGGAACACAATCCGGCCACACGTCACGGATTATATAATGGGAGTAGGGAACACAATCCGGCCACACGTCACGGATTATATAATGGGAGTAGGGAACACAATCCGGCCACACGTCACGGATTATATAATGGGAGTAGGGAACACAATCCGGCCACACGTCACGGATTATATAATGGGAGTAGGGAACACAATCCGGCCACACGTCACGGATTATATAATGGGAGTAGGGAACACAATCCGGCCACACGTCACGGATTATATAATGGGAGTAGGGAACACAATCCGGCCACACGTCACGGATTATATAATGTGAGTCGGGAACACAATCCGGCCAGACGTCACTGATTATATAATGGGAGTAGGGAACACAATCCGGCCACACGTCACGGATTATATAATGTGAGTCGGGAACACAATCCCGCCACACGTCACGGAATATATAATGGGAGTAGGGAACACAATCCGGCCACAGGTCACTGATTATATAATGTGAGTCAGGAACACAATCCCGCCACACGGCACTGATTATATAATGGGAGTAGGGAACACAATCCGGCCACACGTCACTGATTATATAATGGGAGTAGGGAACACAATCCCGCCACACGTCACTGATTATATAATGGGAGTAGGGAACACAATCCGGCCACACGTCACTGATTATATAATGGGAGTAGGGAACTCAATCCGGTCACACGTCACTGATTATATAATGGGAGTAGGGAACACAATCCCGCCACACGTCACTGATTATATAATGGGAGTAGGGAACACAATCCCGCCACACGTCACTGATTATATAATGGGAGTAGGGAACACAATCCCGCCACACGTCACTGATTATATAATGGGAGTAGGGAACACAATCCGGTCACACGTCACTGATTATATAATGGGAGTAGGGAACACAATCCCGCCACACGTCACTGATTATATAATGGGAGTAGGGAACACAATCCCGCCACACGTCACTGATTATATAATGGGAGTAGGGAACACAATCCGGCCACACGTCACGGATTATATAATGGGAGTAGGGAACACAATCCGGTCACACGTCACGGATTATATAATGTGAGTCGGGAACACAATCCCGCCACACGTCACTGATTATATAATGGGAGTAGGGAACTCAATCCGGCCACACGTCACGGATTATATAATGGGAGTAGGGAACACAATCCGGCAACACCTCTCTGATTATATAATGGGAGTAGGGAACACAATCCCGCCACATGTCACTGATTATATAATGGGAGTAGGGAACACAATCCGGCCACATGTCACGGATTATATAATGTGAGTCGGGAACACAATCCGGCCAGACGTCACTGATTATATAATGGGAGTAGGGAACACAATCCGGCCACACGTCACGGATTATATAATGTGAGTCGGGAACACAATCCCGCCAGACGTCACGGATTATATAATGGGAGTAGGGAACACAATCCGGCCACAGGTCACTGATTATATAATGTGAGTCAGGAACACAATCCCGCCACACGTCACTGATTATATAATGGGAGTAGGGAACACAATCCGGCCACACGTCACTGATTATATAATGGGAGTAGGGAACACAATCTTGCCACACGTCACTGATTATATAATGGGAGTAGGGAACACAATCCCGCCACACGTCACTGATTATGTAATGGGAGTAGGGAACACAATCCGGTCACACGTCACGGATTATATAATGGGAGTAGGGAACACAATCCCGCCACACGTCACTGATTATATAATGGGAGTAGGGAACACAATCCGGCCACACGTCACGGATTATATAATGGGAGTAGGGAACAGAATCCGGCCACACGTCACTGATTATATAATGGGAGTAGGGAACACAATCCGGCCACACGTCACTGATTATATAATGGGAGTCGGGAACACAATCCCGCCACACGTCACTGATTATGTAATGGGAGTAGGGAACACAATCTTGCCACACGTCACTGATTATATAATGGGAGTAGGGAACGCAATCCAGCCACACGTCACTGATTATATAATGGGAGTAGAGAACACAATCTTGCCACACGTCACTGATTATATAATGGGAGTAGGGAACACAGTCCCGCCACACGTCACTGATTATGTAATGGGAGTAGGGAACACAATCCGGTCACACGTCACGGATTATATAATGGGAGTAGGGAACACAATCCCGCCACACGTCACTGATTATATAATGGGAGTAGGGAACACAATCCGGCCACACGTCACTGATTATATAATGGGAGTAGGGAACACAATCCGGCCACACGTCACGGATTATATAATGGGAGTAGGGAACACAATCCGGTCACACGTCACGGATTATATAATGTGAGTCGGGAACACAATCCGGTCACACGTCACGGATTATATAATGTGAGTCGGGAACACAATCCCGCCACACGTCACTGATTATATAATGGGAGTAGGGAACACAATCCGGCCACACGTCACGGATTATATAATGTGAGTCGGGAACACAATCCGGCCACACGTCACTGATTATATAATGGGAGTAGGGAACACAATCCGGTCACACGTCACTGATTATATAATGTGAGTCGGGAACACAATCCGGCCACACGTCACTGATTATATAATGGGAGTAGGGAACACAATCCAGCCACACGTCACTGATTATATAATGGCAGTAGGGAACACAATCCGGTCACACGTCACGGATTATATAATGTGAGACGGGAACACAATCCCGCCACACGTCACTGATTATATAATGGGAGTAGGGAACACAATCCGGCCACACGTCACGGATTATATAATGTGAGTCGGGAACACAATCCCGCCACACGTCACTGATTATATAATGGGAGTAGGGAACACAATCCGGCCACACGTCACTGATTATATAATGGGAGTAGGGAACACAAACCATCCTAACGTCACTGATTATATAATGGGAGTAGGGAACACAATCCGGCCACACGTCAGGGATTATATAATGTGAGTCGGGAACACAATGCGGCCACACGTCACTGATTATATAATGGGAGTAGGGAACACAATCCCGCCACACGTCACGGATTATGTAATGGGAGTAGGGAACACAATCCGGTCACATGTCACGGATTATATAATGGGAGTAGGGAACACAATCCGGTTACACGTCACAGATTATATAATGGGAGTAGGGAACACAATCCGGCCACACGTCACGGATTATATAATGTGAGTCGGGAACACAATCCGGCCACACGTCACGGATTATATAATGTGAGTCGGGAACACAATGCGGCCACACGTCACTGATTATATAATGGGAGTAGGGAACACAATCCCGCCACACGTTACTGATTATATAATGGGAGTAGGGAACACAATCCGGTCACACGTCACGGATTATATAATGTGAGTCGGGAACACAATCCCGCCACACGTCACTGATTATATAATGGGAGTAGGGAACACAATCCGGCCACACGTCACGGATTATATAATGGGAGTAGGGAACACAATCCGGCAACACCTCACTGATTATATAATGGGAGTAGGGAACACAATCCCGCCACATGTCACTGATTATATAATGGGAGTAGGGAACACAATCCGGCCACACGTCACGGATTATATAATGTGAGTCGGGAACACAATCCGGCCAGACGTCACTGATTATATAATGGGAGTAGGGAACACAATCCGGCCACACGTCACGGATTATATAATGTGAGTTGGGAACACAATCCCGCCACACATCACGGAATATATAATGGGAGTAGGGAACACAATCCGGCCACAGGTCACTGATTATATAATGTGAGTCAGGAACACAATCCCGCCACACGTCACTGATTATATAATGGGAGTAGGGAACACAATCCGGCCACACGTCACTGATTATATAATGGGAGTAGGGAACACAATCCCGCCACACGTCACTGATTATATAATGGGAGTAGGGAACACAATCCGGCCACACGTCACTGATTATATAATGGGAGTAGGGAACTCAATCCGGTCACACGTCACTGATTATATAATGGGAGTAGGGAACACAATCCCGCCACACGTCACTGATTATATAATGGGAGTAGGGAACACAATCCCGCCACACGTCACTGATTATATAATGGGAGTAGGGAACACAATCCCGCCACACGTCACTGATTATATAATGGGAGTAGGGAACACAATCCGGTCACACGTCACTGATTATATAATGGGAGTAGGGAACACAATCCCGCCACACGTCACTGATTATATAATGGGAGTAGGGAACACAATCCCGCCACACGTCACTGATTATATAATGGGAGTAGGGAACACAATCCGGCCACACGTCACGGATTATATAATGTGAGTCGGGAACACAATCGCGCCACACGTCACTGATTATATAATGTGAGTCGGGAACACAATCCCGCCACACGTCACTGATTATATAATGGCAGTAGGGAACACAATCCGGCCACACGTCACGGATTATATAATGTGAGTCGGGAACACAATCCCGCCACACGTCACTGATTATATAATGGGAGTAGGGAACACAATCCGGTCACACGTCACTGATTATATAATGGGAGTAGGGAACACAATCCCGCCACACGTCACTGATTCTATAATGGGAGTAGGGAACACAATCCATCCTAACGTCACTGATTATATAATGGGAGTAGGGAACACAATCCGGCCACACGTCACGGATTATATAATGTGAGTCGGGAACACAATGCGGCCACACGTCACTGATTATATAATGGGAGTAGGGAACACAATCCCGCCACACGTCACGGATTATGTAATGGGAGTAGGGAACACAATCCGGTCACATGTCACGGATTATATAATGGGAGTAGGGAACACAATCCGGTCACACGTCACAGATTATATAATGGGAGTAGGGAACACAATCCGGCCACACGTCACGGATTATATAATGTGAGTCGGGAACACAATCCGGCCACACGTCACGGATTATATAATGTGAGTCGGGAACACAATGCGGCCACACGTCACTGATTATATAATGGGAGTAGGGAACACAATCCCGCCACACGTCACTGATTATATAATGGGAGTAGGGAACACAATCCGGTCACACGTCACGGATTATATAATGTGAGTCGGGAACACAATCCCGCCACACGTCACTGATTATATAATGGGAGTAGGGAACACAATCCGGCCACACGTCACTGATTATATAATGGGAGTAGGGAACACAAACCATCCTAACGTCACTGATTATATAATGGGAGTAGGGAACACAATCCGGCCACACGTCAGGGATTATATAATGTGAGTCGGGAACACAATGCGGCCACACGTCACTGATTATATAATGGGAGTAGGGAACACAATCCCGCCACACGTCACGGATTATGTAATGGGAGTAGGGAACACAATCCGGTCACATGTCACGGATTATATAATGGGAGTAGGGAACACAATCCGGTTACACGTCACAGATTATATAATGGGAGTAGGGAACACAATCCGGCCACACGTCACGGATTATATAATGTGAGTCGGGAACACAATCCGGCCACACGTCACGGATTATATAATGTGAGTCGGGAACACAATGCGGCCACACGTCACTGATTATATAATGGGAGTAGGGAACACAATCCCGCCACACGTTACTGATTATATAATGGGAGTAGGGAACACAATCCGGTCACACGTCACGGATTATATAATGTGAGTCGGGAACACAATCCCGCCACACGTCACTGATTATATAATGGGAGTAGGGAACACAATCCGGCCACACGTCACGGATTATATAATGGGAGTAGGGAACACAATCCGGCAACACCTCACTGATTATATAATGGGAGTAGGGAACACAATCCCGCCACATGTCACTGATTATATAATGGGAGTAGGGAACACAATCCGGCCACACGTCACGGATTATATAATGTGAGTCGGGAACACAATCCGGCCAGACGTCACTGATTATATAATGGGAGTAGGGAACACAATCCGGCCACACGTCACGGATTATATAATGTGAGTTGGGAACACAATCCCGCCACACATCACGGAATATATAATGGGAGTAGGGAACACAATCCGGCCACAGGTCACTGATTATATAATGTGAGTCAGGAACACAATCCCGCCACACGTCACTGATTATATAATGGGAGTAGGGAACACAATCCGGCCACACGTCACTGATTATATAATGGGAGTAGGGAACACAATCCCGCCACACGTCACTGATTATATAATGGGAGTAGGGAACACAATCCGGCCACACGTCACTGATTATATAATGGGAGTAGGGAACTCAATCCGGTCACACGTCACTGATTATATAATGGGAGTAGGGAACACAATCCCGCCACACGTCACTGATTATATAATGGGAGTAGGGAACACAATCCCGCCACACGTCACTGATTATATAATGGGAGTAGGGAACACAATCCCGCCACACGTCACTGATTATATAATGGGAGTAGGGAACACAATCCGGTCACACGTCACTGATTATATAATGGGAGTAGGGAACACAATCCCGCCACACGTCACTGATTATATAATGGGAGTAGGGAACACAATCCCGCCACACGTCACTGATTATATAATGGGAGTAGGGAACACAATCCGGCCACACGTCACGGATTATATAATGTGAGTCGGGAACACAATCGCGCCACACGTCACTGATTATATAATGTGAGTCGGGAACACAATCCCGCCACACGTCACTGATTATATAATGGCAGTAGGGAACACAATCCGGCCACACGTCACGGATTATATAATGTGAGTCGGGAACACAATCCCGCCACACGTCACTGATTATATAATGGGAGTAGGGAACACAATCCGGTCACACGTCACTGATTATATAATGGGAGTAGGGAACACAATCCCGCCACACGTCACTGATTCTATAATGGGAGTAGGGAACACAATCCATCCTAACGTCACTGATTATATAATGGGAGTAGGGAACACAATCCGGCCACACGTCACGGATTATATAATGTGAGTCGGGAACACAATGCGGCCACACGTCACTGATTATATAATGGGAGTAGGGAACACAATCCCGCCACACGTCACGGATTATGTAATGGGAGTAGGGAACACAATCCGGTCACATGTCACGGATTATATAATGGGAGTAGGGAACACAATCCGGTCACACGTCACAGATTATATAATGGGAGTAGGGAACACAATCCGGCCACACGTCACGGATTATATAATGTGAGTCGGGAACACAATCCGGCCACACGTCACGGATTATATAATGTGAGTCGGGAACACAATGCGGCCACACGTCACTGATTATATAATGGGAGTAGGGAACACAATCCCGCCACACGTCACTGATTATATAATGGGAGTAGGGAACACAATCCGGTCACACGTCACGGATTATATAATGTGAGTCGGGAACACAATCCCGCCACACGTCACTGATTATATAATGGGAGTAGGGAACACAATCCGGCCACACGTCACGGATTATATAATGGGAGTAGGGAACACAATCCGGCAACACCTCACTGATTATATAATGGGAGTAGGGAACACAATCCCGCCACATGTCACTGATTATATAATGGGAGTAGGGAACACAATCCGGCCACACGTCACGGATTATATAATGTGAGTCGGGAACACAATCTGGCCAGACGTCACTGATTATATAATGGGAGTAGGGAACACAATCCGGCCACACGTCACGGATTATATAATGTGAGTCGGGAACACAATCCCGCCACACGTCACGGATTATATAATGGGAGTAGGGAACACAATCCGGCCACACGTCACTGATTATATAATGTGAGTCGGGAACACAATCCCGCCACACGTCACTGATTATATAATGGGAGTAGGGAACACAATCCGGCCACACGTCACTGATTATATAATGGGAGTAGGGAACACAATCCCGCCACACGTCACTGATTATATAATGGGAGTAGGGAACACAATCCGGCCACACGTCACTGATTATATAATGGGAGTAGGGAACTCAATCCGGTCACACGTCACTGATTATATAATGGGAGTAGGGAACACAATCCCGCCACACGTCACTGATTATATAATGGGAGTAGGGAACACAATCCCGCCACACGTCACTGATTATATAATGGGAGTAGGGAACTCAATCCGGTCACACGTCACTGATTATATAATCGGAGTAGGGAACACAATCCCGCCACACGTCACTGATTATATAATGGGAGTAGGGAACACAATCCCGCCACACGTCACTGATTATATAATGGGAGTAGGGAACACAATCCGGCCACACGTCACGGATTATATAATGTGAGTCGGGAACACAATCCCGCCACACGTCACTGTTTATATAATGTGAGTCGGGAGCACAATCCCGCCACACGTCACTGATTATATAATGGGAGTAGGGAACACAATCCGGCCACACGTCACGGATTATATCATGTGAGTCGGGAACACAATCCCGCCACACGTCACTGATTTTTTAATGGGAGTAGGGAACACAATCCGGTCACACGTCACTGATTATATAATGGGAGTAGGGAACACAATCCCGCCACACGTCACTGATTATATAATGGGAGTAGGGAACACAATCCCGCCACACGTCACTGATAATATAATGGGAGTAGGGAACACAATCCGGCCACACGTCACTGATTATATAATGTGAGTCGGGAACACAATCCCGCCACACGTCACTGATTATATAATGGGAGTAGGGAACACAATCCGGCCACACGTCACGGATTATATAATGTGAGTCGGGAACACAATCCCGCCACACGTCACGGATTATATAATGGGAGTAGGGAACACAATCCGGCCACACGTCACGGATTATATAATGGGAGTAGGGAACACAATCCGGCCACACGTCACGGATTATATAATGGGAGTAGGGAACACAGTCCGGCCACACGTCACGGATTATATAATGGGAGTAGGGAACACAGTCCGGCCACACGTCACGGATTATATAATGGGAGTAGGGAACACAGTCCGGCCACACGTCACGGATTATATAATGGGAGTATGGAAAACAATCCGGCCACACGTCACGGATTATATAATGGGAGTAGGGAACACAATCCGGCCACACGTCACGGATTATATAATGGGAGTAGGGAACACAATCCGGCCACACGTCACGGATTATATAATGGGAGTAGGGAACACAATCCGGCCACACGTCACGGATTATATAATGGGAGTAGGGAACACAATCCGGCCACACGTCACGGATTATATAATGGGAGTAGGGAACACAATCCGGCCACACGTCACGGATTATATAATGGGAGTAGGGAACACAATCCGGCCACACGTCACGGATTATATAATGGGAGTAGGGAACACAATCCGGCCACACGTCACGGATTATATAATGGGAGTAGGGAACACAATCCGGCCACACGTCACGGATTATATAATGGGAGTAGGGAACACAATCCGGCCACACGTCACGGATTATATAATGTGAGTCGGGAACACAATCCGGCCAGACGTCACTGATTATATAATGGGAGTAGGGAACACAATCCGGCCACACGTCACGGATTATATAATGTGAGTCGGGAACACAATCCCGCCACACGTCACGGAATATATAATGGGAGTAGGGAACACAATCCGGCCACAGGTCACTGATTATATAATGTGAGTCAGGAACACAATCCCGCCACACGTCACTGATTATATAATGGGAGTAGGGAACACAATCCCGCCACACGTCACTGATTATATAATGGGAGTAGGGAACACAATCCGGCCACACGTCACTGATTATATAATGGGAGTAGGGAACTCAATCCGGTCACACGTCACTGATTATATAATGGGAGTAGGGAACACAATCCCGCCACACGTCACTGATTATATAATGGGAGTAGGGAACACAATCCCGCCACACGTCACTGATTATATAATGGGAGTAGGGAACACAATCCCGCCACACGTCACTGATTATATAATGGGAGTAGGGAACACAATCCGGTCACACGTCACTGATTATTTTATGGGAGTAGGGAACACAATCCCGCCACACGTCACTGATTATATATATTGGGAGTAGGGAACACAATCCCGCCACACGTCACTGATTATATAATGGGAGTAGGGAACACAATCCGGCCACACGTCACGGATTATATAATGGGAGTAGGGAACACAATCCGGTCACACGTCACGGATTATATAATGTGAGTCGGGAACACAATCCCGCCACACGTCACTGATTATATAATGGGAGTAGGGAACTCAATCCGGCCACACGTCACGGATTATATAATGGGAGTAGGGAACACAATCCGGCAACACCTCACTGATTATATAATGGGAGTAGGGAACACAATCCCGCCACATGTCACTGATTATATAATGGGAGTAGGGAACACAATCCGGCCACACGTCACGGATTATATAATGTGAGTCGGGAACACAATCCGGCCAGACGTCACTGATTATATAATGGGAGTAGGGAACACAATCCGGCCACACGTCACGGATTATATAATGTGAGTCGGGAACACAATCCGGTCACACGTCACGGATTATATAATGTGAGTCGGGAACACAATCCCGCCACACGTCACTGATTATATAATGGGAGTAGGGAACACAATCCGGCCACACGTCACGGATTATATAATGTGAGTCGGGAACACAATCCGGCCACACGTCACTGATTATATAATGGGAGTAGGGAACACAATCCGGTCACACGTCACTGATTATATAATGTGAGTCGGGAACACAATCCGGCCACACGTCACTGATTATATAATGGGAGTAGGGAACACAATCCAGCCACACGTCACTGATTATATAATGGCAGTAGGGAACACAATCCGGTCACACGTCACGGATTATATAATGTGAGACGGGAACACAATCCCGCCACACGTCACTGATTATATAATGGGAGTAGGGAACACAATCCGGCCACACGTCACGGATTATATAATGTGAGTCGGGAACACAATCCCGCCACACGTCACTGATTATATAATTTGAGTAGGGAACACAATCCGGCCACACGTCACTGATTATATAATGGGAGTAGGGAACACAAACCATCCTAACGTCACTGATTATATAATGGGAGTAGGGAACACAATCCCGCCACACGTCACTGATTATATAATGGGAGTAGGGAACTCAATCCGGCCACACGTCACGGATTATATAATGGGAGTAGGGAACACAATCCGGCAACACCTCACTGATTATATAATGGGAGTAGGGAACACAATCCCGCCACATGTCACTGATTATATAATGGGAGTAGGGAACACAATCCGGCCACACGTCACGGATTATATAATGTGAGTCGGGAACACAATCCGGCCAGACGTCACTGATTATATAATGGGAGTAGGGAACACAATCCGGCCACACGTCACGGATTATATAATGTGAGTCGGGAACACAATCCGGTCACACGTCACGGATTATATAATGTGAGTCGGGAACACAATCCCGCCACACGTCACTGATTATATAATGGGAGTAGGGAACACAATCCGGCCACACGTCACGGATTATATAATGTGAGTCGGGAACACAATCCGGCCACACGTCACTGATTATATAATGGGAGTAGGGAACACAATCCGGTCACACGTCACTGATTATATAATGTGAGTCGGGAACACAATCCGGCCACACGTCACTGATTATATAATGGGAGTAGGGAACACAATCCAGCCACACGTCACTGATTATATAATGGCAGTAGGGAACACAATCCGGTCACACGTCACGGATTATATAATGTGAGACGGGAACACAATCCCGCCACACGTCACTGATTATATAATGGGAGTAGGGAACACAATCCGGCCACACGTCACGGATTATATAATGTGAGTCGGGAACACAATCCCGCCACACGTCACTGATTATATAATGGGAGTAGGGAACACAATCCGGCCACACGTCACTGATTATATAATGGGAGTAGGGAACACAAACCATCCTAACGTCACTGATTATATAATGGGAGTAGGGAACACAATCCGGCCACACGTCACGGATTATATAATGTGAGTCGGGAACACAATGCGGCCACACGTCACTGATTATATAATGGGAGTAGGGAACACAATCCCGCCACACGTTACTGATTATATAATGGGAGTAGGGAACACAATCCGGTCACACGTCACGGATTATATAATGTGAGTCGGGAACACAATCCCGCCACACGTCACTGATTATATAATGGGAGTAGGGAACACAATCCGGCCACACGTCACGGATTATATAATGGGAGTAGGGAACACAATCCGGCAACACCTCACTGATTATATAATGGGAGTAGGGAACACAATCCCGCCACATGTCACTGATTATATAATGGGAGTAGGGAACACAATCCGGCCACACGTCACGGATTATATAATGTGAGTCGGGAACACAATCCGGCCAGACGTCACTGATTATATAATGGGAGTAGGGAACACAATCCGGCCACACGTCACGGATTATATAATGTGAGTTGGGAACACAATCCCGCCACACATCACGGAATATATAATGGGAGTAGGGAACACAATCCGGCCACAGGTCACTGATTATATAATGTGAGTCAGGAACACAATCCCGCCACACGTCACTGATTATATAATGGGAGTAGGGAACACAATCCGGCCACACGTCACTGATTATATAATGGGAGTAGGGAACACAATCCCGCCACACGTCACTGATTATATAATGGGAGTAGGGAACACAATCCGGCCACACGTCACTGATTATATAATGGGAGTAGGGAACTCAATCCGGTCACACGTCACTGATTATATAATGGGAGTAGGGAACACAATCCCGCCACACGTCACTGATTATATAATGGGAGTAGGGAACACAATCCCGCCACACGTCACTGATTATATAATGGGAGTAGGGAACACAATCCCGCCACACGTCACTGATTATATAATGGGAGTAGGGAACACAATCCGGTCACACGTCACTGATTATATAATGGGAGTAGGGAACACAATCCCGCCACACGTCACTGATTATATAATGGGAGTAGGGAACACAATCCCGCCACACGTCACTGATTATATAATGGGAGTAGGGAACACAATCCGGCCACACGTCACGGATTATATAATGTGAGTCGGGAACACAATCGCGCCACACGTCACTGATTATATAATGTGAGTCGGGAACACAATCCCGCCACACGTCACTGATTATATAATGGCAGTAGGGAACACAATCCGGCCACACGTCACGGATTATATAATGTGAGTCGGGAACACAATCCCGCCACACGTCACTGATTATATAATGGGAGTAGGGAACACAATCCGGTCACACGTCACTGATTATATAATGGGAGTAGGGAACACAATCCCGCCACACGTCACTGATTCTATAATGGGAGTAGGGAACACAATCCATCCTAACGTCACTGATTATATAATGGGAGTAGGGAACACAATCCGGCCACACGTCACTGATTATATAATGTGAGTCGGGAACACAATGCGGCCACACGTCACTGATTATATAATGGGAGTAGGGAACACAATCCCGCCACACGTCACGGATTATGTAATGGGAGTAGGGAACACAATCCGGTCACATGTCACGGATTATATAATGGGAGTAGGGAACACAATCCGGTCACACGTCACAGATTATATAATGGGAGTAGGGAACACAATCCGGCCACACGTCACGGATTATATAATGTGAGTCGGGAACACAATCCGGCCACACGTCACGGATTATATAATGTGAGTCGGGAACACAATGCGGCCACACGTCACTGATTATATAATGGGAGTAGGGAACACAATCCCGCCACACGTCACTGATTATATAATGGGAGTAGGGAACACAATCCGGTCACACGTCACGGATTATATAATGTGAGTCGGGAACACAATCCCGCCACACGTCACTGATTATATAATGGGAGTAGGGAACACAATCCGGCCACACGTCACGGATTATATAATGGGAGTAGGGAACACAATCCGGCAACACCTCACTGATTATATAATGGGAGTAGGGAACACAATCCCGCCACATGTCACTGATTATATAATGGGAGTAGGGAACACAATCCGGCCACACGTCACGGATTATATAATGTGAGTCGGGAACACAATCTGGCCAGACGTCACTGATTATATAATGGGAGTAGGGAACACAATCCGGCCACACGTCACGGATTATATAATGTGAGTCGGGAACACAATCCCGCCACACGTCACGGATTATATAATGGGAGTAGGGAACACAATCCGGCCACACGTCACTGATTATATAATGTGAGTCGGGAACACAATCCCGCCACACGTCACTGATTATATAATGGGAGTAGGGAACACAATCCGGCCACACGTCACTGATTATATAATGGGAGTAGGGAACACAATCCCGCCACACGTCACTGATTATATAATGGGAGTAGGGAACACAATCCGGCCACACGTCACTGATTATATAATGGGAGTAGGGAACTCAATCCGGTCACACGTCACTGATTATATAATGGGAGTAGGGAACACAATCCCGCCACACGTCACTGATTATATAATGGGAGTAGGGAACACAATCCCGCCACACGTCACTGATTATATAATGGGAGTAGGGAACTCAATCCGGTCACACGTCACTGATTATATAATCGGAGTAGGGAACACAATCCCGCCACACGTCACTGATTATATAATGGGAGTAGGGAACACAATCCCGCCACACGTCACTGATTATATAATGGGAGTAGGGAACACAATCCGGCCACACGTCACGGATTATATAATGTGAGTCGGGAACACAATCCCGCCACACGTCACTGTTTATATAATGTGAGTCGGGAGCACAATCCCGCCACACGTCACTGATTATATAATGGGAGTAGGGAACACAATCCGGCCACACGTCACGGATTATATCATGTGAGTCGGGAACACAATCCCGCCACACGTCACTGATTTTTTAATGGGAGTAGGGAACACAATCCGGTCACACGTCACTGATTATATAATGGGAGTAGGGAACACAATCCCGCCACACGTCACTGATTATATAATGGGAGTAGGGAACACAATCCCGCCACACGTCACTGATAATATAATGGGAGTAGGGAACACAATCCGGCCACACGTCACTGATTATATAATGTGAGTCGGGAACACAATCCCGCCACACGTCACTGATTATATAATGGGAGTAGGGAACACAATCCGGCCACACGTCACGGATTATATAATGTGAGTCGGGAACACAATCCCGCCACACGTCACGGATTATATAATGGGAGTAGGGAACACAATCCGGCCACACGTCACGGATTATATAATGGGAGTAGGGAACACAATCCGGCCACACGTCACGGATTATATAATGGGAGTAGGGAACACAGTCCGGCCACACGTCACGGATTATATAATGGGAGTAGGGAACACAGTCCGGCCACACGTCACGGATTATATAATGGGAGTAGGGAACACAGTCCGGCCACACGTCACGGATTATATAATGGGAGTATGGAAAACAATCCGGCCACACGTCACGGATTATATAATGGGAGTAGGGAACACAATCCGGCCACACGTCACGGATTATATAATGGGAGTAGGGAACACAATCCGGCCACACGTCACGGATTATATAATGGGAGTAGGGAACACAATCCGGCCACACGTCACGGATTATATAATGGGAGTAGGGAACACAATCCGGCCACACGTCACGGATTATATAATGGGAGTAGGGAACACAATCCGGCCACACGTCACGGATTATATAATGGGAGTAGGGAACACAATCCGGCCACACGTCACGGATTATATAATGGGAGTAGGGAACACAATCCGGCCACACGTCACGGATTATATAATGGGAGTAGGGAACACAATCCGGCCACACGTCACGGATTATATAATGGGAGTAGGGAACACAATCCGGCCACACGTCACGGATTATATAATGTGAGTCGGGAACACAATCCGGCCAGACGTCACTGATTATATAATGGGAGTAGGGAACACAATCCGGCCACACGTCACGGATTATATAATGTGAGTCGGGAACACAATCCCGCCACACGTCACGGAATATATAATGGGAGTAGGGAACACAATCCGGCCACAGGTCACTGATTATATAATGTGAGTCAGGAACACAATCCCGCCACACGTCACTGATTATATAATGGGAGTAGGGAACACAATCCCGCCACACGTCACTGATTATATAATGGGAGTAGGGAACACAATCCGGCCACACGTCACTGATTATATAATGGGAGTAGGGAACTCAATCCGGTCACACGTCACTGATTATATAATGGGAGTAGGGAACACAATCCCGCCACACGTCACTGATTATATAATGGGAGTAGGGAACACAATCCCGCCACACGTCACTGATTATATAATGGGAGTAGGGAACACAATCCCGCCACACGTCACTGATTATATAATGGGAGTAGGGAACACAATCCGGTCACACGTCACTGATTATTTTATGGGAGTAGGGAACACAATCCCGCCACACGTCACTGATTATATATATTGGGAGTAGGGAACACAATCCCGCCACACGTCACTGATTATATAATGGGAGTAGGGAACACAATCCGGCCACACGTCACGGATTATATAATGGGAGTAGGGAACACAATCCGGTCACACGTCACGGATTATATAATGTGAGTCGGGAACACAATCCCGCCACACGTCACTGATTATATAATGGGAGTAGGGAACTCAATCCGGCCACACGTCACGGATTATATAATGGGAGTACGGAACACAATCCGGCAACACCTCACTGATTATATAATGGGAGTAGGGAACACAATCCCGCCACATGTCACTGATTATATAATGGGAGTAGGGAACACAATCCGGCCACACGTCACGGATTATATAATGTGAGTCGGGAACACAATCCGGCCAGACGTCACTGATTATATAATGGGAGTAGGGAACACAATCCGGCCACACGTCACGGATTATATAATGTGAGTCGGGAACACAATCCGGTCACACGTCACGGATTATATAATGTGTGTCGGGAACACAATCCCGCCACACGTCACTGATTATATAATGGGAGTAGGGAACACAATCCGGCCACACGTCACGGATTATATAATGTGAGTCGGGAACACAATCCGGCCACACGTCACTGATTATATAATGGGAGTAGGGAACACAATCCGGTCACACGTCACTGATTATATAATGTGAGTCGGGAACACAATCCGGCCACACGTCACTGATTATATAATGGGAGTAGGGAACACAATCCAGCCACACGTCACTGATTATATAATGGCAGTAGGGAACACAATCCGGTCACACGTCACGGATTATATAATGTGAGACGGGAACACAATCCCGCCACACGTCACTGATTATATAATGGGAGTAGGGAACACAATCCGGCCACACGTCACGGATTATATAATGTGAGTCGGGAACACAATCCCGCCACACGTCACTGATTATATAATGGGAGTAGGGAACACAATCCGGCCACACGTCACTGATTATATAATGGGAGTAGGGAACACAAACCATCCTAACGTCACTGATTATATAATGGGAGTAGGGAACACAATCCGGCCACACGTCACGGATTATATAATGTGAGTCGGGAACACAATGCGGCCACACGTCACTGATTATATAATGGGAGTAGGGAACACAATCCCGCCACACGTCACGGATTATGTAATGGGAGTAGGGAACACAATCCGGTCACATGTCACGGATTATATAATGGGAGTAGGGAACACAATCCGGTTACACGTCACAGATTATATAATGGGAGTAGGGAACACAATCCGGCCACACGTCACGGATTATATAATGTGAGTCGGGAACACAATGCGGCCACACGTCACGGATTATATAATGTGAGTCGGGAACACAATGCGGCCACACGTCACTGATTATATAATGGGAGTAGGGAACACAATCCCGCCACACGTTACTGATTATATAATGGGAGTAGGGAACACAATCCGGTCACACGTCACGGATTATATAATGTGAGTCGGGAACACAATCCCGCCACACGTCACTGATTATATAATGGGAGTAGGGAACACAATCCGGCCACACGTCACGGATTATATAATGGGAGTAGGGAACACAATCCGGCAACACCTCACTGATTATATAATGGGAGTAGGGAACACAATCCCGCCGCATGTCACTGATTATATAATGGGAGTAGGGAACACAATCCGGCCACACGTCACGGATTATATAATGTGAGTCGGGAACACAATCCGGCCAGACGTCACTGATTATATAATGGGAGTAGGGAACACAATCCTGCCACACGTCACGGATTATATAATGTGAGTTGGGAACACAATCCCGCCACACATCACGGAATATATAATGGGAGTAGGGAACACAATCCGGCCACAGGTCACTGATTATATAATGTGAGTCAGGAACACAATCCCGCCACACGTCACTGATTATATAATGGGAGAAGGGAACACAATCCGGCCACACGTCACTGATTATATAATGGGAGTAGGGAACACAATCCCGCCACACGTCACTGATTATATAATGGGAGTAGGGAACACAATCCGGCCACACGTCACTGATTATATAATGGGAGTAGGGAACTCAATCCGGTCACACGTCACTGATTATATAATGGGAGTAGGGAACACAATCCCGCCACACGTCACTGATTATATAATGGGAGTAGGGAACACAATCCCGCCACACGTCACTGATTATATAATGGGAGTAGGGAACACAATCACGCCACACGTCACTGATTATATAATGGGAGTAGGGAACACAATCCGGTCACACGTCACTGATTATATAATGGGAGTAGGGAACACAATCCCGCCACACGTCACTGATTATATAATGGGAGTAGGGAACACAATCCCGCCACACGTCACTGATTATATAATGGGAGTAGGGAACACAATCCGGCCACACGTCACGGATTATATAATGTGAGTCGGGAACACAATCGCGCCACACGTCACTGATTATATAATGTGAGTCGGGAACACAATCCCGCCACACGTCACTGATTATATAATGGGAGTAGGGAACACAATCCGGCCACACGTCACGGATTATATAATGTGAGTCGGGAACACAATCCCGCCACACGTCACTGATTATATAATGGGAGTAGGGAACACAATCCGGTCACACGTCACTGATTATATAATGGGAGTAGGGAACACAATCCCGCCACACGTCACTGATTCTATAATGGGAGTAGGGAACACAATCCATCCTAACGTCACTGATTATATAATGGGAGTAGGGAACACAATCCGGCCACACGTCACGGATTATATAATGTGAGTCGGGAACACAATGCGGCCACACGTCACTGATTATATAATGGGAGTAGGGAACACAATCCCGCCACACGTCACGGATTATGTAATGGGAGTAGGGAACACAATCCGGTCACATGTCACGGATTATATAATGGGAGTAGGGAACACAATCCGGTCACACGTCACAGATTATATAATGGGAGTAGGGAACACAATCCGGCCACACGTCACGGATTATATAATGTGAGTCGGGAACACAATCCGGCCACACGTCACGGATTATATAATGTGAGTCGGGAACACAATGCGGCCACACGTCACTGATTATATAATGGGAGTAGGGAACACAATCCCGCCACACGTCACTGATTATATAATGGGAGTAGGGAACACAATCCGGTCACACGTCACGGATTATATAATGTGAGTCGGGAACACAATCCCGCCACACGTCACTGATTATATAATGGGAGTAGGGAACACAATCCGGCCACACGTCACGGATTATATAATGGGAGTAGGGAACACAATCCGGCAACACCTCACTGATTATATAATGGGAGTAGGGAACACAATCCCGCCACATGTCACTGATTATATAATGGGAGTAGGGAACACAATCCGGCCACACGTCACGGATTATATAATGTGAGTCGGGAACACAATCTGGCCAGACGTCACTGATTATATAATGGGAGTAGGGAACACAATCCGGCCACACGTCACGGATTATATAATGTGAGTCGGGAACACAATCCCGCCACACGTCACGGATTATATAATGGGAGTAGGGAACACAATCCGGCCACACGTCACTGATTATATAATGTGAGTCGGGAACACAATCCCGCCACACGTCACTGATTATATAATGGGAGTAGGGAACACAATCCGGCCACACGTCACTGATTATATAATGGGAGTAGGGAACACAATCCCGCCACACGTCACTGATTATATAATGGGAGTAGGGAACACAATCCGGCCACACGTCACTGATTATATAATGGGAGTAGGGAACTCAATCCGGTCACACGTCACTGATTATATAATGGGAGTAGGGAACACAATCCCGCCACACGTCACTGATTATATAATGGGAGTAGGGAACACAATCCCGCCACACGTCACTGATTATATAATGGGAGTAGGGAACACAATCCCGCCACACGTCACTGATTATATAATGGGAGTAGGGAACACAATCCGGTCACACGTCACTGATTATATAATGGGAGTAGGGAACACAATCCCGCCACACGTCACTGATTATATAATGGGAGTAGGGAACACAATCCCGCCACACGTCACTGATTATATAATGGGAGTAGGGAACACAATCCGGCCACACGTCACGGATTATATAATGTGAGTCGGGAACACAATCCCGCCACACGTCACTGATTATATAATGTGAGTCGGGAGCACAATCCCGCCACACGTCACTGATTATATAATGGGAGTAGGGAACACAATCCGGCCACACGTCACGGATTATATCATGTGAGTCGGGAACACAATCCCGCCACACGTCACTGATTTTTTAATGGGAGTAGGGAACACAATCCGGTCACACGTCACTGATTATATAATGGGAGTAGGGAACACAATCCCGCCACACGTCACTGATTATATAATGGGAGTAGGGAACACAATCCCGCCACACGTCACTGATTATATAATGGGAGTAGGGAACACAATCCGGCCACACGTCACTGATTATATAATGTGAGTCGGGAACACAATCCCGCCACACGTCACTGATTATATATTGGGAGTAGGGAACACAATCCGGCCACACGTCACGGATTATATAATGTGAGTCGGGAACACAATCCCGCCACACGTCACGGATTATATAATGGGAGTAGGGAACACAATCCGGCCACACGTCACGGATTATATAATGGGAGAAGGGAACACAATCCGGCCACACGTCACGGATTATATAATGGGAGTAGGGAACACAGTCCGGCCACACGTCACGGATTATATAATGGGAGTAGGGAACACAGTCCGGCCACACGTCACGGATTATATAATGGGAGTAGGGAACACAGTCCGGCCGCACGTCACGGATTATATAATGGGAGTATGGAACACAATCCGGCCACACGTCACGGATTATATAATGGGAGTAGGGAACACAATCCGGCCACACGTCACGGATTATATAATGGGAGTAGGGAACACAATCCGGCCACACGTCACGGATTATATAATGGGAGTAGGGAACACAATCCGGCCACACGTCACGGATTATATAATGGGAGTAGGGAACACAATCCGGCCACACGTCACGGATTATATAATGGGAGTAGGGAACACAATCCGGCCACACGTCACGGATTATATAATGGGAGTAGGGAACACAATCCGGCCACACGTCACGGATTATATAATGGGAGTAGGGAACACAATCCGGCCACACGTCACGGATTATATAATGGGAGTAGGGAACACAATCCGGCCACACGTCACGGATTATATAATGGGAGTAGGGAACACAATCCGGCCACACGTCACGGATTATATAATGTGAGTCGGGAACACAATCCGGCCAGACGTCACTGATTATATAATGGGAGTAGGGAACACAATCCGGCCACACGTCACGGATTATATAATGTGAGTCGGGAACACAATCCCGCCACACGTCACGGAATATATAATGGGAGTAGGGAACACAATCCGGCCACAGGTCACTGATTATATAATGCGAGTCAGGAACACAATCCCGCCACACGTCACTGATTATATAATGGGAGTAGGGAACACAATCCGGCCACACGTCACTGATTATATAATGGGAGTAGGGAACACAATCCCGCCACACGTCACTGATTATATAATGGGAGTAGGGAACACAATCCGGCCACACGTCACTGATTATATAATGGGAGTAGGGAACTCAATCCGGTCACACGTCACTGATTATATAATGGGAGTAGGGAACACAATCCCGCCACACGTCACTGATTATATAATGGGAGTAGGGAACACAATCCCGCCACACGTCACTGATTATATAATGGGAGTAGGGAACACAATCCCGCCACACGTCACTGATTATATAATGGGAGTAGGGAACACAATCCGGTCACACGTCACTGATTATTTTATGGGAGTAGGGAACACAATCCCGCCACACGTCACTGATTATATAATGGGAGTAGGGAACACAATCCCGCCACACGTCACTGATTATATAATGGGAGTAGGGAACACAATCCGGCCACACGTCACGGATTATATAATGGGAGTAGGGAACACAATCCGGTCACACGTCACGGATTATATAATGTGAGTCGGGAACACAATCCCGCCACACGTCACTGATTATATAATGGGAGTAGGGAACTCAATCCGGCCACACGTCACGGATTATATAATGGGAGTAGGGAACACAATCCGGCAACACCTCACTGATTATATAATGGGAGTAGGGAACACAATCCCGCCACATGTCACTGATTATATAATGGGAGTAGGGAACACAATCCGGCCACACGTCACGGATTATATAATGTGAGTCGGGAACACAATCCGGCCAGACGTCACTGATTATATAATGGGAGTAGGGAACACAATCCGGCCACACGTCACGGATTATATAATGTGAGTCGGGAACACAATCCCGCCACACGTCACGGATTATATAATGGGAGTAGGGAACACAATCCGGCCACACGTCACTGATTATATAATGTGAGTCGGGAACACAATCCCGCCACACGTCACTGATTATATAATGGGAGTAGGGAACACAATCCGGCCACACGTCACTGATTATATAATGGGAGTAGGGAACACAATCCCGCCACACGTCACTGATTATATAATGGGAGTAGGGAACACAATCCGGCCACACGTCACTGATTATATAATGGGAGTAGGGAACTCAATCCGGTCACACGTCACTGATTATATAATGGGAGTAGGGAACACAATCCCGCCACACGTCACTGATTATATAATGGGAGTAGGGAACACAATCCCGCCACACGTCACTGATTATATAATGGGAGTAGGGAACACAATCCCGCCACACGTCACTGATTATATAATGGGAGTAGGGAACACAATCCGGTCACACGTCACTGATTATATAATGGGAGTAGGGAACACAATCCCGCCACACGTCACTGATTATATAATGGGAGTAGGGAACACAATCCCGCCACACGTCACTGATTATATAATGGGAGTAGGGAACACAATCCGGCCACACGTCACGGATTATATAATGTGAGTCGGGAACACAATCCCGCCACACGTCACTGATTATATAATGTGAGTCGGGAGCACAATCCCGCCACACGTCACTGATTATATAATGGGAGTAGGGAACACAATCCGGCCACACGTCACGGATTATATCATGTGAGTCGGGAACACAATCCCGCCACACGTCACTGATTTTTTAATGGGAGTAGGGAACACAATCCGGTCACACGTCACTGATTATATAATGGGAGTAGGGAACACAATCCCGCCACACGTCACTGATTATATAATGGGAGTAGGGAACACAATCCCGCCACACGTCACTGATTATATAATGGGAGTAGGGAACACAATCCGGCCACACGTCACTGATTATATAATGTGAGTCGGGAACACAATCCCGCCACACGTCACTGATTATATATTGGGAGTAGGGAACACAATCCGGCCACACGTCACGGATTATATAATGTGAGTCGGGAACACAATCCCGCCACACGTCACGGATTATATAATGGGAGTAGGGAACACAATCCGGCCACACGTCACGGATTATATAATGGGAGAAGGGAACACAATCCGGCCACACGTCACGGATTATATAATGGGAGTAGGGAACACAGTCCGGCCACACGTCACGGATTATATAATGGGAGTAGGGAACACAGTCCGGCCACACGTCACGGATTATATAATGGGAGTAGGGAACACAGTCCGGCCGCACGTCACGGATTATATAATGGGAGTATGGAACACAATCCGGCCACACGTCACGGATTATATAATGGGAGTAGGGAACACAATCCGGCCACACGTCACGGATTATATAATGGGAGTAGGGAACACAATCCGGCCACACGTCACGGATTATATAATGGGAGTAGGGAACACAATCCGGCCACACGTCACGGATTATATAATGGGAGTAGGGAACACAATCCGGCCACACGTCACGGATTATATAATGGGAGTAGGGAACACAATCCGGCCACACGTCACGGATTATATAATGGGAGTAGGGAACACAATCCGGCCACACGTCACGGATTATATAATGGGAGTAGGGAACACAATCCGGCCACACGTCACGGATTATATAATGGGAGTAGGGAACACAATCCGGCCACACGTCACGGATTATATAATGGGAGTAGGGAACACAATCCGGCCACACGTCACGGATTATATAATGTGAGTCGGGAACACAATCCGGCCAGACGTCACTGATTATATAATGGGAGTAGGGAACACAATCCGGCCACACGTCACGGATTATATAATGTGAGTCGGGAACACAATCCCGCCACACGTCACGGAATATATAATGGGAGTAGGGAACACAATCCGGCCACAGGTCACTGATTATATAATGCGAGTCAGGAACACAATCCCGCCACACGTCACTGATTATATAATGGGAGTAGGGAACACAATCCGGCCACACGTCACTGATTATATAATGGGAGTAGGGAACACAATCCCGCCACACGTCACTGATTATATAATGGGAGTAGGGAACACAATCCGGCCACACGTCACTGATTATATAATGGGAGTAGGGAACTCAATCCGGTCACACGTCACTGATTATATAATGGGAGTAGGGAACACAATCCCGCCACACGTCACTGATTATATAATGGGAGTAGGGAACACAATCCCGCCACACGTCACTGATTATATAATGGGAGTAGGGAACACAATCCCGCCACACGTCACTGATTATATAATGGGAGTAGGGAACACAATCCGGTCACACGTCACTGATTATTTTATGGGAGTAGGGAACACAATCCCGCCACACGTCACTGATTATATAATGGGAGTAGGGAACACAATCCCGCCACACGTCACTGATTATATAATGGGAGTAGGGAACACAATCCGGCCACACGTCACGGATTATATAATGGGAGTAGGGAACACAATCCGGTCACACGTCACGGATTATATAATGTGAGTCGGGAACACAATCCCGCCACACGTCACTGATTATATAATGGGAGTAGGGAACTCAATCCGGCCACACGTCACGGATTATATAATGGGAGTAGGGAACACAATCCGGCAACACCTCACTGATTATATAATGGGAGTAGGGAACACAATCCCGCCACATGTCACTGATTATATAATGGGAGTAGGGAACACAATCCGGCCACACGTCACGGATTATATAATGTGAGTCGGGAACACAATCCGGCCAGACGTCACTGATTATATAATGGGAGTAGGGAACACAATCCGGCCACACGTCACGGATTATATAATGTGAGTCGGGAACACAATCCCGCCAGACGTCACGGATTATATAATGGGAGTAGGGAACACAATCCGGCCACAGGTCACTGATTATATAATGTGAGTCAGGAACACAATCCCGCCACACGTCACTGATTATATAATGGGAGTAGGGAACACAATCCGGCCACACGTCACTGATTATATAATGGGAGTAGGGAACACAATCTTGCCACACGTCACTGATTATATAATGGGAGTAGGGAACACAATCCCGCCACACGTCACTGATTATGTAATGGGAGTAGGGAACACAATCCGGTCACACGTCACGGATTATATAATGGGAGTAGGGAACACAATCCCGCCACACGTCACTGATTATATAATGGGAGTAGGGAACACAATCCGGCCACACGTCACGGATTATATAATGGGAGTAGGGAACAGAATCCGGCCACACGTCACTGATTATATAATGGGAGTAGGGAACACAATCCGGCCACACGTCACTGATTATATAATGGGAGTCGGGAACACAATCCCGCCACACGTCACTGATTATGTAATGGGAGTAGGGAACACAATCTTGCCACACGTCACTGATTATATAATGGGAGTAGGGAACGCAATCCAGCCACACGTCACTGATTATATAATGGGAGTAGAGAACACAATCTTGCCACACGTCACTGATTATATAATGGGAGTAGGGAACACAGTCCCGCCACACGTCACTGATTATGTAATGGGAGTAGGGAACACAATCCGGTCACACGTCACGGATTATATAATGGGAGTAGGGAACACAATCCCGCCACACGTCACTGATTATATAATGGGAGTAGGGAACACAATCCGGCCACACGTCACTGATTATATAATGGGAGTAGGGAACACAATCCGGCCACACGTCACGGATTATATAATGGGAGTAGGGAACACAATCCGGTCACACGTCACGGATTATATAATGTGAGTCGGGAACACAATCCGGTCACACGTCACGGATTATATAATGTGAGTCGGGAACACAATCCCGCCACACGTCACTGATTATATAATGGGAGTAGGGAACACAATCCGGCCACACGTCACGGATTATATAATGTGAGTCGGGAACACAATCCGGCCACACGTCACTGATTATATAATGAGAGTAGGGAACACAATCCGGTCACACGTCACTGATTATATAATGTGAGTCGGGAACACAATCCGGCCACACGTCACTGATTATATAATGGGAGTAGGGAACACAATCCAGCCACACGTCACTGATTATATAATGGGAGTAGGGAACACAATCCGGTCACACGTCACGGATTATATAATGTGAGACGGGAACACAATCCCGCCACACGTCACTGATTATATAATGGGAGTAGGGAACACAATCCGGCCACACGTCACGGATTATATAATGTGAGTCGGGAACACAATCCCGCCACACGTCACTGATTATATAATGGGAGTAGGGAACACAATCCGGCCACACGTCACTGATTATATAATGGGAGTAGGGAACACAAACCATCCTAACGTCACTGATTATATAATGGGAGTAGGGAACACAATCCGGCCACACGTCACGGATTATATAATGTGAGTCGGGAACACAATGCGGCCACACGTCACTGATTATATAATGGGAGTAGGGAACACAATCCCGCCACACGTCACGGATTATGTAATGGGAGTAGGGAACACAATCCGGTCACATGTCACGGATTATATAATGGGAGTAGGGAACACAATCCGGCCACACGTCACGGATTATATAATGGGAGTAGGGAACACAATCCGGCACACGTCACGGATTATATAATGGGAGTAGGGAACACAATCCGGCCACACGTCACGGATTATATAATGGGAGTAGGGAACACAATCCGGCCACACGTCACGGATTATATAATGTGAGTCGGGAACACAATCCGGCCAGACGTCACTGATTATATAATGGGAGTAGGGAACACAATCCGGCCACACGTCACGGATTATATAATGTGAGTCGGGAACACAATCCCGCCACACGTCACGGAATATATAATGGGAGTAGGGAACACAATCCGGCCACAGGTCACTGATTATATAATGTGAGTCAGGAACACAATCCCGCCACACGTCACTGATTATATAATGGGAGTAGGGAACACAATCCGGCCACACGTCACTGATTATATAATGGGAGTAGGGAACACAATCCCGCCACACGTCACTGATTATATAATGGGAGTAGGGAACACAATCCGGCCACACGTCACTGATTATATAATGGGAGTAGGGAACTCAATCCGGTCACACGTCACTGATTATATAATGGGAGTAGGGAACACAATCCCGCCACACGTCACTGATTATATAATGGGAGTAGGGAACACAATCCCGCCACACGTCACTGATTATATAATGGGAGTAGGGAACACAATCCCGCCACACGTCACTGATTATATAATGGGAGTAGGGAACACAATCCGGTCACACGTCACTGATTATTTTATGGGAGTAGGGAACACAATCCCGCCACACGTCACTGATTATATAATGGGAGTAGGGAACACAATCCCGCCACACGTCACTGATTATATAATGGGAGTAGGGAACACAATCCGGCCACACGTCACGGATTATATAATGGGAGTAGGGAACACAATCCGGTCACACGTCACGGATTATATAATGTGAGTCGGGAACACAATCCCGCCACACGTCACTGATTATATAATGGGAGTAGGGAACTCAATCCGGCCACACGTCACGGATTATATAATGGGAGTAGGGAACACAATCCGGCAACACCTCACTGATTATATAATGGGAGTAGGGAACACAATCCCGCCACATGTCACTGATTATATAATGGGAGTAGGGAACACAATCCGGCCACACGTCACGGATTATATAATGTGAGTCGGGAACACAATCCGGCCAGACGTCACTGATTATATAATGGGAGTAGGGAACACAATCCGGCCACACGTCACAGATTATATAATGTGAGTCGGGAACACAATCCCGCCAGACGTCACGGATTATATAATGGGAGTAGGGAACACAATCCGTCCACAGGTCACTGATTATATAATGTGAGTCAGGAACACAATCCCGCCACACGTCACTGATTATATAATGGGAGTAGGGAACACAATCCGGCCACACGTCACTGATTATATAATGGGAGTAGGGAACACAATCTTGCCACACGTCACTGATTATATAATGGGAGTAGGGAACACAATCCCGCCACACGTCACTGATTATGTAATGGGAGTAGGGAACACAATCCGGTCACACGTCACGGATTATATAATGGGAGTAGGGAACACAATCCCGCCACACGTCACTGATTATATAATGGGAGTAGGGAACACAATCCGGCCACACGTCACGGATTATATAATGGGAGTAGGGAACAGAATCCGGCCACACGTCACTGATTATATAATGGGAGTAGGGAACACAATCCGGCCACACGTCACTGATTATATAATGGGAGTCGGGAACACAATCCCGCCACACGTCACTGATTATGTAATGGGAGTAGGGAACACAATCTTGCCACACGTCACTGATTATATAATGGGAGTAGGGAACGCAATCCAGCCACACGTCACTGATTATATAATGGGAGTAGAGAACACAATCTTGCCACACGTCACTGATTATATAATGGGAGTAGGGAACACAGTCCCGCCACACGTCACTGATTATGTAATGGGAGTAGGGAACACAATCCGGTCACACGTCACGGATTATATAATGGGAGTAGGGAACACAATCCCGCCACACGTCACTGATTATATAATGGGAGTAGGGAACACAATCCGGCCACACGTCACTGATTATATAATGGGAGTAGGGAACACAATCCGGCCACACGTCACGGATTATATAATGGGAGTAGGGAACACAATCCGGTCACACGTCACGGATTATATAATGTGAGTCGGGAACACAATCCGGTCACACGTCACGGATTATATAATGTGAGTCGGGAACACAATCCCGCCACACGTCACTGATTATATAATGGGAGTAGGGAACACAATCCGGCCACACGTCACGGATTATATAATGTGAGTCGGGAACACAATCCGGCCACACGTCACTGATTATATAATGAGAGTAGGGAACACAATCCGGTCACACGTCACTGATTATATAATGTGAGTCGGGAACACAATCCGGCCACACGTCACTGATTATATAATGGGAGTAGGGAACACAATCCAGCCACACGTCACTGATTATATAATGGGAGTAGGGAACACAATCCGGTCACACGTCACGGATTATATAATGTGAGACGGGAACACAATCCCGCCACACGTCACTGATTATATAATGGGAGTAGGGAACACAATCCGGCCACACGTCACGGATTATATAATGTGAGTCGGGAACACAATCCCGCCACACGTCACTGATTATATAATGGGAGTAGGGAACACAATCCGGCCACACGTCACTGATTATATAATGGGAGTAGGGAACACAAACCATCCTAACGTCACTGATTATATAATGGGAGTAGGGAACACAATCCGGCCACACGTCACGGATTATATAATGTGAGTAGGGAACACAATCCGGTCACATGTCACGGATTATATAATGGGAGTAGGGAACACAATCCGGTTACACGTCACAGATTATATAATGGGAGTAGGGAACACAATCCGGCCACACGTCACGGATTATATAATGTGAGTCGGGAACACAATCCGGCCACACGTCACGGATTATATAATGTGAGTCGGGAACACAATGCGGCCACACGTCACTGATTATATAATGGGAGTAGGGAACACAATCCCGCCACACGTTACTGATTATATAATGGGAGTAGGGAACACAATCCGGTCACACGTCACGGATTATATAATGTGAGTCGGGAACACAATCCCGCCACACGTCACTGATTATATAATGGGAGTAGGGAACACAATCCGGCCACACGTCACGGATTATATAATGGGAGTAGGGAACACAATCCGGCAACACCTCACTGATTATATAATGGGAGTAGGGAACACAATCCGGCCACACGTCACGGATTATATAATGTGAGTCGGGAACACAATGCGGCCACACGTCACTGATTATATAATGGGAGTAGGGAACACAATCCCGCCACACGTTACTGATTATATAATGGGAGTAGGGAACACAATCCGGTCACACGTCACGGATTATATAATGTGAGTCGGGAACACAATCCCGCCACACGTCACTGATTATATAATGGGAGTTGGGAACACAATCCGGCCACACGTCACGGATTATATAATGGGAGTAGGGAACACAATCCGGCAACACCTCACTGATTATATAATGGGAGTAGGGAACACAATCCCGCCGCATGTCACTGATTATATAATGGGAGTAGGGAACACAATCCGGCCACACGTCACGGATTATATAATGTGAGTCGGGAACACAATCCGGCCAGACGTCACTGATTATATAATGGGAGTAGGGAACACAATCCGGCCACACGTCACGGATTATATAATGTGAGTTGGGAACACAATCCCGCCACACATCACGGAATATATAATGGGAGTAGGGAACACAATCCGGCCACAGGTCACTGATTATATAATGTGAGTCAGGAACACAATCCCGCCACACGTCACTGATTATATAATGGGAGTAGGGAACACAATCCGGCCACACGTCACTGATTATATAATGGGAGTAGGGAACACAATCCCGCCACACGTCACTGATTATATAATGGGAGTAGGGAACACAATCCGGCCACACGTCACTGATTATATAATGGGAGTAGGGAACTCAATCCGGTCACACGTCACTGATTATATAATGGGAGTAGGGAACACAATCCCGCCACACGTCACTGATTATATAATGGGAGTAGGGAACACAATCCCGCCACACGTCACTGATTATATAATGGGAGTAGGGAACACAATCCCGCCACACGTCACTGATTATATAATGGGAGTAGGGAACACAATCCGGTCACACGTCACTGATTATATAATGGGAGTAGGGAACACAATCCCGCCACACGTCACTGATTATATAATGGGAGTAGGGAACACAATCCCGCCACACGTCACTGATTATATAATGGGAGTAGGGAACACAATCCGGCCACACGTCACGGATTATATAATGTGAGTCGGGAACACAATCGCGCCACACGTCACTGATTATATAATGTGAGTCGGGAACACAATCCCGCCACACGTCACTGATTATATAATGGGAGTAGGGAACACAATCCGGCCACACGTCACGGATTATATAATGTGAGTCGGGAACACAATCCCGCCACACGTCACTGATTATATAATGGGAGTAGGGAACACAATCCGGTCACACGTCACTGATTATATAATGGGAGTAGGGAACACAATCCCGCCACACGTCACTGATTCTATAATGGGAGTAGGGAACACAATCCATCCTAACGTCACTGATTATATAATGGGAGTAGGGAACACAATCCGGCCACACGTCACGGATTATATAATGTGAGTCGGGAACACAATGCGGCCACACGTCACTGATTATATAATGGGAGTAGGGAACACAATCCCGCCACACGTCACGGATTATGTAATGGGAGTAGGGAACACAATCCGGTCACATGTCACGGATTATATAATGGGAGTAGGGAACACAATCCGGTCACACGTCACAGATTATATAATGGGAGTAGGGAACACAATCCGGCCACACGTCACGGATTATATAATGTGAGTCGGGAACACAATCCGGCCACACGTCACGGATTATATAATGTGAGTCGGGAACACAATGCGGCCACACGTCACTGATTATATAATGGGAGTAGGGAACACAATCCCGCCACACGTCACTGATTATATAATGGGAGTAGGGAACACAATCCGGTCACACGTCACGGATTATATAATGTGAGTCGGGAACACAATCCCGCCACACGTCACTGATTATATAATGGGAGTAGGGAACACAATCCGGCCACACGTCACGGATTATATAATGGGAGTAGGGAACACAATCCGGCAACACCTCACTGATTATATAATGGGAGTAGGGAACACAATCCCGCCACATGTCACTGATTATATAATGGGAGTAGGGAACACAATCCGGCCACACGTCACGGATTATATAATGTGAGTCGGGAACACAATCTGGCCAGACGTCACTGATTATATAATGGGAGTAGGGAACACAATCCGGCCACACGTCACGGATTATATAATGTGAGTCGGGAACACAATCCCGCCACACGTCACGGATTATATAATGGGAGTAGGGAACACAATCCGGCCACACGTCACTGATTATATAATGTGAGTCGGGAACACAATCCCGCCACACGTCACTGATTATATAATGGGAGTAGGGAACACAATCCGGCCACACGTCACTGATTATATAATGGGAGTAGGGAACACAATCCCGCCACACGTCACTGATTATATAATGGGAGTAGGGAACACAATCCGGCCACACGTCACTGATTATATAATGGGAGTAGGGAACTCAATCCGGTCACACGTCACTGATTATATAATGGGAGTAGGGAACACAATCCCGCCACACGTCACTGATTATATAATGGGAGTAGGGAACACAATCCCGCCACACGTCACTGATTATATAATGGGAGTAGGGAACACAATCCCGCCACACGTCACTGATTATATAATGGGAGTAGGGAACACAATCCGGTCACACGTCACTGATTATATAATGGGAGTAGGGAACACAATCCCGCCACACGTCTCTGATTATATAATGGGAGTAGGGAACACAATCCCGCCACACGTCACTGATTATATAATGGGAGTAGGGAACACAATCCGGCCACACGTCACGGATTATATAATGTGAGTCGGGAACACAATCCCGCCACACGTCACTGATTATATAATGTGAGTCGGGAGCACAATCCCGCCACACGTCACTGATTATATAATGGGAGTAGGGAACACAATCCGGCCACACGTCACGGATTATATCATGTGAGTCGGGAACACAATCCCGCCACACGTCACTGATTTTTTAATGGGAGTAGGGAACACAATCCGGTCACACGTCACTGATTATATAATGGGAGTAGGGAACACAATCCCGCCACACGTCACTGATTATATAATGGGAGTAGGGAACACAATCCCGCCACACGTCACTGATTATATAATGGGAGTAGGGAACACAATCCGGCCACACGTCACTGATTATATAATGTGAGTCGGGAACACAATCCCGCCACACGTCACTGATTATATAATGGGAGTAGGGAACACAATCCGGCCACACGTCACGGATTATATAATGTGAGTCGGGAACACAATCCCGCCACACGTCACGGATTATATAATGGGAGTAGGGAACACAATCCGGCCACACGTCACGGATTATATAATGGGAGTAGGGAACACAATCCGGCCACACGTCACGGATTATATAATGGGAGTAGGGAACACAGTCCGGCCACACGTCACGGATTATATAATGGGAGTAGGGAACACAGTCCGGCCACACGTCACGGATTATATAATGGGAGTAGGGAACACAGTCCGGCCACACGTCACGGATTATATAATGGGAGTATGGAACACAATCCGGCCACACGTCACGGATTATATAATGGGAGTAGGGAACACAATCCGGCCACACGTCACGGATTATATAATGGGAGTAGGGAACACAATCCGGCCACACGTCACGGATTATATAATGGGAGTAGGGAACACAATCCGGCCACACGTCACGGATTATATAATGGGAGTAGGGAACACAATCCGGCCACACGTCACGGATTATATAATGGGAGTAGGGAACACAATCCGGCCACACGTCACGGATTATATAATGGGAGTAGGGAACACAATCCGGCCACACGTCACGGATTATATAATGGGAGTAGGGAACACAATCCGGCCACACGTCACGGATTATATAATGGGAGTAGGGAACACAATCCGGCCACACGTCACGGATTATATAATGGGAGTAGGGAACACAATCCGGCCACACGTCACGGATTATATAATGTGAGTCGGGAACACAATCCGGCCAGACGTCACTGATTATATAATGGGAGTAGGGAACACAATCCGGCCACACGTCACGGATTATATAATGTGAGTCGGGAACACAATCCCGCCACACGTCACGGAATATATAATGGGAGTAGGGAACACAATCCGGCCACAGGTCACTGATTATATAATGTGAGTCAGGAACACAATCCCGCCACACGTCACTGATTATATAATGGGAGTAGGGAACACATTCCGGCCACACGTCACTGATTATATAATGGGAGTAGGGAACACAATCCCGCCACACGTCACTGATTATATAATGGGAGTAGGGAACACAATCCGGCCACACGTCACTGATTATATAATGGGAGTAGGGAACTCAATCCGGTCACACGTCACTGATTATATAATGGGAGTAGGGAACACAATCCCGCCACACGTCACTGATTATATAATGGGAGTAGGGAACACAATCCCGCCACACGTCACTGATTATATAATGGGAGTAGGGAACACAATCCCGCCACACGTCACTGATTATATAATGGGAGTAGGGAACACAATCCGGTCACACGTCACTGATTATTTTATGGGAGTAGGGAACACAATCCCGCCACACGTCACTGATTATATAATGGGAGTAGGGAACACAATCCCGCCACACGTCACTGATTATATAATGGGAGTAGGGAACACAATCCGGCCACACGTCACGGATTATATAATGGGAGTAGGGAACACAATCCGGTCACACGTCACGGATTATATAATGTGAGTCGGGAACACAATCCCGCCACACGTCACTGATTATATAATGGGAGTAGGGAACTCAATCCGGCCACACGTCACGGATTATATAATGGGAGTAGGGAACACAATCCGGCAACACCTCACTGATTATATAATGGGAGTAGGGAACACAATCCCGCCACATGTCACTGATTATATAATGGGAGTAGGGAACACAATCCGGCCACACGTCACGGATTATATAATGTGAGTCGGGAACACAATCCGGCCAGACGTCACTGATTATATAATGGGAGTAGGGAACACAATCCGGCCACACGTCACGGATTATATAATGTGAGTCGGGAACACAATCCCGCCAGACGTCACGGATTATATAATGGGAGTAGGGAACACAATCCGGCCACAGGTCACTGATTATATAATGTGAGTCAGGAACACAATCCCGCCACACGTCACTGATTATATAATGGGAGTAGGGAACACAATCCGGCCACACGTCACTGATTATATAATGGGAGTAGGGAACACAATCTTGCCACACGTCACTGATTATATAATGGGAGTAGGGAACACAATCCCGCCACACGTCACTGATTATGTAATGGGAGTAGGGAACACAATCCGGTCACACGTCACGGATTATATAATGGGAGTAGGGAACACAATCCCGCCACACGTCACTGATTATATAATGGGAGTAGGGAACACAATCCGGCCACACGTCACGGATTATATAATGGGAGTAGGGAACAGAATCCGGCCACACGTCACTGATTATATAATGGGAGTAGGGAACACAATCCGGCCACACGTCACTGATTATATAATGGGAGTCGGGAACACAATCCCGCCACACGTCACTGATTATGTAATGGGAGTAGGGAACACAATCTTGCCACACGTCACTGATTATATAATGGGAGTAGGGAACGCAATCCAGCCACACGTCACTGATTATATAATGGGAGTAGAGAACACAATCTTGCCACACGTCACTGATTATATAATGGGAGTAGGGAACACAGTCCCGCCACACGTCACTGATTATGTAATGGGAGTAGGGAACACAATCCGGTCACACGTCACGGATTATATAATGGGAGTAGGGAACACAATCCCGCCACACGTCACTGATTATATAATGGGAGTAGGGAACACAATCCGGCCACACGTCACTGATTATATAATGGGAGTAGGGAACACAATCCGGCCACACGTCACGGATTATATAATGGGAGTAGGGAACACAATCCGGTCACACGTCACGGATTATATAATGTGAGTCGGGAACACAATCCGGTCACACGTCACGGATTATATAATGTGAGTCGGGAACACAATCCCGCCACACGTCACTGATTATATAATGGGAGTAGGGAACACAATCCGGCCACACGTCACGGATTATATAATGGGAGTAGGGAACACAATCCGGCCACACGTCACGGATTATATAATGGGAGTAGGGAACACAATCCGGCCACACGTCACGGATTATATAATGGGAGTAGGGAACACAATCCGGCCACACGTCACGGATTATATAATGGGAGTAGGGAACACAATCCGGCCACACGTCACGGATTATATAATGGGAGTAGGGAACACAATCCGGCCACACGTCACGGATTATATAATGGGAGTAGGGAACACAATCCGGCCACACGTCACGGATTATATAATGTGAGTCGGGAACACAATCCGGCCAGACGTCACTGATTATATAATGGGAGTAGGGAACACAATCCGGCCACACGTCACGGATTATATAATGTGAGTCGGGAACACAATCCCGCCACACGTCACGGAATATATAATGGGAGTAGGGAACACAATCCGGCCACAGGTCACTGATTATATAATGTGAGTCAGGAACACAATCCCGCCACACGTCACTGATTATATAATGGGAGTAGGGAACACATTCCGGCCACACGTCACTGATTATATAATGGGAGTAGGGAACACAATCCCGCCACACGTCACTGATTATATAATGGGAGTAGGGAACACAATCCGGCCACACGTCACTGATTATATAATGGGAGTAGGGAACTCAATCCGGTCACACGTCACTGATTATATAATGGGAGTAGGGAACACAATCCCGCCACACGTCACTGATTATATAATGGGAGTAGGGAACACAATCCCGCCACACGTCACTGATTATATAATGGGAGTAGGGAACACAATCCCGCCACACGTCACTGATTATATAATGGGAGTAGGGAACACAATCCGGTCACACGTCACTGATTATTTTATGGGAGTAGGGAACACAATCCCGCCACACGTCACTGATTATATAATGGGAGTAGGGAACACAATCCCGCCACACGTCACTGATTATATAATGGGAGTAGGGAACACAATCCGGCCACACGTCACGGATTATATAATGGGAGTAGGGAACACAATCCGGTCACACGTCACGGATTATATAATGTGAGTCGGGAACACAATCCCGCCACACGTCACTGATTATATAATGGGAGTAGGGAACTCAATCCGGCCACACGTCACGGATTATATAATGGGAGTAGGGAACACAATCCGGCAACACCTCACTGATTATATAATGGGAGTAGGGAACACAATCCCGCCACATGTCACTGATTATATAATGGGAGTAGGGAACACAATCCGGCCACACGTCACGGATTATATAATGTGAGTCGGGAACACAATCCGGCCAGACGTCACTGATTATATAATGGGAGTAGGGAACACAATCCGGCCACACGTCACTGATTATATAATGGGAGTAGGGAACACAATCCGGCCACACGTCACTGATTATATAATGGGAGTAGGGAACACAATCTTGCCACACGTCACTGATTATATAATGGGAGTAGGGAACACAATCCCGCCACACGTCACTGATTATGTAATGGGAGTAGGGAACACAATCCGGTCACACGTCACGGATTATATAATGGGAGTAGGGAACACAATCCCGCCACACGTCACTGATTATATAATGGGAGTAGGGAACACAATCCGGCCACACGTCACGGATTATATAATGGGAGTAGGGAACAGAATCCGGCCACACGTCACTGATTATATAATGGGAGTAGGGAACACAATCCGGCCACACGTCACTGATTATATAATGGGAGTCGGGAACACAATCCCGCCACACGTCACTGATTATGTAATGGGAGTAGGGAACACAATCTTGCCACACGTCACTGATTATATAATGGGAGTAGGGAACGCAATCCAGCCACACGTCACTGATTATATAATGGGAGTAGAGAACACAATCTTGCCACACGTCACTGATTATATAATGGGAGTAGGGAACACAGTCCCGCCACACGTCACTGATTATGTAATGGGAGTAGGGAACACAATCCGGTCACACGTCACGGATTATATAATGGGAGTAGGGAACACAATCCCGCCACACGTCACTGATTATATAATGGGAGTAGGGAACACAATCCGGCCACACGTCACTGATTATATAATGGGAGTAGGGAACACAATCCGGCCACACGTCACGGATTATATAATGGGAGTAGGGAACACAATCCGGTCACACGTCACGGATTATATAATGTGAGTCGGGAACACAATCCGGTCACACGTCACGGATTATATAATGTGAGTCGGGAACACAATCCCGCCACACGTCACTGATTATATAATGGGAGTAGGGAACACAATCCGGCCACACGTCACGGATTATATAATGTGAGTCGGGAACACAATCCGGCCACACGTCACTGATTATATAATGAGAGTAGGGAACACAATCCGGTCACACGTCACTGATTATATAATGTGAGTCGGGAACACAATCCGGCCACACGTCACTGATTATATAATGGGAGTAGGGAACACAATCCAGCCACACGTCACTGATTATATAATGGGAGTAGGGAACACAATCCGGTCACACGTCACGGATTATATAATGTGAGACGGGAACACAATCCCGCCACACGTCACTGATTATATAATGGGAGTAGGGAACACAATCCGGCCACACGTCACGGATTATATAATGTGAGTCGGGAACACAATCCCGCCACACGTCACTGATTATATAATGGGAGTAGGGAACACAATCCGGCCACACGTCACTGATTATATAATGGGAGTAGGGAACACAAACCATCCTAACGTCACTGATTATATAATGGGAGTAGGGAACACAATCCGGCCACACGTCACGGATTATATAATGTGAGTCGGGAACACAATGCGGCCACACGTCACTGATTATATAATGGGAGTAGGGAACACAATCCCGCCACACGTCACGGATTATGTAATGGGAGTAGGGAACACAATCCGGTCACATGTCACGGATTATATAATGGGAGTAGGGAACACAATCCGGTTACACGTCACAGATTATATAATGGGAGTAGGGAACACAATCCGGCCACACGTCACGGATTATATAATGTGAGTCGGGAACACAATCCGGCCACACGTCACGGATTATATAATGTGAGTCGGGAACACAATGCGGCCACACGTCACTGATTATATAATGGGAGTAGGGAACACAATCCCGCCACACGTTACTGATTATATAATGGGAGTAGGGAACACAATCCGGTCACACGTCACGGATTATATAATGTGAGTCGGGAACACAATCCCGCCACACGTCACTGATTATATAATGGGAGTAGGGAACACAATCCGGCCACACGTCACGGATTATATAATGGGAGTAGGGAACACAATCCGGCAACACCTCACTGATTATATAATGGGAGTAGGGAACACAATCCCGCCACATGTCACTGATTATATAATGGGAGTAGGGAACACAATCCGGCCACACGTCACGGATTATATAATGTGAGTCGAGAACACAATCCGGCCAGACGTCACTGATTATATAATGGGAGTAGGGAACACAATCCGGCCACACGTCACGGATTATATAATGTGAGTCGGGAACACAATCCCGCCACACGTCACGGAATATATAATGGGAGTAGGGAACACAATCCGGCCACAGGTCACTGATTGTATAATGTGAGTCAGGAACACAATCCCGCCACACGTCACTGATTATATAATGGGAGTAGGGAACACAATCCGGCCACACGTCACTGATTATATAATGGGAGTAGGGAACACAATCCCGCCACACGTCACTGATTATATAATGGGAGTAGGGAACACAATCCGGCCACACGTCACTGATTATATAATGGGAGTAGGGAACTCAATCCGGTCACACGTCATTGATTATATAATGGGAGTAGGGAACACAATCCCGCCACACGTCACTGATTATATAATGGGAGTAGGGAACACAATCCCGCCACACGTCACTGATTATATAATGGGAGTAGGGAACACAATCCCGCCACACGTCACTGATTATATAATGGGAGTAGGGAACACAATCCGGTCACACGTCACTGATTATATAATGGGAGTAGGGAACACAATCCCGCCACACGTCACTGATTATATAATGGGAGTAGGGAACACAATCCCGCCACACGTCACTGATTATATAATGGGAGTAGGGAACACAATCCGGCCACACGTCACGGATTATATAATGTGAGTCGGGAACACAATCGCGCCACACGTCACTGATTATATAATGTGAGTCGGGAACACAATCCCGCCACACGTCACTGATTATATAATGGGAGTAGGGAACACAATCCGGCCACACGTCACGGATTATATAATGTGAGTCGGGAACACAATCCCGCCACACGTCACTGATTATATAATGGGAGTAGGGAACACAATCCGGTCACACGTCACTGATTATATAATGGGAGTAGGGAACACAATCCCGCCACACGTCACTGATTCTATAATGGGAGTAGGGAACACAATCCATCCTAACGTCACTGATTATATAATGGGAGTAGGGAACACAATCCGGCCACACGTCACGGATTATATAATGTGAGTCGGGAACACAATGCGGCCACACGTCACTGATTATATAATGGGAGTAGGGAACACAATCCCGCCACACGTCACGGATTATGTAATGGGAGTAGGGAACACAATCCGGTCACATGTCACGGATTATATAATGGGAGTAGGGAACACAATCCGGTCACACGTCACAGATTATATAATGGGAGTAGGGAACACAATCCGGCCACACGTCACGGATTATATAATGTGAGTCGGGAACACAATCCGGCCACACGTCACGGATTATATAATGTGAGTCGGGAACACAATGCGGCCACACGTCACTGATTATATAATGGGAGTAGGGAACACAATCCCGCCACACGTCACTGATTATATAATGGGAGTAGGGAACACAATCCGGTCACACGTCACGGATTATATAATGTGAGTCGGGAACACAATCCCGCCACACGTCACTGATTATATAATGGGAGTAGGGAACACAATCCGGCCACACGTCACGGATTATATAATGGGAGTAGGGAACACAATCCGGCAACACCCCACTGATTATATAATGGGAGTAGGGAACACAATCCCGCCACATGTCACTGATTATATAATGGGAGTAGGGAACACAATCCGGCCACACGTCACGGATTATATAATGTGAGTCGGGAACACAATCCGGCCAGACGTCACTGATTATATAATGGGAGTAGGGAACACAATCCGGCCACACGTCACGGATTATATAATGTGAGTCGGGAACACAATCCCGCCACACGTCACGGATTATATAATGGGAGTAGGGAACACAATCCGGCCACACGTCACTGATTATATAATGTGAGTCGGGAACACAATCCCGCCACACGTCACTGATTATATAATGGGAGTAGGGAACACAATCCGGCCACACGTCACTGATTATATAATGGGAGTAGGGAACACAATCCCGCCACACGTCACTGATTATATAATGGGAGTAGGGAACACAATCCGGCCACACGTCACTGATTATATAATGAGAGTAGGGAACTCAATCCGGTCACACGTCACTGATTATATAATGGGAGTAGGGAACACAATCCCGCCACACGTCACTGATTATATAATGGGAGTAGGGAACACAATCCCGCCACACGTCACTGATTATATAATGGGAGTAGGGAACACAATCCCGCCACACGTCACTGATTATATAATGGGAGTAGGGAACACAATCCGGTCACACGTCACTGATTATATAATGGGAGTAGGGAACACAATCCCGCCACACGTCACTGATTATATAATGGGAGTAGGGAACACAATCCCGCCACACGTCACTGATTATATAATGGGAGTAGGGAACACAATCCGGCCACACGTCACGGATTATATAATGTGAGTCGGGAACACAATCCCGCCACACGTCACTGATTATATAATTTGAGTCGGGAGCACAATCCCGCCACACGTCACTGATTATATAATGGGAGTAGGGAACACAATCCGGCCACACGTCACGGATTATATCATGTGAGTCGGGAACACAATCCCGCCACACGTCACTGATTTTTTAATGGGAGTAGGGAACACAATCCGGTCACACGTCACTGATTATATAATGGGAGTAGGGAACACAATCCCGCCACACGTCACTGATTATATAATGGGAGTAGGGAACACAATCCCGCCACACGTCACTGATTATATAATGGGAGTAGGGAACACAATCCGGCCACACGTCACTGATTATATAATGTGAGTCGGGAACACAATCCCGCCACACGTCACTGATTATATAATGGGAGTAGGGAACACAATCCGGCCACACGTCACGGATTATATAATGTGAGTCGGGAACACAGTCCCGCCACACGTCACGGATTATATAATGGGAGTAGGGAACACAATCCGGCCACACGTCACGGATTATATAATGGGAGTAGGGAACACAATCCGGCCACACGTCACGGATTATATAATGGGAGTAGGGAACACAATCCGGCCACACGTCACGGATTATATAATGGGTGTAGGGAACACAGTCCGGCCACACGTCACGGATTATATAATGGGAGTAGGGAACACAATCCGGCCACACGTCACGGATTATATAATGGGAGTATGGAACACAATCCGGCCACACGTCACGGATTATATAATGGGAGTAGGGAACACAATCCGGCCACACGTCACGGATTATATAATGGGAGTAGGGAACACAATCCGGCCACACGTCACGGATTATATAATGTGAGTAGGGAACACAATCCGGCCACACGTCACGGATTATATAATGGGAGTAGGGAACACAATCCGGCCACACGTCACGGATTATATAATGGGAGTAGGGAACACAATCCGGCCACACGTCACGGATTATATAATGGGAGTAGGGAACACAATCCGGCCACACGTCACGGATTATATAATGGGAGTAGGGAACACAATCCGGCCACACGTCACGGATTATATAATGGGAGTAGGGAACACAATCCGGCCACACGTCACGGATTATATAATGGGAGTAGGGAACACATTCCGGCCACACGTCACGGATTATATAATGGGAGTAGGGAACACAATCCGGCCACACGTCACGGATTATATAATGGGAGTAGGGAACACAATCCCGCCACACGTCACTGATTATATAATGGGAGTCGGGAACACAATCCCGCCACACGTCACTGATTATATAATGGGAGTAGGGAACACAATCCGGTCACAGGTCACTGATTATATAATGGGAGTAGGGAACACAATCCCGCCACACGTCACTGATTATATAATGGGAGTAGGGAACACAATCCGGTCACACGTCACTGATTATATAATGGGAGTAGGGAACACAATCCAGCCTAATGTCACTGATTATATAATGGGAGGAGGTTACACAATCCGGTCACACGTCACTGATTATATAATGGGAGTAGGGAACACAATCCCGCCACACGTCACTGATTATATAATGGGAGTAGGGAACACAATCCGGTCACACGTCACTGATTATATAATGGGAGTAGGGAACACAATCCCGCCACACGTCACTGATTATATAATGGGAGTAGGGAACACAATCCGGCCACACGTCACTGATTATATAATGTGAGTCGGGAACACAATCCGGCCACACGTCACTGATTATATAATGTGAGTCGGGAACACAATCCCGCCACACGTCACTGATTATATAATGGGAGTAGGGAACACAATCCCGCCACACGTCACTGATTATATAATGGGAGTAGGGAACACAATCCGGTCACACGTCACTGATTATATAATGGGAGTAGGGAACACAATCCGGTCACACTTCACTGATTATATAATGGGAGTAGGGAACACAATCCGGCCACACGTCACTGATTATATAATGGGAGTAGGGAACACAATCCCGCCACACGTCACGGATTATATAATGAGAGTAGGGAACACAATCCCGCCACACGTCACTGATTGTATAATGGGAGTAGGGAACACAATCCGGCCACACGTCACTGATTATATAATGGGAGTAGGGAACACAATCACGCCACACGTCACTGATTATGTAATGGGAGTAGGGAACACAATCCGGTCACACGTCACTGATTATATAATGGGAGTAGGGAACACAATCCCGCCACACTTCACTGATTATGTAATGGGAGTAGGGAACACAATCCGGTCACACGTCACTGATTATATAATGGGAGTAGGGAACACAATCCGGTCACACGTCACTGATTATATAATGGGAGTAGGGAACACAATCCGGCCACACGTCACTGATTATATAATGAGAGTAGGGAACACAATCCGGCCACACGTCAATGATGATATAATGGGAGTAGGGAACACAATCCGGCCACACGTCACTGATTATATAATGGGTGTAGGGAACACAATCCGGTCACACGTCACTGATCATATAATGGGAGTAGGGGACACAATCCGGCCACACGTCACTGATTATATAATGGGAGTAGGGAACACAATCCGGCCACACGTCACTGATCATATAATGGGAGTAGGGAACACAATCCGGCCACACGTCACTGATCATATAATGGGAGTAGGGAACACAATCCGGCCACACGTCACTGATCATATAATGGGAGTAGGGAACACAATCCGGCCACACGTCACTGATTATATAATGGGAGTAGGGAACACAATCCGGTCACACGTCACTGATCATATAATGGGAGTAGGGAACACAATCCGGCCACACGTCACTGATTATATAATGGGAGTAGGGAAAACAATCCGGCCACACGTCACTGATCATATAATGGGAGTAGGGAACACAATCCGGCCACACGTCACTGATCATATAATGGGAGTAGGGAACACAATCCGGCCACAAGTCACTGATTAAATAATGGGAGTAGGGAACACAAACCCGCCACACGTCACTGATTATATAATGGGAGTAGGGAACACAATCCGGCCACACGTCACTGATTATATAATGGGAGTAGGGAACTCAATCCGGTCACACGTCACTGATTATATAATGGGAGTAGGGAACACAATCCCGCCACACGTCACTGATTATATAATGGGAGTAGGGAACACAATCCCGCCACACGTCACTGATTATATAATGGGAGTAGGGAACACAATCCCGCCACACGTCACTGATTATATAATGGGAGTAGGGAACACAATCCAGTTACACGTCACTGATTATATAATGGGAGTAGGGAACACAATCCCGCCACACGTCACTGATTATATAATGGGAGTAGGGAACACAATCCCTCCACACGTCACTGATTATATAATGGGAGTAGGGAACACAATCCGGCCACACGTCACGGATTATATAATGTGAGTCGGGAACACAATCGCGCCACACGTCACTGATTATATAATGTGAGTCGGGAACACAATCCCGCCACACGTCACTGATTATATAATGGGAGTAGGGAACACAATCCGGCCACACGTCACGGATTATATAATGTGAGTCGGGAACACAATCCCGCCACACGTCACTGATTATATAATGGGAGTAGGGAACACAATCCGGTCACACGTCACTGATTATATAATGGGAGTAGGGAACACAATCCGGCCACACGTCACGGATTATATAATGTGAGTCGGGAACACAATGCGGCCACACGTCACTGATTATATAATGGGAGTAGGGAACACAATCCCGCCACACGTCACGGATTATGTAATGGGAGTAGGGAACACAATCCGGTCACATGTCACGGATTATATAATGGGAGTAGGGAACACAATCCGGTCACACGTCACAGATTATATAATGGGAGTAGGGAACACAATCCGGCCACACGTCACGGATTATATAATGTGAGTCGGGAACACAATCCGGCCACACGTCACGGATTATATAATGTGAGTCGGGAACACAATGCGGCCACACGTCACTGATTATATAATGGGAGTAGGGAACACAATCCCGCCACACGTCACTGATTATATAATGGGAGTAGGGAACACAATCCGGTCACACGTCACGGATTATATAATGTGAGTCGGGAACACAATCCCGCCACACGTCACTGATTATATAATGGGAGTAGGGAACACAATCCGGCCACACGTCACGGATTATATAATGGGAGTAGGGAACACAATCCGGCAACACCTCACTGATTATATAATGGGAGTAGGGAACACAATCCCGCCACATGTCACTGATTATATAATGGGAGTAGGGAACACAATCCGGCCACACGTCACGGATTATATAATGTGAGTCGGGAACACAATCCGGCCAGACGTCACTGATTATATAATGGGAGTAGGGAACACAATCCGGCCACACGTCACGGATTATATAATGTGAGTCGGGAACACAATCCCGCCACACGTCACGGATTATATAATGGGAGTAGGGAACACAATCTGGCCACACGTCACTGATTATATAATGTGAGTCGGGAACACAATCCCGCCACACGTCACTGATTATATAATGAGAGTAGGGAACACAATTCGGCCACACGTCACTGATTATATAATGGGAGTAGGGAACACAATCCCGCCACACGTCACTGATTATATAATGGGAGTAGGGAACACAATCCGGCCACACGTCACTGATTATATAATGGGAGTAGGGAACTCAATCCGGTCACACGTCACTGATTATATAATGGGAGTAGGGAACACAATCCCGCCACACGTCACTGATTATATAATGGGAGTAGGGAACACAATCCCGCCACACGTCACTGATTATATAATGGGAGTAGGGAACACAATCCCGCCACACGTCACTGATTATATAATGGGAGTAGGGAACACAATCCGGTCACACGTCACTGATTATATAATGGGAGTAGGGAACACAATCCCGCCACACGTCACTGATTATATAATGGGAGTAGGGAACACAATCCCGCCACACGTCACTGATTATATAATGGGAGTAGGGAACACAATCCGGCCACACGTCACGGATTATATAATGTGAGTCGGGAACACAATCCCGCCACACGTCACTGATTATATAATGTGAGTCGGGAGCACAATCCCGCCACACGTCACTGATTATATAATGGGAGTAGGGAACACAATCCGTCCACACGTCACGGATTATATAATGTGAGTCGGGAACACTATCCCGCCACACGTCACTGATTATATAATGGGTGTAGGGAACACAATCCGGTCACACGTCACTGATTATATAATGGGAGTAGGGAACACAATCCCGCCACACGTCACTGATTATATAATGGGAGTAGGGAACACAATCCCGCCACACGTCACTGATTATATAATGGGAGTAGGGAACACAATCCGGCCACACGTCACTGATTATATAATGTGAGTCGGGAACACAATCCCGCCACACGTCACTGATTATATAATGGGAGTAGGGAACACAATCCGGCCACACGTCACGGATTATATAATGTGAGTCGGGAACACAATCCCGCCACACGTCACGGATTATATAATGGGAGTAGGGAACACAATCCGGCCACACGTCACGGATTATATAATGGGAGTAGGGAACACAATCCGGCCACACGTCACGGATTATATAATGGGAGTAGGGAACACAATCCGGCCACACGTCACGGATTATATAATGGGAGTAGGGAACACAATCCGGCCACACGTCACGGATTATATAATGGGAGTAGGGAACACAATCCGGCCACACGTCACAGATTATATAATGGGAGTAGGGAACACAATCCGGCCACACGTCACGGATTATATAATGGGAGTAGGGAACACAATCCGGCCACACGTCACGGATTATATAATGGGAGTAGGGAACACAATCCGGCCACACGTCACGGATTATATAATGGGAGTAGGGAACACAATCCGGCAACACCTCACTGATTATATAATGGGAGTAGGGAACACAATCCCGCCACATGTCACTGATTATATAATGGGAGTAGGGAACACAATCCGGCCACACGTCACGGATTATATAATGTGAGTCGGGAACACAATCCGGCCAGACGTCACTGATTATATAATGGGAGTAGGGAACACAATCCGGCCACACGTCACGGATTATATAATGTGAGTCGGGAACACAATCCCGCCACACGTCACGGATTATATAATGGGAGTAGGGAACACAATCTGGCCACACGTCACTGATTATATAATGTGAGTCGGGAACACAATCCCGCCACACGTCACTGATTATATAATGAGAGTAGGGAACACAATCCGGCCACACGTCACTGATTATATAATGGGAGTAGGGAACACAATCCCGCCACACGTCACTGATTATATAATGGGAGTAGGGAACACAATCCGGCCACACGTCACTGATTATATAATGGGAGTAGGGAACTCAATCCGGTCACACGTCACTGATTATATAATGGGAGTAGGGAACACAATCCCGCCACACGTCACTGATTATATAATGGGAGTAGGGAACACAATCCCGCCACACGTCACTGATTATATAATGGGAGTAGGGAACACAATCCCGCCACACGTCACTGATTATATAATGGGAGTAGGGAACACAATCCGGTCACACGTCACTGATTATATAATGGGAGTAGGGAACACAATCCCGCCACACGTCACTGATTATATAATGGGAGTAGGGAACACAATCCCGCCACACGTCACTGATTATATAATGGGAGTAGGGAACACAATCCGGCCACACGTCACGGATTATATAATGTGAGTCGGGAACACAATCCCGCCACACGTCACTGATTATATAATGTGAGTCGGGAGCACAATCCCGCCACACGTCACTGATTATATAATGGGAGTAGGGAACACAATCCGTCCACACGTCACGGATTATATAATGTGAGTCGGGAACACTATCCCGCCACACGTCACTGATTATATAATGGGTGTAGGGAACACAATCCGGTCACACGTCACTGATTATATAATGGGAGTAGGGAACACAATCCCGCCACACGTCACTGATTATATAATGGGAGTAGGGAACACAATCCCGCCACACGTCACTGATTATATAATGGGAGTAGGGAACACAATCCGGCCACACGTCACTGATTATATAATGTGAGTCGGGAACACAATCCCGCCACACGTCACTGATTATATAATGGGAGTAGGGAACACAATCCGGCCACACGTCACGGATTATATAATGTGAGTCGGGAACACAATCCCGCCACACGTCACGGATTATATAATGGGAGTAGGGAACACAATCCGGCCACACGTCACGGATTATATAATGGGAGTAGGGAACACAATCCGGCCACACGTCACGGATTATATAATGGGAGTAGGGAACACAATCCGGCCACACGTCACGGATTATATAATGGGAGTAGGGAACACAATCCGGCCACACGTCACGGATTATATAATGGGAGTAGGGAACACAATCCGGCCACACGTCACAGATTATATAATGGGAGTAGGGAACACAATCCGGCCACACGTCACGGATTATATAATGGGAGTAGGGAACACAATCCGGCCACACGTCACGGATTATATAATGGGAGTAGGGAACACAATCCGGCCACACGTCACGGATTATATAATGGGAGTAGGGAACACAATCCGGCCACACGTCACGGATTATATAATGGGAGTAGGGAACACAATCCGGCCACACGTCACGGATTATATAATGGGAGTAGGGAACACAATCCGGCCACACGTCACGGATTATATAATGGGAGTAGGGAACACAATCCGGCCACACGTCACGGATTATATAATGGGAGTAGGGAACACAATCCGGCCACACGTCACGGATTATATAATGGGAGTAGGGAACACAATCCGGCCACACGTCACGAATTATATAATGGGAGTAGGGAACACAATCCGGCCACACGTCACGGATTATATAATGGGAGTAGGGAACACAATCCGGTCACACGTCACGGATTATATAATGGGAGTAGGGAACACAATCCCGCCACACGTCACTGATTATATAATGGGAGTCGGGAACACAATCCCGCCACACGTCACTGATTATATAATGGGAGTAGGGAACACAATCCGGTCACAGGTCACTGATTATATAATGGGAGTAGGGAACACAATCCCGCCACACGTCACTGATTATATAATGGGAGTAGGGAACACAATCCGGTCACACGTCACTGATTATATAAAGGGAGTAGGGAACACAATCCAGCCTAATGTCACTGATTATATAATGGGAGGAGGTTACACAATCCGGTCACACGTCACTGATTATATAATGGGAGTAGGGAACACAATCCGGTCACACGTCACTGATTATATAATGGGAGTAGGGAACACAATCCCGCCACACGTCACTGATTATATAATGGGAGTAGGGAACACAATCCGGCCACACGTCACTGATTATATAATGTGAGTCGGGAACACAATCCGGCCACACGTCACTGATTATATAATGTGAGTCGGGAACACAATCCCGCCACACGTCACTGATTATATAATGGGAGTAGGGAACACAATCCCGCCACACGTCACTGATTATATAATGGGAGTAGGGAACACAATCCGGCCACACGTCACGGATTATATAATGGGAGTAGGGAACACAATCCGGCCACACGTCACGGATTATATAATGGGAGTAGGGAACACAATCCGGCCACACGTCACGGATTATATAATGGGAGTAGGGAACACAATCCCGCCACACGTCACTGATTATATAATGGGAGTCGGGAACACAATCCCGCCACACGTCACTGATTATATAATGGGAGTAGGGAACTCAATCCGGTCACAGGTCACTGATTATATAATGGGAGTAGGGAACACAATCCCGCCACACGTCACTGATTATATAATGGGAGTAGGGAACACAATCCGGTCACACGTCACTGATTATATAATGGGAGTAGGGAACACAATCCAGCCTAATGTCACTGATTATATAATGGGAGGAGGTTACACAATCCGGTCACACGTCACTGATTATATAATGGGAGTAGGGAACACAATCCCGCCACACGTCACTGATTATATAATGGGAGTAGGGAACACAATCCGGTCACACGTCACTGATTATATAATGGGAGTAGGGAACACAATCCCGCCACACGTCACTGATTATATAATGGGAGTAGGGAACACAATCCGGCCACACGTCACTGATTATATAATGTGAGTCGGGAACACAATCCGGCCACACGTCACTGATTATATAATGTGAGTCGGGAACACAATCCCGCCACACGTCACTGATTATATAATGGGAGTAGGGAACACAATCCCGCCACACGTCACTGATTATATAATGGGAGTAGGGAACACAATCCGGTCACACGTCACTGATTATATAATGGGAGTAGGGAACACAATCCGGTCACACTTCACTGATTATATAATGGGAGTAGGGAACACAATCCGGCCACACGTCACTGATTATATAATGGGAGTAGGGAACACAATCCCGCCACACGTCACGGATTATATAATGAGAGTAGGGAACACAATCCCGCCACACGTCACTGATTGTATAATGGGAGTAGGGAACACAATCCGGCCACACGTCACTGATTATATAATGGGAGTAGGGAACACAATCACGCCACACGTCACTGATTATGTAATGGGAGTAGGGAACACAATCCGGTCACACGTCACTGATTATATAATGGGAGTAGGGAACACAATCCCGCCACACGTCACTGATTATGTAATGGGAGTAGGGAACACAATCCGGTCACACGTCACTGATTATATAATGGGAGTAGGGAACACAATCCCGCCACACGTCACTGAATATGTAATGGGAGTAGGGAACACAATCCGGTCACACGTCACTGATTATATAATGGGAGTAGGGAACACAATCCGGTCACACGTCACTGATTATATAATGGGAGTAGGGAACACAATCCGGCCACACGTCACTGATTATATAATGAGAGTAGGGAACACAATCCGGCCACACGTCAATGATGATATAATGGGAGTAGGGAACACAATCCGGCCACACGTCACTGATTATATAATGGGTGTAGGGAACACAATCCGGCCACACGTCACGGATTATATAATGGGAGTAGGGAACACAATCCGGCCACACGTCACGGATTATATAATGGGAGTAGGGAACACAATCCGGCCACACGTCACGGATTATATAATGGGAGTAGGGAACACAATCCGGCCACACGTCACGGATTATATAATGGGAGTAGGGAACACAATCCGGCCACACGTCACAGATTATATAATGGGAGTAGGGAACACAATCCGGCCACACGTCACGGATTATATAATGGGAGTAGGGAACACAATCCGGCCACACGTCACGGATTATATAATGGGAGTAGGGAACACAATCCGGCCACACGTCACGGATTATATAATGGGAGTAGGGAACACAATCCGGCAACACCTCACTGATTATATAATGGGAGTAGGGAACACAATCCCGGCACATGTCACTGATTATATAATGGGAGTAGGGAACACAATCCGGCCACACGTCACGGATTATATAATGTGAGTCGGGAACACAATCCGGCCAGACGTCACTGATTATATAATGGGAGTAGGGAACACAATCCGGCCACACGTCACGGATTATATAATGTGAGTCGGGAACACAATCCCGCCACACGTCACGGATTATATAATGGGAGTAGGGAACACAATCTGGCCACACGTCACTGATTATATAATGTGAGTCGGGAACACAATCCCGCCACACGTCACTGATTATATAATGAGAGTAGGGAACACAATCCGGCCACACGTCACTGATTATATAATGGGAGTAGGGAACACAATCCCGCCACACGTCACTGATTATATAATGGGAGTAGGGAACACAATCCGGCCACACGTCACTGATTATATAATGGGAGTAGGGAACTCAATCCGGTCACACGTCACTGATTATATAATGGGAGTAGGGAACACAATCCCGCCACACGTCACTGATTATATAATGGGAGTAGGGAACACAATCCCGCCACACGTCACTGATTATATAATGGGAGTAGGGAACACAATCCCGCCACACGTCACTGATTATATAATGGGAGTAGGGAACACAATCCGGTCACACGTCACTGATTATATAATGGGAGTAGGGAACACAATCCCGCCACACGTCACTGATTATATAATGGGAGTAGGGAACACAATCCCGCCACACGTCACTGATTATATAATGGGAGTAGGGAACACAATCCGGCCACACGTCACGGATTATATAATGTGAGTCGGGAACACAATCCCGCCACACGTCACTGATTATATAATGTGAGTCGGGAGCACAATCCCGCCACACGTCACTGATTATATAATGGGAGTAGGGAACACAATCCGTCCACACGTCACGGATTATATAATGTGAGTCGGGAACACTATCCCGCCACACGTCACTGATTATATAATGGGTGTAGGGAACACAATCCGGTCACACGTCACTGATTATATAATGGGAGTAGGGAACACAATCCCGCCACACGTCACTGATTATATAATGGGAGTAGGGAACACAATCCCGCCACACGTCACTGATTATATAATGGGAGTAGGGAACACAATCCGGCCACACGTCACTGATTATATAATGTGAGTCGGGAACACAATCCCGCCACACGTCACTGATTATATAATGGGAGTAGGGAACACAATCCGGCCACACGTCACGGATTATATAATGTGAGTCGGGAACACAATCCCGCCACACGTCACGGATTATATAATGGGAGTAGGGAACACAATCCGGCCACACGTCACGGATTATATAATGGGAGTAGGGAACACAATCCGGCGACACGTCACGGATTATATAATGGGAGTAGGGAACACAATCCGGCCACACGTCACGGATTATATAATGGGAGTAGGGAACACAATCCGGCCACACGTCACGGATTATATAATGGGAGTAGGGAACACAATCCGGCCACACGTCACAGATTATATAATGGGAGTAGGGAACACAATCCGGCCACACGTCACGGATTATATAATGGGAGTAGGGAACACAATCCGGCCACACGTCACGGATTATATAATGGGAGTAGGGAACACAATCCGGCCACACGTCACGGATTATATAATGGGAGTAGGGAACACAATCCGGCCACACGTCACGGATTATATAATGGGAGTAGGGAACACAATCCGGCCACACGTCACGGATTATATAATGGGAGTAGGGAACACAATCCGGCCACACGTCACGGATTATATAATGGGAGTAGGGAACACAATCCGGCCACACGTCACGGATTATATAATGGGAGTAGGGAACACAATCCGGCCACACGTCACGGATTATATAATGGGAGTAGGGAACACAATCCGGCCACACGTCACGAATTATATAATGGGAGTAGGGAACACAATCCGGCCACACGTCACGGATTATATAATGGGAGTAGGGAACACAATCCGGTCACACGTCACGGATTATATAATGGGAGTAGGGAACACAATCCCGCCACACGTCACTGATTATATAATGGGAGTCGGGAACACAATCCCGCCACACGTCACTGATTATATAATGGGAGTAGGGAACACAATCCGGTCACAGGTCACTGATTATATAATGGGAGTAGGGAACACAATCCCGCCACACGTCACTGATTATATAATGGGAGTAGGGAACACAATCCGGTCACACGTCACTGATTATATAAAGGGAGTAGGGAACACAATCCAGCCTAATGTCACTGATTATATAATGGGAGGAGGTTACACAATCCGGTCACACGTCACTGATTATATAATGGGAGTAGGGAACACAATCCGGTCACACGTCACTGATTATATAATGGGAGTAGGGAACACAATCCCGCCACACGTCACTGATTATATAATGGGAGTAGGGAACACAATCCGGCCACACGTCACTGATTATATAATGTGAGTCGGGAACACAATCCGGCCACACGTCACTGATTATATAATGTGAGTCGGGAACACAATCCCGCCACACGTCACTGATTATATAATGGGAGTAGGGAACACAATCCCGCCACACGTCACTGATTATATAATGGGAGTAGGGAACACAATCCGGCCACACGTCACGGATTATATAATGGGAGTAGGGAACACAATCCGGCCACACGTCACGGATTATATAATGGGAGTAGGGAACACAATCCGGCCACACGTCACGGATTATATAATGGGAGTAGGGAACACAATCCCGCCACACGTCACTGATTATATAATGGGAGTCGGGAACACAATCCCGCCACACGTCACTGATTATATAATGGGAGTAGGGAACACAATCCGGTCACAGGTCACTGATTATATAATGGGAGTAGGGAACACAATCCCGCCACACGTCACTGATTATATAATGGGAGTAGGGAACACAATCCGGTCACACGTCACTGATTATATAATGGGAGTAGGGAACACAATCCAGCCTAATGTCACTGATTATATAATGTGAGGAGGTTACACAATCCGGTCACACGTCACTGATTATATAATGGGAGTAGGGAACACAATCCCGCCACACGTCACTGATTATATAATGGGAGTAGGGAACACAATCCGGTCACACGTCACTGATTATATAATGGGAGTAGGGAACACAATCCCGCCACACGTCACTGATTATATAATGGGAGTAGGGAACACAATCCGGCCACACGTCACTGATTATATAATGTGAGTCGGGAACACAATCCGGCCACACGTCACTGATTATATAATGTGAGTCGGGAACACAATCCCGCCACACGTCACTGATTATATAATGGGAGTAGGGAACACAATCCCGCCACACGTCACTGATTATATAATGGGAGTAGGGAACACAATCCGGTCACACGTCACTGATTATATAATGGGAGTAGGGAACACAATCCGGTCACACTTCACTGATTATATAATGGGAGTAGGGAACACAATCCGGCCACACGTCACTGATTATATAATGGGAGTAGGGAACACAATCCCGCCACACGTCACGGATTATATAATGAGAGTAGGGAACACAATCCCGCCACACGTCACTGATTGTATAATGGGAGTAGGGAACACAATCCGGCCACACGTCACTGATTATATAATGGGAGTAGGGAACACAATCACGCCACACGTCACTGATTATGTAATGGGAGTAGGGAACACAATCCGGTCACACGTCACTGATTATATAATGGGAGTAGGGAACACAATCCCGCCACACGTCACTGATTATGTAATGGGAGTAGGGAACACAATCCGGTCACACGTCACTGATTATATAATGGGAGTAGGGAACACAATCCCGCCACACGTCACTGAATATGTAATGGGAGTAGGGAACACAATCCGGTCACACGTCACTGATTATATAATGGGAGTAGGGAACACAATCCGGTCACACGTCACTGATTATATAATGGGAGTAGGGAACACAATCCGGCCACACGTCACTGATTATATAATGAGAGTAGGGAACACAATCCGGCCACACGTCAATGATGATATAATGGGAGTAGGGAACACAATCCGGCCACACGTCACTGATTATATAATGGGTGTAGGGAACACAATCCGGTCACACGTCACTGATCATATAATGGGAGTAGGGGACACAATCCGGCCACACGTCACTGATTATATAATGGGAGTAGGGAACACAATCCGGCCACACGTCACTGATCATATAATGGGAGTAGGGAACACAATCCGGCCACACGTCACTGATCATATAATGGGAGTAGGGAACACAATCCGGCCACACGTCACTGATCATATAATGGGAGTAGGGAACACAATCCGGCCACACGTCACTGATTATATAATGGGAGTAGGGAACACAATCCGGTCACACGTCACTGATCATATAATGGGAGTAGGGAACACAATCCGGCCACACGTCACTGATTATATAATGGGAGTAGGGAAAACAATCCGGCCACACGTCACTGATCATATAATGGGAGTAGGGAACACAATCCGGCCACACGTCACTGATCATATAATGGGAGTAGGGAACACAATCCGGCCACAAGTCACTGATTATATAATGGGAGTAGGGAACACAATCCCGCCACACGTCACTGATTATATAATGGGAGTAGGGAACACAATCCGGCCACACGTCACTGATTATATAATGGGAGTAGGGAACTCAATCCGGTCACACGTCACTGATTATATAATGGGAGTAGGGAACACAATCCCGCCACACGTCACTGATTATATAATGGGAGTAGGGAACACAATCCCGCCACACGTCACTGATTATATAATGGGAGTAGGGAACACAATCCCGCCACACGTCACTGATTATATAATGGGAGTAGGGAACACAATCCGGTTACACGTCACTGATTATATAATGGGAGTAGGGAACACAATCCCGCCACACGTCACTGATTATATAATGGGAGTAGGGAACACAATCCCGCCACACGTCACTGATTATATAATGGGAGTAGGGAACACAATCCGGCCACACGTCACGGATTATATAATGTGAGTCGGGAACACAATCGCGCCACACGTCACTGATTATATAATGTGAGTCGGGAACACAATCCCGCCACACGTCACTGATTATATAATGGGAGTAGGGAACACAATCCGGCCACACGTCACGGATTATATAATGTGAGTCGGGAACACAATCCCGCCACACGTCACTGATTATATAATGGGAGTAGGGAACACAATCCGGTCACACGTCACTGATTATATAATGGGAGTAGGGAACACAATCCGGCCACACGTCACGGATTATATAATGTGAGTCGGGAACACAATGCGGCCACACGTCACTGATTATATAATGGGAGTAGGGAACACAATCCCGCCACACGTCACGGATTATGTAATGGGAGTAGGGAACACAATCCGGTCACATGTCACGGATTATATAATGGGAGTAGGGAACACAATCCGGTCACACGTCACAGATTATATAATGGGAGTAGGGAACACAATCCGGCCACACGTCACGGATTATATAATGTGAGTTGGGAACACAATCCGGCCACACGTCACGGATTATATAATGTGAGTCGGGAACACAATGCGGCCACACGTCACTGATTATATAATGGGAGTAGGGAACACAATCCCGCCACACGTCACTGATTATATAATGGGAGTAGGGAACACAATCCGGTCACACGTCACGGATTATATAATGTGAGTCGGGAACACAATCCCGCCACACGTCACTGATTATATAATGGGAGTAGGGAACACAATCCGGCCACACGTCACGGATTATATAATGGGAGTAGGGAACACAATCCGGCAACACCTCACTGATTATATAATGGGAGTAGGGAACACAATCCCGCCACATGTCACTGATTATATAATGGGAGTAGGGAACACAATCCGGCCACACGTCACGGATTATATAATGTGAGTCGGGAACACAATCCGGCCAGACGTCACTGATTATATAATGGGAGTAGGGAACACAATCCGGCCACACGTCACGGATTATATAATGTGAGTCGGGAACACAATCCCGCCACACGTCACGGATTATATAATGGGAGTAGGGAACACAATCCGGCCACACGTCACTGATTATATAATGTGAGTCGGGAACACAATCCCGCCACACGTCACTGATTATATAATGGGAGTAGGGAACACAATCCGGCCACACGTCACTGATTATATAATGGGAGTAGGGAACACAATCCCGCCACACGTCACTGATTATATAATGGGAGTAGGGAACACAATCCGGCCACACGTCACTGATTATATAATGGGAGTAGGGAACTCAATCCGGTCACACGTCACTGATTATATAATGGGAGTAGGGAACACAATCCCGCCACACGTCACTGATTATATAATGGGAGTAGGGAACACAATCCCGCCACACGTCACTGATTATATAATGGGAGTAGGGAACACAATCCCGCCACACGTCACTGATTATATAATGGGAGTAGGGAACACAATCCGGTCACACGTCACTGATTATATAATGGGAGTAGGGAACACAATCCCGCCACACGTCACTGATTATATAATGGGAGTAGGGAACACAATCCCGCCACACGTCACTGATTATATAATGGGAGTAGGGAACACAATCCGGCCACACGTCACGGATTATATAATGTGAGTTGGGAACACAATCCGGCCACACGTCACGGATTATATAATGTGAGTCGGGAACACAATGCGGCCACACGTCACTGATTATATAATGGGAGTAGGGAACACAATCCCGCCACACGTCACTGATTATATAATGGGAGTAGGGAACACAATCCGGTCACACGTCACGGATTATATAATGTGAGTCGGGAACACAATCCCGCCACACGTCACTGATTATATAATGGGAGTAGGGAACACAATCCGGCCACACGTCACGGATTATATAATGGGAGTAGGGAACACAATCCGGCAACACCTCACTGATTATATAATGGGAGTAGGGAACACAATCCCGCCACATGTCACTGATTATATAATGGGAGTAGGGAACACAATCCGGCCACACGTCACGGATTATATAATGTGAGTCGGGAACACAATCCGGCCAGACGTCACTGATTATATAATGGGAGTAGGGAACACAATCCGGCCACACGTCACGGATTATATAATGTGAGTCGGGAACACAATCCCGCCACACGTCACGGATTATATAATGGGAGTAGGGAACACAATCCGGCCACACGTCACTGATTATATAATGTGAGTCGGGAACACAATCCCGCCACACGTCACTGATTATATAATGGGAGTAGGGAACACAATCCGGCCACACGTCACTGATTATATAATGGGAGTAGGGAACACAATCCCGCCACACGTCACTGATTATATAATGGGAGTAGGGAACACAATCCGGCCACACGTCACTGATTATATAATGGGAGTAGGGAACTCAATCCGGTCACACGTCACTGATTATATAATGGGAGTAGGGAACACAATCCCGCCACACGTCACTGATTATATAATGGGAGTAGGGAACACAATCCCGCCACACGTCACTGATTATATAATGGGAGTAGGGAACACAATCCCGCCACACGTCACTGATTATATAATGGGAGTAGGGAACACAATCCGGTCACACGTCACTGATTATATAATGGGAGTAGGGAACACAATCCCGCCACACGTCACTGATTATATAATGGGAGTAGGGAACACAATCCGGCCACACGTCACGGATTATATAATGTGAGTCGGGAACACAATCCCGCCACACGTCACTGATTATATAATGTGAGTCGGGAGCACAATCCCGCCACACGTCACTGATTATATAATGGGAGTAGGGAACACAATCCGTCCACACGTCACGGATTATATAATGGGAGTATGGAACACAATCCGGTCACACGTCACTGATTATATAATGGGAGCTGGGAACACAATCCGGCCAGACGTCACTGATTATATAATGGGAGTAGGGAACACAATCCGGTCACACGTCACTGATTATATAATGGGAGCTGGGAATACAATCCGGCCAGACGTCACTGATTATATAATGAGAGTAGGGAACACAATCCGGCCACATGTCACTGATTATATAATGGGAGTAGGGAACACAATCCGGCCACACGTCACTGATTATATAATGGGAGTAGGGAACACAATCCAGCCACACGTCACTGAATATATAATGGGAGTATGGAACACAATCCGGTCACACGTCACTGATTATATAATGGGAGCTGGGAACACAATCCGGCCAGACGTCACTGATTATATAATGGGAGTAGGGAACACAATCCGGTCACACGTCACAGATTATATAATGAGAGTAGGGAACACAATCCAGCCACACGTCACTGATTATATAATGGGAGTAGGGAACACAATCCGGCCACATGTCACTGATTATATAATGGGAGTAGGGAACACAATCCGGCCACACGTCATGGATTATATAATGGGAGTAGGGAACACAAAGCGGCCACACATCACTGATTATATAATGGGAGTATGGAACACAATCCGGTCACACGTCACTGATTATACAATGGGAGTAGGGAACACAATCCAGCCACACGTCACTGATTATATAATGGGAGTAGGGAACACAATCCGGCCACACGTCATGGATTATATAATGGGAGTAGGGAACACAAACCGGCCACACATCACTGATTATATAATGGGAGTATGGAACACAATCCAGCCACACGTCACTGATTATATAATGGGAGTAGGGAACACAATCCGGTCACACGTCACTGATTATATAATGTGAGTAGGGAACACAATCCGGCCACACGTCACTGATTATATAATGGGAGTAGGGAACACAATCCGGCCACATTCACGGATTATATAATGGGAGTAGGGAACACAATCCGGCCACACGTCACGGATTATATAATGGGAGTAGGGAACACAATCCGGCCACACGTCACTGATTATATAATGGGTGTACGGAACACAATCCGGTCACACGTCACTGATTATATAATGGGAGTAGGGAACACAATCCAGTCACACGTCACTGATTATATAATGGGAGTAGGGAACACAATTCGGCCACACGTCACTGATTATATAATGGGAGTATGGAACACAATCCGGCCACACGTCACTGATTATATAATGGGAGTAGGGAACACAATCCAGCCTAACGTCACTGATTATATAATGGGAGTAGGGAACACAATCCAGCCTAATGTCACTGATTATATAATGGGAGTAGGGAACACAATCCGGTCACACGTCACGAATTATATAATGGGAGTAGGTAACACAATCCGGTCCCACGTCCCTGATTATATAATGGGAGCAGGGAACACAATCCGGCCAGACATCACTGATTATATAATGGGAGTAGGGAACACAATCCGGCCACATGTCATTGATTATATAATGGGAGTAGGGAACACAATCCAGCCACACGTCACTGATTATATAATGGGAGTAGGGAACACAATCCGGCCAGACATCACTGATTATATAATGGGAGTAGGGAACACAATCCGGCCACATGTCATTGATTATATAATGGGAGTAGGGAACACAATCCGGTCACACGTCACTGATTATATAATGGGAGCAGGGCTGTACGACTCGGTCACACATCACGGATTAGGTTTATTTCAGATTTAGCAATCTAATATACTACAACAAAACAGACAATAACAGTAAATTTAAACATTTCCATCTGCATCTGGCTGACATTTTTCCCTGCGCAATGGTCCTGGATCACCTCCACGGTATCTCTGGTCACAGCAAATTCTTTCTCCATGGTTACCGGCCACAGACATACTCCCTGAACATTGCCAGGCAACCTGCCTGTGTGCACCCCTCCGCTGCTGCATCCAGGACCCATCTCTGTAGCCCCGGAAGCAAATTTACTGAGACACCCTTCTCTCCTTATTTTGAAATGTAACCAGAGAGTGAGAAGCTTGCCTGTGGCTATGCGAATCAGCGTGTAGCCTCACACATTGACGGCCACCATGTTGGATTATCATCTCACCTCACCCTCTATAAACATGTTGGATTAATGCCGGCTTCTGCAAATCCAGTCACCTTATTTTAAAACAAACTATTAATATCTCCGTTCTGGGCTCCTCTTTCCCCTCTTTATTCCCTCTGCACTCTCAGACAGGATGCAGGGCTTCGACCCGAAGCTCAACCGTCCCCCAGATGCTGCGTGACCTGTGGAGTTTCTCCAGTAAACGTCTGTGGCTCCGGGTCCCAATGTCCGCATTCTCCTGCATCACCTGTCCCTCTGACACAGCACCAGCCCAGTGGTCAATTTGTCGCAGACTAACCCTCTCTCTCTTTCTTTCACAGGGACATTCTCTGTCTGAAGGACGGGTCAGCTGTCGATGCGGCCATTGCCAGCTTGCTCTGTGACGGGCTGCACAACGCACAGAGCATGGGGATTGGAGGAGGCTTCTATATGACCATTTACGACGCACAGACAGGTGGGTGCTCTATCAACTGGCCTACTACCTTCACCCACAACTTTCTGCATTCAACACCTACTGGGAGGGGTATCTGAGGGTCCCCAGCCACTTCCTGCAGACACTCTCTCCCAAACCTTCAGGCTGTTCCGCTCCTTGTTGCTGGGCCGTGGGAGAAAGCAGGATCATCCCAGATTTGAAACAGGCAACTGCGTCTGGAGGAGGCATTTACATTCATGGTGTAGAGGAACTGTTGTCTTTCGGGGTCAGGAGGTGTAGATGGAGAGGAACTATTGTCATTGGGGGGTCAGGAGGTGTAGATGGAGAGGAACTGTTGTCATTGGGGGGGCAAGGAGGTGTAGATGGAGAGGAACTGTTGTCATTGGGGGGTCAGAAGGTGTAGATGGAGAGGAACTGTTGTCATTGGGGGTTTCAGGAGGTGTAGATGGAGAGGAACTGTTGTCATTGGGGGTCAGGAGGTGTAGATGGAGAGGAACTGTTGTCATTGGGGGGTCAGAAGGTGTAGATGGAGAAGAACTGTTGTCATTGGGGTGTCAGGAGGTGTAGATGGAGAGGAACTGTTGTCATTGGGGGGTCAGGAGGTGTAGGTGGAGAGGAACTGTTGTCATTGGGGGTCAGGAGGTGTAGATGGAGAGGAACTGTTGTCATTGGGGGTCAGGAGGTGTAGATGGAGGGGAGCTGTTCTCATGGGGGTTCAGGAGGTGTAGATGGAGAGGAACTGTTGTCATTGGGGGTTTCAGGAGGTGTAGATGGAGAGGAACTGTTGTCATTGGGGGGTCAGGAAGTGTAGATGGAGAGGAACTGTTGTCATTGGGGGGGTCAGAAGGTGTAGATGGAGAGGAACTGTTGTCATTGGGGGGTCAGAAGGTGTAGATGGAGAGGAACTGTTGTCATTGGGGGGGTCAGGATCTGTAGATGGAGAGGAACTGTTGTCATTGGGGGGTCAGGAGGTGTAGATGGAGAGGAACTGTTGTCATTGGGGGGTCAGGAGGTGTAGATGGAGAGGAACTGTTGTCATTGGGGGTCAGGAGGTGTAGATGGAGAGGAACTGTTGTCATTGGGGGGTCAGAAGGTGTAGATGGAGAGGAAATGTTGTCATTGGGTGGTTGTCAGGAGGTGTAGATGGAGAGGAACTGTTGTAATTGGGGGTCAGGAGGTGTAGATGGAGAGGAACTGTTGTCATTGGGTGGTTGTCAGGAGGAGTAGATGGAGAGGAACTGTTGTAATTGGGGGTCAGGAGGTGTAGATGGAGAGGAACTGTTGTCATTGGGTGGTTGTCAGGAGGTGTAGATGGAGAGGAACTGTTGTCATTGGGGGGTCAGGAGGTGTAGATGGAGAGGAACTGTTGTCATTGGGTGGTTGTCAGGAGGTGTAGATGGAGAGGAACTGTTGTAATTGGGGGTCAGGAGGTGTAGATGGAGAGGAACTGTTGTAATTGGGGGTCAGGAGGTGTAGATGGAGAGGAACTGTTGTCATTGGGTGGTTGTCAGGAGGTGTAGATGGAGAGGAACTGTTGTCATTGGGGGGTCAGGAGGTGTAGATGGAGAGGAACTGTTGTCATTGGGGGTGTCAGGAGGTGTAGATTGAGAGGAACTGATGTCATTGGGGGTGTCAGGAGGTGTAGATAGAGAGGAACTGTTGTCATGGGGGGGTCAGGAGGTGTAGGTGTAGAGGAACTGTTGTCATTGGGGGAAGGGGTCAGGAGGTGTAGATGTAGAGGAACTGTTTCATTGGTGTGCCAGGAGGTGTAGATGGAGAGGAACTGTTGTCATGGGGGGGTCAGGAGGTGTAGGTGTAGAGGAACTGTTGTCATTGGGGAGGTCAGGAAGTGTAGATGGAGAGGAACTGTTGTCATTGGGGGTGTCAGGAGGTGTAGATGGAGAGGAACTGTTGTCATTGGGGTGGGTCAGGAGGTGTAGATGGAGAGGAACTGTTGTCATTGGGGGTGTCAGGAGGTGTAGATGGAGAGGAACTGTTGTCATTGGGGTGGGTCAGGAGGTGTAGATGGAGAGGAACTGTTGTCATTGGGGTGGGTCAGGAGGTGTAGATGGAGAGGAACTGTTGTCATTGGGGGTCAGGAGGTGTAAATGGAGTGGAACTGTTGTCATTGGGGGTCAGGAGGTGTAGATGGAGAGGAACTGTTGTCATTGGGGGGTCAGAAGGTGTAGATGGAGAGGAAATGTTGTCATTGGGTGGTTGTCAGGAGGTGTAGATGGAGAGGAACTGTTGTAATTGGGGGTCAGGAGGTGTAGATGGAGAGGAACTGTTGTCATTGGGTGGTTGTCAGGAGGTGTAGATGGAGAGGAACTGTTGTAATTGGGGGTCAGGAGGTGTAGATGGAGAGGAACTGTTGTCATTGGGTGGTTGTCAGGAGGTGTAGATGGAGAGGAACTGTTGTCATTGGGGGGTCAGGAGGTGTAGATGGAGAGGAACTGTTGTCATTGGGTGGTTGTCAGGAGGTGTAGATGGAGAGGAACTGTTGTAATTGGGGGTCAGGAGGTGTAGATGGAGAGGAACTGTTGTCATTGGGTGGTTGTCAGGAGGTGTAGATGGAGAGGAACTGTTGTCATTGGGGGGTCAGGAGGTGTAGATGGAGAGGAACTGTTGTCATTGGGGGTGTCAGGAGGTGTAGATTGAGAGGAACTGATGTCATTGGGGGTGTCAGGAGGTGTAGATAGAGAGGAACTGTTGTCATGGGGGGGTCAGGAGGTGTAGGTGTAGAGGAACTGTTGTCATTGGGGGAAGGGGTCAGGAGGTGTAGATGTAGAGGAACTGTTTCATTGGTGTGCCAGGAGGTGTAGATGGAGAGGAACTGTTGTCATGGGGGGGTCAGGAGGTGTAGGTGTAGAGGAACTGTTGTCATTGGGGAGGTCAGGAAGTGTAGATGGAGAGGAACTGTTGTCATTGGGGGTGTCAGGAGGTGTAGATGGAGAGGAACTGTTGTCATTGGGGTGGGTCAGGAGGTGTAGATGGAGAGGAACTGTTGTCATTGGGGTGGGTCAGGAGGTGTAGATGGAGAGGAACTGTTGTCATTGGGGGTCAGGAGGTGTAGATGGAGAGGAATTGTTGTCATTGGGGGTTTCAGGAGGTGTAGATGGAGAGGAACTGTTGTCATTGGGTTGGGTCAGGAGGTGTAGATGGAGGGGCACTGTTGTCATTGGGGGGAAGGGGTCAGGAGGTGTAGATGGAGAGGAACTGTTGTCATTGGGGTGGGTCAGGAGGTGTAGATGGAGAGGAACTGTTGTCATTGGGGGTCAGGAGGTGTAAATGGAGAGGAACTGTTGTCATTGGGGGTCAGGAGGTGTAGATGGAGAGGAATTGTTGTCATTGGGGGTTTCAGGAGGTGTAGATAGAGAGGAACTGTTGTCATGGGGGGTTTCAGGAGGTGTAGATGGAGAGGAACTGTTGTCATTGGGGTGGTCAGGAGGTGTAGATGGAGAGGAACTGTTGTCATTGGGGGTTTCAGGAGGTGTAGATAGAGAGGAACTGTTGTCATGGGGGGTTTCAGGAGGTGTAGATGGAGAGGAACTGTTGTCATTGGGGTGGGTCAGGAGGTGTAGGTGGAGAGGAACTGTTGTCATTGGGGGTTTCAGGAGGTGTAGATGGAGAGGAACTGTTGTCAGCAAGACTGAGCCCTGACCTCTATAAGACATAGGAGCAGATTTAGTGCTTTCGGCCCATCGAGTCTGCCTTAGGGTTTCAACATGGCTGATTTATTACCCTCTCATCGCACCCTCCTGCTTTCTCCCAGTAGCATTTGATGCCCTGATTAATCGCAAACCTATCCAGCTCCGTTCTGAACACATGAAATGAGGAATTGGATCCAGAGCATGCACTCCTGCTTGTAAACTATCGTCAGATGGACCAGATGTTAAATCCCCAACAGGGCCCTTTAATAGAGAACAGTTTCTCTTATTCTTGGGAAAATGGGCTTTGGAAAACAAGTATAAAGAAGATTTGCGCCTTTCACTGGAGAGAAAGTACAGTGCACAACTTGAGTTTATAGGCTTTCGCATGTTTGCATCTTTGAAGGAATTAATGAATGATGCGTTATAAAGGAGTTGCCAGTTTTTAACTCTTTTCAATCTTGTGCTTGTAAATTAAGCAGAGACACATGAGCAAGCTCAAGAATTTTACTTAATCTGATTAAAATATTCAAACCCTCCCTTGTGAGATTTAAAAGTTTGGATGTTAAGTTTCAACATATTAAGAAACTAAAAATCTTGTCCAATATTTTTGCTTTACAATATTGTTCAAATTGAAATCTGGAAGAATTCAATCCTTAAGACTTACTGTTCACTTTAGATGGATTTTAAATGGTGAGCAGTAGGCATTTGTATTTTATAAAGACAAAAAAGGAACCTGAAAAAGGAGCGTGATATTTTGGTGGGAATTGTGTAGTTCCTGTTGCGAATAAAATGTAATTATTGTGGAAAACACAGACTTCTGTCGTATCCAAATGAGAGGCTTTTGCTACGTTTCTGTCTCTCATCAGGCATGCTACTTACAGTGTTGTAATGGAGGAAACCGGATAATGGGCTTGATTTCTGTTGGCAGCAATTTGGGGTTTTGTTAACTTTTGGGTGAGTTTGTGTAGAAGCAGCACTAAGCAGAGACTGTCACAGATGCTTAGTGCTAATGAGAAGGTGTTTGAGAAGGGTGTTGGTGAACTGAAAGGCTCGAAGGCCGGAATTGAACTGAGTGAAGCAGCAACATCAAGATTCAATAAAATCTGTCCAGCGCCTTACGCACTACGTTCTGAAGTGGATGAAGATTCAATAAAATCTGTCCAGCGCCTTACGCACTACGTTCTGAAGTGGATGAAGATTCAATAAAATCTGTCCAGCGCCTTACGCACTACGTTCTGAAGTGGATGAAGATTCAATAAAATCTGTCCAGCGCCTTACGCACTACGTTCTGAAGTGGATGAAGATTCAATAAAATCTGTCCAGCGCCTTACGCACTACGTTCTGAAGTGGATGAAGATTCAATAAAATCTGTCCAGCGCCTTACGCACTACGTTCTGAAGTGGATGAAGATTCAATAAAATCTGTCCAGCGCCTTACGCACTACGTTCTGAAGTGGATGAAGATTCCATAAAATCTGTCCAGCGCCTTACGCACTACGTTCTGAAGTGGATGAAGATTCAATAAAATCTGTCCAGCGCCTTACGCACTACGTTCTGAAGTGGATGAAGATTCAATAAAATCTGTCCAGCGCCTTACGCACTACGTTCTGAAGTGGATGAAGATTCCATAAAATCTGTCCAGCGCCTTACGCACTACGTTCTGAAGTGGATGAAGATTCAATAAAATCTGTCCAGCGCCTTACGCACTACGTTCTGAAGTGGATGAAGATTCAATAAAATCTGTCCAGCGCCTTACGCACTACGTTCTGAAGTGGATGAAGATTCCATAAAATCTGTCCAGCGCCTTACGCACTACGTTCTGAAGTGGATGAAGATTCCATAAAATCTGTCCAGCGCCTTACGCACTACGTTCTGAAGTGGATGAAGATTCAATAAAATCTGTCCAGCGCCTTACGCACTACGTTCTGAAGTGGATGAAGATTCAATAAAATCTGTCCAGCGCCTTACGCACTACGTTCTGAAGTGGATGAAGATTCAATAAAATCTGTCCAGCGCCTTACGCACTACGTTCTGAAGTGGATGAAGATTCCATAAAATCTGTCCAGCGCCTTACGCACTACGTTCTGAAGTGGATGAAGATTCCATAAAATCTGTCCAGCGCCTTACGCACTACGTTCTGAAGTGGATGCCAAACTGAAGAGCTTGCAGGCATCTGAAATTCTCTCCAAGGCTGAGTGGAGTGGCTGAGCCACGGCCATTGTCCCGGTGATCAAGAAAGGGAAGGCTGGATCCGTTTGCATATGTGGGGATCTCAAGGTGAGCATCAACCCCGTGCTGTGAACTGTGCAGTGTCCCCTGCCGTGAACAGAAGACAGTTTGGCATCTTCGGCAGGCGGGGAGAAGTTTTCAAAGATTGATTTGTCACAAGCCTATCTGCAAATGCAGATTGAGTGGTCAAGCAGGAAATCCCTCATGATCCACACTCACAAGGGACTGTTCCAGTATAATCATCCGGTCTTTGGTGTCGTATCAGCTACAGCAATTTGCAAAGTGCTCCAAGATATCCCGGGAGTACAATGTTACCTTGATGACATCAGCGTGAATGGCAAGAATGATGAAGAGCACCTCCAGATCCTTGGTAAAATGCTTACCAGGCTGAGCGTGTATGGTCTGTGCACAGAGAGAGACAGATGTGAGTTTTCAAGAATTAAATCTGATATTGTGGACATGTCACTGACAAGCATGGTTGACATAAGACACAAGAGAAGATTGAAGCAGTGCCACAGGCAGCCAAACTGGAAAATGTATCAGGTCACACTTGGGCCTTGTAGTAATAACATCGGATGAACTGCTCACCCATTATGACCCATCACTGCCGTGCCATGCCTCCCCTTATGGCATTGGAGCTGTTTTGTCACAAATTATGAAAGATGGATCTGAATGCCGATTGTGTTTGCTTCAAGATCGCTGATGAGGACAGAGGAACCAAGAGGCCCTTAGTCTAGTCTGGGGAATACAGAAGTTCCATCTCTACTTCTACAGATAAAAGTTTACAGTAGTGACAGATCCCCAGCCCCTTGTGTCCATATTTAATCCCAGGAAGGAAATTCCAGTGATGTCTGCTACCCGGTTACAACGTTGGGCACTTTTCCGAGGAACCCACTCCTATCCCATGGTGTTCAAGGCTACCAAACAACGCAGCAATGCTGATGGCTTGTCGCCTCTTCCACTACTGGCAAGAGAAGAGAAGTCTTCATACTGTGTGTGACCCAGCAACAGTGTTCCCCACCGCACTGGTGGACCAGCTGCCGGTAACAAATTCTGAAATGCAAAGGGAAACAAGAATGACTCGACATTGTCAAAAGTCTATGAAATCGTCATGAAAGGGTGGCCAGCTCATGGTTTCCAGAGTTCTCACTGAGACTGGACCAACTGTTGGTATGTCAAAGAAAGCTGACGTGTGGATCTCGTGTTGTGGTTCCCTCTAAACTGCACGCCAGGGTGACAGAAAATCTGCGTGAAGGACACCTGGGTACAGTCAAATGAAGAGTCACGTCCGGAACTACGTGTGGTGGCCGGGGTTAGATAAACATTGAAAACTTGGCCAAAAGCTATTTGGGATGCTAAAAAGATCAAAATGCACCCTCACCGGCACTGTTACACCCATGGGAGTGGCTGTCATCACCATGGCAAAAATTACATATTGACTTTGCTGGGCCATTCATGGACTCCATGTTCCTGATTACTGTGGATGTTCATTCGATGTGGCCAGAGGTTATACCAATGAAGTCAACCACCTCAGCAAAGACTGTCTCCATTCTGGGGACTTCCTTCACTTGAAATGGCTTATCAGAACAAATAGTGATAGCAGAGCACAATACACATCAGACAAATTCTGACTGCTCATGAAAAAAAATGGCATCAGACATTTCAAGTCAGCTCAATGCTCTTCATGAGCAGGAATCTGGGATGTCGTGTAGACCTCCTGAAACCAGATCTACAGAGGGAAGTGCAGAATGAACGGTTCAGCCAGTCGCTAAATGATGAGGCAAGGAGCATTGAGGTTGGACAGGAAGTCCTTGTGCCTGATTACCGAGAAGACAGGTGGACATCTGGTAGGATAGCGACAAGAAGTGGACCACTGATGTACTCAGTGGATGTTCTAGATCAGACATGGAGATGTCATGTGGACCAGATACTGGATACTCAACCACAGAACACACCCGAGTCGATTGTATCCAACAAACCAGACACATTACAGACACCGGACTTGCCTCTCAGTGATGATCATGTCACTAACAGATGTGATACAGGCAACTGAGAACGCTGTCTTAGGACGAGACACCTACCAAACGTGTTGCCACTCCACAGGGCAGGGGTGCTATGAGGATGAGAACGTTATCGCTGACGAGACACTTGCCAAACGTGATGCCACTCCACAGGGCAGGGGTGCTATGAGGATGAGAACGTTATCGCTGACGAGACACTTACCAAACGTGATGCCACTCCACAGGCCAGGGGTGCTATGAGGATGAGAACGTTATCGCTGACGAGACACTTACCAAACGTGATGCCACTCCACAGGCCAGGGGTGCTATGAGGATGAGAACGTTATCGCTGACGAGACACTTGCCAAACGTGATGCCACTCCACAGGCCAGGGGTGCTATGAGGATGAGAACGTTATCGCTGACGAGACACCGACCAAACGTGATGCCACTCCACAGGCCAGGGGTGCTATGAGGATGAGAACGTTATCGCTGACGAGACACTTGCCAAACGTGATGCCACTCCACAGGCCAGGGGTGCTATGAGGATGAGAACGTTATCACTGACGAGACACTTTCCAAACGTGATGCCACTCCACAGGCCAGGGGTGCTATGAGGATGAGAACGTTATCGCTGACGAGACACCGACCAAACGTGATGCCACTCCACAGGCCAGGGGTGCTATGAGGATGAGAACGTTATCGCTGACGAGACACTTGCCAAACGTGATGCCACTCCACAGGCCAGGGGTGCTATGAGGATGAGAACGTTATCGCTGACGAGACACTTGCCAAACGTGATGCCACTCCACAGGCCAGGGGTGCTATGAGGATGAGAACGTTATCGCTGACAAGACACTTCCCAAACGTGATGCCACTCCACAGGGCAGGGGTGCTATGAGGATGAGAACGTTATCGCTGACAAGACACTTGCCAAACGTGATGCCACTCCACAGGCCAGGGGTGCTATGAGGATGAGAACGTTATCGCTGACAAGACACTTGCCAAACGTGATGCCACTCCACAGGCCAGGGGTGCTATGAGGATGAGAACGTTATCGCTGACGAGACACTTGCCAAACGTGATGCCACTCCACAGGCCAGGGGTGCTATGAGGATGAGAACGTTATCGCTGACGAGACACCGACCAAACGTGATGCCACTCCACAGGCCAGGGGTGCTATGAGGATGAGAACGTTATCGCTGACAAGACACTTGCCAAACGTGATGCCACTCCACAGGGCAGGGGTGCTATGAGGATGAGAACGTTATCGCTGACGAGACACCGACCAAACGTGATGCCACTCCACAGGCCAGGGGTGCTATGAGGATGAGAACGTTATCGCTGACGAGACACTTGCCAAACGTGATGCCACTCCACTGGGCAGGGGTGCTATGAGGATGAGAACGTTATCGCTGACGAGACACTTGCCAAACGTGATGCCACTCCACTGGGCAGGGGTGCTATGAGGATGAGAACGTTATCGCTGACAAGACACTTGCCAAACGTGATGCCACTCCACTGGGCAGGGGTGCTATGAGGATGAGAACGTTATCGCTGACGAGACACTTGCCAAACGTGATGCCACTCCACAGGCCAGGGGTGCTATGAGGATGAGAACGTTATCGCTGACGAGACACCGACCAAACGTGATGCCACTCCACAGGCCAGGGGTGCTATGAGGATGAGAACGTTATCGCTGACGAGACACTTGCCAAACGTGATGCCACTCCACAGGGCAGGGGTGCTATGAGGATGAGAACGTTATCGCTGACGAGACACTTGCCAAACGTGATGCCACTCCACTGGGCAGGGGTGCTATGAGGATGAGAACGTTATCGCTGACGAGACACTTGCCAAACGTGATGCCACTCCACAGGCCAGGGGTGCTATGAGGATGAGAACGTTATCGCTGACGAGACACCGACCAAACGTGATGCCACTCCACAGGCCAGGGGTGCTATGAGGATGAGAACGTTATCGCTGACGAGACACTTACCAAACGTGATGCCACTCCACAGGCCAGGGGTGCTATGAGGATGAGAACGTTATCACTGACGAGACACTTACCAAACGTGATGCCACTCCACAGGGCAGGGGTGCTATGAGGATGAGAACGTTATCGCTGATGAGACACTTGCCAAACGTGATGCCACTCCACAGGCCAGGGGTGCTATGAGGATGAGAACGTTATCGCTGACGAGACACCGACCAAACGTGATGCCACTCCACAGGCCAGGGGTGCTATGAGGATGAGAACGTTATCGCTGATGAGACACTTGCCAAACGTGATGCCACTCCACAGGCCAGGGGTGCTATGAGGATGAGAACGTTATCGCTGACGAGACACCGACCAAACGTGATGCCACTCCACAGGCCAGGGGTGCTATGAGGATGAGAACGTTATCGCTGACGAGACACTTGCCAAACGTGATGCCACTCCACAGGCCAGGGGTGCTATGAGGATGAGAACGTTATCGCTGACAAGACACTTACCAAACGTGATGCCACTCCACAGGCCAGGGGTACTATGAGGATGAGAACGTTATCGCTGACAAGACACTTACCAAACGTGATGCCACTCCACAGGCCAGGGGTGCTATGAGGATGAGAACGTTATCGCTGACGAGACACTTGCCAAACGTGATGCCACTCCACAGGCCAGGGGTGCTATGAGGATGAGAACGTTATCGCTGACAAGACACTTGCCAAACGTGATGCCACTCCACAGGCCAGGGGTGCTATGAGGATGAGAACGTTATCGCTGACAAGACACTTGCCAAACGTGATGCCACTCCACAGGCCAGGGGTGCTATGAGGATGAGAACGTTATCGCTGACGAGACACTTGCCAAACGTGATGCCACTCCACAGGCCAGGGGTGCTATGAGGATGAGAACGTTATCGCTGACAAGACACTTGCCAAACGTGATGCCACTCCACAGGCCAGGGGTGCTATGAGGATGAGAACGTTATCGCTGACGAGACACTTGCCAAACGTGATGCCACTCCACAGGCCAGGGGTGCTATGAGGATGAGAACGTTATCGCTGACGAGACACTTGCCAAACGTGATGCCACTCCACAGGCCAGGGGTGCTATGAGGATGAGAACGTTATCGCTGACAAGACACTTGCCAAACGTGATGCCACTCCACAGGGCAGAGACACTATCCTGAAAGAAACAGAGCACCACCCAAAAGAATGAACCTTTAGAACTGTGAAGTTAGATATGGACCGTTATTGTGAAAGCACGTTTGTTTGGAATGTGGGTGTATGAAAGGGAAATTGAATGTTTTGTACATATGCAGTTTTATGTTGCATTTATCTAAAGGACGACAAAGTGTAATGTATGGATTATTTCTCTTAGAGAAATGCCTTTCCTTAGCGCTACTTATGGATTGTTATCTGTGCCTGTGTATTGACCTGTCTCTCCCTTTCACTGTGATGTGAATATACCAATTAACGCTACTTCCCACATGTGTGTTTTTATTTAAATGATATGTAGTTGCAAAGAGACAACACTAAGCTCATCTCCCTGACCCGTAATATTCCTAGTGTTACGTATTCAGGCAACAATAAATATATATGAGTTAGGCAAGGGTTTTTATAACAAATAACACATTTATTAAACACTGAAAACAAACAAATAATATGTAGCTGCAGAAAGACTAAGCTCATCTCCCTGACCCGTAATATTCCTAGCATTAAAATAAACACATTGAACCTGTCTGTCTGCCTTGCCTATTTTGCAAGCACCTGGTTTACTGGTCATGATATTTACCTTTCTGTCAATGTCTCAGTCCAATTGTTGGGCGAAGGTGATGTTGCAATGTCCCTGGGATGAGTGCTTGGGCTCCAGCTGATCACAGTCCCTCCCAATGAGGGAGTCGGTACAATAATGATAAATGAGAACTGAATTGACAAATTTTAGAAAACACAATGTACACTCAAGCACACTTCAATTGGCACTACCTAGAACAACTTCTCAGGATTTATTTCCATTAATGAAAGCAGGATTCAACACGCTGCATGAGCATAAGTGGTCCTGATAAGTACGCACCACTAAACTTAAATGAAAGCACAACCTAGAAAAATGAAGAAATTATCACTTTGGACAAAAAAGTTAACCAATGGAAGAGCGGGACTCCATGGAAGACATCCCCATGATCTGAACAGGCGAGATGTCAACAAGGAATACTTAATTAAATACCATCAAGACAGTAAGTGCAGAAAATGCCGAGAGAAACCAGAAACAATCTGACACATTACAGGATCCTGTATATGTTTAACTCAATCTGATTACATACGCGGCCACAATCAAATGCCAAACATCATTCACCAAAATCTTGCTTTACAAGCTCGTACAACTCATATTGATACAAGATAATTCCAGTTTTAGAGTCAGAGCCTACAGATATATTATTACAGATAGGACAATTCATTATAACAGTCTGAATATACAATACAAGGTAAACAAGCACGAATAACTTGCTTATAGACAGAGGCATTCCAAGCATCATAACACAGAAATCAATAAATGAAAAAACATCAGAAATATGCTGAATTGTAAGAGGAAATTGGAAGGCTATGGAACATGAACAGAGTATACATTGTCCTGATAATGATATCTACAACTGGTGTCATCCCAAAGTCATGACCCAAGAGCATTAAATTAGGGATACATACCAATATTTATGTAAATCTCTAGAAAGCCACAATATTAAATGCCACTGGAATAGTCTGAAAGTTCCTAGCGATTGAGCGTGCTTGGCTATGCCTGTACCTCAGGTTTTACCAGTCTGAGCTGAGAAAATACAAAAAATGCAAGCATGAAAATAATATTACAAAGTTGGATGCAGGGTGGGCTGGGAGGAGGGTACAGAGGGACTTCAGAATCGGAATCAAGTTTATTATCACTGGCATGTGACGTGAAATTTGTTAACTTAGGGTTAGGGTTCTGCAGTAGTTCAATGCAATATATAATCTAGCAAAGAAAAAATAATAAATAACATAAAAATAATAATAATAAACAACTAAGTCAATTATATACATTGAATATATTTTTTTTAAAAACATGCAAAAACAGAAATACTGTATATTAAAACAAGTGAGGTAGTGTCCAAAGATTCAAAGTCTATTTAGGAATCAGATGGCAGAGGGGAAGAAGCTGATCCTGAATCACTGAGTGTGTGCCTTCAGGCTTCAGTACCTCCTACCTAATGGTAACAGTGAGAAAAGGGCATGCCCTGGGTGCTGGAGGACCTTAATAATGGACGCTGCCTTTCTGAGACACCACTCCCTGAAGATGAGCTGGGTACTTTGTAGACTAGTGCCCAAGATGGAGCTGACTAGATTTACAACCTTCTGCAGCTTCTTTTGGTCCTGTGCAGGAGCCCCTCCATACCAGACAGTGATGCAGCCTGTCAGAATGCTCTCCACGGTACAACTGTACAAGTGTTTTGAGTGTATTTGTTGACCTGCCAAGTCTCTTCAAACTCCTAATGAAGTATAGCTGCTGTCTTGCTTTCTTTATAACTACATCGATATGTTGGGACTAGGTTAGATACTCAGAGAATTTGACACCCAAGAAATTGAAGCTGCTCACTCTCTCCACTTCTGATCCCTCTATGAGGATTGGTATGTGTTCCTTCATCTTACCCTTCCTGAAATCCACAATCAGCTCTTTCATCTTACTGACGTTGAGTGCCAGGTTGTTGCTGTGACACCACTCCACTAGTTGGCATATCTCACTCCTGTACGCCCTCTCGTCACCACCTGAGATTCTACCAACAATGGTTGTATCATCAGCAAATTTCAGTCACGTGTATACAGAAAGTAGAGCAGTGGGCTAAGCACACACCCCGGAGGTGCGCCCATGTTGATCGTCAGTGAGGAGGAGATGTTATCACCAATCCGCACAGACTGTGGTCTTCCAGTTAGGAAGTTGAGGATCCAATTGCAGAGGGAGGTACAGAGGCCCAGGTTCTGTAACTTCTCAATCAGGATTGTGGGAATGATGATATTAAATGCTGAGCTATAGTCGATGAACAGCATCCTGATGTAGGTGTTTGTGTTGTCCAGGTGGTCTAAAGCCGTGTGGAGAGCCATTGAGACTGCATCTGCCATTGACCTATTGTGGTGATAGGAAAATAGCAATGGATCCAGGTCCTTGCTGAGGCAGGAGTTCAGTCTCGTCGTGACCAACCTCTCAAAGCATTTCATCACTGTCGATGTGAGTGCTACTGAGCGATAGTCATTAAGGCAGCTCGCATTCTTCTTAGGCACTGGTATAATTGTTGCCTTTTTGAAACAAGTGGGAACTTCTGCCCGTAGCAGTGAGAGGTTGAAAATGTCCTTGAATACTCCCGCTAGCTGGTTGGCACAGGTTTTCAGAGCCTTACCAGGTACTCCATTGGGACCCTGTGAGGGTTCACTCTCTTTAAAGACAGCCTAACATTGGCCTCTGAGATGGAGATCACAGGGACATCAGGTGCAGCAGGGATCTTCACAGCTGTAGTTGTGTTCTCCCTTTCAAAGCGTGCATAGGAGGCGTTGTGTTCATCTGGTAGTGAAACATCACAGCCATTCATGTTATTGGGATTCACTTTGTAGGAAGTAATGTCTTGCAGACCCTGCCAGAGTTGCCATGCGTTAGGGTTAGGCTCAGGGTAAATGCATGGGGGATATGGACAGGCTGAGTGATCGGGCATGGCTTATAGAAAATAACCCAGTCATCTACCACTGACTTAGTTGACGTGATACCTGTTAACTGGCAGCAGTACAGTGAAATTACTTTACATGACAAAATAAATAAATAGTGTAAAAGAAGGAATAATGAGATGCTGTTCATGGACCATTGGGGAATCTAACGGCAGAGGGGAAGAAGCTGTTCTCAAAGCACTGGGTGAGGGTCTTCAGACTCCGATAGCTCCTCCCTCACGGTAGTAAACTGAAAGAGTGTATGTCGGGATGGTGAGGGCCCTTAGTGATGGATGCCGCACTTTTGAGGCACCACCTCCTACATGACGAGGGCAGCTGTGTCCTATGATAGAGCTGCCTAAATTTCCTACCCTCCGCAGCCTCAGTAGTTTTTAAATAGTGAGAGCTTGAGAGGTGTTAGTGATTGGTGACCTGGTTATCACACGGTTCAGTAGATGATTGGGAGCTTGGACAAGAAAATGCTGAGGTGAAGGATCTTTCTGAGTGGGGAATAGGTGTGTAGGAATGAACGTCGTTATGTGTGAAACACCACGATCACGTAGCACTTGGTGAGGTTCCACAGAGACCAGCATGACTGTGCTCCGGTACCACTGGAGTTGGCCGAAGGGAGATTGGTAGCGAGGCTGCCCCCAGGCCCATATCCCCTGATTCCTGTTTTGTCTCTGATGCTGCAGGGGGAGTGGACAAACTGCACACTGGAATGAGTGGAGGAGGATGTCACTTGGCGAGAACCACAGGTCCGTGTCTGTGGTCAGCTTGGGGGTAACCCACCTCCTGTGTTCCCGAAAGGTCAGGTTCTATCTCACCCCAGGTTCCAGCTCCTGCTGGGTGTGGTTACATGACCCATGCTACTTCAAACATTATTTAATTCTTCTTTGACAGGAACAGTCGATGTAATTGATTCTAGAGAAGTGGCTCCAGGAAGTGCATCACGAGATATGTTTGTCAATGACAAAAGTGGCCTGTCTCGTAAAGGTAAGGACAGAGACATCGATTCCAGTGTTCTTTGGCACCAGGGTCTGAATGAATTCCAAAGTTTGCACCGAGCCCAGTTACCCCACAATTGCTTCCAATTGCTTCTTCTTCCCGTTGTTTGTAAGCCCTGATTCCAAGGGTTAAGTTCAGCAGGAGGTTTCTGCCAGTGTGTCGAAGAGTGTGGTTGTGTTTAGGAGTCAGTACATACCGTTTATGTATTCACTTCAAATAAATGTCACATGTACAGTAAATTACCATTTCAATCACATTAAATTGTCTGTGGTCATCCATCTAATGTGGCATCTAGTTTAGCAATTCGTTTACACCCAAAGCAGCCTCCCCAGGAATAAATCAATAAAGTTGTGCAAATGCCTCTAAGGCCATCGGATTGATACTAGGAATGCAATCAGATGCAGTGATCAGGCATTTCAGTATAAACAGCACACCTCTCCATTTACACAAAGCCTCTAGTTATGTCAGTCCTCTTGGTATATATATCGTGCTTGATCTACACATCTCCCTCCCCATCGATACACTGTTGGCCGTCCTTTTCAACATCTCCTTCCATTTATTCCCAGCAGAAAAAGAATTAGGGAATGGTCAGAGGGAGGCCCCACCAAACTGGGAATTAGTAAACGGCACATACAGGCATCTGTGGGGCAAATGGGGGGTTTCCAGGAATGGTGGAATCATTAGGAGCTCAAGTGTGTTGTAGGTATTGATAATCACATTTTAATTTGAAACTGTAAACGGTTTATGAATGCCGGAGCATTGTAGTGTTGTTATAGTCATTGAATAAAAAGAGGGTCTGCTGGAAGGAAGGCCATGTTGATTCACCTAGTTTGTCTGAAGCACAACGGATGATTCAAAACTGGCAGGATCCCTAATCCATCTAAGCACTGGAGGTGTCTCACCTGTAACTGTTGCACCCTTACCAAGAGGCAAGCTACATCTGCAATTGTGTCCACTCAAATGGTTTTCATTTTAGAAGCTTCTGATTGGTTATTTCTGTTCCTGCCTACAGGAGGATTGGCCATAGCCATCCCTGGTGAAATCAGAGGATACCAACTCGCTCACCAACGGCATGGAAAGTTAAAATGGAAAGAGTTATTTGAGCCAAGTATCAAACTTGCCAAAGAAGGATTTCCCATTGGCCGAGCTCTTGCAGCAGCTATACAGAAAAATAAGGAGACCATTGAGAAAGACCAGTCCTTATGGTGAGTCCATCACCACACTGACAGAGCTGGGAATTAGACACTGGGCTCTCAGTGACAACAATTCAAGTCAGCAGCTCTCACCCCTCAGAGACTGTAAGGCATTCTATATCTGTAGGTAGATGACATTCCAAATCTTTCAGCAGAGATTGACCAACAAAAAGATCAGCCCCTTCAGCTGGCAGTATATACAATTTACATTTGTATATGTTAGTTTTTGCATTACAGAGGGATTTCATTCGCAGAAACCAGTGACTGTAGGGAAATGTGAAAGGGGCTTCACAGGTACTGATTTCTGCATTACTTCCAGTGCCACGTGCTGAGAGGGAAAACACAGAAAGAGATCAGATGAACGTGTGATTGAGAAACGGACGCAGGGGGCAGGGTTTCAGATTCTTGAATCATTGGGTCCTCTTCTGTGGTGGTGCGACCTGTACAAAAGGGACGGTTTCAAGATTCGGGATAGGTTAGTGTCATTTCCAGTACAAAAGTGAGAACAGAATAATTGTTACTCCACATCCGATGCAGCACAAAGAAAAACGTAATAAGATAAAGAGCACAGTTAGCCTGAACAGTTAACACCACAGTTAATGGTATTGAAAGCCCTACATAAGATAAGGAGCACAGTAATAATAAAACACAATAAATATAAAAACATAAGATAGCTTCTATACATAGATTGTTTGGTCGTATATCTATAGGTGATGCATAGGAGTGTCTGTACATAAGGTGACTCTGACAGGAAATGATAAAGTACTGGGGGTTAGGGGTGTGGAGAGGTGGGTTAGTGGGTGGAGGTGTTGATCAGCCTTACTGTTTGGGGAAGTAACTGTTTTTGAGTCTGGCATGGATGTCGTGTAGCCACTTCCCTGAGCAGGATGGGTGAGATCCTTCATAATGTTACGGCCCTTTTCCAGCAGTGCATTCATCTTTCTGAATAATGTCCTTGCTGGCCGGTAGGCAGGTGTGGGGGATGTGTTGGGCAGCTTTGACTACCTGTTGTAGGCCCCACCACTGTGCAGTTTCCGAACCGTGCAGAGATACAGCATGTTAGGATGCTCTCTACTGTGCATCGGTAGAAGGACGTGAGTACAGATGTGCATCGTCCAGCCTCCTCAGAAGGTAGAGTCGTTGGTGAGTTTTCCTGATTGTGCATAGTGTGTTCTGGGGCCATGAGTTGAAGTGCAAGCTGTGCACTCCCAGGAGTTTGAAACTGCTGTGCCAGAGCGTTGTGAGTTCTCCTGAAGTCAATAACCATCACCTTTGTCTTATCGGCATTGAGGACACCAGGCCTCTCTGTAGGCCATCTCTTTGTTGTTCGTGATGAGCCCTTAACTGGATGGGAACCAATATACAGGCCAGACAGTTCACAGGTGCTACTCCAGAGAATTCAGCAAATCATAAATACCAGGAATTCTGCAGATGCTGGAAATCCAGAGGAGCACACACAAAATTCTGGAGGAACTCAGCAAATCAGGCAACATCTATTGAGGGAGCATTTCAGGCAGAGACCCTTCATCAGGGATTCCTGAGGAACAGATATACAGGCAGGTTAGGGAAAGGTGTGAAAACCCTTCAATTTGCCAAACATGGACTGGGATCTCCTTAGTGAAAGAGGGTTTAGATGGTCCAATGAGAGGCAAGTCCACAATGATCCTGGTGTTGGGGAATAACACAAGGCCAGGTGACTGGCCTCGCCCCAGGGGAATAGTGGGAGAACAGTTAGGAAATAGTGAGCACAAATCCTTAAGTTTTAAGACTTAGCTATAATTAACTACAGATTTTGTGTGAGGGAATTAAATTGGAACAGAACAAGTAATGAGAGTATTGGGCAGGAACTAGGGAGAGTTAATTGGAAATGGCTGTTTTTGGTCAAGTCCCCATCTGACATGTGGAGGGTGTGGAAGGAATAACTGCAGAGTACAGGACAGGTAGGTTCCAGTAGAAGGAAGGAGAAGGATTCTAAGATAAGGGAGCTTTGCATGTTGAGAGAGGTGGTGAATTTAGTCAATAAGGACAATGAACCGTACGCAAGGTTTAGGAAGCCCGTATCAAGCCCAGGTGAAGAATATAAAGGTGACAGAAAAGAAATCAAGTAGGAGAGCCAGGAGGGGCCATGAAAAACTCCTGAATTAGAGAGATTCCCAATGCATTCTATACATACATTAAGAGGATAACTACGAGAGGGTAGGACCACATGAGGATAATGTGGGGAATGTGCTTGGAAGGAGTGGATGTGGGTAAAGACCTAAATGAGTACTTTAGAGCATTGATCAGTGTGGAGTGTGCTTGTAAGACAGGGCATTTTGAGTTAAAATCCCTTGAAGAATGTTAAGATGGATGTTCCCAAGGCTTGATGGGATATATCCCAGGTGACTGAGGGAGGCGTGAGATGAGATTGCTGGGGTTACGATCAAGATCTTTGTATGGACTGGCAATAGACAATAGGTGCAGGAGTAAGCCATTCGGCCCTTCGAGGCAGCACCACCATTCAATGTGATCATGGCTGATCATCCACAATCAGTACCCCGTTCCTGCCTTCTCCCCATATCCCTTGACTCCGCTATCTTTAAGAGCTCTACCTAACTCTTTCTTGAAAGCATCCAGAGACTTGGCCTCCACTGCCTTCTGAGACAGAGCATTCCACAGATCCACAACTCTCTGGGTGAAAAAGTTTTGCCTCAGCTCCGTTCTAAATGGCCTACCCCTTATTCTTAAACTGTGGCCTCTGGTTCTGGACTCCCCCAACATCGGGAACATGTTTCCTGTCTCTAGTGTGTCCAATCCCTTAATAATCTTATATGTTTTAATCAGATCCCCTCTCATCTTTCTAAATTCCAGTGTATACAAGCCCAGTCACTCCAATCTTTCAATAGACAATAGACAATAGGTGCAGAAGTAGACCATTCGGCCCTTCGAGCCTGCACCGCCATTCTGAGATCATGGCTGATCATCTACTATCATCTACTTTCAACATATGACAGTCCCGCCATCCCGGGAATTAACCTCATGAACCTACGCGGCACTCCCTCAATAGCAAGAATATCCTTCCTCAAATTTAGAGACCAAAACTGAACACAATACTCCAGGTGTGGTCTCACCAGGGCCCTGTACAACTGCAGAAGGACCTCTTTGCTCCTATACTCAACTCCCCTTGTTATGAAGGCCAACATGCCATTAGCTTTCTTCACTGCCTGCTGTACCTGCATGCTTACTTTCAGTGACTGACGAACAAGGACACCTAGATCTCGTTGTACTGCCCCTTTTCCTAACTTGACACCATACAGATAGTAATCTGCCTTCCTGTTCTTGTCATCAAAGTAGATAACTGTAGCTACAGGCGCTGTCTGGAGGGGGACTGGTGAGCAGCTAATGTTGTTCTGTTGTTGCAGAAGGGAATTAGGGATAATCCGAGAAATTGTAGACCAGTGAGTCTCACATCAATAGTAGGAATACAAGTTCGGAGGATTCTAAGGAACAGGAAAAGTCTTAATTAGAGAGAGTCAGTATGGCTTTCTGCTTGGCAAATCGTGTCTTACTGTTGTGACTGAGTTTTGTGAGGTGATGAAAGTGATTAATGACAGGAGATTTGTGGAAGTTGTTTACTTTCAATTCTGGTCATCCCAGTACAGCAATGATGGGAAGGCTTTGGAGTAAGTGTGGAAGAGGTTTACCGGGATGCTCCCTGGATTAGAGGGTGTGTTGTAGCATAGTCAATATTTGAGTAATAGTGTAAAGATAATGTTTGATTAAACATTCTTTGTGAATTATACGCAAGAAGTACGTGAATGCATACCTCATTACACCACCGTGTCATATGCGAGCATAAGTGTACACGAGTTTTCCCAGCTCCTGTGGTTTTCGTTTAATTAGTTTCTGCAGCTGCAATACAGAACAGTGGTGATGAGGAAGGTTTAACAAGAACCCACGATGTCTACCTACCTGTTGAAGTGCAGCATGTTTATAATTTGGAAGGGAAGAGAGACTTCCAAGGTAAAAAAAAAGCACAGCACGATTTTTCTTCAGAAAGGGAGAGAGATGATGGAGTTATTTTTAAAAAAAGGCAGAAAATAGATGAAATTAACAAGCAGCAAGTATGGCCACAGGTTCTATAACAGTGAGTACCATGTGATAATAAACAGAATTTTTTTTGAAAGGCAGAAATGGCTGGCTATATTTGAAAGATAGATGTGTTCGATTTACACAACAGGCAAAATCACATGATGTATACTGAACAAATTGAACAGTATTTTGAAGCAAATTAAGTAGCCAATGGAAAGCCAGTTTCAGGGTTACTGGAAGCAACAGGTGGAAAAGCAGGCAATTTGCTTAGCAGGAGTTTAACTGCTCCAACCAAACCAGCTGAAATGAGCTTTACTGATATCATGAATGTAATGCAAGAACATTTAGAGCCAAAACCATTGTTATTCCTGAATGCTTTAGGTTTCATAAGTGGAATCAAAAGGAAGGGGAGTCTTTTCCAACATATGTAACTGAATGGAAGAAATTATTTGAGCATCGTCAGTTCAACGATGGGCTAAATGACGCACTGAGAGATCATTTAGTTTGTGGAATCTTACAAGAAATCATTGCAAATGAATTCTAACTGAAGTGTAACTCACTTTTAAAAGAACAGTTGAAATCACATACACAACTGAGTTGCAGTCAGGAATGAAACAAAATTGCAATGTCTAAACAGAACTGTACTGCATAGTATTCTGAGTACAGTCTGGCTGAAGTACACACAATGCTCCAACTGCAGTCTGACTGAACTGCACACAGTACTCCAAGTGCAGTGTGAAGTGCACACAATACCTCCAGTGAAGTCTTACTGAAGTGCAAACAGATCTGCAAGTGCCATCTGACTGTAGTGCACAGTATTCCAAGTACAGTCCGACTGAAGTGCACACAGTGCTCCAATTGCAGTCAGACTGAACTACACACAGTACTCCAAGTACAGTCTGATTGAACTACGCACAGTATTCCAAGTGCAGTCTGACTGAAGTTCACACTGTATTCCAAGTGAAGTCTAAAGTGCACACTGTACATCATGTGCTGTCTGATTGAAGTGCACACAGTTCTGTAAGGACAGAGTGACTGTAGTGCACACAGTATTACAAGTGCAGACTGATTGAAGTGCCACAGTACTCTAAGTGCATTCTGACTGAACTGAAGTGCCCAGAGTACTCCAAGTGTAGTCTAACTGAACTGCACACAGTGTTCCAAGTAGTCTGACTGAATAGCACACAGTACTCCACATTTAGTCTGACTGGACTGTGCACAGTGTTCCAAGTGCAGTCTGACAGAAGTGCACGAAGTATTCCAAGTACAGTCTGACTGAACTGAACTGCACACAGTACTCCAAGTTCAGTCTGACTGAAGTGCACACGGTATTCCTGGTACAGCCTGACAGAAGTGCACACAGTATTTCAAGAACAGCCTGATTAAAGTGCACACAATATTCCCAGTACAGTATGACTAAAATGCACACAGTATTCCAAGTACAGTCTGACTGAACTGCACACAGTATTCCAAGTACAGTCTGAGTGAAGTGCACAGTACTCCACGTTTAGTCTGACTGAAATGCACACAGTATTTCAAGAACAGCCTGATTAAAGTGCACACAATATTCCCAGTACAGTATGACTAAAATGCACACAGTATTCCAAGTACAGTCTGAGTGAAGTGCACAGTACTCCACGTTTAGTCTGACTGAAGTGCGCACAGTATTCCAAGTGCTGTCATATTGAAATTCACACTGTATTCTAAGTACAGTCTGACTGAACTCAACACAGTATTCCAAGGGTAGACTGACTGAGGTGCACAGAGTAATTCAAGTGCAGTTCAACTGAAGTGCACACAATACTCCAAGTACAGTCTGACTGAAGTGCAACAGTACTGCAAGAGTAGTCAGACTGAACTGCACACAGTATTCCAAGTACAGTCAGACTGAACTGCACACAGTATTCCAAGTACAGTCTGACTGAACTGCACACAGTATTCCAAGTACAGTCTGAGTGAAGTGCACAGTACTCCACGTTTAGTCTGACTGAAATGCACACAGTATTTCAAGAACAGCCTGATTAAAGTGCACACAATATTCCCAGTACAGTATGACTAAAATGCACACAGTATTCCAAGTACAGTCTGAGTGAAGTGCACAGTACTCCACGTTTAGTCTGACTGAAGTGCGCACAGTATTCCAAGTGCTGTCGTATTGAAATTCACACTGTATTCTAAGTACAGTCTGACTGAACTCAACACAGTATTCCAAGGGTAGTCTGACTGAAGTGCACACAATATTCCAAGTGCAATCGGACTGAACCGAAGTGGGCACAGTTCTGTGGTGAGGAAGGCAAATGCAATGTTAAACATTCATTTCAAGAGGACAAGAATACAAAATAAGGATGTAATGGTAAGGTTTTATAAAGCACTGGTGAGGCCTCACTTGGAGTATTGTGAGCAGTTTTGGCCCCTTATCTGAGAGGATGAGCTGAAAGTGGAGAGGGTTCAAAGGAGGTTCACAAAAATGATTCATGATTGAATGCCTTGTCATATCAAGAATGTTTAATGTATTCACTGGAATTCAGAAGAATGAGGGGTTACCTCAATGAAACCTATTGGATGGTAAAAGGCCTTAACAGAGTGGATGTGGAGAGGATGCTTCCTATGGTGGGAGAGTCTAGGACCAGAGAGCACCACAGAATAGAGGGGGATCCATTTAGAGGTGACCTGACAGAGGTGTATAAGATGATGAGAGGCATTGATCGTGTGGATAGTCAGAGGCTTTTTCCCAGGACTGAAATGGTTGCTACAAGAGGATATATGTTTAAAGTGCTTGGGAGCAGGTACAGAGGAGATGTCAGGGGGAAGTTTTTTACTCAGGAGTGGTAAGTGTGTGGATTGGGCTCCTGGCAACGGTGGTGGAGGTGGATGTGATAGGGTCTTATCCACCCTATCTATCCATAGATTTAAGGATAGGTGAATGGAGCTTAGAAAAATAGAGGGCTATGGTAAGCTGTGTAATTTCTAAAGTAAGGGCATGTTCAGCACAACTTTGTGGGCCGAAGGGCCTGTATTGTGCTGTAGGTTTTCTATGTTTTTCAATGTTTCTTAGAATGGAAATATGGAGGAATTTCTTTAGTCAGAGGGTGGTTAATCTGTGGAATTCTTTGCCACAGGCAGCTGTGGAGGCAAAGTCTTCATGTATATTTAAGGCAGAGGTTGAAAGATTCTTGATTGGTCAGGGATACAGGAAGGAAGGAGATTGGAGCTGAGAGGAAAATTGGATCAGATATGATGAATTGACAGAGCAGATTTGTTGGGCCAAATGGCTTAATTCTGTTCTTGTATCGTATGGTCTTATGGTCTTTATCAAATGTCTTAGTAAAGTCCATGTAGATAACATCAGCTGCCTTGTCTCATCAAACACCTTTGTCACCTCCTCAAAAACTTGTAAGTTATGACCTTCCCCACACAAAGCCAGGCTGATTGTCCCTCGGAAGGCAATGCCTTTCCAAATGTGCATAGATCCAATCTGGATTATCCAGGTATCAGTATCCTCTGATAACTTTCCTGCCACTGATGTGAGGCTCTCTGGTCTATAATGGCTCACTGGTCCTGGTGAGAGGAGTTGGCCCAGAACATCGACACTTTATTCCTCCCCATAGATGCTGCCAAATCTAGTCAGCTCCATCTTCGGCACTAGCCAACAAAATATCCAGGACATCTTTAGGGAGCGGTGTCTCAGAAAGGCAGCATCCATTATTAAGTACCTCCAGCACCCAGGGCATGCCCTTTTCTCACTGTTACCATCAGGAAGGAGGTACTGAAGCCTGAAGGTACACACTCAGTGATTCAGTAACAGCTTCTTCCCCTCTGCCATCCGATTCCTAAATGGGCATTGAAGTTTTGGACACCACCTCACTTTTTTTGATATACAGTATTTCTGTTTTTTGCACATTTAAAAAAATCTATTCAATATGTGTAATTGATTTACTTGTTTATTTATTATTATTATTATTGTTTTTCTCTCTCTGCTAGATTATCTATTGCATTGAACTGCTGCTGCTAAGTTAACAAATTTCACGTCACATGCCAGTGATAATAAACCTGATTCTGATTCTGACCCACAAAGGGTTTGTTGTTCTGGCCAATAAGTATCTGCATTATCCTCCGTTCACTTCTTGAACAAAGGCACAACATTGTCACTCTCTGGGACTTTGCCTGTTGCTAGTGAGGACATCAAGATCTTTGTCAAACCCAAAGTACTAACAATCTCCTCACTTGCTTCTTTCAATATTCTATGATGCATGCCATCAGAACCTAAGGACTTGTCGCACCTTAGTGCCTCACAGAAGAGCCAGCACCACCTCCTCCCTAATCTCAAAATGTCCCAGCACATTAACTCACTTCACTCTGCTTCACCACCCTCCAAGCCGTGCTCGTCAGTCAGTACTGAGACACTGACTGCTTACGTATTGACCATTGGTAAAGGCTGAAGCCAGAAAGCAGGGGAGGAGTGTTTGTGTAGGGAGTCAGTGGGGAAAACAGCCTGCAGTCTTGTACACATTTGCTGTGAGCGGTTCACAATCTGTTGCATTGCAGCCAGAGCCACCTGACTCTTTGCTTCCTCTCCACAGTGAGGTGTTCTGTAAAAAGGATGGTACCATTCTCCAGGAAGGCGAAATCATCAGATTCCCAAAACTGGCTGCAACCTATCAGGTGCTGGCAGATGAAGGTGCTGATGCATTTTACAATGGATCCCTGTCCCAGCAGATTGTGGCTGACATCAGGAATGCAGGTGGGTAGCGGCCTTCTCCATTGGGATTATAGCAGTGACCAGGATCCTTGTCTCCTGATCTCATCCGTTCCACTGGTATCCTATGCCCTCACAGCTGAGAAACAGGTCATCTGGCCCACTCTATCTGCGTCCATCCCGATACTAATGGTGTTCATTTTAACTTGGACTGGGAAAGATTTTATGTGTAATGTGAACGTTTACTAGTCTCTCAAACCCAGAGATCACCGGGCTTTGACCTTCAAATGGTGAAGAGAGCACAAGATATAAGAGCAGAATTAGTCCATTAAGACTATCAAATCATCTTCACCATTCATCTAATCTTCTTTCAACCCCGCTTTCCTGCTACGTTAACCTTTAACCCTCTTACTCATCGAGACGTATCCATCTCAGCCTTAAAGCAGTTGTCTGTGGCAATGAATTCCACAGATTCATCACCCCATGGCTGAAGAAATTCCTCCTCTTTCCATTGCAAAGGGATGTCCCTGTACCCTGAGGCTGCACAAATGGATATCTGACTCCGCTACTGATGAGAATATCCTCTACCCTGGCCTTTCAGTATTCATTAGTTCTCCATTCATCCTTCAGGACTTAAAACAAGTTGAAATAGCATGGACAACACACACAAAATGCTGGTAGAACACAGCAGGCCAGGCAGCATCTATAAGGAGAAGCACTGTCGACGTTTTGGGCCGAGACCCTTCGTCAGGACTCATAAATAGCATGGATTGCGCTAAAGTCCTTGTATCATCCAGCATGAAAACAGGCCATTCAGCCCATCTGATCTGAGATTGCCATCGATAAGAGACCATAAGCAATGGGGACAGAATTAGCCTATTTGGCCCATCGAGTCTGCTCTGCCATTTCATCATGGCTGGTCTATTTTCCCTCTCAATATTCTCCTGCCTTCTCTCTGTAACCTGTCCTGCCCTGACGAATCAACCTCCGCCTTAAATACACCCAATGACCTGGCCTCCACAGCCACCTGTGGCAACAATTTCCACAGATTCACCTCCATCTGGCTAAATAAATTCTTCATTTCCATTTTAAATTGATGTCCCTCCATTCTGAGGCTGTGACCTCTGGTTCTAGACTCTCCAACTGTGGGAAACATCCTCTCCACATTCTCTGTCTAGGCCTTTCAACATTCGATAGGTTTCAATGAGATTCCCCCCCCCCCCCGCCCCCATTCGTCCAAATTCCAGCGAGTATAGGCCCAGAGCCATCAAAAGCCCCTTGTGCGATATTCTCTCATTCCTGGAATCATTTTCGTGAACCTGCTCTTAACCCTCTCCAATGTCAGCACATCCTTTCTTAGATAAGGGCCAAGACTGCTCACAATACTCCAAGTGAGGCCTCACCAGTGCCCTATACAGCCTCAGAATTACATCCTTGCTTTTATATTCTAGCCCTCTCGAAATGAATGCTAACATTGCATTTGCCTTCCTCACCACCGACTCAACAAGAGTCCGACTCAACACCGACTTCAGGATCGAAGGACGTCCATTTGGAACAGAGATGCGGAGAAATTACACCTCTTTCTGAGGATCTGATTTCATTTTTTACCAACAGAGCCATCCCACCCCCTCTGTCTACCTGCCTGTCCTTTCAAAACCAGGTGTATCCGTAGATGTTAAGCTTCCAATTATGATCTTCTTTCAGCCATGACTCAGTGATGCCCACAATATCATACCTGCCAATCTATAACTGTGCTACAAGATCATCTACCTTATTTACATGCTGTGTGTGTTCAAACATAACACCTCCAGTCCTGTATTCATCACCTGTAATGTTCAGTCAGAATCGTGGGTCTGGCAAATGAGACAGAAGGCGCTCTCGAAGAACAGATATATTGATCATCTATTAACAAACGGTAAAAATTCAATTCAACCAAGCATTCATGTTCCCTAAGTTGCAGGCACTACAAAGCCAAATATTCAACTTCCGGTAAGATGGCGATTGTTTAGCTGCTCCGAACTTTTGTTCCGTTACTGTCGCTACCTTTGCACTAAATGTCTCCATTTTTTTAAACCTTAGTTAGGAATTATTTCGGTATCTCTTACTTGCCTGTGAATATATCTAACTTACAATGTCTAGCAAGAGTTCTAAATCCGGGAGAAAAGAAGCTATGACCCCGTCGGACGAGACGATGGTGGCGCTTGGAAAGCTCCGAGACTAAATCTTAAAGGAATTTAAAACCGCTTTCAAACAGTTAGAAGACAAACTGGATCGGATCAACGATAAAGTGGACAAACATGCTGAACACTTATCTCGCATCGATTCGACTTCTGAAGCTTTAGAAAGTCGGGTTCGATACTTGGAGACTCTCTGTTCCAGCTTAGAGGAAAAATGTAACAAACTCCTTTCCAAAATGGTGGATCTCGAAAATCGCAGCAGACGCTGCAATCTTAGAATTCTTGGATTGCCAGAGGCGACTGAAAAGGGATCAACCATGAAGTTTTTCGCCGAGTTTCTCTGTGAGTTACTCGGGAAAGATTTGCTTCCGAAGCCACCCGAGCTCGAACGGGTACACAGAGTTTACATTCCCCCCGGAATTCTGGGCTCCCGTCCGCGACCAGTAATCTTGTGTTTCCATCAATACCAGGTAAAACACAATCTGATCGTAGAGGCGCGTCGCAGGGGGTCGCTTCCTTTCAAGGATACAACCATTCGCTTTGTGGAAGATTTTGCACCCCAGACCTTAAAGATGCGCGCTGTTTAAAGGCATAATGAAAGTGCTTTTTGATTATGGTTTCAAACCTTCCCTTCGTAACCCTGCTGATCTACGAATCAAGCTTAATACCAGGAAATTCAAGTGGTTCAAATCAGCAAAGGAAGCTGAAGCGTTTGTGGCAAGTCTTCCGGCTATCCAGTCATCTTCGGAATCTGATCGGACCTCCTAAAATGGTGGATAAGTACTCCTCGTAGTAAAATTACTTTCTCTGGACTCGGAATTCACTTGAATCACTCAGACATTATTCATTGAAACTTTAAGGGCTGTTGACAATCTCTCCCAGGATTTGGTGTGTGTGTAATCTATTTTTATTCTTGTATAACTTTACCTACAGAGTTCTACAACTAACTCTAACTTGTTTTGGAGGTTCGAAGTCTTTAGTGAAGGCCTCCCTGTTTGTCGGTTCACAGTTCAACTGCTGATTTATTTTTCCTTTGTTTTAAATATTTATTTATTTTATCTTTTTCTTTTCTTCACCCCTTTTTTCTAATCTCTGAATTTTTTTCTCCCTTCTCTGTAAACGGTTGATAAATACTCGTCTTGAATTTATAATTTTCCCCTTCCTCTTCTTTTTTTCTTTTTCCTTCTTACCTTTCTTTTTCCCTTTCTCTTACTTTATTCTTCTATAATTTTTCGCGGGTAGGTTAGTTTTGGTTTCCTTCCGATTTTCTCTGTATTAAATTTTATATTTCTGCAGAAGGTGTTCTAATCTGTAGTTATGTTTTCTAGTGCATAAACTAGTTATTATTTGCTATAGTATTTATACAGAACTGTTGTTAATGACACAGATCTGGAAGTTGTATTTGGGTTAATTTTTTTGGTAGAGCTAGCTACTTGTTTTGGTAGCCGTCTAGTTTTGGGTTGTGCGGATGGAGTGGATTTTCCAGTTCCAACATTTCTTTATTGTTTAGGACATGTTTATATTTTGACCTTACGAATCTATGTTTACATCTCTGCTCCCAGACTGCTATTGTACTGCTTGACTTTTTATATGCCTGCTGCCTTTTATGCATTAGTAATTGATAATGGCTAGTGCACTTAAATTCGTGAGCTGGAATGTAAAGGGACTGAACCACCCTGTTAAAAGGAGGAAGGTATTCTCACATATTAAACAACTCAAAGCTGACATTGCTTTCCTCCAAGAATCATAGAGCCCATATGTCTAAATCTAAACTATCTCGATTCTACCCTGGCATTAGTCCGCTCTGTGATAAATGCAAGAGGGGCGTGGCCTCTCTCATCCATATGTACTGGCTCTGTCCTAGCTTGGAGAAATTCTGGAAAGATGTCTTCACTACATTATCGGGTATTCTGAATCAGCATCTAGAACCTAACCCCTTAATTGCTCTGTTCGGTTTTTGGGGCGAGACAGATTTATGTCTGGGTCCGACCAAATGCCGAATACAATCCTTTGCCTCTCTCCTGGCGAGACGCTTGATCCTCCTTAGATGGAGAGATGTTGCCCCGCCCACTCATGCGCAATGGCTTAACGACATTATGGCCTGCTTGGACCTCGAAAAAATTCATTATTCAGTTCTTAATTCGGATCTAAAGTTCCATAAGGTCTGGGGACCTTTTATCGAGTACTTTCATAACCTTCCTCTTGACTAGGGTTTTTTTTTTCTTTTTTTTTCTTCTTTTCGGTCCCTTGCTTTCAGCTCTTTTTTTCTGGTAGTAGGCATTATTATCCTCTGTTGCTAAGTGTATTCACAGTCTGGGAGTTTGACTGTCCGGACTTATACTCTTTATACTGTGTGGTGGTTGGTCTGGAGTTGTTTTTTTTTCTTGTGTTGTGGGGCTTGGGGAGGACACTAAGCTCACTTGTCTTTAATTTAGGTGCTTTTTTGTTAAATTCTTTTCCTCTGTAGCATATTGTTATTGTATGCTTAACCTTGCTCTGTATTAATGCTCCTCATTGGGATTTGGGGTTTTTAATTTTGTAAAATGTTTTGAAAAACTAATTAAAAAAATTTTAAAAAAAGAATAGGTATATTGATCATCTATTAACAAACGGTAAAAATTCAATTTAACCAAGCATTCATGTTCCCTAAGTTGCAGGCACTGCAAAGCCAAATATTCAATAAATCCACGTACAGTCAAACATACTCTGATGAAAGTTTACAGAGCATACCTTCCCAATGGTCATGTACATCCTTGCCTTAAACAAAGGAGGAAGAGAGTAAGCCCTTTCCACGTGTAATTTTATATACCCAGGATGTTTGAAACCGGACAGCAGTCAGCTATCCAATGGTAACCGGAGGTGCAGCTCCTAGACTAACCGGTCATGACGGAAGTGACTTTCAATCAGAATAAGACACGGCCCACAGGACAGCATCCTTTTCCATTTTGTTTTCATGTAGCACTGCAAATCATCTCTCTGGCAGCAATTTTGCCCTTTCATCTGCCTGTCCTTCCTGACAGTCTTACAGCACATTGCATCTGGCTGTATATGAACTGTCCCATCCTCAGCCCTATCACTCCAATTCCCACTCCCCTGCCAAATCAGTTTAAACCCTCCCCAACAGCTCTAGCAAACCTACCCTCAGGATATTGGTCTCCCTTGAGCCAGGTGTAACTCGTCCTTTTTGTACAGGTCACACCTTCCCCAGAAAAGATCCCAGTGATCCAAATTTCTGAAGCCCAGCACCAGTTCCTCAGCCACACAGTGATGTGCCAATCATGCCATACTTGCCCTCACTGGGGCATGGCACAGACACAATCCAGGGACCGCTACCCTGGAGGTCTTGCTTCTCAGCTTTCTATCTAGCACCCTGAATTCTCTTTCAGAACATATGCACAGATATCAGTAAGGAGGACTTTGCCAATGTCGTTCCCAATGCCTCGGTCAATGCGGGGTTATCCATCCCGGTTCATCCCTGATTGTTTTGGTTCAATGGTTGGATACAACGGAATGCTTGCTCAGCAACCAGATTGCTGTGCACTCAGAATCTCATCTATCCAGACCAGGCAGGGCTCCAGGATTCCTCCCCTAAAGGACATGAGTGAACCAGACGGGGTTTTAACACAATCGACATGGTTTCATGGTCTTCAGACATTTTTATTGAATTCAAAGTCACCACCTGCCATGGTGGGATTCAAAATCATGCCCTGGCATGTCATTGGGTCTCTGGATTACTGATCCAGTGGTAATTACCACTGTGCCAAATGTTAATATAATAATAAATATACCTCAACTTTTACTGTGAAACATTTTAGAGCTTGAAAGTATTTAAATTGTCAGTGTTTCAAATTAATTCTAAATATTCATAATGTGAATATTACAAAAAACATTGATTGTGCAACAGAGCTCTCATGCCAAGCAGGCATTGTGATACTCAGCACTCAGACCGTGTGGACATTGTGATACTCAGCTCTCATACCGTGTGGACATTGTGATACTCAGCTCTCATACCGTGTGGACACTGTGATACTCAGCTCTCAGACCGTGTGGACATTGTGATACTCAGCTCTCAGGCCGTGTGGACATTGTGATACTCAGCACTCAGACCGTGTGGACATTGTGATACTCAGCTCTCAGACCGTGTGGACATTGTGATACTCAGCTCTCAGACCGTGTGGTCATTGTGATACTCAGCTCTCATGCTGTGTGGACATTGTGATACTCAGCTCTCAGACCGTGTGGACATTGTGATACTCAGCTCTCAGACCGTCTGGACATTGTGATACTCAGCTCTCAGACCGTGTGGACATTGTGATACTCAGCTCTCAGACCGTGTGGACATTGTGATACTCAGCTCTCAGACCGTCTGGACATTGTGATACTCAGCTCTCAGACCGTGTGGACATTGTGATACTCAGCACTCAGACTGTGTGGACATTGTGATACTCAGCTCTCAGACCGTGTGGACATTGTGATACTCAGCTCTCAGACCGTGTGGACATTGTGATACTCAGCTCTCATACCGTGTGGACATTGTGATACTCATCTCTCAGACCGTGTGGACAATGTGATACTCAGCTCTCATACCGTGTGGACATTGTGATACTCAGCTCTCAGACCGTGTGGACATTGTGATACTCAGCTCTCAGACCGTGTGGACATTGTGATACTCAGCTCTCAGACCGTCTGGACATTGTGATACTCAGCTCTCAGACCGTGTGGACATTGTGATACTCAGCTCTCAGACCGTGTGGACATTGTGATACTCAGCTCTCAGACCGTGTGGACATTGTGATACTCAGCTCTCATACCGTGTGGACATTGTGATACTCAGCTCTCAGACCGTCTGGACATTGTGATACTCAGCTCTCAGACCGTGTGGACATTGTGATATTCAGCTCTCAGACCGTCTGGACATTGTGATACTCAGCTCTCAGACCGTGTGGACATTGTGATACTCAGCTCTCATACCGTGTGGACAATGTGATACTCAGCTCTCAGACCGTGTGGACATTGTGATACTCAGCTCTCAGACCGTGTGGACATTGTGACATTTTGCCATACGGATCTCATGCCGTGTAGACACTTCCGTCTCAGAGCCACTGTTAACGAAATCTGAGGGAACCTCGGGCCCTGACTGTCCATTTTCTGCTGACAAGTGGTTCACTCGCTAGGCATTTGCAATCTTCCAGTCCTCCGGGACCATGTCAGAATCAAGTGATTCAAGAAGGATCATGACCAATGCATCCGTTATCTCTTTAGCAACCTCTCTCCGGATCTGGGATGTCGTCCATCTGGTCCGGGTGACTTATCCACCGTGAGACCTTTCAGTCTGCCTGGTACTTTTTCCCTTGTAATAGCAATGTCATTCACTCCTGCTCCCTGACACTCACAGACCTCTGGCACACTGCTGGTGTCTTCCACAGTGAAGACTGATGTAAAGTACTCATTATCTTCATCTGTCATTTCTTCATCCCCCATTACAACCTCACCAGCATCATTTTCCAGTGGTCCGATATCAACTCTCACCCCCCTTTTACTCTTTATATAACTGAAAAAACCTTTAGTATTCTGCTTTATATTACCGGCCAGTTTGCCCTCGTATTTCATCTTTTTCCCTTCTTATAGCTTTTTTAGTTGCCTTTTGTTGGTATTTAACAGTTTCCCAATCACTCAACTTCCCACTCACTTTTGCTGCCTTAGATGCCCTTTCCGTGGCTTTTTATGCAGTCCTTAACTTCCCTCCTCAGCCACAGTTGCCTACTCCTGCCATTTGAGAACACTGCTTCTGTGGGACATATCTATCCTGCGCCTTGTGAACTATTCCCAGAAACTTCAGCCATCTCTGTTCTGCCATCATCCACGTGGGCAAGCTCCTCTCTCGTGCCTCTGTAATTCCCTGCTGACAAGTGGTTCACTCGCCAGAGCATAAAGCACGGAACACCGCAACAAACATTAACAGCAAACGACGTTTGTGAACTGTGTCCTTTACACAGGACTGCTTTGCTAAAAGTCTTGCCTGTGGAACAACCTGCCCATTCCTGCCCTGTACGGTGTGATTTCTCCTTCTCTCCTTATCCATTCGCCTTCCCCACAGTTTTATTTCGTCACCTCCTGCGATGAACCTTAAATCCATCATCACTCAGCACTAACCCCTCACAAACACAAAAACCCTCTTTCTTCCTGCGGTACCCATGGACACTGCTTGCTTCTTCTCCAAGGACACAGCCATCGCGCTGGAACACTGCCCAGCTGGGCCCGTCTGCTGCTCGCTTGCAGGACAAATGGATGGCTCTCTTTGCCAGCCCCACAAGCAAGTTTACTACGCATCCTCCTCCCTCCTTGCCCCCACTCTCCTCCTCAGAGACGCAGACTGCTTGCTGTTTCCCAGGGAGATGGGTAAACTTACCATGTTAAGCGGGACCAGGGTGGTAACCAAGTTTACCAGCGCCAAGCAAAGCTCGACAAAGCAAATGGAAACCCTGCTCCTGTGCTGACAAAATTACTTTGCACAATGACACTAGATCCATTTTCTTCCCACAGGTGGCATTATCACTCTGGACGATCTGAAGTCCTACACTCCTCGGTTAATGAAAAACCCGGTGAAGCTGGAACTCGGAGACTACACGCTGCTCACGCCCAGCGTGCCCGCTGGCGGCCCGGTGCTGGCATTGATTCTGAACATTCTGAAGGGTGAGAAATGTAGACACCCTCCCTCCTCCAGTGGCGGGGAAGGGGTCTGCCGATATCCTCTCCATGCTCCTCGTCCTGCCGTGAGGACAGTCTCACTCCCAGGCTGTCTGCCTGGGTCCCGGACACGGCACTGACACAACTGGCCCGCTTTCTTCACTTAATTTCAGTTCATTGATATAGACATTTCTATTTTTATATATTTGAACTAATGAGAGATAAATAGACGTTTTCCCAGATCTGAAATACCAAATACTGAAAGACATAGTTTTAAAGAGAGAGGGGTATGTGGTGACGTGGACGGGGCTGTGGAAGGAGGTGTTGGTGGGACGAAGCTGAACAGGGCACTCAGCAGGACAGAGGGTGGGGACGGTGAATGTCCAAAGTTTCCTCCTGTTGTGCAAAGTTCTGCCCAGTGACAACGACATGTGCGCACTGTATTGCATTTATAAAGGTATTCATTTTAACTGTCATCAAAACAGGGGCAGTAATTATTTTGATCTCTTCTGGGTTTATAGAAACATAGAAACCCTACAGCACAATACAGGCCCTTCGGCCCACAAAGTTGTGCCGAACATGTCCCTACCTTAGAAATTACTAGGCTTCCCCATAGCCCTCTATTTTTCTAAGCTCCTTGTACCTATCCAAAAGTCTCTTAAAAGACCCTATCGTATCCACCTCCACCACCGTTGCCAGCAGCCCATTCCACACACTCACCACTTTCTGCATAAAAAACTTAACCCTGACATCTCCTCTGTACCTACTCCCTAGCACCTTAAACCTGTGTCCTCTTGTGGCAACCATTTCAGCCCTGGGAAAAAGCCTCTAACTATCCACACGATCAATGCCTCTCATCATCTTGTACACCTCTATCAGGTCACCTCTCATCCTCTGTCGCTCCAAGGAGAAAAGGCCAAGTTCACTCAACCTATTCCCATAAACCATGCTCCCCAATCCAGGCAACATCCTTGTAAATGTCCTCTGCACCCTTTCTATGGTTTCTACGTCTGGTGAGGCGACCAGAACTGAGCACAGTACTCCAAGTGCACTCTGACCAGAGTCCTATAAAGCTGTAACATTACCTCTCGACTCCCAAATTCAATCCCACGATTGATGAAGGCTGATACACCGTATGCCTTTTTAACCACAGAGTCAACCTACACAGCTGCTTTGAGTGTCCTATGGACTCGGACCCCAAGATCCCTCTGAACCTCTACACTGCCAAGAGTCTTACCATTAATTCTATATTCTGCCATCATATTTGAAATACCAGAATGAACCACTTCACACTTATCTGGGTTGAACTCCATGTGCCAGTTTTGCATCCAATCAATGCCCCACTGTAAACTCTGACAACCCTCCGCACTACCCACAACACCTCCAACCTTTGTGTCATCAGCAAATTTATTAACCCATTCCTGCACTTCCTTATCCAGGTCATTTATAAAAATCATGAAGAGTAAGGGTCCCAATACAGATCCCTGAGGTACCCCACTGGTCACCGACCTCCATGCAGAATGTGACCCGTCTACAACCACTCTTTGCCTTCTGTGGGCAAGTCAGCTCTGAATCCACAAAGCAATGTCCCCATGGATCCCCTGCCTCCTTACTTTCTCAGTAAGCCTTGCATGGGGTAACTTATCAAATGCCTTGCTGAAATCCATATACACTACATCTACTGATCTTCCTTCATCAATGTGTTTAGTCACATCCTCCAAAAATTCAATCAGGCTCATAAGGCACAACCTGCCTTTGACAAAGCCATGCTGACTATTCCTAATCATATTATGCCTCTCAGGATCTTCTCCATCAACTTACTGAAGTAAGAACTTACTCCATCACTGAAGTAAGACTCACTGGTCTATAATTTCCTGGGCTATCTCTACTCCCTTTCTTGAATAAAGGAACAACATCTGCAACCCTCCAAACCTCCGAAACTGCTCCCATCCCCATTGATGATGCAAAGATCATCACCAGAGGCTCAGCTATCTCTACCCTCACCTCCCACAGTAGCCTGGGGTATATCTCTTCCAGTCCTGGAGACTTATCCAACGTTATGCTTTCCTAGACAGGTATATGGAGGAATTTAAGGTGGGGGGTTATATGGGAGGCAGGGTTTGAGGGTCGGCACAACATTGTGGGCCGAAGGGCCTGTAATGTGCTGTACTATTCTATGTTCTATGTCCAAAAGCTCCAGCACATCCTATTTCTTAATATCTACATGCAAAAGCTTTTCAGTCTGCTGAAAGTCATCACCAAGATCCTTTTCCATAGTGAGTACTGAAGTAAAGTATTCATTAAGAACCTCTGCTATTTCCTCCGGTTCCATACACATTTCCCACTGTCACACTTGATAGGTCCTATTCTTTCACCTCTTATCCTCTTGTTCTCCACATACTTGTAGAATGCCTTGGGGTTTTCCTTAATCCTGCCCACCAAGGCCTTCTCATGGCCCCTTCTGGCTCTCCTAATTTCCTTCTTAACTCCTTCTTATTAGCCTTATGATCTTCTAGATCTCTAATATGACCTAGCTCTCTGAACCTTTTGTAGGCTTTTCTTTTCTTCTTGACTATATTTATTACAGCCTTTGTACACCACAGTTCCTGTACCCTACCATAACTTCCCTCTCTCATTGGAATGTACCTATGCAGAACTCCACACAAATATCACCTGAACATTTGCCACATTTCTTCCGTACTTTTCCCTGAGGACATCTGTTCCCAATTTAAGCTTCCAGTTTCCTGCCTGATAGCCTCATAATTCCCCTTACTCCAATTAAACACTTTTCTAACTTGTCTGTTCCTATCTCTCTCCAATGCTATTGTAAAGGAGATAGAATTATGATCACTATCTCCAATATGCTCTCCCACTGAGACATCTGACGCCTGACCAGGTTCATTTCCCAATACCAGATCAAGTACAGCCTCTCCTCTTGTAGGCTTATCTACACACTGTGTCAAGAAACCTTCCTGAACACACCTAACAAACTCCACCCCATCTAAACCCCTTGCTCTAGGGAGATGCCACTTGATATTTGGGAAATTAAAATCTCCCATCCCATCAGTTTCTGTAAATATTTCTCGTAGCTGCACGTTCCAGACCTCATGAGCTTTTGATGTCGCGGTTTCTGCTTCATTCAGCCGTTCCACTTTAAATGAACCAGCAGTTCTTTTACACTTCACACCCTTCACTTCTTTGGAGTTTGACAGAGTGGATCAATAATTTCTTCAATAAAAACAGTGTCAATGAGCCCGTTCTAAAATCTGCAGACAAAGCATCATAAACTCCACGTTGTCAACACCGTCCATATCAGAAACATTTAAAGGAAATGTGATTGTGTGCGATCGTAAAATATACTGAACATGCCAACAAGGGAGGTGACAACCTTCAGTGTGCAGTTTAAATTCCTTCGTGCACTCGTGGAAAAGATGTGTGTGCACGCACCTTAGAGGGAACATTGTCCACGCCAATGTTCTCCCATTTGGGGCAAATGAGAGACTTAATGGTCTTCCTGGTCCTGCATTCAGCTGGAGCCCTGGAGACTGTCTCTCAGCCTCTGGTAGCTTTTAGCACTGTTCCTATCCTAGACCTGGCTCCATTCCCGTCAGAGACCAGACCCCTGTCCCTGTCACCCTTCCAGTCACAAACAGAGGCTCCCTAGACCTCGCGCTCCAGTCACACTCCACCTTCCCCTCACCAAAGCCAACGGCATTCCACATTCGTTCAGCCTGGGCTGTCCCAAGTCAGTTACTGGGGGCTTCCAGTTTGTGTGGGCTCCATGTCTCTGTGGACATGGGAGACACAGAGCCTGCTGGAGGAGCTCAGCGAATCGAGCAGCATCTGTGTGGATTGGGGCTAAGAGTGGCCAGTACAAAGGGGAGAAGGGGGAATGGTGGGACAGGTGATCGGCAGAAGGAGCAGAGGTGAAGGATACTGGGTGGATGGGACACTGTTTAGGAGGCTCCACAAGCTCAAAGTGCTTCACAGCAGCAAGCGCCCATTTCCTCAGACCGTGGATGGCCCCAACTCCAACCCTCTCTCCCCCACTTCCAACACCTGTCTGAACCGAGACAGGTTGTGATGACAGACAGCCCTCAGGCAGTGTTGGTACAGTGGGCTGACCCCTACAACAGCCAGACTTGTGTATCTGACGGGACCTCTCCCTTAGTTCTCAGCTCTGGGGGGTGTATCCTGGAGCCCCGGAATCAATACCAGGTGACAAATCGTCTGAGGTATCAGTGAGCTGCCTGAAGGGGGATTACCTGTGTTTCCGAGGACAGGGTGAAAGGTCACAGGCTGCCCACATGATGTGTCTGGGTACAGACCATTCTGGATTGCCATCAGCTGGGGTGGGGCTCCTGCCTCTGTCCCACCATCCTTTCCTGGTGCTCCGGCACCACTGACCTTCCTCGGACACTGGTTCTGGAAAAGGTCTTTGTCCAAGGTCCCAGACGTGGAGCATCTCTCTGTCTCTGTCCATTACCCTGCCCTGCCTGTCCCACCAGGAAAGCCATAGCTGAGTTGAGCAGCAGAATGAATTAGAGGGCCTGAACGGCCTTCTGCTGTCCGTTAACTGCCCTGTAGCAGCCAGTGAAACAGAATTAGCCCCTGTCTCTTCAGCACTAACTCACAGCACGTCCTCTGTTGACAGGTTATAACTTCAGCTCGGACAGCGTTTCCACGTCGGCACAGAAAGCTTTGACCTATCATCGGATTACTGAAGCCTTTAAGTTTGCATTCGCACAGAGGAGTAAGCTAGGAGATCCCCGATTCATCAACATCACTGGGGTAAGGTGCCCGTTCTGTTGTCCCGCTATCCCCACACGACCTACCTGCACAGGGCACGGGAAGGGGTCTGGGACCCACGGTGACCCCACACGGAGCCTGTCAGGGCTGCACTCAGCTCACCGTCCCGGGGGCACGGAATGAGCAGACCGCTCGTAACCGCTGGTGACTGTTTCCAGTGAAGGGTGTCCAGAGCTGGGACCAACCTCCAGTGAGGAGGTGGTGGCGCTTGGAATCAAAGTCCCAGCCCCAGCATGAAGACCAGGAAGGTTTGAAAAGTACCTGCCCATGGTCTCCTTGGCGGCCAAGTTGAAGCTAGACACAGATCAGAGGAACAGCACCACATACTTTATCACGCTCGTCTCCAACCTGACTGCACCTACACCAATTTCTCTCTCTGTTTCCCACCACCCCCCTCCTTCTCTTTACCCTCCCCCAGCAAAGCCTGCACCTTCCTCCTTCCGGGTCTCCACATCCTTTCCTTTATTCCATAGTGCACTGTCCTCTCCTTCGACGAGAACCACCTATCACCTCCCAGCTTCCCACAGCATTCCCGCTCTATGCTTCCTGTCCCTTCCGACCTTCCTTCTCTCACCAGGTCTCACCGAACAGCTTGTGCTCCTTCTCCTCCACCAACCCATTTATTCTGGCTCCTTTCCGGTCCTGATGAAAGGTCACAGTCCAGACCAGTGAATGTTTATCCCCTCCACGGATGCTGCCTGACCAGTGTTGCTCCCAGTGTTGCTCTGGAAACCCCGGGGAAGCTGGGACCATTGACTTTGTGAGGAATTAGGGAAGGTCTTTTGAAGAGTGAGTGAGGAGGGAACATTTCCCCTCGGAGGAAATGCCGAACAGACATACTCCAGGCATAGAACACTACGGCACAGAAACAGGCCATTTGGCCCATCTAGTCCAGGCCAAATGATTAATCTGCCTACCCAACAACCTGTATTCAGAGCACCGCCCCCCATATCCCTGCCATCCATGTACCCCACACTCACCACTCGCACTAGCAGCTCGTCCCGCACTCTCACCACCCTCCAAGCGAAGACATTTCCTCTCATCTTCCTCTAAAACATTTCACCTTTCACCCTTAACCTATTGTTGCAGTCCCACCCAATCTCAATGGAAAAAGCCTGCTTGCATTTGCCCTATCTATACCCCTCTGTCAAATCCCCCTTATTCTCTGTGCTCCAGGAAATAAATTACTAATATATTTAACCTTTCCCTGAAATGCAGATCCTCAAATCCTGGCAATATCCTCATAAGTTTTCTCTGCATTCTTTCAATCTTATTGAAATCTTTCCTGTAGACAGGTGACCAAAACTGTACACAATATTCCAAATTAGGCCTCACCAATGTCTTATACAACCTCAACCTAACATCCCAACTCCTTCACTCAGTGCTTATTTATGAAGGCCAATGTGCCAGTGATTTTCTTTACAACTCTGTCTACCTGTAATGCCAGTGTGAAGGAATCATGGACCCGTACTCCCAGATCACTCTGCTACAGCACACTCATTGCCCTGCGGCTCACCAGGAAGCCCTAACCTGGTTGCCCTCTGCTTCCACTCTCTGGCTTCTCCTGTGCAGCCAAAGCCTAATCCAATTTATTACCTCATCTTGAATGCCAAGTGACTGAACTTTCTTGACCAACCTCCCACCTGGAACTTTGTCAAAGGCCTTGCTGATAACATCCATGGCCTTGCCTTCATCAACTTCCCCGGTACTCCCCCAAGAAACTCTAAGACTGCTTAGACGTGACCCACTGTGTTGATCGAATCAGACCCTGTCTATTGAAATACTTATACTATGGATTCCAGTTAATTGGGACAATCGGGACCAGGTCATTTCAGCCCAATTAAGGAGTTGCTCCACTTCACTGAAACTTCATTGAAATAGCCAAAGAGATATAAAAAGACAAACTGCTGCTTAACTGACTGAAAATGGATGTATTTAAATGAAATACAAACAAAGTCGAACACTACCAATACCTCTACAATACGATAAAACTGTGTGTTAGTTCCCAATAGTTATCGACAGAGGAATTCTTCCAGTGCACGCTGCCGTGGCCTGATGATTGAACATTAATGAACGAAATCTGTGCAGAGACCTAGTGGCTTCATAGAATCCTTTCGATGATTGCATCCTCCAAATCTTGCAACATTCCAGATGATTGTTGATACCTTCAAATCCGTCATAGTCCCTAAATTGTTGAAGCAGTGAAATAATTTCATTTTCACTCCCAGCTGTTTCTGGCATTTCCAAGCCTGAATGCTTGAAACCACAGTGAGCAAAACAGTTCTGAATTGTCTTACTGCTTATTTCTTGCCAGCCATTAGTGACAAAAATACTGCTTTTTGACCACAGCCACATGCAACTGAGGCTATTTAAAAATTGTTTGCTGGAAATATGGAGTAATGGCATGCAGCTGATGCTAATTAGAACCTGTTCAGCAACAGGCTCCTGCCCCAATTAAGCAGCACAGTGCCCCAAATAAATGGTAACCTCATTTTCTCCACTGCATATCCAGCCACTTAGGGTTCCTTCCAGTAACTTCCCCACGACTGATTTCAGGCTCACCGGTCTATAATTTATGGCTTATTCTTAGAGACTTTCTTAAACAATGGAACAACATTGGCTATCCACCAATCATCCGGCACCTCACCCGTGGCTAAGGACATTTTAAATATCTCTGCTAGGACCCCACAAATTTCTGGGCTAACATCCCACAGGGTCCAAGGGAACACCTTGTCAGGTCCTGGGGATTTATCCACCCTAATTTGCCCCAGGACAACAAATACCTCCTCCTGTAATCTGTATGCAGTCCGTGACCTCACTGCCACTTTGCTTCACTTCTATAAACTGTGTCCGACTCCCAAGTAAATCCAGATGCAAAGAATCCATTTAAGATCTCCCCCATCCCTTTCAGCTCCATGCATAGATCATCACTCTGATCTTCCAGTGGACCAATTTTGTCTCTTGCTTTTGATGTTTCTGTGGAATCACTTGGGCTTCTCCTTTACCTTGTCTGCGACAGCAAACTCATCCTTTTATTTAGCCTTCCTGATTTCCTTCTTAACTCCATAAGCACCTTCTTTGCTCCTTCCTGGCTATACCTGTTACGCACCTTCTCTTAACCAGGACCTCGATATCTCTCAAAAACCAAGGTTCCTAAACCTGTTATCGTTGTCTTCTATTCTGACAGGAAAATACAAACTCTATACTCTCAAATTTCACTTTTGAAGGCCTCCCACTTACAAGTGCACCTTTGCCAGAAAACATAATCCACTCTTGCCAGATTCTTTCTCATACAGTATCATCAAAACTTGTCTTTCTGCAATTCAGAATCTCAGCCCAAGGACCTGATCTATCCTTCTCCAAAATTATCTTGAAACTAATGGCATTGTGGTCACAACATGCAAAGTGTTCCCCCACACAGACTTCTGCCACCTGCCCTGTCTCATTCCCTACCAGCAGATCAAGTATCACACGCTCTCTCATTGGGACTTCTTTGTATTGATGAAGGAAACTTTCCTGAACACATTTGACAAACTCTATCCCATCCAGTCCTTCGACAGTATGGGAGTCCCAGTCAGTGTGTGGAAAGTTAAAATCACCTGCTGTCACAACCTGATGTTTTTTTCAACCGTTTGCGATCTCGCTGCAAATTTGTTCCTCTAAATCACTCGGCTGCTGGGTGGTCTGTAATATGGCCCCATTAATGAGTCATACCTTTCTTATTCCTCAGTACCACCCGCATAGCTTCAGTGGACCAGCTCTCCAGTCTGTTGTCTGACATTTTCCCTGACTGGAAAGTTTTCCAGGCCACCCCTCCCCCTTTAATCCCGCCCACTTCAAAGAACAATACAGCACAGTACAGGCCATTCGGCCCACAATGTTGTGCCGACCCTTAAACCCTGCCTCCCATATAACCCTCCACCTTAAATTCCTCCATATACCTGTCTAGTAGTCTCTTAAATTTCACTAGTGTATCTGCCTCCACCACTGACTCGGGCAGTGCATTCCACGCACCAACCACTCTCTGAGTGAAAAACCTTCCTCTAATATCCCCCTTGAACTTCCCTCCTTAAAGCCATGTCCTCTTGTACTGAGCAGTGGTGCCCTGGGGAAGAGGCGCTGGCTGTCCACTCTATCTATTCCTCTTAATATCTTGTATACCTCTATCATGTCTCCTCTCATCCTCCTTCTCTCCAGAGAGTAAAGCCCTTAATCTCTGATCATAATGTATACTCTCTAAACCAGGCAGCATCCTGGTAAATCTCCTCTGTACCCTTTCCAATGCTTCCTCACCCTTCCTATAGTGAGGTGACTAGAACTGGACACAATATTCCAAGTGTGGCCTAACTAGAGTTTTATAGAGCTGCATCATTACCCCACAACTCTTAAACTCTGTCCCTCGACTTATGAAAGTTAACACCGCATAAGCTTTCTTAACTACCCTATCTACCTGTGAGGCAACTTTCAGGGATCTGTGGACATATACCCCCAGATCCCTCTGCTCCTCCACACTACCAAGTATCCTGCTATTTACTTTGTACTTAGCCTTGGAGTTTGTCCTTCCAAAGTGTACCACCTCACACTTCTCCAGTTTGAACTCCATCTGCCACTTCTCAGCCCACTTCTGCATCCTATCAATGTCTCTCTGCAATCTTCGACAATCCTCAACACTATCCACAACACCACCAACCTTTGTGTCGTCTGCAAACTTGCCAACCCAACCTTCTACCCCTACATCCAGGTCGTTAATAAAAATCACAAGTAGAGGTCCCAGAACAGATCCTTGTGGGACACCACTAGTCACAACCCTCCAATCCGAATGTACTCCCTCCACCACGATCCTCTGCCTTCTGCAGGCAAGCCAATTCTGAATCCACCTGGCCAAACTTCCCTGGATCCCATGCATTCTGACTTTCTGAATAAGCTTACCGTATGGTACCTTGTCAAATGCCTTACAAAAATCCATGTAGATCACATCCACTGCACTACCCTCATCTATATACCTGGTCACCTCCTCAAAGAACTCTATCAGGCTTGTTAAACACGATCTGCCCTTCACAAAGCCATGCTGACTGTCCCTGATCAGACCATGGTTCTCTAAATGCCCATAGATTCTATCTCTAAGAATCTTTTCCAACAGCTTTCCCACCACAGACGTAAGGCTCACTGGTCTATAATTACCCGGACTATCCCAACTACCTTTTTTGAACAAGGGGACAACATTCGCCTCCCTCCAATCCTCCGGTACCATTCCCGTGGACAACAAGGACATAAAGATCCTAGCCAGAGGTTCAGCAATCTCTTCCCTTGCCTCGTGGAGCAGCTTGGGGAATATTCTGTCGGGCCCCGGGGACTTATCCATCCTAATGTATTTTAACAAGTCCCTTAATATCAACATGCTCCAGAACATCAACCTCACTCATATTGTCCTCACCATCATCAAGTTCCCTCTCATTGGTGAATACCGAAGAGAAGTATTCATTGAGGACCTCGCTCACTTCCACAGCCTCCAGGCACATCTTCCCACCTTTTCAGTCTTATCTTCACTCCTGTCATCCTTTTGTTCTTCACATAATTGAAGAATGCCTTGGGGTTTTCCCTTACCCTACTCGCCAAGGCCTTCTCATGCCCCCTTCTTGCTCTCCTCAGCCCCTTCTTAAGTTCCTTTCTTGCTACCCTATATTCCTCAATAGACTCATCTGATCCTTGCTTCCTAAACCTCACGTATGCTGCTTTCTACCATCTGTTTGGATTCTCCACTTCACTTGTCACCCATGGTTCCTTCACCCTACCATTCTTTATCTTCCTCACTGGGACAAATTTATCCCTAACATCCTGCAAGAGATCCCTAAACAGTGACCACATGTCCATAGCACATTTCCCTGCAAAAACATCATCCCAATTCTCACCCACAAGTTCTAGCCTTATAGCCTCATAATTTGCCCTTCCCCAATTAAAAATTTTCCTGTCCTCACTGATTCTATCCTTTTCCATGATAATGCTAAAGGCCAGGGAGTGGTGGTCACTGTCCCCCAGATGCTCACCCACTGAGAGATCTGTGACCTGACCCGGTTCGTTACCTAATACTAGATCTAGTATGGCAATGCTGTTTGTCATATACATTAATGATCTGGATGATGGGGCGGTAAATTGGATTAGTAAGTATGCAGATAATACTAAGATAGGTGGCATTGTGGATAATGAAGTAGGTTTTCAAAGCTTGCAGAGAGATTTAGGCCAGTTAGAAGAGTGGGCTGAAAGATGGCAGATGGAGTTTAATGCTGATAAGTGTGAGGTGCTACATTTTGGTAGGACTAATCAAAATAGGACATACATGGTAAATGGTAGGGCATTGAAGAATGGAGTAGAACAGAGTGATCTAGGAATAATGGTGCATAGTTCCCTGAAGGTGAAATCTCATGTGGAAAGGGTGGTGAAGAAAGCTTTTGGTATGCTGGCCTTTATAAATCAGAGCATTGAGTATAGGAGTTGGGATGTAACGTTAAAACTGTACAAGGTGTTGGTGAGGCCAAATTTGGAATATTGTGTACAGCTCTGGTCACCGAATTATAGGACAGATGTCAACAAAGTAGAGAGAGTACAGAGAAGATTTACTAGAATGTTACCTGGGTTTCAGCACCTAAGTTACAGGGAAAGGTTAAACAAGTTAGGTCTTTATTCTTTGGAGTGTAGAAGGTTGAGGGGGGACTTGATAGAGGTATTTAAAATTATGAAGGGGATAGATAGAGTTGACGTGGATAGTATGGGAGATTCAAACAAGAGGACATGAGTTGAGAGTTAAGGGGCAAAAGTTTAGGGGTAACACGAGAGGGTACTTCTTTACTCAGAGAGTGGTACCTCTGTGGAACGAGCTTCCAGTAGAAGTGGTAGAGGCAGGTTCGATATTGTCATTTTAAAAAATTGGATAGGTATATGGACAGGAAAGGAATGGAGGGTTATGGGCTGAGTGCAGGTCGGTGGGACTAGGTGAGAGTAAGCGTTCGGCACAGACTAGAAGGGCCGAGATTGCCTGTTTCCGTGCTGTAATTGTTATATGGTTATATGGTTATATTCCCCCAGGTCGGCCTGTCAACATACCGTGACAGGAATCCATCCTGGGTGCACTTGACAAACTCTGCCCCGTCTAAACCATTGGAACTAATCAGGTGCCAATCAATATTAGGGAAGTTAAAGTCACCCATCATAACAACCCTATTATTTTTGCACCTTAACAAAATCTGCCTCCCAATCTGCTCCTTGGTATCTCTGCTGCTACCAGGGGGCCTATAGAATACCCCCAGTAGAGTAACTGCTCCCTTCTTGTTCTTGACTTCCACCCATACTGACTCAAAAGAGAATACTGCTACATTACCCACCCTTTCTGTAGCTGTTAATAGTATCCCCGACCAGTAATGCCACCCCTCCTCCCCTTTTCCCCCCTCTCTATCCCTTCTAAAGCACTGAAATCCAGGAATATTGAGAATCCATTCCTGCCCTGGTGCCAGCCAAGTCTCTGCAATGGCCACTACATCATCATTCCATGTATGTATCCAAGCTCTCAGTTCATCACCTTTGTTCCTGATGCTTCTTGCATTGAAGTACACGTACCTTAGCCCTTCTACCTTAATACCTTTACACCCTTTATTCTGCTGCTCTTTCCTCAAAGCCTCTTTATATGTTAGATCTGGCTTTACTCCATGCACTATACTTGCAGCTCTCGCATGACCTTTATCCTCCTCCACCTCACTATCTGCTCTAACACTCTGGTTCCCCTCCCCCTGCAAATCTAGTTTAAACCCCCTGGAGCAGCACTAGCAAACCTTCCCACAAGGATGTTAGTACCCCTCCAGTTCAGGTGCAAACTGTCCCGTCGGAACAGGTCCCACCTTCCCTGGAGCAAGGCCCAATTGTCCAGAAACATGAAGCCCTCCCTCCTGCACCAACTCCTTAGCCACATATTCAGCTGCATTATCTTCCTAATTCTGTCCACACTAGCACGTGGCACAGGTAGCAACCCTGGAGGTCCTGTCCACCGGTAACTCCTGTTTATTATTGCCTCTGCCTCGCAAATGATCCGAAGTTCATCCATCTCCAGTTCCCTAACTTGGTTTGGCAGGAGCTGCAGCTGACAGACAGACAGACATACTTTATTGATCCCGAGGGAAATTGGGTTTTGTTACAGCCGCACCAAGAATAGCGAAGAAATATAGCAACATAAAACCATAAATAATAATAAGTTAATCATGTCAAGCGGAAAAATAAGTCCAGGACCAGCCTATTGGCACAGGGTGTCTGACACTCCGAGGGAGGAGTTGGAAAGTTTGAGGGCCACAGGTAGGAATGACTTCCTATGATGCTCAGTGTTACATCTCGGTGGAATGAGTCTCTGGCTGAATGGCTGAGACTCGGTGGAATGAGTCTCTGGCTGAATGCCTAACCAGTACGTTATGGAGTGGATGGGAGACATTGTCCAAGATAGCATGCAACTTGGACAGCATCCTCTTTTCAGACACCACCGTCAGAGAGTCCAGTTCCACCCCCACAACATCACTGGCCTTACGAATCAGTTTGTTGATTCTGTTGGTGTCTGCTACCCTCAGCCTGCTGCCCCAGCACACAACAGCAAACATGATAGCACTTTTGCAGGTGTAGTCATCAGGGACAACAGTGCTCGCCCTGACTTCCCACATATTGCAAACTGAGCACTCGACTACCCTAACTGTTGCCTCCATTACCTCCTCCTCATTAACCTACTTCATCGCATCTAAAACCATCGACATCAGGACATTGAACTTCCAGTCCTACCCCTCCCGCAACCAAGTATCTCTAATGGCTACAATCTCTTAATTTCACTTGCTGATCCATACACAGAGCCTAACTCCTTTTCACCTACTGATCCCAGAGCCCATCTCCTCCACCTACTGATCGAGAGCCCATCAGCCCTTCACCTACTGATCCCAGAGCCCATCTCCCCTTCACCTACTGATCCCAGAGCCCATCTCCCCTTCACCTACTGACCCCAGAGCCCATCTCCCCTTCACCTACTGATCCCAGAGCCCATCTCCCCTTCACCTACTGAACCCAGAGCCCATCAGCCCTTCACCTACTGATCCCAGAGCCCATCAGCAATTCACCTACTGATCCCAGAGCCCATCAGCCCTTCACCTACTGATCCCAGAGCCCATCTCCCCTTCACCTACTGATCCCAGAGTCCATCAGCCCTTCACCTACTGATCCCAGAGCCCATCAGCCCTTCACCTACTGATCCAAGAGCCCATCTCCCCTTCACCTACTGATCCCAGAGCCCATCAGCCCTTCACCTACTGATCCCAGAGCCCATCAGCCCTTCCCCTACTGATCCCAGAGACCATCAGCCCTTCACCAACTGATCCCAGAGCCCCTCCACTTCACCTACTGATCCCAGAGCCCATCTCCCCTTCATCTAATGATCCCAGAGCCCATCAGCCCTTCAACTACTGATCCCAGAGACCAACTCCCCTTCACCTACTGATCCCAGAGACAATCTCCCCTTCACCTACTGATCCCAGAGCCCACCAGCCCTTCAACTACTGATCCCAGAGCAGATCTCCCCTTCACCTACTGATCCCAGAGCCCATCTCCCCTTCACCTACTGATCCCAGAGCCCATCAGCTCTTCACCTACTGATCCCAGAGCCCATCAGCCCTTCAGCTACTGATCCCAGAGCCCATCTCCCCTTCACCTACTGATCCCAGAGCCCATCAGCCCTTCAACTACTGATCCCAGAGCAGATCTCCCCTTCACCTACTGATCCCAGAGCCCATCTCCCCTTCAGCTACTGATCCCAGAGCCCATCAGCCCTTCACCTACTGATCCCAGAGCCCATCAGCCCTTCACCTACTGATCCCAGAGCCCATCAGCCCTTCAGCTACTGATCCCAGAGCCCATCTCCCCTTCACCTACTGATCCCAGAGCCCATCAGCCCTTCACCTACTGATCCCAGAGCCCATCAGCCATTCAGCTACTGATCCCAGAGCCCATCTCCCCTTCACCTACTGATCCCAGAGCCCATCAGCCCTTCAGCTACTGATCCCAGAGCCCATCTCCCCTTCACCTACTGATCCCAGAGCCCATCTCCCCTTCACCTACTGATCCCAGAGCCCATCAGCCCTTCACCTACTGATCCCAGAGCCCATCAGCCCTTCACCTACTGATCCCAGAGCCCATCAGCCCTTCATCTAATGATCCCAGAGCCCATCAGCCCTTCACCCACTGATCCCAGAGCCCATCAGCCCTTTACCTTCTGATCCCAGAGCCCATCTCCCCTTCATCTAATGATCCCAGAGCCCATCTCCCTTTCACCTGCTGATCCCAGAACCCATCTCCCCTTCACCTACTGATCCCAGAGCCCATCAGCCCTTTACCTTCAGATCCCAGAGCCCATCTCCCCTTCACCTACTGATCCCAGAGCCCATCTCCCCTTCACCTACTGATCCCAAGAGCCCATCTCCCCTTCAACCACTGATCCCAGAGCCCATCAGCCCTTCACCTACTGATCCCAGAGCCCATCTCCCCTTCACCTACTGATCCCAGAGCCCATCTCCCCTTCACCTACTGATCCCAAGAGCCCATCTCCCCTTCAACCACTGATCCCAGAGCCCATCAGCCCTTCACCTATTGATCCCAGAGCCCATCTCCCCTTCACCTACTGATCCCAGAGCCCATCAGCCCTTCAACCACTGATCCCAGAGCCCATCAGCCCTTCACCTACTGATCCCAGAGCCCATCTCCCCTTCACCTACTGATCCCAGAGCCCATCTCCCCTTCACCTACTGATCCCAAGAGCCCATCTCCCCTTCAACCACTGATCCCAGAGCCCATCAGCCCTTCACCTATTGATCCCAGAGCCCATCTCCCCTTCAACCACTGATCCCAGAGCCCATCAGCCCTTCACCTATTGATCCCAGAGCCCATCTCCCCTTCACCTACTGATCCCAGAGCCCATCTCCCCTTCACCTACTGATCCCAAGAGCCCATCTCCCCTTCAACCACTGATCCCAGAGCCCATCAGCCCTTCACCTACTGATCCCAGAGCCCATCTCCCCTTCACCTACTGCTCCCAGAGCCCATCTCCCCTTCACCTACTGATCCCAGAGCCCATCTCCCCTTCACCTACTGATCCCAGAGCCCATCTCCCCTTCACCTACTGATCCCAGAGACCAACTCCCCTTCACCTACTGATCCCAGAGACAATCTCCCCTTCACCTACTGATCCCAGAGCCCACCAGCCCTTCAACTACTGATCCCAGAGCAGATCTCCCCTTCAGCTACTGATCCCAGAGCCCATCTCCCCTTCACCTACTGATCCCAGAGCCCATCTCCCCTTCACCTACTGATCCCAGTGCCCATCAGCCCTTCAACTACTGATCCCAGAGACCAACTCCCCTTCACCTACTGATCCCAGAGACAATCTCCCCATCACCTACTGATCCCAGAGCCCACCAGCCCTTCAACTACTGATCCCAGAGCAGATCTCCCCTTCACCTACTGATCCCAGAGCCCATCTCCCCTTCACCTACTGATCCCAGAGCCCATCAGCTCTTCACCTACTGATCCCAGAGCCCATCAGCCCTTCAGCTACTGATCCCAGAGCCCATCTCCCCTTCACCTACTGATCCCAGAGCCCATCAGCCCTTCAACTACTGATCCCAGAGCAGATCTCCCCTTCACCTACTGATCCCAGAGCCCATCTCCCCTTCACCTACTGATCCCAGAGCCCATCAGCCCTTCACCTACTGATCCCAGAGCCCATCAGCCCTTCACCTACTGATCCCAGAGCCCATCAGCCCTTCAGCTACTGATCCCAGAGCCCATCTCCCCTTCACCTACTGATCCCAGAGCCCATCAGCCCTTCACCTACTGATCCCAGAGCCCATCAGCCATTCAGCTACTGATCCCAGAGCCCATCTCCCCTTCACCTACTGATCCCAGAGCCCATCAGCCCTTCAGCTACTGATCCCAGAGCCCATCTCCCCTTCACCTACTGATCCCAGAGCCCATCAGCCATTCAGCTACTGATCCCAGAGCCCATCTCCCCTTCACCTACTGATCCCAGAGCCCATCAGCCCTTCACCTACTGATCCCAGAGCCCATCAGCCCTTCACCCACTGATCCCAGAGCCCATCAGCCCTTTACCTTCTGATCCCAGAGCCCATCTCCCCTTCAGCTACTGATCCCAGAGCCCATCAGCCCTTCACCTACTGATCCCAGAGCCCATCAGCCCTTCACCTACTGATCCCAGAGCCCATCAGCCCTTCACCTACTGATCCCAGAGCCCATCAGCCCTTCAGCTACTGATCCCAGAGCCCATCTCCCCTTCACCTACTGATCCCAGAGCCCATCAGCCCTTCACCTACTGATCCCAGAGCCCATCAGCCATTCAGCTACTGATCCCAGAGCCCATCTCCCCTTCACCTACTGATCCCAGAGCCCATCAGCCCTTCAGCTACTGATCCCAGAGCCCATCTCCCCTTCACCTACTGATCCCAGAGCCCATCAGCCCTTCAACTACTGATCCCACAGCAGATCTCCCCTTCACCTACTGATCCCAGAGACCATCTCCCCTTCACCTACTGATCCCAGAGCCCATCAGCCCTTCACCTACTGATCCCAGAGCCCATCAGCCCTTCACCTACTGAACCTAGAGCCCATCAGCCCTTCAGCTACTGATCCCAGAGCCCATCAGCCCTTCACCTACTGATCCCAGAGCCCATCAGCCCTTCACCAACTGATCCCAGAGCCCCTCCACTTCACCTACTGATCCAAGAGCCCATCTCCCCTTCACCAACTGATCCCAGAGCCCATCAGCCCTTCACCTACTGATCCCAGAGCCCATCAGCCCTTCATCTAATGATCCCAGAGCCCATCAGCCCTTCACCCACTGATCCCAGAGCCCATCAGCCCTTTACCTTCTGATCCCAGAGCCCATCTCCCCTTCACCTGCTGATCCCAGAGCCCATCTCCCCTTCACCTACTGATCCCAGAGCCCATCTCCCCTTCACCTACTGATCCCAGAGCCCATCTCCCCTTCACCTACTGATCCCAGAGCCCATCTCCCCTTCACCTACTGATCCCAGAGCCCATCTCCCCTTCACCTACTGATCCCAGAGCCCATCTCCCCTCCACCTACTGATCCCAAGAGCCCATCTCCCCTTCACCTACTGATCCCAGAGCCCATCAGCCCTTCACCTACTGATCCCAGAGCCCATCTCCCCTTCACCTACTGATCCCAGAGCCCATCAGCCCTTCACCTACTGATCCCAGAGCCCATCTCCCCTCCACCTACTGATCCCAAGAGCCCATCTCCCCTTCACCTACTGATCCCAGAGCCCATCTCCCCTTCACCTACTGATCCCAGAGCCCATCTACCCTTTTCCTACTGATCCCTGAGCCCATCTATCCTTCACCTACTGATCCCAGAGCCCATCAGCCTTTCACCTACTGATCCCAGAGCCCATCTCCCCTTCACCTACTGCTCCCAGAGCCCATCTCCCCTTCACCTACTGATCCCAGAGCCCATCTCCCCTTCACCTACTGATCCCAGAGCACATCAGCCCTTCACCTACTGATCCCAGAGCCCATCTCCCTTTCACCTACTGATCCCAGAGCCCATCTCCCCTTCACCTACTGATCCCAGAGCCCATCTCCCCTTCACCTGCTGATCCCAGAGCCCATCTCCCCTTCACCTGCTGATCCCAGAGCCCATCAGCCCTTCACCTACTGATCCCAGAGCCCATCAGCCCTTCACCTACTGATCCCAGAGCCCATCTCCCCTTCACCTACTGATCCCAGAGCCCATCAGCCCTTCACCTACTGATCCCAGAGCCCATCTCCCCTTCACCTACTGATCCCAGAGCCCATCTCCCCTTCACCTACTGATCCCAGAGCCCATCTCCCCTTCACCTACTGATCCCAGAGCCCATCAGCCCTTCACCTACTGATCCCAGAGCCCATCTCCCCTTCACCTACTGATCCCAGAGCCCATCAGCCCTTCAGCTACTGATCTCAGAGCCCATCAGCCCTTCACCTACTGATCCCAGAGCCCATCACCCCTTCACCTACTGATCCCAGAGCCCATCAGCCCTTCACCTACTGATCCCAGAGCCCATCTCCCCTTCACCTACTGATCCCAGAGCCCATCAGCCCTTCACCTACTGATCCCAGAGACCATCAGCCCTTCACCAACTGATACCAGAGCCCATCTCCCCTTCACCTACTGATCCCAGAGCCCATCTCCCCTTCACCTACTGATCCCAGAGCCCATCAGCCCTTCACCTACTGATCGCCAGAGCCCATCTCCCTTTCACCTACTGATCCCAGAGCCCATCTCCCCTTCACCCACTGATCCCAGAGCCCATCTCCCCTTCACCTACTGATCCCAGAGCCCATCTCCCCTTCACCCACTGATCCCAGAGCCCATCTCCCCTTCACCTACTGATCCCAGAGCCCATCTCCCCTTCACCTACTGATCCCAAGAGCCCATCTCCCTTTCACCTACTGATCCCAGAGCCCATCTGCCCTTCACCTACTGATCCCAGAGCCCATCTCCCCTTCACCTACTGATCCCAGAGCCCATCTCCCCTTCACCTACTGATCCCAGAGCCCATCTCCCCTTCACCTACTGATCCCAAGAGCCCATCTCCCCTTCACCTACTGATCCCAGAGCCCATCAGTCCTTCACCTACTGATCCCAGAGCCCATCTCCCCTGCACCTACTGATCCCAGAGCCCATCAGCCCTTCACCTACTGATCCCAGAGCCCATCAGCCCTTAACCTACTGATCCCAGAGCCCATCAGCCCTTCACCTACTGATCCCAGAGCCCATATCCCCTTCACCTACTAATCCCAGAGCCCATCTCCCCTTCACCTACTGATCCCAGAGCCCATCAGCCCTTCACCTACTGACCCCAGAGCCCATCTCCCCTTCACCTACTGATCCCAGAGCCCATCTCCCCTTCAGCTACTGATCCCAGAGCCCATCTCCCCTTCACCCACTGATCCTTGAGCCCATCAGCCCTTCACCTACTGATCCCAGAGCCCATCAGCCCTTCACCTACTGATCCCAGAGCAGATCTCCCCTTCACCTACTGATCCCAGAGCCCATCTCCCCTTCACCTACTGATCCCAGAGCCCATCAGCCCTTCACCTACTGATCCCAGAGCAGATCTCCCCTTCACCTACTGATCCCAGAGCCTATCTCCCCTTCACCTACTGATCCCAGAGCCCATCTCCCCTTCACCTACTGATCCCAGAGCCGATCTCCCCTTCACCTACTGATCCCAGAGCCCATCAGCCCTTCACCTACTGATCCCAGAGACCATCAGCCCTTCACCAACTGATCCCAGAGCCCATCTCCCCTTCACCTACTGATCCCAGAGCCCATCTCCCCTTCACCTACTGATCCCAGAGCACATCAGCCCTTCACCTACTGATCCCAGAGCCCATCTCCCTTTCACCTACTGATCCCAGAGCCCATCTCCCCTTCACCTACTGATCCCAGAGCCCATCTCCCCTTCACCTGCTGATCCCAGAGCCCATCTCCCCTTCACCTGCTGATCCCAGAGCCCATCAGCCCTTCACCGACTGATCCCAGAGCCCATCTCCCCTTCACCTACTGATCCCAGAGCCCATCTCCCCTTCACCTACTGATCCCAGAGCCCATCTCCCCTTCACCTACTGATCCCAGAGCCCATCAGCCCTTCACCTACTGATCCCAGAGCCCATCTCCCCTTCACCTACTGATCCCAGAGCCCATCAGCCCTTCAGCTACTGATCTCAGAGCCCATCAGCCCTTCACCTACTGATCCCAGAGCCCATCACCCCTTCACCTACTGATCCCAGAGCCCATCAGCCCTTCACCTACTGATCCCAGAGCCCATCTCCCCTTCACCTACTGATCCCAGAGCCGATCTCCCCTTCACCTACTGATCCCAGAGCCCATCAGCCCTTCACCTACTGATCCCAGAGACCATCAGCCCTTCACCAACTGATACCAGAGCCCATCTCCCCTTCACCTACTGATCCCAGAGCCCATCTCCCCTTCACCTACTGATCCCAGAGCCCATCAGCCCTTCACCTACTGATCGCCAGAGCCCATCTCCCTTTCACCTACTGATCCCAGAGCCCATCTCCCCTTCACCTACTGATCCCAGAGCCCATCTCCCCTTCACCCACTGATCCCAGAGCCCATCTCCCCTTCACCTACTGATCCCAGAGCCCATCTCCCCTTCACCTACTGATCCCAAGAGCCCATCTCCCTTTCACCTACTGATCCCAGAGCCCATCTCCCCTTCACCTACTGATCCCAGAGCCCATCTCCCCTTCACCTACTGATCCCAGAGCCCATCTCCCCTTCACCTACTGATCCCAGAGCCCATCTCCCCTTCACCTACTGATCCCAAGAGCCCATCTCCCCTTCACCTACTGATCCCAGAGCCCATCAGACCTTCACCTACTGATCCCAGAGCCCATCTCCCCTGCACCTACTGATCCCAGAGCCCATCAGCCCTTCACCTACTGATCCCAGAGCCCATCAGCCCTTAACCTACTGATCCCAGAGCCCATCAGCCCTTCACCTACTGATCCCAGAGCCCATATCCCCTTCACCTACTAATCCCAGAGCCCATCTCCCCTTCACCTACTGATCCCAGAGCCCATCAGCCCTTCACCTACTGACCCCAGAGCCCATCTCCCCTTCACCTACTGATCCCAGAGCCCATCTCCCCTTCAGCTACTGATCCCAGAGCCCATCTCCCCTTCACCCACTGATCCTTGAGCCCATCAGCCCTTCACCTACTGATCCCAGAGCCCATCTCCCCTTCACCTACTGATCTGAGAGCCCATCAGCCCTTCACCTATTGATCCCAGAGCCCATCTCCCCTTCACCTACTGATCCGAGAGCCCATCTCCCCTTCACCTACTGATCCCAGAGCCCATCTCCCCTGCACCTACTGATCCCAGAGCCCATCAGCCCTTCACCTACTGATCCCAGAGCAGATCTCCCCTTCACCTACTGATCCCAGAGCCCATCAGCCCTTCATCTAATGATCCCAGAGCCCATCAGCCCTTCACCCACTGATCCCAGAGCCCATCAGCCCTTTACCTTCTGATCCCAGAGCCCATCTCCCCTTCACCTGCTGATCCCAGAGCCCATCTCCCCTTCACCTACTGATCCCAGAGCCCATCTCCCCTTCACCTACTGATCCCAGAGCCCATCTCCCCTTCACCTACTGATCCCAGAGCCCATCTCCCCTTCACCTACTGATCCCAGAGCCCATCTCCCCTTCACCTACTGATCCCAGAGCCCATCTCCCCTCCACCTACTGATCCCAAGAGCCCATCTCCCCTTCACCTACTGATCCCAGAGCCCATCAGCCCTTCACCTACTGATCCCAGAGCCCATCTCCCCTTCACCTACTGATCCCAGAGCCCATCAGCCCTTCACCTACTGATCCCAGAGCCCATCTCCCCTCCACCTACTGATCCCAAGAGCCCATCTCCCCTTCACCTACTGATCCCAGAGCCCATCTCCCCTTCACCTACTGATCCCAGAGCCCATCTACCCTTTTCCTACTGATCCCTGAGCCCATCTATCCTTCACCTACTGATCCCAGAGCCCATCAGCCTTTCACCTACTGATCCCAGAGCCCATCTCCCCTTCACCTACTGCTCCCAGAGCCCATCTCCCCTTCACCTACTGATCCCAGAGCCCATCTCCCCTTCACCTACTGATCCCAGAGCACATCAGCCCTTCACCTACTGATCCCAGAGCCCATCTCCCTTTCACCTACTGATCCCAGAGCCCATCTCCCCTTCACCTACTGATCCCAGAGCCCATCTCCCCTTCACCTGCTGATCCCAGAGCCCATCTCCCCTTCACCTGCTGATCCCAGAGCCCATCAGCCCTTCACCTACTGATCCCAGAGCCCATCAGCCCTTCACCTACTGATCCCAGAGCCCATCTCCCCTTCACCTACTGATCCCAGAGCCCATCAGCCCTTCACCTACTGATCCCAGAGCCCATCTCCCCTTCACCTACTGATCCCAGAGCCCATCAGCCCTTCACCTACTGATCCCAGAGCCCATCTCCCCTTCACCTACTGATCCCAGAGCCCATCAGCCCTTCACCTACTGATCCCAGAGCCCATCTCCCCTTCACCTACTGATCCCAGAGCCCATCAGCCCTTCAGCTACTGATCTCAGAGCCCATCAGCCCTTCACCTACTGATCCCAGAGCCCATCACCCCTTCACCTACTGATCCCAGAGCCCATCAGCCCTTCACCTACTGATCCCAGAGCCCATCTCCCCTTCACCTACTGATCCCAGAGCCCATCAGCCCTTCACCTACTGATCCCAGAGACCATCAGCCCTTCACCAACTGATACCAGAGCCCATCTCCCCTTCACCTACTGATCCCAGAGCCCATCTCCCCTTCACCTACTGATCCCAGAGCCCATCAGCCCTTCACCTACTGATCGCCAGAGCCCATCTCCCTTTCACCTACTGATCCCAGAGCCCATCTCCCCTTCACCCATTGATCCCAGAGCCCATCTCCCCTTCACCTACTGATCCCAGAGCCCATCTCCCCTTCACCCACTGATCCCAGAGCCCATCTCCCCTTCACCTACTGATCCCAGAGCCCATCTCCCCTTCACCTACTGATCCCAAGAGCCCATCTCCCTTTCACCTACTGATCCCAGAGCCCATCTGCCCTTCACCTACTGATCCCAGAGCCCATCTCCCCTTCACCTACTGATCCCAGAGCCCATCTCCCCTTCACCTACTGATCCCAGAGCCCATCTCCCCTTCACCTACTGATCCCAAGAGCCCATCTCCCCTTCACCTACTGATCCCAGAGCCCATCAGACCTTCACCTACTGATCCCAGAGCCCATCTCCCCTGCACCTACTGATCCCAGAGCCCATCAGCCCTTCACCTACTGATCCCAGAGCCCATCAGCCCTTAACCTACTGATCCCAGAGCCCATCAGCCCTTCACCTACTGATCCCAGAGCCCATATCCCCTTCACCTACTAATCCCAGAGCCCATCTCCCCTTCACCTACTGATCCCAGAGCCCATCAGCCCTTCACCTACTGACCCCAGAGCCCATCTCCCCTTCACCTACTGATCCCAGAGCCCATCTCCCCTTCACCTACTGATCCCAGAGCCCATCAGCCCTTCACCTACTGATCCCAGAGCAGATCTCCCCTTCACCTACTGATCCCAGAGCCCATCTCCCCTTCACCTACTGATCCCAGAGCCCATCAGCCCTTCACCTACTGATCCCAGAGCAGATCTCCCCTTCACCTACTGATCCCAGAGCCTATCTCCCCTTCACCTACTGATCCCAGAGCCCATCTCCCCTTCACCTACTGATCCCAGAGCCGATCTCCCCTTCACCTACTGATCCCAGAGCCCATCAGCCCTTCACCTACTGATCCCAGAGACCATCAGCCCTTCACCAACTGATCCCAGAGCCCATCTCCCCTTCACCTACTGATCCCAGAGCCCATCTCCCCTTCACCTACTGATCCCAGAGCACATCAGCCCTTCACCTACTGATCCCAGAGCCCATCTCCCTTTCACCTACTGATCCCAGAGCCCATCTCCCCTTCACCTACTGATCCCAGAGCCCATCTCCCCTTCACCTGCTGATCCCAGAGCCCATCTCCCCTTCACCTGCTGATCCCAGAGCCCATCAGCCCTTCACCGACTGATCCCAGAGCCCATCTCCCCTTCACCTACTGATCCCAGAGCCCATCTCCCCTTCACCTACTGATCCCAGAGCCCATCTCCCCTTCACCTACTGATCCCAGAGCCCATCAGCCCTTCACCTACTGATCCCAGAGCCCATCTCCCCTTCACCTACTGATCCCAGAGCCCATCAGCCCTTCAGCTACTGATCTCAGAGCCCATCAGCCCTTCACCTACTGATCCCAGAGCCCATCACCCCTTCACCTACTGATCCCAGAGCCCATCAGCCCTTCACCTACTGATCCCAGAGCCCATCTCCCCTTCACCTACTGATCCCAGAGCCGATCTCCCCTTCACCTACTGATCCCAGAGCCCATCAGCCCTTCACCTACTGATCCCAGAGACCATCAGCCCTTCACCAACTGATACCAGAGCCCATCTCCCCTTCACCTACTGATCCCAGAGCCCATCTCCCCTTCACCTACTGATCCCAGAGCCCATCAGCCCTTCACCTACTGATCGCCAGAGCCCATCTCCCTTTCACCTACTGATCCCAGAGCCCATCTCCCCTTCACCTACTGATCCCAGAGCCCATCTCCCCTTCACCCACTGATCCCAGAGCCCATCTCCCCTTCACCTACTGATCCCAGAGCCCATCTCCCCTTCACCTACTGATCCCAAGAGCCCATCTCCCTTTCACCTACTGATCCCAGAGCCCATCTCCCCTTCACCTACTGATCCCAGAGCCCATCTCCCCTTCACCTACTGATCCCAGAGCCCATCTCCCCTTCACCTACTGATCCCAGAGCCCATCTCCCCTTCACCTACTGATCCCAAGAGCCCATCTCCCCTTCACCTACTGATCCCAGAGCCCATCAGACCTTCACCTACTGATCCCAGAGCCCATCTCCCCTGCACCTATTGATCCCAGAGCCCATCAGCCCTTCACCTACTGATCCCAGAGCCCATCAGCCCTTAACCTACTGATCCCAGAGCCCATCAGCCCTTCACCTACTGATCCCAGAGCCCATATCCCCTTCACCTACTAATCCCAGAGCCCATCTCCCCTTCACCTACTGATCCCAGAGCCCATCAGCCCTTCACCTACTGACCCCAGAGCCCATCTCCCCTTCACCTACTGATCCCAGAGCCCATCTCCCCTTCAGCTACTGATCCCAGAGCCCATCTCCCCTTCACCCACTGATCCTTGAGCCCATCAGCCCTTCACCTACTGATCCCAGAGCCCATCTCCCCTTCACCTACTGATCTGAGAGCCCATCAGCCCTTCACCTATTGATCCCAGAGCCCATCTCCCCTTCACCTACTGATCCGAGAGCCCATCTCCCCTTCACCTACTGATCCCAGAGCCCATCTCCCCTGCACCTACTGATCCCAGAGCCCATCAGCCCTTCACCTACTGATCCCAGAGCAGATCTCCCCTTCACCTACTGATCCCAGAGCCCATCTCCCCTTCACCTACTGATCCCAGAGCCCATCTCCCCTTCACCTACAGATCCCAGAGCCAATCAACCCTTCACCTACAGATCCCAGAGCCCATCTCCCCTTCACCTACTGATCCCAGAGCCCATCTCCCCTTCACCTACTGATCCCAGAGCCCATCTCCCCTTCACCTACCGATCCCAGAGCCCATCTCCCCTTCACCTGCTGATCCCAGAGCCCATCAGCCATTCACCTACTGATCCCAGAGCCCATATCCCCTTCACCTACTAATCCCAGAGCCCATCTCCCCTTCACCTGCTGATCCCAGAGCCCATCAGCCCTTCACCTACTGACCCCAGAGCCCATCTCCCCTTCACCTACTGATCCCAGAGCCCATCTCCCCTTCAGCTACTGATCCCAGAGCCCATCTCCCCTTCACCCACTGATCCTTGAGCCCATCAGCCCTTCACCTACTGATCCCAGAGCCCATCTCCCCTTCACCTACTGATCTGAGAGCCCATCAGCCCTTCACCTATTGATCCCAGAGCCCATCTCCCCTTCACCTACTGATCCGAGAGCCCATCTCCCCTTCACCTACTGATCCCAGAGCCCATCTCCCCTTCACCTACTGATCCCAGAGCCCATCAGCACTTCACCTACTGATCCCAGAGCAGATCTCCCCTTCACCTACTGATCCCAGAGCCCATCTCCCCTTCACCTACTGATCCCAGAGCCCATCTCCCCTTCACCTACTGATCCCAGAGCCGATCTCCCCTTCACCTACTGATCCCAGAGCCCATCAGCCCTTCACCTACTGATCCCAGAGACCATCAGCCCTTCACCAACTGATCCCAGAGCCCATCTCCCCTTCACCTGCTGATCCCAGAGCCCATCTCCCCTTCACCTGCTGATCCCAGAGCCCATCAGCCCTTCACCTACTGATCCCAGAGCCCATCAGCCCTTCACCTACTGATCCCAGAGCCCATCTCCCCTTCACCTACTGATCCCAGAGCCCATCAGCCCTTCACCTACTGATCCCAGAGCCCATCAGCCCTTCACCTACTGATCCCAGAGCCCATCTCCCCTTCACCTACTGATCCCAGAGCCCATCAGCCCTTCACCTACTGATCCCAGAGCCCATCTCCCCTTCACCTACTGATCCCAGAGCCAATCAGCCCTTCAGCTACTGATCTCAGAGCCCATCAGCCCTTCACCTACTGATCCCAGAGCCCATCACCCCTTCACCTACTGCACCCAGAGCCCATCAGCCCTTCACCTACTGATCCCAGAGCCCATCTCCCCTTCACCTACTGATCCCAGAGCCGATCTCCCCTTCACCTACTGATCCCAGAGCCCATCAGCCCTTCACCTACTGATCCCAGAGACCATCAGCCCTTCACCAACTGATACCAGAGCCCATCTTCCCTTCACCTACTGATCCCAGAGCCCATCTCCCCTTCACCTACTGATCCCAGAGCCCATCAGCCCTTCACCTACTGATCGCCAGAGCCCATCTCCCTTTCACCTACTGATCCCAGAGCCCATCTCCCCTTCACCTACTGATCCCAGAGCCCATCTCCCCTTCACCTACTGATCCCAGAGCCCATCTCCCCTTCACCTACTGATCCCAGAGCCCATCTCCCCTTCACCTACTGATCCCAAGAGCCCATCTCCCTTTCACCTACTGATCCCAGAGCCCATCTCCCCTTCACCTACTGATCCCAGAGCCCATCTCCCCTTCACCTACTGATCCCAGAGCCCATCTCCCCTTCACCTACTGATCCCAGAGCCCATCTCCCCTTCACCTACTGATCCCAAGAGCCCATCTCCCCTTCACCTACTGATCCCAGAGCCCATCAGACCTTCACCTACTGATCCCAGAGCCCATCTCCCCTTCACCTACTGATCCCAGAGCCCATCAGCCCTTCACCTACTGATCCCAGAGCCCATCAGCCCTTAACCTACTGATCCCAGAGCCCATCAGCCCTTCACCTACTGATCCCAGAGCCCATCAGCCCTTCACCTACTAATCCCAGAGCCCATCTCCCCTTCACCTACTGATCCCAGAGCCCATCAGCCCTTCACCTACTGATCCCAGAGCCCATCAGCCCTTCACCTACTGACCCCAGAGCCCATCTCCCCTTCACCTACTGATCCCAGAGCCCATCTCCCCTTCAGCTACTGATCCCAGAGCCCATCTCCCCTTCACCCACTGATCCTTGAGCCCATCAGCCCTTCACCTACTGATCCCAGAGCCCATCTCCCCTTCACCTACTGATCTGAGAGCCCATCAGCCCTTCACCTATTGATCCCAGAGCCCATCTCCCCTTCACCTACTGATCCGAGAGCCCATCTCCCCTTCACCTACTGATCCCAGAGCCCATCTCCCCTTCACCTACTGATCCCAGAGCCGATCTCCCCTTCACCTACTGATCCCAGAGCCCATCAGCCCTTCACCTACTGATCCCAGAGACCATCAGCCCTTCACCAACTGATCCCAGAGCCCATCTCCCCTTCACCTACTGATCTCAGAGCCCATCTCCCCTTCACCTACTGATCCCAGAGCACATCAGCCCTTCACCTACTGATCCCAGAGCCCATCTCCCTTTCACCTACTGATCCCAGAGCCCATCTCCCCTTCACCTACTGATCCCAGAGCCCATCTCCCCTTCACCTGCTGATCCCAGAGCCCATCTCCCCTTCACCTGCTGATCCCAGAGCCCATCAGCCCTTCACCTACTGATCCCAGAGCCCATCAGCCCTTCACCTACTGATCCCAGAGCCCATCTCCCCTTCACCTACTGATCCCAGAGCCCATCAGCCCTTCACCGACTGATCCCAGAGCCCATCTCCCCTTCACCTACTGATCCCAGAGCCCATCTCCCCTTCACCTACTGATCCCAGAGCCCATCAGCCCTTCACCTACTGATCCCAGAGCCCATCTCCCCTTCACCTACTGATCCCAGAGCCCATCAGCCCTTCACCTACTGATCCCAGAGCCCATCTCCCCTTCACCTACTGATCCCAGAGCCCATCAGCCCTTCAGCTACTGATCTCAGAGCCCATCAGCCCTTCACCTACTGATCCCAGAGCCCATCACCCCTTCACCTACTGCTCCCAGAGCCCATCAGCCCTTCACCTACTGATCCCAGAGCCCATCTCCCCTTCACCTACTGATCCCAGAGCCGATCTCCCCTTCACCTACTGATCCCAGAGCCCATCAGCCCTTCACCTACTGATCCCAGAGACCATCAGCCCTTCACCAACTGATACCAGAGCCCATCTTCCCTTCACCTACTGATCCCAGAGCCCATCTCCCCTTCACCTACTGATCCCAGAGCCCATCAGCCCTTCACCTACTGATCGCCAGAGCCCATCTCCCTTTCACCTACTGATCCCAGAGCCCATCTCCCCTTCACCTACTGATCCCAGAGCCCATCTCCCCTTCACCTACTGATCCCAGAGCCCATCTCCCCTTCACCTACTGATCCCAGAGCCCATCTCCCCTTCACCTACTGATCCCAAGAGCCCATCTCCCTTTCACCTACTGATCCCAGAGCCCATCTCCCCTTCACCTACTGATCCCAGAGCCCATCTCCCCTTCACCTACTGATCCCAGAGCCCATCTCCCCTTCACCTACTGATCCCAGAGCCCATCTCCCCTTCACCTACTGATCCCAAGAGCCCATCTCCCCTTCACCTACTGATCCCAGAGCCCATCAGACCTTCACCTACTGATCCCAGAGCCCATCTCCCCTTCACCTACTGATCCCAGAGCCCATCAGCCCTTCACCTACTGATCCCAGAGCCCATCAGCCCTTAACCTACTGATCCCAGAGCCCATCAGCCCTTCACCTACTGATCCCAGAGCCCATATCCCCTTCACCTACTAATCCCAGAGCCCATCTCCCCTTCACCTACTGATCCCAGAGCCCATCAGCCCTTCACCTACTGATCCCAGAGCCCATCAGCCCTTCACCTACTGACCCCAGAGCCCATCTCCCCTTCACCTACTGATCCCAGAGCCCATCTCCCCTTCAGCTACTGATCCCAGAGCCCATCTCCCCTTCACCCACTGATCCTTGAGCCCATCAGCCCTTCACCTACTGATCCCAGAGCCCATCTCCCCTTCACCTACTGATCTGAGAGCCCATCAGCCCTTCACCTATTGATCCCAGAGCCCATCTCCCCTTCACCTACTGATCCGAGAGCCCATCTCCCCTTCACCTACTGATCCCAGAGCCCATCTCCCCTTCACCTACTGATCCCAGAGCCCATCTCCCCTTCACCTACAGATCCCAGAGCCAATCTACCCTTCACCTACAGATCCCAGAGCCCATCTCCCCTTCACCTACTGATCCCAGAGCCCATCTCCCCTTCACCTACTGATCCCAGAGCCCATCTCCCCTTCACCTACTGATCCCAGAGCCCATCTCCCCTTCACCTGCTGATCCCAGAGCCCATCAGCCCTTCACCTACTGATCCCAGAGCCCATCAGCCCTTCACCTACTGATCCCAGAGCCCATCTCCCCTTCACCTACTGATCCCAGAGCCCATCAGCCCTTCACCTACTGATCCCAGAGCCCATCTCCCCTTCACCTACTGATCCCAGAGCCCATCTCCCCTTCACCTACTGATCCCAGAGCCCATCAGCCCTTCACCTACTGATCCCAGAGCCCATCTCCCCTTCACCTACTGATCCCAGAGCCCATCAGCCCTTCACCTACTGATCCCAAAGCCCATCTCCCCTTCACCTACTGATCCCAGAGCCCATCAGCCCTTCAGCTACTGATCTCAGAGCCCATCAGCCCTTCACCTATTGATCCCAGAGCCCATCTCCCCTTCACCTACTGATCCCAGAGCCCATCTCCCCTTCACCTACTGATCCCAGAGCCCATCTCCCCTTCACCTACTGATCCCAGAGCCCATCTCCCCTTCACCTACTGATCCCAGAGCCCATCTCCCCTTCACCTACTGATCCCAAGAGCCCATCTCCCCTTCACCTACTGATCCCAGAGCCCATCAGCCCTTCACCTACTGATCCCAGAGCCCATCTCCCCTTCACCTACTGATCCCAGAGCCCATCAGCCCTTCACCTACTGATCCCAGAGCCCATCAGCCCTTAACCTACTGATCCCAGAGCCCATCAGCCCTTCACCTACTGATCCCAGAGCCCATATCCCCTTCACCTACTAATCCCAGAGCCCATCTCCCCTTCACCTACTGATCCCAGAGCCCATCAGCCCTTCACCTACTGACCCCAGAGCCCATCTCCCCTTCACCTACTGATCCCAGAGCCCATCTCCGCTTCAGCTACTGATAACAGAGCCCATCTCCCCTTCACCCACTGATCCTTGAGCCCTTCAGCCCTTCACCTACTGATCCCAGAGCCCATCTCCCCTTCACCTACTGATCTGAGAGCCCATCAGCCCTTCACCTATTGATCCCAGAGCCCATCAGCCCTTCAGCTACTGATCTCACAGCCCATCAGCCCTTCACCTATTGATCCCAGAGCCCATCTCCCCTTCACCTACTGATCCCAGAGCCCATCTCCCCTTCACCTACTGATCCCAGAGCCCATCAGCTCTTCACCTACTGATCCGAGAGCCCATCTCCCCTTCACCTACTGATCCCAGAGCCCATCTCCCCTTCACCTACTGATCCCAGAGCCCATCTCCCCTTCACCTACTGATCCCAAGAGCCCATCTCCCCTTCACCTACTGATCCCAGAGCCCATCAGACCTTCACCTACTGATCCCAGAGCCCATCTCCCCTTTACCTACTGAACCCAGTGCCCATCAGCCCTTCACCTACTGATCCCAGAGCCCATCAGCCCTTAACCTACTGATCCCAGAGCCCATCAGCGCTTCACCTACTGATCCCAGAGCCCATATCCCCTTCACCTACTAATCCCAGAGCCCATCTCCCCTTCACCTACTGATCCCAGAGCCCATCAGCCCTTCACCTAATGACCCCAGAGCCCATCTCCCCTTCACCTACTGATCCCAGAGCCCATCTCCCCTTCAGCTACTGATCCCAGAGCCCATCTCCCCTTCACCCACTGATCCTTCAGCCCATCAGCCCTTCACCTACTGATCCCAGAGCCCATCTCCCCTTCACCTACTGATCTGAGAGCCCATCAGCCCTTCACCTATTGATCCCAGAGCCCATCTCCCCTTCACCTACTGATCCGAGAGCCCATCTCCCCTTCACCTACTGATCCCAGAGCCCATCTCCCCTTCACCTACTGATCCCAGAGCCCATCAGCCCTTCACCTACTGATCCCAGAGCAGATCTCCCCTTCACCTACTGATCCCAGAGCCCATCTCCCCTTCACCTACTGATCCCAGAGCCCATCTCCCCTTCACCTACAGATCCCAGAGCCAATCTACCCTTCACCTACAGATCCCAGAGCCCATCTCCCCTTCACCTACTGATCCCAGAGCCCATCAGCCCTTCACCTACTGATCCCAGATCCCATCTCCCCTTCACCTACTGATCCCAGAGCCCATCAGCCCTTCACCTACTGATCCCAGAGCCCATCTCCCCTTCACCTACTGATCCCAGAGCCCATCTCCCCTTCAGCTACTGATCCCAGAGCCCATCAGCCCTTCACCTACTGATCCCAGAGCCCATCTCCCCTTCACCTACTGATCCCAGAGCCCATCAGCCCTTCACCTACTGATCCCAGAGCCCATCTCCCCTTCACCTACTGATCCCAGAGCCCATCAGCCCTTCAGCTACTGATCTCAGAGCCCATCAGCCCTTCACCTATTGATCCCAGAGCCCATCTCCCCTTCACCTACTGATCCCAGAGCCCATTTCCCCTTCACCTACTGATCCCAGAGCCCATCTCCCCTTAACCTACTGATCCCAAGAGCCCATCTCCCTTTCACCTACTGATCCCAGAGCCCATCAGCTCTTCACCTACTGATCCCAGAGCCCATCTCCCCTTCACCTACTGATCCCAGAGCCCATCTCCCCTTCACCTACTGATCCCAGAGCCCATCTCCCCTTCACCTACTGATCCCAAGAGCCCATCTCCCCTTCACCTACGGATCCCAGAGCCCATCAGCCCTTCACCTACTGATCCCAGAGCCCATCTCCCCTTCACCTACTGATCCCAGAGCCCATCAGCCCTTCACCTACTGATCCCAGAGCCCATCAGCCCTTAACCTACTGATCCCAGAGCCCATCAGCCCTTCACCTACTGATCCCAGAGCCCATATCCCCTTCACCTACTAATCCCAGAGCCCATCTCCCCTTCACCTACTGATCCCAGAGCCCATCAGCCCTTCACCTACTGACCCCAGAGCCCATCTCCCCTTCACCTACTGATCTGAGAGCCCATCAGCCCTTCACCTATTGATCCCAGAGCCCATCTCCCCTTCACCTACTGATCCGAGAGCCCATCTCCCCTTCACCTACTGATCCCAGAGCCCATCTCCCCTTCACCTACTGATCCCAGAGCCCATCAGCCCTTCACCTACTGATCCCAGAGCAGATCTCCCCTTCACCTACTGATCCCAGAGCCCATCTCCCCTTCACCTACTGATCCCAGAGCCCATCTCCCCTTCACCTACTGATCCCAGAGCCGATCTCCCCTTCACCTACTGATCCCAGAGCCCATCAGCCCTTCACCTACTGATCCCAGAGACCATCAGCCCTTCACCAACTGATCCCAGAGCCCATCTCCCCTTCACCTACTGATCCCAGAGCCCATCTCCCCTTCACCTACTGATCCCAGAGCACATCAGCCCTTCACCTACTGATCCCAGAGCCCATCTCCCTTTCACCTACTGATCCCAGAGCCCATCTCCCCTTCACCTACTGATCCCAGAGCCCATCTCCCCTTCACCTGCTGATCCCAGAGCCCATCTCCCCTTCACCTGCTGATCCCAGAGCCCATCAGCCCTTCACCTACTGATCCCAGAGCCCATCAGCCCTTCACCTACTGATCCCAGAGCCCATCTCCCATTCACCTACTGATCCCAGAGCCCATCAGCCCTTCACCGACTGATCCCAGAGCCCATCTCCCCTTCACCTACTGATCCCAGAGCCCATCTCCCCTTCACCTACTGATCCCAGAGCCCATCAGCCCTTCATCTACTGATCCCAGAGCCCATCTCCCCTTCACCTACTGATCCCAGAGCCCATCAGCCCTTCACCTACTGATCCCAGAGCCCATCTCCCCTTCACCTACTGATACCAGAGCCCATCAGCCCTTCAGCTACTGATCTCAGAGCCCATCAGCCCTTCACCTACTGATCCCAGAGCCCATCACCCCTTCACCTACTAATCCCAGAGCCCATCAGCCCTTCTCCTACTGATCCCAGAGCCCATCTCCCCTTCACCTACTGATCCCAGAGCCCATCAGCCCTTCACCTACTGATCCCAGAGCCCATCTCCCCTTCACCTACTGATCCCAGAGCCCATCTCCCCTTCACCTACTGATCCCAGAGCCCATCAGCCCTTCACCTACTGATCCCAGAGCCCATCTCCCCTTCACCTACTGATCCCAGAGCCCATCAGCCCTTCACCTACTGATCCCAGAGCCCATCTCCCCTTCACCTACTGATCCCAGAGCCCATCAGCCCTTCAGCTACTGATCTCAGAGCCCATCAGCCCTTCACCTATTGATCCCAGAGCCCATCTCTCCTTCACCTACTGATCCCAGAGCCCATCTCCCCTTCACCTACTGATCCCAGAGCCCATCTCCCCTTCACCTACTGATCCCAAGAGCCCATCTCCCTTTCACCTACTGATCCCAGAGCCCATCAGCTCTTCACCTACTGATCCCAGAGCCCATCTCCCCTTCACCTACTGATCCCAGAGCCCATCTCCCCTTCACCTACTGATCCCAGAGCCCATCTCCCCTTCACCTACTGATCCCAAGAGCCCATCTCCCCTTCACCTACTGATCCCAGAGACCATCAGCCCTTCACCAACTGATACCAGAGCCCATCTCCCCTTCACCTACTGATCCCAGAGCCCATCTCCCCTTCACCTACTGATCCCAGAGCCCATCAGCCCTTCACCTACTGATCGCCAGAGCCCATCTCCCTTTCACCTACTGATCCCAGAGCCCATCTCCCCTTCACCTACTGATCCCAGAGCCCATCTCCCCTTCACCTGCTGATCCCAGAGCCCATCTCCCCTTCACCTGCTGATCCCAGAGCCCATCTCCCCTTCACCTACTGATCCCAGAGCCCATCTCCCCTTCACCTGCTGATCCCAGAGCCCATCTCCCCTTCACCTGCTGATCCCAGAGCCCATCAGCCCTTCACCTACTGATCCCAGAGCCCATCAGCCCTTCACCTACTGATCCCAGAGCCAATCTCCCCTTCACCTACTGATCCCAGAGCCCATCAGCCCTTCACCGACTGATCCCAGAGCCCATCTCCCCTTCACCTACTGATCCCAGAGCCCATCTCCCCTTCACCTACTGATCCCAGAGCCCATCAGCCCTTCACCTACTGATCCCAGAGCCGATCTCCCCTTCACCTACTGATCCCAGAGCCCATCAGCCCTTCACCTACTGATCCCAGAGACCATCAGCCCTTCACCAACTGATCCCAGAGTCCATCTCCCCTTCACCTACTGATCCCAGAGCCCAACTCCCCTTCACCTACTGATCCCAGAGCACATCAGCCCTTCACCTACTGATCCCAGAGCCCATCTCCCTTTCACCTACTGATCCCAGAGCCCATCTCCCCTTCACCTACTGATCCCAGAGCCCATCTCCCCTTCACCTGCTGATCCCAGAGCCCATCTCCCCTTCACCTGCTGATCCCAGAGCCCATCAGCCCTTCACCTACTGATCCCAGAGCCCATCAGCCCTTCACCTACTGATCCCAGAGCCCATCTCCCCTTCACCTACTGATCCCAGAGCCCATCAGCCCTTCACCGACTGATCCCAGAGCCCATCTCCCCTTCACCTACTGATCCCAGAGCCCATCTCCCCTTCACCTACTGATCCCAGAGCCCATCAGCCCTTCACCTACTGATCCCAGAGCCCATCTCCCCTTCACCTACTGATCCCAGAGCCCATCAGCCCTTCACCTACTGATCCCAGAGCCCATCTCCCCTTCACCTACTGATCCCAGAGCCCATCAGCCCTTCAGCTACTGATCTCAGAGCCCATCAGCCCTTCACCTACTGATCCCAGAGCCCATCACCCCTTCACCTACTGATCCCAGAGCCCATCAGCCCTTCACCTACTGATCCCAGAGCCCATCAGCCCTTCACCTACTGATCCCAGAGCCCATCTCCCCTTCACCTACTGATCCCAGAGCCCATCTCCCCTTCACCTACTGATCCCAGAGCCCATCAGCCCTTCACCTACTGATCCCAGAGCCCATCTCCCCTTCACCTACTGATCCCAAGAGCCCATCTCCCCTTCACCTACTGATCCCAGAGCCCATCAGACCTTCACCTACTGATCCCAGAGCCCATCTCCCCTTCACCTACTGAACCCAGTGCCCATCAGCCCTTCACCTACTGATCCCAGAGCCCATCAGCCCTTAACCTACTGATCCCAGAGCCCATCAGCGCTTCACCTACTGATCCCAGAGCCCATATCCCCTTCACCTACTAATCCCAGAGCCCATCTCCCCTTCACCTACTGATCCCAGAGCCCATCAGCCCTTCACCTAATGACCCCAGAGCCCATCTCCCCTTCACCTACTGATCCCAGAGCCCATCTCCCCTTCAGCTACTGATCCCAGAGCCCATCTCCCCTTCACCCACTGATCCTTGAGCCCATCAGCCCTTCACCTACTGATCCCAGAGCCCATCTCCCCTTCACCTACTGATCTGAGAGCACATCAGCCCTTCACCTATTGATCCCAGAGCCCATCTCCCCTTCACCTACTGATCCGAGAGCCCATCTCCCCTTCACCTACTGATCCCAGAGCCCATCTCCCCTTCACCTACTGATCCCAGAGCCCATCAGCCCTTCACCTACTGATCCCAGAGCAGATCTCCCCTTCACCTACTGATCCCAGAGCCCATCTCCCCTTCAGCTACTGATCCCAGAGCCCATCTCCCCTTCACCTACAGATCCCAGAGCCAATCTACCCTTCACCTACAGATCCCAGAGCCCATCTCCCCTTCACCTACTGATCCCAGAGCCCATCTCCCCTTCACCTATTGATCCCAGAGCCCATCTCCCCTTCACCTACTGATCCGAGAGCCCATCTCCCCTTCACCTGCTGATCCCAGAGCCCATCTCCCCTTCACCTACTGATCCCAGAGCCCATCAGCCCTTCACCTACTGATCCCAGATCCCATCTCCCCTTCACCTACTGATCCCAGAGCCCATCAGCCCTTCACCTACTGATCCCAGAGCCCATCTCCCCTTCACCTACTGATCCCAGAGCCCATCTCCCCTTCAGCTACTGATCCCAGAGCCCATCAGCCCTTCACCTACTGATCCCAGAGCCCATCTCCCCTTCACCTACTGATCCCAGAGCCCATCAGCCCTTCACCTACTGATCCCAGAGCCCATCTCCCCTTCACCTACTGATCCCAGAGCCCATCAGCCCTTCAGCTACTGATCTCAGAGCCCATCAGCCCTTCACCTATTGATCCCAGAGCCCATCTCCCCTTCACCTACTGATCCCAGAGCCCATTTCCCCTACACCTACTGATCCCAGAGCCCATCTCCCCTTAACCTACTGATCCCAAGAGCCCATCTCCCTTTCACCTACTGATCCCAGAGCCCATCAGCTCTTCACCTACTGATCCCAGAGCCCATCTCCCCTTCACCTACTGATCCCAGAGCCCATCTCCCCTTCACCTACTGATCCCAGAGCCCATCTCCCCTTCACCTACTGATCCCAAGAGCCCATCTCCCCTTCACCTACTGATCCCAGAGCCCATCAGCCCTTCACCTACTGATCCCAGAGCCCATCTCCCCTTCACCTACTGATCCCAGAGCCCATCAGCCCTTCACCTACTGATCCCAGAGCCCATCAGCCCTTAACCTACTGATCCCAGAGCCCATCAGCCCTTCACCTACTGATCCCAGAGCCCATATCCCCTTCACCTACTAATCCCAGAGCCCATCTCCCCTTCACCTACTGATCCCAGAGCCCATCAGCCCTTCACCTACTGACCCCAGAGCCCATCTCCCCTTCACCTACTGATCTGAGAGCCCATCAGCCTTCACCTATTGATCCCAGAGCCCATCTCCCCTTCACCTACTGATCCGAGAGCCCATCTCCCCTTCACCTACTGATCCCAGAGCCCATCTCCCCTTCACCTACTGATCCCAGAGCCCATCAGCCCTTCACCTACTGATCCCAGAGCAGATCTCCCCTTCACCTACTGATCCCAGAGCCCATCTCCCCTTCACCTACTGATCCCAGAGCCCATCTCCCCTTCACCTACTGATCCCAGAGCCGATCTCCCCTTCACCTACTGATCCCAGAGCCCATCAGCCCTTCACCTACTGATCCCAGAGACCATCAGCCCTTCACCAACTGATCCCAGAGCCCATCTCCCCTTCACCTACTGATCCCAGAGCCCATCTCCCCTTCACCTACTGATCCCAGAGCACATCAGCCCTTCACCTACTGATCCCAGAGCCCATCTCCCTTTCACCTACTGATCCCAGAGCCCATCTCCCCTTCACCTACTGATCCCAGAGCCCATCTCCCCTTCACCTGCTGATCCCAGAGCCCATCTCCCCTTCACCTGCTGATCCCAGAGCCCATCAGCCCTTCACCTACTGATCCCAGAGCCCATCAGCCCTTCACCTACTGATCCCAGAGCCCATCTCCCATTCACCTACTGATCCCAGAGCCCATCAGCCCTTCACCGACTGATCCCAGAGCCCATCTCCCCTTCACCTACTGATCCCAGAGCCCATCTCCCCTTCACCTACTGATCCCAGAGCCCATCAGCCCTTCATCTACTGATCCCAGAGCCCATCTCCCCTTCACCTACTGATCCCAGAGCCCATCAGCCCTTCACCTACTGATCCCAGAGCCCATCTCCCCTTCACCTACTGATCCCAGAGCCCATCAGCCCTTCAGCTACTGATCTCAGAGCCCATCAGCCCTTCAACTACTGATCCCAGAGCCTATCACCCCTTCACCTACTGATCCCAGAGCCCATCAGCCCTTCTCCTACTGATCCCAGAGCCCATCTCCCCTTCACCTACTGATCCCAGAGCCCATCAGCCCTTCACCTACTGATCCCAGAGCCCATCTCCCCTTCACCTACTGATCCCAGAGCCCATCTCCCCTTCACCTACTGATCCCAGAGCCCATCAGCCCTTCACCTACTGATCCCAGAGCCCATCTCCCCTTCACCTACTGATCCCAGAGCCCATCAGCCCTTCACCTACTGATCCCAGAGCCCATCTCCCCTTCACCTACTGATCCCAGAGCCCATCAGCCCTTCAGCTACTGATCTCAGAGCCCATCAGCCCTTCACCTATTGATCCCAGAGCCCATCTCTCCTTCACCTACTGATCCCAGAGCCCATCTCCCCTTCACCTACTGATCCCAGAGCCCATCTCCCCTTCACCTACTGATCCCAAGAGCCCATCTCCCTTTCACCTACTGATCCCAGAGCCCATCAGCTCTTCACCTACTGATCCCAGAGCCCATCTCCCCTTCACCTACTGATCCCAGAGCCCATCTCCCCTTCACCTACTGATCCCAGAGCCCATCTCCCCTTCACCTACTGATCCCAAGAGCCCATCTCCCCTTCACCTACTGATCCCAGAGACCATCAGCCCTTCACCAACTGATACCAGAGCCCATCTCCCCTTCACCTACTGATCCCAGAGCCCATCTCCCCTTCACCTACTGATCCCAGAGCCCATCAGCCCTTCACCTACTGATCGCCAGAGCCCATCTCCCTTTCACCTACTGATCCCAGAGCCCATCTCCCCTTCACCTACTGATCCCAGAGCCCATCTCCCCTTCACCTGCTGATCCCAGAGCCCATCTCCCCTTCACCTGCTGATCCCAGAGCCCATCTCCCCTTCACCTACTGATCCCAGAGCCCATCTCCCCTTCACCTGCTGATCCCAGAGCCCATCTCCCCTTCACCTGCTGATCCAGAGCCCATCAGCCCTTCACCTACTGATCCCAGAGCCCATCAGCCCTTCACCTACTGATCCCAGAGCCCATCTCCCCTTCAACTACTGATCCCAGAGCCCATCAGCCCTTCACCGACTGATCCCAGAGCCCATCTCCCCTTCACCTACTGATCCCAGAGCCCATCTCCCCTTCACCTACTGATCCCAGAGCCCATCAGCCCTTCACCTACTGATCCCAGAGCCGATCTCCCCTTCACCTACTGATCCCAGAGCCCATCAGCCCTTCACCTACTGATCCCAGAGACCATCAGCCCTTCACCAACTGATCCCAGAGTCCATCTCCCCTTCACCTACTGATCCCAGAGCCCAACTCCCCTTCACCTACTGATCCCAGAGCACATCAGCCCTTCACCTACTGATCCCAGAGCCCATCTCCCTTTCACCTACTGATCCCAGAGCCCATCTCCCCTTCACCTACTGATCCCAGAGCCCATCTCCCCTTCACCTGCTGATCCCAGAGCCCATCTCCCCTTCACCTGCTGATCCCAGAGCCCATCAGCCCTTCACCTACTGATCCCAGAGCCCATCAGCCCTTCACCTACTGATCCCAGAGCCCATCTCCCCTTCACCTACTGATCCCAGAGCCCATCAGCCCTTCACCGACTGATCCCAGAGCCCATCTCCCCTTCACCTACTGATCCCAGAGCCCATCTCCCCTTCACCTACTGATCCCAGAGCCCATCAGCCCTTCACCTACTGATCCCAGAGCCCATCTCCCCTTCACCTACTGATCCCAGAGCCCATCAGCCCTTCACCTACTGATCCCAGAGCCCATCTCCCCTTCACCTACTGATCCCAGAGCCCATCAGCCCTTCAGCTACTGATCTCAGAGCCCATCAGCCCTTCACCTACTGATCCCAGAGCCCATCACCCCTTCACCTACTGATCCCAGAGCCCATCAGCCCTTCACCTACTGATCCCAGAGCCCATCAGCCCTTCACCTACTGATCCCAGAGCCCATCTCCCCTTCACCTACTGATCCCAGAGCCCATCTCCCCTTCACCTACTGATCCCAGAGCCCATCAGCCCTTCACCTACTGATCCCAGAGCCCATCTCCCCTTCACCTACTGATCCCAGAGCCCATCAGCCCTTCACCTACTGATCCCAGAGCCCATCTCCCCTTCACCTACTGATCCCAGAGCCCATCAGCCCTTCACCTACTGATCTCAGAGCCCATCAGCCCTTCACCTACTGATCCCAGAGCCCATCAGCCCTTCACCTACTGATCCCAGAGCCCATCAGCCCTTCACCTACTGATCCCAGAGCCCATCTCCCCTTCACCTACTGATCCCAGAGCCCATCTCCCCTTCACCTACTGATCCCAGAGCCCATCAGCCCTTCACCTACAGATCCCAGAGCCCATCTCCCCTTCACCTACTGATCCCAGAGCCCATCAGCCCTTCACCTACTGATCCCAGAGCCCATCTCCCCTTCACCTACTGATCCCAGAGCCCATCTCCCCTTCACCTACTGATCCCAGAGCCCATCAGCCCTTCACCTACTGATCCCAGAGCCCATCTCCCCTTCACCTACTGATCCCAAGAGCCCATCTCCCCTTCACCTACTGATCCCAGAGCCCATCTCCCCTTCACCTACTGATCCCAGAGCCCATCTCCCCTTCACCTACTGATCCCAGAGCCCATCAGCCCTTCACCTACTGATCCCAGAGCCCATCTCCCCTTCACCTACTGATCCCAGAGCCCATCTCCCCTTCACCTACTGATCCCAGAGCCCATCAGCTCTTCACCTACTGATCCCAGAGCCCATCTCCCCTTCACCTACTGATCCCAGAGCCCATCTCCCCTTCACCTACTGATCCCAGAGCCCATCTCCCCTTCACCTACTGATCGCCAGAGCCCATCTCCCTTTCACCTACTGATCCCAGAGCCCATCTCCCCTTCACCTACTGATCCCAGAGCCCATCTCCCCTTCACCTGCTGATCCCAGAGCCCATCTCCCCTTCAGCTGCTGATCCCATAGCCCATCAGCCCTTCACCTACTGATCCCAGAGCCCATCAGCCCTTCACCTACTGATCCCAGAGCCCATCTCCCCTTCACCTACTGATCCCAGAGCCCATCAGCCCTTCACCTACTGATCCCAGAGCCCATCTCCCCTTCACCTACTGATCCCAGAGCCCATCTCCCCTTCACCTACTGATCCCAGAGCCCATCAGCCCTTCACCTACTGATCCCAGAGCCCATCTCCCCTTCACCTACTGATCCCAGAGCCCATCTCCCCTTCACCTACTGATCCCAGAGCCCATCAGCCCTTCACCTACTGATCCCAGAGCCCATCTCCCCTTCACCTACTGATCCCAAGAGCCCATCTCCCTTTCACCTACTGATCCCAGAGCCCATCAGCTCTTCACCTACTGATCCCAGAGCCCATCTCCCCTTCACCTACTGATCCCAGAGCCCATCTCCCCTTCACCTACTGATCCCAGAGCCCATCTCCCCTTCACCTACTGATCCCAAGAGCCCATCTCCCCTTCACCTACTGATCCCAGAGACCATCAGCCCTTCACCAACTGATACCAGAGCCCATCTCCCCTTCACCTACTGATCCCAGAGCCCATCTCCCCTTCAGCTGCTGATCCCAGAGCCCATCAGCCCTTCACCTACTGATCCCAGAGCCCATCTCCCCTTCACCTACTGATCCCAGAGCCCATCAGCCCTTCACCTACTGATCCCAGCGCCCATCACCCCTTCACCTACTGATCCCAGAGCCCATCAGCCCTTCACCTACTGATCCCAGAGCCCATCTCCCCTTCACCTACTGATCCCAGAGCCGATCTCCCCTTCACCTACTGATCCCAGAGCCCATCAGCCTTTCACCTACTGATCCCAGAGACCATCAGCCCTTCACCAACTGATACCAGAGCCCATCTCCCCTTCACCTACTGATCCCAGAGCCCATCTCCCCTTCACCTACTGATCCCAGAGCCCATCAGCCCTTCACCTACTGATCGCCAGAGCCCATCTCCCTTTCACCTACTGATCCCAGAGCCCATCTCCCCTTCACCTACTGATCCCAGAGCCCATCTCCCCTTCACCTGCTGATCCCAGAGCCCATCTCCCCTTCAGCTGCTGATCCCAGAGCCCATCAGCCCTTCACCTACTGATCCCAGAGCCCATCAGCCCTTCACCTACTGATCCCAGAGCCCATCTCCCCTTCACCTACTGATCCCAGAGCCCATCAGCCCTTCACCTACTGATCCCAGAGCCCATCTCCCCTTCACCTACTGATCCCAGAGCCCATCTCCCCTTCACCTACTGATCCCAGAGCCCATCAGCCCTTCACCTACTGATCCCAGAGCCCATCTCCCCTTCACCTACTGATCCCAGAGCCCATCAGCCCTTCACCTACTGATCCCAGAGCCCATCTCCCCTTCACCTACTGATCCCAGAGCCCATCAGCCCTTCAGCTACTGATCTCAGAGCCCATCAGCCCTTCACCTATTGATCCCAGCCCATCTCCCCTTCACCTACTGATCCCAGAGCCCATCTCCCCTTCACCTACTGATCCCAGAGCCCATCTCCCCTTCACCTACTGATCCCAAGAGCCCATCTCCCTTTCACCTACTGATCCCAGAGCCCATCAGCTCTTCACCTACTGATCCCAGAGCCCATCTCCCCTTCACCTACTGATCCCAGAGCCCATCTCCCCTTCACCTACTGATCCCAGAGCCCATCTCCCCTTCACCTACTGATCCCAAGAGCCCATCTCCCCTTCACCTACTGATCCCAGAGCCCATCAGACCTTCACCTACTGATCCCAGAGCCCATCTCCCCTTCACCTACTGATCCCAGAGCCCATCAGCCCTTCACCTACTGATCCCAGAGCCCATCAACCCTTAACCTACTGATCCCAGAGCCCATCAGCCCTTCACCTACTGATCCCAGAGCCCATATCCCCTTCACCTACTAATCCCAGAGCCCATCTCCCCTTCACCTACTGATCCCAGAGCCCATCAGCCCTTCACCTACTGACCCCAGAGCCCATCTCCCCTTCACCTACTGATCCCAGAGCCCATCTCCCCTTCAGCTACTGATCCCAGAGCCCATCTCCCCTTCACCCACTGATCCTTGAGCCCATCAGCCCTTCACCTACTGATCCCAGAGCCCATCTCCCCTTCACCTACTGATCTGAGAGCCCATCAGCCCTTCACCTATTGATCCCAGAGCCCATCTCCCCTTCACCTACTGATCCGAGAGCCCATCTCCCCTTCACCTACTGATCCCAGAGCCCATCTCCCCTTCACCTACTGATCCCAGAGCCCATCAGCCCTTCACCTACTGATCCCAGAGCAGATCTCCCCTTCACCTACTGATCCCAGAGCCCATCTCCCCTTCACCTACTGATCCCAGAGCCCATCTGCCCTTCACCTACAGATCCCAGAGCCAATCTACCCTTCACCTACAGATCCCAGAGCCCATCTCCCCTTCACCTACTGATCCCAGAGCCCATCTCCCCTTCACCTACTGATCCCAGAGCCAATCTACCCTTCACCTACAGATCCCAGAGCCCATCTCCCCTTCACCTACAGATCCCAGAGCCAATCTACCCTTCACCTACAGATCCCAGAGCCCATCTCCCCTTCACCTACTGATCCCAGAGCCCATCTCCCCTTCACCTACTGATCCCAGAGCCCATCTCCCCTTCACCTACAGATCCCAGAGCCCATCTCCCCTTCACCTACTGATCCCAGAGCCCATCTCCCCTTCACCTACTGATCCCAGAGCCCATCTCCCCTTCACCTACTGATCCCAGAGCCCATCTCCCCTTCACCTACTGATCCCAGTGCCCATCTCCCCTTCACCTACTGATCCCAGAGCCCATCTCCCCTTCACCTACTGATCCCAGAGCCCATCTCCCCTTCACCTACTGTTCCCAGAGCCCATCTCCCCTTCACCTACTGATCCCAGAGCCCATCTCCCCTTCACCTACTGATCCCAGAGCCCATCTCCCCTTCACCTACTGATCCCAGAGCCCATCTCCCCTTCACCTACTGATCCCAGAGCCCATCTCCCCTTCACCTACTGATCCCAGAGCCCATCAGCCCTTCACCTACTGATCCCAGAGCCCATCTCCCCTTCACCTACTGATCCCAGAGCCCATCAGCCCTTCAGCTACTGATCTCAGAGCCCATCAGCCTTTCACCTACTGATCCCAGAGCCCATCACCCCTTCACCTACTGATCCCAGAGCCCATCAGCCCTTCACCTACTGATCCCAGAGCCCATCTCCCCTTCACCTACTGATCCCAGAGCCCATCTCCCCTTCACCTACTGATCCCAAGAGCCCATCTCCCCTTCACCTACTGATCCCAGAGCCCATCTCCCCTTCAGCTGCTGATCCCAGAGCCCATCAGCCCTTCACCTACTGATCCCAGAGCCCATCTCCCCTTCACCTACTGATCCCAGAGCCCATCAGCCCTTCACCTACTGATCCCAGCGCCCATCACCCCTTCACCTACTGATCCCAGAGCCCATCAGCCCTTCACCTACTGATCCCAGAGCCCATCTCCCCTTCACCTACTGATCCCAGAGCCGATCTCCCCTTCACCTACTGATCCCAGAGCCCATCAGCCTTTCACCTACTGATCCCAGAGACCATCAGCCCTTCACCAACTGATACCAGAGCCCATCTCCCCTTCACCTACTGATCCCAGAGCCCATCTCCCCTTCACCTACTGATCCCAGAGCCCATCAGCCCTTCACCTACTGATCGCCAGAGCCCATCTCCCTTTCACCTACTGATCCCAGAGCCCATCTCCCCTTCACCTACTGATCCCAGAGCCCATCTCCCCTTCACCTGCTGATCCCAGAGCCCATCTCCCCTTCAGCTGCTGATCCCAGAGCCCATCAGCCCTTCACCTACTGATCCCAGAGCCCATCAGCCCTTCACCTACTGATCCCAGAGCCCATCTCCCCTTCACCTACTGATCCCAGAGCCCATCAGCCCTTCACCTACTGATCCCAGAGCCCATCTCCCCTTCACCTACTGATCCCAGAGCCCATCTCCCCTTCACCTACTGATCCCAGAGCCCATCAGCCCTTCACCTACTGATCCCAGAGCCCATCTCCCCTTCACCTACTGATCCCAGAGCCCATCAGCCCTTCACCTACTGATCCCAGAGCCCATCTCCCCTTCACCTACTGATCCCAGAGCCCATCAGCCCTTCAGCTACTGATCTCAGAGCCCATCAGCCCTTCACCTATTGATCCCAGCCCATCTCCCCTTCACCTACTGATCCCAGAGCCCATCTCCCCTTCACCTACTGATCCCAGAGCCCATCTCCCCTTCACCTACTGATCCCAAGAGCCCATCTCCCTTTCACCTACTGATCCCAGAGCCCATCAGCTCTTCACCTACTGATCCCAGAGCCCATCTCCCCTTCACCTACTGATCCCAGAGCCCATCTCCCCTTCACCTACTGATCCCAGAGCCCATCTCCCCTTCACCTACTGATCCCAAGAGCCCATCTCCCCTTCACCTACTGATCCCAGAGCCCATCAGACCTTCACCTACTGATCCCAGAGCCCATCTCCCCTTCACCTACTGATCCCAGAGCCCATCAGCCCTTCACCTACTGATCCCAGAGCCCATCAACCCTTAACCTACTGATCCCAGAGCCCATCAGCCCTTCACCTACTGATCCCAGAGCCCATATCCCCTTCACCTACTAATCCCAGAGCCCATCTCCCCTTCACCTACTGATCCCAGAGCCCATCAGCCCTTCACCTACTGACCCCAGAGCCCATCTCCCCTTCACCTACTGATCCCAGAGCCCATCTCCCCTTCAGCTACTGATCCCAGAGCCCATCTCCCCTTCACCCACTGATCCTTGAGCCCATCAGCCCTTCACCTACTGATCCCAGAGCCCATCTCCCCTTCACCTACTGATCTGAGAGCCCATCAGCCCTTCACCTATTGATCCCAGAGCCCATCTCCCCTTCACCTACTGATCCGAGAGCCCATCTCCCCTTCACCTACTGATCCCAGAGCCCATCTCCCCTTCACCTACTGATCCCAGAGCCCATCAGCCCTTCACCTACTGATCCCAGAGCAGATCTCCCCTTCACCTACTGATCCCAGAGCCCATCTCCCCTTCACCTACTGATCCCAGAGCCCATCTGCCCTTCACCTACAGATCCCAGAGCCAATCTACCCTTCACCTACAGATCCCAGAGCCCATCTCCCCTTCACCTACTGATCCCAGAGCCCATCTCCCCTTCACCTACTGATCCCAGAGCCAATCTACCCTTCACCTACAGATCCCAGAGCCCATCTCCCCTTCACCTACAGATCCCAGAGCCAATCTACCCTTCACCTACAGATCCCAGAGCCCATCTCCCCTTCACGTACTGATCCCAGAGCCCATCTCCCCTTCACCTACTGATCCCAGAGCCCATCTCCCCTTCACCTACAGATCCCAGAGCCCATCTCCCCTTCACCTACTGATCCCAGAGCCCATCTCCCCTTCACCTACTGATCCCAGAGCCCATCTCCCCTTCACCTACTGATCCCAGAGCCCATCTCCCCTTCACCTACTGATCCCAGTGCCCATCTCCCCTTCACCTACTGATCCCAGAGCCCATCTCCCCTTCACCTACTGATCCCAGAGCCCATCTCCCCTTCACCTACTGTTCCCAGAGCCCATCTCCCCTTCACCTACTGATCCCAGAGCCCATCTCCCCTTCACCTACTGATCCCAGAGCCCATCTCCCCTTCACCTACTGATCCCAGAGCCCATCTCCCCTTCACCTACTGATCCCAGAGCCCATCTCCCCTTCACCTACTGATCCCAGAGCCCAACAGCCCTTCACCTACTGATCCCAGAGCCCATCTCCCCTTCACCTACTGATCCCAGAGCCCATCAGCCCTTCAGCTACTGATCTCAGAGCCCATCAGCCTTTCACCTACTGATCCCAGAGCCCATCACCCCTTCACCTACTGATCCCAGAGCCCATCAGCCCTTCACCTACTGATCCCAGAGCCCATCTCCCCTTCACCTACTGATCCCAGAGCCGATCTCCCCTTCACCTACTGATCCCAGAGCCCATCAGCCCTTCACCTACTGATCCCAGAGACCATCAGCCCTTCACCAACTGATCCCAGAGCCCATCTCCCCTTCACCTACTGATCCCAGAGCCCATCTCCCCTTCACCTACTGATCCCAGAGACCATCAGCCCTTCACCTACTGATCCCAGAGCCCATCTCCCTTTCACCTACTGATCCCAGAGCCCATCTCCCCTTCACCTGCTGATCCCAGAGCCCATCAGCCCTTCACCTACTGATCCCAGAGCCCATCAGCCCTTCACCTACTGATCCCAGAGCCCATCTCCCCTTCACCTACTGATCCCAGAGCCCATCAGCCCTTCACCTACTGATCCCAGAGCCCATCTCCCCTTCACCTACTGATCCCAGAGCCCATCAGCCCTTCACCTACTGATCCCAGAGCCCCTCCCCTTCACCTACTGATCCCAGAGCCCATCAGCCCTTCACCTACTGATCCCAGAGCCCATCTCCCCTTCACCTACTGATCCCAGAGCCCATCAGCCCTTCAGCTACTGATCTCAGAGCCCATCAGCCCTTCACCTACTGATCCCAGAGCCCATCTCCCCTTCACCTACTGATCCCAGAGCCCATCTCCCCTTCACCTACTGATCCCAGAGCCCATCTCCCCTTCACCTACTGATCCCAAGAGCCCATCTCCCCTTCACCTACTGATCCCAGAGCCCATCAGCCCTTCACCTACTGATCCCAGAGCCCATCTCCCCTTCACGTACTGATCCCAGAGCCCATCTCCCCTTCACCTACTGATCCCAGAGCCCATCTCCCCTTCACCTACTGATCCCAGAGCCCATCAGACCTTCACCTACTGATCCCAGAGCCCATCTCCCCTTCACCTACTGATCCCAGAGCCCATCAGCCCTTCACCTACTGATCCCAGAGCCCATCAGCCCTTAACCTACTGATCCCAGAGCCCATCAGCCCTTCACCTACTGATCCCAGAGCCCATATCCCCTTCACCTACTAATCCCAGAGCCCATCTCCCCTTCACCTCCTGATCCCAGAGCCCATCAGCCCTTCACCTACTGATCCCAGAGCCCGTCAGCCCTTCACCTACTGATCCCAGAGCCCATCAGCCCTTAACCTACTGATCCCAGAGCCCATCAGCCCTTCACCTACTGATCCCAGAGCCCATATCCCCTTCACCTACTAATCCCAGAGCCCATCTCCCCTTCACCCACTGATCCTTGAGCCCATCAGCACTTCACCTACTGATCCCAGAGCCCATCTCCCCTTCACCTACTGATCCCAGAGCCCATCTCCCCTTCGCCTACTGATCCCAGAGCCCATCAGCCCTTCAGCTACTGATCCCAGAGCAGATCTCCCCTTCACCTACTGATCCCAGAGCCCATCTCCCCTTCACCTACTGATCCCAGAGCCCATCTCCCCTTCACCTACTGATCCCAGAGCCCATCAGCCCTTCACCTACTGATCCCAGAGCCCATCTCCCTTTCACCTACTGATCCCAGAGCCCATCTCCCCTTCACCTACTGATCCCAGAGCCCATCTCCCCTTCACCTACTGATCCCAGAGCCCATCAGCCCTTCACCTACTGATCCCAGAGCCCATCTCCCCTTCACCTACTGATCCCAGAGCCCATCAGCCCTTCACCTACTGATCCCAGAGCCCATCTCCCCTTCACCTACTGATCCCAGAGCCCATCAGCCTTTCACCTACTGATCCAGAGCCCATCTCCCCTTCACCTACTGATCCCAGAGCCCATCTCCCCTTCACCTACTGATCCCAGAGCCCATCTACCCTTCACCTACTGATCCCAGAGCCCATCAGCCTTTCACCTACTGATCCCAGAGCCCATCTCCCCTTCACCTACTGATCCCAGGGCCCATCTCCCCTTCAACTACTGATCCCAGAGCCCATCTCCCCTTCACCTACTGATCCCAGAGCCCATCTCCCCTTCACCTACTGATCCCAGAGCCCATCTCCCCTTCACCTACTGATCCCAGAGCCCATCAGCCCTTCACCTACTGATCCCAGAGCCCATCTCCCCTTCACCTACTGATCCCAGAGCTCATCAGCCCTTCACCTACTGATCCCAGAGCCCATCTCACCTTCACCTACTGATCCCAGAGCCCATCAGCCCTTCACCTACTGATCCCAGAGCCCTTCAGCCCTTCACCTACTGATCCCAGAGCCCATCAGCCCTTCACCTACTGATCCCAGAGCCCATCAGCCCTTCACCTACTGATCCCTGAGCCCATCTCCCCTTCACCTACTGATCCCAGAGCCCATCTCCCCTTCACCTGCTGATCCCAGAGCCCATCTCCCCTTCACCTGCTGATCCCAGAGCCCATCAGCCCTTCACCTACTGATCCCAGAGCCCATCTCCCTTTCACCTACTGATCCCAGAGCCCATCTCCCCTTCACCTGCTGATCCCATAGCCCATCAGCCCTTCACCTACTGATGCCAGAGCCCATCTCCCCTTCAACTACTGATCCCAGAGCCCATGTCCCCTTCACCTACTGATCCCAGAGCCCATCTCCCCTTCACCTACTGATCCCAGAGCCCATCTCCCCTTCACCTACTGATCCCAAGAGCCCATCTCCCCTTCACCTACTGATCCCAGAGCCCATCAGCCCTTCACCTACTGATCCCAGAGCCCATCAGCCCTTCACCTACTGATCCCAGAGCCCATCTCCCCTTCACCTACTGATCCCAGAGCCCATCTCCCCTTCACCTTCTGATCCCAGAGCCCAAGCTGTCCATGTAACCTCAGCCCCTCAATGGGACCCAACCTGTCCATGGGACTCCAGCTCATCTTTGGACCCAGTTTTGGACCTGTACTCACTGGAATTTAGAAAAATGCAGGGGATCTCATTGAAACCGACCAAATTTTGAAAGGACCAGATATTAAAATTGAGGGGCCACCTTTGAAATCAGAGATTAGGAGGAATTTTTTTAGCGAGTGATTAGTGAATCTGTGGAATGCTCTCCCACAGAGTCTGGTAGAGGTCAAGTCTGAGACTGTATTTAAGGGAGAATTTGATCACTTCCTGTCTGTTTTAATGCACGGAGTGTTGTGAACAAAGCGGATGAGCTTAGTACATGGATCAGTACTTGGAGCTATGATGTGGTGGCCATTACAGTGACTTGGATGTCTCAGGGACAGGAATGGTTACTTCGAGTGCCAGGCTTTAGATGTTACAGAAAGGACCAGGAGGGAGGCAAAAGAGGTGGGTGCATGGCACAGTTGATGAGAGATAGTGTCACGGCTGCAGAAAAGGTGGACGTGTTGGAGGTTAGGAACAGGAAGGGGTCCATGAACTGGGTGTTTTATTTAGGCCACTGAATAGTAACAGGAATATCGAGGAGCAGATAGGGAAACTGATCCTGGAAAGGTGTAATAATAAGAGTTGTTGTGATGGGAGATTTTAATTTCCCAAATATCGATTGGCATCTCTCTAGATCGAGGGGTTTAGATGGGGTGGAGTTTGTTAGGTGTGTTCAGGAAGGTTTCTTGACACAATATGTAGATAAACCTACAAGATGAGAGCTGTACTTGATTTGGTATTGGGAAATGAACCTGGTCAGGTGTCAGATCTCTCAGTGGGAGAAAATTTTGGAGATAGTGATCACAACTCCATCTCCTTTACAATAGCATTGGAGAGAGATAGGAACAGGCAAGTTAGAAAAGCGTTTAAAAACACAAAATGCCGGCAGAACTCAGCAGGCCAGACAGCATCTATGGGAGGAGGTAGTGACGGCGTTTTGGGCCGAAACCCTTCATCAGGAGTGAAGTAACATGGGATGGTCGAGGGGGGATAAGAAGTGGGGAGAGGGATGAAGTAGAGAGCTGGGAAGTGATAGGCTGGAGGGAAATGGGCTAGGGAGAAGGTAAAGAATGTTGGGAAATAAAAGAGAAAGAAAGGTAGGGCTGGGGGGAGATTGTAGTGAGGGGGGAAAAAAGAGAAAGAGAACCAGACTAAAATTATAGATAGGGATGGGGTAAGGAGGGGGCAGGGGTATTAATGGAGGTCAGTGAGTTGGATGTTCATGCCGGCAGGAACGAGGCTACCTAGGCGGGAGATAAGGTATTGCTCCATCGACCTGCGTGTGGCCTCATCTTGACGGTAGAGGAGGCCATGGTCAGACATATCGGAGTGGGAGTGGTCTGTGGAATTGAAGTGTGTGGCCACAGGGAGATCCCGCCACTGCTGGAGGACTGAGAAAGCGTTTAATCGGAGTAAGGGGAATTTTGAGGCTGTCAGGCAGGAAATTGGAGGCTTAAATTGGAAACAGTTGTTCTCAGGGAAAAGTACGGAAGAAATGTGGCAAATATTCAGGGGATATTTGTGTAGAGCCCTGTATAGGTACATTCCAATGAGAGAGGGAAGTTATGGTAGGGTACAGGAACCGTGGTGTACAAAGGCTGTAATAAATATAATCACGAAGAAAAGAAAAGCTTACAAAAGGTTCAGAGAGCTAGGTTAGAGAACTAGATTATACAGTGAATGGGAAGGAGCTTAAGAAGGAAATTAGGAGAGCCAGAAGGGGCCATGAGAAGGCCTTGGTGGGCAGGATTAAGAAAAATGCCAAGGCATTCTACAAGTATGTGAAGAGCAAGAGGATAAGACATGAAAGAATATCAAGTGTGCCAGTGGGGAAGTGTGTATGGAACCGGAGGAAATAGCAGAGGTACTTAATGAATACTTTACTTCAGTATTCACTGTGGAAAAGGATCTTGGTGATTGGAGTGATGACTTTCAGTAGTCTGAAAAGCTTGGAAAAGTAGATATTAAGGAAGAGAATGTGCTGGAGCTTTTGGAAAGCATCAAGTTGGATAAGTCGCCAGGACCAAACGAAATGTACCCCAGACTACTGTGGGAGGCAAGGGAGGAGATTGCTGAGCCTCTGGCAACGATCTTTGCATCATCAATGGGGATGGGAGAGGTTCCGGAGGATTGGAGGGTTGCAGATGTTGTTCCTTTATTCAAGAAAGGGGGTAGAGATAGCCAAGGAAATTATAGACCAGTGAGTCTTACCTCAGTGGTTGGTAAACTGATGGAGAAGATCCTGAGAGGGAGGATTTATGAACATTTGGAGAAGTATAATATGATCAGGAGTAGTCAGCATGGCTTTGTCAAAGGCAGGTCGTGCCTTATGAGCCTGATAGAATTTTTTGAGGATGTGACTAAATACATTGATGAAGGAAGATCAGTAGATGTAGTGTATATGGATTTCAGCAAGGCATTTGATAAGGTACTCCATACAAGGCTTACTGAGAAAGTAAGGAGGCATGGGATCCACAGGGACATTGCTTTGTGGATTCAGAGCTGACTTGCCCACAGAAGGCAAAGAGTGGTTGTGGATGGGTCATATTCTACATGGAGGTCGGTGACCAGTGGAGTGACTCAGGGATCTGTTCTGAGACCCTTACTGTTCGTGATTTTTATAAATGACCTGGATGAGGAAGTGGAAGGATGAGTTAGTAAATTTGCTGATGACACAAGGTTGGTGCTGTTGTGGATAGTGTGGAGGGCTGTCAGAGGTTACAGCAGGACATTGATAGGATGCAAAAATTGGCTGAGAAGTGGCAGATGGAGTTCAACCCAAATAAGTGTGAAGTGGTTCTTTTTGGTATGTCAAATATGATGGCAGAATATAATATTAATGGTAAGACTCTTGGCAGAGTGGAGGATCAGAGGGATCTTGGGTCCGAGTCCGCAGGATGCTCAAAGCATCTGCGCAGTTTGACAAGTATGTGAAGGTTAAGAAGGCTTACAGTGTATTGGCATTCATCAATCATGGAATTGAATTTAGGAGCTGAGAGGTAATGTTGCAGCTATATAGGACCCTGGTCAGACCCCACTTGGAGTACTGTGCTCAGTTCTGTTCACCTCACTACAGGTAGGATGTGGAAGCCATAGAAAGGGTGCAGAGGAGATTTACAAGGATGGTGCCTGGATTGGGGAGCATGGCTTATGAGAATAGGTTGAGTGAACTCGGCCTTTTCTCCTTGGAGCGACAGAGGATGAGAGGTGACCTGATAGAGGTGTACAAGATGATGAGAGGCATTGATCGTGTGGATAATCAGAGGCTTTTTCCCAGGGCTGAAATGGTTGCCAAAGAGGACACAGGTTTAAGGTGCTGGGGAGTAGGTACAGAGGAGATGTCAGGGGTAAGTCTTTTACTCAGAGAGTGGTGAGTGTGTGGAATGGGCTGCCAGCAATGCTGGTGGAGGCAGATACGATAGGGTCTATTAAGAGACTTTTACATAGGTACATGGAGCTTAGTAAAATAGAAGGCTATAGGTAAGCCTAGTAATTTCTAAGGTAGGGACATGTTCGGCACAACTTTGTGGGCCAAAGGTCCTGTATTGTGCTGTAGGTTTTCTATGTTTCCATGATCAGTCAGGGCATCAAAGGATATGGCAAGAAGGTATGTGTATGAGGTTGGGTGGAATGCAGGAACAGCATAATGGAATGGCGGAGCAGACTCGATGGGGTGAATGGCCTAATTTTGCTTCTACGTCTTGTGGTCTTATAGTGTAAGGTTACAATTCAACTTTAAACTATCAATCTACTCACATTCTGTCAGCCAGTCTCCAGACACTGTTTCTGCAATTTACTCAACATTAGCACCTATACAACAACACTCAGAGTACCAAATAATTGGTTAATTGGGTTTCCTCTCAGACAATTAATATTTACACAACCGATTGGTTAATCGGGATGCCTCTCAGACAATCAATATCTACACAACTGATCAGTTAATCGGGATGCCTCTCAGACAATCAATATCTACACAACTGATCAGTTAATCGGGTTGCCTGTCAGACAATCAATACCTACAAAACTGATCAGTTAATTGGGTTGCCTGTCAGATGATCAATACCTACACAACAGATTGGTTAATTGGGTTGCCTCTCAGACAATCAATACCTACACAATCGGTTCCGTATTAATGAGACGGTCTGTTGTTAGTACAAGTAAGACGGACCCATTGTGCTTTCCCTCACACAATCCCCATGCTCTGCCAACCCCCAGACCTTCTGCTCTTCTCCTGAACAGGTCATCTCCAACATGACCTCCGACTACTTTGCAGCGAGACTCTGGGCGAAGATCACAGACAACACCACGCATGGTATCAAGTACTATGAACCAGAGTCACACACCAGTGAATCCCACGGCACCGCACACATCTCGTTGGTTGCTGAGGACGGCAGTGCTGTGTCGGTGACCAGCTCCATCAACACGTAGTAAGGCACTGGCCCCTCCTAGAACCTGGTGCTTCTGTAGTGGGTGGAGGGTGGATCTGGGTGTGGGGAGAAGAGATGGACAGATGGGGAGATATGTCTGTGTGGGAGGGAGTGGGGGGAGGGGTGGAATTGGGGGAAGGATGGTGCTGAGGGTCACTGGGGGGATAAGATGACTAGGGTTGAGTGCACAGGGTGGGTGGGAGGGTCTGTGGGAAAGGACTCCCAGCCAATGGGCATCTGGAACTCAACAATCTCACCAGTAATGTCCACTGCAGCGTGGACCATCCCTGAACTGCCAGCCCAGCCTTTGTCTCCAGTGGCAACTACAGGACCAGCCATTTCCCAGTCCATAATACGTTTCAGTGCCGCCGAAGGGTTTCGGCCCAAAACATCAACTGTCCTCTCTTCCACGGATGCTGCCTGGCCTGCTGAGTTCCTCCAGCATTTTGTGCGTGTTGCTTGGATTTCCAGCATCTTCGGATTTTCTCTTGTCCATAATACGCTTCAATGGGATCATCTCTCATTGTTCTGAACCAGTGAGTACTGGACATTCAAAACCAAATCATACGTTAACCTTTTCACTCCCGGGATCTTTCTCATGAACCTCATCTGGACCCCCTCCAATCCTTTCTTAAATAAGGGGTGCAACATTCCTCACGATACTCCAAGGATTATAAAGCCTTATCACTACATCCTTGCTGAGTGCTCTCAAAATGAATGCTGACATTGCATTTGCCTTCCTCATCATCACATCAGTCTGCAAGTTAACCACTGTTCTCCATAGGGACATGGAAATCTGCAGCACGTCACCCACAATGTTGGGCGGACCAGGTCGCCTACTCTAGAACCTGCCTAGAATGTCCCCAGTGCATAGCTCTCTAGTTTTCTAAGCTCCATGTACCGTGTTCTCTCGAAACTGCAGAGGTGCTCAGTAACTGAAATAATGCCGTACAGTGTTTGCTGCTGTACAGTTGCAGTTTTCATTTACACTCTATAACGTTTTATTAAAGCGCCACGTCGTTCTCAGGCTGCTTTACCGTTTCCTGCTCAAAGGAACGGTTTGTTGACACAGCTGTGAAAATCGATGGGAAGGAACGTTGAAGTTAACCTTTAGGGAATCCTGCGTGAGGACTCCCAAGTCACTTTGCATCTCTTAATTCTGGATTTTCTCCCTATTAATGCCCCCTTATTTCTTCTATCAAAGTGTAAGTTTGACCTTACACTTCCCTACACTGTATTCCATCTGCCTCTTTCTTTGTCCTTTCTCCTAATCTGCCTAAATCCTTCTGCAGACTCCCTGTTTCCTCAACACTACCTGCCCTTCCACCTGTCTCTGTATCATCTGCAAATTGGCCACAGACCAAAAGACCGTAAGACATAGGAGCAGAATCAGGCCATTCAGCCCATCGAGTCTGTCCCATCATTCCACCATGGCTGATCCCAGATCCCACTCAACCCCATACACCTGCCTTCATATCATATCCATTAATGCCCTGACGGATCAGGGAACCGTCAATTTCAACTTTAAATATACTCATAGACTTGTCCTCACCACAGTCTGTGGCAGAGCATTCCACAGATTCACTACTCTCTGGCTGAAAACATTCCTCTTTACCTCTGTTCTAAAGGGTTGCCCCTCAATTCTGAGGCTGTGTCCTCTAGTTCTGGATATCCCCTCCACAGGAAACATCTTCTCCACATCCACATTATCTAGTCCTTTTAATATTCGGTCAATTTCAATGAGGTCCGCCCGCATTCTTCTAAATCCCAGTGGGTACAGGCCCAAAGCTGCCAAACATTAATCAAACTGCCGGATAGTTTACATCTGAACTGGAGGGGGACAAATATTCTCGCAGGTAGGTTTGCTAGAGAGGCTCCAGTGGATTTAAACTAGATACAAGGGGGGAGGGGAACCAGTGTAGGAACAGATGTATGGGAGAAGGAAGAAAAAGAAGACAGTAAAGTTCTTTGTACTGTTAGAGATAAACAGAGAGGAAGAGGTGGAGAATTTCTTAAATGCATTTATTTTAATGCTAGGAGCATTGTAAGAAAGGTGGATGAGCTTAGAGCATGGATTGATACTTGGAAATATGATGTTGTAGCTATTAGTGAAACATGGTTGCAGGAGGGGTGTGATTAGCAACTAAATATTCTGGGATTTCATTGCTTCAGGTGTGATAGAATCGGAGAGACAAGAGGGGGAGGTGTAGCATTGCTTGTCAGAGAAAATATTACAGTGGTGCTCTGGCAGGATAGATTAGAGAGCTTGTCTAGGGAGGCTATTTGGGTGGAATTGAGGAATGGGAAAGGTGTAGTAACACTTATAGAGGTGTATTATAGACCACCTAATGGGGAGCGAGAATTGGAGGAACAAATTTGTAAGGAGATAGCAGATATTTGTAGTAAGCACAGGGTTGTGATTGTGGGAGATTTTAATTTTCCACACATAGACTGGGAAGCCCATACTGTAAAAGGGATGGATGGTTTGGAGTTTGTAAAATGTGTGCAGGATAGTTTTTTGCAGCAATACATAGAGGTACCAACTAGAGAAGGGGCAGTGTTGGATCTCCTGTTAGGTAATGAGATAGGTCAGGTGACGGAGGTATGTGTTGGGGAGCACTTCGGGTCCAGTGATCACAATGCCATTAGTTTCAATGTAATTATGGAGAAGGATAGGACAGGATCCAGGGTTGAGATTTTTGATTGGAGAAAGGCTAACTTTGAAGAGATGCAAAAGGATTTAGAAGGAGTAGATTGGGACAATTTGTTCTATGGGAAGGATGTAATAGAGAAATGGAGGTCATTTAAAGGTGAAATTTTGAGGGTACAGAATCTTTATGTTGCTATTATGTTGAAAGGAAAGGTTAAAAGTTTGAGAGAGCCATGGTTTTCAAGGGATTTTGGAAACTTGGTTCCGAAAAAGAGAGAGATCTACAATAAATATAGGCAGCGTGGAGTAAATGAGGTGCTCAAGGAATATAAAGAATGTAAAAAGAATCTTAAGAAAGAAATTAGAAAAGCTGAAAGAAGATACGAGGTTGCTTTGGCAAGTAAGCTGAAAATAAATCCAAGGTGTTTCTACAGTTATATTAATGGCAAAAGGATAGTGAGGGATAAAATTGGTCCCTTAAAGAATCAGAGTGGACAGCTATGTGTGGAGCTGAAAGAGATGGGGGAGATTTTGAACAATTTCTTTTCTTCGGTATTCACTAAGGAGAAGGATATTGAATTGTGTAAGGTAAGGGAAACAAGTAGGGAAGTTATGGAAACTATGATGATTAAAGAGGAGGAAATACTGGCGCTTTTAAGGAATATAAAAGTGGATAAGTCTCTGGGTCCTGACAGGATATTCCGTAGGACCTTGAGGGAAGTTAGTGTAGAAATATCAGGGGCTCTGACAGAAATATTTCAAATGTCATTAGAAACGGGGATGGTGTCGGAGGATTGGCGTATTGCTCATGTTGTTCCATTGTTTAAAAAGGGTTCTAAGAGTAAACCTAGCAATTATAGGCCTGTCAGTTTGACGTCAGTGGTGGGTAAATTAATGGAAAGTATTCTTAGAGATGGGTATATATAATCTGGATAGACAGGGTCTGATTAGGAACAGTCAACATGGATTTATGCGTGGAAGGTCATGTTTGACAAATCTTATTGAATTTTTTGAAGAGGTTGCTAAGAAAGTTGACAAGGGTAAAACAGTGGATGTTGTCTATATGGACTTTAGTAAGACCTTTGACAAGGTTCCACATGGAAGGTTAGTTAGGAAGGTTCAATCGTTAGGTGTTAATATTGAAGTAGTAAAATGGATTCAACAGTGGCTGAATGGGAGATGCCAGAGAATAGTGGTGGATAACTGTTTGTCAGATTGGAGGCCGGTGACTAGTGGTGTGCCTCAGGGATCTGTACTGGGTCCAATGTTGTTTGTCATATACATTAATGATCTGGATGATGGGGTGGTAAATTGGATTAGTAAGTATGCAGATGATACTAAGATAAGTGGCATTGTGGATAATGAAGTAGGTTTTCAAAGCTTGCAGAGAGATTTAGGCCAGTTAGAAGAGTGGGCTGAAAGATGGCAGATGGAGTTTAATGCTGATAAGTGTGAGGTGCTACATTTTGGTAGGAATAATCTAAATAGGACATACATGGTAAATGGTAGGGCATTGAAGAATGCGGTAGAACAGAGTGATCTAGGAATAATGGTGCATAGTTCCCTGAAGGTGGAATCTCATGTGGATAGGGTGGTGAAGAAAGCTTTTGGTATGCTGGCCTTTATAAATCAGAGCATTGAGTATAGGAGTTGGGATGTAATGTTAAAATTGTACAAGGCATTGGTAAATAAGACCAAATTTGGAGTATTGTGTACAGTAGTGGTCACTGAATTATAGGAAAGATGTCAACAAAATAGAGAGAGTACAGAGAAGATTTACTAGAAGTTACCTAGGACAGAGAAAGGTTGAACAATTTAGGTCTTTATTCTTTGGAGCACAGAAGGTTGAGGGGGGATTTGATAGAGGTATTTAAAATTATGAGGGGGATAGATAGAGTTGACATGGATAGGCTTTTTCCATTGAGAGTAGGGGAGATTCAAACAAGAGGACATAAGTTGAGAGTTAGGTGGCAAAAGTTTAGGGGTAACACAGGGGGGTATTTCTTTACTCAGAGAGTGGTAGCTGTGTGGAATGAGCTTCCTGTAGAAGTAGTAGAGGCCAGTTCAGTTGTGTCATTTAAGGTAAAATTGGATAGGTATATGGACAGGAAAGGAGTGGAGGGTTATGGGCTGAGTGCGGGTAGGTGGGACTAGGTGAGATTAAGAGTTCGGCACGGACTAGGAGGGCCGGAATGGCCTGTTTCCGTGCTGTGATTGTTATATGGTTATATGGTTATATGAGTGCAGGTCGGTGGGACTAGGTGAGAGTAAGCGTTCAGCACAGACTAGAAGAGCCGAGATTGCCTGTTTCTGTGCTGTAATTATTATATGGTTATGTGGTTATGTTAGCCCCTCCTTTCGTGGAATCATCCTTGTGAACCTCCTCTGGACTCTCTCCAATGACAACACAATCTTTCTGAGATTCGGGGCCCAGAACTGTTGACAATCCTCCAAGTGCAGCCTGACAAGCCTCAGCATTATCTCCTTGCTTTTATATTCTCTCCCCTTTGAAATGAATGCCAACATTTCATTTGCCTTCTTTACCACAGACTCAACCTGTCAATTAACCTTCTGGGAGTCTTGCCTGAGGACTCCTAAGTCCCTTTGCATGTCTAATGTTTGAATTTTCTTCCCATGTAGATAATAGTCCACACTATTGTTCCTTTTACCAAAATGCATTGTCATACATTTCCCAGCACTGTATTCCATCTGCCACTTTTTTGCCCATTCCTCCAATTTATTTAAGTCCTGTTGCAATTACATTACTTCCTCAGCACTACCTACCCCTCCCTTATCTTTGTATCATCCTCAAACTTTGCCACAAAGACATCAATTCCATTATCCAAATCATTGACAAACAATATGAAAACCAGTGGTCCCAATACTGACCCCTGAGGAACACCTCTAGTCACTAGCAGTAACTGGAAAAGGCCCCCTTTATTCCCACTCTCTGCCTCCTGCCTGTCAGACATCCCTTTATCCATGCAGTATCTTTCCTGTAATGCCATAGGATTTTATCTTGTTAAGCAGCCTCGTGTGTGTCACCTGATCAAATGTCTTCCGAAAATCCAAGTAAATAACATCCACTGCCTCTCCTTTGTCCTTGTCTCCCTGCTTTTTACTACCACAAAGAACTCTAACAGATTTGTCAGGCAAGGTTTCCCTTCATAGAAACCATGCTGACTTTGACTTACTTTATCATTAATCCCCAAGTTCTCCTCATCCTTAATAATAGACCCCAACACTTTCCCAACCTCTGAGGTTAGGCTAACTGACCTATAATTTCCTTTATTTTGCCTTCCTCCCTTCTTAAAAAGTGAAGTGACATTTACGATCTTCCAGTCCTCCGGGACCATGCCAGAATCACGTGATTCAAGAAGGATCATGACCAATGCATCCGTTATCTCCCAGGTGACTTATCCACCGTAAGACCTTTCAGTTTGCCCAGCACCTTTACCTTTGTAATAGCAATGGCACGCATTCACGCTCCCTGACACTCACAGACCTCTGGCACACTGCTAGTGTCTTCCACAGTGAAGACAGATGTAAAGTACTCATTATCTTCATCTGTCATTTCTTCATCCCCCAGTACTACCTCACCAGCATCATTGTCCAGTGGTCCGATATCAACTCTCACCTCCCTTTTACTCTTTATATAACTGAAAAACCTTTAGTATTCTGCTTTATATTACCGGCCAGTTTGCCCTCATATTTAATACCCTCGGCAGAGGATGGTATTGGGGATGGACTCAGAGAGGCTGTGCCGGAGGGGATGGTCGTCGGCTCGGAGGTTTGACGGACTCGGAGTCTGCTGTGGTCAGGTCACTTTCACTGTGTGCTGCGTCTGCGAGGCTGGGTTCGACGGAGCTTTCATTGTGTGCTGCGTCTGCGAGGCTGGGTTCGACGGAGCTTTCATTGTGTGCTGTGTCTGCGAGGCTGGGTTCGACGGAGCTTTCACTGTGTGCTGCGTCTGCGAGGCTGGGTTCGACGGAGCTTTCACTGTGTGCTGCGTCTGCGAGGCTGGGTTCGACGCTTTCATTGTGTGCTGCGTCTGCGAGGCTGGGTCCGACGGAGCTTTCATTGTGTGCTGTGTCTGCGAGGCCGGGTTCGACGGAGCTTTCATTGTGTGCTGCGTCTGCGAGGCTGGGTTCGACGGAGCTTTCATTGTGTGCTGTGTCTGCGAGGCTGGGTTCGACGGAGCTTTCACTGTGTGCTGCGTCTGCGAGGCTGGGTTCGACGCTTTCACTGTGTGCTGTGTCTGCGAGGCCGGGTTCGACGGAGCTTTCATTGTGTGCTGCGTCTGCGAGGCTGGGTTCGACGCTTTCACTGTGTGCTGTGTCTGCGAGGCCGGGTTCGACGGAGCTTTCATTGTGTGCTGTGTCTGCGAGGCTGGGTTCGACGGAGCTTTCACTGTGTGCTGCGTCTGCGAGGCTGGGTTCGACGCTTTCACTGTGTGCTGTGTCTGCGAGGCCGGGTTCGACGGAGCTTTCATTGTGTGCTGTGTCTGCGAGGCTGGGTTCGACGGAGCTTTCATTGTGTGCTGTGTCTGCGAGGCTGGGTTCGACGGAGCTTTCATTGTGTGCTGTGTCTGCGAGGCCGGGTTCGACGGAGCTTTCATTGTGTGCTGTGTCTGCGAGGCTGGGTTCGACGGAGCTTTCATTGTGTGCTGTGTCTGCGAGGCCGGGTTCGACGGAGCTTTCACTGTGTGCTGCGTCTGCGAGGCTGGGTTCGACGGAGCTTTCACTGTGTGCTGTGTCTGCGAGGCTGGGTTCGACGGAGCTTTCACTGTGTGCTGTGTCTGCGAGGCCGGGTTCGACGGAGCTTTCATTGTGTGCTGTGTCTGCGAGGCTGGGTTCGACGGAGCTTTCACTGTGTGCTGCGTCTGCGAGGCTGGGTTCGACGGAGCTTTCACTGTGTGCTGCGTCTGCGAGGCTGGGTTCGACGCTTTCACTGTGTGCTGTGTCTGCGAGGCCGGGTTCGACGGAGCTTTCATTGTGTGCTGTGTCTGCGAGGCCGGGTTCGACGGAGCTTTCACTCTGTGCTGCGTCTGCGAGGCTGGGTTCGACGGAGCTTTCACTGTGTGCTGTGTCTGCGAGGCTGGGTTCGACGGAGCTTTCACTGTGTGCTGCGTCTGCGAGGCTGGGTTCGACGGAGCTTTCACTGTGTGCTGTGTCTGCGAGGCCGGGTTCGACGGAGCTTTCACTGTGTGCTGTGTCTGCGAGGCTGGGTTCGACGGAGCTTTCACTGTGTGCTGTGTCTGCGAGGCCGGGTTCGACGGAGCTTTCATTGTGTGCTGTGTCTGCGAGGCTGGGTTCGACGGAGCTTTCACTGTGTGCTGCGTCTGCGAGGCTGGGTTCGACGGAGCTTTCACTGTGTGCTGCGTCTGCGAGGCTGGGTTCGACGCTTTCACTGTGTGCTGTGTCTGCGAGGCCGGGTTCGACGGAGCTTTCATTGTGTGCTGCGTCTGCGAGGCTGGGTTCGACGCTTTCACTGTGTGCTGTGTCTGCGAGGCCGGGTTCGACGGAGCTTTCATTGTGTGCTGTGTCTGCGAGGCTGGGTTCGACGGAGCTTTCATTGTGTGCTGCGTCTGCGAGGCTGGGTTCGACGGAGCTTTCATTGTGTGCTGTGTCTGCGAGGCTGGGTTCGACGCTTTCACTGTGTGCTGTGTCTGCGAGGCTGGGTTCGACGGAGCTTTCACTGTGTGCTGCGTCTGCGAGGCTGGGTTCGACGGAGCTTTCACTGTGTGCTGCGTCTGCGAGGCTGGGTTCGATGGAGCTTTCATTGTGTGCTGCGTCTGCGAGGCTGGGTTCGACGGAGCTTTCATTGTGTGCTGTGTCTGCGAGGCTGGGTTCGACGGAGCTTTCACTGTGTGCTGTGTCTGCGAGGCTGGGTTCGACGGAGCTTTCATTGTGTGCTGCGTCTGCGAGGCTGGGTTCGACGGAGCTTTCACTGTGTGCTGCGTCTGCGAGGCTGGGTTCGACGGAGCTTTCATTGTGTGCTGTGTCTGCGAGGCTGGGTTCGACGGAGCTTTCACTGTGTGCTGTGTCTGCGAGGCTGGGTTCGACGGAGCTTTCATTGTGTGCTGCGTCTGCGAGGCTGGGTTCGACGGAGCTTTCACTGTGTGCTGCGTCTGCGAGGATGGGTTCGACTGAGCTTTCATTGTGTGCTGCGTCTGCGAGGCTGGGTTCGACGGAGCTTTCACTGTGTGCTGCGTCTGCGAGGCTGGGTTCGACGGAGCTTTCACTGTGTGCTGCGTCTGCGAGGATGGGTTCGACTGAGCTTTCACTGTGTGCTGTGTCTGCGAGGCTGGGTTCGATGGAGCTTTCACTGTGTGCTGTGTCTGCGAGGCTGGGTTCGACGGAGCTTTCATTGTGTGCTGCGTCTGCGAGGCTGGGTTCGACGGAGCTTTCACTGTGTGCTGCGTCTGCGAGGCTGGGTTCGATGGAGCTTTCACTGTGTGCTGTGTCTGCGAGGCTGGGTTCGACGGAGCTTTCACTGTGTGCTGCGTCTGCGAGGCTGGGTTCGACGGAGCTTTCATTGTGTGCTGCGTCTGCGAGGCTGGGTTCGACGGAGCTTTCATTGTGTGCTGCGTCTGCGAGGCTGGGTTCGACGGAGCTTTCACTGTGTGCTGCGTCTGCGAGGCTGGGTTCGACGGAGCTTTCACTGTGTGCTGCGTCTGCGAGGCTGGGTTCGACGGAGCTTTCATTGTGTGCTGTGTCTGCGAGGCTGGGTTCGACGGAGCTTTCATTGTGTGCTGCGTCTGCGAGGCTGGGTCCGACGGAGCTTTCACTGTGTGCTGTGTCTGCGAGGCTGGGTTCGACGCTTTCATTGTGTGCTGCGTCTGCGAGGCTGGGTTCGACGGAGCTTTCATTGTGTGCTGCGTCTGCGAGGCTGGGTTCGACGGAGCTTTCACTGTGTGCTGCGTCTGCGAGGCTGGGTTCGACGCTTTCACTGTGTACTGTGTCTGCGAGGCTGGGTTCGACGCTTTCACTGTGTGCTGTGTCTGCGAGGCTGGGTTCGACGCTTTCACTGTGTGCTGTGTCTGCGAGGCCGGGTTCGACGGAGCTTTCATTGTGTGCTGTGTCTGCGAGGCTGGGTTCGACGGAGCTTTCATTGTGTGCTGCGTCTGCGAGGCTGGGTTCGACGGAGCTTTCACTGTGTGCTGCGTCTGCGAGGCTGGGTTCGATGGAGCTTTCATTGTGTGCTGTGTCTGCGAGGCTGGGTTCGACGGAGCTTTCACTGTGTGCTGCGTCTGCGAGGCTGGGTTCGACGGAGCTTTCACTGTGTGTGCTGTGTCTGCGAGGCTGGGTTCGACGGAGCTTTCATTGTGTGCTGCGTCTGCGAGGATGGGTTCGACTGAGCTTTCATTGTGTGCTGCGTCTGCGAGGATGGGTTCGACTGAGCTTTCATTGTGTGCTGCGTCTGCGAGGCTGAGTCGGGCGGCACCGTGGAAGTCCATAGCGGGGGTATTCCCTTCTGCCGCCGGTGTGGGATGGCGAGTCTGTCGGGACCCTGAGGACTTGTGGAAACTGTGTGGTGGTTTCTTTCGAACTTACAGTCTTTTAACAATTTTGGACTATTTTTACTGTGCCCATGGTCTGTTTTTTATCAAATGATGGTATTGTTTGCACTGTTGTAACTATATGTTGTAACTGTGTGGTTTTGTGCAGGTCTTGTAGCTTTAGTTTTTGGTCTTGTTTGTCTAGTGGATTTGGAGCTTCTTTCCTGGGAACGCGCTAAGATGGTAGCACGATATTAATATGCAGCAGCCTCTCCGAACTCTGGATTGGGGATTGCCAATCGTTATGTGAATCTTCTGGTGTAGTCTATTTTGTCGTGTGGTTTGTTGATATCATTCTGGAGGAACGTTGTCTCATTTTTTAACTGCATTGCATTTGTGGCTTTTAAATGACAATAATCTGAATCTGAATATTTCATCTTTTTCCCTTCTTATAGCTTTTTTAGTTGCCTCTTGTTGGTATTTGACAGTTTCCCAATCACTCAACTTCCCACTCACTTTTGCTGCCTTAGATGCCCTTTCCGTGGCTTTTTATGCAGTCCTTAACTTCCCTCCTCAGCCACAGTTGCCTACTCCTGCCATTTGAGAACACTGCTTCTGTGGGACATATCTATCCTGCACCTTGTGAACTATTCCCAGAAACTTCAGCCATCTCTGCTCTGTCGTCATCCCCACCTGTATCCTCCTCCGACCCACCTGGGCAAGCTCCTCTCTCGTGCCTCTGTAATTCCCTTTATTCCATTGCGATACTGATACACCTGACTTATGCTTCTCCCTCTCAAACTGCGTTATGAATTCAATCATATTATCATCACTGCCTCCTCAGGGTTCTTTTATGTTAAATTCCCCACTAAGATCTGGCTTATTCCACAACATCCAATTTAAGATGTCCTTTCCCCGAGTAGGCTCAAGCACAAGCTGCTCTAAAAAGCCGTCTCGTAGGCATCAACAAATACCCTCTCTCGTGACAGGACACCAACCTGACTTACCCAAATCCCTTTGCAAAATGAAGTCCCAATTACAACTGTGTCATTACCTTCATTACATGCCTTTCCTAGCTACAACACCGACCTCTGCGGGCCGCCAACAGTCAGCTGACCAGAAAGTCTCCCATTTTTCCCACTCTGCTTCCTGTCAGTCAGACAATCTTCCATCCCCTCGTACCGTTCCTGTAATACCATGGGTTCTTATCTTGTACAGCAGGCTTATCTACAGCATCTTGTCAAAGGCCTTCTGAAAATCCAGTTTAGCATCCTCCACTGACTCTCCTTTGTCTTGTCAAAGAACTCCAACAGATTTATCAGGCAAGATTTCCCCTTAAGGAAAATATGCTGAGTTTGGCCTATCTTATCAATGTGTCACCAATTACCCTGAAACCTCATCCTTAATAATGAACTCCAACATTTTCCCAACCATTTGAGTTCGGTTAACTGGCCATAATTTCTATTCTCTTGCCTCCCTCCCTTAAAAAGTGCAGGGACATTTACAATTTTCCTGTACTCCGGAATCACTGAGGAATCCAGTGGTTTTTGAACTATCATTACTAAAGCCACCACAATCTCCTCAGCTACTTCTTTCAGAACTCTGGGGTGTAGTTCATCTGGTCCATTTACATTTCTCACCTTCTCCTTAGTAATAGCAACAACACTCCGACTCCCTGACGTTCTCAAATTACTGGTATTCTATCTGTATCTTCCACAGTAAAGACTGACACAAAATATTTATTGAGTTCATCCACCATTTTGTCTGCCTCCCATTGCTACCCCTTCAGCATAACTTTCCAGCAGTGTGATATCCACTCTTGCCTCTCTTTTACTCTCAATATATTTATATATTTGGAAAAATAAAACCCTTTTTCATGATTTGCTGGCCTGACATATTTCGTCTTTCCTCTCCTTTCTGCTTCTTTAGTTGCCTTCTATTGGTTTTTAAAAGCTTCCCAATCCTACAACTTCCCACTAATGTTTGCTTTGTTGTATGCCCTATCTTTTGCTTTGAAAAACTTGGTTTTCAGGGCAGGATTAGCACCGACTATTGGCAACTTCAAATACCTGGGGAGTACCATCTCCAGCGACGGTGCCCTTGATAAAGAAATCACGTCTAGGATCCAGAAAGCAAGCCAGGCACTCGGAAGGCTCCGGGTCAAAGTTCTGCAGCACAAAGACATTCACCTCTCCACTAATCTGAAGATTTCGGCCCGAAACATCGTCACTACCTCCTCCCATAGGTGCTGTCTGGCCTGCTGAGTTCTGCCAGCATTTTGTGTTTTTATTTATTTCCAGCATATGCAGATTCAGTTGTGTTTACAATGCTGTTGTGGTCTCATCACTTCTATATGGCTGTGAAACCTGGACACTGCATCGCAGACATGTCAAAGAGCTTGAACAATTCCACAATCGCGCTCTGCGATCAATCATGTAAATCCGCTGGCAAGACCGTATCTCCAAGCTGACAGTCCTGGACGGAGCCAATTCCACAATCGCGCTCTGCAATCAATAATGTAAATCCGCTGGCAAGACCGTATCTCCAACCTGACAGTCCTGGACCGAGGCAGTTCCACAATCGCGCTCTGCAATCAATCATGTAAATCCGCTGGCAAGACCGTATCTCCAACCTGACAGTCCTGGACCGAGGCAGTTCCACAATCGTGCTCTGCAATCAATCATGTAAATCCGCTGGCAAGACCGTATCTCCAACCTGACAGTCCTGGACCGAGCCAATTCCACAATCGCGCTCTGCGATCAATCATGTAAATCCGCTGGCAAGACCATATCTCCAAGCTGACAGTCCTGGACCGAGGCAATTCCACAATCGCGCTCTGCAATCAATCATGTAAATCCGCTGGCAAGACCGTATCTCCAAGCTGACAGTCCTGGACGGAGCCAATTCCACAATCGCGCTCTGCGATCAATCATGTAAATCCGCTGGCAAGATCGTATCTCCAAGCTGACAGTCCTGGACCGAGGCAATTCCACAATCGCGCTCTGCAATCAATCATGTAAATCCACTAGCAAGACCGTATCTCAACCTGACAGTCCTGGACCGAGCCAATTCCACAATCGCGCTCTGCTATCAATCATGTAAATCCGCTGGCAAGACCGTATCTCCAAGCTGACAGTCCTGGACCGAGCCAATTCCACAATCGCGCTCTGCGATCAATCATGTAAATCCGCTGGCAAGACCGTATCTCCAAGCTGACAGTCCTGGACCGAGCCAATTCCACAATCGCGCTCTGCGATCAATCATGAAAATCCACTGGCAAGACCGTATCTCAACCTGACAGTCCTGGACCGAGCCAATTCCACAATCGCGCTCTGCGATCAATCATGTAAATCCGCTGGCAAGACCGTATCTCAACCTGACAGTCCTGGACCGAGCCAATTCCACAATCGCGCTCTGCGATCAATCATGTAAATCCACTGGCAAGACCGTATCTCCAAGCTGACAGTCCTGGACCGAGCCAATTCCACAATCGCGCTCTGCAATCAATCATGTAAATCCGCTGGCAAGACCGTATCTCCAACCTGACAGTCCTGGACCGAGCCAATTCCACAATCGCGCTCTGCGATCAATCATGTAAATCCGCTGGCAAGACCGTATCTCCAAGCTGACAGTACTGGACCGAGCCAATTCCACAATCGCGCTCTGCAATCAATCATGTAAATCCGCTGGGAAGACCATATCTCCAAGCTGACAGTCCTGGACCGAGCCAATTCCACAATCGCGCTCTGCGATCAATCATGTAAATCCACTGGCAAGACCGTATCTCCAAGCTGACAGTCCTGGACCGAGGCAGTTCCACAATCGCGCTCTGCGATCAATCATGTAAATCCGCTGGCAAGACCGTATCTCCAAGCTGACAGTCCTGGACCGAGCCAATTCCACAATCGCGCTCTGCGATCAATCATGTAAATCCGCTGGCAAGACCGTATCTCCGACCTGACAGTCCTGGACCGAGCCAATTCCACAATCGCGCTCTGCGATCAATCATGTAAATACACTGGCAAGACCGTATCTCCAACCTGACAGTCCAGGACCGAGCCAATTCCACAATCGCGCTCTGCGATCAATCATGTAAATCCGCTGGCAAGACCGTATCTCAACCTGACAGTCCAGGACCGAGCCAATTCCACAATCGCGCTCTGCGATCAATCATGTAAATCCGCTGGCAAGACGGTATCTCCAAGCTGACAGTCCTGGACCGAGCCAATTCCACAATCGCGCTCTGCGATCAATCATGTAAATCCGCTGGCAAGACCGTATCTCCAACCTGACAGTCCTGGACCGAGCCAGTTCCACAATCGCGCTCTGCGATCAATCATGTAAATCCGCTGGCAAGACCGTATCTCCAAGCTGACAGTCCTGGACCGAGCCAATTCCACAATCGCGCTCTGCGATCAATCATGTAAATCCGCTGGCAAGACCGTATCTCAACCTGTCAGTCCTGGACCGAGGCAGTTCCACAGGCATTGAAGCCAACGTTTTGAAGGCTCAGCTCAGATGGACCGGCCGTCTGATCCGCATGGATGAGTCCAGAATGCCGCGCCAGTTGTTCTACGGAGAACTGGAGCAGGGCAACCGTGCCCAAGGTCGCCCAAGGAAGAGGTACAAGGACAACCTCAAGTCAAACCTTAAGTGGGCCAAACTCCAGCCCCGCGATCTCGAACACACTGCTGCTGACCGGTCCAAGTGGCGCAATCTATGCTCCAAGGCAGCAAACAACTTCCAAGCCAACTGGCACATGCAGCGCCTCAGGACGAGTCAAGAGAGACACAGGAAGGCTTCCGCTCCTGCCCCAACAGGCGTCCGCTCCTGCCCCAACAGGCGTCCGCTCCTGCCCCAACAGGCGGAGCTCCTGCCCCAACAGGCGTCCGCTCCTGCCCCAACAGGCGTCCGCTCCTGCCCCAACAGGCGTCCGCTCCTGCCCCAACAGGCGGAGCTCCTGCCCCAACAGGCGTCCGCTCCTGCCCCAACAGGCGTCCGCTCCTGCCCCAACGGGTGGAGCTCCTTGCCCCATCTGCGCTTCGGATTCGCCCTCAGAAGTCATATGCGTCCCCACAGACATTGACCGCGCAACACACTCGTCTTCCTCGGACGTCGAGAGACTACTTCTCATTGATTCATCCAGCCTTTCAGCACTGTGGTCCATATTCCAGGGAAGTGTTATCCGAAGTGCAGATGAAAGGGCTCAGCTTGAAACTCCGACTGTCCGTTGGTGTTGCCTGACCTGCGGACCTCCTCCAGCAGTCGGTGTGTGTCGCTGAAATCCTGGAGGAGTCGATCATCCTTAGAACGAGAGTGAGATCCTATCACTGCACCCAACATTCCCTCCCACTTACAAAGATGACTTTGTGAAGTTCACTTTTGTTTGACGTCTCTGTCACCTAAATTTGTTTTGCTAATGGGAGGTCCAGTGATGCAGTCCACTGTCTCCCAGTTCCAGAGACCCGGGCTCGGTCCTGACCTTGGGTGCTGTCTGTGTGGTGTTTCTGATTTGCTCCTCATCACGTGGGTTAGTAGGTTAATTGGCCAAGGTAAGTTCCGTCAGTGTATATCTGTATATGGTAGAATCAGAGCAATGATGGGGATGTGGGGAGAATGAAGGATTAGTGAAACTGGGTGGTTGGTGCTCAGCATGGACTAGGTGGGATGAAGGGCCTCTCTCTGTGCTTTATCTCCATGACAATATCACTCCTTCCTGTTGCAGTTTTGGATCCAAAGTGAGGTCTAACACCAGTGGCATCATCTTCAACAGTCAAATGGATGACTTCTCCACTCCGCACCAGAAAAATTATTATGATGTTCAACCTTCGGTTCCCAACTTCATCGAACCAGGTCAGCTGGTGTCTGCAGGGCTGTGCCTGTGGAGTGGCATGATCAGGGCTGTGCCCGTGGACTGGAATGAACAGGGCTGTGCCCGAGGAGTGGCATGATCAGGGTTGTGCCCGAGGAGTGGCATGATCAGGGCTGTGCCCATGGAGTAGCATGATCAGGGCTGTGCCCATAGAGTGGCACGATCAGGGCCGTGCCCATGGAGTGGCACGATCAGGGCCGTGCCCGTAGAGTGGCACGATCAGGGCCGTGCCCGTGCAGTGGCACGATCAGGGCCGTGCCCGTGCAGTGGCACGATCAGGGCCGTGCCCGTGCAGTGGCACGATCAGGGCCGTGCCCGTGCAGTGGCACGATCAGGGCCGTGCCCGTGCAGTGGCACGATCAGGGCCGTGCCCTTGCAGTGGCACGATCAGGGCCGTGCCCGTAGAGTGGCACGATCAGGGCCGTGCCCGTGCAGTGGCACGATCAGGGCCGTGCCCGTGCAGTGACACGATCAGGGCCGTGCCCGTAGAGTGGCACGATCAGGGCCGTGCCCGTGCAGTGGCACGATCAGGGCCGTGCCCGTGCAGTGGCACGATCAGGGCCGTGTCAGTGGAATGCATGATCAGGACTGTGTCAGTGGAGTGGCATGATCAGGACTGTGTCCGTGGACTGGCATGATCAGGACTGTGTCAGTGGAGTGGCATGATCAGGACTGTGTCTGTGGAGTGGCATGATCAGGACTGTGTCCGTGGAGTTCCATGATCAGGACTGTGTCCGTGGAGTGGCATGATCAGGACTGTGTCAGTGGAATGGCATGATCAGGGCTGTGTCAGTGGAGTGGCATGATCAGGGCTGTGTCAGTGGAATGGCATGATCAGGGCTGTGTCAGTGGAGTGGCATGATCAGGGCTGTGTCAGTGGAATGGCATGATCAGGGCTGTGTCAGTGAAATGGCATGATCAGGGCTGTGTCAGTGGAATGGCATGATCAGGACTGTGTCCGTGGAGTGGCATGATCAGGACTGTGTCAGTGGAGTGGCATGATCAGGGCTGTGTCAGTGGAATGGCATGATCAGGGCTGTGTCAGTGGAGTGGCATGATCAGGACTGTGTCTGTGGAGTGGCATGATCAGGGCTGTGTCAGTGGAGTGGCATGATCAGGGCTGTGCCCGTGGAGTGGCATGATCAGGGCTGTGCCCGTGGAGTGGCATGATCAGGGCTGAGTCCGTGGAGTGGCATGATCAGGGCTGTGCTTGTGGTGTGGCATGATCAGGGCTGTGCCTGTGGTGTGGCATGATCAGGGCAGTGCCCGTGGAGTGGCATGATCAGGACTGTGCCTGTGGTGTGGCATGATCAGGGCAGTGCCCGTGGAGTGGCATGATCAGGGCTGTGCCTGTGGAGTGGCATGATCAGGGCTGTGTCAGTGGAGTGGCATGATCAGGGCTGTGTCCGTGGAGTGGCATGATCAGGACTGAGTCCGTGGAGTGGCATGATCAGGACTGAGTCCGTGGAGTGGCATGATCAGGGCTGTGTCCGTGGAGTGGCATGATCAGGACTGTGTCAGTGGAGTGGCATGATCAGGGCTGTGTCAGTAGAGTGGCATGATCAGGGCTGTGTCCGTGGAGTGGCATGATCAGGGCTGTGTCCGTGGAGTGGCATGATCAGGACTGTGTGCGTGGAGTGGCATGATCAGGACTGTGTCAGTGGAGTGGCATGATCAGGGCTGTGTCAGTGGAGTGGCATGATCAGGGCTGTGTCAGTGGAGTGGCATGATCAGGACTGTATCAGTGGAGTGGCATGATCAGGACTGTGTGCGTGGAGTGGCATGATCAGGACTGTGTCAGTGGAGTGGCATGATCAGGACTGTGTCAGTGGAGTGGCATGATCAGGGCTGTGTCAGTGGAGTGGCATGATCAGGGCTGTGTCAGTGGAGTGGCATGATCAGGGCTGTGTCCGTGGAGTGGCATGATCAGGACTGTGCCTGTGGTGTGGCATGATCAGGGCAGTGCCCGTGGAGTGGCATGATCAGGGCTGTGCCTGTGGAGTGGCATGATCAGGGCTGTGTCCGTGGAGTGGCATGATCAGGACTGAGTCCGTGGAGTGGCATGATCAAGACTGTGTCAGTGGAGTGGCATGATCAGGGCTGTGTCCCTGGAGTGGCATGATCAGGACTGTGTCAGTGGAGTGGCATGATCAGGGCTGTGTCAGTGGAGTGGCATGATCAGGGCTGTGTCAGTGGAGTGGCATGATCAGGACTGTGTCAGTGGAGTGGCATGATCAGGGCTGTGTCCGTGGAGTGGCATGATCAGGACTGTGCCCGTGGAATGGCATGATCAGGACTGTGTGCGTGGAGTGGCATGATCAGGGCTGTGTCCGTGGAGTGGCATGATCAGGACTGTGCCCGTGGAGTGGCATGATCAGGGCTGTGTCCGCCGAGTTCCATGATCAGGCCTGTGTCCGTCGAGTTCCATGATCAGGGCTGTGTCCGTGGACTGGCATGATCAGGGCTGTGTCAGTGGAGTGGCATGATCAGGACTGTGTCCCCGAAATGGCGTGATCAGGACTGTGTCAGTGGAGTGGCATGATCAGGGCTGTGCCAGTGGAGTGGCATGATCAGGGCTGTGTCAGTGGAGTGGCATGATCAGGGCTGTGTCAGTGGAATGGCATGATCAGGACTGTGTCCGTGGACTGGCATGATCAGGACTGTGTCAGTGGAATGGCATGATCAGGGCTGTGTCAGTGGAGTGGCATGATCAGGACTGTGTCAGTGGAATGGCATGATCAGGACTGTGTCCGTGGAGTGGCATGATCAGGGCTGTGTCAGTGGAATGGCATGATCAGGGCAGTGCCCGTGGAGTTCCATGATCAGGGCTGTGTCAGTGGAGTGGCATGATCAGGGCTGTGTCAGTGGAATGGCATGATCAGGGCTGTGTCCGTGGAGTGGCATGATCAGGGCTGTGTCAGTGGAATGGCACGATCAAGGCTGAGTCCGTGGAATGGCACGATCAGGGCTGAGTCCGTGGAATGGCGCGATCAGTGCTGAGTCCGTGGAATGGCACGATCAGGGCTGTGTCCGTGGAGTGGCAGGATCAGGGCTGAGTCCGTGGAGTGGCATGATCAGGGCTGTGCCTGTGGTGTGGCATGATCAGGGCTGTGCCTGTGGTGTGGCATGATCAGGGCAGTGCCCGTGGAGTGGCATGATCAGGGCTGAGTCCGTGGAGTGGCATGATCAGGGCTGTGTCAGTGGAGTGGCATGATCAGGGCTGTGCCTGTGGTGTGGCATGATCAGGGCTGTGCCTGTGGTGTGGCATGATCAGGGCAGTGCCCGTGGAGTGGCATGATCAGGGCTGAGTCCGTGGAGTGGCATGATCAGGGCTGTGTCAGTGGAGTGGCATGATCAGGACTGTGTCAGTGGAGTGGCATGATCAGGACTGTGTCAGTGGAGTGGCATGATCAGGGCTGTGTCCGTGGAGTGGCATGATCAGGACTGAGTCCGTGGAGTGGCATGATCAGGACTGTGTCAGTGGAGTGGCATGATCAGGGCTGTGTCCGTGGAGTGGCATGATCAGGACTGTGTCAGTGGAGTGGCATGATCAGGGCTGTGTCAGTGGAGTGGCATGATCAGGGCTGTGTCCGTGGAGTGGCATGATCAGGACTGTGTCAGTGGAGTGGCATGATCAGGGCTGTGTCAGTGGAGTGGCATGATCAGGGCTGTGTCCGTGGAGTGGCATGATCAGGACTGTGCCCGTGGAGTGGCATGATCAGGACTGTGCGCGTGGAGTGGCATGATCAGGGCTGTGTCAGTGGAGTGTCATGATCAGGTCTGTGTCAGTGGAGTGGCACGATCAGGACTGTGTCAGTGGAGTGGCATGATCTGGGCTGTGTCCGTGGAGTGGCATGATCAGGACTGTGCCCGTGGAGTGGCATGATCAGGACTGTGCCCGTGGAGTGGCATGATCAGGACTGTGCGCGTGGAGTGGCATGATCTGGACTGTGTCAGTGGAGTGGCATGATCAGGGCTGTGTCCGCCGAGTTCCATGATCAGGCCTGTGTCCGTCGAGTTCCATGATCAGGGCTGTGTCCGTGGACTGGCATGATCAGGGCTGTGTCAGTGGAGTGGCATGATCAGGACTGTGTCCCCGAAATGGCGTGATCAGGACTGTGTCAGTGGAGTGGCATGATCAGGGCTGTGCCAGTGGAGTGGCATGATCAGGGCTGTGTCAGTGGAGTGGCATGATCAGGGCTGTGTCAGTGGAGTGGCATGATCAGGACTGTGTCAGGGGAATGGCATGATCAGGGCTGTGTCAGTGGAGTGGCATGATCAGGACTGTGTCAGTGGAATGGCATGATCAGGGCTGTGTCAGTGGAGTGGCATGATCAGGACTGTGTCCCCGAAATGGCGTGATCAGGACTGTGTCCGTGGAGTGGCATGATCAGGGGCAGTGCCCGTGGAGTTCCATGATCAGGGTTGTGTCAGTGGAGTGGCATGATCAGGGCTGTGTCAGTGGAATGGCATGATCAGGGCTGTGTCCGTGGAGTGGCACGATCAGGACTGTGTCAGTGGAATGGCACGATCAAGGCTGAGTCCGTGGAATGGCACGATCAGGGCTGAGTCCGTGGAATGGCACGATCAGGACTGTGTCCGTGGAGTGGCATGATCAGGGCTGAGTCCGTGGAATGGCATGATCAGGGCTGAGTCCGTGGAATGGCATGATCAGGACTGTGTCAGTGGAGTGGCAGGATCAGGACTGTGTCCGTGTAGTGGCACCATCAGGTCTGTGCCCGTCGAGTGGCATGATCAGGACTGTGTCAGTGGAGTGGCATGATCAGGACTGTGTCAGTGGAGTGGCATGATCATGGCTGTGTCAGTGGAATGGCACGATCAGGACTGTCTCCATGGAGTGGCATGATCAGGACTGTGTCAGTGGAGTGGCATGATCAGGACTGTGTCAGTGGAGTGGCATGATCAGGGCTGTGTCAGTGGAGTGGCATGATTAGGACTGTTTCCCCGAAATGGCGTGATCAGGACTGTGTCAGTGGAGTTGCATGATCAGGACTGTGTCAGTGGAGTGGCATGATCAGGACTGTGTCAGTGGAGTGGCATGATCAGGGCTGTGTCCGTGGAGTGCGATGATCAGGACTGTGTCAGGGGAGTAGCATGATCAGGACTGTGTCAGTGGAATGGCATGATCAGGACTGTGTCCGTGGAGTGGCATGATCAGGACTGTGTCAGTGGAGTGGCATGATCAGGACTGTGTCAGTGGAGTGGCATGATCAGGGCTGTGTCAGTGGAATGGCATGATCAGGACTGTGTCTGTGGAGTGGCATGATCAGGACTGTGTCAGCGGAATGGCATGATCAGGACTGTGTCAGTGGAATGGCATGATCAGGGCTGTGTCAGTGGAGTGGCATGATTAGGACTGTTTCCCCAAAATGGCGTGATCAGGACTGTGTCAGTGGAGTGGCATGATCAGGGCTGTGTCAGTGGAATGGCATGATCAGGACTGTGTCTGTGGAGTGGCATGATCAGGACTGTGTCAGTGGAATGGCATGATCAGGGCTGTGTCAGTGCAGTGGCATGATCAGGACTGCGTCAGTGGAGTGGCATGATCAGGGCTGTGTCAGTGGAATGGCATGATCAGGACTGTGTCTGTGGAGTGTCATGATCAGGGCTGGGTCAGTGGAATGGCATGATCAGGACTGTGTCCGTGGAGTGGCATGATCAGGACTGTGTCAGTGGAATGGCATGATCAGGGATGTGTCAGTGGAGTTGCATGATCAGGGCTGTGCCCGTGGAGTGGCATGATCTGGACTGTGCCCGTGGAGTGGCATGATCAGGGCTGTGTCTGTGGAGTGGCATGATCAGGACTGTGTCAGGGGAATGGCATGATCAGGACTGTGTCAGTGGAATGGCATGATCAGGACTGTGTGAGTGGAATGGCATGATCAGGGCTGTGTCAGTGGAGTGGCATGATCAGGACTGTGTCAGTGGATTGGCATGATCAGGACTGTGTCGGTGGATTGGCATGATCAGGACTGTGTCGGTGGAGTGGCATGATCAGGGCTGTGCCTGTGGAGTGGCATGATCAGGGCTGTGTCAGTGGAGTGGCATGATCAGGGCTGTGTCCGTGGAGTGGCATGATCAGGACTGAGTCCGTGGAGTGGCATGATCAGGACTGTGTCAGTGGAGTGGCATGATCAGGACTGTGTCCGTGGAGTGGCATGATCAGGACTGAGTCCGTGGAGTGGCATGATCAGGGCTGTGTCAGTGGAGTGTCATGATCAGGTCTGTGTCAGTGGAGTGGCACGATCAGGACTGTTTCCGTGGAGTGGCATGATCAGGACTGTGTCAGTGGAATGGCATGATCAGGCCTGTGTCCGTCGAGTTCCATGATCAGGGCTGTGTCCGTGGACTGGCATGATCAGGGCTGTGTCAGTGGAGTGGCATGATCAGGACTGTGTCCCCGAAATGGCGTGATCAGGACTGTGTCAGTGGAATGGCATGATCAGGACTGTGTCAGTGGAGTGGCATGATCAGGACTGTGTCAGTGGAGTGGCATGATCAGGGCTGTGTCAGTGGAGTGGCATGATCAGGGCTGTGTCAGTGGAGTGGCATGATCAGGGCTGTGCCAGTGGAGTGGCATGATCAGGGCTGTGTCAGTGGAGTGGCATGATGAGGGCTGTGTCCGTGGAGTGGCATGATCAGGACTGTGCCCGTGGAGTGGCATGATCAGGACTGTGTCAGTGGAGTGGCATGATCAGGGCTGTGTCCGTGGAGTGGCATGATCAGGACTGTGCCCGTGGAGTGGCATGATCAGGACTGTGCGCGTGGAGTGGCATGATCTGGACTGTGTCAGTGGAGCGGCATGATCAGGGCTGTGTCCGTGGAGTGGCATGATCAGGACTGTGTCCGCCGAGTTCCATGATCAGGCCTGTGTCCGTCGAGTTCCATGATCAGGCCTGTGTCCGTCGAGTTCCATGATCAGGGCTGTGTCAGTGGAGTGGCATGATCAGGGCTGTGTCAGTGGAGTGTCATGATCAGGGCTGTGTCAGTGGTGTGGCATGATCAGGGCTGTGTCAGTGGAGTGGCATGATCAGGGCTGTGTCAGTGGAGTGGCATGATCAGGGCTGTGTCAGTGGAGTGGCATGATCAGGACTGTGTCAGGGGAATGGCATGATCAGGGCTGTGTCAGTGGAGTGGCGTGATCAGGGCTGTGTCAGTGGAGTGGCGTGATCAGGGCTGTGTCAGTGGAGTGGCATGATCAGGGCTGTGTCAGTGGAGTGGCATGATCAGGACTGTGTCAGGGGAATGGCATGATCAGGGCTGTGTCAGTGGAGTGGCATGATCAGGACTGTGTCAGTGGAATGGCATGATCAGGGCTGTGTCAGTGGAGTGGCATGATCAGGACTGTGTCCCCAAAATGGCGTGATCAGGACTGTGTCCGTGGAGTGGCATGATCAGGGGCAGTGCCCGTGGAGTTCCATGATCAGGGTTGTGTCAGTGGAGTGGCATGATCAGGGCTGTGTCAGTGGAATGGCATGATCAGGGCTGTGTCCGTGGAGTGGCATGATCAGGACTGTGTCAGTGGAATGGCACGATCAGGGCTGAGTCCGTGGAATGGCACGATCAGGACTGTGTCCGTGGAATGGCACGATCAGGACTGTGTCCGTGGAGTGGCATGATCAGGGCTGAGTCCGTGGAATGGCATGATCAGGGCTGAGTCCGTGGAATGGCATGATCAGGACTGTGTCAGTGGAGTGGCAGGATCAGGAGTGTGTCCGTGTAGTGGCACCATCAGGTCTGTGCCCGTCGAGTGGCACGATCAGGGCTGAGTCCGTGGAATGGCACGATCAGGGCTGAGTCCGTGGAGTGGCATGATCAGGACTGTGTCAGTGGAGTGGCATGATCATGGCTGTGTCAGTGGAATGGCATGATCATGGCTGTGTCAGTGGAATGGCATGATCAGGACTGTGTCAGTGGAATGGCACGATCAGGACTGTCTCCATGGAGTGGCATGATCAGGACTGTGTCAGTGGAGTGGCATGATCAGGGCTGTGTCAGTGGAGTGGCATGATCAGGACTGTGTCAGTGGGGTGGCATGATCAGGACTGTGTCAGTGGAGTGGCATGATCAGGACTGTGTCAGTGGAATGGCATGATCAGGACTGTGTCCGTGGAGTGGCATGATCAGGACTGTGTCAGTGGAGTGGCATGATCAGGACTGTGTCAGTGGAATGGCATGATCAGGACTGTGTCAGTGGAGTGGCATGATCAGGACTGTGTCAGTGGGGTGGCATGATCAGGACTGTGTCAGTGGAATGGCATGATCAGGACTGTGTCAGTGGAGTGGCATGATTAGGACTGTTTCCCCGAAATGGCGTGATCAGGACTGTGTCAGTGGAGTGGCATGATCAGGGCTGTGTCAGTGGAATGGCATGATCAGGACTGTGTCTGTGGAGTGGCATGATCAGGACTGTGTCAGTGGAATGGCATGATCAGGACTGTGTCAGTGGAGTGGCATGATCAGGGCTGTGTCAGTGGAATGGCATGATCAGGGCTGTGTCAGTGGAGTGGCATGATCAGGACTCTGTCAGTGGAATGGCATGATCAGGACTGTGTCAGTGCAGTGGCATGATCAGGACTGTGTCAGTGGAGTTGCATGATCATGGCTGTGTCAGTGGAGTGGCATGATCAGGACTGTGTCAGTGGGGTGGCATGATCAGGACTGTGTCAGTGGAGTGGCATGATCAGGACTGTGTCAGTGGAATGGCATGATCAGGACTGTGTCCGTGGAGTGGCATGATCAGGACTGTGTCAGTGGAGTGGCATGATCAGGACTGTGTCAGTGGAATGGCATGATCAGGACTGTGTCAGTGGAGTGGCATGATCAGGACTGTGTCAGTGGGGTGGCATGATCAGGACTGTGTCAGTGGAATGGCATGATCAGGACTGTGTCAGTGGAGTGGCATGATTAGGACTGTTTCCCCGAAATGGCGTGATCAGGACTGTGTCAGTGGAGTGGCATGATCAGGGCTGTGTCAGTGGAATGGCATGATCAGGACTGTGTCTGTGGAGTGGCATGATCAGGACTGTGTCTGTGGAGTGGCATGATCAGGACTGTGTCAGTGGAGTTGCATGATCAGGACTGTGTCAGTGGAGTGGCATGATCAGGACTGTGCCCGTGGAGTGGCATGATCAGGACTGTGTCCGTGGAGTGGCATGATCAGGACTGTGTCAGTGGAATGGCATGATCAGGACTGTGTCTGTGGAGTGGCATGATCAGGACTGTGTCAGTGGAGTTGCATGATCAGGACTGTGTCAGTGGAGTGGCATGATCAGGACTGTGTCAGTGGAGTGGCATGATCAGGGCTGTGTCAGTGGAGTGGCATGATCAAGACTGTGTCAGGGGAATGGCATGATCAGGACTGTGTCAGTGGAGTGGCATGATCAGGACTGTGTCAGTGGAGTGGCATGATCAGGGCTGTGTCAGTGGAATGGCATGATCAGGACTGTGTCTGTGGAGTGGCATGATCAGGACTGTGTCAGTGGAATGGCATGATCAGGGCTGTGTCAGTGGAGTGGCATGATTAGGACTGTTTCCCCGAAATGGCGTGATCAGGACTGTGTCAGTGGAGTGGCATGATCAGGGCTGTGTCAGTGGAATGGCATGATCAGGACTGTGTCTGTGGAGTGGCATGATCAGGACTGTGTCAGTGGAATGGCATGATCAGGGCTGTGTCAGTGGAGTGGCATGATTAGGACTGTTTCCCCGAAATGGCGTGATCAGGACTGTGTCAGTGGAATGGCATGATCAGGGATGTGTCAGTGGAGTTGCATGATCAGGACTGTGTCAGTGGAATGGCATGATCAGGACTGTGTCAGTGGAGTGGCATGATCAGGACTGTGTCAGTGGAGTGGCATGATCAGGGCTGTGTCAGTGGAGTGTCATGATCAGGGCTGTGTCAGTGGAATGGCATGATCAGGGCTGTGTCAGTGGAATGGCATGATCAGGACTGTGTCAGTGGAGTGGCATGATCAGGACTGTGTCAGTGGAATGGCATGATCAGGACTGTGTCAGTGGAGTTGCATGATCAGGGCTGTGTCAGTGCAGTGGCATGATCAGGACTGTGTCAGTGGAATGGCATGATCAGGGCTGTGTCAGTGGAATGGCATGATCAGGACTGTGTCAGTGGAGTGGCATGATCAGGGCTGTGTCAGTGCAGTGGCATGATCAGGACTGTGTCAGTGGAATGGCATGATCAGGACTGTGTCAGTGGAGTGGCATGATCAGGACTGTGTCAGTGGAGTTGCATGATCAGGACTGTGTCAGTGGAGTGGCATGATCAGGACTGTGTCAGTGGAGTGGCATGATCAGGACTGTGTCAGTGGAATGGCATGATCAGGGATGTGTCAGTGGAGTTGCATGATCAGGACTGTGTCAGTGGAGTGGCATGATCAGGACTGTGTCAGTGGAATGGCATGATCAGGACTGTGTCAGTGGAGTGGCATGATCAGGACTGTCTCCATGGAGTGGCATGATCAGGACTGTGTCAGTGGAATGGCATGATCAGGACTGTGTCAGTGGAATGGCATGATCAGGGATGTGTCAGTGGTGTGGCATGATCAGGGCTGTGCCCGTGGAGTGGCATGATCAGGGCTGTGTCAGTGCAGTGGCATGATCAGGACTGTGTCAGTGGAATGGCATGATCAGGACTGTGTCCGTGGAGTGGCATGATCAGGGCTGTGTCAGTGGAGTGGCATGATCAGGGATGTGTCAGTGGAGTTGCATGATCAGGGCTGTGCCCGTGGAGTGGCATGATCTGGACTGTGCCCGTGGAGTGGCATGATCAGGGCTGTGTCAGTGGAGTGGCATGATCAGGACTGTGTCAGGGGAATGGCATGATCAGGACTGTGTCAGTGGAGTGGCATGATCAGGACTGTGTCAGGGGAATGGCATGATCAGGACTGTGTCAGTGGAGTGGCATGATCTGGACTGTGTCAGTGGAGTGGCATGATCAGGGATGTGTCAGTGGAGTTGCATGATCAGGGCTGTGCCCGTGGAGTGGCATGATCTGGACTGTGCCCGTGGAGTGGCATGATCAGGGCTGTGTCAGTGGAGTGGCATGATCAGGACTGTGTCAGGGGAATGGCATGATCAGGACTGTGTCAGTGGAGTGGCATGATCAGGACTGTGTCAGTGGAATGGCATGATCAGGGCTGTGTCAGTGGAGTGGCATGATCAGGACTGTGTCCGTGGATTGGCATGATCAGGACTGTGTCGGTGGATTGGCATGATCAGGGCTGTGCCTGTGGAGTGGCATGATCAGGGCTGTGTCAGTGGAGTGGCATGATCAGGGCTGTGTCCGTGGAGTGGCATGATCAGGACTGAGTCCGTGGAGTGGCATGATCAGGACTGTGTCAGTGGAGTGGCATGATCAGGGCTGTGTCAGTGGAGTGGCATGATCAGGGCTGTGTCCGTGGAGTGGCATGATCAGGGCTGTGCCCGTGGAGTGGCATGATCAGGACTGTGCCCGTGGAGTGGCATGATCAGGACTGTGCGCGTGGAGTGGCATGATCAGGGCTGTGTCAGTGGAGTGTCATGATCAGGTCTGTGTCAGTGGAGTGGCACGATCAGGACTGTTTCCGTGGAGTGGCATGATCAGGGCTGTGTCCGCCGAGTTCCATGATCAGGCCTGTGTCCGTCGAGTTCCATGATCAGGGCTGTGTCCGTGGACTGGCATGATCAGGGCTGTGTCAGTGGAGTGGCATGATCAGGACTGTGTCCCCGAAATGGCGTGATCAGGATTGTGTCAGTGGAGTGGCATGATCAGGGCTGTGTCAGTGGAGTGGCATGATCAGGGCTGTGTCAGTGGAGTGGCATGATCAGGACTGTGTCCCCGAAATGGCGTGATCAGGACTGTGTCCGTGGAGTGGCATGATCAGGACTGTGTCAGTGGAGTGGCATGATCAGGACTGTGTCAGTGGAGTGGTATGATCAGGGCTGTGTCAGTGGAGTGGCATGATCAGGACTGTGTCCGTGGAGTGGCATGATCAGGGCTGTGTCAGTGGAGTGGCATGATCAGGACTGTGTCAGTGGAGTGGCATGATCAGGGCTGTGTCAGTGGAGTGGCATGATCAGGACTGTGTCAGTGGAGTAGCATCATCAGGACTGTGTCAGTGGAATGGCATGATCAGGACTGTGTCAGTGGAGTGGCATGATCAGGACTGTGTCAGTGGAGTGGCATGATCAGGACTGTGTCAGTGGAGTAGCATCATCAGGACTGTGTCAGTGGAATGGCATGATCAGGACTGTGTCAGTGGAGTGGCATGATCAGGACTGTGTCAGTGGAGTGGCATGATCAGGGCTGTGTCAGTGGAGTGGCATGATCAGGACTGTGTCAGGGGAATGGCATGATCAGGGCTGTGTCAGTGGAGTGGCATGATCAGGGATGTGCCAGTGGAGTGGCATGATCAGGGCTGTGTCAGTGGAGTGGCATGATCAGGACTGTGTCAGTGGAGTGGCATGATCAGGCCTGTGTCCATGGAGTTCCATGATCAGGACTGTGTCAGTGGAGTGGCATGATCAGGACTGTGTCAGGGGAATGGCATGATCAGGGCTGTGTCAGTGGAGTGGCATGATCAGGACTGTGTCAGTGGAATGGCATGATCAGGGCTGTGTCAGTGGAATGGCATGATCAGGGCTGTGTGCGTGGAGTGGCATGATCAGGCCTGTGTCCGTGGAGTGGCATGATCAGGCCTGTGTCAGTGGAATGGCATGATCAGGACTGTGTCAGTGGAGTGGCATGATCAGGGCTGTGTCCGTGGAATGGCATGATCAGGACTGTGTCAGTGGAATGGCATGATCAGGACTGTGTCAGTGGAATGGCATGATCAGGGCTGTGTCAGTGGAGTGGCATGATCAGGACTGTGTCAGTGGAATGGCATGATCAGGGCTGTGTCAGTGGAATGGCATGATCAGGGCTGTGTGCGTGGAGTGGCATGATCAGGCCTGTGTCCGTGGAGTGGCATGATCAGGCCTGTGTCAGTGGAATGGCATGATCAGGACTGTGTCAGTGGAATGGCATGATCAGGACTGTGTCAGTGGAATGGCATGATCAGGACTGTGTCAGTGGAGTGGCATGATCAGGGCTGTGTCCGTGGAGTGGCATGATCAGGACTGTGTCAGTGGAGTGGCATGATCAGGGCTGTGTCAGTGGAGTGGCATGATCAGGACTGTGTCAGTGGAGTGGCATGATCAGGCCTGTGTCCATGGAGTTCCATGATCAGGACTGTGTCAGTGGAGTGGCATGATCAGGACTGTGTCAGGGGAATGGCATGATCAGGGCTGTGTCAGTGGAGTGGCATGATCAGGACTGTGTCAGTGGAATGGCATGATCAGGGCTGTGTCAGTGGAATGGCATGATCAGGGCTGTGTGCGTGGAGTGGCACGATCAGGACTGTGTCAGTGGAGTGGCATGATCAGGACTGTGTCAGTGGAGTGGCATGATCAGGGCTGTGTCCGTGGAGTGGCATGATCAGGACTGTGTCAGTGGAGTGGCATGATCAGGGCTGTGTCCGTGGAGTGGCATGATCAGGACTGTGTCAGTGGAGTGGCATGATCAGGACTGTGTCAGTGGAATGGCATGATCAGGACTGTGTCAGTGGAGTGGCATGATCAGGGCTGTGTCCGTGGAGTGGCATGATCAGGACTGTGTCAGTGGAGTGGCATGATCAGGACTGTGTCAGTGGAATGGCATGATCAGGACTGTGTCAGTGGAGTGGCATGATCAGGGCTGTGTCAGTGGAGTGGCATGATCAGGGCTGTGTCAGTGGAGTGGCATGATCAGGGCTGTGTCAGTGGAGTGGCATGATCAGGACTGTGTCAGTGGAGTGGCATGATCAGGACTGCGTCAGTGGAGTGGCATGATCAGGACTGTGTCAGTGGAGTGGCATGATCAGGGCTGTGTCAGTGGAGTGGCATGATCAGGGCAGTGTCAGTGGAGTGGCATGATCAGGGCTGTCAGTGGAGTGGCATGATCAGGGCTGTGTCAGTGGAGTGGCATGATCAGGACTGTGTCAGTGGAGTGGCATGATCAGGGCTGTGTCAGTGGAGTGGCATGATCAGGACTGTGTCAGTGGAATGGCATGATCAGGACTGTGTCAGTGGAGTGGCATGATCAGGACTGTGTCAGTGGAGTGGCATGATCAGGGCTGTGTCAGTGGAGTGGCGTGATCAGGACTGTGCCCGTGGCGTGGCATGATCAGGACTGTGTCAGTGGAGTGTCATGATCAGGGCTGTGTCAGTGGAGTGGCATGATCAGTACTGTGTCAGTGGAGTGGCATGATCAGGGCTGTGTCAGTGGAGGGGCAGGATCAGGACTGTGTCAGTGGAGTCGCATGATCAGGACTGTGTCAGTGGAGTGGCATGATCAGGGCTGTGTCAGTGGAGTGGCATGATCAGGGCTGTGTCAGTGGACTGGCAGGATCAGGACTGTGTCAGTGGAGTGGCATGATCAGGGCTGTGTCAGTGGAGTGGCATGATCAGGGCTGTGTCAGTGGAATGGCATGATCAGGGCTGTGTCAGTGGACTGGCAGGATCAGGACTGTGTCAGTGGAGTGGCATGATCAGGGCTGTGTCAGTGGAATGGCATGATCAGGGCTGTGTCAGTGGAGTGGCAGGATCAGGACTGTGTCCGTGGAGTGGCACCATCAGGTCTGTGCCCGTCGAGTGGCACGATCAGGGCTGAGTCCGTGGAATGGCATGATCAGGGCTGAGTCCGTGGAATGGCATGATCAGGACTGTGTCAGTGGAGTGGCATGATCATGGCTGTGTCAGTGGAATGGCATGATCATGGCTGTGTCAGTGGAGTGGCATGATCAGGACTGTATCGGTGGAGTGGTATGATCAGGACTGTGTCAGTGGAATGGCACGATCAGGACTGTCTCCATGGAGTGGCATGATCAGGACTGTGTCAGTGGAATGGCATGATCAGGACTGTGTCAGAGGAGTGGCATGATCAGGACTGTATCGGTGGAGTGGTATGATCAGGACTGTGTCGGTGGAATGGCACGATCAGGACTGTCTCCATGGAGTGGCATGATCAGGACTGTGTCAGTGGAGTGGCATGATCAGGACTGTGTCAGTGGAATGGCATGATCAGGTCTGTGTCAGTGGAATGGCACGATCAAGGCTGAGTCCGTGGAATGGCACGATCAGGGCTGAGTCCGTGGAATGGCGCGATCAGTGCTGTGTCCGTGGAGTGGCATGATCAGGACTGAGTCCGTGGAGTGGCATGATCAGGACTGTGTCAGTGGAGTGGCATGATCAGGGCTGTGTCCGTGGAGTGGCATGATCAGGACTGTGTCAGTGGAGTGGCATGATCAGGGCTGTGTCAGTGGAGTGGCATGATCAGGGCTGTGTCAGTGGAGTGGCATGATCAGGGCAGTGTCAGTGGAATGGCATGATCAGGGCTGTGTCAGTGGAGTGGCATGATCAGGGCTGTGTCAGTGGAGTGGCATGATCAGGACTGTGTCAGTGGAATAGCATGATCAGTACTGTGTCAGTGGAGTGGCAGCATCAGGACTGTGTCAGTGGAGTGGCATGATCCGGACTGTGTCAGTGGAATGGCATGATCAGGACTGTGTCAGTGGAGTGGCATGATCAGGACTGTGTCAGTGGAGTGGCATGATCAGGACTGTGTCAGTGGAGTGGCATGATCAGGGCTGTGTCAGTGGAGTGGCAGGATCAGGACTGTGTCAGTGGAGTGGCATGATCAGGGCTGTGTCAGTGGAATGGCATGATCAGGGCTGTGTCAGTGGAGTGGCAGGATCAGGACTGTGTCCGTGGAGTGGCACCATCAGGTCTGTGCCCGTCGAGTGGCACGATCAGGGCTGAGTCCGTGGAATGGCATGATCAGGGCTGAGTCCGTGGAATGGCATGATCAGGACTGTGTCAGTGGAGTGGCATGATCATGGCTGTGTCAGTGGAATGGCATGATCATGGCTGTGTCAGAGGAGTGGCATGATCAGGACTGTATCGGTGGAGTGGTATGATCAGGACTGTGTCAGTGGAATGGCACGATCAGGACTGTCTCCATGGAGTGGCATGATCAGGACTGTGTCAGTGGAGTGGCATGATCAGGACTGTGTCTGTGGAATGGCATGATCAGGGCTGTGTCAGTGGAATGGCATGATCAGGACTGTGTCAGTGGAATGGCATGATCAGGACTGTGTCAGTGGAATGGCATGATCAGGACTGGGTCAGTGGAGTGGCATGATCAAGACTGTGTCAGTGGAATGGCATGATCAGCGATGTGTCAGTGGAATGGCATGATCAGGACTGTGTCAGTGGAGTGGCATGATCAGGGCTGTGTCAGTGGAGTGGCATGATCAGGACTGTGTCAGTGGAGTGGCATGATCAGGACTGTGTCAGTGGAGTGGCATGATCAGGACTGTGTCAGTGGAATGGCATGATCAGCGATGTGTCAGTGGAATGGCATGATCTGGACTGTGCCCGTGGAGTGGCATGATCAGGGCTGTGTCAGTGGAGTGGCATGATCAGGACTGTGTCAGTGGAGTGGCATGATCAGGACTGTGTCAGGGGAATGGCATGATCAGGACTGTGTCAGTGGAATGGCATGATCAGGACTGTGTCCGTGGAATGGCATGATCAGGACTGTGTCAGTGGAGTGGCATGATCAGGACTGTGTCAGTGGAATGCATGATCAGGGCTGTGTCAGTGGAGTGGCATGATCAGGGCTGTGTCAGTGGAGTGGCATGATCAGGACTGTGTCTGTGGAGTGGCATGATCAGGACTGTGTCAGTGGAGTGGCATGATCAGGACTGTGTCTGTGGAATGGCATGTTCAGGGCTGTGTCAGTGGAGTGGCATGATCAGGACTGTGTCAGTGGAGTGGCATGATCAGGACTGTGTCAGTGGAATGGCATGATCAGGACTGGGTCAGTGGAGTGGCATGATCAAGACTGTGTCAGTGGAATGGCATGATCAGCGATGTGTCAGTGGAATGGCATGATCAGGACTGTGTCAGTGGAGTGGCATGATCAGGGCTGTGTCAGTGGAGTGGCATGATCTGGACTGTGCCCGTGGAGTGGCATGATCAGGGCTGTGTCAGTGGAGTGGGATGATCAGGACTGTGTCCGTGGAGTGGCATGATCAGGACTGTGTCAGTGGAGTGGCATGATCAGGACTGTGTCAGTGGAGTGGCATGATCTGGACTGTGTCAGTGGAATGGCATGATCAGGGCTGTGTCAGGGGAATGGCATGATCAGGACTGTGTCAGTGGAATGGCATGATCAGGGCTGTGTCAGTGGAATGGCATGATCAGGACTGTGTCAGTGGAGTGGCATGATCAGGACTGTGTCCGTGGAGTGGCATGATCAGGACTGTGTCAGGGGAATGGCATGATCAGGACTGTGTCGGTGGAATGGCATGATCAGGACTGTGTGAGTGGAATGGCATGATCAGGGCTGTGTCAGTGGAGTGGCATGATCAGGACTGTGTCGGTGGATTGGCATGATCAGGACTGTGTCGGTGGATTGGCATGATCAGGACTGTGTCGGTGGAGTGGCATGATCAGGGCTGTGCCTGTGGAGTGGCATGATCAGGGCTGTGTCAGTGGAGTGGCATGATCAGGGCTGTGTCCGTGGAGTGGCATGATCAGGACTGAGTCCGTGGAGTGGCATGATCAGGACTGTGTCAGTGGAGTGGCATGATCAGGACTGTGTCCGTGGAGTGGCATGATCAGGACTGAGTCCGTGGAGTGGCATGATCAGGGCTGTGTCAGTGGAGTGTCATGATCAGGTCTGTGTCAGTGGAGTTCCATGATCAGGACTGTGTCAGTGGAGTGGCATGATCAGGGCTGTGTCCGTCGAGTTCCATGATCAGGGCTGTGTCCGTGGACTGGCATGATCAGGGCTGTGTCAGTGGAATGGCATGATCAGGGCTGTGTCAGTGGAGTGGCATGATCAGGACTGTGTCAGTGGAGTGGCATGATCAGGGCTGTGTCAGTGGAGTGGCATGATCAGGGCTGTGCCAGTGGAGTGGCATGATCAGGGCTGTGTCAGTGGAGTGGCATGATCAGGGCTGTGTCCGTGGAGTGGCATGATCAGGACTGTGCCCGTGGAGTGGCATGATCAGGACTGTGTCAGTGGAGTGGCATGATCAGGGCTGTGTCCGTGGAGTGGCATGATCAGGACTGTGCCCGTGGAGTGGCATGATCAGGACTGTGCGCGTGGAGTGGCATGATCTGGACTGTGTCAGTGGAGCGGCATGATCAGGGCTGTGTCCGTGGAGTGGCATGATCAGGACTGTGTCCGCCGAGTTCCATGATCAGGCCTGTGTCCGTCGAGTTCCATGATCAGGGCTGTGTCCGTGGAGTGGCATGATCAGGACTGTGTCCGCCGAGTTCCATGATCAGGACTGTGTCCGTCGAGTTCCATGATCAGGGCTGTGTCAGTGGAGTGGCATGATCAGGGCTGTGTCAGTGGAGTGTCATGATCAGGGCTGTGTCAGTGGTGTGGCATGATCAGGGCTGTGTCAGTGGAGTGGCATGATCAGGGCTGTGTCAGTGGAGTGGCATGATCAGGGCTGTGTCAGTGGAGTGGCATGATCAGGGCTGTGTCAGTGGAGTGGCATGATCAGGACTGTGTCAGGGGAATGGCATGATCAGGGCTGTGTCAGTGGAGTGGCGTGATCAGGGCTGTGTCAGTGGAGTGGCATGATCAGGGCTGTGTCAGTGGAGTGGCATGATCAGGGCTGTGTCAGTGGAGTGGCATGATCAGGACTGTGTCAGGGGAATGGCATGATCAGGGCTGTGTCAGTGGAGTGGCATGATCAGGACTGTGTCAGTGGAATGGCATGATCAGGGCTGTGTCAGTGGAGTGGCATGATCAGGACTGTGTCCCCAAAATGGCGTGATCAGGACTGTGTCCGTGGAGTGGCATGATCAGGGGCAGTGCCCGTGGAGTTCCATGATCAGGGTTGTGTCAGTGGAGTGGCATGATCAGGGCTGTGTCCGTGGAGTGGCATGATCAGGACTGTGTCAGTGGAATGGCACGATCAGGGCTGAGTCCGTGGAATGGCACGATCAGGACTGTGTCCGTGGAATGGCACGATCAGGACTGTGTCCGTGGAGTGGCATGATCAGGGCTGAGTCCGTGGAATGGCATGATCAGGGCTGAGTCCGTGGAATGGCATGATCAGGACTGTGTCAGTGGAGTGGCAGGATCAGGACTGTGTCCGTGTAGTGGCACCATCAGGTCTGTGCCCGTCGAGTGGCACGATCAGGGCTGAGTCCGTGGAATGGCACGATCAGGGCTGAGTCCGTGGAGTGGCATGATCAGGACTGTGTCAGTGGAGTGGCATGATCATGGCTGTGTCAGTGGAATGGCATGATCAGGACTGTGTCAGTGGAATGGCACGATCAGGACTGTCTCCATGGAGTGGCATGATCAGGACTGTGTCAGTGGAGTGGCATGATCAGGACTGTGTCAGTGGGGTGGCATGATCAGGACTGTGTCAGTGGAGTGGCATGATCAGGACTGTGTCAGTGGAGTGGCATGATCAGGGCTGTGTCAGTGGAGTGGCATGATCAGGACTGTGTCAGTGGAGTGGCATGATCAGGACTGTGTCAGTGGAGTGGCATGATCAGGGCTGTGTCAGTGGAGTGGCATGATCAGGACTGTGTCAGTGGGGTGGCATGATCAGGACTGTGTCAGTGGAGTGGCATGATCAGGACTGTGTCAGTGGAATGGCATGATCAGGACTGTGTCCGTGGAGTGGCATGATCAGGACTGTGTCAGTGGAGTGGCATGATCAGGACTGTGTCAGTGGAATGGCATGATCAGGACTGTGTCAGTGGAGTGGCATGATCAGGACTGTGTCAGTGGGGTGGCATGATCAGGACTGTGTCAGTGGAATGGCATGATCAGGACTGTGTCAGTGGAGTGGCATGATTAGGACTGTTTCCCCGAAATGGCGTGATCAGGACTGTGTCAGTGGAGTGGCATGATCAGGGCTGTGTCAGTGGAATGGCATGATCAGGACTGTGTCTGTGGAGTGGCATGATCAGGGCTGTGTCCGTGGAGTTGCATGATCAGGACTGTGTCAGTGGAGTGGCATGATCAGGACTGTGTCAGTGGAATGGAATGATCAGGGCTGTGTCAGTGGAGTGGAATGATCAGGGCTGTGTCAGTGGAGTGGCATGATCAGGACTGTGTCAGTGGAATGGCATGATCAGGACTGTGTCTGTGGAGTGGCATGATCAGGACTGTGTCAGTGGAGTGGCATGATTAGGACTGTTTCCCCGAAATGGCGTGATCAGGACTGTGTCAGTGGAGTTGCATGATCAGGACTGTGTCAGTGGAGTGGCATGATCAGGACTGTGTCAGTGGAGTGGCATGATCAGGGCTGTGGCAGTGGAGTGGCATGATCAGGACTGTGTCAGGGGAATGGCATGATCAGGACTGTGTCAGTGGAGTGGCATGATCAGGACTGTGTCAGTGGAGTGGCATGATCAGGGCTGTGTCAGTGGAATGGCATGATCAGGACTGTGTCTGTGGAGTGGCATGATCAGGACTGTGTCAGTGGAATGGCATGATCAGGACTGTGTCAGTGGAATGGCATGATCAGGGCTGTTTCAGTGGAGTGGCATGATTAGGACTGTTTCCCCGAAATGGCGTGATCAGGACTGTGTCAGTGGAGTGGCATGATCAGGGCTGTGTCAGTGGAATGGCATGATCAGGACTGTGTCTGTGGAGTGGCATGATCAGGACTGTGTCAGTGGAGTGGCATGATCAGGACTGTGTCTGTGGAGTGGCATGATCAGGACTGTGTCAGTGGAGTGGCATGATCAGGACTGTGTCAGTGGAGTGGCATGATCAGGACTGTGTCAGTGGAGTGGCATGATCAGGGCTGTGTCAGTGCAGTGGCATGATCAGGGCTGTGTCAGTGGAGTGGCATGATCAGGACTGTGTCAGTGGAGTGGCATGATCAGGGCTGTGTCAGTGCAGTGGCATGATCAGGACTGTGTCAGTGGAATGGCATGATCAGGGATGTGTCAGTGGAGTTGCATGATCAGGACTGTGTCCGTGGAGTGGCATGATCAGGACTGTGTCCGTGGAGTGGCATGATCAGGACTGTGTCAGTGGAGTGGCATGATCAGGACTGTGTCAGTGCAGTGGCATGATCAGGACTGTGTCAGTGGAATGGCATGATCAGGACTGTGTCAGTGGAATGGCATGATCAGGGATGTGTCAGTGGAGTGGCATGATCAGGGCTGTGCCCGTGGAGTGGCATGATCAGGGCTGTGTCAGTGGAATGGCATGATCAGGACTGTGTCAGTGGAGTGGCATGATCAGGACTGTGTCAGTGGAGTGGCATGATCAGGACTGTGTCAGTGGAATGGCATGATCAGAACTGTGTCAGTGGAGTGGCATGATCAGGGCTGTGTCAGTGGAATGGCATGATCAGGGATGTGTCAGTGGAGTTGCATGATCAGGGCTGTGCCCGTGGAGTGGCATGATCTGGACTGTGCCCGTGGAGTGGCATGATCAGGGCTGTGTCAGTGGAGTGGCATGATCAGGACTGTGTCAGGGGAATGGCATGATCAGGACTGTGTCAGTGGAGTGGCATGATCAGGACTGTGTCAGGGGAATGGCATGATCAGGACTGTGTCAGTGGAGTGGCATGATCAGGACTGTGTCAGTGGAGTGGCATGATCAGGGATGTGTCAGTGGAGTTGCATGATCAGGGCTGTGCCCGTGGAGTGGCATGATCTGGACTGTGCCCGTGGAGTGGCATGATCAGGGCTGTGTCAGTGGAGTGGCATGATCAGGACTGTGTCAGGGGAATGGCATGATCAGGACTGTGTCAGTGGAGTGGCATGATCAGGACTGTGTCAGTGGAATGGCATGATCAGGGCTGTGTCAGTGGAGTGGCATGATCAGGACTGAGTCCGTGGAGTGGCATGATCAGGACTGTGTCAGTGGAGTGGCATGATCAGGGCTGTGTCAGTGGAGTGGCATGATCAGGGCTGTGTCCGTGGAGTGGCATGATCAGGGCTGTGCCCGTGGAGTGGCATGATCAGGACTGTGCCCGTGGAGTGGCATGATCAGGACTGTGCGCGTGGAGTGGCATGATCAGGGCTGTGTCAGTGGAGTGTCATGATCAGGTCTGTGTCAGTGGAGTGGCACGATCAGGACTGTTTCCGTGGAGTGGCATGATCAGGGCTGTGTCCGCCGAGTTCCATGATCAGGCCTGTGTCCGTCGAGTTCCATGATCAGGGCTGTGTCCGTGGACTGGCATGATCAGGGCTGTGTCAGTGGAGTGGCATGATCAGGACTGTGTCCCCGAAATGGCGTGATCAGGATTGTGTCAGTGGAGTGGCATGATCAGGGCTGTGTCAGTGGAGTGGCATGATCAGGGCTGTGTCAGTGGAGTGGCATGATCAGGACTGTGTCCCCGAAATGGCGTGATCAGGACTGTGTCCGTGGAGTGGCATGATCAGGACTGTGTCAGTGGAGTGGTATGATCAGGGCTGTGTCAGTGGAGTGGCATGATCAGGACTGTGTCCGTGGAGTGGCATGATCAGGGCTGTGTCAGTGGAGTGGCATGATCAGGACTGTGTCAGTGGAGTGGCATGATCAGGGCTGTGTCAGTGGAGTGGCATGATCAGGACTGTGTCAGTGGAGTAGCATCATCAGGACTGTGTCAGTGGAATGGCATGATCAGGACTGTGTCAGTGGAGTGGCATGATCAGGACTGTGTCAGTGGAGTGGCATGATCAGGACTGTGTCAGTGGAGTAGCATGATCAGGGCTGTGTCAGTGCAGTGGCATGATCAGGACTGTGTCAGTGGAATGGCATGATCAGGGATGTGTCAGTGGAGTTGCATGATCAGGACTGTGTCCGTGGAGTGGCATGATCAGGGCTGTGTCAGTGCAGTGGCATGATCAGGACTGTGTCAGTGGAATGGCATGATCAGGACTGTGTCAGTGGAATGGCATGATCAGGGATGTGTCAGTGGAGTGGCATGATCAGGGCTGTGCCCGTGGAGTGGCATGATCAGGGCTGTGTCAGTGGAATGGCATGATCAGGACTGTGTCAGTGGAGTGGCATGATCAGGACTGTGTCAGTGGAGTGGCATGATCAGGACTGTGTCAGTGGAATGGCATGATCAGAACTGTGTCAGTGGAGTGGCATGATCAGGGCTGTGTCAGTGGAATGGCATGATCAGGGATGTGTCAGTGGAGTTGCATGATCAGGGCTGTGCCCGTGGAGTGGCATGATCTGGACTGTGCCCGTGGAGTGGCATGATCAGGGCTGTGTCAGTGGAGTGGCATGATCAGGACTGTGTCAGGGGAATGGCATGATCAGGACTGTGTCAGTGGAGTGGCATGATCAGGACTGTGTCAGGGGAATGGCATGATCAGGACTGTGTCAGTGGAGTGGCATGATCAGGACTGTGTCAGTGGAGTGGCATGATCAGGGATGTGTCAGTGGAGTTGCATGATCAGGGCTGTGCCCGTGGAGTGGCATGATCTGGACTGTGCCCGTGGAGTGGCATGATCAGGGCTGTGTCAGTGGAGTGGCATGATCAGGACTGTGTCAGGGGAATGGCATGATCAGGACTGTGTCAGTGGAGTGGCATGATCAGGACTGTGTCAGTGGAATGGCATGATCAGGGCTGTGTCAGTGGAGTGGCATGATCAGGACTGAGTCCGTGGAGTGGCATGATCAGGACTGTGTCAGTGGAGTGGCATGATCAGGGCTGTGTCAGTGGAGTGGCATGATCAGGGCTGTGTCCGTGGAGTGGCATGATCAGGGCTGTGCCCGTGGAGTGGCATGATCAGGACTGTGCCCGTGGAGTGGCATGATCAGGACTGTGCGCGTGGAGTGGCATGATCAGGGCTGTGTCAGTGGAGTGTCATGATCAGGTCTGTGTCAGTGGAGTGGCACGATCAGGACTGTTTCCGTGGAGTGGCATGATCAGGGCTGTGTCCGCCGAGTTCCATGATCAGGCCTGTGTCCGTCGAGTTCCATGATCAGGGCTGTGTCCGTGGACTGGCATGATCAGGGCTGTGTCAGTGGAGTGGCATGATCAGGACTGTGTCCCCGAAATGGCGTGATCAGGATTGTGTCAGTGGAGTGGCATGATCAGGGCTGTGTCAGTGGAGTGGCATGATCAGGGCTGTGTCAGTGGAGTGGCATGATCAGGACTGTGTCCCCGAAATGGCGTGATCAGGACTGTGTCCGTGGAGTGGCATGATCAGGACTGTGTCAGTGGAGTGGTATGATCAGGGCTGTGTCAGTGGAGTGGCATGATCAGGACTGTGTCCGTGGAGTGGCATGATCAGGGCTGTGTCAGTGGAGTGGCATGATCAGGACTGTGTCAGTGGAGTGGCATGATCAGGGCTGTGTCAGTGGAGTGGCATGATCAGGACTGTGTCAGTGGAGTAGCATCATCAGGACTGTGTCAGTGGAATGGCATGATCAGGACTGTGTCAGTGGAGTGGCATGATCAGGACTGTGTCAGTGGAGTGGCATGATCAGGACTGTGTCAGTGGAGTAGCATCATCAGGACTGTGTCAGTGGAATGGCATGATCAGGACTGTGTCAGTGGAGTGGCATGATCAGGACTGTGTCTGTGGAGTGGCATGATCAGGGCTGTGTCAGTGGAGTGGCATGATCAGGACTGTGTCAGGGGAATGGCATGATCAGGGCTGTGTCAGTGGAGTGGCATGATCAGGGCTGTGCCAGTGGAGTGGCATGATCAGGGCTGTGTCAGTGGAGTGGCATGATCAGGACTGTCTCAGTGGAGTGGCATGATCAGGGCTGTGTCCATGGAGTTCCATGATCAGGACTGTGTCAGTGGAGTGGCATGATCAGGACTGTGTCAGGGGAGTGGCATGATCAGGGCTGTGTCAGTGGAATGGCATGATCAGGACTGTGTCAGTGGAGTGGCATGATCAGGACTGTGCCCGTGGCGTGGCATGATCAGGACTGTGTCAGTGGAATGGCATGATCAGGACTGTGTCCGTGGAGTGGCATGATCAGGGCTGAGTCCGTGGAATGGCATGATCAGGACTGTGTCAGTGGAGTGGCATGATCATGGCTGTGTCAGTGGAATGGCATGATCATGGCTGTGTCAGTGGAGTGGCATGATCAGGACTGTATCGGTGGAATGGTATGATCAGGACTGTGTCAGTGGAATGGCACGATCAGGACTGTCTCCATGGAGTGGCATGATCAGGACTGTGTCAGTGGAATGGCATGATCAGGGCTGTGTCAGTGGAATGGCATGATCAGGACTGTATCGGTGGAGTGGTATGATCAGGACTGTGTCAGTGGAATGGCATGATCAGGACTGTGTCAGTGGAGTGGCATGATCAGGACTGTGTCAGTGGAGTGGCATGATCAGGGCTGTGTCAGTGGAATGGCATGATCAGGACTGTGTCAGTGGAGTGGCATGATCAGGACTGTGTCAGTGGAGTGGCATGATCAGGGCTGTGTCAGTGGAGTGGCGTGATCAGGACTGTGCCCGTGGCGTGGCATGATCAGGACTGTGTCAGTGGAATGGCATGATCAGGACTGTGTCAGTGGAGTGGCATGATCAGGACTGTGTCAGTGGGGTGGCATGATCAGGACTGTGTCAGTGGAATGGCATGATCAGGACTGTGTCAGTGGAGTGGCATGATTAGGACTGTTTCCCCGAAATGGCGTGATCAGGACTGTGTCAGTGGAGTGGCATGATCAGGGCTGTGTCAGTGGAATGGCATGATCAGGACTGTGTCTGTGGAGTGGCATGATCAGGGCTGTGTCCGTGGAGTTGCATGATCAGGACTGTGTCAGTGGAGTGGCATGATCAGGACTGTGTCAGTGGAATGGAATGATCAGGGCTGTGTCAGTGGAGTGGAATGATCAGGGCTGTGTCAGTGGAGTGGCATGATCAGGACTGTGTCAGTGGAATGGCATGATCAGGACTGTGTCTGTGGAGTGGCATGATCAGGACTGTGTCAGTGGAGTGGCATGATTAGGACTGTTTCCCCGAAATGGCGTGATCAGGACTGTGTCAGTGGAGTTGCATGATCAGGACTGTGTCAGTGGAGTGGCATGATCAGGACTGTGTCAGTGGAGTGGCATGATCAGGGCTGTGGCAGTGGAGTGGCATGATCAGGACTGTGTCAGGGGAATGGCATGATCAGGACTGTGTCAGTGGAGTGGCATGATCAGGACTGTGTCAGTGGAGTGGCATGATCAGGGCTGTGTCAGTGGAATGGCATGATCAGGACTGTGTCTGTGGAGTGGCATGATCAGGACTGTGTCAGTGGAATGGCATGATCAGGACTGTGTCAGTGGAATGGCATGATCAGGGCTGTTTCAGTGGAGTGGCATGATTAGGACTGTTTCCCCGAAATGGCGTGATCAGGACTGTGTCAGTGGAGTGGCATGATCAGGGCTGTGTCAGTGGAATGGCATGATCAGGACTGTGTCTGTGGAGTGGCATGATCAGGACTGTGTCAGTGGAGTGGCATGATCAGGACTGTGTCTGTGGAGTGGCATGATCAGGACTGTGTCAGTGGAGTGGCATGATCAGGACTGTGTCAGTGGAGTGGCATGATCAGGACTGTGTCAGTGGAGTGGCATGATCAGGGCTGTGTCAGTGCAGTGGCATGATCAGGGCTGTGTCAGTGGAGTGGCATGATCAGGACTGTGTCAGTGGAATGGCATGATCAGGGATGTGTCAGTGGAGTTGCATGATCAGGACTGTGTCAGTGGAGTGGCATGATCAGGGCTGTGTCAGTGCAGTGGCATGATCAGGACTGTGTCAGTGGAATGGCATGATCAGGGATGTGTCAGTGGAGTTGCATGATCAGGACTGTGTCCGTGGAGTGGCATGATCAGGGCTGTGTCAGTGCAGTGGCATGATCAGGACTGTGTCAGTGGAATGGCATGATCAGGACTGTGTCAGTGGAATGGCATGATCAGGGATGTGTCAGTGGAGTGGCATGATCAGGGCTGTGCCCGTGGAGTGGCATGATCAGGGCTGTGTCAGTGGAATGGCATGATCAGGACTGTGTCAGTGGAGTGGCATGATCAGGACTGTGTCAGTGGAGTGGCATGATCAGGACTGTGTCAGTGGAATGGCATGATCAGAACTGTGTCAGTGGAGTGGCATGATCAGGGCTGTGTCAGTGGAATGGCATGATCAGGGATGTGTCAGTGGAGTTGCATGATCAGGGCTGTGCCCGTGGAGTGGCATGATCTGGACTGTGCCCGTGGAGTGGCATGATCAGGGCTGTGTCAGTGGAGTGGCATGATCAGGACTGTGTCAGGGGAATGGCATGATCAGGACTGTGTCAGTGGAGTGGCATGATCAGGACTGTGTCAGGGGAATGGCATGATCAGGACTGTGTCAGTGGAGTGGCATGATCAGGACTGTGTCAGTGGAGTGGCATGATCAGGGATGTGTCAGTGGAGTTGCATGATCAGGGCTGTGCCCGTGGAGTGGCATGATCTGGACTGTGCCCGTGGAGTGGCATGATCAGGGCTGTGTCAGTGGAGTGGCATGATCAGGACTGTGTCAGGGGAATGGCATGATCAGGACTGTGTCAGTGGAGTGGCATGATCAGGACTGTGTCAGTGGAATGGCATGATCAGGGCTGTGTCAGTGGAGTGGCATGATCAGGACTGAGTCCGTGGAGTGGCATGATCAGGACTGTGTCAGTGGAGTGGCATGATCAGGGCTGTGTCAGTGGAGTGGCATGATCAGGGCTGTGTCCGTGGAGTGGCATGATCAGGGCTGTGCCCGTGGAGTGGCATGATCAGGACTGTGCCCGTGGAGTGGCATGATCAGGACTGTGCGCGTGGAGTGGCATGATCAGGGCTGTGTCAGTGGAGTGTCATGATCAGGTCTGTGTCAGTGGAGTGGCACGATCAGGACTGTTTCCGTGGAGTGGCATGATCAGGGCTGTGTCCGCCGAGTTCCATGATCAGGCCTGTGTCCGTCGAGTTCCATGATCAGGGCTGTGTCCGTGGACTGGCATGATCAGGGCTGTGTCAGTGGAGTGGCATGATCAGGACTGTGTCCCCGAAATGGCGTGATCAGGATTGTGTCAGTGGAGTGGCATGATCAGGGCTGTGTCAGTGGAGTGGCATGATCAGGGCTGTGTCAGTGGAGTGGCATGATCAGGACTGTGTCCCCGAAATGGCGTGATCAGGACTGTGTCCGTGGAGTGGCATGATCAGGACTGTGTCAGTGGAGTGGTATGATCAGGGCTGTGTCAGTGGAGTGGCATGATCAGGACTGTGTCCGTGGAGTGGCATGATCAGGGCTGTGTCAGTGGAGTGGCATGATCAGGACTGTGTCAGTGGAGTGGCATGATCAGGGCTGTGTCAGTGGAGTGGCATGATCAGGACTGTGTCAGTGGAGTAGCATCATCAGGACTGTGTCAGTGGAATGGCATGATCAGGACTGTGTCAGTGGAGTGGCATGATCAGGACTGTGTCAGTGGAGTGGCATGATCAGGACTGTGTCAGTGGAGTAGCATGATCAGGGCTGTGTCAGTGCAGTGGCATGATCAGGACTGTGTCAGTGGAATGGCATGATCAGGGATGTGTCAGTGGAGTTGCATGATCAGGACTGTGTCCGTGGAGTGGCATGATCAGGGCTGTGTCAGTGCAGTGGCATGATCAGGACTGTGTCAGTGGAATGGCATGATCAGGACTGTGTCAGTGGAATGGCATGATCAGGGATGTGTCAGTGGAGTGGCATGATCAGGGCTGTGCCCGTGGAGTGGCATGATCAGGGCTGTGTCAGTGGAATGGCATGATCAGGACTGTGTCAGTGGAGTGGCATGATCAGGACTGTGTCAGTGGAGTGGCATGATCAGGACTGTGTCAGTGGAATGGCATGATCAGAACTGTGTCAGTGGAGTGGCATGATCAGGGCTGTGTCAGTGGAATGGCATGATCAGGGATGTGTCAGTGGAGTTGCATGATCAGGGCTGTGCCCGTGGAGTGGCATGATCTGGACTGTGCCCGTGGAGTGGCATGATCAGGGCTGTGTCAGTGGAGTGGCATGATCAGGACTGTGTCAGGGGAATGGCATGATCAGGACTGTGTCAGTGGAGTGGCATGATCAGGACTGTGTCAGGGGAATGGCATGATCAGGACTGTGTCAGTGGAGTGGCATGATCAGGACTGTGTCAGTGGAGTGGCATGATCAGGGATGTGTCAGTGGAGTTGCATGATCAGGGCTGTGCCCGTGGAGTGGCATGATCTGGACTGTGCCCGTGGAGTGGCATGATCAGGGCTGTGTCAGTGGAGTGGCATGATCAGGACTGTGTCAGGGGAATGGCATGATCAGGACTGTGTCAGTGGAGTGGCATGATCAGGACTGTGTCAGTGGAATGGCATGATCAGGGCTGTGTCAGTGGAGTGGCATGATCAGGACTGAGTCCGTGGAGTGGCATGATCAGGACTGTGTCAGTGGAGTGGCATGATCAGGGCTGTGTCAGTGGAGTGGCATGATCAGGGCTGTGTCCGTGGAGTGGCATGATCAGGGCTGTGCCCGTGGAGTGGCATGATCAGGACTGTGCCCGTGGAGTGGCATGATCAGGACTGTGCGCGTGGAGTGGCATGATCAGGGCTGTGTCAGTGGAGTGTCATGATCAGGTCTGTGTCAGTGGAGTGGCACGATCAGGACTGTTTCCGTGGAGTGGCATGATCAGGGCTGTGTCCGCCGAGTTCCATGATCAGGCCTGTGTCCGTCGAGTTCCATGATCAGGGCTGTGTCCGTGGACTGGCATGATCAGGGCTGTGTCAGTGGAGTGGCATGATCAGGACTGTGTCCCCGAAATGGCGTGATCAGGATTGTGTCAGTGGAGTGGCATGATCAGGGCTGTGTCAGTGGAGTGGCATGATCAGGGCTGTGTCAGTGGAGTGGCATGATCAGGACTGTGTCCCCGAAATGGCGTGATCAGGACTGTGTCCGTGGAGTGGCATGATCAGGACTGTGTCAGTGGAGTGGTATGATCAGGGCTGTGTCAGTGGAGTGGCATGATCAGGACTGTGTCCGTGGAGTGGCATGATCAGGGCTGTGTCAGTGGAGTGGCATGATCAGGACTGTGTCAGTGGAGTGGCATGATCAGGGCTGTGTCAGTGGAGTGGCATGATCAGGACTGTGTCAGTGGAGTAGCATCATCAGGACTGTGTCAGTGGAATGGCATGATCAGGACTGTGTCAGTGGAGTGGCATGATCAGGACTGTGTCAGTGGAGTGGCATGATCAGGACTGTGTCAGTGGAGTAGCATCATCAGGACTGTGTCAGTGGAATGGCATGATCAGGACTGTGTCAGTGGAGTGGCATGATCAGGACTGTGTCTGTGGAGTGGCATGATCAGGGCTGTGTCAGTGGAGTGGCATGATCAGGACTGTGTCAGGGGAATGGCATGATCAGGGCTGTGTCAGTGGAGTGGCATGATCAGGGCTGTGCCAGTGGAGTGGCATGATCAGGGCTGTGTCAGTGGAGTGGCATGATCAGGACTGTCTCAGTGGAGTGGCATGATCAGGGCTGTGTCCATGGAGTTCCATGATCAGGACTGTGTCAGTGGAGTGGCATGATCAGGACTGTGTCAGGGGAGTGGCATGATCAGGGCTGTGTCAGTGGAATGGCATGATCAGGACTGTGTCAGTGGAGTGGCATGATCAGGACTGTGCCCGTGGCGTGGCATGATCAGGACTGTGTCAGTGGAATGGCATGATCAGGACTGTGTCCGTGGAGTGGCATGATCAGGGCTGAGTCCGTGGAATGGCATGATCAGGACTGTGTCAGTGGAGTGGCATGATCATGGCTGTGTCAGTGGAATGGCATGATCATGGCTGTGTCAGTGGAGTGGCATGATCAGGACTGTATCGGTGGAATGGTATGATCAGGACTGTGTCAGTGGAATGGCACGATCAGGACTGTCTCCATGGAGTGGCATGATCAGGACTGTGTCAGTGGAATGGCATGATCAGGGCTGTGTCAGTGGAATGGCATGATCAGGACTGTATCGGTGGAGTGGTATGATCAGGACTGTGTCAGTGGAATGGCATGATCAGGACTGTGTCAGTGGAGTGGCATGATCAGGACTGTGTCAGTGGAGTGGCATGATCAGGGCTGTGTCAGTGGAATGGCATGATCAGGACTGTGTCAGTGGAGTGGCATGATCAGGACTGTGTCAGTGGAGTGGCATGATCAGGGCTGTGTCAGTGGAGTGGCGTGATCAGGACTGTGCCCGTGGCGTGGCATGATCAGGACTGTGTCAGTGGAATGGCATGATCAGGACTGTGTCCGTGGAGTGGCATGATCAGGGCTGAGTCCGTGGAGTGGCATGATCAGGACTGTGTCAGTGGAGTGGCATGATCATGGCTGTGTCAGTGGAATGGCATGATCATGGCTGTGTCAGTGGAGTGGCATGATCAGGACTGTATCGGTGGAGTGGTATGATCAGGACTGTGTCAGTGGAATGGCACGATCAGGACTGTCTCCATGGAGTGGCATGATCAGGACTGTGTCAGTGGAATGGCATGATCAGGACTGTGTCAGAGGAGTGGCATGATCAGGACTGTATCGGTGGAGTGGTATGATCAGGACTGTGTCAGTGGAATGGCACGATCAGGACTGTCTCCATGGAGTGGCATGATCAGGACTGTGTCAGTGGAGTGGCATGATCAGGACTGTGTCAGTGGAATGGCATGATCAGGTCTGTGTCAGTGGAATGGCATGATCAGGGCTGTGTCAGTGGAATGGCACGATCAAGGCTGAGTCCGTGGAATGGCACGATCAGGGCTGAGTCCGTGGAATGGCGCGATCAGTGCTGTGTCCGTGGAGTGGCATGATCAGGACTGAGTCCGTGGAGTGGCATGATCAGGACTGTGTCAGTGGAGTGGCATGATCAGGGCTGTGTCCGTGGAGTGGCATGATCAGGACTATGTCAGTGGAGTGGCATGATCAGGTCTGTGTCAGTGGAGTGGCATGATCAGGGCTGTGTCAGTGGAGTGGCATGATCAGGGCAGTGTCAGTGGAATGGCATGATCAGGGCTGTGTCAGTGGAGTGGCATGATCAGGGCTGTGTCAGTGGAGTGGCATGATCAGGACTGTGTCAGTGGAATAGCATGATCAGTACTGTGTCAGTGGAGTGGCAGGATCAGGACTGTGTCAGTGGAGTGGCATGATCCGGACTGTGTCAGTGGAATGGCATGATCAGGACTGTGTCAGTGGAGTGGCTTGATCAGGACTGTGTCAGTGGAGTGGCATGATCAGGACTGTGTCAGTGGAGTGGCATGATCAGGGCTGTGTCAGTGGAGTGGCATGATCAGGGCTGTGTCAGTGGAGTGGCAGGATCAGGACTGTGTCAGTGGAGTGGCATGATCAGGACTGTGTCAGTGGAGTGGCATGATCAGGGCTGTGTCAGTGGAGTGGCAGGATCAGGACTGTGTCAGTGGAGTGGCATGATCAGGACTGTGTCAGTGGAGTGGCATGATCAGGGCTGTGTCAGTGGAGTGGCAGGATCAGGACTGTGTCAGTGGAGTGGCATGATCAGGGCTGTGTCAGTGGAATGGCATGATCAGGGCTGTGTCAGTGGAGTGGCAGGATCAGGACTGTGTCCGTGGAGTGGCACCATCAGGTCTGTGCCCGTCGAGTGGCACGATCAGGGCTGTGTCCGTGGAATGGCATGATCAGGGCTGAGTCCGTGGAATGGCATGATCAGGACTGTGTCAGTGGAGTGGCATGATCATGGCTGTGTCAGTGGAATGGCATGATCATGGCTGTGTCAGAGGAGTGGCATGATCAGGACTGTATCGGTGGAGTGGTATGATCAGGGCTGTGTCAGTGGAATGGCACGATCAAGGCTGAGTCCGTGGAATGGCACGATCAGGGCTGAGTCCGTGGAATGGCGCGATCAGTGCTGTGTCCGTGGAGTGGCATGATCAGGACTGAGTCCGTGGAGTGGCATGATCAGGACTGTGTCAGTGGAGTGGCATGATCATGGCTGTGTCAGTGGAATGGCATGATCATGGCTGTGTCAGAGGAGTGGCATGATCAGGACTGTATCGGTGGAGTGGTATGATCAGGGCTGTGTCAGTGGAATGGCACGATCAAGGCTGAGTCCGTGGAATGGCACGATCAGGGCTGAGTCCGTGGAATGGCGCGATCAGTGCTGTGTCCGTGGAGTGGCATGATCAGGACTGAGTCCGTGGAGTGGCATGATCAGGACTGTGTCAGTGGAGTGGCATGATCAGGGCTGTGTCCGTGGAGTGGCATGATCAGGACTATGTCAGTGGAATGGCATGATCAGGGCTGTGTCCGTGGAGTGGCATGATCAGGGCTGTGTCAGTGGAATGGCATGATCAGGACTGTGTCAGTGGAATGGCATGATCAGGGCTGTGTCCGTGGAGTGGCATGATCAGGGCTGTGTCAGTGGAGTGGCATGATCAGGGCTGTGTGCATGGAGTGGCATGATCAGGGCTGTGTCCGTGGAGTGGCATGATCAGGACTGTGTCGGTGGAATGGCATGATCAGGACTGTGTCGGTGGAGTGGCATGATCAGGACTGTGTCAGTGGAATGGCATGATCAGGGCTGTGTCCGTGGAGTGGCATGATCAGGGCTGTGTCAGTGGAATGGCATGATCAGGACTGTGTCAGTGGAATGGCATGATCAGGACTGTGTCAGTGGAATGGCATGATCAGGGCTGTGTCCGTGGAGTGGCATGATCAGGGCTGTGTCAGTGGAATGGCATGATCAGGACTGTGTCAGTGGAATGGCATGATCAGGACTGTGTCAGTGGAGTTGCATGATCAGGGCTGTGTCAGTGGAATGGCATCATCAGGGCTGTGTCAGTGGAATGGCATGATCAGGTCTGTGTCTGTGGAGTGGCATGATCAGGGCTGTGTCAGTGGAGTGGCATGATCAGGACTGTGTCAGTGGAGTGGCATGATCAGGACTGTGTCAGTGGAGTGGCATGATCAGGACTGTGTCAGTGGAGTGGCATGATCAGGGCTGTGTCAGTGGAGTGGCGTGATCAGGACTGTGCCCGTGGCGTGGCATGATCAGGACTGTGTCAGTGGAATGGCATGATCAGGACTGTGTCCGTGGAGTGGCATGATCAGGGCTGAGTCCGTGGAATGGCATGATCAGGACTGTGTCAGTGGAGTGGCATGATCATGGCTGTGTCAGTGGAATGGCATGATCATGGCTGTGTCAGTGGAGTGGCATGATCAGGACTGTATCGGTGGAGTGGTATGATCAGGACTGTGTCAGTGGAATGGCACGATCAGGACTGTCTCCATGGAGTGGCATGATCAGGACTGTGTCAGTGGAATGGCATGATCAGGACTGTGTCAGAGGAGTGGCATGATCAGGACTGTATCGGTGGAGTGGTATGATCAGGACTGTGTCAGTGGAATGGCATGATCAGGACTGTGTCAGTGGAGTTCCATGATCAAGACTGTGTCCGTGGAGTGGCATGATCAGGACTGTGTCCGTGGACTTCCATGATCAGGACCGTGTCCGTGGAGTGGCATGATCAGGACCGTGCCCGTGGAGTGGCATGATCAGGACCGTGCCCTTGGAGTGGCATGATCCGGACTGTGCCCGTGGAGTGGCATGATCAGGACTGTGTCAGTGGAGTTCCATGATCAGGGTTGTGTCAGTGGAGTGGCAGGATCAGGACTGTGTCCCCGAAATGGCGTGATCAGGGCTGTGTCAGTGGAGTGGCATGATCAGGGCTGTGTCCGTGGAGTGGCATGATCAGGGCTGTGTGCATGGAGTGGCATGATAAGGGCTGTGTCCGTGGAGTGGCATGATCAGGACTGTGTCGGTGGAATGGCATGATCAGGACTGTGTCGGTGGAGTGGCATGATCAGGACTGTGTCAGTGGAATGGCATGATCAGGGCTGTGTCCGTGGAGTGGCATGATCAGGGCTGTGTCAGTGGAATGGCATGATCAGGACTGTGTCAGTGGAATGGCATGATCAGGACTGTGTCAGTGGAATGGCATGATCAGGGCTGTGTCCGTGGAGTGGCATGATCAGGGCTGTGTCAGTGGAGTGGCATGATCAGGACTGTGTCAGTGGAATGGCATGATCAGGACTGTGTCAGTGGAGTTGCATGATCAGGGCTGTGTCAGTGGAATGGCATGATCAGGGCTGTGTCAGTGGAATGGCATGATCAGGTCTGTGTCTGTGGAGTGGCATGATCAGGGCTGTGTCAGTGGAGTGGCATGATCAGGGCTGTGTCCGTGGAGTGGCATGATCAGGGCTGTGTCAGTGGAGTGGCATGATCAGGACTGTGTCAGTGGAGTGGCATGATCAGGACAGTGTCAGGGGAATGGCATGATCAGGACTGTGTCAGTGGAATGGCATGATCAGGACTGTGTCCGTGGAATGGCATGATCAGGACTGTGTCAGTGGAGTTGCATGATCAGGGCTGTGTCAGTGGAGTGGCATGATCAGGACTGTGTCAGTGGAATGGCATGATCAGGGCTGTGTCAGTGGAGTGGCATGATCAGGACTGTGTCAGTGGAGTGGCATGATCAGGACTGTGTCCGTGGAGTGGCATGATCAGGGCTGTGTCAGTGGAGTGGCATGATCAGGTCTGTGTCAGTGGAGTGGCATGATCAGGACTGTGTCAGTGGAGTGGCATGATCAGGACTGTGTCAGTGGAGCAGCATCATCAGGTCTGTGTCAGTGGAGTGGCATGATCAGGACTGTGTCCCCGAAATGGCGTGATCAGGGCTGTGTCAGTGGAGTGGCATGATCAGGGCTGTGTCAGTGGAGTGGCATGATCAGGGCTGTGTCAGTGGAGTGGCATGATCAGGACTGAGTCCGTGGAGTGGCATGATCAGGACTGTGTCAGTGGAGTGGCATGATCAGGACTGTGTCCGTGGAGTGGCATGATCAGGACTGTGTCAGTGGAGTGGCATGATCAGGACTGTGTCAGTGGAGTGGCATGATCAGGGCTGTGTCAGTGGAGTGGCATGATCAGGGCTGTGTCAGTGGAGTGGCATGATCAGGGATGTGTCAGTGGAGTGGCATGATCAGGGCTGTGTCAGTGGAGTGGCATGATCAGGGCTGTGTCAGTGGAATGGCATGATCAGGGCTGTGCCAGTGGAGTGGCATGATCAGGACTGTGTCCGTGGAGTGGCATGATCAGGACTGTGTCAGTGGAGTGGCATGATCAGGACTGTGTCAGTGGAGTTCCATGATCAAGACTGTGTCCGTGGAGTGGCATGATCAGGACTGTGTCCGTGGACTTCCATGATCAGGACCGTGTCCGTGGAGTGGCATGATCAGGACCGTGCCCGTGGAGTGGCATGATCAGGACCGTGCCCTTGGAGTGGCATGATCCGGACTGTGCCCGTGGAGTGGCATGATCAGGACTGTGTCAGTGGAGTTCCATGATCAGGGTTGTGTCAGTGGAGTGGCAGGATCAGGACTGTGTCCCCGAAATGGCGTGATCAGGGCTGTGTCAGTGGAGTGGCATGATCAGGGCTGTGTCCGTGGAGTGGCATGATCAGGGCTGTGTGCATGGAGTGGCATGATCAGGGCTGTGTCCGTGGAGTGGCATGATCAGGACTGTGTCGGTGGAATGGCATGATCAGGACTGTGTCGGTGGAGTGGCATGATCAGGACTGTGTCAGTGGAATGGCATGATCAGGGCTGTGTCCGTGGAGTGGCATGATCAGGGCTGTGTCAGTGGAATGGCATGATCAGGACTGTGTCAGTGGAATGGCATGATCAGGACTGTGTCAGTGGAATGGCATGATCAGGGCTGTGTCCGTGGAGTGGCATGATCAGGGCTGTGTCAGTGGAGTGGCATGATCAGGACTGTGTCAGTGGAATGGCATGATCAGGACTGTGTCAGTGGAGTTGCATGATCAGGGCTGTGTCAGTGGAATGGCATGATCAGGGCTGTGTCAGTGGAATGGCATGATCAGCTCTGTGTCTGTGGAGTGGCATGATCAGGGCTGTGTCAGTGGAGTGGCATGATCAGGGCTGTGTCCGTGGAGTGGCATGATCAGGGCTGTGTCAGTGGAGTGGCATGATCAGGACTGTGTCAGTGGAGTGGCATGATCAGGACTGTGTCAGGGGAATGGCATGATCAGGACTGTGTCAGTGGAATGGCATGATCAGGACTGTGTCCGTGGAATGGCATGATCAGGACTGTGTCAGTGGAGTGGCATGATCAGGACTGTGTCAGTGGAATGCATGATCAGGGCTGTGTCAGTGGAGTGGCATGATCAGGGCTGTGTCAGTGGAGTGGCATGATCAGGACTGTGTCAGTGGAGTGGCATGATCAGGACTGTGTCTGTGGAGTGGCATGATCAGGACTGTGTCAGTGGAGTGGCATGATCAGGACTGTGTATGTGGAATGGCATGATCTGGACTGTGTCAGTGGAGTGGCATGATCAGGACTGTGTCAGTGGAATGGCATGATCAGGGCTGTGTCAGTGGAGTGGCATGATCAGGACTGTGTCAGTGGAGTGGCATGATCAGGACTGTGTCTGTGGAATGGCATGATCAGGGCTGTGTCAGTGGAGTGGCATGATCAGGACTGTGTCAGTGGAGTGGCATGATCAGGACTGTGTCAGTGGAATGGCATGATCAGGACTGGGTCAGTGGAGTGGCATGATCAAGACTGTGTCAGTGGAATGGCATGATCAGCGATGTGTCAGTGGAATGGCATGATCAGGACTGTGTCAGTGGAGTGGCATGATCAGGGCTGTGTCAGTGGAGTGGCATGATCTGGACTGTGCCCGTGGAGTGGCATGATCAGGGCTGTGTCAGTGGAGTGGCATGATCAGGGCTGTGTCAGTGGAATGGCATGATCAGGACTGTGTCGGTGGAATGGCATGATCAGGACTGCGTCAGTGGAGTGGCATGATCAGGGCTGTGTCAGTGGAGTGGCATGATCTGGACTGTGCCCGTGGAGTGGCATGATCAGGGCTGTGTGCATGGAGTGGCATGATCAGGGCTGTGTCCGTGGAGTGGCATGATCAGGACTGTGTCGGTGGAATGGCATGATCAGGACTGTGTCGGTGGAGTGACATGATCAGGGCTGTGTCAGTGGAGTGGCATGATCAGGACTGTGTCCGTGGAGTGGCATGATCAGGACTGTGCCCGTGGAGTGGCATGATCAGGACTGTGTCAGTGGAATGGCATGATCAGGGCTGTGTCCGTGGAGTGGCATGATCAGGGCTGTGTCAGTGGAATGGCATGATCAGGACTGTGTCAGTGGAATGGCATGATCAGGACTGTGTCAGTGGAATGGCATGATCAGGGCTGTGTCCGTGGAGTGGCATGATCAGGGCTGTGTCAGTGGAGTGGCATGATCAGGACTGTGTCAGTGGAATGGCATGATCAGGACTGTGTCAGTGGAGTTGCATGATCAGGGCTGTGTCAGTGGAATGGCATGATCAGGGCTGTGTCAGTGGAATGGCATGATCAGGTCTGTGTCTGTGGAGTGGCATGATCAGGGCTGTGTCAGTGGAGTGGCATGATCAGGGCTGTGTCCGTGGAGTGGCATGATCAGGGCTGTGTCAGTGGAGTGGCATGATCAGGGCTGTGTCCGTGGAGTGCGATGATCAGGACTGTGTCAGTGGAGTGGCATGATCAGGGCTGTGTCAGTGGAGTGGCATGATCAGGTCTGTGTCAGTGGAGTGGCATGATCAGGACTGTGTCAGTGGAGTGGCATGATCAGGACTGTGTCAGTGGAGCAGCATCATCAGGTCTGTGTCAGTGGAGTGGCATGATCAGGACTGTGTCCCCGAAATGGCGTGATCAGGGCTGTGTCAGTGGAGTGGCATGATCAGGGCTGTGTCAGTGGAGTGGCATGATCAGGGCTGTGTCAGTGGAGTGGCATGATCAGGACTGAGTCCGTGGAGTGGCATGATCAGGACTGTGTCAGTGGAGTGGCATGATCAGGACTGTGTCCGTGGAGTGGCATGATCAGGACTGTGTCAGTGGAGTGGCATGATCAGGACTGTGTCAGTGGAGTGGCATGATCAGGGCTGTGTCAGTGGAGTGGCATGATCAGGCCTGTGTCAGTGGAGTGGCATGATCAGGGATGTGTCAGTGGAGTGGCATGATCAGGGCTGTGTCAGTGGAGTGGCATGATCAGGGCTGTGTCAGTGGAATGGCATGATCAGGGCTGTGCCAGTGGAGTGGCATGATCAGGACTGTGTCCGTGGAGTGGCATGATCAGGACTGTGTCAGTGGAGTGGCATGATCAGGACTGTGTCAGTGGAGTTCCATGATCAAGACTGTGTCCGTGGAGTGGCATGATCAGGACTGTGTCCGTGGACTTCCATGATCAGGACCGTGTCCGTGGAGTGGCATGATCAGGACCGTGCCCGTGGAGTGGCATGATCAGGACCGTGCCCTTGGAGTGGCATGATCCGGACTGTGCCCGTGGAGTGGCATGATCAGGACTGTGTCAGTGGAGTTCCATGATCAGGGTTGTGTCAGTGGAGTGGCAGGATCAGGACTGTGTCCCCGAAATGGCGTGATCAGGGCTGTGTCAGTGGAGTGGCATGATCAGGGCTTGTCCGTGGAGTGGCATGATCAGGGCTGTGTGCATGGAGTGGCATGATCAGGGCTGTGTCCGTGGAGTGGCATGATCAGGACTGTGTCGGTGGAATGGCATGATCAGGACTGTGTCGGTGGAGTGGCATGATCAGGACTGTGTCAGTGGAATGGCATGATCAGGGCTGTGTCCGTGGAGTGGCATGATCAGGGCTGTGTCCGTGGAGTGGCATGATCAGGGCTGTGTCAGTGGAATGGCATGATCAGGACTGTGTCAGTGGAATGGCATGATCAGGACTGTGTCAGTGGAATGGCATGATCAGGGCTGTGTCCATGGAGTGGCATGATCAGGGCTGTGTCAGTGGAGTGGCATGATCAGGACTGTGTCAGTGGAATGGCATGATCAGGACTGTGTCAGTGGAGTTGCATGATCAGGGCTGTGTCAGTGGAATGGCATGATCAGGGCTGTGTCAGTGGAATGGCATGATCAGGTCTGTGTCTGTGGAGTGGCATGATCAGGGCTGTGTCAGTGGAGTGGCATGATCAGGGCTGTGTCCGTGGAGTGGCATGATCAGGGCTGTGTCAGTGGAGTGGCATGATCAGGGCTGTGTCCGTGGAGTGCGATGATCAGGACTGTGTCAGTGGAGTGGCATGATCAGGGCTGTGTCCGTGGAGTGGCATGATCAGGACTGTGTCAGTGGAGTTGCATGATCAGGGCTGTGTCAGTGGAGTGGCATGATCAGGACTGTGTCAGTGGAATGGCATGATCAGGGCTGTGTCAGTGGAGTGGCATGATCAGGACTGTGTCCGTGGAGTGGCATGATCAGGGCTGTGTCAGTGGAGTGGCATGATCAGGTCTGTGTCAGTGGAGTGGCATGATCAGGACTGTGTCAGTGGAGCGGCATGATCAGGACTGTGTCAGTGGAGCAGCATCATCAGGTCTGTGTCAGTGGAGTGGCATGATCAGGACTGTGTCCCCGAAATGGCGTGATCAGGGCTGTGTCAGTGGAGTGGCATGATCAGGGCTGTGTCAGTGGAGTGGCATGATCAGGACTGTGTCAGTGGAGTGGCATGATCAGGACTGAGTCCGTGGAGTGGCATGATCAGGACTGTGTCAGTGGAGTGGCATGATCAGGACTGTGTCCGTGGAGTGGCATGATCAGGACTGTGTCAGTGGAGTGGCATGATCAGGACTGTGTCAGTGGAGTGGCATGATCAGGGCTGTGTCATTGGAGTGGCATGATCAGGCCTGTGTCAGTGGAGTGGCATGATCAGGGATGTGTCAGTGGAGTGGCATGATCAGGGCTGTGTCAGTGGAGTGGCATGATCAGGGCTGTGTCAGTGGAATGGCATGATCAGGGCTGTGCCAGTGGAGTGGCATGATCAGGACTGTGTCCGTGGAGTGGCATGATCAGGACTGTGTCAGTGGAATGGCATGATCAGGGCTGTGCCAGTGGAGTGGCATGATCAGGACCGTGTCCGTGGAGTGGCATGATCAGGACCGTGCCCTTGGAGTGGCATGATCCGGACTGTGCCCGTGGAGTGGCATGATCAGGACTGTGTCAGTGGAGTTCCATGATCAGGGTTGTGTCAGTGGAGTGGCAGGATCAGGACTGTGTCCCCGAAATGGCGTGATCAGGGCTGTGTCAGTGGAGTGGCATGATCAGGGCTGTGTCCGTGGAGTGGCATGATCAGGACTGTGTCAGTGGAGTGGCATGATCAGGGCTGTGTCAGTGGAATGGCATGATCAGGACAGTGTCAGTGGAGTGGCATGATCAGGGCTGTGTCAGTGGAGTGGCATGATCAGGGCTGTGTCAGTGGAATGGCATGATCAGGACTGTGTCAGTGGAGTGGCATGATCAGGACTGGGTCAGTGGAATGGCATGATCAGGACTGTGTCGGTGGATTGGCATGATCAGGACTGTGTCGGTGGATTGGCATGATCAGGACTGTGTCGGTGGAGTGGCATGATCAGGACTGTGTCGGTGGAGTGGCATGATCAGGACTGTGTCCGTGGAGTGGCATGATCAGGGCTGTGCCTGTGGAGTGGCATGATCAGGGCTGTGTCAGTGGAGTGGCATGATCAGGGCTGTGTCCGTGGAGTGGCATGATCAGGACTGAGTCCGTGGAGTGGCATGATCAGGACTGAGTCCGTGGAGTGGCATGATCAGGGCTGTGTCCGTGGAGTGGCATGATCAGGACTGAGTCCGTGGAGTGGCATGATCAGGACTGTGTCAGTGGAGTGGCATGATCAGGGCTGTGTCCGTGGAGTGGCATGATCAGGGCTGTGTCCGTGGAGTGGCATGATCAGGGCTGTGTCCGTGTAGTGGCATGATCAGGACTGAGTCCGTGGAGTGGCATGATCAGGACTGTGTCAGTGGAGTGGCATGATCAGGGCTGTGTCCGTGGAGTGGCATGATCAGGACTGAGTCCGTGGAGTGGCATGATCAGGTCTGAGTCCGTGGAGTGGCATGATCAGGACTGTGTCAGTGGAGTGGCATGATCAGGGCTGTGTCAGTGGAGTGGCATGATCAGGGCTGTGTCCGTGGAGTGGCATGATCAGGACTGTGTCAGTGGAGTGGCATGATCATGGCTGTGTCCGTGGAGTGGCATGATCAGGGCTGTGTCTGTGGAATGGCATGATCAGGACTGTGTCAGTGGAGTGGCATGATCAGGGCTGTGTCAGTGGAGTGGCATGATCAGGACTGTGCCCGTGGAGTGGCATGATCAGGACTGTGCGCGTGGAGTGGCATGATCAGGGCTGAGTCAGTGGAGTGTCACGATCAGGTCTGTGTCAGTGGAGTGGCACGATCAGGACTGTTTCCGTGGAGTGGCATGATCAGGGCTGTGTCCGCCGAGTTCCATGATCAGGCCTGTGTCCGTCGAGTTCCATGATCAGGGCTGTGTCCGTGGACTGGCATGATCAGGGCTGTGTCAGTGGAGTGGCATGATCAGGACTGTGTCCCCGAAATGGCGTGATCAGGATTGTGTCAGTGGAGTGGCATGATCAGGGCTGTGTCAGTGGAGTGGCATGATCTGGACTGTGCCCGTGGAGTGGCATGATCAGGGCTGTGTCAGTGGAGTGGCATGATCAGGACTGTGTCAGTGGAGTGGCATGATCAGGGCTGTGTCAGTGGAGTGGCATGATCTGGACTGTGTCAGTGGAGTGGCATGATCAGGGCTGTGTCAGTGGAATGGCATGATCAGGACTGTGTCAGTGGAGTGGCATGATCAGGACTGTGTCCGTGGAATGGCATGATCAGGACTGTGTCAGTGGAGTGGCATGATCAGGACTGTGTCAGTGGAATGCATGATCAGGACTGTGTCAGTGGAGTGGCATGATCAGGACTGTGTCAGTGGAATGGCATGATCAGGACTGTGTCAGTGGAGTGGCATGATCAGGACTGTGTCGGTGGACTGGCATGATCAGGGCTGTGTCAGTGGAGTGGCATGATCAGGACTGTGTCCCCGAAATGGCGTGATCAGGACTGTGTCCCCGAAATGGCGTGATCAGGACTGTGTCAGTGGAATGGCATGATCAGGACTGTGTCAGTGGAATGGCATGATCAGGACTGTGTCAGTGGAATGGCATGATCAGGGCTGTGTCAGTGGAGTGGCATGATCAGGGCTGTGGCAGTGGAGTGGCATGATCAGGGCTGTGTCAGTGGAGTGGCATGATCAGGACTGTGTCAGTGGAGTGGCATGATCAGGGCTGTGTCAGTGGAGTGGCATGATCAGGACTGTGTCAGTGGAATGGCATGATCAGGACTGTGTCAGTGGAATGGCATGATCAGGACTGTGTCAGTGGAGTGGCATGATCAGGGCTGTGTCAGTGGAGTGGCAGGATCAGGACTGTGTCAGTGGAGTGGCATGATCAGGACTGTGTCAGTGGAGTGGCATGATCAGCGCTGTGTCAGTGGAGTGGCATGATCAGGGCTGTGTCAGTGGAGTGGCAGGATCAGGACTGTGTCAGTGGAGTGGCATGATCAGGGCTGTGTCAGTGGAATGGCATGATCAGGGCTGTGTCAGTGGAGTGGCAGGATCAGGACTGTGTCCGTGGAGTGGCACCATCAGGTCTGTGCCGTCGAGTGGCACGATCAGGGCTGAGTCCGTGGAATGGCATGATCAGGGCTGAGTCCGTGGAATGGCATGATCAGGACTGTGTCAGTGGAGTGGCATGATCATGGCTGTGTCAGTGGAATGGCATGATCATGGCTGTGTCAGAGGAGTGGCATGATCAGGACTGTGTCCGTGGAGTGGCATGATCATGGCTGTGTCAGTGGAATGGCATGATCATGGCTGTGTCAGAGGAGTGGCATGATCAGGACTGTATCGGTGGAGTGGTATGATCAGGACTGTGTCAGTGGAATGGCACGATCAGGACTGTCTCCATGGAGTGGCATGATCAGGACTGTGTCAGTGGAGTGGCATGATCAGGACTGTGTCTGTGGAATGGCATGATCAGGGCTGTGTCAGTGGAGTGGCATGATCAGGACTGTGTCAGTGGAATGGCATGATCAGGACTGTGTCAGTGGAATGGCATGATCAGGACTGTGTCAGTGGAGTGGCATGATCAGGGCTGTGTCAGTGGAATGGCATGATCAGGACTGTGTCAGTGGAGTGGCATGATCAGGGCTGTGCCCGTGGAGTGGCATGATCAGGGCTGTGTCAGTGCAGTGGCATGATCAGGGATGTGTCAGTGGAGTTGCATGATCAGGGCTGTGCCCGTGGAGTGGCATGATCTGGACTGTGCCCGTGGAGTGGCATGATCAGGGCTGTGTCAGTGGAGTGGCATGATCAGGACTGTGTCAGGGGAATGGCATGATCAGGACTGTGTCAGTGGAGTGGCATGATCAGGACTGTGTCAGTGGAATGGCATGATCAGGGCTGTGTCAGTGGAGTGGCATGATCAGGGCTGTGTCAGTGGAATGGCATGATCAGGACTGTGTCAGTGGAGTGGCATGATCAGGGCTGTGTCAGTGGAATGGCATGATCAGGACTGTGTCAGTGGAGTGGCATGATCAGGACTGGGTCAGTGGAATGGCATGATCAGGACTGTGTCAGTGATTGGCATGATCAGGACTGTGTCGGTGGATTGGCATGATCAGGACTGTGTCAGCGGAGTGGCATGATCAGGACTGTGTCGGTGGAGTGGCATGATCAGGACTGTGTCGGTGGAGTGGCATGATCAGGACTGTGTCCGTGGAGTGGCATGATCAGGGCTGTGCCTGTGGAGTGGCATGATCAGGACTGTGTCAGTGGAGTGGCATGATCAGGGCTGTGTCAGTGGAGTGGCATGATCAGGGCTGTGTCCGTGGAGTGGCATGATCAGGGCTGTGCCTGTGGAGTGGCATGATCAGGACTGTGTCAGTGGAGTGGCATGATCAGGACTGTGTCAGTGGAGTGGCATGATCAGGACTGTGTCAGTGGAGTGGCATGATCAGGGCTGTGTCAGTGGAGTGGCATGATCAGGGCTGTGTCCGTGGAGTGGCATGATCAGGACTGAGTCCGTGGAGTGGCATGATCAGGACTGAGTCCGTGGAGTGGCATGATCAGGGCTGTGTCCGTGGAGTTGCATGATCAGGACTGTGTCAGTGGAGTGGCATGATCAGGGCTGTGTCAGTGGAGTGGCATGATCAGGGCTGTGTCCGTGGAGTGGCATGATCAGGGCTGTGTCCGTGGAGTGGCATGATCAGGGCTGTGTCCGTGGAGTGGCATGATCAGGACTGAGTCCGTGGAGTGGCATGATCAGGACTGTGTCAGTGGAGTGGCATGATCAGGGCTGTGTCCGTGGAGTGGCATGATCAGGACTGAGTCCGTGGAGTGGCATGATCAGGACTGAGTCCGTGGAGTGGCATGATCAGGACTGTGTCAGTGGAGTGGCATGATCAGGGCTGTGTCAGTGGAGTGGCATGATCAGGGCTGTGTCCGTGGAGAGGCATGATCAGGACTGTGTCAGTGGAGTGGCATGATCATGGCTGTGTCCGTGGAGTGGCATGATCAGGGCTGTGTCAGTGGAATGGCATGATCAGGACTGTGTCAGTGGAGTGGCATGATCAGGGCTGTGTCAGTGGAGTGGCATGATCAGGACTGTGCCCGTGGAGTGGCATGATCAGGACTGTGCGCGTGGAGTGGCATGATCAGGGCTGTGTCAGTGGAGTGTCACGATCAGGTCTGTGTCAGTGGAGTGGCACGATCAGGACTGTTTCCGTGGAGTGGCATGATCAGGGCTGTGTCCGCCGAGTTCCATGATCAGGCCTGTGTCCGTCGAGTTCCATGATCAGGGCTGTGTCCGTGGACTGGCATGATCAGGGCTGTGTCAGTGGAGTGGCATGATCAGGACTGTGTCCCCGAAATGGCGTGATCAGGATTGTGTCAGTGGAGTGGCATGATCAGGGCTGTGTCAGTGGAGTGGCATGATCTGGACTGTGCCCGTGGAGTGGCATGATCAGGGCTGTGTCAGTGGAGTGGCATGATCAGGACTGTGTCAGTGGAGTGGCATGATCAGGGCTGTGTCAGTGGAGTGGCATGATCTGGACTGTGTCAGTGGAGTGGCATGATCAGGGCTGTGTCAGTGGAATGGCATGATCAGGACTGTGTCAGTGGAGTGGCATGATCAGGACTGTGTCCGTGGAATGGCATGATCAGGACTGTGTCAGTGGAGTGGCATGATCAGGACTGTGTCAGTGGAATGCATGATCAGGACTGTGTCAGTGGAGTGGCATGATCAGGACTGTGTCAGTGGAGTGGCATGATCAGGGCTGTGTCCGTGGAGTGGCATGATCAGGGCTGTGTCAGTGGAGTGGCATGATCAGGGCAGTGTCAGTGGAATGGCATGATCAGGGCTGTGTCAGTGGAGTGGCATGATCAGGGCTGTGTCAGTGGAGTGGCATGATCAGGACTGTGTCAGTGGAATAGCATGATCAGTACTGTGTCAGTGGAGTGGCAGGATCAGGACTGTGTCAGTGGAGTGGCATGATCCGGACTGTGTCAGTGGAATGGCATGATCAGGACTGTGTCAGTGGAGTGGCATGATCAGGACTGTGTCAGTGGATTGGCATGATCAGGACTGTGTCAGTGGAGTGGCATGATCAGGGCTGTGTCAGTGGAGTGGCATGATCAGGGCTGTGTCAGTGGAGTGGCATGATCAGGGCTGTGTCAGTGGAGTGGCAGGATCAGGACTGTGTCAGTGGAGTGGCATGATCAGGGCTGTGTCAGTGGAATGGCATGATCAGGGCTGTGTCAGTGGAGTGGCAGGATCAGGACTGTGTCCGTGGAGTGGCACCATCAGGTCTGTGCCCGTCGAGTGGCACGATCAGGGCTGAGTCCGTGGAATGGCATGATCAGGGCTGAGTCCGTGGAATGGCATGATCAGGACTGTGTCAGTGGAGTGGCATGATCATGGCTGTGTCAGTGGAATGGCATGATCATGGCTGTGTCAGAGGAGTGGCATGATCAGGACTGTATCGGTGGAGTGGTATGATCAGGACTGTGTCAGTGGAATGGCACGATCAGGACTGTCTCCATGGAGTGGCATGATCAGGACTGTGTCAGTGGAGTGGCATGATCAGGACTGTGTCTGTGGAATGGCATGATCAGGGCTGTGTCAGTGGAGTGGCATGATCAGGACTGTGTCAGTGGAATGGCATGATCAGGACTGTGTCAGTGGAATGGCATGATCAGGACTGTGTCAGTGGAGTGGCATGATCAGGGCTGTGTCAGTGGAATGGCATGATCAGGACTGTGTCAGTGGAGTGGCATGATCAGGGCTGTGCCCGTGGAGTGGCATGATCAGGGCTGTGTCAGTGCAGTGGCATGATCAGGACTGTGTCAGTGGAATGGCATGATCAGGACTGTGTCAGTGGAATGGCATGATCAGGGATGTGTCAGTGGAGTTGCATGATCAGGGCTGTGCCCGTGGAGTGGCATGATCTGGACTGTGCCCGTGGAGTGGCATGATCAGGGCTGTGTCAGTGGAGTGGCATGATCAGGACTGTGTCAGGGGAATGGCATGATCAGGACTGTGTCAGTGGAGTGGCATGATCAGGACTGTGTCAGTGGAATGGCATGATCAGGGCTGTGTCAGTGGAGTGGCATGATCAGGGCTGTGTCAGTGGAATGGCATGATCAGGACTGTGTCAGTGGAGTGGCATGATCAGGGCTGTGTCAGTGGAATGGCATGATCAGGACTGTGTCAGTGGAGTGGCATGATCAGGACTGGGTCAGTGGAATGGCATGATCAGGACTGTGTCAGTGATTGGCATGATCAGGACTGTGTCGGTGGATTGGCATGATCAGGACTGTGTCAGCGGAGTGGCATGATCAGGACTGTGTCGGTGGAGTGGCATGATCAGGACTGTGTCGGTGGAGTGGCATGATCAGGACTGTGTCCGTGGAGTGGCATGATCAGGGCTGTGCCTGTGGAGTGGCATGATCAGGACTGTGTCAGTGGAGTGGCATGATCAGGGCTGTGTCAGTGGAGTGGCATGATCAGGGCTGTGTCCGTGGAGTGGCATGATCAGGGCTGTGCCTGTGGAGTGGCATGATCAGGACTGTGTCAGTGGAGTGGCATGATCAGGACTGTGTCAGTGGAGTGGCATGATCAGGACTGTGTCAGTGGAGTGGCATGATCAGGGCTGTGTCAGTGGAGTGGCATGATCAGGGCTGAGTCCGTGGAGTGGCATGATCAGGACTGAGTCCGTGGAGTGGCATGATCAGGACTGAGTCCGTGGAGTGGCATGATCAGGGCTGTGTCCGTGGAGTTGCATGATCAGGACTGTGTCAGTGGAGTGGCATGATCAGGGCTGTGTCAGTGGAGTGGCATGATCAGGGCTGTGTCCGTGGAGTGGCATGATCAGGGCTGTGTCCGTGGAGTGGCATGATCAGGGCTGTGTCCGTGGAGTGGCATGATCAGGACTGAGTCCGTGGAGTGGCATGATCAGGACTGTGTCAGTGGAGTGGCATGATCAGGGCTGTGTCCGTGGAGTGGCATGATCAGGACTGAGTCCGTGGAGTGGCATGATCAGGACTGAGTCCGTGGAGTGGCATGATCAGGACTGTGTCAGTGGAGTGGCATGATCAGGGCTGTGTCAGTGGAGTGGCATGATCAGGGCTGTGTCCGTGGAGTGGCATGATCAGGACTGTGTCAGTGGAGTGGCATGATCATGGCTGTGTCCGTGGAGTGGCATGATCAGGGCTGTGTCAGTGGAATGGCATGATCAGGACTGTGTCAGTGGAGTGGCATGATCAGGGCTGTGTCAGTGGAGTGGCATGATCAGGACTGTGCCCGTGGAGTGGCATGATCAGGACTGTGCGCGTGGAGTGGCATGATCAGGGCTGTGTCAGTGGAGTGTCACGATCAGGTCTGTGTCAGTGGAGTGGCACGATCAGGACTGTTTCCGTGGAGTGGCATGATCAGGGCAGTGTCCGCCGAGTTCCATGATCAGGCCTGTGTCCGTCGAGTTCCATGATCAGGGCTGTGTCCGTGGACTGGCATGATCAGGGCTGTGTCAGTGGAGTGGCATGATCAGGACTGTGTCCCCGAAATGGCGTGATCAGGATTGTGTCAGTGGAGTGGCATGATCAGGGCTGTGTCAGTGGAGTGGCATGATCTGGACTGTGCCCGTGGAGTGGCATGATCAGGGCTGTGTCAGTGGAGTGGCATGATCAGGACTGTGTCAGTGGAGTGGCATGATCAGGGCTGTGTCAGTGGAGTGGCATGATCTGGACTGTGTCAGTGGAGTGGCATGATCAGGGCTGTGTCAGTGGAATGGCATGATCAGGACTGTGTCAGTGGAGTGGCATGATCAGGACTGTGTCCGTGGAATGGCATGATCAGGACTGTGTCAGTGGAGTGGCATGATCAGGACTGTGTCAGTGGAATGCATGATCAGGACTGTGTCAGTGGAGTGGCATGATCAGGACTGTGTCAGTGGAATGGCATGATCAGGACTGTGTCAGTGGAGTGGCATGATCAGGACTGTGTCGGTGGACTGGCATGATCAGGGCTGTGTCAGTGGAGTGGCATGATCAGGACTGTGTCCCCGAAATGGCGTGATCAGGACTGTGTCAGTGGAATGGCATGATCAGGACTGTGTCAGTGGAATGGCATGATCAGGACTGTGTCAGTGGAATGGCATGATCAGGGCTGTGTCAGTGGAGTGGCATGATCAGGGCTGTGTCAGTGGAGTGGCATGATCAGGGCTGTGTCAGTGGAGTGGCATGATCAGGACTGTGTCAGTGGAGTGGCATGATCAGGACTGTGTCAGTGGAGTGGCATGATCAGGGCTGTGTCAGTGGAGTGGCATGATCAGGGCTGTGCCAGTGGAGTGGCATGATCAGGGCTGTGTCAGTGGAGTGGCATGATCAGGGCTGTGTCCGTGGAGTGGCATGATCAGGACTGTGCCCGTGGAGTGGCATGATCAGGACTGTGCCCGTGGAGTGGCATGATCAGGACTGTGCGCGTGGAGTGGCATGATCTGGACTGTGTCAGTGGAGCGGCATGATCAGGGCTGTGTCAGTGGAGTGGCATGATCAGGACTGTGCGCGTGGAGTGGCATGATCTGGACTGTGTCAGTGGAGCGGCATGATCAGGGCTGTGTCAGTGGAATGGCATGATCAGGACTGTGCCCGTGGAGTGGCATGATCAGGACTGTGCCCGTGGAGTGGCATGATCAGGACTGTGCGCGTGGAGTGGCATGATCTGGACTGTGTCAGTGGAGCGGCATGATCAGGGCTGTGTCAGTGGAGTGGCATGATCAGGGCTGTGTCCGCCGAGTTCCATGATCAGGCCTGTGTCCGTCGAGTTCCATGATCAGGGCTGTGTCCGTGGAGTGGCATGATCAGGGCTGTGTCAGTGGAGTGTCATGATCAGGGCTGTGTCAGTGGTGTGGCATGATCAGGGCTGTGTCAGTGGAGTGGCATGATCAGGGCTGTGTCAGTGGAGTGGCATGATCAGGGCTGTGTCAGTGGAGTGGCATGATCAGGACTGTGTCAGTGGAGTGGCATGATCAGGGCTGTGTCAGTGGAGTGGCGTGATCAGGGCTGTGTCAGTGGAGTGGCGTGATCAGGGCTGTGTCAGTGGAGTGGCGTGATCAGGGCTGTGTCAGTGGAGTGGCATGATCAGGACTGTGTCAGGGGAATGGCATGATCAGGGCTGTGTCAGTGGAGTGGCATGATCAGGACTGTGTCAGTGGAATGGCATGATCAGGGCTGTGTCAGTGGAGTGGCATGATCAGGACTGTGTCCCCAAAATGGCGTGATCAGGACTGTGTCCGTGGAGTGGCATGATCAGGGGCAGTGCCTGTGGAGTTCCATGATCAGGGTTGTGTCAGTGGAGTGGCATGATCAGGGCTGTGTCAGTGGAATGGCATGATCAGGGCTGTGTCCGTGGAGTGGCATGATCAGGACTGTGTCAGTGGAATGGCACGATCAGGGCTGAGTCCGTGGAATGGCACGATCAGGACTGTGTCCGTGGAATGGCACGATCAGGACTGTGTCCGTGGAGTGACATGATCAGGGCTGAGTCCGTGGAATGGCATGATCAGGGCTGAGTCCGTGGAATGGCATGATCAGGACTGTGTCAGTGGAGTGGCAGGATCAGGACTGTGTCCGTGTAGTGGCACCATCAGGTCTGTGCCCGTCGATGGGCACGATCAGTGCTGAGTCCGTGGAATGGCACGATCAGGGCTGAGTCCGTGGAGTGGCATGATCAGGACTGTGTCAGTGGAGTGGCATGATCATGGCTGTGTCAGTGGAATGGCATGATCATGGCTGTGTCAGTGGAATGGCATGATCAGGACTGTGTCAGTGGAATGGCACGATCAGGACTGTCTCCATGGAGTGGCATGATCAGGACTGTGTCAGTGGAGTGGCATGATCAGGACTGTGTCAGTGGAGTGGCATGATCAGGACTGTGTCAGTGGGGTGGCATGATCAGGACTGTGTCAGTGGAATGGCATGATCAGGACTGTGTCAGTGGAGTGGCATGATTAGGACTGTTTCCCCGAAATGGCGTGATCAGGACTGTGTCAGTGGAGTGGCATGATCAGGGCTGTGTCAGTGGAATGGCATGATCAGGACTGTGTCTGTGGAGTGGCATGATCAGGACTGTGTCAGTGGAATGGCATGATCAGGACTGTGTCTGTGGAGTGGCATGATCAGGACTGTGTCAGTGGAGTGGCATGATTAGGACTGTTTCCCCGAAATGGCGTGATCAGGACTGTGTCAGTGGAGTTGCATGATCAGGACTGTGTCAGTGGAGTGGCATGATCAGGACTGTGTCAGTGGAGTGGCATGATCAGGGCTGTGTCAGTGGAGTGGCATGATCAGGACTGTGTCAGGGGAATGGCATGATCAGGACTGTGTCAGTGGAGTGGCATGATCAGGACTGTGTCAGTGGAATGCATGATCAGGACTGTGTCAGTGGAGTGGCATGATCAGGACTGTGTCAGTGGAATGGCATGATCAGGACTGTGTCAGTGGAGTGGCATGATCAGGACTGTGTCAGTGGATTGGCATGATCAGGACTGTGTCGGTGGAGTGACATGATCAGGACTGTGTCAGTGGAATGGCATGATCAGGGCTGTGTCAGTGGAATGGCATGATCAGGGCTGTGTCAGTGGAGTGGCATGATCAGGACTGTGTCAGTGGAGTGGCATGATCAGGACTGTGTCAGTGGAGTGGCATGATCAGGGCTGTGTGCATGGAGTGGCATGATCAGGGCTGTGTGCATGGAGTGGCATGATCAGGGCTGTGTCCGTGGAGTGGCATGATCAGGACTGTGTCGGTGGAATGGCATGATCAGGACTGTGTCGGTGGAGTGGCATGATCAGGACTGTGTCAGTGGAATGGCATGATCAGGGCTGTGTCCGTGGAGTGGCATGATCAGGGCTGTGTCAGTGGAATGGCATGATCAGGACTGTGTCAGTGGAATGGCATGATCAGGACTGTGTCAGTGGAATGGCATGATCAGGGCTGTGTCCGTGGAGTGGCATGATCAGGGCTGTGTCAGTGGAGTGGCATGATCAGGACTGTGTCAGTGGAATGTCATGATCAGGACTGTGTCAGTGGAGTTGCATGATCAGGGCTGTGTCAGTGGAATGGCATGATCAGGGCTGTGTCAGTGGAATGGCATGATCAGGTCTGTGTCTGTGGAGTGGCATGATCAGGGCTGTGTCAGTGGAGTGGCATGATCAGGGCTGTGTCCGTGGAGTGGCATCATCAGGGCTGTGTCAGTGGAGTGGCATGATCAGGGCTGTGTCCGTGGAGTGCGATGATCAGGACTGTGTCAGTGGAGTGGCATGATCAGGGCTGTGTCCGTGGAGTGGCATGATCAGGACTGTGTCAGTGGAATGGCATGATCAGGACTGTGTCCGTGGAGTGGCATGATCAGGGCTGTGTCAGTGGAGTGGCATGATCAGGTCTGTGTCAGTGGAGTGGCATGATCAGGACTGTGTCAGTGGAGTGGCATGATCAGGACTGTGTCAGTGGAGCAGCATCATCAGGTCTGTGTCAGTGGAGTGGCATGATCAGGACTGTGTCCCCGAAATGGCGTGATCAGGGCTGTGTCAGTGGAGTGGCATGATCAGGGCTGTGTCAGTGGAGTGGCATGATCAGGGCTGTGTCAGTGGAGTGGCATGATCAGGACTGAGTCCGTGGAGTGGCATGATCAGGACTGTGTCAGTGGAGTGGCATGATCAGGACTGTGTCCGTGGAGTGGCATGATCAGGACTGTGTCAGTGGAGTGGCATGATCAGGACTGTGTCAGTGGAGTGGCATGATCAGGGCTGTGTCAGTGGAGTGGCATGATCAGGCCTGTGTCAGTGGAGTGGCATGATCAGGGATGTGTCAGTGGAGTGGCATGATCAGGGCTGTGTCAGTGGAGTGGCATGATCAGGGCTGTGTCAGTGGAATGGCATGATCAGGGCTGTGCCAGTGGAGTGGCATGATCAGGACTGTGTCCGTGGAGTGGCATGATCAGGACTGTGTCAGTGGAGTGGCATGATCAGGACTGTGTCAGTGGAGTTCCATGATCAAGACTGTGTCCGTGGAGTGGCATGATCAAGACTGTGTCCGTGGACTTCCATGATCAGGACCGTGTCCGTGGAGTGGCATGATCAGGACCGTGCCCGTGGAGTGGCATGATCAGGACCGTGCCCTTGGAGTGGCATGATCCGGACTGTGCCCGTGGAGTGGCATGATCAGGACTGTGTCAGTGGAGTTCCATGATCAGGGTTGTGTCAGTGGAGTGGCAGGATCAGGACTGTGTCCCCGAAATGGCGTGATCAGGGCTGTGTCAGTGGAGTGGCATGATCAGGGCTGTGTCCGTGGAGTGGCATGATCAGGACAGTGTCAGTGGAGTGGCATGATCAGGACTGTGTCAGTGGAGTTCCATGATCAAGACTGTGTCCGTGGAGTGGCATGATCAGGACTGTGTCCGTGGACTTCCATGATCAGGACCGTGTCCGTGGAGTGGCATGATCAGGACCGAGCCCGTGGAGTGGCATGATCAGGACCGTGCCCTTGGAGTGGCATGATCCGGACTGTGCCCGTGGAGTGGCATGATCAGGACTGTGTCAGTGGAGTTCCATGATCAGGGTTGTGTCAGTGGAGTGGCAGGATCAGGGCTGTGTCCGTGGAGTGGCATGATCAGGACTGAGTCCGTGGAGTGGCATGATCAGGACTGTGTCCGTGGAGTGGCATGATCAGGGCTGTGTCCGTGGAGTGGCATGATCAGGACTGTGTCCGTGGAGTGGCATGATCAGGACTGTGTCAGTGGAGTGGCATGATCAGGACTGTGTCAGTGGAATAGCATGATCAGTACTGTGTCAGTGGAGTGGCAGGATCAGGACTGTGTCAGTGGAGTGGCATGATCCGGACTGTGTCAGTGGAATGGCATGATCAGGACTGTGTCAGTGGAGTGGCATGATCAGGACTGTGTCAGTGGAGTGGCATGATCAGGACTGTGTCAGTGGAGTGGCATGATCAGGGCTGTGTCAGTGGAGTGGCAGGATCAGGACTGTGTCAGTGGAGTGGCATGATCAGGACTGTGTCAGTGGAGTGGCATGATCAGGGCTGTGTCAGTGGAGTGGCATGATCAGGGCTGTGTCAGTGGAGTGGCAGGATCAGGACTGTGTCAGTGGAGTGGCATGATCAGGGCTGTGTCAGTGGAATGGCATGATCAGGGCTGTGTCAGTGGAGTGGCAGGATCAGGACTGTGTCCGTGGAGTGGCACCATCAGGTCTGTGCCCGTCGAGTGGCACGATCAGGGCTGAGTCCGTGGAATGGCATGATCAGGGCTGAGTCCGTGGAATGGCATGATCAGGACTGTGTCAGTGGAGTGGCATGATCATGGCTGTGTCAGTGGAATGGCATGATCATGGCTGTGTCAGAGGAGTGGCATGATCAGGACTGTGTCCGTGGAGTGGCATGATCATGGCTGTGTCAGTGGAATGGCATGATCATGGCTGTGTCAGAGGAGTGGCATGATCAGGGCTGTGTCAGTGGAGTGGCATGATCAGGGCTGTGTCAGTGGAATGGCACGATCAAGGCTGAGTCCGTGGAATGGCACGATCAGGGCTGAGTCCGTGGAATGGCATGATCAGTGCTGTGTCCGTGGAGTGGCATGATCAGGACTGAGTCCGTGGAGTGGCATGATCAGGACTGTGTCAGTGGAGTGGCATGATCAGGGCTGTGTCCGTGGAGTGGCATGATCAGGGCTGTGTCAGTGGAGTGGCATGATCAGGGCAGTGTCAGTGGAATGGCATGATCAGGGCTGTGTCAGTGGAGTGGCATGATCAGGGCTGTGTCAGTGGAGTGGCATGATCAGGACTGTGTCAGTGGAATAGCATGATCAGTACTGTGTCAGTGGAGTGGCAGGATCAGGACTGTGTCAGTGGAGTGGCATGATCCGGACTGTGTCAGTGGAATGGCATGATCAGGACTGTGTCAGTGGAGTGGCATGATCAGGACTGTGTCAGTGGAGTGGCATGATCAGGACTGTGTCAGTGGAGTGGCATGATCAGGGCTGTGTCAGTGGAGTGGCATGATCAGGGCTGTGTCAGTGGAGTGGCATGATCAGGGCTGTGTCAGTGGAGTGGCAGGATCAGGACTGTGTCAGTGGAGTGGCATGATCAGGGCTGTGTCAGTGGAATGGCATGATCAGGGCTGTGTCAGTGGAGTGGCAGGATCAGGACTGTGTCCGTGGAGTGGCACCATCAGGTCTGTGCCCGTCGAGTGGCACGATCAGGGCTGAGTCCGTGGAATGGCATGATCAGGGCTGAGTCCGTGGAATGGCATGATCAGGACTGTGTCAGTGGAGTGGCATGATCATGGCTGTGTCAGTGGAATGGCATGATCATGGCTGTGTCAGAGGAGTGGCATGATCAGGACTGTGTCAGTGGAGTGGTATGATCAGGACTGTGTCAGTGGAATGGCACGATCAGGACTGTCTCCATGGAGTGGCATGATCAGGACTGTGTCAGTGGAGTGGCATGATCAGGACTGTGTCTGTGGAATGGCATGATCAGGGCTGTGTCAGTGGAGTGGCATGATCAGGACTGTGTCAGTGGAATGGCATGATCAGGACTGTGTCAGTGGAATGGCATGATCAGGACTGTGTCAGTGGAGTGGCATGATCAGGGCTGTGTCAGTGGAATGGCATGATCAGGACTGTGTCAGTGGAGTGGCATGATCAGGGCTGTGCCCGTGGAGTGGCATGATCAGGGCTGTGTCAGTGCAGTGGCATGATCAGGACTGTGTCAGTGGAATGGCATGATCAGGACTGTGTCAGTGGAATGGCATGATCAGGGATGTGTCAGTGGAGTTGCATGATCAGGGCTGTGCCCGTGGAGTGGCATGATCTGGACTGTGCCCGTGGAGTGGCATGATCAGGACTGTGTCAGTGGAATGGCATGATCAGGACTGTGTCAGGGGAATGGCATGATCAGGACTGTGTCAGTGGAGTGGCATGATCAGGACTGTGTCAGTGGAATGGCATGATCAGGGCTGTGTCAGTGGAGTGGCATGATCAGGACTGTGTCAGTGGATTGGCATGATCAGGACTGTGTCGGTGGATTGGCATGATCAGGACTGTGTCGGTGGAGTGGCATGATCAGGACTGTGTCAGTGGAGTGGCATGATCAGGACTGTGTCCGTGGAGTGGCATGATCAGGGCTGTGCCTGTGGAGTGGCATGATCAGGGCTGTGTCAGTGGAGTGGCATGATCAGGGCTGTGTCCGTGGAGTGGCATGATCAGGACTGAGTCCGTGGAGTGGCATGATCAGGACTGAGTCCGTGGAGTGGCATGATCAGGGCTGTGTCCGTGGAGTGGCATGATCAGGACTGAGTCCGTGGAGTGGCATGATCAGGACTGTGTCAGTGGAGTGGCATGATCAGGGCTGTGTCCGTGGAGTGGCATGATCAGGGCTGTGTCCGTGGAGTGGCATGATCAGGACTGAGTCCGTGGAGTGGCATGATCAGGACTGTGTCAGTGGAGTGGCATGATCAGGGCTGTGTCCGTGGAGTGGCATGATCAGGACTGAGTCCGTGGAGTGGCATGATCAGGACTGTGTCAGTGGAGTGGCATGATCAGGGCTGTGTCAGTGGAGTGGCATGATCAGGGCTGTGTCCGTGGAGTGGCATGATCAGGACTGTGTCAGTGGAGTGGCATGATCATGGCTGTGTCCGTGGAGTGGCATGATCAGGGCTGTGTCAGTGGAATGGCATGATCAGGACTGTGTCAGTGGAGTGGCATGATCAGGGCTGTGTCAGTGGAGTGGCATGATCAGGACTGTGCCCGTGGAGTGGCATGATCAGGACTGTGCGCGTGGAGTGGCATGATCAGGGCTGTGTCAGTGGAGTGTCATGATCAGGTCTGTGTCAGTGGAGTGGCACGATCAGGACTGTTTCCGTGGAGTGGCATGATCAGGGCTGTGTCCGCCGAGTTCCATGATCAGGCCTGTGTCCGTCGAGTTCCATGATCAGGGCTGTGTCCGTGGACTGGCATGATCAGGGCTGTGTCAGTGGAGTGGCATGATCAGGACTGTGTCCCCGAAATGGCGTGATCAGGATTGTGTCAGTGGAGTGGCATGATCAGGGCTGTGTCAGTGGAGTGGCATGATCTGGACTGTGCCCGTGGAGTGGCATGATCAGGGCTGTGTCAGTGGAGTGGCATGATCAGGACTGTGTCAGTGGAGTGGCATGATCAGGGCTGTGTCAGTGGAGTGGCATGATCTGGACTGTGTCAGTGGAGTGGCATGATCAGGGCTGTGTCAGTGGAATGGCATGATCAGGACTGTGTCAGTGGAGTGGCATGATCAGGACTGTGTCCGTGGAATGGCATGATCAGGACTGTGTCAGTGGAGTGGCATGATCAGGACTGTGTCAGTGGAATGCATGATCAGGACTGTGTCAGTGGAGTGGCATGATCAGGACTGTGTCAGTGGAATGGCATGATCAGGACTGTGTCAGTGGAGTGGCATGATCAGGACTGTGTCGGTGGATTGGCATGATCAGGACTGTGTCAGTGGAGTGACATGATCAGGACTGTGTCAGTGGAATGGCATGATCAGGACTGTGTCAGTGGAGTGGCATGATCAGGACTGTGTCAGTGGAATGGCATGATCAGGACTGTGTCAGTGGAATGGCATGATCAGGACTGTGTCAGTGGAATGGCATGATCAGGACTGTGTCAGTGGAATGGCATGATCAGGGCAGTGTCAGTGGAGTGGCATGATCAGGACTGTGTCAGTGGAGTGGCATGATCAGGGCTGTGTGCATGGAGTGGCATGATCAGGGCTGTGTCCGTGGAGTGGCATGATCAGGGCTGTGTCAGTGGAGTGGCATGATCAGGGCTGTGCGCGTGGAATGGCATGATCAGGACTGTGTCAGTGGAGTGGCATGATCAGGACTGTGTCAGTGGAGTGGCATGATCAGGGCTGTGTCAGTGGAGTGGCATGATCAGGACTGTGTCAGTGGAGTGGCATGATCAGGACTGTGTCCGTGGAGTGGCATGATCAGGACTGTGTCAGTGGAGTGGCATGATCAGGACTGTGTCAGTGGAGTGGCATGATCAGGGCTGTGTCAGTGGAGTGGCATGATCAGGCCTGTGTCAGTGGAGTGGCATGATCAGGGATGTGTCAGTGGAGTGGCATGATCAGGGCTGTGTCAGTGGAGTGGCATGATCAGGGCTGTGTCAGTGGAATGGCATGATCAGGGCTGTGCCAGTGGAGTGGCATGATCAGGACTGTGTCCGTGGAGTGGCATGATCAGGACTGTGTCAGTGGAGTGGCATGATCAGGACTGTGTCAGTGGAGTTCCATGATCAAGACTGTGTCCGTGGAGTGGCATGATCAGGACTGTGTCCGTGGACTTCCATGATCAGGACCGTGTCCGTGGAGTGGCATGATCAGGACCGTGCCCGTGGAGTGGCATGATCAGGACCGTGCCCTTGGAGTGGCATGATCCGGACTGTGCCCGTGGAGTGGCATGATCAGGACTGTGTCAGTGGAGTTCCATGATCAGGGTTGTGTCAGTGGAGTGGCAGGATCAGGACTGTGTCCCCGAAATGGCGTGATCAGGGCTGTGTCAGTGGAGTGGCATGATCAGGGCTGTGTCCGTGGAGTGGCATGATCAGGACTGTGTCAGTGGAGTGGCATGATCAGGACTGTGTCAGTGGAGTTCCATGATCAAGACTGTGTCCGTGGAGTGGCATGATCAGGACTGTGTCCGTGGACTTCCATGATCAGGACCGTGTCCGTGGAGTGGCATGATCAGGACCGTGCCCGTGGAGTGGCATGATCAGGACCGTGCCCTTGGAGTGGCATGATCCGGACTGTGCCCGTGGAGTGGCATGATCAGGACTGTGTCAGTGGAGTTCCATGATCAGGGTTGTGTCAGTGGAGTGGCAGGATCAGGGCTGTGTCCGTGGAGTGGCATGATCAGGACTGAGTCCGTGGAGTGGCATGATCAGGACTGTGTCCGTGGAGTGGCATGATCAGGGCTGTGTCCGTGGAGTGGCATGATCAGGACTGTGTCCGTGGAGTGGCATGATCAGGACTGTGTCAGTGGAGTGGCATGATCAGGGCTGTGTCAGTGGAGTGGCATGATCAGGGCTGTGTCAGTGGAGTGGCATGATCAGGGCTCTGTCAGTGGAGTGGCATGATCAGGGCTGTGTCAGTGGAGTGGCATGATCAGGACTGTGTCAGTGGAATGGCATGATCAGTACTGTGACAGTGGAGTGGCAGGATCAGGACTGTGTCAGTGGAGTGGCATGATCAGGGCTGTGTCAGTGGAGTGGCATGATCAGGACTGTGTCAGTGGAATGGCATGATCAGGACTGTGTCTGTGGAATGGCATGATCAGGGCTGTGTCAGTGGAGTGGCATGATCAGGGCTGTGTCAGTGGAGTGGCATGATCAGGGCTGTGTCAGTGGAATGGCACGATCAGGGCTGAGTCCGTGGAATGGCACGATCAGGGCTGAGTCCGTGGAATGGCACGATCAGGGCTGAGTCCGTGGAATGGCACGATCATTGCTGTGTCCGTGGAGTGGCATGATCAGTTCTGAGTCCGTGGAGTGGCATGATCAGGACTGTGTCAGTGGAGTGGCATGATCAGGGCTGTGTCCGTGGAGTGGCATGATCAGGGCTGTGTCAGTGGAGTGGCATGATCAGGGCTGTGTCAGTGGAGTGGCATGATCAGGGCTGTGTCAGTGGAATGGCACGATCAAGGCTGAGTCCGTGGAATGGCACGATCAGGGCTGAGTCCGTGGAATGGCACGATCAGGGCTGAGTCCGTGGAATGGCATGATCAGGACTGAGTCCGTGGAGTGGCATGATCAGGACTGAGTCCGTGGAGTGGCATGATCAGGACTGTGTCAGTGGAGTGGCATGATCAGGGCTGTGTCAGTGGAGTGGCATGATCAGGGCAGTGTCAGTGGAATGGCATGATCAGGGCAGTGTCAGTGGAATGGCATGATCAGGGCTGTGTCAGTGGAGTGGCATGATCAGGACTGTGTCAGTGGAATAGCATGATCAGTACTGTGTCAGTGGAGTGGCAGGATCAGGACTGTGTCAGTGGAGTGGCATGATCCGGACTGTGTCAGTGGAATGGCATGATCAGGACTGTGTCAGTGGAGTGGCATGATCAGGACTGTGTCAGTGGAGTGGCATGATCAGGACTGTGTCAGTGGAGTGGCATGATCAGGGCTGTGTCAGTGGAGTGGCAGGATCAGGACTGTGTCAGTGGAGTGGCATGATCAGGACTGTGTCAGTGGAGTGGCATAATCAGGACTGTGTCAGTGGAGTGGCATGATCAGGGCTGTGTCAGTGGAGTGGCATGATCAGGACTGTGTCAGTGGAATGGCATGATCAGGGCTGTGTCAGTGGAGTGGCAGGATCAGGACTGTGTCAGTGGAGTGGCATGATCAGGGCTGTGTCAGTGGAATGGCATGATCAGGGCTGTGTCAGTGGAGTGGCAGGATCAGGACTGTGTCAGTGGAATGGCATGATCAGGACTGTGTCAGTGGAGTGGCATGATCAGGACTGTGTCAGTGGAGTGGCATGATCAGGACTGTGTCAGTGGAGTGGCATGATCAGGGCTGTGTCAGTGGAGTGGCAGGATCAGGACTGTGTCAGTGGAGTGGCATGATCAGGACTGTGTCAGTGGAGTGGCATAATCAGGACTGTGTCAGTGGAGTGGCATGATCAGGGCTGTGTCAGTGGAGTGGCATGATCAGGACTGTGTCAGTGGAATGGCATGATCAGGGCTGTGTCAGTGGAGTGGCAGGATCAGGACTGTGTCAGTGGAGTGGCATGATCAGGGCTGTGTCAGTGGAATGGCATGATCAGGGCTGTGTCAGTGGAGTGGCAGGATCAGGACTGTGTCCGTGGAGTGGCACCATCAGGTCTGAGCCCGTCGAGTGGCACGATCAGGGCTGAGTCCGTGGAATGGCATGATCAGGGCTGAGTCCGTGGAATGGCATGATCAGGACTGTGTCAGTGGAGTGGCATGATCATGGCTGTGTCAGTGGAATGGCATGATCATGGCTGTGTCAGAGGAGTGGCATGATCAGGACTGTGTCCGTGGAGTGGCATGATCATGGCTGTGTCAGTGGAATGGCATGATCATGGCTGTGTCAGAGGAGTGGCATGATCAGGGCTGTGTCAGTGGAGTGGCATGATCAGGGCTGTGTCAGTGGAATGGCACGATCAAGGCTGAGTCCGTGGAATGGCACGATCAGGGCTGAGTCCGTGGAATGGCATGATCAGTGCTGTGTCCGTGGAGTGGCATGATCAGGACTGAGTCCGTGGAGTGGCATGATCAGGACTGTGTCAGTGGAGTGGCATGATCAGGGCTGTGTCCGTGGAGTGGCATGATCAGGGCTGTGTCAGTGGAGTGGCATGATCAGGGCAGTGTCAGTGGAATGGCATGATCAGGGCTGTGTCAGTGGAGTGGCATGATCAGGGCTGTGTCAGTGGAGTGGCATGATCAGGACTGTGTCAGTGGAATAGCATGATCAGTACTGTGTCAGTGGAGTGGCAGGATCAGGACTGTGTCAGTGGAGTGGCATGATCCGGACTGTGTCAGTGGAGTGGCATGATCAGGACTGTGTCAGTGGAGTGGCATGATCAGGACTGTGTCAGTGGAGTGGCATGATCAGGACTGTGTCAGTGGAGTGGCATGATCAGGGCTGTGTCAGTGGAGTGGCATGATCAGGGCTGTGTCAGTGGAGTGGCAGGATCAGGACTGTGTCAGTGGAGTGGCATGATCAGGGCTGTGTCAGTGGAATGGCATGATCAGGGCTGTGTCAGTGGAGTGGCAGGATCAGGACTGTGTCCGTGGAGTGGCACCATCAGGTCTGTGCCCGTCGAGTGGCACGATCAGGGCTGAGTCCATGGAATGGCATGATCAGGGCTGAGTCCGTGGAATGGCATGATCAGGACTGTGTCAGTGGAGTGGCATGATCATGGCTGTGTCAGTGGAATGGCATGATCATGGCTGTGTCAGAGGAGTGGCATGATCAGGACTGTGTCCGTGGAGTGGCATGATCATGGCTGTGTCAGTGGAATGGCATGATCATGGCTGTGTCAGAGGAGTGGCATGATCAGGACTGTATCGGTGGAGTGGTATGATCAGGACTGTGTCAGTGGAATGGCACGATCAGGACTGTCTCCATGGAGTGGCATGATCAGGACTGTGTCAGTGGAGTGGCATGATCAGGACTGTGTCTGTGGAATGGCATGATCAGGGCTGTGTCAGTGGAGTGGCATGATCAGGACTGTGTCAGTGGAATGGCATGATCAGGACTGTGTCAGTGGAATGGCATGATCAGGACTGTGTCAGTGGAGTGGCATGATCAGGGCTGTGTCAGTGGAATGGCATGATCAGGACTGTGTCAGTGGAGTGGCATGATCAGGGCTGTGCCCGTGGAGTGGCATGATCAGGACTGTGTCAGTGGAATGGCATGATCAGGGCTGTGTCAGTGCAGTGGCATGATCAGGACTGTGTCAGTGGAATGGCATGATCAGGACTGTGTCAGTGGAATGGCATGATCAGGGCTGTGTCAGTGGAGTGGCATGATCAGGGCTGTGCCCGTGGAATGGCATGATCAGGGCTGTGTCAGTGCAGTGGCATGATCAGGACTGTGTCAGTGGAATGGCATGATCAGGACTGTGTCAGTGGAATGGCATGATCAGGGATGTGTCAGTGGAGTTGCATGATCAGGGCTGTGCCCGTGGAGTGGCATGATCTGGACTGTGCCCGTGGAGTGGCATGATCAGGACTGTGTCAGTGGAATGGCATGATCAGGACTGTGTCAGGGGAATGGCATGATCAGGACTGTGTCAGTGGAGTGGCATGATCAGGACTGTGTCAGTGGAATGGCATGATCAGGGCTGTGTCAGTGGAGTGGCATGATCAGGACTGTGTCAGTGGATTGGCATGATCAGGACTGTGTCGGTGGATTGGCATGATCAGGACTGTGTCGGTGGAGTGGCATGATCAGGACTGTGTCAGTGGAGTGGCATGATCAGGACTGTGTCCGTGGAGTGGCATGATCAGGGCTGTGCCTGTGGAGTGGCATGATCAGGGCTGTGTCAGTGGAGTGGCATGATCAGGGCTGTGTCCGTGGAGTGGCATGATCAGGACTGAGTCCGTGGAGTGGCATGATCAGGACTGAGTCCGTGGAGTGGCATGATCAGGGCTGTGTCCGTGGAGTGGCATGATCAGGACTGAGTCCGTGGAGTGGCATGATCAGGACTGTGTCAGTGGAGTGGCATGAACAGGGCTGTGTCCGTGGAGTGGCATGATCAGGGCTGTGTCCGTGGAGTGGCATGATCAGGACTGAGTCCGTGGAGTGGCATGATCAGGACTGTGTCAGTGGAGTGGCATGATCAGGGCTGTGTCCGTGGAGTGGCATGATCAGGACTGAGTCCGTGGAGTGGCATGATCAGGACTGTGTCAGTGGAGTGGCATGATCAGGGCTGTGTCAGTGGAGTGGCATGATCAGGGCTGTGTCCGTGGAGTGGCATGATCAGGACTGTGTCAGTGGAGTGGCATGATCATGGCTGTGTCCGTGGAGTGGCATGATCAGGGCTGTGTCAGTGGAATGGCATGATCAGGACTGTGTCAGTGGAGTGGCATGATCAGGGCTGTGTCAGTGGAGTGGCATGATCAGGACTGTGCCCGTGGAGTGGCATGATCAGGACTGTGCGCGTGGAGTGGCATGATCAGGGCTGTGTCAGTGGAGTGTCATGATCAGGTCTGTGTCAGTGGAGTGGCACGATCAGGACTGTTTCCGTGGAGTGGCATGATCAGGGCTGTGTCAGTGGAGTGGCATGATCAGGGCTGTGTCAGTGGAGTGGCATGATCAGGACTGTGTCCCCGAAATGGCGTGATCAGGATTGTGTCAGTGGAGTGGCATGATCAGGGCTGTGTCAGTGGAGTGGCATGATCTGGACTGTGCCCGTGGAGTGGCATGATCAGGGCTGTGTCAGTGGAGTGGCATGATCAGGACTGTGTCAGTGGAGTGGCATGATCAGGGCTGTGTCAGTGGAGTGGCATGATCTGGACTGTGTCAGTGGAGTGGCATGATCAGGGCTGTGTCAGTGGAATGGCATGATCAGGACTGTGTCAGTGGAGTGGCATGATCAGGACTGTGTCCGTGGAATGGCATGATCAGGACTGTGTCAGTGGAGTGGCATGATCAGGACTGTGTCAGTGGAGTGGCATGATCAGGACTGTGTCAGTGGAATGCATGATCAGGACTGTGTCAGTGGAGTGGCATGATCAGGACTGTGTCAGTGGAATGGCATGATCAGGACTGTGTCAGTGGAGTGGCATGATCAGGACTGTGTCGGTGGATTGGCATGATCAGGACTGTGTCAGTGGAGTGACATGATCAGGACTGTGTCAGTGGAGTGGCATGATCAGGGCTGTGTCAGTGGAATGGCATGATCAGGGCTGTGTGCATGGAGTGGCATGATCAGGGCTGTGTCCGTGGAGTGGCATGATCAGGGCTGTGTCAGTGGAGTGGCATGATCAGGGCTGTGCGCGTGGAATGGCATGATCAGGACTGTGTCAGTGGAGTGGCATGATCAGGACTGTGTCAGTGGAGTGGCATGATCAGGGCTGTGTCAGTGGAGTGGCATGATCAGGACTGTGTCCGTGGAGTGGCATGATCAGGACTGTGTCAGTGGAGTGGCATGATCAGGACTGTGTCAGTGGAATGGCATGATCAGGGCTGTGTCAGTGGAGTGGCATGATCAGGACTGTGTCAGTGGAATGGCATGATCAGGACTGTGTCAGTGGAGTGGCATGATCAGGGCTGTGTCAGTGGAATGGCATGATCAGGACTGTGTCAGTGGATTGGCATGATCAGGACTGTGTCAGTGGAATGGCATGATCAGGGCTGTGTCAGTGGAATGGCATGATCAGGACTGTGTCAGTGGAATGGCATGATCAGGACTGTGTCCGTGGAGTGGCATGATCAGGACTGTGTCCGTGGAATGGCATGATCAGGGCTGTGTCAGTGGAGTGGCATGATCAGGACTGTGTCAGTGGAGTGGCATGATCAGGACTGTGTCGGTGGAATGGCATGATCAGGACTGTGTCCGTGGAGTGGCATGATCAGGGCTGTGTCAGTGGAGTGGCATGATCAGGACTGTGTCAGTGGAGTGGCATGATCAGGGCTGTGTGCATGGAGTGGCATGATCAGGGCTGTGTCCGTGGAGTGGCATGATCAGGACTGTGTCGGTGGAATGGCATGATCAGGGCTGTGTCCGTGGAGTGGCATGATCAGGATTGTGTCGGTGGAGTGGCATGATCAGGACTGTGTCAGTGGAATGGCATGATCAGGGCTGTGTCCGTGGAGTGGCATGATCAGGGCTGTGTCAGTGGAATGGCATGATCAGGGCTGAGTCAGTGGAATGGCATGATCAGGACTGTGTCAGTGGAGTGGCATGATCAGGACTGTGTCAGTGGACTGGCATGATCAGGACTGTGTCAGTGGAGTTGCATGATCAGGACTGTGTCAGTGGAATGGCATGATCAGGACTGTGTCAGTGGAGTTGCATGATCAGGACTGTGTCAGTGGAATGGCATGATCAGGACTGTGTCAGTGGAGTTGCATGATCAGGGCTGTGTCAGTGGAATGGCATGATCAGGGCTATGTCAGTGGAGTGGCATGATCAGGGCTGTGTCCGTGGAGTGGCATGATCAGGGCTATGTCAGTGGAGTGGCATGATCAGGGCTGTGTCCGTGGAGTGGCATGATCAGGGCTATGTCAGTGGAGTGGCATGATCAGGGCTGTGTCCGTGGAGTGCGATGATCAGGACTGTGTCAGTGGAGTGGCATGATCAGGGCTGTGTCAGTGGAGTGGCATGATCAGGGCTGTGTCAGTGGAGTGGCATGATCAGGACTGTGTCAGTGGAATGGCATGATCAGGGCTGTGTCAGTGGAATGGCATGATCAGGACTGTGTCAGTGGAATGGCATGATCAGGGCTGTGTCAGTGGAATGGCATGATCAGGGCTGTGTCAGTGGAGTGGCATGATCAGGACTGTGTCAGTGGAGTGGCATGATCAGGACTGTGTCCGTGGAGTGGCATGATCAGGGCTGTGTCAGTGGAGTGGCATGATCAGGACTGTGTCAGTGGAGTGGCATGATCAGGGCTGTGTCAGTGGAGTGGCATGATCAGGACTGTGTCAGTGGAGTGGCATGATCAGGACTGTGTCAGTGGAGTAGCATCATCAGGTCTGTGTCAGTGGAATGGCATGATCAGGACTGTGTCCCCGGAATGGCATGATCAGGACTGTGTCCCCGAAATGGCATGATCAGGACTGTGTCAGTGGAATGGCATGATCAGGACTGTGTCTGTGGAATGGCATGATCAGGGCTGTGTCAGTGGAGTGGCATGATCAGGACTGTGTCAGTGGAGTGGCATGATCAGGACTGTGTCAGTGGAGTGGCATGATCAGGACTGTGTCTGTGGAATGGCATGATCAGGACTGTGTCAGTGGAACGGCATGATCAGGACTGTGTCCGTGGAATGGCATGATCAGGACTGTGTCAGTGGAGTGGCATGATCAGGACTGTGTCAGTGGAATGGCATGATCAGGGCTGTGTCAGTGGAGTGGCATGATCAGGACTGTGTCAGTGGAGTGGCATGATCAGGACTGTGTCTGTGGAATGGCATGATCAGGGCTGTGTCAGTGGAGTGGCATGATCAGGACTGTGTCAGTGGAGTGGCATGATCAGGACTGTGTCAGTGGAATGGCATGATCAGCGATGTGTCAGTGGAATGGCATGATCAGGACTGTGTCCGTGGAGTGGCATGATCAGGAAAGTGTCAGTGGAGTTTCATGATCAGTGCTGTGTCAATGGAGTGGCATGATCAGGACTGTGTCAGTGGAATGGCATGATCAGGACTGTGTCAGTGGAGTGGCATGATCAGGACTGTGTCCGTGGAATGGCATGATCAGGACTGTGTCAGTGGAGTGGCATGATCAGGACTGTGTCAGTGGAATGCATGATCAGGACTGTGTCAGTGGAGTGGCATGATCAGGACTGTGTCAGTGGAATGGCATGATCAGGACTGTGTCAGTGGAGTGGCATGATCAGGACTGTGTCGGTGGATTGGCATGATCAGGACTGTGTCAGTGGAGTGACATGATCAGGACTGTGTCAGTGGAATGGCATGATCAGGACTGTGTCAGTGGAGTGGCATGATCAGGACTGTGTCAGTGGAATGGCATGATCAGGACTGTGTCAGTGGAATGGCATGATCAGGACTGTGTCAGTGGAATGGCATGATCAGGACTGTGTCAGTGGAATGGCATGATCAGGGCAGTGTCAGTGGAGTGGCATGATCAGGACTGTGTCAGTGGAGTGGCATGATCAGGGCTGTGTGCATGGAGTGGCATGATCAGGGCTGTGTCCGTGGAGTGGCATGATCAGGGCTGTGTCAGTGGAGTGGCATGATCAGGGCTGTGCGCGTGGAATGGCATGATCAGGACTGTGTCAGTGGAGTGGCATGATCAGGACTGTGTCAGTGGAGTGGCATGATCAGGGCTGTGTCAGTGGAGTGGCATGATCAGGACTGTGTCAGTGGAGTGGCATGATCAGGACTGTGTCAGTGGAATGGCATGATCAGGACTGTGTCAGTGGAATGGCATGATCAGGGCAGTGTCAGTGGAGTGGCATGATCAGGACTGTGTCAGTGGAGTGGCATGATCAGGGCTGTGTGCATGGAGTGGCATGATCAGGGCTGTGTCCGTGGAGTGGCATGATCAGGGCTGTGTCAGTGGAGTGGCATGATCAGGGCTGTGCGCGTGGAATGGCATGATCAGGACTGTGTCAGTGGAGTGGCATGATCAGGACTGTGTCAGTGGAGTGGCATGATCAGGGCTGTGTCAGTGGAGTGGCATGATCAGGACTGTGTCAGTGGAGTGGCATGATCAGGACTGTGTCCGTGGAGTGGCATGATCAGGACTGTGTCAGTGGAGTGGCATGATCAGGACTGTGTCAGTGGAGTGGCATGATCAGGGCTGTGTCAGTGGAGTGGCATGATCAGGCCTGTGTCAGTGGAGTGGCATGATCAGGGATGTGTCAGTGGAGTGGCATGATCAGGGCTGTGTCAGTGGAGTGGCATGATCAGGGCTGTGTCAGTGGAATGGCATGATCAGGGCTGTGCCAGTGGAGTGGCATGATCAGGACTGTGTCCGTGGAGTGGCATGATCAGGACTGTGTCAGTGGAGTGGCATGATCAGGACTGTGTCAGTGGAGTTCCATGATCAAGACTGTGTCCGTGGAGTGGCATGATCAGGACTGTGTCCGTGGACTTCCATGATCAGGACCGTGTCCGTGGAGTGGCATGATCAGGACCGTGCCCGTGGAGTGGCATGATCAGGACCGTGCCCTTGGAGTGGCATGATCCGGACTGTGCCCGTGGAGTGGCATGATCAGGACTGTGTCAGTGGAGTTCCATGATCAGGGTTGTGTCAGTGGAGTGGCAGGATCAGGACTGTGTCCCCGAAATGGCGTGATCAGGGCTGTGTCAGTGGAGTGGCATGATCAGGGCTGTGTCCGTGGAGTGGCATGATCAGGACTGTGTCAGTGGAGTGGCATGATCAGGACTGTGTCAGTGGAGTTCCATGATCAAGACTGTGTCCGTGGAGTGGCATGATCAGGACTGTGTCCGTGGACTTCCATGATCAGGACCGTGTCCGTGGAGTGGCATGATCAGGACCGTGCCCGTGGAGTGGCATGATCAGGACCGTGCCCTTGGAGTGGCATGATCCGGACTGTGCCCGTGGAGTGGCATGATCAGGACTGTGTCAGTGGAGTTCCATGATCAGGGTTGTGTCAGTGGAGTGGCAGGATCAGGGCTGTGTCCGTGGAGTGGCATGATCAGGACTGAGTCCGTGGAGTGGCATGATCAGGACTGTGTCCGTGGAGTGGCATGATCAGGGCTGTGTCCGTGGAGTGGCATGATCAGGACTGTGTCCGTGGAGTGGCATGATCAGGACTGTGTCAGTGGAGTGGCATGATCAGGGCTGTGTCAGTGGAGTGGCATGATCAGGGCTGTGTCAGTGGAGTGGCATGATCAGGGCTCTGTCAGTGGAGTGGCATGATCAGGGCTGTGTCAGTGGAGTGGCATGATCAGGACTGTGTCAGTGGAATGGCATGATCAGTACTGTGTCAGTGGAGTGGCAGGATCAGGACTGTGTCAGTGGAGTGGCATGATCAGGGCTGTGTCAGTGGAGTGGCATGATCAGGACTGTGTCAGTGGAATGGCATGATCAGGACTGTGTCTGTGGAATGGCATGATCAGGGCTGTGTCAGTGGAGTGGCATGATCAGGGCTGTGTCAGTGGAGTGGCATGATCAGGGCTGTGTCAGTGGAATGGCACGATCAGGGCTGAGTCCGTGGAATGGCACGATCAGGGCTGAGTCCGTGGAATGGCACGATCAGGGCTGAGTCCGTGGAATGGCACGATCATTGCTGTGTCCGTGGAGTGGCATGATCAGTTCTGAGTCCGTGGAGTGGCATGATCAGGACTGTGTCAGTGGAGTGGCATGATCAGGGCTGTGTCCGTGGAGTGGCATGATCAGGGCTGTGTCAGTGGAGTGGCATGATCAGGGCTGTGTCAGTGGAGTGGCATGATCAGGGCTGTGTCAGTGGAATGGCACGATCAAGGCTGAGTCCGTGGAATGGCACGATCAGGGCTGAGTCCGTGGAATGGCACGATCAGGGCTGAGTCCGTGGAATGGCATGATCAGGACTGAGTCCTTGGAGTGGCATGATCAGGACTGAGTCCGTGGAGTGGCATGATCAGGACTGTGTCAGTGGAGTGGCATGATCAGGGCTGTGTCAGTGGAGTGGCATGATCAGGGCAGTGTCAGTGGAATGGCATGATCAGGGCAGTGTCAGTGGAATGGCATGATCAGGGCTGTGTCAGTGGAGTGGCATGATCAGGACTGTGTCAGTGGAATAGCATGATCAGTACTGTGTCAGTGGAGTGGCAGGATCAGGACTGTGTCAGTGGAGTGGCATGATCCGGACTGTGTCAGTGGAATGGCATGATCAGGACTGTGTCAGTGGAGTGGCATGATCAGGACTGTGTCAGTGGAGTGGCATGATCAGGGCTGTGTCAGTGGAGTGGCAGGATCAGGACTGTGTCAGTGGAGTGGCATGATCAGGACTGTGTCAGTGGAGTGGCATGATCAGGGCTGTGTCAGTGGAGTGGCATGATCAGGGCTGTGTCAGTGGAGTGGCAGGATCAGGACTGTGTCAGTGGAGTGGCATGATCAGGGCTGTGTCAGTGGAATGGCATGATCAGGGCTGTGTCAGTGGAGTGGCAGGATCAGGACTGTGTCCGTGGAGTGGCACCATCAGGTCTGAGCCCGTCGAGTGGCACGATCAGGGCTGAGTCCGTGGAATGGCATGATCAGGGCTGAGTCCGTGGAATGGCATGATCAGGACTGTGTCAGTGGAGTGGCATGATCATGGCTGTGTCAGTGGAATGGCATGATCATGGCTGTGTCAGAGGAGTGGCATGATCAGGACTGTGTCCGTGGAGTGGCATGATCATGGCTGTGTCAGTGGAATGGCATGATCATGGCTGTGTCAGAGGAGTGGCATGATCAGGGCTGTGTCAGTGGAGTGGCATGATCAGGGCTGTGTCAGTGGAATGGCACGATCAAGGCTGAGTCCGTGGAATGGCACGATCAGGGCTGAGTCCGTGGAATGGCATGATCAGTGCTGTGTCCGTGGAGTGGCATGATCAGGACTGAGTCCGTGGAGTGGCATGATCAGGACTGTGTCAGTGGAGTGGCATGATCAGGGCTGTGTCCGTGGAGTGGCATGATCAGGGCTGTGTCAGTGGAGTGGCATGATCAGGGCAGTGTCAGTGGAATGGCATGATCAGGGCTGTGTCAGTGGAGTGGCATGATCAGGGCTGTGTCAGTGGAGTGGCATGATCAGGACTGTGTCAGTGGAATAGCATGATCAGTACTGTGTCAGTGGAGTGGCAGGATCAGGACTGTGTCAGTGGAGTGGCATGATCCGGACTGTGTCAGTGGAATGGCATGATCAGGACTGTGTCAGTGGAGTGGCATGATCAGGACTGTGTCAGTGGAGTGGCATGATCAGGACTGTGTCAGTGGAGTGGCATGATCAGGACTGTGTCAGTGGAGTGGCATGATCAGGGCTGTGTCAGTGGAGTGGCATGATCAGGGCTGTGTCAGTGGAGTGGCAGGATCAGGACTGTGTCAGTGGAGTGGCATGATCAGGGCTGTGTCAGTGGAATGGCATGATCAGGGCTGTGTCAGTGGAGTGGCAGGATCAGGACTGTGTCCGTGGAGTGGCACCATCAGGTCTGTGCCCGTCGAGTGGCACGATCAGGGCTGAGTCCATGGAATGGCATGATCAGGGCTGAGTCCGTGGAATGGCATGATCAGGACTGTGTCAGTGGAGTGGCATGATCATGGCTGTGTCAGTGGAATGGCATGATCATGGCTGTGTCAGAGGAGTGGCATGATCAGGACTGTGTCCGTGGAGTGGCATGATCATGGCTGTGTCAGTGGAATGGCATGATCATGGCTGTGTCAGAGGAGTGGCATGATCAGGACTGTATCGGTGGAGTGGTATGATCAGGACTGTGTCAGTGGAATGGCACGATCAGGACTGTCTCCATGGAGTGGCATGATCAGGACTGTGTCAGTGGAGTGGCATGATCAGGACTGTGTCTGTGGAATGGCATGATCAGGGCTGTGTCAGTGGAGTGGCATGATCAGGACTGTGTCAGTGGAATGGCATGATCAGGACTGTGTCAGTGGAATGGCATGATCAGGACTGTGTCAGTGGAGTGGCATGATCAGGGCTGTGTCAGTGGAATGGCATGATCAGGACTGTGTCAGTGGAGTGGCATGATCAGGGCTGTGCCCGTGGAGTGGCATGATCAGGACTGTGTCAGTGGAATGGCATGATCAGGGCTGTGTCAGTGCAGTGGCATGATCAGGACTGTGTCAGTGGAATGGCATGATCAGGACTGTGTCAGTGGAATGGCATGATCAGGGCTGTGTCAGTGGAGTGGCATGATCAGGGCTGTGCCCGTGGAATGGCATGATCAGGGCTGTGTCAGTGCAGTGGCATGATCAGGACTGTGTCAGTGGAATGGCATGATCAGGACTGTGTCAGTGGAATGGCATGATCAGGGATGTGTCAGTGGAGTTGCATGATCAGGGCTGTGCCCGTGGAGTGGCATGATCTGGACTGTGCCCGTGGAGTGGCATGATCAGGACTGTGTCAGTGGAATGGCATGATCAGGACTGTGTCAGGGGAATGGCATGATCAGGACTGTGTCAGTGGAGTGGCATGATCAGGACTGTGTCAGTGGAATGGCATGATCAGGGCTGTGTCAGTGGAGTGGCATGATCAGGACTGTGTCAGTGGATTGGCATGATCAGGACTGTGTCGGTGGATTGGCATGATCAGGACTGTGTCGGTGGAGTGGCATGATCAGGACTGTGTCAGTGGAGTGGCATGATCAGGACTGTGTCCGTGGAGTGGCATGATCAGGGCTGTGCCTGTGGAGTGGCATGATCAGGGCTGTGTCAGTGGAGTGGCATGATCAGGGCTGTGTCCGTGGAGTGGCATGATCAGGACTGAGTCCGTGGAGTGGCATGATCAGGACTGAGTCCGTGGAGTGGCATGATCAGGGCTGTGTCCGTGGAGTGGCATGATCAGGACTGAGTCCGTGGAGTGGCATGATCAGGACTGTGTCAGTGGAGTGGCATGAACAGGGCTGTGTCCGTGGAGTGGCATGATCAGGGCTGTGTCCGTGGAGTGGCATGATCAGGACTGAGTCCGTGGAGTGGCATGATCAGGACTGTGTCAGTGGAGTGGCATGATCAGGGCTGTGTCCGTGGAGTGGCATGATCAGGACTGAGTCCGTGGAGTGGCATGATCAGGACTGTGTCAGTGGAGTGGCATGATCAGGGCTGTGTCAGTGGAGTGGCATGATCAGGGCTGTGTCCGTGGAGTGGCATGATCAGGACTGTGTCAGTGGAGTGGCATGATCATGGCTGTGTCCGTGGAGTGGCATGATCAGGGCTGTGTCAGTGGAATGGCATGATCAGGACTGTGTCAGTGGAGTGGCATGATCAGGGCTGTGTCAGTGGAGTGGCATGATCAGGACTGTGCCCGTGGAGTGGCATGATCAGGACTGTGCGCGTGGAGTGGCATGATCAGGGCTGTGTCAGTGGAGTGTCATGATCAGGTCTGTGTCAGTGGAGTGGCACGATCAGGACTGTTTCCGTGGAGTGGCATGATCAGGGCTGTGTCCGCCGAGTTCCATGATCAGGCCTGTGTCCGTCGAGTTCCATGATCAGGGCTGTGTCCGTGGACTGGCATGATCAGGGCTGTGTCAGTGGAGTGGCATGATCAGGACTGTGTCCCCGAAATGGCGTGATCAGGATTGTGTCAGTGGAGTGGCATGATCAGGGCTGTGTCAGTGGAGTGGCATGATCTGGACTGTGCCCGTGGAGTGGCATGATCAGGGCTGTGTCAGTGGAGTGGCATGATCAGGACTGTGTCAGTGGAGTGGCATGATCAGGGCTGTGTCAGTGGAGTGGCATGATCTGGACTGTGTCAGTGGAGTGGCATGATCAGGGCTGTGTCAGTGGAATGGCATGATCAGGACTGTGTCAGTGGAGTGGCATGATCAGGACTGTGTCCGTGGAATGGCATGATCAGGACTGTGTCAGTGGAGTGGCATGATCAGGACTGTGTCAGTGGAGTGGCATGATCAGGACTGTGTCAGTGGAATGCATGATCAGGACTGTGTCAGTGGAGTGGCATGATCAGGACTGTGTCAGTGGAATGGCATGATCAGGACTGTGTCAGTGGAGTGGCATGATCAGGACTGTGTCGGTGGATTGGCATGATCAGGACTGTGTCAGTGGAGTGACATGATCAGGACTGTGTCAGTGGAGTGGCATGATCAGGGCTGTGTCAGTGGAATGGCATGATCAGGGCTGTGTGCATGGAGTGGCATGATCAGGGCTGTGTCCGTGGAGTGGCATGATCAGGGCTGTGTCAGTGGAGTGGCATGATCAGGGCTGTGCGCGTGGAATGGCATGATCAGGACTGTGTCAGTGGAGTGGCATGATCAGGACTGTGTCAGTGGAGTGGCATGATCAGGGCTGTGTCAGTGGAGTGGCATGATCAGGACTGTGTCCGTGGAGTGGCATGATCAGGACTGTGTCAGTGGAGTGGCATGATCAGGACTGTGTCAGTGGAATGGCATGATCAGGGCTGTGTCCGTGGAGTGGCATGATCAGGACTGTGTCAGTGGAGTGGCATGATCAGGGCTGTGTCAGTGGACTGTCATGATCAGGACTGTGTCAGTGGATTGGCATGATCAGGACTGTGTCAGTGGAATGGCATGATCAGGGCTGTGTCAGTGGAATGGCATGATCAGGACTGTGTCAGTGGAATGGCATGATCAGGACTGTGTCCGTGGAGTGGCATGATCAGGACTGTGTCCGTGGAGTGGCATGATCAGGGCTGTGTCAGTGGAGTGGCATGATCAGGACTGTGTCAGTGGAGTGGCATGATCAGGACTGTGTCGGTGGAATGGCATGATCAGGACTGTGTCCGTGGAGTGGCATGATCAGGGCTGTGTCAGTGGAGTGGCATGATCAGGACTGTGTCAGTGGAGTGGCATGATCAGGGCTGTGTGCATGGAGTGGCATGATCAGGGCTGTGTCCGTGGAGTGGCATGATCAGGACTGTGTCGGTGGAATGGCATGATCAGGGCTGTGTCCGTGGAGTGGCATGATCAGGATTGTGTCGGTGGAGTGGCATGATCAGGACTGTGTCAGTGGAATGGCATGATCAGGGCTGTGTCCGTGGAGTGGCATGATCAGGGCTGTGTCAGTGGAATGGCATGATCAGGGCTGAGTCAGTGGAATGGCATGATCAGGACTGTGTCAGTGGAGTGGCATGATCAGGACTGTGTCAGTGGACTGGCATGATCAGGACTGTGTCAGTGGAGTTGCATGATCAGGACTGTGTCAGTGGAATGGCATGATCAGGACTGTGTCAGTGGAGTTGCATGATCAGGACTGTGTCAGTGGAATGGCATGATCAGGACTGTGTCAGTGGAGTTGCATGATCAGGGCTGTGTCAGTGGAATGGCATGATCAGGGCTATGTCAGTGGAGTGGCATGATCAGGGCTGTGTCCGTGGAGTGGCATGATCAGGGCTATGTCAGTGGAGTGGCATGATCAGGGCTGTGTCCGTGGAGTGGCATGATCAGGGCTATGTCAGTGGAGTGGCATGATCAGGGCTGTGTCCGTGGAGTGCGATGATCAGGACTGTGTCAGTGGAGTGGCATGATCAGGGCTGTGTCAGTGGAGTGGCATGATCAGGGCTGTGTCAGTGGAGTGGCATGATCAGGACTGTGTCAGTGGAATGGCATGATCAGGGCTGTGTCAGTGGAATGGCATGATCAGGACTGTGTCAGTGGAATGGCATGATCAGGGCTGTGTCAGTGGAATGGCATGATCAGGGCTGTGTCAGTGGAGTGGCATGATCAGGACTGTGTCAGTGGAGTGGCATGATCAGGACTGTGTCCGTGGAGTGGCATGATCAGGGCTGTGTCAGTGGAGTGGCATGATCAGGACTGTGTCAGTGGAGTGGCATGATCAGGGCTGTGTCAGTGGAGTGGCATGATCAGGACTGTGTCAGTGGAGTGGCATGATCAGGACTGTGTCAGTGGAGTAGCATCATCAGGTCTGTGTCAGTGGAATGGCATGATCAGGACTGTGTCCCCGGAATGGCATGATCAGGACTGTGTCCCCGAAATGGCATGATCAGGACTGTGTCAGTGGAATGGCATGATCAGGACTGTGTCTGTGGAATGGCATGATCAGGGCTGTGTCAGTGGAGTGGCATGATCAGGACTGTGTCAGTGGAGTGGCATGATCAGGACTGTGTCAGTGGAGTGGCATGATCAGGACTGTGTCTGTGGAATGGCATGATCAGGACTGTGTCAGTGGAATGGCATGATCAGGACTGTGTCCGTGGAATGGCATGATCAGGACTGTGTCAGTGGAGTGGCATGATCAGGACTGTGTCAGTGGAATGGCATGATCAGGGCTGTGTCAGTGGAGTGGCATGATCAGGACTGTGTCAGTGGAGTGGCATGATCAGGACTGTGTCTGTGGAATGGCATGATCAGGGCTGTGTCAGTGGAGTGGCATGATCAGGACTGTGTCAGTGGAGTGGCATGATCAGGACTGTGTCAGTGGAATGGCATGATCAGCGATGTGTCAGTGGAATGGCTTGATCAGGACTGTGTCCGTGGAGTGGCATGATCAGGAAAGTGTCAGTGGAGTTTCATGATCAGTGCTGTGTCAATGGAGTGGCATGATCAGGACTGTGTCAGTGGAATGGCATGATCAGGACTGTGTCAGTGGAGTGGCATGATCAGGACTGTGCCGTGGAGTGGCATGATCAGGGCTGTGTCCGTGGAGTGGCATGATCAGGGCTGTGTCAGTGGAGTGGCATGATCAGGACTGTGTCAGTGGAGTGGCATGATCAGGACTGTGTCAGTGGAGTGGCATGATCAGGGCTGTGTCCGTGGAGTGGCATGATCAGGGCTGTGTCCGTGGAGTGGCATGATCAGGACTGTGTCAGTGGAGTTGCATGATCAGGGCTGTGTCAGTGGAGTGGCATGATCAGGGCTGTGTCAGTGGAGTGGCATGATCAGGACTGTGTCAGTGGAATGGCATGATCAGGACTGTGTCAGTGGAGTGGCATGATCAGGGCTGTGTCAGTGGAATGGCATGATCAGGACTGTGTCAGTGGAATGGCATGATCAGGACTGTGTCAGTGGAATGGCATGATCAGGACTGTGTCAGTGGAGTGGCATGATCAGGGCTGTGTCAGTGGAATGGCATGATCAGGACTGTGTCAGTGGAGTGGCATGATCAGGACTGTGTCAGTGGAATGGCATGATCAGGACTGTGTCAGTGGAATGGCATGATCAGGACTGTGTCAGTGGAATGGCATGATCAGGACTGTGTCAGTGGAATGGCATGATCAGGACTGTGTCAGTGGAATGGCATGATCAGGGCTGTGTCAGTGGAATGGCATGATCAGGACTGTGTCAGTGGAGTAGCGTGATCAGGACTGTGTCAGTGGAGTGGCATGATCAGGACTGTGTCAGTGGAATGGCATGATCAGGGCTGTGTCAGTGGAGTGGCATGATCAGGGCTGTGTCCGTGGAGTGCGATGATCAGGACTGTGTCAGTGGAGTGGCATGATCAGGGCTGTGTCCGTGGAGTGGCATGATCAGGACTGTGTCAGTGGAGTTGCATGATCAGGACTGTGTCAGTGGAGTTGCATGATCAGGACTGTGTCCGTGGAGTGGCATGATCAGGGCTGTGTCAGTGGAGTGGCATGATCAGGACTGTGTCCGTGGAGTGGCATGATCAGGACTGTGTCAGTGGAGTGGCATGATCAGGACTGTGTCAGTGGAGTTGCATGATCAGGACTGTGTCAGTGGAGTGGCATGATCAGGACTGTGTCAGTGGAGTTGCATGATCAGGGCTATGTCAGTGGAGTGGCATGATCAGGGCTGTGTCCGTGGAGTGGCATGATCAGGGCTATGTCAGTGGAGTGGCATGATCAGGGCTGTGTCCGTGGAGTGGCATGATCAGGGCTATGTCAGTGGAGTGGCATGATCAGGGCTGTGTCCGTGGAGTGCGATGATCAGGACTGTGTCAGTGGAGTGGCATGATCAGGGCTGTGTCAGTGGAGTGGCATGATCAGGGCTGTGTCAGTGGAGTGGCATGATCAGGACTGTGTCAGTGGAATGGCATGATCAGGGCTGTGTCAGTGGAATGGCATGATCAGGACTGTGTCAGTGGAATGGCATGATCAGGGCTGTGTCAGTGGAATGGCATGATCAGGGCTGTGTCAGTGGAGTGGCATGATCAGGACTGTGTCAGTGGAGTGGCATGATCAGGACTGTGTCCGTGGAGTGGCATGATCAGGGCTGTGTCAGTGGAGTGGCATGATCAGGACTGTGTCAGTGGAGTGGCATGATCAGGGCTGTGTCAGTGGAGTGGCATGATCAGGACTGTGTCAGTGGAGTGGCATGATCAGGACTGTGTCAGTGGAGTAGCATCATCAGGTCTGTGTCAGTGGAATGGCATGATCAGGACTGTGTCCCCGGAATGGCATGATCAGGACTGTGTCAGTGGAGTGGCATGATCAGGGCTGTGTCAGTGGAGTGGCATGATCAGGACTGTGTCAGTGGAGTGGCATGATCAGGACTGTGTCAGTGGAGTGGCATGATCAGGACTGTGTCAGTGGAGTGGCATGATCAGGACTGTGTCTGTGGAATGGCATGATCAGGACTGTGTCAGTGGAATGGCATGATCAGGACTGTGTCCGTGGAATGGCATGATCAGGACTGTGTCAGTGGAGTGGCATGATCAGGACTGTGTCAGTGGAATGGCATGATCAGGGCTGTGTCAGTGGAGTGGCATGATCAGGACTGTGTCAGTGGAGTGGCATGATCAGGACTGTGTCTGTGGAATGGCATGATCAGGGCTGTGTCAGTGGAGTGGCATGATCAGGACTGTGTCAGTGGAGTGGCATGATCAGGACTGTGTCAGTGGAATGGCATGATCAGCGATGTGTCAGTGGAATGGCATGATCAGGACTGTGTCCGTGGAGTGGCATGATCAGGAAAGTGTCAGTGGAGTTTCATGATCAGTGCTGTGTCAATGGAGTGGCATGATCAGGACTGTGTCAGTGGAATGGCATGATCAGGACTGTGTCAGTGGAGTGGCATGATCAGGACTGTGCCGTGGAGTGGCATGATCAGGGCTGTGTCCGCGGAGTGGCATGATCAGGGCTGTGTCAGTGGAGTGGCATGATCAGGACTGTGTCAGTGGAGTGGCATGATCAGGACTGTGTCAGTGGAGTGGCATGATCAGGGCTGTGTCCGTGGAGTGGCATGATCAGGGCTGTGTCCGTGGAGTGGCATGATCAGGACTGTGTCAGTGGAGTTGCATGATCAGGGCTGTGTCAGTGGAGTGGCATGATCAGGGCTGTGTCAGTGGAGTGGCATGATCAGGACTGTGTCAGTGGAATGGCATGATCAGGACTGTGTCAGTGGAGTGGCATGATCAGGGCTGTGTCAGTGGAATGGCATGATCAGGACTGTGTCAGTGGAATGGCATGATCAGGACTGTGTCAGTGGAATGGCATGATCAGGACTGTGTCCGTGGAGTGGCATGATCAGGACTGTGTCAGTGGAGTGGCATGATCAGGGCTGTGTCAGTGGAGTGGCATGATCAGGACTGTGTCCGTGGAGTGGCATGATCAGGACTGTGTCAGTGGAATGGCATGATCAGGACTGTGTCAGTGGAATGGCATGATCAGGACTGTGTCAGTGGAATGGCATGATCAGGGCTGTGTCAGTGGAATGGCATGATCAGGGCTGTGTCAGTGGAGTGGCGTGATCAGGACTGTGTCAGTGGAGTGGCATGATCAGGACTGTGTCAGTGGAATGGCATGATCAGGGCTGTGTCCGTGGAGTGCGATGATCAGGACTGTGTCAGTGGAGTGGCATGATCAGGGCTGTGTCCGTGGAGTGGCATGATCAGGACTGTGTCAGTGGAGTTGCATGATCAGGACTGTGTCAGTGGAGTTGCATGATCAGGACTGTGTCCGTGGAGTGGCATGATCAGGGCTGTGTCAGTGGAGTGGCATGATCAGGACTGTGTCCGTGGAGTGGCATGATCAGGACTGTGTCAGTGGAGTGGCATGATCAGGACTGTGTCAGTGGAGTGGCATGATCAGGGCTGTGTCAGTGGAGTGGCATGATCAGGACTGTGTCCGTGGAGTGGCATGATCAGGACTGTGTCAGTGGAGTGGCATGATCAGGACTGTGTCAGTGGAGTGGCATGATCAGGACTGTGTCAGTGGCGTGGCATGATCAGGGCTGTGTCAGTGGAGTGGCATGATCAGGACTGTGTCAGTGGAGTGGCATGATCAGGACTGGGTCAATGGAGTGGCATGATCAGGACTCTGTCAGTGGAGTGGCATGATCAGGACTCTGTCAGTGGAGTGGCATGATCAGGGCTGTGTCAGTGGAGTGGCATGATCAGGACTGCGTCCGTGGAGTGGCATGATCAGGTCTGTGTCAGTGGAATGGCATGATCAGGACTGGGTCAGTGGAGTGGCAAGATCAGGACTCTGTCAGTGGAGTGGCATGATCAGGACTCTGTCAGTGGAGTGGCATGATCAGGACTGGGTCAGTGGAGTGGCATGATCAGGACTCTGTCAGTGGAGTGGCATGATCAGGACTCTGTCAGTGGAGTGGCATGATCAGGACTGCGTCCGTGGAGTGGCATGATCAGGTCTGTGTCAGTGGAGTGGCATGATCAGGGCTGTGTCAGTGGAGTGGCATGATCAGGACTGCGTCCGTGGAGTGGCATGATCAGGGCTGTGCGCGTGGAATGGCATGATCAGGGCTGTGTCAGTGGAATGGCATGATCAGGACTGTGTCCGTGGAGTTGCATGATCAGGACTGTGTCAGTGAAGTGGCATGATCAGGACTGAGTCCGTGGAGTGCGATGATCAGGACTGTGTCCGTGGAGTGGCAGGATCAGGACTGTGTCCGTGGAGTGGCAGGATCAGGACTGTGTCAGTGGAGTGGCATGATCAGGACTGTGTCAGTGGAGTGGCATGATCAGGGCTGTGTGCATGGAGTGGCATGATCAGGGCTGTGTCCGTGGAGTGGCATGATCAGGACTGTGTCGGTGGAATGGCATGATCAGGACTGTGTCCGTGGAGTGGCATGATCAGGGCTGTGTCAGTGGAGTGGCATGATCAGGACTGTGTCAGTGGAGTGGCATGATCAGGGCTGTGTGCATGGAGTGGCATGATCAGGGCTGTGTCCGTGGAGTGGCATGATCAGGACTGTGTCGGTGGAATGGCATGATCAGGGCTGTGTCCGTGGAGTGGCATGATCAGGACTGTGTCGGTGGAGTGGCATGATCAGGACTGTGTCAGTGGAATGGCATGATCAGGGCTGTGTCCGTGGAGTGGCATGATCAGGGCTGTGTCAGTGGAATGGCATGATCAGGGCTGAGTCAGTGGAATGGCATGATCAGGACTGTGTCAGTGGAGTGGCATGATCAGGACTGTGTCAGTGGAATGGCATGATCAGGACTGTGTCAGTGGAGTTGCATGATCAGGACTGTGTCAGTGGAATGGCATGATCAGGACTGTGTCAGTGGAGTTGCATGATCAGGACTGTGTCAGTGGAATGGCATGATCAGGACTGTGTCAGTGGAGTTGCATGATCAGGGCTGTGTCAGTGGAATGGCATGATCAGGGCTATGTCAGTGGAGTGGCATGATCAGGGCTGTGTCCGTGGAGTGGCATGATCAGGGCTATGTCAGTGGAGTGGCATGATCAGGGCTGTGTCCGTGGAGTGGCATGATCAGGGCTATGTCAGTGGAGTGGCATGATCAGGGCTGTGTCCGTGGAGTGCGATGATCAGGACTGTGTCAGTGGAGTGGCATGATCAGGGCTGTGTCAGTGGAGTGGCATGATCAGGGCTGTGTCAGTGGAGTGGCATGATCAGGACTGTGTCAGTGGAATGGCATGATCAGGGCTGTGTCAGTGGAATGGCATGATCAGGACTGTGTCAGTGGAATGGCATGATCAGGGCTGTGTCAGTGGAATGGCATGATCAGGGCTGTGTCAGTGGAGTGGCATGATCAGGACTGTGTCAGTGGAATGGCATGATCAGGACTGTGTCCGTGGAGTGGCATGATCAGGGCTGTGTCAGTGGAGTGGCATGATCAGGACTGTGTCAGTGGAGTGGCATGATCAGGACTGTGTCAGTGGAATGGCATGATCAGGACTGTGTCCCCGAAATGGCATGATCAGGACTGTGTCAGTGGAATGGCATGATCAGGACTGTGTCTGTGGAATGGCATGATCAGGGCTGTGTCAGTGGAGTGGCATGATCAGGACTGTGTCAGTGGAGTGGCATGATCAGGACTGTGTCAGTGGAGTGGCATGATCAGGACTGTGTCAGTGGAGTGGCATGATCAGGACTGTGTCTGTGGAATGGCATGATCAGGACTGTGTCAGTGGAATGGCATGATCAGGACTGTGTCCGTGGAATGGCATGATCAGGACTGTGTCAGTGGAGTGGCATGATCAGGACTGTGTCAGTGGAGTGGCATGATCAGGGCTGTGTCAGTGGAGTGGCATGATCAGGACTGTGTCAGTGGAGTGGCATGATCAGGACTGTGTCTGTGGAATGGCATGATCAGGGCTGTGTCAGTGGAGTGGCATGATCAGGACTGTGTCAGTGGAGTGGCATGATCAGGACTGTGTCAGTGGAATGGCATGATCAGCGATGTGTCAGTGGAATGGCATGATCAGGACTGTGTCCGTGGAGTGGCATGATCAGGAAAGTGTCAGTGGAGTTTCATGATCAGTGCTGTGTCAATGGAGTGGCATGATCAGGACTGTGTCAGTGGAATGGCATGATCAGGACTGTGTCAGTGGAGTGGCATGATCAGGACTGTGTCCGTGGAGTGGCATGATCAGGGCTGTGTCCGTGGAGTGGCATGATCAGGGCTGTGTCCGTGGAGTGGCATGATCAGGGCTGTGTCAGTGGAGTGGCATGATCAGGACTGTGTCAGTGGAGTGGCATGATCAGGACTGTGTCAGTGGAGTGGCATGATCAGGGCTGTGTCGGTGGAGTGGCATGATCAGGACTGTGTCAGTGGAGTTGCATGATCAGGGCTGTGTCAGTGGAGTGGCATGATCAGGGCTGTGTCAGTGGAGTGGCATGATCAGGACTGTGTCAGTGGAATGGCATGATCAGGACTGTGTCAGTGGAATGGCATGATCAGGACTGTGTCAGTGGAATGGCATGATCAGGACTGTGTCAGTGGAATGGCATGATCAGGACTGTGTCAGTGGAATGGCATGATCAGGGCTGTGTCAGTGGAATGGCATGATCAGGGCTGTGTCAGTGGAATGGCATGATCAGGGCTGTGTCAGTGGAGTGGCGTGATCAGGACTGTGTCAGTGGAGTGGCATGATCAGGACTGTGTCAGTGGAATGGCATGATCAGGGCTGTGTCCGTGGAGTGCGATGATCAGGACTGTGTCAGTGGAGTGGCATGATCAGGGCTGTGTCCGTGGAGTGGCATGATCAGGACTGTGTCAGTGGAGTTGCATGATCAGGACTGTGTCAGTGGAGTTGCATGATCAGGACTGTGTCCGTGGAGTGGCATGATCAGGGCTGTGTCAGTGGAGTGGCATGATCAGGACTGTGTCCGTGGAGTGGCATGATCAGGCCTGTGTCAGTGGAGTGGCATGATCAGGACTGTGTCAGTGGAGTGGCATGATCAGGCCTGTGTCAGTGGGGTGGCATGATCAGGACTGTGTCAGTGGAGTGGCATGATCAGGACTGTGTCAGTGGAGTGGCATGATCAGGACTGTGTCAGTGGAGTGGCATGATCAGGACTGTGTCAGTGGAATGGCATGATCAGGACTGTGTCAGTGGAATGGCATGATCAGGACTGTGTCAGTGGAGTGGCATGATCAGGACTGTGTCAGTGGAGTGGCATGATCAGGGCTGTGTCAGTGGAGTGGCATGATCAGGACTGTGTCAGTGGGGTGGCATGATCAGGCCTGTGTCAGTGGGGTGGCATGATCAGGCCTGTGTCAGTGGAGTGGCATGATCAGGACTGTGTCAGTGGAGTGGCATGATCAGGCCTGTGTCAGTGGGGTGGCATGATCAGGACTGTGTCAGTGGAGTGGCATGATCAGGACTGTGTCAGTGGAGTGGCATGATCAGGACTGTGTCAGTGGAGTGGCATGATCAGGACTGTGTCAGTGGAATGGCATGATCAGGACTGTGTCAGTGGAGTGGCATGATCAGGACTGTGTCAATGGAGTGGCATGATCAGGGCTGTGTCAGTGGAGTGGCATGATCAGGACTGTGTCCGTGGAGTGGCATGATCAGGACTGTGTCAGTGGAGTGGCATGATCAGGACTGTGTCAGTGGAGTGGCATGATCAGGACTGTGTCAGTGGCGTGGCATGATCAGGTCTGTGTCAGTGGAGTGGCATGATCAGGTCTGTGTCAGTGGAGTGGCATGATCAGGACTGTGTCAGTGGAGTTCCATGATCAGGACTGTGTCAGTGGAGTGGCATGATCAGGACTGTGTCAGTGGAGTGGCATGATCAGGACTGGGTCAGTGGAGTTCCATGATCAGGACTGTGTCAGTGGAGTGGCATGATCAGGGCTGTGTCAGTGGAGTGGCATGATCAGGACTGTGTCCGTGGAGTGGCATGATCAGGACTGTGTCAGTGGAGTGGCATGATCAGGACTGTGTCAGTGGAGTGGCATGATCAGGACTGTGTCAGTGGCGTGGCATGATCAGGTCTGTGTCAGTGGAGTGGCATGATCAGGACTGTGTCAGTGGAGTTCCATGATCAGGACTGTGTCAGTGGAGTGGCATGATCAGGACTGTGTCAGTGGAGTGGCATGATCAGGACTGGGTCAGTGGAGTTCCATGATCAGGACTGTGTCAGTGGAGTGGCATGATCAGGGCTGTGTCAGTGGAGTGGCATGATCAGGACTGGGTCAGTGGAGTTCCATGATCAGGACTGTGTCAGTGGAGTGGGATGATCAGGACTGTGTCAGTGGAGTGGCATGATCAGGACTCTGTCAGTGGAGTGGCATGATCAGGACTCTGTCAGTGGAGTGGCATGATCAGGGCTGTGTCAGTGGAGTGGCATGATCAGGACTGCGTCCGTGGAGTGGCATGATCAGGTCTGTGTCAGTGGAGTGGCATGATCAGGGCTGTGTCAGTGGAGTGGCATGATCAGGGCTGTGTCAGTGGAGTGGCATGATCAGGACTGTGTCAGTGGAATGGCATGATCAGGACTGTGTCAGTGGAATGGCATGATCAGGACTGTGTCAGTGGAATGGCATGATCAGGACTGTGTCAGTGGAATGGCATGATCAGGACTGTGTCAGTGGAATGGCATGATCAGGACTGTGTCAGTGGAATGGCATGATCAGGGCTGTGTCAGTGGAATGGCATGATCAGGGCTGTGTCAGTGGAGTGGCGTGATCAGGACTGTGTCAGTGGAGTGGCATGATCAGGACTGTGTCAGTGGAATGGCATGATCAGGACTGTGTCAGTGGAGTGGCATGATCAGGACTGTGTCATTGGAGTGGCATGATCAGGACTGTGTCAGTGGAATGGCATGATCAGGGCTGTGTCCGTGGAGTGCGATGATCAGGACTGTGTCAGTGGAGTGGCATGATCAGGGCTGTGTCCGTGGAGTGGCATGATCAGGACTGTGTCAGTGGAGTTGCATGATCAGGACTGTGTCAGTGGAGTTGCATGATCAGGACTGTGTCCGTGGAGTGGCATGATCAGGGCTGTGTCAGTGGAGTGGCATGATCAGGACTGTGTCCGTGGAGTGGCATGATCAGGCCTGTGTCAGTGGAGTGGCATGATCAGGACTGTGTCAGTGGAGTGGCATGATCAGGCCTGTGTCAGTGGGGTGGCATGATCAGGACTGTGTCAGTGGAGTGGCATGATCAGGACTGTGTCAGTGGAGTGGCATGATCAGGACTGTGTCAGTGGAGTGGCATGATCAGGACTGTGTCAGTGGAGTGGCATGATCAGGACTGTGTCAGTGGAATGGCATGATCAGGACTGTGTCAGTGGAGTGGCATGATCAGGACTGTGTCAGTGGAGTGGCATGATCAGGGCTGTGTCAGTGGAGTGGCATGATCAGGACTGTGTCAGTGGAGTGGCATGATCAGGCCTGTGTCAGTGGGGTGGCATGATCAGGCCTGTGTCAGTGGAGTGGCATGATCAGGACTGTGTCAGTGGAGTGGCATGATCAGGCCTGTGTCAGTGGGGTGGCATGATCAGGACTGTGTCAGTGGAGTGGCATGATCAGGACTGTGTCAGTGGAGTGGCATGATCAGGACTGTGTCAGTGGAATGGCATGATCAGGACTGTGTCAGTGGAATGGCATGATCAGGACTGTGTCAGTGGAGTGGCATGATCAGGACTGTGTCAGTGGAGTGGCATGATCAGGGCTGTGTCAGTGGAGTGGCATGATCAGGACTGTGTCCGTGGAGTGGCATGATCAGGACTGTGTCAGTGGAGTGGCATGATCAGGACTGTGTCAGTGGAGTGGCATGATCAGGACTGTGTCAGTGGCGTGGCATGATCAGGTCTGTGTCAGTGGAGTGGCATGATCAGGCCTGTGTCAGTGGAGTTCCATGATCAGGACTGTGTCAGTGGAGTGGCATGATCAGGTCTGTGTCAGTGGAGTGGCATGATCAGGACTGTGTCAGTGGAGTTCCATGATCAGGACTGTGTCAGTGGAGTGGCATGATCAGGACTGTGTCAGTGGAGTGGCATGATCAGGACTCTGTCAGTGGAGTGGCATGATCAGGGCTGTGTCAGTGGAGTGGCATGATCAGGACTGCGTCCGTGGAGTGGCATGATCAGGTCTGTGTCAGTGGAGTGGCATGATCAGGGCTGTGTCAGTGGAGTGGCATGATCAGGACTGCGTCCGTGGAGTGGCATGATCAGGGCTGCGTCCGTGGAGTGGCATGATCAGGGCTGTGCGCGTGGAATGGCATGATCAGGGCTGTGTCAGTAGAGTGGCATGATCAGGGCAGTGTCAGTGGAATGGCATGATCAGGGCTGTGCGCGTGGAATGGCATGATCAGGACTGTGTCAGTGGAATGGCATGATCAGGACTGTGTCCGTGGAGTTGCATGATCAGGACTGTGTCAGTGAAGTTGCATGATCAGGGCTGTGTCAGTGGAGTGGCATGATCAGGGCTGTGTCCGTGGAGTGGCATGATCAGGTCTGTGTCAGTGGAGTGGCATGATCAGGGCTGTGTCAGTGGAGTGGCATGATCAGGACTGGGTCAGTGGAGTGGCATGATCAGGACTCTGTCAGTGGAGTGGCATGATCAGGACTCTGTCAGTGGAGTGGCATGATCAGGACTCTGTCAGTGGAGTGGCATGATCAGGGCTGTGTCAGTGGAGTGGCATGATCAGGACTGCGTCCGTGGAGTGGCATGATCAGGTCTGTGTCAGTGGAGTGGCATGATCAGGACTCTGTCAGTGGAGTGGCATGATCAGGGCTGTGTCAGTGGAGTGGCATGATCAGGACTGCGTCCGTGGAGTGGCATGATCAGGTCTGTGTCAGTGGAGTGGCATGATCAGGGCTGAGTCAGTGGAGTGGCATGATCAGGACTGTGTCAGTGGAGTTCCATGATCAAGACTGTGTCAGTGGAGTGGCATGATCAGGACTGTGTCAGTGGAGTGGCATGATCAGGACTGTGTCAGTGGAGTTCCATGATCAGGACTGTGTCAGTGGAGTGGCATGATCAGGGCTGTGTCAGTGGAGTGGCATGATCAGGACTGCGTCCGTGGAGTGGCATGATCAGGGCTGCGTCCGTGGAGTGGCATGATCAGGGCTGTGCGCGTGGAATGGCATGATCAGGGCTGTGTCAGTAGAGTGGCATGATCAGGGCAGTGTCAGTGGAATGGCATGATCAGGGCTGTGCGCGTGGAATGGCATGATCAGGACTGTGTCAGTGGAATGGCATGATCAGGACTGTGTCCGTGGAGTTGCATGATCAGGACTGTGTCAGTGAAGTTGCATGATCAGGGCTGTGTCAGTGGAGTGGCATGATCAGGGCTGTGTCAGTGGAGTGGCAGGATCAGGACTGTGTCAGTGGAGTGGCATGATCAGGACTGTGTCAGTGGAATGGCATGATCAGGACTGTGTCAGTGGAGTGGCAGGATCAGGACTGTGTCAGTGGAGTGGCATGATCAGGACTGTGTCAGTGGAGTGGCATGATCAGGGCTGTGTCAGTGGAGTGGCATGATCAGGACTGTGTCAGTGGAGTGGCATGATCAGGACTGTGTCAGTGGAGTGGCATGATCAGGGCTGTGTCCGTGGAGTGGCATGATCAGGACTGTGTCAGTGGAATGGCATGATCAGGACTGGGTCAGTGGAATGGCATGATCAGGACTGGGTCAGTGGAATGGCATGATCAGGACTCTGTCAGTGGAGTGGCATGATCAGGACTGTGTCAGTGGAATGGCATGATCAGGACTGGGTCAGTGGAGTGGCATGATCAGGGCTGTGTCGGTGGAATGGCATGATCAGGACTGTGACAGTGGAATGGCATGATCAGGACTCTGTCAGTGGAGTTGCATGATCAGGACTGTGTCAGTGGAATGGCATGATCAGGGCTGTGTCAGTGGAATGGCATGATCAGGACTGTGTCAGTGGAGTGGCATGATCAGGACTGTGTCAGTGGAATGGCATGATCAGGACTGTGTCAGTGGAATGGCATGATCAGGGCTGTGTCAGTGGAATGGCATGATCAGGACTGTGTCAGTGGAGTGGCATGATCAGGACTGTGTCAGTGGAATGGCATGATCAGGGCAGTGTCAGTGGAGTGGCATGATCAGGGCTGTGTCCGTGGAGTGGCATGATCAGGGCTGTGTCCGTGGAGTGGCATGATCAGGGCTGTGTCAGTGGAGTGGCATGATCAGGACTGTGTCAGTGGAATGGCATGATCAGGACTGTGTCAGTGGAATGGCATGATCAGGGCTGTGTCAGTGGAGTGGCATGATCAGGACTGTGTCAGTGGAATGGCATGATCAGGACTGTGTCAGTGGAGTGGCATGATCAGGACTGTGTCAGTGGAATGGCATGATCAGGACTGTGTCAGTGGAATGGCATGATCAGGACTGTGTCAGTGGAGTGGCATGATCAGGACTGTGTCAGTGGAGTGGCATGATCAGGACTGTGTCAGTGGAGTGGCATGATCAGGACTGTGTCAGTGGAATGGCATGATCAGGACTGTGTCAGTGGAGTGGCATGATCAGGGCTGTGTCCGTGGAGTGCGATGATCAGGACTGTGTCAGTGGAGTGGCATGATCAGGGCTGTGTCAGTGGAGTGGCATGATCAGGACTGTGTCAGTGGAGTTGCATGATCAGGGCTGTGTCAGTGGAGTGGCATGATCAGGACTGTGTCAGTGGAATGGCATGATCAGGACTGTGTCAGTGGAATGGCATGATCAGGACTGTGTCAGTGGAATGGCATGATCAGGACTGTGTCAGTGGAATGGCATGATCAGGACTGTGTCAGTGGAATGGCGTGATCAGGGCTGTGTCAGTGGAATGGCGTGATCAGGGCTGTGTCAGTGGAGTGGCGTGATCAGGACTGTGTCAGTGGAATGGCATGATCAGGACTGTGTCAGTGGAGTTCCATGATCAGGACTGTGTCAGTGGAATGGCATGATCAGGACTGTGTCAGTGGAGTGGCATGATCAGGACTGTGTCAGTGGAGTGGCATGATCAGGACTGTGCCCGTGGAGTGGCATGATCAGGACTGTGTCAGTGGAGTGGCATGATCAGGACTGTGTCAGTGGACTGGCATGATCAGGACTGTGTCAGTGGAGTGGCATGATCAGGACTGTGTCAGTGGAGTGGCATGATCAGGACTGTGTCAGTGGAGTGGCATGATCAGGGCTGTGTCAGTGGAGTGGCATGATCAGGACTGTGTCAGTGGAGTGGCATGATCAGGGCTGTGTCAGTGGAGTGGCATGATCAGGGCTGTGTCCGTGGAGTGCGATGATCAGGACTGTGTCAGTGGAGTGGCATGATCAGGGCTGTGTCCGTGGAGTGGCATGATCAGGACTGTGTCAGTGGAGTTGCATGATCAGGACTGTGTCAGTGGAGTTGCATGATCAGGGCTGTGTCAGTGGAATGGCATGATCAGGACTGTGTCAGTGGAGTTGCATGATCAGTGCTGTGTCAGTGGAATGGCATGATCAGGGCTGTGTCAGTGGAGTGGCATGATCAGGACTGTGTCAGTGGAGTGGCATGATCAGGGCTGTGTCAGTGGAGTGGCATGATCAGGGCTGTGTCAGTGGAGTGGCATGATCAGGACTGTGTCAGTGGAATGGCATGATCAGGGCTGTGTCAGTGGAATGGCATGATCAGGACTGTGTCAGTGGAATGGCATGATCAGGACTGGTTCAGTGGAGTGGCATGATCAGGGCTGTGTCCGTGGAGTGGCATGATCAGGGCTGTGTCAGTGGAGTGGCATGATCAGGACTGTGTCAGTGGAGTGGCATGATCAGGGCTGTGCGCGTGGAATGGCATGATCAGGGCTGTGTCAGTGGAGTGGCATGATCAGGGCTGTGCCAGTGGAGTGGCATGATCAGGACTGTGTCAGTGGAGTGGCATGATCAGGACTGTGTCAGTGGAATGGCATGATCAGGACTGTGTCAGTGGAATGGCATGATCAGGGCTGTGTCCGTGGAGTGGCATGATCACGGCTGTGTCAGTGGAGTGGCATGATCAGGGCTGTGCGCGTGGAATGGCATGATCAGGACTGTGTCAGTGGAGTGGCATGATCAGGACTGTGTCAGTGGAATGGCATGATCAGGGCTGTGTCCGTGGAGTGGCATGATCAGGGCTGTGTCCGTGGAGTGGCATGATCAGGACTGTGTCAGTGGAGTGGCATGATCAGGACTGTGTCAGTGGAGTGGCATGATCAGGGCTGTGTCAGTGGAGTGGCATGATCAGGACTGTGTCCGTGGAGTGGCATGATCAGGACTGTGTCAGTGGAGTGGCATGATCAGGACTGTGTCAGTGGAATGGCATGATCAGGACTGTGTCAGGGGAATGGCATGATCAGGACTGTGTCAGTGGAGTGGCATGATCAGGGCTGTGTCAGTGGAGTGGCATGATCAGGGCTGTGTCCGTGGAATGGCATGATCAGGGCTGTGTCCGTGGAATGGCATGATCAGGGCTGTGTCAGTGGAGTGGCATGATCAGGGCTGCGTCAGTGGAGTGGCATGATCAGGGCTGTGTCAGTGGAATGGCATGATCAGGACTGTGTCAGTGGAGTGGCATGATCAGGGTTGTGTCAGTGGAGTGGCATGATCAGGGCTGTGTCAGTGGAATGGCATGATCAGGACTGTGTCAGTGGAGTGGCATGATCAGGGTTGTGTCAGTGGAGTGGCATGATCAGGACTGTGTCAGTGGAATGGCATGATCAGGACTGTGTCAGTGGAGTGGCATGATCAGGACTGCGTCCGTGGAGTGGCATGATCAGGACTGTGTCAGTGGAATGGCATGATCAGGGCTGTGTCAGTGGAGTGGCATGATCAGGACTGTGTCAGTGGAGTGTCATGATCAGGACTGTGTCAGTGGAATGGCATGATCAGGACTGTGTCAGTGGAGTGGCATGATCAGGACTGTGTCAGTGGAATGGCATGATCAGGACTGTGTCAGTGGAATGGCATGATCAGGACTGTGTCAGTGGAATGGCATGATCAGGACTGTGTCAGTGGAGTGGCATGATCAGGACTGCGTCCGTGGAGTGGCATGATCAGGACTGTGTCAGTGGAATGGCATGATCAGGGCTGTGTCAGTGGAGTGGCATGATCAGGACTGTGTCAGTGGAATGGCATGATCAGGACTGTGTCAGTGGAGTGTCATGAACAGGACTGTGTCAGTGGAGTGGCATGATCAGGACTGTGTCAGTGGAATGGCATGATCAGGACTGTGTCAGTGGAGTGGCATGATCAGGACTGTGTCAGTGGAATGGCATGATCAGGACTGTGTCAGTGGAGTGGCATGATCAGGACTGCGTCCGTGGAGTGGCATGATCAGGACTGTGTCAGTGGAGTGGCATGATCAGGGCTGTGTCAGTGGAGTGGCATGATCAGGACTGTGTCAGTGGAGTGGCATGATCAGGGCTGTGTCAGTGGAGTGGCATGATCAGGTCTGTGCCCGTGGAGTGGCATGATCAGGACTGCGTCCGTGGAGTGGCATGATCAGGACTGTGTCAGTGGAGTGGCATGATCAGGACTGTGTCAGTGGAATGGCATGATCAGGGCTGTGTCAGTGGAGTGGCATGATCAGGACTGCGTCCGTGGAGTGGCATGATCAGGACTGTGTCAGTGGAGTGGCATGATCAGGACTGCGTCCGTGGAGTGGCATGATCAGGACTGTGTCAGTGGAGTGGCATGATCAGGACTGTGTCAGTGGAATGGCATGATCAGGACTGTGTCAGTGGAGTGGCATGATCAGGACTGTGTCAGTGGAATGGCATGATCAGGACTGTGTCAGTGGAGTGGCATGATCAGGTCTGTGTCAGTGGAGTGGCATGATCAGGACTGTGTCAGTGGAGTTCCATGATCAGGACTGTGTCAGTGGAGTGGCATGATCAGGACTGCGTCAGTGGAGTGGCATGATCAGGACTGCGTCCGTGGAGTGGCATGATCAGGACTGTGTCAGTGGAGTGGCATGATCAGGACTGTGTCAGTGGAGTGGCATGATCAGGACAGCGTCCGTGGAGTGGCATGATCAGGACTGCGTCCGTGGAGTGGCATGATCAGGACTGTGTCAGTGGAATGGCATGATCAGGGCTGTGTCCGTGGAGTGGCATGATCAGGGCTGTGTCAGTGGAGTGGCATGATCAGGACTGCGTCCGTGGAGTGGCATGATCAGGACTGTGTCAGTGGAGTGGCATGATCAGGACTGTGTCAGTGGAGTGGCATGATCAGGACTGTGTCAGTGGGGTGGCATGATCAGGACTGTGTCAGTAGGGTGGCATGATCAGGACTGCGTCCGTGGAGTGGCATGATCAGGACTGCGTCCGTGGAGTGGCATGATCAGGACTGTGTCAGTGGAGTGGCATGATCAGGGCTGTGTCAGTGGAATGGCATGATCAGGGCTGTGTCAGTGGAGTGTCGTGATCAGGACTGTGTCAGTGGAGTGTCGTGATCAGGACTGTGTCAGTGGAATGGCATGATCAGGACTGGGTCAGTGGAATGGCATGATCAGGACTGTGTCAGTGGAGTGGCATGATCAGGACTGTGTCAGTGGAGTGGCATGATCAGGACTGGGTCAGTGGAATGGCATGATCAGGGCTGTGTCAGTGGAGTGGCATGATCAGGACTGTGTCAGTGGAGTGGCATGATCAGGACTGTGTCAGTGGAGTGGCATGATCAGGACTGTGTCAGTGGAATGGCATGATCAGGGCTGTGTCCGTGGAGTGGCATGATCAGGACTGTGTCAGTGGAGTGGCATGATCAGGGCTGTGTCAGTGGAGTGGCATGATCAGGGCTGTGTCAGTGGAGTGGCATGATCAGGGCTGTGTCAGTGGAGTGGCGTGATCAGGACTGTGTCCGTGCAGTGGCATGATCAGGACTGTGTCAGTGGAGTTGAATGATCAGGACTGTGTCAGTGGAGTGGCATGATCAGGACTGTGTCAGTGGAGTGGCATGATCAGGACTGTGTCAGTGGAGTTGCATGATCAGGACTGTGTCAGTGGAATGGCATGATCAGGGCTGTGTCAGTGGAGTGGCATGATCAGGACTGTGTCAGTGGAGTTGCATGATCAGGACTGTGTCAGTGGAGTGGCGTGATCAGGGCTGTGTCAGTGGAGTGGCGTGATCAGGACTGTGTCAGAGGAATGGCATGATCAGGACTGTGTCCGTGGAATGGCATGATCAGGGCTGTGTCAGTGGAGTGGCATGATCAGGACTGTGTCAGTGGAGTGGCATGATCAGGACTGTGTCAGTGGAGTGGCATGATCAGGACTGTGTCAGTGGAATGGCATGATCAGGACTGTGTCAGTGGAGTGGCATGATCAGGACTGTGTCAGTGGAGTTGCATGATCAGGACTGTGTCAGTGGAGTGGCATGATCAGGGCTGTGTCAGTGGAGTGGCATGATCAGGGCTGTGGCAGTGGAGTGGCATGATCAGGGCTGTGTCAGTGGAGTGACATGATCAGGATACGGCAGAGGACCGGAGTGATAGGGCAGAGGATGGGGACCGGAGTGATAGGGCAGAGGATGGGGTCCGGAGTGATAGGGCAGAGGATGGGACCGGAGTGATAGGGCAGAGGATGGGGACCGGAGTGATAGGGCAGAGGATGGGGACCGGAGTGATAGGGCAGAGGATGGGTCCGGAGTGATAGGGCAGAGGATGGGTCCGGAGTGATAGGGCAGAGGATGGGTCCGGAGTGATAGGGCAGAGGATGGGGACCGGAGTGATAGGGCAGAGGATGGGTCCGGAGTGATAGGGCAGAGGATGGGTCCGGAGTGATAGGGCAGAGGATGAGGACCGGAGTGATAGGGCAGAGGATGGGTCCGGAGTGATAGGGCAGAGGATGGGAACCGGAGTGATAGGGCCGAGGATGGGACCGGAGTGATAGGGCAGAGGATGGGGACCGGAGTGATAGGGCAGAGGATGGGGACCGGAGCTATAGGGCAGAGGATGGGACCGGAGTGATAGGGCAGAGGATGGGAGCTGGAGTGATAGGGCAGAGGATGGGGATGGGAGTGATAGGGCAGAGGATGGGACAGGAGTGATAGGGCAGAGGATGGGACAGGAGTGATAGGGCAGAGGATGAGGACCGGAGTGATAGGGCAGAGGATGGGAGCTGGAGTGATAGGACAGAGGATGGGGTCCGGAGTGATAGGGCAGAGGATGGGGACCGGAGTGATAGGGCAGAGGATGGGGACCGGAGTGATAGGGCAGAGGATGGTGACCGGAGTGATAGGGCAGAGGATGGGGACAGGAGTGATAGGGCAGAGGATGGGGACCGGAGTGATAGGGCAGAGGATGGGGACCGGAGTGATAGGGCAGAGGATGGGGACAGAGTGATAGGGCACAGGATGGGGACCGGAGTGATAGGGCAGAGGATGGGGATCGGAGTGATAGGGCAGAGGATGGGAGCCGGAGTGATAGGGCAGAGGATGGGAGCCGGAGTGATAGGGCAGAGGATGGGGACCGGAGTGATAGGGCAGAGGATGGTGACCGGAGTGATAGGGCAGAGGATGGGGTGAGGAGAGATATGGCAGAGGATGGGGACCAGAGTGATAGGGCAGAGGATGGGTCCGGAGTGAAAGGACAGAGGATGGGACCGGAGTGATAGGGCAGAGGATGGGGACGGGAGCGATAGGGCAGAGGATGGGGACCGGAGTGATAGGGCAGAGGATGGGGACGGGAGCGATAGGGCAGAGGATGTGGACCAGAGTGATGAGGCACAGACTGTGCATTTCTCATATACGCCCTGAACAAGCCCCACAATTCCACTGTGCATTTCTCACTGAGACCCTGAACAAGCCCCACAATTCCACAGTGCATTTCTCATTTACACCCTGAACAAGCCCCACAATTCCACTGTGCATTTCTCATATACGCCCTGAACAAGCGCCACAATTCCACTGTGCATTTCTCATATACGCCCTGAACAAGCCCCACAATTCCACTGTGCATTTCTCATTTACATCCTGAACAAGCCCCACAATTCCACTGTGCATTTCTCATATACGCCCTGAACAAGCGCCACAATTCCACTGTGCATTTCTCATATACGCCCTGAACAAGCCCCACAATTCCACTGTGCATTTCTCACTGAGACCCTGAACAAGCCCCACAATTCCACTGTGCATTTCTCATTTACACGTTGAACAAGCCCCACAATTCTACTGTGCATTTCTCTCTTACACCCTAAACAAGCCCCACACCTCCACTGTGCCTTTCTCCATTACACCCTGAACAAGCCCCACATTTCCACTGTGCATTTCCCATTTACACCCTGAACAAGCCCCACATTTCCACTGTGCATTTCCCATTTACACCCAGAACAAGCCCCACAATTCCACTGAGCATTTCTCTCTTACACCCTAAACAAGCCCCACAATTCAACTGTGCTTTTCTCCATTACACCCTGAACGAGCCCCAGAATTCCAATGTGCATTTCTCCCTTACATCCTGAACAAACCCCACAATTCCACTGTGCATTTCTCCCTGACACCCTGAACAAGCCCCAAAATTCCACTGTGCATTTCTCCCTAACACCTCAAACAAGCTCCACAATTCACTGTGCATTTCTCATTTACACCCTGAACAAGCCCCACAATTCCACTGTGCATTTCCCATTTACACCCTGAACAAGCCCCACATTTCCACTGTGCATTTCCCATTTACACCCTGAACAAGCCCCACAATTCCACTGTGCATTTCTCTCTTACACCCTAAACAAGCCCCACACTTCCACTGTGCATTTCTGCGTTACACCCTGAACAACCCCACAATTCCACTGTGCATTTCCCATTTACACCTTGAACAAGCCCCACATTTCCATTGTGCATTTCCCATTTACACCCTGAAAAAGCGCCACAATTCCACTGTGCATTTCTCTCTTACACCCTAAACAAGCCCCACACTTCCACTGTGCTTTTCTCCATTACACCCTGAACAAGCCCCAGAATTCCAATGTGCATTTCTCCCTTACACCCTGAACAAACCGCACAATTCCACTGTGCATTTCTCCCTGAGACGCTAAACAAGCCCCACACTTCCACTGTGCATTTCTCGCGGACACCCTGAACAAGCCCTACAATTCCACTGTGCTTTTCTCATTTACACCCTGAACAAGTCCCATAGTTCCACTGTGCATTTCTCCCTGACACCCTGAACAAGCCCCACACTTCCACTGTGCATTTCTCCCTCAGACCTTCAACAACCCCACATTTCCACTGTGCATTTCTCCGTTACACCCTGAACAAGCCCCACAATTCCACTGTGAATTTCTCCAATACACCCTGAACAAGCCCCACAATTCCTCTGTGCATTTCTCCCTTACACCCTGAACAAGCCCCACATTTCCACTGTGCATTTCTCCCTGACCCCCTGAACAAGCCCCACAATTCCACTGTGCATTTCTCCCTTACACCCTGAACAAGCCCCACAATTCCACTGTGCATTTCTCCCTTACACCCTGAACAAGCCCCACAATTCACACTATGCATTGCTCCCTGACACCCTCAACAAGCCCCACAATTCCACTGTGCATTTCTCCCTTACCCCCTGAACAAGCCCCACAATTCCACTGTGCATTTCTCCCTGACACCCCGAACAAGCCCCACAATTCCACTGTGCTTTTCTCTCTTACACCCTGAACAAACACCACATTTCCACTGTGCATTTCACCCTGACACCCTAAACAAGACACACAATTCCACTGTGCATTTCTCCCTAACACCCTGAACAAGTCCCACACTTCCACTGTGCATTTCTCATTTACACCCTGAACAAGCCCCACAATTCCACTGTGCATTTCTCATTTACACCCTGAACAAGCCCCACAATTCCACTGTGCATTTCTCATTTACACCCTGAACAAGCCCCACATTTCCACTGTGCATTTCTCCTTTACACCTGAATAAGCCCCACATTTCCACTGTGCATTTCCCATTTACACCCTGAACAAGCCCCACATTTCCACTGTGCATTTCCCATTTACACCCCGAACAAGCCCCACAATTCCACTGTGCATTTCTCTCTTACACCCTAAACAAGCCCCACAATTCAACTGTGCTTTTCCGCATTACACCCTGAACGAGCCCCAGAATTCCAATGTGCATTTCTCCCTTACATCCTGAACAAACCCCACACTTCCACTGTGCATTTCTCTCTAACACCCTGAACCAACCCCACATTTCCACTGTGCATTTCACCCTGACACCCTAAACAAGACCCACAATTCCACTGTGCATTTCTCCCTAACACCCTGAACAAGTCCCACACTTCCACTGTGCATTTCACCCTGACACCCTAAACAAAGACCCACAATTCCACTGTGCATTTCTCCTTTACACCCTGAACAAGCCCCACAATTCCACTGTGCATTTCTCATTTACACCCTGAACAGCCCCACAATTCCACTGTGCTTTTCCCATTTACACCCTGAACAAGCCCCACATTTCCACTGTGCATTTCCCATTTACACCCTGAACAAGCCCTACAATTCTACTGTGCATTTCCCTTACACCCTAAACAAGCCCCACACTTCCACTGTGCATTTCTGTGTTACACCCTGAACATCCCCACAATTCCACTGTGCATTTCCCATTTACACCCTGAACAAGCCCCACATTTCCACTGTGCATTTCCCATGTACACCCTGAACAAGCCCCACAATTCCACTGTGCATTTCTCTCTTAAACCCTAAACAAGCCCCACACTTCCACTGTGCTTTACTCCATTACACCCTGAACAAGCCCCAGAATTCCAATGTGCATTTCTCCCTTACACCCTGAACAAGCCCTACAATTCCACTGTGCTTTTCTCATTTACACCCTGAACAAGTCCCACGTTTCCACTGTGCATTTCTCATTTACACCCTGAACAAGCCCCACAATTCCGCTGTGCATTTCCCATTTACACCCTATACAAGCCCCACAATTCCACTGTGCATTTCCCATTTACACCCTGAACAAGCCCCACATTTTCACTGTGCATTTCCCATTTACACGCTGAACAAGCCCCACAATTCCACTGTGCATTTCTGCATTACACCTTAAACAAGCCCCACACTTCCACTGTGCATTTCTGCATTACACCCTGAACAAGCCCCACAATTCCACTGTGCATTTCTCCATTACACCCTGAACAAGCCCCACATTTCCACTGCGCATTTCCCATTTACACCCTGAACAAGCCCCACAATTCCACTGTGCATTTCTCTCTTACACCCTAAACAAGCCCCACACTTCCACTGTGCTTTTCTCCATTACACCCTGAACAAGCACCAGAATTCCAATGTGCATTTCTCCCTTACACCCTGAACAAACCCCACAATTCCACTGTGCATTTCTTCCTTACCCCCTGAACAAGCCCCACAATTCCACTGTGCATTTCTCCCTGACACCCCGAACAAGCCCGACAATTCCACTGTGCTTTTCTCTCTTACACCCTGAACAAACACGACATTTCCACTGTGCATTTCACCCTGACACCCTAAACAAGACACACAATTCCACTGTGCATTTCTCCCTAACACCCTGAACAAGTCCCACACTTCCACTGTGCATTTCTCCTTTAAAACCTGAACAAGCCCCACAATTCCACTGTGCATTTCTCATTTACACCCTGAACAAGCCCCACAATTCCACTGTGCATTTCTCATTTACACCCTGAACAAGCCCCACATTTCCACTGAGCATTTCTCCTTTAAAACCTGAACAAGCCCCACAATTCCACTGTGCATTTCTCATTTACACCCTGAACAAGCCCCACAATTCCACTGTGCATTTCTCATTTACACCCTGAACAAGCCCCACAATTCCACTGTGCATTTCTCATTTACACCCTGAACAAGCCCCACATTTCCACTGTGCATTTCTCCTTTAAAACCTGAACAAGCCCCACATTTCCACTGTGCATTTCTCCTTTACACCCTGAATAAGCCCCACATTTCCACTGTGCATTTCCCATTTACACCCTGAACAAGCCCCACATTTCCACTGTGCATTTCTCATTTACACCCTGAACAAGCCCCACACTTCCACTGTGCATTGCTGCATTACACCCTGAACAAGCCCCACAATTCACACTATGCATTGCTCCCTGACACCCTCAACAAGCCCCACAATTCCACTGTGCATTTCTCCCTTACCCCCTGAACAAGCCCCACAATTCCACTGTGCATTTCTTCCTTACCCGCTGAACAAGCCCCACAATTCCACTGTGCATTTCTCCCTGACACCCCGAACAAGCCCCACAATTCCACTGTGCTTTTCTCTCTTACACCCTGAACAAACACCACATTTCCACTGTGCATTTCACCCTAACACCCTAAACAAGACACACAATTCCACTGTGCATTTCTCCCTAACACCCTGAACAAGCCCCACACTTCCACTGTGCATTTCACCCTGACACCCTGAACAAGCCCCACAATTCCACTGTGCATTTCTCATTTACACCCTGAACAAGCCCCACAATTCCACTGTGCATTTCTCATTTACACCCTGAACAAGCCCCACATTTCCACTGTGCATTTCTCCTTTACACCTGAATAAGCCCCACATTTCCACTGTGCATTTCCCATTTACACCCTGAACAAGCCCCACATTTCCACTGTGCATTTCCCATTTACACCCCGAACAAGCCCCACAATTGCACTGTGCATTTCTCTCTTACACCCTAAACAAGCCCCACAATTCAACTGTGCTTTTCCGCATTACACCCTGAACGAGCCCCAGAATTCCAATGTGCATTTCTCCCTTACATCCTGAACAAACCACACAATTCCACTGTGCATTTCTCCCTGACACCATAAACAAGCCCCACAATTCCACTGTGCATTTCTCATTTACACCCTGAACAGCCCCACAATTCCACTGTGCTTTTCCCATTTACACCCTAAACAAGCCCCACATTTCCACTGTGCATTTCCCATTTACACCCTGAACAAGCCCTACAATTCTACTGTGCATTTCCCTTACACCCTAAACAAGCCCCACACTTCCACTGTGCATTTCTGTGTTACACCCTGAACATCCCCACAATTCCACTGTGCATTTCCCATTTACACCCTGAACAAGCCCCACATTTCCACTGTGCATTTCCCATGTACACCCTGAACAAGCCCCACAATTCCACTGTGCATTTCTCTCTTAAACCCTAAACAAGCCCCACACTTCCACTGTGCTTTACTCCATTACACCCTGAACAAGCCCCAGAATTCCAATGTGCATTTCTCCCTTACACCCTGAACAAGCCCTACAATTCCACTGTGCTTTTCTCATTTACACCCTGAACAAGTCCCACGTTTCCACTGTGCATTTCTCATTTACACCCTGAACAAGCCCCACAATTCCGCTGTGCATTTCCCATTTACACCCTATACAAGCCCCACAATTCCACTGTGCATTTCCCATTTACACCCTGAACAAGCCCCACATTTTCACTGTGCATTTCCCATTTACACGCTGAACAAGCCCCACAATTCCACTGTGCATTTCTGCATTACACCTTAAACAAGCCCCACACTTCCATGTGCATTTCTGCATTACACCCTGAACAAGCCCCACAATTCCACTGTGCATTTCTCCATTACACCCTGAACAAGCCCCACATTTCCACTGCGCATTTCCCATTTACAACCTGAACAAGCCCCACAATTCCACTGTGCATTTCTCTCTTACACCCTAAACAAGCCCCACACTTCCACTGTGCTTTTCTCCATTACACCCTGAACAAGCACCAGAATTCCAATGTGCATTTCTCCCTTACACCCTGAACAAACCCCACAATTCCACTGTGCATTTCTTCCTTACCCCCCGAACAAGCCCGACAATTCCACTGTGCTTTTCTCTCTTACACCCTGAACAAGACCCACAATTCCGCTGTGCATTTCTCCTTTAAAACCTGAACAAGCCCCACAATTCCACTGTGCATTTCTCATTTACACCCTGAACAAGCCCCACAATTCCACTGTGCATTTCTCATTTACACCCTGAACAAGCCCCACATTTCCACTGTGCATTTCTCCTTTACACCCTGAATAAGCCCCACATTTCCACTGTGCATTTCCCATTTACACCCTGAACAAGCCCCACATTTCCACTGTGCATTTCTCATTTACACCCTGAACAAGCCCCACACTTCCACTGTGCATTGCTGCATTACACCCTGAACAAGCCCCACAATTCCAATTTGCATTTCTCCATTACACCCTGAACAAGCCCCACATTTCCACTGTGCATTTCTCATTTACACCCTGAACAAGCCCCACAATTCCACTGTGCATTTCTCATTTACACCCTGAACAAGCCGCACAATTCCACTGTGCATTTCTCATTTACACCCTGAACAAGCCCCACACTTCCACTGTGCATTTCCCCCTTACACCCTGAACAAGCCCCACAATTCCACTGTGCATTTCTCCCTTACACCCTGAACAAGTCCCACAATTCCACTGTGCATTTCACCCTGACACCCTAAACAAGACCCACAATTCCACTGTGCATTTCTCATTTACACCCTGAACAATCCCCACAATTCCACTGTGCATTTCTCCCTTACACCCTGAACAAGCCCCACAATTCCACTGTGCATTTCTCTCTAACACCCTGAACAAGACCTACAATTCCACTGTGCATTTCTCTCTAACACCCTGAACAAGCCCCACACTTCCACTGTGCATTTCACCCTGACACCCTGAACAAGCCCCACAATTCCACTGTGCATTTCTACTTTACACCCTGAACATGCCCCACAATTCCACTGTGCATTTCTCATTTACACCCTGAACAAGCCCCACAATTCCACTGTGCATTTCTCCCTGACACCGTGAACAAGCCCTAGAGTCCACTGTGCATTTCTCATTTACAACCTGAACAAGCCCCACAATTCCACTGTGCATTTCTCCATTACACCCTGAACAAGCCCCACATTTCCACTGCGCATTTCCCATTTACACCCTGAACAAGCCCCACAATTACACTGTGCATTTCTCTCTTACACCCTAAACAAGTCCCACACTTCCACTGTGCATTTCTGCATTACACCCAGAACAAGCCCAACAATTCCAATTTGCATTTCTCCATTACAACAAGATCAAGCCCAACATTTCCACTGTGCATTTCTCATTTACACCCTGAACAAGCCCCACAATTCCACTGTGCATTTCTCTCTTACACCCTAAACAAGCCCCACACTTCCACTGTGCTTTTCTCCATTACAACCTGAACAAGCACCAGAATTCCAATGTGCATTTCTCCCTTACACCCTGAACAAACCCCACAATTCCACTGTGCATTTCTCCCTGACACTGTGAACAAGCCCTAAAGTCCACTGTGCATTTCTCATTTACACCCTGAACAAGCCGCACAATTCCACTGTGCATTTCTCATTTACACCCTGAACAAGCCCCACACTTCCACTGTGCATTTCCCCCTTACACCCTGAACGAGCCCCAGAATTCCAATGTGCATTTCTCCCTTACATCCTGAACAAACCCCACAATTCCACTGTGCATTTCTCCCTGACACCATAAACAAGCCCCACAATTCCACTGTGCATTTCTCATTTACACCCTGAACAGCCCCACAATTCCACTGTGCTTTTCCCATTTACACCCTGAACAAGCCCCACATTTCCACTGTGCATTTCCCATTTACACCCTGAACAAGCCCTACAATTCTACTGTGCATTTCCCTTACACCCTAAACAAGCCCCACACTTCCACTGTGCATTTCTGTGTTACACCCTGAACATCCCCACAATTCCACTGTGCATTTCCCATTTACACCCTGAACAAGCCCCACATTTCCACTGTGCATTTCCCATGTACACCCTGAACAAGCCCCACAATTCCACTGTGCATTTCTCTCTTAAACCCTAAACAAGCCCCACACTTCCACTGTGCTTTACTCCATTACACCCTGAACAAGCCCCAGAATTCCAATGTGCATTTCTCCCTTACACCCTGAACAAGCCCTACAATTCCACTGTGCTTTTCTCATTTACACCCTGAACAAGTCCCACGTTTCCACTGTGCATTTCTCATTTACACCCTGAACAAGCCCCACAATTCCGCTGTGCATTTCCCATTTACACCCTATACAAGCCCCACAATTCCACTGTGCATTTCCCATTTACACCCTGAACAAGCCCCACATTTTCACTGTGCATTTCCCATTTACACGCTGAACAAGCCCCACAATTCCACTGTGCATTTCTCTCTTACACCTTAAACAAGCCCCACACTTCCATGTGCATTTCTGCATTACACCCTGAACAAGCCCCACAATTCCACTGTGCATTTCTCCATTACACCCTGAACAAGCCCCACATTTCCACTGCGCATTTCCCATTTACACCCTGAACAAGCCCCACAATTCCACTGTGCATTTCTCTCTTACACCCTAAACAAGCCCCACACTTCCACTGTGCTTTTCTCCATTACACCCTGAACAAGCACCAGAATTCCAATGTGCATTTCTCCCTTACACCCTGAACAAACCCCACAATTCCACTGTGCATTTCTTCCTTACCCCCCGAACAAGCCCGACAATTCCACTGTGCTTTTCTCTCTTACACCCTGAACAAGACCCACAATTCCGCTGTGCATTTCTCCTTTAAAACCTGAACAAGCCCCACAATTCCACTGTGCATTTCTCATTTACACCCTGAACAAGCCCCACAATTCCACTGTGCATTTCTCATTTACACCCTGAACAAGCCCCACATTTCCACTGTGCATTTCTCCTTTACACCCTGAATAAGCCCCACATTTCCACTGTGCATTTCCCATTTACACCCTGAACAAGCCCCACATTTCCACTGTGCATTTCTCATTTACACCCTGAACAAGCCCCACACTTCCACTGTGCATTGCTGCATTACACCCTGAACAAGCCCCACAATTCCAATTTGCATTTCTCCATTACACCCTGAACAAGCCCCACATTTCCACTGTGCATTTCTCATTTACACCCTGAACAAGCCCCACAATTCCACTGTGCATTTCTCATTTACACCCTGAACAAGCCGCACAATTCCACTGTGCATTTCTCATTTACACCCTGAACAAGCCCCACACTTCCACTGTGCATTTCCCCCTTACACCCTGAACAAGCCCCACAATTCCACTGTGCATTTCTCCCTTACACCCTGAACAAGTCCCACAATTCCACTGTGCATTTCACCCTGACACCCTAAACAAGACCCACAATTCCACTGTGCATTTCTCATTTACACCCTGAACAATCCCCACAATTCCACTGTGCATTTCTCCCTTACACCCTGAACAAGCCCCACAATTCCACTGTGCATTTCTCTCTAACACCCTGAACAAGACCTACAATTCCACTGTGCATTTCTCTCTAACACCCTGAACAAGCCCCACACTTCCACTGTGCATTTCACCCTGACACCCTGAACAAGCCCCACAATTCCACTGTGCATTTCTACTTTACACCCTGAACATGCCCCACAATTCCACTGTGCATTTCTCATTTACACCCTGAACAAGCCCCACAATTCCACTGTGCATTTCTCCCTGACACCGTGAACAAGCCCTAGAGTCCACTGTGCATTTCTCATTTACAACCTGAACAAGCCCCACAATTCCACTGTGCATTTCTCCATTACACCCTGAACAAGCCCCACATTTCCACTGCGCATTTCCCATTTACACCCTGAACAAGCCCCACAATTACACTGTGCATTTCTCTCTTACACCCTAAACAAGTCCCACACTTCCACTGTGCATTTCTGCATTACACCCAGAACAAGCCCAACAATTCCAATTTGCATTTCTCCATTACAACAAGATCAAGCCCAACATTTCCACTGTGCATTTCTCATTTACACCCTGAACAAGCCCCACAATTCCACTGTGCATTTCTGTGTTACACCCTGAACATCCCCACAATTCCACTGTGCATTTCCCATTTACACCCTGAACAAGCCCCACATTTCCACTGTGCATTTCCCATGTACACCCTGAACAAGCCCCACAATTCCACTGTGCATTTCTCTCTTAAACCCTAAACAAGCCCCACACTTCCACTGTGCTTTACTCCATTACACCCTGAACAAGCCCCAGAATTCCAATGTGCATTTCTCCCTTACACCCTGAACAAGCCCTACAATTCCACTGTGCTTTTCTCATTTACACCCTGAACAAGTCCCACGTTTCCACTGTGCATTTCTCATTTACACCCTGAACAAGCCCCACAATTCCGCTGTGCATTTCCCATTTACACCCTATACAAGCCCCACAATTCCACTGTGCATTTCCCATTTACACCCTGAACAAGCCCCACATTTTCACTGTGCATTTCCCATTTACACGCTGAACAAGCCCCACAATTCCACTGTGCATTTCTGCATTACACCTTAAACAAGCCCCACACTTCCATGTGCATTTCTGCATTACACCCTGAACAAGCCCCACAATTCCACTGTGCATTTCTCCATTACACCCTGAACAAGCCCCACATTTCCACTGCGCATTTCCCATTTACACCCTGAACAAGCCCCACAATTCCACTGTGCATTTCTCTCTTACACCCTAAACAAGCCCCACACTTCCACTGTGCTTTTCTCCATTACACCCTGAACAAGCACCAGAATTCCAATGTGCATTTCTCCCTTACACCCTGAACAAACCCCACAATTCCACTGTGCATTTCTTCCTTACCCCCCGAACAAGCCCGACAATTCCACTGTGCTTTTCTCTCTTACACCCTGAACAAACACGACATTTCCACTGTGCATTTCACCCTGACACCCTAAACAAGACCCACAATTCCGCTGTGCATTTCTCCTTTAAAACCTGAACAAGCCCCACAATTCCACTGTGCATTTCTCATTTACACCCTGAACAAGCCCCACAATTCCACTGTGCATTTCTCCTTTACACCCTGAATAACCCCACATTTCCACTGTGCATTTCCCATTTACACCCTGAACAAGCCCCACATTTCCACTGTGCATTTCTCATTTACACCCTGAACAAGCCCCACACTTCCACTGTGCATTGCTGCATTACACCCTGAACAAGCCCCACAATTCCAATTTGCATTTCTCCATTACACCCTGAACAAGCCCCACATTTCCACTGTGCATTTCTCATTTACACCCTGAACAAGCCCCACAATTCCACTGTGCATTTCTCATTTACACCCTGAACAAGCCGCACAATTCCACTGTGCATTTCTCATTTACACCCTGAACAAGCCCCACACTTCCACTGTGCATTTCCCCCTTACACCCTGAACAAGCCCCACAATTCCACTGTGCATTTCTCCCTTACACCCTGAACAAGCCCCACAATTCCACTGTGCATTTCTCCCTTACACCCTGAACAAGACCCACAATTCCACTGTGCATTTCTCATTTACACCCTGAACAATCCCCACAATTCCACTGTGCATTTCTCCCTTACACCCTGAACAAGCCCCACAATTCCACTGTGCATTTCTCCCTTACACCCTGAACAAGCCCCACACTTTCACTGTGCATTTCTCCCTTACACCCTGAACAAGCCCCACAATTCCACTGTGCATTTCTCTCTAACACCCTGAACAAGACCTACAATTCCACTGTGCATTTCTCTCTAACACCCTGAACAAGCCCCACACTTCCACTGTGCATTTCACCCTGACACCCTGAACAAGCCCCACAATTCCACTGTGCATTTCTACTTTACACCCTGAACATGCCCCACAATTCCACTGTGCATTTCTCATTTACACCCTGAACAAGCCCCACAATTCCACTGTGCATTTCTCCCTGACACCGTGAACAAGCCCTAGAGTCCACTGTGCATTTCTCATTTACAACCTGAACAAGCCCCACAATTCCACTGTGCATTTCTCCATTACACCCTGAACAAGCCCCACATTTCCACTGCGCATTTCCCATTTACACCCTGAACAAGCCCCACAATTACACTGTGCATTTCTCTCTTACACCCTAAACAAGTCCCACACTTCCACTGTGCATTTCTGCATTACACCCAGAACAAGCCCAACAATTCCAATTTGCATTTCTCCATTACAACAAGATCAAGCCCAACATTTCCACTGTGCATTTCTCATTTACACCCTGAACAAGCCCCACAATTCCACTGTGCATTTCTCTCTTACACCCTAAACAAGCCCCACACTTCCACTGTGCTTTTCTCCATTACAACCTGAACAAGCACCAGAATTCCAATGTGCATTTCTCCCTTACACCCTGAACAAACCCCACAATTCCACTGTGCATTTCTCCCTGACACTGTGAACAAGCCCTAAAGTCCACTGTGCATTTCTCCCTTACACCCTGAACAAACCCCACAATTCCACTGTGCATTTCTCCCTCAAACCCTGAACAACCCCACATTTCCACTGTGCATTTCCCATTTACACCCTGAACAAGCCCTACAATTCTACTGTGCATTTCCCTTACACCCTAAACAAGCCCCACACTTCCACTGTGCATTTCTGTGTTACACCCTGAACATCCCCACAATTCCACTGTGCATTTCCCATTTACACCCTGAACAAGCCCCACATTTCCACTGTGCATTTCCCATGTACACCCTGAACAAGCCCCACAATTCCACTGTGCATTTCTCTCTTAAACCCTAAACAAGCCCCACACTTCCACTGTGCTTTACTCCATTACACCCTGAACAAGCCCCAGAATTCCAATGTGCATTTCTCCCTTACACCCTGAACAAGCCCTACAATTCCACTGTGCTTTTCTCATTTACACCCTGAACAAGTCCCACGTTTCCACTGTGCATTTCTCATTTACACCCTGAACAAGCCCCACAATTCCGCTGTGCATTTCCCATTTACACCCTATACAAGCCCCACAATTCCACTGTGCATTTCCCATTTACACCCTGAACAAGCCCCACATTTTCACTGTGCATTTCCCATTTACACGCTGAACAAGCCCCACAATTCCACTGTGCATTTCTGCATTACACCTTAAACAAGCCCCACACTTCCATGTGCATTTCTGCATTACACCCTGAACAAGCCCCACAATTCCACTGTGCATTTCTCCATTACACCCTGAACAAGCCCCACATTTCCACTGCGCATTTCCCATTTACACCCTGAACAAGCCCCACACTTCCACTGTGCATTTCCCCCTTACACCCTGAACAAGCCCCACAATTCCACTGTGCATTTCTCCCTTACACCCTGAACAAGTCCCACAATTCCACTGTGCATTTCACCCTGACACCCTAAACAAGACCCACAATTCCACTGTGCATTTCTCATTTACACCCTGAACAATCCCCACAATTCCACTGTGCATTTCTCCCTTACACCCTGAACAAGCCCCACAATTCCACTGTGCATTTCTCTCTAACACCCTGAACAAGACCTACAATTCCACTGTGCATTTCTCTCTAACACCCTGAACAAGCCCCACACTTCCACTGTGCATTTCACCCTGACACCCTGAACAAGCCCCACAATTCCACTGTGCATTTCTACTTTACACCCTGAACATGCCCCACAATTCCACTGTGCATTTCTCATTTACACCCTGAACAAGCCCCACAATTCCACTGTGCATTTCTCCCTGACACCGTGAACAAGCCCTAGAGTCCACTGTGCATTTCTCATTTACAACCTGAACAAGCCCCACAATTCCACTGTGCATTTCTCCATTACACCCTGAACAAGCCCCACATTTCCACTGCGCATTTCCCATTTACACCCTGAACAAGCCCCACAATTACACTGTGCATTTCTCTCTTACACCCTAAACAAGTCCCACACTTCCACTGTGCATTTCTGCATTACACCCAGAACAAGCCCAACAATTCCAATTTGCATTTCTCCATTACAACAAGATCAAGCCCAACATTTCCACTGTGCATTTCTCATTTACACCCTGAACAAGCCCCACAATTCCACTGTGCATTTCTGTGTTACACCCTGAACATCCCCACAATTCCACTGTGCATTTCCCATTTACACCCTGAACAAGCCCCACATTTCCACTGTGCATTTCCCATGTACACCCTGAACACGCCCCACAATTCCACTGTGCATTTCTCTCTTAAACCCTAAACAAGCCCCACACTTCCACTGTGCTTTACTCCATTACACCCTGAACAAGCCCCAGAATTCCAATGTGCATTTCTCCCTTACACCCTGAACAAGCCCTACAATTCCACTGTGCTTTTCTCATTTACACCCTGAACAAGTCCCACGTTTCCACTGTGCATTTCTCATTTACACCCTGAACAAGCCCCACAATTCCGCTGTGCATTTCCCATTTACACCCTATACAAGCCCCACAATTCCACTGTGCATTTCCCATTTACACCCTGAACAAGCCCCACATTTTCACTGTGCATTTCCCATTTACACGCTGAACAAGCCCCACAATTCCACTGTGCATTTCTGCATTACACCCTGAACAAGCCCCACAATTCCACTGTGCATTTCTCCATTACACCCTGAACAAGCCCCACATTTCCACTGCGCATTTCCCATTTACACCCTGAACAAGCCCCACAATTCCACTGTGCATTTCTCTCTTACACCCTAAACAAGCCCCACACTTCCATGTGCATTTCTGCATTACACCCTGAACAAGCCCCACAATTCCACTGTGCATTTCTCCATTACACCCTGAACAAGCCCCACATTTCCACTGCGCATTTCCCATTTACACCCTGAACAAGCCCCACAATTCCACTGTGCATTTCTCTCTTACACCCTAAACAAGCCCCACACTTCCACTGTGCTTTTCTCCATTACACCCTGAACAAGCACCAGAATTCCAATGTGCATTTCTCCCTTACACCCTGAACAAACCCCACAATTCCACTGTGCATTTCTTCCTTACCCCCCGAACAAGCCCGACAATTCCACTGTGCTTTTCTCTCTTACACCCTGAACAAACACGACATTTCCACTGTGCATTTCACCCTGACACCCTAAACAAGACACACAATTCCACTGTGCATTTCTCCCTAACACCCTGAACAAGTCCCACACTTCCACTGTGCATTTCACCCTGACACCCTAAACAAGACCCACAATTCCGCTGTGCATTTCTCCTTTAAAACCTGAACAAGCCCCACAATTCCACTGTGCATTTCTCATTTACACCCTGAACAAGCCCCACAATTCCACTGTGCATTTCTCCTTTACACCCTGAATAAGCCCCACATTTCCACTGTGCATTTCCCATTTACACCCTGAACAAGCCCCACATTTCCACTGTGCATTTCTCATTTACACCCTGAACAAGCCCCACACTTCCACTGTGCATTGCTGCATTACACCCTGAACAAGCCCCACAATTCCAATTTGCATTTCTCCATTACACCCTGAACAAGCCCCACATTTCCACTGTGCATTTCTCATTTACACCCTGAACAAGCCCCACAATTCCACTGTGCATTTCTCATTTACACCCTGAACAAGCCGCACAATTCCACTGTGCATTTCTCATTTACACCCTGAACAAGCCCCACACTTCCACTGTGCATTTCCCCCTTACACCCTGAACAAGCCCCACAATTCCACTGTGCATTTCTCCCTTACACCCTGAACAAGCCCCACAATTCCACTGTGCATTTCTCCCTTACACCCTGAACAAGACCCACAATTCCACTGTGCATTTCTCATTTACACCCTGAACAATCCCCACAATTCCACTGTGCATTTCTCCCTTACACCCTGAACAAGCCCCACAATTCCACTGTGCATTTCTCCCTTACACCCTGAACAAGCCCCACACTTTCACTGTGCATTTCTCCCTTACACCCTGAACAAGCCCCACAATTCCACTGTGCATTTCTCTCTAACACCCTGAACAAGACCTACAATTCCACTGTGCATTTCTCTCTAACACCCTGAACAAGCCCCACACTTCCACTGTGCATTTCACCCTGACACCCTGAACAAGCCCCACAATTCCACTGTGCATTTCTACTTTACACCCTGAACATGCCCCACAATTCCACTGTGCATTTCTCATTTACACCCTGAACAAGCCCCACAATTCCACTGTGCATTTCTCCCTGACACCGTGAACAAGCCCTAGAGTCCACTGTGCATTTCTCATTTACAACCTGAACAAGCCCCACAATTCCACTGTGCATTTCTCCATTACACCCTGAACAAGCCCCACATTTCCACTGCGCATTTCCCATTTACACCCTGAACAAGCCCCACAATTACACTGTGCATTTCTCTCTTACACCCTAAACAAGTCCCACACTTCCACTGTGCATTTCTGCATTACACCCAGAACAAGCCCAACAATTCCAATTTGCATTTCTCCATTACAACAAGATCAAGCCCAACATTTCCACTGTGCATTTCTCATTTACACCCTGAACAAGCCCCACAATTCCACTGTGCATTTCTCTCTTACACCCTAAACAAGCCCCACACTTCCACTGTGCTATTCTCCATTACAACCTGAACAAGCACCAGAATTCCAATGTGCATTTCTCCCTTACACCCTGAACAAACCCCACAATTCCACTGTGCATTTCTCCCTGACACTGTGAACAAGCCCTAAAGTCCACTGTGCATTTCTCCCTTACACCCTGAACAAACCCCACAATTCCACTGTGCATTTCTCCCTCAAACCCTGAACAACCCCACATTTCCACTGTGCATTTCTCCATTACACCCTGAAGAAGCCCCACAATTCCACTGTGAATTTCTCCAGTACACCCTGAACAAGCCCCACAATTCCACTGTGCTTTTCTGTCTTACACCCTGAAGAAACCCCACAATTCCACTGTGCATTTCACCCTGACACCCTAAACAAGACCCACAATTCCACTGTGCATTTCTGCATTACACCCTGAACAAGACCCACAATTCCAATTTGCATTTCTCCATTACACCCTGAACAAGCCCAACATTTCAACTGTGCATTTCTCATTTACACCCTGAACAAGCCCCACAATTCCACTGTGCATTTCTCTCTTACACCCTAAACAAGCCCCACACCTCTACTGTGCCTTTCTCCATTACACCCTGAACAAGCCCCACATTTCCACTGTGCATTTCCCATTTACACCCTGAACAAGCCCCACATTTCCACTGTGCAATTCTCTCTAACACCCTGAACCAACCCGACATTTCCACTGTGCATTTCACCCTGACACCCTAAACAAGACCCACAATTCCACTGTGCATTTCTCCTTTACACCCTGAACAAGTCCCACACTTCCACTGTGCATTTCACCCTGACATCCTAAACAAGACCCACAATTCCACTGTGCATTTCTCCTTTGCACCCTGAACAAGCCCCACAATTCCACTGTGCATTTCTCATTTACACCCTGAACAAGCCCCACAATTCCACTGTGCATTTCCCATTTACACCCTGAACAAGCCCCACATTTCCACTGTGCATTTCCCATTTACACCCTGAACAAGCCCCACAATTCCATTGTGCATTTCTCTCTTACACCCTAAACAAGCCCCACACTTCCACTGTGCATTTCTGCGTTACACCCTGAACAACCCCACAATTCCACAGTGCATTTCTCTCTAACACCCTGAACAAGTCCCACACTTCCACTGTGCATTTCACCCTGACACCCTAAACAAGACCCACAATTCCACTGTGCACTTCCACTTTACACCCTGAACAAGCCCCACAATTCCACTGTGCATTTCTCCCTGAGACCCTGAAGAAGCCTACATTTCCACTGTGCATTTCTCATTTACAACCTAAACAAGACCCACAATTCCACTGTTCACTTCTACTTTACACCCTGAACAAGCCCCACATTTCCACTGTGCATTTCTCATTTACACCCTGAACAAGCCCCACATTTCCACTGTGCATTTCCCATTTACACCCTGAACAAGCCCCACAATTCCACTGTGCATTTCCCATTTACACCCTGAACAAGCCCCACATTTTCACTGTGCATTTCCCATTTACACCCTGAACAAGCCCCACAATTCCACTGTGCATTTCTGCATTACACCTTAAACAAGCCCCACACTTCCACTGTGCATTTCTGTATTACACTCTGAACAAGCCCCACAATTCCACTGTGCGTTTCTCCATTACACCCTGAACAAGCCCCACATTTCCACTGCGCATTTCCCATTTACACCCTGAACAAGCCCCACAATTCCACTGTGCATTTCTCCCTTACAACCTGAACAAACCCCACAATTCCACTGTGCATTTCTCCCTGACACCCTAAACAAGCCCCACACTTCCACTGTGCATTTCTCGCTGACACCCTGAACAAGCCCTACAATTCCACTTTGCTTTTCTCATTTACACCCTGAACAAGTACCACACTTCCACTGTGCATTTCTCCCTGACACCCTGAACAAACCCCACAATTCCACTGTGCATTTCTCCCTCAAACCCTGAACAACCCCACATTTCCACTGTGCATTTCTCCATTACACCCTGAAGAAGCCCCACAATTCCACTGTGAATTTCTCCAGTACACCCTGAACAAGCCCCACAATTCCACTGTGCTTTTCTGTCTTACACCCTGAAGAAACCCCACAATTCCACTGTGCATTTCACCCTGACACCCTGAACAAGACCCACAATTCCAATTTGCATTTCTCCATTACACCCTGAACAAGCCCAACATTTCAACTGTGCATTTCTCATTTACACCCTGAACAAGCCCCACAATTCCACTGTGCATTTCTCTCTTACACCCTAAACAAGCCCCACACCTCTACTGTGCCTTTCTCCATTACACCCTGAACAAGCCCCACATTTCCACTGTGCATTTCCCATTTACACCCTGAACAAGCCCCACATTTCCACTGTGCAATTCTCTCTAACACCCTGAACCAACCCCACATTTCCACTGTGCATTTCACCCTGACACCCTAAACAAGACCCACAATTCCACTGTGCATTTCTCCTTTACACCCTGAACAAGTCCCACACTTCCACTGTGCATTTCACCCTGACATCCTAAACAAGACCCACAATTCCACTGTGCATTTCTCCTTTGCACCCTGAACAAGCCCCACAATTCCACTGTGCATTTCTCATTTACACCCTGAACAAGCCCCACAATTCCACTGTGCATTTCCCATTTACACCCTGAACAAGCCCCACATTTCCACTGTGCATTTCCCATTTACACCCTGAACAAGCCCCACAATTCCATTGTGCATTTCTCTCTTACACCCTAAACAAGCCCCACACTTCCACTGTGCATTTCTGCGTTACACCCTGAACAACCCCACAATTCCACAGTGCATTTCTCTCTAACACCCTGAACAAGTCCCACACTTCCACTGTGCATTTCACCCTGACACCCTAAACAAGACCCACAATTCCACTGTGCACTTCCACTTTACACCCTGAACAAGCCCCACAATTCCACTGTGCATTTCTCCCTGAGACCCTGAAGAAGCCTACATTTCCACTGTGCATTTCTCATTTACAACCTAAACAAGACCCACAATTCCACTGTTCACTTCTACTTTACACCCTGAACAAGCCCCACATTTCCACTGTGCATTTCTCATTTACACCCTGAACAAGCCCCACATTTCCACTGTGCATTTCCCATTTACACCCTGAACAAGCCCCACAATTCCACTGTGCATTTCCCATTTACACCCTGAACAAGCCCCACATTTTCACTGTGCATTTCCCATTTACACCCTGAACAAGCCCCACAATTCCACTGTGCATTTCTGCATTACACCTTAAACAAGCCCCACACTTCCACTGTGCATTTCTGTATTACACCCTGAACAAGCCCCACAATTCCACTGTGCATTTCTCCATTACACCCTGAACAAGCCCCACATTTCCACTGCGCATTTCCCATTTACACCCTGAACAAGCCCCACAATTCCACTGTGCATTTCTCCCTTACAACCTGAACAAACCCCACAATTCCAATGTGCATTTCTCCCTGACACCCTAAACAAGCCCCACACTTCCACTGTGCATTTCTCGCTGACACCCTGAACAAGCCCTACAATTCCACTTTGCTTTTCTCATTTACACCCTGAACAAGTACCACACTTCCACTGTGCATTTCTCCCTGACACCCTGAACAAGCCCCACACTTCCACTGTGCATTTCTCCCTCAGACCTTGAACAACCCCACATTTCCACTGTGCATTTCTCCGTTACACCCTTAACAAGCCCCACAATTCCACTGTGAATTTCTCCAATACACCCTGAACAAGCCCCACAATTCTACTGTGCATTTCTCCCTTACACCCTGAACAAGCCCCACAATTCCACTATGCATTTCTCCCTTACACCCTGAACAAGCCCCACAATTCCACTGTGCATTTCTCCCTTACCCCCTGAACAAGCCCCACAATTCCACTGTGCATTTCTTCCTTACCCCCTGAACAAGCCCCACAATTCCACTGTGCAATTCTCCCTGATACCCCGAACAAGCCCCACAATTCCACTGTGCTTTTCTCTCTTACAACCTGAACAAACATCACATTTCCACTGTGCATTTCACCCTTACACCCTAAACAAGACCCACAATTCCACTGTGCATTTCTCCCTAACACCCTGAAGAAGTCCCACACTTCCACTGTACATTTCACCCTGACACCCTGAACAAGCCCCACACTTCCACTGTGCATTTCTCATTTACACCCTGAACAAGCCCCACAATTCCACAGTGCATTTCTCATTTACACCCTGAACAAGCCCCACATTTCCACTGTGCATTTCTCCTTTACACCCTGAATAAGCCCCACATTTCCACTGTGCATTTCCCATTTACACTCTGAACAAGCCCCACATTTCCACTGTGCATTTCTCATTTACACGATGAACAAGCCCCACACTTCCACTGTGCATTTCTGCATTACACCCTGAACAAGCCCCACAATTCCAATTTGCATTTCTCAATTACAACCTGAACAAGCCCCACAATTCCACTGTGCATTTCTCCATTACACCCTGAACAAGCCCCACAATTCCAATTTGCATTTCTCCATTACACCCTGAACAAGCCCCACACTTCCACTGTGCATTTCTCTCTAACACCCTGAACCAACCCCACATTTCCACTGTGCATTTCACCCTGACACCCTAAACAAGACCCACAATTCCACTGTGCATTTCTCCCTAACACCCTGAACAAGTCCCACACTTCCACTGTGCATTTCACCCTGACACCCTAAACAAGACCCACAATTCCACTGTGCATTTCTCCTTTACACCCTGAACAAGCCCCACAATTCCACTGTGCATTTCTCATTTACACCCTGAACAGCCCCACAATTCCACTGTGCTTTTCCCATTTACACCCTGAACAAGCCCCACATTTCCACTGTGCATTTCCCATTTACACCCTGAACAAGCCCTACAATTCTACTGTGCATTTCCCTTACACCCTAAACAAGCCCCACACTTCCACTGTGCATTTCTGTGTTACACCCTGAACATCCCCACAATTCCACTGTGCATTTCCCATTTACACCCTGAACAAGCCCCACATTTCCACTGTGCATTTCCCATGTACACCCTGAACAAGCCCCACAATTCCACTGTGCATTTCTCTCTTAAACCCTAAACAAGCCCCACACTTCCACTGTGCTTTACTCCATTACACCCTGAACAAGCCCCAGAATTCCAATGTGCATTTCTCCCTTACACCCTGAACAAGCCCTACAATTCCACTGTGCTTTTCTCATTTACACCCTGAACAAGTCCCACGTTTCCACTGTGCATTTCTCATTTACACCCTGAACAAGCCCCACAATTCCGCTGTGCATTTCCCATTTACACCCTATACAAGCCCCACAATTCCACTGTGCATTTCCCATTTACACCCTGAACAAGCCCCACATTTTCACTGTGCATTTCCCATTTACACGCTGAACAAGCCCCACAATTCCACTGTGCATTTCTGCATTACACCTTAAACAAGCCCCACACTTCCATGTGCATTTCTGCATTACACCCTGAACAAGCCCCACAATTCCACTGTGCATTTCTCCATTACACCCTGAACAAGCCCCACATTTCCACTGCGCATTTCCCATTTACACCCTGAACAAGCCCCACAATTCCACTGTGCATTTCTCTCTTACACCCTAAACAAGCCCCACACTTCCACTGTGCTTTTCTCCATTACACCCTGAACAAGCACCAGAATTCCAATGTGCATTTCTCCCTTACACCCTGAACAAACCCCACAATTCCACTGTGCATTTCTTCCTTACCCCCCGAACAAGCCCGACAATTCCACTGTGCTTTTCTCTCTTACACCCTGAACAAACACGACATTTCCACTGTGCATTTCACCCTGACACCCTAAACAAGACACACAATTCCACTGTGCATTTCTCCCTAACACCCTGAACAAGTCCCACACTTCCACTGTGCATTTCACCCTGACACCCTAAACAAGACCCACAATTCCGCTGTGCATTTCTCCTTTAAAACCTGAACAAGCCCCACAATTCCACTGTGCATTTCTCATTTACACCCTGAACAAGCCCCACAATTCCACTGTGCATTTCTCATTTACACCCTGAACAAGCCCCACATTTCCACTGTGCATTTCTCCTTTACACCCTGAATAAGCCCCACATTTCCACTGTGCATTTCCCATTTACACCCTGAACAAGCCCCACAATTCCACTGTGCATTTCTCATTTACACCCTGAACAAGCCCCACACTTCCACTGTGCATTGCTGCATTACACCCTGAACAAGCCCCACAATTCCAATTTGCATTTCTCCATTACACCCTGAACAAGCCCCACATTTCCACTGTGCATTTCTCATTTACACCCTGAACAAGCCCCACAATTCCACTGTGCATTTCTCATTTACACCCTGAACAAGCCGCACAATTCCACTGTGCATTTCTCATTTACACCCTGAACAAGCCCCACACTTCCACTGTGCATTTCCCCCTTACACCCTGAACAAGCCCCACAATTCCACTGTGCATTTCTCCCTTACACCCTGAACAAGTCCCACAATTCCACTGTGCATTTCACCCTGACACCCTAAACAAGACCCACAATTCCACTGTGCATTTCTCATTTACACCCTGAACAATCCCCACAATTCCACTGTGCATTTCTCCCTTACACCCTGAACAAGCCCCACAATTCCACTGTGCATTTCTCCCTTACACCCTGAACAAGCCCCACACTTTCACTGTGCATTTCTCCCTTACACCCTGAACAAGCCCCACAATTCCACTGTGCATTTCTCTCTAACACCCTGAACAAGACCTACAATTCCACTGTGCATTTCACCCTGACACCCTGAACAAGCCCCACAATTCCACTGTGCTTTTCCCATTTACACCCTGAACAAGCCCCACATTTCCACTGTGCATTTCCCATTTACACCCTGAACAAGCCCTACAATTCTACTGTGCATTTCCCTTACACCCTAAACAAGCCCCACACTTCCACTGTGCATTTCTGTGTTACACCCTGAACATCCCCACAATTCCACTGTGCATTTCCCATTTACACCCTGAACAAGCCCCACATTTCCAATGTGCATTTCTCCCTTACACCCTGAACAAGCCCTACAATTCCACTGTGCTTTTCTCATTTACACCCTGAACAAGTCCCACGTTTCCACTGTGCATTTCTCATTTACACCCTGAACAAGCCCCACAATTCCGCTGTGCATTTCCCATTTACACCCTATACAAGCCCCACAATTCCACTGTGCATTTCCCATTTACACCCTGAACAAGCCCCACATTTTCACTGTGCATTTCCCATTTACACGCTGAACAAGCCCCACAATTCCACTGTGCATTTCTGCATTACACCTTAAACAAGCCGCACACTTCCATGTGCATTTCTGAATTACACCCTGAACAAGCCCCACAATTCCACTGTGCATTTCTCCATTACACCCTGAACAAGCCCCACATTTCCACTGCGCATTTCCCAGTTACACCCTGAACAAGCCCCACAATTCCACTGTGCATTTCTCTCTTACACCCTAAACAAGCCCCACACTTCCACTGTGCTTTTCTCCATTACACCCTGAACAAGCACCAGAATTCCAATGTGCATTTCTCCCTTACACCCTGAACAAACCCCACAATTCCACTGTGCATTTCTTCCTTACCCCCCGAACAAGCCCGACAATTCCACTGTGCTTTTCTCTCTTACACCCTGAACAAACACGACATTTCCACTGTGCATTTCACCCTGACACCCTAAACAAGACACACAATTCCACTGTGCATTTCTCCCTGACACCCTAAACAAGACCCACAATTCCGCTGTGCATTTCTCCTTTAAAACCTGAACAAGCCCCACAATTCCACTGTGCATTTCTCATTTACACCCTGAACAAGCCCCACAATTCCACTGTGCATTTCTCATTTACACCCTGAACAAGCCCCACATTTCCACTGTGCATTTCTCCTTTACACCCTGAATAAGCCCCACATTTCCACTGTGCATTTCCCATTTACACCCTGAACAAGCCCCACATTTCCACTGTGCATTTCTCATTTACACCCTGAACAAGCCCCACACTTCCACTGTGCATTGCTGCATTACACCCTGAACAAGCCCCACAATTCCAATTTGCATTTCTCCATTACACCCTGAACAAGCCCCACATTTCCACTGTGCATTTCTCATTTACACCCTGAACAAGCCCCACAATTCCACTGTGCATTTCTCATTTACACCCTGAACAAGCCGCACAATTCCACTGTGCATTTCTCATTTACACCCTGAACAAGCCCCACACTTCCACTGTGCATTTCCCCCTTACACCCTGAACAAGCCCCACAATTCCACTGTGCATTTCTCCCTTACACCCTGAACAAGTCCCACAATTCCACTGTGCATTTCACCCTGACACCCTAAACAAGACCCACAATTCCACTGTGCATTTCTCATTTACACCCTGAACAATCCCCACAATTCCACTGTGCATTTCTCCCTTACACCCTGAACAAGCCCCACAATTCCACTGTGCATTTCTCCCTTACACCCTGAACAAGCCCCACACTTTCACTGTGCATTTCTCCCTTACACCCTGAACAAGCCCCACAATTCCACTGTGCATTTCTCTCTAACACCCTGAACAAGACCTACAATTCCACTGTGCATTTCTCTCTAACACCCTGAACAAGTACCCACACTTCCACTGTGCATTTCTCCCTGACACCCTGAACAAGCCCCACACTTCCACTGTGCATTTCTCCCTCAGACCTTGAACAACCCCACATTTCCACTGTGCATTTCTCCGTTACACCCTTAACAAGCCCCACAATTCCACTGTGAATTTCTCCAATACACCCTGAACAAGCCCCACAATTCTACTGTGCATTTCTCCCTTACACCCTGAACAAGCCCCACAATTCCACTATGCATTTCTCCCTTACACCCTGAACAAGCCCCACAATTCCACTGTGCATTTCTCCCTTACCCCCTGAACAAGCCCCACAATTCCACTGTGCATTTCTTCCTTACCCCCTGAACAAGCCCCACAATTCCACTGTGCAATTCTCCCTGATACCCCGAACAAGCCCCACAATTCCACTGTGCTTTTCTCTCTTACAACCTGAACAAACATCACATTTCCACTGTGCATTTCACCCTTACACCCTAAACAAGACCCACAATTCCACTGTGCATTTCTCCCTAACACCCTGAAGAAGTCCCACACTTCCACTGTACATTTCACCCTGACACCCTGAACAAGCCCCACACTTCCACTGTGCATTTCTCATTTACACCCTGAACAAGCCCCACAATTCCACAGTGCATTTCTCATTTACACCCTGAACAAGCCCCACATTTCCACTGTGCATTTCTCCTTTACACCCTGAATAAGCCCCACATTTCCACTGTGCATTTCCCATTTACACTCTGAACAAGCCCCACATTTCCACTGTGCATTTCTCATTTACACGATGAACAAGCCCCACACTTCCACTGTGCATTTCTGCATTACACCCTGAACAAGCCCCACAATTCCAATTTGCATTTCTCAATTACAACCTGAACAAGCCCCACAATTCCACTGTGCATTTCTCCATTACACCCTGAACAAGCCCCACAATTCCAATTTGCATTTCTCCATTACACCCTGAACAAGCCCCACACTTCCACTGTGCATTTCTCTCTAACACCCTGAACCAACCCCACATTTCCACTGTGCATTTCACCCTGACACCCTAAACAAGACCCACAATTCCACTGTGCATTTCTCCCTAACACCCTGAACAAGTCCCACACTTCCACTGTGCATTTCACCCTGACACCCTAAACAAGACCCACAATTCCACTGTGCATTTCTCCTTTACACCCTGAACAAGCCCCACAATTCCACTGTGCATTTCTCATTTACACCCTGAACAGCCCCACAATTCCACTGTGCTTTTCCCATTTACACCCTGAACAAGCCCCACATTTCCACTGTGCATTTCCCATTTACACCCTGAACAAGCCCTACAATTCTACTGTGCATTTCCCTTACACCCTAAACAAGCCCCACACTTCCACTGTGCATTTCTGTGTTACACCCTGAACATCCCCACAATTCCACTGTGCATTTCCCATTTACACCCTGAACAAGCCCCACATTTCCACTGTGCATTTCCCATGTACACCCTGAACAAGCCCCACAATTCCACTGTGCATTTCTCTCTTAAACCCTAAACAAGCCCCACACTTCCACTGTGCTTTACTCCATTACACCCTGAACAAGCCCCAGAATTCCAATGTGCATTTCTCCCTTACACCCTGAACAAGCCCTACAATTCCACTGTGCTTTTCTCATTTACACCCTGAACAAGTCCCACGTTTCCACTGTGCATTTCTCATTTACACCCTGAACAAGCCCCACAATTCCGCTGTGCATTTCCCATTTACACCCTATACAAGCCCCACAATTCCACTGTGCATTTCCCATTTACACCCTGAACAAGCCCCACATTTTCACTGTGCATTTCCCATTTACACGCTGAACAAGCCCCACAATTCCACTGTGCATTTCTGCATTACACCTTAAACAAGCCCCACACTTCCATGTGCATTTCTGCATTACACCCTGAACAAGCCCCACAATTCCACTGTGCATTTCTCCATTACACCCTGAACAAGCCCCACATTTCCACTGCGCATTTCCCATTTACACCCTGAACAAGCCCCACAATTCCACTGTGCATTTCTCTCTTACACCCTAAACAAGCCCCACACTTCCACTGTGCTTTTCTCCATTACACCCTGAACAAGCACCAGAATTCCAATGTGCATTTCTCCCTTACACCCTGAACAAACCCCACAATTCCACTGTGCATTTCTTCCTTACCCCCCGAACAAGCCCGACAATTCCACTGTGCTTTTCTCTCTTACACCCTGAACAAACACGACATTTCCACTGTGCATTTCACCCTGACACCCTAAACAAGACACACAATTCCACTGTGCATTTCTCCCTAACACCCTGAACAAGTCCCACACTTCCACTGTGCATTTCACCCTGACACCCTAAACAAGACCCACAATTCCGCTGTGCATTTCTCCTTTAAAACCTGAACAAGCCCCACAATTCCACTGTGCATTTCTCATTTACACCCTGAACAAGCCCCACAATTCCACTGTGCATTTCTCATTTACACCCTGAACAAGCCCCACATTTCCACTGTGCATTTCTCCTTTACACCCTGAATAAGCCCCACATTTCCACTGTGCATTTCCCATTTACACCCTGAACAAGCCCCACAATTCCACTGTGCATTTCTCATTTACACCCTGAACAAGCCCCACACTTCCACTGTGCATTGCTGCATTACACCCTGAACAAGCCCCACAATTCCAATTTGCATTTCTCCATTACACCCTGAACAAGCCCCACATTTCCACTGTGCATTTCTCATTTACACCCTGAACAAGCCCCACAATTCCACTGTGCATTTCTCATTTACACCCTGAACAAGCCGCACAATTCCACTGTGCATTTCTCATTTACACCCTGAACAAGCCCCACACTTCCACTGTGCATTTCCCCCTTACACCCTGAACAAGCCCCACAATTCCACTGTGCATTTCTCCCTTACACCCTGAACAAGTCCCACAATTCCACTGTGCATTTCACCCTGACACCCTAAACAAGACCCACAATTCCACTGTGCATTTCTCATTTACACCCTGAACAATCCCCACAATTCCACTGTGCATTTCTCCCTTACACCCTGAACAAGCCCCACAATTCCACTGTGCATTTCTCCCTTACACCCTGAACAAGCCCCACACTTTCACTGTGCATTTCTCCCTTACACCCTGAACAAGCCCCACAATTCCACTGTGCATTTCTCTCTAACACCCTGAACAAGACCTACAATTCCACTGTGCATTTCACCCTGACACCCTGAACAAGCCCCACAATTCCACTGTGCTTTTCCCATTTACACCCTGAACAAGCCCCACATTTCCACTGTGCATTTCCCATTTACACCCTGAACAAGCCCTACAATTCTACTGTGCATTTCCCTTACACCCTAAACAAGCCCCACACTTCCACTGTGCATTTCTGTGTTACACCCTGAACATCCCCACAATTCCACTGTGCATTTCCCATTTACACCCTGAACAAGCCCCACATTTCCACTGTGCATTTCCCATGTACACCCTGAACAAGCCCCACAATTCCACTGTGCATTTCTCTCTTAAACCCTAAACAAGCCCCACACTTCCACTGTGCTTTACTCCATTACACCCTGAACAAGCCCCAGAATTCCAATGTGCATTTCTCCCTTACACCCTGAACAAGCCCTACAATTCCACTGTGCTTTTCTCATTTACACCCTGAACAAGTCCCACGTTTCCACTGTGCATTTCTCATTTACACCCTGAACAAGCCCCACAATTCCGCTGTGCATTTCCCATTTACACCCTATACAAGCCCCACAATTCCACTGTGCATTTCCCATTTACACCCTGAACAAGCCCCACATTTTCACTGTGCATTTCCCATTTACACGCTGAACAAGCCCCACAATTCCACTGTGCATTTCTGCATTACACCTTAAACAAGCCCCACACTTCCATGTGCATTTCTGCATTACACCCTGAACAAGCCCCACAATTCCACTGTGCATTTCTCCATTACACCCTGAACAAGCCCCACATTTCCACTGCGCATTTCCCAGTTACACCCTGAACAAGCCCCACAATTCCACTGTGCATTTCTCTCTTACACCCTAAACAAGCCCCACACTTCCACTGTGCTTTTCTCCATTACACCCTGAACAAGCACCAGAATTCCAATGTGCATTTCTCCCTTACACCCTGAACAAACCCCACAATTCCACTGTGCATTTCTTCCTTACCCCCCGAACAAGCCCGACAATTCCACTGTGCTTTTCTCTCTTACACCCTGAACAAACACGACATTTCCACTGTGCATTTCACCCTGACACCCTAAACAAGACACACAATTCCACTGTGCATTTCTCCCTGACACCCTAAACAAGACCCACAATTCCGCTGTGCATTTCTCCTTTAAAACCTGAACAAGCCCCACAATTCCACTGTGCATTTCTCATTTACACCCTGAACAAGCCCCACAATTCCACTGTGCATTTCTCATTTACACCCTGAACAAGCCCCACATTTCCACTGTGCATTTCTCCTTTACACCCTGAATAAGCCCCACATTTCCACTGTGCATTTCCCATTTACACCCTGAACAAGCCCCACATTTCCACTGTGCATTTCTCATTTACACCCTGAACAAGCCCCACACTTCCACTGTGCATTGCTGCATTACACCCTGAACAAGCCCCACAATTCCAATTTGCATTTCTCCATTACACCCTGAACAAGCCCCACATTTCCACTGCGCATTTCCCATTTACACCCTGAACAAGCCCCACAATTCCACTGTGCATTTCTCTCTTACACCCTAAACAAGCCCCACACTTCCACTGTGCTTTTCTCCATTACACCCTGAACAAGCACCAGAATTCCAATGTGCATTTCTCCCTTACACCCTGAACAAACCCCACAATTCCACTGTGCATTTCTTCCTTACCCCCCGAACAAGCCCGACAATTCCACTGTGCTTTTCTCTCTTACACCCTGAACAAACACGACATTTCCACTGTGCATTTCACCCTGACACCCTAAACAAGACACACAATTCCACTGTGCATTTCTCCCTAACACCCTGAACAAGTCCCACACTTCCACTGTGCATTTCACCCTGACACCCTAAACAAGACCCACAATTCCGCTGTGCATTTCTCCTTTAAAACCTGAACAAGCCCCACAATTCCACTGTGCATTTCTCATTTACACCCTGAACAAGCCCCACAATTCCACTGTGCATTTCTCATTTACACCCTGAACAAGCCCCACATTTCCACTGTGCATTTCTCCTTTACACCCTGAATAAGCCCCACATTTCCACTGTGCATTTCCCATTTACACCCTGAACAAGCCCCACAATTCCACTGTGCATTTCTCATTTACACCCTGAACAAGCCCCACACTTCCACTGTGCATTGCTGCATTACACCCTGAACAAGCCCCACAATTCCAATTTGCATTTCTCCATTACACCCTGAACAAGCCCCACATTTCCACTGTGCATTTCTCATTTACACCCTGAACAAGCCCCACAATTCCACTGTGCATTTCTCATTTACACCCTGAACAAGCCGCACAATTCCACTGTGCATTTCTCATTTACACCCTGAACAAGCCCCACACTTCCACTGTGCATTTCCCCCTTACACCCTGAACAAGCCCCACAATTCCACTGTGCATTTCTCCCTTACACCCTGAACAAGTCCCACAATTCCACTGTGCATTTCACCCTGACACCCTAAACAAGACCCACAATTCCACTGTGCATTTCTCATTTACACCCTGAACAATCCCCACAATTCCACTGTGCATTTCTCCCTTACACCCTGAACAAGCCCCACAATTCCACTGTGCATTTCTCCCTTACACCCTGAACAAGCCCCACACTTTCACTGTGCATTTCTCCCTTACACCCTGAACAAGCCCCACAATTCCACTGTGCATTTCTCTCTAACACCCTGAACAAGACCTACAATTCCACTGTGCATTTCACCCTGACACCCTGAACAAGCCCCACAATTCCACTGTGCTTTTCCCATTTACACCCTGAACAAGCCCCACATTTCCACTGTGCATTTCCCATTTACACCCTGAACAAGCCCTACAATTCTACTGTGCATTTCCCTTACACCCTAAACAAGCCCCACACTTCCACTGTGCATTTCTGTGTTACACCCTGAACATCCCCACAATTCCACTGTGCATTTCCCATTTACACCCTGAACAAGCCCCACATTTCCACTGTGCATTTCCCATGTACACCCTGAACAAGCCCCACAATTCCACTGTGCATTTCTCTCTTAAACCCTAAACAAGCCCCACACTTCCACTGTGCTTTACTCCATTACACCCTGAACAAGCCCCAGAATTCCAATGTGCATTTCTCCCTTACACCCTGAACAAGCCCTACAATTCCACTGTGCTTTTCTCATTTACACCCTGAACAAGTCCCACGTTTCCACTGTGCATTTCTCATTTACACCCTGAACAAGCCCCACAATTCCGCTGTGCATTTCCCATTTACACCCTATACAAGCCCCACAATTCCACTGTGCATTTCCCATTTACACCCTGAACAAGCCCCACATTTTCACTGTGCATTTCCCATTTACACGCTGAACAAGCCCCACAATTCCACTGTGCATTTCTGCATTACACCTTAAACAAGCCCCACACTTCCATGTGCATTTCTGAATTACACCCTGAACAAGCCCCACAATTCCACTGTGCATTTCTCCATTACACCCTGAACAAGCCCCACATTTCCACTGCGCATTTCCCAGTTACACCCTGAACAAGCCCCACAATTCCACTGTGCATTTCTCTCTTACACCCTAAACAAGCCCCACACTTCCACTGTGCTTTTCTCCATTACACCCTGAACAAGCACCAGAATTCCAATGTGCATTTCTCCCTTACACCCTGAACAAACCCCCACAATTCCACTGTGCATTTCTTCCTTACCCCCCGAACAAGCCCGACAATTCCACTGTGCTTTTCTCTCTTACACCCTGAACAAACACGACATTTCCACTGTGCATTTCACCCTGACACCCTAAACAAGACACACAATTCCACTGTGCATTTCTCCCTGACACCCTAAACAAGACCCACAATTCCGCTGTGCATTTCTCCTTTAAAACCTGAACAAGCCCCACAATTCCACTGTGCATTTCTCATTTACACCCTGAACAAGCCCCACAATTCCACTGTGCATTTCTCATTTACACCCTGAACAAGCCCCACATTTCCACTGTGCATTTCTCCTTTACACCCTGAATAAGCCCCACATTTCCACTGTGCATTTCCCATTTACACCCTGAACAAGCCCCACATTTCCACTGTGCATTTCTCATTTACACCCTGAACAAGCCCCACACTTCCACTGTGCATTGCTGCATTACACCCTGAACAAGCCCCACAATTCCAATTTGCATTTCTCCATTACACCCTGAACAAGCCCCACATTTCCACTGTGCATTTCTCATTTACACCCTGAACAAGCCCCACAATTCCACTGTGCATTTCTCATTTACACCCTGAACAAGCCGCACAATTCCACTGTGCATTTCTCATTTACACCCTGAACAAGCCCCACACTTCCACTGTGCATTTCCCCCTTACACCCTGAACAAGCCCCACAATTCCACTGTGCATTTCTCCCTTACACCCTGAACAAGTCCCACAATTCCACTGTGCATTTCACCCTGACACCCTAAACAAGACCCACAATTCCACTGTGCATTTCTCATTTACACCCTGAACAATCCCCACAATTCCACTGTGCATTTCTCCCTTACACCCTGAACAAGCCCCACAATTCCACTGTGCATTTCTCCCTTACACCCTGAACAAGCCCCACACTTTCACTGTGCATTTCTCCCTTACACCCTGAACAAGCCCCACAATTCCACTGTGCATTTCTCTCTAACACCCTGAACAAGACCTACAATTCCACTGTGCATTTCTCTCTAACACCCTGAACAAGTACCACACTTCCACTGTGCATTTCTCCCTGACACCCTGAACAAGCCCCACACTTCCACTGTGCATTTCTCCCTCAGACCTTGAACAACCCCACATTTCCACTGTGCATTTCTCCGTTACACACCTTAACAAGCCCCACAATTCCACTGTGAATTTCTCCAATACACCCTGAACAAGCCCCACAATTCTACTGTGCATTTCTCCCTTACACCCTGAACAAGCCCCACAATTCCACTATGCATTTCTCCCTTACACCCTGAACAAGCCCCACAATTCCACTGTGCATTTCTCCCTTACCCCCTGAACAAGCCCCACAATTCCACTGTGCATTTCTTCCTTACCCCCTGAACAAGCCCCACAATTCCACTGTGCAATTCTCCCTGATACCCCGAACAAGCCCCACAATTCCACTGTGCTTTTCTCTCTTACAACCTGAACAAACATCACATTTCCACTGTGCATTTCACCCTTACACCCTAAACAAGACCCACAATTCCACTGTGCATTTCTCCCTAACACCCTGAAGAAGTCCCACACTTCCACTGTACATTTCACCCTGACACCCTGAACAAGCCCCACACTTCCACTGTGCATTTCTCATTTACACCCTGAACAAGCCCCACAATTCCACAGTGCATTTCTCATTTACACCCTGAACAAGCCCCACATTTCCACTGTGCATTTCTCCTTTACACCCTGAATAAGCCCCACATTTCCACTGTGCATTTCCCATTTACACTCTGAACAAGCCCCACATTTCCACTGTGCATTTCTCATTTACACGATGAACAAGCCCCACACTTCCACTGTGCATTTCTGCATTACACCCTGAACAAGCCCCACAATTCCAATTTGCATTTCTCAATTACAACCTGAACAAGCCCCACAATTCCACTGTGCATTTCTCCATTACACCCTGAACAAGCCCCACAATTCCAATTTGCATTTCTCCATTACACCCTGAACAAGCCCCACACTTCCACTGTGCATTTCTCTCTAACACCCTGAACCAACCCCACATTTCCACTGTGCATTTCACCCTGACACCCTAAACAAGACCCACAATTCCACTGTGCATTTCTCCCTAACACCCTGAACAAGTCCCACACTTCCACTGTGCATTTCACCCTGACACCCTAAACAAGACCCACAATTCCACTGTGCATTTCTCCTTTACACCCTGAACAAGCCCCACAATTCCACTGTGCATTTCTCATTTACACCCTGAACAGCCCCACAATTCCACTGTGCTTTTCCCATTTACACCCTGAACAAGCCCCACATTTCCACTGTGCATTTCCCATTTACACCCTGAACAAGCCCTACAATTCTACTGTGCATTTCCCTTACACCCTAAACAAGCCCCACACTTCCACTGTGCATTTCTGTGTTACACCCTGAACATCCCCACAATTCCACTGTGCATTTCCCATTTACACCCTGAACAAGCCCCACATTTCCACTGTGCATTTCCCATGTACACCCTGAACAAGCCCCACAATTCCACTGTGCATTTCTCTCTTAAACCCTAAACAAGCCCCACACTTCCACTGTGCTTTACTCCATTACACCCTGAACAAGCCCCAGAATTCCAATGTGCATTTCTCCCTTACACCCTGAACAAGCCCTACAATTCCACTGTGCTTTTCTCATTTACACCCTGAACAAGTCCCACGTTTCCACTGTGCATTTCTCATTTACACCCTGAACAAGCCCCACAATTCCGCTGTGCATTTCCCATTTACACCCTATACAAGCCCCACAATTCCACTGTGCATTTCCCATTTACACCCTGAACAAGCCCCACATTTTCACTGTGCATTTCCCATTTACACGCTGAACAAGCCCCACAATTCCACTGTGCATTTCTGCATTACACCTTAAACAAGCCCCACACTTCCATGTGCATTTCTGCATTACACCCTGAACAAGCCCCACAATTCCACTGTGCATTTCTCCATTACACCCTGAACAAGCCCCACATTTCCACTGCGCATTTCCCATTTACACCCTGAACAAGCCCCACAATTCCACTGTGCATTTCTCTCTTACACCCTAAACAAGCCCCACACTTCCACTGTGCTTTTCTCCATTACACCCTGAACAAGCACCAGAATTCCAATGTGCATTTCTCCCTTACACCCTGAACAAACCCCACAATTCCACTGTGCATTTCTTCCTTACCCCCCGAACAAGCCCGACAATTCCACTGTGCTTTTCTCTCTTACACCCTGAACAAACACGACATTTCCACTGTGCATTTCACCCTGACACCCTAAACAAGACACACAATTCCACTGTGCATTTCTCCCTAACACCCTGAACAAGTCCCACACTTCCACTGTGCATTTCACCCTGACACCCTAAACAAGACCCACAATTCCGCTGTGCATTTCTCCTTTAAAACCTGAACAAGCCCCACAATTCCACTGTGCATTTCTCATTTACACCCTGAACAAGCCCCACAATTCCACTGTGCATTTCTCATTTACACCCTGAACAAGCCCCACATTTCCACTGTGCATTTCTCCTTTACACCCTGAATAAGCCCCACATTTCCACTGTGCATTTCCCATTTACACCCTGAACAAGCCCCACAATTCCACTGTGCATTTCTCATTTACACCCTGAACAAGCCCCACACTTCCACTGTGCATTGCTGCATTACACCCTGAACAAGCCCCACAATTCCAATTTGCATTTCTCCATTACACCCTGAACAAGCCCCACATTTCCACTGTGCATTTCTCATTTACACCCTGAACAAGCCCCACAATTCCACTGTGCATTTCTCATTTACACCCTGAACAAGCCGCACAATTCCACTGTGCATTTCTCATTTACACCCTGAACAAGCCCCACACTTCCACTGTGCATTTCCCCCTTACACCCTGAACAAGCCCCACAATTCCACTGTGCATTTCTCCCTTACACCCTGAACAAGTCCCACAATTCCACTGTGCATTTCACCCTGACACCCTAAACAAGACCCACAATTCCACTGTGCATTTCTCATTTACACCCTGAACAATCCCCACAATTCCACTGTGCATTTCTCCCTTACACCCTGAACAAGCCCCACAATTCCACTGTGCATTTCTCCCTTACACCCTGAACAAGCCCCACACTTTCACTGTGCATTTCTCCCTTACACCCTGAACAAGCCCCACAATTCCACTGTGCATTTCTCTCTAACACCCTGAACAAGACCTACAATTCCACTGTGCATTTCACCCTGACACCCTGAACAAGCCCCACAATTCCACTGTGCTTTTCCCATTTACACCCTGAACAAGCCCCACATTTCCACTGTGCATTTCCCATTTACACCCTGAACAAGCCCTTCAATTCTACTGTGCATTTCCCTTACACCCTAAACAAGCCCCACACTTCCACTGTGCATTTCTGTGTTACACCCTGAACATCCCCACAATTCCACTGTGCATTTCCCATTTACACCCTGAACAAGCCCCACATTTCCACTGTGCATTTCCCATGTACACCCTGAACAAGCCCCACAATTCCACTGTGCATTTCTCTCTTAAACCCTAAACAAGCCCCACACTTCCACTGTGCTTTACTCCATTACACCCTGAACAAGCCCCAGAATTCCAATGTGCATTTCTCCCTTACACCCTGAACAAGCCCTACAATTCCACTGTGCTTTTCTCATTTACACCCTGAACAAGTCCCACGTTTCCACTGTGCATTTCTCATTTACACCCTGAACAAGCCCCACAATTCCGCTGTGCATTTCCCATTTACACCCTATACAAGCCCCACAATTCCACTGTGCATTTCCCATTTACACCCTGAACAAGCCCCACATTTTCACTGTGCATTTCCCATTTACACGCTGAACAAGCCCCACAATTCCACTGTGCATTTCTGCATTACACCTTAAACAAGCCCCACACTTCCATGTGCATTTCTGCATTACACCCTGAACAAGCCCCACAATTCCACTGTGCATTTCTCCATTACACCCTGAACAAGCCCCACATTTCCACTGCGCATTTCCCAGTTACACCCTGAACAAGCCCCACAATTCCACTGTGCATTTCTCTCTTACACCCTAAACAAGCCCCACACTTCCACTGTGCTTTTCTCCATTACACCCTGAACAAGCACCAGAATTCCAATGTGCATTTCTCCCTTACACCCTGAACAAACCCCACAATTCCACTGTGCATTTCTTCCTTACCCCCCGAACAAGCCCGACAATTCCACTGTGCTTTTCTCTCTTACACCCTGAACAAACACGACATTTCCACTGTGCATTTCACCCTGACACCCTAAACAAGACACACAATTCCACTGTGCATTTCTCCCTGACACCCTAAACAAGACCCACAATTCCGCTGTGCATTTCTCCTTTAAAACCTGAACAAGCCCCACAATTCCACTGTGCATTTCTCATTTACACCCTGAACAAGCCCCACAATTCCACTGTGCATTTCTCATTTACACCCTGAACAAGCCCCACATTTCCACTGTGCATTTCTCCTTTACACCCTGAATAAGCCCCACATTTCCACTGTGCATTTCCCATTTACACCCTGAACAAGCCCCACATTTCCACTGTGCATTTCTCATTTACACCCTGAACAAGCCCCACACTTCCACTGTGCATTGCTGCATTACACCCTGAACAAGCCCCACAATTCCAATTTGCATTTCTCCATTACACCCTGAACAAGCCCCACATTTCCACTGTGCATTTCTCATTTACACCCTGAACAAGCCCCACAATTCCACTGTGCATTTCTCATTTACACCCTGAACAAGCCGCACAATTCCACTGTGCATTTCTCATTTACACCCTGAACAAGCCCCACACTTCCACTGTGCATTTCCCCCTTACACCCTGAACAAGCCCCACAATTCCACTGTGCATTTCTCCCTTACACCCTGAACAAGTCCCACAATTCCACTGTGCATTTCACCCTGACACCCTAAACAAGACCCACAATTCCACTGTGCATTTCTCATTTACACCCTGAACAATCCCCACAATTCCACTGTGCATTTCTCCCTTACACCCTGAACAAGCCCCACAATTCCACTGTGCATTTCTCCCTTACACCCTGAACAAGCCCCACACTTTCACTGTGCATTTCTCCCTTACACCCTGAACAAGCCCCACAATTCCACTGTGCATTTCTCTCTAACACCCTGAACAAGACCTACAATTCCACTGTGCATTTCTCTCTAACACCCTGAACAAGCCCCACACTTCCACTGTGCATTTCACCCTGACACCCTGAACAAGCCCCACAATTCCACTGTGCATTTCTACTTTACACCCTGAACATGCCCCACAATTCCACTGTGCATTTCTCATTTACACCCTGAACAAGCCCCACAATTCCACTGTGCATTTCTCCCTGACACCGTGAACAAGCCCTAGAGTCCACTGTGCATTTCTCATTTACAACCTGAACAAGCCCCACAATTCCACTGTGCATTTCTCCATTACACCCTGAACAAGCCCCACATTTCCACTGCGCATTTCCCATTTACACCCTGAACAAGCCCCACAATTACACTGTGCATTTCTCTCTTACACCCTAAACAAGTCCCACACTTCCACTGTGCATTTCTGCATTACACCCAGAACAAGCCCAACAATTCCAATTTGCATTTCTCCATTACAACAAGATCAAGCCCAACATTTCCACTGTGCATTTCTCATTTACACCCTGAACAAGCCCCACAATTCCACTGTGCATTTCTCTCTTACACCCTAAACAAGCCCCACACTTCCACTGTGCTTTTCTCCATTACAACCTGAACAAGCACCAGAATTCCAATGTGCATTTCTCCCTTACACCCTGAACAAACCCCACAATTCCACTGTGCATTTCTCCCTGACACTGTGAACAAGCCCTAAAGTCCACTGTGCATTTCTCCCTTACACCCTGAACAAACCCCACAATTCCACTGTGCATTTCTCCCTCAAACCCTGAACAACCCCACATTTCCACTGTGCATTTCTCCATTACACCCTGAAGAAGCCCCACAATTCCATTGTGAATTTCTCCAGTACACCCTGAACAAGCCCCACAATTCCACTGTGCTTTTCTGTCTTACACCCTGAAGAAACCCCACAATTCCACTGTGCATTTCACCCTGACACCCTAAACAAGACCCACAATTCCACTGTGCATTTCTGCATTACACCCTGAACAAGACCCACAATTCCAATTTGCATTTCTCCATTACACCCTGAACAAGCCCAACATTTCAACTGTGCATTTCTCATTTACACCCTGAACAAGCCCCACAATTCCACTGTGCATTTCTCTCTTACACCCTGAACAAGCCCCACACCTCTACTGTGCCTTTCTCCATTACACCCTGAACAAGCCCCACATTTCCACTGTGCATTTCCCATTTACACCCTGAACAAGCCCCACATTTCCACTGTGCAATTCTCTCTAACACCCTGAACCAACCCCACATTTCCACTGTGCATTTCACCCTGACACCCTAAACAAGACCCACAATTCCACTGTGCATTTCTCCCTAACACCCTGAACAAGTCCCACACTTCCACTGTGCATTTCACCCTGACACCCTAAACAAGTCCCACACTTCCACTGTGCATTTCACCCTGACATCCTAAACAAGACCCACAATTCCACTGTGCATTTCTCCTTTGCACCCTGAACAAGCCCCACAATTCCACTGTGCATTTCTCATTTACACCCTGAACAAGCCCCACAATTCCACTGTGCATTTCCCATTTACACCCTGAACAAGCCCCACATTTCCACTGTGCATTTCCCATTTACACCCTGAACAAGCCCCACAATTCCATTGTGCATTTCTCTCTTACACCCTAAACAAGCCCCACACTTCCACTGTGCATTTCTGCGTTACACCCTGAACAACCCCACAATTCCACAGTGCATTTCTCTCTAACACCTTGAACAAGTCCCACACTTCCACTGTGCATTTCACCCTGACACCCTAAACAAGACCCACAATTCCACTGTGCACTTCCACTTTACACCCTGAACAAGCCCCACAATTCCACTGTGCATTTCTCATTTACAACCTAAACAAGACCCACAATTCCACTGTTCACTTCTACTTTACACCCTGAACAAGCCCCACATTTCCACTGTGCATTTCTCATTTACACCCTGAACAAGCCCCACATTTCCACTGTGCATTTCCCATTTACACCCTGAACAAGCCCCACAATTCCACTGTGCATTTCCCATTTACACCCTGAACAAGCCCCACATTTTCACTGTGCATTTCCCATTTACACCCTGAACAAGCCCCACAATTCCACTGTGCATTTCTGCATTACACCTTAAACAAGCCACACACTTCCACTGTGCATTTCTGTATTACACTCTGAACAAGCCCCACAATTCCACTGTGCATTTCTCCATTACACCCTGAACAAGCCCCACATTTCCACTGCGCATTTCCCATTTACACCCTGAACAAGCCCCACAATTCCACTGTGCATTTCTCCCTTACAACCTGAACAAACCCCACAATTCCACTGTGCATTTCTCCCTGACACCCTAAACAAGCCCCACACTTCCACTGTGCATTTCTCGCTGACACCCTGAACAAGCCCTACAATTCCACTTTGCTTTTCTCATTTACACCCTGAACAAGTACCACACTTCCACTGTGCATTTCTCCCTGACACCCTGAACAAACCCCACAATTCCACTGTGCATTTCTCCCTCAAACCCTGAACAACCCCACATTTCCACTGTGCATTTCTCCATTACACCCTGAAGAAGCCCCACAATTCCACTGTGAATTTCTCCAGTACACCCTGAACAAGCCCCACAATTCCACTGTGCTTTTCTGTCTTACACCCTGAAGAAACCCCACAATTCCACTGTGCATTTCACCCTGACACCCTAAACAAGACCCACAATTCCACTGTGCATTTCTGCATTACACCCTGAACAAGACCCACAATTCCAATTTGCATTTCTCCATTACACCCTGAACAAGCCCAACATTTCAACTGTGCATTTCTCATTTACACCCTGAACAAGCCCCACAATTCCACTGTGCATTTCTCTCTTACACCCTAAACAAGCCCCACACCTCTACTGTGCCTTTCTCCATTACACCCTGAACAAGCCCCACATTTCCACTGTGCATTTCCCATTTACACCCTGAACAAGCCCCACATTTCCACTGTGCAATTCTCTCTAACACCCTGAACCAACCCCACATTTCCACTGTGCATTTCACCCTGACACCCTAAACAAGACCCACAATTCCACTGTGCATTTCTCCTTTACACCCTGAACAAGTCCCACACTTCCACTGTGCATTTCACCCTGACATCCTAAACAAGACCCACAATTCCACTGTGCATTTCTCCTTTGCACCCTGAACAAGCCCCACAATTCCACTGTGCATTTCCCATTTACACCCTGAACAAGCCCCACAATTCCATTGTGCATTTCTGCGTTACACCCTGAACAACCCCACAATTCCACAGTGCATTTCCCATTTACACCCTAAACAAGCCCCACACTTCCACTGTGCATTTCTGCGTTACACCCTGAACAACCCCACAATTCCACAGTGCATTTCTCTCTAACACCCTGAACAAGTCCCACACTTCCACTGTGCATTTCACCCTGACACCCTAAACAAGACCCACAATTCCACTGTGCACTTCTACTTTACACCCTGAACAAGCCCCACAATTCCACTGTGCATTTCTCCCTGAGACCCTGAAGAAGCCTACATTTCCACTGTGCATTTCTCATTTACAACCTAAACAAGACCCACAATTCCACTGTTCACTTCTACTTTACACCCTGAACAAGCCCCACATTTCCACTGTGCATTTCTCATTTACACCCTGAACAAGCCCCACATTTCCACTGTGCATTTCCCATTTACACCCTGAACAAGCCCCACAATTCCACTGTGCATTTCCCATTTACACCCTGAACAAGCCCCACATTTTCACTGTGCATTTCCCATTTACACCCTGAACAAGCCCCACAATTCCACTGTGCATTTCTGCATTACACCTTAAACAAGCCCCACACTTCCACTGTGCATTTCTGTATTACACCCTGAACAAGCCCCACAATTCCACTGTGCATTTCTCCATTACACCCTGAACAAGCCCCACATTTCCACTGCGCATTTCCCATTTACACCCTGAACAAGCCCCACAATTCCACTGTGCATTTCTCCCTTACAACCTGAACAAACCCCACAATTCCAATGTGCATTTCTCCCTGACACCCTAAACAAGCCCCACACTTCCACTGTGCATTTCTCCCTCAGACCTTGAACAACCCCACATTTCCACTGTGCATTTCTCCGTTACACCCTGAACAAGCCCCACAATTCCACTGTGAATTTCTCCAATACACCCTCAACAAGCCCCACAATTCCTCTGTGCATTTCTCCCTTAAACCCTGAACAAGCCCCACATTTCCACTGTGCATTTCTACCTGACACACTGAACAATCCCCACAATTCCACTGTACATTTCTCATTTACGCCCTGAACAAGCCCCACAATTCCACTGTGCATTTCTCCCTTACACCCTGAACAAGCCCCACAATTCCACTATGCATTTCTCCCTTACACCCTGAACAAGCCCCACAATTCCACTGTGCATTTCTCCCTTACCCCCTGAACAAGCCCCACAATTCCACTGTGCATTTCTTCCTTACCCCCTGAACAAGCCCCACAATTCCACTGTGCAATTCTCCCTGATACCCCGAACAAGCCCCACAATTCCACTGTGCTTTTCCCTCTTACAACCTGAACAAACATCACATTTCCACTGTGCATTTCACCCTTACATCCTAAACAAGACCCACAATTCCACTGTGCATTTCTCCCTAACACCCTGAAGAAGTCCCACACTTCCACTGTGCATTTCACCCTGACACCCTGAACAAGCCCCACACTTCCACTGTGCATTTCTCCCTGACACCCTGAACAAGCCCCACACTTCCACTGTGCATTTCTCATTTACACCCTAAACAAGACCCACAATTCCGCTGTGCATTTCTCCTTTAAAACCTGAACAAGCCCCACAATTCCACTGTGCATTTCTCATTTACACCCTGAACAAGCCCCACAATTCCACAGTGCATTTCTCATTTACACCCTGAACAAGCCCCACATTTCCACTGTGCATTTCTCCTTTACACCCTGAATAAGCCCCACATTTCCACTGTGCATTTCCCATTTACACTCTGAACAAGCCCCACATTTCCACTGTGCATTTCTCATTTACACGCTGAACAAGCCCCACACTTCCACTGTGCATTTCTGCATTACACCCTGAACAAGCCCCACAATTCCAATTTGCATTTCTCCATTACAACCTGAACAAGCCCCACAATTCCACTGTGCATTTCTCCATTACACCCTGAACAAGCCCCACAATTCCAATTTGCATTTCTCCATTACACCCTGAACAAGCCCCACACTTCCACTGTGCATTTCTGCATTACACCCTAAACAAGCCCCACATTTCCACTGTGCATTTCTCAGTTACACCCTGAACAAGCCCCACAATTCCACTGTGCATTTCACCCTGACACCCTGAACAAGCCCCACACTTCCACTGTGCATTTCTCCCTGACACCCTGAACAAGCCCTACAATTCCACTGTGCATTTCTCCCTAACACCCTGAACAAGACCCACAATTCCACTGTGCACTTCTACTTTACACCCTGAACAAGCCCCACAATTCCACTGTGCATTTCTCCCTGAGACCCTGAAGAAGCCCCACAATTCCACTGTGCATTTCTCATTTACAACCTAAACAAGACCCACAATTCCACTGTTCACTTCTACTTTACACCCTGAACAAGCCCCACATTTCCACTGTGCATTTCTCATTTACACCCTGAACAAGCCCCACATTTCCACTGTGCATTTCTCATTTACACCCTGAACAAGCCCCACAATTCCACTGTGCATTTCCCATTTACACCCTGAACAAGCCCCACATTTTCACTGTGCATTTCCCATTTACACCCTGAACAAGCCCCACAATTCCACTGTGCATTTCCCATTTACACCCTATACAAGCCCCACAATTCCACTGTGCATTTCCCATTTACACCCTGAACAAGCCCCACATTTTCACTGTGCATTTCCCATTTACACCCAGAACAAGCCCCACAATTCCACTGTGCATTTCTGCATTACACCTTAAACAAGCCCCACACTTCCACTGTGCATTTCTGCATTACACCCTGAACAAGCCCCACAATTCCACTGTGCATTTCTCCATTACACCCTGAACATGCCCCACATTTCCACTGAGCATTTCCCATTTACACCCTGAACAAGCCCCACAATTACACTGTGCATTTCTCTCTTAAACCCTAAACAAGCCCCACACTTCCACTGTGCATTTCACCCTTACACCCTAAACAAGACCCACAATTCCACTGTGCATTTCTCCCTAACACCCTGAAGAAGTCCCACACTTCCACTGTGCATTTCACCCTGACACCCTGAACAAGCCCCACACTTCCACTGTGCATTTCTCATTTACACCCTAAACAAGACCCACAATTCCGCTGTGCATTTCTCCTTTAAAACCTGAACAAGCCCCACAATTCCACTGTGCATTTCTCATTTACACCCTGAACAAGCCCCACAATTCCACAGTGCATTTCTCATTTACACCCTGAACAAGCCCCACATTTCCACTGTGCATTTCTCCTTTACACCCTGAATAAGCCCCACATTTCCACTGTGCATTTCCCATTTACACTCTGAACAAGCCCCACATTTCCACTGTGCATTTCTCATTTACACGCTGAACAAGCCCCACACTTCCACTGTGCATTTCTGCATTACACCCTGAACAAGCCCCACAATTCCAATTTGCATTTCTCCATTACAACCTGAACAAGCCCCACAATTCCACTGTGCATTTCTCCATTACACCCTGAACAAGCCCCACAATTCCAATTTGCATTTCTCCATTACACCCTGAACAAGCCCCACACTTCCACTGTGCATTTCTGCATTACACCCTGAACAAGCCCCACATTTCCACTGTGCATTTCTCAGTTACACCCTAAACAAGCCCCACAATTCCACTGTGCATTTCACCCTGACACCCTGAACAAGCCCCACACTTCCACTGTGCATTTCTCCCTGACACCCTGAACAAGCCCTACAATTCCACTGTGCATTTCTCCCTAACACCCTGAACAAGCCCTACAATTCCACTGTGCATTTCTCCCTAACACCCTGAACAAGACCCACAATTCCACTGTGCACTTCTACTTTACACCCTGAACAAGCCCCACAATTCCACTGTGCATTTCTCCCTGAGACCCTGAAGAAGCCCCACAATTCCACTGTGCATTTCTCATTTACAACCTAAACAAGACCCACAATTCCACTGTTCACTTCTACTTTACACCCTGAACAAGCCCCACATTTCCACTGTGCATTTCTCATTTACACCCTGAACAAGCCCCACATTTCCACTGTGCATTTCTCATTTACACCCTGAACAAGCCCCACAATTCCACTGTGCATTTCCCATTTACACCCTGAACAAGCCCCACATTTTCACTGTGCATTTCCCATTTACACCCTGAACAAGCCCCACAATTCCACTGTGCATTTCCCATTTACACCCTATACAAGCCCCACAATTCCACTGTGCATTTCCCATTTACACCCTGAACAAGCCCCACATTTTCACTGTGCATTTCCCATTTACACCCAGAACAAGCCCCACAATTCCACTGTGCATTTCTGCATTACACCTTAAACAAGCCCCACACTTCCACTGTGCATTTTCTGCATTACACCCAGAACAAGCCCCACAATTCCACTGTGCATTTCTCCATTACACCCTGAACATGCCCCACATTTCACTGAGCATTTCCCATTTACACCCTGAACAAGCCCCACAATTACACTGTGCATTTCTCTCTTAAACCCTAAACAAGCCCCACACTTCCACTGTGCTTTTCTCCATTACATCCTGAACAGCCCCAGAATTCCAATGTGCATTTCTCCCTTACACCCTGAACAAGCCCTACAATTCCACTGTGCATTTCTCCCTTACACCCTGAACAAACCCCACAATTCCACTGTGCATTTCGCCCTGACACCCTAACAAGCCCCAGACTTCCACTGTGCATTTCTCGCTGACACCCTGAACAAGCCCTACAATCCACTGTGCTTTTCTCATTACACCCTGAACAAGTCCCACACTTCCACTGTGCATTTCTCCCTGACACCCTGAACAAGCCCTACACTTCCACTGTGCCTTTTCTCATTTACACCCTGAACAAGTCCCACACTTCCACTGTGCATTCTCCCTGACACCCCGAACAAGCCCCACAATTCCACTGTGCTTTTCTCTCTTACACCCTGAACAAACACGACATTTCCACTGTGCATTTCACCCTGACACCCTAACAAGACACACAATTCCACTGTGCATTTCTCCCTAACACCCTGAACAAGTCCACACTTCCACTGTGCATTTCACCCTGACACCCTAAACAAGACCCACAATTCCGCTGTGCATTCTCCTTTAAAACCTGAACAAGCCCCACAATTCCACTGTGCATTTCCCATTTACACCCTGAACAAGCCCCACAATTCCACTGTGCATTTCTCATTTACACCCTGAACATGCCCCACGTTTCCACTGTGCATTTTCTCATTTACACCCTGAACAAGCCCCACATTTCCACTGTGCATTTCCATTTACACCCTGAACAAGCCCCACATTTTCACTGTGCATTTCCCATTTACACGCTGAACAAGCCCCACAATTCCACTGTGCATTTCTGCATTACACCTTAAACAAGCCCCACACTCCACTGTGCATTTCTGAATTACACCCTGAACAAGCCCCACAATTCCACTGTGCATTTCTCCATTACACCCTGAACAAGCCCCACATTTTCCACTGCGCATTTCCCATTTACACCCTGAACAAGCCCCACAATTCCACTGTGCATTTCTCTCTTACACCCTAAACAAGCCCCACACTTCTACTGTGCTTTTCTCCCTAACACCCTGAACAAGCACCAGAATTCCAATGTGCATTTCTCCCTTACACCCTGAGCAAACCCACAATTCCACTGTGCATTTCTTCCTTACCCCCTGAACAAGCCCCACAATTCCACTGTGCATTTTCTCCCTGACACCCCGAACAAGCCCCACAATTCCACTGTGCTTTTCTCTCTTACACCCTGAACAAACACGACATTTCCACTGTGCATTTCACCCTGACACCCTAAACAAGACACACAATTCCACTGTGCATTTCTCCCTAACACCCTGAACAAGTCCACACTTCCACTGTGCATTTCACCCTGACACCCTGAACAAGCCCCCACAATTCCACTGTGCATTTCTCCCTTACACCCTGAACAAGCCCCACAATTCCCACTGTGCATTTCTCATTTACACACTGAACAAGCCCACAATTCCAATTTGCATTTCTCCATTACACCCTGAACAGCCCCACATTTACACTGTGCATTTCTCATTTACACACTGAACAAGCACCACAATTCCACTGTGCATTTCTCTCTTACACCCTAAACAAGCACACATTTCCACTGTGCATTTCTCCCTTACACCCTGAACAAGCCCCACACTTTCACTGTTGCATTTCTCTCTAACACCCTGAACAATCCCCACAATTCCACTGTGCATTTCTCCATTACACCCTGAACAAGCCCACACTTCCACTTTGCAATTTCTGCATTACACCCTGAACAAGCCCCACATTTCCACTGTGCATTTCTCAGTTACACCCTGAACAGCCCCACAATTCACTGTGCATTTCTCATTTACACACTGAACAAGTCCCACAATTCCACTGTGCATTTCTCAGTTACACCCTGAACAAGCCCCACAATTCCACTGTGCATTTCTCATTTACACACTGAACAAGTCCCACAATTCCACTGTGCATTTCTGCATTACACCCTGAACAAGCCCCACATTTCCACTGTGCATTTCTCAGTTACACCCTGAACAAGCCCCACAATTCCACTGTGCATTTCGCTCTTACACCCGAAACAAGCACACATTTCCACTGTGCATTTCTCCCTGACACCCTGAACAAGCCCTACAATTCCACTGTGCATTTCTCCCTAACACCCTGAACAAGACCCACAATTCCACTGTGCATTTCTCACTAACACCCTGAACAAGTCCCACACTTCCACTGTGCATTTCACCCTGACACCCTAAACAAGACCCACAATTCCACTGTGCATTTCTCCCTGAGACCATGAAGAAGCCTACATTTCCACTGTGCATTTCTCATTTACAACCTAAACAAGACCCACAATTCCACTGTTCACTTCTACTTTACACCCTGAACAAGCCCCACATTTCCACTGTGCATTTCTCATTTACACCCTGAACAAGCCCCACATTTCCACTGTGCATTTCCCATTTACACCCTGAACAAGCCCCACAGTTCCACTGTGCATTTCCCATTTACACCCTGAACAAGCCCCACATTTTCACTGTGCATTTCCCATTTACACCCTGAACAAGCCCCACAATTCCACTGTGCATTTCTGCATTACACCCTGAACAAGCCCCACAATTCCACTGTGCATTTCTGCATTACACCCTGAACAAGCCCCACAATTCCACTGTGCATTTCTCCATTACACCCTGAACAAGCCCCACATTTCCACTGCGCATTTCCCATTTACACCCTGAACAAGCCCCACAATTACACTGTGCATTTCTCTCTTACACCCTAACAAGCCCCACACTTCCATTGTGCATTTCTGTATTACACCCAGTACAAGCCCAACAATTCCAATTTGAATTTCTCCATTACACCCAGATCAAGCCCAACATTTCCACTGTGCATTTCTCATTTACACCCTGAACAAGCCCCACAATTCCACTGTGCATTTCTCCATTACACCCTGAACAAGCCCCACAATTCCAATTTGCATTTCTCCATTACACCCTGAACAAGCCCCACACTTCCACTGTGCATTTCTGCATTACACCCTGAACAATCCCCACATTTCCACTGTGCATTTCTCATTTACACCCTGAACAAGCCCCACAATTCCACTGTGCATTTCTCTCTTACACACTAAACAAGCACACATTTCCACTGTGCATTTCTCCCTGACACCCTGAACAAGCCCTACAATTCCACTGTGCATTTCTCCCTAACACCCTAAACAAGACCCACAATTCCACTGTGCATTTCTCTCTAACACCCTGAACAAGTCCCACAATTCCACTGTGCATTTCACCCTGACACCCTAAACCTAGACCCACAATTCCACTGTGCACTTCTACTTTACACCCTGAACAAGCCCCACAATTCCACTGTGCATTTCTCTCTTAAACCCTAAACAAGCCCCACACTTCCACTGTGCTTTTCTCCATTACACCCTGAACAAGCCACAGAATTCCAATGTGCATTTCTCCCTTACACCCTGAACAAACCCCACAATTCCACTGTGCATTTCTCGCTGACACCCTCAACAAGCCCTACAATTCTACTGTGCTTTTCTCATTTACACCCTGAACAAGTCCCACACTTCCACTGTGCATTTCTCCCTGACACCCTGAACAAGCCCCACACTTCCACTGTGCATTTCTCATTTACACCCTGAACAAGCCCCACATTTCCACTGTGCATTTCTCATTTACACCCTGAACAAGCCCCACAATTCCACTGTGCATTTCCCATTTACACCCTGAACAAGCCCCACATTTTCACTGTGCATTTCCCATTTACACCCTGAACAAGCCCCACAATTCCACTGTGCATTTCCCATTTACACCCTATACAAGCCCCACAATTCCACTGTGCATTTCCCATTTACACCCTGAACAAGCCCCACATTTTCACTGTGCATTTCCCATTTACACCCAGAACAAGCCCCACAATTCCACTGTGCATTTCTGCATTACACCTTAAACAAGCCCCACACTTCCACTGTGCATTTCTGCATTACACCCTGAACAAGCCCCACAATTCCACTGTGCATTTCTCCATTACACCCTGAACATGCCCCACATTTCCACTGAGCATTTCCCATTTACACCCTGAACAAGCCCCACAATTACACTGTGCATTTCTCTCTTAAACCCTAAACAAGCCCCACACTTCCACTGTGCTTTTCTCCATTACATCCTGAACAAGCCCCAGAATTCCAATGTGCATTTCTCCCTTACACCCTGAACAAGCCCTACAATTCCACTGTGCATTTCTCCTTTACACCCTGAACAAACCCCACAATTCCACTGTGCATTTCGCCCTGACACCCTAAACAAGCCCCAGACTTCCACTGTGCATTTCTCGCTGACACCCTGAACAAGCCCTACAATTCCACTGTGCTTTTCTCATTTACACCCTGAACAAGTCCCACACTTCCACTGTGCATTTCTCCCTGACACCCTGAACAAGCCCTACACTTCCACTGTGCATTTCTCCCTGAGACCCTGAAGAAGCCCCACAATTCCACTGTGCATTTCCCGTTTACACCCTGAACAAGCCCCACAATTCCACTGTGCATTTCTCATTTACACCCTGAACATGCCCCACGTTTCCACTGTGCATTTCTCATTTACACCGTGAACAAGCCCCACATTTCCACTGTGCATTTCCCATTTACACCCTGAACAAGCCCCACATTTTCACTGTGCATTTCCCATTTACACGCTGAACAAGCCCCACAATTCCACTGTGCATTTCTGCATTACACCTTAAACAAGCCCCACACTTCCACTGTGCATTTCTCCATTACACCCTGAACAAGCACAAGAATTCCAATGTGCATTTCTCCCTTACACCCTGAACAAACCCCACAATTCCACTGTGCATTTCTGCATTACACCTTAAACAAGCCCCACACTTCCACTGTGCATTTCTCCATTACACCCTGAACAAGCACAAGAATTCCAATGTGCATTTCTCCCTTACACCCTGAACAAACCCCACAATTCCACTGTGCATTTCTGCATTACACCTTAAACAAGCCCCACACTTCCACTGTGCATTTCTCCATTACACCCTGAACAAGCACAAGAATTCCAATGTGCATTTCTTCCTTACCCCCTGAACAAGCCCCACAATTCCACTGTGCATTTCTCCCTGACACCCCGAACAAGCCCCACAATTCTACTGTGCTTTTCTCTCTTACACCCTGAACAAACACGACATTTCCACTGTGCATTTCACCCTGACACCCTAAACAAGACACACAATTCCACTGTGCATTTCTCCCTAACACCCTGAACAAGTCCCACACTTCCACTGTGCATTTCACCCTGACACCCTAAACAAGACCCACAATTCCGCTGTGCATTTCCCATTTACACCCTGAACAAGCCCCACAATTCCACTGTGCATTTCTCATTTACACCCTGAACAAGCCCCACATTTCCACTGTGCATTTCTCCTTTAAAACCTGAACAAGCCCCACAATTCCACTGTGCATTTCCCATTTACACCCTGAACAAGCCCCACAATTCCACTGTGCATTTCTCATTTACACCCTGAACAAGCCCCACATTTCCACTGTGCATTTCTCCTTTACACCCTGAATAAGCCCCACATTTCCACTGTGCATTTCCCATTTACACCCTGAACAAGCCCCACATTTCCACTGTGCATTTCTCATTTACACCCTGAACAAGCCCCACACTTCCACTGTGCATTTCTGCATTACACCCTGAACAAGCCCCACAATTCCAATTTGCATTTCTCCATTACACCCTGAACAAGCCCCACATTTACACTGTGCATTTCTCATTTACACACTGAACAAGCACCACAATTCCACTGTGCATTTCTCTCTTACACCCTAAACAAGTACACATTTCCACTGTGCATTTCTCCCTTACACCCTGAACAAGCCCCACAATTCCACTGTGCATTTCTCATTTACACCCTAAACAAGCCCCACATTTCCACTGTGCATTTCTGATTTACACCCTAAACAAGCCCCACAATTCCACTGTGCATTTCTCCCTGACACCCTAAAAAGACCCACAATTCCACATTGCATTTCTCATTTACACCCTGAACAAGCCCCACATTTCCACTGTGCATTTCTCATTTACACCCTGAACAAGCCCCACATTTCCACTGTGCATTTCCCATTTACACCCTGAACAAGCCCCACATTTTCACTGTGCATTTCCCATTTACACCCTGAACAAGCCCCACAATTCCACTGTGCATTTCTGCATTACACCTTAAACAAGCCCCACACTTCCACTGTGCATTTCTCCATTACACCCTGAACAAGCACAAGAATTCCAATGTGCATTTCTTCCTTACCCCCTGAACAAGCCCCACAATTCCACTGTGCATTTCTCCCTGACACCCCGAACAAGCCCCACAATTCTACTGTGCTTTTCTCTCTTACACCCTGAACAAACACGACATTTCCACTGTGCATTTCACCCTGACACCCTAAACAAGACACACAATTCCACTGTGCATTTCTCCCTAACACCCTGAACAAGTCCCACACTTCCACTGTGCATTTCACCCTGACACCCTAAACAAGACCCACAATTCCGCTGTGCATTTCTCCTTTAAAACCTGAACAAGTCCCACACTTCCACTGTGCATTTCTCCCTTACACCCTGAACAAGCCCCACAATTCCACTGTGCATTTCCCATTTACACCCTGAACAAGCCCCACAATTCCACTGTGCATTTCTCATTTACACCCTGAACAAGCCCCACATTTCCACTGTGCATTTCTCCTTTAAAACCTGAACAAGCCCCACAATTCCACTGTGCATTTCCCATTTACACCCTGAACAAGCCCCACAATTCCACTGTGCATTTCTCATTTACACCCTGAACAAGCCCCACATTTCCACTGTGCATTTCTCCTTTACACCCTGAATAAGCCCCACATTTCCACTGTGCATTTCCCATTTACACCCTGAACAAGCCCCACATTTCCACTGTGCATTTCTCATTTACACCCTGAACAAGCCCCACACTTCCACTGTGCATTTCTGCATTACACCCTGAACAAGCCCCACAATTCCAATTTGCATTTCTCCATTACACCCTGAACAAGCCCCACATTTACACTGTGCATTTCTCATTTACACACTGAACAAGCACCACAATTCCACTGTGCATTTCTCTCTTACACCCTAAACAAGTACACATTTCCACTGTGCATTTCTCCCTTACACCCTGAACAAGCCCCACAATTCCACTGTGCATTTCTCATTTACACCCTAAACAAGCCCCACATTTCCACTGTGCATTTCTGATTTACACCCTAAACAAGCCCCACAATTCCACTGTGCATTTCTCCCTGACACCCTAAAAAGACCCACAATTCCACATTGCATTTCTCATTTACACCCTGAACAAGCCCCACATTTCCACTGTGCATTTCTCATTTACACCCTGAACAAGCCCCACATTTCCACTGTGCATTTCCCATTTACACCCTGAACAAGCCCCACATTTTCACTGTGCATTTCCCATTTACACCCTGAACAAGCCCCACAATTCCACTGTGCATTTCTGCATTACACCCTGAACAAGCCCCACAATTCCACTGTGCATTTCTCCATTACACCCTGAACAAGCCCCACAATTCCACTGTGCATTTCTCTCTTACACCCGAAACAAGCACACATTTCCACTGTGCAGTTCTCCCTGACACCCTGAACAAGCCCTACAATTCCACTGTGCATTTCTCCCTAACACCCTGAACAAGACCCACAATTCCACTGTGCATTTCTCACTAACACCCTGAACAAGTCCCACACTTCCACTGTGCATTTCACCCTGACACCCTAAACAAGACCCACAATTCCACTGTGCATTTCTCCCTGAGACCCTGAAGAAGCCTACATTTCCACTGTGCATTTCTCATTTACAACCTAAACAAGACCCACAATTCCACTGTTCACTTCTACTTTACACCCTGAACAAGCCCCACATTTCCACTGTGCATTTCTCATTTACACCCTGAACAAGCCCCACATTTCCACTGTGCATTTCCCATTTACACCCTGAACAAGCCCCACATTTTCACTGTGCATTTCCCATTTACACCCTGAACAAGCCCCACAATTCCACTGTGCATTTCTGCATTACACCCTGAACAAGCCCCACAATTCCACTGTGCATTTCTGCATTACACCCTGAACAAGCCCCACAATTCCACTGTGCATTTCTCCATTACACCCTGAACAAGCCCCACATTTCCACTGCGCATTTCCCATTTACACCCTGAACAAGCCCCACAATTACACTGTGCATTTCTATCTTACACCCTAAACAAGCCCCACACTTCCATTGTGCATTTCTGTATTACACCCAGAACAAGCCCAACAATTCCAATTTGCATTTCTCCATTACACCCAGATCAAGCCCAACATTTCCACTGTGCATTTCTCATTTACACCCTGAACAAGCCCCACAATTCCACTGTGCATTTCTCCATTACACCCTGAACAAGCCCCACAATTCCAATTTGCATTTCTCCATTACACCCTGAACAAGCCCCACACTTCCACTGTGCATTTCTGCATTACACCCTGAACAATCCCCACAATTCCACTGTGCATTTCTCTCTTACACCCTAAACAAGCCCCACACTTCTACTGTGCTTTTCTCCATTACACCCTGAACAAGCACCAGAATTCCAATGTGCATTTCTCCCTTACACCCTGAACAAACCCCACAATTCCACTGTGCATTTCTTCCTTACCCCCTGAACAAGCCCCACAATTCCACTGTGCATTTCTCCCTGACACCCCGAACAAGCCCCACAATTCCACTGTGCTTTTCTCTCTTACACCCTGAACAAACACGACATTTCCACTGTGCATTTCACCCTGACACCCTAAACAAGACACACAATTCCACTGTGCATTTCTCCTTTACACCCTGAACAAGTCCCACACTTCCACTGTGCATTTCACCCTGACACCCTAAACAAGACCCACAATTCCACTGTGCATTTCTCCTTTAAAACCTGAACAAGACCCACAATTCCACTGTGCATTTCACCCTGACACCCTAAACAAGACCCACAATTCCGCTGTGCATTTCTCCTTTAAAACCTGAACAAGCCCCACAATTCCAATTTGCATTTCTCCATTACACCCTGAACAAGCCCCACAATTCCACTGTGCATTTCTCCATTACACCCTGAACAAGCCCCACATTTCCACTGCGCATTTCCCATTTACACCCTGAACAAGCCCCACAATTACACTGTGCATTTCTCTCTTACACCCTAAACAAGCCCCACACTTCTACTGTGCTTTTCTCCATTACACCCTGAACAAGCACCAGAATTCCAATGTGCATTTCTCCCTTACACCCTGAACAAACCCCACAATTCCACTGTGCATTTCTTCCTTACCCCCTGAACAAGCCCCACAATTCCACTGTGCATTTCTCCCTGACACCCCGAACAAGCCCACAATTCCACTGTGCTTTTCTCTCTTACACCCTGAACAAACACGACATTTCCACTGTGCATTTCACCCTGACACCCTAAACAAGACACACAATTCCACTGTGCATTTCTCCTTTACACCCTGAACAAGTCCCACACTTCCACTGTGCATTTCACCCTGACACCCTAAACAAGACCCACAATTCCACTGTGCATTTCTCCTTTAAAACCTGAACAAGACCCACAATTCCACTGTGCATTTCACCCTGACACCCTAAACAAGACCCACAATTCCTCTGTGCATTTCTCCTTTAAAACCTGAACAAGCCCCACAATTCCAATTTGCATTTCTCCATTACACCCTGAACAAGCCCCACATTTACACTGTGCATTTCTCATTTACACACTGAACAATCACCACAATTCCACTGTGCATTTCTCTCTTACACCCTAAACAAGCACACATTTCCACTGTGCATTTCTCCCTTACACCCTGAACAAGCCCCACACTTTCACTGTGCTTTTCTCTCTAACACCCTGAACAATCCCCACAATTCCACTGTGCATTTCTCCATTACACCCTGAACAAGCCCCACACTTCCACTTTGCATTTCTGCATTACACCCTGAACAAGCCCCACATTTCCACTGTGCATTTCTCAGTTACACCCTGAACAAGCCCCACAATTCCACTGTGCATTTCACCCTGACACCCTGAACAAGCCCCACAATTCCACTGTGCATTTCTCATTTACACCCTGAACAAGCCCCATAATTCCACTGTGCATTTCTCAGTTACACCCTGAACAAGCCCCACAATTCCACTGTGCATTTCGCTCTTACACCCGAGACAAGCACACATTTCCACTGTGCATTTCTCCCTGACACCCTGACAAGCCCTACAATTCCACTGTGCATTTCTCCCTAACACCCTGAACAAGACCCACAATTCCACTGTGCATTTCTCACTAACACCCTGAACAAGTCCCACACTTCCACTGTGCATTTCACCCTGGACACCCTAAACAAGACCCACAATTCACTGTGCATTTCTCCCTGAGACCATGAAGAAGCCTACATTTCCACTGTGCATTTCTCATTACAACCTAAACAAGACCCACAATTCCACTGTTCACTTCTACTTTACACCCTGAACAAGCCCCACATTTCACTGTGCATTTCTCATTTACACCCTGAACAAGCCCCACATTTCCACTGTGCATTTCCCATTTACACCCTGAACAAGCCCACAGTTCCACTGTGCATTTCCCATTTACACCCTGAACAAGCCCCACATTTTCACTGTGCATTTCCCATTTACACCCTGAACAAGCCCCACAATTCACTGTGCATTTCTGCATTACACCCTGAACAAGCCCCACAATTCCACTGTGCATTTCTGCATTACACCCTGAACAAGCCCCACAATTCCACTGTGCATTTCTCCATTACACCCTGAACAAGCCCCACATTTCCACTTGCGCATTTCCCATTTACACCCTGAACAAGCCCCACAATTACACTGTGCATTTCTCTCTTACACCCTAACAAGCCCCACACTTCCATTGTGCATTTCTGTATTACACCCAGAACAAGCCCAACAATTCCAATTTGAATTTCTCCATTACACCCAGATCAAGCCCAACATTTCCACTGTGCATTTCTCATTTACACCCTGAACAAGCCCCACAATTCCACTGTGCATTTCTCCATTACACCCTGAACAAGCCCCACAATTCCAATTGCATTTCTCCATTACACCCTGAACAAGCCCCACACTTCCACTGTGCATTTCTGCATTACACCCTGAACAATCCCCACATTTCCACTGTGCATTTCTCATTTACACCCTGAACAAGCCCCACAATTCCACTGTGCATTTCTCTCTTACACACTAAACAAGCCCCACAATTCCACTGTGCATTTCTCCCTGACACCCTGAACAAGCCCTACAATTCCACTGTGCATTTCTCCCTAACACCCTAAACAAGACCCACAATTCCACTGTGCATTTCTCTCTAACACCCTGAACAAGTCCCACAATTCCACTGTGCATTTCACCCTGACACCCTAAACAAGACCACAATTCCACTGTGCACTTCTACTTTACACCCTGAACAAGCCCCACAATTCCACTGTGCATTTCTCTCTTAAACCCTAAACAAGCCCCACCACTTCCACTGTGCTTTTCTCCATTACACCCTGAACAAGCCACAGAATTCCAATGTGCATTTCTCCCTTACACCCTGAACAAGCCCCACAATTCCACTGTGCATTCTCGCTGACCACCCTCAACAAGCCCTACAATTCTACTGTGCTTTTCTCATTTACACCCTGAACAAGTCCCACACTTCCACTGTGCATTTCTCCCTGACACCCTGAACAAGCCCCACACTTCCACTGTGCATTTCTGCATTACACCCTGAACAAGCCCCACAATTCCACTGTGCATTTCTCCATACACCCTGAACATGCCCCACATTTCCACTGAGCATTTCCCATTTACACCCTGAACAAGCCCCATCAATTACACTGTGCATTTCTCTCTTAAACCCTAAACAAGCCCCACACTTCCACTGTGCTTTTCTCCATACCACCCTGAACAAGCCCACAATTCCACTGTGCATTTCTCATTTACACCCTGGAACAAGCCCACATTTCCACTGTGCATTTCTCCTTTACACCCTGAATAAGCCCCACATTTCCACTGTGCATTTCCCATTTACACCCTGAACAAGCCCCACATTTCCACTGTGCATTTCTCATTTACACCCTGAACAAGCCCCCACACTTCCACTGTGCATTTCTGCATTACACCCTGAACAAGCCCCAGAATTCCAATTTGCATTTCTCCATTACACCCTGAACAAGCCCCACATTTACACTGTGCATTTCTCATTTACACACTGAACAAGCACCACAATTCCACTGTGCATTTCTCTCTTACACCCTAAACAAGTACACATTTCCACTGTGCATTTCTCCCTTACACCCTGAACAAGCCCCACAATTCCACTGTGCATTTCTCATTTACACCCTAAACAAGCCCACATTTCCACTGTGCATTTCTGATTTACACCCTAAACAAGCCCCACAATTCCACTGTGCATTTCTCCCTGACACCCTAAAAAGACCCACAATTCCACATTGCATTTCTCTTTTACACCCTGAACAAGCCCCACATTTCCACTGTGCATTTCTCATTTACACCCTGAACAAGCCCCACATTTCCACTGTGCATTTCCCATTTACACCCTGAACAAGCCCCACATTTTCACTGTGCATTTCCCATTTACACCCTGAACAAGCCCCCACAATTCCCACTGTGCATTTCTGCATTACACCCTGAACAAGCCCCACAATTCACTGTGCATTTCTCCATTACACCCTGAACAAGCCCCACAATTCCACTGTGCATTTCTCTCTTACACCCGAAACAAGCACACATTTCCACTGTGCAGTTCTCCCTGACACCCTGAACAGCCCTACAATTCCACTGTGCATTTCTCCCTAACACCCTGAACAAGACCCACAATTCCACTGTGCATTTCTCACTAACACCCTGAACAAGTCCCACACTTCCACTGTGCATTTCACCCTGACACCTAAACAAGACCACAATTTCCACTGTGCATTTCTCCCTGAGACCCTGAAGAAGCCTACATTTCCACTGTGCATTTCTCATTTACAACCTAAACAAGACCCACAATTCCACTGTTCACTTCTACTTTACACCCTGAACAAGCCCCACATTTCCACTGTGCATTTCTCATTTACACCCTGAACAAGCCCCACATTTCCACTGTGCATTTCCCATTTACACCCTGAACAAGCCCCACAATTCCACTGTGCATTTCGCCCTGACACCCTAAACAAGCCCCAGACTTCCACTGTGCATTTCTCACTGCCACCCTGAACAAGCCCTACAATTCCACTGTGCTTTTCTCATTTACACCCTGAACAAGTCCCACACTTCCACTGTGCATTTCTCCCTGACACCCTGAACAAGCCCTACACTTCCACTGTGCATTTCTCCCTGAGACCCTGAAGAAGCCCCACAATTCCACTGTGCATTTCCCGTTTACACCCTGAACAAGCCCCACAATTCCACTGTGCATTTCTCATTTACACCCTGACATGCCCCACGTTTCCACTGTGCATTTCTCATTTACACCCTGAACAAGCCCCACATTTCCACTGTGCATTTCCCATTTACACCCTGAACAAGCCCCACATTTTCACTGTGCATTTCCCATTTACACGCTGAACAAGCCCCACAATTCCACTGTGCATTTCTGCATTACACCTTAAACAAGCCCCACACTTCCACTGTGCATTTCTCCATTACACCCTGAACAAGCACAAGAATTCCAATGTGCATTTCTCCCTTACACCCTGAACAAACCCCACAATTCCACTGTGCATTCTCCTTTAATACCTGAACAAGACCCACAATTCCACTGTGCATTTCACCCTGACACCCTAAACAAGACCCACAATTCCGCTGTGCATTTCTCCTTTAAAACCTGAACAAGCCCCACAATTCCAATTTGCATTTCTCCATTACACCCTGAACAAGCCCACATTTACACTGTGCATTTCTCATTTACACACTGAACAATCACCACAATTCCACTGTGCATTTCTCTCTTACACCCTAAACAAGCACACATTTCCACTGTGCATTTTCTCCCTTACACCCTGAACAAGCCCCACACTTTCACTGTGCATTTCTCTCTAACACCCTGAACAATCCCCACAATTCCACTGTGCATTTCTCCATTACACCCTGAACAAGCCCCACACTTCCACTTTGCATTTCTGCATTACACCCTGAACAAGCCCCACATTTCCACTGTGCATTTCTCAGTTACACCCTGAACAAGCCCCACAATTCCACTGTGCATTTCACCCTGACACCCTGAACAAGCCCCACAATTCCACTGTGCATTTCTCAGTTACACCCTGAACAAGCCCCACAATTCCACTGTGCATTTCTCATTTACACACTGAACAAGTCCCACAATTCCACTGTGCATTTCTGCATTACACCCTGAACAAGTCCCACAATTCCACTGTGCATTTCTGCATTACACCCTGAACAAGACCCACATTTCCACTGTGCATTTCTCAGTTACACCCTGAACAAACCCCACAATTCCACTGTGCATTTCGCTCTTACACCCGAAACAAGCACACATTTCCACTGTGCATTTCTCCCTGACACCCTGAACAAGCCCTACAATTCCACTGTGCATTTCTCCCTAACACCCTGAACAAGACCCACAATTCCACTGTGCATTTCTCACTAACACCCTGAACAAGTCCCACACTTCCACTGTGCATTTCACCCTGACACCCTAAACAAGACCCACAATTCCACTGTGCATTTCTCCCTGAGACCATGAAGAAGCCTACATTTCCACTGGCATTTCTCATTTACAACCTAAACAAGACCCACAATTCCACTGTTCACTTCTACTTTACACCCTGAACAAGCCCCACATTTCCACTGTGCATTTCTCATTTACACCCTGAACAAGCCCCACATTTCCACTGTGCATTTCCCATTTACACCCTGAACAAGCCCCACAGTTCCACTGTGCATTTCCCATTTACACCCTGAACAAGCCCCACATTTTCACTGTGCATTTCCCATTTACACCCTGAACAAGCCCCACAATTCCACTGTGCATTTCTGCATTACACCCTGAACAAGCCCCACAATTCCACTGTGCATTTCTGCATTACACCCTGAACAAGCCCACAATTCCACTGTGCATTCTCCATTACACCTGAACAAGCCCCACATTTCCACTGCGCATTTCCCATTTACACCCTGAACAAGCCCCACAATTACACTGTGCATTTCTCTCTTACACCCTAACAAGCCCCACACTTCCATTGTGCATTTCTGTATTACACCCAGAACAAGCCCAACAATTCCAATTTGAATTTCTCCATTACACCCAGATCAAGCCCAACATTTCCACTGTGCATTTCTCATTTACACCCTGAACAAGCCCCACAATTCCACTGTGCATTTCTCCATTACACCCTGAACAAGCCCCACAATTCCAATTTGCATTTCTCCATTACACCCTGAACAAGCCCCACACTTTCCACTGTGCATTTCTGCATTACACCCTGAACAATCCCCACATTTCCACTGTGCATTTCTCATTTACACCCTGAACAAGCCCCACAATTCCCACTGTGCATTTCTCTCTTACACACTAAACAAGCCCCACAAATTCCACTGTGCATTTCTCCCTGACACCCTGAACAAGCCCTACAATTCCACTGTGCATTTCTCCCTAACACCCTAAACAAGACCCACAATTCCACTGTGCACTTCTACTTTACACCCTGAACAAGCCCCACAATTCCACTGTGCATTTCTCTCTTAAACCCTAAACAAGCCCCACACTTCCACTGTGCTTTTCTCCATTACACCCTGAACAAGCCACAGAATTCCAATGTGCATTTCTCCCTTACACCCTGAACAAGCCCCACAATTCCACTGTGCATTTCTCGCTGACACCCTCAACAAGCCCTACAATTCTACTGTGCTTTTCTCATTTACACCCTGAACAAGTCCCACACTTCCACTGTGCATTTCTCCCTGACACCTGAACAAGCCCACACTTCCACTGTGCATTTCTGCATTACACCCTGAACAAGCCCCACAATTCCACTGTGCATTTCTCCATTACACCCTGAACATGCCCCACATTTCCACTGAGCATTTCCCATTTACACCCTGAACAAGCCCACAATTACACTGTGCATTTCTCTCTTAAACCCTAAACAAGCCCCACACTTCCACTGTGCTTTTCTCCATTACATCCTGAACAAGCCCCAGAATTCCAATGTGCATTTCTCCCTTACACCTGAACAAGCCCTACAATTCCACTGTGCATTTCTCCCTTACACCCTGAACAAACCCCACAATTCCACTGTGCATTTCGCCCTGACACCCTAAACAAGCCCCAGACTTCCACTGTGCATTTCTCACTGCCACCCTGAACAAGCCCTACAATTCCACTGTGCTTTTCTCATTTACACCCTGAACAAGTCCCACACTTCCACTGTGCATTTCTCCCTGACACCCTGAACAAGCCCTACACTTCCACTGTGCATTTTCTCCCTGAGACCCTGAAGAAGCCCACAATTCCACTGTGCATTTCCCGTTTACACCCTGAACAAGCCCCACAATTCCTCTGTGCATTTCTCATTTACACCCTGAACATGCCCCACGTTTCCACTGTGCATTTCTCATTTACACCCTGAACAAGCCCCACATTTCCACTGTGCATTTCCCATTTACACCCTGAACAAGCCCCACATTTTCACTGTGCATTTCCCATTTACACGCTGAACAAGCCCCACAATTCCACTGTGCATTTCTGCATTACACCTTAAACAAGCCCCACACTTCCACTGTGCATTTCTCCATTACACCCTGAACAAGCACAAGAATTCCAATGTGCATTTCTCCCTTACACCCTGAACAAACCCCACAATTCCACTGTGCATTTCTCCTTTAAAACCTGAACAAGACCCACAATTCCACTGTGCATTTCACCCTGACACCCTAAACAAGACCCACAATTCCGCTGTGCATTTCTCCTTTAAAACCTGAACAAGCCCCACAATTCCAATTTGCATTTCTCCATTACACCCTGAACAAGCCCCACATTTACACTGTGCATTTCTCATTTACACACTGAACAATCACCACAATTCCACTGTGCATTTCTCTCTTACACCCTAAACAAGCACACATTTCCACTGTGCATTTCTCCCTTACACCCTGAACAAGCCCCACACTTTCACTGTGCATTTCTCTCTAACACCCTGAACAATCCCCACAATTCCACTGTGCATTTCTCCATTACACCCTGAACAAGCCCCACACTTCCACTTTGCATTTCTGCATTACACCCTGAACAAGCCCCACATTTCCACTGTGCATTTCTCAGTTACACCCTGAACAAGCCCCACAATTCCACTGTGCATTTCACCCTGACACCCTGAACAAGCCCCACAATTCCACTGTGCATTTCTCAGTTACACCCTGAACAAGCCCCACAATTCCACTGTGCATTTCTCATTTACACACTGAACAAGTCCCACAATTCCACTGTGCATTTCTGCATTACACCCTGAACAAGTCCCACAATTCCACTGTGCATTTCTGCATTACACCCTGAACAAGACCCACATTTCCACTGTGCATTTCTCAGTTACACCCTGAACAAACCCCACAATTCCACTGTGCATTTCGCTCTTACACCCGAAACAAGCACACATTTCCACTGTGCATTTCTCCCTGACACCCTGAACAAGCCCTACAATTCCACTGTGCATTTCTCCCTAACACCCTGAACAAGACCCACAATTCCACTGTGCATTTCTCACTAACACCCTGAACAAGTCCCACACTTCCACTGTGCATTTCACCCTGACACCCTAAACAAGACCCACAATTCCACTGTGCATTTCTCCCTGAGACCATGAAGAAGCCTACATTTCCACTGTGCATTTCTCATTTACAACCTAAACAAGACCCACAATTCCACTGTTCACTTCTACTTTACACCCTGAACAAGCCCCACATTTCCACTGTGCATTTCTCATTTACACCCTGAACAAGCCCCACATTTCCACTGTGCATTTCCCATTTACACCCTGAACAAGCCCCACAGTTCCACTGTGCATTTCCCATTTACACCCTGAACAAGCCCCACATTTTCACTGTGCATTTCCCATTTACACCCTGAACAAGCCCCACACTTCCATTGTGCATTTCTGTATTACACCCAGAACAAGCCCAACAATTCCAATTTGAATTTCTCCATTACACCCAGATCAAGCCCAACATTTCCACTGTGCATTTCTCATTTACACCCTGAACAAGCCCCACAATTCCACTGTGCATTTCTCCATTACACCCTGAACAAGCCCCACAATTCCAATTTGCATTTCTCCATTACACCCTGAACAAGCCCCACACTTCCACTGTGCATTTCTGCATTACACCCTGAACAATCCCCACATTTCCACTGTGCATTTCTCATTTACACCCTGAACAAGCCCCACAATTCCACTGTGCATTTCTCTCTTACACACTAAACAAGCCCCACAATTCCACTGTGCATTTCTCCCTGACACCCTGAACAAGCCCTACAATTCCACTGTGCATTTCTCCCTAACACCCTAAACAAGACCCACAATTCCACTGTGCATTTCTCTCTAACACCCTGAACAAGTCCCACAATTCCACTGTGCATTTCACCCTGACACCCTAAACAAGACCCACAATTCCACTGTGCACTTCTACTTTACACCCTGAACAAGCCCCACAATTCCACTGTGCATTTCTCCATTACACCCTGAACAAGCCACAGAATTCCAATGTGCATTTCTCCCTTACACCCTGAACAAGCCCCACAATTCCACTGTGCATTTCTCGCTGACACCCTCAACAAGCCCTACAATTCTACTGTGCTTTTCTCATTTACACCCTGAACAAGTCCCACACTTCCACTGTGCATTTCTCCCTGACACCCTGAACAAGCCCCACACTTCCACTGTGCATTTCTGCATTACACCCTGAACAAGCCCCACAATTCCACTGTGCATTTCTCCATTACACCCTGAACATGCCCCACATTTCCACTGAGCATTTCCCATTTACACCCTGAACAAGCCCCACAATTACACTGTGCATTTCTCTCTTAAACCCTAAACAAGCCCCACACTTCCACTGTGCTTTTCTCCATTACATCCTGAACAAGCCCCAGAATTCCAATGTGCATTTCTCCCTTACACCCTGAACAAGCCCTACAATTCCACTGTGCATTTCTCCCTTACACCCTGAACAAACCCCACAATTCCACTGTGCATTTCGCCCTGACACCCTAAACAAGCCCCAGACTTCCACTGTGCATTTCTCACTGCCACCCTGAACAAGCCCTACAATTCCACTGTGCTTTTCTCATTTACACCCTGAACAAGTCCCACACTTCCACTGTACATTTCTCCCTGACACCCTGAACAAGCCCTACACTTCCACTGTGCATTTCTCCCTGAGACCCTGAAGAAGCCCCACAATTCCACTGTGCATTTCCCGTTTACACACTGAACAAGCCCCACAATTCCACTGTGCATTTCTCATTTACACCCTGAACATGCCCCACGTTTCCACTGTGCATTTCTCATTTACACCCTGAACAAGCCCCACATTTCCACTGTGCATTTCCCATTTACACCCTGAACAAGCCCCACATTTTCACTGTGCATTTCCCATTTACACGCTGAACAAGCCCCACAATTCCACTGTGCATTTCTGCATTACACCTTAAACAAGCCCCACACTTCCACTGTGCATTTCTCCCTTACACCCTGAACAAACCCCACAATTCCACTGTGCATTTCTTCCTTACCCCCTGAACAAGCCCCACAATTCCACTGTGCATTTCTCATTTACACACTAAACAAGCCCCACAATTCCACTGTGCATTTCTCCCTGACACCCCGAACAAGCCCCACAATTCCACTGTGCTTTTCTCTCTTACACCCTGAACAAACACGACATTTCCACTGTGCATTTCACCCTGACACCCTAAACAAGACACACAATTCCACTGTGCATTTCTCCCTAACACCCTGAACAAGTCCCACAATTCCACTGTGCATTTCTCCCTGACACCCTAAACAAGACCCACAATTCCGCTGTGCATTTCTCCTTTAAAACCTGAACAAGCCCCACAATTCCACTGTGCATTTCCCATTTACACCCTGAACAAGCCCCACAATTCCACTGTGCATTTCTCATTTACACCCTGAACAAGCCCCACATTTCCACTGTGCATTTCTCCTTTACACCCTGAATAAGCCCCACATTTCCACTGTGCATTTCCCATTTACACCCTGAACAAGCCCCACATTTCCACTGTGCATTTCTCATTTACACCCTGAACAAGCCCCACACTTCCACTGTGCATTTCTGCATTACACCCTGAACAAGCCCCACAATTCCAATTTGCATTTCTCCATTACACCCTGAACAAGCCCCACATTTACACTGTGCATTTCTCATTTACACACTGAACAAGCACCACAATTCCACTGTGCATTTCTCTCTTACACCCTAAACAAGCACACATTTCCACTGTGCATTTCTCCCTTACACCCTGAACAAGCCCCACACTTTCACTGTGCATTTCTCCCTTACACCCTGAACAAGCCCCACAATTCCACTGTGCATTTCTCCCTTACACCCTGAACAAGCCCCACAATTCCACTGTGCATTTCTCCCTTACACCCTAAACAAGACCCACAATTCCGCTGTGCATTTCTCTCTAAGACCCTGAACAAGCCCTACACTTCCACTGTGCATTTCTCCCTGAGACCCTGAAGAAGCCCCACAATTCCACTGTGCATTTCCCGTTTACACCCTGAACAAGCCCCACAATTCCACTGTGCATTTCTCATTTACACCCTGAACAAGCCCCACATTTCCACTGTGCATTTCTCATTTACACCCTGAACAAGCCCCACATTTCCACTGTGCATTTCCCATTTACACCCTGAACAAGCCCCACATTTTCACTGTGCATTTCCCATTTACACCCTGAACAAGCCCCACAATTCCACTGTGCATTTCTGCATTACACCCTGAACAAGCCCCACAATTCCACTGTGCATTTCCCATTTACACCCTGAACAAGCCCCACATTTTCACTGTGCATTTCCCATTTACACACTAAACAAGCCCCACATTTCCACTGTGCATTTCCCATTTACACCCTGAACAAGCCCCACATTTTCACTGTGCATTTCCCATTTACACCCTGAACAAGCCCCACAATTCCACTGTGCATTTCTGCATTACACCCTGAACAAGCCCCACAATTCCACTGTGCATTTCCCATTTACACCCTGAACAAGCCCCACATTTTCACTGTGCATTTCCCATTTACACACTAAACAAGCCCCACAATTCCACTCTGCATTTCTCATTTACACCCTGAACAAGCCCCACATTTCCACTGTGCATTTCCCATTTACACCCTGAACAAGCCCCACATTTTCACTGTGCATTTCCCATTTACACCCTGAACAAGCCCCACAATTCCACTGTGCATTTCTGCATTACACCCTGAACAAGCCCCACAATTCCACTGTGCATTTCTCCATTACACCCTGAACAAGCCCCACAATTCCACTGTGCATTTCTCTCTTACACCCGAAACAAGCACACATTTCCACTGTGCAGCTCTCCCTGACACCCTGAACAAGCCCTACAATTCCACTGTGCATTTCTCCCTAACACCCTGAACAAGACCCACAATTCCACTGTGCATTTCTCACTAACAGCCTGAACAAGTCCCACACTTCCACTGTGCATTTCACCGAGACCCTGAAGAAGCCTACATTTCCACTGTGCATTTCTCATTTACAACCTAAACAAGACCCACAATTCCACTGTTCACTTCTACTTTACACCCTGAACAAGCCCCACATTTCCACTGTGCATTTCTCATTTACACCCTGAACAAGCCCCACATTTCCACTGTGCATTTCCCATTTACACCCTGAACAAGCCCCACATTTTCACTGTGCATTTCCCATTTACACCCTGAACAAGCCCCACAATTCCACTGTGCATTTCTGCATTACACCCTGAACAAGCCCCACAATTCCACTGTGCATTTCTGCATTACACCCTGAACAAGCCCCACAATTCCACTGTGCATTTCTCCATTACACCCTGAACAAGCCCCACAATTCCACTGTGCATTTCTCCCTTACACCCTAAACAAGACCCACAATTCCGCTGTGCATTTCTCTCTAAGACCCTGAACAAGCCCTACACTTCCACTGTGCATTTCTCCCTGAGACCCTGAAGAAGCCCCACAATTCCACTGTGCATTTCCCGTTTACACCCTGAACAAGCCCCACAATTCCACTGTGCATTTCTCATTTACACCCTGAACAAGCCCCACATTTCCACTGTGCATTTCTCATTTACACCCTGAACAAGCCCCACATTTCCACTGTGCATTTCCCATTTACACCCTGAACAAGCCCCACATTTTCACTGTGCATTTCCCATTTACACCCTGAACAAGCCCCACAATTCCACTGTGCATTTCTGCATTACACCCTGAACAAGCCCCACAATTCCACTGTGCATTTCCCATTTACACCCTGAACAAGCCCCACATTTTCACTGTGCATTTCCCATTTACACACTAAACAAGCCCCACATTTCCACTGTGCATTTCCCATTTACACCCTGAACAAGCCCCACATTTTCACTGTGCATTTCCCATTTACACCCTGAACAAGCCCCACAATTCCACTGTGCATTTCTGCATTACACCCTGAACAAGCCCCACAATTCCACTGTGCATTTCCCATTTACACCCTGAACAAGCCCCACATTTTCACTGTGCATTTCCCATTTACACACTAAACAAGCCCCACAATTCCACTCTGCATTTCTCATTTACACCCTGAACAAGCCCCACATTTCCACTGTGCATTTCCCATTTACACCCTGAACAAGCCCCACATTTTCACTGTGCATTTCCCATTTACACCCTGAACAAGCCCCACAATTCCACTGTGCATTTCTGCATTACACCCTGAACAAGCCCCACAATTCCACTGTGCATTTCTCCATTACACCCTGAACAAGCCCCACAATTCCACTGTGCATTTCTCTCTTACACCCGAAACAAGCACACATTTCCACTGTGCAGCTCTCCCTGACACCCTGAACAAGCCCTACAATTCCACTGTGCATTTCTCCCTAACACCCTGAACAAGACCCACAATTCCACTGTGCATTTCTCACTAACAGCCTGAACAAGTCCCACACTTCCACTGTGCATTTCACCGAGACCCTGAAGAAGCCTACATTTCCACTGTGCATTTCTCATTTACAACCTAAACAAGACCCACAATTCCACTGTTCACTTCTACTTTACACCCTGAACAAGCCCCACATTTCCACTGTGCATTTCTCATTTACACCCTGAACAAGCCCCACATTTCCACTGTGCATTTCCATTTACACCCTGAACAAGCCCCACATTTTCACTGTGCATTTCCCATTTACACCCTGAACAAGCCCCACAATTCCACTGTGCATTTCTGCATTACACCCTGAACAAGCCCCACAATTCCACTGTGCATTTCTGCATTACACCCTGAACAAGCCCCACAATTCCACTGTGCATTTCTCCATTACACCCTGAACAAGCCCCACATTTCCACTGCGCATTTCCCATTTACACCCTGAACAAGCCCCACAATTACACTGTGCATTTCTATCTTACACCCTAAACAAGCCCCACACTTCCATTGTGCATTTCTGTATTACACCCAGAACAAGCCCAACAATTCCAATTTGCATTTCTCCATTACACCCAAATCAAGCCCAACATTTCCACTGTGCATTTCTCATTTACACCCTGAACAAGCCCCACAATTCCACTGTGCATTTCTCCATTACACCCTGAACAAGCCCCACAATTCCAATTTGCATTTCTCCATTACACCCTGAACAAGCCCCACACTTCCACTGTGCATTTTTGCATTACACCCTGAACAATCCCCACATTTCCACTGTGCATTTCTCATTTACACCCTGAACAAGCCCCACAATTCCACTGTGCATTTCTCTCTTACACACTAAACAAGCACACATTTCCACTGTGCAATTCTCCCTGACATCCTGAACAAGCCCTGCAATTCCACTGTGCATTTCTCCCTAACACCCTAAACAAGCCCCACAATTCCACTGTGCATTTCTCTCTTACACCCTAAACAAGCCCCACACTTCTACTGTGCTTTTCTCCATTACACCCTGAACAAGCACCAGAATTCCAATGTGCATTTCTCCCTTACACCCTGAACAAACCCCACAATTCCACTGTGCATTTCTTCCTTACCCCCCTGAACAAGCCCCACAATTCCACTGTGCATTTCTCCCTGACACCCCGAACAAGCCCCACAATTCCACTGTGCTTTTCTCTCTTACACCCTGAACAAACACGACATTTCCACTGTGCATTTCACCCTGACACCCTAAACAAGACACACAATTCCACTGTGCATTTCTCCTTTACACCCTGAACAAGTCCCACACTTCCACTGTGCATTTCACCCTGACACCCTAAACAAGACCCACAATTCCACTGTGCATTTCTCCTTTAAAACACTGAACAAGACCCACAATTCCACTGTGCATTTCACCCTGACACCCTAAACAAGACCCACAATTCCGCTGTGCATTTCTCCTTTAAAACCTGAACAAGCCCCACAATTCCAATTTGCATTTCTCCATTACACCCTGAACAAGCCCCACAATTCCACTGTGCATTTCTCCTTTAAAACCTGAACAAGCCCCACAATTCCACTGTGCATTTCTCATTTACACCCTGAACAAGCCCCACAATTCCACTGTGCATTTCTCATTTACACCCTGAACAAGCCCCACATTTCCACTGTGCATTTCTCCTTTACACCCTGAATAAGCCCACATTTCCACTGTGCATTTCCCATTTACACCCTGAACAAGCCCCACATTTCCACTGTGCATTTCTCATTTACACCCTGAACAAGCCCCACACTTCCACTGTGCATTTCTGCATTACACCCTGAACAAGCCCCACAATTCCAATTTGCATTTCTCCATTACACCCTGAACATGCCCCACATTTCCACTGCGCATTTCCCATTTACACCCTGAACAAGCCCCACAATTACACTGTGCATTTTCTCTCTTAAACCCTAAACAAGCCCCACACTTCCACTGTGCTTTTCTCCATTACATCCTGAACAAGCCCCAGAATTCCAATGTGCATTTCTCCCTTACACCCTGAACAAACCCCACAATTCCACTGTGCATTTCGCCCTGACACCCTAAACAAGCCCCAGACCTCCACTGTGCATTTCTCGCTGACACCCTGAACAAGCCCTACAATTCCACTGTGCTTTTCTCATTTACACCCTGAACAAGTCCCACACTTCCACTGTGCATTTCTCCCTGACACCCTGAACAAGCCCTACACTTCCACTGTGCATTTCTCCCGGAGACCCTGAAGAAGCCCCACAATTCCACTGTGCATTTCCCGTTTACACCCTGAACAAGCCCCACAATTCCAATGTGCATTTCTCATTTACACCCTGAACATGCCCCACGTTTCCACTGTGCATTTCTCATTTACACCCTGAACAAGCCCCACATTTCCACTGTGCATTTCCCATTTACACCCTGAACAAGCCCCACAATTCCACTGTGCATTTCCCGTTTACACCCTGAACAAGCCCCACAATTCCACTGTGCATTTCTCTCTTAAACCCTAAACAAGCCCCACACTTCCACTGTGCTTTTCTCCATTACACCCTGAACAAGCCACAGAATTCCAATGTGCATTTCTCCCTTACACCCTGAACAAGCCCCACAATTCCACTGTGCATTTCTCGCTGACACCCTCAACAAGCCCTACAATTCTACTGTGCTTTTCTCATTTACACCCTGAACAAGTCCCACACTTCCACTGTGCATTTCTCCCTGACACCCTGAACAAGCCCCACACTTCCACTGTGCATTTCTGCATTACACCCTGAACAAGCCCCACAATTCCACTGTGCATTTCTCCATTACACCCTGAACATGCCCCACATTTCCACTGAGCATTTCCCATTTACACCCTGAACAAGCCCCACAATTACACTGTGCATTTCTCTCTTAAACCCTAAACAAGCCCCACACTTCCACTGTGCTTTTCTCCATTACATCCTGAACAAGCCCCAGAATTCCAATGTGCATTTCTCCCTTACACCCCTGAACAAGCCCTACAATTCCACTGTGCATTTCTCCCTTACACCCTGAACAAACCCCACAATTCCACTGTGCATTTCGCCCTGACACCCTAAACAAGCCCCAGACTTCCACTGTGCATTTCTCACTGCCACCCCTGAACAAGCCCTACAATTCCACTGTGCTTTTCTCATTTACACCCTGAACAAGTCCCACACTTCCACTGTACATTTCTCCCTGACACCCTGAACAAGCCCTACACTTCCACTGTGCATTTCTCCCTGAGACCCTGAAGAAGCCCCACAATTCCACTGTGCATTTCCCGTTTACACCCTGAACAAGCCCCACAATTCCACTGTGCATTTCTCATTTACACCCTGAACATGCCCCACGTTTCCACTGTGCATTTCTCATTTACACCCCTGAACAAGCCCCACATTTCCACTGTGCATTTCCCATTTACACCCTGAACAAGCCCCACATTTTCACTGTGCATTTCCCATTTACACGCTGAACAAGCCCCACAATTCCACTGTGCATTTCTGCATTACACCTTAAACAAGCCCCACACTTCCACTGTGCATTTCTCCATTACACCCTGAACAAGCACAAGAATTCCAATGTGCATTTCTCCCTTACACCCTGAACAAACCCCACAATTCCACTGTGCATTTCTTCCTTACCCCCTGAACAAGCCCCACAATTCCACTGTGCATTTCTCATTTACACACTAAACAAGCCCCACAATTCCACTGTGCATTTCTCCCTGACACCCCCGAACAAGCCCCACAATTCCACTGTGCTTTTCTCTCTTACACCCTGAACAAACACGACATTTCCACTGTGCATTTCACCCTGACACCCTAAACAAGACACACAATTCCACTGTGCATTTCTCCCTAACACCCTGAACAAGTCCCACAATTCCACTGTGCATTTCTCCCTGACACCCTAAACAAGACCCACAATTCCGCTGTGCATTTCTCCTTTAAAACCTGAACAAGCCCCACAATTCCACTGTGCATTTCCCATTTACACCCTGAACAAGCCCCCACAATTCCACTGTGCATTTCTCATTTACACCCTGAACAAGCCCCACATTTCCACTGTGCATTTCTCCTTTACACCCTGAATAAGCCCCACATTTCCACTGTGCATTTCCCATTTACACCCTGAACAAGCCCCACATTTCCACTGTGCATTTCTCATTTACACCCTGAACAAGCCCCACACTTCCACTGTGCATTTCTGCATTACACCCTGAACAAGCCCCACAATTCCAATTTGCATTTCTCCATTACACCCTGAACAAGCCCCACATTTACACTGTGCATTTCTCATTTACACACTGAACAAGCACCACAATTCCACTGTGCATTTCTCTCTTACACCCTAAACAAGCACACATTTCCACTGTGCATTTCTCCCTTACACCCTGAACAAGCCCCACACTTTCACTGTGCATTTCTCCCTTACACCCTGAACAAGCCCCACAATTCCACTGTGCATTTCTCCCTTACACCCTGAACAAGCCCCACAATTCCACTGTGCATTTCTCCCTTACACCCTAAACAAGACCCACAATTCCGCTGTGCATTTCTCTCTAACACCCTGAACAAGCCCTACACTTCCACTGTGCATTTCTCCCTGAGACCCTGAAGAAGCCCCACAATTCCACTGTGCATTTCCCGTTTACACCCTGAACAAGCCCCACAATTCCACTGTGCATTTCTCATTTACACCCTGAACAAGCCCCACATTTCCACTGTGCATTTCTCATTTACACCCTGAACAAGCCCCACATTTCCACTGTGCATTTCCCATTTACACCCTGAACAAGCCCCACATTTTCACTGTGCATTTCCCATTTACAACCTGAACAAGCCCCACAATTCCACTGTGCATTTCTGCATTACACCCTGAACAAGCCCCACAATTCCACTGTGCATTTCCCATTTACACCCTGAACAAGCCCCACATTTTCACTGTGCATTTCCCATTTACACACTAAACAAGCCCCACATTTCCACTGTGCATTTCCCATTTACACCCTGAACAAGCCCCACATTTTCACTGTGCATTTCCCATTTACACCCTGAACAAGCCCACAATTCCACTGTGCATTTCTGCATTACACCCTGAACAAGCCCCACAATTCCACTGTGCATTTCCCATTTACACCCTGAACAAGCCCCACATTTTCACTGTGCATTTCCCATTTACACACTAAACAAGCCCCACAATTCCACTCTGCATTTCTCATTTACACCCTGAACAAGCCCCACATTTCCACTGTGCATTTCCCATTTACACCCTGAACAAGCCCCACATTTTCACTGTGCATTTCCCATTTACACCCTGAACAAGCCCCACAATTCCACTGTGCATTTCTGCATTACACCCTGAACAAGCCCCACAATTCCACTGTGCATTTCTCCATTACACCCTGAACAAGCCCCACAATTCCACTGTGCATTTCTCTCTTACACCCGAAACAAGCACACATTTCCACTGTGCAGCTCTCCCTGACACCCTGAACAAGCCCTACAATTCCACTGTGCATTTCTCCCTAACACCCTGAACAAGACCCACAATTCCACTGTGCATTTCTCACTAACAGCCTGAACAAGTCCCACACTTCCACTGTGCATTTCACCCTGAGACCCTGAAGAAGCCTACATTTCCACTGTGCATTTCTCATTTACAACCTAAACAAGACCCACAATTCCACTGTTCACTTCTACTTTACACCCTGAACAAGCCCCACATTTCCACTGTGCATTTCTCATTTACACCCTGAACAAGCCCCACATTTCCACTGTGCATTTCCCATTTACACCCTGAACAAGCCCCACATTTTCACTGTGCATTTCCCATTTACACCCTGAACAAGCCCCACAATTCCACTGTGCATTTCTGCATTACACCCTGAACAAGCCCCACAATTCCACTGTGCATTTCTGCATTACACCCTGAACAAGCCCCCACAATTCCACTGTGCATTTCTCCATTACACCCTGAACAAGCCCCACATTTCCACTGCGCATTTCCCATTTACACCCTGAACAAGCCCCACAATTACACTGTGCATTTCTATCTTACACCCTAAACAAGCCCCACACTTCCATTGTGCATTTCTGTATTACACCCAGAACAAGCCCAACAATTCCAATTTGCATTTCTCCATTACACCCAAATCAAGCCCAACATTTCCACTGTGCATTTCTCATTTACACCCTGAACAAGCCCCACAATTCCACTGTGCATTTCTCCATTACACCCTGAACAAGCCCCACAATTCCAATTTGCATTTCTCCATTACACCCTGAACAAGCCCCCACACTTCCACTGTGCATTTTTGCATTACACCCTGAACAATCCCCACATTTCCACTGTGCATTTCTCATTTACACCCTGAACAAGCCCCACAATTCCACTGTGCATTTCTCTCTTACACACTAAACAAGCACACATTTCCACTGTGCAATTCTCCCTGACATCCTGAACAAGCCCTGCAATTCCACTGTGCATTTCTCCCTAACACCCTAAACAAGCCCCACAATTCCACTGTGCATTTCTCTCTTACACCCTAAACAAGCCCCACACTTCTACTGTGCTTTTCTCCATTACACCCTGAACAAGCACCAGAATTCCAATGTGCATTTCTCCCTTACACCCTGAACAAACCCCACAATTCCACTGTGCATTTCTTCCTTACCCCCTGAACAAGCCCCACAATTCCACTGTGCATTTCTCCCTGACACCCCGAACAAGCCCCACAATTCCACTGTGCTTTTCTCTCTTACACCCTAAACAAGACACACAATTCCACTGTGCATTTCTCCTTTACACCCTGAACAAGTCCCACACTTCCACTGTGCATTTCACCCTGACACCCTAAACAAGACCCACAATTCCACTGTGCATTTCTCCTTTAAAACCTGAACAAGACCCACAATTCCACTGTGCATTTCACCCTGACACCCTAAACAAGACCCACAATTCCGCTGTGCATTTCTCCTTTAAAACCTGAACAAGCCCCACAATTCCAATTTGCATTTCTCCATTACACCCTGAACAAGCCCCACAATTCCACTGTGCATTTCTCCTTTAAAACCTGAACAAGCCCCACAATTCCACTGTGCATTTCTCCATTACACCCTGAACAAGCCCCACATTTCCACTGCGCATTTCCCATTTACACCCTGAACAAGCCCCACAATTCCACTGTGCATTTCTCTCTTAAACCCTAAACAAGCCCCACACTTCCACTGTGCCTTTTCTCCATTACACCCTGAACAAGCCACAGAATTCCAATGTGCATTTCTCCCTTACACCCTGAACAAGCCCCACAATTCCACTGTGCATTTCTCGCTGACACCCTCAACAAGCCCTACAATTCTACTGTGCTTTTCTCATTTACACCCTGAACAAGTCCCACACTTCCACTGTGCATTTCTCCCTGACACCCTGAACAAGCCCCACACTTCCACTGTGCATTTCTGCATTACACCCTGAACAAGCCCCACAATTCCACTGTGCATTTCTCCATTACACCCTGAACATGCCCCACATTTCCACTGAGCATTTCCCATTTACACCCTGAACAAGCCCCACAATTACACTGTGCATTTCTCTCTTAAACCCTAAACAAGCCCCACACTTCCACTGTTCTTTTCTCCATTACATCCTGAACAAGCCCCAGAATTCCAATGTGCATTTCTCCCTTACACCCTGAACAAGCCCTACAATTCCACTGTGCATTTCTCCCTTACACCCTGAACAAACCCCACAATTCCACTGTGCATTTCGCCCTGACACCCTAAACAAGCCCCCAGACTTCCACTGTGCATTTCTCACTGCCACCCTGAACAAGCCCTACAATTCCACTGTGCTTTTCTCATTTACACCCTGAACAAGTCCAAAACTTCCACTGTACATTTCTCCCTGACACCCTGAACAAGCCCTACACTTCCACTGTGCATTTCTCCCTGAGACCCTGAAGAAGCCCCACAATTCCACTGTGCATTTCCCGTTTACACCCTGAACAAGCCCCACAATTCCACTGTGCATTTCTCATTTACACCCTGAACATGCCCCACGTTTCCACTGTGCATTTCTCATTTACACCCTGAACAAGCCCCACATTTCCACTGTGCATTTCCCATTTACACCCTGAACAAGCCCCACATTTTCACTGTGCATTTCCCATTTACACGCTGAACAAGCCCCACAATTCCACTGTGCATTTCTGCATTACACCTTAAACAAGCCCCACACTTCCACTGTGCATTTCTCCATTACACCCTGAACAAGCACAAGAATTCCAATGTGCATTTCTCCCTTACACCCTGAACAAACCCCACAATTCCACTGTGCATTTCTTCCTTACCCCCTGAACAAGCCCCACAATTCCACTGTGCATTTCTCATTTACACACTAAACAAGCCCCACAATTCCACTGTGCATTTCTCCCTGACACCCCGAACAAGCCCCACAATTCCACTGTGCTTTTCTCTCTTACACCCTGAACAAACACGACATTTCCACTGTGCATTTCACCCTGACACCCTAAACAAGACACACAATTCCACTGTGCATTTCTCCCTAACACCCTGAACAAGTCCCACAATTCCACTGTGCATTTCTCCCTGACACCCTAAACAAGACCCACAATTCCGCTGTGCATTTCTCCTTTAAAAACCTGAACAAGCCCCACAATTCCACTGTGCATTTCCCATTTACACCCTGAACAAGCCCCACAATTCCACTGTGCATTTCTCATTTACACCCTGAACAAGCCCCACATTTCCACTGTGCATTTCTCCTTTACACCCTGAACAAGCCCCACATTTCCACTGTGCATTTCCCATTTACACCCTGAACAAGCCCCACATTTCCACTGTGCATTTCTCATTTACACCCTGAACAAGCCCCACACTTCCACTGTGCATTTCTGCATTACACCCTGAACAAGCCCCACAATTCCAATTTGCATTTCTCCATTACACCCTGAACAAGCCCCACATTTACACTGTGCATTTCTCATTTACACACTGAACAAGCACCACAATTCCACTGTGCATTTCTCTCTTACACCCTAAACAAGCACACATTTCCACTGTGCATTTCTCCCTTACACCCTGAACAAGCCCCACACTTTCACTGTGCATTTCTCCCTTACACCCTGAACAAGCCCCACAATTCCACTGTGCATTTCTCCCTTACACCCTGAACAAGCCCCACAATTCCACTGTGCATTTCTCCCTTACACCCTAAACAAGACCCACAATTCCGCTGTGCATTTCTCTCTAACACCCTGAACAAGCCCTACACTTCCACTGTGCATTTCTCCCTGAGACCCTGAAGAAGCCCCACAATTCCACTGTGCATTTCCCGTTTACACCCTGAACAAGCCCCACAATTCCACTGTGCATTTCTCATTTACACCCTGAACAAGCCCCACATTTCCACTGTGCATTTCTCATTTACACCCTGAACAAGCCCCACATTTCCACTGTGCATTTCCCATTTACACCCTGAACAAGCCCCACATTTTCACTGTGCATTTCCCATTTACACCCTGAACAAGCCCCACAATTCCACTGTGCATTTCTGCATTACACCCTGAACAAGCCCCACAATTCCACTGTGCATTTCCCATTTACACCCTGAACAAGCCCCACATTTTCACTGTGCATTTCCCATTTACACACTAAACAAGCCCCACATTTCCACTGTGCATTTCCCATTTACACCCTGAACAAGCCCCACATTTTCACTGTGCATTTCCCATTTACACCCTGAACAAGCCCCACAATTCCACTGTGCATTTCTGCATTACACCCTGAACAAGCCCCACAATTCCACTGTGCATTTCCCATTTACACCCTGAACAAGCCCCGCATTTTCACTGTGCATTTCCCATTTACACACTAAACAAGCCCCACAATTCCACTCTGCATTTCTCATTTACACCCTGAACAAGCCCCACATTTCCACTGTGCATTTCCCATTTACACCCTGAACAAGCCCCACATTTTCACTGTGCATTTCCCATTTACACCCTGAACAAGCCCCACAATTCCACTGTGCATTTCTGCATTACACCCTGAACAAGCCCCACAATTCCACTGTGCATTTCTCCATTACACCCTGAACAAGCCCCACAATTCCACTGTGCATTTCTCTCTTACACCCGAAACAAGCACACATTTCCACTGTGCAGCTCTCCCTGACACCTGAACAAGCCCTACAATTCCACTGTGCATTTCTCCCTAACACCCTGAACAAGACCCACAATTCCACTGTGCATTTCTCACTAACAGCCTGAACAAGTCCCACACTTCCACTGTGCATTTCACCCTGAGACCCTGAAGAAGCCTACATTTCCACTGTGCATTTCTCATTTACAACCTAAACAAGACCCACAATTCCACTGTTCACTTCTACTTTACACCCTGAACAAGCCCCACATTTCCACTGTGCATTTCTCATTTACACCCTGAACAAGCCCCACATTTCCACTGTGCATTTCCCATTTACACCCTGAACAAGCCCCACATTTTCACTGTGCATTTCCCATTTACACCCTGAACAAGCCCCACAATTCCACTGTGCATTTCTGCATTACACCCTGAACAAGCCCCACAATTCCACTGTGCATTTCTGCATTACACCCTGAACAAGCCCCACAATTCCACTGTGCATTTCTCCATTACACCCTGAACAAGCCCCACATTTCCACTGCGCATTTCCCATTTACACCCTGAACAAGCCCCACAATTACACTGTGCATTTCTATCTTACACCCTAAACAAGCCCCACACTTCCATTGTGCATTTCTGTATTACACCCAGAACAAGCCCAACAATTCCAATTTGCATTTCTCCATTACACCCAAATCAAGCCCAACATTTCCACTGTGCATTTCTCATTTACACCCTGAACAAGCCCCACAATTCCACTGTGCATTTCTCCATTACACCCTGAACAAGCCCCACAATTCCAATTTGCATTTCTCCATTACACCCTGAACAAGCCCCACACTTCCACTGTGCATTTTTGCATTACACCCTGAACAATCCCCACATTTCCACTGTGCATTTCTCATTTACACCCTGAACAAGCCCCACAATTCCACTGTGCATTTCTCTCTTACACACTAAACAAGCACACATTTCCACTGTGCAATTCTCCCTGACATCCTGAACAAGCCCTGCAATTCCACTGTGCATTTCTCCCTAACACCCTAAACAAGCCCCACAATTCCACTGTGCATTTCTCTCTTACACCCTAAACAAGCCCCACACTTCTACTGTGCTTTTCCTCCATTACACCCTGAACAAGCACCAGAATTCCAATGTGCATTTCTCCCTTACACCCTGAACAAACCCCACAATTCCACTGTGCATTTCTTCCTTACCCCCTGAACAAGCCCCACAATTCCACTGTGCATTTCTCCCTGACACCCCCGAACAAGCCCCACAATTCCACTGTGCTTTTCTCTCTTACACCCTAAACAAGACACACAATTCCACTGTGCATTTCTCCTTTACACCCTGAACAAGTCCCACACTTCCACTGTGCATTTCACCCTGACACCCTAAACAAGACCCACAATTCCACTGTGCATTTCTCCTTTAAAACCTGAACAAGACCCACAATTCCACTGTGCATTTCACCCTGACACCCTAAACAAGACCCACAATTCCGCTGTGCATTTCTCCTTTAAAACCTGAACAAGCCCCCACAATTCCAATTTGCATTTCTCCATTACACCCTGAACAAGCCCCACAATTCCACTGTGCATTTCTCCTTTAAAACCTGAACAAGCCCCACAATTCCACTGTGCATTTCTCATTTACACCCTGAACAAGCCCCACAATTCCACTGTGCATTTCTCATTTACACCCTGAACAAGCCCCACATTTCCACTGTGCATTTCTCCTTTACACCCTGAATAAGCCCCACATTTCCACTGTGCATTTCCCATTTACACCCTGAACAAGCCCCACATTTCCACTGTGCATTTCTATCTTACACCCTAAACAAGCCCCACACTTCCATTGTGCATTTCTGTATTACACCCAGAACAAGCCCAACAATTCCAATTTGCATTTCTCCATTACACCCAAATCAAGCCCAACATTTCCACTGTGCATTTCTCATTTACACCCTGAACAAGCCCCACAATTCCACTGTGCATTTCTCCATTACACCCTGAACAAGCCCCACAATTCCAATTTGCATTTCTCCATTACACCCTGAACAAGCCCCACACTTCCACTGTGCATTTTTGCATTACACCCTGAACAATCCCCACATTTCCACTGTGCATTTCTCATTTACACCCTGAACAAGCCCCACAATTCCACTGTGCATTTCTCTCTTACACACTAAACAAGCACACATTTCCACTGTGCAATTCTCCCTGACATCCTGAACAAGCCCTGCAATTCCACTGTGCATTTCTCCCTAACACCCTAAACAAGCCCCACAATTCCACTGTGCATTTCTCTCTTACACCCTAAACAAGCCCCACACTTCTACTGTGCTTTTCTCCATTACACCCTGAACAAGCACCAGAATTCCAATGTGCATTTCTCCCTTACACCCTGAACAAACCCCACAATTCCACTGTGCATTTCTTCCTTACCCCCTGAACAAGCCCCACAATTCCACTGTGCATTTCTCCCTGACACCCCGAACAAGCCCCACAATTCCACTGTGCTTTTCTCTCTTACACCCTAAACAAGACACACAATTCCACTGTGCATTTCTCCTTTACACCCTGAACAAGCCCCACACTTCCACTGTGCATTTCACCCTGACACCCTAAACAAGACCCACAATTCCACTGTGCATTTCTCCTTTAAAACCTGAACAAGACCCACAATTCCACTGTGCATTTCACCCTGACACCCTAAACAAGACCCACAATTCCGCTGTGCATTTCTCCTTTAAAACCTGAACAAGCCCCACAATTCCAATTTGCATTTCTCCATTACACCCTGAACAAGCCCCACAATTCCACTGTGCATTTCTCCTTTAAAACCTGAACAAGCCCCACAATTCCACTGTGCATTTCTCATTTACACCCTGAACAAGCCCCACAATTCCACTGTGCATTTCTCATTTACACCCTGAACAAGCCCCACATTTCCACTGTGCATTTCTCCTTTACACCCTGAATAAGCCCCACATTTCCACTGTGCATTTCCCATTTACACCCTGAACAAGCCCCACATTTCCACTGTGCATTTCTCATTTACACCCTGAACAAGCCCCACACTTCCACTGTGCATTTCTGCATTACACCCTGAACAAGCCCCACAATTCCAATTTGCATTTCTCCATTACACCCTGAACATGCCCCACATTTCCACTGCGCATTTCCCATTTACACCCTGAACAAGCCCCACAATTACACTGTGCATTTCTCTCTTAAACCCTAAACAAGCCCCACACTTCCACTGTGCTTTTCTCCATTACATCCTGAACAAGCCCCAGAATTCCAATGTGCATTTCTCCCTTACACCCTGAACAAACCCCACAATTCCACTGTGCATTTCGCCCTGACACCCTAAACAAGCCCCAGACCTCCACTGTGCATTTCGTCGCTGACACCCTGAACAAGCCCTACAATTCCACTGTGCTTTTCTCATTTACACCCTGAACAAGTCCCACACTTCCACTGTGCATTTCTCCCTGACACCCTGAACAAGCCCTACACTTCCACTGTGCATTTCTCCCGGAGACCCTGAAGAAGCCCCACAATTCCACTGTGCATTTCCCGTTTACACCCTGAACAAGCCCCACAATTCCAATGTGCATTTCTCATTTACACCCTGAACATGCCCCACGTTTCCACTGTGCATTTCTCATTTACACCCTGAACAAGCCCCACATTTCCACTGTGCATTTCCCATTTACACCCTGAACAAGCCCCACAGTTTCACTGTGCATTTCCCATTTACACGCTGAACAAGCCCCACAATTCCACTGTGCATTTCTGCATTACACCTTAAACAAGCCCCACACTTCCACTGTGCATTTCTCCATTACACCCTGAACAAGCACAAGAATTCCAATGTGCATTTCTCCCTTACACCCTGAACAAACCCCACAATTCCATTGTGCATTTCTTCCTTACCCCCTGAACAAGCCCCACAATTCCACTGTGCATTTCTCCCTGACACCCCGAACAAGCCCCACAATTCCACTGTGCTTTTCTCTCTTACACCCTGAACAAACACGACATTTCCACTGTGCATTTCACCCTGACACCCTAAACAAGACACACAATTCCACTGTGCATTTCTCCCTAACACCCTGAACAAGTCCCACACTTCCACTGTGCATTTCTCATTTACACACTGAACAAGCCCCACAATTCCACTGTGCATTTCTCATTTACACCCTGAACAAGCCCCACAATTCCACTGTGCATTTCCCATTTACACCCTGAACAAGCCCCACAATTCCACTGTGCATTTCTCATTTACACCCTGAACAAGCCCCACATTTCCACTGTGCATTTCTCCTTTACACCCTGAATAAGCCCCACATTTCCACTGTGCATTTCTCATTTACACCCTGAACAAGCCCCACACTTCCACTGTGCATTTCTGCATTACACCCTGAACAAGCCCCACAATTCCAATTTGCATTTCTCCATTACACCCTGAACAAGCCCCACATTTACACTGTGCATTTCTCATTTATAAAACTGAACAAGCCCCACAATTCCACTGTGCATTTCTCTCTTACACCCTAAACAAGCACACATTTCCACTGTGCATTTCTCCCTTACACCCTGAACAAGCCCCACACTTTCACTGTGCATTTCTCATTTACACCCTGAACAAGCCCCACAATTCCAATGTGCATTTCTCCCTTACACCCTGAACAAGCCCCACAATTCCACTGTGCATTTCTCCCTTACACCCTGAACAAGCCCCACAATTCCACTGTGCATTTCACCCTGACACCCTAAAAAGACCCACAATTCCACTGTGCATTTCTCTCTAACACCCTGAACAAGAACCACAATTCCACTGTGCATTTCTCTCTAACACCCTGAACAAGTCCCACACTTCCACTGTGCATTTCTCCATTACACCCTGAACAATCCCCACAATTCCACTGTGCATTTCTCCATTACACCCTGAACAAGCCCCACACTTCCACTGTGCATTTCTGCATTACACCCTGAACAAGCCCCACAATTCCACTGTGCATTTCTCATTTACACACTGAACAAGTCCCACAATTCCACTGTGCATTTCTCAGTTACACCCTGAACAAGCCCCACAATTCCACTGTGCATTTCTCATTTACACACTGAACAAGTCCCACAATTCCACTGTGCATTTCTGCATTACACCCTGAACAATCCCCACATTTCCACTGTGCATTTCTCAGTTACACCCTGAACAAGCCCCACAATTCCACTGTGCATTTCTCTCTTACACCCGAAACAAGCACACATTTCCACTGTGCAGTTCTCCCTGACACCCTGAACAAGCCCTACAATTCCACTGTGCATTTCTCCCTAACACCCTGAACAAGACCCACAATTCCACTGTGCATTTCTCACTAACACCCTGAACAAGTCCCACACTTCCACTGTGCATTTCACCCTGACACCCTAAACAAGACCCACAATTCCACTGTGCATTTCTCCCTGAGACCCTGAAGAAGCCTACATTTCCACTGTGCATTTCTCATTTACAACCTAAACAAGACCCACAATTCCACTGTTCACTTCTACTTTACACCCTGAACAAGCCCCACATTTCCACTGTGCATTTCTCATTTACACCCTGAACAAGCCCCACATTTCCACAGTGCATTTCCCATTTACACCCTGAACAAGCCCCACAGTTCCACTGTGCATTTCCCATTTACACCCTGAACAAGCCCCACATTTTCACTGTGCATTTCCCATTTACACCCTGAACAAGCCCCACAATTCCACTGTGCATTTCTGCATTACACCCTGAACAAGCCCCACAATTCCACTGTGCATTTCTGCATTACACCCTGAACAAGCCCCACATTTCCACTGCGCATTTCCCATTAACACCCTGAACAAGCCCCACAATTACACTGTGCATTTCTATCTTACACCCTAAACAAGCCCCACACTTCCATTGTGCATTTCTGTATTACACCCAGAACAAGCCCAACAATTCCAATTTGCATTTCTCCATTACACCCAGATCAAGCCCAACATTTCCACTGTGCATTTCTCATTTACACCCTGAACAAGCCCCGCAATTCCACTGTGCATTTCTCCATTACACCCTGAACAAGCCCCACAATTCCAATTTGCATTTCTCCATTACACCCTGAACAAGCCCCACACTTCCACTGTGCATTTCTGCATTACACCCTGAACAATCCCCACATTTCCACTGTGCATTTCTCATTTACACCCTGAACAAGACCCACAATTCCACTGTGCATTTCTCTCTTACACACTAAACAAGCACACATTTCCACTGTGCATTTCTCCCTGACACCCTGAACAAGCCCTGCAATTCCACTGTGCATTTCTCCCTAACACCCTAAACAAGCCCCACAATTCCACTGTGCATTTCTCTCTTACACCCTAAACAAGCCCCACACTTCTACTGTGCTTTTCTCCATTACACCCTGAACAAGCACCAGAATTCCAATGTGCATTTCTCCCTTACACCCTGAACAAACCCCACAATTCCACTGTGCATTTCTTCCTTACCCCCTGAACAAGCCCCACAATTCCACTGTGCATTTCTCCCTGACACCCCGAACAAACCCCACAATTCCACTGTGCTTTTCTCTCTTACACCCTGAACAAACACGACATTTCCACTGTGCATTTCACCCTGACACCCTAAACAAGACACACAATTCCGCTGTGTATTTCTCCCTAACACCCTGAACAAGTCCCACACTTCCACTGTGCATTTCACCCTGACACCCTAAACAAGACCCACAATTCCGCTGTGTATTTCTCCTTTAAAACCTGAACAAGCCCCACAATTCCACTGTGCATTTCTCATTTACACCCTGAACAAGCCCCACAATTCCACTGTGCATTTCTCATTTACACCCTGAACAAGCCCCACATTTCCACTGTGCATTTCTCCTTTACACCCTGAATAAGCCCCACATTTCCACTGTGCATTTCCCATTTACACCCTGAACAAGCCCCACATTTCCACTGTGCATTTCTCATTTACACCCTGAACAAGCCCCACACTTCCACTGTGCATTTCTGCATTACACCCTGAACAAGCCCCACAATTCCAATTTGCATTTCTCCATTACACCCTGAACAAGCCCCACATTTACACTGTGCATTTCTCATTTACACACTGAACAAGCACCACAATTCCACTGTGCATTTCTCTCTTACACCCTAAACAAGCACACATTTCCACTGTGCATTTCTCCCTTACACCCTGAACAAGCCCCACAATTCCACTGTGCATTTCTCCATTACACCCTGAACAAGCCCCACACTTCCACTTTGCATTTCTGCATTACACCCTGAACATGCCCCACATTTCCACTGTGCATTTCTCAGTTACACCCTGAACAAGCCCCACAATTCCACTGTGCATTTCTGCATTACACCCTGAACAAGCCCCACATTTCCACTGTGCATTTCTCCCTAATACCCTGAACAAGCCCCAGAATTTCGCTGTGCATTTCTCCCTAACACCCTAAACCAGCCCCACACTTCCACTGTGTATTTCTCCCGAACAACCTGAAAATGCCCCACAATTCCACTGTGCATTTTTTATTTACACCCTGATCATGCCCCAAATTTTCACTGTGCATTTCTCCGTTACGCCCTGAACAAGCCCCACAATTCCAGTGTGCATTTCTCCATTACACCCTAAACAAGCCCCACATTTCCACTGTGCATTTCTCTCTTACAACCTGAACAAGCCCCACACTTCCACTGTGCATTTTTCCCTTACACCCTGAAGAAACCCCACACTTCCACTGTGCATTTCTCATTTACAGACTAAACAAGCCCCACAATTCCACTGTGCAGTTCTCCCTTGCACCCTGAACAAGCCCCACAATTCCACTGTGCATTTCTCCCTTACACCCAGAACAAGCCCCACAATTCCACTGTGCAGTTCTCCCTTGCACCCTGAGCAAGCCGCACAATTCAACTGTGCATTTCTCCTTACACCCAGAACAAGCCCCACAATTCCACTGTGCATTTCTCCCTTACACCCTGAACAAGCCCCACAATTCCACTGTGCATTTCTCCCTTACACCCTGAACAAGCCCCACAATTCCACTGTGCATTTCTCCCTTCCACCCTGAACAAGCCCCACAATTCCACTGTGCATTTCTCATTTACACCCTAAACAAGCCCCACAATTCCACTGTGCATTTCTCCCTTACACCCTGAACAAGCCCGAGAATTCCACTGTGCATTTCTCATTTACACCCTAAACAAGACCCACAATTCCACTGTGCATTTCTCCCTTACACCCTGAACAAGCCCCACATTTCCACTGTGCATTTCTCCCTTACACCCTAAACAAGCCCCACAATTCCAGTGTGCAGTTCTCCCTTACACCCTGAACAAGCCCCACACTTCCACTGTGCATTTCTCCCTTACACCCTGAACAAGCCCCACAATTCCACTGTGCATTTCTCCCTGACACCCTGAACCAGCCCCACACTTCCACTGTGTATTTCTCCCTAACACCCTGAACAAGCCCCACACTTCCACTGTGCATTTCTCCCTTACACCCTGAACAAGCCCCACAATTCCACTGTGCATTTCTCCCTAACACCCTGAACAAGCCCCACACTTCCACTGTGCATTTCTCCCTTACACCCTAAACCAGCCCCACACTTCCACTGTGTATTTCTCCCGAACAACCTGAAAATGCCCCACAATTCCACTGTGCATTTTTTATTTACACCCTGATCATGCCCCAAATTTTCACTGTGCATTTCTCCGTTACGCCCTAAACAAGCCCCACAATTCCAGTGTGCATTTCTCCATTACACCCTAAACAAGCCCCACATTTCCACTGTGCATTTCTCTCTTACAACCTGAACAAGCCCCACACTTCCACTGTGCATTTTTCCCTTACACCCTGAACAAGCCCCACAATTCCAGTGTGCAGTTCTCCCTTACACCCTGAACAAGCCCCACAATTCCACTGTGCATTTCTCCCTTACACCCTGAACAAGCCCCACAATTCCAGTGTGCAGTTCTCCCTTACACCCTGAACAAGCCCCACACTTCAACTGTGCATTTCTCCCTTGCACCCTGAACAAGCCCCACAATTCCGCTGTGCATTTCTCCCTTACACCCTGAACAATCCCCACAATTCCAGTGTGCATTTCTCCCTTACACCCTGAACAAGCCCCACAATTCCACTGTGCATTTCTCCCTTACACCCTGAACAAGCCCCACAATTCCAGTGTGCAGTTCTCCCTTACACCATGAACAAGCCCCACAATTCCGCTGTGCATTTCTCCCTTACACCCTGAACAAGCCCCACAATTCCACTGTGCATTTCTCATTTACACCCTGAACAAGCCCCACAATTCCGCTGTGCATTTCTCATTTACACCCTGAACAAGCCCCACAATTCCACTGTGCATTTCTCATATACACCCTGAACAAGCCCCACAATTCCACTGTGCATTTCTCATTTACACCCTGAACAAGCCCCACAATTCCGCTGTGCATTTCTCCCTTGCACCCTGAACAAGCCCCACAATTCCACTGTGCAGTTCTCCCTTACACCCTGAAAAAGCCCCTCAATTCCGCTGTGCATTTCTCCCTTACACCCTGAACAAGCCCCACAATTCCACTGTGCAGTTCTCCCTTACACCCTGAAAAAGCCCCTCAATTCCGCTGTGCATTTCTCCCTAACACCCTGAACAAGCCCCACAATTCCACTGTGCATATCTCATTTACACCCTGAACAAGCCCCACACTTCCACTGTGCATTTCTCATTTCCAACCTGAACAAGCCCCACACTTCCACTGTGCATTTCTCATTTACAGACTAAAATAGCCCCACAATTCCACTGTGCATTTCTCCCTTACACCCTGAACAAGCCCCACAATTCCACTGTGCATTTCTCATTTACACCCTGAACAAGCCCCACAATTCCAGTGTGCAGTTCTCCGTTGCACCCTGAACAAGCCCCACAATTCCAGTGTGCAGTTCTCCCTTGCACCCTGAACAAGCCCCACAATTCCACTGTGCATTTCTCCCTTACACCCTGAACATGCCCCACAATTCCGTTGTGCATTTCTCCCTTACACCCTGAACAAGCCCCACAATTCCACTGTGCATTTCTCATTTACACCCTGAACAATCCCCACAATTCCACTGTGCATTTCTCCCTTACACCCTGAACAAGCCCCACAATTCCTCTGTGCATTTCTCCCTTACACCCTGAACAAGCCCCACAATTCCACTGTGCATTTCTCATTTACACCCTGAACAAGCCCCACAATTCCACTGTGCATTTCTCCCTTACACCCTGAACAAGCTCCAAATTTTCACTGTGCATTTCTCCCTAACACCCTGAACAAGCCCCACAATTCCACTGTGCATTTCTCCATTACACCCTAAACAAGCCCCACATTTCCACTGTGCATTTCTCTCTTACAACCTGAACAAGCCCCACACTTCCACTGTGCAATTCTCATTTACAGACTAAACAAGCCCCACAATTCCACTGTGCAGTTCTCCCTTGCACCCTGAACAAGCCCACAATTCAACTGTGCATTTCTCCCTTACACCCTGAACAAGCCCCACAATTCCAGTGTGCAGTTCTCCCTTACACCCTGAACAAGCCCCACAATTCCACTGTGCATTTCTCCCTTACACCCTGAACAAGCCCCACAATTCCACTGTGCATTTCTCCCTTACACCCTGAACAAGCCCCACAATTCCACTGTGCATTTCTCATTTACACCCTGAACAAGCCCGACAATTCCACTGTGCATTTCTCATTTACACCCGAACAAGCCCCACAATTCCACTGTGCATTTCTCATTTACACCCTGTACAAGCCCAACATTTCCACTGTGCATTTCTCCCTTACACCCTAAACAAGCCCCACAATTCCAATGTGCAGTTCTCCCTTACACCCTGAACAAGCCCCACAATTCCACTGTGCATTTCTCCCTTATACCCTGAACAAGCCCCACACTTCCACTGTGCATTTCTCATTTACACCATGAACAAGCCCCACAATTCCACTGTGCATTTCTCCCTTATACCCTGAACAAGCCCCACACTTCCACTGTGCATTTCTCATTTACACCATGAACAAGCCCCACAATTCCACTGTGCATTTCCCATTTACACCCTGAACAAGCCCCACAATTCCGCTGTGCATTTCTCCCTTACATCCTGAACAAGCCCCACAATTCCGCTGTGCATTTCTCCATTACACCCTGAAGAAGCCCCACAATTCCACTGTGCATTTCTCCCTGACACCGGGAACAAGCCCCACAATTCCACTGTGCATTTCTCCATTACACCCTGAACAAGCCCCACATTTCCACTGTGCATTTCTCCCTGACACCCCAAACAAGCCCCACAATTCCACTGTGCATTTCTCATTTACACCCTAAACCAGCCCCACACTTCCACTTTGTATTTCTCCCGAACACACTGAACAAGCCCCACACTTCCACTGTGCATTTCTCCCTTACACCCTAAACAAGCCCCACAATTCCGCTGTGCATTTCTTATTTACACCCTGAATAAGCCCCAAATTTTCACTGTGCATTTCTCCCTAACACCCTGAACAAGCCCCACAATTCCACTGTGCATTTCTCCCTGACACCCTGAACAAGCCCCACACTTCCACTGTGCATTTCTCCCTAACCCACTAAATAAACCCCACAATTCCACTGTGAATTTCTCATTTACACCCTGAACAAGCCCCAGACTTCCACTGTGCATTTCGCATTTACACGCTGAACTAGCCCCACAATTCCAGTGTGCAGTTCTCCCTTACAACCTGAACAAGCCCCACAATTCCGCTGTGCATTTCTCCCTTACACCCTGAACAAGCCTCACACTTCCAATGTGCATTTCTCATTTACACACTGAACAAGCCCCACAATTCCACTGTGCATTACACCATTACACCCTGAACAAGCCCTACAATTCCGCTGTGCATTTCTCCCTTACACCCTGAACAAGCCCCACAATTCCACTGTGCATTTCTCCCTTACACCCTGAACAAGCCCCACATTTCCACTGTGCATTTCTCCCTTACACCCTAAACAAGCCCCACAATTCCAGTGTGCAGTTCTCCCTTACACCCTGAACAAGCCCCACAATTCCACTGTGCATTTCTCATTTACACCCTGAACAAGCCCCATATTTCCACTGTGCATTTCTCCCTCACACCCTGAGCAAGCCCCACAATTCCACTGTGCATTTCTCCCTGACACCCTGAACAAGCCCCACAATTCCACTGTGCATTTCTCCCTTACACCCTGAACAAGCCCCACAATTCCACTGTGCATTTCTCCCTGACACCCTGAACAAGCCCCACAATTCCACTGTGCATTTCTCCCTTACACCCTGAACAAGCCCCACAATTCAACTGTGCATTTCTCCCTAACACCCTGAACAAGCCCCACAATTCCATTGTGCATTTCTCCCTAACACCCTGAACAAGCCCCACAATTCCACTGTGCATTTCTCCCTTACACCCTGAACAAGCCCCACAATTCAACTGTGCATTTCTCCCTAACACCCTGAACAAGCCCACAATTCCACTGTGTATTTCTCCCTTGCACCCTGAACAAGCCCCACAATTCCAGTGTGCAGTTCTCCCGAACACCCTGAACAAGCCCCACAATTCCACTGTGCATTTCTCATTTACACCCTGAACAAGCCCCACAATTCCACTGTGCATTTCTCATTTACACCCTGAACAAGCCCCACAATTCCACTGTGCATTTCTCATTTACACCCTGAACAAGCCCCACAATTCCACTGTGCATTTCTCATTTACACCCTGAACAAGCCCCACAATTCCACTGTGCATTTCTCATTTACACCCTGAACAAGCCCCACAATTCCACTGTGCATTTCTCATTTACACCCTGAACAAGCCCCACAATTCCACTGTGCATTTCTCATTTACACCCTGAACAAGCCCCACAATTCCACTGTGCATTTCTCATTTACACCCTGAACAAGCCCCACAATTCCACTGTGCATTTCTCATTTACACCCTGAACAAGCCCCACAATTCCACTGTGCATTTCTCATTTACACCCTGAACAAGCCCCACAATTCCGCTGTGCATTTCTCCCTTGCACCCTGAACAAGCCCCACAATTCCACTGTGCAGTTCTCCCTTGCACCCTGAACAAGCCCCACAATTCCACTGTGCAGTTCTCCCTTGCACCCTGAACAAGCCCCACAATTCCACTGTGCATTTCTCCCTTACACCCTGAAAAAGCCCCTCAATTCCGCTGTGCATTTCTCCCTTACACCCTGAACAAGCCCCAAATTTTCACTGTACATTTCTCCCTAACACCCTGAACAAGCCCCACAATTCCACTGTGCATATCTCTTTTACACCCTGAACAAGCCCCACACTTCCACTGTGCATTTCTCATTTCCAACCTGAACAAGCCCCACACTTCCACTGTGCATTTCTCATTTACAGACTAAAATAGCCCCACAATTCCACTGTGCATTTCTCCCTTACACCCTGAACAAGCCCCACAATTCCACTGTGCATTTCTCATTTACACCCTGAACAAGCCCCACAATTCCAGTGTGCAGTTCTCCGTTGCACCCTGAACAAGCCCCACAATTCCAGTGTGCAGTTCTCCCTTGCACCCTGAACAAGCCCCACAATTCCACTGTGCATTCTCATTTACACCCTGAACATGCCCCACAATTCCACATTGCATTTCTCCCTTACATCCTGAACATGCCCCACAATTCCGTTGTGCATTTCTCCCTTACACCCTGAACAAGCCCCACAATTCCACTGTGCATTTCTCATTTACACCCTGAACAATCCCCACAATTCCACTGTGCATTTCTCCCTTACACCCTGAACAAGCCCCACAATTCCTCTGTGCATTTCTCCCTTACACCCTGAACAAGCCCCACAATTCCACTGTGCATTTCTCATTTACACCCTGAACAAGCCCCACAATTCCACTGTGCATTTCTCCCTTACACCCTGAACAAGCTCCAAATTTTCACTGTGCATTTCTCCCTAACACCCTGAACAAGCCCCACAATTCCACTGTGCATTTCTCCATTACACCCTAAACAAGCCCCACATTTCCACTGTGCATTTCTCTCTTACAACCTGAACAAGCCCCACACTTCCACTGTGCAATTCTCATTTACAGACTAAACAAGCCCCGCAATTCCACTGTGCAGTTCTCCCTTGCACCCTGAGCAAGCCGCACAATTCAACTGTGCATTTCTCCCTTACAACCTGAACAAGCCCCACACTTCCACTGTGCAATTCTCATTTACAGACTAAACAAGCCCCACAATTCCACTGTGCATTTCTCCCTTGCACCCTGAGCAAGCCGCACAATTCCACTGTGCAGTTCTCCCTTGCACCCTGAACAAGACCCACAATTCCAGTGTGCAGTTCTCCCTTACACCCTGAACAAGCCCCACAATTCCACTGTGCATTTCTCCCTTACACCCTGAACAAGCCCCACAATTCCACTGTGCATTTCTCCCTTACACCCTGAACAAGCCCCACAATTCCACTGTGCATTTCTCATTTACACCCTGAACAAGCCCGACAATTCCACTGTGCATTTCTCATTTACACCCTAAACAAGACCCACAATTCCACTGTGCATTTCTCCCTTACACCCTGTACAAGCCCCACATTTCCACTGTGCATTTCTCCCTTACACCCTAAACAAGCCCCACAATTCCAATGTGCAGTTCTCCCTTACACCCTGAACAAGCCCCACAATTCCACTGTGCATTTCTCCCTTATACCCTGAACAAGCCCCACACTTCCACTGTGCATTTCTCATTTACACCATGAACAAGCCCCACAATTCCACTGTGCATTTCCATTTACACCCTGAACAAGCCCCACAATTCCGCTGTGCATTTCTCCCTTACATCCTGAACAAGCCCCACAATTCCGCTGTGCATTTCTCCATTACACCCTGAAGAAGCCCCACAATTCCACTGTGCATTTCTCCCTGTCACCGGGAACAAGCCCCACAATTCCACTGTGCATTTCTCCATTACACCCTGAACAAGCCCCACATTTCCACTGTGCATTTCTCCCTGACACCCCAAACAAGCCCCACAATTCCACTGTGCATTTCTCATTTACACCCTAAACCAGCCCCACACTTCCACTTTGTATTTCTCCCGAACACACTGAACAAGCCCCACACTTCCACTGTGCATTTCTCCCTTACACCCTAAACAAGCCCCACAATTCCGCTGTGCATTTCTTATTTACACCCTGAATAAGCCCCAAATTTTCACTGTGCATTTCTCCCTAACACCCTGAACAAGCCCCACAATTCCACTGTGCATTTCTCCCTGACACCCTGAACAAGCCCCACACTTCCACTGTGCATTTCTCCCTAACCCACTAAATAAACCCCACAATTCCACTGTGAATTTCTCATTTACACCCTGAACAAGCCCCAGACTTCCACTGTGCATTTCGCATTTACACGCTGAACTAGCCCCACAATTCCAGTGTGCAGTTCTCCCTTACAACCTGAACAAGCCCCACAATTCCGCTGTGCATTTCTCCCTTACACCCTGAACAAGCCTCACACTTCCAATGTGCATTTCTCATTTACACACTGAACAAGCCCCACAATTCCACTGTGCATTACACCATTACACCCTGAACAAGCCCTACAATTCCGCTGTGCATTTCTCCCTTACACCCTGAACAAGCCCCACAATTCCACTGTGCATTTCTCCCTTACACCCTGAACAAGCCCCACATTTCCACTGTGCATTTCTCCCTTACACCCTAAACAAGCCCCACAATTCCAGTGTGCAGTTCTCCCTTACACCCTGAACAAGCCCCACAATTCCACTGTGCATTTCTCATTTACACCCTGAACAAGCCCCATATTTCCACTGTGCATTTCTCCCTCACACCCTGAGCAAGCCCCACAATTCCACTGTGCATTTCTCCCTTACACCCTGAACAAGCCCCACAATTCCACTGTGCATTTCTCCCTGACACCCTGAACAAGCCCCACAATTCCACTGTGCATTTCTCCCTTACACCCTGAACAAGCCCCACAATTCAACTGTGCATTTCTCCCTAACACCCTGAACAAGCCCCACAATTCCATTGTGCATTTCTCCCTAACACCCTGAACAAGCCCCACAATTCAACTGTGCATTTCTCCCTTACACCCTGAACAAGCCCCACAATTCAACTGTGCATTTCTCCCTAACACCCTGAACAAGCCCCACAATTCCACTGTGTATTTCTCCCTTGCACCCTGAACAAGCCCCACAATTCCAGTGTGCAGTTCTCCCGAACACCCTGAACAAGCCCCACAATTCCACTGTGCATTTCTCCCTTACACCCTGAACAAGCCCCACAATTCCACTGTGCATTTCTCATTTACACCCTGAACAAGCCCCACAATTCCACTGTGCATTTCTCATTTACACCCTGAACAAGCCCCACAATTCCACTGTGCATTTCTCATTTACACCCTGAACAAGCCCCACAATTCCGCTGTGCATTTCTCCCTTGCACCCTGAACAAGCCCCACAATTCCACTGTGCAGTTCTCCCTTGCACCCTGAACAAGCCCCACAATTCCACTGTGCAGTTCTCCCTTGCACCCTGAACAAGCCCCACAATTCCACTGTGCATTTCTCCCTTACACCCTGAAAAAGCCCCTCAATTCCGCTGTGCATTTCTCCCTTACACCCTGAACAAGCCCCAAATTTTCACTGTACATTTCTCCCTAACACCCTGAACAAGCCCCACAATTCCACTGTGCATATCTCATTTACACCCTGAACAAGCCCCACACTTCCACTGTGCATTTCTCATTTCCAACCTGAACAAGCCCCACACTTCCACTGTGCATTTCTCATTTACAGACTAAAATAGCCCCACAATTCCACTGTGCATTTCTCCCTTACACCCTGAACAAGCCCCACAATTCCACTGTGCATTTCTCATTTACACCCTGAACAAGCCCCACAATTCCAGTGTGCAGTTCTCCGTTGCACCCTGAACAAGCCCCACAATTCCAGTGTGCAGTTCTCCCTTGCACCCTGAACAAGCCCCACAATTCCACTGTGCATTTCTCCCTTACACCCTGAACATGCCCCACAATTCCGTTGTGCATTTCTCCCTTACACCCTGAACAAGCCCCACAATTCCACTGTGCATTTCTCATTTACACCCTGAACAATCCCCACAATTCCACTGTGCATTTCTCCCTTACACCCTGAACAAGCCCCACAATTCCTCTGTGCATTTCTCCCTTACACCCTGAACAAGCCCCACAATTCCACTGTGCATTTCTCATTTACACCCTGAACAAGCCCCACAATTCCACTGTGCATTTCTCCCTTACACCCTGAACAAGCTCCAAATTTTCACTGTGCATTTCTCCCTAACACCCTGAACAAGCCCCACAATTCCACTGTGCATTTCTCCATTACACCCTAAACAAGCCCCACATTTCCACTGTGCATTTCTCTCTTACAACCTGAACAAGCCCCACACTTCCACTGTGCAATTCTCATTTACAGACTAAACAAGCCCCACAATTCCACTGTGCATTTCTCCCTTACACCCTGAACAAGCCCCACATTTCCACTGTGCATTTCTCCATTACACCCTAAACAAGCCCCACATTTCCACTGTGCATTTCTCTCTTACAACCTGAACAAGCCCCACACTTCCACTGTGCAATTCTCATTTACAGACTAAACAAGCCCCACAATTCCACTGTGCAGTTCTCCCTTGCACCCTGAGCAAGCCGCACAATTCAACTGTGCATTTCTCCCTTACAACCTGAACAAGCCCCACACTTCCACTGTGCAATTCTCATTTACAGACTAAACAAGCCCCACAATTCCACTGTGCAGTTCTCCCTTGCACCCTGAGCAAGCCGCACAATTCAACTGTGCATTTCTCCCTTGCACCCTGAGCAAGCCGCACAATTCCACTGTGCAGTTCTCCCTTGCACCCTGAACAAGCCCCACAATTCCAGTGTGCAGTTCTCCCTTACACCCTGAACAAGCCCCACAATTCCACTGTGCATTTCTCCCTTACACCCTGAACAAGCCCCACAATTCCACTGTGCATTTCTCCCTTACACCCTGAACAAGCCCCACAATTCCACTGTGCATTTCTCATTTACACCCTGAACAAGCCCGACAATTCCACTGTGCATTTCTCATTTACACCCTAAACAAGACCCACAATTCCACTGTGCATTTCTCCCTTACACCCTGTACAAGCCCCACATTTCCACTGTGCATTTCTCCCTTACACCCTAAACAAGCCCCACAATTCCAATGTGCAGTTCTCCCTTACACCCTGAACAAGCCCCACAATTCCACTGTGCATTTCTCCCTTATACCCTGAACAAGCCCCACACTTCCACTGTGCATTTCTCATTTACACCATGAACAAGCCCCACAATTCCACTGTGCATTTCCCATTTACACCCTGAACAAGCCCCACAATTCCGCTGTGCATTTCTCCCTTACATCCTGAACAAGCCCCACAATTCCGCTGTGCATTTCTCCATTACACCCTGAAGAAGCCCCACAATTCCACTGTGCATTTCTCCCTGACACCGGGAACAAGCCCCACAATTCCACTGTGCATTTCTCCATTACACCCTGAACAAGCCCCACATTTCCACTGTGCATTTCTCCCTGACACCCCAAACAAGCCCCACAATTCCACTGTGCATTTCTCATTTACACCCTAAACCAGCCCCACACTTCCACTTTGTATTTCTCCCGAACACACTGAACAAGCCCCACACTTCCACTGTGCATTTCTCCCTTACACCCTAAACAAGCCCCACAATTCCGCTGTGCATTTCTTATTTACACCCTGAATAAGCCCCAAATTTTCACTGTGCATTTCTCCCTAACACCCTGAACAAGCCCCACAATTCCACTGTGCATTTCTCCCTGACACCCTGAACAAGCCCCACACTTCCACTGTGCATTTCTCCCTAACCCACTAAATAAACCCCACAATTCCACTGTGAATTTCTCATTTACACCCTGAACAAGCCCCAGACTTCCACTGTGCATTTCGCATTTACACGCTGAACTAGCCCCACAATTCCAGTGTGCAGTTCTCCCTTACAACCTGAACAAGCCCCACAATTCCGCTGTGCATTTCTCCCTTACACCCTGAACAAGCCTCACACTTCCAATGTGCATTTCTCATTTACACACTGAACAAGCCCCACAATTCCACTGTGCATTACACCATTACACCCTGAACAAGCCCTACAATTCCGCTGTGCATTTCTCCCTTACACCCTGAACAAGCCCCACAATTCCACTGTGCATTTCTCCCTTACACCCTGAACAAGCCCCACATTTCCACTGTGCATTTCTCCCTTACACCCTAAACAAGCCCCACAATTCCAGTGTGCAGTTCTCCCTTACACCCTGAACAAGCCCCACAATTCCACTGTGCATTTCTCATTTACACCCTGAACAAGCCCCATATTTCCACTGTGCATTTCTCCCTCACACCCTGAGCAAGCCCCACAATTCCACTGTGCATTTCTCCCTGACACCCTGAACAAGCCCCACAATTCCACTGTGCATTTCTCCCTTACACCCTGAACAAGCCCACAATTCCACTGTGCATTTCTCCCTGACACCCTGAACAAGCCCCACAATTCCACTGTGCATTTCTCCCTTACACCCTGAACAAGCCCCACAATTCAACTGTGCATTTCTCCCTAACACCCTGAACAAGCCCCACAATTCCATTGTGCATTTCTCCCTAACACCCTGAACAAGCCCCACAATTCCACTGTGCATTTCTCCCTTACACCCTGAACAAGCCCCACAATTCAACTGTGCATTTCTCCCTAACACCCTGAACAAGC